>NC_070607.1:29490068-31890068 GCF_027172205.1 Podarcis raffonei | reverse complement strand
GAAGAAGAAGAAGAAGAAGAAGAAGAAGAAGAAGAAGAAGCCTGGACATGCAAAGGCCTAAAAACCTTGAAGCAACATCTCTGAGTGTGCATGCTCCTTTCAGACCTTTGCACTTATGATATGAATGCCATGATTGTGAGGTGGTTTCTTTTAAAAATTATTATTATTATTATTATTATTATTATTATTATTAACACACAATGTATTAAGTAGTGGGTGGACATAGCAGATGACACAGAGATTTCTCCAAGTAGTTCTTTATAAGTAAGCTGGAACTGAACTGAACAGCAAACAGCTCAGCTGGCCTGCTTTTATAGGCAGCCGGCTGTCAACATCATAACAACAACAAACCAGGGTTTCCCGCCTAAATTTACTGACGTGGACCTGAGTGAAAACTATATACACGATACCCCTGGTGGCCAGGGTGAGAACTTCAGTACATAACACAATGAAAAAAGCCAAACATCAAAACTAAACAAAAAACAAGTAAAAATAATAATAAATGAAGTAAAAATCAACAACAACAACAAAAACAAAACAAAAAGCAAATAGGGTTTTTGACTATGGACCTGACCTCCCATCTACTCCTTAATTCAATTACATATAACTTATTGCCAGTAAAAACTATTATCATGGTTTAACTGATTCTTAGTTTGATCTCACATCATTCTTGATACTACTACTGAAATTTGTCAAATGCTGCAACAGAGTTTAAACCTCTGTACAGTGGTACCTCGCAAGACAAATGCCTCGGAAGACGAAAAACTTTTTCGTTTTTTGAGTTGCTTCGCAAGACGATTTTCCCTATGGGCTTGCTTCACAAGACGAAAACGTCTTGCGAGTTTGTTTCCTTTTTTCTTAAAGCCGCTTGAAGAGGTGCAGTTGCGACGGACCGTGCTTCGCAAGACGAAAAACCGCGCAAGACGAAAAGACTCGCGGAACGAATTAATTTCGTCTTGCGAGGCACCACTGTAATTGCTTTTCAAATATATTTTAAAGACTTCCCATTTTGAAACAAATACCTGTTTTGGTTTATTTATTTATTTTCAGACAAGTTATCTAACTCCACATATTCACTCAATTTTTGGATCCAATCTTGCATAGATGGAAGTTTGTCAGATTTCCAATTTCTGAGGCGGTTTCTAAGGGCATTCAACCAACTGCATTCACTTAGAAACCCACTTCAAAGCTTTATGTTAAATGTGCATGAGATACGGAAGAGGAGCCTGTACACCTAGGGATGTGAGGGGGAAGGATTGTGTGTTTAGGTGAATGTCTGAATAGGGCTCATACAGATTCTACCATTGAATAATAAAGGTAGTGAAGAAATGGTAAATTCTGGGCTCCTTTGGGAGAAAGAGCAGGATTTAGATTCAGTAAAAGAAATAATATATGCATTATTGTAGAAGTCCTTGTTTTTTATTTGGAAAATGTAATCAAATTTCCTCAAATTAGTTCATTGTTTTAGCCTTTTTCTTTTGTTGGCAGAACACATGCAGGAGGACCTATGTTTCATCAGGATTTTAGGTAGCCTAGCTATGAAAAACACCTGCCTCAGAGTTTGGAGCCTGCTGCCCTGTGAGGCAGACAGTACAAGTTCCCCCAACCCTCCGAAGCAGATTCAGGGATGGTGCAGGGCACATGTGGAGAAGAGATGTGGGAAATACCATTGTGTTAGCCTAATCCTTGTGCTAGTGCCAGTGTGGTGTAGTGGTTAAGAGTGGTAGACTTGTAGTCTGGTGAACCGGGTTCACGTCTCTGCTCCTCCACATGCAGCTGCTGGGTGACCTTGGGCTAGTCACACTTCTCTGAAGTCTCTCAGCCCCACTCACCTCTCAGAGTGTTTGTTGTGGGGGAGGAAGGGAAAGGAGAATGTTAGCCGCTTTGAGACTCCTTCGCGTAGTGATAAAGCAGGATATCAAATCCAAACTCCTCCTCCTCCTCTTCTTCTTCTTCTTCTTCTTCTTCTTCTTCTTTTTAGTTGATTGCTGTATGTGCACCCCAACCCCGGAGTTTCAACTTGTACTGAGCACAGTAGCTTGTTCTACAATCAGAGGCCAGTATAGACCTGAAGACAGGCATTCTGATCTACAGAATCCAGAGAAGCAACCTATTTTTTCAAGGCCTCATGGTTGCCATTCAGTTTATCCAACAACTGTTGTAATGATCCAACGGCAGTCAGAAAGACACCAGCTAAATTTATACATTGGTAAGAGTAAAAAGGATATTCTGGATATTCACCGAATCTTGGCTGAAAAGAATACTAAGAAAAATATCCTTGTCTTGCAAAGCTCTTGCAAGTTTTTAAATTGCACACTTCAATTCAGAATATGTTTTATACATTTTTTATTCAAACTTGGATAGGGGAAAAGTATGTCCTCTTATCTTTTTAACATGTTTTAAAATGTTCCTTTCCCTTTAGATTTTTATATATGGGGGTGGGATGGATGTGTGGGTGGGCTTGGGAATCCGTTAGATTTTGATGAATTTGTAATTTTTGCAGTTTTTATTTGTATTGTTTTATTGTTTTCTGGGTTGTTTTGTTTTTTGTTTTTATTGTTTTAAGGTTTTATTGTTTTAGGCTGCGAAAGAATAACATTAATTGCCATCAATGGAGGCTACTATGAGGCTTGGGATTGCTACCGTGGAGGGGCGAGGGAGGTATGGCGGTGGGGGCAGATGTTATAGGCGAAGGGGATAGAGATATGGATATGCTCGTACCCCTTCCAATCTGCGCCTCATCCCGAGGGACGAGGGTAGGGCGAGCAAGGATTACTCACCTCCGTCACTGGTGCTGTGCAATGCCAGGTCTATAGGCAACAAAACCACCATCCTGCGAGATTTCTTTATCTCGCAGGGGGTCGACCTGGCTTGTGTGACGGAGACCTGGGTGCGTGAAGGGGCAACAGTTACCTTACGAGAGATGGCGCCCCCGGGTTTCTCCGTCCTCCACCAGTCACGGACTGTGGGCCGGGGGGGAGGGGTGGCATTATTAATCCGGGAAGATTGTCCTTTCAGGGCTCTACCATCACCATCGATCCCCGGCATTGAATGTGTTGGCCTAGTGTGGGGCTCCGAGGAGAGCTTGGCTGTCTGGCTGGTGTACCGGCCACCTAGCGCACCAGCAGCCACCCTGTCAGGCCTATTGGAGGCGGTGGCCGGCTGGGCCTTGGAGTTCCCTAACCTATTGGTATTGGGGGACTTCAACATCCATGCTGATGCCACTCCCTCCTCACAGGCTCTGGACCTGGTGTCTTCCATGGCGACACTAGGGCTCTCCCAGTTTGTTTCGGGCCCCACACATCAAGCAGGCCACACGCTGGATTTGATCTTTGGTGTAGGTATAGATGTGATCATGTCTCCTTCGATGAAGGTGCCATGGTCTGATCACTACGCTCTGAAAGCCAGGATTGACTTTCCACCCCCACCCTGCTTAGGTGCCGAGCCGATTTGGGCTCGCCCGCAGAGGCTGATGGACCCTGATAGATTCCGCCAAGCCTTGCGGGACCTTGCTCCCCCTGGCGACTCATTGACTGAGCTTGTTGAGGGCTGGAATATCCAGCTCCTGGCAGCCATCGATGAGATCGCACCGAAGCGCCCTCTGCGACCCCGCAGAAACCGGGCTCCCTGGTTTACCGAGGAGCTCCGGAAAATGAAGCGGGACCTCAGACGGCTAGAGCGAGTATGGCGGGGTGACCGTGACAGAGCCTCAAGAACATCTTATAGGGCTTTTATGAAAACCTACGAGATGGCGGTGAAGGCTGCTAAGAAGTCTTACTTCTCGGCCTCCATTGCATCCGCTAGCTCTCGCCCGGCGCAATTATTTAGTATAATCAGGTCTTTAACGTCCCTTGAAGGACAGCCAAATTTAAATAACAATTTGACACACGGCTGTGAGGCATTTGCGAGCTTTTTTGCGGAGAAGGTCTTGTTGCTCCGCCATGACCTCCCTGCCAATTTGGATACAATAAAGGAACTGGAGGCCCCTCGACTGTCCTCGGGTCCAGTATTGGACCACTTTGACCGGATATCCCCAGCCAATGTGGACAGACTCCTCCGAGCTGGAAAGCCCACCACCTGTCCTCTTGACCCGTGCCCGTCTTGGCTGATTAGAGCGTGTCCAGACGAGGTGCGGGCCCTCCTGGGGGATATCATCAATTTGTCCCTTGGCACGGGGACATTCCCAGGGGAACTGAAGGAGGCAGTGGTGCGCCCGCTCTTAAAGAAAACATCATTAGATCCTTTAGATCTATCCAATTACCGCCCGGTTTCGAATCTTCCGTTCCTGGGTAAGGTGATTGAGAGAGCGGTTGCTGAACAGCTTGGTGGGTTTCTGGATGAAACATCAGCTCTGGATCCATTCCAGTCTGGCTTCCGCACTGGTCATGGGACCGAGACAGCTCTGGTTGCCCTAACAGATGATCTTCGTAGACAGCTGGATCGAGGCGGGTCGGGGCTGCTGATTCTTCTAGATCTGTCAGCAGCTTTCGACATGGTCGATCATGAACTTCTGGACCACCGCCTTGCCGACGTGGGGATCCAGGGCACAGTCCTTCAATGGCTGCGCTCGTTTCTCTCTGGTCAGGGACAGAGGGTGGCGCTTGGGGGGGAATTGTCATTGCGCCACTCCTTGGTGTGTGGAGTACCTCAGGGTGCGATACTCTCCCCAATGCTTTTCAACATCTTTATGCGCCCCCTCGCCCAGCTTGTCCAGAGTTTTGGGCTGGGTTGCCATCAGTATGCTGATGACACCCAACTCTATCTGTTGATGGATGGCCATCCTGACTCGGCCCCAGACACACTGACCAGATGTCTGGAAGCTGTGGCTGGATGGTTACGTGGGAGCCGGTTGAAGCTAAATCCTTCGAAGACAGAGGTCCTGTGGCTGGGACGGGACGATATGGGATTGGGGGGGCAACTCCCATCTCTTGCGGGGGCGCAGTTAGTGCCAGCACCGTCCGTTAAGAGTTTGGGTGTAATCTTCGACACCTCCCTTTCCATGGAGGCGCAGATTGCAGCTATAACAAAGGCGGCATTTTTCCATCTCCGCCAAGCTAAGCAGTTGGCTCCTTACCTCTCTCGCCCTGACCTAGCCACTGTGATCCACGCGACGGTCACCTCCAGACTGGATTATTGTAACTCGCTCTACGTGGGGCTGCCCTTAAGACTGACCCAGAAACTCCAGCGGGTGCAGAATGCTGCAGCGAGACTCCTTACGGGGTCTTCGCTGCGAGATCACATTCATCCAGTGCTATATCAACTGCACTGGCTCCCGGTGGAGTACAGGATCAGGTTTAAGGTGCTGGTTTTAACCTTTAAAGCCCTATACGGCCTAGGACCCTTGTACCTACGGGACCGCCTCTCCTGGTATGCCCCACAGAGAAACTTACGGTCTTCAAATAAAAACATCTTGAAGGTCCCAGGCCACAGAGAAGTTAGGCTGGCCTCAACTAGAGCCAGGGCTTTTTCGGCTGTGGCTCCGACCTGGTGGAACACTCTGTCACAAGAGACTAGGGCCCTGCGGGACTTGACATCTTTCCGCAGGGCCTGCAAGACAGAGCTGTTCTGCCAGGCCTTTGGCCAGGGCACAGCCTGACTCCCTCCCTCGGCAATCTTCACGGAGCTCTGGCCCAATGGTGGCCAGTGGCTTGAATTTAATTAATTTTATAATGAATGATTTTAGAGTGTTGTTTGTGTTGTACTTTTGTATTGTTTTATTGTTGTTAGCCGCCCTGAGCCCAGCTTCGGCTGGGGAGGGCGGGATATAAATAAAATTTATTATTATTATATTATTATTATTAGTTGAATACTGCCTTATAGCCGTAAAAGAGAGAACTCAAGTAGGCTAAGTGAGGCTAGTGAAACTATTTATTCTTCTTTATTAAAGCCTACATCTTGCAGGTGATATTTTTGATAAATAAATATATGTACTGATATGCTGGCTTTGAATTATGTAGTCTAGGTTTGCTTGTTTGTTTTTAAAGGTGAGACTAGCTGCACTCTGCTAATCCATAGGTGGTGGCAGCTGGTTATTTTGAGGAGTATTAAGGAAAGTCTGTGCTCAGTGGCTCAACTGACTGACCGACCTGCTGATGTCTAGAGGCAAAGGCTAGTAAGGGATCCTGTCCTCGAACTGCACATGGGTCAATGGTCAGAGCGTGCATGAGACAGCTTTGTGTGTTTACAGGGCTTCTGCCGGTTCCTGAGAACAAGCAGATCAGTTTATCCTTTTCCATTTTGTACAGAATGTCAAGAAAGCAGACAAGACCTCCAAAGGCACCTAAGAGTGCAACAACAGAAAACATGGTGCCTGCCTTCACCAGCTATGAAGAAAGGGAGGCGACAGCCACTTCTTCTAGTGACTCCTAGCTTATGAGTCAATGCCATCTCCAGTCATCTTCTAAATAGATGGCGTGACCTACTTTATCTTGCTTAATTCAAAGGCTACAGCCCGAATGCCTGGAGCAGCTTTGATTTCTATCGATAGCTGAAGGCTATTGTAGACATTAGTGGCTTCAACTTTCAGATAGTTAGAAAAGGCACAGCAAACAACAATTACTCATTTTTGTTAGCAAGCTGCCTTCCAAAACAGTGAAAAGGCACTGTACCATGTCACACTGTGAGCAGATCAATACATTCACTAAAGGACAGTTTATTGCTGATATCTTTTTTTGGAGCAAAAAGAGCAAAAAACCCAACAAAAAGATCACAACAGCAATAGCATCTCAAAGTGGCTAGTTTTAAAGTTGTCATAATATTTGTATTAACTTTCTGAAAGAGTCACAATGCACAAAAGCACTCTCTTTTTTGGACTTATATAGCACCATTTCTGCATGGGAACCATGTGAGTAATAACAAGACATAATTTATAATTGAAACCTAAAATATTGTCAAATTAATTTATATGCAGTATTTCACTACTTATATACATATTTTATTTACAATCATCTTTGTGTTCTGTGCTGAACCTTAGCTTTTGAATTCATGCCCCATATACACCCTTGTGCAAATTAATTGAAACAAAACATGTTTTCTATCTTACTCATAATCCTGTACTCAAAACAAACACAAAAAGTCAGTTGATCATTATGGTGTTGGAAGCCTGCAGCCAGTAGAAGGAATGATGCGCTCGCCACAATATATTGAGGTTCTACGAAAGAGAGTTATTCCAGAGCTGGAAAAGAGGTATCCTGAGGGTACTGGGATATTGCAGCAGGACCTAGCTTCCTGTCACACATCAAAAGTGGTGAAGAAATTCATGATAGAGCAGCAAATACAGGTACTTGATTGGCCAGGGAATTCCCTGGACATAAATCCCATTGAGAATTTGTGGGCTACTGTATATGCAAAAGTCACCTCCATGCTATAGACTGTACGACTATGGAGAAGCTCATTCAGGGACTGATTCAAGTGTGGTGCTGGGATTCGAAAATCAACAGTGACTGTTCGAAACTAGTAGACTCCATGCCAAACCATGTTCAAATGCTGCTTAAAAATAGTGGAGGTCATATCCATTACTAATGTAAAGTTTTGTACATGTTTATGTGAGTTTTGTACAATATACTATATTGTTAGTTTCAATTAATTTGCACAAGGGTGTATGTTTAGGTAACTTTTTAACAGGGTTTTATACAACCTCTTGTAAGGTACTTAACACAGGCCTGCAGCAGAATTCCCCACCACCACCCCAGGCCAAGGGAATAGAGGGTAAAAGAGTCTGGAGGGCAGCACAGTGGAAGAGCACTGGAGATTTATGGTGTCTTTCTAATATTTCTATATCTGCACAATCACACAAGCAGAGACTACTGAAAGCAGATGGCTACCTACCTCAGGCAGCTAAACCACAAGTGCTGCTATGGGCTCCCCATAGATCTCCACAGCACCTTAGGCTGCTTTCAGCTCAATTCCAACCTTTTCTGTCAAACACCAGTACTTGTATTGCTACTATATCTGAATGGATATCTATTCATTATCTCAACTTACCTAAAAATAATGTACTGGTCAGTTCTTCTGTGTCTGTACCTGCTGAATTGCTCAGGGAAAGTTTTTGGAAGATATTTTATCTACTGTTATGTACTCCCCATGCCACTACCCCTGTCATCCCATGTTTTGGGCACTTGATTGGGTTCCCCACGTAAGCCTATGTGTGGGAAACTGTTCCCAATTACTACAGATATCCACATCAGCCCACAGATGTCTAGAGACAAGGCCAACAGTGTGAGGAGAATGTGGCACATAACAATATAGATCTCTTGTCAATAACATCCTCTAATCATCTCAGCTAAGTTGGCTTCATTCAGTCTTCAGAATGTGCTCTTGAAATACTTCATTTTGGAGGTGAGAGGAATCTCATAAATCCCTGAACATGCAATATGTATTCTACAGAAAGATGGCTATCCTGCTATCTGCATTGTGCCAGTGAGAGAATATCATTTGACACTAGCCCAAAAAAATGGAGCCTAGAGGAGTTTGAGAGGCACTTCAGTCTCCTCAACTGATCACACATTCTTACTGTAGTTTGGAAACTGTGTTTCCAAGTTTAATCAGGTATCAGGCACACTGACGTTGTGCTGGTTTTGGTTTTTTTAAGATTATTTTATGAGATGCCAAGGACATCTTTCACTCAGGAAATATGAAATATAAATATTCTTCTGTCAGAAAGTATTGGAAAGTTGAAAGATATTCGTAGATACAGAGAGGCAAAACCTAGAAGAAGACAGGGTGGTTTCAGAAACACGCCTAAGGACTGTTGTACATTTTATACATCTCTGTGACACACTCATTGACATGGCGATCTGTTTATCCACATAGAGTGTATTTGCACACATTGCCCAAATGTAATGCAAAAAGTAGATAGTAGCAGATGCATTATACAGATTAGATGTGATATTTTTTTTTAAGATGTCTCTGAAGTCTGTGTCTCATATTAACACAATGGATTGTCAGATTTTTCCATTGTTCCACTTCAAAGCATGCAATTATATTGCCTTAATTGGAAGCAGCGATGTGTTTTCACCAAGGATGTTTACTTGTATTCTGACTACTGGAATATAAATATAGCACCATTTTCTGGTTTTGTTTTTTTTCTTCCAAACTTCTCTGCTTGCCTGAATCAGGTTCTCCGCATTTAATGTTTGCAAATAAATAAATAAAATGAAATTGCAAAAAGGTATACTTTCAGTGCAAACTCTAATGAACTCAACCTACACTTTCTATAAATATCCTCTTCAGTCAAATCTCTCTGTTGTAGCTACCAATTTTATAGACGTAGATAACACACAATTTATACGCCTATTGGAGCATCCTGGCTTTTCATTTTCACTGAAATTCAACAGATTATCCTCATACAAATTGATGCCTTACTTTTCCTCTATTCTATGGACACTGAGGAAGTTTAAGGGTCAACATGGCCAGGACAGATATTATAAAAGTTTGCCACCATATTGGTGAAAATATATTCATTATCTGAAAGGTGTTGAATTTTTAGAATGAAAACCTATTATCCCTTTAGGACTTTATTATTATTATTACTTTAAAAATTACCTTCTTACCTACATACCTAGAGTATCAGTATTGGATTATTCTCATGTGGAAGTCAGACGGGATATTATATCTAATCAAACATGATGTTATATCCCACCATAGGTACAATTAAGAGGGAAAAAAATCAAGCTATAAATGGACAAAGTACAGTGGTACCTCAGGTTACATACGCTTCAGGTTACATACGCTTCAGGTTACAGACTCCGCTAACCCAGAAATAGTGCTTCAGGTTAAGAACTTTGCTTCAGGATGAGAACAGAAATCTGGCTCCGGCGGCACAGCAGCAGCAGGAGGCCCCATTAGCTAAAGTGGTGCTTCAGGTTAAGAACAGTTTCAGGTTAAGAACAGACCTCTGGAACGAATTAAGTACTTAACCCGAGGTACCACTGTACACAAATAAGGAAGGGTTAACTGATGGCTAGCCTCCAAACCCGGGCTGGGGAATCTGCAACCCTCAAAATGTTGCTGGACTCCAACTCCCTTCCACCCCAACCAGCATGAGCGGTGGTCATGGATGATGGGGCGATAGTTCAGCAACATCTGGAATCCACTGTTTTCCCACCCCTTCTCTCAACTTATCTGTTTATCTCACCATGGTATCTGCTTTTTATTCTGAGGAATATTGTGCATGGACTAAGGGTCATTTTACACTTGGGTTTGCTACTGGGTGCACACCCACTCAATAGGCAGCCAAAGTTAAATTAGTACTTGCTAAGAAATCTCCAGATATGATGCATGAGTTGGAAAACACCAGCTTATCTCATTCACACTTTATCGTTTTGGGTGTCCATGGACAGTGATGAAATGTAGGTGGGTTCCCATGAGGCAAGACACAGCGATAACAGCAAGAACCTTTATTGAACTACATAACTGGGAAACAGGGGCAAAGCAACTGCTTATAAACATTCCTGTGAGCCTGGACCACTTCCAACGTGATTGGCTGTCTAAACTTCCAAGCTGCGAATGACAACTCAGAGTTCAAGGGCCAATGGCCAAATCCTGAAATGTTCCATGATTGGACATCATGTATCAAATCAGAATACAGGAGCTCAGAATCCTTAGTCCAGACTCAAGCTCAGGCAAACACAGACCACTAAATGCATAACAGACAGCATCATAGTTCCACAGCAGGCATAGGCAAACTTGGCCCTCTAGATGTTTTGGGACTACAACTCCCATCACCCCTAGCTAACAGGACTAGTGGACAGGGATGATGGGAGCTGTAGTCCCAAAACATCTGGAGGGCTGAGTTTGCCTATGCCTGTTCTACAGCCAGAAATTTTAAGATGGGAAGAATTCCTGAAGAAATAAGGAAGCTATTCCTAGTCTGCGATCTTATGAGTTACTGGGAAGGAGGGAGAACAGTCAAGTGGTTGTTGCGCTATTAAAGTGAATGAAAATGGTTGTGCTTCTGGCTCTCTACTGTACCTCTGTTTGAGCTCTACATGTTGCTCTTTTCCATTGTACAAGTGGGAACCTGTAGAGATACAGGTTTAGTGCTTCCTCATTGCCCTCAGTAGAACCTTCCTACCAAAGCACGTACTAGTTCCTGCAGGCTATCATGCTCCAAAACCTTACAGAGAATTTTCTTTGTAGGCTGAGCAATGGTGTAAAAAAGTCCAGCAATATGGCATTGGGAAGGAAGGTTGCCTCACTCATCATCTTGGATGTTCTGAGTCCTGCCAAACAGTTGTCCCTGACTCCGATAAGCAAAATCTGCACAGCATCCAAACTGCCACAGCCATGTTAGCTGGAGAAATAAGTGCATTTTCCCCCAGCAATAAATTGAAAGTTGGCTAAATGTGATATGCCTGAAAGGGTAAGTTAAGTCTTTTCTTTCTTTCTTTTCATCAGAAGGCAGCTGGATCCCATGCAGTAAATTAACAACATCTGAACATTGGTTGTACTAATAGTGGAAGTCTGGAAATACTATTAGCCTCCTTTTATTGATGGAACAAATCTTGACATCACAACACTTAATTGATTCCACACGAAAATCTGAAAAGAGATAGAAGTGAAAATTTATATTATTAAAATGCTGAGAGTAATTTGGTATCCATATGTGTATAAAACTATGGGGCTGTATAATAAACAAAATGTAATTCCTTTCTATTGTTCTGTCCTATTTTGAAAGAAAAGAGCCTTAAAGTGCATAATGATAATTGCTAATATGTGTCTGGTCTGAGTTCAAGGTTTTGTGGATGATGTATGACTTGAAACATAAAAGTACATGAAGGAAAGCCTGTTTTGTTATAGTCCTCCTTATGAACTAAGATCTTCCAGGAAGGCCATTAGGAACTAAACTTCAGACTTTTTCTATGGTGGCATCTGGGCTTTGGAACTCTCTGCCCTTTGAAATCTGGCTGTTGAAACACTGTATTCAGACCCTGCCTGGGTTTTTATGCCAGCTTTTGGAAATTATTTCTCATGTTCATCTATATTTTTTTGGGCATGCTGAGTGCAAAATACAATACAGTCATACCTTGAAAGTCGAACAGAATCCGTTCCGGAAGTCCGTTCGACTTCCAAAACATTCAAAAACCAAAGCTCCTGCAGCCAATCGGAAGCCCAGTTGGACGTTCAGCTTCCAAAAACAGTTCACAAACTGAAACACTCCCGGGTTGGCGGCATTCGGAAGCCAAAACGTCCCAGAACTAAGCTGTTTGAAAACCAATTGTATTAGCAATACAATAAGATTATAGAAATATATACATGTGTGTTTGTGTGTGTGTAATTCTATAACCTTACTGTTTTGATATTGTTCTTTTTATGAAGTTATGTGACCCGCCTTGAAATCTTTGACTTAATCGTGAGATATATCGTCTAAGTAAATAAGGAAATTATAGTGATAATAATTATAACCATAATGATAAAATGGTATATGTTTCTATATTTCTTTAAAACACACACAAACATTTTTGGGTGGATCCATAAATCACCTTAAATAGATGGATAGGCTTCTTCCATCCAGAGAGATCTTTTGATCCTGTGAAAGAATTCTACTGGAGGAACACAAGTTTTGCTGATTCTGCCCTCCTTCTGTAGGTCCAGGGCTAATTCCCACACCGCTCCAGAGTGGGAGGTGGAGTTGCAGAGTGGAGAGAGAGGTAGGAATTGTCAAAAGCTGCCAAAACCAGTCAGAGAGATGTATGGATCCAATCAACTATTCTTAAACATAAGTTTCTGAAAATTTATTTAAAGACATGGGCCATAATGTAGATTCAATAGGCAATAGAGCAACAACTTTTCATTAAAGTATTGCTCACTGTCTGATTTATGAATACAGTCCTTACTCTGTAACATGCATTATTAAGACAAACTTTTAGACAAGACAAGACATGAGATGTCTTGTGATTGTAGCACTGATACCTAAACATTCTTAGGAGATACATTTTAATATTTTAAGAATTTAACTATTAGATGAGGGTTGATAATTCATTTTCACAAAGGAAATCCGTGCCATATTTTTATTGATATTATTTATCAAATTTACTTCCAAATCACAAAGGTTGTGTGATTTCCTTGGAGCAATAAAAGCTTTCATTTTAGCTAAATTTATTAGCGATCATTAATACAAATTCATTATAAATTACTTTCCAGGTTTCATACACGGTTTACCTATACAACACATTTTCTGTATGAAAAGTTAGCAAAGATAGTATTAATATTAGTTCTGGAAAATGTCCCACAGTTAGTTACACTCTGATATAATCCCCACCATTTTATATTTACTATTTACTCTTTGTGACGCTTTGTGTTTAAATGTAAGCTTCATCTGCACCTATTAAACCAAGAGGATCAGGTTTTTTTCCTTGTGAGCTATGCTAATTTGAAGCATAATTTAAAATAGATGGATTGCCATCCTCATACTCCTGTATTAAGTGTCATTAATTATGCTGAAAGGTACATGAATTCTTAATAATTACCTAATTATAAGTCACCCTAATGCTTTTTCTATGACAGGATTTTCTCTTAAAATGTAATTTCTGCTTAATGCACATCTTGAACCCTGTGTTATTGATATACCCATAGTGATTATTGCAAGAAAATTTATAGTACAGATTATATTTTCTGTATGACACGGGTTAAGTTAACAAAAGGAGCTCAATTATAAGGGTGGGGTTTTTTTTAGGGGGTAGAGAGCAATTAGAGTAAAACTTGAGAGTCAACTATAGTTTCAAAATATCACATACCCACATCAACCAGCACTTTCTTTTATTGGCTAAGAACACTTGGTTAATTATTCCACACACTTATAAACACTTTGCAATGAAGGCTTGCAGAGAGGGTTTCACCTGCCTTCTCCAAAACTGTGGAATGCCCCTACCCTTGCCAAAATTTAAACATTTTCCAGATGTTTTGTAGGGTATGGCTCTAGGCAACATTATAGCTGGCATATTCAGAGACTGAAAATATATATTCTGAATTTTCAAGGCTGGCAGATTGGGGTGGGGGAGTCTCCAGGATGACTCAAAACTAAGATTGTACCGTTGGGGCCAGACCAAGACTCTCTGCTACCCAAAGTGGACAGAATAGTGCCCCTTTTTTTATTACACCCATCCCTCCTTCTATCCGGAATGGCAGTAGGGTCATGGCAGTGGTAACAGAACAGTGTCCTCTGTTGCAGAGAAGACAACTCTGTCCTCTCTGTTAGAATTCCTGCTCCATGATTGCAGTCATGGGATTCTTGTCTTTCACATGACGTTATATGTTTTGACTCCACAGAGTGGGAAGTGACAGAGACAGGATGTTTGTGTTACTGTGTTCCGTGAAGTGGGACTATTGTCCTTTGTTCTTTTTCTCTTTGCTGTCTGATGCTAGAGAGAGAGGGAGCCATGTTGCAGTGCTCCATGTGTGCTTATAAAGTAGATTAGCCAAAATGCCGAGTTGCTGAGGTCTGTCACGCAAGTTGCGAAGACTCTGCAGATCTCTAAGTGTGCCAATGTCTGTTGGCATCAGTCACTGTGATGTTCGAGCTGAAGAAAGCTCTTGAAGCTCCCGAACGAAAGACCAGGAGGGAGAGAACATGCCAGTTGGGCATGTGTCTCTACCAGTGTCCTACTCTCATGCCTCAATGTTCTTCCACACCCGTTAGCATCTGCTGCATGAGGCGGCTTCCTCACTCTTACCACTGGTAGGGCCGCCCTTAGCTTCAATCCCCAAACAGTGGGACGTTTCACATGAGCAAAGTTATCTGACAGAAGGAAGGATTGATTAAGTTAGCCAAGACCCAAGGCCTTTTCATGTCCGAGGTGAAAGTTCACATGATGTCTCCCCCATGATGGCAAGTCATGGGGAACAGTAAACACAATCCTTGCATTGGAATGTATGTTGTCTACATACATTGGGAACTTGTCTGTGAAGAGGAAGCCTGCCATGTCAGCTGTCCTTCATCCAGCTCATGGGGGCAACTGACATGCATTTGGCAGGCTTCTTTTCCACAGACGTGACCTCAATTCATGGACAGTATGGGGGTAGCCATGGCAGGCGATGCAGAGCTATGCTGCCCAGTTTATTAGCCTACCAGGCCTATCAGCATATCATTCCTGACTAAGCTTCTGCAGCCATGAAGGCTTTGGTGCCTGTGAAACATTTGCCATTACTGATCTAACAAAAGTTGTTTCATTTAAATCTTGTAATGCAGATGGGGAGAATGCAAACTTCGTCTCATCCAGCACGATGGGCCTTTTGTCATCTTGGCATGCCATATTTGAGAGGAATACTCTTTCAGCTCTCATTTGTGCTGTCATCAGTGTCACTGAAGCAGGCAATTCCCAAGTCGACCATTATCGTTCATTGACAATTTATATGGGTAAAATGGGATATATCTATATATTCGTAAGAAACATTTAGGGCACTTTTTGTGGTTTTAGAGAGATGAAAGAGCTGTCAAATTAAAGAATGGCACATATAGATTTACAGGGAAATAGTGGATTTGCCAGCTTAACACCAAAATCAGAAATGAATAAAAATACAAATGCAATAAAAGAAATAAAAAACCCAAACTGGTAACACAGCTTTCAGTTTCAGACCACCATTGCTGTTGGTTGTAGCCACTAATAGCCTTGTACTTGTGCTTCCTCCTGCTCAGCATGAGGTCTGTCCCCCCACAAACCTTGATGCAAACTAATGTTTACATTTCTGTCGGGGACATTAGTTCTTAATTCTGCTCCATTTTTATTTTTGTCTTTTAAATCAGAATGTAGTCCCTAGTTTTTTCCCAGCAAAAGGACAGATTTTAATGGAGGGAGTACATAGTCCAACCCTCAGTTCTGTCCAAGAATGGCTGAAGACCTCTGGAGAGAGGCAGCTCAGTCGTTGGTGATACATATGCATTATTAGGGACACACAAATCTGCCCATTTCTTTGCTTTCTATTAGCTCATCATTTTTTCCAATTTACATTTCAGTTCTCTCCATTTCTGCATCAATTTGTTTTTTTTAAAGTCCCCATGAATTTTTTCTCCATGTTTTAGTTTCAATTTCTCATAATATACATATTTTTATATGCAATTTTGCTAAATATACATTTTTTTGGCGTACGATTTCCCCAAATGCAATACTGTATTCACTCACATATGCACACTTGCATTTATCTGGCTGGAAAACTTGCATTGCAAAATTCGGAGAACTGCATATTATGAAGGATGTCCGTGTTTCTGCCTGCATACTGTGTCAGAACATGCAAATTAGGTAGGTTTGCTGAAGTGTGAACTGAATCAGATTTCTTCCCCATCCCTTTGTATAACCCAGTCAGATAACTAACAGTAGCAGCAGCTGGCTGTTCAGGAGGAGTGGAGACCTGGATGTAGTCTTCCCTAGTCTCTTGCTGCCTACCAGTTGACTAGATGAATAACAACTTATCTGATAGTGCTGAGTGCAAAGAGCTCCTACTACTGCTTGCCCGCACTACTGCGCCTTGAATTGATGGAGAGGGTGGCGGGTTTTGTGTTCCATTCTAAGGTCCAGAGAACTGCTGAGAAGGGAAATTATGTCACTCCCACCATCATTTATTACAGTGTTATTTTGTTTTATATGCACTATTGGTGTTGTCAAGCAGACAGCACCGCTATCTAGATGGATTATATATGTTTTCCATCTTACCCTTATCACCAGGGCTTCGGTGTTCCTTACAAGACCAAAACAAAAACCCCCAAACTGATGGTTCATTCGTAGCAGCTTCTTTCCACGTCTTCCTGCCAAACGACAGTGTGGATGTGATTCCTCTGTAGGAAAAACACACACACAGACAGACACATTTAATGCATGCAGACATGTCCAAAGATATAAATTGTGTTCACAATAAGGGGGGGCATGGACAACAGAGGGGAGATAAAGCATTCCAAAATGGAGAAAATAAAGGCATATCCAGAATTAGGAGGGATCTATTCTACAACGCTCCTTCCCCAGACAAACAATTCTGTTTATGAAAGAAGACTTCATTTTTAAAAATAATATGGGCCAGGATTATCCAAAGTGTGCCTTAGGCCTATGTAATTCAAGGAACATACCTGAACTCCCACCATTCTTTTCCAAATTGTAGATTCCTCTGTCATTTTGCAAATCTGTCTTAAAGGTCTCCCGAGTCTTGGGAATAAGGGATTTTAAGGTGCCCTGTATGCGTGATGGAGGGATTTTAGAATACCTTTTATTGTATGAAGAATCTCCACCGCATGGAGGTTTTCGGCTCCAGCATTGCAATGCACAGAATACGTTTCTTGAGAAATGGAGTTTTCACTCGTTGCAAGAGCTATTTTAAGAGCAAACATTAAGAACTGGCAAGTGCTTCTTGGCTTGCTAAATACCAGACAGTACAATCACATCTCATGAATGCAGGTCTTTCAGCACATGAAATCCTTTAAAACAGATTTTACCGCGTGCTCAGCTGGGTGGCTTGTAAAAACATGATTTTCATTCACAAATGGATTAGAGCTGCTTCACACTAGTTATGCTGCTGTTTGAAGATGTGATGTGAGTCTCTAAATGTGCAGTGGGCATCTGCCAGAGAGTAACAGCCATTTGGTGCTTTTTTTTGGGGGGGGTATATCCACTTCATATTTCTGGGGATATTGGGGATGCATGTTGTCCCCTCTGGCACATCATGTATCACATGCCTGCATTATGTATGGTGTTTGCTGTGCCATATGTTGTATCATTTCTAAGGTTATTTTGACTCTGGGCTCAGCTACATTAGTCAAAAAACAGTGTTTTGAATGTGTTATAAACATGCATCACCAGATGGTGTCATAGAGCAAAAAAAAATTCTTTTTGGTTTTCTATAGCGGGTTTTTCCTTTTGTTATAACAATTTAATTTCTGACTTATTTATAGTGGTTCTTTCCCATGTGTGTAGATTCCCCCTCCCTCCCCCTTCCCCCTCTCACTGTGTGTGTGTGCGCACACACATCTTTATTCTTAGAATCATACATCATATTGCAATGAATCAAAAATATTCAGAATCCTAATTCAAGAGCAGTATGATCACCAATAGGAATGCAGGGAGCTGTCTTATACCAGTACTAGGGATGGGATGGGAAAATTGGATCCCGTCTGCATTTGAAAGTGAACTTCCTTAATTTGTACCTTCTGAAAAAATGCACTAACCAAAACAAAGAGGTCCTATGAAATTCGCAATCCTCTGAATTTTTCAGTGCAGTTCTCCAGCCAAGTAATGTGCACAAAAGTGTATACATTGGGGTAAAGTGTGCATAAGAACAAATATGTTGATGAAGACAACATACCAATGTGTAGTGGGGTGGGTCTGAAGAAGATATTAGGCCCAAAGGCCAAGAAATAAAAAATATATATAATGTAAAGAAAACTTGAAAATGAGATCTAGTCCAAAGGATAAAATATACAATCAAGGGTGAGCGTGACCTCCTTCCAAACTGGTGATGATGTGATAAAGTGACATGAAAAATTATGCAATTATTCAGAAAGGGACAACTGCTTTCTGTACTGAACTGGCCACACCCAGGCAAGAGAGTGTGAAACATACAAATTAATTATTACAGATTATGTTGAATAATGACACTGCAGAAGAAAGAAAGGAGGCCAAATTTTATTGAGCTAGCACCTGAATAAAGGTAAAGGACCCCTGACAGTTAAGTCCAGTCGTGAACAACTCTGGGGTCGTGGCGCTCATCTTGCTTTACTGGCCGAGGGAGCCGGCGTTTGTCTGCAGGCAGTTTTTCTGGGTCATGTGGCCAGCATGACTAAGCCACTTCTGGTGAAACCAGAGCAGCGCATGGAAATGCCGTTTACCTTCCTGCCGGAGTGGTACCTATTTATCTACTTGCACTTTGACGTGCTTTCGAACTGCTAGGTGAGCAGGAGCTGGTACCGAGCAACGGGAGCTCACCCTGTCGTGGGGATTTGAACTGCCAACCTTCCAATTGGCAAGCCCTAGGCTCTGTGGTTTAGACCACAGTGCCACCCGCATCCCAGCATCTGAATACTACAGGGTAAAAAAAGAGAAAAGGACTTCACTGAAACCTGAGATGCAGAAATGTTAGGCAAAAATTGGGGAATGTGCTTTATGATGACATTTGCCTTGCAGTAACCCAAATTTTAACATGCAACATTGCTGTAACCTATGCAAGGCAATTCAGATGCAACACAGACCTCTAGCTAAGCTGTAGGCCATTTCCCCTTTTCAGCTACTTCCATGAAGCCTCATTTGCAAGCTTCAGTTCATCCGTTCAGCACAATTCTTTTTTATCGTCTTGATTCTGCATTTCACTGAGAACCGAATCGCTTCTTGTCAAGTCTAGCTCCTTTCCTTGGGTTCATAATAACAGTTAATTTAGTGCAAAGTAAAATGGTAATTGAAATCAGTTTAAATAATTGTTGCAGTGCATTTAAGTAAGAGAAAATATGTTTCACTGTGACGGGGGGGGGGGAGGCAATTTTATTCAGGGAATATATAACAATTAACCATAATAGTCCCTCATTTTATTAAATGGATTTCCCTCGAGACGACACATTAGGCTCTGACAGTGTGTCAGAATAGTCAAGAATGTAGGGAAATGAGATTTCAGCCTTGATACTCTTGGTTGAGTCCTTTATGGGCTATATCGTATTCGACACTCGGACCAAAAGGGTCAAGCCTGAAGAGACGTTATTGCTTGGGATGTATGAAGAAGGAGCATTCGAACTCCTTGAGAATTTTCCCCTTTTTCTGTTAAATATGTAGTATAATCTCACTTCTTTTGGAATGCCATAGCAGCATGTTGAATTACCTGTGGTCTATTCCTAATTGCAAGTTATACCCACGGATCTCAAAGAGGGAAGACATTGCTCTCCAAGCAGGAGAGAGTGGAATAGATGATGGGGAACTCAAGTCTTCACTTTACATTTCTGGGGGTTTGTCCCCCCCCTTCCCCTCCATGCATTTTAAATTACAGCCGAAAGATCAATTGACGCTTTTATCTATTATTAAGAACTTAATGGATCTGCAGCTCTCTGTTGATTATGTTTGAGGTAAGATGAGGGGATTTTCAGCAGAAGGTATGTTACTTAACAGCTGTCATTTATTAAAGATTTACTAATGAAAGAAACCCGACATTGTGGTAGCTGACGTGGTTTTCAAGCAGCTTCTCTCCAGACCTCTAAGCCGCTGGGTCACATTTTAGAAGGGATCTCCAACAGACACTCCACCAAATGAAGAAAAGAAAAGCATCATTTTGGATTATGGATTACCTTTGGTTTTGTTTCAGTCTAGTCTCCAACAGGGCATCAGTTTCCATCCCAACCCACATCCATCGCGTGAAGTGCTGTTTTCATTCTGCTGAATGAAGTTCAGTTTCTGGCAAAAATGACATTATTCGGCTCACTGTCAGCTATGGTGGAATTTTGTGTTAAGTTATTACATTATCCTACCTCAACAGAAAATCTGGTTGCCTGAACTTCGTGATCTAAAAAAATCAACCCATGGGTGAAGTTATTCCCAGGCTTTAAATGAAGGCTCCTCTTAGTGGTGCAGCAATCAAACTGTGAACACATTTTTGCAAAAGCTAAGCAAGGTCAGGGTGGTTTCAGATCGGATGGGGGATTACATGCTAAGATTCCTGCATTGTAGAGGGTTGGGCTCAATGACCCTCAGGGAACCTTCCAGCTACAATTCTATGATTTTATGAAGTATCAATACTCAGGGTTCTGTCGATTTCAGTTCTCTATTTCTCTAATTTTTCCAGTATTAAAATCAGTCTCCACATTTCTGCAGCAATTTTCATATTAATGAAATCCTCACGTAAACCTCTCTGTATTTTGGTGTAAATTCCTCCCCATAAACATGTTTCTGTATGCAGCTTTTTTTGTACACGTTTGTAAGCCATTTCCCCACATGCGTGACTAAATAGTGTTATTTTAATGAATTGTTGCATTTTTTGTATATTTTCATTTTTGCACATACGAAAATGTATGTACCCTTCAAATCTCACACACCTTCTAATTTTGCAATGATTATATTGCCCTTTAAATATATAAAGCACTGTGCATGTGGCCAGCATGTTTATGTGTGTGTTTATTCCATGCATACTAAAGGTAAAGGAAAAGGGACCCCTGACCGTTAAGTCCAGTCACAAACGACTCTGGGGCTGTGGTGCTCATCTCGCTTTATTGGCTGAGGGAGCTGGCGTTTGTTCACAGACAGCTTCTGGGTCATGTGGCCAGCATGACCAAGCTGCTTCTGGCGAACCAGAGCAGCGCACGGAAATGCTGTTTACCTTCCCCCCAGAGCGGTACCTATTTATCTACTTGCATTTTGACGTGCTTTCGAACTGCTAGGTTGGCAGGAGCTGGGACCAAGCAACTGGAGTTCACCCCGTTGCAGGGATTCGAACCATCGACCTTCTGATCGTCAAGCCCAAGCATCAGTGGTTTAGACCACAGCGCCACCTGCGTCCCTTCCATGCCTACTAGTAATAAATAAATGTTTGAATCAAGATTCCTTTCCTGCCAGTGGGAGGAACCCATCAATAGAGTTCCATTGTGGGGATTGTTTCATTGGTAGAGGGGACTTTTGGCAATTCCCACTTTTCCTCTGCGAAACCCAGCAACACTTCTAGAGCACCTTCTGAAACAGGGTGGAAGGTGTCGCTGCAGCAAAAGTTGAGTCCCCTTCCACCAGTGGGATCCACCTTCTGTGAACACAAGGAAGCCTTTCCCTTCATTGACAGTGAAACCTGGACCCACCCCCATATAACCAAGTCAATTCCTATTTCAGCAAAAGCAGAGGGTTGTAAAGAGGCTCTTGTGTTGGATACCGTCACATTTAAATTGTCTTGCAAGGATCATGGTTCATAGTCTGCTGGTAGGCAGAAGCAGAGACTCTCCTCCTGAAGAGAGGGGAGGGGTTGTGGGCGGGAGCCCGAGCCCCGCCTCTAGCAGGGGGCGTTAGCCCCCTGCCTCCCACTCACCTGGCTGGCGCCCACGCCCATCGGCAGGCACCCAACCAGGTGCCTCTGAGGGGGCGTGTACAGCAGCCTTAATATTGCGGCGCCAGCCCCTCCTCGGCCTCACTCTTCGTCGTCCCGTCGCGATTCACCCACCCTCCACTCCCTTTGAGCTCAGGGTCTTAGTTTTCCTTGGCCTTGCTATGGATCTTAGGTTGGTCGTCCTGGTTGTCCGGGGGGCCTGGTAGGAATTTTTCCATTTGGCATTAGGCTTTTTGGTTTTTTCGCCTACCTCGTAGCAATCGTCACAACTTTTGTGGTATTGGTGGGTAGGTTAGGCATTGGAATAATGTGTCGTGGTGTCGAAGGGCTAGGTGTGGCCATCGCCTATGCCTTCAATTTTTGGGTATTCCGTTAAAGGAATCTGGCGGTCGTGTATTCTGTCCGATGCCTGCTTGGCGGGAGGCCATGGCACGACCCTCGGTGACATCAGGGGAAAGCCTATAGTTGGATTAGCATCAACAGGCTCCGCCTACTGGTGAATAAACTCACCCCTCTCTGAGGGGGTGGAGTCAGCTGACGTAATCCAATGCCTAAGCCAATACCTTTTCACTTGCTGTAATCAATAAAGTTGTGGCCTTTTCTTGCCCATTAACCTTATATCACGTGTCCTTGTGTATTCATTCCACTTTGGGGGGGGAACGGGTCCTCGAACCACAATCAGATTATATGGACAAAAAGGCCTTGCAAAAGAAAAAAAAAGGGGGGAAGAAAGTGGGGGGAAGGGAGTCCATTCTAAACAAGCTGCACTGTATTTTCAACAGGAGGTACATTGATAGGAGAATTCTGAAAGTTTCTTCTCTTTTCTCAGAAGTGAATGGATGTGTTATCCTCCCCGCATCACGTTTCCAAATTATTTTTCACAGCTGTGCGCACATGTCTTCTAAAAGTAAAGTAGAGAGAGGTCTTAAGTGTCCTTCTGCAAAGACAAGGCTACATTTGTGCCTTGATTAAAGTCTCCTTGAGAAAGCTCCCCATGTGGCTTTGATCAACCAACATATTAAGATGGATGTGAGAAATTTTCTGAAATATGTGAGAAAAGGTAAATTAGCAACCAACCGGTGATCCATGTGCGTTTAATACCTTTGGAACTTGCTCGACTGACTGGGGAATTGGTGTATCCAGGGAATTGGTTTGCAGAGATGTTTCAACTGATTCACAAGTTACCCTTCCACACATATTCGAACCACTTCTCAACCTTTTCTTAATGCAGGCTTGGGAAGGAAATATGAGAAGAGCCCTAATCGTGGTGACATTTCCTTGCAAAATCTAATTATAGACATTCCTCCTAAGGTTGAATGATTCAAAGCTACAGAGGGGATCTAGTTATTCATACTACTAAACTGTAGAAACAGGAAAATCGAGTTTCCAAGTAGCTTTTGAAAATAACCCATCCTCTAGCTAGACTTAGAGGTATTCATGGTTTGTATGTGTCTTTGGAAAAAATGGTTAAAAATTAATTTTACAGCTGTTTGTTCTGAACCAAAGAGACAATCTTGTGCAAAATGTCAAAGGAGCCCTTTGATGTGGAACAAACACCTCCTGCCCTATTCAAAAGATATTTTATATCTTCTCTTCATTCTCCCCTTTATCATCCCTCATTAGGCATCTTTAGTTGGAGTCAGTCTGTGAAATGATTTTTTTCTTATTCCGATATAATCTTTTGTATCTCCAGCCATTTGTTGTAAATATAACATTCTGTGCCCTCCTCTTATTTACTTTCCCTTTGGACTTCAGCAGGGCCATTAAGCACTTCACCAAAAGAAAAGGCTGGTCTGGGCCTTGCAAACAAATTTCAGAAGCTGTTTGACGCCAATCAAATTCATCTTTCTTTTCATTTGTTTGCATGTAAGTATTGTTCTCCTGTTCAAGCTCATTGCAACCCTGCTCATTACAGTACAATGTCTTGTATGAACCAGGAAATTAAATTAATCTATAGATTCTCATAAACTAATTTGAAAAGGCAATTTGAAAAGATTGTCCATACAAGGCATGCAGGAGAAACAAAGCCAGCATCTAATTTGGACCCTGATTGTCTCGTCCTCATTCTCTCTCTTTGAAGACTAGTTCACATCATCTTTTGCCAATTTTCCCAGATTGAATTATGTCAAAATGGGAGGTTTTCAGGCTGTCAGGTTAGCAACTGACTGGGGGCACAGTTTGCTGGAACATTCTCCTGCACAATCATAGGAAAATTCAGGTTTCACAATACTCAGAATTAGATTATTTTTCTTTTTCTCTTTTTCACCTTCAAAAGTTCAGTCAACAAGTAGAGATGATTATGATCATCTCAGATGGTGACCAAGCTTCCACTCCGCGCGCACACACACACACACACACACACACACACATTATTGGTCTAATTTATACTGCATCCCTTATGATTTTCCTGTAGAAAATATTACCCAATCCAATGCATTAGATCATGTGGTATTTTGCCCATATTGTAGTGTTATAAAAGTGCCACAGGCAAAAACACTATTGAAGAGCAGCCACCTGAATAGGACACAGGTTACTAGCATTAAATTCTTCCTGGTTCTTGTCACTGTCTGACGTACATAACTTTCTTTTCAAAAGGCAGCAAAACTGGGACATCCATCTTTTCCTTGAAGATGATAAATGGTTAGCTTTCCATATTGTCTTCTTTACTAGGAGTGAAAATAACAGGAGAGAGGAATCCCAGTGCTCCCTCTGTCTTCTGCTCCCTCTTTGTCTTTTGAGTTGGAATTTGCTTACAATGGCCCACTCCTCTGCCTCATTCATTCGCCCCGCTTCAGAACGCCCACTTCCCTGATCACTGCCACGGGAAGTGGTGACAGCAAAAAGTAACTAATGTTATATTAAGGAATGGAGATTGTGTTTATTTGAAGTGAATGATGCCTTGCTGAGCTTATTTTCACTTATGCATCTGGTTGAAAATCATCACCAGATGTAAAATAGGCCTCCTTTAACATAAGAAAGGATTTTAAACTTATGGCACATGGGGTGCATAGTCCTTCCCTGAAGTCATCCTAAAAACAGAGGTGATTACCCCACAGAAGGGAAATTATGGGTCATTATCCCCCCCAAATGAACATAATTACTTTGTCTTAAAATAAATTCTGGTTTTGTTTTTATTATGTATTTTCTTTAAACCCCCCCCCACCCACAATTTGTTCTTTTAATGTGAAATCTCTAGGTCCATTCAAAAATCTGGAGGCAGAACTTGCTGGAAAGATGTCGCCCTCGCAGTCTCAACCTGTAGCTGAATCCAGAGCTTAAAGCTTTAGAAATGTCTTGCTTCTGACCCAGGTTGAAAATTATTTCCATTATTCCACATGGGGAGAAGGAGGAGGCGGGGGAGAGAAATGCAGACCTTCAATGTTTCCCTATTTTACAGGGGCATCCCTGATTTAAAGACGCCATCCCAGTTTCTGATTTGATCCTGGAATGTCCCCCTTTTCCTTAGGATGTCCCTCTTTTCATTGGAGAAATGCTGGAGGGTATGTTACCCAACCACCGAGCTGTCTGAAGGCAATCCTGTATAGGGAAGTTTTTAAATGTTTAATGTTTCATTGTGTTTTTATATATGTTGGAAACTGCCCAGAGTAGCTGGGACAACCCAGTAAGATGGGTGTGGGGTATAAATAGTAAAATTATCGTTATGGAATGGGACATCCCTATTTTCATTGGATAAATATTGGAGGGTATGGAAATGTCAGGCCTTGTGAGAGGCAAATGCCTGTCTCCTAGCAAGGCCCCTTAAGGTCACTGGAGAACAGAAGATTGCACTGTGCATAGTAACGGTCAGGATGGGTCTGAAAGCTCCAAATGTCCCACATCAGATCTTAACCAAAGTAATGCAAGGTTTCATCTTCAGTTAGTAGACTCTGACATTGTCCATTAGGGTTAGAAGCAATTGGCCACATTTCCAAATGCCCCACTCAATAAAGACTTCATGGTATGCGCAATCTGAAAGCCTAACTTGAGGAAGGAGAATGGTTTCTTATAACAGTGTTTTTGAGGAAGCTTTTAGGGAATGTTTTTCATCAGGTAGGTCTGTGTCTGCAGGTTTTTCCTTCAAGCTCTTGAATCAGGCTACTAGTCACAGTAGCCAAGGCAGCAGGAAAATTGCCTTGGATTATTCTCATCACTAGAGAGTCAGTTCCAGTTGACAAACTAAAAGGGCCTAGTAATTGAATATAAAACTGAATTACTGCACATTTCCTAGCTTTATCTGACACAGACGTTTTTAAAGGAAATTTAATAGTACTGACAAAGTGTATTGGAATGCTCAATATGTTTTACTGTTTCATTTGTACTGTTAAAAGAGATTTATGAGAGCTTTTTTTGCCAGTGTGTGTTTATAAAGAAAGCTACCTTATCAAAAATTTAAAATAAGTGTTTTATTCTTAAAAAATGCTAAAAGAAAGCAGTGTTAAATAAACATGAACCTTGGTTATCGAAAAATATTTCAAAGTTCTAATGCACCAGGTGCCTCTTCTTTCTATTATTTCCCAGAATCCACAATGGAACTTGTTTGAAATGCAATTAGTGAGCGAAGTTTGAAAGGAGAGGCTGACAATTCTGCTCAATGGAAATATATATATAGCTATTATTATGGTGGTCTGAGAATGTCATGATTCTTTCCTCTGGGGCTCAGAATTACACTTTAGTATCCTGATAGATCATAGATGTTAGGTTATTATAAAATGCTGACAGATAAGGCTGTGATTTGTGAAGGCTCCATCCGAATTCTTACCTTTAATTTCTGTTAACATTTGACAGAGCGTCATGATGCTGAAAACCCCAAAAGTTCATTGAAATTCAGCATGAGGCCAACTGCCTTGCATACATTTCACATTTGCAGATAACACTCGTACATCTCCTGACACAGGGTTTCAAAATGAATATCTCATCAAAAGGTATAGGAAAGGTATATATGCTTTGATTTCACAATAAACTTCAATGCCTCAAAATGGGACTGTGTGCTGAGAAATAATTTAAGCTGAGCAAAGGGGAGGTGGTTGGTTTTTTTAATGATACTATAAAGGAAATGATCATCTGTTTGGGCAATATTCTGTTTAATACATTTAAAAATAAATTACATTTATTTAAAAATAAATCACTGAATGCCCCAAGGCAGTTTTGTTGACAACAGGATTGTCTCTGAATAACTATTATTAAAATCACCAACAGATGCAATCTTTGGGGAGGGGAGGTGCTCCATTGTGATTTTTTTTTACTGAGAGACATGCGTATAGAATATAGCTAAGCAAGTGACCCAGGAGCTGGATCCAAGTTCAAATCATGACTGAGACATAAACTTGTGAGCTTGTACATTCACAGCTCCCATCTGCACAATATATGTAAACTAGTACAGTGGTACCTCGGGTTACAGACGTTTCAGTTTACAGACTCTCCGCTAACCCAGAAATAGTACCTTGGGTTAAGAACTTTGCTTCAGGATGAGAACAGAAATCGCGCAGCAGTGGTGCGGCAGCAGCGGGAGGCCCCATTAGCTCAGTGGTACCTCATGTTAAGAACAGTTTCAGGTTAAGAACGGACCTCCAGAATGAATTAAGTTCTTAACCCAAGGTACCACTGTATCATGTCTTTAAACAGTCATGGCTTCCCCCAAAGAATTATGGGAAGTGTAGTTGTGCTGAGAGAATTCCCTGGGAAGGGGGATGGATCATTAAACCACTCTGAAAATAATAGTTCTGTGAGGAGGTTTCCTAACAACTCTCAGCCCCCTTCACAAACTACAGTTTCCAGGATTCTTTGGGATGAGCCATGACCACTTAAAGTGGTATAATGATGCTTTAAATGTACTGTGCAGATGAGGCCATAGTATTGGAAGAGACCTGAGATGCCATCTAGTCCAAGCCCCCAGCAGATCCACTACTACAAGCATCCCTGAAAAGTGATCATCCACTCTCCACTTAAAATGTCTAACAAAAGAGAGCCTTCCTCTAGCTCGTACCCTTATACTTTCCTGTCCAAATTTACCTGGCAATGGCCATGGCAGTGCCAGGAAGACCTTATTTTCCTCAACATCTGCCCCAAATCCATTTGCTGCTCCATGCCTTTCTCTCAGAATGAACGTTGGAGTTCCCCCCTGCAACAGTTATAAACAAGGCTCCGGACGATGACATCGCAGTGAGCACAATGAGGTCCAAACATCAATATATGACCAGGGAATACTTCCTCTTCCTCTTCTCATTTTTCCCTGGGGCCTTTCTGAAGTAAGCCAAGGGTAACTTGTCAGCACTAGTTAAGAAATAAGAACAGGCCCATCTGTTCCAGTATCCTATTTTCACGACGGCCAACCACATTCCTATGGGATGCCCATAAGTAGGACATGAGTGGACGAGTTCTCTCCCTATGTGTGATCCTCAGATGCTGGTATTGGAACTACCATGGCGAGTTAAAGTCCATTCCAATGGCAAATGAATGATGCCAAGATTATACTGGTGTCATCTATTGACCTCTCTCTATCTGAAATATTATCAACTCACCTGCAAAAAATTCCCTAGATCAGCTAGTATATGAAATACTTCCAATAATTTAATTCCTGGACTCAATTCCACATTTCCACTGGCATCCTAATATCAACATTGTAAATCCATATAACAGTTGCATCATCTTTACAACGTTTTTTCCTCCTTTGGTTAATTATCACCTTGATGCAGCCAGAGGCAAGAACACTATTTTCACCTACCTGGGTGGGATGAAGTTAAGCGCAGCCTTGCCACCCTTTTAATATGTGAAGACATTACACAGCTGGCTCTCAGATCATAGCAGAAGGCATTTAGCAGGAAATGTTTGTCAAATTTGATTTATTTTGTATTATTCAGATTTACAACTTGAAGGCTTTTAAGCTGATATGCGTGAATCCTAGAGAGACATTTAAATACCTTCCTCCTGTTTGGAATACTTGTGCTTATGTTCAACTCTGCTTTGGGGAGATCTAGTCTGCAATGTTTTGTTGCTTACTCTGTGGACAGTTGCTTTTAACAAAATAAGGATATCATGTGAAACAAACAAATTTCCTGCAGTGCATTTATATCTATTTTCATATTACAATACATTTGTCATTATTAAGCGTTATCGTTTGAAAGCTAAAGTTAACATATTAGAGGTGTTAGACGAGAATCTGATTTGACAGAACAAAACAAAAAAACTTGCCATCAAATCTGTGGTGGCACCTTTCCACTCTTTTATTTTTAAAACTAAATCTGTACCCCAACTTTCAGCTGCAGGGGTGGGGGTGGGGAGAAACCTGCCCCAATGTGTCTTATTTCCATAAAGCAAAAAGAAGGAATACAGTGGTACCTCGGGTTAAGAACTTAATTTGTTCTGGAGTTCTGTTCTTAACCTGAAGCTGTTCTTAACCTGAAGCACCACTTTAGCTAATGGGGCCTCCTGCTGCCACTGCGGTGCCGCTGCCCGATTTCTGTTCTCATCCTGAAGCAAAGTTCTTAACCCGAGGTACTATTTCTGGGTTAGCGGAGTCTGTAACCTGAAGCGTATGTAACCTGAAGCGTATGTAACCCGAGGTACCACTGTAAATGAAATACAGTGAAAACAATGAAAAAGTAGGTAAATGTGGCACCAGCTATCAACCAACATGCCATCATAACTGATCAATATTATGTTGAGTGTGTACATAGCTCTAGGGAGAGAATTCCAAAGATACGGGGTCAACAGTGAAAAGGCTATGTCTGAGGGTGAAAAATTAGCTGGGGAATAAAGGTTCATCACCTTTTACACCCCCGTTGTGTGAGTAAGTGTGCATGTTTTTGAAGATCATGAAAGTCACACATATACATGGTACTCCCTTGCACCTCATAGGTCGGTTTCCACTTAGTTTTCTTAGTCCTAACTATAGTTCATGGTGTTTTCCAAGCTATGCCCCCTCCAAATGGCTTTGTTTCCAATTCTCCAAGCCATGTTTTGGAGTGTTGTCTGAATTGTGCCAGTGTCTGAGTCAGCAAATACAACATGCTCAGCAAGAAGAATACAGACACCTCTTTTATCTACAGATGTTTAGAGATATGACACAGGTTTGAAAGAGAGAAGTGCCTTACATAGCAGAGGCTGAGATGTGCAGTAGTGTGAGGAGAAGAAAAGAGTTTCAAGAAAACAGGAGAAGTCAGAAAATGCACAATATCATTTAGATAAACATCTGGATAGAGAAGTTAGATAACCATTAGGCCCCCAGACCTGAGGTTCTCCACTCCTGGTTTAATTCGTTCTTATATTCATTTTCAGAGGGGCAGATAGGGCTCATCAACCTGGGAAGGTAGCCCATCTAGGAGAAGGAAAACTCTGATCCTAAACCTCTGCTGCCTTGTAGGATATCTTCAGGAGAAGAAAAAGGCCAAGGAGTAAACCCCACACAAATCTGGAGTGGAGTTTCTAAGACGGTTTGGATGGCACCTTGTACTCATCCCGGCAACGTCTGTAACCAAGCTGTTGCCAAATGTATTGCTCCGCTTTCCCTTGGACCACATCAGTGAGGCTGAGAGCAGGGGCATAGAAAGGGGGGTGCTGTGGAGGCAACCAGCCCCAGGTGTCATCTCAGAGAGGGGTGACCAAATCCCCACTGGGCAGATTGCTGCAGCGCCGTGATCAGCCTGGGTGGATTGCACCGCCGCCACATGAATGGCCCCTGGAGCAGATTGTGCAGCTACGCCGATCACCCACGTGGGTGTATCCCCCTGCCCCTTGGCAGATTGCCCAACCCCCATGGTGCATGGCATGTGCGCCACTCCGGGTGCCCAAGTGGCTAGCTCAGGCCGCTGGCTGAGAGGGGAGTCTTATTGTCTGGGCAGCCTCGGACCTCCATACACACTGCCCAAGCTTGCTCCCTGAGGAGTTCACTTCAGTGTTGCTAATGCAGCGGTTTTGACTTCACCCCTGGAGGCACACTCCATTGTCTCTCAAAACAGATGGATGCCAAGCACATTCACCTCTCAACTTCTTTTCCACCACCCAGTGCACATTTTTAACAGAGTTATTGCTGTAAATTCTTCAATTAAAGCAAATAGCTCCTTCTGCATCAAAGTTGTAGTTCTGTAAAATGTACAGTTCCATTTTCATTGGCTATATCGTGCTCCAGAGAGACATGTACCCTGTTGCTTGCACTTAGTCATGCCTTAAGAACCCAGAAGCAACAGCATTATCATCAGGCAAGTTGGTAATTAAACCTGCAATCTGATTCCAACTTCAGTGGGGTACAAACTTTGTCATGCCCCACGATAATGACATTGGGGTGAATCATGTCGTTTCAAAAGAAAAGCTTCTGGAGTAAATTGAGTTCTAAAATAATATGACTGACTTCAGGGCCAATGTGCAGGTTATTTTATTGTAGCCAGAAGTAGCAAAACAGATTTCAGTTACACTGTCGGCTGCTGGACAAAGAAACAATAAAGACCATTCCCCAATTTTTTTAGAAAACATAAAATCTAGCAGGTTCATACTATGAAAGCCAGTTTATGAACTCTACCTAGTAGTTTCCTTCCAGCCTTTCTCTGCTTCAGTGCTGTCATCTAGAGCCGAGACATTTCTTCAGAAAGAATTTTTGTTCCTGATAAAATGTCTGAGCGTTTCCTTTTCCTCACTCCCTTAGAAATAGAAGGCGACTTTGCAGAATTGTCTCCAACTATTTCCCACCATTTCCCCCCCTGAAGCAGTTGCTATATCCCCCTCAGTGCCATGTAATTAATGTAAGGCCACACTCACGCCATGCATTGAAAGTGCTATGGTACCACATTAACAGTCATGGCTTACCCCAGAAAATTCCGGGAGCTGTCATTTGCTAAGAGTGCTGAGAATTGCTAGGAGGTCCCTATTCCCCTCGCAGAGCTATGGTTCCCAGAGTGGTTTAAAAACAAATTTCTCTTCCTCAGGGAGTTTGGGAATTCTAGCTCTGTGAGGGGAATAGGGGGCCTCCTAACAACTCTCAGTCCTCTTAACCAACAACAGCTCCCAGAATTTATAAAGGTAAAGGTAAAGGGACCCCTGACCATTAGGTCCAGTCGTGGCCGACTCTGGGGTTGCGGCACTCATCTCGCTTTATTGGCCGAGGGAGCCGGCCTACAGCTTCCGGGTCATGTGGCCAGCATTACTAAGCCACTTCTGGCAAACCAGAGCAGTGCACGGAAATGCCGTTTACCTTCCCGCCGGAGCGGTACCTATTTATCTACATGCACTTTGACGTGCTTTTGAACTGCTAGGTTGGCAGGAGCAGGGACTAAGCAATGGGAGCTCACCTCGTCACAGGGATTCGAACTGCCGACCTTCTGATCGGCAAGTCCTAGGCCCTGTGGTTTAACCCACAGCGCCACCCGCATCCCTTTTACTGGTTATAGTAGTAGTTTAAATGTATGGCGTGAATGTGACCTAGGTCTGGGGCATTGTGGAAGATACAAAATGGAGTCCAGAATTTCAACACAGCTGCTGCTGCTATCTCTTGATGTGACAGCAAAAACAAAGCTGGAGGGGAGTTTAAGAAAAATCTGTGTTACTACCACTGCCAAGGGGGGTGGGTGGGAGCCCCACTGCCATGAAACTGTTAAAGCATTATTCCTCACCTTGAGAAATTCAGTGAGATGGGCACCCACCAGTTTCTCTGACGGCAAATAGGGTGAAGAATTTTAAGAGGCCATCTGCACATGGCTCTATTATAAACACACTCGAGGTTGACATCAAGAACATGTTTTTAACAAAGCTGACACGACTCCCAGTCGTAAAAGCCGCTAGTTCAGTGATGGCCTTTGGCTGTCATCATCTTCAATCGTTATCGAATATCTATGCAAATAGAATGGAGGCTTATTAGTAAGAAATATTCTTTAAAGGACAAGCATCTAGTGTTTCTTCATGTGTGTGGGGGGGGGGGAGGGGAGGGGGAGGTGCATGGAGGCCCTTTTTTTGTTCTCTGGATACTGTTCTGTTCAAATCCATCACAGGCTGCCACTGGATCAAGGGATGATTCACTGCAGGATACTAAGTGGTACAAAATTGCCCAGGCTCCTTTAAACACACACACACACACACACACACACACACCTCTGTGGATGGGAAAATAAACCACAGGCTAAATATCAGTAGGGGATCCATTCAAAGTAATAACAAACCAGTTCATATTCGAAGAGGGAAGGAAAGGACACTATTTGTGAAGCTTGTGTGCTTCTTAATTCTTTTTTATCTATAATCTGTTTACCTGAACACTCTTAAAAGTTAGCTCTCTCCACGGACTAGTTACTGGTAGTCTTATAGATGGGACTCCTTTGCTGAGCATTGTTAGTTTAGTCGTCTTTCCCCGGAGAATTTTTTTTATCCTTTGTTTGTACACATGCAATTTCAGTGCTCTGTGTTTCATTTCCCTAAGTTTTTCCTCAAGTTTCACCAGAATCTTTTTCATCCGCCTCTACCTTAGAAAGGAGAGCTGCCCCTGAATTTTTAACACCTGAACTGAAATGTCAAGGCACATTTGTTAGTTCTTTCTTGGACCAGGAATATATTGAGGCAGCCAAATTAGTTTCAGTAAGACCCAAAGTAAGCATGATGTCCACTACGTTCTTTTCAAAAAATGCATTTAATATGAAGCCTTTAAAAAAGAAAAAGTAAATAGCATTAATTTGGGAGAGGGGGCTGATAATTATTAGGACCACAGCAGGAGTGGGAGGGGGAAATTAACCCTTTCTTCTCCAACTTCCCCCTGCCCAGTGAGTTTCATGGCAGATGAAATTCTGAATTCAAAGGGTTTTAGTAAGTGAATTTAGGGTTGTAGCCTTAATCTGCTTGCTGCTCTGAACTTTAAAAGCCAATAAAATGAATTGTTCATTGCATGTATTATTCTTTTCATATAGAAATAAAAGGTCTATTTATCTAGGCTCATCAGCTAACATCACAACCTCTTTGTCAAATAGGAGAGAACCATCTGGAGTTCACTGCTCAGTTTTGACCATCCATCCCCCGAATCTTTGTTTTAAAATCTTGTTTTAAAATAATCATTTAAAACATAAATTAAGTCGAGCATTTTGTCTCAACTCCCCCTCCCCCCACATCACCATTTACCTAGCGTCTTCCTTAAAAGGCAGGAAAGTCTTGGGAATTTGACAGAACTTTAGGTATTACGTGCACACAGATTTATAAAACCACAGAGTGGGGAGACACCTAAGGAACTGAAATCTGTAGCTCTGTGATCATTCTTCCCTCCCAGGGCTTGTAGAGAGTGAGTCTATAATAGCAGGCGGGCAGAAGATGAAAAGGCGATAATCAAATTAGAACCAAAAGCAGTATAGGCTGTATCTAACTTGATCAAATAGAAATGTAAGCAATTAACAAGGGTCCCCTTTGATAAACAGAGCAGTGTTGATCAAACTAAAGATTTTTCTTTTTCTTATTATTATAAAAAATAACTGCCTGCCTGCAGTGTGGGGTGGTCTGTGTTTTCAAGTGGTGCTGTCGAGCAGATGGCAGATGTCGAATCCATTGTAAAAAAAAAAAAAAAAAAGTAAAGGGGGGGGGGAATACTTCATTCTTTCATGTGGTTACTTACTCCAGTTCTGAGACTTACTCTTTGAAACAACCATGTGAGTAGTCCCAAGCTTTACCTGGTGATAAGATAGCCATTGCCTAGCGGCATAATCTAAATTACAAATCAATTTGCTTGGAGCTAGGCTTCCCTGATGCCAAGCAGACACACACATACACACGAGAGAGAGAGAGAGAGAGAGAGAGAGAGAGCGCGAGCAGGGGAGGGGTCTGCTGCCTTCTGGAAGAACAAAGAACCAGCTCTCTAAGAGAAATTGCCATTAAATAAAGTCCAACAAATGATGCCAATGAACAAGTTTTCAATTATTGGCCGCCATTCACGCAGCCAAAAAAGTAGCTGCTAAAAGCTGTAATCACAAACAACTCAGCAATGCCCACTTCAAGCTTTACAGCAACATGTAATATTTTGAGGCTGGGAAAAGATCACACAGAACAGAGTATTTAAGAAAATTGCAACCTGCAACGGTGGGTGGGGGAGAAACACAACAACAAGCCTAAGTGCCTTTTATTTTAGAGTGTAGGTCTACGTTAAGCTGCACTTCAGGTGAGTTACATCTCAGAATCACGCACAAGTTATCTACTTGCATCCATTATTTGATACAGTTATGGCTTCCTGTCCTTGACCTTCCCTGGGATCAGATGGCTGAGGAATGGCAATCGGGTTAAATTTGCCATGAAGATTTGCTCAGCTTTGTAAATGGGCTCACCTCAGCCACCTTAAACCCATTTGATATTCTGCATACATTTGTGAACCTGGGTTTAGCAGGCACAAAGAAATAACTTGAAGGGGGAAAATAAAATCAGGGGGATAGGGTTATCCTTAAATATAAAACCTACAGGTAGGACAGTGAAGGGGATCGGGGTTGGCCATGCTCCATATGTCAAAGAGAGCATAGAGACTTGCAAATCGGAAAGTTTACAAAGAATTACACAGAATTGCTGTGTCTGAAATTATAATGCTCCCCCAAAGTAATAGAGGACTGGGGACACACTCTGTCACCACCCGCTGCAATTCCCCTAGATCAAAAATAGGAAGGTTATCTTGAGATGGAGAAAGAAATTAAGAAGGCAGCTGAAAGGAGGAAAATAGTATAATGATAGGTAATGTCACCTTATGCTTGCAAGGCCTGGATAAATGTATGTTCAGGCTGCAACAAAAATACAGGATTTCTAGATAAATGAGACTATGCTTCATGGAGTCAAGTAGATGGAAGGGAACCCTTGATTCAACTGTCCCAGAGTTCCCTGGGAAGAGAGAGTGGTGGTTAAACCGCTCTGAGAATTGCAGTTTCATTGGGGAACAGGAGTCTCCGAACAACTATCAGCATCCTTGACAAACTACAGTTCCCAAGGTTCTCTGAGGAAGCCATGACTGTTTGAAGTGACATGATACCACTTTAAACGTTTAGTGCAGGTAGGGCTCATGTAAATGCATGGTTAATGATGAGAACTGTTTGCATGAATCTTGAATAAGATATTCTCCAATCACCTTGTGCAGGAAAATTCAACTGCAACAATATCTGTGCAAAGTGGGGTTGGAAGGGGGATGATTTGCAGCAGATAAGCTGGAGGTGGGCTTGGGTGCGCTTAACCCTTTCCCTGCTTGCCATTTCCCCTTGCAACTCTTCCCCAGTCATTTTCACCAAACCAGAGTTTCAGATTTGTGTTTGCAATGGACACAGTCAAGTCATGTCTATAGGATAAGCCATCTGCAAACTCTTCTGTTTTTGCAAACTGCAAATCACCTGTTGCTTTTGCCTTTTTGTTTTCTGGCCTCTTTTCCTTGTCTCCTCCTGCCCTTTGCCCATCTTGTCTGGAACCAAGTCCAACAGCCCCATGCATATTTCTCTAAGATTATCGGAGGGTGTATGGAATACAAAGGTAACAAACAAAAGTAGCTTCTTGGGTGGTGTGGAATACAAAAACGAAAACTAATAAATATTTTTCCATATGCTACTGATGAAATGGTTTTTCTTCTCCGCTCAGCTTCTCATACCAGAGTACTATACATGAGTTGGGTAAATCATTTTCTTCTGAAGGCCCTCTGGTGGCCTAGGCAAAGTGAGTGGTTTGAGTTCAGCACACAGATTCTTCTGTGTTGGCAAACCTGCCTTTCTATCAGTAGATAGTAATTTCAGCAGACAAATCAAGGCCTGAACATGCACTATCCTCTGACTCTCTGCATGTTATGATTTCGGGAGGAGTTAGAGCGAAGAGTTGAATCGCTGCCCAGTTTTTTCATGGTGAGTGGAAAAGCAGAGCAGATGAGTCTCCAGCAATATTGATCTGGCACTAAATTAAAGAAAAAGCCTCTAGCATTTCACTGCTCCCTCTTCGCTCAAATATCCATCATTTCGTTGACTCTGCCTCTGTACCTCTTGACATGCCACACATTCTGCCAAACCAGCTTGCCTTCATGTCTGCTCTCAGTCTCTTCCTATTTCTCCCTCCTCTTGATAATTCCACCTCTTCTGTTATGCTACCTTTGTTCTTGTGGGTCCAGCAGCTTCATTCACAGTTCTCGCCATCCCCATATTTCATCCGTATCTCATTTGCCATTGATGCCTCATGATAATGGTGGAGTTTCATCATCATTATTAATCACTGTCGCCGAACAACAATTTCTGTATGACAAGGGTAGGGAAACCTGTGAGCCTCCAGTCTCCCATCAGTCTCTCTCATCGCCCCTGGCCAATAGTCAGGGACGATGAGAACTGTAGTCCAGTATATCTAGAGGGTCACAGGTTCCTCCCATTCCTGCTTTTTAACACAATGCATATAATCATAAATAGCTTGGTATAGCACCTCACTATTCCACTATCCTTACAGACTTGAGTTCCTTATAGGGTTGCCAGGTGTCCTCTTTTTCCAGAACCCTCTTTTTCAGGGGTAAAATTTCTGTCCGGGTGGACTTTTTAAATTTGCCAAAATGTCTCTGGCTATACTTTCTGGACGACACATAGACATAACTGGTGGTTGAAGACCTGCTTTCCTCTTCTCTTCTCCTGCCTGCTTCAGCAATATATCACACCTTCTGTAGTCTACATATAGTAGGGGTGTTTAAAACGAGAGTTATCATAGCATTCTCTTTTTTTTGCTGTCAAAATATGGCAAATAATAATAATGCCACCCATCTGACTGGGTTGTCCCAGCCATTCTGGGTGGCTTCTAACAAATTAAAAGCCCAAACGCAGCAAAACATCAAACATTAAAAACTCCCCTATGCAGGACTGATGTCTTATAAAAGTCAGATAGTTGTTAATTTCCTTGACATCTGATAGGAGGGTGTTCCACAGGGTAGGCATGTCTACTGAGAAGGCCCTCTGCCTGGTTCCCTGTAACCTCACTTCTTGCCAGAAGGTCCTTAGAGCTGGACCTCAGTGTCTAGGCTGAATGATGCAGGTGGAGATGTTCCTTCGGCATAAAAATGAAGATACCACTTCAACAGTAAGGTGTGATTTCACCTGGTGTTTCGATACCTGAATTTCATGGATGGCATTAGAGTTTTTTAGATGACACCCTATCTATATATCTATATCCAGCCAATGCATGTAGCTGCCAGCTGGGCTCAGCCTTGAGATTTGTGAGCCCCATGTCCACACATTTGGCACAGCATCTGAAAAAAACTACCCTTAGAGCTAAAGCTGAGTAGCTACCTCATTCCTAAATACAGCTGTATGCATGAAGGAAACTCTTCTGGATAGCCCTGTTGTGTTGGGTCAAGAAATCTGTCTTGCCTTTGAGAAAATGCAAAGCTTCAGCCACTCTTCCCAAATAACAGAATATGGGTAAAAGAAGGTGGGTTGGTTCACATTAAACAGCAAATCAACCCTCTGTTTAGGGAGGGCATGCATGGGCTTGTTCTCTGGTCCATTTCACTCTTGCACCAAGCTCAGGTTTGGCTTAGTTTGCCATCTGAACTAGGAACTCATGGTTAAGGTACTGGCTGCACGTCCCATTTGGGGAGGAAAGAGTTCCACCATACATCCTGACTCAGACAACATGCTAAGGCTTGGAGTACAAACCGACTTATTGTGGGGCAAGACAATTGCAGAGCAAGGAATTTGTAGAACAAGGAATTCTCCCCCTGATGGCGAATTAGAATGTCACCTTTGCAGGGATATAACTCAGAGGAGGCAGAAAAGAGCAGTCTTTTCCTTTGGGTGCCAGACTTCATGGGATGAGTCTTCAGGAGCACCTACATCTAGGGACAGATAATTTCTTCTGCACCCTGAGTGACTATGTCTAAACATATATATTAAGTATGCATGCCAAAGGCATAAGAAGAATGAAGTGATAACACTTGCTATAGTTGTTCTGAGGTATAAATAGTAACCACCACATATGCTTTTAAAATATACTCTTTGTGCGTGCGTGCAATATATTAATAAGTGTATGCAAAGCATGCCTTTGAAGTTTGTGGCAGATTCTTGCTCCCTGTAATCTCTTCCTTTCCCCAACCTTCCAAGCTCTGAAATAGTTCCCCTGCAACTACAATATTAAGATGAGGAGATGAGTCAGTTCTCTGCCCTATGCTCAGCTCATTTTCAGAATAGGGTTGCATTCAGAGGTGGGGTTTATTGTGTTATTTTTTTACTGGTTATAATTCTAGGCCTTCTGTGCCGATTTCAAACATCCCCTTTACACTATTTCATTATGGAACTGTGGCTTTCTTTTGATAGATCTACAGCCATGTCTCACTAAATTTTAAATGCGGAAAAGAACTGCATGCTGGGATACCACCCCAAATTTTGTCAAGTGAAACTACACTGCAAAACTCCTGCGATTTTCCATGTTACAATGTGGAAATTATCAGGTAAGGAAACATCAGGAAAACAGAATAAAGTGATTCTGTGCTTGGCGTATTAAGCCACAAGTTGTGTAATCTGTGAATGGCGCAATCTTTAAGTAATGTTAAGTCGCTCAGAAAACTCCTCTGGCGTTGCCCTTTGGGCTAGATATACTGGGGTGATTTGGGTGATTTCTTCCCTTGCTTTACTGCTCTCTCTGTGGAATAAATAATCTCACACCCCCCCAGAGCCTTGGAAGCTATAAAGGCTGCACGAGGCCATTGAAAACAGTTGCAATTTAGAAAAGCTTTTTTAGTTAACAGTGTGGTTCTGTTGGGGGGCAGTAAAGATAGCTTTTAAGTGAGAAGCACTATTTCCCCCTCACCCACCTCACATTCCCCTGTCCTCTACCCCAAGCTATGTTATGGCAATTTGCAAAGGTCTCTCTTAACTGTGGCTGCACTGGAGTCAGCCATAATGCATTTCTGTTGCTATTAAGCTGTTGGAAGTTGTAATGCTCATTATGAGAAATGTGCTCAAGTCTAGCTATGGGGGTTGGGGGTTGGGGATGGGGTGATAAAGTCAGGGTCATCTCCCGAGATGGAGTCATAGTTCAACATTTTTAGATTGTATTACCTCCTCTAATTTGTCAGACAATGAAGCTTCAGAGCATTTGGAGGCCAAGCCCTGCAGCAGTTGCTGCTACAGAATAGTGCGGAAGGCACATTAATGTTGACACTGAAATGATGAGTTAACAGTGCAAATGGCTCTCCGTAGACTAGCCAAAGCACGGCCAGACAGTCAGACCCTCATCATCTGTAAATGATCCAGTCAGTCATCTGCTCCTTTCCCATTTCTGGACAATGAAGAAGCAAAGTCATAATCAGTTCACTCGTATAGAATTTTTAGATGTAATTCGCCTTACCAGTTTAGCTGGGTGAAAATCAGTAGAAACAGCAACATCTTAATTGGGTTGCAAATTCCAAGAGTTAACCTCAAAGAGTTTTCCACAAATCAGACTTTTTCTGGCATTTTTCTAAGGAGCTTCTTCCTCCCACCACTACGTGTCCCCCCCCCCTCTCTCTCATTCTTATCTGATTCCAGAGAGAAACAATGAACTGGATGTGGGCAAAAAAGTGAAGTTTAATCAATGGAAGTACTTTTGGAAAGGGGATTTGTTGAGTCTGATTTTGGGATTCAGTCTGTTTGTGGTAGGATTGCACTCCCCTTTAAGAGTCAGGTTCACAGTTTGCATACCCTCCAACATTTCTCCAATGAAAATAGGGACATCCCATTCCATAATGATAATTTTTACTGTAGTGGTACCTTGGGTTAAGTACTTAATTCGTTCCTGAGGTCTGTTCTTAACCTGAAACTGTTCTTAACCCGAACTTTGGCTAATGGGGCCTCTCGCTGCCGCCGCACTGGAGCACAATTTCTGTTCTCATCCTGAAGCAAAGTTTTTAACCTAAGGTACTATTTCTGAGTTAGCGGAGTCTGTAACCTGAAGCGTATGTAACCCGAGGTACCACTGTATGTATACACCACACATCTTACTGGGTTGCACCAGCCATTCTGGGCAGCTTCTAACATATATATATAAATAATAAAACATTAAAAGAACTTCCCTATACAGGATTGCCTTCAGACATCTTGGGCGTGGGATAACTCCATACCCATTTCTCCAATGAAAATAGGGATATCCTGAGGAAAAGTGGGACATTCCAGGATCAAATCAGAAATCGGGACGGCTACTCTAAATCAGGGACATCTCTGGAAAATAGGGAAACTTGGAGGGTCCGAGCTTGTAGTGCTCAACTCTTTGCTCAACTCAACTGTGTTGACCAATTGTTTCTGAGTGACATTTCAAGTGTTGATGATTACCTTCAAGGCCCTAAACAACTTGGGATCAAGCTGTTTGAAGAAATCAGTTGACTCTTTAAGATCAGCTGATGTGTCCTGCTTGGGTGTACCATTGCCTTTTGAGATACATTTGGTGGTGAGAGAGCTTTATCTGTAGCAGTACTCCATATGTCAACCTCACAGCCCCAAGAGGTTAGATTCGGGGTGGCCAATATGCTGTTCTCCATTACTTATTGAGCTACAACTCCCATCATCCCTGACCACTAACCTTGCTATCTGGGGATGATGGGAATTGAAGTCCAACAACAGCCTCAAGGCGCCATATTGGCCACCTAGCCAGTGGTGGCCAAATGTGGCCCTCCATCTGTTTTGGACTATAATTCCCATGATCCCTGGCCACAGGTCCTGTTAGCTAGTGATGATGGGAGTTGTAGTCCAAAAACTGCTGGAGGGCCAAGTTTGGCCACCACTGGGCCACTCCATGGTAAAAGCATCTTCTTCTTTATTTGTGTTCTGCAGGTATTGGAAGACCCTTATATTTCAACAAGTCTTTGGCACTGTTTAAGGAGAGTCCTGCTGCATGAGACCTAAGGTCCAGCAATCAGTTCTCATGGAGGCCAATCAGATTCTTGTGGAGATGTGCAGTGATAAAATATTGCAAACAACAACAACAACAGCATTGTGTGCATGGTTGCATCAGTATACTTTTCTGTGTGTTTTATCAATGCTCAGGAGTGCAAATGCACCTCAGTAAAACAATGTGCGAAAGGGATCTTCATGTAGTCATAGATACAATCATATTGAGATTGCTTCTTTTCTTTGGAGTGTTTTATCAAGTAGCATAGAGAAGAGAAAAGTTGCAAATTAATTGGCGGAACTTGAAGCTGCTCCAGTTCTGGGACCAGTTTTAGAAATTCTCCTAGATAGAAGGAGGAGTCTAATTTAGGGAAACGTGAACCCACAGGACAATGAAGGAATGGAATGAAGGAGACCTCATCCAAAACAAAATTGTGCTGCAGCTTGGTACTTTTCAAGCAGCTCTAATCGGGTGCACAACCCCTAATGTGATCCTGTGAGCCTTGCTCCCTCTGCTGCGTCCCTGATGGCCTGACCCCACCCCTGACCTTGTGTTAGGGTTGAAGTAAGAGGCATGACCTTCATCATTCAGGGTTCAAAATGGTGAGAGGAGCCCATGTGCAAACAGCAGGCTCTTCACTGCAGACCTTCAGCACTCACACTTAGTCAGGGGTGCAGCTGATCCTTGCTTGCTCAATCCATGTTCATCATGTTGTGTAACCCCGATACATGAAGAAGGCAATGAATAGAAACATGATTACTGCAGATAAAGCCTGACATCCCCCACAATCTAGTGGCTCTAAACCATGTGTAGGCAAACTAAGGCCCAGGGGCCGGATCCGGCCCAATCGCCTTCTAAATCCAGCCCATGGATGGTCCGGGAATCAGCGTGTTTTTACATGAGTACAATGTGTGCTTTTATTTAACATGCATCTCTGCGTTATTTGTGAGGCATAGGAATTCACTCACCCCCCCAAATATAGTCTGCCCCCCCATAAGGTCTGAGGGACAGTGGACCAGCCTCCTGCTGAAAAAGTTTGCTGACCCATACTCTAAACTATCTTTATCGCATCAATTCATTTTAAGATGAGAATATTCACTGCATGTAAAAATGGACAGTTGTTGTCCCATCAAAGACAATGGGACCCTCTTGCCTGTACGGAGCTCAGGCTCACAACCATGGTTTTAGAAACTATACCAATAAGAGGTTAACACCAGATGTTTAAGTCACACTCTTTGAACTTTCAACAAGATTAGATATAAAAATTTTGCTTAAAGCATGAAATCCAGCACTATTTTCTGTTTTAACACTGTGAGCAGTAAAGGCTAAATAGCTAGTTAATTATTGTACTATATTTCACTTCTGCTTTCATGCAGCAACAGACTGATGTAAATTTCACATTGTTTGATTTGCTTTCTCAGTAATTTGTCATATGAGTGGGAAGCTGTGTCAAGCTGAACAAATGAAAGCCAAATTTTATTGTAAACGTGTTCACTTTGGCAGAGGCCAATTGCATGGCAGATTTAAATAAATCCTTTCCATGCCAGCTGAAAAGCTGGATATCTCTCCCTTCAACTATGCAATAGTATGCTCCACAGAACTTGGATGGCACGTCTAAATGTGTGTGTGTGTGTGTGTAAAATGAATCCATTGAAAGTGACTGCTCTTTCCACCACTTCTCTCTGGTTTGCTGGGATCATCTAGGACCCTACCCAATCACTTTTCCCCTGCCTTGCTGGTATCCAGGAGAGGGAACTTATCTCATTTTAGTTTAATACGTCCAGGATTAAAAACGTCACAGGACAGACGTCAGAAGGATTTTTTAAAAACATATTTTTAAAACTAATTATAAAACCCCAATTCAGATGGGAAGATGAATGGGCTATCTTGAGCATGTTGATAATTTTGATAAAAGGCAAGTGTTGTCTCAGCAGTGGGAGGAATGCATGAAGCAATCCTATAGTAATTGATTTAAAACCTAGCAGCAAAGGAAAGAAGACTACAGTACATGGAATTTTCATCCATTGCATTAATTCATACATTTGCAGAAGCCATAACTTCTCCATTATGCCTATGGTGATTTTGCCCCTCTCCTTCAAGTAGTAAAGGCATAGAGCTTTGCTCAAAGTGCACGATTTGGCTCTGAATGAAAAGTATGGCAGAGCAGGTTCTTTGTCTCATTCTAATGAAGGCAGATGTAAGGTTTTGAACTGGTTCTTTATCTTAAGTTGGTCAGCAATGTTAGAAATGGAAGCAAGGAAGGAAAGAGAAAGAAAAACTAAATTTGCAACCCATAATGCCATCTAGCTGCCACTCCCAGATGTGTTAACACCCTAGTGCTGTATTTGCTCAGTACAGTGGTACCTTGGGTTAAGAACTTAATTCGTTCCGGAGGTCCATTCTTAACCTGAAACTGTTCTTAACCTGAGACACAACTTTAGCAAATGGGGCCCCCCGCTGCTGCCGCCACGCGATTTCTGTTCTCATCCTGAGGTAAAGTTCTTAACACGAGGTACTATTTCTGGGTTAGCAGAGTCTGTTACCTGAAGCGTCTGTAACACGAGGTACCACTTTACAGTGGGTTGCATGTGGCATTGTTCTGAGCCTGGAATTGCTGCCATCCCACCAAGTTGCTACTTCTGAACTTACCACGTTTGCTTGGGTTACACTGCAGTCCTATACATATGTTCCTGATAATAAGTCTCATTGAATTTGGCGATGTTTACTACTGAGTAGTTAATCAAGTTCTGGTGAAGAGTAATGGAGCTGTTACATTCAGATGCATTAACATCACTCCCAAATGTGGATTTTCAAAATTTTATTTCTGGAACTTCCTTGCGTTTTTCCTATGTGTACATTGGACTGCAAAACCTTAGAAGGATTGGTGGAACTCTCTTTCTCAGGAGGCTAGGCTGGCACCTGCTCTGCTTTCCTTTCATCAGCAGGCAAATACATATTTTTTTCAGATACTTTTTTGTTTGGCCACTACCTGGCTGTTGTGGCTGGGTAGGTATTGTTTGTGTGCATGCACACATTCTTTTCAATATTTTAAAGTGGTTTTTGTGTTGTTGTTTTAATAAGGTTACATAGTGTGTGTGTGTGTGTGTGTGTGTGTGTGTGTGTGTAGTTGTATCTGTTTTAATTGTATGTTGTGAGCCACATTGGGTCGCACAGTGGGAGGAAGGCAGGATATAAATAAGGTACAATAAAATAAATATTTTGTTAGCAGAACAGCTAATGCTGTTTTCAGGCTTTGTCTAGAGTACAGTATAAGACGTTCTGAGGGGCGCATACACTCCCTAACATAAATCCACTAAACCCTTTCAGTTCATTATTTTAAGCAATGGCTTGGTTTTGTTGCTACATTGTTAAAATTGATTTGCACATCCCTACTGTTCTTAGCCTTTATGGGCATTAGAACAGGCTTTTATCCGCCTTGCAGAAGCATTGCTGCCTTGAAGTAATACACCGTAACTCAGGTAGTCAGCAAATTATGTTACAAAGAGCTACAATAGATTAAGTAACAGGTTGATGCAAATAGCCACTCTTATCTTTGGAACCATTTACTGAAAAGCCAAGTATTTAGCCATGGTTCAGCTCAAAACACGCATCAAATATACTAGTAACTCCAACAGGGGAAGCCAATCATCTCCCTAAAATTCATTTGAGCAGCTCTGTTGAATTCTCCGTGGCGAGAGAAAAATGATAGTATATAAGCATTTTAACCCACTAAGGGGATAATGTTCTCCCTTCGGTATCTTTTCAGAGTGAGGGCTGTGCCAAAAAGATAAACACCTGAACTCATGACTATTAATATTTTGATCACACCAGATAAGCGCACAGAGGCCGCTTCACGGTTGTGACCTGGTGCCTCCAAGTAGTTCCAAACCAAGCTGTTATTGCCTCCGGCACAATTCCTTTGGAGTCCGCAAGACCTCCAGTGACAAAGAACTACTGTAATAGCCACACTTGACAGCTTTCCCTCTCCCCATACTATCGCCCAGAATGGCCACTCTGACCCTGCACTGTACTGGATATGAGCATTCAGAGGGAAGCAGCTGCGAGTCGTTACGGTCCCCAGAGCCCCATTTTAAGGAGGGAGCATTAAAAATGACGGAAACTCATTTCATTCTCTTATGCCAGGCTCTGAGCTCTGACGCTGCTGGAGGAGACAGCAGATACTGAGGGAGAGGGATGCTTACAGATCCTCATAGGACAACCCAATCATGACTTGTGGAATTGTATTCTGCAGAACACGTCTCACCACAGCCAGCTTACACGATCACATTAACAGAACACATTTTCAAAAGAGGTAAAGGTAAAGGTAAAGGTACCCCTGCCCGTTCGGGCCAGTCTTGCCAGACTCTAGGATTGTGCGCTCATCTCACTCTATAGGCCGGGAGCCAGCGCTGTCCGCAGACACTTCCGGGTCATGTGGCCAGCGTGACAAGCTGCATCTGGCGAGCCAGTGCAGCACACGGAACGCCGTTTACCTTCCCACTGGTAAGCGGTCCCTATTTATCTACTTGCACCCGGAGGTGCTTTCGAACTGCTAGGTTGGCAGGCGCTGGGACCGAACGACGGGAGCGCACCCCGCCGCAGGGATTCGAACCGCCGACCATGCGATCAGCAAGTCCTAGGTGCTGAGGTTTTACCCACAGCGCCACCCGCATCCCTTCAAAAGAGGTAGAGGCTGCTGTTTGTATCTCAGTATTGAAGGAAGGCATACCAGAGATGTGTGGATATTGCAGCGTTCACCTTAAAAAACGTTCTGGGTTTTACCAGTAAATGCAAAATACTGGGGGTGGGGGGAGTGAGTCTGCACAAAGGAGAAATGAACTAATCTACAGTGGTACCTCGGGTTACAGACGCTTCAGGTTACAGGCTCCGCTAACCCAGAAATATTACCTTGGGTTAAGAACTTTGCTTCAGGATGAGAACAGAAATTGCATGATGCCGGTGCAGCGGCAGCGGGAGGCCTCATTAGCTAAAGTGCTACCTCAGGTTAAGAACAGTTTCAGGTTAAGAACGGACCTCCAGAGCAAATTAAGTTCTTAACCCGAGGTACCACTGTACTGGTAGATAGCACCTCTCTTTGTAAAGAAAAAAGAAAAGCTGCCTTTGTAAACAGGGAGGGTGTGAAATGGAGCGGAGTGGTCTTCCCATGTTATATCCTCCTTCCCTCTAGTCTGAGTGCTCATTCCAATCCTAATGCAGACAGGGTTCAGTGGTAGAACATCTGCTTTGCATGCAGAAGGTCACAGATTCAATTCCCAGCATCTCCAAGTGGGGTTGAGAAAGAACTCTGTCTGAAATCCCAGATTGGTGCTGCCAGTCAGTGTAGACAGCACTGAGGTAGATGGGCCAATGGTCTGACTCACTATAGGACAGTTGACTTGGTTCATAAGAGAGCAGAAGGGGTTACAAGAAGGGAAGCTGATATATCTACCATCTCAGGCTGCTTCTCCATCTAATCCCATATTGTCCTCTACTCTGACTGGAGCTGCCCTCCATCATGACACAACGCATGAAGGCAATACATGAAGGCATCACCTGGTAGCTGATCTTGCGAGTGGCCAGGAAATGAATCTTGCGCTCTTTGCATGTGCTCCTCCTCTTGCAAGCAGGAAGCCCTCCTCCAGTAAAGAACTTATTTACTCTCTGGTAGACTGAAAGATGTCAACTTTGGGGACTTTGCAGATGTAGCGGTTTCCTTGTTTCCAGTAACTTACGGCTTACCAAAATGTGCGACCACCCTTGTTGAAAATACACCGGCAAACAATACGGTACTCCAGTTTGGTACTGGTTTATTAAACATGTACATGAGAGCAAAAGCTACCAAGAGGAACAGAAAGGTGCATCAGCACAGGCAACAGAAAGGTGAGGTGAAACAATTTTGTTTGTGCACACACCCATTGGGTCACAATAGCAAGTATTCTGCATGGATTTATGGTAACTCTAAGACTCACACAAGCACGATGTAAGCTTGAAAACGGTTCTGGACTTCACAGAGTTAAGACAAATGAGTCATTATTTCAACAACCTACTGTGACTCCCTTTTAAACTCAGGCTACCATACAGTATGTCACAATGTAACTTTTGTTACTTCACCCACTTCTAGACAACCAACAGCCAGGACTAGCTATAATGGTGACTTGTCCTGCCATTAGGGATGGGGGAGAAATTTGATTCGGTCTGCATTTTAAAGGTGAACGTACCTGTCAGCGCTGCCCAAGGTCCCAGCTCACACAAGACCAACGCTGCTTCTTCCTCAAGTTAAAAAGTCTTTATTGAAGTTCAGTTCCATTTCCAGACGCGCAGCGCGCAATGCTACGTCTATGCCTTAGACCGTAGAAGTCCCATCTGAATCTCCTCCCCCCTGACACCAGCTTAAGATTCTAGCCTTACTCCACCTCTTCCTCTGTTCCTTCTTTCTCTGGGTCCTCCTGCTAGTCAGAGTCTCAGCCCTCCTAGATTCTTCTGACGCTGAGTCCGCCAACTCTTCTCCCCCCCTCCTTCGGGCTTTAGGACCTGGCTCCCAATCCGGGTTTTCTGCTGTCCCGCGCTCCTCCACATTTGAACTTGGCGCGCGCGCGCAGCCTCCCACTTTCCTTCTGACCGTTACACTTGTGTCACTGCTCCCTCTTTCGGGGAGGCTAGCTGGACCTGGCCTTCCCTCCGTTTCCCCACTCCCGGTTGGAGGAGAAGCTGGTCCTGACTCATGTGACTCTTCCCCCCCACTGTGCTCTGGTGGGGGAACTGGTCCTAATCCTCCGCTACTCCTTTGGGACTCCCCTCTGGTTCCTTGTTTATGGATCGTCCCCCCTGGGACTCGCCTCGCCCTTACCATAGGCGCCCCCTCCTGGGAATCTTCTGATTCGCTGGAGAAGCTCATGGAATCTCTCGGGCCACTGTCATATTCCCCTACGCTCCCCTCTGATTCCTCTCCTCCGCTCTCTATTTGCTCTCTCCCCTGCTCTTCTGCTCCTGAGCCTCTGACAGTACCTATTTTCCATTTTACGAAATAGTACACAAACTGAAACACAGTTATCCTGCAATATGTACACATATCTGAATTTTGCAAGGCAATTCTCAAGCCAAGCACACCAAGTAATGTGTACAAAAAAATGCATATATTAGGGTAAACTATGCATAAAATGCATATATTAGGAAGAATGATGTACAAAATGCTTTGCTAAAATGTGCATATTATGCAAAAACGGCATACACAAATGTTTCTGTCAGGAGGAATTTTCATTAAAATGCTGACGAATTCTCGTGATAACTTCCTCTAATGGGTGTGGAAATGTGGAGAATTCAGGATTGGAAAAATGAGCAAGGGAAATGGAGAAATCCATCTGTCCCTAGTCCCCAGGCTCTGGACACTTCCCTTCAGTAGAATCATAGAATTCATAGAATCATAGAGTTGGAAGGAACCATAACAGTCATCTAGTCCAACCCCCTGCAATGCTTGTGGGGCTCAAATGACCCTGAGATTAAGAGTCTCATGCTCTACCAACTGACCTATATGAGAGAAGCTTGGTGCTGTTCCCTGGTGCTTACAGAATCTCACTTTCAATAGTCTCAAAATGGTGGTGCTGAGGGGACCTTGGATAAGAGGACAGCTTCTTCAAATAAGAGACACCTGTTGTGGTCCGTTATCATGAAAGAAATGTAAAGTCTTTCTGCCAACATACAAGCCATAAAGTAAGTTGCTCAGTGCTCAGTCCTTGTCTAGCTGGCACAATGCATTTGAGCAGGGTGCTTCATATGTAAGGAAACTAACAACAGCCAGAACCTGTTTGCCTTGAGAAAGCTGGCTCAGAGTGGTAGTTTTCACAGGGAAAACCTCCAAATAAGATGCAGCTGACTCCACTTTTATTTGACTTATTTCTCTGTGTGGAAGAGATTTGAATTCTGCTCTAAATATGCAGCAAAGTTCAACATCCACCCTCACCCTGGCTCCAGTTCTGACTTTGTAACTACTCTCAAAACTTTCACTGCCTATTCTTCTCACAAGCCCGCTGCAATTACGATCACTGGTCCTTTCCCTTTGTTTCTCTCTCCCTTGGTAAGGCGATGATGTCAGGAAACACGCTGGTGTTTTCTTTTTGGCAAAGGCATTGCGCACCTCCCCTGCTTTCCCCATCTCTACAGGTTTCACAATGTTGACAAGCTGTAGCAAAAGATGAAAAGGAGAAATGTAGAAAAAAAGGAAGCGAGAGAGCCCATTTCTTTACCTGTGAAGTGGTTATTGCTAGTCCCTCTTTAGGTGAGGAGTGGGAGACTTGTGGCCCTTTGAACATTGTTGGACTGCAGCCCCCATCATCCCTGATAATTGGCTGTAATGGCTGGAGCCAATGGGAATTGGAGTCTAACACTATCTAGAAGGGCAGGTGGATCTCTGCTTTGGATCAATGCTGGAAGAAGAAGAAGAAGAAGAAGAAGAAGAAGAAGAAGAAGAAGAAGAAGAAGAAGAAGATTAAAAATCTGCTGTACAAATAATTTCAGGCATAGAGGATTCAAAATAATGATTAGTGTTCACTGTGTTTCATTCCATTAATTGGCTGCAGATTAGTTGGGACACTTGGGACAGCAAACTCCTTAGAGGAAATTGTCTAAAGAGGATGCACTTCACCAGCTACTTGATGACTGTTTCTTTCTGCAAGGAGCAGCAGAAAGAGGATTTATTGACCCAATGGGAGGTTGCCATGCATGGCTTGTTGGCTATCATTGGCTGGATAGGCCGACATGTTCAGCTCGGGCTGCAAATTGGACACACCTAACTGAAAGGTCTGTAGGGTGGAATCTATACACATACAAAAAAACGCTGTGAAAATGCTTTTTAAAAAATGTTTTGAAAAATACATTGAATTTTGCATAGCTTGCTTTTCCCATCTAGTGACACACTTGTATATTGCATTTTACAACACATTTAAAATGTTTTATTTGCAGCTGTATAGCTGAGTCCTAGGAGTCTTGGAATGGACTTCACATTAAAGTCACTTGGGTTGCCCAAGCTACCAGCCAGGACCACAAAGGGCTCCATCTCTTATAGCACGATTGGATGAGCTCTTGACCTATGACCTATGAAGACATTGCATGTAACCACTGTGGAATCCATCCTTGACTATCAAAACATCCCAGAGGGTTAGTCCTGTGCAGCAAAAACCACAAGGAGTTGGGTGGCACCTTGAAAATTTAACATATTTATTGCAGCATTAGCTTTGACCCATATGCAATGTCCCATGACAACTTAGCCTGCACAAATTGTGATCACTTTCAAAGTGCCACAAGTCTCTCTGAACCAGAACACTGGTGCAGCACCAGGACTGTGGTCCTAGCATGCTCTCCATCCCCTTTGCTCAATCTTGGCTACATGTTTACCCCACTCATATGTATGCCCTTTATTATCCCTGTGCTGAGGAAGAATAGTCAATGTTCCCTTGTAGTTTGGGAAGGTTATGGCAGAATGCGGGAGGCAGTGGAAGACAGAAGTGCCTGGTGTGCTCTGGTCCATGGGGTCACGAAAAGTCGGACACGACTAAACGACTAAACAACAACAACATGGCAGAATGGTTCAGGACCACTTGTAGTGCTCAGGATGCTTTTTTAGCTGCCATGCTGTGAGCCAAAGCGCATGAAATCACTTCCTCCTAAAATATGGATGGATACACTAAAAACAAGAGCAGAAACAATACTATGAAAAGCTTTTATGAAAAAGTGAAGCAAAGGGAATAGGGGGCTATTTCACTGGCTCTGCACAGATCAGATGCTTTTGGCTGTCCATGTTCCCCCAAAGTCACCAAGCAATGGAAATTCCACCTGAACATTATCCCAGCTGGTTATTATAAGTACTATGTTATAAGTGCTACAACTTTAAGAATTGGCATCTTTTCCTTCTCCCTTTCCATTCGTTTGTCGTTTTGTGTTAGGCTTTTGGCTTCTAGGGATGCGGGTGGTGCTGTGGGTTAAACCATAGAGCCTAGGACTTGCCGATCAGAAGGTTGGCGGTTTGAATCCCCGCAATGGGGTGAGCTCGCGTTGCTCGGTCCCTGCTCCTGCCAACCTAGCAGTTCAAAAGCACATCAATGTGCAAGTAGATAAATAGGTACTGCTCCAGCGGGAAGGTAAACGGCGTTTCCGTGCACTGCTCTGATTCGCCAGAAGCGACTTAGTCATGCTGGCCATATGACCCAGAAACTGTCCGTGGACAAACACCGGCTCCCTCGGCCAGTAAAGCGAGATGAGCGCCGCAACCCCATTGTCAGTCACTACTGGACCTAATGGTCAGGGGTCCTTTTACCTTTACCTTTGGCTTCTAAGCCTGGCTGCTGCTTTGGGAGACTTTCTGGATGAAGAGTAGTGTAGAAGTCCTACAAACAAACAAACAAACAAACAAACAAACAAACAAACAAACAATTTAGATGAGTATATTCCAGCATAACTCAGCAATGACAACTTAAGCTTGCAACTCTTAATATATGAGCCTTTGAAACGACAGCTAATAACTACATTTGGATACGTCAGCATAATGAATCAAACTATAGCAACTACTCTTATCAGCTCCTCAGTCCCAACCATTGAAACAAAAACCCAGCCTGTCAAAAACCCATATTACATTATCCAATGGAGATACGACATGCAACAGCACTAAGAAGTACCAAACTGTATAAACTGTTGACATAGTTAAGAAACGTGGTTTCCCTTTGCAGATTCATTGGTTTCTGCAGATGTCACTAGCCAAATGGGATGCCCATAAGATACATATGGATCAATGCTGTATTGTTAACGGAAAGCACATGCACACAAGGACATATATACCACAAACATTGCAAATATTTAGACAATGAGTTCCAAACAATACAGATGGTAAGGAAGCATACCGTAAATTAAGAACAAGATGAAAATTATGGAAAGATACATTTATGTTACTCTAGCTACAGAGGAAAGGAAAGAGGCAGACACACACACATCCAACAAACAAAATAATCCAATCCTGTTCACAGAATATATATGCTGATATTCAGCAAATTGACTTGAAATACATACCCCCCTGTATAATCTTTGTTGGGCTTAAGGGCTGAGAGAGATGCTTCCAGACCCTTAAGTATAATGGTTCCGGCAAATACCTCTGTAATGCTAAAACAAAGTATAGCAATATCTTGAAGATTAGCATACGAGTAATAGGACCACATAAAAACTCATAACAACAAACCATATAGCTACAATAACCATGTTAAAACAACTGCAGTTATTTCTTAAATAACTGTGCAGGCCATCCACACAAGGTATTATGTACAGGAGGTGGAAAAGAACAAAGTAGCCCATTTTCGTAGTCTCCTGAGATTCAGAATGAAAATGATTTTCTGTTTTTCATTTGCCTTGAGGACCATGTCTCTTGCATTGTGCTATCAAGCCTGTATGGAAGACTGCATGGTTCTTCATAAAATTAATGTGAAGATTAAGAGTTGGTTTGTTTTCTAACATAACCAAAAAATTAAATCAATGCACTTAGGGGTGCCTAAATTTGTAGATATTCAGTTTGTGAATCTCTCTCTCTCTCCCTCTCCCCCCCTCTCTCTAACTCTCTCTCTCTCTCTCTCACACACACACACACACACAAATAAAAGAGTACTCATTTCACAAAGGAAAAGACAATTTTATAATGGAGAGATTATTCCTAATACCAGCAGTATGCTACTTCACTCACTATGCTGGATGATTAAACCTGCTTTCTCTTAGTTTTTAGCTGGATTTAAATAAAAATAAAAATATCTTAGATGGCATTTGTAATATTTGTAAGTTAACTTGTGTGGCTGATTTGATTGCACTTAATTAATTGTCTCTTAATGTTTTATATGTTTTCTTTATTTAATGCATTCATATCGCACCTCAAGGTGACATACATGGTTCTTCCCAGTCTCATTTAATCCATACAACAACCCATGTGAGGTACGTTAGGATGAAAAGCAGTGACTAGACCACGGTCACCAAGTGAACTTCAGGGCCAAGTGGAGATTTAAAGGCTGGTATTCCAGATCCTAGTCCAACACTCTAACCACTATAACACACTGGTTTCTGTGCTTCTTTGGGTAAGTAACAATAAGTAATTTCTATACTTTCCTTCATCTGAGGATCACAGGGCAGTTTACAATATAAACCACAAAAATACACACCACAGTAACAAACAATACCCCCCCCCCCAGTTTAAAAGGCAATAGATTACTTAATTAGCCAAAGGCCTGGGAGAGGAGGAATGTTTTTGCCTGGCACCTAAGAACATGTAGCAAAGGAGCCAGGCAAGGTTCCCTGGGGAGAGGATTTCACAAGTGGGATCCACTGCAGAAAAGGCTTGTTCTCCGGACCTCACAGTGGAGGCACACAAAGAAGGCCTTACATAATGATATCAGGGGCCAGGTAGGTTCATATGGGGAGAGGCATGTAGTAGCACTGTACAGCAGCGATAGCCAACACGGTACCTTCTAGGTGTTGTAGAACTACAACTCCCATTTTACCTGACCATTGGTTGGGGCTGATGAGAGTTGGAATCCAACAACATCTAGAAGACACCGTGTCGGCTCCCTTTGCAGTAAACAAGCAAACAAGCAAGCATGACCGCTAATATTTTGAATATTCATTTAGCACCAATAGGATGCCAAGGTCTGCCAGGTGAGCAGTGCAATCCTATATGCGTCTATTCAGCACTTCCCTAGTTTTCTTCCAGGTATCTGTGTATAGGATTGCAGCCGTAGGGACCCTCTAGATAATCATGATTAATTACCTAGATGTTGTTTTTGTGGTTTCATGATTATTTATGCTCCTCATGGCAATTATATGCTTTCCTGCTTTCATTACTACTTGTGTCTGTAAAACGTTTCGGGTGGGCATGCTGCTTCATTCGCGATAGGTAAACACCCCATAGCTTCCTGTTGAAATCCTGTAATTTTATATACCACCAATGTTTTGGGGTAGGGGGTTGTGATGTTTCTGTTGCACCGTAGTGCAAGAGTACCGCTCTAGACAGCAATAATGTGGTAACACTGGGGAAGCATCGCCAAACAAGTAATAATGTGGAATTATGGGTTGACAGTCCAGTATAAACCCAACGTTAATGCTCTGTTATTGCATCAATAACATACTTCAAAAGGTGCCTTCAAAACTACAACACTAGTCCCTTTGAACATCTAAGTAGATGTGTATAGGCTCGTTTTATAAATATCAAGATCTGGTTCATTATCAGGGCATGAGAGCAATGGCAACAGAAATGGCTTTTATCTCTAGCACCTGACGTTCAGAGGCACACTGTTTGCATGTCAAGGCCCCGATTTCTCCCCCATTTGCTGAATAATAAAACACATGGACACCAGTATTTTAGGTTAATGGCCTAATTAAGGCCACAACTTTATTGGTTACAGAAGGTGAGTGATATTGGCTTAGGCACTGAAATTGAACCGACTATATGTGACACCTGCCCGCCATGCAGGTACTCCAGTAAGGGTCAACCACCAGTACATCAACTGAGAGCTCCCCCAGGGTCCCTGATGGGGTCAAGGCATGGCCCTAGCCCATACCTGGGTTTTGGATGAGATCCACACCCCCGGATCCCTTTAACGGAATACCCTTAAGGAGGATGGGCAGGTGATAGCCACAACCTCCCCTCCCATGAACCAGGTTTTACCAATGCCTATCCGCCACTCAAGCCAAACGGCTCGCCGCCAATACCCTCACACCTGCAACCAACACCTAATGCCCTCAATGACATCAACCAACCAAACATCATTTCCCCAGTTGGAAAGATGTACACCATCATCACGGAACAAGGCCTCTTTGCCAAACGTAATGGCGGGGTGCACAATCACCCAGCCCTTCATCATTTGCACCTTCCGTGTCACCACTCGATTCACAGGTTTCCTGGCCTTATTACTGGCAGATGGGGAAAGACTGTTACGCCACGCATGTCAGGCAGGAGTCTCTACCAGCCCTACCTGCAGATGCCGGGGATTGAACGTGGGAACTTCTGCATGCGGTAGATGCTCTACCGCTGAGTCTCCATGGCTACAGCTGGTGTGGAGCTGAGGAAAGATGTGGCTGAGTGGCTTGGTCAGAGAAAGCCGTATCTCCCTCACTTTGGGGATGCCTTCAGCTACTTCTATTCTTGAATAGCAGTAGGAATTGAAAGACACCGACCAGGAAATTGTATTCTGGGGATATCTACTCACTTAGCTCTCTTACGTGCAAAAGAATGATTAGACGCAGAACACAATTTAAAACTAACGGACCTGAACTTTTGTAGACTGAACATGGCGGGTGTCATTGCCTTGTCTCCTCTAAGCAAATGGCTTGACACCAAAGTAATGCTGAATGCTTGAAATCCCTGAGCAGGTCAGCTTTAAGTTCAGCTAATGACTACAAACGCCTGCGCAGGACTGTGTCATCAGCATAAAAATGAACGCTGCACTCAGTATACCGAGTTGTCAGTTCATTTATAAAGATCGTAAATAACAATGGTCCAAGGATGGATCCCTGAGGTACTCCTATAATGACATCCATTAAATCTGACATGACACCATTTAATAACACAAGTTGTATGTGCCCTCTTAAGTAGCAAGCGTACCAATTAATTACAGATGATGCTATACCTAAGCCATTCAATTTATCCAATAAGGGAACATGATTTAGCAAATAGGAAACAAATGCACACTTAAAGGCATGAGGCACACAATCCTCTAGGAAGCACTGATCACTTAACCCACGAGGTTTCAGAGCATCTAGCATTCACCTTTGAGTCAGCCGGGGGAAAGGGCTTCACTAGGAGCAGAGCTCAGATTTATTGTTGTTACGTTTACACCAGTCTACTGAATCTATCAGGGGTGGGGATCTTCAGGTCTAGGGACTCTCTGCCTTGGAAATTTCCGCAGGCCACACCCCTCACTGTTTTGCACCCCAAATATTTTTGCTGGTCTCAAATGTATCCTTGAATTCTGATCATGCTTCTTGCTTGTCTGGATGGAGGATGGAAAGCAGTCCATAGAAACTAGACTACTATACAAAGGCACACTTGATATTTGTTGCTCCACCCACTTCCACCTCTGGCCCACCTACTACTAGCGTGTGGCCCCTGGAAAGTTGCTCAGAAGGGTATGTGGCTCTTGGAGTAGAAAAGGTTCTCAACCCTGGAGTAGATAGAACTCGGCACTCTGAGTTTTAGAACGTGATATTTTGATCAATGTTTGTGTTGCCTACATTTGGATGAGGACCAGATTAGGTAAATTTTTATATGTTTGCAGTGCCATCTTACACATGCCTATTCAGTAAGTCTCCTTGAGTTCTTATCATTAAAGAGTCCCTTGGATGATTTTAAACTGATATTTCCAGCAGCACAACCTAAAAGTAAATTCAGATGTTGTTTAGCCCAGTATGCTGACTCCCAGTAAGGAAGGGGTTCCCTAGATGGAAATATCTGTAGAACAACCTCACATGGTCCCAATACCAGGTTGGTTGAATGAGGAAGCCTTCCTGTTTCTTTAATTTCCAACAGGTTTTTCATATGCATGTGTTTGGGTTTGTTCTGCTTCTCCCTAAGTTTTATTAAGGAGGGAGAAGTGGAAGTGCATTGCAACTTGTAATCGAAATTGTTCAGCTTCTTAGAGATAACTATTTAGCTCTTTCCCCAGTATATGTTATCTTATTGCTATGGCTAGTGGTTAATGCAAATAAAGTTTCTATCATCTATCATCTATCATCTATCTATCATCTATCTATCATCTATCTATCTATCATCTATCTATATCATCTATCTATCTATCATCTATCTATCTATCTATCATCTATCTATCTATCTATCATCTATCTATCTATCTATCTATCATCTATCTATCTATCTATCTATCTATCTATCTATCTATCATCTATCTATCTATCAATCTATCTATCATCTATCTATCTATCTATCATCTATCTATCTATCATCTATCTATCTATCTATCTATCTATCTATCTATCTATCTATATCATCTATCTATCTATCATCTATCATCTATCTATCATCTATCATCTATCTATCATCTATCTATCTATCATCTATCTATCTCATTGAGCCCAGTGGTTCTTAGGCGCAGGTAAGTGGGTATAGGATTGCAGCCTCCAGCAATGAGACTCTAAGAACCAGAGTCACTGAAATATTGCAGCTTGTGCACGCTACACAATTTCACACCATCCACAGTCTGCTGCTGAATCCAACCTACATTACTCCAAGGCAAATTCAAATGCAGGACAGTGACAACTCCAATCTTGAGGAGACCTGGGCATAGTGCCCTCTCTCAGTAGGCTTCCTCCTCAGACAATGCTCCCTGATGGGCTTTCCTAGCTGTGATTCACCACACTCCAAGCGGGCTTGATCCACCTGCCTGGCATTGCTCGGAGTATGAGACCAGTAAACAAAACAAGGGAGCGTGGGATCCCTGGGTCGGCATCAGCCACGGTCTCTGGCAGCTGTCCGACAATGCCAGGTGCTGGCGCTGACCTTGCACCAGTCTCTTGCTGATGGCTATGCTGTTTAAAAATATTTAACTTTGCAAGGAAGGTGAGATGTAATAATAAGGCAGGCTGGGTGGGGAACAAGCCTTCCACTTGGCAGTTGATAGAATGAGATGTGTGTGTTTTCAAGTCTCAGTGGCATCCTGCTATAATCAACATAAATTCAGTGTGCTCAGCATGCCATAGAAAGCACTTGGCTCCTTGAAAGTTCAGGTCCCTGTGGATTAACTTAGGATACTGACTTGTGCCTTACATATATGGAAACCTTGACCTTTTCGTATGTGACTGGCGCCGGGGGGAAGCATTTGTTCTTCACCAGGACTCCTGCATATCACACCCTTATTATTATGTATACAGGGTACCTGACATTTTTAGAACTGCATATTTCATGGGATCCTGATAATTTGCAGCATGCAAACTAAACAAACAGACAAACCAACAAAAAAGAGTCTTCTATATTTATAATCTGGGACAAATTTTGAATTGACACTGCTGCATTGCAGAATGGTTTCTGCTGTATTTTGTTGCCTTTGCAAATGTTCCTTCAATAGCAGGTTACACCTAATTGGGCAATTTGCATACATGTTCTGCCTGTCGCCCTGCTGCCTTCAACATTTCTGCCGGAACCGTCTGGCAAAGAGACTGCAGCTGACTCTGGGGCTGTCATGCCTTGCTCTGCCACTCTTTCCCCTCTGATGGAGGGCCTGGTTTGTTCTCCCCATCTGATCTCCTCTAAACAAATTCATCATTCAAAACACACCTCTGCTGCTGGCATACTATATTCTGGGGCTGTGTGCTCAAAATGGAATCTTTTACATGGGATTTATCTTTTCAATGTTGAGATTAGAAAACGACACTCAGCCCCAAGATGTGTTTTGCCCTACCAGCCCCAATGGGCAGTAGCCACCACTGGTAAAGATGCACTTCACTCCCATATCAGGGCAAAATAAAATAACCCAAATGAGTTCCCTCTACTAGCATTACTATTGCTAATGCTGTTCCACCAAAAATATTGCAATTGGTAGCTTTGTGGGCTTTGAATTGAGGGTAGTCATATGAGGATTTGCTCTGTGAGGGGTGTTTAGTGTAGTGGGACAACGTCATGGAGCCACTTTCCTGACAACAGCACCACTGCCACTTACCTGGATGATGTGGGGACAGGGCAGGGTGATAGCAAGATCAGGACGGCTGTTCTTGGCTACCAGCAAAGTCTGGCCACAGGGAACTGCCAGAAGGAAGCACCATTTTATTTCAATAGACTATAGAAGGCATGTCCAACTCCCAAGAGACTGCAATCTACTCCCACTATAAAAAAAAAACAACTGGCAGTGATCTACCCATTGGATTGACCGAAGTTGTTGAGCTTTTTTTGGGGAGGAATACCAAAACCTGTTGTTGGACATGCCTGAACTATCGCAATAAATAGACTAGAGGTATAGGGTCGACCACATGTTATCAGATTCCTCTTATCTTCTTAACAGCTCACCTGGCCACACATTCAAAGCCTCATAGCCACATCCCCACAAAGCCTATTCAACAAAACGTGGCCTCCAACTTTCTGTGATGTAGGCTTCCCTGTTCTGAGGAGGTATCTGGGCATGTTCAGGTGGACGTGCTTAGAAGTCCCCTTCATTACTTTCCAACCAATGCATGAAGCTTGGTGATAAGTGTGGATGTATCTAATTAAAGTGGGGACACTGGGGGTGGCGCTGGTACACACGGGCGGTTTTAGGGTAGCGTGACTGGTTCGGTCTCACTGGGCACGACACTGCTGGGGACACCACAACAACGCTGTAGAACAGAGTGTGAGAGGCGAGGGGGGCACCAAGTTTTAGCGTTCCACAGCTGAAATCTGAGAGCCCAAAATCTGCCACTATGACACACCTATTTCCTCCACACCTTATGCACACATGGGTTCTTTTGAATGCATGAAGAGGGCTATAGTTGTGTGTATTGGAAAGATACTGTCCTCTAGGGGTTAGTGTAGGGTTTTGGGTTTTGGGTTTTTTTGCCAAAGTTGTGCAGATTTCCCCCGACATTTCAGTAATTTCCGCCTGGACACTGTTTCTGAAGGTCAATTGCCGGCTATGTCCGGGAAATTCCAAATGTAAGGCAATCCTAGGTTTGTGTAAAGTTGCCTTCTGAAGCATGCAGATAGATAGATAGATAGATAGATAGATAGAGGATACAAGAGTCACTCCACCTATTCTGTCTGTGGTGTGTGTACCATTTGCCCCAATTCTATATTGTATTCTCTGTATCTTAGTGTGCTAACAAATGTTATCTTCTTAACTGAATGTTGCACATTGCAGCAGAATATTGTGCTTCAAATTAAACAACACCCACAACGAACAGCATATGGTATTGAGATTTATATTTGTTCCAGACCAAGAGAGAAAGAAAAAGTGTTTTATTTAATCTCTGAAGTTGTAAGACATTTTTAGTATCATGTTAAATCGCCAAAATCTTTCTGAACTATAGAAGTCAGTTTTAAGTGCACAGAACTCCTGGGCCCACTTCAAGGCTTCACAAAAAGTTCAAAATTATTCTTGAAGTTTAGTCCTTTCCAAAGGCTTGAAAGGGATACTTTGATATTCTCCCTTTGAACAAATGTCACTTACAATTTTTATTTTTTTAAAAAAGTGGCATAAGAAGCCATCAGATGGTCTTTCATATAGCTCACGAGAAATAAATTGTTTGCAGCCTATGATATTTATTTAGGCAGAATAGAAGACACACACTGTTCTACTTCTATAAACTACAGGATTGCTTCGTTCAGTTTTGGGTCTACCCAGATGTTTAGAAATATGAACTTCATTGCCAAAATATGTAGCATAATGCCAATGAAGTGTTGAGAGACTGTGTGTGTGTAGAGCAAGGGGTAACAGGAGCAGCTCAACCCCCGAAAAAGATGTGCACTATGTCAATATGCCATCACAGCCACACTCAATGGAAATGCTTCCCGAGTGATATATGCACTTGGAAGAGCTTTTCACATGTATGTCCTCTGCACTGAGATCTTTTAGATTCTGACTGAATCTGCGGACAGCAGGGAAGCATTTCAGCTGCGCACTGCTCAGGTGGGGCATGGACCTATCAGGTGCTATTGTTGGGGGTGGGTGCTAACATCCGTGCTAACAGATTCAGTGCTAACACCAGACTTTTGAAATGCTACTGCCAAATCCAAAACTTCCTCTTTCCAGGTTTTGATTACAGACCCTCCAAGTCTCCCTGTTTCCCAGGGTCAGTTGGATTTACAGAAGCCATCCCGGTTTCTGATTTGATCCTGGAATGTCCCACTTTTTCTTAGGATGTCCCAATTTTCATTGGAGAAATGTTGGGTGGTATGGAGTTATGTGACCCCTGAGCCAAGGAGATAGGTAGCTACACAACCTTTAGAAGACACCTGAAGGCAGCCCTGCACAGGGAAGTTTTTAAAAAAATGTTTCATTTTTTATTACGTTTTTATATATGTTGGAAGATGCCCAGAATGGCTGGGGTGGGGTTATTAACCACCACAGCAACAATAATAATAATGGAATAGGATGTCCCTATTTTCATTGGAAAAATGTTGGAGGGTATGTGATATGCAGTGAGGACAAAACTTCCCAATGCCCAAGAAAGGTGTGTTTAACTTTAACACAGGAAAAGAACTTTCAGCACAGTACAAAAATTTAAAGCATTCCTTTCTTTAATTTTGTAATTTACTGTGGAAAATGCTCAGAATATCACTACTGTTGTTGTTAACAGTAGGAATTGATAGCTGAGCAAAGAACCTTAATTTTGATAAAAATTCCTTAAACATTGAAAGAAAAGAGGTGTGTTTAACTTTCATGGCAGCATGCAACATCCAGAAGTTGCGACATGGAATAGAAAATGTGAAGGCTGAATCAAGTTAACGTGCTATTCTATTTCTGATTCTGAAATGTGGACTGGCCTTTTCTGCTGCATGTTTGTGTCTGTCTATCTATCTATCTATCTATCTATCTATCATCTATCTATCATCTATCTATCATAGATAGATATCGCACCGAAGCGCCCTCTGCGACCCCGCAGAAACCGGGCTCCCTGGTTTACCGAGGAGCTCCGGAAAATGAAGCGGGACCTCAGACGGCTAGAGCGAGTTTGGCGGGGTGCCCGTGACGGAGCCTCAAGAACATCTTATAGGGCTTTTATGAAAACCTACGAGATGGCGGTGAAGGCTGCTAAGAAGTCTTACTTCTTGGCCTCCATTGCATCCGCTAGCTCTCGCCCGGCGCAATTATTTAGTATAATCAGGTCTTTAACGTCCCTTGAAGGACAGCCAAATTTAAATAACAATTTGACACACGGCTGTGAGGCATTTGCGAGCTTTTTTGCGGAGAAGGTCTTGTTGCTCCGCCATGACCTCCCTGCCAATTTGGATACAATAAAGGAACTGGAGGCCCCTCGACTGTCCTCGGGTCCAGTATTGGACCACTTTGACCGGATATCCCCAGCCGATGTGGACAGACTTCTCCGAGCTGGAAAGCCCACCACCTGTCCTCTCGACCCATGCCCGTCTTGGCTGATTAGAGCGTGTCCAGACGAGGTGCGGGCCCTCCTGGGGGATATCATCAATTTGTCCCTTGGCACGGGGACATTCCCAGGGGAACTGAAGGAGGCAGTGGTGCGCCCGCTCTTAAAGAAAACATCATTAGATCCTTTAGATCTATCCAATTACCGCCCGGTTTCGAATCTTCCGTTCCTGGGTAAGGTGATTGAGAGAGCGGTTGCTGAACAGCTTGGTGGGTTTCTGGATGAAACATTGGCTCGGGATCCATTCCAGTCTGGCTTCCGCGCTGGTCATGGGACCGAGACAGCTCTGGTTGCCCTAACAGATGATCTTCGTAGACAGCTGGATCGAGGCGGGTCGGGGCTGCTGATTCTTCTAGATCTGTCAGCAGCTTTCGACATGGTCGATCACGAACTTCTGGACCACCGCCTTGCCGACGTGGGGATCCGGGGTGCAGTCCTTCAATGGCTGCGCTCGTTTCTCTCTGGTCGGGGACAGAGGGTGGCGCTTGGGGGGGAATTGTCATCGCGCCACTCCTTGGTGTGTGGAGTACCTCAGGGTGCGATACTCTCCCCAATGCTTTTCAACATCTTTATGCGCCCCCTCGCCCAGCTTGTCCGGAGTTTTGGGCTGGGTTGCCATCAGTATGCCGATGACACCCAACTCTATCTGTTGATGGATGGCCATCCTGACTCGGCCCCAGACACACTGACCAGATGTCTGGAAGCTGTGGCTGGATGGTTACGTGGGAGCCGGTTGAAGCTAAATCCTTCGAAGACAGAGGTCCTGTGGCTGGGACGGGGCGATATGGGATTGGGGGGGGCAACTCCCATCTCTTGCGGGGGTGCAGTTAGTGCCAGCACCGTCCGTTAAGAGTTTGGGTGTAATCTTCGACACCTCCCTTTCCATGGAGGCGCAGATTGCAGCTATAACAAAGGCGGCATTTTTCCATCTCCGCCAAGCTAAGCAGTTGGCTCCTTACCTCTCTCGCCCTGACCTAGCCACTGTGATCCACACGACGGTCACCTCCAGACTGGATTATTGTAACTCGCTCTACGTGGGGCTGCCCTTAAGACTGACACAGAAACTCCAACGGGTGCAGAATGCTGCGGCGAGACTCCTTACGGGGTCTTCGCTGCGAGATCACATTCATCCGGTGCTATATCAACTGCACTGGCTCCCGGTGGAGTACAGGATCAGGTTTAAGGTGCTGGTTTTAACCTTTAAAGCCCTATACGGCCTAGGACCCTCGTACCTACGGGACCGCCTCTCCTGGTATGCCCCACAGAGAAACTTACGGTCTTCAAATAAAAACATCTTGAAGGTCCCAGGCCACAAAGAAGTTAGGCTGGCCTCAACTAGAGCCAGGGCTTTTTTGACTGTGGCTCCGACCTGGTGGAACACTCTGTCACAAGAGACTAGGGCCCTGCGGGACTTGACATCTTTCCGCAGGGCCTGCAAGACAGAGCTGTTCCGCCAGGCCTTTGGCCAGGGCACAGCCTGACTCCCTCCCTCGGCAGTCTTCGCGGAGCTCTGGCCCAATGGTGGCCAGTGGCTTGAATTTAATTAATTTTATAATGAATGATTTTAGAGTGTTGTTTGTGTTGTACTTTTGTATTGTTTTATTGTTGTTAGCCGCCCTGAGCCCGGCTTCGGCTGGGGAGGGCGGGATATAAATAAAATTTATTATTATTATTATTATTATTATTATTATTATTATTATTATTATCTATCTATCTATCATCTATCTATCATCTAGAGATACAGATATAGAAGACGACAAATCCTACGTTACTCTGTTCCTAAGCAACTTTTAATTCCTGCTGTATAATCTGAAGTGGAAAGTTAGAGAAGAATCTTTCTGGCTTCCTAACATACAGGCGTGGGGGGAGGCAGATGGGGTGGGAGGGACGGTGGCTCGCTTGCACCCTTAATGATGAGTCACTACTGACAACAGCAGCAGATGGTGGCAAGCTGGGCAGTTGGCCAGTGCCAACTTACAAGGAAGATCAGGTGCTCCAAATGTAAGCAAGTTATGACACCCTCTGAGCCTCTCTGAAGCAAAGTCCAGGGGAGGAGTGGATGTCTTGGTCAGAACAAAGAATTCTGCAAATCCCACCAAATCCCAGAATTATTCCTACTTTCCTTTTATGTAGAAAGTGTTCTAGCCAAATCTGAAAAGAAGCAAAAGGATCAGTGGGCATCAACACATTCAGCGTTGATACATGTTGCTTTGAAGAATGTCTGTCTGTTCTGCGCAGTGGATGAACAGGCTGTGATAAAAAGGTGTGAGCATTTTACATATTTATTTGTTAAATTTATATCCCACCCTTCCTCCCAAAGGATCCTGGGCCATGTTGAGTGGGGCTGATGGGAGTTGGGAGTCCATCAACATCTGGAGAATGAGACAAAACATAGGATGGGGCTGTGAGGGTAAGTCTGATAATGTATTCCTCCTCCTCCTCATTGTAAGTGGGGTTCCTTCTTGTGGAAGCATTGCTCTTGTCAAAACTGCTTACATCTTGATTGTTGTCCTCCAGCTCTCCTTCACAAGAGTCAGAGCTAAGATCTTATCATGTCAGGAGCGGATATGCTTGATCTGTAACACTTGATCTACAATTGTGACTAATCCCACCGACACTACTCTGTATTTCAGAAGAGGCAGTCTATATCTCTGCTGCAGCACCTGCAAATCTGCCTACAGATAAGAAACACATGAAGATGAACAGGATACGCCTAGACCAAAAATGCACTTTAGTATGGAAACACTATTTAAAAGCAACTATGAGGAGTCTTCTCCCTGTCTTCAGGAAATCGGCAAGAGTGGCCAAATTAGCCTGCTTCCAGATGACGCCATGATTTCATGTGCTCACTCATAAATCCATTATGGCGCTGTGCAAGACATTTGGACAAATCCCAAATCAAAGCAGGGCACTTTGGAGGGATTTGGGGTCTGACTGAGGTGACGTGAGATGCCTTCAAGGTTCCCCCAACCAAAGTAGGAACTCCCAAACTGTTTCATTGTGCCTTGGTGATTTCGACGTCAGTAAACACTGCAGACAAATGTATGCTAAGAATAGCTTATTTATATGGGCTGACCCTACAAAGAAGCAGGCAGAATGGAGAGAAGGTTGAGGGAGAGCGCTTTTGTGATTGGCAGGCCTAGCTTGTAACCAGAGGGAATGATTTTACCACACCCGTCCGATCCCAGTGTTTCTTTGGGGGGAGGGATGATTAAGTAAATAAGCAGTTTTGTTTTCACATGCTTTCTTGCTTTTTGCTAGTTTTGTTCCTGAGGAGTCACATTGTTAAAAAGAGTTCTCTTTGAAGGCTTTCTTTTCGCTTGTGTGTTCCACCTCATTCCAACCCAATATATTACCTATCAACCCTTAATTCAACCTACTCTGCATTTAATCCTTTAAATTTAATCTTGTGGGGGGGGGGTTGCATGGAATATATATATATTAATTGTTGCTTCTTTCCCCCTCTTAACTCTTTATTCCAACCCTTAATTCTTTCAACACGGTCTTTTCCCATTTATTCATTTTGCTGAATCTTGCAGCTGTTGCTGTTTCGAGTTTAAGTGTTGCTTGCTTTTGCTTAATTATCAGAGGCAGTGTTATTTCTGCCTCTCTTTCCTCAGAATAGTTCTGGTCTGAAAAGTTTGCTTTAAGTTCAGTGTGTAGTCTGTTTTATTTACTCTTTCCCAAAGGATTTCATTTTATTTATCCATAAGTCACAGTCTTTCTTATTAAGTTTAATTAAATTCTTACTGTCTATTTGTGTGTGCGTGTATGTGAGTGTGTGTGTGTGTGGCTGTTTCACATATGCACTATTGCCAGATATATCTTAAAAGGGTATATTTTCTTTTTGCTTACATAGTTTCATTGTTTGCTGCAGGATGTAACACTTCCATTCTGACTGGCACATCAAAAACTTCTGAATCTATAACTCTCCCCCATATCTGCCCTCTAGGTTTTAATGTTTCTCACTCATTTCTCTCATTGTTTTTCATCTTCTCCAGACAACTATTACTATGCTATTGTTAGAATGGTAATAATAAAAGGCAGTGAGGAAGTGACCTACATATTTCTTGGGGAAAATAATTAATGAGTTGGAGACCCAAGAAACAGATAAATTGGTGATTCATGATTAATTTGTAGATGGCTTTAGAGTGGCATATATATTATTACTGCACCTAAGCATCTCTTTCAGCTGACACATTTTAATGCAGGAACAATCTAACAATGTTAGGTGGAAATTTACTTCTTCTTCTTCTTCTTCTTCTTTTGAAAATGCATTTATATTTTCCTGGACAGACCCTGGATTCTTAAGGACATTCATTATTCTAGCCCTGATGCTACAAAGACAACTAATGGCAAGGACAGATATAATCAACTAAAGTCTTCTACATCACTTATTTCATCCAACAACTGATAATGGACTCTAGGCTAGGATTTTTCAATAGGGAAAACAATGAAAAAATGAGACACCTTCATTTTTCATCGACTCCCTTGGGGAAATCTCAGCTTGCCAACAACATTGCATACATTCATACTTGCATAAGTAGTCTTAGAAGCTCTCTTCAGAAAGGGGGGGGGGGAAGTAGTGACATCAGATAAGATGTTACACTTGTTTATGATAACTGATTAAAATTGGCCTTTAATATATGTGTCCAGGTGCCCTTCTTGGCTTGTGTGTGTCTGACATATGCAATGCATTTCCCCCCCTTCAGGTAAAAAAAGAGGGACTACTTACTTTAAAGTATCTCCCCAAAGTAAGGCAGAGTTATGAAAAATAATAAGACGACAACAGAGCTAGGAGAAAGAGACAATTAAATAGAGATGCTATAGATATTTGAGTTGGGGGGGGGGATGGTTTGTGGCTATGAGAGCGAGAGAGTGAACAAAGACCAAGGCAGTTTCAAAGTAAAGGAGAGAAATGTAGTAAAATTGTTATAAAAATTTGCTTGGCCACAAATCCACTTTAGCAGGATGATGGATGAGTGTGAAAAATATAATAATTTTTTCTTCATCTGTCATACCAAAATTATTTCTCCTGAACAAACAGGTTAATAGAATTTAGCAAGGCTGTCATATGTGCTGTCAAATGCAGTGGTTCCAAGCTGACAGTGTTTTGTCGTTAGAGCTCTTTGTTCCTACTCTTGCCTTCTTCTCCCATATCCCATATCCCCTCATCTCTCCCATTTCACCTCATAGGTGGCTTTGAGGATGACATGTGGTATCAAGAACATCCATCTAGCAGCAAGCATATTCCTTGATATTTTTAGGGAGGGCAAGGCAAGAGTTCACCTTCTGTCACTCCAGGACCAGCCCTACCATTAGTAAGAGTGAGGTTGACTAGCTGTGGGAGATGATAGAGGTCAAAGCTGTTCAGCGCCATGTGACCTACCCTGCTCCCTAAGCTAGTCTGCTACAGTGGATGACATTGCTCAACTGTCAGGGTTGAAATAAGATTCAAATATCAGTCCTGTCAGATTTTGTATGCAGAATGGGTTGGTGCCATTTTGTTTTTCCTCAGGCAGCAAAAACTCTTGGTGTGGCCCCATGCTGCTACAAGTTTCTCATTCAACTTTTATAATCTTCTCCAATCCCATACTTTTTACTGCAAAGTTTGGCCATAAGAAATACAATGCAATGGTTTCTTTAGATCATTGACCTTAAGTGGTCTAAATTTCTGTACAAATCACATTTGACCAAGTTATAATTTTTAGTCATTTGCAGTTCAAGACAAGGGGAATTTGTCCATCTCTAGTTGGATGTTTAATGGACAGTCACCTTCAACATGTGTTTGGTGTCATTTTTCACTATGCATGGAGAAAAGAATCATGTTTGTGGTGGCAGTCCCAATCCCATCTACTTGCCAATATACGCATCCACAAAAAAATGTTTGTGCAAAGAACTAAATCAGGATAAAGGAAGCTGCTTTATACTGAATCACGCCCATAGATCCATCTAGCCTAGTGTTTTCTACAGTGGTTGGCAGTAGGTCTCCAGTGTTTCAGTCTCTCATAGTTCTACTTGGAGATTTCAGAGACTGAACATGGAAGTTCTGCAGTAATTCTACTACTGAGCTATGGGCCTTCCTCCAGAGACGTGTAGTTTAATTATTGTAAGCCATCTCAGTGTGGGGAGAGAAGGGATACAAGCGGTGCTATTTTTCTTGAAAAACAGGTGCTGGAACTCACAATGAACGCCGCCGCCCCATTCTCTTATAATGGCGATGGCACCCACCTGAGAGGTGCCAGAACTGGGTTCTGGTGAGTTCCTGCTGAAAAAAAGCCCTGGATACAAGTATTGTAAATCAAATCAAACAAATCAAACAAAATATAGAATATTCAATCATTTTACCCTGAACCTTGAGGGTTGTGAGCTGGTAAGCCTATTGAAACCAGCTGATTATGCAGAAATTTTTAGAAGACATACATATTCTCTGTGGACTTTTTGGGGAACAAGAAAGATATATAAAGTTGTAGTGCCATTAGCAGAAATGATGGTCCTTAATTTTGGAATAGAAGATTAGGTGGCAAGGACCGCTGAGCTTATTCATTAAGATTTGTGGCATATTCACACTGTTGCAGTGTTGGAGCTCATTTCTAAAGCTGAAATGAATACAGTAAATAAAATATGCTTGTTTCTAAGAAAGAAATGTGAATGCTAAGCAAGAGCTGAGGCCCTGATTAGCCAAGCTTCTAGAAGCAAGAGCAGAGCTAAATGAAGATGTTGCCATAGTATATTATTTACCCTAAGAATGAGGTTCAGATATTTATGTAAGTATTTTGTTTTAACAGCATGTCTCAGAACAGAAGAAATCATTTTCTGAACATATAGTAACTCATAGATTACCAGAGGTTTTGCTGGTTTTTCTTCCTTTCCTTCTTTCTTTCTCTTTCTCTCCTTTGCTTACTAACAACCACACAGAAACATAATAAATACTTAATACTGATACATCCCTTTCTCTTCCCCATTTCAAAACACCCCTTCCATAAGGAAGGTAGCAAATATGGTACAGGATAATGATCTGTCTAAGGTTACACTAGTGAACTGTAAAGTGCATCAGATGCTGGTTTCCCCCTTCAGAAATGGATTGTCCATATCTAGAGATATGTTTGTACAGTGCTGTCAACATATCATCAGTATTGGGACATATGGGGACACGGCAGGGATGTGGGGAAATCCAAAAGCAGAACCCAGCCCCGAATCTTAAAGGTCCTTTATGTTTACAGTTCTTACTGTAATTTATATATAGGTGCTCAAATTGTGGCTTGGGACTCCACAAACAACGACTGGGGAAAGGAACAAAGTGGTAGAACATCTGATTTGCATGCAGAAGGTCCTCGTTCCAATCCCCAGCATCTCCAGGTAGAATCTCCTTCCTGAAATGCTGGAGAACCTCTGTCACATAGTGTAGACAATATTCAGCTAGATGGACCAGTGGTCTGACTCAGTATTAGCCCCTGTCTTTGATGTCAGTGTCCATATTTTAGCACACTTCTACACTTCTGATGCTGAAGACATAAAATGGAGACATCTCACCTTCAAGTTCAGGTTGGAGGCCACCCAAGAGCATCTTGCTGGTCACAACTGAAATAGGATGCTGAATTCTATGGACCCTTGATCTGATCCTTGATATTCTTATGTCTAATGCATTCTGGTAGGCATTGTTGAAGAGCAAGTGAGTTAGAATAGACTTAGAAGAGTGGAGGGGTATTGCTCATGTATCTGTCATCTGCAGCATAGCCATTCATATTCTTCTCTCTCTCTCTCTCTCTCTCTCTCTCTCTCTCTCTCTCTCCTGCATTTATAACCCATCTTTTGTCCCACCATGGAACTCAAGGTGGCTTATATAGTAGTCTCCCATCCAGCCATTGACTGGACCCCAACCTGCTTAGCTTCATAAAGATGATTGCATTGTGTGCCTTCATACCCTGGGAAACTACATGTGAGAAATTGCCCACTCAGCCAACAGATATTAGCATGGGGTTGTAGTGATACTGGTAGGGAGTCTGGTCACAGAAAGCAGAGAAAGTTTGGAAATACTACAAGGGGCACATTCTAAACATTTTGAGAGATACACATCCTGAACAATTAATCTACACCACCACCCATCTTCTTCACATGATTGACATCACCGTTACAGAGTATTTTTACTCAAATTCCATGGCTAAATCTGCAACTGTGCCAAACATTTTGGGGGAAGAACTGATTGCCTTTTTGGCTTATTAATACGTCCTCAGAATCAAATTCCCTCTTCGCTCACACAGGCTTGACTTATGGCCACTTAAATATATATGAATCTCCCCCCTTCTCTCTGTGTGCATGTTTTCTTCCCCTGAGTTTCATGCTAAAATGCCCCCAAAACATCTGTGCACTTTGGATGCAGCTAGCCGAAAAATCGCTGGCTCTGTTGTGTGTGTTATGTACAGCTGTCCAAAAATTGATTTGCACCTTACAAATATTTCCATGCAAAAATAATTCTCTTTCAACTGTGAAAACTGAATGCTTTTTCATTTCCTCAGGAAAACTCAAGGTGAAAAGAAAAAATGATTGGCTTCATCGGAAACTTGTAAAAACGTGCTTTCCTCACCTTGGAATGAGACGGTACTATTCATGTAGCTCACTGCTCAGTCAACATTTGCCTCATTTAAATAACTCCATAACACAGTCCTGCATCCCAAAGTTGGTGTTTTGTTTCATTGTCAATAGCGATCGCGTATACTGAAACCAGGGTTACAACCTGTGTTTTAAATGCTATTGAGCCTATAGAAAATGGAGAGCTGTCACTGCCTAGCTATTTGGAAGGCCTATGTTCTAAAGGGGGACACGGGTGGGGCTGTGGGTTAAACTATAGAGCCTAGGACTTACTGATCAGAAGTTCGGCAGTTTGAATCCCCACGATGGGGTGAGCTCCCGTTGATTGGTCCCTGCTCCTGCCAATCTAGCAGTTCAAAAGCACGTCAAAGTGCAAGTAGATAAATAAGTACCGCTCTGGCGGGAAGGTAAACGGCGTTTCCGTGTGCTGCTCTGGTTTGCCAGAAGTGGCTTATTCATGCTGGTCACATGACCCGGAAGCTGTACGCCAGCTTCCTCGGCCAATAAATTGAGATGAGCGCCGCAACCCCAGAGACGGTCACGACTGGACCTAATGGTCAGGGGTCCCTTTACCTTTATGTTCTAAAGGGTTTTTTTTTTAATGCTTCAAATAAAAAGGTGCTAAAAGGTAAAGGACCCCTGACAGTTAAGTCCAGTCGCGAATGACTCTGGGGTTGTGGCATTCATCTTGCTTTACTGGCCGAGAGAGCCGATGTTTGTCCGCAGACAGTTTTCCAAGGTCATGTGGCCAGCATGACTAAGCCGCTTCTGGCGAAACCAGAACAGTGCATGAAAACACTGTTTACCTTCCCTCAGGAACGGTACCTATTGATCTACTTGGACTGGCATGCTTTCAGACTGCTAGGGTGGCAGAAGCTGGGACTGAACAATGGGAGCTCACCCTGTCGCAGGGATTCGAACCGCTGACCTTCTGATCAGCAAGCCCTAGGCTCAGTGGCTTAGACCACAGTGCCACCATCAATAATAGATTATTTCTCTGCAGTGTGTCCAGAAAAATTGAAGGGGAATTGCAGATAGAATTGGCAACAAATATAAGAATGAAAGAAGAGGCCACTGGATCAGGTCAATGACCCCTCTAGTTTAGCATCCTGCTTTCATAGGAGCCAAGCTTATTGGAGACCCTCAAGCCGTATTCCCTCCTCCTGTGATTTCCAACAACTGGCATTCAGAAACATTACTACTTTGGACCATGGAGGTAAAGCACAGCCATTGTGACCAGTAGCAACTGATCGCTTTCTGCTCTATGAATCTGAAGGTATGACATGTGGCACTGGGAAGCCAAGCATAGGCACAATCTCTATGGTGCAAAGTATGTGGAGACGAGGCTGAGCCTTCCCCCCACCAATCTTGAGGGGCCAGGCTTTGCACTCTCCATCCAACACACATGTCACATGAGTGTGTCACACATGTGATATCACACACACGAGAAAAGTCCCCCAACGTTGGGCGAAACTTGGCACCTCTGCTATCAAGTCCTTTTGAACTTGTATGGAGAATATTTCCGATGTCTTAACAATACCAACGGTTATTTAAACATGCAAGGCCCTGAATTTTGACCATTCCCCCCCTTCCCCAAGCCAATCAGAGAAGCTGAGAAACAAACCACTGCCATTTTGACTGAACAACCTTTACCCTATTTCTTTTATTTTATGAAAATATTTCTGTACTCTTCATATGCAGAAGGAAATGTCAAAATGGTTCACACAATAATAAATCATTAAAAAATCATTTAAAAAATCCTTATCAATAAAATCATCCCAATGTGAAGGCCAGGGAAAGCCTTCGTGAACAGTTTTCAATTGATGGTGAAAACACCCTGTAGTTGATGCTCTCCTGATCTCAACAGGGAGGGCATTCTTCACTGTGCACAGGAAAAGCTATTCTAGAGCAGGGATGTGCAAAGTGTTAGGAAGATCACAGCAAACATTTGATATACTGTGCAAGGGCTCTATCATGGTATGAGAAATGTATACTTTCTACGCTTTGAAGTTAATCAAGATCATCCTTATGAGGAAATATAAGGGAAAAGAAAGCATATATGAATAGTTAAAATGTGTGTTGCGGTTCAACCGACAATGTTCATGCAGGGTATCCAAATCCACTCTTTTTTCTGCTCGTTTTCAGCCATTCTCCCTAAGAATGGATAAAGAATGGCTAAGGAGTGCATGTGCTTACTTTAATCCCTCCTAAGACAGGACTGGTCCTACCATTAGGCAAGATAAGCTAGCCCAGCATCCATAGGGTGCTGGGAGCCCACATATTATCAATAACAATAAGAAAGTGTCCAGCCCACATCTCTGCCTTCCTATGCAGGAATATAAGAATAGCCTTGCTGGATCCATTCAGTGGCTCATCCTGTTCTCACAGTGGATAACCAGATGCCCTGGGGAAACTTGCAAGCAGGACTCCCTGTTCATTGCTACTAGTGGAATAGGAGCACCTTGGATGTAGGAGGTTTTCTGCTTTCCACTAGAGGCAGTTGACGACAGGTGTGGACACCCGAGACAGAAGTTTCAAATGGTGCCCCATGGTTGTAAAAATATTATAATAAATGAAGTAACTCACAACTGTATGACCTCCAGTGGTACCCTCCAAATCAGAGGCCTCTTTCTTATTGTTATTGATAATATGTGGGCTCCCAGCACCCTATGGATCCTTGCCAGATTTGGGCATGCTCACAACTCCTTGAACTCACTGCTAGACATTGGCCATTCCAGTCTCACAGCATCCCAATTCTTTTGCAGCTCCCTTCACCCATGCCCCAGTGTTCTTGTTAGAAATGGCTTCTAAATCCAGACCATGAACATCCTTTGTAGGTATGGATTTAGCTCGGAGCTGTTGCCAGTTGCCACCCTGCTTCTTCTGCCTTACTCCGCCATAGCCCCAGTAATACTGAATCCGGCACTGCAAAGAGTTACCACCCTTGCATTGGTTCTCTGCCTTGCAGTTCTAGGTCTTCTGCAACTCAGCGGTAGAGTATCTCCTTTGCATGTGAAAGGTCACATGTTCAGTCCCCAGCATCTCCAAATAGGGCTGGGAATGTTCCCTGCCTGAACCTCGAAGAGCTGCTGCCAATCATTGTAGATGAATACTAGAGCCAGACAATGCTGAGCTAATGAATGAACTGACTCATTATACAGCAGTTTCCTTTGTTCCTTCTAAAAATTTATATTTATTTCTGAAGTGCATATCCCTCCATACAGCTACTACCAAGGACCGCAGGGCGGAGCCAGAGTTAAGGCTGAGACACTAAGGTTAATGTTGCTTTATGCTGATTGTGCTTTGCTCAGTTCCGTTGTGTTAATTATTTTCAACCATGTTTCTTAGAGATGTTTGGAATAATTAATGCCAAGTTGAGGATTACTGGCCAATAGTTTCTTCCCAGGATCGTTCTTGGCTCCTTTCCCAAATGAGGGTATTATTTTCACACCATTTAGTCCTCTGGTGCTAACTTGTCATAAAGGAGCTCATGGAATTATTCACCCAAGATTTTTACTATTTCCCTTGATATTTCCTTCAGAATGCTGGCATGTAATGCATTTAAGCCCGGTGCTCTGTCAAAGTTAATAGTCATAATTGCCTAATTATCTGCTCTAGTATGATGGTAAAACCTTTTAACATTTCACATTTCCCCAAGGAGAATGTATTGCAATCTCTGGAATGTTGTCTTCCCCTTCTTTAGGGAACGCTTAGGCAAAGAATTCATTTTGCTTTTAGCTAAATGAACCTCCTGCTGTCCCTCCATAGCCACGCTGTCTCTTTCCTTGTCTGCCTACTCTATGTATAAGCACATATGCATGGAGATGGATATGCCAAATTTATTCTCCTGCTTTCATTCCGCAGCAGCTTATCACTCTTTGTGTAAGAATCCTCCACTTTATTGCTGCACAGAAGATGATTCTCTTTCTTGCAAAGACTGAATGGTTATACTGCACTGCACTGAGTCTGACCATTGGTCCTTTCCATATAATCCAATATTGTCTATGCCAGACTTCTGCACCATTGTGTTCCCAGGTGGTGCTGAACTACAACTCCCATCATCACCTGCCAGCTTAGTCAACAGTCAGGGATGATGGGAGTTGTAGTTCAACACCACCTGGGGACACAATGGTGCAGAAGACTGGTCTACTCTGGTAGCGGCATTCTGAAATTTCATGTGTAGGTTCTTCACATCACCAATCTAACACCTTTTAACTGGAGATTTAATTATTGAACCCTGGGACCGCATGCATTCTTCCTATGGGTCTTCTAGGTTTGCCCTCTTCACCCAGCAGGTATGATCTCCCACCATGCTAATGCACTTTTTGTATAGTCAAGTACACCTGCACAATGATGGCAAAACAAATAAATCAAAGCTTCACAGCAATGCGACGTCATCTCCAGTTTGCAGAAGCCCATTTTGCTTCTGAGGTTCAGCATTATGTGCTGAGCAAAGGGCCATTTTAAGTTTGCATCCATCTGGGTGAATTTACATAGAAACATTTACAAAAGATCAATGCCCTTCTTTGGTAGCCTCTGGGAATGGCAGCACCTCTTAGGTAAGTCCCTTGTTCAGCATATAAATGTTCATTTGCTCCCAGCCATATGTTCCAGCCTTCTGGCTGTCACAGGCAGCTCAATCTTTTGCAGCCATCCTTAAGCTGTAAATATGAATGTGTATCCTGGGAAGTAATATCTCAGCCTCCTTTCAGTCAATCCTCTTGCCTACACTTGTCCCAGATGAGGTGCACCAGCAGAAAGTTTAGATATACTGATTCAGTTTGTGCAATCCGATAAGTTCTCATGGGTTGTTGGCAAGGATGGGATGGGAAGGCCTGAGCCTACATTGATGTCCCATGGCTCTGACATTATGCAATCGCTATGGGGTGTACCACCTGTGCAAGGGCTGTTGGTCTGGGGTTGTTAAATGCCAAGTCCAGCTTCTGTGGGGCCCTTCAGTCAGATGCACTCAGTGTGTCCCCTCTTGAAATGGTGCTTTCCCCAACATTCCCACTGTTTCTTCTGCTCGTTCCCTTGCCTTTCCCTCTGGGCCTTATTGGCACCACCTCTGAGTGCAAGAGAGAGAGGACAAGACATGCAGAGGTTCCTCTTTCTGCTTCTCAGCCTGCTCTTTGCTTGCTTGCTCATAGAGGACAGGAGAACCGGAAGAAGAAGAAGAAGAAGAAGAAGAAGAAGAAGAAGAAGAAGAAGGGTAGTAGTAGTAGTAGTAGTAGTAGTGGTTTGGATTTGATATCCCGCTTTACCACTACCTGAAGGAGTCTCAAAGCGGCTAACATTCTCCTTTCCCTTCCTCCCTCACAACAAGCACTCTGTGAGGTGAGTGGGGCTGAGAGACTTCAAAGAAGTGTGACTAGCCCAAGGTCACCCAGCAGCTGCATGTGGAGGAGTGGGGACGCGAACCCGGTTCACCAGATTACGAGTCTACCACTCTTAACCACTACACCACACTGGAAGCAACAGCAATGAAGAGAAGCAACAGCCTGAGGAGGCTGTGCAGCAGGAGAAGGGGACCCCTGGTTCTCAAGATGTTGCTGGACTTCAGCTACCACCTACCCTGGCCAGCATGGCCCAATGGTCAAGAATTATGGGAGCTGTAGTCCAGAGATATATGTACCACAGGTTCCTCATCCTTGCTCTAGGGAATTGCCCTGGAGCCCCTATTGGGATACGAACCTCAGAAGATGCCCTACAAAGCCAACTCCTGACTCCAGTCCTGGAAAAGACATACCCACCCTTTTCTAGTGATGCTGCCTGCATTTCTGGTTTATTTCTAAAGGGCACATAAGGAAACTTACATGCCAGCATGCCCTTTGACTATATGGTGAAGTATTACAGTTGTTCACACATGGATTCTTCTGATTTGGCTTGTGCAGCAGTGACCTTGCAAAGGACATCTTTTTTTGAAAAGACTAAATCTGCTGATGGCACAGAACTGAGAGGTAGTAAATACGGAGGAGCAGAGCAAACAAAGTCATAATGATGTGGATAGAATTAAGCTTAAGGGATGCTAAGTAGTTTATGCATTTCCATGCAAAGAAATAAAAGGTAATGAGATGAGGGACCAAAAATAATCCTACAGCCTGTCTAAATTAAAGCACAATAATGAATAGGGATATGGCAAAGGAAGCAAAGATTTGGTGTGTTAAAACTATTTAACGTATGATGGTCCTCGTTTACTGGAAGCAAAAGATGAATGGAGCTTTGAAGTCGGGAAAGCAGAAGTAAGGGAGCGTCATAATTTAATAGGCTATACATTTATAGATTCATCCTTTTCATTATTTGGGGAGAAAAAATTGCTTTGGGGAGAGCTGCAAGATGTTCCTTGAAAACCAACAACCCTTAAATATGCCCTTTTCATTCCTCTTCATAACTGCTGTTGTTGCTGCGTTCTTGTTCTTGGAGCTAACCCAGTTAACGAAGAGCTATTTATCTATTACACGGTTCTATATCCAGACTGTTAGCCCAAAGACTTCCAGAACTGTGCTCAGTAAAACATTCTAAACTGTATAATGTATGGAGAATGTGATGAAGTTAGGGCACTATGTGCCCAATGAGATGGTGATCTCAATGAGCGCACGTGAATCTAGTTCAGAGTGAGGGCAGTGTGATGTGGGAAGCACTGGTCTCACTCTGAACTGAATTGGTCCTCAGTAACATTGAAGACAAATCTGAGCGACCATGTGACATTGTGACTGATTGGTAAACATGTTAGCCTCATCTCATTCTAGTCCCTCAAAAATGGATGAAACAGGGAGCATTAATCATCACTGGCAAAAATGTTAATGAAACACTCCCACCACCCTCCAATTTCAGCCCCACACTGGGATTTAATAGCAGGAAGTTGTCTGTGAACTGAATGTGGCAGCTAGACTGGTGACTGGGAGTGGCCACCTAGACCATATAACACTGGTCCTGAAAGACCTACATTGGCTCCCAATATGTTTCCAAGCACAATTCAAAGTGTTGGTGCTGACCTTTAAAGCCCTAAATGGCCTCGGCCCAGTATACCAGAAGAAGCGTCTCCACCCCCATTGTTTAGCCCGGACACTGAGGTCCAGCGTCGAGGGGCGGTTCCCTCACCACAAGAAGTGAGGTTAGAGGGAACCAGGCAGAGGGCCTTCTCAGTTGTGGTGCCTGCCCTGTGGAACACCCTCCCATCAGATGTCAAGGAAATAAACAACTATCTGAAGGCAACCCTGTTTAGGGAAGTTTCTAATGTCTGATGTTTTATTGCTTTTTATATTATTGTTATTATTGTTATTATTCTGTTGGGAGCCTCCCAGAGTGGCTGAGAAACCCAGTCAGATGGACAGGGTATTATTATTATTATTATTTAATATTATTATTAATAATAATAAGAAGAAGAAGAAGAAGAAGAAGAAGAAGAAGAATATATTAGGGTTACACCTTGCATTAAAGTAATTGCTGAGATTCAAGGGATGGACACCAATATTTCAGAGTTTGATCTTTTCACAAGCAAGAAAGTTATACCTGCTTCTGAAAATTATTGTAGTAATTAATGTTCAACTGATAACGGAGAATCCAATGTAGGAATAAAATTTAAATTTGATTTGAATGAATGAATATTATGTCTATTTTAGAAAAGAACTAGCCGGCAGTAGTTTGACTAGAACCTTCCTTCATCCTCTACTAGTTTTCTACTTTTTATTGCTGTTAGAGTCAGGGAACATTACAAAAATGACAAGCCCCCAGCAATCCAAAGTGGCTCCTCTACCGGGGAAACCAGTTGCTGCATAAGGAAGGGAGAATTTTCTGTGCTGCATAGGGGTGAGAGTCAAAAACAGGCTAAGGCACACACTTGGTAGAAGACAAGAGAATGGATGCTGCACCTTGTCACACTCATACCTCACATATTTTGAATAAATAAATAAAAAGTTCCATTTTTGATAATAAGATCAACCAACAACCTATCTATTTATTTCAAATTTCTCTGTGTTCTTTGCAGTCTCAAGCGGACAACCTTCTCAGTTTTCTTGCCTGAGTGCCTTTTACTAGAGGCTGGAGGAGTTGAACCTGTAACTTTATACATCCAAAGCAAATGCTCTAATGCAGCTCTATGGCTCCTACCTTCATTTGGCACAAGAAGTAAATTCAAATCTAGATAGAATTCTGGCCATCAGTATCAGGGATTTGTTTTTTTCATCTATGGACCTAGCCCTATAAAGTGCAGCTATTGGACAGTCTCTAACAATGATATACAGGCTTGATTTGCTGAGAAGTTCAAACTTTTGAATCAGCCCCAAACTCTGGTTAGAACTACAGGCAACCAGACTCTTGATATCGATTTACATCTGGTTCAAATACTTTACTTGCTCTCTTACATTGTGCACATAAATAGAGAGCAATGAGCAGCTGATGACCTCTCAGGTGCAATAGTAGGAAGAAATCCCAGTTTAAGATAGGACTGGTCTTAATAATAAAAATGGCAGAACCCAAGTCTATGTCTGAAGATAGTTTCTGTCATTTTAATTATTAAGGTCAGTCCTGTCTTAAACCAGGATTTCTTCCTACGATGGTGCCCCACAGAGAACTAGTAGGCTTCTTACAGACTGCAGCATGATTAGCGATAGCACAACAATGGAAGAACCAGAGTGAAATACCCCTGAACATATGGGAAAATAATATCTGCGATACAGCCATGTCTGAGCGTCTTACCAGATGCAGGAGGGCAATTAAGGGTATAACGAATAGAGACACCTTCTAAAAAACATGTACCGCTTTCTTTAACTATGTTAATGGCCACAATCAAGACCCTGTTATACCAACCCCTCAATGAAGAGGTTATGTTCAGTAATATGTTTGAATGTTGAACGTGTAAGTTTAATATCTAGAGTCAATGGATAAAACAAACACCATTAGATGTACTGCTGGATAAATGTTTAATGTATTCATTTAAAAACAAATAAAATTGCGAAAAAACAATAATTTAAAAATGGCAAAATATTTCAGAAGTTAGAATTGAAACTACAAGGGCAGACTATTCCCCCCTCCCCAAAGGCAGATAATATCAGTGTTGAACTCAAAAAGGAGATATACATTGGCTGTAAATGTACAATTGCCATCTAAATAAACAAATGACCATAGAACTTTAAACAGAACATGCCTCCTCCTTTCATGTGGAAGAATCAATTTTTTATTCACTTGACCAGTGCTGTTGATGGTCAGCTGTTGGTGAACGATGGTCCTATCACTCAGCTAAAACAGGTGGCTGGAGCCATTAGAGACATTGTTGTGGATCATCTATCTGACAGTGCGTCCAGAATGTCAAGTTGCATTTTGAGTGATAATTCTAGCACCAAAGTAGATGGGATGACCATTTTTTATTCAGCTGGGGTGGGGCCCCCAATCCAGATTGGGAACACAATGGGGTACAGGTCAGAAGTCCACTGAAATCTTATTCTGGATTTGATATCCCTCTAACTGCTTCTATTGCATGGGGAATAATTTCCCCACATTTCATTTTCCAACATCATCCTTTTGCCAATGAGAAAGAAAGGTGCATTTGGAAGTCTGAAAGTGTGTTCTGCAAATTTGCTAATCGTTAAGGAAGGCAAAAAGTCATCTTCATATGTCTGGGTCTCTTCTGTTGACTCTAAGACAAAAAGTCCTTCTACCCAAGTTAAATGCCAAAAAATAAAAAATAAAAGCCACCTCAGAAGACATGTGTATTTATTGGCATGCTTATGATTTGACAGCATGGAATACTGGACAAGATCATGCATAAGATTCCAAATATCAAAGTTAGCTTTAGTTTGACTTTGTGAGATTCTAAAAGCAGCTGTGCTTTGTTGTAGTTGCTTAGATCCCAACAGTGATTTAGTTCTGTGGATTATATATTTGTCTCTTATGTGTCAAAAGTCTCATCCCCAGTGACTTCACAACTCTGTTTTTGTATTTAATGTAAAAGCGTGATAGCTTCACATTGATGATTGTCAGCAGTTGCTATTTATCATCTGTCAAAAGATGTCCCCTTGGGAAGAAAGAAAATCAAATGGATTATGGCTGGGGTTTTATTTATTTTTTTGGTGTGTGTGTTTATAAAGTTGTTTAAAGGAATCTTACATGACGCAAGGCAAAAAAAAGAATAGCAAAATGGCTCCTGACAACTAAGTCAGCATTTATAGAAATAGGTGATTTTATGCACATAACAGGCATACTGTCAATCATCTTAGCAAAGAAGTATATTCACAAATGCCATGTCAGCTTTTCCATCTGAACTTGAGGCCTTCTGATTTGTTAGTTCTGCTATCTCCAAAATTACCTCGAAAAAAATGCCTGGGGAAAAACAATGGGTAACTGTTGTTTTGTATAGAGTGAAACGTTGAAGCCCATCTTCCAAGGTCAGTTTTAGGATGGCCATTTTAGGAAGGTCACTTTCGCATTATCAAGAAGATACCTGTCACACACCCCAGCAGAAAATTGAATAAATTTACATATGCTAATGTATAGGTCTATTTTCAAATTGAGAAATACCTGATTTTTACAACAGAAATACAATACATCTCACCACAGTGAAGACTGCAACTGGATGACCCGTATGCTTGCTCAGTTTTTTGTTGGGTTCTAGCTCTTGATTGGCAGGTTCAAAGGCCCAGCTCTTAACTTTATGGTGCTTTATCTTCCAACTTTCCTTCAAATAACACTAGCGTCTCAACAAATGAAACTGATCTGTAGAAAATGTAACTTGAAAAAAGAGACATTGCACATACTTTTGTAAACCAATAAATCTTTAATAAATATATATATATTAAAAACAGGTATCTCATTCGCGGGTGGCGCTGTGGGTAAAACCTCAGTGCCTAGGACTTGCCGATCGTATGGTCAGCGGTTCGAATCCCCGTGGCGGGGTGAGCTCCCGTCGTTCGGTCCCAGCTCCTGCCCACCTAGCCGTTCGAAAGCACTCTTAAGTGCAAGTAGATAAATAGGTACCGCTTTATAGCGGAAAGGTAAACGGCGTTTCCGTGTGCTGCTGCTGGTGCTGGCTCGCCAGCTGCAGCTTCGTAACGTTGGCCACGTGACCCGGAAGTGTCCTCAGACGGCGCCAGCTCACGGCCTCTAGAGCGAGATGAGCACACAACCCTAGAGTCGGACACGACTGGCCTTTACCTTTACCTATCTCATTCAAACAGAGGACACAGGGTCACCATAGTTAGTTTCAGCTGCAAAGAGTCAATTTCTCCTGTAGATTTCTCCTGTATACAAAAAAAACCAAAAACCCATCCTAGGAGATTTTGCAGACCATAAGCTTCTCTTGAAATTAATCAGATATTTTGTCAGGGGGAGCGGGGCACCAAATTCACTATGAACTTCATTGTAAGTGAAATCCAGTGAAAATCGGGGGAGGCATACCCACTCAATAAATTTCATTGGGCTTCCATTTTGGTTGTTTTTCTGAAAGAGGAACTTCTTGGTTTCCTTAATTTTTTTATACTGGGCAAAATGTCAGTGGCAACTCTACTTGTATGTGAATATCTTCTCAATCATACATTTGTGGGATGAAAGGGAGAAGGTGGAGACATCAGACAGAATAAACGAAGAATGATATAGTAGAAGCTCTAGAGTCCACTCAACTTAAAAGGTGTGTTGTTTGTCATCCTGTGCTTTGAGTTCCTAATGGTATGTCCAGATGATTTCAGGAAACTTGTTTTAGGATTCCTGCTCCCCACCATTCAGACATACAAAGTGCCTTAGCTCATAGTGAAGCACTAAAATTGTTAGTATAGATGAAAGCTTGGTGTCAAAAAGTAGGGCACACACAGTGTTAGTGATATGGGAGCAGCCGCGACGGCTGTTCCCATATCACTAAGATCACTAGAAAGGGCATTTTGTGCTTCTTCCATAGCTCTAGAGTGGCTAATATTGCACCCTGACTGCCTTTTAAAGCTTTCATTTAAGGGCTCACTTTACACAGTCAATGTCTGAAAATTCATTAGCATTTGAAAAGGACGCCATGTCTGCGATTGTGCACTGCTTGGCACATAACCACTGCATGCCCTTATATTTTTACAGTTTGTACATTTACCTGTTAATTAAAATGATGAGTTAGCAGCCTTTCCATGTGCTCAAGATATCACACAAAAGAAGTATCGTTTTTAATTAACTAGTGTAAATACTGCTTAATGCCAATATGACTTTTAAGCCATTTACAAAACATGAAAGCACAATATTGTTAAAACATATAAAAATTCAAAATGCACCATAATGAGAACACACAATACAGCCATCTCATCAAAACATTAAAATACAAATGTCCGTGATAAAAAATATGCAATATAATGAACAATCTCCTTAAAAGAGCACAGCAGTTGAACAGGAGAGTGGGGTCAAGAGATCGGGGGGGGGGGGAAATGGAGGAGAGATCCATGATTTCACCTATCTTTTGGTCAATAGACAGGGGAAATTATAAACCAGGACTGTTGATAGCGGGGTGGTGGTGGTGGTGTTTCATTCCATACCCTCAGGGAAACTGATGGAAGGATCCTGCCTCTCTCCATAGCAGTTCTTACTCATGTAGCTTTTGTACCCAAAGCAGGACCTCACAAACCCTCTCAGTGCTACATTTCCAAAGAAACATGCAACAGAGATCCAGCAAATTTGCTGTGTAAAATCATCTTCACAAGTGAATATTGTACTCTAGAAGAGTAAGTTTGGTAGAACCATATTAATAAAATATATTATTTCATGCCATCAAAAACTTACTTTGTTTCTTCTTTTCTGGGAAAGTGATTTGATTCCTGGTACTTTGAAGAATACACACAAGATATCCCAGTGTAATTCTTTGTGAAGGTTTGCTCTATGCTCACCTATGTTCACTGAGAGTTAGCCTACAACAGAATGTTTTCCCAAAGGCAGTAAGTGCATCAGTCCAGCATCCCTGTTACCGGTGTGATTTGTTTTTAACATATTATATTGAAAAGTAATATAGTGAAGGAGAGTGGCAATATCTTACTATACCTCTGGTGCTTTTCTGCCCTTGTTTAATGGTATATATTTCTGTGCTGGAATCTAAAATAAATATTGAAGGAAGCATAATCTTTGTCTGTTAAACATTATGCTGCTCAGACAGTCTGGAGATGCGAGGGAAAGTCTTTATGGCTTTGCATTTGCACAGCACAATCAAAAAGCTCTTGAGAGACCGGCTGATGGATGGAAGACAAAAGTGTTGAATGCTATGGATTTGTCAGGTAACTGCATTATGAACAGGTGGTCTTTTCTTTTCAGCCTGCTATCTGGAAGTGATCAAGGCTTTGCTTCATGCTTAAATGCTGTTTAAATGATTGCTCAGAGGAGACGACATTTGGAATGCAAACCGTAAATGAACATTGCGAGCCCAAACCCTCCCTACCTTGACCTCTTGAATGAATTTGGGTCAGATTAGGGATCCGTTTTATTTTAGTTGAAAGACGTTCAGAATGTGAGAGGTGGTTTTTGTTCCGTCGCCAGTTCCAAAACACACGGCGGCGGAATCCTCTGAAGTGCCAGTGACATAAAGGGCTTAAAAACAGAATAAAAGATTTAAAATATAGTTAGTCACATATTATATTGTGAGCCAGAGAATCTGGCTTTATTTCAGCCTTCGTGGTCATGCAGAGATTACTAGCTAAAGGCCCCGAGATATAAAGTTCCTGATAGAGAGCTCCTGGAAAACCTGTAGCTTAGATCTGGGTTTACTCCTTCTTTGAAGCTAACTGTAAAAATCTGGTAAATGACAAATGCCCAGATAATGAGATACTTTAACAATGTCTTGTGTTCCCCAAACAGGCATATCATCACGCACAGCACTCTCCTTCCACAGGAATTATGCTTTGTGTACATTTCACAGCCTTCTCTAGAGTACAAGTAAATTAGTTAAAAGGGTCAGCTCCATTTTTATAAAGCCTAAAACTGCCACATTTTGATTTCAGATTCCCGGAAAGTTAAATATTTCAGTAAAGCCTTTGACCTATTAGATCTATTAGATATCACAGCACAGTTAAAACTCTGCTGGAATATCTTAAATTGTTTGCTCTTGGCCATTATTTATTACAAATGAGCAACAGGTGAAACTGGTTAAGACTGTCCCTGTGAGTGTTACCTCAAATTACAGATGTCAATAGAGATTTTGTCATTTGAATAATGCATTCACCCTGTCAAGAATGATAAGAAGGCCTTCATTCCTGTCACTGGTATCTAATTCTGACCTTCCATAACCAGAAGTAGTCCTTCTATTCAGAGGAGAGTTTTTGATCAAGCACAGTCCTTCATTATTGGAAAGGCAGGGGAGGTGTGTATTGTGTGTGTGTGTGTGTGTTTTGCTGGTTACCCATTCTTGCTGCATCACTTGTCTGGAATGTCCCTCAACTCTCTGAAACAAATTAGGGTTCCTTTTCTCTTGAGCCATTGCTATTCCAGTTGCTCATTCTATAAGAACTACCACTTGTGCCTTATTGATTCCTAAGGCAGGAATACAGACAACAGATCCTCAGACCCTTTCCCCTTTGCTGTTGTGTCTCTTAGTTTGTAAGCCTTGGCTTTATTGATCTTATATAAACTTTTCTCTGGAATCCTGTCCAGACCGTCTCTGTTTTGCATAGGGGTTTCATTCACATAGCAGCAAATTTAGGTTTGTGCAATTAAAGTGGATTAAAGTACTCAAGGATTCTTAGGCAACAGGTCTATCTTTAAAAAGAGTTTTTTTATTGTAAGGAAAATGATGAAGAAAAGAACACTAGAAAATGTGAGTTGACACTCAGTTGGTGGGAAGTTGCATAATCCCCATAAAAACAAACAAGGATGAATGCTCAGTAAACAGTGGGTACTGTGTAACCTCTGTGACAACTTTGTGCAAACAAATCAGAATGCAGGCACAATAAACAGGTCAACTGGAGGCATCCTGGGAGCCTTTTTGGCTGAAGGCTGAGGCAAAAATGTATCTTCAAGGGTATTTGAATATGTGTTGCAATAATCCAATTTAGAATTGGCCAGGGGAGGTATGTTCCCTCTCACAAGATATCAGTCCTTTGGATTCTTAGATGTAGTAATGCTGAAGCCACAGACCATTTATTAATAATATTAATTATACCATGTAATGACTTTGGAGGGTGTGTGTGGAAATGATTTGGATTTTCTTTGACCTTTAGCACTCGAGCTTAAGCCAACTTAGAACAAGAAAAAGCACTAAGAAACAGCCAACCCTGCGAAACTTTTGCTTGGGTGCAAGAACAAGAGCATAGCCAGGATTCTTTGCAGGAAGTCATATGCTTTTAATGTGCATTGAATGTGCATTGGGTGTTTGGTGTGGGTAATGTGATTTTCATCAAGGTAGCATGATACTATTCTTGCTTTTTGCTTTTTTTTACTAGACCAACATGACCATCTGCAATTTTTGTAAATCATCATTATCACCTTAATATCCCAGAGTAGGTTACAACAACTTAAAATTCAACATTGCAACAGTTCAAAAAACTTACAATTCCAAGAAGGTGTGGCTCCTAAAAAATATACATCACAGGTGTCAAAGGTAATGAGTTTATCTGTGCCTTCTAGGAATTAAGACTAAATTTGATAACAGTACAGTGGTACCTTGGCTTACAGACGCTTCAGGTTACAGACACTTCAGGTTACAGACTCTGCTAACCCAGAAATAGTACCTTGGATTAAGAACTTTGCCTCAGGATGAGAACAGAAATCATGCAGTGGCGGCGGTGGGGTGGCGGCAGCAGGCCCCATTAGCTAAAGTGGTACCTCAGGTTAAGAACAGTTTCAGGTTAAGAACAGACCTCCAGAATGAATTAAGTTCTTAACCCGAGGTACCACTGTAACATAGAAACTTGTGTATATGGCGGGTACAGGTTACACATTAGGAGCTGTTAAGACAACAAGCACACATAAATTAATTTAGGAAGAGAAAATCTCATCACATCTCCCATTATAACCTGTCAGTCTGTTTTTTTCAGCAGATATTTCATCATGAATTATTTGATGGTGACCAACGCAGGAGAGATAATTCCATGCCACTTTAGCCTGTCCAACGAGACACTTTGTCATAGTGAAATGTGGAGGAGCAGAGTGAACATCGACAGCCATGGATCGTTCATTCTTGAAGATGGTCCTTCTTAATTTGATGACAGTCCTGTGACTGATACTGTCAATATCAATGACACAACTCATTTCTCCTCATTTTTCAAAGTGATAGCAGGGCGGTGGCAGCAGCAAATGATTGAAAATGTGCAAATTCTGGTTGATAATTATGTTCCTCTTAAGGACACACAGAGAAACTTAATGTAACCAGTTCCAACAAACATTTTTCTGCTATGTTTTCTAGCACTTTTCTGTGTATATTCATGTCAAGGGCTCCCAAGACAAAATGCTGATAAATTGATGTGGCTGCTTAATACAGTACCAAAAGTGAAAAAACAACAACTCTTGGAATGTAAATTATATGTGAGAAACTTAAATATAACTATGCAAGTTGAAGAGTAATGAAGATTAAGGGGGGAAGTGGCTATTAAAAGAGGAAAGAAGCATCAGCTGAATGGGAAACTGTGTGTAGTGAAAAAGCAAGCACTGGAATATAACTGCAAGTAGCAGCAGCAACAACAACAACACAAACAGGAGCTGTGTGTAGACTGAGCACACATACTTGCTTCCTCTGCCCCCCTGTCATGTATTCAGCATAACACCTGCATAGAGTCAATGCACATTCAAATTGCACATTCATAAGGTCTGGATACACAAAACTGGGAACAATGTCCTGTTATGCTAAAGACAAGTGGGGGAAGGCACAGATAATGGGTGTGATCCTACTGGTTTAGATGCATACTTATATGTGCCAAGCTTCAGGCCCAGAAGCTTCCTCTCGCTTTCCACTTATTCTGTACCCACAATAACAATATAGGATGTTTTGTATTTTGATTTTAAACCAACCACAGTTTCATGTGACATTCTAAACCAGGAAACTGTGGTTTGTTAAAACGATGATCAATGAAAACAAGCCAAGTTAAATTCTAAAACCACATTTTAGAGCAAATTACAGTCACCTGAGCTCAATGTCACAGGGAACAGTGAGTAACCTAACTGTGAAAGGGGAAGCTTCCAATATCTTACTCTGGTATGCAAAAGAGAAGGATGTTGGCACACATGAGCTTGAACCTTTCAGCAAATCAGTCTGAAAGTACACTATTCACGTAACAGAAAACTATGGTTTCTCATTACATCTGAACTGGACAAGTGTTTTGTATTGACTAGTCTTTATTTGATTCTGAAAATATACGTCAACCCCTTGAATATTGGTATTTGGGGAGAGAGGCATGGAAGAAAGTGAATGTGAAAGTTTGAAAGTTTCATTTCCCAACATTCAGGAAGCCGGGGGAAAAATTATCACATCAGCTTTATGCCATGATGGTTAAAGCTATGAAATCTGAGTTCAGTTTCAAGCTACTGCCAGGGATCAATTAAAATTCCAGCTGCAAAATTTAATAAGATCCACATGGCATAATTCCATTTCGCCTCTATTTATTTTGATTCTTTGAAGTGAGCTCATGATGGAAACATAACCAGCTTTTACCTTCACCTACAGACAAAAGGAAGAATAAGAAGGAAGAGATGACAGAAGTTTTAGGAACCATAGCTGCACCTTCCAGAAACTGAGACATATTCCTGCTGCAAATAAATGTGCAATGATTGTCATACTAATTCTTTAACATATAGAAGTTCTCTAGATTCCAGAGGATCTTTTGCAACAGTAATGGTGTGTTTTCACTGTCCCAGTCCATCAATAAAAGCAAATTTATATGTTAATTCACATATATCCAGCACTAAGAAAATCTAAACTGTATTATAGGAAGAAGAAAAATAATATGTGTGGTTGGTCTGCAAAATGAATTTAAATTAACATCGTTTGAATAAATAAATACAAAAAGCAGACGTCCCAGGAAAGGTCCAGGATAGTTTCCTGCTTCTGCAATACTTTTAGCCACTGAGAATGAACAGTTTGTAATCGGCCTTGTTTAAATATCAACACCCTAACTCAGGATGGCCCCTTCCAACCCTGCAATGGTACAATTCCACACTGCAACTATTTATTTAATTTCTTCATTGTGTCCCCTTTACTGTAGTGACTACTGTTAAAACAGATTAGACTTAACAGTTGTCACTATTTCAGTAAGAATAAATCAAAACAAAGGAACAGGCTGCAGTCTGGAGGAACACAATGTAAAACAAGAGCTGGGTACTCTTTGTATGCCACAGTGGTTTCAACATGGATGAAAAGTAAATGATAAATGTATTTTTTAAAAATAAAAATACTATTCGATACTGCTTCATTACATCCACTTTGTATGCCGGTCCAAGGTTTGATCCCTGACATCTCAAGGGAGGGCCAGGAAAGAGCTTTCTGAAAACCAAGACAGCCACTGCTGATCAGTGTAGAAAACAGTGAGCTAGATAGATCAGTGATTCATAAGGCATCTTACTATACCCCTACAGTGACTTTATAGCAGAGCACAGCCACACCTTACTCAAGCATAGACAAAACTACTGGTTATATTACTTGCATGGAATTCAATTAATGCACTTACTTTTTAGGTAAAGGTAAAGGGACCCCTGACCATGAGGTCCAGTTGTGGCCGACTCTGGGGTTCAAGCACTTATCTAGCTTTATTGGCTGAGGGAGCCGGCGTACAGCTTCCAGGTCATGTGGCTAGCATGACTAAGCCGCTTCTGGCGAACCAGAGCAGCACACGGAAACGCCATTTACCTTCCCGCCAGAGCGGTACCTATTTATCTACTTGCACTTTGACATGCTTTCGAACTGCTAGGTTGGCAGGAGCAGGGACTAAGCAATGGGAGCTCACCCCGTTGCGGGGATTTGTTGTTTTTTTTTATAAAATTTTTATTGGTTTTTCAACATATAATATAGGACAATACAAACAACAAACACTAACAAACAAACATATAAACATGTATAATTTCATAAATTTTTCCATATACCCAATTTCAACGACTTCCCCATGCCTCCCTTTTCTGCATCCCTGTTTTAAATTTTTTCAGCAACCCCTGGTCTGAATTACTTATTAATTCCTTACTTTAACCCTTTTCTTTCCTCTTGTCCAATCATTTATCGCTGCAAATCTGCTATGCTTTACCCATGACATCCCGTTGCGGGGATTTGAAGCACCGACCTTCTGATCAGCAAGTCCTAGGCTCTGTGGTTTAACCCACAGCGCCACCTGCGTCCCTTCCACTTACTTTTTAAAGGCATTCATATTGCTTAATTAGTTGAAGGGGCAGCAGGATTGGGACTGTGCACAGTACGCAGGGGAGATGCTTTGGGATCCAGGTGAAAATCACCTGCTCTCGGCCCCAGACGGAAAGCCTCCATTGGCCCTAACACAAATTGTGTAAGTGGAGAGGTAAAAGTGAAAAGTTCCCTCACTGTTCGATATTTTTCACACCTGCAAAAGGAAGATTGTATTCCACCCCATAACGCAGTAGGGAGCCTACAGTAAAAGGGTGTTTTGTAGCTCTCAGAATCTATTATTATCATCCTGATTCTGGAATAGCAAAGTAAAATGTAACAGCCGACGATAAGTGTTGAACTCTACAGGTGTCTAAGTGTAACAACCGCAACAGGTGGCTCCTGTTCTTGTCCTCTAAAGGAAACTGATGTGCTCCTCACAACCATGGTCAAGTCTGTGGAGAATTTTACAAGGTGCAACATGCACACCTCTTCATGCCAGAATGCTCCCAGATAATTTCCTCACAGCAGGTGTATCAACACTATTGCGTCTATAGTATAATGATTAATCCAGCCCTGTTGTCACAGGGAGTCTGTACGAGAGGAGAGGAGAGGAGACCAAATAAACATATATTATCTTTGGTATACAGGCGGTGATTTACTGCTACCTCTGAGATCAATTGTTCCACTTACTGCATAAATTGATGATGGCCATTTATCTAATGGCAGAATCCTCAACGGTCTTTTTAGAGGAAGCTGGATCATATTAAACTAACATTTGAAGTAAAAAGAGACACAAAGCAGTGGAGAGTGCTTTGCTTTCCGTTGGCTTTTTAATACTTATGACAAAGGTATGTAAGCCTGACAAATGGCTGGCTATAAGGATGAATTAAGATACCAGCTTAAGGCCACTGTGCTCCAGAGTGCTTCTTCTAAGGCCGCAAAGTGCTCTACTGGCAGCTAGGCCAAAAATAAAACGGAGGGGAAAGGTTCTGCAATGCTCAGAATTAGCCAATATTCCTTTTCTCTTGTTCACTTGGGTTCTTGCACATGCCCCCATTCCCTGACCTTGCAAGGCCTGACCTCAACTTTTGCATGTTGGGTGAAACAGAAAAATAGACTCCCATGAGTATAACTGTATGTGAATTGGGACCTAGGGACCCAACAGGATACTTAATTACAAGGACAGGACCTATGCATTCAAGCTCTGTTGCTAGGTTCTGGTCAACGCGCAGAGCTTGGGATGGAGTAGTCAGGCAGGAAACACTGGTGTCATCCCACTTGCCTCCACCCATTGATTGAAAACATAGAAGGGTATTTTGAACAGCAGATGTATATTATAGCTGCCTCTCTTCACCTGACATGTGAAACATAGGTACAATAGGCAGCAGTTTCATACAGCACCAGTTCATTGGACTGTCTAGCCCAGGATTGCGTGGCGAGTTCCCGCCCCCTCCCAGGAAGAAATGAAGACACAGGACACCAAGTATTAAGGTTAATGGGCAAAATAGGCCACAACTTTATTGATTACAGGAATGAGCAGTAATCATTCGGTAGGCATTGGCCCACTGACTAGCCGGCTTCAGCCCGATTGCATAAAGACCGGCAAGGGTTAACCACCAGTAGGGGGAGTCCTGCTGAGGCACGTCAACTAGGAACTCCCCCGGAGTCACCGCTTGGGGGCGTGCCTTGGGCCCACACCTCCATAGGCTTTGGACAGGGCCATGCCCCCCCCCGAGTCCTTTATCGGACTACCCTTTTTCTGTGGGGGAGGCGATGGCACTTCCCTCCCCTCTTTCTTTCTCTTAACCCTCCCTTGCCAATGCCTAACCGCCAATGCCGTAGAGTTGTGACGAGTTGCTACAAGGTAGGCGAAAAACCAACTGGCTGTATATGCCAATTACCAATTGGAAAAAAATTCCTACCAGGCCCCGAGGTGACCAACCGAAGTCCATAGCAAGTCAGGGAGCCTACCTAAAGGGAGGGAAGGTGGGAAACTGGATCAGCTGGCTGGCGCTGAGACAAAGAGGGAGAGCCTCGGCCGCGCCAGCCCTAAATAGGGCAAGCCATGCCCTTCTCCCAGCCAGCCGATTGGCTGGCTAGGAGTGTGACACGGCCGAGGATTCCCCTGCTCTTGCGGGGGCAGCAGCAACCCCCACGCACGTGGGGTGGGCGTGAAGCTCGCAACCCCACCTCCTCCCAAGCTCGGAAGTGGCTTTCTGACACAGGTCTCCTCGAGCCCCATGTGGAGATGCCTGGAATTGAATTTGGGAGCTTTTGCATGCATAGCATAGGGTCTACCACAGAGCCAAACCCCTTCCCTTTTAACAGTGAGATGTGGCAATCTCACACATGTACATGTAGAACTGGAAAGAAGAGAAAACACCAACCAAAGAAGAGTGGATTTTAAAGCTAATGGACTATGTGAAGCTGATGAAACTAACTGCAAAAATAAGAAACCAAAATGATGGACTATTCATGGAAGAATGGAAGCACTTTTTGGAATATCTGGAAAAATATCATAATCAGATGAATACGCGAGCGAGATTTGAAATACGAGCAGCAATAGAGAACTGATAATATACAAAATAGAAGAATATGTCTTAGGTGAAACATTTATTAGAATGCAGTATGTAAGCAGGATGCAATTAAGAACAGCATGGAAGGAAAAGCAGGAAGTCAAAGTTCAAAGAGAAAGGTATAACAAATCTGGAATCTGGAATTTATATATAAAGATTGCAAAGTTTATTATAAAACTGGACAGTGATATGCAGTTAAGAGGTATTTGTATTATGCCTTGCATATGGCATTATATTAGCGGAAGCAATGAGGAGCTTCTTGGCCTGAGTTATCAGACAGAATTGTCTGGCTGTGGACATAATGGAGGTGGCTGGGTTGAGACTTGCCCACGGCCCTGGTGGGCTCCCTTGTGCTCAGTTTGTTGGGGCCTTAGAAGAGAGAAATGAACTATGAGCTGGCAGAGCAGTGCCAATCCAGTGCTCCTGTGACTGTGTTTACACCATGCTGACCTCCCCACCATCTCTGCGCCTGCCATCCTGGGTTAGCAGCAGGGACTGAGCTGTCGGGAGACACGATGCTGTCTCATACCCTCCAACATTTCTCCGATGAAAATAGGGACGCCCCATTCCATAATGATAATTTTACTATTCATACCCCATGCATCTTACTGGGTTGCCCCAGCTACTCCAACATATATAAAAACATAATAAAATGCTAACCATTAAAAAGCTTCCCTATACACAATTGCCTTCAGATGGCTCAGAGATTGGATAACTCCATACTCCCCAACATTTCTCCAATGAAAACAGGGACATCCTAAGGAAAAGTGGGACCTTCCAGCTTCCCTAAATCAGGGACATCTCTGGAAAATAGGGACACTTGAAGGGTCTGCTGTCTACTACTGCTACAATGCCATCTTTGCTTCTCTCTCTCTTTCTCCTAAGATATGTTCCACAGGATAGTTGGTGGTAAGGTAAAGGTGCCCCTGCCCGTACGGGCCAGTCTTGACAGACTCTAGGGTTGTGCGTTCATCTCACTCTATAGGCCGGGAGCCAGCGCTGTCCGCAGACACTTCTGGGTCACGTGGCCAGCGTGACAAGCTGCATCTGGCGAGCCAGCGCAGCACACAGAACGCCGTTTACCTTCCCGCTGGTAAGCGGTCCCTATTTATCTACTTGCACCCGGAGGTGCTTTCGAACTGCTAGGTTGGCAGGTGCTGAGACCGAACGACGGGAGCGCACCCCGCCGCGGGGATTCAAACCGCCGACCATGCGATCGGCAAGTCCTAGGCGCTGAGGTTTTACCCACAGCGCCACCTGCGTCAGTTGGTGGTAGATGACCCTATGGGAGTTGGGAAGGAGAACAGGCCAACTTGGACAGGAATAGGAGCAAGTGTTGGGGATTCATCTTTGCTTGTTTTCCTCTCTTTCCATTTCCTTTGACTTGAGAACTATATCCACTTTCAGGTAGCAAAGTTACTGCCTACAATAATAGTTTACACCATCAGTTGTGCAGAGGTGAAATCTGAGTGAGGGAAGACTTTAAAATTCACTACAGACTCTTCAGATTTGTAGGCTGATCTGTAAAACAAAGACTGAAACAATTGAAGGCATTATTGCCATTTTCTCAGAAGTTAAAGTGAGCATTTAAAACCACAACCCTTTGATTCAGTGAAAGGCTGCTGCAGCAGAAGAAAAACTACTGAAAGACAAGATTCACAGGATGCACTCTTATACCACTTTAATAGTGTTGGTTGCCACGAGAGAATCCCAGGAGCTGGAGTTTGTTAAGGCAGAGCTGCAATTTTTAGCATTAAAGTTCCCAGGAAGGATTGGGGGAAGCAATCACTGCTAAAGTGGTATGAGGGTGCTTTAGATGTTTAAAGGTAAAGATAAAGGTACCCCTGACCATTAGGTCCAGTCGCAGACGACTCTGGGGTTGCGTGCTCATCTCGCTCTATAGGCGAAGGGAGCCGGCGTTTGTCCGCAGACAGCTTCCGGGTCATGTGGCCAGCATGACTAAACTGCTTCTGGCAAAACTAGAGCAGCACACGGAAAGGCCGTTTACCTTCCCGCCAGAGCGGTACCTATTTATCTACTTGCACTTTGACATGATTTTGAACAGCTAGGTGGGCAGGAGCAGGGACCGAGCAACAGGCGCTCACCCCATCGCGGGGATTCGAACCGCCAGCCTTCTGATTGGCAAGCCCTAGGCTCTGTGGTATAGACCACAGTGCCACCCGCATCCCTTTTAGATGTTTAGTGTGGGTGTAAACAGAAAGTAAGGATAATTCAAATTAGATTTATAAACTTGGAGTTTGGTGTTGGTTCCACCTCTTATTATGAACGTATATCCAGCCAAATGTCTAGTTAAATCACCTTTTTTTTCTAGAAAAGCAGCAATGCTGAAACGTTCAGAAACAGCCTTTAACCCAAAAAGACTTGCCAAATGGCTTTCCTTAAAACTAGGTGACTAATCCTTCAGGGAGACCTAGAATTCTGGATGAAGTAGACCTTGGGGTCTTAATCTGTCTCTGACAAGAGTTATGTCATGTTTTATGGCTGACTGTAGATAGTTTTCCACCTGCATGTGCCTGTCATTTAGTCCATACTGTATCGCTGCCCAGGTTGTGATGAAATGCTTTCCTAATAGCATGAAAACACAGGGCCCTATTGTATGTGGCTAGTTGTTTTTAATAGTGAATTACTACTGTATGCTGGAAACTTTCCTAATGCTGTGTGAGTTCATTAGAGCAATTATACCGAGAATGTTGGAAAGACAAGACTCTTTTTTTGGTCATGGGTAGTGTTAGTGGTTTCCTGTGGTGTGGTGTTTATGATAGTCGCAGTGACTCAGCATGCATGTTAGACCTGCCTGGGGCAAGTTTGTAACTTAAATGCCTGCTTTTTTCCCTTCTTTTGGATATTTGTCCATTCCCCAACTTCCAGAAGATCATTTATTGTAAACTGATCTATTTCGCTATTTCCCCGCTATCTTTGTTTATGCTCTAACTGAATTCTAAAAATCCAGAATGAGTGACGTGTCTGGAAGGAAGGATGACCTTTTAGCAAACAGTGCACTGTTTTGTGTGTGTGTGTGGAAATGATTGTAAGTGTGTATCGGATCAACGATGGAAAGACCATTGAAATATGGGTTACAAATGGCTGGGAAGGCTAATGCTGCCATCAGCAGTTAATTTCCAGAATCTGGATCACAGAGCCCTGTGTTCAATAATGCATACTGGAAAGGTTATTTGGATAGCCTTTGGTGTCGCTATAGATCAGTCCAGATACTCACTAAGGGTGGAGTTCCAGTTTGTGCAGTTGAGAAATAAGCACATTTCTCCCAGTTCAACATGCAGCAGGGTAGGGGTTCCACCCTGAGACCCAGTGGTGGTGTGGTCTGGGATTGTGGTGGTCAAAGACCCATTACTATTTGTGCATCATTGTGCCTGCTGGGTTTAGGTTTCAAGTTTCCCCCCAGATGATTTAGTTTCAAGTTTTGTTACATGCAATGAAACTTCGTGGAAAATACAACTCAAGCCACTCTAAAAGAAGATATTAAAAAGGTAAAGGTAAAGGACCCCTGACAGTTAAGTCCAGTTGCAGGCGATTTTGGGGTTGCAGCACTCATCTTGCTTTACAGGCCGAGGGAGCCAGCGTTTGTCCGCAAGCGGTTTTTCCAGGTCATGTGGCCAGCATGACTAAGCCGCTTCTGGCGCAATGGAACACCGAAACCAGAGCAGCGCACGGAAATGCCATTTACTTTCCCACTGGAGCGATACGTATTTATCTACATCCACTTTTACGTGCTTTCGAACTGCTAGGTTGGCAGGAGCAGGGACCGAGCAATGGGAGCTCACCCCATCATGGGGATTCGAACCACCGACCTTCTGATCGGCAAACCCGAGAGGCTCAGTGATTTAGACCACAGCGCCAGCTGCGTCCCCATAAAGAAGATATTGGAGCACACCAAATACTTTGCCCATGTATTTGCGCAGGAAACAGGCAACATTTTGAGATCTGCATAGATCGCTGCAATGCAGCCCTAATAATTATTATTATTGTATAGTTTTAGAAAACTGTATAATCTTAAAAGGAGTATGTGTGTCTGTCATGTGAATAAATCACTGGAACCTTGTATGAAAAAGATCACAGTACATGTTCTTGAATCCAGTGGGGTTATTACTATCTCCTGATTAAGTCCACATTTAAATCATTCATTTAAAGTGCTATGATACCACTTTAAACAGTCACGGTTTCCCCCAAAGAATTCTGGGAACTGTAATTGGTTATGTATGTTGCAAGTTGTTAGTAGACCCCTATTCCCCTCACAAAGCCTTAGTTCCCAGTGTGGTTTAATAATCGCTCTTCTCAGGGATCTCTCAGAATTGGATGTCTGTAAAGGAAATAGGGATTTCCTAACGACCTTCAGCACCTTTAACAAACTCTAGCTTCCAGAATTCTTTGGGGTAAGCCATGACTGTTCAAAGTGGTATAGTGTTTTAAATGTATGATGTGAATGTGGCCTAAGACAATATTTTGAACTTGGCCCAGAATGGTGTCCCATACTGCCACTTCCTCCCACTGAAAATAAGAAATACATTGTCTTATGTTTATCATATTCCACTTAGTTCAATATTAACTGTCTTGGTAATGGTAAGCTACCATACTTTAGCACCTCCAAATGCAAACTTTGTATTTAACTTGAGATTAGCTCCGGATGCCAGGGATAACAACAACATCATCATCAACGACAATTTATTTATACCCCGCCCATCTGGCTGGGTTTCCCCAGCCACTCTGGGTGGCTTCCAACAAAAGATTAAAAATACATTAAAATATCAGTCATTAAAAACTTTTCTAAACTGGGCTGCCTTCAGATGTCTTCTAAATGTCAGATAGTTGTTTATTTGACATCTGATGGCAAGGCATTCCACAGGGTGGGCGCCACTACAAATGAATGGGGAAAGAGAAGACAACATTCCATGCAACACTAACACATTCAGAATTGTGCTTTCACACCACTACTGTCAAAGAGCACACTGACAGCGTTGGGCAAATGTTTATCAAATGCCCTTGGGCTTGGATACATCAACTTTGTCCTTGAAAAATATAATGAGCATTCTGAAACAGTGTTCGAGTGTATATGAGAAGAAAAGAGAATTTAAATGTTTATGGCAAGAGAAAGATGCAGTGTTGTTATAACATCATACGATGTTATAAAACATATTCTGCTATATTATATCATATCTTCTAATTATATCCTATGCTAGAAGATACAGCAGAAGGAAATCGAGTGGTTTCTCACATATGAATGCCATGAACAAGCATGCAGCAATTGCATTTGTCCTGAGGGCAAAAATATTTCCTCTCCAAATGCTCATCTAGGACTTTATGGCATGCAAAAATAATAAGGATTTTGCAAAAAGGAAAATTGTTTGGAGACAGAATTTGAGGAAACAATTCCCTGAAGCCCCACCCCAGGACATCACTGTACAGTTACAAGCCATTTCATTCAAGTGTTTGGAGTTCAAGCCGGGCTTTCTAAATTGCATACAAACAATCTTGAGTTCCTGTGTAGTGTATTCAATGTATTTGTCCATTCTGGATGGTAATGCTGTTATTACAGCAATGTATGCAATATGTATGCAATAACTCATGTGTCACATTCACTTCAATTTGAAATGTGGTCTACATAGCCTCCGATATTCAACTTTCGTGTGTGTGCAGCATATGTTTAAAACAAGTTCTGACACTACAAAGAGGCACCCAGAAGAGGGAAAATACTTGCACACAAATAAGATTTCTAGACATTTTTAGAAGTATTTCATAATCTTCGCCATTATAATGCTTGTATACAGAGCTTTTCCAAAGTGCTCAAAGCACCTCGCATACATTGCAGCAGCAGCAGCAGCAGGAAGAGTTAACCAAACCACCGGCAAGGAAGGGCTGGTATTAATAACACCCTCAAATTTCAAGCTGAGTGTCCGAGAGAGAATAAAATAACAGGCATGCCTAAGGCCATCTACTGTGTTTATGTATGAGGTGAGATTTGGGGTGGGGACTTCCTGTCTCACAGCCCTCAAGTAGCGAGTTACGTGGAGTCCCTTGCTTCATGGTGAACTGCCTTCGACAAGGTCAGACTGTTGTTTATTGTAATCCCATACTGTCTCCCCTGACGGGCAACAGCTCTCCCGGGGTCTCAGGCAGGGAGAGCCCTGGCATTTCTTTATTTAATTAAATATTTAAGTATTTATAAACCTACCTAATTCGTACTTTCTAAAAAGAAGGCACAAACCGACACACAGCCATCCTTCAAAAGTGGCACTTCTCCCAATTTGGCAAAACGATTGTCCAGCCAGGTGATGTGCATACTAGGGAAAACTGCTTCCCAAAAAGTGTGTGCGTAAGGGTGAAGTGAGTGTTAGAATGCTGATGAATTTTAATGGGTACCTTTCAAAGGAAAGAAAAGAAAAGAAAAGAAAAAAGAAAAGAAAAAACTGAGACGGAGATGAGAAGTGAAGTTAAGGCTGGAAAATGAGAAACTGAGAGAAAGTGTCATTGACAGATTCACCCTCTGGGGTGTGTGTGTGTGTGTGTGTGTGTGTGGATTAAGCAACCTCTTCTCACTACACCTCCGCTAAAATTAAAATTGTGGACAGGCCACTAGGGGTTAAAGATGTGAAGGGAATAACCATGGCGCTCCATTCATTATGTGCTGTTTGAGCCTGAGTGACTGTGTTTTGCCACCTCCCTTCAGAAAGAGTGCACAAAAGGACTCTGCTGGCCTTTAACAAACATTCAGCATCTCCCCCCCTCCACTTTTGTATTAGCTGCAGAGCAGAGTTAACTTCAAATACAATTTCACAATATTTTAATTACTTGCCTGATTTTCTAAATGAAACTAAACCCTTGTCCAGCCGGGTTTGGACAAAACAAAAAAACAACTCTCATCAAGTTTGAGAAAAGCTCCTTGGGGAGACAGCCTATTTCCCAGAACTTCAGCAAATAACCACAGTGTGAAGCATTTCCACTGATTAAACAGGACAAAGCATTGTGTTTACCACACAGCAGAAACGCAGAGATTTGCGGTGATCGCTGCGATATTGACCCAGAGGTCCTCCTGTAGACTAAAGCCTCATTCAAGTCCCTGCCTCACTAATCGTATAGCAGGCTATTATTCTAATTAAACATAATGTTGTTTAGCTCACAAAAGCATTCAGGCACTCCACTTGACTGAGAAAAGAGGGGAAACGAACGGCGTGTTCTGTGGCTAAGCAGTGGCATGAACGTGGGTAGCAGGTGGAATCAGAAGTTAGCACTTCATAAACCAGCCACTTCCTGGGCCATAATGGACAAAGGCCTGCTGTCCCCTTTTCCTCCATTAGATATATTGAATGACACAACGAAACCTTACAGATGTAAACAAAAACAAAAAACAAAAAAACCCATTAGAGTGGGTCACCGACCCCAAAGGAGGCTACAACCTGATAGCTCGATTCCATGGCTTGATTTAAAATGAACCGTGTTTCACGGTGCTATATCACCGAGCGATGAACCCAGCCCTGTAGCCGCACAAGTAAGTACAAGCAAGTCATCACAACCATGCCTGCGGCGAACCAAAGGGGATGTGAAATATTGTACAGCTCATGAAGTACAGCACAGCGAGAGGGGGCTTACCTGGGAGGAGGGGGAAGTTCTGGGCCATTTCAAAGCACTTTCTGGGAAGAATTCTCTTAATCTGGTGAACAGCGTTGGGTGTGGGTGGGTGGGTGGGTGGGTGGCTACTCAAGGGTACACAGTGCTGGCAACTTTCCCCACCAAATGTTAAAAGCGTGGCACTCACTGTAACAACTTTATGGTTAGTACCGACACCTTTTTTTCCTACCCCCCCCCAAAGTACTGCTGGTGAGCATTTCTGAACAGTTGTCCAACTTCAACTCAGTCCTTTATAGGCTATTTTGAGTCTCTGCCCACCCCCCCGAACACCTCTGTAGCTTTCCCCCTATCCCTCCCCCCCTTTCTGTACACTTTGGGGTTTAGCCAAGTGATGTTTCCTTTTGTGTACTGGTGGTGCTCTTTGGGCTATGGAAAGATCCACATTTTGAGAGCTGAGTTTGGATACAGGCAGAAGAGCTGCTTGTCAATAAATAAGTTTCACCATAACTGCTTTTGTTTCTGATGTTTTTGATCTGTTTTATGTTTGCTTTTTGGCTGGGGAAACCCAGCTAGATGGGCGGAGTATAAATATTATTATTATTATTATTCTCTTTTGTAGGCTATCTTGAAAACCTAGATTAATAAAATTATGTTATTAAAAAAAGTTTCAGAATATTGATACATGCCCATGTATTCTACTCCTCCCACAACTTGATTTCTGGAAAGAGGTTAAAAACTTTGGATGAAAATTAAAGCACCTTGTTCAAGGATGTGTGTGGATAAATAGTACCAGATAGGCACCTCGAGTTCTGTAGCACATATGATAAGAAGTTATAAGTGCTATCTACATTGCATCTGGATGCCAAACTTATTCACTGTATTATATTATTTTTAATATTATTCACTTCATTTCCATGCCTCTTTATATTTTTAAGAATATTGAAACACATTGAAACAACCCCGAATAAAACATTACTGAAGAAAGTCAAATATAAAGTATACATTCAAAGCAACATAATTAACAGGAAACTAAAATATTATCTTAAAGTTTTCAGAATAGAACATTACATACAGGTCAAATACAGAATACACATTTAACACAGCAAACTTAACAACAGCAACAACAACAACATCTGAAAATTTTCAAAAGAAAACATTATTAAAGAAAGTCAAATATAGAATGCACATTAAAAACAACACAATTTGCAAGAAAATAAAATATTAAGCATGGAACATACCTGCTGCTGTTGCCACCAGTCCTGCCAATGGTGGTTCATGGTAGCTGGTGGTTGTGGAAGCTCAGTCTCAATGACCTAAGAGACAGCCAAGATGGGACTCAGCTATATTAGTAAAGAAAAAGTGTTTCAGAGTACCGTATTTTTCACCCTATAGGACACACCAACCCATAGGACGCACCTACATTTTGGGAGCTTGCACGGCTGGGGGCCCTAGCTTCCCCCAACCCCAGCCCCCAGAACGGGTCCCAGAGCGATGCCGAAGCTGCGCTCAGCTTCGGCATCGCTCTGGGAGCTTGTGCAACCTTCGGGAGCCCGGCGCGGCTTTGCGCCAGGCTCCGGAGGGTTGCACGGAGCTGCACGGAGCCTGGGAGCGCAGGCAGCTCTGCACAACCTTTGGGAGCGCGGCGCTGCTTCATGCCGGGCTCCCTAGGGCTGCGCAGAGCTTTCTGAAGCCTGGAGAGGGAGAGGGGTCGGTGCGCACCGACCCCTATCGCTCACCAGGCTTCAGCAAAAGCCCGTATTCGCCCCATAGGATGCACACACATTTCCCCTTCATTTTTGGAGGGGAAAAAGTGCATCCTATAGGGCGAAAAATACGGTATATGTGTTGTGTGTGTGATATAACACTGTGACACCAGATGGCACTGTGGAGTCCCATCTTTCCTTACTGGATTTCCCTGTATGAGTTTACAATGCATTTAACTGAATCACTTCCATGACGTGTCTAGATCCAGTCATGGTCTCTGGCCTCTTCAGCTGGAGTCAGTCAGGGTCCTGCGCTACCAGGCCAGGTGTGACTCATACCTGGGTGTAAGTTCCACTGAATTCAAGTAAAGTGTTGTACACAAGTCAGTTCAGTGTATCCCCGAGTAACATTTTACTGTTTCACTATTGACAAAGCCCATGGCTAGGACTATGAAAATGGAAGAGGAACTGAACTCAACCCTGAAGTTCTCAGATATCTTGGGGTAGCTTTGCAGTGGAAAAACTTGCTTTTTTCTCCACATGATGCTCCACCCCCTATATGGGAATCATAACTTCTCTGTTTACAGCATCAGTGAAATGCAGCCTCAGGCTTGCTTTTTGCTCTCAAAGTAGCGGAGTCACACTATTAAAAATAGATGGGCTAACCTTATCTGTAAGCATGCCTTCACTATGTGGTGGGATGCACCACACAGAGAGGGAAAATAACTCCAAATTCTCCCGTATTCAGGCTAAGAAAAGTAAAATAATGAACCCGAAGCAGTTCTTTTTATGGTGTTGCAAAAAAATTGCAGGGGAGCTCTGCTCTCTATATTATGTTTCTCCAGCTTATGCAGTTTTTATGCCATTGGCTAGGTGAATATCTAAAAATTCACTGAAGGTGTGTCTAGGCCTTAAAACTTCCATGAAAAAAGTGTTATGTAGACATTACTGACTTTAACATGGCAAAGAATCCAACTGAGCTACCACTATAATCTAGATTGTTGTGCTCAACCCGTTGTCGTCAATTTCTGAAACTTTACCAAACAACGTTTTGCACTGGAAATGTAAGTTTGCCTACCTGAAGTATATTACAGCACACTTTCAAACATTTAAAAAAACTTCAAGGAGACTTTCTTTGCTTAGGGAAGTGATGAGGAAATACACTAAAAAGTGTGGGATGAACAAACGATTAATAGTGCAAGCAACCTCACAAGCCAGTTAAGACAAATATGCATTGTTGCATTACTGACCCATAGACAAATCATTACGAATTTTCAATAAAGACCACATATAGCCTTCTGACCACTTCGGTGCTATGAAGGATGGATGGAGGATTAATAAGGAGGTCATAGAGAGGTGCCTCTACTCTGAGCATCCCTGAAATTGGGGAGCAGCAAGACATTGCTTGCTTTGGCGTTCTTGCCATTTTAAAAACCAGGTTTACCTGGTACACCGCTTCAATGCCGCGAAGCAGTCTCTAAATTGATGGAGAGTTATGATCCTAGCAGCTGTACAATTTTAAATAAGTTCATTCAGAAGAAACAGAAGGGTGCCCCCAAGGTGTGCAGTAGTTCCTATGTAACAATATGCCTAGATAAACTTTTTAGGATCCTGGAAATACAACCCTCTCTCCCACTGGAATGTATGTTATAATCTGGCTCAAAACCCCTAAAGTATTGGGGTTATTTGTTATAGGAGGCTTGCAAGTTCACTGATTTCAAAACATTTTTAAATACTTTTTTCCAGTCTGCCAGCTTATAGATAAAAAAATGGATTTATTATTTATTTTTAACAGGAAGATTTGAGTTATAAATATTTGAAAATAAGGTCCTGCATTATCAGCTACTTTTTCATATACTTTAAAATGTGTATGTATATGAATAGCATGAAGACTTTCTATTCACAGCGCAGATCTTGACAAATAATAATAATAATCCCTTGCAATAATTGATAATAGCACTTATTGAAAGTGACCAAGCATTTAATAGCTTTTCTCTCTTCCTCTCAAAGAAACATGATAATTTTAAATGCTCAGTATGGTACGTTCAGGTTTGATAATTCAATTATCATTAAGCATGGATTGAAACAACTATGTCGTCATGCATTATGGTGTCAGAGATTCACTGAGCTAGCTAATAATGTCAGCAAACCTGTATAATGCAGACAGAGGAGGGGGAGGCATTCCTCCAAACCTTGCATGGAAACACAGATCTTTCCAAGTATGAGTCAAGGATACACAGTATTTGTCAGATTAGTTTTTGGAATTAAGCGGGGAGAAGAAATGCAGGCAAACCTATATACATGTATATAAGCGGTGGATTTTGATTGCCTTATTGAAATTCATAATTTGATCTTCAGCTTGTGTAATGAACAGTCCTTTGTGTCTTGATAGCTTGCATAATCCCATAGAAATGTGAATTGGTGATTCACGGGTAATAAAAACACAGAGTATCTATATAGCATTTTAAGAATAGAAGAACTGCTGGGTCAGAACAAAGGCCCATTTAGTTCAACATCCTGCTTCCACAGAGAGCAAGTAGATGCCTATAAGATGCCCATAAGCGGGACATGAGGACAATCATAGTCTCCCCAGTAACTCTTATTGAGGGGCATACAGGTAACTCAAAACTTGCGCACATTTAACTTGTGCAAATTCAGTTTTTATGCACCTGGCCAAAAAACATAAAAGGTGGGCATCTAGAAAACTCCCTTACCTTGGGAGAGCATTTGGAGGTGCAGGGAGAGTGTGTTGTGACTATACACAATTTTGGCTTTATTTGCTACCCTCAGAACATAACCACTGTGTAAGTTGAGATTCAACTGTACTGTCTCTGAAACTGGAGATCGTAAATGGCTCTTATGGCTCTGTTTCTCAGTGTTCGCTCTTTGTGTGTCTTAAGCGTGTATGCATGAATGGTATGGTATGCCCCCAAGACTATAGATGGGTTGTGGTCTCTCTTATGTGGGGCTTATGGTTGGTAATGTGCTGTGAGCATGACTGGAAAGTGCTCCCACTTGTGAGCATCCCATAGACATCTGGTGGTAACTGCAGGAACACTTATCTCCTGCTTGGACTGCTGCTATGCGCTCTACATGGAGCTGCCTCTGAAGGTGACTCAGAAACTACAGCTAATCCAGAATATGGCTGCCAGACTGGGAACAGGCGCTGGGACCATATAACACCAGTCCTAAAATATCTACATTGGATCCCAGGACGTTTCCGAGTACAAATCAAAGTGTTGGGTGCTGATCTTTAAAGCCTTAATTGCCTTTGGGCCTGTATACTTGAAGGAGCGTCTCTACCCCCATCATTCAGCCTGGACACTGAGGTCCAGCTCCAAGGGCCTTCTGGCAGTTCCCTCCCTGAGAGAAGTGAGGTTACAGGGAACCAGGCAGAAGGCCTTCTTGGTAGTGGCACCCACCCTGTGGAACGCCCTCCCACCAGATGTCAAAGAGAAAAACAACTACCAGACTTTTAGAAGACATCTGAAGGTAGCCCTGTACAGGTAAGCTCCTAATGGTTACTGTTTTATTGTGTTTCTATTATTTTATTGGGAGCCACACAGAGTGGCTGGGCCAACTGAGTCAGATGGGCAACATATAAATAATAAAAGTATTATTATTATTATTATTATTCGTCTAAATGCCAAATATTTATGCCTATATTTATTGTATGAGTTTATTCGTAGCTAGAAGTTCAGCCAGGTTGATGATTCTAATACCTAGCACTATGCACTGGGCCATTTTCACCTTCTCTCTCCATCTCCCACCCTGGCAATCTTTTCAGATTAATCATTTTAAGAGGAAAAGGCAGAATAAAAGAGCTGTTTCCCAAACACTTTCTCATTTGCTCAAGTTTCAAATTAATGACACAGAAACGTAACCCTTCAACCCTGCCTTGTACTCACTCTTAGAACTTACCCTGACAGATCATAATAATTAAGGATATAATTGATAATAACACTTATTGAAGGTGACCAAGCATTTAATAGTCTCTCTCTTTTGTTCTGCAGAAACATGTGTATCATAGATCATAAACGTTCAATATGGTACACTCAGGTTTTGTAATTAAATTAAAATGAAATATAATTTATATGAAACTGATTTTCAGGTGAAGGAGAGGGCATGCCCCTCTTCTTTTTAAAAAAAATAACAAGATGCATTGACCATGGGTAAGAAATAAATATCAGCAAAAGCATATTGGTAGTAAATTACCTTTCTTTACTATAACTGTTTTCTGCATGCCAAATTATTTCCTTAAGGCTGCAATTCAATGCACATATTCATGCGACTAAGCCATTGAACACAGTGGGGCTTACTTCTTTGGAAGCATGCATAGGGCTGTGCTGTAAGTGTGGCACAAACCCAGATACTTCTCCCCAAATGTGGGGAACAAGATAATGATATATGACCAGAGGATGCTGGCAGGCAGGTAGCACTGCAGGTGATGTGCAGCAGTTTCTGGCTCCCCACGAGAGGAGAAAGCAGATGCTACCTACCTCATTCCATTTTCTGCCCGTATATCATCAGCTTGTGGGAAATTAGATGGTAGATCTGACTAGGAGCAATTTCTGCTGACTCATGAGAATGAGCTCAGTGCTCTCAACGCACCGTTTTATTTCCCCAAAGGGATGCTGGTGTGTCGTGAAGATGGGCAGGCTCTTCTGAATGATCCTTGATTAACTCAGAAATGATTTGGGTGCGGGGGTCGTGGTCCAGAAGAACATGGATCGGTTTTCTAGACCAATCCAGGGGCCAATCCAAGGACACAGAGAAATGTTCCCCTCCATTTCTGCCAGCCCTTGAAGCTCCTCCCTGGAAGCCCTGTCCCACAAGACACATTCCGCCTCCATTTCATGTTAAACCTCCCTCCATCTCTGTTGCTCCTCTGATGCACAGGTACCAGTACACCTGTCGAACCATGGGACAGGTAGTTCTCCTAAGGGCTGCTGCAATTGTTCTCTCTAAGAAGAACTTCACCAGCATTTTTTGCCTGCAAGGCTATGAGGAAACCAGATATCCTGGTTCTAGATTCAGGTATCCTGAATATCCTGGGTCATGTCCCAAGATGCAGGTAATCGTCCAGGTGTGCAATCTGGACTCACAACCAAATTATGCTTCCCCATTAAAAAGAAATACAGCAATGTCTATAATAACGATACCAATGGTAATCCACAGCACCAAGCCATGAATGAACACAACACAACAACTCATGACCCATAATGGTTTTTATATTTGTGTGTACATGGCAGCAATGATGTCTTACCTAGTGAACAGGAAGGAGAGTTTGGGCATATGTCAGCAGTAAGCTGATGACACACAGCTCCACCTCCCCTTTACATCTGCAGATATGGCAGTGGATGTACCGAACCATTGTCTTGCCATGGTAATGGACTGGATTTTGAACCCATTTTATTTTCGGATTGATTGATGGAGAATGACTGGGGGCAAAATGCAGGTGAAATTATTGGCACAGCACTGCTCTGAATGTTCTGCTTTTCCTTAGTGCATGTGTGCAGTGGCGTAGCGTGGGTTGTCAGCACCTGGGGCAAGGCAAGTAATTTGTGCCCCCTAACCCGTGGATTTGCGCCCCCTAACCCTAACCCCCAGATGTTGCGCCCAGTGCGGCCAGCCCCCCCTGCACCCCCCACGCTACGCCACTGCATGTGTGGACTGTTGCTGCTGCTGTACGTGCATTAAAATACATTGGTAGCTCGGTTTAAGAACAGCCCTCTTAATGAACTATTTGGTATACAAACTCCGCAAAACCAGAATTAGGTGTTCTGGTTAGCGAACTTTACCTCGATCTACGAATGGAAGCCGAACGGTGGAAGGGCACTGGTGGCAGGACACCTCATTAGGGAAAGTGCTCCTTGGTTTAAGAATGGCTTTGGTTTAAGAACAGACTTCCGGAACAGATTAAGTTTGTAAACCGAGGTACCACTGTACCCTGAAGTTCCTCGAGCTTCCATTTCCATTATTTTTCAGAGGAAGAATGTCTGTAGCCTTTTCATTGGCCTAAAAAAAGAGGGAAAAAATCTGTATCTTCATTCCTTTCTTTTCAGATAAAAAAAAGTTTTATTCTATAGCTTCTTCTTTGTAAAAAAAGAAAGAATTATTTTAAGCCCTTTTTACCTCAGGCGCTGTCCTTTTATAATCTACTTTGACTCTTTGACAATAGCTAACCTCTTTTTTTTGTATTTAGTTCACTGTAGTAACTAATGAAATATGACTGTCTGTCCCTCAGGTTCACAAGCTACTCCCTTTTCCACTACACCTTGACAGAGGGGGAGGAGCTAAACACCTCTTTTCTGTGCTGAGTCTCCCATCCCCAGAAACAGAGATTTCTTCACTTGTATCTTTCTGTTGTCTTTATTCTTCCTCTGGCTACCTTCAGGTACCTGTACGTGCAAGCGCATCATTGCTCTGGAGAAGAAAGCAGTTCCATTAAAGGTCTGGTTAAAAGTCCTGGCCAATGTCCTGAACCTGAGCCTGATTAGTTACATACCTCAGGAGATGGAGACTAGCTGAGTAAATTCATCTTAACCCCGTGAAGGCACCACTGAAATATTTAAAATCTTTATCGGCATCCACAGATCTTTTATCCAAGACTGGTCCCATGTGGGTACTACCATCTTACACAAAGCCAGTGTTGAAGTTTTATGGGCTAAAGTGAAGAAATGAGCATTGGAGGCTTAGAAATGTCCCGTTCAAAGGAGGGGTGAGCATTAGAAGCTCCTGAATTCTTCTCTGGCTCAGATTAAAAGCCAACACTTTTTGCTTACCACTATAATTAGTCTGTTATACTAATTAGAATACCTCAGGAGTGGAATTGTTTAAAAGAGTGGGCAACTGACAGAAAGTGTCCCTTTGCTTGTGAACCAAATTAACAAACCGTGTTAAAAGCATTGACCTGAAGCAACTGCCCAAACTAAGCATAAGGAGCTAGAAAGGAGAAACAGAAATGAAGTGTAACAACTGATTTTGAGTAAAGGGAGCTTAAGAGATACTGTGCGTGTACTGCTGTGTTTCAGCCTGTGATATCCTTGTATTTAGGTTAAGTATAAGTATAAGAATAAGTTAACGTCTACCAAAAAGAACACATCTACTGACCCAACTTTGTTTTTTGGGTTGTTTTTTTTGTAAATTAAACTTTCCTTGTTTGATTAGCTCTTGCCTGAGACGCACAGTTTCCCTCACACAACACCCCCCACCAGATAGGTAAAGGTAAAGGGACCCCTGACCATTAGGTCCAGTCGTGGCCAACTCTGGGGTTGCACGCTCATATCGCTTTATTGGCCGAGGGAGCTGGCGTACAGCTTCCGGGTCATGTGGCCAGCATGACTAAGCCGCTTCTGGCGAACCAGAGCAGCACACGGAAACGCCATTTACCTTCCCGCCAGAGCGGTACCTATTTATCTACTCGCACTTTGACGTGCTTTCAAACTGCTAGGTTGGCAGGAGCAGGGACCGAGCAACGGGAGCTCACCCCATCGCGGGGATTCGAACTGCCGACCATCTGATCAGCAAGTCCTAGGCTCTGTGGTTTAACCCACAGTGCCACCCGCGTCCCACCAGATCATCTGTGGCAAATTTTAGGCATTCATTCAATTGGTGTACCATGAGGCGAGTCTGCTATATTTAACTGGGGGCAGTTAGCGGGGTGAGTCTGTTTCCCACCTGCTTTGAATGGATGAGTCTGTGGAAACTGCCTCTGGAAGGGAAACCCAGGGGTGGTTCATTTCCTCCCTTCAGCAGTAGTTCTCAATTTGGGGCAAAATAGCTCAGCTCATTTCCAATCCAATCCTGTGTTGGAAAAAGCTCACCCCAAGATGTTGAGTGCCATGCTTCAGAAAGACCCAAGATGACCACATCAAGGTCTTAGGGAACATATTGAGCCACAACGCATCTTGCACTTATATGGGATTGAGAAATGCAGTTTGCAGAAATTCAGCCTGACCTCATCTAACATGGAGTTGTTCAGCATCATTTTTTAAACATATATTCTTCTCGATAAGCCTTCATTGCATTAAAGCTAAAGGTATCTCCTCGTGTCACTGATAACAGGAGCAAGTTTCAAAAGTCTCTGACATAACTGTCACATAATTGGCTTTGAATACTTTCATGTGCACTGAAGTGATATGGGGTAATAGAATTTTTATACATTTGAGCTTAAGCACAAGTGTCCATCTTTAACTGTGAAAGGTACACTTTCAGTCCTCAGTGTAGCAGCAAGTGTTACACAATCATCTTCATTTACATTTTGACAATTAAGGATTTGGCAAAAGGCAATGGAGCAGCTTGTCAACAGAATATATTTTATTTATTTATTCCCCCCTCCCGTCAACAGAATATATGACACCCCTTTCTTACTCTGGGTGATACTTCCAAAGCAGCCAACACATCACACCCCAACAACAACACACCCTGAACCCAGCACTGCACACAAAAAACGCTGAAATTTAAGTTTGGTAAAGAGGAATGAATATAATTAACATTAGTAATTGCCTTTGTTTGAAGTGAGAGCTTTCCTACTGCTCATACTGTGATGATGGCTGTGTAGTCATTCATCTGTTGTAATGTGTTTCGCTAGTGTGTACTCTTGAAAAACAAATCTACATATAGCCTGACATATTGTAGGAACAAATAGCACTGTTGATCAATGCCTTTGTCCAGGGGGATCAATGGCAACCATGCTGGGTGATTTGCACTGGCTGTGTTTCCCATTTTTATTTCCGGCATATAAAGCTTACAGCCACATAAACATACCAGAGGGGAGGACTGCCTGCTGTATCGTCTACAGCAGATGGGTTTAGCTGACTGGCCTTGATGACTCTCCTGCAACATAACTATTACTCCGTACAACTCTAAAATGCAGAGGAGTAAGCAACATTTTAGATTATTAACCGGCATATTGGCTTTCTAAATCCCCTGGTCTGTGCTGGGCCCTCTGTGTCAGCTCTCTGAGAAGAACCCCACTTGAAAGTGGAGAAATCTCACATCCAGTGCTGGCCAGGAGCAGATATGAGGGAATACAGGGTAGCGTACAAACACAGACTAAAAAATAATGGCACACAACACTAGTGACTTATGTTACAGTGGTTCAAGCTGCAAATACCAGGAATTCTAAGAGGACAACTCAAAGACACCTACCTGCCTCCTTAGAAGAATGAGTCAGTGGAGGAGTGAATCCAAAGTATAAAAACTGCAACTACTGTGCACCACTGAAGAGGAAGAAAAGCCCCTGAGAAATTTGAGTGTGTTTGTGGGGAATAATCACTGACCTCCAAGAAGTCAGAGCTAGATCTGGGATGGAAAGATGAGTCAAACTGAAAAGTACATTTCCACTGAGAAGGACAATCTGATGTACTGCTGTAGCTGGAAGGTAAATGGTGTATCTGTGCACTCTGGCACTCATCACAGTGTCCAGTTGCGCAGGAAGCGGTTTAGTCATTCTGGCCACATGACCCAGAAAGCTATCTGGAGACAAACACCAGCTCCTTCAGCCTGAAACGAAATGAGCACCACAACCCATAGTCAAGTATTAAGGTAAAGGTAAAGGACTCTGCCCAGGAATCCTTTACCTTTACCTTCATAATTATACGGTACTGCACATTTTCTCTAAAGAGCTCAGTGTGATTTATATGGTTCTCTTCCTCTGTTTTATCTTCATAACAGCCCTTTGAGGTAGGCTAGACTCTCATGGTGTTTCATGACCATGTGGGAACTTGAACCGTGGGCTCTCAGTCATGGTTGGACACTCAGCACCACTGCCCCTGAGATGCTACAGCAACCAGCTCTTTCTGAATAGCTTATACACATAAGAGGACAAAACTACTATAACACTGAACTATTGGAAAGAGACATTTTGACATCAATGTTTTTGTCCCGAAAGGGATCTAACACATGACAGCAATTTACTCACACCAGCTCTGTTACAAAAGGGAGCCATTCAACATTACTTGGGTGACTTGGGCATACTCAAATTTCCAGAGGGATGGCCTTTTTAGTCTTTCACAGGAAAATCAGCCAAGAGTTAGTGTCATATTAAAGACTAACAAACTGTGTTATGGCAGCTCATGAAGTTAACTGTAGTCCATGAAATCTCATATCATAATCAAATTTGTTAGTTTTTAAGATGCCACAACAAGGCTGTTTTGTTGATTTTTGGTATATCTAGAGATGGGGTACATCTCTAGATCCATGAATTTCAGCACCCAGTGTTGGACAAACAGGCAATGAGACAATAATGGTCACTTTCTAAGCCCTTGATATTATGATATGTAAACACAGCTGTATATATTCTGAAATTATCTGCTAGCCTGCACACTGTTCATGTTTTTGAAGGCACATTTCTAGTTCATTTCATTTCTATTTGTAAAGACTACCTGAAGAATATGGGCAAGCTTGGCATAAAATTTAAATATGTTTTTGCCACAATGCATGCATCGTCCTGTCTATAGCTGCAGTGAAATCCCTAAAGCACCTGTAGAGTTATTTCCTGCGGAAATAATATTTATTAGTTTGGGACTACCTCTCATGTCCAGGGTAGTATGCATTTGATTACCAGTTGCTGGGGAGAGTGTTGTTTTGCTCATCTCTTGCTTGTAGGCTTCCCATGGGCATCTGGTTGGCCATTGTGAGAACTGGACTAGGTGGGCCTTTGGAGAGGTCCAGCAAGACACTTCTTATGTTCCTATGACTAATTCAGAGTGAGTGGTTTCAGGAATAAATCCTACATGTGCAAATAAAATATTTGATTCCCTCTCTATCTCCCCCCCCTTTAAAGTAGCTAGAATAAGTGGCAATTTAGTGCTTAACCCTTTTCTGCTCAAAAATTCTCTGCTCCCCTGTCCTTCCCACCACTGTATTTTGTATTTTGAATGCCAATGGAAGAAAATGCATGGAGGGGAAGTTGGGGTAGCCAAGCAGCAGATGTGGAAAGGATTGGAGATCTCTATGTGCTTTAATTTCCTCTTACTGCCTTTCCTTTTTTAAAAAACAACGGAGCACCACATGTAGTTAACTCCTAAGAATTCAACAAAAGGATAACCAACTGGGCTTAACTTTTAAGTAAGCCCTATTACTGAAAACACAGGCTGATTGACTGTTTAACATTCTGTGTAGGCAAGTTCTTAAGCATTGTTAATTTGTATATCAATGTGATCTCTAGGAGGCCCTTGTATTATTGATTATCTCCACAGGAAGCTTGCTCAGATTGGAGCCTGCTCCACTACCTGGTTGGCTTTTGGATGAATCTGGTTTGTGCTGAAAATATAGGCTTTTACTGTGAGAGATTATGAAAGAATTTGAGGCAGAGATAGACAGAGGGAGGGAGGGAGGGAGGGAGGGAGGGAGGGAGGGAGAGAGAGAGAGAGAGAGAGAGAGAGAGAGAGAGAGAGAGAGATTGATTCAGTTAATTCTCCAGAAATTCTGTTTCAGCATTCTGGATATTTTTTCCATCTCTAGTTAGTTCAGCTCCTACCCCTGACCATTTGACGAAGTCCCTGGTGCAAGAGACAGGCGTTATTGTTATGATGTCTTAGCTTGCCCATTCCTGAAAGTTATCAAACGCTAACATTGATGGTGGTTATGAAAAAGTTAGCTGCAAAAACAAGCAAACAAACAAACAAAATAAACCCCAGAACAAAATAATGACCCTCAATCTAAAGTCCCAGGTGAAAATCCCACCAATTTCACTTTAAAACTTTTAATCCAAAATGGGAAGAGGTGCTGAGTTCATCCAACGTGATTTGCAAGCAGAACATTCACACGAGAAACAACCATAATCTGGGATCTACTCCTGACTCCGCAGAAAAAGTCTCTCGTCCAAGTGCTACTTGAGGATGCTGGAAATGGACCATGGGACCTTCTGCCTGCAAAGCACATGGTCTACCAATGGGCTGCATCTCCTTTTCATACCTGCATATCTGAACTATCTCTGTCTCCAGTATCCCTGCATTGAGCACAGATGTATGAAAAGGAACCCAAACATGCAAGCAGCTGTTCATGCATGGGTGTTTCTTTGCATAGGTCCATGCTCAAGGTGAAACATCAGGAACTGGTGGTAGTCCAGGGATGAGATGTCAGGGACAGAACCACCTTACAGCCCCACTCCTGATTCACAAACAAGCAACCTACATGTGAGTAATGTGTCAATAGGGCTTGACTCATCACTCTTCCAAGAGGGCTCTAGCCCTCCTGGTCATGCCTTTGTCCACCCCCCTGCCTTTCCTTACTCACAGTTATGATGCCTATAAATCAAACCCAGTGTCTCATTCCTGTCACCCTCAATTAAGCTCTCCACACTTACTAGTTATTAAGAACTTGGCATGAAAGCAAGGTGAACGGGGTGGCTAGGCCACTTTTTTGTCTAGTCAATGGCATCCCTGGAAGGTAAACAACCCTATGACCTCAGATATTTTTACCCATGCTTGCCCAGGATCGATCACTGTATTTTAAAAAATGGAAACCATGTGCTCTAGCACCGTGCAATTGACCCTCATCAAAGGCAAGTCTTGGCATGGGTTGTGAAGATGCCGTTCCATCAACCAGACCGCTAAAGGCCACATACACGACATGACCTGTATACCCTGTGGTAGCCAGGGACTCTGCATGATTGCACCTCTTTGAGCATGAGTTAATGAATGGCTGTCTTCATCCAGTGCTAGCTGGGCCAAACTACATGTTACATTACATGTGTGGCTTGGATTTGCATTTTTAAAGAAAATAGGAGTGGAGGGTCTAACTATCGGGCATCTTCCTATGATTTTTTGATTTCCTTCTGATTCTTTGTCTTTTCTCATGCTTCAGTGCATTTGTCTCTTATCTGTCCCAATGACAACACCATTCTCTGGCAGTGCTAAGCACCTTCCTTTTAAAACACCAACAGCAGCAGCAGCAACAACAACAACAACAACAACAACAACAACAACAACAACCCAGCAGAAGTTCAGGCCAGAGAGCCAGCGTGGTGTAGTGGTTAAGAGTGGTGGACTCGTAATCTGGTGAACAAGGTTCGTTTCCCCGCTCCTCCACATGCAGCTGCTGGGTGACCTTGGGCCAGTCACACTTCTCTTAAGTCTCTCAGCCCCACTCACCTCACAGAGTGTTTGTTGTGGGGGAGGAAGGGAAAGGAGATTGTTAGCTGCTTTGAGACTCCTTAAGGGGAGTGAAAGGTGGGATATCAAATCCAAACTCTTCTTCTTCTTCTTCTTCTCATTCTTCCTTCGCTCTGAACCTCACTGATCTGATGAACATTTTGTTGTCAGCCAACGGGCATAAGGGAAGGCTGTGCTCCTGTCGGCGTCTCTCCTTTGAAGCGAAATTAAATCCTAAATCTTTCATTTAGCTAGTGAAAACCTCTGCTAAAAAGGTCCCCTATGGCTTATTCCATATGGAGCATCATCATCGAGGTTTTGGTTTGGGACACCAGATGCTGGCTCGGCATGAAAGTACTCATCCAAATTTGGATCCAGTGCTAATTATCGGGAAGGAAAATAGCTGCTTAGTCCAAAAAGAATTTTCCTGCTCTCATTAGGTATCATCAAGGTATAGGTTGTCACTGTAGCCTACTGATACAGGAAGGGTCCTATATTCCCATCACTACTCCCATTTGGCAAGAGTGAACATTTTGCAAGTCCCTAATTGTCAAGAAAAAAGTCACTTTTATTTTCTTCTTTTTGCATATTTTATCATGAAACAAAAGCCCAGTCCCCCTTTTTTGGGATGCAAATTCTTTAAACAATTACAAGCTGAGCAAGGACAAGAAGGCATGGGTAGGATCACCACAGTTACTTATTTTTTAATTACTGAGACCAGGTGATGGTATGAATTTTAAGGTTAAATGGCAGCTGTAAAAAACAACAGGGGGGGGCTAGCTTATCCAATGAACCACTTTCTCTCATATCATCCTGTTTAAACCTTTAGTTCACAAGTGAGAAGCACTCCAGAATTTTGTTTATGGAGTATCCAGGTCAGAACTTTTAGTGTGGTTACACTCATACTTTAAAATGTACATTCCCACTCCCCCCCCCATCCCCAGAAATTAGGATGGTACTAACAATTTGTTCATTTGGGTACCTCTTTAAGATTTTTTAAAAAAAACTTTAACCTGCGTGTTTGTATAGATGGATTTAATCTACTATTGTTTTAAGTTTGTAGATGATTTTCAATTCTTTATTCGTACACCACTACCCTATTTTTGAATAGTGAAGTGTTTAAACATTTTATATGTTGTTGTTTAGTCTTCTAAGTTGTGTTCGACTCTCTGTGACCCCATGAACCAGAGCATGCCTTGGAAACTCTCACTTTCTTCTCAAAGATTCTCCTTTTTTATGTCCATAGAGTTTTCTTGGCAAAATACTGGAGTGGTTTGCCAGTTCCTTCTTCATGTGGATCACATTTAGTCTAAACTCTCAGCTATGACCTGTCCATCTTGGGTGGCCCTGCATGGCATAGCTCATAGGTTCTTGGAGATATTCAAGCCCCTTCGCCATGACAAGGCAGTGATCCATGAAGGGGAAACATTTTATAAATGAAATGAAATACATAGCATCGATCTGTTTTCACATTTCTGGCCTTGACATGAATCCAGATGCCTTTCGTTCTTTTGTGCATGTATACATTTTTATCTCATTAAACAAAATAAATAAGGTTCTGAGCTATATGCTACACTTTTTTCAGGCACTCTTGTCCCCTCTGGTTATGTAATGCTGGGGCCTGAAAGTACCATTTGTAGCTGGCCAGACACGTTGGTGCAAGGAGGACGTTTGCATCTGTGTTGGTGTGTGTAGCTGTAGAGTTTATAAGCACAAGACATGCCCCCACTGACCTTTTAGGCTCACTTAAGGCACCCCTATTGAGATTAGCACCCCACACTGTGCATTCTTCCTACAGAAGTTGTGTTGATAAAAGTGGGTGTACTTCAACACATTTTACATGTCTTGTCTATTTAACTCTGGATCCGCTCACAGTATAAACCATTCCAGGTGGCAATGCCTTTTGTGTGTAAATGTGCCCTTTGTAAATGTGCAGAATGGCTGGGTTCAGGGTCAGAAGGTAGAGGAGGACGTTTTTCAAATGCCACCATGTTAACAAAAAGCCTTTAAATAAACACCATGCCAGCAGGAATGAAGAAATCATGCCACTAAGGCAAGGATTTAAGTAAATTTGCACACAAGCTCTGCGTGAGAGTGAGGATTGCAGCGGGAAACGAAGGTTAGTGTCAAAGAAGAAATGTGTAGTATGCAAATTATGATGGCATAAGAGAGTGTCTAATTTTTAGGTTTTTTCAATAAATTTGGGTGGGGGGGGCACAGAAGCAGAAAGGGCAGTGAGTATATTTGGATCATAACAACATAAAGAAGTCCTGCTACAGAAATACTCAGAAGTAGGTCCCATTTAGTTCTATGGGGCTTACTGCTTGGTCAGTGCATCTAGGATTTTAGCCATACTAACCTTGAAATAATGAATATTCTTCTCTACAGTCAGCTATGTATAAACTTTGGTTAGATAATTTCTCCTGGCTGTAGCACAACTTGTTATATTTTTGCTTTTCTTCTGCCCATACTGTATATCTTTGGGGTATATAAATTTTTGTTATATGTGTGCACACACACACACAGAGAGAGAGAGAGAGAGAGAGAGAGAGAGAGAGAGAGAGAGAGAGAGAGAAATTCTCAGCTACAAAATATCCAGAGCTCTTCAGTGCTTTGCAGGCAACATTTCTGACAGTCTCATTTCTTGCAAAGGCCATGGACCTCGAGAAACACAGACAGAGATATTATATATTGCTGTGTTTGTATTTATTTATATCCTGCAGTACAGAAACAGAACACTCTGTGGCTCTGTGAGGCCCCTGATTCAAGTCGGGATGTTTATTGACATAGCACTTTGATTGGGTGTGAGAAGATTCCCTAAAACAACCTGATTTGCCTTGTCATTCAGTCTCCACACCAAACCAATGCATGCTTCTAGAGTTTAGTGTGCTGCTCTTTTTCCCTCTGCAGAAAAAATATTTCTGCCCTCTGCCTGATTTTGGATGTTCTCCAATGTTCATTTTCCATGTGTGTGTTTTAAGTAATAAATATTACTTAACTATTACGGTTTCAACCTGATATTTCTGGAACACTGTATTTGAGTCAGTCTTCACAAAGAGAAAGCAGGTCTTCGGCAATAAGGATGCCCCATTTAGATCTAATGGTGTCCTTTATCAAAGGCTAGCACTAGTGTTTCAGTAGACTGTGGCAGAGGATGGATTTCTGATGTCCCTGAACAGTCATGACCAATTTACAATGTGTGTTTAAAACATACATATACCTCTCACCCACTCTGATGGGCACACATATATAAAATTAAGCATTCACCCATTTCAGAAGCATCATAGTGGGAGGGTTATTCTTCCATGGCTACCACTTCACAGCCTTTTAAAGAGATGTGTGCCAAATTTCACACATGTAACCCTTCCAATCTGACAAGAGGTGTATATATTTAGTACTTAGGTATCCATTCCTGAAAGGAAATTTTGGCACGAGCGTCTCAGTCCTCAGCTGGCTACTACAGGAATCATAGAGCTCTGTGCTGATTGTGCTCAAGCACTGGGTAATGTCACCATGGCAATCAACTCTGAAGAAAGGAAAAGAACCAATTCTGATGCAAAAAGAAGGGGAAAGGAGCCCAGCTAATCCTTGTAGCATCCATTAGCTGAGTTTTTTTGGAACAAGTATAAATGAGTGAAAAGGAGAAGAAACCACCCTCTTATCAACTGTTGTTCTCAGCCTGTTTTAATAATTTCATTCTTTGTTATTGCATACACAACATCAATTATGCATATGAAGTGGATATAATTGTCTGCTTATAGGTCTTGCCTAAGGGAAGTTTAATATTATCTCTAAGCTACTGCAGAATTCAATTGATGCAGTACAAATTAATGGTCAATACTAATAATACCATGTTTATGAGATTTGGCTGCAAGACAAAGGCTTTTGCAAGCAGCATCCAGCTATTAGTTGAGATATTTTTGTGAGTGCTTCTGGTGATCTTTAATAAACACAAATAGGATTATAATGAGTAATTCTACAAGCTGATGATTTCTTGCTCAAGAAAAACAACAACTCTCCAACAGCACTGAGGTTGTTCTAATGTCGTTTATTGATGGCCGTCTAAAGAACTTGCACCGCACACTCTCCGAATTTAATTTAATAGGTTACACATTTCAAATTACACTGGACAAAGGCTATGAGGATGTGCAGAATGATTTATTCAGGCAGCTAAATAAATACTATACAGAACCTAGTTGGGCTGCAATCATTAGGTGCTAAATTAAATTAAATAAATTAAATACTTCCAGTGTGAAAGGGCCCCTTCTCACAATCACTTCTGCATCTCTAATATAGCAGTGACTCACGAGACCGTTCAACCGGAGGACACCAGCATCCTCTCCTGAATGCTGATGCACAAAGAAGGAGACTAAGTATGCTTTTCAGATAGCATCGCAAGAGACCTGGGAGCTATTTGCTGAGCGCTGTGCAGGTGCAGGACTGGCGAGTGGCAAAAGGTGTCCAGTGAAGGTGTGCTCCTTGATATAATAACCCATGCTGGCATCTCCTAGCCATTCAGAACCCACATACCAGCATGAAGAGGCCTCTGTGATCAATCTTTGACATCTCCAGATAAAGCTTGGAGAGAGCCTTAGCTGAAACTCCACAGAGCCACTGACAGTCCAGGTAGACAATATTGAGCTCCATTCTCCCATGGATATTTGTATTGCTCTGATGGAAGTGGTGTATTGTGTATTGCAGTTATGGCTGTGGGTTAAACCACAGAGCCTAGAACTTGCCAATCAGAAGGTCAGCGGTTTGAATCCCCCACAACGGGGTGAGCTCCCGTTGCTCTGTCCCTGCTCCTGCCAACCTAGCAGTTCGAAAGCACATCAAAGTGCAAGTAGATAAATAGGTACCGCTCCGGCGGGAAGGTAAACGGCATTTCCGTGCACTGCTCTGGTTCACCAGAAGCAGCTTAGTCATGCTGGCCACATGACCCGGAAGCTGTACGCCGGCTCCCTCGGTCAATAAAGCGAGATGAGCACCGCAACCGCAAAGTCGGCCACGACTGGACCTAATAGTCAGGGGTCCCTTTACCTTTACATTGATGTTGTAATTGTAAACCGGTTAGAAGCCATTTGGCAGGTAAGCAGTATATTATTTCTTTGTTTTATTAAATTTACATATGGCCCTTTGTCAAAACATCACAGAATAAAATATAAGATAAAACACAAGTGAAACAATGAAACCCAAACAATAACCTCCCCTTCCCACAGGGACATTTAAAAGGCTGTAGGATATTAATCAGCCAAAGGCCTGGTTGAAGAGGAATGTTTTCACCTGGTGCCTAAAATAAATATAATAAAAGCACCAGGTGAACCTCTCTGGGGAGAGCATTCCATCTCCACTACAGAGAAGGCCTGTTCTCATGTTGTCATGCTTCAGACGTGGAGAAGGCACACAAAAAAGGCCACAGATGATGAATGCAAAGTCTGGGATAGTTAATAATAATAATTTATTATTTGTACCCCGCCCATCTGGCTGGGTTTCCCCAGCCACTCTGGGTGGCTTCCAACAAAGATTAAAAATACATTAAAATGTCACACATTAAAAACTTCCCTCGACAGGGCTGCCTTCAGATGTCTTCTAAATGTCAGGTAGTTGTTTATCTCTTTGACATCTGATGGGAGGGTGTTCCACAGGGTGGGCGCCACTACCGAGAAGCCCCTCTGCCTGGTTCTCTGCAACTTTGCTTCTCACAGTGAGGGAACTGCCAGAAGGCCCTTGGCGCTGGACCTCAGCATCTGGGCAGAATGATGGGGGTGGAGACGCTCCTTCAGGTATATTGGGCCAAGGCTGTTTAGGGCTTCAAAGCTCAGCACCAACACATTGAATTGTGCTCAGAAACGTACTGGGAGCCTTGTAGGTCTTTCAAGACTGGTGTTATGTGGTCTTGGCGGCCACCCCCTGTCACCAGTCTAGCTGCCGCATTCTGGATTAATTGTAGTTTCCGGGTCACCTTCAAAGGTAGCCCCACGTAGAGCGCATTGCAGTAGTCCAAGCAGGAGATAACTAGAGCATGCACCACTCTGGCGAGACAGTCTGCAGGCAGGTAGGGTCTCAGCCTGCATACCAGATGGAGCTGGTAGACAGCTGCCCTGGATACAGAATTGACCTAAATATGGGCTATTTAAATTAATTTTAAAACTATGACAATGGTAATGTAAATGAAAATGCCAGGTGATGAGCAGGGACCATAGTTCATTGGCAGGGCATCTGGTAAGCATGCAGAAAGTCTCAAGTTCAATCCCAAATATCTGAAAGTAGCTCTGTAGACGTTCCTGCCTTGAAGCCCTGGAGAAGCACCACCAGTCAGTGAAGACAATACAGTAGTACCTCGGGTTACATACGCTTCAGGTTACATACGCTTCAGGTTACAGAGTCCGCTAACCCAGAAATAGTGCTTCAGGTTAAGAACTTTGCTTCAGGATGAGAACAGAAATTGTGCTCCAGCGGCACAGCAGCAGCGGGAGGCCCCATTAGCTAAAGTGGTGCTTCAGGTTAAGTACAGTTTCAGGTTAAGAACGGACCTCCAGAATGAATTAAGTACTTAACCTGAGGTACCACTGTACTGGGCTAGAAGGACCACTAGCCTGACTGCATAAGTCAGTTTCCTATGATCCTATGATTTTGCTACCTTGTGCCTTAAAATCAGAAGAGCAATGAGGGAATAATGGCCTTTTTTTCTGACCAACATCTTTATTTCCCCTCAAGCCTCTTCTCCTGCAGTTAAAACGTTTGGCTTATTTCTAAGGGGTTCTTTTTTTCTTATTATTTATATGTCATTGTACCTCTGACTGAGCTTAATACTTCCTGACCTCGTAACAGTGAAATAAAGCAGTTTATTACAAATCTCATAGTCAGGGTTTATAGCACAAGGAAAACGTTCCATCGAACTGGCAGGAGTTAAGAAGGTCGGCTGCAGGTAATGTTTAATTTTCAGTCACAGATTTATCATTTGTTAACAAATGAGTTTTAACAACGCAGAATGTTCGGATCTATTATTATGTTAAATTAATTTATGCTGGGCCACTGAGGATTTTATCATTCTGATCCTACGTCCAAAATCACGTTTGGAAAGAGAATAACTCTGGAGCCAGAAAATTAGATCAGCAGACTCCATTGCTGTTTTGAATGGTTTCAGGGGGACTTCTGAAATAAGTGATTTGATATTTCTCGCCACCGCTGCCATTTGAATATGAAGGTGTCTCTTGCATGTGCAGCAGTGAGTCACCCACATCACGGTGTTTTGATAAGTGCCATCATTTTCAAGACATGTTTCCTCAAGACTCTGCTCAAAAAGGTGAAGGCAAAATGATAGGCTTATATTAGCAGGCATTTGAGGAAGATGTGCCTGTAGATAAGATTGCTAAATTTCTTTAGATGACACTGAGGTGTGACATTTGGAACGGAACGATTAATTCTACTTTGCAGCATGCCTGTTCTATTTTCATCATTCCCTTTTCATGTCATATTGACTTTCATATGATTGCGTATTATTCCTAACAGATACAGATATTTATAATACCACAAGGCTGCCTGCCCACTGTGGTCACAAAAATGAGATGAAGCTATCCAGAGATGAAGCTATTCAGCTTACTTAAAACACACACACACACGAGTCAGAAGGACCTAAGTAGGATGTCACACTAGAGATGGGGAAACAATCCCACCAGTTTCAGCCAGCATGGACCTAGGAGATCAGTGTTCGAATCCCCACTCGGTCCTGAAGCTCACTGGGTGACCTTGGGACAGTCACCATCTGTTAGCCTAAGCTACCTCACAGTGCTGTTGTGAGGATGAAATGCGGGGGGGGGGGGGGGAAGAACCATGTACACAACCTTAAGATCCTTGGAAGATAAAGGTAGCATATAACTGTAGTAAAGGTAAAGGTGAAGGGACCCCTGACCATTAGGTCCAGTGGTGGCTGACTCTAGGGTTGTAGCGCTCATCTCGCTTTATTGGCCGAGGGAGCTGGCGTACAGCTTCCAGGTCATGTGGCCAGCATGACTAAGCCGCTTCTGGCGAACCAGAGCAGCGCACGGAAACGCCTTTTACCTTCCCGCCGGAGCGGTACCTATTTATCTACTTGCACTTTGACGTGCTTTCGAACTGCTAGGTTGGCAGGAGCAGGAACCAAGCAACGGGAGCTCACCCCGTTGCGGGGATTCGAACCGCCGACCTTCTGATCGGCAAGTCCTAGGCTCTGTGGTTTAACCCACAGTGCCATCCGCGTCCATAACTGTAGTAAAAATAAATAAATCAATATCAAGGGCGACAGATTTCCCATTCCTCTGTTATGTCCTAACTAGTTTCAGATTCAGTTAGACAAGTTACACCGGGAAGTTTGTTACAAAACTCCAAAAGTTTGAAAAAATAAAATGCGGGGGGCAGGGTGGGGAATACAGAAGATGATGATGATGATGATGATGATGATGATGATTTTAGTATTTATACCCTGCCTATCTGTGAGGTCTTGTGAAGCTTTGTGGACTGGGCTTTGCAAACTCTGAGGATCAGTTGATTGTCAGCACTTTGAAGGTTGAGCTTTGGCCCTTGCAATTGGATTCTTATCTGGCCCCTCTCGCCTGGCAAACTTGGTTTGTGAGGGAGATGAAGTTCCACTCCACCAGCTGGATCCCCTGGTTTTAGGGAGAGCGTGAACTCTGGTCTTTGCAAAGGAATATTTGTTTGTGGATTGAGGGCCCGACCCCCGCTATGTGAAATAAACACACAAGGACACGTGATATAAGGTTAATGGGCAAGAAAAGGCCACAACTTTATTGATTACAGCAGTGAAAAGGTATTGGCTTAGGCATTGGATGACTATAGGAGGTGGGTTTATTCAACAGTAGGTGGAGCCTGTTGATGCTAATCCAACTATAGGCTCACCCCTGATGTCACCGAGGGTCGTGCCATGGCCTCCCGCCAAGCAGGCATCGGACGGAATACACGACCACCAGATTCCTTTAACGGAATAACCCACGGTAGATAGCATAGGCGATGGCCACACCTAGCCCTTGACACACATGAATCCAATGCCTAACCGCCACCCGAGCCGCAAAGGGGCTCGCCGCCAATACCCTCACAGCTGCAACCAATCCCTAATGCTACTAATGATGCTATCCAAGCAGATGTCATTCCCAATGTCTGTTAGATGAACTCCGTCATTCCGGTACATGGCTTGGTCGCCGATCCGGATACAGTCATGATAAATGACTCGGACAGACTGAGGAGGAGGCGGAGCTGGAGCCGCAGCATTAACCTGCTAAACACGCCCCCCGTGGACACCTGGTTGGCTGCCTCCGGTGGGCGTGGGCGCCAGCCACGTGAGGAGGGGCGGGGGCTAAGGCCCCCGGCCAGGGGCGGAGCTCGGGCTCCCGCCCACAACCACTCCCCTCTCTTCCAGGGAGGAGAGTCTTTCTCTGAGAGAACCTGGTATTTTAGGGATATGGCTGGTAAAAAAAAAATAACAACGTAAGAAAAAAAGTTAAACTATGCACAAAACAAAATTACTCTTGTTCCCTCCTATGAACTAGATATACGATACTTTTGCTTGTTTGCTTTTGCTTATGTTAATATGGAAATGTGTCATTGTTTTACTCTGATGCTGTTGAGAATATCTAATCTTCTTTGTTTAGTGATGCTAGCATTTGTATTAGCCGTGCAATGTCCAAGCTTCCATTTCACTTGCTCCTAATAAGATCCTGGAAGCAGAAAATTGTAACAGCTATTATTATTTTTTCCTATGGGAGATTTTTCACATTAGTATTATGGGCAGGTTATATCAGCCATCATCACAATCTTATTATCCATACATACCTCTCTTATCTTTTTTTGTATAGAGTTCCTTGCTCCTTTCCCCATCATTCTGTTTCTTTGTGGAGCTCTGTGGCATTGATCCTATTACAGTCCTTTAATCCCACGGTCTACTAACAGGGGTTTTAAAGGGATGCTATTCTCAAAATGGTTCTGAGCCTAACACTGCCTAATTTATTTTATCTGGCAGAAAACTGTGAAACTTAGCCTACATTTTAACTGTGCACTATAACACAATATCAAAGCAGATAAGGATATCATTTCATCCAAGTTTTAATTATCAACATGTTTTAAATGTCCATTAGTGAATTATAAACAAGCTACAATTATCTTTGTTTCCTTGGATGAAGCAATTGTATTTTGTGAACTTTTCAAATGTATCCAACTGAAATTTAGCTATTAGTGCTTCCAGAATATTAGGTAAGTGTGTTAGTAAGCAGGGATGCACATCAACCACAAAGATTTAGATTCCAATTCCATACTTTGGAAAGAAGCCCACATTGGTCCAAAGTCCTTTGGATGCTGCCCAGTTTGGCCCATTATTTCATTTTGGGGAAATGAATGGAATTGTTATAACTAGGGCTTTTCCCCCCAGCCGGATCTCACCAAAACTCAGTTCTGGCATGACTCAGGTGGGCACAATAGCCATTAATATAAGAGGACAAGGGAGGAGTTTATGATGGGTTCCAGCACCTCTTTTTCTAGAAAAATAGCCTGGGTTATAACTTTTTCCTTTTGACAGAATTGGATGAAATGAGCATGGGTATTGGCACCTTCATAATGGATAAAGCTCACTAAATTACAGGCAGATAATTTTTTATTTTTTTACTTTAGAGTTTTATTATTAAAATTGTTCCTTCATTTTAAAAAGGGAACCACTTTCCCCTGTTTTGGCCATTTTTCCTGATTTGCAGGCACGGTCCTTTTTGAGGAAAGAAAGACTGCCAAATTTCAGAAGTTGCTCCCTCATCTAATGCATTGAGATTGGAGTCATTCCCTTTGGTTACAAGCTAGACTCGGCAGAAACAATGAGAGTGTTTCCATTGTACCCTCTCCCTACTCTGGTTTTGCTTTTCTGTCCCGCCTCTTCCCACGCTGGCATTATAGCAAACGCAACACCATTTTTCATCAGACGCTTGTCGGTAGCATTATTTTGAGGACTGGGTTGCCGAGATACCACCATCTGTTTCTGAGATCATGTTGCGTCCTGCTTAACCTCTAATAAACCCAACATAATTCTGAGGCATCCTGCTTTGACTTGGGATTCATCAGATGTGATGCACATCCTGAAAGCAAACGTGCCTAAACCATAACATCTGAAGGTCTAGTACGTGAAGAAAGGTAATATAAAAAGACACAGGTATGCCTTCATAAAGCAAACATCAGAAGAGACTGCTGCATCAGGTCAATGGCCACTTGAGTTCAGCATCTTATTCTCGGCCAGACACCTGTGGGAAACCTACAAGCAGGACCTCAGAAGCAGAGTCCTCATCCCCTCCTATCGTTTCCAGCAACCAGTATCCAGGAGAATCCTATCTCCAACTGTGGAGGCAGAGTGTAACCATTATGGCTACTAGCCATGGATAGACATACCCTCCATGAATTCACGCTGCAAAGTTACACCGCGTTGAGGAAGGTTTCTCACCTCAGGTCAGTAATTCACACAACTCCGTAGAATTACAAGGACTCAAAACAAGTCCTAAGGCTGGCAATTATAACTGGAAGAAATTTAAAAGATTAAACACCACCCAGAGCACTTCTACATGTGTTCCCCAAGTCATAGGATCATAGAATCATAAAGTTGGAAGGAAACCTGAGGAACATCTAGCCTAAGTCCCTGAAATGTAGGAATATGCAGCTGTCCCATACAGGGACCTTGGCATTATCAGCACCATGCTTTAACCAACTGAGCTACAAGGCTTTTAACAACGGAATCTTCCATTCAATTTTTCCCTCACCCCACTGAATGAAATATTTTTTTACCACCACCCCAAGCCTGAAATGGCACCCATGGATTTGCATCCCTTCGACACTATTGCAACCCTTGTTTTGTTCAGTGAGTCTATTGTTGAAGTAAGTCTGTGAAATATTCACGTAGCCTCAAGTTGGGAGGGAACAATAACGAATGCAATTATTTCTCCCCCCTCCCCACATCTCCATTCAGACAGACACAGGGAGTAGCCTTGCTTTCCTGATTGTAACAGTCTTCCCTATTAACCAGTTGTCTATAGCAATATCACAGCTGAGCATAGTACAGAATAGCTCACTGACCATTTTACAGAGGGTGTTCATTCATTATTTCATGTATTTTTTTTAAAAAAGGATCCATTGTCTAGAATGTGGGGGTGGAGTAGGGAGGATACTATCATGACCAGTATATAAGCATTATTAATTTTTTGCAAGATGTCTCACATATTCTGAAGTCTGAATTTCCCATTATTCTACTCCTGAGATATTACTTCAGCAATTACCTCAATAATGTATTAAGAGGGAAATTCTACAATGACTATTATCTTGTCTACCAAAGATAAGTGCTACTCATCTCTTTCTCTTTAATTAGTGTTATAGCAGGCATTCCAACCAAGTAAAATCTGCCAGTTGGTAGTGAAGTGGGTTTGGGGTTGTTGTTGTTTTGTCTTTTTGAAACACACACACACACACACACACACACACACACACACACATATATAGCCTTAAACGGATCAGGACCGCAATACCTCAAGGACTGCCTCTTTCCATATGAACCTACCCAGACCCTGAGATCATCTTCTGAGCTCCTTCTTCTCAAGAGGTCCAGAGGGTGGCAACACGAGAACGGGTCTTCTCTGCAGTGTCTCCCCATCTGTGGAATGCTCTCCCCAGGGAAGTTCGCCTGGCGCCTTCATTATACAACTTTAGGCACCAGGCAAAAACGTTCCATAAAAAAAGGTTATGAAGGTGGTGGATGAAACCACTCCAAACTGCACCGATTTGGTCACCTGTGAAGATACCGTCACCAAATTTAGCATGATGGTTCCTAAGATTGAAGAGCAGGTTTTCATCTATGCTTGGATACCATTGGACACAATTTTGAATCAAGATGGCCGACTGAACCTTTCAAAACTGCACTGGTTTTAAGCACTTACTTCAAAACTGTGCTGATTTTCTTGGTTTTATTTATTTATTTATTTTTACAATTAATGAGCAATGCCAAGTATGAGGCTGCCAAAATAGATAATTAGATAGATATGGTAGTGAGGTGCACCACAAAGCTCAGTACTGGAGAAACCCCACTCAACACCATCATCATAATTTCCTACAGGCACTGATACCTAACAATTATCCTATTCAGATTTGTGTCATGAGCCTATAGCCTAACTCCTTTAAGTAGCTAGTAATGCCTCAGCAAAATGGACTGCATCATGTCTACATACTTCCTCTCAGTGAAGGTTTGTGGGAAAAACAGTGGGCTTCCACCAGCCAAAATTAAAGTTACATTCAGATTAATGGGCAATTTAAGAGGATGTGTAAGTATTTCCTGTTGAATTGGACTCAAAAGCACTTAATGTTGGCTGCCTCTTGCCCATGCTGTTTACAATATGCACTGGAAAGGATGGAAAGCCTTGCTGAGCATTTAAAACAGAGTAGGAAAAAGAAGAAGAAGAAGAAGCCTTCTGTGCCATGAATATTGATTTTCATTTTTAAATAGAGAACCAAGTTGAGGCAAGATTAGAAAAGCACACTTTTAATAATGAGGAAGTGACTCAGTCAGCACACCAGCAGCTGCACAAACTTCATAAATTTCATTTGGGGTTAAATGGAAGGTGTTCCGTGAAGCTGCTGAGTTATTGAGAGTCATCATTCTGGGGATGGCAATAATCAGTTTCATCTGACCCACCACTTCAGAGGGCTGGAAATTGAGATCCTCAGTAAACAAAGCCTGTCAGTACATTCCTTGGAGATAATTCACAAGAGAACAGCAATTCACAAACTCCCCCACCCCCCACCCCTTAGTGGTGACAACATCTTCATAAAAAAAAGTTGCCCCATGGATATGTACCTTCTGGTTCAGAGGAATACTGCCAAGACATTTATAACAAGGGTTTCTGAGGGAAGTCAATATATGCTACACAGGAGGGGCTATTAAACAGATACCATCCTCTTATCATGGGGATAGAGAAAGGGGGAAATCATAACCATCTCTTCCTCAAATGTCATAGGAGAAAGATAGAGTGAAGGTTTCTGGCATGTTGGACACCAGGAACTAGGCCTGGCCATTTAGCTTTAGATTTTGCTATGCAAGTCGAAAAATCTACACCTCAGTTCCTTTTACCCTGATCTAACTGTCTTCACAGTTTGGAAATAATGCACAGGTGTTCAGTGGGTGTTGAAGAAGTACAGTGGTGCCCCGCAAGACGAATGCCTCGCAAGACGGAAAACTCGCTAGACGAAAGAGTTTTCCGTTTTGGAGGTGCTTCGCAAAACGAATTTCCTATGGGCATGCTTCGCAAGATGAAAATGTCTTGCGAGTTCCTGCGGGTTTTTTCCCCTCCCCCCTTTTTCTAAGCCGCTAAGCCGCTTATCCGCTAAGCCGCTAAGCCGCTAAAAGCCGCTAAAAGCCACTAAAAGCCGCTAATAGCGCTAATAGCGCTAATCCGCTAATCCGTCAATGGGCTTGCTTCGCAAGACGAAAAAACCGCTAGACAAAGAGACTCGCAGAACGGATTCTTTTCGTCTTGCGAGGCACCACTGTACTGCCTACCATAATACAACATTACAGAACTATCCTAGTTAGTGAGTATGAAAATCTCTAAATCTGACACATTAGGACTTAATGTGAACTTAATGTGAACTTAATGTGAACTTTCTGGGTGCTGACAAGCAGACCCCCATTATCCATGCATTGAAATACACACAGAGGTGCCAGCTTCTTCAGAGGATTGAGGGGGCCCAACACGATGTTGTGAGGGGCCAAGGGGTGGAGCCGAACACCCTCTGAAAATTGAGGTGGGCCAGCCCCTTCAAAAATGCATTGGGGGTGCCAAAACTGCCTCAGCCCCTAGGAGTCGATGTCTGTAAACACTCATTTGCTACATGCATCCTGGCACACAAATATCCACATGTAAGTAGGACTCAAAGTGACTGAGATGCTGGCTCTTTCATTGGAAGCATGAAGAAGCATCCCATCATGAAGAGGGTATCCCAGGGTTTCCCAAACCTGGGTCTCCAGCTTTTGCTGGACTTCAACTCCCATCATCACTAGTTAGCAGGACCAGTAGTCAGGGATGATGGGAGTTGTAGTCCAGCAATAGCTGGAGACCTAAGTTTCAGGAACCCTGAGGTACACAGATAGTGTGTTTCTTTTCTCCTATACGATGAGCCTTGATTCCTCTTGCTTTTGCACTGCTAAGATTCGGTATGTCCACTTCCAAATTTGATTAAGCCTTCAAAATTCTACTCCTTTGTAGCATACTATTTTTGCTATGTCACAGATAGTCTATCTCCTGTTTCTGCCATTGAAAACACCAACTGTACATTTTTGCATTGAAAAGTTCATTAGCAGAACATGTGAGGTTTTTTTCAGGGGGGACCCAATTTGTAAATCAGTTTACAATTCAAAAACCTTCCACTGGTTAGTGGAAACAACTAACAAAGTAATGTAGAGTAGTCAAGGGCACCATGATAAGCAGTGCAAATTAAAAACACCACTGCCTTAGCTATGGAAAGGATTTGTGAGACCATCATATATTGAACTTCGTCAGCAAAAATTGGGTGTTGTCTTATACATGGATAGTAAATGCAGAGAGGGGACGTGCGATTAATGGCAGCAGCAAGCAGGAGATTGGCAGCGGCAATTGGCTGGGTGATTGGCGGCTCTGGCAAATGGGCATGTGGGCTGTTGGTGGCGGTTGAGCGGGCAGACAATTGGTGGCTGCAGTGAGGTATGCGATTGGCAGTGGCTGTGGCAAGCGATTGGCAGTGACGGGCAGGTGGGTGAGCGATTGGCGGAAGTGACATCCCCCCCAAAGCTAAATAACTTAATTTCTTAATTTTGGGTTAAAAAAATAGGGGTTGTCTTATACATGGGGGCGTCTTATACACGGAAAAATACGGTAAACACATACTTATTCAGTTCTTTTCAGTTCTGCCTTAACTACCACTATTACTCAGTGTGATATCTCTTTTGAGGTTCTCTAGTTTATATGCTACAGATAGGGAATCTGTGGCTCTCCAGATGTTACCACAGGTTTCTCCTCCTCCTCCTCTCCTCCTCGTCCTCCTCACTTTGGGAAAGCTGGTTGCCATTAACATCTCTTGTTTGATTCACTGTAAAACTAGGCCAAGGTCTTTGGGTCTTTTCACAGCAGGTCTCATCATTGATGTGCTGTGGTTTCCTCCTGCTATTAGAAGGGACGTTTCTCTAGTGGTAGCACACACAGATCTGCTCAATTATCACAGGAATGTACTTGTCCTTCCACTGAATGCCTTCTCCATTTCGCCAAAGCCTATGAGTTGAAGAGTCTTTCTAAGAGTGCTGGCACAATTATGGGAGAATAGTATTCCCGAAAGAAAGAGACTCTAGAATTGTGTTTACAGCTCTCTAGATTCTTCCTCTTTCTCACACACATGCACACAAAGCACTTGGTGTGCAATATGACAATACATCAGAATCTGTTCCCTTTGTATTCTCACAGTAAATAAATGTTTAGTTCAGAATGGAAATACCTCTTGCGTATCAATGATTTAATATTTAGTAGCAACATACATGATATTTCAGCGTAATACAAAGTGTTTATGTTTCACTTAAATGTCAGTGTTTGAAATGCAAGAACTAGGATGTGACAGTCATGTTTTTAAAAGAACCAGACACATGTCTTCAGATGAACAATTTATGTATTTTTTATTTATTAGATTTATATATCGCCCTTCGTCATAAGATCTCAGGATGGTTCACAGAATAAAATACAGGATAAAAACAAGTAAATAAGTAAAACTAAACAGCAAAACAATAAGCCCCCCTCCCCACAGACACATTTAAAAGGCTGTAGAATATGAAGCTGAGGCTCCAGTACTTTGGCCACCTCATGAGAAGAGAAGACTCCCTGGAGAAGACACTGATGCTGGGAAAGATGGAGGGCACAAGGAGAAGGGGGTGACAGAGGACGAGATGGTTGGATAGTGTTTTCAAGGTTACCAGCATGAGTTTGACCAAACTGCGGGAGGCAGTGGAGGACAGAGGTGCCTGGCGTGCTCTGGTCCATGGGGTTACGAAGAGTCGGACACAACTAAACGACTAAACAACAACAGAATATTAATCAGTTGAAGGTCTGCTTTAAGAGGAACATTTTCTATTGGCATCTAAAATAGTGAAGGTGCCAAGCGAACCTCCCTGGGGAGAGCATTCCACAAACAGGGAGCCACTACAGAGAAGTCCTGTTCTTGTGTTGCCACGTGGAACAGGCACACAAAGAAGGGCCTCGGATGATGAAGACAGAGTCTGGGACAGTTTATATGTGGAGAGGTGGTCCTTGAGGTATTGCGGTCCTGAGCCATTTAAGACTTTATAGATCAAAACCAGCATTTCGAATTGAGCCCCAAAACTGGCAGCCAGCACAGTCAGGCCAGGATTACTGTAATATGCTCAAACTATTCAGAAAGCCTTCATATAGTGGGGTATTGTTTATTTATTGTATTTGTAGCCCATCTTTTTGTCAAAAGAACTCAAGGTGGCATACACAGTTCTCCCACCTCCTTCACTGAAGAATAGTGACTGGCCCAAGCTCATCCACTGAACTCTGGTCTCCAACACTCTAACCACTAGTCTAGCTATGAAACCACTATACCGCACTGACCTCAGTATTGGAACTGTGTCTTTGAAATACGTGGGCAATTAAGCATTTCCTGTTTTGTTCCTATTGAACAATTTACTAGTCTATGAATATCAGTATAAGACATAGTCTGGTTTGGGACCAACTGTAGCACAGGAAAAATAAAATATTATTAAGAAGCACAGATATTGCTTGCATGATTTTTTTTAAAATAACTACTTAACTATACGTATATTTTAATCAGTTTATTTGGAAGATTAATCAGCCAGTTTTAATGGGTGGGGGACATATTCTAATTTTAGTCTTTATTTTTCGCAAGCTTGAACAACCCGTGACCCATCAGGCTGAACACAGTCTGTCAGTCATGCATGTTAGATTTTATGGGTTCAGTATAATGACTGTTGCTTGTTGCCCATCTGGGGCTGTAGTCTGTTTCAGTATAAGGCAGTTTTATGTGTACTTGTGACTTCAAAAATGAAGGGGTTGTCAATGTCTTGCTAGGTCCTTATTCCTGGTTGTTGGGTGACAAGTTAGACGGGGCTGTTTTAATCAATTATATTCCACTTGCTTCCGTATCTCCCAAAAAACCTGTATTAAGTTTTTTGTAACTATTGTTCAATTTAAGCAATTATTGATTCGTTAACTTGTTAGCAGAAAACAGAATAGCAACTGCATGTTCTCAAATAGTTGGCAACCCCATGCATGATAATTTTATGATTCTAACGGAGTCAGATCAACACAAATAAACAACTAAATTGCTTCAGTTCTGCCTGATGTGAGGCTTTGTTTTCTTTGAGAGAGGGTTTGCCAATTTTCCAAACTGTTCTGTTGACTGAAAATGTGCATCCATTCTTAGCATCACAGTATTAAGGCGCAATTTTGAAACTCGGATCATACGATGACTTGCATTAAGTAATTAAAGAAATTGTGCATCGTCTCACTTGGGTTTATACCCAGAGTACATATGTATTGCATGTACTGTATACCAGATATCGGAATCTATTTTTGTATTCCCCCAGCTCAGAAATGCAAACGATGGGTTCATTTTGTACGTGAGTAGTAATGGTGAGGTTCTTCCCTCGCCCAGGATATTTTTTTGTCAAGCTTTGTCCAGTGGTATGAATGGCAAGCAGTGGCATTGCAATGCATACGGTGCCTGGGAGAAAAAATGGGACTGTGTCCAGTTGTGTCCCTTATGCCCCAGTTGCGTACATAGAAAGGTTGTGGCAGGGATGTGCACCCCAACCCCTTTACTCTTTAATCTTGTACGTTTCCTTTTTAACCCCAGATTTGCTCTGAAAGCCTGAAGAAGGCTCATGCCTGTTTTATAAATGAAACCATTTGTGTTCATACTTTTCCTGTTTCTCACAGTACAAATTATAATGACACGTTGCTGTGTGAACAATGATGCTTATCTAAAGATGTGAATTTTGCATTCAGAAACCATGCTATACCTTTGTTGCTCCTGTTATGCCCTCGCCTTACCTCAGCCTTGGAACAGATTTTTTTATATTCCTCCAGCTCATAACAACGAGCCAGAGAATTCTTCTATGAGTAATTTTGCTGACATCAAGGAGACTGCTTGTGGAGTAAGGTGTTGTTTTATCTATAGCTTGGCTCGGCTGTGGGCTTCGAGCATATGACTATCTCTGGGTTACCCAAGTGGTCCAGCTGATTTCACAGCTGTCTCGTATTTGCACCTCGAACATCTTGGAGGAGGAGGAGGAGGAGAAAGTTGCCCTTAAACTTCTGTACAAGACATAGCAAGACGAAAACAAAATCTTTGTGCGGGCATCAAGGATGTCACTTTATATTCACTGTTACATTGTTATTTTCCTGTGTTGCCCTTTGGCTCATGCCGCTGTGTCTGTGGCATTATCATAACAACTGTTATTCGTTGTTCAAGGTGATTCGTGTAAAAAAACAAAGCAGCAGTAGCAGCAGCGATGATGCATTCTCACTACATAGCAGCTGGATCTTAATAACCGCCATCTTAAAGGGTGATTGAAGGGGGATTTTCCTTTAAAGTTCAGCTATGTACACTCAAATCTAGTCTCAACCTGAGGCTTAGAAGAGGAGGCCCGTAAATTTCAGTTAGAAGGAAATTAATTAAGGACCTTTCTTGGTGTTAGCTGCTATTTTACCAAGCTAAATGTGCAAGGACCCCAGACATCTTCTACCTCAGGGGAATCACATTTTCACCGCACTCAAGAACATCAAGCAATTCTTCTCTGGCTTTGTTGGGGCAGGAACTGAGCCAACATTTATTAGAAAACATTTGTTCTTTGTTCCCTCCCCTTAGGGGGAAAAAAGGAGACTACTTATCTTAATATTCTCCACTGCTTTATGTGTGGCAGCTGCCATCTTACCCCCTTCCCCCCTGCCACATAGTGCTAAATCCAAGGGATTGTGGAAGATACAAAATGGCGGTTAGGGTGCTGTGCCGTTTGCTGCTGCCACTGTCATTTCTGGTCAGAGGAGCAGGAAGCCCTTGAGAAAAATGAAAGAAGCTATTCTACTACCATTGCTAATGGTGAGCCCCAGCCCTCAGAAACTTTTGGAGAAATTATTCTCTGCACACCGAGGAGCAATTCAGAGAAATGGTCTCCCCAGTTTCTCTGCTGACAAATGGGGTGGATATTTTTGAGATGCCATTTGTTCACAGTTCTAGTCAGGAAATGATGGGGTGAGCACAGCTTCATGGAAGTCCACTCCTGTGTTACTTCAGAGGAATAACTTGGTGGTTAATAGAATGTCCAAATTGTCCAGGCTAATCTCACTTAAGCACTCTTTCTTCAGGCAGCAGGCCCAGGTTTCTCCTTGTTTTATGCCACAGCTATGGAATAGGAAGATGCCAAGCAGAAAAAGCTTGATTGCTGATGGAGAGAAAATAAGACTGAATCTGTCCAAAATAGTTTAAACAAATGCTGTTTTGCATTCATTTTAAACATAATGAGGGCAACGAAGAATCCATTGTTTCCTCCCCTAGATAATATCTGCTGGATGCTATCTAGGAAAGGTTTTATTTTTTTAATGTGAAAGGGTAGTTCCACCCCAGTTTCAGAAATTTATGTCCCCCATGACCCACCCCCATGACTAAGTTGCTAAACATTTTGCAGATAAAATCTTGCAGCCATTTCAACATGGATTCCTCAGTTTTTGCAGATCAAGAAAGGATTCCAAAACGTTTGCTTGTTCTGTTTTGTGTCCTCAGGATACATTTAAATTGTTGTTGCTGGAGGCTATGTGGACAAAATCCTTGAATATTTGAAACCCACCCCTTGCTGCCTCTATCCTTGCCTTGGAAAGTCTCCTTCTTTTAGTGATGGATATTTACCATGGCTGTTAACAGCAATTCAACTTAGGCTGAGTTGTTTTAACAATGCCATGGCTGCTTGTTAAAACAACTCAGGCTAAGTTGAATTTGTTGTTAACAGCCTGGGTAAATAAGTCACTGGAGGAAGGGGCACTTGCTGGTAATTTAAAGGAAGCTGTGATCCAACCATTTCTCTTTTAAAAATAGCTCTCGTGTGACCTACTGACTTAAATAAAGCAGGGTAATTTCACATCTTCCTTCTGGGGTCAAAAACAAACAAACCAACCCAGAGAGGCCAGTGATGTGGCAGCTTCAGGTATTCTTGGGTGAGATGGAAGTTATGGACACATGCTAATCAGAATTTAGGGAAGGTTTTGGCACTGAAACCATCTTGATTGCCTGCTCAGCAATCTTCATCTAGGAAAGAGAGTGAACTGCGGCTCATTCTTCTACACCTCTTGAAGACATTTAGCAGTAAAGACCAACAAATTCTTCTCTGTCACCTGAGATCAATGGGTATTGGAGGGACAGAGTGGGAGCGATCCTATTTTTACTTGACTCATTGATGCCAAAGTGGATGGCTGAATGAACTTTGAGGTATGGCAAGAGTCTTTCTTCTCTCCAGTGCATTTTAACTATCTATATTTAATAGCCGAGAGAGATCGTTTGGCATTAAGGAATGCGGTATCAGCCCTATTTGTTATGTGCACCCACCTCAGGAACAGCGGTTTAGACCTTGGATGCTTGGAGATGGTTACAGGTTAGATATGGGAAGCTAGTGGTACTTAATCCAGACAAGACAGAGGTTATGATAGTAGGGTGATTTAAAACTGGAGGACAAGGAGGACAACTTGGAGGAAGGCGTGATGCTAGATCCTGCTCTAGTCCATGCTGGGATCTGCAATTTGTTCACAGGGTCCTGAGTAGCCGGAGTGTACTCGCATCTAGTATTACTTTGGATGGTGATGGAGAGGAGAGAGGGAAAGAGACAGAAGGAGCGGGGAATCCCTTTTGCCACTCTGATCTTGTTGCTACTTCTAAGAAAATAAAATGGAAGGGAAATGACCAATACTTTGGTCACCTCATGAGAAGAGAAGACTCCCTGGAAAAGACCCTTCTCCTTGTGCCTTTCACAACATCAGGGTCTTTTCCAGGGAGTCTTCTCTTCTCATGAGGTGACCAAAGTATTGGAGCCTCAGCTTCACTGAGAGCCAGTGTGGTGTAGTGGTTAAGAGCGGTAGTCACGTAATCTGGGGAACCGGGTTCGCGTCTCTGCTCCTCCACATGCAGCTGCTGGGTGACCTTGGGCCAGTCACACTTCTTTGAAGTCTCTCAGCCCCACTCACCTCACAGAGTGTTTGTTGTGGGGGAGGAAGGGAAAGGAGATTGTTAGCCGCTTTGAGACTCCTGAAGGGGAGTGAAAGGCGGGATATTAAATCCAAACTCCTCCTCTTCTTCTTCTTCTTCTTCTTCTTCTTCTTCTTCTTCTTCTTCTTCTTCTGGACCTGTCCTTCCAGTGAGCACTCACAGCTGATTTCCTTCAGAATGGAGAGGTTTGATCTTCTTGCAGTCCATGGGACTCTCAAGAGTCTCCTCCAACACCATAATTCAAAAGCATCTAGCATTCAGTTCCTTTTGTGGGTTTTTTGATTTTTTTCTTTTGGTGGTGGTGGGTGGGGAACTCGGGAAAAGTCCAAGCCAGATCTTAGGAGAGTCAGCCATCCCTAGGTCAATCAGCTGGTTGAACAGTGAGCACATGGGGATGAATAATCTCTTGGGGAGAAATCCTGTACATTTGAAACTAGCATATCCAAGAGAATAGGAGTCTAGCAACGTTATCTTTCTTTTCTTTTTGATATGAAAGGGCATTCAGTCATGGGATCCCATACCTGCAAACTGAAATTGTACAATGACCAAACAGTTTTACCACTTCATCTGTTGCTTTAGAACATGGCTGATATCAGCTATAGCTCAGTCAGTAGAGCATGAGACTCTTAATCTGAGGGTCCTGTGTTTGAGCCCCATGTTGAGCAAGAGATTCCTGCATTGCAGGGGGTTGAACTAGATGATCTTCACGGTCCCTTTCCGCTCTGAAATTCTATGATTCTCCTGTTCCTTTCCTCCTGGCATTCTCTGCAGGCATAATAAGGGGCCCTTCCACTCTCCTTCTCTTGCATCAAGAAAGGCCTTTCATCTTCTACTTCTTTAATCACAGTTGTCTCTGGCACTAATGCTTCTATCTTTGTCTTATCACTTTGTGGGCTGGTGGATAAGCCCTTGTTTAATAGAAGAAAGGGTTAATCAGGCCAGGCAAAAAGTAAGCTACTGGCAACTGAGTTATTGAATAGCTGTTGTTTTCAATAATGTATGAACTGGCAGAGTTGTGTCAAGCATGCACATCTTCAATACTTGGTGTAGCTACTTTAGAAGTACAGAATGTGTTCTTTTGAAATACATAATGAACAAAGGAGAGAGCAAACTAAAGCTGTGGTTTGCACCCTAAGTTCCCATGAGTGGAAAATTCCACCTCCACGCTGCAGGGATGTGGAAGATCTCAGCTTGTTGCACATAACACCAGTTCTGAGAGATCTGCATTGGCTCCCAGTACGTTTCCGAGCACAATTCAAAGTGTTGGTGCTGACCTTTAAAGTCCTAAACGGCCTCGGTCCAGTATACCTGAAGGAGCGTCTCCACCCCCATCGTTCAGCCCGGACACTGAGATCCAGCGCTGAGGGCCTTCTTGCAGTTTCCTCATTGCAAGAAGTGAGGTTACCAGACAGAGGGCCTTCTCGGTAGTGGCACCCACCCTGTGGAACACCCTCCCTTCAGATGTGAAGGAAATAAGCAGCTATCCTATCTTTAAAAGACATCTGAAGGCAGCCCTATGCAGGGAAGTTTTTAATATTTAACGCTGTGTTGTTTTTAACACTTGATTGGGAGCCACCTAGAGTGGCTGGGGAAACTCAGCCAGATGGGCGGGGTATAAATTAATAATAATAATAATAATAATAATAATAATAATAATAATAATAATAATTCATGAGTGCTCTGCCAAAAATCATGTAGGATTGGGGGTGCTGCACGCGTGCATGCAAAGGGCACCCTCAATTTGATGTGGAGAGCAGTCATTGTGGCATAAGCTCTACAGACTAGAGACCACTACAGTTATAAACCTTATATTACAATTGCAAAAGGCCAATACCAGCCTGGTTCTGTAACTAAGGGGAGTAAAGCATTCTGCCCAGAAAATATTTGTAAAAGGAATGCAGTAATATGAGTTAGTGAAGTGGGGTTGGTGATGCGAGACTGGGTTCTCTGGCATTTAGCAGATAACTAGAACAGTCAGTTTCATTCACCTTTCTTTTCTCTGTCTTCATTTTTCATTCATTTTCCCACGAGAAATACAGCACCTACACACCCTTCAACATGCCAAAGAGGAAAATCGGGATGCACATCTTTTGGGGTCATGCTCCTGCACAAGTCACATGACTGGTGGGAGAACACAATCTCATGGGAGCCAAAGCAGGACATCCCGGGATCCAATCAGAAGCCAGAATTGCTTCTATAATTCTGGGAAGTACCCAGTATTTTAGAAGTACCCAAAGCAGTGTGCACAAAGTGAAGCCTGACATACAGCAGGGGAGTGTACAAAGCACGTATTACTTTCTGCTGAAACGGGTAGTGCTAGATGTTTCCAGCACTTCTGTAGACCAATTTCTGGCACAACGTCCAACAACCTCTGTTCAGCGCTGACATTCTTACAAAGTAGTTGTTATAAGGCTCACACTAATGCAAGCACTCTTCCTACTGCAACGACTTGGGAACCACGTATAGTGTCTTTGCCTTAGCAGGATTCAGCTTCAGTCTATTGACCATCACTTATAAAAACTTATTGTCTAGCAGCATTCTCTGGAATTAATCTCTGCCTTGTAAACTCTAGATCTGCACTTCCCTGATGCTTTGATAGGCCCTGAACACCCCTGCAAGCATTTGCAAACACCGGTCTAAATGCTCTTACTCAGTTTTCTATTTCCATTCAAAGAGCTTTAATCCCTGCCCATTAAATTCGTTTGTATGAGGCTCATCATTCCTCACAGGCACTGTGTCACTCATAAAAGGATGAATGCTGCAGTGTGCTCCTTGCATGACAGAGCTTAAAAATGACACTCAACAGACTACTACTGACCCAGCAGAATAGGGGGGGAACATTGATCTGGCAACCTCTGGCCGTTCCGCCAAGCAATAAACATTTTCTAGCTTCTTGCAGTGACTTGCACACAACACTGTTTTCTATATTAAATTTAGCTTTGGGGCATTATTACTTTGAAAGCAATCCAAATATTGTGTTTATATTGGAAGATCTAAATGAGGCACAGTCAGCTGTGCACAGAATTCAAAACAATAACCCTGGGAAAAGAACATTCTCTTTGGTTGCAACCTCATGGGCTATTGTATCAATGGGTATATCAAATCACCCAAGGAATCTGGTTCTCTGAATTCAAACTGATGAAGAAGATGAAGAGTTTGGATTTGATATCCCGCTTTATCACTACCTGAAGGAGTCTCAAAGCGGCTAACATTCTCCTTTCCCTTCCTCCCCCACAACAAACACTTTGTGAGGTGAGAGACTTCAAAGAAGTGTGACTAGCCCAAGGTCACCCAGCAGCTGCATGTGGAGGAGTGGGGAATCCAGTGTGGAGACTTCTGTCTGTTGTTGGCACATACTGGCCAGTGCCAAAGGGCTTCTTTTCAGTGGTGATTACCAGTTTGTGGGCAGTAGTGGAAGAAAGATTTTCATTAGGTATGGCTGCTACTGCTTTCCAAAAAGTTCTGAAGCTGTGCTTCCCTATTTTCCCCCTTTTCTATTTCATTAAGCCCCACTAAACCCCAGGGGACTTCCTTCTGAATAAATGTATTCACAGCAAGGCATGGATGAGTCTGTCAATTTCAGTTTCTGTTTCTCACTTTTCTAGACTTAAATTCAGTTATCCATATTTCCACAACAGTTTGTGAATTTGCTTTTAAGGATCCTCATAAAAATTCATCAGCAATTTACCATGCATTAACACCTTTCTGCAGGCAATTTAACCCACTAGATTTTTTTTGGTAAAGTCTAATTTCCTCTAATATATTTTTGTATGCTGTCTTCACTAATATATGCATTTTAATGCACACCTTACCTTATTATGTGCATTTTTGGTACACGTGACTTGTCTGGCTGGACAACTGTGTTGAAAGATTCAAAACTGTAAATTTCAAAGGATGTCTGCCTTATGGTTCATATATTGTCTTGGAAAGTGCCAATTAGTTACATTTGCCTTTAAATGTGTATGGAATTCAATTTCTCCTCCCTCCCTATTTATGGCACAGCTAGGGATGGAGGAGAAATACAATTTAGTATACATTTAATGCTGAATCTATCAATTCCACACTTTTCAAAACAATACACAAACCATAACACAGCCTTCGAAATTCACACTTCTCTGAACATTGCAATGGAGTTCTCCAACTGAATTGAGTTTAGAAAACTACATGTATTAAGAGAAAGTGTCCAAAAAAATGAAGTTATTGGTGTAACTAAGCAGAAATGCATTCTATTATGAACACTGCTCGCAGAAATGTGCGCAATAGTCGAAACTGCATATGAAATAAATTTTATAAATTTCTGCAAAATGTGGAAAACTGAATTTAAGACTGGAAAAGTAAGAACCCGAGAGAACCAAAATTGACATTTCCTTCCATCACTGAGCACAACCCACCTCTGCACTGACTGCCTTGCCAGTTTTTCTGTCGCTCCCGCAGATGATTCACCAACTTTTCAACCCCAAAGACACACTTTACACAAGCACTTTGAAAAGGGGTCTTAGTATGTCTTATCAACTCATTAAAAAAATGTGGCATTGGAAAAAGGAAAACCAGGTATTTTGAACTTTGGGAAATAAGGAGAGACTGTAACAAACTTAGATCCCATCCCTCAGAGCTGTAGGTTTCAGCTGCCTTCTCCGGCATATGTTGATGTAAAAGAGATGGTTGCACTTTTAGCTTTGAATATTTCTCACCAATTGATTCCCCCTGGCTGCATGCCCAGAGTCTCTGAGTATCATACTCTCCTAATGAAGGCTATAGAGCATTTCTTTGAATAGACTCCTGCCAATATCAAAGTGGGGAAGCAAAAACAAAAATGCTACTGTGATGTGCAATTGTTAACTTTGAAAAGGAACCTTGGTATGCAGGTTAGAACAATATTCAAGGAGGAGATGGAGAAAATCATGGCAAACCCCAGTAACAAATGCAATGGTCACTGGGGAGTCAAAACCTTTATGCTTCAGGCCCTATTTAGACAGCAGAGAATGGTTTTCAATGCAAGAATGTTGTATTTAATAGCATTTGCTCCATGCTGAGGCAGGATGTAGAAATAGCCAAGGAAAGAGACGAGTTTTAAATACATACTTGGTGAGCCAGGCGGTTATTTCACCAAATGAGTAGTGCCGCAGCTGGGACCACACTGTGACAAAATTTAAAAAAGCAAGGGGGAAGAAATGGACTCTCTTTTCTCGAAGGGAAAATGTTTCACCACCGGCTAGACAAAATGTTGTGCCGCTGTATATAGCTTTAGCTTCCTCATTGTCTCAGCAGTGTTTCCAAATACTGTTTAAGCCATGGAAAGAGAACCCATAGCCTGTTGTTGGGGTAGATGTTACTGAACCAGAAGTTCCATCAGCATTAGCTGGCATGCCCAATGTTCAGCAATGATCAGCACTGTAGTCCGCTGACATATAAAATATTAAAAGTTCCCCATCCCTGGTTCAACAAGATCTCAAGATTTTGATTATATTTGGAATTGGAGGCATTAAGGCTTGGTATATAAAACAAAGACCAGCAGGGACTTCTTTCTGCAGCTATCTGCAAACAATGAGTGGTCCATAGTCCAAAATGAGTGGTCCACAGTCTGAAGCAGAAGCAGGAGAGGAGGGAGGCCAAGAGGCAGAGATGAGTCAGGCTGGTGAAGAAGCCCCTCCTGCTGTGACAAGCTCCTCTTCCCCCCAGTCTTTCATAACCAGAAGAGGTATGAAGAGGGGTCAGCAAAGACAGGCACACAAACATAGTCTCTGATTGCTTGGGAAGGACCTGGGAGAGGAGACGGCTTAGGTAGCTATGGGAAGATGGAGGCCAACTGCCTCATATGGGCAAGATCTACCAAGAAGAATTGCTGTACTCACTGGGCCTTCCCCCCTGAGCAGGCCTTGTTTCTTCACTTACTCCATGTGGTTTATTGCTGGCCTGTTCCTGTCAGTAGATGACCCTTTGAGTCCCTTCCATCTCTACAATGCTGTTCTCAGACCTGAATTTCCTCACCCCACCACATAGTCTCGTGTTAAACTCATGAATAGATCTAGCATTGGATTTTCTCCTGACATCTGTAAACTCCCTGACACTTGATATGATCACATATATCAATTCTAGACCTTTACAGGTCCCAGTCCAACAGTTTGGATTGTGTTGCCTCTCCAATTTAAGTATTCCAGTTCAATGGGGACTCCCTTCATGTCTTGTTCCACATACTTGCTTCAGAAGCCTTCATTTCTGGAATCTTGTTTTTAGGCCCCGTTGATGTCATTTTATCATCATAAAAAATATCCATGTCCTTTAAAGTTTGCCATTTGCCTGATTATTCTACCACACACAGAATGCCACTTAATTCAGGGAAAGTTGTTTTGGACGTGCAATTTCAAGAGGCAAGAAACAGAACAGGCTTTCTTTTCTGCAGTGCGGTGGTGGGGGAGCAGTTAAATTATTCGAGGACCTTCAATAGGGTAAATGTAAATGTAAATCCTATGGGCAAGCTAAACAAGCACCACTTGGATGCTTATTCACTTCAGTCTTTTGGCGTTCACTCTGCTGGGTTTGTACTATGAAATGGCTCCTGTGGCTTTGATGTGGAAAATGAGAATGTTCTTTAACAGCTGATGTGGGAATAAAGAAGTAAATACAAGGAAACTCTTACCAGCTCTTTGTATTAAGTGCACTAAGTAAGTGTAACTAACTGCATTATGTTATTGATTTATCAGGATTTGACCAAGAGTATTTCCCTTTGCCCTTTCCTCCCCCCCTTTTTTTGTTTAAGGACAAGGACACACACCACCAAAAGCGCAAAATAAGGGAAACGAGCCAGCCACTAACTGGGTTACTGATAAATGATACTGATTACACTTCCAGCTGTCTCCATGAAGTATCCAAGGAACGCTTAATAATGACCTGAAATTGACTGGGGCTCATTGACCCTAGTGATTTAATTATTAGATATGAAATAAAATATACTTTCCGGGATGAGTCTATAATTTTAAATAAGGCTGTCTACTTAAAGAACCACAACTATAATGAGACCCCAAAATGTGGACCAAATTGCTCAAATAATGGGAATTTAGGCAACTGATTGTGAGAAAATAAGGGAATTACAGGTGATACAATTTTATTTTTATTTTTATTGCATTGCATGGTGATCTAGGCAGCCTGAGAATGCCTTAAGGGATGACAATTGCAACTTATAAAACTGTTTCTTTCATGGAGAGCTCACTGCTTTCAATGGGATTACCCCAGAGTAGCAGCAGCACTCTGGTCTAAATTTTTTTCTTTTCTTCAGGTAGTCCAAAATGAAGAATTGTTTTAAGGGTCCCACATAAAATCCTGGGCAACCTAGTACCTCTTTCTTGATCATCATACTTGCACTATAAGCAATCTGTGAGTGTTCGTCATTGGGCTGCAACCTTGGGTTCTTGAAAATAGTGAGATTTAAACAGAAGAGCATAGCTGAAGTCAGAAGTAACCCATGGTGGGCTGAATGTAGGGAGCTAGAGGGAACGAAACTGCAGCTATCCTTTCAAATGGCTCTGAATTCTGCAGGTTTTGTTTATTTATTGATCTGTCAAGATGTGCATATTGCTTAATCATCAAAACGTCTAAGCCGTTTACATACAGTTTAAAATATACATGAAAATCACTGATAAAATCAGATGTTAAAAATAAGTTCGCCTTAAAAAATGTAACAATAAAATAAAATCATGCATTAAAATAGATGTCAAATTTACACGTCTGTGTAGGCTTGCTTATATTTATTCATTCATTCAGCTGCATTTTTACAATCATGAAATGCATATTTTGGGAGGGAAATAACATTAAAATACGTAGTGTATGCTTATGAAAACAATGAACACTAGGAACACATGAATCACATAACTGTAAAGGTGGAAGGTGTCTGAGGGTCATCTAATCCATACCCCCTGCAATTCACTGAGGTTGGGGTCTAGACTGCAATCCTGTAAACATTACATTAGGGGAAATGGCCTGCACTTCTATGGCAAAAAAGTAACCTCTCTCTCTCTCTCTCTCTCTCTCTCTCTCTCTCTCTCTCTCTCTGTCTCTCTCTCCTTTCCTGTCTCAGCTGCTATAACAATCGCCCTTTGCTGCCTAATCTGTCTTTCCTTGCCCCATCATGCCTACCACATTGCCTGTCTTACACTCACAGAGTCGTCATCCCCCCTCCCCACAACCCGGTTATTATTATCATGCCCATTACTATTATTCAAATCAGGTAGGGGGCATGAGTGATATTAGCTGCTGCAAAAACCTTAATAATGATAGCCAGTCCCCATCTTTCAGCCTTTCCCCCCCCTGTTTTGGTCTGTTGAGGGAAGGCAAGGCAAGGTTTCCAGCTGAGTTGCAATAATAAAACTGTTATCTCAGGCTAGCAAAAAGCATTGACACTCGTCTGTTTATCAGGAGGTTTCCTTTTGATGGATGGCACCTCGGTTGCATCCGGTAGCACTACGGCTCGCCAGGCTGAGGTGTGGCTGCTGTACATAGACCTGTAGAGCATGCAAGACTAGGCCCCAGAGGAGCACCCATGGTCAACTTTCCCCTCTTCTGATTTTCCTTTTTTCATTATGTTTGACATTTCTGAGTATGAGCTTTGTTCCAGGCTATTAGCCTATGGCAGTGGGCTGGTGAGGTGAGACTTGCAACTGACAGAACTAAGAGAGAGGTGAGCTCTTTCTCCTAGTCTCCCTTTTTAAAGAAAGATATTAAATTGGAAGATTGTCTCTCCCCCTCCCTCTTCTAACCTGTGGTGCTGAGAAATGAATTCTGTTTTGCCTAGACAGTAACAACCCTCACAAAACTGAGACTCCCTCTCGTTTTGAATTAACACATATATACGTTTAAAGAGAACATTAATTTGTTCTCAGAGCTTTACACAAAAACAATAAATGTCACCTACCCAAGGCCCAGATTTTCCACTACATTTCTCCGCAAACAGGGAGGGGGGAAATGGGACTCAAACGTATGGCGATCACTTGTAGTATGAAAAAATAGCAAAATAAGGCAGGTTAAATGTTTCCTTTGTCAAATGCTGTGATTTAGCATGTGTGTCAGGGGGTGAGGAATTATGTACTAATAACACTCAGGCCCCCAGCCACCCTCGATTTTCATGTCTCTTTCTCTCCCTTGTTATGCAAACATCACCCCCATCCCCAGTATGAACTTGGAGCAAATAATGTAAATCTATAAAGAGGCACTTAAAATACTTTTCAAGGCATAATATTTTTAAAATATGTGCAATTTTATGACAAAATGGCTGTGCTCTGCCTTGTGTCAACTGTGAAATCAGTATTAAATGTGCAGTACACACTGAAATGCTTTATACATAGGGGAAAAACAACAACAATAACGTCCAACAACGTAGTAGAATGGTTGAGTGGTACTTATAATGACATGATGACATGTAGCAATCCTGAATGTTGCCGGATCATTTACTACCTCGTGTTTGTAGCCGTTCCAGAATTCAGGTGGCTGGCTGGGAGTCATTCTTCAGGAACAGACAGGAAGGATTTCCCCCTCCCTCCCCGTCTTAAATAGTAAGTCTGATCCAAACCATAACCCCCTATAGATATGAGCCTGGATTTGTTTAGGTGAACAAAACAGAGCCTTGTTCGCCAGACCTTGGATCTAACGTACTGCAGCTCTAACATTTACATATCATTTAGTAATACCGTCTGCTTTGAGTAACTTATTGACTGAAGTCAGAAACATATGGGGCAAGGTAATGAAAGACACATAATTGACTCTGAAAGAAGGAAGAGATCATTTCTGCTGATCGGCTATGAAACGGTTTTGTTTTTTTCCAAAATCACAGTTCGTTTTGTCCTGTCTGAAGCGGATTGCTAGCCAGTCGAAAACTGGACTGTTTGGGGAAATTAGTACAGATGTGTAGAATCTAAAATGATTTTAGATATTTCTTAGCAGAACATTTTGGTAAAATACATGCATTAAGTGTGGGGAAATGCTATATGTTCACATTTGAGTCATGTCTTGTAGGGCTTGGGTTTCTCTAGGTAATGGCTGTGTTTTAAATGTGTCAAAGCATTTATGTTGACAGGTTAATGCACAGCTCAGTCAAGACTAGCTGTGATTTGGAAAACATCTCCACTTATTTTTGGCGCTGTCCTAATGAAATGCACGAGTGCCAGTAGTTTTTGGGTTCCGGTCACAACACGGCAGTCTAGAAAAAGGTAGGTGTTTCTTGAAAAGCCACTGGGCCCAAACACACAACGAAGGCTACAGTTCTTATAGCACTCTTCTCCGCTGCAAATTGTATTCAAGCGCAACTTTTCTGGGTGGTGCCATCATTCTGATTCAGGACACACAAAAGAATGGCTGCTCACCCTTCTGAGGTGGGCAGTGGTTGTGGACCTCCGACCCATCAACCACCCCCCAGCAGCAGAAGTCATGTGTTGGTTGGCCATTAAGGGAACTCCCTGGCCAGAATTGAGCAGGATTTCCTGCCAGAAAATCAAGATAAAAATGGGCCAGTCAGGGTCCCCACTGTAGGGGCAATGCCTTGCCGCCTGGCTGGGCATTGTGTCCTGAACCAGCGGCATATACAGGGTACCCTGTTAGAGGGGTCTCGGTGGAAGTCTCTGTCTAGAAACCAAGAGGGAGGCAGATACAACTTCCAGCAGCAACTTTAGGATGACCACCTCCATAGATAAACATCTTGGGGGAGGCTCACATGACCCTGATGCAGCTTCAGTCCTCCAGCTGGAGGCTGGAATGGATATGCACCCAATGCCTGTGCCAAAATTCAACCTACACCTGTAGTCAATAAAGTTGTGGCCATTTTTAATCCAGATCGTTGTCTGTTTGTGTTTGTTCTGTTACACCTATTGGTACTCACTGCCTGGGGGAGGGTTGCACTGCAACTGGTGCCGCGAAGGGGAATTAGACAAATCCATGGCATATAAACCTTTCAATGGCTACCAGCCATGATGTCTACATTCCATTTCCACTGTTGGAAGTAGGGAGGTTGCTGTCATGCTCAGATTCTGCTTGCGGGCTTCCCATGGGCATCTGGTTGGCTACTGTATCTGGTTGACCACTGTTAGACAAGGATGCTGGACTAAATGGGCCTTCGAAGAGAGCTTTTATGTTCCTATGCTTTATCAAATACAGTGGTACCTCGGGTTATAGATGCTTCAGGTTACAGACGCTTCAGGTTACAGACTCCACTAACCCAGAAATAGTACCTCGGGTTAAGAACTTTGTTTCAGGATGAGAACAGAAATCGTGCAGCAGCAGTGGGAGGCCCCATTAGCTAAAGTGGTACGTCAGGTTAAGAACGGACCTCCAGAACGAATTAAGTTCTTAACCAGAGGTACCACTGTATTTGGAAACTCAGGTGGCCAGAAGGAACCGTCAGAAGCAGCTTCTAATTCTATGCCAACAAAACACAACTGAAAAACACAACAGCTCCCCTGCCCAAGGCACATGTTTGGTGCATGCAGCGGCGGGCAAGAAGTCCGCCTTGAGTGATGTTCTAATGCAAACCTATCTAATTGCTGCTCCCAGAAACAATACGCAAAAAGGAGAAACACACAGGAAAGTGCTGATGACTTTCATGAGGTGTTTGCTAAAGGAAAAAAGTACGAACTGATGTAGAAATGTGAAGAGCAGAACTTAAGATTGCAGCCCCTAACGGACTTAGCTGAGATGATGAAATTGACATGTTTAATCAGAGAAAAGTCATTGTTAACATTTGTTAGAGATTGGGAACCTCTTGTGGACTTTTTGCATGAAAAAGAAAAAAATGATATCTGGATTTGAGGATAGAAGATAATGTTTGTTTATAGAAAGTAGCTTTGCTGGGTGTTATGTTGGATTGGACGAAGTGAATATTGTTTTTATACAGCAGACAGATGAAGAATCGGAAGTTCTTTACTTTCTGAATCTTATTTTTTCTATCTCTTTTAACCTTGTTTCTATTCTTCTTTTATTTCTTTTTCTATTTCTTTCTCTCCCTCCTTTGTGTGTTTTTATTGTATCTAGATAAAAGTCTTGGTTTGTTTTAAAAAGGGGAAATATTAAGCTTTATATTTTTCTCTATAAACCTTAATAAAATTTATTTTAAAAATAAAATAAAACTGCAACCCCTAATAGGAGCTACAAAGCCTTCCCTAAGATCTGATGAGTTTGGCAAAACACAGGAAGCTGAGTTAGATAGTAAGCTCACCTAGTTCAGTATGGTTGAAACCAGTTGGCAGTGGCTGTCCAGCAGTTTTCCCCCAGCCCTACCTGGAAATGTCAAGGACTGAACTTGGAACCTCTTGGATGCAAAACATGTGTTCTATGTACCGTTCTTTCCCTCAGACACGGTGCACAAATAAAAGGGGGGGGGGATATTTTGTTACCTAGGTTACAGGCTGCTCACCACCTACTGTCACTTTCTGTATGTTGCAACATTACATACTATTATTTCCACTGCAGCTAGTATGAAACAAACAATACTTTTATTTGCAGTTAAGCTATTGAGGGGGGCGGGGAGTCCACTGACAAAAATAACAAAAATTGAAGTGTCATGTTCTTCCCACACACAACAAACCATTCCATACTTTGAGACTTCTGCATTTAGATTAAGTTGCCGGAGGGGGGGGGGCAAACATGCTGAAAGGAAAATAAGTTCCGTTTCAGGTTGGAGGAAGCCGTCTTGGAACCAAATGCAAAATGACAACAGACTCCAACAGACTAAGGTTATCTGGAACTATAAAAGCAGTATAAACTACAAGGAAACCAAACTAGGCTAGGTGGGCCATTTGAATCCAAACGAGTATTTGGGATGAACTAGTTCATTTGACCAAAGTTCACAAAATGAGTTTTTTTAAAAAAAATCTTTGAACTATACATGACAATCTGTCCCACCATTGAACTCGTTTTGTTTAATTACTTTTGTTCATTTTGGAATAGAACTTGGGACGGCTTCTTGTCTGACTTCACATTCATCTTCCCCACAAAGAATCTTGTCACTCCATGTTGAATTTCATGCAGAATGAGACCCTGGGTGATGGTCACTGAATCATCAGGTATGTGCTGTTTGGGGCCAAGGCAGATAAAATTTTAGGCATCTCAACCTACTCTTTACTCCTTAGCAACACACGGATGGGTATGCAACACTACATTTAAATAATCAGTTTAGGTAAACCTGTGTTTACATATATCCTCTTCTAAAGAAAAGGCAACTTTCGTCAGAGTGATCTGTGTGAACATCTGTAACTGGGATGAGCCACTCACAATGTGCACCAGATAATGTGGGAACCTATCAAGAGTATTTGCACAGCTTATATCTTTGGCACTCTCAGTAATCCCATCTCTGGAATAGCATTTAATTGAAGATAAGTTCAGGTAGCTATAAAATGCTTTCTCGGGTTCTGCAAAACCTCTGGGTCAGGTGTTATTTTATTAGCACTCCAAGCCGTGTCAGGGTCAAATTTGCTCTCCAGAGATTTTCAAATTTCAAAGATATTTCGTGTGGCCCACTAGTTTGGTTCATAATCTATGCTCCTCGATACCACTGCAGCCATTTCGTTGTCCCAGAGTTCTGCTGCCTATAATGGAACAGCCACAGCTAGTATAGGACTATATATATGTGCAGAGAGTGAGCCACCATTTCCATGACTATATCTGCAGCTACAGTCATGGAGATGGTTGCTGGCTCCTGTGGTAAGCACTTGGAGTATTACTTCTTGATAAAGAAGCATGTATTGATTTTAAAAGGTACAGAGTTTCAAAATAATCATACAACATGGTTTACAAAAATATTAAAGGCACTTAGTTACAAACTATATAATACGTAATTATGCAATAAACCAATAAAAGGTCAGGATGGGGAGGGGAAGGGTATCAATTAGTAGCTTATTTATACATTTCTTCACAGTAAATAGAAAAGAAGGTCTACGTTGGTGTAAATACAGAGGATATAGGAAAGGTTGTTATCTATAATTTCCTAAAAGCAACCATAGACTTCTGAATGCTGGATGTGGGTTCAAATTGTGCAAATCACCATGCTTTACATAATAAAATCATGCCTTATTACAGAGAATTTGTTTTTGTTTTGTCCTCTTGCTACTTTTAATCTATAAGTAATTTCCCCCCAATATGGTTGTCTCCCACACTTTGTTGTACCATGCTAAGAGGATAGCTCCATTTAAACCTTTCCAGTGTCTGGTGATAATAGCCCTGGAGGCCAGTAATAAATGGGGCACCATCTCTCTGCCATGCGTAGGTACAACTCCAGTTTCAAATAAATGTATAAGTGACATCTGGGGGAAGGCAGCAATCATACGGTTCTTGAAAAAAATGAGTCCCAGAAGGGTTGTACTTTGGCACTGGAGCAATACTTTTCCATACAGTCATGATGTACCTGCTTCTCTTGTATAGGTGGATTAAGCCCCCCCCCTTATCCCAGAACAATGCTCCCTCCCTAATCACAGGAAGGGGCGATAGGGCAAGGAGGATGTGCTGAACTGAAACCATGCAGACCCTCCAAGTGTCCTTGATTTCCAGGGATGTCCCTGATTTAGAGAAGCCGTCTCGGTTTCTGATTTGATCCTAGAATCTACCCTATTTTCATTGGAGAAATGTTGGAGGGTATGGAGTTATCTGACCCCCGAGCCATCTGAAGGCAATTCTGTATAGGAGAGTTTTATTAAATATTTAATGTTTTATTATGTTTTTATTGTCAGTTTGCATATCTTAGTACAGAAAGTATTGATCTGATGTGTAGAGATCTTTCCAATTCTAATTAATTCAAGAAGGTTCTGGAAGCTTCTCTGTGTGAAAGAAACAAACAGAAGGTTCATGATGTTTGGGTTATTCCTTCAGAGAAGCTGAGTACAGCTGGCTTAAACTGCTTCTCTTATCTCTTCTGTCAAGGTCATGCTGACTATAAAAGTAAGGCCAGAAGGAACCTGGGTTTCACTTTCTCTTTCTATCTCTTTTCCTTCTGGTGTGGTGTTCTGCACATAGTATGCATAGTGTTAAGGTTTGGACTTACTATAAGTTAGTGTAAGTTTAAGTTAAGTCTGCTGCAACTGGGTTTCTTATGGACAGTGCCAATCCTGAATGTATTGGATTTGTGACCATTATGCTCATTTGCCTTCAGTAGCAGTAAAGCTCTGCTGGATGAAATACAATTACCTCTGGTCTATTTTGTGGGAATCCTGCAATGTGTTTCTGTTTGTACTCTGCTAACTATACATTGGAGTTCTGCTCTGGATCAATATTGAATAGAATTTCATGAGTGGCTGGGGCAACCCAGTAAGATGTGTGGGATACAAATAGTAAAATTAGCTTTATGGAATGGGACGTCCCTATTTTCTTTGGAGAAATGTTGGAGGGTATGACCATGCAGCTTCCCGCCTGACCATATTATTACAGCTTCCTATGTGGATGGGGCTAGGTGGGGTGGAGCAGGCAGTAGTGAGATTCAGGCCATTCACAATGTTCACTGGCAGGAACATTGGATCGGCAGTGGGCTAAATCTCAGTCCCACCCCAGCCTTGTCCAGGTAAGCCTGGGAGGGCAGCTGTGCCCCTAACACTGTATCAGTCAGGTGACATTCTGCATTCTCTACCATGTGGAGGAAAAAGCACAACCACAGTATTAGTTACAAAATTCATAATACTGCAATTATCAGGTTTCTGATCCATATGCTTCAGAAGATAGGCTTAAAGGCAAACACAATACCTGTGGACTATCTCGAAACCTTCAAGGTACTCTGGAGGCTGCAGGAGAAAACATAATCAGATAAGCTCATAGCAATGGATTCTTTGCTCCCCTTTCTCTGTGTACAAAGAAAGTAAATTTGTACAACAGTCTCTCTTAGATGCACCATTATATCAATCAGTCAACAGCTTTAGTTTCCATGGTAATCTTCTCTTTTCCCAGATCCAAAACATTTGACACAATCTGATTTGATCACAATGGAATAATTACACATGCAGGAAACCTTTTGCCTGCATATGCAGGGAACTTTTTTCATTCAGCTTACGAAACAAAAAACGGAATGAGTTTCTGACCGTGCCATACATCATAGATTTGTACCTTCTGGATGTTTCATTGTTTGTGGTTGGATACATCAGGACTATTGGCTGTTCTTGGTGGCTAGAAGGCTCAGTAGAAACTGGCCCAGCTTGGTTGTTCCACCTCTCCCAATTTTGTTACTAAAATATTATTTAAAAACCACAGCGATCCATTGTAATGTTCCATACAGTCTTTCAGTACTGAACAAATGCTAGCATTCCTGATTCTGCTGTCATCAATCATGTTGTAAAGTCTCATTTTGAAATAATTACCGTACATAACATATTTTGAACCCTGGCAGCATAGTCTAAATCAGGAGTGGCCTTCCAGATGCTGTTGAACTACAACTCCCATTATCCCTGACCTTTGGCCATGCAGGCTGGGGCTGATGGGAACAACGTCAGAAGGGATCCCATTTACTATACCTGGTCTACATAAACACGCAGGTAGCATTCTTTCTAAAATCTTTATCAAGTTGTGTTGTAAATCAATGAGCCATAATATCATCATACCTATGCTAATACTTGTGGGATTAAAAGATCAATTTGGTGAACAAAAACAATACCAATTAGAAGTTCTTTCTGAAAGTTTAATGTTCATGTTTGTAAATTTTGCTATCATTAAAACTGTTACAAATAATTGGCATTTTGATTATTTCAGATGTTTACTTTCCCTTGACAGACATTGTTTAGTCTGATTGAGCTTTCTTTCTTTCTTTCTTTCTTTCTTTCTTTCTTTCTTTCTTTCTGCTTGAATTTATAAGTTAGCAAAATGCATTTATTTCTTTTCTGGTAAAATTACATTAACCAGATTTTATGAAGGCACCTCTATTCAGCCTCTGCTTTATTAGTAAAATTGGAGCCTTTTCTTTCCCTTTAAAATCCCCATTCCTGGTCAGTAGTAAATAGTTGTGCAGAAGTAAAGACTAAACTCAGATGAAAGATTTGGGCTGCATGTGAGCCAAACCACATGATTATATGGATCATATGATGGCCAACCACACAATCATAATGTTATTTTGAAGGCCCCAATCAGGAATTGGCTGTCAGCAGTCCAAGGATGCATCACACTGGGAAATTTGGTCTGCACCTAAACGCCTTATGACTCAACAGTGCTGAATTGGCATCTCCAGTGCAAAAAAATCTCCAACCACCAGGAGAGCAATTTCTGTTGTTTCAGTGAATGAAGCCGGTTATGTAAATTGCCTTTTTAATTTCTTTTACCAAGGGGCTACAGAATTCCATTCTGGTTGCTTCGTTCCAAAACAGCCACCTTTTCAGCTATTCCTACATGGGTGAATTTCTTTTAGACAACATTTGCAATTAGAGAGCACGTGATGCCATGGAGCCTTCATCACATGCCTGCAGAGTTAATGTACCAATGTTGTTATTTTGTACTGCACAGTGCATTTGAGACAAACTCCATCATTAACTTTATGCATAGTTCATAGTCCATTTGCTGGGTTGCTTTGCCCTTCAAGTCAGTTTCTTTAATATTTTACCACCAGGGTACATAACATCACATTAATTTGCATTAGACACAGTTTTGCACATTGTTCTGCTATGATTTTCAGGAATAACTGCAACGTCTGCATCCATAATTCCATCTACCAGTTTAAAACTAAGTTCTGCAGTAGCTTGAGCACTTATTTTATATACACCGAAGCCCCTCCTGTGATTTCAGAGGAGTTTTTGTTTGTTTGTTCCTTTTCTACTTCTTGTGGTCTGGAATCAAAGCAAATAAGGCGGAATAAGTTACTGTAAGCTTAACAGATGCAGATTTATGGTTTTACATGATAGATAAGATTAGATCAGACTACATTGCCCCATTTAAGAATAATTGGACTGTAAGTCTTAACTACATATTCACACAAATGAAACTTCATCCCCAATTCACTGAGTTTTACTATTCCAACATTTTCTACCTTTAAGTCCTCTAAAATCTGCTTGATTATATTGTTTCACTGCTCCCTTAATGATTATTTGAAACCCACTGCCAGAATTTAGAGCCCTGCAAAGTACTTATCTTGGTAACAAGTCCATTAAAAGAAAGAGATCTGATTGCACTAAAGATGCCATATATCTGTTGGGCAGCTGATATATAAAAGAGCACATATAAAATAATAATTAAGTCCTAGGGACATATATTCCTCATGATACCATATGCCCCAAATATCTTTTAGTACAGTTTAGTCTAGAAAGGGTTCAGATTTTGAGAGTAGAACTGTACCAGCAAGGAATCCAGGCACACTCTATTCAGATTTCAGATGCTGTAAAATGAAAGCCCACATTTGGATTTCATGGCTTGTTCCGTATCTATCTTTAATAACAAAATGTTCCATTACTCACAGTGACAAGTGAATGACAGGAGAATCCACTTTATTAGAATATAGGCTATTTGAGCCCTCTTGATCTCCTTTGCACCAATTCTAAACAAATACAGTAACCTCTGGTTACGTACTTAATTCGTTCAGGAGGTCCGTTCTTAACCTGAAACTGTTCTTAACCTGAAGCACCACTTTAGCTAATAGGGTCTCCTGCTGCTGCTGCGCGATTTCTGTTCTCATCCTGAAGCAAACCTGAGGTACTATTTCTGGGTTAGCGGAATCTGTAACCTGAAGTGTATGTAACCTGAAGCGTATGTAACCTGAGGTACCACTGTACAGTGCTTCATTGTGGGTTTCACTGAGGGCTAGGTCATAATCGCAGCTGTGCTTTTGTGACTCTGGTGTTCTTGACACCATCTTGTAAACTTGGCCCCTACTTCACTCAGTCAAGAAGGACTGAGTGAAGTAATGAGCAATGGTGGAAGTCAAATGGTGGAAGTAATGAGCAACCAAAAAACGGAAAGCCATCAATGGTAAAATTATCCACTCATCAACTGCTGCCCAACATTAGGAAGAAGAAATAATATTCAAATTCTCCACTTTCAAAAGTCCACAAAACATGGTGTAGTAATGGGAGAACTGTAGAATTTTTCAGGGGGGGGGACTATTAAATCTTCTTATAACCCTTCCAGGCAATGCCACTACTTGTCAACTTCCTCCTCGTGTTGCCCTTGTAGAACTTAGCTGGGAGGAAGATGGGCACAAAACTAGGATTTGCTGGCTCTGCCTGTACTTGGCTCGGGCTCCACCTACGGTTGGCCTCCCACCCTACCAGTCCCATGGGTACCAGCCACCATTGCCTGTATTGAGCATCTGTTGGGTTAGAATCATAGAATCATAGAATCATAGAGTTGGAAGAGACCACAAGGGCCATCGAGTCCAACCCCCTGCCAAGCAGGAAACACCATCAGCGCACTCCTGACATATGGTTGTCAAGCCTCTGCTTAAAGACCTCCAAAGAAGGAGACTCCACCACACTCCTTGGCAGCAAATTCCACTGTCGAACAGCTCTTACTGTCAGGAAGTTCTTCCTAATGTTTAGGTGGAATCTTCTTTCCTGCAGTTTGGATCCATTGCTCCTTGTCCGCTTCTCTGGAGCAGCAGAAAACAACCTTTCTCCCTCCTCTATGTGACATCCTTTTATATATTTGAACATGGCTATCATATCACCCCTTTACCTCCTCTTCTCCAGGCTAAACATGCCCAGCTCCCTTAGCCGTTCCTCATAAGGCATCGTTTCCAGGCCTTTGACCATTTTGGTTGCCCTCCTCTGGACACGTTCCAGTTTCTCAGTGTCCTTCTTGAACTGTGGTGCCCAGAACTGGACACAGTACTCCAGGTGAGGTCTGACCAGAGCAGAATACAGTGGCACTATTACTTCCCTTGATCTAGATGCTATACTCCTATTGATGCAGCCCAGAATTGCATTGGCTTTTTTAGCTGCCACGTCACACTGTTGGCTCATGTCAAGTTTGTGGTCAACCAAGACTCCTAGATCCTTTTCACATGTACTGCTCTCAAGCCAGGTGTCACCCATCTTGTATTTGTGCCTCTCATTTTTTTTTGCCCAAGTGCAATACTTTACATTTCTCCCTGTTAAAATTCATCTTGTTTGTTTTGGCCCAGTTCTCTAATCTGTCAAGGTCATTTTGAAGTGTGATCCTGTTCTCTGGGGTGTTAGCCACCCCTCCCAGTTTGGTGTCATCTGCAAATTTGATCAGGATGCCCTTGAGTCCATCATCCAAGTCGTTGATAAAGATGTTGAATAAGACCGGGCCCAAGACAGAACCCTGTGGCACCCCACTAGTCACTCTTCACATTTCACAGGCCCATTGTTCTATATTCAGCAGGATCAAGTGCTAAAGGCTTTCTAGGACTGGTTTTCCTGAGGTATGAGGCAGGGGCCACCTGTCTGAATGCTCCCCCAAAGAAAAAAAATGCTTCACAAACCAAACTGGCAAGTCAAGCGGCAGAGTTCATCCTATCTTTGTTCCCAACCATGCTGAGCATTTATTTTATTTTGCAGGGAGGTCTTTCTGATTGTATGAGCATATATTCCGATGTGAAATGTCCACAGATATATGTTCCAGGTAAATATTTACAGCTTAACAGAGCAATCTTATATATGTCTACTCAGGTGTAAGGATCAGTGAATTCTAGGGTTGTCATATTTCAAACAGTGAAAATCTGATCAGAAAAGTTGTTGAGCTTTTTTCGGCAAATTCACAAAAAGGAAAATAAAATGAAGTTTTTGAGCTATTCTTAAGGAAAATTGCCAAAAATGACACTGCCAACATGGGTTGCCATATGTCCAGATTTTGTTGGACATTTTAGCGATTTCCGCCTGGACACTGCTTTTGATGGCAGTATTCTGGATATATTCGGGAAATTACGGATATATGGCAACCCTACAAATTCAATCAAACTTACTCCAGAGCCTAATGTTGCAATCCTATTCCCATTTACCTGGGGGACAGTCCCATTGAGTACACATGCATAGGACTGCAGTGTAAATCGGTCAATGAGTTGCTCTGTTTTTAGAAACTGAAAAATAAAGTTAAGAAGAGCCCAGGCTGCTTTGAACACCTTGCTGAAACCATCGTATCTAACAACGCTCATGTTCATGGAGAACATATGTCTTGCATCTACTTGTTTATTTCTCCATAAACTGATTAAGTCTGTCAATCATTTCAAAGTGTAATGATAAATATAGAGTATAAAGTGCATTATTCACCCACCTGTAATACTTTGATAGCTGCTTGGCACTCTTGACGCTCTTTCCTACTTAAAGTCCTTTTCAAATCCATGTTATAGAAGCATCCTACATTTGGCAAAAAAAAAAAAAAAATCCCCTCCTCTCTTTTTTAATTAAAGGCATTCTGAAAAAGCAAATGCTTTGAGTAATAAACTTGGCAACAAGGATTCATATAGTGCTGATATATTGGGGGTTATTTTTAAATTTATATATTAAAAAGCTTAATGGATAAAATACAGTCTCCTAACAAGAACCTCAGTCTTATGCAAGACTGGAAACCAGATGAAGTCATGATTTTGCAGCTGGCTAGGCTATTCATCTGGAAGTTGAGACCAGCTGCAGTTGGTAAGGCCGCCCCCCCCCACAATAGTTGTTGGAAAGCAACAAAGGAGTCATGATGGGGGGGAAGTATTTTTTCCCTATAACATAAGTCTGAGTTACTGCTTTTTCCTTTTAGATGGTGTATCTCTCTTTGTGTGTGTTCACAAGTATAGATACACTGTATCGAGACAAAGATGCATCTGTCATGTAAAGTCACAGGCAAAATGTAAGTTTCCAACAACTTTATTAACTTGGCTCCATATGTACATAAAGTTACAAAGAGGGGAATGGAAAACCAATTCATTTTAGAATTGACAAAGTTACTTTTTTCCTGCAATTATGAACTATTCAGAAGGCAGCCTTTGCTTTAGTGGAGAGAAGAATGGCTGTGTCTGGATATATATTTGCTGTGTACTGCTAGTTGTTTCTACCAGGCCTAAGATACTTGATGCAAACTTCTGAAACTGCTTTATACAAGTCATAACATTAGCTTATCCTGCTGAATGCTGCCTTTGCTGTCAAGAGTGTGTCTCCCAGGGCTCATGGAAGAGCTTTTGCCTGAGCTCTCGGTTTTAAACCGGGTCCTTGCGCATTCAAAGCACAAATTCTGCCACTAAGTTTGGTGCCCTCACCTCTTTTTCTAATAATGTGTAATAATTATAATTATTCAACTCTTTGTGGAGTTCCAGCTCTACTCATATATAAACCAACATCCCCTTTCCATTATATAAATAGCCATTAGGCTGTGGTTGGTTCGACCTCCATTTAGGCATTCACTATTCAAGTATTGGCTCTGGGAAAACTTAACCAAGGTTTAGTTCATCCATGATGTGAGCATCTTAACCAGGTATAGGCAAACTCGACCCTCCAGATGTTTTGGGACTACAATTCCCATCATCCCTGACCACCAGTCCTGTTAGCTAGGGATCATGGGAGTTGTAGTCCCAAAACATCTGGAGGGCCGAGTTTGCCTATGCCTGATCTTAACTGTTTGATAATAAAGAGGATAACTATTTCTTAGTATTGTTGCTCATAATGGATCCAGTAAAGATTCAAAACACTGGGATTAAGCCAAACGCACAGGGTAATTATTGAGGAACTTTTGGAAGCTCATCAATATATATTTGCAAGGTATGAGTCACTATGAAAAATCTGCTCTTGTATCTCCTTGCTGATAATTCACAAGCCACTGGAATGTGTCAAAATATGTTGGCCAATGTGACTGTAAAATTATCTGCTAACTTCCCCAAGTTCCTTATTAGATTGGTAAGATTCGCCGCCCCGTAAATTTGATGGTCTCCATTTCCCCTTACAAGCTGCTGTCAAGTGGTATTGGCAATTAGTGAGAAAATTCTATGGCATTCTATCCTTATTCGACAAGCAGTGTGCATCTATCTTCTCTGAGAGCCTTTATAGACCATAGGAACCCTGCTTTTTAGACATATGGTTACTGTACCACAATGAAGTTATTCCTTATTTCCTCGTCTTGCCAGGGATGGCTGACCCAAGACATTTACCTGCCTAAAGCAAAGCAACAAATGGCCTTCCCTCCCATCCAAGTCGAGGAACACAGTTCTCCAACAAGTGGCTTTCCCTCTCTTTGGCAGTAAAATACAGTGCTAATAAATTGAATAATTAACCATCTGCTGCCCTTTCATGGTGCTAAAAATCAGCTGCCCCGAAGTGCTGCCTCACTCTGGCCAAACCCTAGAAGTCATAGACAGTGCAGATCTTCTTCATCAGAAGCCACCATATCCCAACACGTGTTCTGCCTCTTGCAACCAAAATATCAATTCAGTCAATAAGGGTTCAAAGCAGTTCAATGCTGAAAAATAGTTTGAGCTTTCTCTGTTGAACACAAATGGAAACATCTTATGCAACTTCTTGAGGAGATAAAGAATGGGAAATATCAAAGCACAAAGAGTTACCCCATTTTAAGATCAACTGAAAAGAGCGGACCCTAATATTTACATAAACTAGCACAGTTGGCTGCTAGACTGCGGAAGATGATGGAAACCTTCCTTTTCTCTTTTGCCTGTCGCTCCAGGTACCTTTGACTGTCAATATTACTGTTCTCCAACACTTTAGAAAACGATCCAGCAGGAGAGCAAGTTTTTTCCCCCAGATTCATTTTTATAAGCATATGAATCATTAAAGTTTCTTTATATTCCAGCTTTTAAAAAGACTTAGTCGTGAAAATCAATAGCACCATTGTAAGGCTGTTCTGAATGCATCCTTGTTAAGGGACAGCTGAGGCACTTAATAGTGTGAGCTGGACGCTAGGTCATCAGTCCAGTAATCACTTGATCTTCCTTTAGTTCCCAGATCCCTGCAAGAGAGCCACAAGGTCACCCATTTTGGTTTCCTGCAGGAGACAGAAAACAATAGAGCTAGCACATAATCCCTTCTATAGGCTATCGTATATTTTTAAGTAGCACCCTCTGAGCACACAACAAGGCTAAATTAATTAATGCTTTGTACATACTCGCAGTTCAAAAGAGCTGTTAAACCGAGTTGCCATTTAGTTATAGTTAAAAGACTGCTACATAAGAGCTCGTTTTAATTTCAGGGTTTGGGACTGATTGTTATAGTTATTATTTATTAAATTGTCCTGAACACCCAAAAGAAAGCTTGGGAGATAGGCAATTTGGAATTAAGATTATTTTTATTAATATAACAATAAGGATTTGCAGCCAGTCATCCTAGATCTAATACGTGGGCAGGTGTGCCAATGTCAAACCAAAATGGAGCGTCCTTTTCCCCACCCAGGGCAAAGTGACCCAATTTGGACTCACCACAGCTATCATACAATGGGAGGCAAGATTCCCTTCTCCACCTAGAGGAGAAGGGTATAGGTTCCAAACCTGTGCACTTCACTCCTGATCTGCACCATTTAGCAGAATACACAGGAGAGACCCTAAGAACACAAACCCAAGGTCCTGCCAAACTGGTTGGCAGGTGAAAATGGTAGGTCACATGCCCTTCACTGCCCAGTGTCAAGGTGTTTAACCTTGGCTCTGTGGGCTATTACCTGCCCACAGAAAATGCCAGCCAATAAAACAATTACCAGTTAACAGCCCACCACCTTAAGACAGTCAAATCAAAACTCAGGACAGCATGAAGCAGGGGGGAAAGGTCCCCTGAATGCCAACTGAGGGCACCCAAAAAAATTCCAACTCATTCTACTGAGTATGGGCGAAGCCCGTATTGCCAAAAGGTGGGATGCAGCAAAGGAATGGAATAAGGTTCTTAGGATGGTGCCCTCCTTATGAGTCAGAGTGTCAGGACCATACTGATCAGCGTACCCAGACCACAGAAGTGTCACACTCAGCATCCAGAAGAGGTATCTCAAGATGTTCTTCAGAAACGGAGTGAGGCAAATCCACCTCACCCTAATGACGATTCGTTTCATTTCAATCCCACTGTTCACTACTAAGGCTGCCAGAGAAATAACCTGCAGAAAGTGTATGAGGTGGAGGGGGTCAAAAGATACAACAGCAGCTGATGAAAGAAGGTTCCAGAAGAGGTGTGATTCAGGAAGCAGGCAGGTTTAGGAAGCTGGCAGCTATGGATCTAAAGCCAGGTTCTTCGGGATGTTGGTCCTGCTAACTCAAGTGAAAACGTCTCTTCAGAAAGACATTTTCATTGTTGCTGAACATCCCATCAGGCTGACATCTGGACCTGAAAGAAGACTTCATCCTATGAATAAGTCCTGTTCTGCGAATGCTGGAAGGGATGGAGGGAGATGAAAGAGGGATTTAACTAGATGGTGACTTCCATATTCTGAGCAACTATACCAAGTTTTAAACAGGACATAACGTCTGAAAATGCAACATTTTCTTCTATCAATATATTACGCTTCAATCTTCAAAATTAATCCCATTTATACATATATTATCCCTACGTGTGTATCTTTCTGGTTCTTTATTTCGGCAGGGGATCAATCTCAAGCTTATGCTATTTTCACTAGGCTACTATAAAAAGAAGTGAAATTATGGTTCTTTATAAGGAATTTATTAGTAGGTTTAAGTTATATATGTTTTCCACAGAGCTATAAATCAGAGATGTGGAACCCATGGCCCTGCTGGCTGGGTCTTCTGGGAGTTGGAGTCCAATAACATTTGTAGGGCCATGGCTTTCCCTTCCTTGCTCCAGGCGAGCAACTGGCAGAAGAACACCATTGCACTAAAAATTTGCTCCAGAGGGTTGGGGGGGACACTCTAGAGCCAGCAGACGAGGGGTGAGGGGTGGGGTGCTGCAAGTAGGGAACTCCACTCATGCAGCCTTAGATACAACCTTAAAGATCCAATCACATTTTGATATAAACGCATACCTTTTTAAAGCAGTAAATCTGCTTGCAAGGCCCCTTACTTTGTAGTCTGCCCTGCACCCACATTTGTCTTTGAGAAGCAGAAAGAATAAATAGCAGCAAAATCCAATGCAGGTTCGCCACATAAGGAGTGTCTCCATCCCTGTTGTTCAGCCCAGACCCTGAGATCTAGCTCCAAGGGCCTTCTGGTGATTCCCTCGCTGCAAGAAATGAAGTTACATGGAACCAGGCAGAGGGCCTTCTCAGTAGTGGTGCCCTCCCTGTGAAATGCCTTCCCACTAGATGTCAAGGAAATAAATAACTATACAACCTTTGGAAGACATCTGAAGGCAGCCCTTTATTGGGAAGTTTTTAATGTTTAATGTTTTATTATGTTTTTGTATATGCTGGAAGCCGCCCCGAGTGGCTGGGGGAACCAAGTCAGATGGGCGGGGTATTATTATTATTATTATTATTATTATTATTATTATTATTATTATTATTATCAATATCCAGGCAACTAGAACACAAACAAATGAGATGGAATGAAATTTTTGAGCTAACTTTCATTGGCAGGGGGTTAGCCAGTCCGTTTAGTACCTATAGCCTAAGCTTGTTGTCTCATTCATTCTCTCAATCCAGAAGAAGGGGATGATTGATCTGTTCCCATGTGAGTTCACCAAGAGCTTTTATTTTGATAAGAAAAAGAGGGCCTCAGCTCTGTAAAAGTAAAGAGAGTAAGGTTCTTAATAAGTAACTCAGAAAATTGAAGCCAGATAATATATTTTGGAAGGAGGAGGTCTAGTCTCCCAATGCACTTTTCAGCTGAATTCCCCCCCCCCCCCCGCCGCCCTCAGATAGCGGGAAATGTTTTGAGTTATATCACTGATGGGCATATGAAAGTTTACAGACACGAAGGCAGGAATATTTGTATCCAAATAACTTATAAGCAAATAGAGCTCGTAACTCCGTGATCTACTAGTAATAATTTATAGACAGATGGAATATCTTTCAAGAAGGGTACTGAAATGCTGATAAACAGTAACTCTGATAGTTAAGCTTCCACCCTAGACATAAGAAGAATGCCAGGAGTGAAGATAATAATCTCCCGGGGCATTAAATATTATTAATTTTTCTTAAAGTTCAGTATGAAGTCGATATCCCCAAACACTTCACACTTTGGAGTGACAGGCCTGCTCAAATTAGCTGATCTGAAATATAATGAACATTTGGACCATATGTTATCACAGGAAGCCAATCCCCCCCTCCCTATAACACATGGAAGAGATATGCTTATTAAAGCTGAAGTAGAACAGGCTGAAATTTGAAAAACAAATCTAAGAAACAAACTCGATGCTAAGTTCTCTTTTCAATCTGCACCTGAAGTGCTTTAAATGTATGGTGCTTTAAATGCATGGGTGTGGGTGCGATCTAAGGCTTTTTGCATCTACCATTCCTTGCTTATGCAGTTAGAATAGTGATATGCAACATTTGATATAGGAATTGTCACATGCAAGGAATTCACTGCTTTTTCATTGCTTTCCAGAATAAAGGATGCTTTTATTAATTTCTTTCCTTATAAAGGTCAAAAGGCCTCAAGAACACAGACCCTCCAAATGTCCCTATTTTCCAGGGACAGTCCCGGATTTACAGAAGCCATCAAGGTTTCTGATTTGATCCCGGAATGTCCTTAGGGCATTTCTATTTTCATTGGATAAATGTTAGAGAGTATGGAGTTATGAGACTCTTTTTTCTTCTTCTTTTCATTCACTTTTTCCAATCAGTATAAAACCAAACTAAAAAGACACGTAGAACAAAAAACCATAATAACAATAATAACACAAATTGACAACACAAAGTTAGATACAGTAATATCCCTATGCATACTCCTTGTTTTTCACCACTCTCTCCCCCCTCTATTTCCCACTGTTATCCGCCTTGTCACTTAGATATTCGTTCCAAATTTCTTCGTATTTATCCATTCTTTTTTTGCGTCGACAAGCAATTTTCCCCCCGTATGTAGCTAATCTATCCAGATTATCAATCCATTGGAGAAATGTTAGAGGGTATGGAGTTATGAGACTCTTGAGCCAAGGAAATAAGTAACTATACAACCTTTAGAAGATATCTGAAGGCAGCCCTGTATAGGGAAGTTTTTAATGTTTAATGTTTAATGTTTTATTCTATTTTTTTATATGTTGTAAGCAACCCAAAGCAGCTGGGGCAACCCAGTCAGATGCGTGGAGTTTTATTATTATCAGTGTGTGTGTTTTCTCCAGGGGGTATTCAAGGGTACACAGTACCAGCACCTCGTTTTGTTGTTAAAAAGTGTGGCACTTACTGTAACAACTTCATGGTGAGTTCTGGCACCTCTTTTTTGCTGTTAAAAAGTGTGGAACAACTTCATGGTGAGTACCTGCACCCATTTTTCGGGGGGGGGGGGAGCACTGATGATGATGATTGAATAGGATATCCCTATTTTCATCAAAGAAATGTTGGAGGATATGCTCACATCAAACTGTATTGATGCCAAGAGATTTGGTCGGTATGAAGGCTGAACAGAATATACGCCAGCAGAACATTTTGGTACAGAAGGAGGTTGTCTAGGTTGGAAAATGTTCCCTGAAAAGACCTTTGGGGGTTGTTTCCAGGGGTCCAAAGTCCCCATCAGCTGCTGTTTCAGCACATTTTTTAAAAAAATAGGTTGTGTTTCTGCTTCCTAGTAATAGTGGCTTAATCACACATCCAATCAGATTTTAGGCAATTTCCCCAATATTTACTGAGTCGTCCCATACACCAGGGCACATTAGGGTCTTTCAAAGACTCTTTGAAGGATGCAGAGGGGAAGATGGGATGTGCAACTTTTATTTGATAAACCTCCTTAAGTTCACTTCCCTTAGGATGCAAGTCAATGTATATTTTAATAGCAGGAGGGGAAATACATCTACTTTTGCTAGTAACTTTAGTCTACACTGCCTTACTTCTGCTCAGTTGATAAGTCAAATTATGTTTGTTGTGGGAAAAGCGGCCCTTACACATTTCCCCCTTAAATACTTTGTCCTTCCTGATGTGGGTGCATACAAGATGATCTTTCAAATACCGCAGGTGCAGATCTAATCCAACTGAAGAACATTCACTGCGTCCCTTGCTCTTATTTGATAAAAGCAAAGTGCCACTTCCGTGCTGCTTCTACAATAGAAAAATACACACTACAGCATTCGCAAATTGTGTATCCTGTCAGACTCAGGAAATGCTAGTGATGCACTTTATAAGTGACAATCTTTCAGGGCCTGTCAGTCAACAAGGAAATGTATTTTCTAGGTGGTGAGGTACAATTAAGTGGGACATCTTGTGATATCAGATGAAAAGTTGAAGATCTCCAGAATTGCAAGTTTAGGGGAGGAAACTGTAGAGTTCTGAAGCAGTTACAGGAAGTAGTAGCTAGTGTTTTTTAGTTTTTAGTTTTAACTATTCAAGAACAACAGTAGATTATAGAAGGAAAGAACTGGAGCAATTATAGGAAGCCATGGGTGTAGACCCTCCAAGCATCCCTATTTTCCAGGGACATCCCTGATTTAGAGAAACCATCCTAGTTTCTGATTTGAATCTGGAATGTCCCACTTTTCCTTAGGATGTACCTATTTTCATTGGAGAAATGTTTGAGGGTATGAAGTTATTCGACTCCCGAGCTGTCTGAAGGCAATTCTGTATAGGGAAGTGTTGTGGTGTTTTTTTTTTAATGTTTAATGTTTAATGATGTTTTTATATATGTTGGAAGCTGAGCAGAGTGGCTGGGGCAACCCACTAAGATGTGTGAACTGCTAGATTGGCAGGAGCTGGGACCGAGCAACAGGAGCTCACCCCATTGCGGGGATTCGAACCGCCAACCTTCTGATCGGCAAGCTCTAGGCTCAGTGGTTTAGACCACAGCACTACCTGTGTCCCTGTATGTTGGACTGTATGTGGGTGCAATTTTAAAAAACAAATTATATCAGACCAAAAACTGACTTTTATCCAGAGGTGACATTTAAGGAAGTAGAAATTTCCAGCATCAGTTCCCACCCAGTTATTTTGTAACAGTACAGGCAAGTCCCTGTTTACATTCCCTCTCTTTGTGTGCAACCATGCAAATGTGCAATGCTGGGATCCCAGAAATGGATGCTGGAAATGGGGAGCACCTTGGAGAGGAATCCTGGCTAGTGAGAAAATCCTTCCAAGAGACCAAAGAGGACGTCCTCTTGAGGCTCCGGGAAGGGTCTCCTTGCAAGCAGGAGGCCTCCCTGCCTAACAGCTGACATGCGGGGCAGTGCAGCAGCAGCAGCAGCCGCTTCCTCACCCATTAGCTGTGTGATAGTCAGGTTGTCCCTCTGCTCACATGCATGCGCCAGAGGAACAGCGCAGCTCTGTGGACCAGCACAGCTGATGGGCAGGCAGGAGCCTTTCCCGAGGGCTGTCCCTTTTCTTGTGCATGTGAACAGAGGGACAGTGTTGTTCTCACACAGTTGACAGATGGGGAAGGTTCTTTCCCGCACATCCACTGAGCTGATACAGGCGACTCCCGATTTTATACGATTTTGCATATGCATGCAGGGGTTCAGAATGTAACCCCCATGGAGAGTTTCTTGCTCTTACTTTTAGAGACTGCTTGGGAATCAGGTAGTCCACTCTGCTGCACCTAGGCTACCAGCTGGAAAAGGCCATTGGGAACACATTTTTCTGGTTCCCCAGCTGTTTCTTTGGCTGCTGCTTCACATCTGGGCACAAGTCAAAACACAGGTGCTGACATTTGTTGATTGAGATCTGTGTTCCTGAAGGACCACATGGACCCAATGAACCTCAAGCCTTCACATTGATCACTTGGAGCCTTCTGAAATAACACTGGTGCTGACGAGGGAAATTAGAACTAGGCTGAAATATATCTCCACCACCATCAATCACGTCTCAGAACAATGCAAAGTCTTGGGCATTGCAGAGGATGCAAAGTAGTGGTTGGGCTGACAGCACAGTTGCTGCAGCAGTGGCAGAACAACAACAACAAAAAACAACAACAACAGTGTAGGGAAGGCTGTGCTATGGGGAAGTGTTTTAGCTCAAGGGTAGAATTGTGCATGTGGAAGGTCCCAGGAACAGGAGCAGCCCCAGACTCTCCCACCTCATCAGGTGGGGGGAGGGGGCTTTGTCGAGAGGGTCTTGCTGCATGGTCTCATCCTGTCCTTCCTCCCATTCCTCAAGTGCCTCCCACTCGTGGTCTAAATCAGTGCAGAGGGAGCCATGACAACAAGGACTGTATGCACTGTGTTACCATGTTATAAATTATATGGCCCATGAGAGTTATACAATGCTTTCCTCCCATTGATCTTTGCCTCTGAGGCAAAGAATGGAAGGAAGAAAGGAAGGAAGGAAGAAGTTAGTATTTAGGACGGCTGAACCTCCACTTCCTTTAATTTACAGCTGGGGTTGCCGCAAAAACCAAGTGTTTTGCAATACTCATTTTTCACTACTGAAAATATTGAGGCATTTATCAGCTGAAAATATAAAATGGGGATCAAACATTTACAGTCATTTATTATTACTATTACTTAGCTGACATGATTGAGGTTGTCATAGCTAGTTAAAATTTGAAAGTCTGTGTGGGATTAATTCCAGCATGTACATCTTCCAAAATCACTACTTGCGTGTTGAGGTCCCCAATCCACCCCCCAAAATAACTCACAACGGACACGTAATTTTTTGTTTAAGATTTTTGGCATGATTTTGGCCACAACTTTATTAAAATACAAACTGTGAGTGGTTGTTTAGGCATTGGTTAAGACTATCTGTCCCCCCGCCTGGGGACAGAACTGACTTCCGGGCACCACCGAAAGACAGTGCGGGGGAAAGCAAGTCGGGAAGAATTGGAGCTGAGACACAGACCCTCAACTCTCACCCGCCTGCTCCCCGAAGGCTTGCCGGCCCTAGTCCCATTCCAGGGATTGGACGAAAAGATGGCAAGCCCCAGGATTCCTTTAACGGAATTCCCTTTCCGCAGCAACCATGGAGGGGCAGGCCCAGCCTATCCTAACCCCTCCTCCACCAGATTTATAACCAATGCCTAACCACAACCTTACAAGTTGTGACGATTTGCTACGCAGTAGGCAAAAACCACCCAGCCAGCCAATTTGCCAGGTGGAAAAATTCCTACCAGGCCCCTGCTCAAAGGCAGACGACCCCATGACAGGCATAGCAAGGTCAACGCAACAACCCCTTATTCTAGGGCGGGTGGGCGGGTGATCCGTTGCACGCAGCAAAAGAGAAAGTAGAAGGCTGCGTGCAGAGTATTTAAACCTTTTACCCCTCCCACCAAAATTGCAACATAACTTTTCCCCCAGCAACTCGGCAATCCAATCAATGCCCCCTGGCCATCTTGGAGAACTTACCCAGCAACAAAGGGGGTGGCTCAGTAGACCCCACCGCAACACGTGCTCTCCCTGACGGAGAACACGCTTTACAGGAATCATTTGCAAAATTGATATACCATCCATCCAATCAAGTAGCTTAGGCAATGTGGAAAGTGTGCAGTAGCAGGTTGAGATATCTGCTTGGGGGGGGGGGAGAGAGAAGAGGTTATCACAAAACTGACTGAAACATACAGGAGCAGAGAAAGGTAATTAGTGAAGTGCCAGAAAAAATCAATATCATTAAAGTACTTTTGTTCAATTTATTTATCACTCACTAGAATGAGAGAGGCTGCTATGAAGTTATTTAATTTGTCAGAGATGCAAAATAAGGTCTGCTTAGATGTCACCTTGATTCACAACACAGGCAGGTTCTTCATGTTGCTGTCTAAATATGTTGGAAAGCAATGAAAGGAAGCTTTTCCAAGGTGTTGTGAAAAGGCCATCAAACAGGAGCTCACATTCAGTCACATCTTCTGGAGAGATATGTTCGCGCATTTCAGTGTACAATCTGTTCACAAATGTACACAAATAGTTGGGCAGTACACTTGTAGAGTTATTCACATGCAGGGTTCAACAAATGTATAGTCTGTGTACACAGCAGCTGAGCTGCACAAATCTACAAGTTTACACCCACACAAAAGCTTGTACATGCACAGAGACATATAGAGGCATTCAGCCAGGCGCACCAACTCTTGGGGGTGCAGCATTAGGCATAAAACTTTGTACTCCATTTCTGAAATCACAAAGCTTGAAAAAACCTATTGCCATACATTTTAATTTAGATGGCCCAAACCTTTTGTTACTGAATGTAGAGGATGAACAACCCATGCTATTGACTTGGAAGATAAAACTTAAACTTTTATTCATGTTGTGTGTATAAGGGAAGAAGTGCATCTTGGAGTAACTAGCAGAGGAAGAGGGGGGTGGGGGGAACGCACTGCCCCTGGCACCACAATCCTGGTGAGGTGCCATCGTGGCTGCCCCCCCTGCACTGGGCGCCACGCCCCTGCAAGTGGCTCACCATGCCCCTGTGAGTTATCTGTTCTGGGCATATATCATTATTTCCTGCTGGGCTGATTGTGGCACTGCAGGGGTAAGGGGTCCCCAAACTATGGTCCAGGGACCACCAGTGATCTTCAAGCTTCACTCAGGTGCTCCACAATGTGTTTGTGGATTTGTGGTTGCATACAGGAGCTAGCAAGGGATGCAGGGGGGGCGCTGTGGTCTAAACCACTAAACCTTGGGCTTGCTGATCAAAAGGTCGGTGGTTCGAATCTCCGCGACAGAGTGAGCTCCCATTGCTCGATCCCAGCTCCTGCCAACCTAGCAGTTCAAAAGCACGCCAAAAGTGGAAGTAGATGAATAGGTACCACTCTGGTGGGAAGGTAAACGGCGTTACTGTGTGCTGCTCCGGTTCGCCAGAAGCGGCTTAGTCATGCTGGCCACATGACCCGGAAAAACTGTCTGCGGAGCGGACAAATGCCGGCTCCCTCGGCCTGTAAAGCGAGATGAGCACCGCAACCCCAGAGTCGTTCGCGACTGGACCTAACTGTCAGGGGTCCCTTTACCTTTTTACAGGAGCAGGCACATCCATTGCATGACCTATTTGTATAGATTTTTCACCTTATTTTTATTACTTCTTTCATTTATTGTGTTGCAGTTATGAAGCTTATTTTAAAATATTTTATTTAGGATTTTCTTGTTTTACAGAAGTGTAATGCCTCGTATTCCCCCCCCCCCATGTAACATTTTTACAAATCCGTTTCATTTGTTGAGGCATTAGGGGGAGAAGAAAAAAAAAAGGAAAAAGAAAGGGGGTGGAGGGAGGGAAGATGGATGGGGGTGGGGTCAGGTGGTGGTGTTTCTATTATGCTTAGTGTATGTAGAGTTTGGTGTCAGCGTTGTTTGTGTTGTTCACTTGTGTTCCTTTGGTGGTGAGAGAGTTTGGGGTTGGCGTAGGGTGTGATTGTTTGTTTGTGATTGGCTTTGGTGATCTTTGTTTTCGTGTGTGAGACAACAACGCCCATTTATGAAGCTTATTTTAAAACGTAACGCTGTGCACCTGAGGTTTCTGATTTTGGCTTTACAGCTTGCCCAGGGTGGTGGTGTTGATGCTGGCTGGCGAAGCCTTGAGGAGGGGCTTGAGGAGGAAATCAGACACATACATTCAAACTGCAGGTGGTGAATTCCAAACAGAAGAAACCGTAGCTATCATAAAGGGTGATATTAATCTTCTATTTAAATTTCATCTGCAGCATGCTCCACATATTGATCCCTAGTAAGTTATTTTACGGCATGAACCCAGTTAAACTTAGTCTGGTGTTTCCAGGAGCTGGATATAATATACCCACTTGGGCCAAAGCATGTTTTAGTATTTTGTCTATCTCCAATAGAAAACACATTCATGTGGCGGAGCAGCCTATGATTCTGAGCATTCTAGGGGTAGTTCAAAGATTGATCATTATAGATTTGAAGCAGCATGTTCAGGTTAGATAGATTAATTAAAACAGCCAGGTACACGCTGTTATCATACCAAATTTACATCTAGTGTTAAGGTTGCTTTAGTGCAATAAAATGAGGTATTACTCCTGAGCTGTGCTAATTAAATCTGAATAAAGGCCACTGTGAACTTTTCCACAGGAGCTTGAAAATGATGCACATGCCAAACAAATTCTGTCCATCACTGATAATGGAGCTTGATTTTTTTAACAGATAAATGCTAATATAAAGCTAGTGAGTAAACAAAGACCCCCCAACCCCCCCCCAAATTAATTGCTTATTATTTTGAGCAGCAAATAATTCATTTTTTGGGATTTAAGGAATGCATTTGCTATTTGCCTGTGCTATATCATTTATTAAACTGGATGCAAAGTTATGTGCGTGCAAGCCCCTTTCAGAAGTGCAGGCAGTGGAGAATGGCCTAGTAGACTGCATGCGGTACTGCCCCACCAACCTACATTTGCTCACTAGCAGACCCCACCTGCCTGCCTTCCTGTTTACAACACAGGTACTCAGCCTGCGTTATCATTGTTGAGCTCAGCAAGGAGGAAGATGGTGGCAAAACTAGAATCAGATAGTTTGGGCTGCATCAATAGGAGTATAGCATCTAGATCAAGGGAAGTAATAGTGCCACTGTATTCTGCTCTGGTCAGACCTCACCTGGAGTACTGTGTCCAGTTCTGGGCACCACAGTTCAAGAAGGACACTGACAAACTGGAACGTGTCCAGAGGAGGGCAACCAAAATGGTCAAAGGCCTGGAAACGATGCCTTATGAGGAACGGCTAAGGGAGCTGGGCATGTTTAGCCTGGAGAAGAGGAGGTAAAGGGGTGATATGATAGCCATGTTCAAATATATAAAAGGATGTCACATAGAGGAGGGAGAAAGGTTGTTTTCTGCTGCTCCAGAGAAGCGGACACGGAGCAATGGATCCAAACTACAAGAAAGAAGATTCCACCTAAACATTAGGAAGAACTTCCTGACAGTAAGAGCTGTTCGACAGTGGAATTTGCTGCCAAGGAGTGTGGTGGAGTCTCCTTCTTTGGAGGTCTTTGAGCAGAGGCTTGACAACCATATGTCAGGAGTGCTCTGATGGTGTTTCCTGCTTGGCAGGGGGTTGGACTCGATGGCCCTTGTGGTCTCTTCCAACTCTATGATTCTATGATTCTATGAGTTTTGTTTCTAATTGACTCTGGTTCCACATACTGTTGGCCTCCCCACCTTCTGCCCTACTAGCCTCAATGGGTCCTTGCATTTTTATGAATGGGCATAGGACACATTGCTACCTGTCATTTCTGTACACATTTCAGCTGCAACCAATGGGCTGGGGCAGGGGAACAATAGGGGCATCTTATGCCCCTAGGATTGACCCAGGAGCCACCCGCCTCTTGGCACAACTATTGCAATCGTGGCCAGAGAACACATATTGTAGCCACCTTAGTGGGACTAAGATTTAGGGTGAGTGTTGGTTAGGTTGAGAGACCTTGGGTTCCATGCATGCACTAAAATGAACTAGCCCTTGAATTGGCAGCAGTAGACTGTTGAGTAGAGTATAAGAGAGCAAACAAACTGTTTGATCTGAGTTTTATATCTCAAATGTTCTAATAATAATAATAATAATAATAATAATAATAATAAATAATATTATTTATATCCTACCCTCCCCAGCTGAAGCTGGGCTCAGAGCGGCTAACAACAGTAAAAGTAACACAGTTTACATAAAATCACAATCAATTAATTAAAAGACATTCTAAAATCAATTCATTCTAAAATAATAATAATACAAAATTGTTCCATCAACAAATGAAGAAAATCATGCATTTCCCAACATTTCTTCCTCTCTGGTACAGGTTTCGCTTGGACTCTCCTGGAACAAGGCCGTTTTCAGTGCAAGCCATGGTAACAATTGGATTTGAGTCAGCAAGGCATCCTCTTGTTCAGCTTGCAGTAGAAAGAAACATGAATCCCCTTGCAGATATTGTACATCTCGAATGAGCCTAGGGCACATGGAAATAACGATAGATGGCGGGAGCCAGTGCCAGCCATAATGGAGGCAGGCGAGGAAAGAGCAGCTTCTCTCAACGCTGCCAATGAATCACAGCCTTGACCTGCAACCTCTTCTGCTGTTCTGGAGCTTGCCCTAGCTTGAGCAGACATTGCCAGGCATGCTGAACTGTGCCAGACTTGGATGGGAACAAAAACCCAGTAGGCTTGAGGATGGACTTTGAGTTAAATATTATTTATGGCTTAGTAATACTGACAGTGAGGAAAGCTCATAATATCCCACTTGGCTAGCAGGCAGGTACTCTCTCCCATGGCGTCTAAATGGAGTGTAGTATTTTTAAAAAGCTATTGTGTACTAGCACAGTTAGTAGACAAATGTTTGTTTGGACACCATTGCTAAATCCAGCTGATGCTCCCATTTTGAGCTTCCCTCGAGAGGCTTTCACATTAACCGAGAGCAGATTTTTGGAAGAATTTATTGGAAAGGAACGGACGCTGCAGAGTGTCTCAAAATACATATTTCATTTAGGTGGCAGAGCTTCTGCCTAGTGCTGTCATTTCAGAAATGTGCTCGCATGCTTGCTTCCACTTCAATCGTTCTTGGAGAGCCTCTCTTTCCAGAACTGGTCAGAAACAAAGCAGGAGAAAGAAAATTAAGTGATGACTTCAAAGTACTTAAGTACAAATCAAAACAACTAGAGATATAGATATATAGATGTGCTTGTCCTCTTCTTCTTCTTCTTCTTCTTCTTCTTCTTCTTCTTCTTCTTCTTCTTCTTCTTCTTCTTCTTCTTAAAAAGCTTCCCCAAAACGGATAATCCACGATAGCTACATCACACAACTAAACTATCCTTTAATGGTTGAAATAGCAGTAGGGTTGAACCAGTTACTTAGCATTTTTTGATCATTTCTAAAAGTACCTCCTTTGTTCAGGACTAGTTTCAGATACTTGTTATGACCGTGTCCATGCTATTATTAATAATAATTATTATTTATTAAATTTGTATACCAACTTATGCGCATAGATCTCAGGGCTGATCACCACATAAAATTACAGTATAAAAACAAAAAACAAAATACATAACAAAAACAAGGGAAATCAATAATCTCCCCTTCCACAACACATTTTAAATGGGCATGGGATGTCAATCAGCCAAAAGCATGCATAGCTGTCAAGTGTCCCTTATTTGAAGGGACAGTCCCTTATTCCAGGGCCGTGTCCCGCTGCTGTCCCTTATTGATGGATGTCCCTTAAATGTCCCTTAAATGATGTCTCTTAAATTTCAAAGGAGGCAGCTCCTCTCCCTCCCTCCCTGCCGGCCAGGGAGGAGGGAGGCTCCAACTGTGTTGCTTGGCTGTGTTGCTCACCCACTAAGAAGTCTAAGAATGACTGGGGGGGTGGAGATTGCATGCCTTGTGTGTGGCTAGTTAATGCAAGCTGAGGGGTTTTTTGAATGCTGGATGCCATTTTGTTGCATGTGCTGCTGCAAACTTTGCAGTGCAAAGCCAGGCCAGGGAGCCATCTTAAGTTGAGGCTGCATAGGCCTTGTGGTGCATGTGATTCAGATTCTATTCAGTTGAACCTCTGGTTACAAAGTTGGTTGGACAGTGTTCTTGGAGCTACCAGCATGAGTTTGACCAGACTGCAGGAGGACAGGAAGACTGGAGTGCCTGGAACAGGTGAGGCTGCAGGTCCCTTATTTTGGCTGCTAGTCCCTTATTTTCAAGGCGGCTGGTCCCTTATTTTCAAATCTGTAAGTTGACAGCTATGAGCATGGTTAAAGAAGAATGTTTTTGCCTGGCGCCTAAAGGTGTATAATGAAGGCACCAGCTGAACCTCCCTGGGGAGATCATTCCACAAGTGGGAAGTCACTGCATAAAAGGCCCATTCTCGTGTTGTCACTCTCCATGCATGATGGGAGTTGTAGTCCAACAGCAACATGTTGGCTATTCCTGAATTGCAACATGAATCCAGACATGTAATTTGAATTAACAGACATTTTGGCTGCATTCACACATCATCCCCCCCCCCCCCAATTCCCATGACTGTTAATTTCTGCATTATATTTGAGCTTCCCTAACTGTTAATTTCTGCATTATATTTGAGCTTTCTCTTGATATATAAAAGCCTCTTCTGGAAATATAGTAGAATATAGCATAAGGTTAGTACTCTTTTCTGTGTTATTTGAGAACAGGTTTCTTTTCCTGGATGTGGACATTAACAATTAGTGAAACATCAGGGAAATGGAAATAGGCTGCTGTTTAAATGCAGCCATTAAGATAACGTACCTTCATTGGGTTTTATTTTTCATATGGATTACAAACTGAAAAGCAAAATGAACAATAAGCCCAAATGTTCCATTACTGTGTGTATTTTCAGAATTGGCCAGCTTATATCCTTAATTGCTCTCTCTTAGCAACTATGATAACCCTTCTACAAGGCAGAAAGTTTAAATATCATTTCTGTGGTGGGTGTCATTCAGTGGTATATCTTGGCTTTCCTTGCAAGGGTTTGTTTGGAGAATTTGACATTTGAATAAAGTTTTTCAATTTGTACAAGCAGTAAAAAATAAAAGTAAAGGTTACATATCTTAGTGTTGTCAAGATTTATAACAATAGCACGTCTTAACTGTGTTTTATAGGTTGCTCGAGCCATTCAAATTAAACCGCGACCTACATGAAAGATGTGATCTTCAGAAAACAGGAGAGTTGTTTGTGAAATTTTGAGAAGCCTGGTGGCATTTTGAATGCCTTGAGAGTCTTGTAAAAGGTAAAGGTTGGCTCAGGTTCTGATTTGCTATACAATTTTTGGTAACATTTTGCATGCAAAACGTAGGACTTGGAAACATTACTCTTGAGCGTCTAGGATCAGGGTTAAAAAAGGGGTTCCTGACAGTTGCCTGCACAATGCCATTATTGGCCGTATTGTGCTTGTGAACAAGATGTCCCTTCAATACAATACTGTACTGTAAAGTGCAGTAGTGGACAGTCACACTGTACTGATATGGGCAGGGAAGAGACAGCATAGTAGGGAAATCTGCTATTTCTGGATCTTCTGATCCTCATTTATCCAACCTTCAGTTCTCCACATTTCTACACAGGGTGTCCCACCCAAAAAAAGCCATTCTGAAAATTAAGCAACATTTTAGTGCACATTTCTTCTTATACACACATGGACGACTCTGGGGTTGCGGTGCTCATCTCGCTTTACTGGCTGAGGGAGCCGGCGTACAGCTTCCGGCCAGCATGACTAAGCCACTTCTGGTGAACCAGAGCAGTGCACAAAAATGCCATTTACCTTCCCGCCAGAGTGGTACCTGTTATGTACTGAAGTTCTCACCCTGGGCCAGCAGGGGGATACTGTAGATAGTTATGCAAATGAAGGATCAAAAGTGACATTCAGTGATTGGATAGTTTGTATGCAAATGAAGGATCGAAAGTGATGTTCAGTGATTGGATAGTTTTAGAAAGTTGCTACAGTTACGTTGTTCTGGACTTCTATATAAGCAGGCTGACTGAGCTCTTCAGTTCAGTTCTGTTCCAGGTAACAAATAAAGAGGTGCTTTGAAGAATCGCTGCGTCATCTGATATGTTCACCCACAACTTAACAGTACCTATTTATCTACTTGCACTTTGACGTGCTTTTGAACTGCTAGGTGGGCAGGAGCAGGGACCGAGCAATGGGAGCTCAACCTGTCGCGGGGATTTAAACCACCGACCTTCTGATCGGCAAGCCCTAGGCTCTGTGGTTTAAACCACAGTGTCACTCCTTAATTAACTGTCTCTCCTCAAATCCTCTCCTTTTAAACTCTCCCTCCTGGAACCACGGCCAATTAGAGGCTGCCATTCATTAACCATTTGCGGGCAGGGAAAGGAAGGAAAAAGAAACACTTGTTCCAACCTGTCCAGCAAAACCAACTTTTTTGTCACAGATGCCAGGGCCAGCACCTGAGATGAAAAGGATGTACTCTACCACTGAACTATATAGATTAAAAAAAAATAATGCAGGTGGCTTAGAACCTTTCAACTCTGAGTCACCACTGCTGGCTGGGTAGCTACTGTTGAAAGCCCCCGATTGCTTTGACATGGAAGTAATCATTCCAGAATGCAAATTTCTGTTCATTCCGATTTGGAGAGATCAATTCCCTCCCCCTCCAGGCTTTAGTGACAGATTTAATTTCTGCTTTTCCTTCCTGTAAGAGTAAATGCATCTTGCAGATATGTTTTCTATCCCTTTCTAAAATGAAAGACATTTCCACTTCCATTGGTCATTCAGGTTTAATTGGCCAATTTCTACTCAGGGTCCAAGTTGCCTGTTTCCTGTGCAAGAGATAATTCAGCTGAATTCCTCTTACTCCCCCCCCCCCGTCCCTTCAGTGTCTCATTGTATTAAAATGCATTTGTGAACTTTGCAAAACATTCCCGCATATGATCCACAGACGTTGATCTAGAAAGACGCAGCCTCCCATGGTTGCCACCGTTGCTCCCACTTTGTGTTGCTAAGGAATTCACAATGGAATAGGAAATGAAATACCTTGAAAAGCCAGCAGGGATGTTCTCACCCCTCCTCTTAAATCTAGAATTAAGCGTACTTCTAAAAGTCTCAAAAAGAGAAAGAAGTGGAACAAATGTAGGCATTGTTCATAATTCAGGAAAAGGCATATTTCTTCCACACACAGACAAAAAAAAGTGTTTTCAAACAAAGATCTGCAGAAAGGCTTTTAAAGAGATTTTCTCCACACATACCATCACGCCCACCCTCCAAACCCCAGCAAAACAGCACTTTGTAGTACCAAGCTGTGTCTGTGCTCTGTAGCATTCAAAAGCAATGTGAGGGGGGGGGTATGTCTGGCATAAGAGAAAGGAAATAAAATAGATTTAATTTTTAATCCAGTGCCAAAATCCATTTGACAATCGCTTGGCCTTTGGCCATTCACAGTTGAGGCTGACATGAAGATTTGTCAAACTAGATTAGCATTAAGGCTACTCTAAACTGTGTATGAATTGGAATCTTTATTTTTTTGGAGAGCAATGGGGGGGCCGGGAGAGAAAGAGACAAGGAAATGTTCCCATTAAAATACTGGCATTTAAGTGGAGTGTAGGTGAAATGCAAATGGTACATCAGGAGACTAAAACTATCCACTTAGAAGGCACCACAGCAAATGCATGTATATATTATGATATTAAGTTAAATTAGCATGTTATGTAAGCATTCTCCCATTGTGCCGGAAGAAGGAAATGATTGTTCCTACACAATTTGGATCTGGGTTCTCCCTTTTGCACAGCGCATTGTAGCATATTTTCAGAATAATGAGCCAAGCATTTTGCATAGACTTTAGCTGAGCTTTTATATTCTACTTATGGTAATGCGAGAAGTATGAGGGTTGCAGATTTGAAAACCCTGTAACTTTTTGGTTGTTCAAAAAGGCTATGCCTGTCTTGGAAGGCCTTTTAGCCATGTCGCCTGATGCAACCAGCTCTACAGTTTGCATGAAGCATGTTCCACAATTGCACAGAACTGTAGTGCTGGAAGGGATCCCAATGGTAATCTAGTCTGACACTTGCAATGCAGGAATTGCAACTGAAGAATTCCTGACAGATGGCCATCCAACCTCTGTTTGAAAACCTCCGATGAACCTACCTTTCAAAGTAGCCTATTGCACTGTTGAACAGCTCTTACTGCTAGAAAGTTCTTCCTAATGTTCATTTAGAATCTCCTTTCTTGTAATTTGAATCCACTGGTTTGGGTCCTACCCTTCTGGAGAAGAAGGAAACAAGCTTGCTCTGCCTTCCATGTAACAGCCCTTTGGATATTTGAAGATGGCTATCATATCACGTCTTGTGTTGGTGGCTGAGGAGGAGGGGGAGCCATGACATCATTGCAGTGATACTGTGCTCTTCTGAACACGGATGAGGCAGGACAGGGTGGGCAGCAGAGAAGTCAGGCAAGATCTGAGCTGGCAGCAGTGGCTTACAGGTGTGCACACACGCCGAGGGCCTTCTGGCAGTTCTCTCATTGTGAGAAGCAAAGCCACAGGGAACCAGGCAGAGGGCCTTCTTGGTAGTGGCGCCCGCCCTGTGGAATGCCCTCCCATCAGATGTCAAGGAAATAAACAACTACCTGACATTCAGAAGACATCTTAAGGCAGCCCTGTTCAGGGAAGTTTTTAATGTATGACATATTAGTGTATTTTTGGCCTTTGTGGAAGCTGCCCAGAGTGTGGCTGGGGAAACCCAGCCAGATGGGCGGGGTACAAATAATAAATTATTATTATTATTATTATTATTATTATTATTATTATTATTATTATTACCTTTCTCCTCAGAGTTTGCACAATTGCTGGGATCAGCCAGTTTCCAGAATTCTGCCAGTGCAAAACGGGAAAGGTGAATCAGTACTCCAATTCAATTTACATATGCAGAAAAACCCACATCGGTACATTTGTGATGCAGCTCTCTTGGGAATATGCCACATTGCCTAGACAGGAAGGGAGTGGAGCAAAAGAATTTGGGAAGAATCACAACTGTTTCAGTATGCTGCACTTCAGCAGTCTTTTAAAACGTCACATGAATGTGGTACTCTCCTGTGGCTCTAATGTTTTTCTTGCCCCTGCTGGCTTTGACATATTTTTTTTAGCAGTTGTTTTGATATGCTGTTTTATTGTTTTTAATTATTCATTGTTATTTGGTAGACACCCTGGGAGCAGAAATCCTGAAAGGCAGAGCATGCATTTTGTAAATGACAGACTAATAAATAGGTAATAAAATTCAAGGAAAACGTGGCAGCCTTAGATTCAAGTTCAGCAGTCTTACAGAGAGAGATTCTAACCCTTTTTTCTACCTCAGTCCGAGCTAAGTGGCAAGAGATTTGGTGGTGTTGTCAGATCCACGAAATAAATCAGAACAGGGTTATTTGTTTCTCTCTGTGTGTGTTTCTCCTTGCCTTTCACACTGTAATCCAGAATCCATTAGAGTATATTTCACATACTTCTAAATGACTCTTTAAAAAAAAGTTTAGATTAGTGCTATGCCAAAAATTCGTCAACGGTTAATGCAAAAAGGGGGCGTGTTAGAAATTCATCAAAGTGAAGAGAAAATGTTGAGGCAGTGCAGGGTAATCATTCTTACCTTACTTTTGAGGTGGCAGAGAGATATTAGTGAGTGTCCTTTCTTTTCATATCCAAATCCTCTCTTCTGTGGTCTGCAGCCTACAGCCATCCCAAGTCCTTCCCTCCCACTACAATTAAAGTGTGGGGAGCATGACTGGTAACTCCTCTCATGGCTTTTTCAGATCAGGAAGTGTGGGCAGCTGGGGAGGCTGCAGAATGCAGGAGAAATGTTAATTTAATTGTCTTCCATAAATTTTCTTCCTTATTTTCCAACCATTTCTCATAAGCACCGATCCAATGATCTACCGACTCTTCCTTTTCCCTATCTCTGCAGGCTATTTCTGAACCAACAAATAAGGTTCCTAGCATCATCGTATATGATATCAGCTTGAGCCATTTTTGCTTAAGCACAGCAATACCTGTGACCACCTATGGTTAGCAAATGCTTGCAAAGGTGAGTCAATAATGGGAATCAGAGTTAGTATATTGATATACTAAGGGCCATATCATTTTTTAAAAAAGACAACTACTGGAGAAACAAAGTGTACAAGTGTATTTCTAGTCAAGATCACATAGTACCTTTTTATTTGTATGTTGTTGTGGTTGTTTTTTTTTAAACTATCTTTAAAACTCACTTCAGAAGAATGCTAACCTTTCTGCCAACATTGGTCATTTACCATGTTGGCATTTAAAGTATTAGATTGGTCATAGCTGAAAGAAGAAAGGTCAACAGAAAGCGAAGAGAAATCTGAGTTCTGACTCACTCGGTTATTCTTCCTGACAACTGGGGTGTGAGACAAGTGAAAGAATGGATAGTTCCACAGCAGGAACCTTAATTTTATGGGGTTCCAAATGTGTGAGGAGATTCTATGCCTACAAGAGCCTCCTTGCTGCAGTCAATTGTCCTGCATCTTCTGGAAGGTGGCAGAAAATGTGATGGAGGTTAAAAGGTAAAGGTACCCCTGCCCGTACGGGCCAGTCTTGCCAGACTCTAGGGTTGTGCGCTCATCTCACTCTATAGGCCGGGAGCCAGCGCTGTCTGCAGACACTTCCGGGTCACGTGGCCAGCGTGACAAGCTGCATCTGGCGAGCCAGCGCAGCACACGGAACGCCGTTTACCTTCCCGCTGGTAAGCGGTCCCTATTTATCTACTTGCACCCAGGGGTGCTTTCGAACTGCTAGGTTGGCAGGCGCTGGGACCGAACGACGGGAGCGCACCCCACCGCGGGGATTCGAACCGCCGACCATGCGATCAGCAAGTCCTAGGCGCTGAGGTTTTACCCACAGTGCCACCCGCGTGCGATGGAGGTTAGAGTGCATTTAAAACACTCATTCTCACAGCTCCCTTCAGGAGGTAACTAACCCATTAGCATAGCGCCTGAAAAGGACTATAGATTTCCACTCTTCCTTGAATCTCTCTGATGTTAGACGATTGGCATTATTGGATTATTTCCTGTTCAGATTTGGTGAATTTCTACTATTCAGCACCAAGTGTTTCCATGTTCCTAACCTCCAGCACTTAGATGTAATCTCTTGCAGCAGAATTGGAAGGAGACATTTTCCAGGGAAACATTTCTAACATATGGGAAGAGTTTTGCCCTTAGATCTGCTGAAGGTGAAACACGACTGGCTACATTCTCCTGAGGTTGGGCTCAACTTACAAAACTTTGGGAAGTCCTGGCTTAGTAGGTTAAGAACAGGGTCGGTAACACTTCTGGTCTGAAAACCACAAGTTCAGTGCTCAATTATGTCTGCAGAGGTTTGAATCTGTCCAAAATAAACCAGAGTTTCCTGGATGATAGTGTGAAGGGAGACTGGGGTTCTTTTTGGTGCAATTTCCTTTACATAGATATTAAGGTCATTAACTTTTTGAAACAGCCAAGATTTCCCCACAGGTTCTAAACTTCCTGATTGCCAGGCATGCTGTTCAGTTTTGCTGCATTTCTGCTTCTGAAACCAGAACAGGAGGATGTTATAAACCAATGTATTTAATATAAAATTTGCTTTCCCAAAACTAACACACTGACATGACATGAAATTTATTACAGTCAGAGACCAGCTTGTGAAACACAAATGGAACTACAATCCCAAAAGCAAAACAAAAATTTAAAACAATATACAACAATGGATTTGCCCGACTGTTTGGATTTGTCAGCATCTGATTGAGGCAGCTTAACGTTGTCGGCACTGTTAGACTCTGCAGTGCTGGTTTTGGTTTCTGGTCTGGCTGACCTAGGTGCTCCTAGAAGCTGTAGAGTGAACTAACACACTGGATATTGTCTGTTTCAAGACAGTCATACGGGAAACATAGCAATAGCCATAGGACATGAAAAAAATAAATACAAGAAATGCATTACACAAATGTAATCTTCAGGTATTATGCAGAGTTTTATTCTACTCATTTGTAGGTATGTGGCAACTGCTCTAAAAGTATGTTCAATCCTTGGCATCTATAGCTAATAAGATGGGGTAGCAGATCCTTACTGAAGATCTTGGAGAGCTGGTGCCAGAAATAATGACCGCTCCCCACATTAAACAGGGGGCGCCCTTTGCATGGACGTGCGCAGCCCCTGGACCCAGTGTGGCTCCATCAGCATAGGCTTGGCTTCGCCTTCTCCCAGGGAGGTCTCCGCCTACCTCAGTCAGTTGTCCAATCCCGCCTGGGGGAAGCGTTGCCAAGGAGACCAGGCCAGGTAGGGGAGGGACTACCTGCCCACACAATAGAGGGAGGATCTTACCTGGGAATCCTCAGTTGGCTCCAGAGCTTCTCCCACCCAACCCACCCTCATTTAAGCCTTATTTTGCAGGTTAACCTTTTCTTCACAGGTATGCGGGCGCTGCTACGTCAGGGTCGCTGTTGAAGGGTCGGAAAGGAATTCCCCTGCATTGGCAGGTTTTGCCTTTCCCATAGCAAAACGTCACAACTTGGGTGGTATCAGTTCCTTGGGCGGAATCCTTTAGTCTATCTTCCTGAATGGTAGGGGCATGCAGCGGTGACCCACACCCCTTTCCTCCTTGCAGCGGTGATACCAGGGTTCCCCGTTAAAGGGGTTTCTGAGGGGAGGCTTTGACTGTACGCTGAGAGGTCGTCATTGCTCTCCCCTGCAATGGCGGCATAATGGGGGCGGCTATCTCTGCTTGAACATATGTTCTCCAGAGCCGGCCCATCCCCCCACACACACTGGATAACCCTGATCTTCCCTAGATCCCCGGCTGGGGACTGGGGAGGGATAACGCCCAATGCCTGAGCCAAGGTCTACCCACATCTAAAATATAATAAAGTTGTGGCCAATTTGTTCCCATAGCACGTTGTCTTGAGTCGTTATTCCACATGGGGGTTTGGGGGACTCCGCCTGTCCACGCAAAGAGACAACATTGGACTATACAGGCAGGGGGAATGCTATGCAGTTGAAGTGACCTCTCCTGTCTCCTGGCATCAACCTACATCACCACATGCCATGGTGCCCTGAGTTGCATATGAGAATGGTAAATTTCATCTAAATGAAAACATAAGATTCTGTAAATGGAGGTATGTTGGGATGCAATGTGATAAACCAAATGCCACAGGCATATCAGGTGTATTAAAATGTATTTGCTCTACTGCTGGTGAACTAGCAGTTTCGATAGATGTCCAGCAAACCAAGATATTTCATGAAAGTTAGGGATTTTGTTCACTTGGCAGGGTCTCCTGCAGAGTTGTTGTTTTTTTAAAGGTACATGTGTTCATATGGCTTGGCTTTGTGACTATAAGCCTTGTTTATGCTGGAATGTTATGCATCTAGAGGTGGTACATCCGGAGGATCGTGGGCAGAAAACCAGGCCTCATAATCCTCAGCCTTGCTCCAGGATATCTGGACATAATCCAAACAAAAACAAAACATTTGCATTTGAAACAAGCAAAAAGGAAGATGGTAATTCCCAAGAAGCGAGAGTTGTTGTTTTTCTTTAGGAGCATAGCATTGCTATATTTCATTATTCAGATGAACCTTTCTCTTTTTTCCTGCTTTGAGATTTGCTGAAGACATTTCATGGTTTGGAAACTGTTTATTCACATCTTCCATATGGAATTGGGAGAGAGGGGGGAGAGAGAGACATGACATGGTCCCTCCCCTCTTTATAAATTCCTTTCAGACAGTTATTAGCTGTTGTAGCAAGCGAGGCTCCTTTTGATTTTAGTTTCTGTAGTTTACATATGTGGAACATCTGGATGATGTCATCTCACACTTTCTTAGCCCTCCAAGCCTGCAGAGACTTTCCTTGCTCATATCTGCATATTTATTTGTATGTTTCTACCATGTTGCCACCTTACCAGTTCGCTGTGCTCCATCTCAGATCAACACAGATTAAGCATCAATTTCATAATTCACATCCTCCTTGTTTTCATTGTTGTATAGTGTTCAGTAATATCTGTATCTGAATTTCTTCTGAGCTGATATATCACAGTGACAGACATTTACAATGTAAAGAGTTATGGGCCTAACTTTGGATACCATTTGGACCAGCCTTTACCGACCTAGGGTTCTCCAGATGTTTTAGATTGCAACTCTCAACAACCCCAGCCAACATAGATGCACTGGCTAGGACTGATAAGGAGTTGTAGCCTAAAACATCTGGAAGGAACCTGGTTGGTGAAGAAGGATTTAGGCCAGTGTTTCCCAAACTTAGGTCTCCAGCTGTTGTTGGACTACAACTCCCAACATCCCTGACCACTGGTCCTGCAAGCTGGGGACAGTGGGAGTTGTAGTCCAACAATAACTGGAGACCCAAGTCTGGGAAACACTGGTTTAGGCTATTACTCCATCTCTTTGAGGCTTTGAGTATAGATAGCCCAGCCAAGGTAGAGAAAATAGCACAGATCCACAGCCATAGAAACACTTATGTCCCAAATCTGCAATTACAGTTTTACATCCACAGTTGTGCAATTTGTTTGCAATGTTTCCTCTGCAGGAAACATTCAATGTTCCACTATAATTTTTATTATTTTACGTAGCAGAGCAAGGGAGCCCTATTGGGGCAAGCATCTAGTAGCACTGCAGCACTGAAACCTAGTCCTGTGGCTCTGAGCACAGAATGAGATATGGAGTTGCAGTGTTCAGTCTCTTCTCAATTGCCCCCCATTTCCCCTGCAACTTACATTGTCACTCCAAGACATCATCACCCTGTGTTGTTCCGTAATGTCGCTCCTCGTCACTGACTGAAGTTCGTGGAGAAAACAAAACACCAGTCGAGTCCTGAGCATTGCAGCCCAAGTTAAGTGAGGAACGTGTTCCTTTTTACAAGTTTGCAGCAACTTTCCTCCCAGAAGAAGAGATGAAGGGCTGACCTGGAAAAAATTTGAGAAGTACTGTGCAGGGTTTTGATTTTAGAGAAGGGATGGCTGCGGAACAGCCTACATCACTTTTAATCCAACTATGTAAGGAGCCCCAAGTGTATTACACAATGTCACAGATATCTTTGAACTTGGGTTGGAGAAATAAGACTCCTGGTTCTATCCATCCTTTCTACAGGAAATCAGCTGCTCTCAATATCAGCCTTTGCAGCTTTCTATAATTTCAATAATCAAAAGCGACTGGTACATCTTTGGTGGTCATGAAAGTCTTTGCTCTTTTTTGAAACTTCAGAGGCAAGGCTGATCTCAAATGGCAATTGTACAACAGTCTCAAAAGTGGTCTATGACAGACACATACCTGCAATATCTCTTTATCTATGTTAACCTGCAAATATTAGATTTTCTCGCGTGCAAGAGTGTATGGCGTTTTCCTCCATTCCCCCTCCTCCCACGCAACTGCATCTTCACCAAATTATGAAATGATGCATCTTGCCTTTATAGTTCAACTTTTTAAAGTTGTCCAACTATATAAAAAAGGTGGACCGAAACTGACATAGTCACCTTTCAAGAAAAAGGATAATCTCGTGAGAGCTCATGGGATTTTCTATTACTCATTCTCCTTGATTTGATGTCTTAGTTTTATCAGAAGATTCCACAAAGCAAAAAGATGAACTTCGGTGTGTGTGGGAAATCTAATCTTATTAAACTGGGATTGTTGTCATTTGTTGGAAAGCTGAACTGCAAGTTCAGATAAATATAGGATTTGAAGCAGCTCACAAGAAGTTTAGCAGATAGACGGATTTTCAAGTATTGTGACTTTTAAAGAGAATTTTTATTATTATTTATTTATTTATTTATTTATTTAAAGTGTCTGACTTCTAATTAATGTGTCTGATTTTTTTAGGGTAGTGTCTTCACAAAATACAGTGGTACCTCGGGTTACATACACTTCAGGTTACATACGCTTTAGGTTACACACTCCGCTAACCCAGAAATAGTGCTTCAGGTTAAGAACTTTGCTTCAGGATAAGAACAGAAATTGGGCTCCGGTGGCGCAGCAGCAGCAGGAGGCCCCATTAGCTAAAGTGGTGCTTCAGGTTAAGAACAGTTTTAGGTTAAGTACAGACCTCCAGAACTAATTAAGTACTTAACCCGAGGTACCACTGTATGTTAAATGTAAAATAAACAAACCAGGAATAAATATGTAGAACCTGCTTAAGAGCAATGAATGGGAGGGTATCTGATGGCGGTATCTGGAATGGGATTTCTGTAGGTGTGGAGGCACTGCTGAGAAGGCTCTGGGTTCAAGAGCTTCCAATTGGGTCTTTTGTGGCGAGTCAGGCAAGTTCATATGGATGTTGAAAGTTTTTCAATGAAATGGTCCCAAATTATTTAGATAACTTTTTCTATGTCTGTTCAATAACAGCAGTACAACAGCAACATAGACAATGGGGGAAGGGGTAGGACTCAACATTTGTGAAGAGTCCTGCCCTTACACTGGTTCACTACAGATGACCAACTCACCTAGTGGATTTGCTTAGTCCAGTGGATTCTAATGTGTGGTGAAAGTTTGTCTGCCAACTGAGATGAAGAAATGTGTGAATAGCATTTTAAGCATTGATAGCAGCCATTTGTAGAGAAGTGAAATTTGTTGGACACCTGCCCACATCAATATTATTTTTGTATGGTGTCCCTTCCAACTCCACAATTCGATGACTCTGCGAAGACTCTCCTCACTTGAAATTCCCAGCAACTGGTATGTAGGGGCATACTGCCTCCTACAAAACACAGCCACCATGGCTACTAGTCATTGATAATTTTACCCCCAATAGGTAGCACCATCCTAAAAGAAATTTGATAGACTTGGGTATATAATCACTTGTTTTATCAGTGGTTTATGATTGCATACATGGTAACTCAAAGAGGGAGAGGTGCAAATTGGTGCAAGGAAGTAAAGGCTGAAACAAATGGCACATCTTAACCTGTCAGTTTGCATTTCTTGGAACAGAAAGTATTGAACTGATGTGTAGAGATCTTTCCTATTCTAATTAAATCAGGAGGGTTCTGGAAGCTTCTCTGTGTGAAAGAAACAAGCAGAAAGTTCATGATGTTTGGGTTATTCCTTCAGAGAAGCTGAGTACAGCTGCCTTAAACTGATTCTCTTATCTCTTCTGTCAAGGTCCTGCTGACTATAAAAGTAAGGCCAGAAGGAGCCTGGGTTTCACTTTCTCTTTCTATCTCTTTTCCTTCTGGTGTGGTGTTCTGCACGTAGTATGCATAGTGTTAAGGTTTAGAGTCATTATAAGTTATTGTAAGTTTTAAGTTAAGTCTGCTGCAACTGGGTTTCTTATGGACAGTGCCAATTCTGAATGTATTGGATTTGTGACCATTATGCTCATTTGCCTTCAGTAGCAGTAAAGCTCCGCTGGATGAAATATTAATTGCCTATGGTCTATTTTTGGGGAATCCTGCAACGTGTTTAAGTTTTTACTCTGCTAACTATACGTTGCAGTTCTGCTCTGGATCAATATTGAGTAGAATTTCATGACATAACCATGGGATTAATACTAGCTGAACTGAAACTCAGACAAGAGAGGACTACAGGACTGATAAAGCAATAGAAGAGGGAAGATCCTCTTAGTTCTGTTCAAAATCAAGGCGTTGTAGAATGGTTGATGCTTTAAAAGAACAAGCTTGGCCTTCAGGCTCAAAGTCTTAAAAAGAAAGACAAGAGCTGAAGGAAAGGGGAGCGGACAAAAAGACATTAAGGGGAAGGAGATTATAGGTCAAAGACTTGGGGAAAGAGGCAGGTTTTCAAAGACTCTTTAAACACTTGCAAGGAGAGTTCCCACAGATGTCAGGAATTCTAGAGGACTAGAGAAAGGAAGGAAGAGGAAGGAAGCCAAGGTTAGCAAAGAGGAAACTATTGGCAGAGTGAAGATGTGTAGAAGACAAAAAAAAAAAAAAGGAAGTAGCAATGATATATAAGAAGGGGGCATGAGTGAAAATATTTAAAGAAATTGTGTGTATTTGTTGTAGTTTAGTCGTTTAGTCTTCCACTGCCTCCTGCAGTTTAGTCAAACTCATGCTGGTAGCTTCGAGAACACTATCCAACCATCTCGTCCTCTGTTGTCCCCTTCTCCTTGTGCCCTCAATCTTTCCCAGCATCAGGGTCTTTTCCACGGAGTCTTCTCTTCTCATGAGGTGGCCAAAGTATTGGCGTCTCAGCTTCAGGATCTGTCCTTCCAGTGAGCACTCAGGGCTGATTTCCTTAAGAATGGATAGGTTTGATCTTCTTGCAGTCCATGGGACTCTCAAGAGTCTCCTCCAGCACCATAATTCAAAAGCACCAATTCTTCGGCAATCAGCCTTCTTTATGGTCCAGCTCTCACTTCTATACATCACTACTGGGAAAACCATAGCTTTAACTATACGGACCTTTGTTGGCAAGTGTGTGTGTTTAATTCAGCCTTAAAAACATGAGAGATACTTCTGGGGACTGAACATGAGAGGTGTGAGTGCCATTCAAGTGTAACTGAGGGGTAGGGTGGGGTGCTTGTTCAGGACTATTATTTATTATTTATTTTGGAGATTTGCAAACCATTTCACAGCCAGAAGCTACTGAAGCACTGGACATAAAATTAGAAGAAACAGACTTGGTAAACTAAAAGCCATTTCTACAACTGCCCAGTTAATGCGTTATAAAATGACCGGGGGCCGCACCACAAGGAAAGCTTTCTTAAACAAAAACAAAACAAGTCTTTAATAGCTGCCTAAATAATAGTCCCTGCCCCAAAATAAATAAAAAAACTGTTCATATCCCTGGTATAATCATGGGATAGGCAACCCGGGCCTATATGAATTTGATGCTTTTCAAATGTTGCACCCATCTGTGGACATGTCAGAGGTTGGGAAGGAAGGGAAAGAAAGGGGAGCAGCTCTGAGTAAGAGCAGCATCTCATCTTGGCCAAACAGGATTACAGGTATGACTCAAAGACTCAAAAGTTTATTGTTTTCTTTGAATTTTTTTAGAGAGCAAGGTAACAAGTTGGTGGCATTCCGACAGCTTTTAAAAAAGAAGCTCAGTGTTTCAAGCTCATGAGTCAAATCTATAATTCTTGGCGCAGCCTATTTCCATCATTTAGTATTGCCCATTCAAAGTTCTCTGCTGTCTTACGAAGCAAAGAAACCTTGGCTTGATTCAGATTGTCACTTCCCCCGTTCTGCCCATTACACAGTAACTTTGGAAATAGCACATGGGGCAGTTTTCCCATGGGACTGCATTGTCTGAAATGTCTTCTGCACAAGTCTCAGCAGCCACTATGGCCGGATCTAAACACATCAAAGAAGCGATTCAGTTAAACACGTTGTAAACTTCATACAGGGAAATCCTGTTGGAGAAAGGCTGGACTCCACAGCGCCATCTGGTGTCACATTGTTATAAAGCATATAAAACTCTCTATCTTTGCGATAAGTCCAAAGTTTTGAGTTTTGGATCCTGTTATAAAGATCATAGTAAACCTCTCTGCATGGTAGGAAGGGGAAGCATCTGGATTCAGGCATCTGGGAGGGTCCATTGACCAGCGGTAGGGTTTGTGCCTTGCCTCTCCTCAGTCATTCTTTGACATCTCCATCATCTAAGAAAGAAAAGATTGGCAAAAATATTTGTCTCAGTACTTAAAGGGCAGCTGCTAGCCAGACTGGACAGCACTGAGCTTGGCAGGCCAATGATAAGAGTAAAAGGGATCTCTCTATGCTCCTTTGTACACACTTCCATATTTACTTCTTTTTAAAACAGTCATCACTAGTTAAAATCAATCAGATGCACTGCATTATATAGGCTGGCATTTTTCTACCTCAAATGAAGTGCTGCAGCCTAGTATAATTTGTTTCTCCTCTAAAACCTCCCTGCACCTTTGTAGCTCTTCATGGGAATGATTTTATTTGCCTATGTTTTATGAGACACGACATTAGAGAGAAGTGCCAATTTTTAAGGAACTGGGAAGCCAGGAATATTTAGTTTCCCAAATTGGAAGGATGAATAAAAGAAACAATGCACGTTGGGTCGGAATGCACTGAATGCAATCCAAAACCTTTATTGGTGAAAGATCACAGGGCTCTCCTGACTAACAGAAACAGACAAGTCATTCTTTTTGATCCGATGCCCCCGAACTTGTGCTACACAGAAAGCTGCAATTAGTCAGTATTAATTAAGTCATCACTTTAACTCAAGATCTATTTCACCTTTTACTACAAATCCATGAACACAATCTGACGATTGTTCAAGCATATCTATGGCTTGGCATAGGAAAGGGACTGCACTGCTGTTTGTTGTCTTTGATTGTGTGTGTATCTTGAATCTTCACTCTACTGAACATTTGAGAGACTCTGGAAGACCTTGCCAATTTTGCCAGTGTGCAGTACATTTAAGAATCCTTTCCTTTAATCATACGAAGGGGCTGGTGTAAGGCAATGGCTCGGTTTGAAACAGACAGTCGTCTCCAGTTCAAATCCTATCTTGAACCAAGAAGTTACTCTGGTCTTTTGCTTCAGGCCCCTCCCAGTCTTTAAAATGTGGGTGAAAATAATCATGATAAATAATAGTCATCCATTGGATTTTTACCCAGCTCTTCCTTCCGAAGGAGGCCAGGAGGAGCAGACATCAGATTAAAATAATACAAAAATTAAAACAACTACAACTAAGCCAACAGTCTCCAAGGCCGCTAAAAACTTCAGGTCCTTCTAAAAGCTGCTAATGAAAGCTGCTAAGTGACTGCCATGGGATTAAGATCTGCTGTAGTATTGGGTACTAGCTGGGTATTAGTAACATGGAAAGCTAGCTCTGTTGTGTGATAGCTTCAGCTGCATAGTCTCCCTGTGTCTGTTATTGAGCTCCAAGGGAGTGGTGAATCTGGATATAACCGCAGGATAGTGTACTGCACCATATCAATATTGTCTAAAAATCATATTTGTTACGGGTGTGGCCCTTAGCACCTGCAATTTCTTCTAGCACTTTGGAGATTGAAGGAACATGGAAAGGCCTTTGCACAGTCTGTTAAAATGAAAGGTATTTTTGTTGATGGAATTTTATTATTAACCTTGCTTGGAAAGAGGCAGAAAAAACTATTATACACCCACTGCTCTCGTGATCCGATTCTAAGCTGCATTTTAAGTCCAGATTGGGTGCATTTTGTGGCTTTGATTTCCATAAACGCATACCGAATTAGCAATTGAATGCATGTGTCAAAATGGTTCTCTAATTCAAATGAAGAATTCTGGATTGCTCTGCATTCTATTGAGATAGAAGGGGCGACTTAAGGAAATAATATACAGACTTATTCCCTGCTTTGGTTTAGCAGAAGTTATCTTTGTCAGCTTTGGGCAGCATGAACCCCTGTCCTCTCAGTTACAGTTTTGATATCTTCCTGTTGTTGTTGTTGCTGCTGCTGCTGCTGCTGCTACCTGCCTTCACCCTAAGGTCCCAGGGGAGGTCTCAACATTAAAACACAATATTAAAGACAGTTTAAAGCAACTTAGAATGACAGAAATAAATTAGCATGATCAGTTGAGGCAGCAGTAAGTGATGAACCATAATATGTTAAAGAGCCTTGTGCAGTGTCAGGCTAGGACCAGGAAAACCCATGAAGCCACAAAACTCACTGAGTGACCTTAGGCCAGCCCTCTGTCTTTCAACCTAACCTACCTCAGAGGTTTGTTGTGAGAATAACTTGTCATGAGGGAAGCCAATTGGAGCTCCTTGGAGTAAAGCTAGAGTACTGATGGGATATAACTGCGATAAAGAAATTAAATAACTATTTCACACATCCAGCTATTACATGATGAATCCTGAATGCGTGATATCAGTGCTGGATTAGAGATGAACTGCAGGTCTCTTTCTCATCTATCACTCTGCACAGAGGAAATCTTACTTTTGGAGAGTCCCACCTGCATTCCAAGTACGGAGAGTTATGTGCAAGCAATGCCAATGAGAACAGGCAAGTCTTCTTTAAAATATGAAAATGAAATGTAGAGTATCCATCATAGTGAAGGGCATCGTACTTGAGAGTTATGGCTATGTGGCTTTCTGGGAAGCATGGATTGTAACTCATAGCTTACTTGAGTCACAAGGAACATTTCTCAGAGTGATGGTTTTAGCCACTAACCACAGTGTATAAAATTTTTATGTTGTGCAACTGGTGGCAGAAAAGCCCTGCAGTCACTCATCATCCACTCAGACTGACAGGAGTGGAGCCATCATTGCTTCCAGATTCCACCCAGATGACTTTGACTCTCCTTTTGAAGAGAGTGGTCCTTATGGCCGTTCAATGTTCTGTGGTGCCTGATGCCAAGTAAGGCTGCCGATGGACCATGTCCCTTTCTAATATGCCGCTCGGAAACCTGTTCACCAAACCAGTTCCTTTCCCCAAATTAATTTCTCAAGCCAAAGGTTTTGGGATTCTTTCCCAACACTTAGAGGATCCCTGAGATCCTGAAGAAAAAAAATGCCACCCCCAACTGAACACAACTAGCCACAATCCAAACAGTTCCTTTTGGATTTTCGCCTGATACCCCATCTGGCTGTTACGCAACAAGAGCCTTTTGAAGCTTATATGAGGGACTCGTCCTTCCATATTGACAACTTCTTGGAACTCATTGGTCTCTGGACAATTTGTTTGTCATATGCTGCAGTCATATTTTAACGGCATCTATGTTTTCCTTGGCTTGCTCTCAGAGTGAGACAACATCTTGGGAGACATTCTCATACATAATGTGAGCCGTTTCCCCACAAGATTAGCACTCCATGTGCTACTGTTATGCTAAAAGACCTGTAAAACCATGTGGGTAGGGCCAATCACATGGTTTCTTACCATGAAAGGTGTTTTTCTCGTTATAGGCAGGCAATGATATCATAATAGAATCCAGGGCATCACAAATCCCATTAATGATTGTGAACCTCTAAAACTATAATATGGATTATAGAGTGTGTGTGTGGAATCACAAAAAGGAGCTCCAATTGTGATTAAAGGGAATGGGCATACCAAAAGCATGGCCCTGTGGAAAATGACTTGCACCTTGTCTTCATCATATTCTTTGTCAGAACACTATTTAACCCCAGAGTTAGAGGCCACAAGACTTGTTTTTGGCTGTGGAATTCAAAGCAGCACCATATGCAAAGCAAATGAGGCACTGATGTCTTGCTCTTCCTGACCTGACTCAGTGGCTGCTTCCCATGATAGTGCCTACTTAGAGTGAGGGCTGCTATGCTATATGCTAAGAACCATTTTCTATGTAGGGATGGGCCCTTACCAGCATAGGATAGCACTGTGAATGTGCTTAAGCAGAGATAGGCAGAGCAGGCAAAACCAAATCTGAACAGTGTGAGGTTTTGCAGCTTTAAAGATCGGACAACTTGGCTTCCTTAGGCTTGTGGTACAGTATGTAGCATACACTTTCTGTTTCACTTATCACATGCATGATAGGTTGTGATTTAGTTTTATATATTTAAATGGATTTCTTGTTCCACACAGAAGAATTATTGAGTCGCCAGCAGGCATTGTTTCAAGCAGGTGAGGCACACTCAGGATTAGTAAAACAATATATTTATATATGTCAAGTTAAAAATCTTCTGTTAGTTATTCTCCTGTGAAATTTTCTCTCCAAATTACATGATTCAGTGATAAGATGAAATTTGCAGGTGCCAGAGGAAGTTATTAACACAATGGCTAAATGGCCCATTGGTCCCAGAAGCTTGGTTTATAAAGGAATGTAGGAAGTTAGAAAAGAAAAAGAAAAAATCTAGTTACATATAGGAATGCTTGGTGATGGGATTATTGTAGCCTATTATGCATAGATTAAAAAAGGAATAATGAGAAAAAATACGATGGGTATTTTTTAAAAAAATTGTTTACAGTGTTTTTGTAGAATTGCTTCTTTAAAAAAAATTTTGTGAATTACTGCAGGCCATCCTTTAGTATTTTCCTGAGGGTTTATCCATTGCAAAAAAACCCCAACAAACTGTATTAAAGCACCTTAAAGTCAAACAGATCCATAATAACATAGACTTTCACTGACTAGAGTTCACTTTCTGAAATGAAAGACTATGGTCTCTGTGTGTGAGAGTATTAAGGTTGGAGGAGAAATTTGATTCAGAGAGTATCTATAGGCAATCATACCTAATTCACACTTTCTGAAGCAATATGAGAACTGAAGTACAGCCATCCTTCAATATTTGCACATCTCTGAACTTCAAATTGTTGTGAAAATTCACCAGCATTTTCTGTAAATTTATAAAAAAAAACCAACAATTTTTTTGCATGCAGCTTTACCTAATTTGTACATTTCTGCAAGCAATTTTCCATTATGGCATGCATTATTAGGCATACTTAATCTAGCCTATGCATCTTTGCACACATTACTTTCTGGAGAACTGCATTGCAAAAGTTTCAGAAGTACAAATTGGACAACAGGGAGTCAGTGTGATGGGGGTGGCATCCCTCTGTCCCCCCAGCTGGATCACTGAGAGGTCCCGGATACCTGGCCTCAATACCGCCCACCGGGGAAGGTGAGCGGACTTCTCACAGTGGTGGTCCATGAAGAAGGGCCTCAGATTACAATTGCAGACCCCACTTCAATTAATATAGGGAGAGAAGGTCATGGAGGTATTGCAATCCTGAGCCATTTAAGGCAAAACCAGTACTCTGAACTCAGGCCAGAAACTGTCTTGCAGAAGCAGAAGTGCTTTTACCCTCACACAAGACATCCCTGGATGCAAGCCGATAGATGACAACAGCACTGGTGACAACCCTATCTTCACCCACACTGAATGTATGTACAGTGGCAGTAATAGCTCTCCAATCACGCTTCCAAGCCTTTGAGAAGCTGTCATCTCCACAGAACCTTTGATTGCCCATTTAATTTTTTAGAGAGAGGGGCTTTTTTCCTAATGTAAACTCTAAGAAATGTTTAAAGATGATAAATTCTGACCATTTGGCAAGTTGAGGAAGAGCTATCATCGGGAATAAAAATGACTCCAACTCCTGCACAGAAAGAAGCCACTGTCTAGCCTTTTATAGCAACTTGCCATACGACGTTATCTAATGGGATCGCATTTTAAGGGTCAGGCAGCAGGTACTCTCCACATACTAATTCTTACTTATCATTCTGGTACTGTTAGGAACAACCAACGCCTTGCACACCATTATCTCCAAAGGTTACTAAAATGCTGGGCATGCTTAAAACAAGAGCTTTCTCCCCAGCCCCTGGCTCATTTTTATTCCTCCCCCCTCACAGCAAGGAAGTCAGAATCCTGCATATCTGTCATCATTACAATTTCCATTTCAACAGATTAAATACTTCAGGTGGGAGACTTAGAGAGTATCCAAAAGGCTTTAAGGAATAAAAGGAAGGTAATGCGCATGATTTCAAAATCTCTCATTCAGCTGCGGTGAAACTCTATTAGACACATGTTGCAAACTCATGTCTTAGTACCTTTGTCAATGTTTAGAATGGGATTGACTACATTAAAGAGGAATATTACATTGGCTTTTGCGATCCAGGTAGTGACATGGAAATGGCACTTTTAATCACAGTTAGATGATGCACTGGTGTTGCTGTTTGCATTTACGGAGAGTGGAGGGCCCACAGGTAATCAAACACCTACTTGAGTGGTCCATGAAATTCTTCACAAAATTAAAAGTAACATGCGCATATTTTATAATTTCAGCATCTCCGAAGGTACAGTGGTACCTTGGGTTACATACGCTTCAGGTTACAGACTCTGCTAACCCAGAAATAGTACAGTGGTACCTCGGGTTAAGTACTTAATTCGTTCCGGAGGTCCATACCTAACCTGAAACTGTTCTTAACCTGAAGCACCACTTTAGCTAATGGGGCCTCCTGCTGCTGCCGTGCCGCCGGAGCACGATTTCTGTTCTCATCCTGAAGCAAAGTTCTTAACCTGAAGCACTATTTCTGGGTTAGTGGAGTCTGTAACCTGAAGCGTATGTAACCCGAGGTACCACTGTACCTCGGGTTAAGAACTTTGTTTCAGGATGAGAACAAAAACCGTGCTCTGGTGGCGTGGGGGCAGCAGGAGGCCCCATTAGCTAAAGTGGTGCTTCAGGTTAAGAACAGTTTCAGGTTAAGAACGGACCTCTGGAACGAATTAAGTACTTAACCCGAGGTACCACTATATAGGTGATGCCTATGGGGGCCCAATTCACACAGCTGATTGGGAGTTCCTTTCCTGTGGTGATATTTTCCTAGTCTTAAAATACCTGTATAGGTTTTGCCTACAGAGGAACCCCCACATTCACTTTGGCTGAAATGTTGGTGTGCAGTTGTACTGGGGATGACTACACCTGAGTCTAATTAGGAATATAATCAAGCTAACACCAGTCATGTGTGGTATAGAGTATATTCCTTCTTCATATATCACTGACCACAGAAAAGAATGTCCATTAGCACTGCCAGGGTAGTAAACAAGGGCAGCTGATGAAATGGATAGGAAGAGAAGAAAGAAGATTGGATAATCCCCAATTGTAGCCCCTACTTGCTCCAACTGTCATTACAGGGGCTTCTGCAGGTCCATCCCACTCTGAGGAGTATGAAGAAGACAGAGCTGCCACTATACAGCTGCAACAGTGGCCCTTATATGAATTATCAATCCTTATTTATCTAAATTATTCTGAATAAAGGGAAATAAGAGGGGGGAAAGAACCAACTTCAGTTGAAGAGTTTGGATTTGATATCCTGCTTTATCACAACCCGAAGAAGTCTCAAAGCGGCTAACATTCTCCTTTCCCTTCCTCCCCCACAACAAACACTCTGTGAGGTGAGTGGGGCTGAGAGACTTCAAAGAAGTGTGACTAGCCCAAGGTCACCCAGCAGCTGCATGTGGAGGAGCAGGGAATTTAACCCCGTTCACCAGATTACGAGTCCACTGCTCTTAACCACTACACCACACTGGCTGAAGTTTACTTTTACTTCCTTTTTATTATTTGTAAAAATGTAAAAGTCAGATTTACAGCTACGTATTTTATATGGGCCTGTGGATACTATAAAGTATACTATATCTGATAGATTTAGAGACTTCCTCAACCAACAATGAAAGTCTGCATAAATCCTTCTTATTTTGCAAAACAATGTATAGAAATGTTAACTGGTTTGTCTTACTTCTCATTTGCAAGACAGCACGTTTTATTTACATCTTCCTTCTGTCCACCTGGGATCTCACGTTGATGCAAAGAAGCTATGAGGGAGCTACAGAGCTCTAAGCACTCCCTCTTTCAGTGTTTTGTTGAATCTGAATTAAGATTCCCTATGGGAAAAAACACAAAATCGACTCTTGGTATCCTAAGAACCCTAAAGCTTTTCAGGGATTTGTTCAAAACGAAAAACTGAATATCTCCTCTAGGAAAACGACATGTCATATTTTTATTGTAATGTGCTATTTTGTGCTTTTTCCTCTAATTGGTTTGGAATCAAACTACCCAGCACATGTTCCTGATGCATTAGTTTGCAATGATTTGTTCCAAAGACAAAGTATATCAGCAAAATTATGAATTTCAGATAACAAGATAATTATGATAGTTTTCATCCATCATCATTCGCATTGTTTACTCATGGTATTATAGGTCAGGATCCTGAATGAAGTGTTTAGATTGGTGAGAAAATCACACTGCTGTATTAAATGTAATAAAAATGAAGCAAATGAGTTCATTAGTTGCCTTTGATAAATGAGTTTGAAAGCATGTTAATTGTATCATTTTGACAACAGTTTTTCCCTCCCTTACTCTGGTTTGGAAAGGAGGCAGAAACAGAGTCATCCTGATTCATCAGGGGGGTATCCTAGAACAGCCAATGCATACGCAAATTCCAGTCAAGACACATTTTTTGCATCCAGTACACTCACCTTGAACTGACTAGATCCAGCTTTTGAGCCAGATGTGAATATACATTGCCAACGCACCCAGAAAAAGACTCACGCACCAGCAATTTGCAGCAATTTGTTACATTTACTGAAATACAACAAAACCTGAGGATCTGCAAAGCAATAACCTAGTTAACCAAATCAAAATATAGCCTGGGCAGGTAAGCTTCCTAGTTGAAGGTTAAATTCTCTCATGAGTCATGGACAGGTTGACAGGCTTTGCCTGTGTTGTTGGAGGAAAGGATTGGAAGGAACGCTTCCTCCTTGTGCCAAACACCCTGAGAATCTGGTTTTAGCGTACTTACTGGGGCTTTGCAGTTTGGTGTTCACCCCAGGACCACTGAACCTCTTGGGCCTGGAAGTGAGATGAGCACCACACCCCATAGTCACCTTTGACTGGACTTAACCTTCCAGGGGTCCTTTACTTTTTCTAAATAAGATTCCCAGCACTATGAAGTAAGCAAAAAAGAAGAGTCCAAGGCCACTTGACATGGGTCCCAACCAAATTTCTTTTTACCTCCTTGAACAGGTGACTAGCAGGGCCCATACTGCATAGGGAGAGAGGATGAGTGCAGCAGAGATGAAACTGCAACATTTAGAGGGTGGAGTGAGCTTATAAGATGAGCTACCCTCTCTGGTTGGTAGCAGAAGCCAGCTGATGAAAAAGCCATCACCCTAAATCAAACCAAGGAGGAGACGACTTGAAACAGCTGCAGCGTGGTTACTGCTTCATGCAGTGGCCGCAACATGTGGGCCAGTTAGACACTTAGCTCACCCTATTTAACCCTGCACATATCCACAACACAATGGGAATTTTCTTTGTGGCTGCTTAGAATGGGGAAACTCCATCTGTTTGGTTGATCCACATGTCATGTTGCTCTATGCTTTACAGCTGTTGTGTGAAGCAGTGACTTCCCAGGAGATGCTTTGAGTAGCCTTCACAGAGTGAGCCTGATGTGTAGACTGACAATAACTTAATATAGTATGGTGATTTGAAACAAATCAGGTATCCTAGTTTATCAATAAAATTTGAAACACTTCACTCTTTAGGGACATATTGAGCTCCACAAGAACTTCAGCTGATGATTTCTTCTGTCCTGCATTAATTGATTTAGTTTCTAGCAAACTATGAAGGAACTGAAAGCAGATTCCCCCCCAGTACATTTTGTTCAAAACGTTAGCTTTCTAAAGATCTAACTTGGCATTATGGGGCCTGTGTTGAAATACTGAGTATGATACAGATCTTTAAATAGATGCTTCTGAGAAAAAGTAGGATGACAAGGGTCAGTAGCCTTCAAGCATTCCCTGCAAAGTCTATTTAGATCTTAAGCTTCATAATTATGACCCTGAAACCGAAGGAGTTAAATTTTACTCCAGAAATATTTGTTAATATTTTGGTAGAGTTCTATAGAGATTGCAGGTTATTTCTGTGATAAATGGCTACTGTGCTGGAAGGATTCTCCCCCCACCCCATTCCGAAACATTTTTAAAGGAAGTTATTAAATGTTTGTCTTCTCAGTGCCTTCATGACTATTGTGTACCAGGAAACAGATGGTATTTGACTCCATTCCCTCCTAAAAAAGAAGGAAATTACTTCAAATTCCAATCAGTCTCCCTATTTGAATCAAGTAATCTAGTCTAATTCATACGGAATCCGGTCCAATCTTTATTCAACATCTGCAGTTACAGAACACTGATTTCATACACTTGTTTATTGTATATAACATGCAGCCAATAGGGTAAGAATACTTGTTTAATAAACAATTCATATATAAGAAGATAAAATCATATAAGGGTCCATACAAGTGATGGGTTTAGTCTCAGCTTGAGCTGGTATTCAGCTAGAGCATTACTGAAGAAAGCCAAGAATTATTGTTTTAAAGTTCTAGGTGATGTTGGTTGCATTTTAATTTGTATTTTAAAACAGCAGCTGATCACAGCTCACTTTAGATAAGGGCTCTAAAGCTGCATAGCTTTAATTATTGTACAGAACATCTTTCTAGTGCCCTCCAGATTTTTGGACTTCATCTCCCATCATTCCTGTCAAAAACATTTCGAGGTCACTAGGTTGAAGAAGGCATGGTTGTTTGAGAATAATACAGAATGGAGTGTCAATTTTTATTTCAAAATGAGTTTATAAACCTTGTAGTTATCGCTAGCACTAAGACAAATTCCTTCCATGTCCCCCCCTACTGTTCTCCATCAATGAATGAGAAAAGGAATTACCTTTGAAGATTATCAAATGGTAGGGGCAATTTCAATGTTCATGAGATGGGTGCTGGGTTTCTGTTGTGTTTACCTTATTTTCAAGGTGGCTGGGGGACTTTGTGCATGCACTTCATTTCATTCACTCTGTTGGTCCATATTATTCTGCCTTGCTGGGCGCCCACTCTTCCTGAAAACCCCACAATGTCCTCAGCTGAGCTTCACTTTTAAAAGCAAGAATTGGGGTAGCAGATAGCCTACCTAACATGCACTTGGACAGCTGTTTTTTTAAAAAGTGACGTATTTTTGCTTTTTAATGAAATAAATGCAGAATATTTTTTGTAAAAGTTCATAAGAAATACTTCCCTTAAGCAAAAAGAAAGAAAGAAAGAAAGAAAGAAAGAAAGAAAGAAAAGAAAAGAACCAGGGACAGGTCAGGAGAACCCCCAGAACAGCACAGGGGGGTAGGGAGAGGAGTATATTCCATCTGATAAACAGCAATGCTACAATATTGAATTCCACCCAGTGCGTTCATCAGTTCTAAGCTGTTAAAGCAACTTAACAAAACAAAATGACCATACATCAATTTTCACTGCAGAATTTTGGTTTCTGGTTGTAGAAAATGCAAATTGTGGATACAGAGGTGTACATTCCTCATCCTATCTCCAACATGAGTATAAAAAGGAAATGGTTCTTCTTAGGTCATCAGAAAAAAAGAGTTGGCTTGTATCCTGAAGCCTGAAGGTTTATGGCTCTCATAAAAATATTTTAACTGAACTCTGGATGTTCTCATTCACATAAATGTCATATCTATTTAATGTGTTCACACACTTTTCGGTTTCAAATACGGTACAGTACAATAACTAAATTACAGCAGTGGTCAACGGCGAGTAGTAATTCATCCGCAGGTGATGAGAGAGCAAATACAATATACAAATAAGTCAATGCTACTGCACTGAGAAGTAAGGCCTGTATTCCCCAAGCACCACCTGTTTATTTCAGTTGAGGGTTCATGGTACTCTGCCCAAGTCCCACTGAAATAGAAGGTTCTGCCGCATTGTCTAATGCATTACCTTCTAACAAAGCAATCCCAACTATAGGAAGTTAGTGTAATTTATGCTGTGGAAAATTATGCTGGGGTAATTTATCTCTGTTCTAAACTCCTTCCAGGACAGGACCTGACTGAGCTGGGCCAAGTCCAGCAGAGGGAGAACAAGCCTTTAAAATAGTTTGACTTACACCGCCCTTTTCCCACTGGGCTGCTAGTCCATGTGACTGAGCTGAAAAGAGTTGGCAAAAGGAATGAATCTTCCCTGCCCTGTCCCACTCACTCCGCACCTCTGGAAAGCCCAATTTTGGGGACTTGTCTTCGTGTCTCTCCAGCTGTGTCAAGATGGGGGAACTTCAGTTAATGCAGTTCCAGCTTAGCCTTTGCTCAGCCAGATCAGCTGGAGATGCACCTATTTTAACGCCTTCCCCATCCCAGAGGACCTTGGGCTTGGATTGTTCTCTAAAGTGCAACCCAACCTTGCATTTCCCACCTGCATTTGCCATATATCTGGCAGCTGATTTTTTTTAACCCATCTGATCAAGTTCACATCTAACATATTTGCAAAAGAATTTACAAAAGCAACTTGATATATATAAAATGAGACATGTGCTTGCTTTTTAATAAAATGAAATGGAATAAATATAGCTATGTGAACACAGTCTGACCCACTCAAACAATGACTGGGGAATATTGTGGTCCTCTTATCCGCTTGATTGAAGGCCGTTGCATGTAAGTTACAACTTGTTCTTAAGACACAAAGGGATATTAATCTTTTTTTTTAAGGGCTCATAAATAGAAGGAAGTTTATATTTTGTGTAGCCGGTTAGGAAGAAGACATTGTTCTTTATTGTGACTCAGGGCCAGGAATCTAAAACCAATTCCTGTTAAAATGTACATTTGAGTCATCTCCTCTCTCAAGACCTAGTATGGAAAAAAATATTCTTCTGGGAAAGACTAATTTGGAAACTCACCTTCAAATGCAGATTTTTTTATTTTAGCCTTGGTTGTACTTGAATTCTGCAACCCAGAGGCAGAGCACACACTTTGCATGCAGAAGTTCCCAAGTTCAATGCCTGGTAGCCCATTAATAGGATAAGTTAGCAGATGGTAGGAAAGACCACCGAATGAGACTCCAGGGAGAACAGACAATACCAGACTAGATGGACAAACAGCCTGTCTGATAGGAGGCAGCTTCCTATGTTCCCATCTTAAGAGTTAGGAAACCTCTGCCCAGATTCCCACCGAGTTGTTGTGAGTCAGAGTAGTGAGCCAGGTGGGCAAATACTTTGATAAGGCAGCTTCCTATATTCAGATCTATGGCATGATAAATTCTTCCATGTCCTGTAGAATAAGCCGCTCTCGCGCTTCATAGAAGATTGTGAGCTGTATTTGACTAAGTCGTACTCAGAATCAACCCATTCAAATCAATGGACAATCATTAACTAAGGCCACACCTGCACTATAAATTTAAAGCACTTTGACAGTCATGGCTTTCCCCAAAGATTCCTGGGAACTGTTATGGGAGCTGAGAGTTGTTTACAGTCCCCCTGAAGAGCTGCAGTTCCCAGAGTTCCCTGAAAAGAGGAATCGATTGTTACACCACTCTGGAAATTGTAGCTCTGTGAGAGGAATAGGGGTCTCCTAACAACTCTGAGCACCCATAGCAATCTAAAGCTCCCAGGATTCTTTGAGGGGAGCCATTGTTAGCATGGTATCATAGTGTTTAAAATTTATAGTGGGGTTGTGGCCTAAGTCATACTCAGAGTGGACCATTGCAATCAATAAAGTCAATAATGGCTAAATTAAGTTATTTGACTTCAGTGGGTGTATTGTGAGTAAGGCTTTGATTCGGGTTCATGCATACAATAATCTTTCATGAAGTTAGCTCCATAATATACATTATTGCTCCCTCCCCCCCCACACACATTTTCACCTTCTTTGCTCTAATACAAAACTCAAATGCAGTTAGACAGGCCAACTCTCATGGACGAAGCCTGCTTAGTCTCAGAAATCTCACTGGAGTCTGAGTTACAGTTCCATTACTCCAAGGTAAACTGACACCCGAATGCTCTGCTTCTGGTGAAATGCAACCCCTTCTTAATTTGTGCAGTAACTATGATAGAATGGAAAGGAGAAGGTCTCAGAGGGTACGGGAAGCAACTGTTTTACACATTGCTTTAACTACACTTCTGATATCGTTGAATGCTACAAAGCCATTAAGGCAAGGCAAGGCAAGGCAAGGCTTCCCTTCGTTTCCCTTTTCCCTTTCCTTTTACAAAACCATTCTGCACAAGTGTCTATTGGTGGTTAATCCGAAGGCTAATGCCTTTCTCTCTCCATCTAATCAAGTAACTAGGTAGTATGGCTTTGAACTCCTCCTCTTGTGTGTGTATAAGCTAGGAGAGGTCAAACCAATTGATTAAAATACCAACTAGCAGAGTCTATATAATGTGGTTACAAGGTAGCCCCAGTTGTTTCCATATGCACCTCATTAGATCTAATTGCATTGAAGTGAGCTGTAATTCTTTGTTAATCTAAACCAGCTGAGAGACGAGAGTTCTTCACACCAAGCACAGTCAGGTAAGGAACTTCAAGGACTCTTTGTCACCAACTGTACAATCAAGAAGGTTCTGTGCCCAACCCTGCCTTTCAGTTCTAAAAGGAAGCAAAATCATTGATTGCCTTACACCAGAGTTTCAAGGCAATTTAGCAGGCAACACACTTCAATAAAAAGTATATATGTGATGATCAGTTTAAGCACTACAAGTGATCACACAATAATCAAACCTGCCTTCCCCAACAACCTAAACATCATAACTTGCAAAAATGAAGCAGCTCAATGACACATGTGGTTTTGAACAGAGATTTCTGTATCACCCACAGATTACATGCTGAGAAAAATATACTTGGACATGTAATCATGGGTTGATCAATTCTAAGTGTGTTTGTTCATTGGTTCCAAAGAAGACCCAGAATGCAACATCACCACCACTCCCAGCAATGGCTTAGGGGAAAATGCCTTTCACTGTGCCATATATATCCTAGCCTGGTGCAACAAAGAGGCCTGGGTTGGGCCTAATTCTGTCACAAGATGGTAGCCAGGTTGGCATAGGATCCAGGAAATCCTGTCCTGGCCCAGACACCCCCTTCCCCAGCACAGAAACCCAATTTCAAAAATCCAGTTTTGAGGTTTATTATCCTGCCTGCAATTTCATTTGTCTATAATACTACGGAAACCCAGTTTTGGAGGTTTCCCCTGGCTACTGGTGGTGGAGATGCTGCCCACAGTAGATTCTCCCTGCCCACAATTTGGGTGGATGAACTGGGGTGCTCCACACCAGCAGGTCTTCCGCAATGGAGAAGGATGGTGGAACCAGGCTTGGATGGGCAGAGGGACACTTCTGTCACATCCCAAACCCCTCTAGCATGATGGGTTGGGGGTCTGGATTGTTCTATAACCACGTTGTTCATCTAAAAGGAAGGAAAAGGGCAAAGGCAATATTCATCAATTAAATTTCACAACCACAATAATTAAGGGGAGTACAGTGTAGAACTGATGTCTTCCAGTGAGTTTAATTACTTCCCTGATGGCTTTAAGTTGAGGGTGACTTCAAAATAAGGACTCATTCTATTAAACTGAATTACTTTTGTGGCAGTTTAGATGGCAGTCAGGTTTTCTATAGGAGGGGAACAGCTTCCAGACAAATATACAGGACGTGTAAATAAATGCTAATCAACTGCATTCATTAAATGAAAAGACCACATAAAGTTTTACTAGCTCTACATACCTTTGAGTTATGGAATAAGTTTCTTTTTCCCCTTCCCCTTAAATCAAGACTCAACACTTAGGTCATTAACTCTGCAGTGAGAAGCATGTCTGCTCTGAGTAGATGCTAAGGCTACCATCCTCTGACCTTCCGAATGACAATACTTAATGGCTGGACAATGAAACTTACACTTAGAGTACCTTCATGTTAACTAAAGTCATATTCAGGTACCACCTCTAACTGACTATCACATGTGGTGGCAGGGGGAACAAGGCTGTCTCCCACCCTGTATAGAGAGAACATCCACAAAGGACTACAGTGATAGGACTATCTTATCCCCTTGCCTCCCTGGTAACATGGTGGGAGCAATTGTGCATGTTTCTTCTATGCAGGAGCTCCTGTCCCTTCCCAATTAGGTAATAAGGCTACATGCGAGTGAGGAAGGGACCATATTATGAGCCAAGTTCCATGTCATCCTGGCCATTCAAGCATTAAGCCTATATATATATAGCTCTGCAGTTTTAATTCTATCAATGCTCAGTTATTTTTTAATGATTGATTTTCCAATCTTTTTAGTTATTGTTTAGTCATTATTGTTTCTATCTGTAAGCCACCTTGAGTCTGGTATGGAAAAAAGGTGGGGTATAAATAAACAACAGCAGCTGCAGCAACAACAACCCTACAGAATGAGATGAAGCAGGGAAGGATAGAGTGAAGAGTGACAATTTAAAGAAAATGACCACCAAAAAGTCCTGTTTGGCCATCAGAAAGAAAAACTTGTTAGCCAAACATTTTCTCCTCAGAACGTCCACTATTCAAATACGTGAATTTCCCTTTTGAAGAAGCACTGAATGAGTCACCTTGTCTTGAAGAAGAAAGTCTGTTATCTGTCCAGTTAATGTTTTGGTAAGATGCACTATCTCCTATATTAAAAAGGGAGCCTAGAAGTTGTGGTAAGATAAGTTTAAGTTGTCATTATTAATTTTGTAGTGCAATATTTCTACAAAAAAACAAAAAACCCTCCACACCTTTCTGTTTAAGTGATTTTTCAATTACAGTCAAACAGCAGCTCATGGGGAAAAGAGACTTGATAACCTCTAGAAAAAGTTACAAACTGGCTATAACCATCATTTTTATCTGTATGAGCCCATCTCGCCTACTCGCTTAATGCACGGCACAAGAGTTCCTCTATAAATTCCACATGCTGTGGACTTTTAGATACAGATGCATTAATTGATAAATGCCCCCAAATATATTGGTAGTTAAATAGCTAAATATATAAATAGACATTTAGGTACTCCCTGGAAAGAAACTTGACAGCCATAGAGAGCTGCTCCTGTTTCCCTGTCATTAGCAATTTGGTCTAGTCACTGAACATAAGCATTTAATAAATGCTGACGATGGCCGTAATAATGAAGCACAGAGAAAGGCTGAATGCCTTCATCCTTTCAGATGTCCTTGTCCATACTTTTGTTGCCCTATGGTATCCCTCTTTAAGACAGAAAAGGGGGATTTTGCTGCTTTACAGTAACTATCCCATGGCCCATCCTCAAAATTAAAAGTATTTGCTTAGTAAACTGCACTGGCACAATCAAGATGGTTCACAACTTGTGACATTCAAGTAGCTATATTTTGTGTGCGTGTGTGCGCACGTATACACACATAGACACACATATCTAGGCTGTGCATTGGATTCAGCTGAATCCCAAACCAAAATAGAACAAATTGGATTGATTGGTGTCCTGCCCAGATTGGGTTGAAGCATGACTTTCTTTCAGCCGGAACTCACGGGAACTCAGTTCCGGCACCTCTCAGGTGGGCACCTGTGCTAAGAGAACAAGGGAAGCTTTCATGGTGAGTTCTGGCACTTCTTTTAATAGAAAAATAGTACAGGGTTGATGTAGCTACAAATCGCTACAGAGCAGATCAGGTTGTCCTGGATCAATCTATAGATATTTGTGCCTATCTCAGCTCAGAAATGTCTCTCAGAAAGCAAGATAGAGTGTCCCCAAATTGTTGTATTTATTAATTACAGCACCATATCTGGAGAACACCAAGGCGGGGCATGGAGAGATGAAGACTAGAATGATCTCAACACTCTCCAATAACGGTGCTTCTAGGGATTCTTTTGTAAGTTCTGCTTCTTAGAAAGCATTTAGTGTGGTTCACTGAATTTTGTTCAACTTGTGTTTGTTTTCTGTCCTTTCCCCATCAATCCTGGCCCCATGCCAGCTTATGCTTTGCAGCCTAGTGGAATCACACAAGTTTATTTTCTTTTTTATTAGTCAGCCAAACCTTGTGGCCACAGCCTTCTGAAATGATTGTTAGTAGTGGTTGCCAGTTGCCAGTAGTGGTTGCCAGTTGCCAAAAGAGATTATTATTAATATACTGTCCGACAGATTTTTTTCTGTGATACCAGTGAATAAGTTACTTTTTTCTCATTACTAACACTCTGCCCCTCAAAAGCCTCCTGCATCTGTATTATCAACCCCCATGCATAGCTTCGTGCTGCTGCTCACCAGTGTCTACCTGATGATGACTAGTATCTGAAGCCTAATTTCTAAAACCCCTCAGATGTTTTCAAAACCTTGTTGGAAGGAACACTGCAAAGCACGGGAGCATGAGAATGTGCATATCAGAGCACTCAGTCTTTTTAAAAAATATATTTATTCTCATTTTGAGGAATAGCAAAATTTACAGGTGGCTCTCATGAAACCCCCTGAGGCTACCCACCTGAAATTTGGCCATATTAATTCTCTCCCCCCCACACATTGCAGGGGTTACCACATTTCCAAAGTTCATGTCCCTTTGTGAAAAAAATAGAGATGTTGTGTCCATTTTAATTTTAAAACATTTTAAACTTCAAAGGTGGCTAACATGAAAATCCCCGGGGCTACCCATCCTAAATTTGGCAGGGTTAATCCCCTCTGTAGGGGCTACTATGGGAAAGTGTTGAACTTCATCTTATGCTAACTCTCCATTTTGTCTACAATAAGGCAGGAAGGAAGCTTTATCTCTTCCCCTCTCCAGTTGTGGTCCATTGGAAAATTAGCTTCTTCTCCAATGGGAAGTTTTCAAACTAATCCCTATAGTCATGTGAGTAGCGGCAGGGAGTTTTCAGGCAAGTCTTGGCTGGTAAGGGAATAAGCCTCCCCTCTCCGATATGCTGCAGGTGTACTATACACTCAGTGTAATGTATAGTTAGACCCTGGTATACACAGATTTTGCAGAATGGAAAACCAAATTCTACATTGCTTCTCACCTTCACGTAACATTTTTTTTAAAAAAGATTGTTTTTCTTTTAAAGGAAAAACTAAGATGAGAAATCATTGGACGGGGGGAGGCCACCTCTCGCTGAGCCCTCATCTGCCAAATTCCATCCCTGAAGAATTTTTACAGCCAGCTGTAAATCCTTAAAACAAGGGATTTGCAGTATAAACACTTACACAAGCTGAACCTTGATGGTTGCAGTAGTATGATTCCTCAGGATTCAGTATGTTTGGCCTTTACAAACGTCTTTGTAATTAACTGATTTATGTTTAATACACACAAAGTAGGCCACCGACAAGGGACAAATTAGCTCTTGCTTGAGCAAACTCTAAGCAGTTGGGAGGACAAATTGGACACTGAATTCAGAGAATACGAGAGAGTTGGCTTTCAAGCCCCTTTCCCATGATGCCCTTGTGTGTGTGTGTGCACGTTGGCCCAGAATCTATGGTGGTGTGCAATTTTGCCTTTATTATCAAAAAGTGCAAAAGTCACAGGCTTCCCCCTGTTTCTAGGAAGTACCATCTGCGAAGAAAATCCCTCTCAGAGAGAGAAATTTGGGAAAGAAGCAGACCACCCAAATGCTCTAACTCTGTTACCAATGCCCTATTCTCACAGCCTAAACTCAAAAAATGACTGACCCACATCTTTAAGGGATTAAGCTCTCCCGAAAATCAGTGTGATTGGAGTTCACTGGAAAATAATTCACAGTGATTTAAATATAGACCTGCCCATTACAATGAAAAATTCTGCCAGTCTTCTGCCACTGCCCTTACAATCCTTTCCCTCTCAAAACTATGGATATTTTCCCAGTCAATTTGCTTTTTTTTCTCAGAAAAGAGAAGGATCAGGAAAGGCCATCATGGAAAAACTGGAGAAAGCTACTCAGAAGCCTGGAAGTTCCCTGATCCACCTTGACACACCTTGTTAATGGTGCTATCTGACTCAGTAATGTGAAAGATGTATAAACAGACCTATGTACAGTGGTACCCCGGGTTAAGAACTTAATTCGTTCTGGAGGTCCGTTCTTAACCTGAAACTGTTCTTAACCTGAGGTACCACTTTAGCTAATGGGGCTTCCCGCTGCCACCACACTGCCAGAGCACGATTTCTGTTCTCATCCTGAAGCAAAGTTCTTAACCCGAGGTACTATTTCTGAGTTAGCGGAGTCTGTAGCCTGAAGCGTCTGTAACCCGAGGTAGCACTATATATCCATAATATCCAGTGTACTCTGAGGCATGCTTTTGAAGGGTTCAAAGCGTAATAGAATCTTCTGAGCCCTTTTCAGGCAATCATTTGATTACAACTGCATGGGCAGAAATTCTCTGTCTTTGTTCTTCTAGATTGTGGGGTTAGACTTTTTATGTATTGTTTTTAATATGTTAATTTGTAATAGTATTGTATTTGTATTAACGCAAGCTGAGAGCTCTTGGAGCAATCAGTAAGCGATTTTTACCCTTCGGTTCCTCCTACTTCTATTTCCTACTTATTCCACCCATCCCAAGCTCAGCTGCCCACACCAGACCCCTCCCCTTTTGGTTCCTCAATACCTTTATTGTGTGCCACTCTAGCTATTCCTCTGCTGCCATTTGCTACCCTACTTTGTTTCTTTCCTTCTTCCCCTGTTAAACCTTTTCTACTCTTCTTGCCACCTTAAGTTCCAGTTTATATTAGATCTACTGAAAGCTCAACGTCCAAATGTCAGGAAATCCTTTTGTTACAGAATGCTTCTTTAGCACTCACGAAGCAGATCACTGATATTGCAAGCTGATCACTGATAAGCAGAGAAAAATTGTCCATTCTGTTTAATGTTTTGGACTTTTCGCTTTCATTCTATCCCTTGTGATGCTCACAGATGACTCTCATTCAATTCAGTTGGTCTTGAGCATTATTTAATGTTGAGACCACCAACTATGATGGTGGTTTTGCAGGTTTCTAACACTTGCTTAGATCATTATGAGACTTAGATCATCAACACATTTTACAAGGCCAGCTGAAACCTCTCAATCTAAACAATCACAGCCCTGATCAGTTTGGGCAGAATTTGAACTGGTGAACCACAGGTGGAATCACTTTTGTTTCCTATTATGAGCCCCTTCGGCTAGTTCCCATAACCATCTGTAACCTTTTCAACTACTTAGTGTAAATCTGAATGTTTTCTCCATGTTAGTCTTCTTTCCTCCTTAGTTAGTTGCTGTTTTCCTGAACCCCCCCCCCCTGGTTTTCTTGCAAAACGTGGGTCACACCTTCCTAAAAACAGTACATTGCAATCTGTGGCCTCCAGCGTGTTGTTTTCTCCACGAAGAATACTGGTTGTCTTCATAAATAGTTAATTCCCACACTGCCAGCCAATTCTGACTCTTCCAAGAAGGCCTGAGGATGAGTAGAACACGTGGAAATAACCCAAATACATGATGAATGGCTGAAAAGCAGAGAAAGCAGCCGAAAACTCCTGCAGAGCCAAAACAATCCAGCCAAAGCCAAATAAACAACTGTCAACACACGCAGCACCAGCTGTGGAAAAAGACTAGCGAAAACCCAACTGTGAACAAGTGTTAGCCAGCTCACAGCATTAATCTTGCAGCAACAACGGAAGCTGAGACAAGTAGTACTAGCTAATCTGCCTATCAACGTCTTCCTGTTCCTCTTTCCACTCAAGCTGACTTCTTCATCTTGGGTTTATATCTCCCATATTGCCAGCCAGCTACTCAAGACACACGGAGGAAAAATTATGCTGATCTGCAATCATCACAGCCTTTCCCCCCAGAGCCTGACAAATTGTACGATAAACGTTTTGCAGAGATGCATGCAATGGGACTCTTCTGTTGGATCTCTTTTGATTGGTCCTACTATAACAGAGGCACCACCCCTGCACATGAGGGAAATTGCATATTGAACAGGTTTTGCCAGCACAAAGTAGGAGCTGTGGATGTGCAGTGGACCTATTTTTTATTTTCAAGCAAAGTTAACAGCGGAAAATATGAGGAGCCCTGCTAGATCAAATGCCCATCTAGTGGCTAACCAGATACATAGGGAAAACCCACAAACAGGACATGAGCACACTAATTATTCCTTCACTGTTGTTCTCTGGCAACTGGTATTCAAGAGTGTGGTGACTATGATCCTCAAGGTGACAACTGATAGCTTGTTGTTGTTGTTTAGTCGTTTAGTCGTGTCCGACTCTTCGTGACCCCATGGACCAGAGCACGCCAGGCACTTCTGTCTTCCACTGCCTCCTGCAGTTTGGTCAAACTCATGCTGGTAGCTTCGAGAACACTATCCAACCATCTCATCCTCTGTCATCACCTTCTCCTTGTGCCCTCCATCTTTCCCAACATCAAGGTCTTTTCCAGGGAGTCTTCTCTTCTCATGAGGTGGCCAAAGTATTGGAGCCTCAGCTTCAAGATCTGTCCTTCCAGTGAGCACTCAGGGCTGATTTCCTTCAGAATGGATAGGTTTGATCTTCTTGCAGTCCATGGGACTCTCAAGAGTCTCCTCCAGCACCATAATTCAAAAGCATCAATTCTTCGGTGATCAGCCTTCTTTATGGTCCAGCTTTCACTTCCATACATCACTACTGGGAAAACCATAGCTTTTACTATACGGACCTTACTGATAGCTTAATGGTCTATGAATTTATAGAATCCCCTTTTAAAGCCATTTAAGTTGGTGCCCACCACCATTTATGGAAGCAAATTCTATCATTTAACCCCCTGAGCCGTGTGAGGAAGGAGTTCCTTTTGCTTGTCCTGAATCTCTCACTGTTCATTGGATAATCCCAGGTTCTAGTATAATGAGAGAGGGAGAAACTTTCTACACCCCATGTATGGTTTTATAAATATCCAGCATGTTGCCAGACATTGGGACCATTCCTCGTAGGGGAGCAACTCCAGGTCCTAGATCATTTTGGTTCCCATTTTCCTACACAATTTCCAGCTCAACAGTGTTCTTTCTGGGATGCAACTACCACAACAGCACATTGTTCCATGTATGGCTGCACCACAGTTTTGTATAAAAAAGCATTATGACATTGGTGGTTTTATTTCCAATCCCTTTCCTCATGACCCCAAACATGGATTTTACTTTTTCCACAGCTGCTACAGTCTGGGTTAACATTTTCACTGGTGTGACCCATGCCCCCAAGATCCCTTTCCTTGTCAGTCACTGCCAGCTCAGACCCCATCAATGTAATATGTGAAGCTTGGATTGTTTGACATGCATGTCTTTCACTGTGCCATGAGAATATCTCCTTCAGCTTGGAGCATTGAGCCTGTCCTTTAACTATGTCTCTGGATTTTTTCTCTTTATTTTCTCTTCCTGCTGTATGTAGTCTCAAACTCGAGTCGCTTAGGGTGCTGGAATCTCATTGCAAGAGAAAGGTGCTAAATGCAGTGACAACTTTTTAAAATGTCTTTTAAAAATATGTGTTTAGAATAAAAATTATGCACATTTCACACTCGCTATATATGTTTACAATGGTGGGAAGTGCAGTAGGGGTTAAGCATAGACATTATGCAAATTTCTCATAAAATTAAGACATTCGTTTTAGCATTTACTTAATGTATTTTACATTACATGTTAACACATGCAATGTGCCAGGATATTAGAGTAACTATTAATCTCTTCAACCAATTAACTCAGCCCAGAACAGTCAATCTCCAGCAAATGGGTCCCTCTGCAGCCCTTATATACTGTATCTAAAGAAATGGCATTAACACAAGACTCTTTTTTTTAGATTTCCCAGCAATGAAGGAAAACAGATAGCCTGGACATGTTTATTTATTTATATTTATTTATCAAGTATACTGATAGCCTGACCTTCACCAATGGTCCCACGGCGGGTTATGTAGAAATATTACAATTCAAAACAGTAAATGAACTTCAATTAAAATAGACATTAGCATCACATCCGTAACAGCAACAACATTAATGATACAACAGAAAGGAGAGCATCTCAGTCCGCCCTCCCAAAAAGCCTGGACGAAGTTGTGTTTCTTAATGCTGGTGATGAAATGCATTCAACAAGAATGCCAGATGTTGCACCACAGAGTGAATCTTCCCCAACATGGGCATCACTGCAGGGAAGGCCGTCTCATGTTCCACTGCCCCTTGAAGCTCACAGGGTGGCAGCACTGTTTACAGGGCCTGGTCTACCTATCTTAACACTTGATAGGTCGATCTGAGCAGATGCTCCTACAATTATCTGGGAATCAAGTTGCTAAGGCTCTATACATTAGTGTAAGTGCCTGGAATTGAGTTTGGTAGAGAACTGGTCAACTGTTCAGATCTTTTAGGACTGACATGATAGGAGTCTAGTCAGAGACACTCATGAGCACCCTGGCTGCTACATTCTGCACCAGCTGCTCCTTCCAAACCATATTTAAGGGCAGCCCCATGTAGAGTGCAATACCACAATCCAATCTGGAGGATAGCAAAGGATGAATCACTGTAGCCAAACTGTATCCAGAAAGGCCCATAGCTAAAGAATGAGCCACAGCTGGAAATAGGCAAACCTGGATCCCGAGGTCACTTGGGCCTCAAGTGACATCGCTGGATCAAAAAGTCCCCTCATGGTCCGCATCTATTCCTTGCATCTTTTTTTACACAATAATGCTTTCCCCATGTGGAAGTCTTAATTCAGGCATAGGCAAGCTCAGCCCTCCAGATGTTTTGGGACTGCAACTCCCATCATCCCTGACCACTGGTCCTGTTAGCTAGGGATTATGGGAGTTGTAGTCCCAAAACATCTGGAGGGCTGAGCTTGCCTATGCCTGCCTTAATTTGTTTTCCCTTTCATCCCGGTGGTTATCCTCTTCCCCTCCCTTGAATGCTCTAAGTGAGAGATGGAGGCATTATCTCCACTCTGACTGATTTTGTGACACTGCAACATCATCATGTAGCATTGATGCACATGCTTCCATCACCCAACGTGGAGGTGTATTGCAGGTTTGGAAGGCATTTCACTCAGCTGAACATGTAAACATAAAAATACAGAAAGAGCCCTTCCGAAACAGGACAAATGCCCGTTTAACTCAGCATCCAGTTCTCACATCGGCCAACCAGATGCCTATGGGAAGACCCCAAATGACATGAATACAGCAGCACTCCCTCCACTTGTAGTTCCCAGCATCTTGGTGTTCAGAGACGTACTGTTTCTGACATGGGAGGTGAAACATAGCTATCATGGCTGCTAACCATCCTTTGTGAATTTGTCTGATCCTGTTTTAAAGCCATTCAGGCTGGTGGACCAAATCTGACACTGAACTATGCACTGTGCGAAAAAGTACAGTATTTTGTCTGTCCAGAATCTGACAGCATTCTACTTCATTGGATAGCCCTGTGGGAGAGGGAGAAAAGCTTCTACTTAATTTCTCTACACATACAAATCTTATTAGGTACAGTCGTACCTTAAAAGTCAAATGGAATCCGTTCCGGAAGTCGGTTCGATTGCCAAAATGTTCAGAAACCAAAGTGCGGATTCAGATTGGCCGAAGGAACGTTGGACGGTTGACTTCCAAAAAATAGCTCACAAACCGGAACAGTCACTTCCGGGTTTGTGGTATTCCAAAACATTCAAGAACTATGCTGTTTGAAAACCGAGGTATTCTGCATTTTTCAGGGTGTGCCTGGCATGTGCAGGGACATTGAGGTAGGACAGGTGTTCGTGTACCTGCTCCCCATCAAACTTTAGTCCTCCCACATTCTTTCAGATGCATGAATATGCAATAGGGGCAGCAAAGGAGACAGGAGAAAGCGAACGTTCTGTGGAAAAATTCTCCCCCAACTGCTAATTTACTTTTATCTACACACGAAACATTCCTGATAGTTAAAGAGAGTTGCCCCAATCATATACACTGCAGCTGAGTATTTTGGTGGCTATCCGTGAAGCCTGGAGAGCGAAAGCAACGCGAAGCCTCTGGAGCACGGAGGGAGCGCTCCCTCTGCGCTTTGGAGGCTTCACGTTGCTATCGCTGAAGCCAAGGAGCCTGCATTCGCTCCATAGGATGCACACACATTTCCCCTTAATTTTTGGAGGGGAAAAAGTGCATCCTATAGAGCAAAAAATACGGTAATATCTGCAGGGCTGTTGTTGTTGTTGTTTACAAAAGAATCCACCTAGCCAATATGTTTGCATGTTGCACAAACCAACCTAGAGATACAGGTGAAACACTCTCTTGGACTGAAATTCAACCAGATACTAACTGTAGCTTTTATTTTTGCTAGGGGGGAAATATGCAAAGGGCATGACCTCCCGCTCTGTGAAACAAACACTTCCCATTTTCTTTTTCTCAATAGTTTCAATTACCTCATTAATATTTGTTGTCATGCTAAACAGAATATACTTTGGAACAGCTGTTGAGCTGGGTTTCAGGGAATGACAATTGGCTACTAATAGCTACAACAAAGAAAATTATGAGAAGATTGTTTCTGAAGCACAAATGTTTTCTGTTGCCATTTTCCAGCCGTGAATATGATTTGGGAGGGGTAGGAGAGAGAGAAAAAGAAATAAACATTAAGATGTGAAGTACTGAGGTCTCCCTGCTGTCTGCATTGCATATTCCATGAATGGAACATCATTTCGTTACTGGGTAGCTAAACAACTGCTTAAGTGATCGATAAAGGCCATTATCTTAAATCATAGCATGAATTCCCAATATCATACATAAAATCAATAAAACACATGAAGAACACGATGGAAATTTCCCACTAAAAACAAAGCCTGCTGCTTTGGAAATAATATTTAGTAGGCTGGATTTTTTTTGTTTTGCTAATTATGAGCTCAGTGGCAGTTTATTCTGCAGTAAATCTGCTGGTGTGAGATTAAACCTGTTATTGAACAGAGTTTTGAATCTACTGCAAGGCACTCATCACCGCTGGAGAGTGAACATTGCTGTTATCTCATTTAAAAGTTGGCCAGCAAAGCAGCCCATTTGTTTAAAATGCAATTAAGCTGGTGTCTTGAAGAGAAATTAGCAAGGAGTACTTCATTCTGAAGGCATAACAGGTCTGTTCATAGTCACATTCGCCCTGCAATTGGGGACACTTGGGGCAACCTAGGACCTCTTTCTGAAAGGATGGGCATGGTGCAGAAGCCCACAGAGAAAGGTGCTGCACAGTGAGATGGGTAAATGTTTTTTTAAAAATCATTATTGCTGCTCAGAATTATTCCCAATGCATCGTGTCATAGGCTTGCAAACAGAATGGACGAGTCAAGGTAAGTGGGGTCAGGTAGTTGAATAGAAAAAAAAATGTTTGCTTAGAATCTGGATCCAAGTCTGACCTCTACATAGACTGAGATTGTGTGATTTGTGGCCAGCCATTCTCTCTCGACCACTGTTTACCCACTGCACAATGGGAGTAATATTGCCCGTCCCCAGAAGGTTATTTGAAGATGGACACGAAAATGGTACATTTTTGGCACTTTGAAAGTCTGAAGATAAGGTGGTTGTCCTGTAATTTTCTGAATCAGTAAGTAAGTGAATCCTCACTTACAAGACCACTGGATTGCTTTGCGCTGTGGCAGGGAAGTGCATATTCTGCTACTAGAAGAGGACTTTTGCCTCAGCTATCATTGGTTGTGATTTGGTACCAGTGTCCTATGAAGAACCTTGGTGATCTTGAAGGATGAGCTAATGAAAGAAGGGGTAACTTCTTCAGTGGCATCCTTCAACTGAAGTTGAATGTTGGAAGATTTAGGACAGATTAAAGAAGGTACTTCTTCATGCAGCGCAAAGTCAAAATTGTGGAACTTGCTCCCTAGGAGGAAGTGATGGCCACCAGCTTAGATGGCTTTAGAAGACGATTAGACAAATTCATGGAGGAGAGGGCTATTGATGGCTATGAGCTATGATGGCTATGCTCTAACTTCATAGTTGGAGGCAGCGATGCTGCCGAATACCAGTTGCTGGAAGCCATGGAAGGGAAGAAGGCACTTGTGTGCATATTCTGCTCCCTGGTTTTCCCACAGGCCATTGTGAGAGCAGGATGCTGGACTAGATAGGCCTGATCCAGCAGTCTGTTCTTAACCAAAGAGCCAAGCATACACATCACTGACAAGGACAGATTTATTTATTTTTTAATCACCCTTGGTATTCTGGAATTCTTTGTTTTGCCAGTAAAAAAAATCAGACTCTTTCTGTCCTGATTATAACCTCAGCCATGTTGGCTAACCCCATAACTTCCTTCAAGACCATCTGCCATTCTCACTTTCCTCAGAAGACAGTCAGCTTTCTCTGGTCTATCTGAAGTGGTGTGAGACAGGTGTCACTCCGTCAGACCATTTCCACCACTCACGCCCTAACATACTGCACAGTAGAATGACACCCAGCATCTTCCACACTGTGGTGGGATCATACCAGATCTTTCTTCAAATGTCACATAGTTTGTGATAGAAAAATTGGCCCTGCACCTACATTATTTCGAATATCTGTGGAGAAACAATAGTGCCTTGTGAAACCATGAGGGCATGAGAGCTCTGCAAAAGCCATGCCTGGAAGGGACCATAGTTTCATTACCAGGACACTGTAGGGGGAGAAAAGACAGCATGGGCACAGTCATCTTTTTTCCTTATAGTGACTGGGTGATGACACTATGTCATCATATGTCATGTGTTCAAGTTCCCGGCTTGATAACACAGCAAGTGTCATTAATTAAAAAGGAGGATTTATTGCAAAAACAAACATATACGTATTTTTCGCTCTATAACACGCACCTGACCATAACACGCACATCGTTTTTAGAGGAGGAAAACAGGGGGGGGGATTCTGAATGAAACAGTGAATGTATCATTTTTGTGCCTCATGCTGTGGCCACAGACATGTGATCTGATGGTGAATTTGGGGTGACCCAATGCAAAGATCCTGAGGATCCATGTGGATCCATGCTTTGTAACCACGTTTTTGCACCATTGCAGCCCCAGGCAACAGTGGGTGCGTGATTTTTTTGGTGCAGGCTGTAGCCATGGACATGCTATGTGATCTGATGGTGAATTTGGGGTGACCCAATGCAAAGATCCTGAGGATCCATGTGGATCCGTGCTTTGTAAACACATTTTAAGTGGGGAGGGAAGGAAAAACACAGAAGGGACAAGGAGCACGAGAGGGGTGTGCAGAGAAGCAGCTGGCTAAGAATGCAGGAGAGGGGTTTAACGGGAGGGAGGAAAGGAAGGCAAAAGTTTTCCCACACACACACACCCAAGCCAGCCCTCTCTCTCTCTCCCTCTCCCACCTGCATGTTTTCCGGCTGCCTGCGAGTCCCTAAAATGCTACCCTGGACGCAGCAGCTACCCTGGACGCAGCAGCACCGGAGCACGGAGAGGAATTAAAAGGAAGGACGCGATCCTTTCCTTTCCCCTCTGCTTGCCTGGAGGGGAGGGGATTTGCCTGCTCTTTGTTCCGTTTGAGCAAACAGGAACCGAAACAGAACAGGGTGGGCAGTAAGACCCTGAGGCAGAATGCAGGAAAGCAACAGCTTCCTCTCTCACGGAGCTCCGTCCTCCCTGACGCGCGCAATTGGATTTTTGCTGGATTTTTGCCCCTGCGCTCCGGCCAGTCGGCTCCAGGGACCACACATTCGCTCAATAACACGCACAGACATTTCCCCTTACTTTTTAGGAGAAAAAATCTGCATGTTATAGAGAGAAAAGTACGGTAGCTCTGGACACCTGTAACCTAGCCTCCAACATCATCAATCAAGATGACCCTTCTGAAGACGGTTTCTGGGTTCTACAGAAGATATTGAATTTTTGAACCTTGTGTCTCTTGCTTTATTTTTGGTCTAACAGCCCACCCCTTAGCCGACTCTTAGGAGAGATTGGATCAGCTCCAACCTCTTCCCTGTCTGGTAAATTACTTCATTCTCTGTTCCCGACTGACTGAACTTCCTGAGAGCTTTGGCTGGGTTGCAGCCCGCTCGCAGTCAACTGGCATTCCAAGGGGTGGGGGAATTGGCTCTCTCTGCTGTTCATCCTGCAAGGGGTGGGGGAATTGGCTCTCTCTGCTGTACATCCTGCATGAAAGTTAACCCTCTCTGTTCCTGGCTGCTTTCTTCAGTTGGCTGCAAACCTTCACTGGGAGCTGGCTCATTCCTGACACCATATAGAGACATTCCCAGGGTTTTTAGGGCCCCACTAGCCAAATACTTCACAGGCGTACTGCTGAGTGCTTTGCTGATGAGTTTCAGCTTCATTTTAAAATACAATGAAGTCATACCAGCCCTCAGATTACCTTGTGAAACAGTTAGCCAGCAATGCATTCACCCTGATCAAAATAATTGCCCCCCAGCTAACTGCAGCCTCCTCTTCCTCCTGAACTTTGGGAGGCTATATCTCCCAGCCCAAAGTCCCTAAGAATGTATGCTAATATGTTTGAATATAAACATTTGTGCACTTAGCCGGATTCTCTGCCCACGCTTGCTTACCTTGGCCCTGATGTCTAAGTGTTTGTAGATTCTTTGTGGACAGCAGCAATCTGCTTACTAGTTGTGCGATTGATCTGGTCCTGTGATCCGAAAGAGACAGCCAAAGCACACCTAAATTGCAGACATGTGGTCTCTGTTTGCAGAGGATCTATGAAAGCATAAACTCTCTGTGTGTTTCCAGAAAGACTCAGAATTGTAAGTTTATTTATGTTTTTGCATAATCTGTAAATTATGTGCATTTTATTTATTTTAACTTTTGTTAATTTTATATATGCAGCTCCATTTGTTTGTTAAATTCTTGCTTTGTGATAGTCTGATGACTAGATTCAAATAAACAAATCAAAATCCTTGTACCCTTGCATTTTGGCTGTGTGAACAAAAGTTATGTTGCATTTCTTCCAATTTGGGCATTTATTTGTATGCATTCTGTGTGTGTGTGTGTGTGTGTGTGTGTGTGTGTGTGTGTGTTTGTGTTTGTGTGTGTATCCACCCAGGAAAAAACCTCACATTTCCTCCAAGAAGTTCAAGGTGGTATACGTGGTTCTCTTTTCCGTTCCACTGTATACTCACAACAACCCTGTGAGGCAGGTTAGTCTGAGAGAGAGAGAGAGAGAGAGAGAGAGAGAGAGAGAGAGAGAGAGACTGGCCAAGGCTGAGTGAGGATTTCAAACCTGGTCTCCCAGGTGGCTTATGAACGTATAACAATGAAAACCACCAGTCCAATAATATAAATAATACTTTAGCAACTAAATAATATAGCACAGAAAAGTAATAATGAAGCAGCCAAATGCCAAGAAGCCAATGGGTAGTAAGTTTTAAAGCAATGTTCATCCCAACATGAAAGTGACCAAAATTCAGTAAACACCAGTTAAACAATATTCTAGAAACCTGCATCAACTTTAATTTCCAACTGGAAGAGATGGATCTTCCAAATCGATTTGGAGGCCTGCATAGGTGGCACATCGCATACATTGCACATCACTCAGAAAAGAATTCCGCAAGTTAGGGGCCACCACTGAAAAGACCTTCTCTCTAATACATGCAATTCCAGTTGTACACCTATGTCAGGGAGAATTCAGAGGAGGTAGTGACAGAAGAGGTGGCGCAGGGGCTCGGGGATGCTGTGGAGCCCTTCCACCGCCCAGGGACAGAGGAAGTGGAAGAGCGGGCGGAGATTAGCCACAAGGAGGAAGGGTTCAAGGATGTTACAGACCCCTTCCACCGCCTAGAGGCCTGGGAAGGGAGCTCAGACTCTGGAAGGGAGGGGGCTTTCAAATCAACACAGACAAGGAGGAAATGAAACGTAAGGGTCAAAGACGTCTCGCACGATTTCCCCACCTCCTTTGTTGGCGTAGGAATTGAAGGAAGCCACTCCCCGAATTTGACTCAACGGGTTCGGACACATAATCCTGAACTGTAGCTGTTTTTTGTACATATGTAATAAAAACTGTAAATATCAAGCTGACTGTGCCGGAGTGTTAATGCGAAGGGGAGACACCACCTTTACAACCTATTACAAGCTACAGCCATTGAATAGCTTGTCTTACGTTTTGAGGTTAAACTCCACACATCTCATTTTGACCCTTGTTTCAAGCCCAAAGTGAAAAGTCAAACTGCAGTCCTTAAATCGACTTACTTGTGTGTGTGTGTGTGTGTGTGTGTTTTCTGTTAAAGAGAAAACGGGGGCCAAAGGTTAATTTGGAGGCTAGTTTTCGAACCCTAGGAATTCCCTTTGTTGAAGTGAGCTCCCAAGGGGATTCTTCAAAGATTTCAAAAGGCACAAGAAATAGCAGAGTAGTTGGCAGCATCCCTTTTCCCCAAGAAGGATCCAAAGAATCCACTTTCAAGAGAGAAACCTGTGGGTTTAAACAGTGCACTTTAATTCACTTGCAGGCGGAAGTGAATTTATAGTGGCAGCATGGAAGTCTGCAGAATTAAAATCTTTTAACAGTTTTATTATCTTTTTCCCCCCCTCTCTGCCAAAGGCAGCTTCAGCCCCAGCTGTATTTAGTTCAAAGACAAAAGAAGCTGTAGCTAGTGTTTCAATGGAGAATGTTACTTTCAGATAACACTAGAGATTTTAGATCCCCAGGGCATTTTATTCATTTATCTGAATAAATAACCCAAAAGCAGATCTTCTTCTTCTTCTTTTTTAACTCTTATGGTTCCTTTGGACATATTCTATCAGGATATTGGAGGTGTTGTGGTTAGTGTGACAGAGAAGAAAGACTGACCCTGGATTCTCCCAAAATGGGACTCATTCCTTCTCCACCCACACTCCAGTCCATGAGACAGAATCCCCATTTTTCTTTCATTTTGAACCAGTCTACAGTATTAGAATAATAACATGGGGTCGTAGCCCTTCAATCTGCAAAGCAACGGATCACATGCTTGAATATTTATTTATTTATTCAAATTATACCCTGGTCTTCCTCCCAAAGCAATAAAGACATATTAAAATCAAGTCCAATACAGATGCGGAACACGTGACCCGGAAGTGTCTGCGGACAGCGCTGGCTCCTGGCCTATAGAGTGAGATGAGCGCACAACCCTAGAGTCTGGCAAGACTGGCCCGAACGGGCAGGGGTACCTTTACCTTTACCTTTACTAACCTTACATAGCTGGCACCAAATGGGAAATTCCCAACCCTGATACACTAAGGAGTGGCAGAAGGCAAGAGAACTCCAGTACCACTGTGCCAACCTTTTCTTCTACAATTATTTTTCCTTGCCACTTTCCCTCCTCAACTACATGCCATTTTTCAGCTCAAAAAATCAAAACAAACAAACAAACTGGTCAGAAATAACACGTCCTTGCCTGTTTCTCCGCCTGTTACTTTTTCTCTGCTGCTGTTTTTGCTAGTGGGAGGCAGGGATCCATAATCTGAAGTGATGGAGTCTCAACACATGATGGGGATGGAAGTGTTGGAGGCGGTTCTGAGGTGGCCAGCTGGGTTCAACCGTATCCACATAAAGTCTGTTACAGAACCAAATCCCTCCCTTTTTAAACCTGGGAAACGTGGCCTCTCACAAACAAATCACCTGCCTTTTTTGTTTGGATGGAACAAATGCCATTCTGTTTGTAACAGTTTAAAGAAGATTTCTCACTTGCCGGGGAAAATGTTAGATGCCTCGGGAAGCCTTTCACACAGCCCACAGAAATGGGAGTTAAAAGTAAAGCAAAGTTAATTTCTTTTTAATTATCTTTTCTTTCTTTTTAATTATCTTTTGATCACAGATAAAAGGAACAAATTACAAGTGTTTCTTCATTATCGGCAGAGCTTGATGATGTCTGGTATAACACATTGGTAATGTTTCCTATTTTCTTCAAGATGCTCTGACAAAATTGGCAGTGCAGAGGTAGGGGGGGGCGTGATATAGATTTTGTGGCTTGGAAGGTGGGGGGAAGTAGCTTAGGAAATTCCAAAGCTAATTACACCTGCAAATTGCCAGATACCTCCCACCCCCTTCCTTTTCTGTTTTGCCCCCCCCCCTTTAATTCGAAGCAGGTTAACCTATCATAGTTAATGAATAGTGGCCACTAGCATTAATGGCTTTTTAAAAAGAGCAGACAAATTGTATCATGTAGGAAGCTTATCAGAGGCTATTAGCCAGAACAGCCAGAAGTGCAACCTCTGTGTTTTAAGTTGAGACAGGGCTGTCTTAAGCATACGCAGCGCCGGGATGCAAAGATCTGCCTGGTGCCCCCCCTCCAGGTTGCCCAGTCCCAGGTGCACAGGAGGGCGGAGCCGGCCAGCCGCCTCAGCGTCTTGCTGGCTGGGTTGCCCCCGAACTCACGCGCAGAGCCACTCGCAGCAGAAGAGACCGCCACGGCACTCCAACCAACGGGCAGGCTCTTCCCCAAACTCAACTCTTGGGCCCCGGGCTCTCGGCCTGGCGCCCCTGAGAGCCCGGCGCTTGGGTGCCCTGCACCCCTAGCACCTGTGGGTAAGACGGCCCTGAGTAAAGGCACCATGCCCCTAGCTGCCTAATGCTAGGGAAAGTACCTCACTATTTTGCTCAGTTTCAGCAGTGAGGAGGATAGACCTCAAGCTCAGGGGCCATATGTCGCCCCCCAGGCTTCTCTATCTGGCCTTTGAGACTCCTCCTCCACAGCCACCTCACTCCTCCCCCTCCAGGCTACACCCTTCACCACCCATCCTTTATACCCTACTTGAATGTTTTCTGCCAGGACGAAATGTGCCATTGAATTCTGATGGCGCTTCTTGCTTCCCTGGTTAGAGTGGCATATGTGTGTTGACACTACCCAGCATGCATTGCTCCACCCACTTATGGTTATGGCTACACCCAATGCTAGTATGAAGCCCCCAGAAGGTTGCTCAGAAGGCAATGTGGCCCTTCCCTACCCCTGCTCTATTTACAAAAATGAAATAATCCAGGGTAGGAAAGGTCTTGCTGGATCAGACCAATCTATCCCCCCCCCAATTATATTTTATTAAGTTTGAACATTTTCAACATATACAGCCAAAACACAATCTCATCTTTTCTCTTGTCTTTGTTGACTTCCCACCTCTTTTTCCATGGAGTTGTTGTTTCTCTCCTTCTGCTGTGCCTTCCCTTCTATCTATCAAGTCAAAACCACAATATTATATCGTAATTTAATTACTTCCGTTGCTCATGGCTCAAATCCTGCTCTCAAGTTCATCATACTATAGTATTTCTTTACATTGTCTGAAAAAGGCAACCATTCTTCCATAAAACACAAAACATTAGATTCTCTTAATTTTGCTGTTCGTTTTGCCAATTCTGCATAGTCCATCATCTTACTTATCATCTTACTTATGTTATCCATTCTTCTTTGGTTGGAAGTTTTTCTTCCTTCCATTTCTGCATGGATCAGACCTATCTAGTTTGACATTCAGTTCCCACAGTAGCCAACCAGATGCCTCTGGACATGCAATCAGGACATGAGTGGTGGTGTGCTCTCCTGCTCCTCTTCTCCAGCTACTGGTATTCAGAGGTCTCTGACACAGGAGATAATATATAACCATCATGACTAGGAGAACAATAGTTCTTTGAACACACCACAGTTCCCAGGATTCTTTGGGGAAAGCTGTGTGCTTTAAATGTATGGTGTGTCCACAGCCTCTGAGCCTAATTGATCAGTTGGGGCATTTAGTTTCCATAGGCAACAGCCTCCTTCATCAGATGAATGTCAACCACTGAGAAAGAGAAGGATACATTGGAGGATGGAAACTAAGTCAGGATAGAACAAGAATAAAGATGTATGAACAATGTGACTAGGGCTGTGCTTGCCACAATTCTACAAGCTGGCAGCACCACCGCCCACTTTTCCTGCCCAGAAGAGCATCTGGGGACATGACAAGAGAAGGTAACAATGTGGTGAGGGCTCCCAGACTTGGAAGCACCAAGGATGAATTTGAATACAGTGAGCATCATTTGCAGAGTGTGCATCCACTCTCGTGTAGCCCATCCTTATGGTTAGATTTTCTGGCTATGTTCCCGCTATTGATTTTTAAGCCTTTGTTTCTTTTCCTTCTCTGCAAACAAGCACAATGGAAGTGCAACTTCAAATGCTCATTATGCAAGGCAGCATTCTCCCAAAGTTACCCCTTAGGAGCATATCCTCCAGCATCTGAGAGATGAAACCAGGTACACTTGTTTAACGTCAGATGAATGATTCACAGCGCCTTTTGCTGAACTAGTGGATCAAGCGCTTCCCAGGGAATCTGGTGGCATTCCCTTCCAAAGCATTTCTTTTTTGAAATGTCAATCTCATCAAGCAACACATTTCCCTACAATCTGGAAAGCACATGTTAATGCATGGAAACCAGATCTGTAGAAACATCGCTGCCATACAAAATCTCAAACAATGATTTTCGTCAGACTCGCAGTACTGAGACCAACTGGTGTGCGTGTGCGTATTTGTGTGTGGATCTAGATCTAGATCAATATGCTGTATACCAAGGAAGAAGACTGAAATTTAGAAGATGCACCACCAGAGTGGTTGCATCTTTCCAGCTTTTTGTGGGAACAACTAAAACTTAGTTTTAGGGAATATACTTTGCATGCAGAATCTTTCCACCCCTGGCATTTCCAGGTTGGGCTGATATAGCTTTATTAGACAGATATGAGAAAATGTTTGGTTTTTTTAATCATTGTTTGTTTAATTCATATCCTAAACAGGGTGGATTCCCTTTAGTTACACGTTCTAACACTTTGTCCAGTCTTGTTTCAAAAGCGCCAAGCAATTTGGCATCCACTGCTGCCTCTGGGAGACTATCCCACAATTTAATAGATCTTGGTGTCAGGAAAATTTCCTCTGTATTGCCAGTTTATTCCCCTGGGTGCATATTTTAGCTAAAGGAAAGAAGCCACATTCTGGATGCTTCTACTGGTATTTCAGACATTGGGTTATGGTAGCCAAACACCATCTGGTTCCCAGCTGGTACTTTCTATTTCAAGACACCTAAAACCCTTCCAACCCTCTTTGGCTCATCTCTGCTTTTGAAAAACAGCTCCTTAATCATTTTTAATCACTGTATTGTTTTGCTATCTGGAACATTCCTTTGTATATATACAATTATTGGAAGGAAGAATTTAATTATAGTTCAGAACCTGTTATTATTATGAACAAAGCAGTGGAGCAGCTTTTTCCCTCTCCATTTCAATCTAATTATCTTTAACAAGTTTTAATTGTATATCTTCTCCTCCCCCACCCCTTCCACCACAATAGACTGCAGCATGCAGCACTGTCTTGGGAGATGTACAGATCTTTTTGGATAGGGAATGAGAATGGTGGCTGTGCTTGTACATCCCAGCATACACACAAAATCATGGAAAGGAAAAAATGAACTCTAAGACATTAAGATAATCTAATGTTGATTATCCAAATAAATTGTTTGGCTGGGGAAACTGCAAGGGAAGGGTAGCTATCCTGCACTTCAAGAGCCTGATCCAACTTCCCAATACATTTTTTCTGGTTCACAAAGACCCTGAAATAATTGTAACAGAGAAACTTTGTGTAATGGATAAAGATAGATGCAGTAGAAAAGATTTGAGTAAAAACACTGTGGAATTGGGCATGGGAAGCCAATGTATGGCACAATGTAACTATTTGATATGAAGATTATTCTGAAAATGTTTGAATAATCAATAAATACAGTGGTACCTCAGGTTACATACGCTTCAGGTTACAGACTCCACTAACCCAGAAATAGTGCTTCAGGTTAAGAACTTTGCTTCAGGATGAGAACAGAAATTGTGCTCCGGCGGTGCAGCAGCAGCAGGAGGTCCCATTAGCTAAAGTGGTGCTTCAGGTTAAGAACAGTTTCAAGTTAAGAACGGACCTCCAGAACGAATTAAGTACTTAACCCAAGGTACCACTATATATATATATATATATATATATCACACAAAGAGCACAATGATTTTGGTGGTGGTATTATGCAGTATGTGTTGAGGTGGGTAGAGCCCAGCACTCTAATGTGGAGCCAAGTCACCCATTCCCCATAAACAATATCCTGCTGAATGACTGCTGGAGGGGAAACCCAGAAAACTGGGGGGGTGGGGCAGGGGATGGAATGGAGTGTCCTGGCAGGGAGCATGGCAGAGTAGGCTAGAGGCTTGAATTAGAGCACTCCAGGCTGCAAATTGTGTTGCTTCATGTCATGCTAGCACTCATGGCCAAGTGAAGCTGACCAACAATTCATTCAGCTTCGGCAAAAGGAAATGTTCATAATTTACTTATGGAATTCTTTACTACTTTGACATGGTGATGACCAGTAGATTAGATTTCTTTGAAAAGTATTGGGCAAACTCATGGAAAGTAGGTCTGTCAGAAGGTATTAGCCAATGGAACCTCTATCAGCAGAAGTGGTTTTACTCTGAGTACTGAGGACAGTCAACAGAAGAAGGCTCACAACAACCTTTTGGGTATTTAGATTGGCTTACTGGAAAAGAAGAATGAGTAACTGGGATTATTGATCCTCAGTCTGGTCCAGCAAGGCATATCTGATATCTTTCAAGAAAAAATGCAGCCTGACAGTGGATAGAACTTGTGAATGGAATGTCTGAAAGTGCCCAACAATGACTGCAGAATTACTTATTTGAATGAAAGTTGACGTGGGAATCACAAAAATGGTAAATTTTGTGTTCGGTTCTTAATTCAGCTGTGCATGTGAATTCCTGGGCAGATGATACCAAGTATATATGTTAGGTCACTCTAGCGACTCTATACAATTGAGGCCACCTGAGCCTTGAGGGACAGCAAAGAATCCAGAAAGACCCTTCAGAGGGCATGTAATCCCATCAAGAGCAGGGAACCTCCCATCCATCTGATCTAGGGAACCACCCACTAACAGTACCTCAGTTTCACAAAGCAGGTGTGCACATGTCAATGGCCTGAGCCATCCAGATGTTCCAGCTAGGGCTTTGACAGAAGCGCCAGTCATATCAGCTGGAAAATCCTCCAGAACCATCTGGAAACCCACTGGATCCATTGGCCTCCATTGGTGGACCATCCTCTTAGGTCCCGCAACTCTGCAGTGGGGAAAAGGTGCCGAAAGCCTGCATTCCGTCAGGAAGGGATCAAAAAGGAGCTTTCTTAAACACAGGTGTGCAGCAGCACATGAATTGATGCAGCATTTGTGCTGATGGAAAGGGAGCAGAGAAAGAGAGAGAAAGCCAGACCTCATCCATGCAGAACTGTAAATCAAATGGCAACAGCAAAACTCTGTGACAGCTGCCACTTTTAGTGTTGTCATGAGACAGCTGTCTTTATCCTCTTCCCTCCTTCTCTCCTCCTTGTTAAAAAATTAGTCCAATTCAATAACACAATTTAGCCAATATAAAACAAATAGGCAGGCAAAACATACAGTAAAAAGCTGATGGCGTAATGGCTGGGTGACAGATGATCGCTCCTCCGACTTCATTGCCATGCTTATTTCTATTACATATTGCAGGCCTTGTCACTCTGCAAAACCTCCTGCCAGGCCCAGCAGCAGTTAAATTAAGGAAAAACTTGTTCATCCTCCTGCATGGAAGGATGGCTTTCCAAGAGGCACACACACAAAACCTGGAGTGATGTCACATTCAGGTGGTATTAACACATTCATAGTGGGCTGCAAAAGGCAGACAGAATGGGAGAAAGAAAAATCTTTCCCTGTATATTTCTCCTGATGTAATTCTAAAATGCCTGGGGTCAAATGATGGCACTTTCCACCTAGGCGCCCATCCAACTTCAGGTCAGATTAGTTGACCTTTGAGCATAGTATTTGTCTGCTGTGTCTCTGCTCTACAGGTCCTCAGGAAGAGATCTTTCCCATTACCTACTTACCTGGTCATTTTCTCTGAAGAAGCTGGAGATTTAATTGCAGAGACCTGGCTGGGTATCTGTTGCTTCTCACCTGGGAGCCTTGAAACCCAACTCTCAGCTGCATAAGCCACTGCTGACCCCTGGCCACAGGACTGAAGGAAGAGTTTTATGAAGCCCCATGACAGTGAACTGAGGCTAGGGGTAGGGGGAAAATCCAGTTCAGTTTGCATTCAGAGGTGAGCCCACCTAATTCTCACTTTCCGAGACAAATACATTAAGTGAACCACAACTATCTTTCAAAATCTGCACTTTTCCAAAGTTTGCAGTGCAGCTCTCCAGCCACAAACTGCACAAAAATGCATATACTAGGGTAAAATATGTACATGTTACAGAAAATAGCATGCAATCTGTTAGGGAAAATTGCTTTTTAAAAAGGTCTAAATTAGGGGAAATTGCATACAAAGAGGAATTTGCAAAAAAAAATTGATGAATTTTCATGAGTACTGTACTTAGACACACACACACACACACACTGATGTGGAAATATGGAAAACTGAATTTAAGATTGGAAAAAAATGAGAAACTGAGAGAAATCGAAATTGACAGATTCACCTGTCCCTAACATAGATTAGTACATAAAGGTAGTACTAATCTAGGCCCTGTGTCACCCTAGCTTCTTCAAAAGTATAGCACAATACAACTTTGTTTTCAATTCCTCCTTGGGATTCTGGGAACCTCAGCAAGAGCAATTTCACTCTTTCCAAACCATATTGACCTCACTGCACATCTTCTGAATCCTCCTTCGTTTTCCCCCTTCCAACCTCCTCTTCCCCCTCCCAAGTCACCAGCTTCAGAATTCTTAAATTGTCCTGCTGTTTCCAACCTCAGGCAGATGCAAAGAACTCCTGCTGTGCCTCTTGCCCACATCACTGTAATGACAGGCAGCTTTGGGGCTTCCTCAAACAGCAGGGGTAACTTTTCCAACCTGTCAAAATCCATTCTGTCAATAGGATTCTCAATGGGGGTGGTGCTGCCCCCTTGCTTCATCCAGATGGTGGTGCACTTCTCACCTCATTGCTGCTACCTTGAATTCTGAAAAGTGCTCCCAGGGGCAACTTTAAACGGGTCTCTGGGCCGTGTCAGCTTCTTGAGTGTGGGCATGGATGCTGTTATTTCTTCCCCTTCTAAACATGGATGCCACTGTTTTTGTAGAATAGAGGGAAAAGGCCTCTGAACCAGATGGGCCGTCAATGGCTCAAACACTATGTTTGCTTCTGATTTCTGGTTAATCGCCCAGGGCCATGCCACTAGTTTATCAACTCTGCTTGCACAAAATAGTAGCTCAAGTTTTTTTCCCCTTGTGGTGAAAGGTATCTACTTTCAGTCTTTCATGGATGAGGTTTCATGGATTGGTGAGGGCTGCAGAGAACACACAACCACCCAGCTCTCTTTGCCATATAACGTTTGCAGTTTCTGTGTTAATGTATACAGTGGTGCCTCAGGTTACATATGCTTCAGGTTACATACGCTTCAGGTTACAGACTCTGCTAACCCAGAAATAGTGCTTCAGGTTAAGAACTTTGCTTCAGGATAAGAACAGAAATCGTGTTCTGGCGGCGTGGCAGCAGCAGGAAGCCCCACTAGCTAAAGTGGTGCTTCAAGTTAAGAACAGTTTCAGGTTAAGAACAGACCTCCGGAACGAATTAAGTACTAAACCTGAGGTACCACTGTACTGTTCTGGCACTATCAGTGTGAAAGAATAAAAGAGCAAACCAGCCACCAATTTTCAAAAGGTGGTATACATTCTTGTATGCTCAGTAGAGGCATGTTGCATTAGTTTATCCCATTACCTCTCAAATGATCAAATATCATTGTTGTATGGCAAAATGAGCCTGGATATCTGAACTGGTCAGTAAAGCAAGAAAGCTGTTCTTCCATGAATCCTAAATATTCTCAGCTGGTAAAAGGCACTCAAAGTCACCTGTCACCTGAGCAGCACAACAAATCATGGATTAACCACAAAGTGTGAATCTATATCTTAAGAGAAAACCTGACTCTATCCAAGTCAGGTTGTACACCAATCACCAGATAGGGCCCTTCAATACAAAAAAAAGGGACTGGGCTTTTAGAAGGGGGCATGTATTCTCAGTTGGAGAAGGCAATACATTGTCGGCTTTGCAACTGATGGTACTTTTAGCTATGTTTGCCTTCAATGCCACAATGGGTGGCTAAGAACTGGGAAACAGGCAGGGCCAGTTAGACAGGACCAGTAAGCAGGGCAGACCAATGGGGAATGTTTTGTGCATACTTATTTATTTATGACATCTATTTCTGACCAATGATCTCTTTGGTGTGGATTGCAAATTTAAGGAAGTAAAATGTTGCTGGAAGCCATCAATAAGAAAACAAAACACCCCAAACACAACAGAACTATTGTGGATAAAGCAACTGGAAACCACCACAGAGCATCATAAAATCAAAACAGGCAAACACGGCTAAGGGGATCAGAAAGGTCATTCAAGGCACTTAATGTCCTAAGCCCACATCAAGGCAGCTAATGTCCTAAAACCACAGGCCTAAGGGAATAAAGAGAGCTTCACAGAATTGTAGAGTTGGAAGGAATCCCACGGGTCATCTTGTCCTGTAATGCAGCAAACTTAACTAAAGCCTCCATGACAGGTGGTTATCCAACCTCTGCTTAAACTCCTCCAAGGAAGAAGAGTCCACCACTCCTTGAAGGAGTCTGTCAGAGAGAGAGCTATTGCTGATGTTTAGTTGGAGACTCCGCTCATACAGCTTGAAGCCATTGGTTCATGTCCTACCCTCCCAAAGAGGAGAAAACAAGCTTGCTTGACACTCCACGTGACTGCCCTTTAAATATTTGAAGATGACTACGGTATCTCCTCTCAGTCTCCTCTTTACCAGGCTTAAACATACCCAAATCAACCATTCCTCATAAGGCTTGGATTCCAGACAATGAGTAAAATGGTTCAAAAACAAGAGCAAATGTAGGCAAAGGCTACATTGATATGGCAATTAATTGAACATTTCAGAGTGCAAAGAAGCATCAACAAGAATTACCCACCTGGTCAAAATGATAACTCTCCTAAAGCTTGCTGGAACAGAAATATCTTCACTGGTTGCTAGTTAGTGAGGAGGTTATTAGCCTGGTGGGATTCCCTGAGAAGGCATGAATTCTAACTTGGACTGGTTGCAAACAATTTTATGCACCTAGTGCTCAACAAACATGTCACAGCGTGCCTTCATAGGCTTAGCTTGCTCATAATTAAGGCCATTTAACAAGGAAAAAAACCTCTGCTGGGTGTCAACACCTGGATGCAATGGCAAGAGAGATGTATGGCCTTTTGTTGCTGTTGCCTTCACTGCTGCAGTGGATGCTCACCTCTTCTCAGTCAGATTTATCCTGAGTATCCCACCGCCTTTGCTCATGCTGTTGTTCTCTGCCAATACAGTGCCTGCAGTGACCCAGAGTCCTAGGGAGAGAGAGATGAACTCATGCCCATGGGAGAGGGCTCCTTGCAGCTGCACAGACCTCGTATTTGGCACATTCTGCTCATTGTGAAAGCAGGCGCCACTGTGCTAAGCTGATGAGTGAGATTCACACTGCATGAAACATTAACTTAGCAAGTGATTTACATATCTAATTTATTAATGTGTGTGCACGCCACATGTGTGCCCAAACTAGGCATTTGCAACACAGGCACACTGAGAAAATTTATGAAAGTTGGGGAATTACGTCTCCTTCACATGGATTTATATGTACACTCAGGGCCATTTTGACACAATACAATTTTTTCCCTGACAGATTCCGTTTCTCTTCGAGGAGAGCTACATGCGCACCATAACATTTGACAAAGGGGAAATGCCTGTTCTGCTGTGCGAGCACGCGGTAGGAGCCCCGCTCTAACGGCAGCTTCCAACCATGTGTTCATGTGGCAAAATAGGTAATAAAAGTTATAATTGATGGCACTTTAGAACGTTCAAGGCAACTGATAAACACCGTCTCAGCAATCTACACAACCAACCTGGAAGGAAAGGCACCTCCGATATGTACATTTTGCAGATGGGACACTATAGATTGCTCTTCATATCCTATCTCAGGAATGCCTGAAGGCAGATCAGTATCATTTATTAGGGCTGCATGTGGGGAAAAATATATTTGCCTTGGAACATGACTCATGGGTTTGTTGGGTTGCTTTAGCTAAATGGTATGGACACAGATGGTGCTGTGGTCTAAACTACTGAGCCTCTTGGGCTTGCTGATCAGAAGGTTGGCGGTTCAAATCCCACAACGGGGTGAGCTCCCATTGCTCGGTCCCAGCTCCTGCCAACCTAGCAGTTTGAAAGCACACCAGTGCAATTAGATAAATAGGTACCACTGTGGCAGGAAGGTAAATGGCATTTCCGTGCGCTCTGGTTTCCATCACGGTGTACCGTTGCACCAGAAGTGGTTTAGTCATGCTGGCCACATGACCTGGAAAGCTGTCTGTGGACAAACACCAGCTCCCTCGGCCTGAAAGTGAGATGAGCGTCGCAACCCCATAGTTTCCTTTGACTGGACTTAACCATCCAGGGGTCCTTTACCTTTGATTTTTAATGGTTTGCCATGGATTCAAAGCAGAGGGTTGCTTTACCTCATTGTCTGAAGCCTTGGGTGGCTTCCTTAGGACCACATGGGCAAAATCAACAAATGCTTATAACTCTCTCTTTTTTTGGCAGAATGGGAAGAAATATACAGTCTCAGAACTACATCCTTAGAAAGCTTCCCAATACTTAGAGCCAGTTTGTTTTATTTTAGCGCAGCCATCTCTGTGGTGGAGGATCCTGACCCTGGACTAGGAATGGGAAAACATGCAAATTTGGATTTTTCTCCATTTATCATTTTTTCCAATCTTATGTTTGGTTCTCTGCATTTGCACATCAGTTGGTGATTTAGTTTTTTATTTATTTTTAAAAAAAACATAGTCCACATGAAAATTCAGCAACAGTTTGCTGTGATTTCCCCCCTAATATACACATTTTTGCAAATCAATTTCTTCCAGCAATCCATTTATAGTGACACTTTGCCCTAGTATATTACTTAACTGGAGTATTGCAAAGTTCAGAAAAGTCTGGATTTTGAAAGATGGTTCTGTTCCAGTTTGCATATTGATATGGAAAGTGTGAATTAGGTAACTTTGTTTTCAAATGAGAGCTGAATCAATTTTCTTTGCCATTCCTACCTCAGACACATTCCAAGGTGGATGTGCAGCCCTATTCTTTTGCTCATGTTGCAGAGAGAGAGAGAGAGAGAGAAAGAAAGATTGAGGCTGTGTTACTGAGGCACGTCTAATGCTACCCAATGAATTCCTGGGTGAACTGAAACTTGTACTAGAAATTTCTTGGCTCACAGCCCACACATTTAAGCCAGCCCACTAACAGCTCTCTCTGTATGTTTGTCACACATTGCAGTATACACATATATATTTTTTCTCACTCTGGAAGTGATACCTGTGCAGAAAATCATCTTGTGTGCAGTGACCCTTGAATTTCAATTTGTCATTCAGTGCCATATTCAGAATATGTTTAACAATAAAATAATATTAGTCTTTAGCTATCTCCTCCTGAGTGACACACAAGTTCCAGTTTCTCTGAGAGGGTTCTTCCACCTGCTCATTAAATTATTTTTCTATACCCATTTGCAAACAGCCTAGCAATACACCCCTTTTCCATTTATTTTTAAATGTGATATGTCAAGATATATATATATATATATATATATATATATATATATATATGCCTGTATTAGAGCTAAAAAAAATCCAAAGAACATGTTCTCTGCTTGCCACTTCAGTCCAACACTCCTTCCTTTAAAAATAACAATAATACCTCAATGGGCGCATTATAACTTGTAATAACATTGCTTCTGTTTCCCAGCTGGGTTTAGGGATGGAGAACATTTTGGATTCAGATTTCATTTAAAGGCAAATCTACCTAATTTGCACTTTGAGAACAATACAAAAGATAAAAACTGAAGCATACCTATTCTTCAAAGTTTGCACTCTGTAAATTTTGGGAGGAAGTTCTCTACCCAATGTACATAGCAGGATAAAACATACAGAAAATGAATATATTAGTGAATTACATACATATGTATTACATACATAAATGCATGATGTCAGGCAAAATTGTATACAGAAATTCGTGATTTAGAAAAAATTCACACTAAAGTGCTGATGCTTTCTCATGGCTTTTTTAAAGCAGAAAAACAGCAAACTGATGTAGAAATGTGAAGAGCTGAACACAAGACTGGAAACACGTGATTTGCAAATAGCAACTACCCAATTAAAATATTGTGCAAACATGCCTACATTTTGGATAGTGTTTTCTTTTGTGTGCGTACGTGCATTACTTACATCGTTCCATATACTGGGAGGAGTTTAAGGACCAACAGAGATATGCATACCAGAAATGGTGAGCCCCCTGTGGATATTAAAATCAACCCTTTTGTTCAGACAGATTACAAACCTCCAAATTAAATCAAGTAAAAACAACAATTCATTAATCTTGTGGGCAGAAAAAAAGCTGGTTTTGCAGATTGAGGATTGGCTGCCCTCTGTGACAATCTCTTTCTAAACTTAGTATCTGGGCTGAGTCCTTATTTATTGCCTCTCATGAGATCCACAAGGCCACACCCCCTTTCATCCATAGTAATGCTTTTTGAAAGTATACTTTGCTGCCTCTATTGACTCATCATTGTTCCGTCAGACAGAGCTTTTCCAGGTAGTTCAGGGCCTTTTACGGTCTGGCCTGAAGGAGTTGACAGAACCAATGGTAGCTCACTGTGACTTGTTTGCAAAGCATTTTGAGGCTGAATTACTACCCAGCTGCCAACCTCCCTTTCTTGGGCAAGGTTCTTTAGCAGGAGGTCACAGACCAGATCCAGTTTCTTGGAGGAAACTGGTTTTTTAGATTTTAGATTTCATTTGGGGATTAGGCCCAATTCTCCTTAACCTCTCAGTGGCTTTTGAGGCCATTGACCATGGTATCCTTCTGGAGTGGCTGTCCTAGTTAGGGATGGGTGGCACTGCTATGTGGTGGTTCTGGTGCTACTTGGAAGGACATTTCCAGAGGGTAATGCTTGGGGAGTGCTTTTTGGCTATTTGGAGCCTTCAGTATGGTGTTCTTCAAGGTTCAGTTTTACCCCCATGTAGATAGGATAGGCCCAAAGCTTGCAATCACCATCTGAGGCTCTTTTTCATGTACCTCCTCTGTGAGAGGTCTGGAGGCCAGCAACACCAGAATGGACCTTTTCTTCAGTGGCTCTCTGCTTGTGGAATGTTCTCCCCAGGGAGGCTTGCCTGGTGCCTTCATTGCATATATTTTCATATCTTTAGGCGCTAGGCAAAAACATATGTCTTCTCCTAGGCCTTTGGCTAATTAAGCAATTTATGGCCTTTCAGACCCTCCAAGTGTCTCTATTTTCTAGGAACAGTACCAGATTTACAGAAGCCATTTCGATTTCTGATTTGATGCCAGAATGTCCCATATTTCCTTAGGAAGTCCCTATTTTCATTGGAGAAATGTTGGTTGGGTATGGGTTTCTTAAATTTGCAGTGTATTGTTTTTGTATTTGGGGTGTGGCATGTATTGTAAACTGCCCTGTAAACCTTGGGTGAAGGAATGTAATAGATAAATAAAATAAATAAATAACAGATATGCAACTACATCTATGCACTGTGCCCATAAATATCACGCTGAAAAATGCACATTATGCCTATACAGTGGTACCTCAGGTTAAGTACTTAATTCGTTCCGGAGGTCTGTTCTTAACCTGAAACTGTTCTTAACCTGGAGCACCACTTTAGCTAATGGGGCCTCCCGCTGCTGCCGCACCGCCAGAGCACGATTTCTGTTCTCATCCTGAAGCAAAGTTCTTAACCCAAGGTACTATTTCTGCGTTAGTGGAGTCTGTAACCTGAAGCGTCTGTAAGCTGAAGCATATGTAACCTGAGACACTACTGTATATAGCTGTGGCCGTGTTTAATGCACAACTACAAGGGATGCATGAGTCACAGGAGGAGAGCAAAAAACAAGCTAATACAGATTTCATTTGAAGTCAAGCACCTACTGTAAAAAGTGGTATTGGCAGGCAGAAAACAGGAAGAGTGGACAAGTCCATTGGCAGGCAGAAAACAGGAAGAGTGGACAAGTCCATTTCTCAAGCTGTAAAATAGCACAGAGGCAAAGGCTTCTGCCTTTCCTAGTTAAGGCATGTGTCCTGCAAACTGACAGCCTCCCTGTTCAGAAATATGCATTGCTGTTATTACATGTTTGCTATTACGAAACATCATACCTCTCTTAATAGACTTGGCACATGTCTGTCTCAGATTGCAGTTTGCTTTCATTGGGGGGTAGACTAAAGCTAATTAGACAGGCAGGCTTCCAATGGTCTCTTTACTAGGAAGAGCATTTTTCATTAACTGAATTCTCTCCTTGCCTTAAGCCTTACCTTCCACCTGGGGTTTTTTTCTGGGTGCAGAGGGGAAGAGATGACTTTTTTGTGTGTGAAACGTGCTGAAATTGAAATGTTCCATTTGCTGCAGAAATAGAAGTTGTTCTCGTTGTCTGGTCAAATTAATTGGTTTAATTATTAATTTATAATTGTCTTTATTGCTGTTTTAATATGGGTATTGTAAACCAACCTGTGATTCTGATGGATGAAGAGCAGTCTAGAAATAGAGCAAACAAACCAAACTTTTTTCTATTCTACAGTATGTAGATCTGTTTTATCATTTTGCCCCCCTCCTGTTGTGGACAGAGTATTAGACTGGGATTCAGGAGAGTACTATTAAAATTCCTTATCAACTATGAGGCTCATTAAGTAGTCTTTGGATGAGTCTCTGGCCAATTTTGGATATAACTCTAAACTGTGGTTTGCTTGGCTTAACTCTGGGTTGTTTATACATCTGAATCTGCCCCAGCCAATTAACCATGGCTTAACTGGGGCCAGAAAACTGCAGTCTGAAAGGACACTTTCCATCTGGCTTGTGATTCACAGCTGATGTTAACTGTGGTTTGTTGATACGTTTGAACTTGGTATCCTGGTTTAATCCTAGTTTATTGCATTGGCCTGGCCAGGACGGCTTCCCTTTTATATCTTGCATGTTCTTTGCAGCATCTGGACTTGGCGAGGCGTGTGACCTGTCCTGAGCACCTACTCCAGCTGAGGAATCACACCCCTCCTCCCCGAGTTGCCAGCCCCACCTGGGCTGTGGGTCCTTGCCTGCCTTAGTCTCCTAATCCTGCCTGTACCTCCTACAATCCCGCAATCAGAATAATTCCACCAAAATAACCAAAACCAATGAGGTCAATGCCGTGAAGTGAATTGATGGGGGGATTTCAACTCTCCCATCTCCTGCGCCAGCTGCCAGCCACACACTGTGATCGTGCCACAAGCTAGGGTGGCAGTATTTTGAAGAGCAGAAAAGAAGACACATCTGGCATTTTTCCGATCTTAAATTCAGTGTGCTCTTCCTCCTCCCCTCCCTGCCTCATTCTGCTCTTCTTTATCCCCCCCCCCCAAATATTTTCCTCCTCTTTTCTTTTAAACCATTGGCTTTCCCAGAGGTTTTTGTGGTGATGCAGCAACAGTTCCAGAGCTCTGGCTGTCGCCACCTTTCCTTTCCATCGAAAAGTTTATTAAGTTCTATTCCCCATTTGCTGTTGTTGTTTTGGATAGGTGGCTGATATGGCCTTGCAATAAAATAACCAAAATATTAGCTAGAAACAATTTCTGTAATGCCATGGCCATGGAAGAGAGGAGACTTGTGTTGCTCAGTTCTAGTGACGTCATGGGCACTGTGCAATAGGTGCTAGTTCTATTTGTACAGCCACTGTCCACACATAACTCACCATAACACGAAAACCATTAGCAAGAAATGAGGTGAAAGGCAAATTTCAATTCCCCAGTGACACAGATTAGTGTTTTGAGTACAGGGGTGAATTATATTTCCCCACAATAACAGTGCTTGCTGGAGGTAGGACATCTGGGTTTTTGCACAGTCAGCGCTCGCAAAGACTGATCACTTCAATAAGCCCCAAGAGGCACAAGGCTACATCCTCCAGCAGTTTGTTGTGTGCCATCTGCATGCATTTGCTCATTCATTGGCACAGATTCAATCTGTAGTATTTCCTGGCCCTCCCAAAATGTTGGAGGGTATGAAAAGATGCAGGACTTTATCATTAGAGGTTGGCATTTGACTTAAGTTTTACTCAGAGTAGACCCACTGAAATGAATGACCTAACAGTCGTGATTTCAGTGGGTTCACTCTGAGCAACACCCCCCTCATTGGCCATGGCACAACCCACCAGGAAATACTGGCTCCAAATTTTGCATACAATGCATAAGCATTTTTCAAACTGCGAAATACTCGCCCAGAAAGTGCCTTAAAATCGGAAATGTCAGGTAGGGATTATACAGTCAGTTTTAAGGGCTGTCTGCTTGCCCCCCTCCCTCACCTACATTTGAACAGTTTTCCTTCTTGGGAGATCAGGAGATGTGGTGGAGGCCAGTGGAAAACAGTAAAACTTTTCCCAAAGTTTGGCATCGGTTTGGAGCGAATCGGATAACGTTGTATTTCAGGGTATTAACTATGAACTCAGGTTTTCTGTATCAATTACTCCATTTGTGGGGCACTGCAAAATGTGGGCATTTTTGCTGCAAAATGCTGCAAAACAACTGCAAAACTTTGACACAGTTTCAAGGGGATCCCAGATTTTGGGGTTTGTAAATTTGGGACCCAAACCCTAGCGATCTATCCACTATATTAGAAATCAAGTTTATATAGTGTTGAAAGATGATGACTTTCTATAAAGGAGCAATAACTTTATTATGATACCTTGGTCAGAAGCACAGTGATGAACTTCAGAGGAAAGGGGAAAGGCAAGGCAAGATAGCACAAAACCAGGAACAGCTTCAGATGATTTTGCATTCTTCTAAAAATGCAAAACTATATCATGTTGTCCTTAAGGAACCAAGGCCAACATGATTCATTTGATTTTGAATTCCTTTAATGTAGCTGAGCACATGGTATACAGTGTATATACTGCAGATTATCTATTGCACACTAGGATTAATGATGGGGGGGAGAGAGAGAGAGAGAATTCATGAATCTAGATGAGTTTTCAAAGTCATCTTGCTAAGATTTCCCAGCAAATATTCCTCCCCCACCCCCGTCCTTTCCTCCTTTCTGCTTTTGTGCACCTTTCAGTTACCCAGGAATTTTGAAAACCTCTCTTTCTGACACAGATCATCCTGCATTCTGCAAGGAACTGGACATCCCCCCCAAAAAAAAAACAAATTTGCAAACAGTGAAAAATGCTCCAAACTTTTAAACAGCGGTTGGAAGATGCCTGAACTTTGCTTCAGGCAATTTCCTGAGAAGCTCAGCTATTTCAGACCCAATAAAATGTCTATTATGCAGACAGATTCAGAGTCGGCAGTTTGTTTTTTGCATGGGTTACATGTTTCACTTGTCATGTGGCAGCAGATTAACAGACATCAAGAACTGAAGAATGGTCTTAAATGCGGGAATGGAGAAAGCACCCTTCCATATTGCTTTTAGTTGTGCCCCAAGCAACGTCTATTCCAGAGTGATGTGCTGATAATGAGCAATTCTTGCGTGATGTAGGTCTTTTCCCTCCCTTGCTTTGTAGGTGATGGGACTCACCTGAAAACTGGGGCCTCTGAGAAGAAAGCCTGTCATTTTTTCTCCTGTGCTTCAGGGAGCTGATCAGCCCTTAAAACTGACTGTATAATCTCTACCTGACATTTTCGATTTGAAGGTACTTTCTGGGCGAGTATTTCGCAGTTTGGAAAACGCTTATGCATTGTATGCAAAATTTGGAGCCAGAATTAGTTTTTTCTTCTTCCCTTCCATCAATAAAATATTATATTGTGAAGACAAGGTTTATAAATGAAAACACAGGTGTACTCTTCCTAATGGAATAATGCTGCTCTTGTAAGGCATTAAGCAGTGATTTTTTAAAAAAAGAAGAAGAGGAAAAAGCTCAAAGTGATGGGAAAGGGAGCATATGCAAAAAGCATAGTACAAAAAAGAACTGAATGGATCTTGGACTTTCAGAGGAAAACAGGGCAGAATCAAAGCATCTTGGTGGAAGGAAGGCCCTAGAAAAGACTTTTAAAAAACCGAGTACCTTCCCTCCCCTTTTAGAGACGCAGGTGGCGCTGTGGTCTAAACCACTGAGCCTAGGGCTTGCCAATCGGAAGGTCGGTGGTTCGAATCCACGCAACGGGGTGAGCTCGGTTTGGTCCCAGTTGCTTGGTCCCAGCTCCTGCCAACCTAGTAGTTTGAAAGCACGTCAAAGTGCAAATAGATAAATGGGTACCACTCCAGCAAGAAGGTAAACAGTGTTTCCGTGAACTGCTCTGGTTTCGCCAGAAGTGGCTTAGTCATGGTGGCCACATGACCCGGAAAAACTGTCTGCAGACAAATGTTGGCTCCCTCAGCCAGTAAAAGCAAGATGAGCGCTGCAAACCCAGAGTCATTCGCGACTGGACTTAACTTTCAGGGGTCCTTTACCTTTACCTTTTATCTTTTTTTTCATCTTCAAAACCACAACAAAGTAGGTAGCAAGAGAACATCAACAGCTCACACCTTTAGTCTAAACCATAGTCGTTTGGGTGACAGTGAAGTGCATTTTGTTGAAATAGGGTTTGAGGGTCTCTAGTTGAAGTTCCATGATATTTCTGTATAAACTTATCTTTATTGGTTTGGCTGTAGCACTCCCTCTCCCTCTCTCTCCCCCCTCTCTCTCCATACACACACACAAATACACACACAAAAGAGCACTTGTGATTACTTTTTAAAAACATAATAAATTACAGTAGCCATTCCATTTAAGAAGAATGCGCAGGGCTTTGGCTGCAATCCCAAACTTACTTACTAGGGAGTGAGCCCGATGGAATACTTCTGAATATACATGCAGCGATTAGTTGCACACTAATCAAGTTTCAGTGATGAGATTTGTTTTGAATTCAGGGTATATATCTGGAATATGCAGAACGGTTTAAAATAGATTATCTGGGCATGTACAGAGTGCATTCCTGTCAGTATGAATACCTATGCCAGCCCTAGGTGATTGTGAATAGAGAACCAGGTAATTCTAGTTATCTTTCATTTCATTTTTAATTTGTATTTCACTTTTCCAAATTACTGTTCTCAAGGTGGCTCCCAAACCACGGGGCAGCAAAATATATAAAGTAATCTCATTGTAGTCCTGTAACATATCAAAATATAGATTAAAAACAAATTAAGAAATTCCAAGGAACCCTGGTAATATTTATAATGCAATATAGTATTGACAAAATGTCACCAAGCGATGAAACAAGGCCACCAGTTGCAACAAATATAAAAATAACAAACCATCATGACAATAACAGCAAAAATACAATGCACAAAATGTCCAAGATCACCCCAAAAGGACAACTGAGCAGCCAAGGAACATCTCTTTTTACAGGTCCTGCTGGAATTTTTATTCTGTATATGCAGGACCAAAATGATTTTGAATTAGCCCTGCAGATCTCAGTGCCTTAGAATCAAGTTCTCTAGTCTTTTGTCACAGGCTCTGTACCATAGGCAAAGAGCCACAGAACAAGAGACTGTTTTTATTGGTGATATAGAGATATTTATTCCAGATTCATCATTTTATTTTAATGCCCTGTGAAGATTAAATGCCAACTGCAGCTTTGATGTAAAAGCCTTAAGGTTCCGTCAAGATTTATTTATTTTTCTGATTGGTTGTTTTCGTACTTGAAAGTAGATAAACTTCAAATACAACGATTTTCAGGCACTAAGAGTGATATGATATAGCCATTATTGTCCCATGTAGACATGTTCATATTTTTCTCTCACATTACAGTCTGGACAAGCAGAGTTAAACAGGCAATAATGGGACAAAGAAAATGCCTATAGCAAGGAATAATGGTTCTATCAATGTTGGAAAAACAATGCTCATATGCAACCAAGGTCAACATGAATATGCTGGTGCTAAGTTGTATTTTTATTTTAAGGCTAAGCTGAGATGTCCCTGTTTCCTCCCCAAAATCATCTCCATCCACCCTGCAAAAACGGGGACTGGATTTCTGCTGTTTTCTTGGGGGATTAATTTCTCTGAAATGTTCAGGTGTCAATGTTGCTTACCTTCCATAACCTTAAGATATGGCCAAGGGTCTTTCATTTCCCCCACCATTTTTTAAAAAGCCTAACTCTGCTCCTGGGGCTCTCTCCAGAATTGCCCAGAAGCTCACTTCCTGTAACTCCTTGAAAGCAATGCCACCTTATGTGGCATGAATGTGGTGTAGCTCCCAATGCATTCTGGGAAGAGATAGCCTCATGCCCTTGGCAGCAGTGTGAGGCTTTTTCTTTGTTTTTAGCTTAATCACAGCTGTTTAATTTATATGCTGCTTTAATCTTAAATTCCTTTCACCACATTCCCACTTTAGTTTGGGAAGTTTATTTTTGAGTCTGTATGAAAATAGAAAACTTTTTTTGTGCATTTCTTGCAATAAATGCATTTCACATTAATATTTTTTATTTAATTTTGTGCTTCATACAGACATTTGCAAGCATTTTTTCCTCCAATGAAAAGCATTTTCTACATTAGCTTCAGGGAAAAAAATTGTGTGTGTGTGTGCACTTTCCCAAAATGTACACAATTTTGGGGCATAGGAGCCAACTCCTAGGGGCTGTGGAGACTTCAGCCCCCACAATAAAATATTTGATAGGGCAGGACCCCCACAAAATTTTATTCGAGTTGGTATCCCTATTTTGGGGTGGTGGTAGTGAAGAACTGCATCTCAAAATTCAGAGAAGTGTGGCTCTTGGAAAAAAAACTGTTTCTGAACCAGTTGGTTCAGAAAGTTAAAATTACAAAGATTTATTTTAAAATTAGAACCGAAAAACTTTTTTTCCATCCCTGATTCCTATGCACACTTGTTGTTGTTGTTTAGTCGTTTAGTCGTGTCCGACTCTTCGTGACCCCATGGACCAGAGCACACCAGGTACACCTATCTTCCACTGCCTCCCGCAGTTTGGTCAGACTCATGTTTGTAGCTTCGAGAACACTGTCCAACCATCTCGTCCTCTGTCGTCCCCTTCTTCTTGTGCCCTCAATCTTTCCCAACATCAGGGTCTTGTGCACACTTACCTGGACACAAATCTATGGAACTTACTTTGAGTAGACAGGTATATAGACTTGCACTGTTAATCTTCTTTAATCTTTCTTTCTGACTGTAAAAAAAAGTTGTCCCTTTACCTTTTTAAAAATAGCTACTTACCTTCATCTGCAAAAATCTGGACTCAGGCACAGCATTGTCACCATTTCTTTCATGTATCAAAGTTTGTCTGGGCTTTTTGAAAACTTGCCTCAATTGAACATCCTGGATATATATATATATATATATATATATATATATATATAAATGTTTCATATAAAATAGCATTAAAATGGCAGCCTCCTACTGCTCAAAGAAACAATTAAACAATCCTGAATAGGGAGCCGCAAAGAATGTTGACTCATGAAATTTCAATGTCAATTTTTCTTATTTCCTGCAATCTGTACATATTTTGTTTAATTATTTTGGGAAGTACATCTGCTTCGACACCTGCAGAATTACTGCAAGCTGTCATTTTCATTCTGGGGAGGAAAAAAACATATTTAAATTTTAGATTTGGCACCTGTCAGAAAACAAAACACAACACAAAACAAAACAGAACAAAAAGAGGGGGGAAGGAGAATTCATAGAGGTGGATATATTATTATACAACGGCTAATAACCGCCAAGTTTCAACTAGTCACACAGAATGACAGACGGTGCTTCCGAAGTAGAAGTCAATGTCAGCAGGACCAAAGGAGAAACACGTGCTCAAAGTAAAATCTCCTCACATCTTAAATTTTATTCCGATTAGCCTGTGTAAAATGGACTGCTCCAGAAATATAACTTATAAACACTTGACAATGCTTTCCCCCAAAAGTCCTGTCAGAAACTTTCGCACTGGTCCCAGTAACACGAGTCTCGGTTACAGGCCCTGTTTGACAGACTAGGATGTAGGGACCTGTCAGACAAAGAGCAGACGAAGATTATTGTTAAGGGGATTTGGTACTTTGTGTATTTTGCCTAATAGGAGAGCTTGTGCTCAGCATTTCCTGAAGCAAAATAAGACAGATGAAATCTCTGGGCACTTCATTGCTGCTGCCTCTCAAAGATTTCCTGTCAAAATGGGCCTATGAGGGGAGAAAGGTTTTCAATAACAGTTTTATTTTTTTTAACCTGGCAGAATTTCCAAGTCTTGCTATGAAGAGAGTTTGAAGGCACTGTCTTTGTAAAAACCTCTGCTGCCAAGCTACCAGATGTAGTTGTGTTTAAAAATAAAAAAGCAATATGATTCGCATTACCATAGCGTACACTAGAAAACTGGTTTTGATTGACAGCTTATCCATATTTTATATAGTGCTGCCTACTCCCAACCCCCACCGCCCCCTCAAACACAGCAAGGGACTTTGATGCTAGCGCAGTTCGCAACTTAAATAAGCCAGTAGTTGCCAACTATTTTAGTGGCGGGGTTTCAGCTGAGCATGAAGGGAATGTGCTGTACCTTCTCAAGACGGAAAGTTGTTTCTTTAGTTCTTTGCTCCCCAAAACACTGGCTTCACCAAGGCTTGGAGGCAAGCCAGCCCTTGTAGAATGTAGAATTGCGGTGGAGTACAATGGGAATTGACCTCAAAACTGGTTCCACGGCATAGTAGCAGTGTCAGACGATATATCTATCAAAAGTTCTGCACGGATAGAAATTTCAAATGCCTTGTGGGATCAGATCTTGGGCCGGAAACAACTTGCTGTTCTTGAAAAAGAGTTGCACATGTAGGAAAAATGCAGCCAAAAAGAAAAAAAAGAAAAAGAAAGAGATGAATGTGTTGATAATGTTGCATCTGTCTTGTTATGAACTGAAGCTGAATCCTGGAAAGACGAAGGCACTGTTAGTGGGTGGTTCCTATGCCTGGAAAGTTGGGAGCTCTCACTCCCCTTGAAGAAGCAGGTGCATAGTCTGTGGGAAGTCCTGGATCTAGCTTTGACACTAGATGCCCCTGTGGTTTATCAGCTACAGCTGTTCCTAAAGTGAGATAGCCTAGTAACCCACATCTAGATGAATGGAATGTGTTCTACATGGGCCACCACTATCAGTGAAACTGGTCTGGAAACTGCAACTGGTGTAGAATGCTGCCACATGGTTATTGAAAGCCATAGCCATTGTCCACCTATTCTCCATGAGCAGCTCTGGCTGCCTATTCCTGGATTCAATTTGTAAGAAGAAGAAGAGTTTGGATTTGATATCCCACTTTATCACTACCCGAAGGAGTCTCAAAGTGGCTAACAATCTCCTTTCCCTTCCTCCCCCACAACAAACACTCTGTGAGGTGAGTGAGACTGAGAGACTTCAGAGAAGTGTGACTAGCCCAAGGTCACCCAGCAGCTGCATGTGGAGGAGCAGGGAAGCGAATCTGGTTCACCAGATTACGAGTCTACCACTCTTAACCACTACACCACACTTAAATGGATTGGAGATAGGGATGGAAGAATATGTCCTTTCAATTTTCTCAGTTTTTCATTTTATGCTATCTTAAATTCAGTTATCCATATTTTGCAGCATTATTTTAAAAAAATCCTCTGGAAAATTCACCAGCATTTCAGTGCAAATTCATTCTAGTAAACACAAGTTTATATGCAGTTTTGACTAATGCACACATTTTTTTGCAAGCAATTTTTCCTAATAGAATGCCTTTTGTATGTAATTTTCACGAATGTTTTCATTTTTATGCACGCTTTTCCCTGCTATGAACATGTCAACATTGTTTGGCTGGAGAAACACTTTTGTGAACATTGTTCTGCGAATTAGACCACAAATTTCAGAGAAGTGCAATTCTGAACTGTAGCTGTGTTTTGGTTCACATGTTCTTTCATAAAGGGTAAATTTGATAGATTCAGTTTTAAATGCATACCAAATTGAATTTCTCCTCCATCCCTTACTTGGAGCCCAAACTCTTGATGGAGCACTTTTCTTGGCATATGCCAACCAGGACACTGAAATCTTTGGAGAGGGCCCTACTTCCTCTCCAACCATTGAGTGAGGCTGGTGAGCAGTTACCCATGCAAGAGTCTCCTCGATTGAATCAGGCTTCATCAGCACTTCAATTTTGTCATTTACTCATATCTTCACCCAGGTTTTGAATCATCCTTATGTCATTGGAACCATCTGAGTTGCTGAACAATCTATTAGAATGTATTCTCTTGCTGTTATTTTGAAGTTGTGAAAGATTTGTTCTTTAACATATTATTCATTGTTTGCTGTTGTGCATTTATACTCCCATCTGTGAGCCATTCTTTGATTTGGAATGAAGTATATAAATGGAAATAATAAATCACTACTGCAAAAATAATGAGTGAGTAAAATTGTTGGAGAATGGCCTATTTTCCTTATTTGAAGACTCATAGGTTTTGAATCAAAGATACTCAACCATTTTGCTATGTGTCTCCATTACACATCTCCCCTTCTCAATTCTGCCTGGAGAAGAACACTATGAAGTTAATGAAATGGGAGCTTATATCCAAGTATAGTCTATGCCATCCATATTCAATACCAGGAAAGGCAAGCCTGTCACCCTCCAGATGTTGAAGACTATAAATCCCATCATCCCTGGCCATTATGGGAGTTGATTTTATTTATTTAGCTAGTTATTGTATTTCTATGACGCTTTTCATTCAAGCAAATCCCAAATCGACTTCAAACAATGAATAACAATACTACAATAAAACAGGATAGAACATCACAAATACAGCATAAATCATATAGAAGAATGAACAAATCATCAGTAAAACAGTACAGTCTATAAAACACTATTAACAAAGCAGAAACTATAAATGCTAAACAATACAATTACAGCAGTCATATTATAATTATTTATAAATTTATAAATGTTATATTTATAGCATTTATAAAAAATGATAACAACATAACCAAAAATAGCACTTAAAAACAAAAGAAAACTAGACATTGTTGAGTTTAAAGAGTCCAATGGTATTTGGAGGGCCTCAGGTTCCTTATTCCTGGCTTATGGTTAAGAATAGAATAAATATAATTCAGTGCAAAATACCAGAATAGCACATTGTGTGCAAAGGGTGCAGGAACATATAAGTCATCTGTTTTCTATTGCCTGTCAAAAGGATACATTCAGAAGCAGAGCACATACTTTTCCTACTTTAGTACAATCCTCAGCACTTCCTGTTAAAGTGACTTCAGCTAAGAGGGCTCAGAAGACCTACGACTGAGTCCTGGGAGAGCTGCTGCCAGTTTGGGCTGCCTTTACAATTAGGCAGGTTTCAGCCTCATGCATGTCATGTAAAGACAGCAAACTATTGGTTATTATAATTTATTTTATTGTCATTGGGTTTTTTACTGTCTAGGAGAGACAGTACCTCAGGTGCCAAAATAAATGGGGCGCCCTTGGGTAGGATGAACCTAGACTTGGAGGAGGGATATTTGCTGTTCTGCTCTTTCAGCAAAATGTCTGAGGCTGGTCCTGGCAATCAGACTGGACAATAAATTGGTCAGTGGTCTGTCCTGGGATATGGCAGTTCCCTGTATTTTGACATGTACCTTCTACATTGATGGGATTTTGCAATCGACCCAAAATATTGGTCAAGCTAATTGGTCCGGCAAATAAATATTGGTCCGGATGACTGAGATGTGGGCAGCATAAATGGATGGAGGAAAAACCAAGGGCAAAAACATGAAGAATCAGGGCAGAAGACTGGTCTGAGCCAAAGCCAAGGAAATCAAAGCAGGAGCAAGGGGGCATTTTGCTTTCTTCCAGGGTTTGCGGGGAGCCAGACCGAGCAATGAATAGTGTGAGATTGGTATAAGGTAATCAAGACAGCCATCTCCAGCCAGCCCTTGTTGTTGTTGTTGTTTAGTCGTTTAGTCGTGTCCGACTTTTCATGACCCCATGGACCAGAGCACGCCAGGCACTCCTGTCTTCCACTGCCTCCTGCAGGTTGGTCAAATTCATGCTGGTACACTTCAAGAACACTATCCAACCATCTTGTCCTCTGTCGTCCCCTTCTCCTTGTGCCCTCCATCTTTCCCAACATCAGGGTCTTTTCCAGGGAGTCTTCTCTTCTCATCAGGTGGCCAAAGTATTGGAGCCTCAGCTTCAGGATCTGTCCTTCCAGTGAGCACTCAGGGCTGATTTCCTTAAGAATGGATAGGTTTGATCTTCTTGTAGTCCATGGGACTCTCAGGAGTCTCCTCCAGCACCATAATTCAAAAGCATCAATTCTTCGGGGATCAGCCTTTTTTATGGTCCAGCTCTCACGTCCATACATCACTACTGGGAAAACCATAGCTTTCACTATACGGACCTTAGCCAGCCCTTAGCTTAAAGCAATTTTGTTTTAAAAAACAATACTTTGTTTCTGCTACGTGTTATGGGATTTGAATAGGATACATTTGAAATTACAAGCAAATACAGATGAAATATCTGTCAGATCTTTTAAATCCCACCATTTAAATATTAATTCAGAGCAAATGTTACCTTGCAGGATTGCAATGATGAAATCTACTATCTGTTAATAATGGGAGGGGGGTGGGGAGCCTTTTAGTATTTTCCGAGACTTGTAACTCTTAGGAAATCAGAACGTGGTTATTCTCTACTTCAGCCTACCTTCATCAGTGCAGCAATTGTGCGAACCGCAATCAATTTTATCCTTTAATAAACATCTCCCCACCACCACCTGGGACTGACATCATGCTGAGGAACTTTCACAATTAACACTTCCTCTGGTTGACAACGTTTGGCTTTCAGCAGCTATTACTGCCACTCCATTATCCCCAATTGCACATATTCTCAGACAGATCAAGAAACAAATCTAATCATCTCCATTTCCCACTTGTTTATTGTAAGAACAAGACCACAGACAGACCAGGTTATAGCTATCTGTCTATCAATCCATCCATCTTGATAGGAGACCTATTCAGTAATAAATAGGCATCTGAAACATGGAACAATGGAATTGCTATATGTTTAAATGGCAAACAATATACTGCACACTTTAAAAACAAAATTCTGAAGAAGATTCAACGTAATGAAACATTGCCACAGATATATATATTTAAAACACCTTGCTTGTTTGTAAGGTGACAAAGGTGACTGAGCTCAAGATACTGACATTCTGGTTGCCATTGAGAAAAAACACACTAGCTGCGTCATCCTAGACATGTCTGGCTTACTCCTAGATTGCTGGATATAGGCCTGCAGACTTAAGTCCCTTCCTGTCATTCACTGCCCAAAAAATGCTAGTAGACAAATTATGTTAATTCTTAACAATGTACAGTGGTACCTCGGGTTACAGATGCTTCAGGTTACAGGCGCTTCAGGTTACAGACTCCGCTAACCCAGAAATAGTACCTCGGGTTAAGAACTTTGCTTCAGGATGAGAACAGAAATCGGGCAGCGGCGGGAGGCCCCATTAGTTAAAGTGGTGCTTCAGGTTAAGAACAGTTTCAGGTTAAGAACAGACCTCCAGAACAAATTAAGTTCTTAATCTGAGGTACCACTGTATCTATTACACATTTCAGGAAGTTGTTTATTTGTTCACTATGCATTTGGTCACCTCGTAAATATTGTAGCCAAATTGTGCATGATGGTTCCTGCGATCATAGAATCGTAGAATTGGAAGGGACCCCAAGGGTCATCTAGTCCAACCCTCTGCAATGCAGGAATCTCAGCTAAAGCATCCCTGACAGATGGCCATCCAACCTCTGCTTAAAAACCTCCAAGGAAGGAGAGTCCACAACTCCCACAATAGAGGGAGACTATTCCACTGCCAAAAAGCTCTTGCTGTTAGAAGGTTTTTCCTGATGTTTAGTCAGAACCTTCTTCCTTGTAACTTGAAGCCATTGGTTCAAGTCCAAGAAGCAAGTTTTCACCTATGTTTTGATAAATTGGATGCCATTTTGTATCAAGTTGGAGGAGTGCACTTTTCAAAACTGCACTGAGTTTTTTGTTTATTAGAATTCCCGAACAATGCTGGGCATGAGGGTGATAGTAATAAATAATTCTGCATTGGTAAGCTATTTGTGTGAAACAGCTGTTGTGCAACTTGGGCTGATAGTTTCATTGTTTCATTGCCAGAATCAAAATAATCCAAAGCTATATAGGAGCAGCTTTATAAATATAGGATTGTATTCAATAAAGTTATATTCTGGACCATTTATTATTATTATTATTATTATTATTATTATTATTATTTAATTAATTAATTAAATTGATATACCACCCTTCATCAAGAGACTAAAACTTTTGTGTCTGCCCTGATTTTGAAGCAAAATTGAATCAAGCAAACTAAGTTCAGCTGTTGTGCTGAGGATTCAAAACTGTTAAAAAATACGTTACAAACAGAAGCAATGCTGTTTCCTAAAAGCTTAATCTGCATGATTGCTAATAGGAAATTATCTCCTGGCACACAACATTGCAGGAAATGGGAGACAGAAAAACACTGGGATATTCTATTGGCAAGACTGCATCAGATTTAACAGCCTTTGGAACACTCTGTATATCATATCAGTAAAAACCAGACGGCTATCAGTCATATAATCCCTCTCATCAGACTTCTGAGACGCACGCAGAAACCTTAAGACACGATTTTAGGGAAAGGATACTTCTAGTTTAGTTCTCAATTGGGCAGATGACTGACATTACGTTTAACAATGGCTTACGAATTTTCAACATGAAAGCGTGCTCTCTGTTCATTCTGACTCCTTTATTTGATCCCAGGTTGACAGAGACCTACAAACTGACCTCCCTTTAAAATTTTATAATCTCAGGAAGAGCGTGCCTCAGATTCCAAATGCTGATATAAAAAATACATTAAAAAAGGAACCCTACCACTACCACAACCACATGAGTCTTTCAATCTGCTCTTTATGCCGGGTGGGGTGGGGAGGGCGAAAGCTCAGTGGCTCGAACAGATCCTTTGCCTGCACAAGATCCAAGGTTCAATCCCAGGCATCTCTCAGTAGAGTTGAAAGAGACACCGGTCTGAAACTCAGGAGCTAGATGGACTAGAGGTATAACAGGCAGCTTCTTGTGGGCTTTGGAGGTGAACGTTCCATTAGCAGAAAGGTTTTCCTTACAAGATGATACATTCTCCCCCTTCCTTCATGCACATGCACCCTAAATCTGTTCTAGGGTGCCCCCAACCCTCTGGTGCAGATGTGGGGATAGTGTTGGGCATGAAGGTGGTGGAATTCCCTGGTGTTCCTACACAGGGCTTGAAGAATCTAATCCAGACACATAGCTAGGAAGACTTTAAGTGGCGAGTAGAGCTGATGATGGGAGAACAATGCCTGTACAGTGGTCTTTTCTCCTTCAACTCCTGAGCTGAGTTCTCAGGCTCAGTATGCAACTATAGTTTGTGTTGATCACCCGCTGAAAGCAAGGGGGGGAAAGAACACAACTTCTGAACCCTGGAGTCATCCATGAAAATTCTAGCTATACAGCTAAAGTCTCTAAGGCCCTTAAGGGGACTTGCAGTATTTGTATGAGTCCCTTCCCTGTGGGGACAGCCATGCCTCTAGCAAATAGAGCCTCTGAAATGTCCATTTTGAAGACCAAAAATACTGTTATTTTGAGGGCAATCTTACTTGACATATTGGTGTCCTTGCCACTCAGAGGTTAGTTGAGCCGAGAAAAAGTTATTTTTTTCGGGACTAGCGAAGCACCCTGTGATCAAGCAAGAATCCATACCTCCAAATAAAAACGTAACACACTTTCCATCAGATCCTACTGCCTCTTTGTGGTCAAAGGCTAGACCTGGGAAGTATAGTGGTGATCTGCCACTCAGCCAAAAATCAATTTTGCTAATTTGTGTGTGTGCTCTTTCAGAAGGCATCATCAGTTCAGTTCAGTTCATCAGTTTCATTTATTACGGCCATAGGCCCATACAGGTAAAAACAACACATAAGTGACAGCTTGTGCCGTAGGGGGGAAAAAAAACAGTCGCTAAAACACCACTATAACAATAAAATACTATAAGATGGAAAGGCATACTACGCCTTAATTAGCTTGTAGTGCTCCTTGGCGTCGCTTTTGGGAAAGGACAGCGACCAGGAATCTAGCCACCTTCAGGGTCGTGTGGGTATCCTTGTCCTGCAAGATTTGGGCAAGGTGGAATTTTGGTGGGGTACCCTCTAGTTTCTGAATGATTGATCCTAACAAATTTGCCCGTGGCACATTGAACAAGGGGCAAATGAACATAATGTGCTGGAGCGACTCCGGCGTCACCTTATCACATTCGCACACGGCGGGGGCTTGGCCCTTTGAGAATCTATGTCTCAGGACATTGGAGGGAAAAACGTTGAACCTCGCTTTGGTGAAGGCCAGTCTATGGGCAACAGTCGAAAGGGAGGAGAGGTATGATGGAACGCAGTAAGTTAAAGTGATACCAATGTTCTGGGGCGAGCAAACACCTCCCCCCAGCGTATAATTTCGCTGTAAGTCGATGTCATCCAGTCTTTGGCGGATCAATCTTTGAGCAGTGATTTGGTCTAGTTTTAAGGAATCTGAGGGAGAGATTCCATAACTCAGGAGTTTGGCATGAATTCTACTAGTCCAAAGGCTAGAGAATTCATCTCGCCATAAGCATTGGACAAGGTAATGGTTTGGTAATCTATGCCACAATGATAACCAGTAATTGAAGACTTGCTTCCACAGACAAGTTTCTAAGGATGCAATCTTCAATTCTAGTCGCATGGCTGCGTTGCTTACGCACAGGGGGAGCATTAGGAGCCGACGTAGGAATTGGCTTTGCAGAGTCTCAAGGGGAGCAAGATCTGTCATCACGGCCCAGAGCGGGGCAGCATAAGCAAGCACGGCAACCACTTTTGCCTTGAACACCTTTAGGGCCGAGGGAACATGCAAAGCTCCGTCTGAAAAGAAGAATCGGAGGAGCGCATATGACAAGAAGGCATCCTCTTTTCCTTTTCTTCTTGCAGAGGGGAAATTGTTTCCGGGTGGGGGGGATGGGAATAATTTTAAATTTTAGTTTGAACAGTGTGGGGCATGATCATCCCCCGTCTGATGCTGCTCATGAATGCCAATGTAAGAATAATAATCTCAATGGCCAATGTCCAGTGCACACCAAACTTTCTAGCGTAGTTAATATGTTATTAGGGATAGCTGTAAAGATCAGGAAGTGGAAACAAGTTCCCAGCATCCCCAGTGAGGAAAATTGAGAATCTTTCACCCCAGTAAGACGACAATTTGACTCTAAGGTAAGTTGATCAGTTAAGATGTATACTCCACGATGCATTTAGTAAATATCTGACATTGCTAGGTTTGTGTAGGAATATTAGGAATTATATAATAGAACCATAAAGGTAAAGGTAAAGGGACCCCTGACCATTATTAGGTCCAGTCGCAGACGACTCTGGGGTTGTGGTGCTCATCTCGCTTTACTGGCCAAGGGAGCTGGTGTACAGCCTCCAGGTCATGTGGCCAGCATGACTAAGGCACTTCTGGCAAACCAGAGCAGTGCACGAAAAGGCCGTTTACCTTCCTGCTGGAGCGGTACCTATTTATCTACTTGCACTTTGACGTGCTTTCAAACTGCTAGGTTGGCAGGAGCTGGGACCGAGCAATGGGAGCTCACCCTGTTACGGGGATTCAATCTGCCAACCTTCTGATCAGCAAGTCATAGGCTCTGTGGTTTAGACCACAGCGCCACCCACATCCTTTAATAGAACCATATAATTATAGATTTGGAAGGGATCCTGAGGGTCATCAAGTTCAATCTCCTGCAATGCAGGAACCTCAGCTAAAGCATCCATGACAGATGGCCATCCAACCTCTGCTTAAAAACCTCCAAGGAAGGACAGTCCACAACCTCCCGGGGGAGTCTGCTCCACTGTCAGACAGCTCTTACTGTCAGAAAGTTCTTTCTGATGTTCAGTCAAAATCTCCTTCCTTGTAACTTGAATCCATTGGTTTGGGTCCTAGCCTCCGGAGCAGGAGAAAACAAGCTTGCTTCATCTTCCATGTGACAGCCCTTTAGATATTTGAAGATGGCTATCTCATCTCTTCAATCTCCTCTTTTCCAAGTTGGATTAAAAATAACATGACAGTTCCTCTTGGTTCCACCTTTCCTTTTGGCAAGCTGTTACACTAGTCCCTGCTGAATTGTACTTAAGACATTGGACATTTGCTCAGTCAGACTGTGACTCACTTGGTGATAAAAGAAGTTCAGCGAGAGGTTAGTTAGCTTCTGTTGTCACATAATTTCACTCGGTTGGATGTAATTTATTTTTCTGTTTTTTAAATGCAAGCCGCTTATAGGGCAAAGTTATCTTAAGGTCAGGATAAGAGCTAAACCTTGATTCTGCCCCCCAAACAGATAGGAGAACAGTGGTTGAAATCTGAAGAAACCATGATAAAGAATAGGGTGCCCCCCCCCAGTTTGTATCAGAACTGAAATTCATATTTATATGTTTTTAATGCTGATCATTTTGCGTCCCGATAGGCAAATGAAGAGGCAGGCACATAAGCGGGGGTTAAACTGGGCCATTTTTATTTAAACCTCAAATTAAAATCAGCAGATGGGGAAAACTATGGGGCAGGAACTAACCTCACTGTAGAACTATAGCCATTGAGCGACCCGCCCTTGCCTAAGGAATTAGGGCGTGGCTTCCTAGGTGAGAAGGGAAGCCTTATCCTGTCACCTCCCTCGGGACCACAGAACCCCAGGTGTATGAGGGAATTTGTGGGGGGGGGGGACGACTCCTACATGGCCCCCTAGTGGTGACCCTGAAGCACACTGGGAGACAGGGATGGAGGGCGGGTGCGGTGCTGCTGCAAATGGAAAGGCTGGAGGGAAGTCATCTTGTCCCTTAAATAGGGATCAAGCTCTGCTCCCCTCCTCAGACCACCTTGGGAATGCGCTAATTGGTATCAAGGATTTTCCTGTTATATCTTTCTTTGCCCAACGGTCTGCAAATGAGCCCAGCCTTTGAGGCACCATCTAGGACTTTTGGCCGAACGTTCTTATTGTCAACTATTTCGAGATGTTTCAAGGGAAATCCACCATAAATGAAAATTAACTTTTTTAAAAAGGGGGGGGGGCATAGTAAAGGCTCTCAGATCACTACTGCTGTTTTGAGTTGGAAAAACAGGGAGATCTGAATTCCCTGCCACCACTTTGTGGAGCTCTGTGGAGCATGGGACTCCCACAATCACAGCCCTTTCTTTATTATTTACATAGTACCATAATTAAATGATTAAGACCGTGTCTCCCCCTGTCCCATCGATATTGGAATATAGGTCATTTCTCGTATCATAAGCAAAAGTAGTAGTAGTAGTAGTAGTAGTAGTAGTAGTAGTAGTAGTAATACTTTCTATGCAATATTGTTTGGGATGTTAGGCCTGGAATACCACTTTAAGAAGGACACTTTAAGAAGGACACAGACTCCCATCCCTAAAGTAGCCCATCCCCATCTGTAGCAACTCTCAACTTTTCCCTGTTCAGACCCCATCTCCTTGGGTCACACCTCACACTGGTTCTAAGTATTTTCACCAGGCTGGAATGTGTCCCTGAACTCTGAAAGTGCATCTTCTTAATATTGATGAAGGATAGAGAGAAGTGTGTGTAACTGCAGAAAGTTTCCTGCTGCACAAAAGCAAAATATACAGCTTATGTTTCTGGCTTCCCTCACCTCTGGTTGTCCCCCACCCTTGATCTAGATTTAGAAGATGCATAACTGGCTTGTAATACATGGATATGATGATGCTGAAGAAGAGGGCTGAATGATAAGCTTTCTACAATCTGGCAGGCTGGTTCAGGGAAAAGCAAAAATCCAACAAGAAGCCAAGCTGTTCCTTCCCGCCAAACCTCCCTGTAAACCTCAGATGTTTCTTGATGGAGTTTAACAAAGCAGTTGGTGTGTCCCACAGAAGCAGACACTGAAAGAGAAAAATATCCCAGTGTACTCAAGAGATGGTAGACTCCCGCATCTAAAGTCTCAAAGCCTCCGCCTGAATGCAGGTAGCAGTCTTCATGCAGAATGGTTCCAGCCAACATAGCCCATGGTCAGGGATGATGGGGATTGATGTCCAACAAATTTTGGAGTGCCTCACATGTACAACTTCTGTGACACATGGGTACAGCCTATTGCAGACTTCCTTTATCTTCTTTTTTTGGCTCCCGTAGAGCTCGCTGCAATAGAAGGATGTTGCTTAGAATGCAATTAGATATTTTGCACTCACAGAAATCAATGTAGCATCTTGTCCAAGCATACAATCCTGCCCATAATCACAAAGGATGACAAATGCTGTCATGGGATTCTTTTAATGGCAGCATATTATATATTCATTTAAAGAAACAATTGATGGATTTGCAGTACCACCATCAGTCTCCTTTTGAAATTTAAAGCCAAATCATTTTTCTTGCCATTCTGTCTTGTCCGGAATTTGCAACACCACCACTGAGGATGATGAATCATTATATAATGAGAATCATTATATTTGTGATACAGCCATAATGTTTCTGGCTTCAATCTGATTGCCTGCCTTCGGGCTTTTAGACACTCAGCCAGCATCATTCTATGACAATCATACTGTCCCTTGATAGACACTCAGTCACCAACCTCTGTGCTCCCAATTCCACTCGGATCCTGACCTTGCATACATTCCAGCCCCAATTTCTGTAAAGTTACCAACGGGCTAGCAGGAAAAAGAAGAATGGCCTGGCCTGTAAACCTGGCCTGTATAAAAGCAAAAAAATACATAACACAGTACCAAAAAAATAAATATAAATAGTCCTTCAAATATCTGAATATGGCTATTATATTGCTCCTTCCTCTTCTCTAGGCTAAACATACCCAGCTCCTTCAACCATTCTTCATAAGACTTGGTTTCCAGACCCTTGACCATCTTGTTCACCTTCCTCTGCACACGTTTCAGCTTGTCAACATCCTTCTTAAATTGTGGCGCCCAGAACTGGACACATTATTCCAGGTGTGGTGTGACCAACACAGAACAGAGCAGAACTATGACTTCCCTCGAATGGCACACTGTACTTCTGTTGATGCAGGCTGGAACAGCATTAGCTGTTTTTGCTGCTGCATCAGACACTGTATCACAGATGAAGTAAACAGCTGTGTAGCTACCATTTCTGGTTTTCTTTTTGCTTTAAAGTGAAGCAGCTGCACTTTCAGCTAAAAGAATGCAATGGTATGTGGCCTTGGCAACTGCATGTCTCTAAAGCACTGCTTTAGCTGGTGCTTCTGCCAGTGGATGGTGGGTCCAGTGGTTACTGCACAGGTAACAGAAGGCTACAGAGGTTTGCTGTAAACATGCGCAGGGGGCAGTTGAGTCATGTGGCTCTGGTGGTGGGGCTAATTAATGTGTCACCATGCAGTCCTTCCCTATTGGTGTTCGCTCTTCAGGAAATGACCCCTCAAGAGAGCTAGTGTCACATCTAATTCTGATAGATACACAGGGCATTCAGAAGTATGCTTGCTCAGAAGTAACCTTCTCCAAGTTCAATGGGACTCACTTGCCAGTAAATGTGTTTAATATCTCAGTGGCATTTATCTGAATGTTGGTCTGGATGTTCTCCCGGTGAGAGAACATACTTTGCAAAATAAGGCTTGCGTTGTTTTTTTTCCATCATCAATGGACCCATGTTTGGAACCCTGGTGAAAGTCACCCAGCTGAACCCATGAATGGCTCCATTTATTAATTAATCTGCAATTATCCCCTGAGGATAGTTTGCAGTATAGTATATAGGTAAAGCAAATTTCAAACCATTATTGCACAATTAAGTAAATGAAGCACACAGCTGATTGCTCTGATCAGTAATGAACTTTCATGAAAGCCAGATCACACAATGCTGCAGCCTAATTTGGAGAGCCGAAGCTCAATAGTTCATGGAGGCAGGGGGAGCGTTTCAGAAATGCCAGTGTAAAAGAGAATATAGCAAGGATGGAGGTCTTTTCCATTCCCTGCTGCTGCCTGATCTTTTTAACTGGAAGTGTCAGGATTTTAACATAGGGCCACCTATTGGGGGTTCCTCCACTTCATTCCTGATGTCCAGCAGTAACTTGTTATAGTGTGGGATTGCTATTAACAGACAACATAGCAGGATGGATTTATTTCAGTTTCCAAGTGCAAGATGCCACTCTGACAATGGACCACATCAGATGCTTGCCTTGGACGGGTTCCTGGTGAGCATATAGCTTTCTATCCTCACTGAGTGAGGCTGGAGTGTAGGGAGACCTTACATTACATAGTCATAATGTTCATCAGTGTTTACATTTTCTTATTGATGATGAGATTATGAGAGGAAAAAATCAGCCATAGCTGAGTGGTAGAGCATCTGTTGTGCATGAATGAGGTCTCAGTATCAATTCCCAACATCTGCATTGAAATGTACCCTGCCTTAAACCCTGGAGAGTCACTGTCATTCAATGGGGACAGTGCTGAGCTAGATGGACCCATGGTTTGACCCAGCACAAGACAGCTCCCTATGTGGAATGGCAGGTGACATAAAATTGACTCTTTTGCCACCTCAAAAGCTTTGGAAACTGTAGTTACACACACCCCACCCTTAGATTATTGCAGCGTCTTGCACTCAGTGCCGATAACTGTGTTTTCTACTTAATGCCATAGAGTAACACTGAATAAATACAAATAGTTTAATTTTCCTCTGCAGTCACATCCTCCCAACAGTGGTGAATGTAATTAGGAAAAAGCTACATTGCATGTCTTGAATAGTGAATGCAGCTGATTGTTAATCATTATATTTACATAGTTTATATGAAAAATATTTAAATTCATGAATGCTTTAACTTCTCTTTGCCATAGCATTAATGCTCGAACAGGATCTGAATATATAATACTGTATATATGTGCTGCTCCTTTTGTGGCATTCACTGGAGGGGGAAATGGTTGGACAGGTACAGGAAAAATTCAAGTGAGAGTCAAAGGGCCATTATTCGGAGAAACGTGACATGTTGTAGAGTGTAGAGCCGTAAATTGCCACAAAATCATATTTGCATAAAGAAATGATAAGCTATAATATATTGAAAGATATTTGTGAAATCGCCCCTATGAAGCTTAATTTGCAAAATGCATGGCAAAGCATATCTCATATTAATTTTGTGATATTTTGTCATCATTGTTGATATTGATTTCCTACAAAAACACATTAGATAAAGAATTTATGCGAGGCACAGAAAATCTCATTTGTACAACAAACGGTAATAGTCATGTCTGCTTTATGAACAGAAGGAAAACAAAGCAGAAAAAATGCTCCACATATTTTGATAATGTACAAAAGGCTTGTAAGAAAACTGTTCACCTTTTAACAGAACCAGCCATCTAAGAAGGGGGGGGGAGCAGAAACGTGGGCTAGCACTCATGAAAACATTTGTGTAAAACAGAAGTCCTCAACCTAACACTTTCATGGCTAAAAAAAATGGGGCATGCAGGAAACAGTAAAAGATTTAGGATTGACTGAGGGATTGACTGAGGACTCCTGGGCTCAGTGGCAGTAATATCAGTGGCAGTAGTGGAAGTTGCAACTTAAGCTGATGATCCAATAAATTGGGTGTACAGGGCACACCTGGGCTAGTGATTTTTAGCCAGGCACATTTGCTGTGGCTTTTCCCAAAGGAAGGAGATGGATTACCAGATTGGGAGGTTTACAGGGCTGTTGCAGCTTTTGTGAAGAGTGGGAATTTCCTGCCTTCAAGCTGTGATTGGAGTGAAGATTTTCTTGGTCACTCCCATCCTGTTCACTGAAGACCAGTACATATGCTGTCCTAACAGGGTAGGAGCTACCATCCTGCGATCTTATCCTCTATTGCATCAGTGGAGTCTGCAGTGCATATGGCACCACAAGACACTGATGTGTTTGCTTCCAATGCCATTGTCACAAGACCATGGAGATTCCATACTACTCAACCATCCCGGTTTAAGTGGGACATCCCGGAATTACAAAAAACATCCCTGCTTCTGATTAGATTCCCGGCATGTCCCATTTTTGGTCTGATGTTCTGGCATGAGTCAGCTGGCTCATTGCTAAGTCAGTGCTTCCTGTCCCAGGTTGTGGTTCAAGCAGATCTCACGCCAAAAGGTAGAAATTGGTAAAAATTCACTAGAATCAAGAGGCACTTCTGGAAAAGGGAGTTACTATGACCCTTCTCACACATTAAAAATATTTTTAATATTTCATGTTCCTATGCTCCTCTTCATAGCTGGCACTTGAGGACCATGAGAAGGTCCCATATTTGTAGCAAATGACACACAGAGAGCTTCTCTGTGAGAGTGGGAATCTTGGACCAACTAGGATCACCCCTCACATGGAGGAGCTCTATGTGTAGGAGTGGGCTACCCTCATGCACACTTTTAATATTTGAAATGATTTTTTTTTGAACGCCACTTTAGGGTCCTGCTCACATTTCTCTGACCCTCCTATTGCACCACCAAGAAATTACAAGGAAGCCCTACAGCTATTGATATTTCTGTTCCAAACTCAATTCTCACCATGCTGGGAATGCTCTGGCTAATTGAACAGTTAGCTTTACTATTCTATAGTTTAGGGGCACAGACTAACGAAATACAGCACATTTTTGCGAGAACCTTCGCTATGCTCTCTGCCAAGTTTCTTTGAAATGCCCCCTCAGAACTCAATTTATATTATGTTGTTGGTGGGAGAGGTAAATGAGATTTGTTGCCAGAAGACCCATGAACAGATCTCTCCCCCCCCCAATGTAAAAGCAGTTGTTGAGGATACTGAATTGGAGTCACAGCACTAGGGATTAATCTGGATTGCCATAAAAGCTGCTAAATTCCCTGTGTGTGTGTTGTGCATGTGTTTTCCTCAACCAGGACTAGTAGCAACTTTGGGAAGGATGTCTTTCATCCTGGGAAAACAGTACCAGGAAATGGGCTAAATCCACCACAAATCATAGCTCTCATTCCCACCAGCACCTGTTTTTACTTTCTTTATGTGTGTTGGGGGTGGGGAGAATCCCATGGAAATTGGAATGGTTTTCCCGACTTAATTTGGTCCTTAAAAAACTGGTCTACTAGCAATACTTTTGAAGGATGTGGTTTTTTCCCAATGGATGCAAATTTAGTACACGTTAGGAGCAATGGGAACATGCAATGAAAAAAAACACCAGATACTTTTAAGCAGGGTGTGGAAACAGATAAACAGATTCACTATGCTAAGCAGTAGCTGTGGGATGAGTGGGAGCCAGATTCTTATTATGGGAGGCTGCGCAGAGAGGTGTGAATCCCCAAACCCCTGCTGCCAACTGGTGGCCGGTGCAGACTAGTTTTCTATTTGCTGCATGCAGTGTCCCATCCAAGGGAGGGGAAATGTCCTCATCATAGCACTCCTTGGCACAACCCGGGCTTTGTCAAGAAAGGGATTCCCTCCCTGAATCCTGTTTCCGCTGGGAAGTGTAATTAAACCACTGTCTCAAAGTTCCAGTAATGATGAGTAGCAAACACTGAAACCAGACCCCATTATAGCACAAACAGTAGCTGCACGCACACAGTTTTGAGAACCAACGCAGATTTTGCCAGGCACTTTGTGTTTCTTTCGGTAACTGTACATTTGTTCTGATGCAGCCCTTAGAGATGCAAAGATCAGAAGGCATTCCAAGTCAGATAAGGTTTCGTCCTGGAAGATATTTCCAGAACGAGAGGGAGAAGAAACATACAATCATTTCGTGCTTTGTGCGGAATTAATGACTTTTGAATTCCGGATCTTTAGTCATCAGAACAGGATATTATTATTATTGTTGTTGCTGTTGTTAGGGATTGAATAATACAATGTTCTAGTTTCTAAGGAAACAAGTTTGAGAAAACTAAGTTTGTAAATGCTGCATCCTCAAGAAAATGATTATAGCGTTTGTCTCCAGGGCATCGTTACAAAGTGCAATTTGCATTTAAATTTCTATAACCCTTAAGCAACAAGATTGTTTGTTTATAAGTATGGATACGATCTTGCAGGTTTCTGGATGGTGCTTGCCCATTCTCAGGGATTTAGCCCTGTCCCATCATTTTGCTGCTTATGAAGTTTGCTCCGCCGACTGCCATATGCTGTTAGCAATTTTGTTTTGTTTTACTTTTGGTATTGTCTTCTCTTATGCAGCCGAGCTTCTGTTCAAGCCTGAGTGCATCATGTGTTTTTCATTAGTGAAAGCCTTTCATTCTGTTTCACACATGGCAGCAAAAAGAAAAATGAGGGAGAGGCAAAGTTGTTGCAACACCATGTGTTGCAAACTGCAAGATTTCGAAAAAGATCGATACATCTGTTTTGCACCTGAGGCTTCAGCCAATATCGGGTGATCAATCTGGGGCCACAGTACAAAGGGGAAGGGAGAGAAGATGCTAATCTTCATTTGTATTTTAATTTTTCTCACCCAAAACAAATGTATTTGGATGAGATATTGGCACTTTTACAGCTTACAATTCTCCTGACAAATGACACAGCTGACCAAAGATGAAAAGATCCTAACGGCCCATTTCTGATCTGAGAATATGTGTCTGAATCTATAAAAAGCTAATAACACTGGATACAAGTCCTCAAGACAATCAACACAAGCTTTCATTTCCTTCAGTGAAATCAATGCTGGCTTGTGATCACGCAGGTGTTGATTCTCTGTCTCCTCAGCTATCCACCTTTTCCCTTTAATCTCTTGCATGTGTAATTATTTTAATGAAATTACCACTACAGTTCTGCAAGCTCTGATTGTGTTCTACACTGATTAAGAGGCAAAAGAACCTCTTCATAAACAAAGCATTTCATGATTTGGGACTGTCATGCTTATCCGAGGAAGCAGAGAACTTTACGTAAGATGAGGGAGAGTAGAACAGGATTGAATGATAACTGGGCATTGTAAAACCAGCATTTTCTAGTGAAAATTAGTTCACCAGTTTTGATTTTTACAGTTATTGAATTAACACTGTTCCATTTACAGTGGTACCTCAGGTTACATATGCTTCAGGTTACATACGCTTCAGGTTACAGACTCCGCTAACCCAGAAATATTACCTTGGGTTAAGAACTTTGCTTCAGGATGAGAACAGAAATCGTGCAGTGGCGGCGCAGCAGTAGCCGGAGGCCCCATTAGCTAAAGTGGTGCTTCAGGTTAAGAACAGTTTCAGGTTAAGAACGGACCTCCAGAACGAATTAAGTTCTTAACCTGAGGTACCACTGTATATACAAATAGAACTGTGCTATTTCAATAACTGTAAAAAAACCCCAACCATTTGTATTTTATTTAATTATTTCTACATTTCTACATTTGCGTGACCAGGCAGCGACTGCCCCAGCCCCCAGGGACCACCAGAAAGGAATAATGACTCATGACAGCATGTTATGGAATTAAAATTTGGCCACAACTTGATTAAACTTTCAAATGTAGGAAGACCTTGGTTTAGGCATTGGGCATGTATCCCTCCCAGCCCCCCAGCCGGGGGGAACTGGGGATTATCAGGGTAAATGAGATATGGTGGTGCCCTGCAAGACGCATGTGTACACAGGCAGTCCACCCCATACCCCCCACACAGGGTAGTTCACTGACAACCTTTCAGTGTATGACCAGTGACACCCATAATACAACCCCTTTAAGAGGGGACCCTGGAATCGCCACCGTGCGTGGGGGAGGGTGAGTCACCACTTCATCCCCCCCCCCATTTTAGGGAAGAAAAGACCAAAGGATTCCACCCAAGGCCTTAAACTGCCAAAGTTGTGACGAATTGCTATGGGGAAGACAATACCTGCCAATGCAGGAAAATTTCTTCCTGGTTCTTCAACAGCAACCAGTCAAAAGACCCTAGCAGCGCCCGCTAAATAGGAAGGAAAAGGGTTAATCTGCAAACAAGAAATATTAAACAAAGGAAGGGTTGGGTGGGTGAAGCTCCTGAGCCGACTGCCCGACTGCTGCCAGCTCCATCCCCTATTTATGTGACTGGCCCCACCAGTCACATAAATTGTACTAAATTGACTAACTGAGGCTGGGTGTGAACCTCCAAAGAATAACACTGAGAGGCAGGCCAGCCCATACAACTGGTAAGTTCCCCGGGATCCAAAGCACCGTGCATGATCCCGCAAAGGGCACCCACAGTGTGAGTGCTCATTTATACTTATAATTTCATTGCATGTGTGTGTGTGTGTGTGTGTGTGTGTGTGTGTGTATTTCTACATTTACTTCCTCATTTCCAAAATGAAGCTCAAGGTGGTGTCTATGATTTTTCCCTCTCTCCATTTAATCCTCACAGATTTGTGAGGTAGGTTAAGCTGAAAGTTGGTGACTGGCTCAGTCTCTTCTCTCAAGGAGCTTCATAGGGAATGGGGATTGGAATCCTGGTCTCTGAATTACATTGGTTCTCTAATCAGCCTAATCAGTAGTGGCAGGTGCCCATTGCAGCTGGTAGGGTGAATCAACAGGGACATCAACCGTAGTTGGATCCAGAGCCAATGAGGGACAAAGCCGAATAATTCTAGGCTTGTCCCCATCTCCTGGCAGCTGGGTTCAACAAAGACAGCCTGAGAATACGGCCTTGAAGTCATTGTAAGCAAGGTTGCAGACTGAGATTGTTGGGGCAGTGCCCCATTCACTCTAATGGAGCAGTATCCACAGTATTTAAGCAATTTAATCAATAGCAGCCGGTGGGGTAGATGGGACTAAATTGCCCTTCTGTCTTTCCAGTGCTGGGCATCAATGCTATTATGTTGCAGGCTCAGCACCAGGAACATCAGATTGACTCTGCTGCATGGTGCTGAGCTCCCCGTTGCTTTGCCCATCTCCCCTTGGTAAGCAACAGTGACGTGTGGTGTTGGGAAGACAAGACATTGGGATGCAGCCTCATCCATGCCACCCTGCTAGACATTACTAGAAGTGCACACGATTTTCACCCGTTTTGTTCCCCCATCATTAAATACCACATCAGTTTTGCTACTCATTCGTGAGAATCCCATTCATTTCATATGTATTTATCCAAAGTACTGTTGCATGGCACCCCAAGTGGTGTGAGATTCCAGGCGCGTGTTTCCTTCGGAATGAAGGACGGCGAGACTGTGGTGTCTTTAGGATATATGGTTTATTTACATGTATATACAACCTGAGCCTACGATGGAGGGGTTCACAGCATTAACACATCAACAGGGCTTTGCTTCTCTCATAGTCGTAGTCTTGGATTCAAACAGATATCAAAACATCACTCTAGCTTCCCAGTCTCCTGCTTCTAGCCTTTAGCTCACATCAGTCATCTCTCTGCTCTCAACTCTGTCTTTATCCTTCTAACTACCCATGAGTTGAGGAAGGGGTCCCCACCCATTTGTCATCTCACACAGAGACACTTCCTTTGTTCCCCTTAATGGCCCATCACCTCACCAGGAAGCTATCTTGATGATGGTGGTGATGATTGTTGTTGTTATTATTTATTATTTATACCCCACCCACATGGCTGGGTTTCCCCAGCCGCTCTGAGCACAGAATATTAAAAGCATAATAAAACATCAGACATTAAAAACTTCCCTAAACAAGGCTGCCTTCAGATGTCTTCTAAAAGTCAGATAGTTGTTTATTTCCTTTACATCTGATGGGAGGGTGTTCCACAGGGCCAGCGCCACTACCAAGAAGGCCCTCTGCCTGGTTCCCTATAACCTCACTTCTTGCAGGGAGGAAACCGCCAGAATGCCCTCAGTGCTGGACCTCAGTGTCTAGGCAGAATGATGGAGGTGGAGACATTCCTTCAGGTATACTGGGCCAGGGCTGCATGGAAGGGAGCCCAGACTTTCATCACCCCCAGCTCATAACGTATGTTTTCTTCTATTTATTCTTCTTTTTCCTCCTCTTTTGCCACTGTCTATAGTGAGGGCTACAGTACAGCATCTCTCAGCTGCCTCCTGAAGGCCATCTTTTAATTACCTTCAATGCCACAGGCATTATGCAGTTCTGGGACACTGTGAAGAAAATGGCAACTCTCCTCCCTCAGTGGCACTCAGACTTCTTTTTGTGGTGGTAGCCATTTTATCTACCTGGTGCTTTGGAATGATGCTGGCCCCTAGAGGACAATCTCTAAGAGGGTTTCTGTTGCGACTATAGCAGGTAAGCCTCACAATCATACTCATTTGAGTCCCAGGTAGGTCCCTCATTCATTCCTCTCCATTTCAAAATGAAACAAATCTTAACCAAAGGACTGCCATTCCGTTCAATTTTTCATTCACTCGTTCCAAAACAAATGCAAACCCGTGCCTCAGATTTCAGTTCAGGTAAAAACAGGTAGCAGTAGCTTTAAACTAATATCAGCGGTAGCCAGAGCATGTATACTTTCTGAGGAGCCATCAAAAACGGCTTGTGTGCAGGTAGCTGCCTTGTTCATAATGAATGTCTTTTCTTTCGTTATGTTTGAAATTATGAACTAGAGAGAGACAGAGAGAATTCTTCTGGGTAACTACAAAGAAAAGTATACTGCCGGGCTGCTTGTCTGTGAGGTTTCCTGTACTTTTCATCAATATGCTTTAAGCCTGACCTAGAGGGTCTGCTTCAGTTGATGGAAGAAAGTAATTAAGTCTCTGTGCTCATTACAAACTATGTAAGCTCATGAGCTTAGAATGCCCTTTGAGCCAAACAGCCTGCTAGTTGTATGACAAAGACTTCTGAGATGTAGAGTTAACAATTAAGCGACAGCCGATGCTGTCTCTCATGAGGTGTGATGGGCAATGAAGTACTGTAATCCCCCAGTCTATTTGAAATAACACCACAACTATTCCAACTCTCTCCCCAGCCTCTCTGCCCTCATTTTCAATACTTACAAATCCAAAGTCCATGGCTGAGGTAACTTCTAAAGCTGATACAGGACGGTGAACTAGGATCAGTTCCAATCTGCCATGACTTGGTATAGTAAGTCAGGTCACTAGTCTCTTGGCCTCAGCATTCTTGTTATTCACTTAGAACAAAGCAAACTTTGGAAATCTGCAAGCTAAAATAAACTTACATTATATATAGTGCTTGCAGGATTCAGATTTGAGGTGGGACAGAATTTAGCCTGCCTATGTTCTTCATAAAAGTCATTCTGAATTTTAAGGAATACTAATATGACATTACCACTGACTCAAGTAAGGACGCAGAAGTTTCTAGCAACTCCGATTCTTTGGCTATAACTGTTTTGGGCTTTTCCAAAGCCTCTGCCCCCAGTCGTAAATATGGCAGAAAGAGGCTTATTATTATTATTACCCAGTGTTGTCAGGCTATTTCACAGAGAACACCTTGTTGTCAAGGCAATGCAATGAGTAGAAAATTAAGGTCCTGGAGGCCTTGATGAAATAAGCACTTTCAAAAGAATAACCTGTCTCAGAAACATGAGTTCTTACAGTAGAGGGGAAACAAACCATATACTATCTAAAATCCAAATAGACTTAAAGGAATGATCTCATTGTGCCCAAGGACTTTTTACATAGGGCAGTTACTTTTCTTACTTTAACACACCACAAAACATACTTAGGCAGCCTCTATTGTTAAACTATTTCAAAAAGCTCAATGTAGGGCTGCCCTTGAAAATTGTTTGGAGCTTGCAACCAGTGCACAATGGAAAAGATTGATGGGGTTGACAACTCGCCATATAACACCAGTTCCTGGAGAACTGCAATAGTGGCCCATTTGATACTGAACCCAATTCAAGGTCTTGGTCTTGACACATCAAGCCCTTAACACCTTAGTACTCAGTTACCTGAAGAAACACTTCTCGCTGTCTTGTCGTGCCGGGGAGCTAAAATGTGCTGGGAAACTTATCTTGATAGTTCGGTCATTTACTGCTATTAGTGTGCAAGAGGACATTTTCAGCGAGGGCACCCCATTTGTGGAATAAATTTCTCCTGAAGGTTCAGCTCATCATCACCATCTTATTAAATTAATTAAATTTCTATACTACGCTTCCAATGATCACAGGGTGGTTTACAATATAGAAACAAAAAAACATACTAACAAATGAAAACAACACCACTTCACCCACCCCTCACAAACAATTTAAGAAGCCCTGGATTCACAGTATAATTTAAACAACAACCCAACAACATCTAAGCTGTTTACTGCAATGTAACTATATTCCTAGTGAGCATGACTGTTTAGTGCACTATCCTATATCAACTTCTGTTTTGGTGTAATGGCATTAGAAACTTAAGCGCACATGAAGAGCCCTGCTGCAGCAGACCAAGCAGGGCCAGTCCTATCATTAGGCAGAGTGATGCAGTTACCTCAGAAGGTGTGGGGAAGATGGACCTATGCATGTCTCATGTGTTCCCTATACACTGTAAGCTAGGCTGGTTGAGGTGCAGTGGAGCATACTGCTGCATTGCTAGCATTGAAATGCTATCTTGGTTGGCCTTTGTACATGGAATAGTAGGAGGCAGCATCCTGTCCTTTGCCTCAGGCGGCAAAATATCTTGACCACAGGCCCATCGAGTCCAGCATCTCATAGCACCTGCCAGATTTCTATGGGCCCACAAGCAAGAAAAGCACAACAGAGATGGAAACGGCATTAGGCTGTTCATTATTATAATTAACAGCAGTGATTTCCATTTATTATGAGAAGAAGGCACAGAAAAGTAATCCCAACCCTAGAGTGTACTAGGGGAAAAAAGAAATGACATGAAGTGATGCATCTGGGAAAGACAAGAAGGGTTTACTTTTTTTTATAAAAAAGCCATTTTGGTATGCATCCAGTTAGCTTTCTGTTATATTGAGCACCGATAGTTACCTCAGCAGATGACTCTCTGCACACACTGAAGTTTAAACAACCTCTGCAGCCTTGTCATTTCAATTCTTCACACTGTTGTCTGTGTATTTTAACAGTCTTATCTGTAAAGCCGTCTGCAATGATGGAATTCTCTGTGGCAAACCTCACGGGCGAGTCAAGGGGGCGCTCGGAAGAAAGCAACAGCCGCAACAACTGCCTTCTGCCAACTCGACAGCGTGCAGTCAGTGCCGTCACCAGGATGCGGATGATCAAAATATATCAAGATCTTCAAAGTGGGGAGGTGCTTTGAGGCCACCGTGACAGCTTACTGTTTAAAAACCTAATAACTGGAAGAGAAAAGAGGAAGAAAACTCAAAATATTGGGATCGAGATGGAAATAATTGCAGGAAGGCCACTGTTCTTAAAAGTTCAATTGTCCTACATAAGAATTGCATGCACTTTAAGATAACAAAAAACACACAATGGGTTTCCACCTTCATTTGAAAGACATTATTATTATTATTATTATTTATTCATTTATTGCATTTCTGTCCCACCCTTCCTACAAAGCAGCACAGGGTGGCAAACATGTCAGTATTAAAACAATACAACTAAAACTTCAATAAACAGTTTAAAATTCCTAAAGCCAAATCTAAAACTAATAATTCCAGGCTTGCCTAGAACAGACCTTTCAGCCATCAGATGCCTAGGACAGACCTTTCAGCCATCATATGTTCAGGGGTGTTTAAAAGTTTATCCTGAAAGTCACTAGAGAGGGCATTCCACCAATGGGGAGCCACCATCAAGAAGACCCTGCTGCGAGTCACCACTAAATGGTCAGCCCTCAGTGGCGGCTCCACCAACAGGGCTTCCCTTGCTGATCATAGAGCCCAAGATGGTTGATACCTAGGAAGGCATTATTTTAGGAGCTTAGAGCCCCAGCTGCTTAGGGATTGTTCATAGGGACTTGTTCCATGTAGGAGAGACTGAGCCAGTATAAATAGGAACTGAACAGGTAGAGAAGCGATGTCTCACATCTTGTGGATATTTGCAGGGATGTTTACCTTTTGTGGTACCCGAGGGCACACTGGAACTCACAGGTACCACATTGGCTCTGCTGTAGGGAATAGAAATTCAAGGCATATTTTAGATGGGAGCTACTATGTAAACACAATTATTGCTATGTTTTGAGCCACCTGCCAAACTCTGTATTCAAGACTTACCTTCTTTGGAATGCATTACAACAGTTTAACAGTTCCAAACGAATGATGATGAGGGATACATTCAAGTTTGAAGAAAAAGGAGCAGCCTCCACTGTGGTCTAAACCATCGAGCCTCTTGGGCTTGCTGATCAGAAGGGTCCCAGCTCCTGTCAACCTAGCAGTTCGAAAGCATGCCAGTGCAGGTAGATAAGTAGGTACCATTGAGGCGGGGAGGTAAATGGCGTTTCTGTGCGCTCTGGTTTCCGTCATGGTGCCCCATTGCGCCAGAAGCGGATTAGTCATGCTGGCCACATGACCCAGAAAGCTGTCTGTGGACAAACACTGGCTCCCTCGGCCTGAAAGCAAGATGAGCACTGCAACCCCATAGTCATCTTTGAGTGGACTTAACCATCCAGGGGTCATTTACCTTTTACCTTATGTGGAACAGATGAACAGCAACCACTGATGGGAGTTCAGAAGAGCATCCAAACACAACCAAAGGGTTTTTGTTTTGTTTTTTACAATAGCTGCACTATACTTGCCAGTAGTGACCACAGCCAATTTACCCACAAGCTCACTTAATGCCTAACACTGTGAAGTAGGTGACGGGGGGAGGGGGACGACATCTTGCCTTGACCAATTTAGCAGGGTCCAGGGAGCAAATCATCTAGCACCTATGAAAGGCAATGACTACTCCCACACTGCTGTACTATGGGCTGCCATTTTGCACTGCACTGACAAGCCAGGGAAGGAGCACCTTTAACAGCTCCTCTTCTAATCCATCCCCATGCCAATCAAGCAGACGCCATTCCACAGCTCCCCTTTCTCTCTCAGCCTTGGCTCTCCTTACCAAGGAAGTGGGGCAAAGCTGCTCCTTCCTACAGTGTATGATAGTCTATACCCAATGAATTACAAGCTGCCTCAGTGCTGGATCTAAATTTTTGCACCCTGATAAGACAAGTACGCTTTACCATGGTGAACAGGTTGGACTCGTCTTGCTGCAATGCTGCAGCTGTGTTAACAATGCTCAGCAAATGGAGCTGGAAAATGCAAATGACTGAGCATGCAAATGACTGCTCACGTGATGGTCCCACATGGGCAGCCAAATGCATCGTTACTTCCAAGTTTGTCTGCTGGCATAAGATCACAGTATCCCCAAAAAGGAAGCTGTTGTGCAGGAAAGTTATGCTGGCTGTATATAACATGCAAAGAAGGAAGCCAATGGGAATTTGAATATAAATGTATAAGCCAAGAGCACTGCAAAGTTCTAGGAGTTTTGAGGTTGCTCTTTGAGAAAAAAAGAAAGAAACAGAATGCTATGAGGAGTGCTTGTATGCCTCAATACAATCCGAATAAGCTTGCGGTGCATAATTTGTTCCAAGTGCTTCATGATTTCTCTTGATGTAGGCTCTATCTATCTGCAACATGTATTTAAAGGGTGGATGGCCCGGTGTGGGAATATACAAATTGAAAGAAATTCCTTGGTGTGCGGCAGGTGATAGAGGTGGGATAATTGACAACAGCTGCTTCATTTAATAAGCACTGACATGACTTCCTTAGAGCCAACAATTCTATATTGTGAGGAGGTTTTAAGTGATGCATAAATGGATAAAGAGGCCTAGAGACAACAGAAGGAGGAGATGGCACTGCAGGGCTAAACAAGGTTTAAAGGAGATCAAGTGAAGCTTCTGTTAATCAATGTCAGCTGCCTTCATACTTTACACATGTGTTGTTGTTGTTTAGTTGTTTAGTCATGTCCGACTCTTTGTGATCCCATGGACCAGAGCATGCCAGGCACTCCTGTCTTCCACTGCCTCCCGCAGTTTGGTCAAACTCGTGCTGCTAGCTTCGAGAACACTGTCCAACCATCTCGTCCTCTGTCATCCCCTTCTCCTTGTGCCCTCCATCTTTCCCAGCATCAGGGTCTTTTCCAGAGAGTCTTCTCTTCTCATGAGGTGGCCAAAGTATTAGAGCCTCAGCTTCAGGATCTGTCCTTCCAGTGAGCACTCAGTGCTGATTTCCTTAAGAAATCCATGGGACTCTCAAGAGTTTCCTACAGCACCAACTCCTGCATGGATCACTGTCTTGTCATGGCGACTAAACGTGATCCACCTGGAGCAGGAACCAGTAAGCCACTCCAGTATCTCTGCCAAGAAAACTCCATGGACAAAAACAACAGGCATATTTACACATGTACATAGAGTTAATTATACTGTGCATCTAGTGTGTCTTGATTGGGGTTGAACTCTGAACCATGGATAGGTTCTGAGATGTTATATCTCACTCCAAACTGTTGCCTTAAATTGCTTACATGGGTGGGCAGAGATTGGCAGAATGGTAACTCTCACCCAAACCCTCAAGGTAATCTGTTAATTTAGCAGTTGTATCTTCGCTGGATGCTTTGGAGTAGGTTTAGTCCTAGTTGTAAAGCTGGGGAAATCCAAAACCCATTTAAATGGGCTAGCACCCCCCCCCCTGTTGTGATGCATTAGGGGGTTGAAGTAAGGATTCTCTGAAGCACCTCAAGATACATCACAATCAAGTACCCTCACATGCCCACAGTCTAGAACATGGACTAGATATTGCACTCAAAATGGTGGATCATCATAATGTGGTAATATAGAATCCACAGTATCTTCTGAAATGAGCTACCGTATCTATCTACTCAAGAGAACTAATGTAACCATTCCAGAAGCGTTAACTGCAGGGGGACCTAGGGATCCAGGCACCCACAATTTTTTTGTTGTGCTGGGTCCCCACACCTTATCACCACTACCACTCACCACCTGCACATTCTGCCACTACCCCCTGTTAGGATTGTCCTACTCTCGTGTAGGACCCTGGCAGAGACACATGTCTGACTGGCATGTTCTCTCCCTCCTGGTTGATCGTTTGGGAGCTTCAAAAGCTTTCTTCAGCCTGAACATCACAGCGAATGATACCAAGAAGCATCAGCACGCTTAGGTATCCACAGAGTATTCACAGTTTGCATAACAGAACTCAGTAGCACAGCATTTTGGCTAATCTACTTTTATTTACATATAATACACTTGGAGCGTTCTGACTTAGCTCCTTCCTCTTTCTCATCAGACAGCAAAGAGAGAAAGAACAAAGGACAATGGTCCCACTTCACGGAACACAGTAACATGAAACATGCTGTCTCTGTCACTTCCCACACTGTGGAATGAAAACATACACCGTCATGTAATAGACAACAATCCCATGACTGCAAACATGGAGAAAGAATCCTATCACCCCCACCCGCTCAGGGGCGGAGGTAGTGGAGTGCAGTGGGGATGGACCGCCATGGGTGTCACCACTGATAGGGGTGACAAAATACCAGACGGCACTCACTGCGGGGCCTGCAGCACACCCAAGCCACACGTCTCTCCTACGCTGTAGGGCAGCTGAGTGGGAGGAGGCAGGCAGACTACTCGGAGGCCCCGCGGAGCATCCTGCCCCATGGGCAGCTGGCCCTGGGCGCAGGGCATGCATCCTGCCCCAGGCGCCCGATCAGCTTGCTCCACCGCTGCACCCGCCGTTGCCCCTGTGCACTGCCACACACTGCCACTGCTGCCTGGCTGCCATTGCTACCCCTACCGTGCACCACCAGCACCATGTGCCGCCACACACCTCTGCCGCTACAAAAAAACAACAAAAGTGAAATCACCAGTAAAAGCAAATATTTAAAATTTAAAGAAAATAAAAAAAACCAATGAACTGAAAACCAGATTAGAACACACACCAATATTCTACATGCCTGAGTAGGCCTACCTAAATAAAAATAATAATATATATTTTTAGTAGGTGCTGAAATGATACAGTGAAGGCGCCCGTCTGATGTTAATAGGCAGAAAGTTCCAAAGTGTGGTTGCTGCCACCCTAAAGTATCCACTACTTGCAAGTGCAGAATCAGTATTTTGTGGCACATGTAACAGTGTCCATTCTGCAGATCAAAGCAGCCAAGTGTTATATACCGACATTAACTTCACTAGGCCAAAAAAAAGTCAGGTGTTTTTTGTTACACCCCTGGATAAGGGGTATATTTTACTAGAAAAACATTTGGGGGGAAGGCAGGAGTAAACACCCCCTTCTTCCAGCATCAGTATCCCAAGTCTCTCTCACACACATGGCTTTTAGCAATGGGACCATTGATGGATCTAAGCTGCAATCCTGAACCCACGTTTGCTAGTGAGTAAGTCCTACTAAACTCAGTGGGACTTACTTCTGAATAAACACTGTTCGGATTGTGCCGATATAATCCTGGCTCTCCTAAGAGTATGCAGTGAAGGGGGAGCCTCCAAGGGGGCTTTGCATACCCTCCCCTGCTGTCTAATTGAGGAGAGCATGTCAGATAATTCCTAACCTATTATGTTCTTGCAAGCCATGGGCATAGAAGAGAAAAAATAGATTGCTCGAAAGCTAATATTAGCCTGGTAACACGACACCATCATTTTATTTCTATCAGCTGGAAGGATATCACACATGCTCTTGTAAGGAAATGTGCTTTCCCTCCCCACCCCCCTCCTTCCCACCCCCCACCCCATTCACCACAAAGATTTAGCCAGAACCTGCAATGCTAGCTCTTTGCTGGAAGGAATAGTTCAGGAGCTCCACTGCTGTGTTATTATCTGGGATCTATTATGTTTTACATTTTTCAAAAATCTTTAAGCTAGATCTTTGACATTCAACTGCCTATAAAGACATACACCACCTGATGGGAGGCTTTGATGTGCATTTTGAGGATTAAATAATCTAGATGGAAGGCAATGTATCTCCAGCCAAGAAGAAAACCATGGAGGAAATTTTGCCCCCTGCCGTTTAGCACCACTGGCAGTCAATACCTTTTAGCTTACCCTCTAAATTTGATTTCATACATATTTACAGACTATTTCTCCCTCTCTTACTACTAATTCTTTTGAGACCAAATTAAGAACAAAGATAGCAGGAAGAGGCTTCATCAAATAAAAATGTAAATATGCTGCATCTCATTTGCAGATGAAGAAGCTTTATTTAAATATTTTCTCAAACGGAATATCCTCGCCGCATCATTATCACTTGCAACTGAAGAAAAGTAATAGCCTAACAAGCCAGAGGAAACCCACTGGGATTGCAGGGGGATGTATGCATTCTGGTAGTGTAGTTTAACACACACACCCCCGTTCTCTCCCCCCCCCCCCCGAATTTTCTGCATCTTCAGACAAGGAAAAGAGAGCCGGGGAGAAGCACTGAAGATTTTGTATCAGCTCATGGTGCCTAACCTCATTATGATGCAGATAGAATTAAAGGATTATCATTGTTGTTGTTATTGTTTTTAAAAAATAACACCAAGTGGCTTTTTGTTTTCTTGTATGTTAGATGCCAATGGGTAATTTGGCCTGTTAAGAATCTGGGATCAGTTAAAGAATATAACAGCATTTAAAAGAGTGTTTGGGGATGTGCTCATTTTGCTAATACAGATATTTTTAAAAAATAAAATCATATGTCTCCCTCTGCTCGAGATACCTTTTGAAGTAAAAAATAAAATAAAAATACCCAGTATCCCTGAACAGAACCAATAGTAGTCTAGGACATCGCTGCAAATTATTAACATTATTAAAGTAGTCTAGGACATCGCTGCAAATATTAACAGTTGCAATATTGCAGCTAAAGCAGGAAGAGACTAACACAAATGGAAAGGACTACACGCACTGACACAGGTCAGTTTAAGGGTTAACCACACTATGTAATCAGGGAAAGGGAAAATACTATTGACAGCCCTTCAGATCTTCCCACTTCTTCAAATGAAGACCTAGATCTTTTCCAGATCTGCACAGGACAAGTCTTTGCTCATGGAACAGGCAGGCCGTCCTGGCACAAGCAGGCCAGGAAGTTCTTTCCGAAAATCTAGATTGTCACCTTGTTTTTAGGCAACACAACTAGAGCTAATTCTGATATACAGTGGTACCTCAGGTTACATACACTTCAGGTTACATACGCTTCAGGTTACAGACTCCGCTAACCCAGAAATAGTACCTTGGGTTAAGAACTTTGCTTCAGGATGAGAACAGAAATTGTGCTCCGGCGGCAGTGGGAGGTCCCATTAGCTAAAGTGGTGCTTCAGGTTAAGAACAGTTTCAGGTTAAGAACGGACCTCCGGAACGAATTAAGTACTTAACCCGAGGTACGACTGTAGTTATAGTGCAAAGCTTTTGTAGCAAGGATACAGTGGTGCAAGCCACTTCCTTTGGTATCCTTCAATTCCGAAAACATCCAAAGAGTGCAGTGTTGTCAGCAAACTGATTCAGCAATGTCAGCAACATCAGAACAGTGAGTTTGGCCGAGCAACGTATGAATCCCAATCAGTGCACAAAAAGTTCAGGGGCAGCACAAAAGTTCAGGGGCTGGGCTGCAGCGCCACAAACCCAACTGTACTAAGACACCAGCCTAATAGTAACTAAAGAAACTGCCAATAGTCCTTAAGCTGCAGGGACACTTTCTCTCAGCAACATTAACAAGCGTTCCAGACTGGGTGAATGGACATTAAAATAGACATTTGTGGTTCAATGTATGCAAGCATAAAGTAATGCACACTGGGCAAAAGCTCCTAGTTTCACATATAGGCTAATAGAGTTTGAATGGGTAGTGACTGACGAGAAAATACCGTAGATCTTGAGATGGGGCTGGACAAGTCAGTGACAATGTTGATTCAGCGTGTGGGAGCTGTGGACAAAGGCAAGTTCCACATCAGGGATCATTAGGAAAGGGGACTGAAAATAAAATTGCCAATAGCATAACGCTGATACTGAAATCTATGGTATGTGACAGTATTTGGAATACTGTGCACAGCTCTGGTTGCTGCACCTCAAAAAGGAAATGTTGAGAGACATTAGGGAAAGCACTACAGAAAAATAATAATTGGAAAAGGTCTTAGATTATGTAATCCAGTTTCTAAAAATATAAATATAAATATAATATTTTAAAAAAATATTTATACCCTGCCCATCTGGCTGGGTTTCCTCAGCCACTCTGGGCAGCTCCTTTCTAGAAGCATCTGTTGGATTCTTTATATATGGCAAGTTAATGACCATGAGGTCAACATTAACGCTTCATTTTTTGATTCCCCCCGCAAATATTTTTTTTAAAAATTACATTTTAATTTCTATTTTTATGACCCAACTTTTTTAGAATGAAAGATCAATTAGAAAAAATAGTGTGTCAGAGCTTAACAAACTCTCAGAAATGTTGAAAGCCTCCAGCGAAGATGATACCTAAAGAAACCAAATAAAACTAAACTTTTGACAGGGTATAAAAATACATACTGCATGGAACACATTGATATAATTACAAAAAAGCCCCCCAAAAAACCATGAATGGCAGTTTTGCCTTTATTTCACTATAAAACCTTGTACCAGATCTGAACCTTATAACATTTTTTTTCAGCATCTTTTCAAAGTGACGTTAATACATCTTGGACTTGTTACAGCTATTTAAACTTTTCTTTGGCAATATCAAGATCTAAAACGCCATGATATTAACTGACAAGGGTCTAACATTTCAGTTGGAGAGACTTCACACAGATACTATGCCCTATTGGAGTTTTATGGTAGTATTCAGTGAGCAACTATTTAAAATATCCTGGGTTCCCGTCACCTTACTTAACAGATGTCACTTTTTGCCTAAATCCAAGTGTGAACCAAGGGCACATGCTCATTGTTCTCTATGATAAAACACTCCTTGATTTTCCTCCTTCCTTGTTATTGTTACACATATTTCTGGTTGTTTAGCTGAATACTTAAGAGTTCTTAAGAGCTAGTAGTACAGGGTGAGTTCTTTAAAAGAGGCCCCGCGGATACAGAGTACACATGTTCCACGGGGCCTCTTTTAAAAGACTCGCCCTGTAGTAAAGGTATTGATGTCTATGAATAGTTTTCAAATCTCAGCATCTTTCAGGGTGTGTTTTGGTTTTTTTAAAGAGCCACCCCCTCCCAAATGGCAAAGATTGTAATTGAGTTTTGTGCTTAGAACCAAGGATCTGTTCAATGTCCTTACTTTGTTGTTGTTCACATTACAATCTCAACATGAAGGCTATTTGAAACAGCCTCTACAGCATGGGTTGGCAAACTACGGCCCAGGGGCCGGATCCGGCCCAATTGCCTTCTAAATCCGGCCCACGGACAGTCCAGGAATCAGCGTGTTTTCACATGAGTAGAATGTGTCCTTTTATTTTAAATACATCTCTGGGTTATTTGTGGGGCCTGTCTGGTGTTTTGACATGAGTAGAATGTGTGCTTTTATTTAAAATGCATCTCTGGGCTATTTGTGGGGCATAGGAATTCATTTATTCCCCCCCCAAAATATATATATAGTCCAGTCCCCCACAAGGTCTGAGGGACAGTGGACCGGCCCCCTGCTGAAAAAGTTTGCTGACTCCTGCTCTACAGTGAACCTGCTACAGCCACAATGAGTAGGGCAATTGATGTCCAACACTGGCATGGATAGACCCCTGCCATCCCGAAGTCACACTAAGAACAATGGTGTGGATGCAGATGACCCACAGATGAAGATGTCCCATTTCAAGGATTTTCGGCTGCTACATGGAGAACTCAACAGTTCACCACTGCCAGTCCTGCAGTGAGGCTTGTCTTGTATGACCAGCACAGCCAGAGGGCAGCAGAAAATGTTCATGGGGCCTCCAGAAGAAGAAGAAGAAGAAGAGTTTGGATTTGCTATCCCGCTTTATCACTACCCGAAGGAGTCTCAAAGCGGCTAACATTCTCCTTTCCCTTCCTACCCCGCAACAAACACTCTGTGAGGTGAGTGGGGCTGAGAGACTTCCAAGAAGTGTGACTGGCCCAAGGTCCCCCAGCAGCTGCATGTGGAGGAGCGGAGACGCGAACCTGGTTCCCCAGATTACGAGTCTATCGCTCTTAACCACGACACCACACTGGCTCTCCAGGTCTTCTCAGAGAGATTTTTTACAGATGTGCTGTCCTAAAAGCAGCAGGCCAGCTACAAAGTTCAGCCTTCTTTGCGGGATCTTACCCACTTTCTTAGAGGGGACTTTGGCAGTTGCTGGTTGACAAAGCTGGAAAGGAATTTTACTCCCAGCTTCAGTTGGTGCATGGTTGTGAGGTTTTCACCTATCTCTTTGTGTCATTGTTTGCTGTCAGGCGTTGCTAAATTATTACAATTTTTACAGAAAATGTCATTGGGCATGACCTCCAGCTTAAGGGTGGCAGGTCCCAGCATGGTGGTGGGGGCGAGCAGGCCTGATGTCACTCACCTCAGGTTGCCAGCCTGTTCCCTGTTGCATGTAACCAATAAAGCTGTGGCATAATTTAAGCCACACACTGGTTTGGTCTGAATCATTTCTCTGCTCCCTGGAGTGCATCCCTTATGCACGTTGTACAGCAGGCTTCAGTTTGTATTGGTAGTAATGCAGTCTCCTCCTCCTCCTCCTCCTCCTCCTCCTCCTCCTCCTTCTTCTTCTTCCTCTTCCTCCTCCACTTCCTCTTCCTCTTCTTCTCACTCATAGCCAAGTAAGAATCTCTTCTATGAACACGGTCTTAACGGTGTGTCCGTAAGTGACTGTGGAGGCCAATTCTGGATCCACATGTCCTTCCACAGTGGGGACACAGGTTTCTGGGCAGCAGTCGATCACGGTTAGGATTTGCCAAAAGTGCCTTCCTCTTAGCTAATTTCTCCCTTTCGTCCTGAGTTCGAGCATCTTCAAAGTCCATGACACCTTTGGTAGAAGCTATTCTCCAATTGGAGCACTCGCAGGCCAGTGTTTCCCAATTATCTGTGCGTATACTACATTTTTAAAGATTTGCCTTGAGAGTGTCTTCAAACGTCTTTTGTCGTTCACTGGTATTTCACAGTAGACCAATGACAGCCAGGCCCCCAGGAAGTATAACTTCAGAGTTTCCATGGAAACCATAGCATTTTCCTGCACATGTCTCTTTAACTTAACGCTCCAGGGTCAGTGGCTGCTCCTATATCTTCAGGGAACCTTTTGCTGTGTTTGTCATCATGTGCCAAGTTTAGGTTTCTGTATTCAACAACCCTAGTTTGTCCTTCTGGGGTTCCATAGAGGCTTGCTCAGTGAGTCAGCAAAACACACACACACACACACACACACACACACACACACTTGCTTTCTGTAACTGTTCCTGTTACCTGCTGCTTGTATTCAGTCTTTCCGTGATACTATGGGTTTCCTAAATGCTCAGTGACAAAAAAAAACCAACAACCAAAAACACACACACCACTACTACATTTGTAAATGTATCATCCACATCACAAGCATATTTAGATGATTCCTAGATTAGTAGGGGCAAGCACTATAATCTGACTTCTGATTGGTAATGCCGGCTTTCATAAGGACAGGAAAAGCAAGGAATAAACCATAAATTTATTTTTAATTTTGTGCTTTCAAGGTGGACTCCCCACCTTTCAACTTCTAATAGCTAAGATGGCAATAGGTACTGTAAAAATAAGTCATTGCCCAAAACATATTGATGTTCTTTTATTCAAGAAAGTATTGGCAGCAGGGATGATCATATTCAACTTGAGTTTCAAAGCGTAGAAAGAAAAATGATGCTTTGATAATGAGAAAGAAAGGGTTAAAGACCGAACTTTACAAGAATCTATTTTGTGCAAATTGCTTTTCTTTTTAAAGGACCGAGGGTTTTTTTTTCATTTCTGCAGGTGAAATGTGTTACATGCTAATAAGAAGTTTCCTGAAATGTTAATGCCTAATTCATGAGGGAAGAAAAGTTGTCACCTACAAGGGTGTATTTTTTTTTTTTAAAAAAAAATAATAAGTAAAAGAAGGGAGGAACATAGTTATACAAATAGTTTGTATAATGACTTTGTAAACATGAATTACACAAATGAGCATTTCCATATCCTCAAAGTTTCTGCCAGTGGTAATGAAAAGGAGAATTAAATTGTGCTTTTATTTTGCTATCCTTATCTCCTGAGGCTAATTTAGACTTTAGGGAAAAAAAAGTAATAGTAATATCCATTCATTTCTCTCTGCCATGTTGCATGTTATTTTAAAGGTAACATCTATGGTGTCCTTGCTTTTAAATGTAGATTTATCCTCTCTGGATGAAGGTTGGTGAAGCAGCTGTGTTTGAAAGTATGAAAAATTACCACTTTCTCTATGCAAGCCCCTCCTTTACGCTCTCTCCTCAGACAGAATTAAAGCATTACGGGTGGCTGTGGAGCTCAATGGCCCTAGGCAGGGGATGGCACTGTGCCACTGAGACTTTTTTGGTGCAGAAAACCAACTGTAATCTAACCTAGCCGAATACAGCCCAAAAGGCAGGAACCTACCAGAGAAAGTAACACTGTATTTAGCCTGGGATGAGGGTGTAAGCGTGGTCAAGATCCACAGCAGGAACTTTTAGGGCAGAGAACAGGGAAACCAAGAAGCTGGAGAAGGTTCAGGGCAGATAAAGTTTGGGAAAAGACTAAAAGATAAGGCTGAGAAGTAATTCTTGGCAAGTTGCTTCTTTTGAGAGTTATTTGTGTAACACAGGAAGAGGTAGGAGGGAAAGAGAGATTCACTGATCGCTTGTCACAGTTTTAGTTCAAGAGCATTGTCACTTTTCTCTATTTATTTAAAACATTTATTTTCCACTTTCCTCGTCTTCCGTGTCCTGAAAATTTCCACGCGTTTGTTATCCACTACAAGAAATATATGCAAACCCGATTAATCTGCATAACCTATCCTTTTGATTGTTTATCCATTCTTCCAAAATAACAGAACATACTTTGTGTAATTGTGTGTTGCTCAAAGATTGTAAATTACAGAGCACCTAACAAATAAATGCACACATTTGTATTGTCTTTTTTACAAGCTTTTAAACTGATCTAGTCTGGGGTGCATGGCGTGTTGGGAGAGGGGTAAATACATCTGATGAGGAATATGCCATGTTCCTTCTGGGATAGTTTGTTGACTTTTGGTCCCCACCCTGCATTCAGCTCTCACCTGAGGCTCCTGGAAGCTGTCAGCATGTGACAGTAGTCGCACCCCAGGAATGGCTTTGACTGGCTGACTACACAACATGAGGGTAGCGAATGGGTCTCATACCTTTGGTGAGTTAGGGACTTGGATGGGGTCTCCTTTGAGCAATTCCTGAAGCCAAGTTGGTGCTAGATGTATTGCTCTGATATCCTTTGGACCACATCAGTGGGTCTTGTCATCTTGTCAACCGAGCATCTCCTGGAGGGGTCAGGACACAGTTTGACTTCATCACTAGAGGTGCACTGCATTGTATCTCAAGAAAGATGGGTGCCAACAACAAAATGGTGAATAAACACATTGCATCTTGTTTTGTGGTGATTAATTCTTATAGGTCTAATGCAATATTTAGACATATTATATACCCTAGGAAATAATTACATGGATTCAGGATTGTCATAGCATTTAATTTAAAATGTTCTCCACCCTCAGATAATTGAAGCCCTTTGGAAAACATATACAGGTATTAGCAGGGGGTGTTTCTGCAAACTAGTTGTCCTTCTTAAGGGTGGCCTTAGGAAATTCTAAAATGCTTAAAAAATGATGTTACTATAATGAACTTCCACCTGGGATGATAACTGTGCAGCACCACCTTTAAAATAAATACTATCCCTTTCCAAGAGCCTGTGTGGCTTCAACAGCTCTGGGAGTGTTCAAAATTGTGGTGACAAAACCTTGAGTTAAAATAGACACAGATATATCCACAATGACAGTTTCCTCTTGTCTGAAAAATGGCAGCTACTATTTGGGAATGTAATAATAGTATGACATCTAGTGTTTCTAACGTGCTCTTATCTAGCAACAGGTAATAATTATTGACTGACGCGTTAGATAATGGTTTGCAGATAAGGACATTTCATGAATTCCCTTTGATAACTTAGAATTCCCTTAAAGGATACCCAGGAGCCAATGTACAGTGAGGTATTTTGGCTGCTGTAGTGTTTTCTCCATGATATATTAGAAGGCTATGATAGGAAATGTGGGGAAAGATCCATGTCACTGAATGTTACAAGAGGACGGAAACCCGACAATGATCTGTGGCTCATAGAAAGACTGAATCCTACTCTGCAGCGTATGACTGATATAAGAGTAATAATAATAAATAATAACAACAATAGCATCAAATTTAACCTGTTCCACTAAGATATTAAGAGACATTCTATGAAGTGAGTGAGTGCATTAGATAAGGAGTCAAAGAAGTCAAACAGTAGCTTAAACCCAAGTTAAGAGTGCTATAGGCTGATACATTTTGTATTGAATATAATGCAATTTTGAAATTGATTTCTTTTTCTTCAGTTCAGTGGCAAAGGCAGTACTTATCGATAGAGCTCATTAATTCACACTCTTAATTAAGTAGATTAAACGAGGTTTAAATTTAGATTTATTAGGGTGCCCTCTCAATGTTAATTAAAGACCAATTGATTATTAAAACATTTTTGTTGGAGATTCAGCCACTACAGTATGTAAACCAGGGGAAGAGGAGGGAGAGGGTAAAGAGAAGAGAAGGTGGGGAAAACTATTCAGTAGAGTTGTAAGGATGTAACCCAATGACAGAGGCTGATTGAATAAATGGACTTTTACTACTTGTCTGGTGTTTGTGCAACACATAATTGCTCAACAGCTCAATGAGTAAATCAAAGGCTTTGCTAAGTGTGTTTGGGTTACTTAAAGTGTTAAGGTAAATTATTGATCATGCGGTATATTGCAAAGCTGTAAAAACATACCAGTAAATGTCCAACTTCATTTATTAACTGCCATAATATGCTCTAATTCACAGAGGTGCTGAAGATTATTGGCACCTGAGTACAAAGATCTGACATTACAAATCTTTGACCAGAGCATAAGCTAATGGCTTTAAAACAGCAATTCAACCTAATGTATAACCAACTGCCAGGCCAGCTCAGAGAATCTTAATATGTATCATTTGGTCTGTGCAGCTGTATGTGAAAAGTCCCCTCCACGGTTACACAGGTTCTGTCCATTACAACAGCCATTCCAGATGATGGAGTTGCACCTGCTTTGAACTTGCTGAGCATGGTAAGTGATCTGCCAAGATGATGAGAAGTGTTATTCGTTGGAATGCATGCAAGTTTGGACGTGTGTGTGGAACAGTCTGGGTGGGAGACATTGGTACGGTAACACACATCCAATTACAGTGGTACCTCGGGTTAAGTACTTAATTCGTTCCGGAGGTCTGTTCTTAACCTGAAACTGTTCTTAACCTGAAGCACCACTTTAGCTAATGGGGCCTCCTGCTGCTGCCACGCCGCTGGAGCACGATTTCTGTTCTTATCCTGAAGCAAAGTTCTTAACCTGAAGCACTATTTCTGGGTTAGCAGAGTATGTAACCTGAAGTGTATGTAACACGAGGTACCACTGTATAAGGGGGCAGGGAGGGAATTATCACAACAAATCTGAACAGGGACTTTCACAAGGATCTGGGTAAGACATCAGTATGACTGTGAAACAATATGCATAGCTTCTGAGTTTTCACAGGCCATCTTGAGTCATACTAGCCAAGTTTCACAGTGGTGAATCAATGTCACAAACCTGCTCTGGTGAGTCTCATCTTATTTCACTAAGGTGCTCTTCCTGCTACTAAAAGGGATGAACTTGGATCTTTCAGGATAAGTGCAAAAAGGGCACTTATTGTAAACAAGGCAAGGCATGCTTACTGGGTGGAAATCCAGAGAGGAATCCAATCATTGGGCATATTTTGAGCCTTTCAATTCCCTCTCCACAAAAGTCAGAGGGGAATACTTCAGTCAAGCACCACTTTCAGTGCATAAATTGAAAGCATATGCAAGGAAATGAATAGGAATATAATTGTACAATGCACATGAGCTCATCCTGCTTCTCATTGTAATAAGCAGCTCTGGGCTGAGACAATGTTCCTTCATGGGCAAACACTTGGGATTGGGGGATTCTGCAGAAATGTCCAAACCAGCTTCCGATGCGGGTCTGCTGGATTCCAGGGGTGTGTGGTGCCAGCAAGGGAACTTCACATGAAGGCCGAGGTTTGGAGAGGATTCAAACAGCCTCATAGCCATGTCAAACTTCAACTACAAGGAAGTATTTGTTGGCAGAAATCACACTGCTGAAGGAACACTCGAATTCAGCTAATTATGCTCTATTGTGCTAGAAAGTATGTACTATGTATTTGTTTTATGTATGCATTTTGTAGTCAGCAAACTAACTGTGGTCAGCAACAGAAAAAACAATTGGCCCAAGGGCTACTGAACCAGTAGCTTAGAGAAGCAAAAGAAGGAAACAGCAGTTGGTACAGAAAGCAATTTCTTATCCCATATCCTTATGAAGGAAAAAGTGAAACCCTGTATACACAAAACCTATTTTTTCCCCTTATTCTCTAGCAGGAAGTAGAGCAGCAGTGAGAATTACCTGGCACTTTTCCCCAATAGAGGTGAGAAGAAATAAACAATAAGTATATCACCCATCTTCTGAACCCTAACAAATGAGCCACTGTTGCCCTTCTCCATATTCACAATATTAAGCATCATGGGCTGTAGCTGACGCACAATGGAGCACCCTCTCTTTCCCCTTCCACCACTCCCATCCTGGAAGAGCCTCAAAATCAGTTCCACAAGGTTGGGGGCCGCACCTCCCTCGAGACGATTTTGGAGCAGGCAGGAGGAAGTGAGGAAACTGAGGTTCCGCTGCTCTAGTAGATCTGCACATATGGAGCACTAGTTACAACTATTTGTGAGACAAACAACAGCAGTGGAAACTTTTCTTTCTTTATTTTTAAAAAACAATATATTCCTTCCAATTATAAGAAGGTGGGGAAAAAACATTTTTGGGTGGGGGAGCAAAAGACCACCAGCACCTGAATATTCAAGCTGCAATGTGGGGATGAAAGCTATAGGTGACATTGCAGAATATTGTATTCTTTCAGCCCAGACTCCAATGTACAGCTGGGGTCTAATACTGTTGGACAACACTTCAGGCCTGTTGTAAACTACTCAGAACCTGCATTGCAATATTCAGTATGAACTGCACTGCACAGAGCCGCTCTCTCTCAGAAATGTGAACTGGGAAGTAAGAAGTGTCCTACAACTTCATTTTGTCATTATAGTTACCAGACAGAAATGAAATATTCACTCCCACCACCACCACCACAACAACGCTATAGGTTCATCAAAATACAAATGCTAATGCTGACTGATATAGATGGTCTTTTTCTTGATTCTTGGCTTCTACCTTGCAGTGCCTGCTGGTTTCTATGAGAAATGGCTTCCACGTTTTCAAAGACAAAGCAGTCAAGAAACAAAATATTTACCCTCCTCTAACTCGTGTGCTTCCTGTGCACTTAGATACAATGCAGATGCTAAGTCTTGCGAGAGCCTTCCACCAATCCATAATAAAATAATTAAATTAGTGAGCTGTGTTTAGATCAGAGTTTCTTGGCTGCCAGCTCCTAAGAACGTTGGGAATTCAGAACCACAGAAGGATCATTTGGAGTCCATTTGGCAAAAATGTCAGAAACTCGCTGCTCCTGGGAACATCCTTTTCCAATAACATTTATAGCTCTAGATGGAAGTGAAAAGCACCATATGTTAAGAGTTTCCTGCAAAGCTTCCCGGTAAGAGAGGAAATAAATTCAGCTTGTCACATCTGCTTGTGGGCCAGTCAAGAAGGATTTTATCACAGCCTTAAGTGGTTTACAAAACTGTCCGGTTATCAACCAAAAGGTGCCAGTCCCTTTTGATATTTTTGTTTTCCCACCCCTTTCTCTGAACGTTCATAGAATCCCAATTATTCAATAATTTATACTTCACTAGAATCCAGCATTACAAATTGTTAGTGTTTGCCTTAAAACAAGAATTACTTACGGATTTTCGGCCATGTGTCGTATTTCAGTTGTAGAGCATATACCAGTGAACAGAGTTCAATTGCTTAAGAGCTGAAGAAGTCACACTCTACCGCCAGTTCCTATGTTAAATCAATAAAAAAAATGACTACCAACTCATTAAATAATTTGTACTTGAGTAATAATTTGCTTTTAACTGATTCATCAATTATTTGAGAGGCAGATGGCATTCAAAGAAACATGCATACTATGAAAATGTCAGTAGGATGTCTTTTAAAGAAAGTGCAGAAGTATGGGATTGTACAGTTCACTAACCGAAATATACCTCTCATGTCCTGAAAAAAGTACTGTAATGTTTCCTACTACAGTAACATACTAGAGCAAAAATAGCTTCACAAAACAATTGTGTCCATAATTCCCAGCCCCATCAATTAAAAGATGACCTCACTGTTTAAAAAGTGTCCCCCATCAACTAAACTAGTGCTTGATTTAAGAATCTGATCCAACTAATTATTCATTTATTATAAATTACAGTTAAGGAAGAATACAAGTTGTCCGTTAGAAAATATTACTGTCATGTTGGAATGGACTTAAAAGGTAAAAAGGGTTAAGGACCCTTGGATGGTTACGGTAAGTCCCGTCAAAGGGTGCAGCGCTCATCTCGCTTTCAGGCCGAGGGAGCTGGTGTTTGTCCACAGACAGCTTTCTGGGTCATGTGGCCAGCATGATGGACAACCCAGACCAATACCTTCTTTCCAAAAAGGACATTGTCCTCACACATCAAAAGCCCTTTCTCCCCCCCCCCAAGAGTTATGGCCAGCACTAAGGTAAAGGTAAAGGGACCCCTGACCATTAGGTCCAGTTGTGGCCAACTCTGGGGTTGCGGTGCTCATCTCGCTTTATTGGCCGAGGGAGCCGGCGTACAGCTTCCGGGTCATGTGGCCAGCATGTCTAAGCTGCTTCTGGCGAATCAGAGCAGCACACGGAGCAGCACAAGAAGTCAGTTAAACAGGATTTGCCCCCAAACGTCTGTGCTGATAAAGCTCTGGATTGTCTAAAACCATCAGCGCTTGCTCCACCACCAAGCTCTAAGCAAGATTTATTGCCCCAAGATCCATGGTCCTACGTTTTAACCATAGACAACTCCAAATCCAATAAGGAGAGCATTCCAACAAATAAGAACAGGAAGCTGGTGTTGCTTCAAAACAAGCTTGTTTTTTCAAGCTGTCCTAAGCCTCCAGGATTCTTATCTCAAGAGGATCGCAAAGTCCATCTACTGAACTTCCTTAAGGCATATATGCCAGGTACTTTGAGTAATCCCTCGGAGTTGGACCAAGTAGAATATCTATATTTTGATGGCTTGCTTGCCAGGGCGGTGGCTACATTCCATGATCGGAGATTGGCAAAACTGATATATAAACACAGAGAACACCTAAAGACAAGTGGTGTAAAAATATCAAGGTACTTTAAAAATGAGGCCTCTCCTATTCCACTATTCCCCAGTTCTGCAACTTCGACTGCAGCACCTCATCAAAAGGCTGAATACCACACTTTAATTGATATAAAATCCACTGATGACTCGCCTAATCACCACCCAGAGTTACTTACTAATGATCTACAAAGACCAGACTCTCCCGGGGCTTTATATGAGGCGAGCCAAGGTAACGGGTTCAAAAGTTTTGAAAATACCTATTTATCTACTTGCACTTTGATCTGCTTTCGAACTGCTAGGTTGGCAGGAGCAGGGACTGAGCAACAGGAGCTCACCCCATTGCGGGGATTTGAACCGCCAACCTTCTGATCGGCAAGTCCTAGGCTCTGTGGTTTAAGCCACAGCACCACCCGCGTCCCTATGGCCAGCACTACTCCCCACCCAAAAAACCCCACCTTGTTCTTGGTGCTCTTTCATATTAAAGTTTTTAGCGTTTATTCTTGACGTATCAGATTTGGAGGGATCTGATTCTTGAAAGTGGGCCCCGGAACACTCAACATGGCCCTGGTGTCAGGAAAGACCTTTTAGCCACGTATTTTATGCGGGTGCCCTTTTCATGCGCTGAAACATTCACAGCACCATTATGAAACAGTAATGATCACATGTGCCTGTTTGCATGAAAACCTTGTATTTTAACAGATCATAAAAGTCCTGGTGCTGATGCACCCTGTATTCCAAGAGAGCTGTTTTCCAAATTTTGGAGTCTCAGGGACTTCCTCTAAAAGTTTCAGTGAGGCATAAGTGCAGAGCTTATGCACAGATGTGGATATCGAATCCAGTTCCACAGAAGGCTTTCCCCATTGAGTAGACAATAAGCAAGAGAATTAGGCTGAAAAACTAGGCAGTCTTTGGCAAAATAATCAAGTGACAGGAAATTGCTTCTCTAAAGGTAGGAATTTTCCCCAAACCCAGATGCATTCTGATTTAATTTGCACACATCGAAGTTAAATATATCTGTTTAAACACACACTGCCCTTTGTTCACGCACAGGGTTCCTACTTACGTTAGTGGCAAGCTGATGCCAATCAAAAGCAGTACAAAACATGTCCCCAAGAGCCCATTGATTCCGCTCTATCACCAAACACTAAGCACAGGAGAGAGTTGAAGGAAACACATCATATTGCATCCAATATTCATGTTGTTACTGAAGAACACTGTAGTTCTGCATTTGCAAACTGTCCATAATAATTTAATTTTGCCTCTTCAATTTATAATATGTTAATTAGGCATGAAATTAAATGCTTTTTAACATACAACTGATTATGCCATAATGTATCCAACAAGGGTTGATTACTGAATAATAAATCATGGTTTGACTAAGTATTTTTTATCTCCTTTTTTCTTAAGACAATGCACCCTGCGAGGGGGAACGAGGGAAAGCACAGCAGCTCAACAAGCAAAGAACTAAAACAAAAACCTGCATATTTCTGCAGAAAGGAGAATTTGGGTCCCTAATTTGGATTAGGACGAAGAACAAAAACAAATCCAGAGAGGGGCAGGGATCCAAAGAGCTGGTTAGACTGACAAAAGGGTCTTGTGTGGTATTTTTATAAATTTCAGCCTGCTCAATTTGAAGAGCAGACCACCACCACCCCTCAACTTTACAAACTGTTTTAAAGTTTTGGAATCGGTTTTACATATTGAAAAAGCAAGGCCACTTCTCTAGAAAAACAATTCTAAAACATCCTCCAAGGTCTGCTGGAGCTAATTTCACAACTCAGCTTGCCGGCCAGAATGTGTACATTGCACTAAGCAACACCATAAATATGTTGAAGTTATGGCAGAAAAGACCTCTTTTGCAATCTTTGCTAGGAAGAAACCCAAGAGGAACAAACAGGCCAATCAGCTGAGAGCCCACTCATTGTGACAGTCAGTGAATCACTGCACTACTGTGAGTAATCTACTGTTTCTTGCTAGCTGGGGAACGTCTGGGAAGCAGGAATCCAATAACAATCCTGTTCCAGTAGCTTCAGTGGGACTTACAGAGTGTCTCCACATACAAAGAAAATTAATTTCTATCCACTTGTCTCTGTTTGCAACATCACTATGCACAGGCCTGGTTCACATGACATGCTAAGCTAAGTGAAAATTTGTGAGTAGGGAGGCTCTGGGAGAGGAAGTTGTGGCTAGTTTGTTTCTCCCCAGTGGTTCTGCTGCTGCACTGTTAAGCCATGGACTAGTGTGCTGCCCAAACTTGGTTCAAGTTATGGTTCAGCTCTCTCTAGACTAGCCATGAGCTGTAACCAAAGTTAGTCTTGTAGTTTACAGCTAATGGTTTGTCCAGGAAACCTAAACCGTAAACCTGGGTTGAGACAACATGCTAAGCCCAACCATTGCTTTGCTCCATGCAGCAGCAGAATGACTGGGGAAGAGCAAGGCAACTTATCCAAGAGCCCCCATTTTCATGCATTCATGCTAAGCCATGGTTTGTAGAGATCATTCAGTATGCAATTTAAGGGTTAATTCTATCGGTGTTAAAGTCAACTAGCCAGGAAGAGGGATGGGTGGAGGTGTTGCTTAGCAACCAGGCACTTCAGCGAGGTAGCTCATGCTCTGATTGGCTATGTAGTTCTGAAGGAGTTTTCCTCTGTATGTTTGGTTGTATGTACAAGGCTTAAGAAAACATTTCAAGGCCATTTTAGTTCCTGCTTATGTTATGCTCTGATTCTATGACAGGTGATGAGAGGAGGCAGTAAGGCAAGGGCAAAAAGTGGGATGGAAGAACCTGCAACTTCTTTCAAAGCTGCATAGCCGTCAAAGGCCATAGCAGCTTGTGTAGGCAACAATTTCCTCTTTCCATCTGTGAAATGTAAAATTTTACATTGCCGTTTTTTCACCCACTTCATGGAAGAGAACCCTGTATGTCCTTTGAATGCTACTCACTCAAGTACCCTGCTTGTTAATGCTGATGGTACTGCTGTTCACATGTTCAGACCCAGAGACCACCCTCCTAAATAAATTCATACATTTTAATTTTGGTTTTTGGCAGAATTTAGGCCACAACTTTATGGATTACAGAAGGTGAGTGGTTGCATAGGCTCTGGCTCGACTGGCTCCCTGCACTCTTGCAGGCAGTGCTGACCCAGGGCACCAGCATAGGTCACCCAAGGGTGAACACCTGGGAAGGTGAAAAGCCGGGTACAGACTCTGTTTACCACCCAGATGCCGCTCCTGGACTCAGGTATGGGCACAACCCCCTCTCAGGGGTTAACCAAACCAGTTGAGTCCCTGGATTCCTGTAACAGAATACCCTTCACATAGGGATGGCAAGACCGCTCCCCCATCCCTATCACCTGAACCAGTGCCTATCTATAACCTTACAAGTTGTGATGATTTGCTAAGTGGCAGGCAAAACCCAAATGGCAACAGCCAATCAGCCAAGTGGGGAAATTCCTGCCGTGCCCCTGTCCCAACGACAGATGACACACGATGGCATAGCAAGGTCAAAGCACAATGCCCTAAAATTAGGGAGAGGTGTGTGCGTGTTCCACATGCACGAGCTGAAAGAGGAAGCCCTGGGTCACGTGCATGGGTATATATAGGTCCCTCGATCCGTTTGGACTGCGACCCATTGGTCAGATTGAACCCAACATTGAGGGACCCACCAATCGGGTGTTGTGGTTAGCCAATCAAACCCACCCACAACACAGGGGGTCAGTCTCCAGGTCTCACCGCAACACGTGCCCTCTTTTAGGGAGGACACGATTTGTGGGAATCTGAGTTGCAACTATATTGTCCCATTTATTTCAGTGAGTGTTATGCACAATTGCTTTTTGCCGGCTGAATTTGTATCTTGCAAGTTCCATGCTCTCAAGCTTCTGCTATATCGTGGGTGTCCTTTTGTGGGTTTTGTGGGGAAGGAGGTGGCTGTTAAGAAGGCTGAAAGCCCTTAGAAATTATATGTTGCTCATGGAAGCGCAGCCAAAATAATTGAACAAAACTTTCCCATGTCTTGGTGTGTTAAGGCTTTGCTTACACAAAGAAATAATGAAAGAATCGTGTGGGTATGGCACGCACTCCTTTTTCCAAAAAAATAAATAAAATCTGGATTCAATGTCAGTCCCACAATGATCAATAAGTATAAATTTCACTGAGACGAGGAGGGAAAGCCTGAGAACAATGAGAAGCCACAAACTGCAAGACATCTGCACAACCAAGGCTCTCCAACTTAGCAGCAGCAAATGCCAAGAAGAAATACTCATCATAGCAAACGAATGGAGCGTAAAACGTGTTTGGGATTCAAACCTTGCGGATTCTGGCATCTCTTCCAGGTTGTTTTTTTAAATAAATAAATGAATGAATTAAAGGATCCAGACATTTGCAGGATAAAGCCCTTCAAAATCCATTTTGTTCTTATTTCCAGTCTTTTCCCAAGCTCATATTGTCTGAAATGAGCTTAATTTCCATTTTTTTAAAAAACAAAACAAAACCACAATCCACAGCAAGAAAGAAAAGGGCACAATTTAAAGAACAGTATTTTAGGGAAAGCCTCAAGACATCAAAGAAGTGAAGGCCTTGAGAAGCAAATGTCCTCCCTTGACTGATGAGGTCATAGGCAATGGAGAATGATTGCATCGATGAAGTTTCTCTCTGGAAAGCTTTTTGGAAAATTATGCTGCACAACTCAGATGAGAAACACCCAATTGGAACATTCCTGTAGTGAAGAGGATATGCAAGCTTGCTTGCTGAACTAGTCAGCGTTTAGAGAGGGAGAAGCCACCTAGCTTCTGTGTGAAAGCAGTATCAGAAAGAGACATTTGATCATCCACCGCTGGGTTCAAATGCAACCAAATAGGATAATTTCTAAAAGGCCCCAGGAAAAAGTGCTCAGATGGGTTCAGATGAATGCATCCTTCTTCTTTGATAATGGCCTTGTGGTTTTACTGTTGCGGTTTTCTTTATTGTGCAATTGTTAATCAGTTTTTTTAGAAACGAAGAGTCAACAGCTGCCCCCACTCCAGCCCCAGGTATTTTATTTCCAGGAGGAGAGTGCAGCATCAGAAGAATGATCTACCTGCAACAGTGGTAACCAGAAACAAAATGGCTCGGCTATTCTCAGATGAAGAACCACCAGAATTTGTTGGTGTGGTATAGGAGCATATTGCTCCTGGGTGGCCATGTGTCCTAATTGAGAACCATCAGAAGGAGGAGCAAAGGCCCTGAAGTTGCCCATCAACCACTACTACCTGGGCTGAGGACTGCGTAGGCAAACAAGTTGTCTGGCCGCAACATTTATGTAGTTACTAGCAGCCATTTACCAGCATTGTCAGGAATTCTAAGAAACCCCAAAAATCGGTGCAGTTTTGAAGGAGTCAGTTCACCACTGTGACCCAAAATGGTGCCAACTGTACTCAAACATAAATAAAACCCTGCTCATTGACCTCAATAACCCATCATGCATAATTTGGCTATGATATCTTAAGAGGTGTCCAAATGCATAGTGAATGGACAATCAACTTTCCAAAATACATAGGGAATTATTTTTTTTTATCCCATCTTTCCTCCTAAAGGAGCCCATGGGAGACAACAACATAAACACCGTGCAATTTTTAAAAACTTTTTAATAATTGCTTTCAGTTTATACTATGTAAATCATAGTAATTACTAGCTGAAGATACCCAACATCACACAGGGATTCTAAGAAACAAACAAACAAATTTTAGAATGGATAATGTAATTTGTTGGTTTTAGGGCTATGCACAGTGCCTCCACTCCTGAAACAAGGGCCCCAACCTGGCCCAGAGAGCACCTGACCTGGATCTGGTTTCAAATCAATTTCAGGCTGGGGCTAATGTTTAATTAGGGTATCCACATATAGACCAAAACCCATCTCTCCATTTCAGGAACTGTTGTGCCAAACTGGGCAAAGATATCCTCAGATGTGTCTAAATCAATGCAGTTTGGAATACATTGGTCTCCCATCTTGATTCAAAATGGCATCCAAATTTAAGTCAAAACCCGCTACTCAGTCTCAGGAACTGTCGCACCAATTTGGGCAGTGGTATCTTCAGAGGCATCCAAATTGCCACAGTTTTGTCTGCTTCAGTCTGCCATCTTGATTCAAAATGGTGCCCAATGGCATGCAAACATATTTAAGAACCGGTTTCTCCACCTAGGGAACTATCACACCCAAGTGGGTGACAATATCTCAAGAAGCCTTCAAACCCTTTGAGAGCAGATGGACAGACACACCACTTTCCAAAATATATAGTAGGTATGTAAGTAGGTAGAAAGAATTCTAAGTGTGCAGCAATACATACAAATTAGCACATTCAAATTTTATGCAAATTTCTGTCATTTCCCCCTCTTTTTCTAATGATGTCTTTGCTTTTTTGTGACTTACCCTTTTTTGGTCAGTGCTCCCCCTTACACGTAATATAAATCATAATTATGTTAATTCAATGACTGACTTCAGTTACTATTACCTTCGGCCAAAGTTCCCACCCTTCCCCAAAAGGCAAAATATTACTCTTGTTGAACAGGCCTCAGATTATCTGGTGTGCACTGCTCCCAGAGGAGTAGGGTCTCTACTCTGGCTAGCATAGCTTTTCTCTTGAGGATAGGGGCCTTGGAATTCTGCCTTTTTCTTCCTTGTATAGCAATTCCATTTATGTGTATGAGTTAGTCTGCTATCTCATGGAGTGACTTAGTTCCCTGAATTCTGGCCTTGGAGGCAGTGGGGGTAACAATAACATAAGGCACATAATGAGCTGTGAGTTACCAAACAGTTTCAGTGTCCTGTTACTAAGCTGTCTAAAAGCCACTTCCATGTGAGGTCTTCATTGCAATGCAATAACCAGCCTACTAGCCACTGCCAAATGACAATTGCAAGACTCTGGAAATAATCTAAGGCACTCTCATGCTGCACCATCCAGATATATGTTAATTATGGAGCAACTGACCCATCAGGTGCTCCCAACATAACAGAAACAGGAGACAGCTAATGCTATAACCATATGGAGACCATTCATAGAATTTGTTCAAAGTGCCTCAATCGCCCAATCACAGAAGCACAAGTCAGTTTGCATCTGCTGAAACAGACCCTAGACAAACTTAGATGGCTGCCAAATAAGGAAAGAATGCAGCTAAAGGACAACAGTTTTGATTTTACTTTCCTTTGCAGTATACAAGGATCCATGGGCCTGGAGGTCACTAACGGTTGTAATATTCACTAAAAGTTTAACGTTCAGCATTTCTACAAGGCACATCACGAATCAGGACAGACAAGTCTTTTCCTTTTCCTTTCCTTTGTTTTTCCTTTTTTTGCACACAGAAAAGTCAGTCTGCTGTTGATACATACCTGTAGGTGCTGCCAATTTTTTTACCATAGATAAAACCTTGAGGGATCGACTGAAAGATGAAAAAGAAATCCTAAGCCCCATGTGTTTCCTCTTATTTTACAAACAGATGTTAACCCTGTGGTGAAAGCATAACTTAAATAAAAGGCAAAAGAGTTCTGCTGACAGTCGTTTGCGTTGCAGCGGACAAAGGCAGTGTAGAAAGGGGAGATAATGCTTCATTATACAGTATCACTCAACCATTGGTCACTCTGCACCTTCCTACAGGAAAGAAAAAAATGGCAGCTGACTAGCCTGGTAATTTGTTGCTGATTTCAATACAGAGTTGGCCTGCATAAGGCACCAGAAGAAGTCTGCCACTTCTGGCCTCCTTCCCATGCTCCTCTGCTTTTCGGGTCAACTCTTCATCCCGCTTGATTGCAGTGGCGGTGGCAGTGGCATGAGGTGAGGTCTTGGCAGCAGACTTTGCTCAAGCAGCAGAACATGCTTCTCCTTCAGTAGAAACTGCTTCTCCCTGCCAGTGCTGTCACATGGCTCTTCTCCACCTTTAACAAAGGAGGTGGGAAGGAGCTGCTCAGAGAGGCTTTGAACGCCCTCTGTGATCCTCCCACTTCTCCTTTGTGCCTCCAACATGAGAGGTGCAAAGGAAAAGGGGGATATAATTGTGAAGGACTTTGTGAACCCCCTCTCGGCTCAGCTCCTTTGCACCGCCAACATAAGGGGCACAGGGTAGGTTATGTGACAGCTGCACAACTCAGTCCCCCCAACAAAGGGAAATGGCTGGAGGGGTCAAGAGGAATTGCCAGGGGGACTGCCACCATTGCCCCTCACGCACCCTGATATCAGCAACCTTAGACAGCAACCTCAATCTGTCCAATGGCAGAGCTGGCAACATGCATAGCAAACAAATGTTTACTGCTGCTATGTTGCAATGTAACTAAGTTCCAGGAAGCGGCAATACCAGGTCATGTGGTGGGACAGCGGTGCTCAGATGACCTCCAAGCAATCGTGTCACTCACTGCTGCTTACTGAGATGTTAGAGGGGAATGTGGTGGTGAAGCAGGGGCACTGACAGGGCTTGCCTCTGCTGGTTCATTTGCCCCACGTTGACCTTAGGGCCTGTCCATTCCCCATCTCCCTCTTGGTAGGCAGCAGCTATGCAACTGGCAGACGATCAGGTGAACACAGCTGCACCACCACCATGCCATCCTCTACTGGGAAGGAGTTTTCAAGTAGCTAAAAAAATAAAAATTAAAAAAAAATTCCAGAAAAAACGTAGTAGGGTTTGAGAGCTCAAACTCTTCAGTTATTTGCTCTGCTAGCGAGGAATTCTTCTGTTGGAAAGGTGTGTATTGCCTGCTATTAAGTGATATGCTGAGCTGAAAGGGAACCCAATAGACAGGCCCATTAAACAGCTATAAGCACAGGCCTTTTAATTGTATGCAAACAACAATGGCAAACCAGTTTTGTGTGTGCTGGGCCCAGCTCGGCAGGTGTTCCCATTAAATAAAGACATTCTAACTGGGTTGTGCTGTAATTTGAATTCTGGAATCTCACACTGAAGTTTCAAATTCAGTTTTTGAGCTTCAGAGGTCATGCATCTGAATTAACAAGATGTATCATCAAAGCCAAGGGGCATTATCTGTGTGCCACTACCCCCCCCCATTGCAACTTTAATTAAGGGATCTGCATTGTGTTCAGGGAAACTTTAAATATAAATATTGCCAACTAAGGACTACTATTCTGTTAAGTTAAGATGGGATAAGATAGGCCCATTCCATCGGCACACTGCCCTTAGGATGGCAGAAAATGCAGGTAAGCGACCTGCTGAATGTTTGGGTGATATTCACTGACTTTGTTACATTTATATCCATCATTCCCTCATCATGCTGCAATATAGACTTCATTTTATGCTCAACAACAACATTGTGAGGTAGGTTAGGTTGAGAGAAAGTGAGTGGCTCAAGATGAGGTTCACAGCTGAAAAGGGATTCAAACCTGGCACTGCCTGGCCTTACGTTACCCCCAAACAGGCTCTGTGAGACTGTATGGCAATTTTCACATTGTGCAAAATCTAGTCCTGGTTCACCAATAGTTTTGAACCCCCCTCCTTTCTTCCAAAGGAAGTTTATTATAACGAAAGCAAGGGGAACCAACCATTTTCTCAGAAAGTTAAAGGCAATTTAATAAAGGCATTGCTACCCATGGTGTATACTTTTGCCTGAGGTAAACAAGTTTTGCAAGGGATTTGCATTACTTCAAAAACTTCCACGACCTCTTTGATCAGAGATCGAGTCTTCTTTTGTTGAAACTAAAGAAATGTGTGTTTACTCTATGGGAAATGACACTTCTTTGAAGCCACATTCAACCCTTAGAAACTATTGTCCACCTATAGGCAAACTACCAGTTCTAAGTTTATGTAGTCATTTGCTCTCTTGTAGGTGAAAGCGGCTATATTTTACACTCTACCACTTGAATTGTTCTAATTACAAAGTTTTCACCATTTTTATCCTCTGTAGTAAAGCAAAAAAAAAAGGAGAAAGAGTATTTCTAATCCTTCCTTCCTATCCTACTACTCATCCTCACACTTCTTTTCATCTGCAGAAGAGGCCTCCATAGAATTAGCAGTGATGTGCTAATTGCCAAGTAATTAAGTGCTCACTGGCCTTACAATTCTTACTTTAATATTAATGAGATGGATTAGGGTAGAGCCTTGTATTCATGTTATAAATGAAGGTCTGCATGGATCACTGCCTACTGTTTTATATTACAATGTGTTCTTAAAGAGAAGCAAAATGTCCTGTTTTTAACATTTAAAAAAGAGAGCAGGGTATACAGGAATACCATTTTGGCTGGCAGAAGAGCAATAAAGAAAATGAAGTTCAGCTCTCCCAATTTGTACAAAGTGCATATCATTTCCCAGTAAGCAAAAACCACAAACTTTGCACAAAGATAAACTTCTCTCATAAGTCTTGGGAAGAGAGCAGAGCAGATTACGTCTAGGGTTTAAATGATTCCATGGTCACATACATCACCCACCTACCACCCCTTAATACATTGGAGTAACCTCACAGGTCTTGACGTTTTATGTATCTGAAGACCTATTACAGGACCACCAGTAGCCCATTTAACATTCTAATTGTGCTCCTTTCCCTGCCAGATGACAAGGTGCTTTGAAACTGCCTTTCCTCCCCTTCTTACATAGAATTACTTTTCCCTCCATTGCTAATCCCCTTTAGAAACAAAAAATGATAGACTTAATTTTTCAGAAATGCTTGTGTTAGCATCCACAACATGAGAACAAACCATCTCCTCCTCTAAGCCACATCAATGAAGCAATATTAGTGTTTAATTACAAAGAGAATCACAGCCACCCACAAAAAAGAGAGTGCATTATTTGGAAATTCAACATCCATTACAGTACTTTCCTTTCACGGAGAATGTAATGATGGATCCATTTTTAGCCAGTATTACGGAGTACCTAAAGTAATTACAGGTATTTAGATTAAGTTTCCCCCTTTCCCCTTTCAGTACTGTTATGGAACAGTCATGTTGTAAAGATAAGCAAGCTAAAGTCTGGTGAAAAACACCATAGATAAGATGTTTTATAAGGGCTCCAAGATGTTTTCTGCCTGAGGCAAAGGACAAGATGGAGCTCCCATTCCACATATAGAATCTGACTGAACCTGCAGATGAATCTTATGTCAACACTTATGACAGAACAAACATTCTCCACCATAGCTTAGGGCAGGAGGCAAGCATGGTAAGTGTAGAGCACACTATTAGGGGATTCAAGAAGAATTGTACAGGGAACTGCTGCTGACCCCTGACATCCACCACCTGAGGCAGCTGCTTCATTGTGCCTAATGGTAGGACCAGCTCTTTAGGCTATGCTTAGAATGGTACACACATGCTGAAGCAGATTTACATGTCGAGATGACAATGTGGAGGGTGCCACCAAACAGCATCCTCGAAGCAATCTGAATTCAGAACCTTGTTTACTCTCCACACTATGCCAGACACTGCAAAAATGTGTGGTGTTAACATAGCAACGTTCTGTGAGGTGCCAATGATCCATGTGGGAAGCAGCATTACAAGTTATGGTCCCATGCAGAAACGACTCCATTGTTTGAGGATTGAGACAGGGAAGACATTTGATTCAGTTCACATTTAAAGATGAAAATTCACATTTTCCCAAACATGATGTGAACAGCCATCCTTCAAACTTTGCACTTCTCCAAATTTTGAAATCCAGTTCTCCAGCCAAGTAATGCATTAAAAATGCATGTACTAGGGTACGTTTTACATAAAAATGAATTTATTAGTGAAAATTACATAAACATGCATTATATTAGGCTAATTTTTAAAAAAATAAAAAGGATGTATATCACACAAAATTTAATACATAAATGTATGTATTCCAATCAATTTGCACTAAAATGATGGTGAATTTTCATGAGCACCATTTCTTTTCTTTTTTCTTTTTTTTAAAATCACAATCTGATGTGGAAATGTGAGGAACTGAACTTAAGATTGGAAGAAATGAGAAATTGAGAGGAAACAAAAAGTTATAGATTTGTCCATTCCTACTTAAGGATGCCATTTGTAGTACTACATAAATCGTAGAGGTCTGACCAGCCAGGGGAATTTAGTTTCCAGTGTTTTGTCTATATTTGGAATCTTACAAGTCAGACACGGAAGGCTGTGACACATTACAATAAGTGATTCCCACTTCCTCATTTCACCTTTTCCTATCAAGGGAGTCACACGTGTCAAGAGGTTGCGACAACTCCCACATCTTGTCCTTTGCAGTGGAAGCACGAACAAAGGAAGCAGGACTCCCTTGTATTTCCTGTTTGGCTGGAAAGGCTGAAGTGGCTCTGAGGAATAAGAGAAGAGAGAGGTTTCTATATTGTAGTGCTTCTATGCGAGGTCATCATTTATATATCAACAACAACCACAAAGGAGGGACATGGTTGGAATTCTGTGTACAGTTCTGGTTGCTTCACCTCAAATATTGCAGAGTTAGAGAAGGGAAACCAAAACAGGGTGGAGATACTACCATATGAGGAAAGGTTGCAGCATTTGGAACTTTCTAGTTTAGAGAAAAGGCGAGTAAAGGGGCAACATGAAAGACTATACAATTATTAATGGCATGGAGAAAGCAGATAGATAAATGGTTCTCTCTCTCAAAACACTAGAACCTGTGAACATCCAATGAAGCTGAAAGTTGAAGGATTCAGGACAGGTGTCTAGTAAAACTAGGAATTTGCTTCTATGGGAAGCTGCAATATGGATGACTTTAAAAGAGGATTAGACAGACTCTTGGAGATAAAGGCTATCATATCAATGGCTACTGTGTAGCCAGTGTGGTGTAGCGGTTAAGAGCGGTAGACTCGTAATCTGGTGAACCGGGTTCGCGTCCCCACTCCTCCACATGCTGGGTGACCTTGGGCTAGTCACACTTCTCTGAAGTCTCTCAGCCCCACTCACCTCACAGAGTGTTTGTTGTGGGGGAGGAAGGGAAAGGAGATGGTTAGCCGCTTTGAGACTCCTTAAGGGGAGTGAAAGGTGGGATATCAAGTCCAAACTCTTTTTCTTCTACTACTAGCCAGGATGGCTGTGCTCCACTTCCACTGCTTCTGAATAGCAGTTGCTGGAAATCACAGGAAGGAAGACTTGCTTTTGCGTTTGAGTTCTGTTTATGAGCTTCCCACCATATGGGAAGCATTGCAACTGGTGGACCACTGTGAGAACAGATGCCGGATTAGATGGGCCACTGGTCTGATCCAGCAGGCTCTTCTGACGTTCTTATGATCTGCCCATTCTGCTTGATTCTACCCCTCTGACTTCACCAGCATAGCCCACAGGATCCAATCACGCCACTAATCTATCCAAGTCATGACAGCTGGAAAGCAACTAAGTGAGGTCGTTGAAATGTCGTAACAGGCTGTTCTGCACTCTCCAGGATTCTACCTCTGGCTCACAGTAAAATCCTGGCTTTGTTAGATTCCAGAGCAAGTCTTTCATTCACCTTAAAATCTCAAGTTTGGATTTAAGAATCAGCTGTGAGGGTTGATGATTTCAGTGGACTTTCTTTTCGCTTCCAGTTACCTTTTTTTTTTGCTTAACTACACCCACCACATTTCCAGACATCAGAACCCTTACACAAATAAAAAAGTAGAAATTGGAACAGGTTGGTAACCATGATGTTAGATCCACATCATCAGGTCTACTCAAGGATATAATGGACAGGGTAGGGGAGAGGACCTTGTGTCCTTTCAGTTATTCACTGGTTAAGAGTTGCACACCTTTGCTCTCTGAGAGACAACGTACTGTACAGATGTACATTTTAGCCATTCTTTGGTGGGGAAAAAAATCTTGTTGCCATAGTAACTGCCACACTGCCTGCTGCCTGAGACTACTACATCATCATAGTAGACGCACAAAATGCAGACTCGCACCAATAAGTCACAGGAATGTCAGTCAACACGAGCCAATGGAGAAGAACAGAGTCCCTGTTATTTATCTATCTGCTATAGAGCTTAACACACAGCATTGTTACACATGCACCATTCCCCCGCTCCTACTTCCCATTAATGCATAAAGATAGAAAGGGAAATGTGCGCGACTTAAGTGCTTTCTTGTTGTTCTGCCAAAAAGAAGAGGGCCTGCATCATCTCTGCAGTCATGTCCTGCATCGTGTCAGAACATTTGGTGCCACATTTGTCACCCCTCCAGAGACCTGATTAGTATGAAAATCATAGTAATTAGAGATGGAAAAGGCCCGTCAGGGCGGCAGATTAGTGCTCTGCTAGAGAAGCCCTGTTCTTTCCGATACATATCATTAATCCACTTCCAGTGAAATTATGGTAAGATTCCAGTTGGATAAATCCCCCCCCCGTGGTAAGGTAAAGGTAAAGGTACCCCTGCCTGTACGGGCCAGTCGTGACCAACTCTAGGGTTGCGTGCTCATCTCGCTCAAGAGGCCGGGAGCCGGCGCTGTCCGAAGACACTTCCGGGTCATGTGGCCAGCGTGACGAAGCTGCACTGGCGAGCCAGCACCAGTGCCGCACACGGAAATGCCGCGTTTACCTTCCCGCTATAAAGCGGTCCCTATTTATCTACTTGCACTTAGGGGTGCTTTCGAACTGCTAGGTGGGCAGGAGCTGGGACCGAACGGCGGGAGCTCACCCCGCCGCGGAGATTCGAACCGCCGACCTTTTGATCAGCAAGAAAGTTTCACTTTGCTGCTTTAGTTCCATTTCTGTTTGCTGCATCACAAGAAACACACATGTTATAGGCATGGGAAGGGCAGGAAATAATTTGCCTGTCAGTGTTATTCACTTGAAGTACTCTAAAAGTTGCCTGCGTGTGTTTTTGAATGCACTAGCTATTTAAAAAGTTTTAGGTATTGTAAGCATTTTAAATTGCATGTATTTGCTTATTTATGCAGTACTACAAACGACATGGGATACGGGTGGCGCTGTGGGTTAAACCATAGAGCCTAGGACTTGCTGATCAGAAGGCAGTTCGAATCCCTGTGACAGGGTGAGATCCCATTGCTCGGTCCCAGCTCCTGCCAACCTAGCAGTTCGAAAGCATGTCAAAGTGCAAGTAGATAAATAGGTACCGCTCCAGCAGGAAGGTAAACAGCATTTCCGTGTGCTGCTCTGGTTCGCCAGAAGCGGCTTAGTCATGCTGGCCACATGACCCGGAAGCTGTACTCCCTCGGCCAGTAAAGCAAGTTGAGGCCGCAACCCCAGAGTTGGCCACGACTGGACCTAATGGTCAGGGGTTCCTTTACCTTACAAACGACATCCTTAAGTAGGGATGGGCAAATCTCTTAATTTCTTCCAGTCTTAAATTCAGTTCCTCACATTTCCACAGGTTGGGCATTTAAACTTCCCCAGGGCACAACTGGCTGGGAATGCCCACTGATCTCTGTTGCCATTGGCCCATTTGGCAGCAGGGAGATGATCCAGCCTGTGATAGGGTGGTTTACCAGGGAGGCCCAGGGCCACCCACAAAGCCGCCCACCTGATAAGGGGTGAATGGATTTGTGTATCAAGGCCCCATGACCACCTGTCCTCTGAGGTGCAAATAACTAGACAACACACGGTATATTGGTTTTTAGAATCAAATAAGATCAAACAGATCAAACTGATACATAATCTGCCCCTTCAATTAAAAGCAAACCAATAATTTTGCCCTATTTAAGTCTCTAGCATGTTTGCAAGAAGTTATAACCTTCTTTGGCTCCAACCTGCTAAAGGAAAATCCAATCTGCTCAGCCTCCAGTTTTGAAATAAAAGACATTATTCTTGAGCAATGTTCACAGTGTGGGAGAAGATACTTATAAAGGAGGGATAGATTAACTAGTAAACACATTATACCAAAGCAGGAGGGATAACCAGAACAGCAGAAAAGAGTTTGCCCACAACCCCTGATTTGTGGGTAACTGAGCCAATTTGTGGAAGCAAAATGAATGGGAAACAATCAAGAGCTCTGCTGCTGCCACAGCTTCAAAACACATGTGCCACGAGTTTAGACAATGGGCTGTTAATGTTGCAAGAACAGCAACTATGTTTGTGGCAGGTCTAGTAAAAAAACAAAGACTGGAACTTACGACATACCATTTACTCATCTAATTCAGATTGTAGGCAAATAAACAATACATGCCACAAGGACTTAGAACACCAAAATACGTTTGATGTGCTGTTATTGTTTTTGTGTGAAAAGAATGACACACTTATTTAATCACAGGTGTATCAGTATTCTTGATGCTGCATCAGATACTAAAATTGCTAGAAATATCTGGAACATGTTTATCACATGAATATCGGAACATAAAGTCTCGAATAATAACCAGAATCCTAACAGAAAGGGATTTGTGAGGGGAAAGGCCCTGTATTTATTTTTTTTCTCCTCGCAACACAATGTAACCAAAAGTGGTACTCACTCCTGCGGCGTTGGCGTTGTGTCTGACATTTCGAAGGAACATATTTGCTACACTGCCTTTCTTGGCGTTCAGAAAATTTCTCAAAGCCAAAAGATATGTGGACCGGGGGCGGGAGCGCCAGGAAATGAGCTGATAATGACTTGTTGTGGCAATGTGCAGGACTTTTCCTAGAGTAGTAGGAAACTCTATACACAAAGAAAGGATCAGATACTGAGGACTGTCAATACAACCACTTTATGGTATAAACAGGAACAAGGTTTCAGGGCTCAACCATCATAAAAAGTGGGAGTCTATGGCTTCCAGTGTCTGCCTTGGGACTGAGCTCATTTCCTTCTGATGTGAGAAACTCATATTTTATCTGTGCCAAGTTAATGAGTAAGAGGAAAATGCTGTAAAATGTTCTCCTGGTTCTTCATTGAGAGTCTGATGATATAAGCTGCAGGGTAGCCTGAGGGGTTTAGTGAATGCCTAGTTGATTAAAAAGCCTATTTACCACTGTTCCTTCCACTCCAGCCACAAAGTGGGGCAGCCCTAATACGTGTGTGTGTGTGTGTGTGTGTGTGTGTGTGTGTGTGTTTATCAGATGGGGATAAATCCATTTGCCACTTGTTTATTTATTTGGGAAATTTATATGTCACTTTTCATGGCAAAGCTCCCTCAAGGCAATTTAAAATAATGCGAAACATTCTTCAGAAAAATACATACGAAACAATCCAGCTACAAAACTGTAAAAAAACAACAACAGAAGTTGATTAAAAGCCCAGCTCTACAAGTAGAATTTGACCACTGAGGTCAGATTAGCTTTGGAGCAAATTGTATCTCCCATGCTGAAGAAGAGGCAGTATGGAACAGTTGACAGAGGCCAATAATAGGTCACTCCAAAACACATGTCCGTGCGCACACACTCTCCCTGGATCGCTCATCTCAAAACACATCGGGCAGGATTCAAATAATGAGTAATGTTGGGGAAAGCCCTGTGCAAGGACTTCAGCTTGCACAACAGGGGCTCCTTCCTCTTTCCCCCGTGCATCCCCAAAGTTAGTTTGGGGAGGTTCAGAGAACCCCTGGAATAGCACCCTTCTGTCTGAAAAGCCAAAATGCTTTCCCTGACAGAATGATCAGAAGATCGCAAGGTTGGATTTCTTCTTTCTTTCCCACTACATTCACACACACAAAACTCAGTTGGTCTCTAAGGCGCTACATTAAAGATTTGTTTTAATTTATTTTGAATACGCAGACCAACACGGCTACCTACTTGGATTTACTATATTCTGTTACTCTCTCAGTATTGCCCCCCAACTCTATTTTTCTTTCATACACACACTTCCATCACAACCTGCTCCATCCATTCACACACAGTCACACAACTGATACACACCTATATGTGTCCTTCCCTTCTCCTTCTGCTTTAGCTTCCCCACCCACCATTGTTGCTCCCTTGGCCACACACCCAACTTCCTGGGTGGTGGGGAAGGAGCCTCTGTTTTGTAGTGCCACAGGCATTCAGAAGATGCCTGCTGGATGAAGCCTCTGCTGGTGCTTCTCTGCCCAGGATGTCCTGTGAAAATGTAAAACAAACAAACAAACAAGATATACCTGAAGGAGCGTCTCCACCCCCATCGTTCTGCCCGGACGCTGAGGTCCAGCGCCAAGGGCTTTCTGGCGGTTCCCTCATTGCGAGAAGCAAAGCTACAGGGAACCAGGCAGAGGGCCGTCTCAGTAGTGGTGCCCGCCCTGTGGAACACCCTCCCATCAGATGTCAAAGCGATAAACAACTACCTGACACTAAGAAGACATCTTAAGGCAGCCCTGTTCAGGGAAGTTTTTAATGTGTGATATTTTAGTGTATTTTTTGTCTCTGTGGAAGCCGCCCAGAGTGGCTGGGGAAACCCAGCCAGATGGGCGGGGTACAAATAATATATTATTATTATTATTATTATTATTATTATTATTATTATTATTATTATGTATTAATATAAAACTATGCTTGAGAAAGAAGTACAGCATTGGGCTTGACTTTAATATTATAAACATAATATAAAACAGGCATGTTTCTTTATAATTTTGCATATGATTAGTGGAATTTAAAAGCAACAATGAATGAACAGGTCAGACGTAAGCAAATGCTCCCTGCAAGAGGCAGTTTGATGTGAGCAAAGTTTGGACCCTCCAAGTGTCCCTGTTTTCCAGGGACGGTCCTGGATTTACAGAAGGTGTTCCAGTTTCTGATTTGATCCTGGAATGTCCTGCTTTTCCTTAGGAAGTCCCTATTTTTATTGGATAAATGTTGAAGGGTATGGTAGGATGCCCCTACCATATGTATTCCCGAGCCAAGGAGATAAGTAATTATACAACCTTTAGAAGACATCTGAAGGTAGCCCTGTACAGAGAAGCTTTTTAATGTTTAATGTTTTATGATATTTTTAAATTTGTTGGAAGCTTCCCAGAGTGGCTGGGACAACCCAGTCAGATGGTAGGGTATAAATAACAAAATTGTTGTTGTTGATGATGATGATGATGATGATGTCCCTATTTCCATCAGAGAAATGTTGGAGGATATGGAAGTTCAATCCAGAATAGCTTCTTCCTTTGCCCCTGTCCTCAGCTCTGGCCCACACAGTCCCTTGTTCTTGGCGCAGAGCACATTCTTATGGTACAAGTTCTCCAGGAAGAGAAAGGGCAGCAATATATTGCCTCCAGGAACAAAAATATTTTCTTTCGTCAATGGAAGTCTGTGCGCTGTTTTAGAGTTCCATTTAAATACTCTCAAGCTGGTCATGCAGAAAATGCAGAAAATTTCCACAGCCGAGACATATTTGGCAATGAATAGAGCAGCTGCCTGGCAACTTGGAAAAGCTAGCCAATTGTGGCTCTTTCTTGCCAATATTTACGCACTTAACTTTACTCACTCATTCCTCTTCAGCCCAAAGATAACACACATTCGCAAAGGGATGCGGGCTATTGTCTAAACACATAAGCCCCACTCCTGCAAAGTCTTTGAGTGGCCAAGCTGATTTCCCTGGAATTAAACATTTTTAAGTGGAAACATCTATAAGTGGAAGCAGATCACATCCTAAGCAAGGTTTTTTTTTTTCTTTTCCTCCCTGCAATCTTTTCTTGTATTGTTTTGTTGTGTTTTTGTTTATTTATTACATCTTCCCATACTCAAGAGGTGGAGGTGGGTAAATCTTAAATCTGCCCTTACTTTCTGAAATATTCAGGGTAAAATATTTAAATGACTGCTACATTATACATTAAACTCTTAGATAAGTGTTCTGCTGTAACCTGATTTTCCCCACAGTGACATCACTATTATCTCAGACAATGAGCAAAAGGAACCAAAGTCCCCAAAACTACCGATACTTGAAGCTGAATGTACAGATACGGAAACCTTTTTTAATATGAAAAAACTAGCCCTTCTTCCCCCCACCCCCAGCCCCAAAATTCAGACCTGAATGCTTTCAGAATTTCCTCTCCAACTCCTTTGAGTTTTTAATGATTTGGATAGCGTGGGTAGTAGAAACAGATGCTATCAGATCTGCATTTTGGCGGACGATGAAGCAGCAAAGGCTAACATATTCATGCTGTTTGCAAACTGAAATACACTATGGTTCATCGTTCCAAAACACACTTAGCCAGGATAGAAGGTTTCCAGCATTTGATGATACTCAGCGATATCATTAATATCTAAATATACCTTTGCATTACTGGGGAGAGTGCACATATAGCATACAGGCATGAATAAAAATATTTAGGCAGCAGTAAGGAAAGTGCAAAGGCGCTTCCTGCTCTATGACTGTTAGAGACATTAGGGCAGCAGGGAGTCCCAGAGATAGATCAAAACCAATTTTTAGGCTCCCTTTGAGACCGAGCTAAGAAGTAGAACAGTCTGGAGGAGGATTATATAGGACAGGGGTGGGGGGGTTGGTCCAGAGAGAATCACAGGGGACAGGAAGGGAAAATGGCATATCCCACCTCTGGAAAGCTTTGAAGTAGGCTAGACATAAGAGCTGATGGCCCTGATCCAACTAACATTGGCTGGGGATAAATTCCTGTGGAAAGCACTGGGGCAAGTTGCATGAAATTTAACTCGGCCCACTGCTTTCAACACAGCTTGTTTGTTTGCCTAAATTAATTGGATGGTGTTTTTCAATTCAAAGAGATATCAAGCAGTTTTGGAAACAATAAAACAAAAGCATCATATAGCAAAATATAGTAATAAAAGCCATATCAAGAAAATAGCAATACAGTATCTGCATCTCTTATTATTAATAATAGCAGTAAAATGTTTATGATTTTTATTTTATGGAGGTGTATAGGGTGTTAGGGGAGGTGTGGTACCTCTGGTGGAAGACACATCATGCTTCTTCTGGGGTAGTTTGTCCACCTTTGGTCCCCACCCTGCACTCAGATCTCTCATCTGTGGCCCTCTAGAAGCTGTTAGCATGCAACAATGGCCACACTCCACGAACTGGCTTCAAATGGCCAGCTAAACCAGGTGAGGGTAGCCAATGGGTCTCAGACCCCCAGTGAGTTAGGGACTTCCCCTGCATGCAAAGACAGGCTCTAGCAGTTTGAGTAGATGAGACTAATAGTGGGTCCAACAGTCAAGGAGGTGGTTTCTGCACTTGCTGTAGAGGGAAGTGAGGGGCAGATGGGCATCGTCAACCTGGGAACGTAGTCCATCTAGAAGGGAAAACCTGGGAAAGTAGCCCATCCAGGAGAAAGAACTCTGATCCTAAACCTCCACTGCTTTGTGGGACATCTTTGGGAGAAGAAAAGGCTAAGCAGTAAACCCAATACAAATCCAAAATGGAATCCTCTAGGCACCATATCTGCTACCTTGAATTAGTTGGATAAAAGGAGGAATACACATGCAATAATAAATAGAAGATGATAGAGAGAGATAGATAGATAGATGATAGATAGATAGATGATAGATGATAGATATAGATGATAGATAGATAGATAGATAGATAGATAGATAGATGATTGATAGATAGATAGATAGATAGATAGATAGATAGACAGATAGATAGATAGATTTGGTTTAGCAAAAGGGTTCTTCCAAAAAAGTTTTATCAGCTACCCATGAGGATTAGAAGGTGACACATTGAAATTTTGCAATGTACATTTTTGCGGGGTTTTCTCCTGAATTTCTGATATATATTTTTGCCTTGAACTCTTCCAACTGTTCCCACATTGCCTTTTATATTTGCCTCCAAAACATAAACCTGATCCCTAGATCATGTTGACATTACTGATAGCATCACAGATGAAACATCAGGGATGATAAACAAGACAAGGCATAATTGGTTTTTGCTTGTGCAGGGTGGATTGGGGAAATCAATATATACCCACTGGGGCAATAAGGAAAACACTTGAGAGTGAGTCAATATGATTTTCAAGCTGCTCCAAAAGTATAACCAATAATAGAAAACTGGAATCAAGGGGGGAAATGGCCAGAGACCACTTGATGGCATCCATTCAATGGGGCTGGAAAGATGCTGTAGCTTCTATGGTTGCAGAGGATTATTTTTTTGCTGAAGGAACAAAATGCAGAAATAAGATGTCCCTTTTAATGGAGGAAATTAATGTGATAGGAATATACCTTTTCTTGTGAAAACAGTTTGCGTGTTTGAAAGAACTGGAAAACCTGGCATTTGACATTTCAAAGAGGTGTGCAAGGGGTAAGGAGGCACTTCAAGGAAGACCTTGAGATGATTTAAGCAGATAATAGAATCAAAGAACTGTAGAGTTGGAAGGGATCCTGAGGGTCATCTACTCCAACCCTCTGCAATGGAAGAATCTCAACTAGCTCATGCATGAGAGATGGTCACGCAACTTCTGCTTAGAAACCTCCAAGGAAGGAGAGTCTACAACCTCCTGGGGGAGACCGTTCCACTGTCAAGCAGCTCTTAGTGTCAGAAAGCTCTTCCTGATGTTTAATCGGAATCTCCTTTCTTGTAACTTGAAGCCACTGGTTTGAGTCCTACCTTCCATAACAGGAGACAACAAGCTGGCAGCCCTTCAGAAAGTTGAAGATGGCTGTCATATCTCTTCACAGTCTCCTCTTCCCCAGGCTTATCATACCCAACTCCCTCAACCGCTCCTCATAAGGCTTTCCCTTCACACCACACACCATCTTAGTCGCTCACCTCTGCACGTGCTCCAGGCTGCCAATACCCCTCCCAAATTGTGATGGGTTAATACGAAATATTTAGTGAAAATGAATAAAATAGGGGGCGCATGCAGAATGACAGTCCCCTTACTTGAAACTCAACCCTGAGCAACTGAACAAATAGCAAAAATCCAGAAATTCTGCTCTAACTGTGTTTTCTGAAGCTGTTTGTAGAAAGTGAGATGAACCTGCAGCATCAGGCCAATGGCTCCTGCAGTGCATCATCTTGATCTCACCATGCTACCCAGTTGCCTATGGGAAGCCTGAAAGCAGGACCTGAGCACAGCAACATTTTCCCCGCTTGTGATTCCCAGCAACTCATATTCAGGCGCATACTGTCTCTGACAGTGGAGGCAGAACATACAAGACCTGCCTACTCTATGCATCCAAACCCAGAGATGGATTAAGACCCTTAGAGGCATGAAGCACTGAAAAGATTATAGGGTTATCCTCCACCATGTTATTCAAAATAAAAGCAATACGAAACCAGAAAACAAAATTTCATTTTTCGAAATGTCACAAAACTTACATGTATGCTGAAATCGAAATAGCCACTTTCGAGATTTTCTGAGTGCAAAATTCTGGATAAGTTCATCGACTCGATGAAGCACACTCGCTTCTGTGCACAGTATGGAAAGTGAATCAAGTCTGTCTTGGCACATGGTTGTTCTCTGAGCGGTTATTTTCAGCTGGGAGAAAGCACGTTCCGTGCATCAGTGAATAATCACCAATGTTAGAAATTTATGCAGTGCAATCTCTGCATTTGGAAATACATATTGTATTCTGTCTTTTACTATTGTGTCATGAAGATCAATGTGCCTAAATTTCATTTGTCCTGTTTCATTGAACTTCATTTGCATATTGCAGCGGAACTGCTGGAGTCCACAAACTGAATTATGTTGGTTCATATTCACTTTTTGGGGGTCCTTTATTATTTCTTAGTTTGGCTTCATTTTCTCAACTCTCCCTCCTTCCGCAGCAGGCTGCACCCCTGGGAAATCTGCTCCTGAGCATTGGAAGATTCTCCAGAAAAGAATGGTATGTGGTGTGGAGGGTTGGAGCAAGTATGAGGGTGTCAACATACAAACAGGCTTCTCCCCTTATAGAACCAGAAGTTTCCTTCCTCCCCTTATACAATACCATCTTTGGATCTGAGCCACTGATACTACAGATGCAATACAATATTTTATAAAGCTTAATAATAATAATAATAATAATAATAATAATAATAATAATAGAAGAATAGTCACTTTCTGGATTACTCACGTACCTCTCATCTCATGGTAATTGGATTCTAGTCCTCTAATGTCTTGGAGAAACCTATTTCAGATCCTGGACACGGGGCACTTGGCTGCTCCACTCTGCATTTATCGATTCTTCTTGCAGGCCTAGCTTCCAAACTATTACTCTTTACTCTCTGCTTAATAACTGTCTTTGCTACCTGCTTACGAAGGCTTGGGTTAGAGGTTAGAAAGTAGGCATTTTGTCAACAACTTGAATGGCAAAAGAGTCTGGCTGAACATTGCAGTGTGTGGGAAATGCTGTTCTCTCCCTCTTCCTTCCAACAGGCTATTTTATCTTCACAGTATGATCCAGTGGATTGCAGACTTCCTAAAGCAGCAGGTCACTCTCTTGCCTGCTGTTTCCCACCCTTTGAAGAAGGAAGAGTACAAAAGACTGGAGCAACTGAAAACGTATGAAAACCCTCCTAGACGTTGGCTAGATATACTCCTCGTTCACTCTGGTGGTGACTAGTGAGTGTCTCGCCCCATAATTTTCTTATGAAGGTAGTTGAGACATTCAAGAACCGTCTTTATATAATGAGCCACAATTTTTCTGTGGGGACTCATTGGCTTGGATAATGTAACAAGTGACCTAGTTATGGCAGCAGCTACCCACAAAAGATTGCTTTGACACAGTGGCTGAAGCATGTGCTCCACAATTACAGAAATTGCTGCTAGAAAGTTGTATCTGTGAAGTTCAGGAACCATACATGGAATTCCGCAATCAAACGTATCTGTAGCGAGAGTCGGGGTAGTCAACAAGGTATCTCAACATGGCGCTCTCAAAATTATATTTTAAAAAGGATGCATTCGTACGAACAAACAATATGGATACTTTGCCCATTATTACTGAACAGGGCACCAAACAAGGATTCCCCCTATGTCCCTTTCTCTTTCCCCTCTCCCTCTCCCTGGAACCTCTAGTGGAAACTTTAAGAGTAAAACCCCACATAAGAGGATTACTTCATCAACCTCTATGCAGACAATATTATCTTAACGTGGAAGGATCCTGTCAATGCAATGCTGATGCTCCAAACAGAATTGGGTCTTTCTGAATATATAGCCAGCCATCATATAAACTTTGAGAAGTCTTACTCACCTATTTATTTATTTATTTATTTAGTATCAGACCAACTGAGCAATTGTGTATACATACGGATACGTTTGTGCTGTAAGGCATTCAGATCCTTTGGAGTGCAAATTCTCTGGAAGTTGTCTAGACTTTTTACCTTGAATTTTGGACCATTGTATACAGAAATGAAAATAAGAAATTTAACAGATGGATGGGTGTGAATGAGAACTCAGTTTTCAATTTTAGGATGGATTTCTGCGGTGCAATTGAAAAATATCCCACAATTTTCCTAGTTATTTCAGGTTCTCCCTATCCTCCTCCTTCAGATCACTCTTAAATGGTGATGATTTATGATTAAATGATTATGTTTTTCAAGGTAGAAGACCATGATTTTCTTTAAAGATGTCTTACAGAAAAACTGGGGAAGGAGGAAATCTACTGAGCATCACATTAAGATTGGTTACATAATGTTGAAAAGAAAGGGGGAAATGATGGATTTAGAAAACAAAATCTTAAAAAATGATTCCATTTCAACCTTGCCTTTTAAAATGGTAACCAAGAGAGTGCTGAAAATATTCATAAACCATTCTACTTCCTGTTTTTCAGAATTGGAAGTATTGGCAAAATTACATCTTTGTATTATGCTCGCCCCTAATCCCGCTCTGCTCACATCCTGTTGTAAAGGTCTGTGAGCCCTTAGGAAAAATGCTGTGATTACTAAGACCCAGCATGGGTTTCTCAAAATTTCTCAAAATCAAGTCATGCCAGATGAATCTCATTTCTTTTTTTGATAGAGTAACCAACTTGTTGGATCAAGGAAATGCTATGGACTTAGTGGATATTGATTTCAGCAAGGCTTTTGACAAAGCTCCCCATGATATTCTTGCAGAGTAGGTGGTAAAATGTGGGCTGAATGTCAAGTATTTGCAGCTGGTTGACTGACCGAACCCAAAGACTTCATGGTTTCTCATCATCCTGGAAAAATGTGACAAGTGGGGTGAAGCAGAGTTCTGACCTGAGCTTGCTGTTGTTCAATGACTTTATAAATGAGTTTGATTTAATTTGTAAATGACCCCTGAGCATTAGGTCCAGTCGGGACCGACTCTGGGGTTGTGGCGCTCATCTCGCTTTATTGGCCGAGGGAGCCGGCGTACAGCTGGTCATGTGGCCAGCATGACTAAGCTGCTTCTGGCGAACCAGAGCAGCGCACGGAAATGCCGTTTACCTTCCCGCCGGAGTGGTACCTATTTATCTACTTGTACTTTGATGTGCTTTCGAACTGCTAGGTTGGCAGGAGCAGGGACTGAGCAACGGGAGCTCACCCCGTCGCGGGGATTCGAACCACCAACCTTCTGATCGGCAAGCCCTTGGCTCTGTGGTTTAACCCACAGCGCCACCTGTGTCCCGATTTAATTTGTAGATTACACCAAACTGGGAAGTGTAGCTAATGACGCAGAAGATGGAATTGGGATTCAAGACGACCTTAACAGATTGGAGAACTGGGCCCAAACTTAACAACATGAATTTCCATAGGAACAAATGTGAGGTTCTATACTCAGGCAGAAAGAACATGCAATGAGGATTTTAATCAGAGATTGAATTTACGTCTGTCATGGATGCTTTAGTTAAGATTCCTGCATTGCAGGGGCTTGGACTAGATGACCCTCAGGGCCCCTTCCAACTCCACAATTCTATTATTCTACTGCCTCTGCTTTTCTTGTACCATGCATTATAGTAGCCCAAGAGTGAGAGATGGCATTTGATTCTGCTACTGCAATGTCTCTGCTAATTTGGTGAAGCGGCTTTGCAGGAGTCACCATGGCAAGTAGCTGCCTGAAATTTGCTCTGTTTTGCTTTTCAAACAAACCTGTTTTGGCAGGAAGTCTGACTAGGAAGAAGAGAGGAAGGAGGGGAGGGAAAGATCCCTTCTTCCCACTCGGTTGTAGTGTGTGGACTACGCTTAATTCCTCTCCTTCCATCTGTATGCTCGAGGCAATAAGCCCCACCAGTAAACCTTTCACCTCTCACATTTTCTATTCAAAGACTGTCAAGGCAGATGGCAGTAAATGCCATCTTTATTGAATCATGATCCTTAGTACTTTACCAGAAATAAGCAAGTATTAATCAAAGTACAAAAGGTTTGGGCAAGGGGTGGTGGAGAAAATTCAAAAAGGACAGCTTTGCAAACCTGAAGGAACAACCCAGCAGGCTGCTTAGAAGATTTGCAGGTGTGCACGCATACAGTCTTCCAGAATCTTTACATTGCTTTCTGAACGTAGTGCACACCCTCTGCCTGCTTGTTTTCCTTTCTAGGTTGACAGGAAGAGTGGCTATAAATCTCAGATTGCATATTTATTATTAGTAGTATTATTATTAATTAACCACCCTTTCACTCCCTCATTGGCTTTGTCACCTCTCCATCCTTTGCCAGGTTTTTCTTGCTTCCTGACACCTGGATTTTATATTTCTCATTTCTCATAGCTTGATTTGGCTTGGAGTGTTGAGAGTCCTGCTCAGGGCCTTTGGGGTGGTTGCTGCTTTTCCCCAACCTCAAGAGCAGATGTAACATATCAGCACAGATTTCCCTTTCCACATTCAGTATAGTTAGTGAAGGAAGAGTGAACCCAACTTGAGGAACCTTTTCTGGGTGGAGTATAGTTGCAAAGATGAAGATTTGGCCAGTCTACAATATATATATTGTCCAAGGTTTGCGTCTCGTAGTTTGTTGTCCCCATAACTTTAGCAAAAGAGACCTCCTACATTCATTAGTGAATGGTGCACAAACATTTGCATGTGTGTTACTTAATGGGAAGTACAGGAGGATGGACATGGATGGCAAGGTCAGTGCAGTGCAAACACATGAGCAGGAACACAGGATTGGCTCCCCCAGTGCATCTGTGCTATGTGAGTTTTGTTGTCACTTTGCTGCTTACTAAGGATTACTGCTGTTCTTTGCCTTTTGGCAAACACATGAATGCATTTGACTTTTAGTCTTTTCTGAAATGTTACAATTTTGTTGTCTGAAATCTTCGGAAATTGTATTTTATAATAATAATAATAATAATAATAATAATAATAATAATAATAATAATATGTATCCATTTGCCTTGGGGACCTTTTTTGGTGAAAAGGGGCCATAGAAATACACTGTAAGATAATGTAACATAAACATACAGAGAGTTGAACTAGATCAACTTTTCCCAATGTGCTGCTTTCCAGATGTTTTGGACTACAGTGCCCATCATCTCTGATGACTGGCCATATGATTGTGGCTGATGGAAGCTACAGTGCAAAACATTGAAGAGTACCAGATTGGGGAAGGCAGAACCAGACGATAACCAGGTAAAATTCTTGCTTTAGTATTTGGTTCATTTGGAAGCAAATCGGATGCCAAGGTTAAAGCACTATGACACTGGGTAGGGAAAAACAACAGAGCAACAACATTTGAGCACCTTGCTAGCTTTTCTATTTTCTGTAAAATACCATTTGCTTTATAAAGACGACTTCACTAACTAGCAGCCAGCCAATGTATTTGCCAGTGCTCCCTGATGTGAAAGGTTGAGACCCAAAAAAGGCCTATCAGCTAACTTTACACATGGAAAAAGTAGCTAGAGCATGAACGTTTTGTGCCATTTGGGGGATTGTCAACATCATTGCATTTGAAGGCCATCTTTGACACCATGGAGACGGGGTTGTTCCTTGACTTTCCAGGGAGCTCTGGCCTAGAGGATGGTTAGAGTGCAAGTGGTGCAAGACTCAATGCAAGTCCAGCAAAAAATCTGCTAGCGTATCTAGTTATACATGTTTATGGCACTGAAGGAATCAAAGAAGGCTTCCTTGGCTGATTCCATTGAATCTTTGAGTAGCATCCAACAGAGCTGCTCCAAGTTGTGTGGGGTTTATTAACACCTACCCAAGTTAAGACAATTCTTCTAGGCATATGGCTTATCCCAAAAAATCCTGGGGAGTGTAAAGGTAAAGGACCCCTGGACAGTTAAGTCCAGTCAGAGGCGACTATGGGGTGTGGCGCTAGTCTACCCCTCACTGAGCTACAGCTCTCTAAACAAATGATGGTTCCCAGGAATCTTTGGGGCAAGCCATGTGTTTTAAATGTATGCTGTGGATGTGACCATAATAATTTATAATAATAATAATTTATTATTTTAACCCTGCTCATTTGGCTGGGTTTTCTCAGGCACTCTGGGTGGCTTTCAACAGAACATTAAAAACAGAATAAAACTTCAAACATTAAAAACTTCCCTAAACAGGGCTGCCTTCAGATGTCTTCTAAAAGTCAGATAGTTGTTTCTTTCCTTGACATCTGATGGAAGGGTATTCCACAGGGTGGGCACCACTACCAAGCAGGCCCTCTGCCTGGTTCCCTGTAACTTGGCTTCTCGCAATGAGGGAACCGCCAGAAGGCCCTCGGAGCTGGACCTCAGTGTCCAGGCTGAATGATGGGGATGGAATCGCTCCTTCGGATACACGGGGCCGAGGCTGTTTTGCCCCTGCAAACTGTCAAGGATTGCTATTCATGGAGAAGCAGCAGAATGAGTGACTCTGGCCAAACGATAGAAATCCAGACCAGATGTAGTTTGACAGAAGCAAATCACTTAAGCTACAAAGATGTAGCAAAGAACAGGATCAAAAAACACCTTTCGCATACCCTTAAAAAAAACAAAAAAAAACATTTGCATGATCTTGCTTTATAAACAAAACATTATATTCTGGGAATGAGAAGAAGAAAAAACCAAACCATTGCAAAAATGGCTTCAGACAGGATTCACTGTCTCTGGGTTGTTTATGGCTAATTACACAGTAAAAGAAATCAGGTTTACAATTATGTTGAAGAAGGAGAAATTGGATACATAATAATGTAAATATAACGTCTATTGTACAATGGGAGAGGACTTTTGGTCACCACCATCCATGTCTGATTGGAAACAACAAGGTTTATAGACTTTCTGGGATGAAAACATCCTAAAACCTCTCCCACCCCCCCATCTTAAATGCTCGGTGAATGTCAATCTTCAGTATTCTTTAGTGGCTAGAAACAAATAGGAGAATTTCCAGTATATTTATTTGAGTATATTTTAACTAATGTCTGCATAGTTTAGTTGTATAATGCTTATGCCATTTACTACATTGTTTCAGATATGCTTGTAGATTAGATCAGTTATTAATTTGTGTCCAATAGATTAAACAAACAAAGCAAGATGGAAATTGCATTCCTTTTGGAAAGCTTTGAATTTACTAAACCAACATCAGGAGTAATTTCACCCTAGATTGCCGTCTACACTGCAAAGCTACTAAATACAGCAGTACTAAAAGCTGCCTTTGTTGTCAAGTGGGCCTTTTAAAGTTTACCTTCCACTCTTGTGGTATAGATTGGGGTGGGGTGGGAGGAGAGTATAAAAAATGTACCAAAAAAAAAAGATGGGGAAATCAGCAACACAACTACGATTAACACATGGGGAGTCTGATTGACTAATAATAATAATAATAATAATAATAATAAATTATTCATACCCCGCCCATCTGGCCACTCTGGGTGGCTTTCAACAGAGCATTAAAAACAGAATAAAACTTCAAACATTAAAAACTTCCCTAAATAGATAAGAATAAGAATAAGAATAAGAATAAATTTTTATTTATACCCCGCCCTTCCCGGTTAAAAAAACCGGGTTCAGGGTGGCTAACAAAAAATTTAAAACACTTAATTGATGCAACAAAAAACAGCATAAAATACAATATAAAACATGAATAACAATAAATTCAGAATTCAAAAATCAATTTAGGGGGGAAATCCATCCAATAAACATTAGATGATCACCAGGGCTAGCTGGCTAAATTAGTCCTATTTGGGCCAGCAGGGAGACCAGGGGAGAATTAGCTGTGGGATCCCAGAGCGGGTAATCTTCATAAAAAGGGGAAGGGAGGGGGAGAGGGAGGGAGGGAAGGAAGGGGAATAAAAGATCAGGCTAAGTTCAAATTGAAAGCCAGGCAGAATAGCTCTGTCTTCTAAAAGTCAGATAGTTGTTTATTTCTTTGACATCTGGTGGGAGGGCGTTCCACCGGGCAGGCACCACTACCGAGAAGATCCTCTGCCTGGTTCCCTGTAACTTCGCTTCTTGCAATGAGTGAACTGCCAGAAGGCCCTTAGTGCTGGACTTCAGTGATTAATGTGCTAGACAGACCTGTGTGGTGCTCTGGTCAAACTAGACTAGGATCAGGATGGCCAGGGTTCGAATCCCCACTCAGCCTTGAAACACAGTGGGATGCTTTTGGGGGGTCAGACATCATCTCTAACACTAAAATACCTCACAGGATAAAATGGGGAGGGTGCTCTGTAGGAGGGATCCTTGATAGAGAGGTAGGATATAAATGTAATGCCCAATGTTTTAATTTTTGTGGTGGTTTTGCAGATTACTACAGTGTTACCTCTGGTTAAAAACTTAATTCATTCTGGAGGTCCGTTCTTAACCTGAAACTGTTCTTAACCTGAGACACCACTTTAGCTCCCGCTGCTGCCGTGGGATGTTCTCATCTTAATATATAATATCTTAATATATGAGCAGACTTATCTGAAGACTACCTACCTCTGCATATCTAGAGCTATAAAGGTTAAAACCAAAACTTCAGGGGTTTTTTCCTAGATACAAGCTAGAGCCTTTATACCTTTTCTGTGCCTCAATAAATACTCTGAGCATAAAAAGTCTCAAGCATCAAATCCAGTTGAAGCCTTTGGAATTCTTTGACAAGAAGGAGCCTTCAGTTCATGTTTGTTTGTTTGCATGTTTTCATTCGTATAGTTCTGTATCTTACTAATATAATTAATGTTTGGTGAAAATACATATGTATTTTACCGACTATATTAATAATTGCACTGAGCAGTTTTTCTTTCCACCAAACTAAATTACCCTGCAGGTGTCCTTGGTAGTGCTTACCCTGAGGGGGTTTACATAAACAATCTGGTCGTCACTGAAACAACAATTTCCCCTTTCTTCAAAAACACGTACAGATTATGTATAAAGAGTGTTTTTAATTTTGGCGCTTATTGTGTTGTAAATGACTGGCGTCTCTGAATTAAAATAGTCTACAATAGTTGCAACATGGAGGGGGAGAGTGATTAAAGGCATACTGAACCACACATATTTCTCATCCACAATTAGCACCAAAGACCCCCAGAGTCACCCTTTTTTTAAAAAAAAGTCTCCAAAACAGGGCTGAAATATCCTTCCAGCTCATAGCTCTCTTTGGTACGATGTTGTGATGTTCATATAGGGAATCTCTATATTATTACTGGGCCATTTCTAAATTGATAGTCACCTCAGATACCCAGCAGGTGACTCATAAATACGTAAGCATATTCAGATTACTTTGGAGAAGATAGTCTTCATTTATGGTTTTTGGCCATCCTAATGTGATTTCCTCTCTCAAACAGAACTAAATAGATGTGTCAGAAGGGGTAAAATTGTTAATGGAAGAGAACACAAATAGTTTGTAACCCGCTGCTAAGGTTAGAAATGTCAAGGTTTTGTTGTCATTATCATGGAATAGAGGGTTTTTCATAATTTCAAATGCATTTCCATATCCACAGGTAGTCAGATAAGTGACCATTACCACATGTGTTGAAAAGGACAAGCAGGAAGAATGCAACTCAAGGGGGAGGATGTGTATTGTGGCATGGTATGTGGTGTTTTCTCTCCCCCCCACCCCATCTCACGTGCTTCACAGGCTTTTAAAGCAGTTTCCTGCTATGTATTTCACAAAATGCTGAATGTGGGTCTGTTTTCCATCAACGAAAAGCCTAAATAAATAAATGAATGAAAATCAAATGCGCACAAGGTACTGGAACCATGCTTTTGTAATAAATGAAGAAAATCGACTCTCTGCACATTTGGAGAAATATCAAATCAGAACTGCGAGATTTTGAAATTCCACTGGTTTAGTTGCAATATCATCAAGTAAATGGTGTTCTTTTGTGTGATAAGAAAGTAGGATTCGAAGACAAAAAAAATCTAGATTTCAAATCGAACTGTTGGAATGCAGAAGTAAATTGCTGTCTAAAATGTACAATGTTTTATTAGAATGGTATACAAAGGATGAGCAGACGAAAGAGGTTATGATAAAATGGGCAATAGACTTTGGGCATAATATTGAATATGATGCATGGTTAAGACTATGGAATGAAAGTCTAAAGTTTACAGCATGTGTTACCTTAAAGGAAAATGTAATGAAAATGATGTATAGATGGTATTTAACACCGGTAAAGTTGGCTAAAATGTATAGGATGAGTAATAGACTATGTTGGAAATGTAAAGAGAAGGATGGAGATTTATATCATATGTGGTGGATGTGTGACAAGGTAAGATCATTTTGGGAATTGATCTACAATGAATTGAAAAAGATGCTCAAATATACCTTTCCCAAAAAGCTGGAAGCTTTTTTGCTGGGCTTGATGGGAGAGGAAATAGCAAAGGCAGATCAAAGACTATTAATGTACACGACAATGGCAAGAACTTTATTAGCCCAAAAGTGGAAGTTACAAGAATTACCAACAATGGAGGAGTGGCAGATGAAAATGATGGACTATGCGGAACTGGCAAAACTGACCTGCAGAGTTTGAAACCAGGACAAACTAAAATTCCAAAGAGACTGGAGTAAATTCATTGACTATATAAATAATAACTGTAGAAGTTTGAAGACACTAGAAGGATTGAAATAAATCCTTTATAAATAAGATTAAACTGTGAGATACAGATTTGAAAAGGGAAAGCTTGTTGGTGGAATGGAGGGAAGTCATAAGCTTGGCAGAGCAGTAGGGAAAGAGATTGGTAGGCGTATATTGGAAATGATTGTTTATTGTTTAAAGTGAAAGTTTAATAAAAAATTATTAAGAAAGAAAGAAAGAAAGAAAGAAAGAAAGAAATTCCACTGGTTTAGATCCTGAAGCTCCTATCCAAAATTTTGAGTGAAGAGGGATTCTATAGTCAAATGAAGAGTTTAAAAGCAAACTCTTTAAATAAAGGCATGTCTGTCAAAATTTCCATCAATTAAACTTTAACCCAAACTAGAGGAGACTACACTATTATAAATCACCCAACAGACAGGCACAGATCAGTGAAACGTGTTTCTGAAAATTTATAACAATGTCAGGTTATATCACAGCCTCAGTCATCACTCATGACATGATCAAGGCAACCTGACCTGATATGTCTTCTAATATATTTGAAACAAGCCCCACAGCTCCAAGTAAATCACAGCTTCTGAAAACTTTCTGAAGGATTTTCAAGCCTTTGGACTCATCCTTTAAGCCAGGTTTTCTTTGTTTGTAACTTTCCCAAGTAATTATAGTAACTTGTATGGCCTATGCTTGTGTGTATGTGGTCCAATGACATTTGGAATTACCCAACAGCTTAGCAGAACCATTTGCTTTGTTGATATAGTCACTTCAGGAAATGAGGTATGAAGTCTGAGCCTTCTCCACTCTAGTATTCCAGCAAAACACTCATTGGAAAGCCAGGTAACGTCATTATTTTTGGTCATAGTAGTGACATAAAATTGATTGTGCCTGAGTACATTAGATTAAGGCAGCAGTCCACAAATGTTGGTTCTGGAAACACAAAAGAATGGTGTTGATAGTTGGAGCATATTCTATGGAGTTAGTTTCTTGAAAGATAACTTTCAGTGTGTGTGTGTATATATATATATATATATATATATATATATATATATATATATCACCAATGATCTGCAGTATAGCCTTTTTTAATTGTTCTGCAGAAAAATGAACAAGCTATTCTATGTGGTATTTAATGATTGAGTACACAGACACCACCAGTCAATCAAGTCATCAGTGTACAAAAAAAGCCTGTAGAATCATAGAATCATAAAATCTTAGAGTTGAAAGGCACCCCAAGGGTCATCTAGTCCAACCCTCTGCAATGTCAGAATCTCAGCTAAAACATCCATGACAGATAGCCCTCCAACTTCTGCTTAAAAACCTCCAAGGAAGGAGAGTCCACCACCTCTCGTGGGAGACTGTTCCACTCTTGAACTGCTTTTACTGCCAGAAAGTTTTTCTGAATGTTTAGTCGGAATCTCCTTTCTTACAACTTGAAGCCATTGGTTCGAGTCCTACCCTCCAGAGCAGGAGAAAACAAGCTTGCTCTATCCTCCATGTGGCAGCCCTTAAGATATTTGAAGATGGCTATCATATGTTCTCTCAGTTTCATCTTTTCCCGGCTAAACATACCCTGCTCCTTCAAACGCTCCTCATAAGGCATAATTTCCAGACCCTTGATCATCTTAGCTGCCCTCCTCTGCACATGTTTCAGCTTGTCAACATCCTTCTTAAATTGTGGTGTTCAGAACCAGACACAGGACTCCAGGTGTGGTGGGCCATGACCTTCAGCAGGAAGGAGTGATGAGAAGACTACCTGTGCCCCAAGTCTCTTGAGCTCCCTGCCCAGTGTCTCATAGTGCCTTGCTATGTGTTGCAAGAGAATTAAAACAAACTAAAAAAGCAACAGAAGGACAGATCCTGAAGCTGAGGCTCCAATACTTTGGCCACCTCATGAGAAGAGAAGACTCCCTGGAAAAGCCCCTGATGTTGGGCACAAGGAGAAGGGGATGACAGAGGATGAGATGGTTGGACAGTGTTCTCAAAGCTACCAGCATGAGTTTGACCAAACTGTGGGAGGCAGTGGAAGACAGGAGTGCCTGGCATGCTCTGGTCCATGGGGTCACGAAGAGTCGGACACGACTAAATGACTAAACAACAACAACAACAAAACAACAGCAAGTGACTAAAAGAATCAAGTTGATAACCACTCTAAAACAATGGGTGAAGACACTGGAAAAATAAAAAAATATTTGCCTGATTATGAAATGTTGTAAAACTGGGTGCCAGATAAGCCTATCTGGCTTATAAGAGTTGGAGTGCCACCGCCCTTTCATTTAAGCTTCTCACCATGCCCCATATATATCTTGTAGTGGGCACAGTCTTGGGTTTGGAAATGGCAGAGCAAAATTTGCATTCCTGCTCAGCCAGCCACATTCACTTCCAAACCCAGTATTTTCTACTGCAGCTTGTGGGTATATCACCTCACAAACCTCCCCCACAGAAAATGGTCTACCTACCCTATAAGCCCTAGCAGACCCGAACTCTTTATACCTATCCCCCCATTTTTGCCTGTATGAAAGAAAGAAAACATAGAGAACATTGTTTCAGTACTGTGTGATTTCCCCAACGATGCAAAGGAGCTGCTTCAGGCTCTGCTAGGAACATTACAGTGGCTTATAATACACTGTTCTTGTTGGTTTTCCCTGTCGCAAAATCATTTAAAGTAAAATCATTTTATGTGACTCATGGAAAAAGCATCTGATTTTTGGTGTGTGTGTGTGTGTGTGTGTGTGTGTGTGTGTAATACTACAGGTTTAAGTCAGGATTTAATGTTAAATGGCACTTCCTTGACCTCCATCTTGTTGTGATCCATAGGAGATATAGGTTGTACCAGGGTTGCCTCCGGGGTGTTATGCTAATGACAGCAAGGCTTACCATAGTAAAGAAAATTGTGCTTTTAATGTAGGTGTGCATTATTATTCCTGAACCACTCATGGTAAGGTACTTGATGTTAGGCAGTGCTCTCTATGCATGCAGGCAGTATAGCTTGACCCAGGCAGCTTAGTGATCCATTTGCTGGCGCTCTTTGCACCACTTTGTGAGCTAAAACAGATTTTCTCCTTGCACGTTAGCCCACACCGTTGGACAAACAGCTAATTCCCCCTTACCCCTAATGTATATTACAAACCCTAAAATGGAAATCACTTATTTTTTCATTAGTCGAAACTCTACTATTAAATGCAGATGTGCTAAAATAAAAACAAAACAAAACAAAAAAAAAGGTGATGGTGCACAGCAGGGAGAAGCAGAGTGGAAAATGCTGCCATTTCTTACCACAAAATTAAAACAATGGGATCTGCTAAAGCCATTCCTGTTTGACTCAACGTCTGTTTAGAGGTAGCATTCCACTTCCTTAAAATACAATCGGCGATTTTGCTTTAACAGAAGGCATTGTGGGTCTCAAGTCACTTTTCATAAGGGGGGAAACAAGTGGTGTCTGAAAGCTTTGGCTTTGCTTTTAGGAACAATTCAGACATTAGTTTATGTGCTAGCTGGTATAAAAGGAGGCAGTCCAAAGTACTGTAGCGTGTTCATCATGTTTCATCAACCCAGAATGCATCATCAATAGTAGTAGCAGCAGTGTCATTTGGTACTGAATGTGAATTTTGATGTATCAATGCCTTTTTGTTGGGTTTTGGGATTCCTGGTATATAAATTAACTAAATAAGTGAAATATTTCCAAGGCATAGCCTTTATCATTCCATCTTTCTTCTTTGTCCTGTTCTACTCCACTGGTTCTTTTGTTAAAGAATTTATCCTTGTGTATTCTGGCCACAGGTTCTGCTCACTACTTTCTTACCACCTCAAATCTTGATGGTTTACATTCCCCCCTCAAAGAATTAACATTTTGCATTGATCTGCTTTAGATTGTTCCATATATGGCTCAAAGGAACTTTTCTGCAACGTGTGGGCTGAGAGAATACACACACACACACATTCTCTCAGCACACACGTTGCAAAAAAATTTCTTTGAGCCATTTTTAACCTCTCTTTCAATTTCACTGGCAAGGACATAAGTCTCAATCCATATCAGTTGTTCTATGTGCCATTAAAAAGCAGTATTATTACCACATTAGCTTTCGCCAGCTGAAACGAATAGTTTTATAAATTACTTTTCATAGGTGGTTTATTTCTTTATGTTTCTCTCTGCCTTTCTACCAGAAAAAGATGGATGGTTCTTCAAGCCCCAAACAAGGATATGGTAAGCCCGATTGCGGGGAAAATGTTCCTTAAGTTTGGTGCCCCACAGACTGAAATGTTTTGTTTAGAGAATGAATTAAATGTTAGTATCTCGAGACAACCTTTATGGTACAAAAATAGATCTCCTAATGATGGCAAGGAAGGATGATAAGGAAGGATGAAATACATCTTCATGACCATGAAGGATGATGGTTTTCAAGCCCATAAGCGCTTAAGATTTTCCCCCTTTCCCTCATTTTTCAGAAACCGAGTGATCCTTCTGAAATGGATGGCTAGGCTCAATGTAATGATTCAGACCAAAGTGACAGGGTAACTGGAAATAACCATTTCAGAAGCATAAAATACCCCCAGTGATTGAGATATAAAAGAGTCACTTTTAAGTGTTTCATTAAAATCTCAGCAAATACTATGCATAACAATTTACCGTACACTGCAGCGAACCCATGAAGCTGCTTGTGTAATAAATGAGGTTCATCTGTAGTAAATGACTTGGTGCAGTACAAGTGGCTCTAATCAAATTTGGGGACAGATGAGTTCTGTAGATTCAGTTTATTTTGCTAATTTACTACTGCTTAGTACTCATGGTGGATGGTCAATTGATATTATTTGTGACAACACTAAATAAAATAAGCAAAGGCAAAATAAGGCGGGTGATGTATTGCCGAGATAAATCACAAGGCAGAAGGTGGGCAGATGAAAGCCTACGGCAGGACCACTTAGCACACTCCATTTGATTCCCATTCGTCAGCTTCACTGCCAGTGGCTCAAAAGAGAATGCAAAGGTAAATGAGCAGACACACACACACACAAATGATTTACAGCACTTGAAAATAGTTCAATAGACTTAAATCAAATTCTGGGACTTTTCAGGCAGCAGATTTCTCAGAATATGAGGGGTTTTTTCTTTAAAAAATAATATATCGGTAGTGTAAAAACCTCACAGACATCTCAGCGATCTAGGATCGCTGCCAGGGCATGCCATGCAAAGGGTTTTTTTTTCAGGAGGGGGTTACTCATAAATATTAGTATATTAACATTACCGTAACTAGTGCTGGCATTGGCTTGTCTATTTATAAAATGGCAAGGGTTTTTGGATGCTGTTAAGGATTTTTTTTCAATCCTTTACCGGTCAGGAATTTGTTGCTTTGTGAAACTAAGAGCCCAACCGCAAGTGTTCTCATGTTGCCACCTTATAAATTAATTGGCAAAAACTGACTGGTTTCTTCCGAGAATTATGTTCAAGAAGGCTCTTTCAGATGAGGGTCTAAATTGTGTAACTTTCCTCACTATGCAGTTCTCTCTTCTGTGTAGGGGCATAAAGTGCAAGGCCAATGAACCCACACTCTGTGTTGGCTTTCCCCACAGTGTTAAATCCTAGCACATGTGCCACTGGTTTCGGAGAATTATTGCATATTCACTCTGAAGTCCAAGGAGGAGAATCCGTGGGACTGAGGATGACGGCTCAACTGGAAACAAGGAATGGTGAATAAATGAATGAGTTTGTTCTTGAAGGCATTCAGATATTAAAATACAGTGGTACCTCGGTTTAAGAACAGTCCTGTTTACGAATGATTCAGCTTACAAACTCCGCAAAACCGGAAGTAGTTTGCGAACTTTACCTCAGTCTAAGAACGGAATCCGAACGGTGGAAGGGCACCAGCGGCAGGAGGCCTCATTAGGGAAAGCGCACCTCGATTTAAGAATGGTTTCGGTTTAAGAACAGACTTCCAGAATGGATTAAGTTTGTAAACTGAGGTACCACTGTACTACAGTAAAAAACAACAACACCCAATTATATATACAGAAAGCTGTGTCTTTTATTACTTTGAGTTTAGACTGTATACATGTATGTATACAGATGTATACAGAACACCAGAGGATAGGTCATCTGTGGCTCAAAAAGTATTCTGGGTTTTTTGTCAATTTCTGAGCAAATCTTCATTCTTTGAAGGCCTTGATTCTTTATGCTATCTCCCTACTTTAGCTTCGTAAGTCCTCGATTTGCAAATAAGGGGCAGGAACTCAACAAAAATAAGAGAAAAGATGAAACGGTGTTTTGATTGTATATGTTAAAAATGTTGAAACTTAATAAAATGCAATTGAAAAAAGGGTCATAGAAATGGGCCAATATCCTTTTCATGATACTATCCACATGTACCAAACCTTCCACAAGCACAGGTGCTCTGAATGCACTTTGAAAATAACGCAAGGCTCTAAATTAAAACATGACTCTGGATACATGTCACTTTCAATATAATAGTTCAAGCTCTTAAAAATGTATTTTGTGCTACTTGCTTTCTATATTAACAATGGACTGGAGTTCCCATTAGAAACGGTTATTAGAACTCATTATTATTTAAAAAAAAATACTTTAAGTATAGTATTGGTGCTTTGCTTTTATTGAGCTCTTTCCAGGAGGTTAAATCATGCAGGGCTATCATTCACTTGCTTTTAGCTGATTTCATTCTCACTTGAACAAACCCAGAATAATATGTCTCCCACCTCTCTGGTCTGCATTCTTGTTGACTACAACAAAATAGTGCAAAGTAACTTTGATAATCAAACTCCACTGTTCGATAAATCATTTCACAGTATGTAGGGAAATAGGTGGGGGAAACTATCAATTGTTTTTTTTTAGTGTGCACAACTGCTTCAATTATTGAAATACCTGATGAAATACTTTGGAAGCAGGGATAAAATATTACCAACTGACAAGCCTTCCTGAACAGCGTGAATGTAACGTTTACATTTTTCAAAGGGTGTTTACTGGAGAGCACTAACATTTCGGGGTGTGTGTGTGACTTTTTCCAAACTTTATACAGTTGTACCTTGGAAGTCGAACAGAATCCGTTCCAGAAGTCCATTCGACTTCCGAAACGTTCGGAAATCAAAGCACGGCTTCTGATTGGCTGCAGGAAGGTCCTGCAGCCAATTGGAAGCCACAAAAGGCTCGTTGGACGTTCGGCTTCCAAAAACAGTTCACAAACTGGAACAGTCACTTCTGGGTTTGTGGCGTTCAGGAGCCAAAACATTCGAGAACAAAGCAAGGGAGGAGCTGGAGGCAATGCCTCAGTCGGAAGACAATAATGAGGTTGGTGGAGGGTGCTGGAGAGGTGCCAATTTTTTATTATTATTTTCTAAGGTGCCTTATCATTTAGGCTCAGTTTAGCTGGAAATATGCAAATATGTTCCTCTAAAATGTCCATATATATATATATATATATATATATATATATATTGTGCTAAATACCTAGACCCATATTTATCACTGACTAATAACTGTCTTGTGAATATATATAAAACAGACCCAAAAACAGATTTAGGGGTAAATTGGGAAAGGGAGATTCATTTCCCCACTACAGGCGTACCTTCGTTTTTTAACAGCTTAGCTCTGAGAAAAGGCGGAGGGGGTCCTTCTTCAGAGCTAGGAATTTCGAGTAAGGTGAGCAGGAGAATGCCTGTGCCACTGCTGTGGTTTGCTGTGGAACCAGATAAGGCTTTTTGAAGTTAGAAAATGTTTTAAAGTTCCAAAAGCAATTTAAGGTTTAAAAGCCTTTCTAGCCACCATAGCGACAGAATGGGGTTCTTCTGGCCATCTTGCCCAGAATGCCCGGCTATGAAGATGGACCCCTCAGTCCTTTCTGCCTGCCTCAGGCGGCACAATCCCTTTCACAAAGCCCATATAGTTAAGCACTACAAAACGTGCCTCTGATTTTTCTCATATCGTAAATTTAGAAACACGGACAGGTTGGAGGCAAATATTGAAACGTGTGTTCCGCTTTGAGTGATATTTGTTCAGTATTAGAAAAGAACCCATGAAAAGAAATAAGCGTTTCAGGGTCAAGCCGATGACCCTAAATGTATCTCTTTTGTATCTTCAGAAGCTTTTAAGCATAAACAGAAGTAGTGGAGTGGCTGTGAATTTTACAGTTGTTGATTAACCTCAGCTATGAATTGGCCTTCACCAAGCCATTGTCCCTCAACCACAGTTTACCAGCAGCCCAACTGCAAGAAGGGGCTGCTGAAAATATTGCTCTTGAAAGGATTGCTGAGATGATTCGTGCAAGGTGTTTTCAACACAGAAGACCTGGAACCCTATGCATACTTAAAAAGGTAAAGGTACCCCTGCCCGTACGGGCCAGTCGTGTCCGACTCTGAGGTTGCGTGCCCATCTCGCTTAAGAGGCCGGGAGCCAGCGCTGTCTGAAGACACTTCTGGGTCACATGGCCAGCGTGACGAAGCTGCTCTGGCGAGCCAGCACCAGCGCAGCACACAGAAACGCCGTTTACCTTCCCGCTATAAAGCGGTACCTATTTATCTACTTGCACTTAGGGGTGCTTTCGAACTGCTAGGTGGGCAGGAGCTGGGACCGAATGGCAGGAGCTCACCCCGCCGCGGAGATTCGAACCACCGACCATATAATCAGCAAGTCCTAGGCACTGAGGTTTTACCCATAGTGCCACCCGCGTCCCTTATGCATACTTACCTGGGGATAAAACTCATTGAAGTCAAGGTGACTTAATTCTGAGGAGAACATGCAGCAGAGAAAGAGGCTATGGGCACTACCTAACTGCACCCCTAGATAAGAAGATAACCGGAAGGAGGCTGTAGGAATGGGGAAAGGGGGGCTTGTAAGTTGCAGATCATGCCTAAATAAGTCCCGGAAAGGGGGAAGCACTATTCAGGAGATTCCTTTGCTTCAACACCTCGCTTCCAGAGGTAGCGCAGTGCTGGAAGGGAGGAGCAATAGGTTCTTTTCCTTTTGCATGCTGGCACCAGGAAAGGCAGAAGTAAAGTTGCCAGACAAAGACATGCTGGGCTGTATTTATTGGATACCAAAGTGCTCTTGGGTTGAACTACTGACTGACTATTGGCGGCAGGAGGATTGTCAAAAACCCTAACATGGGAAGTTTGCTGTAATGCCCAGGGAGATATATCTCTGGCATTGCTGGGGTAACTTGGAGAGAGTGCACTTACACTTAGGTAAAGGTAAAGGGACCCCTGACCATTAGGTCCAGTCGTGACCGACTCTGGGGTTGCAGCGCTCATCTCGCTTTATTGGCCGAGGGAGCCGGTGTACAGCTTCCGGGTCATGTGGCCAGCATGACTAAGCTGCTTCTGGCGAACCAGAGCAGCACACAGAAACACCATTTACCTTCCCGCCGGAGTGGTACCTATTTATCTACTTGCACTTTGACATGCTTTCAAATTGCTAGGTTGGCAGGAGCAGAGACCAAGCAACGAGAGCTCACCCCGTCGCAGGGATTCGAACCGCTGACCTTCTGATCGGCAAGTTTAACCCACAGCGCCACCCATGTCCGCACTTACACTTAATCCCCAATAAAAGCTCTGAACTGAACATCCCAGTGATTGTGGCTGTGTGTACAAAAGATGGAGGAGAACGGACATGGGGACCGACCAAGAGTCTAGCTCACCCCAATGGTTATCACAAGTTCCTCTTTAGGAACCACCATCACATTACAGCGTGATTTTAAAATGGAACAGGTCCACGAAAGCATGTACCCGACAGATCTGAGGGGATCACTAAAGCAGGGAATATACATGCAACAGACAAGAGTTTATATCCACTTCTCTCCTTTACAAAGAGGAAATCGAGGGACAAAAAAAAAAAAATCCATTAAATTTTGCCATAGAAAAATCAATGAGGATTTCAAATAGAATCGCAAACTCTAATCAGACAGTATATGCACAGCCTGAATAATTCATCTTATTCAAGAATTTTCACCTTTCTGTTATTCATAAGCTATCCTCCTACAGCTCGTGATCTTTATCTTGCTTATTCACTCGCATGTGCGTGCACACACACACACACACTATTGTCTTGCTCTGCAGTTCAAATTTTTCCACCTGTCCTTGACTGCGTATATATAGTCCTGTACATGGTTGCTCCCCATTTTGATAAAGAGAACCTCGGCTGAGTGTTGCCTGGAGATGTTTAGCAAATGGTTTTTATAGGCTGATGCCTGTGAATACTCTCTAACATTCAGTTGGAAATTGTAATCACGCGGGTGGGAATCTGAATTTTCACAATTAGTGTGGCTGCTGTGTGGGAAAGAAAGTTTTCTGGGGGCAAGGGGAGCCATAAGGCGATGGGGTTGTTTGCCTCCAGTAAAACTGTAGGGACCACGAGGCCCACTGAGTCAAATGTATTATCCCATTGGTCTGGGAAGGGTACTGACTGTGGGCGGAAACATTGAAATAGGCCTAACACCAGCAAGTGGGAGGAGTCGGGAAAACTTTAACAGCTATATTTGTTTGTGAACAGCAGATCAACAGCTCAGCATAACTCAGCATAACCCTGAGCTCACAGGAGGGTGTTTCTATTACAGACTAGGCATATCTTTTAAAGAGAAAGGCAACATCCACTACAATGACAATCCCACTCTCTGGAAAGATAGAGATCAAGAAAAAAGACGCCCAAAAGTTTGAAAGATAGAAAGTATGCAAAAAATGGCAAGGTGATTTTCTCAAAGAGCTTTAGAACAAAAATCCTTTTAGCTGAATATTGGGACAACAATTAGAGGATTAAGGAGGGGGACATGCACTTTGCCAGACATAGCCAAGAGCTGTTTTCTCCCAAGACTGTGACACAACCAATAGGCTTATAGACCATTCCGGAGTTAGTCCTAGGATCTGAACCAAGATTAATGAGACTGGAAGGAATAAACATCTAGAGTTTTGTACACAAACCATCAATCAATCCCACATGCATGTGCACTGGAATCATTAGCTTAAAAGATCAGGGTTGGGGATTGAGGCCAACCAAATGCACCATCTATAAACAAAATCAATAACTGTCTAATTAGCTGGTGCCCTGTACTACAGAAATTAAGACACAAGACATGAGCATTGACAGGACGTTTTGGAGATTATAATGGGCTTCAAATCCATTCCTGAAACAGTAATTTACCTCTGGTGTGGCAACTGAAAAGTGAACGTGATCTGAAACTCTTTTGACTGACCGTTTCACTGGTTTCAGTGACTGTTGTCATTCTGCCCCATCCTTCACCTTAATGAAAATCTCCTTTTGGTACATTATAAATTGGCTTAAAGTGTTGCTACTTAAGGGGAGAGAAATCTGAGCTTCCCAGAGAATGTATAATGACATTTTAAAAGTTGACCAGTCCACTGTTGTTATTTTTTTTATGACAATAATTATAATAAAGATATTAAATGTGGACTGGTCAATTTTTAGAAGGTCCCACACTTTAGCAAGGGACGCGGGTGGCGCTGTGGGTAAAACCTCAGCGCCTAGGACTTGCCGATCGTATGGTCGGCGGTTCGAATCCCCGCGGCGGGGTGAGGTCCCGTCGTTCAGTCCCAGCTCCTGCCCACCTAGCAGTTCGAAAGCACTCTTTTTTAAAAAAAATAATAATTTTTATTAACCGACCAATCAAATCAAATCAAATCACATAAATTCCGAATTACAAAGCCGAATTTTAAATTTTGTTGAGGGGACCCATATTTCAAGTTCCGAAGGGGGATTCCGATCATCTTCTTGTTCCTGCGTTAATGTCCAAATCAGTCCAAATAAAGTTCATAATTCTATCCAGTCTTATCTTGCTGTTTCCACATCTCATCTTGTTCGTATATTTTTTTCTCTTTTTTCTTTATGATCTCTTCTGATAATCTCCTTAAGCCGATAAACACCAATTATAATCCTGTGTGAATTTTTCCGTTCGTCCAATCCTTAAATCGAGATGGTTTCCATATATCATCGCTTTCATAAATAACATCGCTCTTTCCATCATTAATCGCAAAACTGTCGTTCTTAAGTCCCTCTGAGGAGTCTCACCCACAATATAAAAACAGTTCTATTTCTCCTCCCAGACTTAAGTCCTCCGACAGAACTTGCCAACATGGCTACGGTATTTTTAACTGCATTATTCCAAAGCCCTTATACATTCCACAATCTTCTTAAAACATGCTTTGGTTAGAAAATTTAACTCCACACAGTCATAAATCCACAGCTTAAGTCATTAAAATGACATTTCTGACTTGTGGGGGGGGTGGGGATTCTTGGTTAATCACTTAGAGAGGGGGAGGAAAGTTTTTTCCCCTCCCCCATCCAGTCCTTTTGCCATACCGAGCCTTGGCATATCTTCTCATGATTTATCTTGTTCCTCCGACCCGTCTTGTTTATCAGAGATCTCTTCAGTTAGCAGTCTTTACTTCCCCTCCTTCCTTGAAATATGTGCATTCGCTTCCTTTCCTAATTGTTTCTTTTGAAGTTCTTACAGCTAGAGGCGCGGATCAGAGACAGCGTCCAGGAGCGCCGAGATCCACAGGAGGGCATTCTGCCTAGTGCCCCCATCCCCACAAATTCAGGGGTGGTATAGGGCACAGCAGGCAAGGGCAGCCCCCCCCCACAACCTTGGGGGGGTAGGGAGGCTACTTACTCCCATCACAGCCTCCTAATTACCTCGTGTGGGTCGGAGAGATGTTATTGTCAACCATCTTCCGATGCGCCCCTAGTGGCCCCTCCAGTTCGAAAGCACTCTTAAGTGCAAGTAGATAAATAGGTACCGCTTTATAGCGGGAAGGTAAACGGCGTTTCCGTGTGCTGTGCTGGTGCTGGTTTGCCAGAGCAGCTTCGTCACGCTGGCCACGTGACCCGGAAGTGTCTCTGGACAGCGCTGGCCCCCGGCCTCTTAAGTGAGATGGGCGCTGAGATGATTGGCAGAATCCGAGACCAGGGAGAAGAGTTGGTGGAAGAAGATTGGAGGAAATTTAAAATTTATTTACAGAAGTATTGCAAAATGTATGAATGCTGATGACATTGAATTAAAATGAAGGGGTTCTAGTAATAAGAGATAAAAATTTGAAATTATAAATTTGGGAGGTAAAATATATAAGGACAAAGTAGTAGGATACGAATTTGCTGAACTAATTGTTAAAAAGGGATATAAAAAAGGGAGGAGTGAGGAAGTCAGGAAAATAAGTTAATTGAAGATGAATAATCAGAAAAGAGTGATTTGTGTTTTTCTTATTCTATTTTTTGTGTGTCGATTGTTCTTTTTTCCCCCTTGTTAAATGTTTGTATTTTATGTATTGTGAAAGTTTGTATTGTTGTGTTTTATATTTTCTATGTGTTTTTATTGTTCTATCTTTCGATTGTTAAACTTAATAAATTATTACTTTAAAAAAAAAATTAAGTGAGATGGGCGCACAACCCTAGGGTCGGACACGACTGGCCCGTATGGGCAGGGGTACCTTTACCTTTACCTTTACACTTTAGCAACATGGTTGATGTCCCTATTTCAATTCTCCTCACATCCCCATAAGCACTGTGGGTTGGAGCTTCGCACAGCTATTAATAGAGAGTGCCAGAGTGGTAAAACTTTTGAGAGGAATTAGCTTGCTCCTCTGTGCAACTGGATTCAGAGGGGAAACGGGAGACTGTTTATGCCAAGTTTGAGGAAGAACAGTGCTTGCTGAAACTCGGGTGCTGAACGGCTGTGCAATATCCTCTTTCACAGTTTCTTTTTTGCTCCCCTCCCTACTCTCTCATACACACTTACATGCCGTCACACACCATTAATGATGTTATAGAAAATAATAGTCGCAGCAGAACTGCTTTTTTTCAGCCTCTAAAGAGTAAAGTGAAAGTCAATATGAAGGTACTGTTGGTGGGGAAACACTGAAGGCTGCAAAGTCACCGAAGATAATCTGAGGTTATTTCTAATGGATGTGAGAAACAGCTTTCTGGAGCAATCAATGATTGTTAAGATTTTTGGAGCCTTAACAACAGCAGATATTATATTCTTCCTTTGTATTGGGACTGAGGAGAAAAGAAACACACTATACCAATTTGTGCCTTCATTGACAACAGGCAATTTCTCCCCAACATTTTTCCTATGAGGGGGGAAAAACCTAGTCTGTTGCTCACACCCTGCCAACTTCATTGTTCTTAACTGATATTGTTAAATGGTACTTTTTTGCAGAGCAGGGGAGACATAACTTCAGACAAAATGTGCTCTGCCTGGCCCTGTGGGGGAACCAAGGAAGTAAAACAAAACACTTTGTGTCGTTAAAAAACAACAGAAAACCCACAGCAAACATTAAAATAAGGCCCAAGTGGAAACAAAACCTCCATTTAGAAAATAGAACAAATGGTTGAATGGGGTTTTAAAAAGAAGAGTGAGAACTAGAGGATTAGACTGTCTTAAAAAAACAGAAATGCAACTTCGACAAGTATAAAATAGAACATAAAAATAAAAGACCATCAAGTGCTTCAGAGCTGGGGACCAAAACCATAGTCCAAACCACAGTCCTCCAGATGCTGCTAGACTACTAATCCCTAACTATTTGCTGTGTGCTGGCTGGAACTGAAAGGAGTCCAACAACTTCTTGAGGGCCATATGCTAGCCACCTATGCTGTAGATAATATGTAACTATGGAATTGTTGTTGTTCTTGTTGTTAATCTACATATCACTTTTAATGCGTTCTCTCTCTCAGGACCACAAAACCTGAAGGATCATCTCTCCCCTTATAAACCATCACAGACCCTGAGATCATCTTCATGTGCCTCCTCCACGAGAGGTCCTAAGGGTAGCAACACCAGAATGGGCCTTCCCTGTAGTGGCTCCCCATTTGTGGAATGCTCTTCTCAGGTTCACCTGGCACCTTCATTATATATATTTTAGGCACCAGGTGAAAACATTCCTCTTCAACCAGGCCTTTGGCTGAGTAATATTCTGCAGCCTTTAAAATGAGTCTGTGGGAAGGGGGGTAGGTTTTTGCTGTTTTGTTTTTAATTATACACTTGTTTTTTATCCTGTATTTTATTCTGTGAACTGCCCTGAGATCTTATGATGAAGGGTGGTATATTAATCTAAATAATAATAATAATAATAATAATAATAATAATAATAATCAAGAAAGGCATGATTGTCACAATTTTTATAACATGAAGGTCTTTAAAGGAACTTCAGAACCGTGATAAGATTAACAGCATAATTACTCTTCCAGTTGCCTGCAAATTTCATCTAAAGAGAAACTGGAGGTGGATCAGTCTGAAATGAAATAATTCTTTTAAGGGTGGAGGATTTTTTTCAGAGGCATCACATATCTTTGTTGATTTTCTTGCCCATGAACTCCCAATGAATCCATGGCTGATATAAGTCATATCCATGGCTTCCCTTGGGCTACACCATGACTTCACACCAAAGATAGCAGCAATGTTGGGCTACAACTTCCATCACCAGCTCCAGACAGCATGACCAATGTTCAAGGATGATGGGAGTTGCTGACCAACATTTAGAGAGTAGTATATTGACTACTCTGCGTTGCACGATAATCTACATATGCATATATAAATCAAGATGAGACTGCTAAGAAAGAAAGCGATAGTGAAAAAAGGGGGTGCAAGCGAAAGGACAATGCAACCTTTGTTTTGTGTTTTCTCTTTATTCCAAAAAGAACGTTTGCTTAAATAATGGCCACATTTCTAAAGAAGGTAAAGTGTAATTTGAAAAGCTATTAAAATGGTTACAGACTCTTAAAAATCAAGGGCATACAAATATCCAAACGTGTTAAAGGAAGAGGAGGACAGCAAGCAAGAAATTAGCAGATATTCACAAGTTCATTTAACTTAGAAGAGACCCTTGGGGACTGGAAAGTGGTGAACATAACAAAGTTATTTAAAAAGAGCCTGGAGACATAACAGGAAACCAGAGACCCGTTAGCTGGATAGACGGTATGGAGAAAGTCCTAGAATATCAAGTGGGTAAACAGTTGAAGAAGCACAGCTTGATTAAGGATTGACAGTATGGGTGTTAGGGTGGGCAATGGAGAGGGGGGAGGGGGGGTTCACAGCTCACTAACTTTCTGGAATTCTTTGCGGAGATTTCTGGCAAGCCAATCTAAAGGGATGGAAGAGACTCTTACTGTATGAGCACTCTGAGGTCTCAGCAATAACAGCCATCACTTTTTTTAGAGAGAGGAGTTAACTCCTTCACTCACGGCATCGTCTAACTCCTGCTATACCAAAGTAAAATAATGTGAGAGCAGCAGGCTGTTAAAACTATGAAGAATTATGGAGGGGGATTTAAATGGGGGGGGGTGGAGAACCCTATCTGTCCACACAAACTGCACCTTCCTGCAAATTCTGCTGTGCCTGTTACATTGGCTACAAACCATACGATGTTGAAGTCAATGATATGACTTCAAGTGCTACAACGGTGACAATAATATATACTGAACTCAGTGTGGTTTATAGTGGTACTTTGGGTTAAGTACTTAATTCATTCTGGAGGTCCATTCTTAACCTGAAACTGTTCTTAACCTGAAGCACCACTTTAGCTAATGGGGTCTCCTGCTGCGGCTGCTCCGCCGGAGCACGATTTCTGTTTTCATCCTGAAGCAAAGGTATACCCGAGGTATACCCGAGGTATTATTTCTGGGTAACGGAGTCTGTAACCTGAAGCATATGTAACCTGAAGTGTATGTAACCCGAGGTATCACTGTACTGCATAATAGGATCGCACTGATGATAAAAATATATCTGAATCGAACCTGTATTTATTTGCAATTCACAATGTGGGGTCAAAGGGTTGGATCCAGGCTAACAGTGGAATCCTAACTATGTCTACTGAGAGGTTAGGCCTATTAAATTCAATGGGACATGCTCCCTAGAAAGTAGGTTTAGGATTGCCACCTAAATCATTTGCACTTGTGTCCTGGTGATATCCATGGGACAAGTTAGTTATGACTATTGATTTCAGTGGGATTTAAGTACAAGCAACAGGAATCCAACTGCATCCGCTTCAGTGGGGGTGGTGTGGATGGGTCATCAATCCACCTCCAACCAGCCCAAATCACTGCCAGTGGCAGACATTGTCACCCCAAATTTCAGGGGCGCCCTGTGCAAGGCCAAAATTCTTCCCCCTGCCTCTCTCCTTCCATTGGAGTAATTTCAGTGGAGCCTGTTCTGATGCCTCAGACGCTCCATGTCCAGTGTGACTGCACCAGTCACGCTCCCTGAGAGCCGCCTCTGCCACTGCAGTGCTCTCCATTTGCAGTGTGGCACCAGCTTCACTCCTCCAGGGAAGAGCTGACTGTTCCTGCTGAAAGCGTGGGGAAGCAGAAGTAACAGAGCGTTCTGTGAGTGAGATGGGGCTGAGCCAGCCTGGAAATGACTGAATCCTAAGCTGGTCTTTGGCCCAGTATACCTGAAGGAGTGTCTCCACCCCCATCGTTTTGCCCAGATGCTGAGGTCCAGCGCCGAGGGCCTTCTGGGGGTTCCCTCACTGCGAGAAGCAAAGCTACAGAGAGCTACGCAGAGGGCCTTCTTGGTAGTGGCACCCGCCCTGTGGAACACTCTCCCATCAGATGCCAAAGAGATAAACAACTACCTGACATTTAGAAGATATCTGAAGGCAGCCCTGTTCAGGGAAGTTTTTAATGTGTGACATTTTAATGTGTTTTTGATCTTTATTGGAGGCCGCCCAGAGTGGCTGGGGAGGCCCAGCCAGATGGGCAGGGTACAAATAATAAATTATGATACATTATGATGGTCCCACTTCCATCACTTGATGGCTCTGGGTTCCATCCAAGCCGAAACGCTGTTTCAGCTTCACTGAGCAGGTTTCGCCTACTCCCTTCCTTCAGCCTTAGCCAACATGACCAGCAGGGCTGTGGTGGGGGCTACACCACTTCATCATGCCCCATGGTTGCTCAACCAGGGTTAGAATCATTCTGCCTGGCTGAAATCCTGGGTGTTAAACCAGCTTTGGAACATACATGTATAGCTTGCGTTTGCCAGTCTAGAGCCAACCCCAAAAGTTTCACAACACCATCACATACAGGGGTTTTTTACGCAGAGGTAAATTTCACTATGTTCAGCTGGGCTTACTCCCTAGTAAGTGTGTTTAGGACTGCAGCTTTAGCCTAAACGTTTCAAGTGGCAACTGGAAGCTAAGCCAGCAGGACTTTAAAAATGATTAACAATTTCTGTTTTAACACCTGCTAATTCCAGGCTTTCGAAGCTTCCTTTTTAACATCTGCTGATTTACGTATGTATGCCTATCCTTCAAACCCCAGGCTGCAAAAAATGAATTTTTTTACATCCCTGGAAGGTAGATGAAATAGCCCTGCTGCACACTGCCCACCTGAACATGCCAGCTGGAAAGAGCACCTCTAGAACAACAAACAGTTGTTTCGCTTTCTTATCGGTCCAAGGAGCGCAAATCAGGGTGGAAAAGTGGAAGCGTTTAGATTTATGTGCTGCCTAAATTGTGGTTTTCACACAGTAGCTGGTACTTGTGCCTTTCCTCATTCCTTTACCAGACTGGAAATTGGTGTGTGCGGGCAGGGATATCTCTGGTTTCCATTCAAAGTCCAAATGTCATCACCTTTTCCACACACGTCAACAGTGATCCTGCATTCATATATGACTGGGTACTGTGCAACACTTTGTAACTGGTTCCCCCCCCCCACCGCCATCCAGCTTTTTTCAGCTTCATCCTACACACTTTTCCCGAGCCCTCAGAAGTGTTGACATGTTCTCTTCAACACCATATATCATAACGGATCCTAAAGGGAGGGTGAGAAAACGTGGTTCCGTTGTTTCCCCAGAGAGATTTTATTGGAAATAAGTAACCAATGTATCATCACAGAAAAGCTTTAAGCAGTGATCATCATGACAAAATATTTAAGGCAACCTGGGCCTTCTGTGGATTTTGCTCTTACTCATTTACAGTGAGGTGAATTAGATCTCTTACATTACACTGCACAGCTCCTCTGAGCAATATGGAAATATTAAGCAATGTTAAGCATGTGTTGAACATGCAGACCTGAAAGATGGGTGAGTTAGAAATCTGCTTGCTGACCAATCCAGTTGTGCTTTCAGAAGCGGTAAGCAAGGAGCTCACATCTCCCTCTGTGTTCCTCTAGCAGTTCCAACACCACAATCTGGAAACTACATATTTTCAGCTGCAAGGTTTGTAAAATGATGCCGCAAGAGAATGAAGTGTGGGAAAACAAACTGTACTTGACGCTGTGCAAGTACAGCCAGGTGGAATCTACACACATATGAAAAAACGCTTTGCAAATGCTTTTTTACTAAACGTTTTGAAATATATATTGAATTTGCCATAGCTCACCATCGCCATCCAGTGTCACATTTGTATATTGCGCTTTACAACACACTTAAAACGTTTTATTTGCAGCTGTATAGATGAGTCCCCGATCACAAAATGGCTGCAGCCTCAGGTTTCAGCTCTGCGCTTCTGTTCCCTGTCCTTGCTCCCGTCCCAGATGCTATGACAGAGTGTAAGAAATAAAACGTTATTGGAGTCTTGCAATGGTTCAAGTCAGGCTACAGGTACTGATGGCCAAAGGCACACCTAGAAAGTTCAAGTGCCAGGGATCTGTGACCAGATGAAAGCTGCACAGATGCCTTGACAACTGGTCAAGGCATTATGTGGTGAGACTCTCCCAATGAGACATGCAATTGGAAGCACGTGCTTCTCTGAAGGGTGTGTGTCTGTTGCCAACAGTGGAGGCAGGGCTGAGTTACTGATGATGTGGTACAGGTCAGTCCTGCTTGCTCTTCCTCATCCAGCTGTCCAGCCTCCTCATCTGGCTGGGTGAGGCTCTCTGCCAATGCAAGGAAATGGATCCACTCCATGGATGGGGCAGGACAGGGAACCAGTGGGGAAAAACCCCTTCCCTGGCCTCTAAAGGCAAAGGGAAGGCACCTGTCCTCCCTCTTGGACTGCTTGTCACTGAAGCTATCCTCTATTCTCCTCATCTGACATCAACTGTTAACTCAGCCCTGAGCCAGTTGGGCCTCACAACATTCCCCAGAATTGTCTCCTTCCACTCATGGATCACTGCAGTTTCTAAATTGTCATTAAATATTTTCTCTTACAGAAAAGATTCTTATCTAATAGATATCTAAAAGATTGCATCTAATAGATTTTCTTGTCACACTGTCTCTTGGTCACTGGCAAAACCTTCTCTGAGGTCTCCCTGGCAGCCATTTTGTGGTTTAACAGGTTGTTGTTGTTGTTTTTCTTTTCATGTTCATGTCCTCATCCATATGAGTCTAGGATTACATGCGTACAGGAGCAACACTTGTTTGGGTCTAAGTGACACTTGTGATATTTCTCTACACACTAAAGCCATCCTTTGCTACTGTAATGGAGGTGCTTTATATAAAGAATTTCATTCCCCCACCTTTTTTAATGTCTCCAATGTCCTGTGGCTTGTTTCACCGTTTTTCTATAAATGAATTGGCAGAAATGTGTGCATTCAGCCCCAACAGTGCATCAACTTCCCTTTATTCTGTCCCAATCTCAGCATAGCCCTGTAGGGTAGCTAACAGTGCTTTGGAAGCATATCCCAGAGGTCAACCTTTCTGCCGCAATATAGCACCTAATCTTGCAGAACCGGCATCTCCTGACACAGTTCCTGGTTCTCTCACAATGAAGTATTACAGCGCAGATACTTTGGTTAACTGCTTGAATGCTGTTTCATGGACTAGCATCCAGTAAAGCACAACTCCTTGCACCAATAACTGCCTTAATGGTGTTTTGAGCCATAAACCTCAGTGGATGCCAGTACCTGGTATCTAGGCCAATAAGAGGACTACCAGCTGTAGTCCATTCTCCAATAGCCCACCTCATGCAGGACCCATCTGTGCTGCTTTTTCCGATGTTGATGGCAACGTCTTCCTGCAGATTGTGCAGCTTCTGTCTACACTCTGAGCTCCTGCCCTTTTCTAACTTGCCCTCTGCATAGCACAGACAAGCTGAAGACTGTGACTGGAACCAGAAATGGCTTCAGCAAAGCTTTTCCTTCTAAATGAAGATAACAGTTAGAAATTCTTGTAGGCAACTGTAGGCTAGTTTCTTTCCTAAATCTAGCAAAACCATGAGGGACGGTAGCTGAGAGGCTAGTCATCTCACCTTTCTGTGAGTCACAGCTGCAGGGCTAGCATACGGGATCATTTCCTCATTCTTTCTCTCTGTTTGATTGCACAGTGGGTTAGCCCAACCATTGGTGAGAAACAGCATAAAATGTGATAAATTACACACAAAAAGACTGGTGCACCCCCAATACATCAATGATCCTGTATTGGGAAATTATTACTTATTCACACAAACACGCACCAAGCATATTGCAAATTGAAATTTCTCCTCATTCCTGTTGATGATGCCATTTGTTTTCCTTCCCAAATGTTGCTTATGCTGGTGACATCTCCACTGCCAGAGGCCTTTATGTATAACCTGTCTGCCACTGCACTCATTTTCATGCTGAAAGGAGCCTCTGCTTGAGCAAAAGGAAGACTCTCGCCCGCATGCACACACACAGTTGTTGTTGTTCAGGCTCTGTTTCAGAAGGTTGTTTCACCCATTTGTAATTGAATGAGACTTTTGTCATTTGTCAGTGTCTGTGATCCCTCCTGTAATATTTTGCTGATTTCTAGTATTTATCTTACTCACGGTGGTGGTGCAGAATGATAAACAAAACCTCTGTGCGCTTTAAGGAAAGGTTGCTTTGTCAAGAAGTGTTCCATTATATATAGGCGCACGTGCACACACCAGTCCCTGTAATTGTGTAGTCTCAAGAGGGGTCTCTTTGATGTGGAAGGACATTCTGGTCGGTGTGGAAAGCAGAGCCATATGTGTGAAAGAGGAGGGGGTGGAAACACTGAGGGAAAGACAAGTTCTGGAGTAGTTTTTGGAAGAAGGGAGATGGAGGCTGTTGTTTGTGCTCATCCTAATCCTAGCTGGAAGAATAAGCAGGTCAGGGAATGGGGAGAAGCAAGTTGCTGCTTCCATGTTGCAATTGTGGCATCTCCCGTCTCATTCTCTCATGTGCTGGGAGCCTTCCACTCTCACTTTCTATGCTACATTAAGAATATCAACACTAGCGAGCCGGTTACCCTGCGCAAAGCTTAATGGGTTCCATTTGCAAAGGGCTTATGAAAACCACTGTGTTTTTAAATAAAATAAAATAAAATAAAATGCTGCGTTCCTCCTCTGCGTTTTGTTTGAATTCCATGTTTGAACAAAGCCCAGAACGCTCCATGAAGCTCAGCTGAAAGGACAGAGTTTGGCCTGGTTTCAGATGGAAACCATGTAAAACTAGACACAGATGATTTCCATCATGGCTGTGGCTACACCTACAGGGCCCCTGAGAAACTGGACAAATAGGACCCCATGCACACATTAAATTCACTCATTCAAGCCCTATGGTTTCCTCCTCCTCCTCCTCTACGTTTTTATTAGATGCCTATTATTTTCCTCCACTTACCCCGCTCCCATTATTTCTGGAATATCCGAAAGGAAAAGCAGATTTCTCGTGTCACAGTTGCAGAATAGGAATGAAGAGGATCTATGAGCAACTGGAATGTAGGGTTCTCCCCCCCCCCCGGGAAATGCTTTTTGGAATTATACCTATGAAGGAGCACAAATTTATTGCACTGGGATAGAAAAGTAAATGTGTACATTTTGAAGGACAGCATGTGCACATCTCTGTGTGAGAGTCTATGTGCACATTGGCTGCCATGGGTGGAGACAGCAGGTGCAAGCCATCCCTAGGCCTTCCCTACCATTCTGCTTTATATGGGACAGTTCTTTCTTTGAAGGAAGCCTCCACTGGAAGGGCTGTCAAGTTCAAGTCTGGCTTAAAGACCCAGAAGCCTAAGAAGGGAGAGCAGCAGGGGGCCTTGGAGTTTATCAATAACAATAAGCATTTGGACTATAGACTGAGCTCTCACATGGGTCAACACAGTCTTCCTCACTATGGTGAGACGCACTTCAAAATATAGTAATTATTTCTACATTTCAACCTATACCTATAAGCTGGTGCAAATCTATGTCAACCTCCGCCATCTTTTTTGGTGATATAAAAGTGGTCACCCTGATGTATTATTATTTATTTGGGTTATATACTGCCTATATCCTAAAATCCAAGGGTGATGTATAACACTAAGAACATAATTTATGCAGAATAATCAGTGTTTCCCCCCCCCCCCGAAAAATAGGTGCTGGTACTCACCATGAAAATGTTACAGTAAATGTCACACTTTTTAACAAAAAAGAAGTGTTGGTACTGCATACCCTTGAGTACCCCTGAAAAAAAGTACGGAGCATAACAATATTAAGATTATGCTAATATTAGCCCCCCACATACACACATTTAACATGCCGTGGATTATTTAATGTCCGAAGGCTTGGGTAAAAAAGGAATGTTTTCACCTGGCACCGTGCAGCCAGGTGAGCCTGGGGAGATGGGGAGCCACCATAGAAAAGGCCCATGTTTACTGCAGTTTTCGCATACCAACATCTGGCAAGATTTTCTATCCAGGTTTTACTTTGGACTCAATTTCTCTTCATCAGGGGTGGCCAACGTGGTTTCCTCAAGATGTTGTTGGACCCTCAACTCCCATCAACCTGAGTAATTATGGCCAACAGTCGGGGGGACATTATTTATTTATTTATTTGTTTGTTTGTTTGTTTTAAATAAAATTTATATGCTGCCCTTCATCTGAGGATCACAGGGAAGTTCACAGTATAAATGGGGGATGTAGTCCAACAACACCTGGAGGGAACCATTTTGGCTACCCTTGCTCTACAAACAAGCTAGACCTGGTCAGGCAGGAAGACTAATTCTGAATTCTGTAGTAGCACTTCACACATTAAAAGTTCCATAAAATGAAAAATAGCACTAAAAGTTTCGCAAGCCAACCAGGCTTACATCAGATCAGTATTTTCTCTGCGGGCTCTTTTCTTTCATTTCATTTTCAGTCGAGGTTGTGTTCCACCAAGTCACTCAGTAATTAAAATCCTGACTATACTGTAGGAAAGATGTGTAAATGTGTTTGCTTACAACCCAGATAACAAGCATGCTAGGGTTCCCTGAGTTACTAAACACACCCAAGTCCAACTTTCAGAAGCCTATGCTACTTATGTGTAGGGCAATGCCATATTTATATTTGATTGCTTGCTTACTTTTATAGCCATGATCTGGCTTGCTAAGTTATCCTAATGAAGGAAAATATCTGAAGACACTACAGGACTTTGTGCTCGTTACTACCCTTTGTTCAGTAGGAGTCCTGAATCAGGAGGACTGACTCTACATGTGAGTTTGATATGAGAAGTCCTCTTCTGTCAGGAGTTCTATCAGATGAAGCAGAACCACACCGCTGATGTCTTATGGTTGAAAAGATTCTTTCTAAAATCACTTGGGAGGGAGGCAAGTGGAGAGTCTGCTTCTTGGCGTCTTGGCTGAATTGAACCACTTTTTTGAAAATAAGAAAAACAACCTCAATTTCCCCCCCATTCTGTTTCAATTAACAGGACTCGACAGGCAATAGGAGACAGCACATTTCAAACAGCCCATTAGTTACAGAGCATGACTTGGGGGAGTAAGATATGTTCCCAGGGTGTGTTCTTAGAACAAGGCAAATAGCTTGAGGGATGGCCGAGTTGCAGTGGGGAAAGGTATCCTTAGAAAGAGAGAATCAGCTCATTCAACAACAGAGTTGAGTCTCACAGAAAACAAGGGGCTGTCATAGGCAACATATCTACAGTATATAGTGAGATCCATTAGAGCTTTCCTGGGCTTGTGCTTAGGTAGCCAAAATCACAGCACCTATGCACAAGAAAGTGGTTTTGGAAGACTCGAGGTAACCACAAGGAATGAAGATAAAATTCTGCAGGTGGAAGAACATGTACCACTACACAGACACCAGTATCATCATCATCATAATTCAGTGGTATGGTATGTTGAAAGACTGAGAGGGGAAAAACTGACAACCAGGTGGAAGGGAGGAATAGAATAAGCTAATGGGCCACTGAACTCCCTAAATGGCATTCTGGAGGGATCACCAGTATTTGATTTGCATCACGGGGGTATCCATAACCCAGCAATTGGGTTAATTGATTCAGGATACATACCCAGTGCCTATTCCAAAGCCTACCGCTATCTGTAATCAATAAAGTTGTGTCCATTTTGGTCCCAAGCTTTTGTTGTGTCATTTGTTGCTGTTTTCCACACACCCTGCCCCCCCCAGTGGCCTCAGGCTTACTGCGCCTGAGGGAGGGAGGGAGGTTAACACAAATGAGGGAGAGGTTAACACAAACCATCACTTTTTTTTTTTTACACTGGCTGCTAGTAAGTTTCCGAGCACAATTTGAAGTGTTGGTGCTGACCTTTAAAGCCCTAAACAGCCTCGGCCCAGTATACCTGAAAGAGCATCTCCACCCCCATCGTTCTGCCCGGACACTGAGGTCCAGCTCCGAGGGCCTTCTGGTGGTTCCCTCACTGTGAGAAGTTACAGGGAACCAGGCAGAGGGCCTTCTCGTTAGTGGTGCCCACCCTGTGGAACACCATCCCATCAGATGTCAAGGAAATAAACAACTATCAGACTTTCAGAAGACATCTGAAGGCAGCCCTGTTTAGGGAAGCTTTTAATATTTGATGAATCTTTGTATTTTAATATTCTGCTGGAAGTTGCCTAGAGTGGCTGGAGAAACCCAGCCATATGGGTGGGGTATATTATTACCCATCATATGGGTAAATTATTATTATTATTGTTATTATTTCCCCTTTAAAGTAGTGTATGAATACTTAGCTTTTCTAAGCAATGTTGTGACTTGCTTCTTGTTTTTAAAAATTATTATTCAACACTGAGGATCGTAATACATCACCCAAACAACACACTTGCAGTTGACAGCAATTGTTTAGCTATGCTCCAACTAAGCATTTCAGCAAGAGGATATCCTAAAAATAAACAGAGTTGCAATTCAGTACTTAAATAAATACAGCTGATAATTCTTTACCAGATCAAACCTTAACAGTTTAAGTTTGTGAATTCCCCCTTTCTGAAAATATATGTAATAGAGGCTTCTGTGAGAGACTCCTGGTAGGTCTCCCCTACATGCAGAAAATGCTTCTAACAATTTTGGAAAATTTGGTTTTGCAATTCTATAGCTGCTATTTGTTTTATTTTTCATTATCTCGCCAAGTAGCTACAGCCCTGGTTATTCAACACGCAATAACACATCTTGTCATCAGCACTCACGATAAAAGAGGGCAAAGGAAATTGCATGAACAAAGGGTAAAACGTGACATCTGTCTCCTGGCTGTCTTCCATAATCCTCTACAGAATGGTGTTGACGGAATGGGTCAAGGGCGTCCCATGACACCAGAGAGTCTATTAGCTGTGCCCTTGCCAAAGCTGAATGGACTCTCCAAGGAACATGAAGTCACCTTTGCAAATGAGGAAGCAAGAAGCTGAAGTAGAGTTAGTGACAAAATACTACAGAGGCAAGCATCAGATAGACTAGCGGGTCTTTTTTTTTTTTTTACAACTCAATCTTTCCCATGAAACAGCATCACAGATGTACTGAATTTCATGAGACAAACAGTAAAATAATTAATTAGAATATTCACAATATAAGAAACTTGACAGTTCAGAGCCACATTCAGACAGGAAAATCACACAGAAATCAAGGTAATCATTATATTCCATAAATCTTATAATGGGACATACTCTGAGTGCGTGTGGATTTGATATCCCGCCTTTCACTCCCCTTAAGGAGTCTCAAAGCGGCTAACATTCTCCTTTCCCTTCCTCCCCCACAACAAACACTCTGTGAGGTGAGTGGGGCTGAGAGACTTCAGAGAAATGTGACTAGCCCAAGGTCACCCAGCTGCTGCATGTGGAAGAGCGGAGACGCGAACCCGGTTCCCCAGATTACGAATCTACCGCTCTTAACCACTACACCACACTGGCTTGATAAGGTGTTCATAATTGCACACAAGAGTAATTATGGAGTAACTAAAAGTAATGGTTGAGTTCAAAATACCTGTCTTGTCTTAATAAACCACTATATAAATTACCCTTAGTTCTGCAAGCACCCTCCCCCCCTTCTTTGAATTCCAGGAATTCCAGAAATCTTCAATTATAGTACTATAATAAAATAAAAACGATGAATAACATTTTCTGTTTGGTAGCAGTAACCATTGTTCCTGGTTGGATGCAACAGGAAACTGTGGTTAATTGAGACCTTCTTAGCTTATTGTGGTACAGCAAGAGAGGAGGAGGGAAAGTGCAGTAGGGTCACAAAGGCACATGGCTTGTTTACGTACATCTGAACAAATCTATATGTGCAGAGCCCAGCATAACCGGTAGGAACTCTGAAGGACATATTCCCTCACCTTCTGGGGACCACATGCCAATGATGAGCAGGGCCAGAGGCAAAAGTAGGGGAAACAATGGTCATGACTCTTACCTTTGTATAGTAGGATACAATCCAGCATCTCTACAACCACCAACCTATCTCTTCATCTCCTATACAGGCCAACAAGATATATTATTACAGTTCAAGGTCAAAAATTAATTGGCTGGAGGGATAAGGTGGTCAGATTGTGGAAAAAAGAGCAACCATAGATACAATTGTGAGGTGATATGAGGCAGAAGGCTCACCAGATCACCCAGGCCCATTGTACATTGAGGAGTGGAGAACTTGTGGCTCTCCAGGTGTTGTTGAACCACAACTTCCAGCAGCAAAAGCCAGTATGGCCAGTGGTCAGAGATTATGGGATTTGTAGTCTAACCACCTCTGGATGGTCACAGTTTCATCAACCTTGTTTAGCTACCGCTTCTGGCCATGCTAGTAACATACAGTACAAAATATCGCTTCCCAGTGCAATCCTACTCATTCAAACCATATCCATCTTCTTCACTGCCATATAAAAGTTTCAATTGAAAGGTTTTTAATGTTATAAATTTAATGAAAACGAAAGCCTTGTTTTTTGTGGGGGGGGGGTTTAAAGAGAGATCTCAGGTAAATATTGGTCTGTAAAACTTGTTTGGGCTTTTGTTTCTTTTGGAGCAGAACTTCACAGCTCCCAAAGGAATGCGAAGTGCTGCTTTTTAAAGCAGCAGATTGACTGGCAATGAAAATGTCCCAATTTTCTTGTTTCCAGCAGAGGCTTTTCACTGCTTTCCTCATGATTGCACATAAATTACTGCTTCCTTCAAAGTCAAGCTGTCTAAAAACACACACACTACCAGTTTCTGCATTTCCTTCCATCTCACCTGCTGTGCTTGCCTTTGGACCAAGATCCACCTCCTAAGGTGCTGACTATACCACTGTTGCTCTCCGAGATTGTTTTTGGCCACCGTTCCCCTGCTTTCTGGAACTAGCTTCCCCCTCCTGACTCCAGGTCAAAGTCCTCTGTCCTCACTCACTAATAACCTGTGTTTCAAGCTGCTGTTTGCATAGAGCCGTTGTCTGCCCAGCAAGCCTCCTGTGCATATCCAGGCTGCCCTCCAAGTTTCTTCTCGTTGTGAATTTAAACCGGTTAGGCAAAAGATAATAAGACCTAGTAATGCCCTTAGAGCAACAGAAAAATGAGCCTTTCTGGTAATGAACAGCGGAAACTGTGCCCTCAGCCAATAATCATCAACCTTTTCAAATCAAGGGCACACTTCAGACCCAACCTGTAGTATGGGCCCCACCATGTAAATTTTTTAGCATGTTTGTCTCATTTTTATTTTATTTCCTCCCTTTCGCAGTCTACTCCCATCTTTGACTTTCTCTTATTTGAACAAACTCTGGGAAATGCTGGCAATACTGCTAGTACAACCCGCACCTTGAGACATAGGTGCCAACTCCCTATGGCTCTGGGTGCCCGAGCATCCCCGAAAATCCCCATGGAGGGGCTGGGCACCCACAAATTTCGGTGCCAGGGTGCATGGCACCCACTACCCTGGGCACTCATGGTTGCGGGGCCCAGTTGGCACTCCTGATGAGATGAGTGTCAGGATGCCGACCCATGAAGGCTAGCATCCTATAAGCACTCATTCTGCTAAAGCAGCACACCACACAGTCACAATGGAATTGCCTTTCCCAACCATCTGTTCCTCACAGATAGCAAACTCCACCTCAACACAACCATCCAGTCTGAACCCAGAAAGAAAAAATGAACACTGAAAGTTTTCCTAGTGTGACTATAAAGAGAACTTCACTTGAGCATTTTCCTTTTCCTTTTTTTGTCAATTTTTTATGACATTTTAAAAAATTTCAATTCAAATTCCAGATTCCAAATTTGTTATACATTTCTCTTTAAACTTTGACTTCCCATCTTCCCCCCCACATGCTGTTCTTAATCTCATCCTATTTACGTACTACATTCTAATAAACCTTTCACCTAAGACATATTATTCTATTTCATACATTATAAATTTTCCACCGCTGCTCATATTTCAAATTCTGTTCATGATTTCATCTGATTATGACATTTCCCCAAATATTTCAAAAAGCGCTTCTATTCTTCTATGAATAGTCCGTCATGTTGGTTACTTATTTTTGTTGTTAGTTTCATCAGCTCTGCATAGTCCATTAGATTTAAAATCCATTTGTCTTTTGTTGGTGTTTTTTTTCCTTTCCAGTTCTGAGCAATTTTCCTACAGGGAGATGGCCTCCAACTAGGAATAAGCATGCAAATAATAATAATAATAATAATAATAATAATAATAATAATAATAATTTATTTATACTCCGCCCATCTGGCTGGGCTTCCCCAGCCACTCTGGGCGGCTTCCAACCAAATATTAAAATACAGTAATACATCAAAGATTAAAAGCGTCCTTAAACATTTTTTAATTATCAAATTTATATCCCACCCTTCCTCCTCCAAGGAGCCCATCACACAGGAAGTGTGATGGTAGGAGAAGAGGCCTTATTTTTCTGCAATCCCTTTGGCTGAGCAGCTACTTCTCACAATCAAAGTACTCTCAGAAAGCAAACCAACTGCTGTACGAACTGTTGTAGTGCTCCAGGTTTTCCATATGGACAATCCTTTTGCTGTGCTGTTTTTGTTCTTGAAGAGCTGCCTACATTGTCCTCCTTTACCTAGGATGTTCTTGGATATACTATTCTGCTTCCTGTTTTGCCTTTTCCTGCCTCTCTTTCCTGCTTGTGCCTCAGGAAAGACTTTTTATCTGGTGGGTGCCCAACAATTGCAGTTTTACTCCTGTGGTGGGGAAAATGTTGCTTCTTCATTTATTTCTGCAAAAGTTTGAAGAATCTTGGCTGGCATTTCTGATACACCACTTCCCATGTGGGGAGAGGGGAGAATCTCAGGAAATAGTATAATGGGGGAGAAACCCTTGCAACATCTTCGCCCCTGAACATTCCACAGAGGAGCATAATATATTCTTTCCTTCAAGGAGGCTGCAGGCTAAACTGTTCATGTTCCTGTACTATCCGCAAGCATGCTTCTCTGCTTCCATGAAGTTCTCATTCCCTAGCAAAGGTTTCACATTTTTTAAATATTACATTTGTTAGAGTTTATGATAGGTTAACTATTAGAACAATCTTACAAAGGTTAGGGAAATATCCATATTTCTCTGGGCTTTTCCATCTGCTGTAGCAGCCTTCTTGAGGTCAGGTCACCTTGGAGCTAAATTACTCCCCAGGGTTATAATGGGTGTCTTGGTTTGTCGTCCCGTAAGCAGCTGAGCTAGCTTGTAACTAGTAATTATTCATAGTGCTATGGTGGGTCTGCCTCTTGCAAAATTAGAGTGATCATATTCCAAAAGGAGCAAGGTTCTTACAGTTTAGGATTCTAAAGCAGAGCAAGCAGAGTGGCTTGCTGCATTGGGTGGAGCGATTCCACTCACTTCCCCATAGATGGGTCATCTGTGGGGAGAGGCAAGGTCGCAGGAACATTGGCAAGGTGAAAATGCATCAGCAGAACAAACACAGCACTCCTGCCAGTGCTTTTGCACCACACCAACCTCCCCACCACTCTCCCTCCTGGTAAGCAGCAGCAACTCACCTGTCAGGAGGGCAGCATAGTGGTTTCTTCCCATCTACTGACAGCACTTCCTCCATTTTATGGGTGGGGTGGGGCTTTTTGTGTGTGTAATTAATTTTCTTTGGGGAAGCTGGGGGAGTGTTTTGGGGGGTGTCCTTTCTCTAATTCTACAAACCATCTAGCAGCCTTCTCAGGTGCCCATGCTTCAATTAAAACCAAGGGAAGACAGCATGAGGTAACTCCTGAGGGACCTTCTCAGATCAGGAAGCCCAGGCGGGTGAGGAAGCTGCAGGGTTCTGGAGAAATGTTTACTGGGAAGAGAAACACAGACATGACCCTTACAATAATGTAAGATCAAAACTCCATGCCCACCAAAATCATTACAGTGGCCCAAGAATGAGGTGGGGAAAAGGCTCTTTTTTAGAGGAAGGGAAGTTTTGATAAATAGGAGGGCAGTTTGGACAACATTAGCTATAGCTAATCTTAGAGCCCTACTGGCAGAATGGTTTGGTTTCCGTTTGAAATCCTGGGTGAGTGGCAAGTGCAGCTGCCCTCCCTAACTGCCAGGCTTCACTCTAAAATCAATAACCCCACTGGTGATAGAACAGCAGACCAGATGCAAACAAAGGAGTTGTTGTATGACTTCAGCACCAGGTACCTAGCATCGCCAATTTTTTTAAAAAAGAAAACATATTTTAACATCCATCTCAAAAAATATAGTTACATAACCTCCATGTTATTTTCTCTTTTATTTTGATACTTTTAGCAGAAACTTTAGAGAATTAGGACAAAAATATATCGTCGGATTCAATTCCATTTTCATTTGGAATAAAAATATCCAGTCTCCTTTACTGAACCGTTTCTCGCCTAGATACTATCATTACAGTTTCTGCTTCAGAAAATACAACTATCATTTAAGGGGGAGAAATGGACTCAAATACATGTGTTCTTCCTGACTCTTCACATCTTAAAGCTTTCTGTAATTCATTCTCTCATCTTCAGATGTGGGTTTCAGAAGGAGCCGTGGTGTGATCATATGTATTTTCAGGAGACTGATGAAAAACTAGAAAAGTTTCCAACTAACAAGGTGCTCAGTTTTCTTGGAGAAGGCAGGGGATGCTATCACGGGCATTTTCCATTTCTAAAGATGACGTAAAATGCTACAGCAATCAGTCACAAACACACCTCAGGCAACAAGAGTACCTATCATATTTCATGCCAGTCTCCCACTAGTCTTTGCTATTTGACACACTCAACAAAGCATGGCAATAGGTTTCTTGGTTTAGGAATGGCAACCCATTAAACAAACCTTTGTTCATCCCAAGAATTTTATCACGAAAGCAAGTTGTATCCCAAATTTTTTATTTTTCTCTGAGCATAAAAAAATCTTACGGGATATGTGTGTGAGAGAATATGAAAACCATGTTTCATATTTCACCTTTTTCAGCCTTTGCTACGTGTTTTGAAGAAATCATACATTATAAAAGTTGGCTAAAGAAGAAGAAGAAGCCAGCGATATGTTTGTGCTTATTTCACAGCACACTGCATTCTCTCCTCTAATGTGAGAAAATAAAGTCTCAGGATCTCCAGAATAGAGAATATGCTTGAATTCTCTAACTACATGAAGACAAAGTGGAGATATGAGAGAATTAACCCAGAATCGAATTGTTATCTAAGACTAAGAGTTGCAGATGTTTATCCACCTTCTTTAGAGCGAATGAGAGTTTAGGCTGAAGGAAAATGTCCTCCCATTAGAGTGATCCCAAGAATGGAATCTGCATGCATCGATAATCACCTTCTAGGGTGTTCCAGTATGTTGACTCTATACCAGACCCACAACTCCTGACAGTTCCCACAGACATATCACCAACACTTCATGATTAATGTTAAAAGATCTAATAAGATAAATACATTCCCACACCCCTCTCCAACAAGCACAGATTGTTAACCACAAGCACAATCTCGCTACTAAATCCAGGATTCAGGAACCAGATGTGACCAAGGTGGCTTAACAGCTGAGATATTTGCTACTGCAAACTTTATAAATTAAGAGTAGAGTATTGCATGTAAAACTCTTGACCATGGTCATGCAAAATGGCTGCTGCTTCAGCTTTCTGGTCCTTCCTTACTTGTTATTCCTCAGAATAGCTTCCTCCAGACAACCTTCTATGCAACAGTTTGGTTTGCTCTTGAGTCTTGGTGATTCTGCAGAGCAAAGGGAAGGTTGAGAGATTTGGGGTACCAAATGCCCCTGTGGCAAAACAACAGCTAACAGCGCCTGGCTCACATGAGATGGAACAGATTCTGTAATTCACTCTGGGTTTTGGGGATGTGGGTTGAGACCACCCTAAACCATGCCCACAATGAATGAGCATTGTTTTCCTTGCCCGCTGGCTGCACCAAGCATAATAATGATCTTCTAGGGCACTCTGTGGTAGTGCCAGGGTGATATAGAAGGTCACATGCTGCTCACAGTGGCAGACATTCAGAGCATTTCACAATGGGCTGGAATCTACTCTTTAACAGTGATTAGGAGTCCTGGTCTTGGTCCAAAAATCCTTGTGCTTCTGCCAACACCTGGAGCTCTTTCCCAGACTGAAGCTGGGGCAACATTTGAGGGTATCCCTGTTTTAAAGCTCCACCCCCCACCATGAAAACTAAAAACCAACATAACTAAAGCAACTTAATCCATTTTCAGGATCCTCTTTACAGACTGCATGGTGCATGGCACACATAAGAGAAGTCCTCAAACTCACAATCCCCTTTAGAAAGGGTGCAATTTGCTTCAATGATTTTTTTCCTTAGACTATCATTAGTTGGAGCTCAGCATGAGATTACTGTCTACATAATCTCTGCTATTAGACAATATTAACGACAGTATGTTTAAATCTATCTTTTTAATACAAGCCGTTTGACTCTAAGAAAGAGCCAGCGGTGGAGGAAGCCACTCAGGCACCTGGGGCGGCACACCCAGGGGCGGGGCAAGCCACCCAAAGGGGCGTGGCACACCCAGGGGCTTCCGGAGTCTGCCTGCCTCCTCCCACTCAGCTGCCCTAGAGCTGGGGGGGGGGGGAAGGTAGTGGATAGACCGTTTGGGCAGCACAGAGCCTGTGCGCACCCAAGCCACCGCGTTTCTCCCAGGAGAGACACATGGCTCAGGCGTGCTGCAGGCCCTGCAGTGAGTGCCGCCCAGCATTTTGTCACCCCCCTCAGTGGTGACACCTGGGGCAGACACTCCCCTTCCTCCGCCCCTGGAAAGAGCAGCTCTTTCTCTAGTAATATTTTATGGATGCATCTTCTCAAATGGACTATTGGCATTGTAGTGACTCAAGGGGTGCTGTCGGTGATTGGTGGAGCTTCCCTTATGTCACAGAAGAACAGAATGGCCTGAAGGTTATCTCGTTCCATTGATTGAACTGGTCTGTGCAAGATTCATCATAGATCCAGGAGAAGGCTGAGAAGTGTCTAAAGCAGATCTTGTCTGTGGAGAAATTATGCCTGAAAGGAAAAGATTGTTTAGGGCCATGCACACTGGCTCCTCCTCTCAGGTTTTCATTGGCAAAGTCTCCAGCCACTCAGTTCCTGACTTTTCTGTTCTCAGTAGGAAAGGCTTTGACCTGCATCCACATTGGAGAACCCTACCTCATAAGTGTTCTTGATGGCAAGGAGGGTTTCAGGCAGACCCAGATAGGCACCTCCTTTTAGATTTCCCCCACTCTGTACAAGAGTGTCAGGAGCAGAGATTGCAGCAGCTGAGCAGCGTTTCATGTCTCTTAACATGCGCCAATATTTCCTGTTCAGGCATCATGCCTAAGCAGGGTTTATGTCATAAGTAAAACCCGTATTAGAACTACTCCAGCTTCTGGTATGTTAAAACTAAACAGTAAACACAGAATTACAGACTGATCCTTGGAGTCTTTCTCTGCCATCAACTGAGCTGCTCAGGAGGCTGCAGAAGTAAGGCCATCAAAGCTGAAGTTCATATCTGGATTAGGAATAAACCAGCCTGATCTTTGGCTGCCGGCCGGGAACTTGAAATATAAACTGATAAGCAAAGCCACCTTGGCCATTCCATTCACTTTTGCTGTGGGATTTTTACAGGTAGCTTCTGAGATTTATTTTTAAAAACAAAAACAAAAAATCACACACACACACACACAAACTCCCACCCCTATATTTAGCTCACCAGCCATTCAGATCTGCCCTGCCACAGTTTGTTCTATCCCAGTCTCCTTGAACGGCTGATATCCCAGCATGTGCTGAGATCACTGTAATTAAGATACTGGAATTTACTGGAGGTAAGCCAGAGGGGCATGAACTGATCTCAGAGTTGAAGCTGTGAAAAACCTTCTCTAAGCCAGCGAGTGTTTAATGATCACAGAGTGACATAATTCAAACTGGAACAAAAAGTGGCACTGTGTAGGGTAGTAATCCAGCTAAGGCAGGGCATTTAAAGTCTGAATCAAAAATTATTTTTTGTACAGCCCAGTAAATCCTTCTATTGTGCATAATTAAATTACTTGGAAATGCAGAACACATGGCTGCAAATCCACATTTTCCCTTTTTAAAAAATCGAGATTTAGAATGTACACCCACAATTACACAGAGAGTAAATGTTGATCTGGGGGTGGTGTATGTGGGGGGTGGGTGAAGTATCTCAAATTCCAAGGCAGAGATTTTAAAAGCAAAAAAAGGGAGGCAACTACTTGTAGAAGGTAAGGAATGCAGGAGAAAACCTTGCCCCACATGGCAACTAAACAGCTGTTTATCACTGGCCTAATTATCAAGTTAATGAGATACTAATTTCTATATTCATAAAGTATGCATGAGCAAACATGAGCATATGCAAAGCAGAGCTTACTGACAAACTTAATAAATAAAATAACAAGGTATTGGTAAATAAACATTAATGAGCTTTAAAGCAAAGGCTGGCGGTTTGTTGTTTTTTTAAAAAAAGAAACTATAAGAGCCTTGCAAGTACAAAGCTTTGTACTAGCAAGATACTTAGATATGTATATGTCAACTGCTCCAGTCATTCATAAGCTGTAGCCTGTATTTATGAACAAGAGGCTGCCTTCAGCCCGGAAATATAGGTTGTCCATTGAACACACACGGGTGGTGCTGTGGGTTAAACCACAGAGCCTAGGACTTGCCGATCAGAAAGTCAGTGGTTCGAATCCCCGTGACGGGATGAGCTCCCATTGCTCAGTCCCAGCTCCTGCCCACCTAGCAGTTCGAAAGCACGTCAAAGTGCAAGTAGATAAATAGGTATTGCTCCGGCAGGAAGGTAAACGGTGTTTCTGTGCGCAGCACTGGTTTGCCAGAAGCAGCTCAGTCATGCTGGCCACATGACCCGGAAGCTGTACGCCGGCTCCCTCGGCCAATAAAGTGAGATGAGCACCGCAACCCCAGAGTCAGTCACGACCGGACCAAATGGTTTATTGAACACACACCCAGAATGCTAAACCAGGTATGGTGAGCCTATGACCCTCCAGGTATTGGTGAATGCCAACTCCCATCAGCCCCAGCCAGCATTGCCATGGGTCAGGGAGGAGGTCTGTTGTGTCCAACAACATCTGAGGATTACAGGCTCCCAAGGGCTGCCCAAGCAGATCTCCTTTCAAAAGCTAAAACCCCACTTGTTATTGCCAGCTATTTCATGGCAAAGGGGGAGGAGGAGAACTGAATCTACCCCACGCCACCCCGTATTCCTCTTGAACATTCAACTGCTGCAATTTGCCATGTTAGAACAACAGTTCGACGCACACAGCCCTGCCTGCTATATTGGAGAGGAAAACTGTACGTTCAGTACCTGGTTGTCCACAGGGCTCCCCGTTCAGCTAGAAATGCACAGACAATTAGGGCTTTGCAAAAGCACAATAGTTTGCAAAACAGAAGGTGCAGCTTGCAAAACCCAAGAATGACTTTGCAAAGTATCAAGACATGGTGCGCTTTCGCAGGCCCCCGAGAAACGTTTACCTTACTGGTCATGCTGCTGAGAAACGACAAAGCTTTTCTCTCAAAGCTTCTGACAAAGCTTCCAAATATATGAGTTGAACAGCCAACGGTGAAGTGGTTTGCAACATTATTATTATTATTATTTATTTATTTATTTATTTATTTATTTATTATTTATACCCCACCCATCTGGCTGGGTTTCCCCAGCCACTCCGGGTGGCTTTTAACAGAATATTAAAATACAATAATCTATTAAACATTAAAAGCTTCCCTAAACAGGGCTGCCTTCGGTAGAAGTAGGAGCTGCCACAGCAGAACTGTTCCTCTGGAGGGACTGAGAGAGTGGGGAAGGGAATCCATACTAGAAACTGTAAAGTGCTGACCATGGAAGCAAGGACACCTCAGTTTCTATTTGGCAGAAGAACTGAATCACTAAATATGGACGGGTAATAATTTTGAAGAATTCCTGGTCACATATTGTTTGTGATGTGTAAATCAGGTTGAGTCGTATTAAAAGATGAACCAAACCAAATTCCCCTCACATCACTATTTGCGTGGACAGGTGGAGTCCCCCAAAATCCTGAGTGGCCCCCGTGTGGAATAACGACTCAAAACAATGTGCTATGGGATTAAAATTCGCCACAACTTTATTATGTTTCAGATGTGGGTAGACCTTGGCTCAGGCATTGGGCGTTTATCCCTCCCAGTCCCCCGCCGGAGTTATCCAGTGGGGGGGGATGGGCTGGCTCTGGAGAACATATGTTCAAGTAGAGAGAGCCCGCCCCCGTTACGCCGCCATCGCAGGGGAGAGCAATGACAACCTCTCGGCTTACGGCCAAAGCCTCCCCTCAAATCAACCCCTTTAACGGGGAACCCCGGTATCGCCGCCACAAAGAGAAGGGGGGCGTGGGTCACCGCTACATGCCCACCCCCATTTAGGGAAGATAGACTAAGGATTCCACCCAAGGCCTGATACCGCCAAAGTTGTGACATTTTGCTATGGGAAAGGCAAACCTGCCAATGCAGGAGAATTCCTTTCCGGCCCTTCAACAGCAACCTTGACGTAGCAGCGCCCACGTACCTGTGGAGAAAAGGTTAACCTGCAAAATAAGTCTTAACTGAAGGTGGGTAGGGTGGGAGAAGCTCTGGAGCCAACGACGATTCCCAGGTAAGATCCTCCCCCTGTTGTGTGGGCAGGGTGGTCCCTCCCCCTACCTGGCCTGATCACCTTGGCAATGCCTCCCCAGGTGGTATTGGGCAACTGGCTGAGGTAGGCAGAGACCTCCAGGTATCCCTCCTGGGGAAGGCGAAGCCAAGCCTGTGCTAATGGTGCCACATAGGGTCCAGGGGGCTGCGTGTGACCACGCAAATGGTGCCCCCCCCCCATTTAAAGGAAACTTCTGGTGGTTCCCTCACTGCGAGAAGCCAAGTTACAGGGAACCAGGCAGAGGGCCTTCTCGGTAGTGGCGCCCTCCCTGTGGAATGTCCAGGTGTCAAAGAGAACAACAACTATCAGACTTTTAGAAGACATCTGAAGGTAGCCCTGTTTAGGGAAGCTTTTAATGTTTGATGTATTACAGTATTTTAATATTTTGTTGGAAGCCGCCCAGAGTGGCTGGGGTGGGGAAGCCCAGCCAGATGGGCGGGGTATAAATAATAAATTGTTGTTTGTTGTTGTTGTTGTTGTTGTTGTTGTTGTTGTTGTTGTTGTTATATTAATGTGGGGAGTGGTCATTCCAGTTATCATGCCTCCCAAAGAGGCTTATGCCCCAGTACTTCCTTTTTTTCATTTTTTGTGAACAAAGATAAATAGCCATTAAATAAGAAATATGAACAGTTCCTCTTTCTCCCTTCCTATTTTGACATGAGCAGATGTGTCAGAAACTCAAACGTGGCTGGTTAATTCTTCCAAATAAACTGAAGAGAATGAAAGACCCCAGCGAGCCTGGAAACAAAGAAGAAGAGACAAGAGGTTGATAGCTCATGATCATGTTAATCGCATGGAAAAAAAGAAATTAAATGTGGCAGCGGAATGATAAGCAAAGACTCTTAAAGGTTTGGCTTCTCTTTCCCCCGTGTTTGTTTTAAACACAATACATGACATGCTGAAACCAAAGACTGCATTACAAATCCTGGCTGTCAAGTGGGAGGGGGGCTGACGATAACTGGCAGCCGAACGACAGGCAACAGGGCCAGTATTTTAGCAAGAATTTATTGGGCATCTTTACTGGCCTGCTTTTGAAGGAAAATAGCAGGTACAGTATTGGTTTGTGCTTATGCGATAGTGATAACCATACAGTTTGTGTAGTGACAGCTACTCACCCATATGCTTGCAGGTAGTTAGATTTTTCTGCAAGCATCCTAGGAGATGCAGTTAATCATTTCCTGATGGCAGAGTAGCTGTAGTTACCTTGTAGGTGAAGGCAGTCATCCATTATAAGTCAGTTTTTCAGACCGCTCCTTACATTTCTGCCCAAAGTAAGCAATTCTCTTTGCAATGCGGAATGCTGCCCTCCGTTGGTGTGCATGTCACAATTTTCCAAACACGCAGGGGACAAAAAACCAAACTGAATTGGCATTTTTTTGAATCAACGGTTTGGTGAAAATAAGGCTGCAGTTCTCAGACCAGCTGTTGAGATGTTGGTTGGCATCTGTCTGTCTCTGGAGATAACGGGCAATTGTTCCTTTGTGGGTGAAGTCAAACTGTAGGCGAGTTACAGTGCCTGTTCTGGCTGTAGAGACCAATATGGGAGAGACATGTTTTGTTGCAGCCGAGCAGATGAAGGCATCCGGTTGTGATGCTACAGATGCACCATGACATTTCTTCTCTCTGTGCTCCTCCCAGCAGTCATTCCTCCTCTGGTCACTGCTATGGATGCATCGCCTGACTATCTGTCTCCAGACATTGCGGTCGTCTGCAAGGATTTTCACTATAGGGTATTTGTGCCTCCCTCTCTGTGGTCCTGGGATGCGGGTGGCACTGTGGGTTAAACCACATGGCCTAGGACTTGCTGATCAGAAGGTCGGCAGTTCGAATCCCCGTGACGGGGTGAGCTCCCGTTGCTTGGTTCCTGCTCCTGCCAACCTAGCAGTTTGAAAGGCGGGAAGGTAAACGGCGTTTCCGTGCGCTGCTCTGGTTCGCCAGAAGTGGCTTGGTCATGCTGGCCTCATGACCCGGAAGCTGTACGCCGGCTCCCTCGGCCAATAAAGCGAGATGAGCGCTGCAGCCCCAGAGTCGTCCGCGACTGGACCTAATGGTCAGGGGTCACTTTACCTTTACCTCTGTGGTCCAGGACCACAGTTAATGACCCTCCTGGTTTTCTGTTGTTTGCCAGTGCTTGCTGTAGTGCCCATGAAAACCTCTGGTTTCCATGGTAACACCAGGAAGCAGAACCAGGCTGATTCACTACAGGAAGCAGAGGATCAGGAAACAGCAAGAGGTTGAAACCGAGAAGAAGAAAAAGTTAAAAGCAAACGCATATTCCACTCTGCCCCTTTGCAAGGTTAGAGAAGGAAATTTCTGCCTCCCCCATCCAAACTTTGTTAGGGTATCTATTTGTCCCTTGCCTTCCATGTACGGCTGGATTAAATGCTGCTTGAAATAGCAGCCCAGTCAATGTGATTTTTTTAAAACTTCTGAATGGACGTACATAGAACTGTGCTGTCAGATTTCTAGATCAAGCTCAGATTTCACAACACACGTCTGTGCAGCTTTAACTCTGAAGGTAGGAGTCTATCAATTGATGAAGATGATCATCCAAATGTCATAGACCAAATGGAGCAAACAGCACACAGACCTAGTGGTGGGAGGAAAAAATCCTTAAATAAGAGACACAGGGGAATGATTAATGGACTTCAATGTCTGTACACTAATGCGCAAAGCATGGGAAATAAACAAGATGAGCTTGAGCTCTTGGTACAGCAAACTAAATATGACATAATAGGCATCACTGAAACCTGTTGGGATAAGTCCCATGATTGGAATGTAATAATGGAGGGATACAATCTATTTCAGAGAAACAGACCAGACAAGAAAGGAGGAGGAGTGGCGTTATATGTCAGGGATGTGTATACCTGTGAAGAGATCCAAGATTTAGAACCTCAAAGCCAAAGTGAGAGCATTTGGGTCAAAATTAAGGGAGAGAAGAATAACAGAGACCTCATTGTGGGAGTTTACTATAGATCCCCAAGCCAAACGGAGGACATAGATGATGCCTTCCTGGAACAGATGGCCAAGCATGCAAAAGGAAGGGAGATAGTAGTAATGGGGGACTTCAATTACCCGGATATTTGTTGGATGTCAAACTCAGCCAAGAGCATAAGGTCAAACAGATTCCTCACTGGCCTTGCAGACAACTTCATTGTCCAGAAAGTGGGAGAAGCAACAAGAGGAACAGCCATTTTAGATCTGGTCCTAACCAATGTTGATGACCTGGTTAGTGGGGTAGAAGTGGAAGGATCATTAGGCGTGAGTGATCATGCTCTTCTGAAGTTTATTATACAGCGGAAAGGAGCAGCCAAGCATACTAGGACTCAATTTCTTGACTTTAAGAAAGCCGACTTCATAAAACTTAGGGAAGTGCTGGGTGAGATCCCATGGACAGTAATACTAAAAGGAAAGGGAGCTCATGATGGCTGGGAGTTTGTTAAAAGGGAGATAGTAAAAGCACAACTTCAGGCAATACCAATGAGACAGAAACATGGAAGGTGCCTAAAGAAGCCAGGGTGGCTATCTAAAGAACTTTTAACTGAGTTAAGATTAAAAAAGGATGTGTACAAAAAATGGAAAAGGGGGGAAACCACCAAAGAGGAATTCAAACAAATAGCCAGCACCTGTAGACACAAAGTCAGAAAAGCTAAAGCACAGAATGAACTCAGGCTTGCTAGAGAGGTTAAAAGCAACAAAAAAGGCTTTTATGGGTATGTCCGTAGCAAAAGGAAGAACAAAGAAACAGTGGGGTCACTCAGAGGAGAAGATGGTGAAATGCAAACAGGGGACACAGAAAGGGCTGAACTCCTCAATGCCTTCTTTGCCTCAGTCTTCTCCGATAAAGAAAACAATGCCCGACCTGAAGAATTTGGAGCAAATGATTCAGCAGAGGAAACACAGCCCAGAATAACTAAGGAGATAGTACAAGAATACTTGGCTACTTTAGAGGTATTCAAGTCTCCAGGGCCAGATGAACTGCATCCAAGAGTAGAATCATAGAATCATAGAGTTGGAAGAGACCACAAGGGCCATCGAGTCCAACCCCCTGCCAAGCAGGAAACACCATCAGAGCACTCCTGACGTATGGTGTCAAGCCTCTGCTTAAAGACCTCCAAAGAAGGAGACTCCACCACACTCCTTGGCAGCAAATTCCACTGTCGAACAGCTCTTACTGTCAGGAAGTTCTTCCTAATGTTTAGGTGGAATCTTCTTTCCTGCAGTTTGGATCCATTGCTCCGTGTCCGCCAGACGTGCTTTCGAACTGCTAGGTTGGCAGGAGCAGGGACCGAGCAACGGGAGCTCACCCCGTCGCGGGGATTCGAACCACCGACATTCTGATTGGCAAGTCCTAGGCTCTGTGGTTTAACCCACAGCACCACCCGAGTATTAAAAGAACTGGCAGATGTGATCTCAGAACCACTGGCAGTCATCTTTGAGAATTCCTGGAGAACAGGCGAAGTCCGGGCAGACTGGAGGAGGGCAAATGTTGTCCCTATTTTCAAAAAGGGGGAAAGAGAGGACCCAAATAATTATCGCCCAGTCAGTCTGACATCAATACCAGGGAAGATTCTGGAGCAGATCATTAAGCAAACAGTCTGTGAGCACCTAGAAAGGAATGCTGTGATCACCAATAGTCAGCATGGATTTCTGAAAAATAAGTCATGTCAGACTAACCTGATCTCATTTTTTGACAGAATTACAAGCCTGGTAGATGAAGGGAACGCAGTGGATGTAGCCTACCTTGATTTCAGCAAGGCATTTGACAAGGTGTCCCATTATATTCTTGTAAAGAAGCTGGTAAAATGCGGTCTTGACTATGCTACCACTCAGTGGATTTGTAACTGGCTGACTGACCGAACCCAAAGGGTGCTCATCAATGGTTCCTCTTCTTCCTGGAGAAGAGTGACTAGTGGGGTGCCACAGGGTTCTGTCTTGGGCCCAGTCTTATTCAACATCTTTATCAACGACTTGGATGATGGACTCAAGGGCATCCTGATCAAATTTGCAGATGACACCAAACTGGAAGGGGTGGCTAACACCCCAGAGGACAGGCTCACACTTCAAAACGACCTTGACAGATTAGAGAACTGGGCCAAAACAAACAAGATGAACTTTAACAGGGAGAAATGTAAAGTACTGCACTTGGGCAAAAAAAATGAGAGGCACAAATACAAGATGTGTGACACCTGGCTTGAGAGCAGTACATGTGAAAAGTATCTAGGAGTCTTGGTTGACCACAAACTTGACATGAGCCAACAGTGTGACGCGGCAGCTAAAAAAGCCAATGCAATTCTGGGCTGCATCAATAGGAGTATAGCATCTAGATCAAGGGAAGTAATAGTGCCACTGTATTCTGCTCTGGTCAGACCTCACCTGGAGTACTGTGTCCAGTTCTGGGCACCACAGTTCAAGAAGGACACTGAGAAACTGGAACGTGTCCAGAGGAGGGCAACCAAAATGGTCAAATTCCTGGAAACGATGCCTTATGAGGAACGGCTAAGGGAGCTGGGCATGTTCAGCCTGGAGAAGAGGAGGTTAAGGGGTGATATGATAGCCATGTTCAAATATATAAAAGGATGTCATATAGAGGAGGGAGAAAGGTTGTTTTCTGCTGCTCCAGAGAAGCGGACACGGAGCAATGGATCCAAACTACAAGAAAGAAGATTCCACCTAAACATTAGGAAGAACTTCCTGACAGTAAGAGCTGTTCGACAGTGGAATTTGCTGCCAAGGAGTGTGGTGGAGTCTCCTTCTTTGGAGGTCTTTAAGCAGAGACTTGACAACCATATGTCAGGAGTGCTCTGATGGTGTTTCCTGCTTGGCAGGGGGTTGGACTCGATGGCCCTTGTGGTCTATTCCAACTCTATGATTCTATGAACTCTGAGTTCTTGCCCTCCCCACACCATCCTCCTCCAAGAAAATATCATTTCTGGAGGGATGTTTTAAAAGAGCAGCATCTGCTCTAGTTCCACAATGTGCCTGGATGTTGCTTCATCATTTAATCTCTCAGATTGGTGATAACCCTTGCCTTTTAAAATTTATTTATTAAGCATCTTCTTTTAAAAATCCATCTCTGACATTAGTCTGAGTGAGATCTAGTTGTTGTTTTGTTTTGCCGATAATATAATGATATATTAAATGTTATCCAATAAATATTTTGAAAAAACACTTGCACCTAATGAGCTGTGGTCAATGCAAGTTCGTGCCGCAATATGCGTGTCTTAAAATACCACAGGACTTTGTAGTTGAGATAAAAATGAAAGGAACGATCCAGCCACAGTCAAGCACTCTTAAGTTGCATGGCTTTGCTGGTTTACCAATGCTTTAACTTGCTGGCTCATATTCTGTGTCTCCTATCGATTTTCGTGGGGACTGTCTTTTACAGTTTGGCAGGAATATTGAACTATTTGGATTTCGGGAAGGAAGGAAGGAAGGAAGGAAGGAAGGAAGGAAGGAAGGAAGGAAATGAGCTTTGTATTTAATTTCTGGCATATTTGGCATATTTTACTTGGATTTTGTTTTTGTGTGTGTGAACCATTGTGAGCCGCCTTGGGGTCCATTTTGGCTGAAAGACAGCAGAGAAAGAAACCCTAGCAATAAGAATACTGGAAAATTCAAGGTTGTACAACTAAAGCTGATTTGAAGCTCTTGCACAACTAACAAGCATTCCCTTATAAGATCACACTTTTTGCAACAAGCAAAGTGATGGGAAAGCATGGCACAACACTTGCTTTGACGTGTCATCTAACCTCTCTGCAAAGAAATCAGTGTGAATACTCATTAAATAGGCAACATTGTCTAATCTCTCTGCAAACAAACAGGGCACCTGGAAGCATAGTGGACCAACTTCAAAGAGCAGAGCTTCCTTATTTGCTAAAAAGAGATTAACAATGCAATCCTATCCATATCTGCTCAGATTTTAAGTCCCATTGTGTTGAATTAGACTTACACCAAAGTAACTGCTATAAGATTGTAGCCTTATTTGCCCAGCTGGATATGTTCAGCAAATTGGAGAAATCCTAAAAAATCTGAGTGCTAGAATATGATGAGTCAGGAGAATTTTTATTTTTTTATTTTTTGAGCTGGTAGGTCAGTTTCCTGAGAAACCTTTGCTGGAAGAACGATGGCTGAAAGATTTGAAAGTTAAGCCAGTGACAATAAGGTCAACAAGCTCATGAAGCAGCTTAAAGTGTGGGCCAGAGAATTTTGATGTTTCTTTATAGACTATTGGCTATGTGCTATAACAAACCCGAGATTTTATCCAGTGCGTGTCCAACAGCAACTGCAAAGAAGAAAAAGATACAGGGAAGCGTTTAATTTTGCAGGAAGCTCCACCCATGAATTATTGCATTAATAAGGCCCTAATCCTGCCATTAGTGCATGGAACATGATGTAGAAATTTGTTAATGCTTTAATGGTTGCAACAAAAGTGTGAACTCACCACTGGATGGCTCAGTTGGTTAGAGCGTGGTGCTGATAACACCAAGTCGTCTCCTATCACATCCTTGCAGAGACCACCTCAGTTGGAAGACTATATTATTTATTGCATTTTAGTCACCTTTTTATATACAAAAGGTAGCCCAATGTGGCTTAGAAGATAGTGCAAACATTAAAATCAGGTATAAAATCCAGAACAGGTAAAAGCCTAAAAACACATCCAAGCATATATAATAAACAAGTATAGTACAACCCACACCACAAAGAAAAAAAAAAGTCAAGGGAAAAATATACCCCCAAACCTTTGAAATTACATGGCCAAAAGCCTGGATAAAATGAAACATAAAAAGAAAGAGTGAAAGGCAAGAAGGCAGCCCAAAGGAAGTGAACAAAGAATAGATGGGATGGAGGCCAGCAGATGAAGAAGGCCAAGCAGAAAATCATGGTCCAAGAAGTCATAGCATGACAGAATGGCTACTCCAGGGCCAGATTTAGGGTGGTGAAAGTGCTTCCCCACACAGGGGGCTGAGCAGAGGGGGCACAAAATTGAGAAGATCCATAATTGAGAAGACCCATTTGGGGGTCATCAAATTTTGGCCTCATATTACAAAAAAATTACCCAAAGCCCACTCCTGAGCTACTTTATCTAACAAGTTGCTTAGAGTGAAAAACTAATCTGAAAGGTGACAGCTACATATACCCATACAGGGCCCCGGGGGCTCCACAGACCATCTGCTCCAGCTACTACTGGACCACAACTACATCATAATGGCTTGATATTCTATCGGCACCTTAAACCTGGTCCTGGTCCATTAAGGGCTGGCTACAACCAAGGTTGCGGGTGGCGCTGTGGGTTAAACCACAGAGTCTAGGACTTGCTGATCAGAAGGTCGGCGGTTCGAATCCCCGCAACAGGGTGAGCTCCCGTTGCTCGGTCCCTGCTCCTGCCAACCTAGCAGTTCAAAATCACATCAAAGTGCAAGTAGATAACTTGGTACCACTCTGGCGGGAAGGTAAACGGCGTGTCCATGCGCTGCTCTGGTTCGCCAGAAGCAGCTTAGTCATGCTGGCCACATGACCCGGAAGCTGTACGCCGGCTCCCTCAGCCAATAAAGCGAGATGAGCGCTGCAACCCGAGTCGGTCACGACTGGACCTAATGGTCAGGGGTCCCTTTACCTTTACCTTTACAACCAAGGAACTGGTCAGTAATTATGAAGCATTTCAAAACCTAAGTTCCCATGGAACTTAGTTCCCATGGAACCTAAGTTTCCTCTTTTCTGATCTGCTCCCAATAACGTTCTCAAGAGTTCCCTGGGAAAGGGAATTGGTTGTTCTGCAGGGGAAACAGGGATCTCCTAACTTCCAGCACCCTTAGCAGGCTACAGTTCCCAGAATTCATTGGTGGAAGCCATGTTATCCTGCTTTAAATATATGGTGTGACTGTAGTCAATGATTTTATAAGAAAGTTAGTGGTGGGGATGGAGAAAAATATATATTCATTTACCAAGTCTGACATTTCAGGGTTGTCAGCATTTTAGCCATCTTCCCAACACATGTTGAACATGCTCCCAACATCCCATGCAGTCTAAACACCGTGACAATTTGGTGCGTTTCTCCCAAGCCTCTCCAACTGGGATACATAAACGAGCAAAACAGCAGTAGCCCATTACTGGAGATAAACTGACGACTGAGGTAATACAGAGAGGTAATGCTGCAACTGCTGAATTAAACCATGGAATGTCAAGAAGGAATGTTGATGGTTCAAAAGCAATGGGGGAAGTAAGTAGCCGGTAGCACAGAAACAGGTTGTGTGTGTGTGTGTATGCTTCCAAACTGTAGGGTAGAATCACAGAGATATACATATCTTGGCTACTGTAATATAGAGACACTCTTTATACCTTCTGGAAAAAGTATCATTCTTAGCAATGTCATCATGAGATGTTGAAGTAGACAAATTTTTACATAAGATACACTCCTAGGTAATTATATATAAGAGAACCACTACTCCTATTAAAAATAATAATTCTGCAGTCCAAATTCAACTCCTGCTATTACACTAAAAGCATCTCACCAGAGAGTTGCTATTCTAAGCAGTAATATCTGCCATTTAAAAGAAAATGATTGTTTGGGAAAGAAACACAGATTATTGTGTTTTCCACCGCTGTTGACTTTTTGTTTTTACATTTATGACATAATAATACAAGGGAAGAAATTCAGGAAATGATTCTCTCTCTCTCCCTGTTCTAAATGCAAAAGTGTTATAATTACCTTGCTGACAATTGCGGCAAGTCCTTTCACTTGCAGCAGTTGGGGGGGGGTGAGCAGCATTGCTGAAAAATATCTTCCGCTTCTTCTCTGCACTCAGTTATGGACCTGACCCAATGCCCTTGAAACATTTTGCCTTTCTGGGCTAGCTCAGGAAATGCACAAGAGATCCTCATGCTTAATTAGTTGATCCCTGGAGTCTCCCAAGTAGGGCTGAGATACACTCCTGTCTGGAATCTCGGAAAGCCACTGCAGGTCATTGCCGATTATCCTGAGCTACATATGGACCAATGGTCTGACTCCGTATAAGGCAGTTTTAAGGGGTTTTCTTTTTTATAATCAAGAGGTGTATAAATTTTATGAATGAAACTAATAAATAATAACTATGAGCAGAAGCACGGGACATGGGTGGCGCTGTGGGTTAAACCACAGAGCCTAGGACTTGCTGATCGGAAGGTCGGCGGTTCGAATCCCCATGACAGGGTGAGCTCCCGTTGCTCGGTCCCTGCTCCTGCCAACCTAGCAGTTAAAAAGCACATCAAAGTGCAAGTAGATAAATAGGTACCGCTCCGGCGGGAAGGTAAACGGCATTTCCGTGCGCTGCTCTGGTTCGCCAGAAGTGGATTAGTCCTGCTGGCCACATGACCCGGAAGCTGTACACCGGCTCCCTCAGCCAATAAAGCGAGATGAGCGCCGCAACTCCAGAGTCGGTCACAACAGGACCTAATGGTCAGGGGTCCCTTTACCTTTACCTTTATGAGCAGAAGTTATCTGTATCCCTGTCCCCTTCATCCAATAGCCACATGAAAGTGTCCCTTGCATTGCTGGTACCTCGTTTTGAACAGCATGAAAGAACTGTATTCTAGGATACAGCCACCCCAAATTTCATCTCGTGACTTTATGGGTTTACAGGGTCACGAATGGATTTCCCCCCCCTTGGAAGCAATTAACACAGGAAAGAGCACTCAGCTTCCACTAGATTTCCCAAAGTGACTTTTATGTTGCGTGAAAGACAATTATCCAGTAAGGTAACGCGAAAACGGAATAAAGTGCTGTCTGTTTTTTTTAAAAAAATAATATTTATTAAATTTTCCATTTTAACAATCCAATAAAAACCACATTAAAACATTCCAAATTATAATACAATCAAAAAAGCCAAATATTAATGCCAAATTATATATCTTTGGGTGACTCCCCATGCTCTGAATTTTCGCGGAGTGCTGTTCATCTAATATCACATTGCATTTCTTAATTAGTCCAGATAAACCATTCACGATGTTAATCCTTCATTTATTTTTCGTTTGTTTTAACAACCACTGGTCCTTTCAACTTTCGCCGAATAAAGTGCTGTCTGAATGCAGCCTAAGAATTTCTTGCCCCAGCAGGCATTTTAAGATAGTGTTCGGTTTTATGATCAACGCTTATTGTTTTATAAGTTCATCTTAAGAATGGGGTTGGGTTTTTTTTTTACGCTGCTTAGAAATGCCAATGTTTGAGTGGTTCATAAATTTATTAAATAAATAAATGTCTGAGCTTGGCCCAGGAGATTTAACTCTTCACATGGCACAGTGCACAAAGGGGTCTTGAATCTGCCTTAAACTGAATCAGCAGTACGTAGACCATTTTTTTCTTTAATAAAGTCTTGCAAACATCTGAAGAGATAAAGGCAGGGGAAGTAATCAAAACTAAAGCCAACAATCATCACATCCAACAAGGCCACTGGTCTATCGAGCTCACCATTCGATTTCTTAAAGAATGTAACCAGAAGCTCTGAGGAAGGTCGCAAGCAGAGCTGAGCACTATTTCTTTAGTCGCTAACTCTGGCCCTTTTAGGCTTCTTAAGGCAGAGTCATTGCATCCTCTCAGTTGCGCTTGTATTTTTTGTCTGCCTCAGAAATAAATGTTGAAAGGTTCCACAGAGTAACGTTGCCTCTAGGTACTTGGCTGAAAAACCGACAAGGGTGCTACCATGCTGAGTGGAGCCCTTTGAGATAGATTTCAAGAATAATGTTGTCTGTCAGTTTCTTTAAATCTTTTTCCTCTGTGTCACTGGCCCTTTGAAAATTGCTCTAGAAATCCCAGGGAAAAAATATTTCACCATTGGGAATTACATATGATTTACTTCTGCTTGTTTGTTTTTTGAAAGAAAGAAAGAAAGAAAGAAAGAAAGAAAGATTTACTTAGATTCTTTCCTACTAAGGAATAACAAATTGGAGACTGAAATGACATTTTATCCTGTAAGCACTTAGGGGTTCGTTTTTTTCTGCTGAGGACTTTGTGTATATAAGATCAGAAACGGAACTTGAGGAACACGAAAGTTTCCACAGATTTGTAATCATGCAAAAAGAAGCTAAAATTGCAGCAAAATAATGCTGCAGAAATCGTATCCGGAAAGATTGGATCCTGTAGATTTCTTTTGGGGGGCTTAAAAAACAACAACACATATCTACACATCTTAAAATATGGCACAGGCTGAAACCAACTGAGCAGGTTGGTACCATATACACAACCGCTGAACAAATCCTCTGAGGATCTTAAAGCAGGAACAGTTTAAACCACATCTTAATCAATTTCTCCTAAGATCTCCACAATTTGATTTTTTCTGGAGAATTTTGATCCCTGTTTAATTCCTGTGGTTTCACCATCTGCACAGCATTTTTATGAAAGGTAATTTTACCCCCTATGCCAACCTGTTTAATTGTCAGGGGAGGATTTATTAGTTTCCATGACTCCAGACAATATTTTATTCTCACTGAGTTTGTAGCCAGCAGCAGCAGATAGTTCCTTATTTTATCAAATGAAAGCAGAGAAGTGGTTCATTAAAAAACTAATTCTGACTGGTGGTTCGACATTTGTCTGTTTCTATCTCTCCATCTGGACAGAGGAAGGGTGCAAAACGAAGGTATTTCGGTGTAACCTGGATCCTAAAAATGCCTGTGATTTAAGAGTTATCTCCTTCATTTCCTACAGATCTTGAACCTGGAATCCTTTCCTGAACAGCAGAAATACAATTGTCTCTTAAGTCCTTTAACAACAAAAACAACAACAATTTTTGATCATGCATCCTGCCCATTGAGGAAAATAGATTGTTTTATTACAGAACTCTGGTGTTTTGCTCTTTTAAAAGCTTGATAATAAATGTTTTCCCCTCAGTAGTCCAGAATGTGGCAGCTAGACTGGTGATTGGGAGAGGCCGTCGGAACCACGTAGTAAGATTACCAGATGTCCCCGTTTCCCGGGGACATTCCCCGGATTTACAAATCAGTCCCTATACAAAATCCATGGAAGTTGAAAAGTGTCCCCAAATTCATTGAAAAAAATCTGGTAACCTTAACATATAGCACCAGTTCTAAAAGAACTACATTGGCTAGCAGTACATTTCCTAGAACAATTCAAAGTGTTGGTGCTGACCTTTAAAGCCCTACATGGCTTCAGCCCTGTATATCTGAAGGAGAACCTCCACTCCCATTGTTCAGATCAAAGGGCCTTCTGGTGGTCCCCTCATTGCGAGAAGTGAGGTTACAGGGAACCAAGCAGAGGGCCTTTTCAGTAGTGGCGCCCTCCCTGTGAAACACCCTCCCAGCAGATGTCAAACAGATAGACTATGTGAATTTTACTGTTTGATGTTGTATTGTGTTTCTACTATTTTTGTTGGGAGCCGGCCAGAGTGACTGGGGCAACCCAGTCAGATGGGCATATAATAATAATAATGTTTTCCCCTGCACTTTATAACTTCCGGTTGTTTATGTTCATCACAGATACTACTACTGATCACTAGGAATATAAGAGGCTGCTGGATCAGGCCAATGGCCCATCTAGTCCAGCATCCTGTTCTCACAGTGTCTAACCAGATGGTCTGTAGGAAAACCCACAAGCAGGACCCAAGTAGAAAAGTACTCTCCCTTCCTGTGGCTTCTAGCAACTAGTATTCAGAAGCATGGCCTTCTCCTGAAAGTGAGGCAATCTGACTGGTCTCGTGGCTATGTCAGGAACTGTTCCTCTGAACGATGCCCAGTATATCGGAGAGATGTTCCATAGGAACCTAGGAAGCTCCCTTAGACTGAGTCATTATGCTGGTCTGTTTGCCCCAATACTGCCAACACTGACTGGCATTAGCTTTCCAGGGTTTCAGGTTTCCATGTCTACCTGGAGATTCCAAGGATTCAACCTGGCACATATTGCATGCAAAGCAGAGGCTCAGTCACTGAGCAATGGCCTTTCCCCAAACTTCCATGTTTATATGAGGTTGTTGCTGCTGCTGCTGCTGTTATTTATACCCCACCTGAAGTGTAGGTGGGTTCCCACTAGGCAAGGCACAGTGATTACAGCAAGAACCTTTGTTGAACTACAGAACTGGACAACAGGGGCAAAGTAACTGCTTATATGCATTTCTGAAGGCCTGGGCCACTCCCACTGCCAATGTGATTGGCTGTCTAAACTTCCAAACTGCGAATCATGACTCAGAGTTTAAGGGCCAATGGCAGAGGCCCAAATACTGAAATGTTCTGTGACTGGATATCATGTATCGAATCAGAACACAGGGACTCAGAATCCTTAGTCCAGACTCAAGCTCAGGCAAACACAGACCACTGACTACATAACGCCACTCATCTGACCGGAATGACCCAGCCATTCTGGGTGGCTTCCAACATAATAAAAACACAGCAAAACATCAGACATTAAAAACTTCCTGATATAGTAAGTCTGTAATTAAAGGGGAGAAATGCATTGTTTGGTGGGAGGCAGGCAACTGTCAAGTTGGCGCTGGGTTCTGAAAACCCTATATTGAATCCCAGGCTACTGAATCTCTTTCTTGATGCGACAAGCCAAATGTGCCATTTAAAACACTTCTTTTGATTCCCACACCATATTTTTATTGCAGAGTGGCTTGAGATTTATGACGACAACGCCAGGTTTAAGACACTGAATTATTGTCACTGCCTCATCTCCTTCTGCTTCTGTTCAGATTCCGTACTGTAAAGACTTGGGAGTCAGCAAAGCTGCATTGCAAAGAGGGGAAAATCTAACCTTTCTTTTCTTTCTTTCAAAGCAATTCACCAGCCTCCTAAAGCTAGGCAGTTGGGAGGGAGGGGCTCAAGGGAAGACTATTGCAATAAGAACCAGGCACAGGTCTCACTGCCATCTTTCACCCATCATTTTTCCGGGTCACTTGTGTGGGCAGAGAGGGATTTGAGAAACAAAATGACAGGTCCCTGTGCAGTAGACACAATTCATTTCCAGAAAATTTTGCCAACAGCTCCACTCACCTGTTCCTCTATCAGTTGCCAGCTAATGATTTATCTCATTTTGACCTTTACTTCACTCATGCTGGCGTTCCCTTCCTGCCCTGTGTATTTTCGTCAACCAGTTTTCAGGGTATATCAGGGCAAGTGTGTATTTGAAATAAAGGATAAATTTTATGGTCTCCTTGCTCATCGTTAGAAAGGATTAGCTATTCTGAAATGGTTTCCAAGTATTTATTATTATTATTATTGCTTTCCCAGCGGAGGTGCTATGAACCAGAACCACTTTGGGTAAGCTCTCAGTGCTGAAAAAGTGCGAAGTTTAGAAGCGCAGTGGTTCAGGCAGGCTTTACATGCCAAAGTCTGAAATAGCTCATACATTTGTATCACGGACTCTTTTACTTTCCTCCAAACAGGTTAAACAATACACAGTCTTTGGGGCAAAATGTGACAATGCTTGAGAAGTGAAGAGATCTGCTGATAGCACTGTATCGAATAAGAATTCAGAGAGAGCTGCCGCAATAAAGGACTCAGAATGGAGATAAATTAAACGGGGGCATGTGGAAAGTTGAAAATCAAACAGATTCTTCAAATTCAAATGTATGGTATTGTTGCTGCAATCCAGAGCCACGATGCATACAAGAGGCAAAATGTCGACAATCTAGATGGTACAGTTCCTTCCCCCTGCAGTAAGCACCACGTAGAGTGTGACAAGAGAGATAGATGTTCAATTTAGGCAAGACGACATTGCAAACTTTGAGCGAAGGCCACTGAATGTGCCAATCTCATCAACTGAGCCCCCTCACAAACTGTGGCTTTGTTAACAACCTCCATTTCTTTTTGCAATAATTTTTGTTGTTGCTGTTGTTCTTATTAACGTTGTTTAGAGAAGAGGGATTACAAAGGCAGGAGATAGAATAGGAAAGGGAAGATTAAGTTGACAAAGTGTTCGAAGAACAAAACTCAAGTGCTTTAGGAGTTCAATGCCTCTCAGAAATACCACCATCTAAAGACAAAAAAAAACAAAAAACTGATTTCAAGGAGGAGAAAACAAACAATATCACAACAATAATATTTGGACGACACAGCTCTCTCCCTGCCCCACCTGCTTTGCACTTAACAGGCTGCCAAAATATTGTCTATCTGACAGCCGAGAGTTAAAGTCTATAATTTGTTTGTGGTGGCAAAGAGAATGTTGTAGAAAAATATGTGATTCACAAGAACTAAAGGGTGGAACTCACTCAAAAATGCCTGCCTGATTCCAAAGTATTGATGCTTCTTGGAGGGGGGTGGGGAGTTGAATGTCAATTAAAAGCCAGTGACAGAGAGAACAGGATATGGTATTAGTACTCTCTGACTAGTTCTTCTGCTTCTAATACATCCGTCATTGTCAGCTGAAGGGTTATATTTAATTCTGAATCATTAGGCATGTCTTCTCACGAAGCATAGGAAATCCACAAAACCAGAATCTTAATAGGATATCCTTGGAGGACAAGCTCAGTTTCATGTCACCATCTTGGAAGGTAAGCATACGCTATTAATATACTGGGTACCCTAAATGTCACTCAGTATAATTGCATCCATGACAACAAGCCAGGTGCAGACCCTCAACCCCCCCCCCATGACACCGACGGTGCTGTACAAGTGTCAGTAAGCCACAGTAACCAACAGGGAGAATTATTTGATTAGAATAATTTCCTCTACCCCGATCTTTTTGGGGAAACAAAGAGCCAGCAAAATGAACGAACAAAGAACACTCAAAATATTTGGTGGAAATGGTTGAGAATGGTGGCATGATGAAGAGGTCACAATGCAGCAGCCTATAAAGTGATATTCTGCATCCAAATGGGGAAGAGGCAGCTGTGTTCCTGAACTACAACTCCCATCATCCCTGACCATCTGGGCCCCATTTTGTTGAGCTGTATTCTAGCTAAGTTCAAACAGGCCCCCTTCCTGTTGAACTTACTTAAGATTTTATTTATTTTAGCAAGCTTTTCAAACTTTGATTTTTATAGCTTTCTCTGATTTTAGTCACATTGTATTAGGTCTCCAGAGACAACTAATATAAAGCGAATCCAAACGGTTGAAATAAGTGAATAAATATAGGATTTCGACCTAAATTCCAGAGCTGCAGTATTTTAGATTTGTTGGCATCACTTGTTTGTTTTGATTTAGGCATGCTTCAAAGACACAATTTCAAAGGTTGTCAGCCACCTACTATTATCAGACACTAAGGGTAGTATTCAGCATAGTGCTAAATAGATTGTTCTGGCATTGTAAGCATTTTTGCTTGCCCAACAAAAATTTTTCTCCTCTGCTCCCCCTGCACAATGTTATGGGGATTCCCCTGACCCTCCACAGTAGATTGCGGTGGGGGGCACAGGAACCATGTGGGGGCGGGAGTCCCATTGTGATATTGGGCATAATACAACAATTTGTTGAATGTGGCTCCAAATATTACTGTATGTTGACTGTAAAACAGAGTCAACAGCTAAACACTATTATATCTAGTTAGATATGAGAAATACATATCAAACTATCAACTATCAAACACTGTCAGTAACACTAAGTACTATGATGTGATCAAGTACAAGCTCTCAAATATTAGCATAAAAGATCATTGGATGTAAATTACAGATATCAGACATTTGGTAAACAGAAAATAAACAAGCAGTCAAGAGAATATCTGGGCAGTATTCCATACCCAAATTTGTAGAAAAGAATTTTAAAGAGAATGTTAGGAACAAATTCGTTTCAACTGTGCTTAGGACAGCTCAAAGAAAGAAAGTATGCCAACTTCATTTCAAACGGAATGGGGTGAAAAAAATGGGGCATAATTTCTATAGCTTTGTCATGGCAAGAACTCAGGACACAATCCAAGAGGAAAAGGACATCCTTTTCACAAGTCTGCTTAAGATGCAGTTTGCAGAGAGATAGTAACATGTGGCTAAGTTGAGTTAAAAAGCAGCAGTCTGTACTAGTCCTGTCATTTGAACATGATCCTGATTGATCACTCCTTCAAATGGCCTCGATTGTAACGAAAAGCTTTGTGAATATGGTAGGGCTGTTTTTGACCGGTCGCAGGAGACCAAAGTGTGGAGGCAACATGTCCAAACCTACTTTATCTAGAAGCTACGCATAATATGATATAAATAATGAGGTGCTATGGAGAGAAGGGGGAAATTTTTAACTGGCATTTTTGTTTCCTGACACATAGATTTCTGTGCGAGAGTCCACCAGCAATTGATGGAGTGTGGCAAAACTATGAGATGACATTTCAACAGTTCAACTGATCCCATAGTTTAAGATGCTTCGTCTGCACAGGTAAAGCGGATGGCTTTGTGCATTAATAATAATAATAATAATAATAATAATAATAACAATAATAACAATAGTCAGAAATAGATATGAAAAAGCACAGTAAGCTTTTTTGCTTATATTTGGCTGGGAATGTCTCCTCGCAAACAATTAACCAACACTGTATAAAACACACCAGCTGGCTTCCGCAAGAAAATGGTGCAAAACGGCTGCAGAGATAAGCCTAGTGAATATCCTTAATACGTTCCAAGCAGAACCTACATAATACAGTTTTAATCAGTTGACACTGCCTATTCACTCTTTGGAAAAAAAGTAAGTGTTTTCTGTTGATGAGCAAGTAATATTTCCCAAGTTGCTTCATTATCAGCACTGTAAATGTTAGCAAGACATTTGTGCCAGAATCGGATGCATCTGTTCTGACAATATACCTAGATCAGGAAAGAGGGTCAAACAGAGTACATTACCATCACATTATGGACAAACCCCTTGAAAGAAAGGCTGGGACAAAGGGGAGCTTTTCTCTTGGATCCATATTTTACATATTGTGTTCTAAGTTTCCTTACTTTCTCATTCACACTAGAGATGTGCATCAGATCTGGACAAATCTTGCTTCAGACAGATTTGAGACTTGCCTAAGCTAAAAGAAGAACCCTTCCTTAGGGTTCTGAGCTGAAGCAGGGTCCTCCAGTGTGATTTGGAGATGTGAATTTAAAACAAAAAAAAACAAAAAAGCAACAACTGGACCGCCAGTGTTTCTGCACAAATTGAAACATTTCTCCCCAACTTTGTTGTATGAGGAAAACGCCAGTGTGGGGAGAGAGCTGAAGGAAAGCTCTTCTGTGACTGACAAGTCTAGCTACTACTACTACTACTACTACTACTACTACTACTACTACTAATAATAATAATAATTTATTATTTATTCCCCAGCCACTCTGGGCGGCTTCCAACAAAATATTAAAATACAGTAGTTGTTCAAACATTAAAAGCTTCCCTAAACAGGGCTGCCTTCAGATGTCTTCTAAAATCTGGTAGTTGTTTTTCTCTTTGACATCTGGTGGGAGGGCGTTCCACAGGGTGGGCGCCACTACCGAGAAGGCCCTCTGCCTGGTTCCCTGTAACTTGGCTTCTCGCAGTGAGGGAACCGCCAGAAGGCCCTCGGCGCTGGACCTCAGAACGATGGGGGTGGAGATGCTCCTTCAGGTATACTGGACTGAGGTCTTGGGCTCTCAAATCACAGTGCTTTAGGGAAGGGGTGCTAAAGTATTGAATCACCTTGTGAAGGTCTATTCTGTGCTCTTTGCTAGTTCTGCTGGTTCTACTTCCTTGGAGAAGGCTGGGCACTTTCTCATTTCCCCAGTCTTAGGTTCATGGAGATTTTTCAGCATTTTACTGCACATTTCTCCAAATACACACATTTTTGTATTCAACTTTCCTTTCAATATAATATATTCAAAGTGTTGGTGATGACCTTTAAATGGCCTCAGACACTGAGGTCCATTTCCAAGGGCTTTCTGGTGGTTCCCTCACGGTGAGAAGTTACAGAGAACCAGGCAGAGGGCCTTCTCGGTAGTCGCACCTGCCCTGTGGAACACCTTCCCATCAGATGTCAAGGAGATAAACTACACAACCTTTAGAAGACATCTGAAGGCTGCCCAGCATAGAGAAGTTTTAATGTTTAATGTTTTATTATTATTATGTATATGCTGGAAGCCACCCAGAGTGGCTTGGGCAACCCAGTCAGATGGGCGGGGTACAAATAACATTATTTGTTTGTTTGTTTGTTTGTTTGTTTGTTTGTTTGTTGTTGTTGTTGTTATTCCTGGCATTCCACCTTCCTGGCCCTTTTACAAACTGCACTGCAATTCATTAAAATTTTCATTTACATTCTATGAATTGTACAAATACCAAGAAAAGGGAGCCTTTGAAGAGACGTGGGAATCAAGCCAGACCCCACAGGTAAGTAATGCTTTAGAAATGGCCAATTAGGCCAGTGACAGCAGCTTGAGTTTGTGCTTTCATTTAGCCTGCGGGAGCTATTCATTGCCAGCCTTCAGGAGATAACAAAACTACTGGCACACTTGTGGAGAACAACTTAAATTACATAGTCATTCCACACTTCTCATATATTTGTCACCACTGGATGTAAATATTTATGGCTGTGATAACAAACCACTTATACCTTATTTGGCGATGCTGAAGTACTAGCCAAATTCTAGGGTCACTGGTTGAGAGTGTAGCATTTCTGTTGCAAGCAAAGCTTTATCAGGGCTGTAGTATCTCCAACAGCTGCAAATGATAATGTGCAAGTGTTTTCCCCTCCAGAGAAGTTCCATGTCTCACAAAACGGGTGCAGTGGGGGGGGGGGATAAGTGCCAGTAGCTGCAATTCACTGAAACAGGCCTAACACCACCACAGAGACCTGCTCACAATATTTTAAGCCCTATATCAAAATTAAAGTAGAAAACCTAATGAATTTTGAAACGGAATCCCATAGATAAGAGTACTTATCCATATCTCAAGTTGAAGCGAATTTTCAAATACAAAGGCCCAATCTATCTCCAGCTGTAGAAATCAGTCACACGCTGTTACTAGTAACCCCAAAAGGTGATACACTGTACTGTCTACATCCATTTAGCTCAATGGGGGCCAGGTAAATATTGCAATGTAAAAGCCTGCTTCAATGGGCTGCTCTGTCTTGCTGGTTCATAGTAAATGAAAACTGGACCAATTGCTAAACCACTCTGAGAAATGTAGCTCTGTGAGGGTAATAGACACCTGCTAACAAATCTCAGGATCCTTAACAAATTACAGTTCCCAGAATTATTTGGGGAAAGCCATGGCATATGAAAGTGGTATGATACTCCTTTAAATGGATAGTGCCAATGGGGCCTGAGTTTGCTAAATGAAAATGATTTTTTGGATGCCAAACATTGATGTTGAGTACTAATAGCTGAATATAAGCAATATATTTTTTGAGACTATATTACATCAATGTTCTGCAAAGCTGTTCTGGTATTATTGTTTAATACATTGTACTTTCCCCAGCTATAGATCAGTACAGCTAAATATAGTAGGCCTTTCTAGGGACCAATATATGAATTATTACTAGATCAATTTCATCACAGGTTTCAGCATCAGGTCAGGTGGAACTGAATTGGAACCAAACATGTAAAAGGACACAAGGTTGTTGTTGTTGCTGTTGTTAAAATTTATTTGATGCCTTCTCTCACCACCAGCAACACAGGCTATCTTTAGAAAAACAAAACAACAAGCAACACAAAAAATATACATTCATTAAAACCAAAGAGGAAAAAGAAAACATTTAAAACAATCCATGCACCCCGTTTTGAAGGGTCATAAATTGTTTACAGCCATTATTCCTGAATATGGGGGTGATAGCTAAGGAGAAAACTGAAGCAAAAAACTGAAATGTCCACCTCACGCTCTGGCTTAATTATGTGAGGCTTCCAGTGAGCAGAAAGTTGTTTTTCACCATAGTAAGCAGATGTAACACTGAATATACAGAGATATGGAGTGAGAAAAACGCTATTTCTACAGTTTTGTTTTGAGAACTACTGTGAAAAGGACTGCCTTTTGGTTTGCTTGCTTTTAAAAAAAGGAATGATGGAAGCAAGTAGACGAGTCTTTCAAACTTTAGTCAAGATTACTAGAACACAAACAGGTTTACAAAATAATACACTAGATCAGTAAGTATTATTTTGAAGATTTTGAAGGTATTTCATGAATGGCATGATGAAATCTGGAAGACCAGTTTAATGGGAGTCAGAAAAATAAAGCAGGGTTAGAAAGTATTTAAGAAGTGTAAGAGAGATTCTCTGTTTGTTGAACTGATATTTAGGAAAAATATCTGACCTCTCGGTTTTAGTCAGCTGCATCCAGGCTTTACCATCCATGGATAGAAAGACTCTATCAAGCTACAGAAAGTTTTTGATTCAACAGAAGGGCCTGGCTGGCAGAGAACAAGTATAAAACTTTTGTGTATTCTTGCACAGCTTCCTAGCACAGTTCTGGAGGGAAGAGAAGAGTGAATCTGTCAATTTGTGTTTCTTTCAGTTTCATTTTTCCTTTCTTGAGTTCAGATCTCCACTTTCAACATTGGTTAGTAATTTTTAAAAAACAAAAAAACCCTCTCATGAAAATTCATTAGAATTTAATGTGACATTCTCAGTATAGACACATTTTTGTACGAAATTTTGATTAACACCCATTTTTGCAAAGTGATTTCCCCAAAAGCAATGTCTTTTTGCATGCCTGCTAATGCTTATCAAATTATTTTTCTCAAGACAATTCCAAACAGGAATTTTCACTATACTGCAATTCTATAGCTACTTTAGTATATATATTTTTGTATACACCATACAAATTACTTGGCTGGAGAACCACACTGCAAAATTCAGAGAAGTGTGATTTTCAGAGGATGACTCTGTTTCAGTTTGCTTTTGCTCTTCTTCTTGCTGTTGTTCAAATGTGGTAATTCTGATTTATTTATAGCATGGTTATATAATTATAATTCATTCTGATTTGCTTCTGTAGTGTTTTTACTACAGAATGATTTGTTGTTCATGATTTGTTCGTCTTACTCTTTTCTGTACGTTTCCCCTTCACTTCCTAACTGCTTTCCTAATTTTTTTTTAAGTGGATTTTCTTTCTTTCTTCTTCTTTTGGTACTAGTGATTTAATCCTATTTAACTGCACAAACTTAAATTTGCAATATGTGCTTGAGTCCCTCCCATAAGATAGTTGCACTAAGTCCTGTTGTCATGAGATAGGTACTCTAGAAGTGGGACACGGGTGGCACTGTGGTCTAAACCCCTGAGCCTCTTGGGCTTGCCTATCAGAAGGTTGGTGGTTCAAATCTGTGTGACGGGGTGAGCTCCCATTGCTTTGTCCCAGCTTCTGCCAACCTAGCAGTTCGAAAACACACCAGTGCAAGTAGATAAATAGGTACCGCTGTGACAGGAAGGTAGATGTCATTTCGTGTGCTCTTTCCATCATGGTGTGCGTTTCCATCATGGTGTTCCATTGCACCAGGAGCAGTTTAGTCATGCTGGCCACATGACCCGGAAAGCTGTCTGTTCTCTTGGCCTGAAGTGAGATGAGCGCCACACCCCATAGTCGCCTTTGACTGGACTTGACTGTCCAGGGTCTTTTACCTTTTAAGTGCTCTAGAGTTTGGGGTTTGGTGTCTTAGCAGACATATTGGAATAAGTGGAGGGGAGCAACTGAATGGTAATTTTGAAAACAACTGAATTCTATTAATATGTGCAGAATTACAGATATGAAGATAATGCCTAGCCATACGACTTCTCCTTTTATGAACTCTTTCTAAATAAATACAAAGATCCTGTGTTCTTCCTTAAAGATAACTAACTTTCTATTGAAACAGACTAAAGAACTAAAATGGTCTTTGTTGGCCTGACTGTATGATATTGTGAAGGTGAGAGAAGGCCTAATTTTTACCTTGAGGTCTTAAATGAAGATCTCCCCAAATATATATGTCAGAGAATCTTCTGGCATTAACACTAACAGCTGCAGCAAGCACTTTGTATTAAAATAAACCCACCAGGAAAGACAAACACAAAGGTGCATGTGTGTTTGTGAGAGAATGAGAGAGAGAAAGAATGAGTGAGAGACAGAGAGCGCTGACAGCTACTCTTAATTCACTTGCCAGTGTTTCCTGTTTGGAATTGTCTTGAGAAAAATAATTTGATAAGCATTAGCAGGCAATGCATTTCCCCCAGATATTCAAAAGAGGAGCTACATTTAAAAAAAAAACCTTTACATTAAAGGAGGATTTTTTTTATAGCAGTCTTGCTAAAATAATTATAGCAATTACATACGTTTGGCAGTGTTCAAGAACATGAGAAATGGCAGAGGGGAAGAATAAACTATTTCCCCTTCGAGGCTGCGTTCTCTACATTCCCTCTTTCTAAGTTTACCCCTGAGAACTACATTTCTACCTAAATCAAATTGTATTGAATCCATCTTGAATTCAGATGTTCCTAATTTTAGGGTCCTTGTCATATTATTTGTCTAATGGGTGTTCTCAGCTCCTTTTATCTTTATGCATTTCAAACCACTTTGCTGGTTCATTCCCCACCCCGACTGACTAGAAACTCTGTACTTATGACCCTCGGACTTTATCACTTTATCACCATGGATATCTAATGAGAATGTGCTTGTAATTGTTAGATGCTATACTACTGCAATTAAAAACCACAGATAATCACTCCTATTTTTCTTTAACAAAAAAAGTATATATATATATTTTAAAAAAAGATAACTCTAAACAGATTTCCACATAAATGAAGTCCACAGTCCTATGTACTGAGGTAATCATCTATCTACTTTGTTAATGGCCTACGTTTATAAGGGTGAACAAAAATAACTTCTCATAGGTATCTGGTTGGCCACTGTGAGGACATGATGCTGAATTAAATGGGTCTTTGGCCTGATCCACAGAGCTCTTCTTATGTTCAACTTTTTAAAAGAATTTCATTCTTGAACAAAACATAGAAACCACACAAACCTTCCGAGAAGTTCATAGTGCCATGCAAAGATTCCCCTGAAGTTCACTCACCCAGGTACAAAGCAATCATAGATATGCTTCTACCAGCAATTTCTAGGCGTGTGTTGTGCAGGAGGAGGGGGGGAAAGACTATCTTTTTCTTTTTGAGGAAGAATATGACAGGAAGTTTATATGTGAGAGTGATCTGAAAGCACACAAAACCCCTGGTTGTGTCCTAAAAATACAACTTGGGAAACTGCCTAAAGTCTGAATGCGGCAAACATCTCTTTCAATCAGCAAAGCGTTCAGAGGGAAAAAAGAAGAAGAAATACTTTGGGAAAGAAAGAATGTTATTGCTGATTATATTTCATTCTGTTTGCTGAATTTCTTTTTCAGCCCATACCTGTTACCTCTTCGAGCTTGAATGAAACTTGCTGGCGAACTTGCATTTCGAATCGACTTCTGCTGAAAGCAAATTGGTTAACGATGGAGGTCAGCATTAGAGAAAGTCTTAGACTTCAAATGCACTCCCACTACTAAGGCTATCCCTCTAACAGTGCTTGCCTCCCCTGTCAATGCCCCACTTGGGCAGGTGAGAGGACGGCTGCTGATATCCCCCCAAAATATCCAGGTGAACAGTCCCGAGATAGGGTGTTTTGAAGGTGCATCCCATTTTGAGCTGATCTGAAATGGGTCTGGATCTGACACAAAGAGACAGGACACAAGCATTTTTAAAACAGAGTTCACATTCTGAACACATACAAACATACAGTTGCTTTTGCTCCTACCTCTGGCATTTAAAAAAGCAACCCATTAATGCCTTTATTTGAGGTCCAACTCCTGCTCAATTTCTGATATCCATTGTTCACCAATTTGCTTCTCAGCAAATGTCGATTCAAAATGTAAGTTCAGCAGCAAGTTTTGTTTAAACTTCAAGTGGTAATATGTTTGGAACAAAGAACAAATTCAGCAAACAAAACGAAGCATAATTAGCAATTATAGTCTTAATTATTCCATGTATTTCTTTTTTTCTAATTACCAGAAGAATTAAAATATTAATTATTCACCAAATAATATCTGCATATAATTGTTAGTTTGCAAACTGTGCACATAAAAAGTCCATCACAAGTACTAAAACATTCAGACTGTGAGGATATATGCTCATTTTGACTGGAAGCCTGTTTCTTCTTCTTCTTCTTCTTCTTCTTCTTCTTCTTCTAATTTTATTATTTATACTCCACCCATCTCACTGGGTTTCCCCAGACATTCTGGACAGCTCCCCAGAATAGTAACAACACCATAAAACATCAAACATTAAAAACTTCCCTACTGACAGGCAACACTGGGGTCTCTGCCAGCCCTACCAGGAGATGCCAGTGATTTAAACTTGGACCTCCCGAAGGCATACCTTCCAGAATTTCTCTGATGAAAATAGGGATAATTATTATCATTATTATTTGTACCCCACCCATCTGACTGGGTTGCTCCAGTCACTCTGGGCAGCTTCAAACATATATAAAAACATCATAAAACTTCACGCATTAAAAAGCTTCCCTATACAGGGTTGCCTTCAGATGTCTTCTAAAGGTTATATAGTTGCTCATCTCCTTGACATCTGATGGGAGGGTGCTCCACAGGGTTGGTGCCACTACTGAGAAGGCCCAGTGACAGCATTTCCGATATTAAAAATGGGCTGGAAATATTCAAATTCTGTTTCATATCATCTCTCCCGAGAGATGACTCCAATAGCTGTTTGACACAGTAAATCAGGCTCAAAAGGTGTGATGACTCATCTCAAAAGCGTTCCTCTACCTCTACCCCCACTCCCAGAAAGCTCCTCCATATTGTTGCTTTTAGCTAATTCGTGCTTCTTCTCAGACAAAGCCTAAATATTCCCTGCTGCAAAGGAGCAACCATTCCTTCTTTTTTGTCTCAGTGAAGATTAAATCTTATTTCTAGTCAGGCTCACCTTTGACATTTCCTAGAACATAGCAGTATTCTATTTTGTTAGCTTCCTGAAGAACATTTTCCCTAACTGAGGAGGGGATTGTCCTAACTGGTGCAGGAAGAGGGGCGGCAGTTATTTCTTGCATCGCTTTCACAAGCACCTTCTTTTACCTGCCTTCCACGGAGCACGTTCAGGTTTTGCTCAATGTTAAAGAAAAATTAGCAAAAGTGGAGGAAGGTTAGCACCATATCAAGATTGCAGCAATTGTTTTTGCAGCAGCTGTCTCCTGGCCGTGGCCCCGACACACATCCATCATGCCATCATGTATCCATTCAGTGCACAATTGGCAGGGAACGAGATGGAAATAGTCCATCAATCTAATGTCACAGCTGTAATAAAAATCTACAGAAAACCTATAAACAATGGTTATACCCTCAGTTATATAGCTCCAATGTGCTGACTGGTGTGAAGTGCGCCAAAGAGTTGAGGCAGGGAAGGAATTCATGGGAGGTTGGGGGGGGGTTGCAACTCCTCAGCAGCCTGCCATTGAAGTCATTTTGCAAGCACCAAATATTGCAGGTTACAGCCTTGCAAAAGCCGAAGAAAGGAGATGGAATAAAAAAAATTGCTGAAATTCATACACACAAAGAGCAAATAATCTGGCAGCCACAGTAGCTACCGCCGTGCATGTTTTTGTTGAATAAACCCTCTTTTACCCACAAATACAAAGACATAAGTGCCCATTTGTTAGGGTTATAAAGCTCTCAGATAAATAGTCAAAAGTACTTTAGGGAAGTACGTTTTCCATCTTTGCCAATAAATGGGGAGATGTGTATATATTCCTCCTTTGCACTGTACCTCAAACTGCACTTAGCAAAGCCAAGGGTGATTTGAGGTTTTTCCTTCTTTAAAAAAAGAAGAAATTGTTCTCACTTTAGAATAAGAGTGCAATACTATCAAGAGTGCAGAACTCAGTAAAAGACTCTTGGTAAGTTTCAGGCTAATGGATCATGTGACAAGCAATCCCGTGTTTTAACAATCCCCACTCTACGTCAAGCTCAACATACAACAGTACAATGGCTTGACAAAAGGAATATATCCAGAAAAATATGGAATGCAAAACATGATTTGGCTATTTAGCTAATGTTGGGTTGTTGTTGTTGTTTTCATGTAAAGTGAACTAGGAAGATATTCCTACAGATGAAATGGTGAAAAGCAGATTACCCAAGGGATAATATCAGGGATTGCCAAACTGGAAGTTATGAACGTTGCACTGTCAGGGCATCAGAAATCAAACAGAAAAGACAGAAGCTTGCATTCGAACAGTGGATTATGAAAATTCAAGGGCAAAAGCCAATGTGGAAAACTTCCTTTTAATTCTTACACAAGTGATATGAGTTCTAGAAGCCTCCAATGTGTTGAATAATGGTTAAGGATCTCTTCGCAGTTTATGTTTCTATCCATGCCTATTACTAAAAAATTCAGAATGTGACAAACAAGGGGTTCAAAGCACATGTATCTTATAGGAATACTTATCATCGCTTATCATAGCAATGACAAGCCGTTTCTTGGAATACAAAAAAATCTACTAGATTAACTGTGTATGAGTGATGTAAGGAATCCTCAGAGTACAATCCTAGTCAACTGGAGAAGCTAACCCCCAACCAGCAGTAAGATGCACTTCCCAAGCAAGAAGTTTCTCTCCCCACTGCCCCAAGATCTCACCAGTTTTCATGGCAGCGAAAATTTAAATGACATACCACAGCACTGGGTAGAGAAGTTTAAAACTCTCCACATGGCCCAGAACCCCAATGGAGATGCCATTGATCATTTTGGTGAGCAGCGATGGAGCAGCAGTAATCTGCACGGATTAGCTGAGGAGGAAGGATGTGTCCCCATGTGTGTCTGTGCATGTCTCTCTGTGTGTTCGGGACTCCTGTGCATGGTGGCCTACACATACCCATGGCTGACATGTGACACACGCACCACGAGGGGAAATCAGGCCACTGGATCAAAAAAGGTGAAAGAACTAAGCCACATATGTCTACTTAGAAGTAAGTCACCTTGAGTTCAATGGGGCTCACTCACACATTAGTGTGCCACAGTCTCAAGGAAATCAGAGGAACATAAGCTCTTAGCTCTGCTGTTACACAGTATTCGTTTCAATGGGATGGCTGAGGAGTGTCTAATTTCCTCTGATGTGCACCAAATCTGCTTTTTTAAATACCAGCGATTACATTTAAGAACTACATCATGATAAGGTTGCGTTGTTTTGCTGGGTGTAAGGCTCCAACAGAAGAAACAACTGCTTTTTGCAGTTATCTGTACTTCACGACTCTTCAGGTCTGGGTGTTTCTTGAATTGCTTAATCTGCCAAGGTTGGGGGAAGGGAGCAAAACAACAACAACAACAACCCAGTTTGCGTTGCAGTGTAGTTTCCTTTGTTTAACTCGGCTGTCTTCATACTCCTCTCTTGCCCGCTAGAAGATTTGTGAAAGATTTTTGGAGAAATGTTCCTGTTTATGAAATCATAATCAAATACTTGTGGGGTGAGTTGGCAGCGCAGTTGTTGACAGATGTGTCTCAGGCCTTTGTGTTGCAAGATAATGGTTTGAGTTAACAAAAAATGTTTTGGTGAGGTCATGGGTCTCTTCAGCATCAAACACAACAGAGCAATCTGGGTAATGAGGACCAGCAGGAATGGCACTGAGATGATGCAAATACATAGGTTTTTTTATTTTTTTAAAAAAAATAATTCTGACTTAAGGCTTAGCAGTTAACTATTTTGGAAATAAACAGGCTTTTGCTTGCTGACTTTAAATAGCACAATTCTCATCAATTTGTTTTCCACCATGCAGGATCTGGGATAGTATGTGCTCTACAGCACAAGCTTGAGAAATGTCAAGTGCACATTATAGGATTTTGCATAATTACCTATCCGGAAGAACACTAGCACTTATGTTATCAGATAAATATAACAAAGGTATCTTAATTCTTTGGCAAATGAGAATACCCAAACTCTTATGAATCTCCCATAATTCCCCATCTCCAGTTGATACCCAATGGATCGCTCTGTCATGCTGTTCATTTAAGTTATTGTAATGCTACTAGAAGCCTTCATCTTTCAAAAAGAGACTTCTTTTTTGGTCCTGCATGGTTCATTGTAACCACTTAATTCCTCTCCTCCACCACCCTAAAGCATCTGTGAGAGAGGCATAGCTGGAGACACATCATTCTTCATAGGTTGTGTGGCTCAGAGACGGGCGTCGCTAGAGTGCAGAAATGTTCTGGGAATTATAAATTGCTGGAGGGATTCCAGTGAAACAGAACCAGCCACCCAACTTGTTCCACACTTAAGTAATGATAAAGGAAGTTAATTGGTGGCTGTGGGTTGGCTCCCAGGAGAAGCTTTTAGGAATGATTCCCATGAACTGTTTGGGGGTGGTTTATGGGCTCAACCATATTATATTGTTCTCGTGAAGACTAACTATCTGATGACAGTGTCTGAGTGAAAGCAGCATCTAAGGGATTCTGCACATGCAAACTTCTTTCTGAAATGAATCTGTGGCTGCTCTTAATCATGGGAAGATCGTCCCTCCTCCCAATCGGTGTTGAGCAGAGGTGAGACAGTGGTCATATCCTTCATAGAAACTGAACCACATATCAATGTACAAAATCTTGCCCTTTTGATAACAGGGTGCTTTCCCCAAGAAAAATCACTAGAGCTCAGCACAGCCTTTTCACAGCTATTGTTGAATGGAAAACACACAGCTATTAATGGCTTTTATTTTATTTAACAAAACTCTTTCCTTGGGCTTCAGGTCATTTCAGCAACAGCATCTGCTAATCTCAATTTGACAAAGAGCTTGTTATGCATTTGATGGTATGAATCGAAGTGATGGAAGGTTTATCTTAGACAAATATCCATTACTATCACTTAAAGAATAAGTATGAAAGAGCTTGGGGACAATTGGTAATATAAAAATTGGCACATTGTCTGAGGATTTCAAAAAGAAAAAATCAGAATAAATAGTGGCTTCCAGAGAGAGAGAGAGAGAGAGAGAGAGAGAGAGAGAGATTTTGAGAGTTTCTAATTCAATAAGTACCATATATTTTTATTTTTAGATTAAATGCTTGCTTTGAACAATGACTCTTCTTTCCATTTAAATATATTTAATTTAGTAGTTGCAGTTAAGGACTGAAGTGTTGTTAAATCCACAATAATTCAGAGCAGGGCTGTCTTTGTGGCTCTCCCTCTTCTGTGGCGTAGCATTACTGTCAAGACAAAACAGGTGCCCACTATCTGCACTTTCCAGAAACAGATGAAGTCATTTTTGTTCTGACTGGATTGGTATTCCCACCTGGATGAATGGGTCTCTGTCATAGGTCTTCTTTGTTTGTGTGTTTGTTTTCTGCACTGCTTTTAACTGGGAATGAGCTGGAGATGGGCTTTTGCTGGTATCTTGTACATCACCATGAGATGTGTGTTTGAAAGGCAATCAATCTATCAAGCATTATTTTTACGTGCTTCACTTTTATTTTCTTCTTTGCTCCCTTGGAAGGTGGTTAAGAGGACATTGGATGTGGCCACCACCCATTTCTTTTTTAACAGAGGGAATCGGTTCGTTCCAGCTGCTCTAAAGGTCTTTAATGCCAAAGTAGCCCCAAAACTCCTTTACGACATTCCATTATGGATTAGTGCAGTTAACCAATCATTGGAATGCATCCAATCCAATTTTCTGTGAAAAATCCTGGGGCTTACTGATCATTCTTACTGGTTGTTGGGCAGAATAAATGGAGATTTTGTGATAACCAAACACCAACCCCATTCCTTTAGGAAATCCCTCCCACAGGATGTACATTTGTCTCCTCTGGATATTATTAAATGGGCCTTAAAGCTAGGGTAGGAAATGTGGCCCTCTAGCCCTCTTTGGGACTCTCCCTAGGCCACACACCACACTGGCCCTGGCCCTACCCTCAAGTTCTTTTGCCTGGCTTGAAGGCACCTGGCTTGAATGTTTGTGTATGTGTGTGAGAGACTGTGTGTTTGTGTGTGTCTTCAAACCTCTGGTTTTTGCCTCTCAGGAATGTAGACTATTGTACACAGGTAAAAGTCACACCTCTTTGGCACGTGGCCCCCAGAAGGTGATCTACAATGGAATGTGGCCCTGGGGCTGTAAAAGGTGCCCCACTATTGCGTTAAAGCAGAGCTTTCCAAACTGTGTGTCGTGATATGTTAGTGTGCTGGCTGCAATGTGTAGGTGTGTCCCGCAAACACTCCTCGCGCTCCTCTTGGGGCTGGAAAGGGGTTAGTTTAGCCTCCAGTTTGCTAGTAAAACTGAATTTCTGTGTCACAAAATGATGCATGTCTAAAAAGTGTGTCACCAAGATGAAACGTTTGGAACGCTCTGCCTTAAAGACTTGGAGGTTCCACTCTGCTTTTAACCAAATAAGGTTGCTCATTTATCGTTTTAACAGCCGCTCTCCTAAGTGGATTTTAAAACTAATAAATTCTGTATGCAGGATCGGAGCGAAGGGAGGGCATAGATTGAAGTTTAACAGAAGATATGAGAAAAGTTTGCTTTGGAACACATAGGGTGGTGCTAATTGTTACAATATTCTCAGAAGGCTTTTAACAGCAAGACCATGGGTAATATGTTCCAAATACTGAAAGAGCTACAGTATTCAAATGCTGGAATACTGTATTCACGTCGCTGGTGCTGAAATGAGTGAAATATGTTGTTACTCAGAGTACAGATGGCCTCCCATTTCTACGCCAAATTAGTGATAGTTTTTCTCCACCCTTTAACATCTGCCCCGAGTTTATAAATTGTTGCATTGTAGTTAACTTCCTTAATTAGAGGAAAGACAAAGTATAATTTGAAAGCACAGCTAGAATTCATTTTCTAAACTGTACCACCAGGGAGAGATTTCCAAGTTTTATGCTGGGGGGTGGCGGAGCCTACCTGCAGATGCATGTTTGTATTTAATTTAAAGTTTCTGATTCTGCTTCAAAAGTCACACACCCGTTGAGACTGTGTCATCCAGGAAGTCCATTGGCAGCTGCTGAACTTGCCATCCGGAAGGCTTTCCACGACACGTGGTAGTTACTAACCCAGGACTTCATGGAATAGGCATTCCTAGTTCCAAAGTTCTCCAGATTTTATGCTCCGATTCTGGATTTCTGAATTACACGGTCTTTCTATGGTGTGGAATAACTGATGCATTAGATGGGTTCTTCTCTGGATTGTGTGCAATGCACCATGCTGGCAGAGTTTGCCACCGTTTCCGGTTCCTGAAGCTCATTTGTATCTGCCCTGCGTTTCCAGGCTATACACATTAGCAACACTCTGCAGAAAGACAGTCTTAATTTGGGATCCACAGGGATTCCCGGCCTTATCCTGAAAGGGTCTTGATCTGTTGTGCATGCTTCACATGAACATGCTAGAAAATGTGTCTGGGTGCTCTGTTACCTCTTCCTTTATCCCTCAAGAACTCACTAAGCTTATCCAGAGCAGGAGAACGGGGAAGAGGTGAAGAAAGTAGTCAGTTCTCCCAGGTCCTGACATACAAGTTCAAGCATCTCTGGCAGAAAGCTGATGCTACCCGTTTGCACCAGAGAAATCTCTCAGGATACCTACTCTGAGCTGACTAAGACAAAGAAGGACCAGAGCCATCAGACCAGTGGCATGAGAGAACAGAGGTTTTGGAACTCGACTAGATCCAAAGCCCATTGGATCCCCTTGAACCAGGGACCCTAGGAACTCTGGCACCTGTACCTTCAGAACTTGCACCCCTGGTGAATGGTATGGTCTACAGAGGCGAACCCTACAGCTTATAGGTCCAGACAAGAAGCCTTGTAGGAATTGTAGGAAAACTGTTAGGCTCCAAGCCAGAGGCTGTCCCTTTAAGGTCTTCCAAGAAAGGGATGGAGCCTGAGAGAAGTGATTTGGCTGTGGATGTATGAAATTGACACGAATCCATACCTTTCCAATATCCCTAATTTTGAAATGATTGTAAACGTCAAGCTCCCCACAATCTGGCTCCTGCTATATGTTTTTGGACTACATTTCCCATCATCCCTGAACATTGGCCGTGCTGGTTGAGGCTGACAGGAGTTGTAGTCCAAAACATATAGAAGCTACCTGATTTGGGGGAAGTTGGTATGTATCACCATTTTCGTGCTGAATTTTACAGTTGTGCAAGTTTTGTTTACAAGTGTGTAGGGGTGCATGTACACACTGCACATGTTCAGATTACATCTCCCATGCCAGAGATCCAATAAAGGAACAAAATAGGGTAAATGGTCTCAAAACTATTTTGTAATCATCATCACAGGATCAAAACTACTTGCTAATACCTGGGAAATCCTAGTGTTATTCTGATCTCATTCTGACTGGGAAGATAAAGCTGCCTATGGGCTGTACCATCTGACATGGCTGAGTCCTACCCTATTCAGAAAACCCCTTCCATGTAGTAAACTAGATGCCAGAGGAAGGGCGTTTTAGCCTTCTCCCTGATTTACTAGATTTCTATATACAAGGACTTACATGGATGATCATGCCGTAATAGGAGCCCTATTCTGAGGCGGTAGATCCCAGACATAATTTTGCCAGTCCTATAAGTGGGGAAAATATTTTGTTATCTCATTTCTTACATGTTGCCTGATGTCATGTTGCGATGGAAAATATGCACAGTTAATTTTTCTTAATTATGTCCAAGAAAAAGTCTGGACTGCTCGTATGGTTCAGTATTGTGTGTGTGTATGTGTGTGTATGTTGTGTGTGTGGCTGCTTTAATATTAATTATCACAGCAGCTTGGTTTCTTGAGCCATTCATGTCTGTTAGCTTGGAAATAGATTAACTGCCCAGACTTAAATCTGGCTATGCCATTACTGTACTGTTGCGCCAGCCATGGGGTGAAAACCCTTATATGGTGCTGCACTGCCCTCCACTGGAATTCCATGGGGAGGGGGAAGATGCAACATCCATCTTTTAAATCAGACTTGGATGTTCCCTTATTGTTGCTGCAATGTTGCAACAAGAAAAATACTTCAGGGAATAAAGTTCTTATTTTGTGTAGGACCCCACCTTATCTGTTGTGATTCAAGCCACTGTTTACCACAAGTGGTGGAATAGGATTGGATGCAAAACCACCTTGTGTGTTTAAATTATGGTTGTTTTCTAGTTTGTCCCATGTCAAACACATATTTCCCCCCTCTCCTTGAAAACATCATGAGGAAGAACTGATTCACGAGCACACAACAGTGTTTGGGGTTGTAGCTCAGTGACAGAGCATTTGCTTTTCCTGAGAATGCCCCTGGTTCAATCCTTAGCATCTCTAGGTAGTGCCACATACACATTTGAAATCCTAAAGAACCACTATTGGTCAATGTAGACAAAACTGAAGGGATGCGGGTGGCGCTGTTAAACCACAGAGCCTAGGACTTGCCGATCAGAAGCTCGGCGGTTCAAATCTCCATGACTGGGTGAGCTCCCATTGCTCGGTCCCTGCTCCTGCCAACCTAGCAGTTCGAAGCACATCAAAGTGTAAGTAAATAAATAGGTACCGCTCCAGCAGGAAGGTAAACGAGGTAAATGGCGTTTCCGTGCGCTGCTCTGGTTCACCAGAAGCGGCTTAGTCATGCTGGCCACATGACCCGGAAGCTGTGCAACCCCAGCGTCGGTCACAATTGGACCTAATGGTCAGGGGTCCCTTTACCTTTATGGTGCTATTCTAATGAATGGATAGTCCCACTTCAACTTTTCACACAGGTGGCATGCAATTTAAAATCTTTAAATATATATTTTTTAAAAAAATCAACCATAGAAAGTTTGCTCATCTAGCCTTTTCACTCTCTGACCAGCTTCTTCTCCTTTTCCTTATCCTGACCGAGGAACAATTCATTGGCAGACTTTTCAAATGAACTGCCTGAGATGGCATATTCTCTGCACGAGGACAGTTATCACAGTTTTGGTAGGCCCTAGGAATCCAACAATCTGATCAGGCAATTATGCTTTGGTCATCATTCTGCAATCTACAATTTCATTTCCCTTAATGGGAACAGGGAATCCACAGCAGGCGTCATATAAACGGCAGTTGCAATTGTTGTCCTTCAGCATTACGTATCCAAGCGCAAAATTTGAGCCTTTGCTAGCGAGGGGACAGGGGAATCCATCAAAGAGAGATGCGACTCTACTCAGAAATGTTTTTTCCTGGCTCTTTCCTCCTGAAATGTTTCAGAAGGCACTGTGGAAAATTAATTTTTGCGCAGCAGGTGCTGCTCTTCTGTCTGGGTGTCTATCAAGGTTCCCATCTATTGTGCTCCTCCATTATTTGTCTATTTCATTAACAAAAGGGAAATAGATTATGTTGCTACAGCAACAGCTTGCCTTCCATGGAACAAAGCCTTCATTGGAAGTGGAAGTGGGATTTAAGTTAAAAGATGACATTTACCTTACTGCAGGGAAACGGACAGCGCAAGGTGCTCTGCTTGAACGGAGCTCTACAAAAACATCAGAGAAAATGTTCTCGGAGGCAGAAAAGGCTAGTGAGTTACGTAGTGACAGCAGGCCTGTGCAGTGAGCCTCCGGGTCCAATGCATGGGGGATTCATCAACATGGTTCATTAGTAACCTCACCAAGCTATGAAAGTGTGACATCAGAAGCAAATGTCCCTGATGATGAAGGTAAAGGGGAGGGGAACCCACTAAGGAAATGGAGTGGGAAATTGTATATCCCCCAAGAGTATCAATTCAATAGATACTGTACATGTTCTCTTGAAATGTGTCACCCCCTCCCACATACTCAAACCATTGTAGTAATTACCCAAACCACCGTACTAATTACTGTTGAAAAGCAACTACTCTATGAATTCCTACACTTGTTTAACATGAGCCTAGGAACGGACAAATCAATCCATTTCTGGCCCGTCTTGACAATTTTTATAGATACCCATTCTGTTCTGTTCCTGCATTAATCTCCTTAATTTGTTTTAAGAAAACCCCTCTCAAAATAGGTATTTGAATCTCTCTCTCTCTCTCTCTCTCTCTCTCTCTCTCTCTCTCACACACACACACACACACACACAAAAACACATTTGTTTAAATGTGTACTTGGATATATTCAAACTGCCATGAACTGTGTCACATTGTTATGATATTTGGAAGAAGTAAAATACCTAGTGAACAGCTAAGCTTCACATTGCACTGAGAGGTGGATATCAGGTCATTTCATATAGGAATTTTCAAAGGCAGAACATTCCCTACATGAGCCTTTGAATTGGTGAGGGGCAACCTTCATCTTGATTCAGAACTAGCTTGGAATCGGCTCTCTCAGATAAATCTTGGGAATTCTGCAAAATTGCCACATACATCCTGATGGGCTAAGAACATACATCTTATTCTATTGTGTCCCCCCAAATGCTCCCCAGGCCAGGTTTCAAACAAAAACAAAAAAGGAAGAGTTTTAGATCTGGATGGAGGGGGAAGTAAGAAACAATCAAGAGAATTCAACCAAAAAGATATGCTCATCAAAGAAAAGGTTGCTTGGTTCTTCGCTTGTACCCACAACTTCTGCACTTGCACTGCAGCTGACTTTGTAGTTGAAATAACTGCGCAATGATTAGCCACAGTTTCAACGGATGAGAATTTCATCCAAGAGTAAAGGGCTTATATTAAAAAATTGTTTGCATAAAATCTGCAAAGCAGCCTGGTCTAGTGTAGCACCTTGTTTTACATTTCAAACTGGAAAAGAATTTCTTGAGGGAATGGGACTTAGTTTGTAAAACAAATGAGAATTATAACTTGTCGGACACATTTGCATCCTGAACTGGGCATAAGTTATAGCACGATCCATATCATTGCTAGTCAAAAGTAAGTCCTATTGAATTAACTTGGCCTTACTTTCAGGTAAGGGAGATTAGGATTGTAGCTTTAGACATGTCTATTAACTTCAGTGGGCCTGCCATTTACCTCACAATTGTTGTCTGTAGTTGGTATAATCCTGTCTTTCTGTCTGATCTGCATCATGGATGGTGTAATGTCTAAAAATCAGAGAGCAGAAGCCTTGGTTTTTGCTTGTTCAGGTGTAAGATCTGTGAGTTCAATTAGACTTACACTCTACTAAGCATGTTTAGGGCTGAATCCTGAATGAGTCCCACAATTTATTCAAACCCAAGTTCATCTTTTTTCTCCCTGTTACATGAGGGATAGTTTGGAATAAGGCTCAGATTAAATGAAGGTCTCTGAATGTGAATAGCCTTTCATTTCACCCAAAATAAATACATCAGCTCTATGCTTTCAGAATAACATGCACAGCTACCAATCTTCATTTTCCTACTAGCTGGGGAGAAACTGCAAGTCCCGAAATTAGAAAAGCCACTAAAGTTACAAAGTTCTGTGCATGCGATAATTGAACTGGTTATGAAGAGAACTGTGAAGGGAGCTCACAGGAGAAGCGGAGAATGCAATGCTCAACAGAACAGAAGCAGCAAGAGGGAAGGAGCTGGGCTTTTCTAGGCCAATGAGACACTGAGGGGGACGGGAAGCCAGAGAATGAGAGTGGATGCAAAATTAGAGAATGGCTTTTCAATAAGATCCATTTTAATCGCATATAGGAAATTGTGACAAGAAATGACCCGAGCTGAAGAATACTAAGTCTTTAGATTGGGGGAAGCCAACGTGGTAACCTCCATATGTTGTTCAACTCCAATTCCCATCATTCCTGATCACTGACCGGGTAAATGCTTTTAAAAATAGATAAGTAAGTGAACAAAGTATGCAGGTCTCCACATGGAAGGCTTATATCAAACATTGCTTCAGCACCTTCTTGAAGCAAGAGGAAGAACAAGCAAGTAGTATGTCTTCTGCGTGGAGAAGACAGAGAAATGATATTGGGTAACGGAGAGAAGGAAGAACTGCTGAAAGCCTACTTTCCCTCTGACTTGGACTACAACTCCCATCATTCTTAGCCAGCATAGTCAATGGTCCAGGATGATGGACATTGTAGTCCAAAACATCTAGAGAGCACCCCATTGGCTACCACCGATTTACCCGAAGAGCAAGGATGCCTCCATTACTCCTTCCCATGCCAAGCCTTGCAGTAAACATCAAGGTCTTTGTCTCAAAGTCTGATATTTTTTAGAATATTCCACATATATCTTAGTGAATTCAGTTGGAAAGCAAGCAATTGTCCGGTTTAGGATTCCACATGAGAGACCCCACATCGCCCCAAGATGAAACTTGCTGTTGGGTCATTCCCTACAAATAACTGAGAACTCTAAATGCTATAAAAATAATAATCACAAATTCATGGCAGCCCCAAAAAGGTCACTAGGAAAATAAATATTATTTTTCAAGGCATTAGCAAAGAAGCCATCTATAGGGAGCATAACAGCAGTTGGCAACTACATCAAATATCCCCGTTGTGGTATATCTTTATCCATTATTAAATAACATGATTTCTCTATCATTTAAATCTATCTCTTTCAAAGCACAGCTCCCTCACTGAATCTGTTTTTACATAAGACTTCGTCTGCTGTTTCAACTCAGAGCTCAGAGTCACATCTGTAATTTCCTTCCTCCCACCTCATTTTTATCTACAAGCCTGGTTCTGTATATAAGATAAATATATCATTATAGACTTCATGAATAAACGCAGCTCCCTAAAGTGCATCTTCAAATTTTGTTTTCAGCATTCGTTTCCCCCCAAAAAGCTTCCAATAAAACAAAATAGGGAATTTGCCTGGAAAGTGCTGGAGAAAACCTACACTCTAAACACTTCTACTACAATAGAAAAATGTTTCTTAAAAAAATCAATGACACTGCCCTTCCCAGTTGGATATGAAAACCACATTAAACAAACAAACAAAAATACCTGTGCTATCTCAAGGATCTTAGCACACAAGCTGTGATCTGCTGACCCCTGCAAGCAGGTCATGAAGTACCATTCAGCAAAAACCAAGCAGTTACTAAGTGCTGTGCTATTGAGCAACTTCTTCAAAACCACTGTCTTGAACTCTGCATTTCACAAGTATGTTCAGACTTCTGTGCGGCTCAAGCCCTGCATTGGGCAAGGGAATACAGCAAAGAGTGGATCTTCTTTGCCACAATAAATTTAACCTTTGCATCTGGGATTTTCGCCAACTCACACAATACAATGTTCTGATGTTGTTTAGGGACATATAATGCTGTTGGAACAAATCTTATTTGCACTTCTCGGCGAATGTTATGGTTTTACCAAGGTAAAGGTAAAGGGACCCCTGACCATAAGGTCCAGTCGTGGCCAACTCTGGGGTTGCAGCGCTCAGCTCACTCTATAGGCTGAGGGAGCCGGCGTACAGCTTCTGGGTCATGTGGCCAGCATGACTAAGCCACTTCTGGCAAACCAGAGCAGCACATGGAAACGCCGTTTACCTTCCCGCAGGAGCGGTACCTATTTATCTACTTGCACTTTGACGTGCTTTCGAACTGCTAGGTTGGCAGGAGCAGGGACTAAGCAATGGGAGCTCACACCGTCACGGGGATTCGAACCGCTGACTTCTGATCGGCAAGTCCTAGGCTCTGTGGTTTAACCCACAGCGCCACCCATGTCCCATATGGTTTTACCATATGGTTTTGCCAAAGGGCACAGCAAAAGGTCTCTAGCACAAGACCCACTGAAATGAATGGAGTTTGTGGTAGAGAATTCTGGAGCGGCTCGCATTCATTTCAAAGGGGCTTGCCCAGGAGAACTCGTTTATTTATTTATTGCATTTGTATCCCCCTTTGTTTCTCCAAGGACCTCAAAGTGGCATACATGGCTTCCCCACTCTTCATTTAATCCCCACAGCAATCCAGTGAGGTAGATTAGGGTGAGAGGCAGTGACTGGCCTAAGGTCACCCGGTGAGCTTCACAGCCAAGTGGGGATTGGAACTCGGATCTTCCAGTTTCTAGTCCAACATTCTAACCACTACACCACACTGGCTCTCCTTCTGCGTTGATTCAGCTTGGAACAGAGACAGAGAAATCTGTCGGTATCGGATTCTTTGTATTTCTCATTCCTGCCCCCCAGCCCCCATCATAAGATCAATAAATCAAGCATTTTATTTGTATGCTGTCTTTGCAAAGTTGAAACCATGCTCAAAGTGACTTACAACATATTTTTAAAATTTTATAATTACAATTATGGCAATAATAATAATAAACAGCAAATCAAACATCAAAAGGTACACAACCAAATTGAACAATTTCCACATACAAGATTTAAAATAGATATACAAAAAATTAATAGCGATAGCAACTCCTCACCAACAACAGAGTCTGTTCAGCAGCCTTGGCTTTTGTAGCTGGAGTCAGTCCTGGCCCCTCCCTCCTATTCCAGGTGGGGAAGCAAAGCAGGGAGCAGGTCTTTGAGAATTTACAGCCAAGTTCATTTCTCTGCATTACTAGATTGCTTTGTCATTTTTTTAAAAAAAAGTTGCCAGGAAAATTTATCAGCATTTCAGCGAAAATTTGTCCACGTTCACATGTTTGTCTGCAATTGTGCTCGATGTACACATTGTTGCAAGTATTTTCGCCACTATAATTCATTTTTGTGGGTTGTTTCTACTAATATATCCTTTTTATGTCTACTTTCCCCCAATACACCTTAATCACATTATTTGGCTGGAGAAATGTATCTCAGGATTCAGAGGAATGCAAACTTTAAAAGGCAGCTGTGTTTCAGTTCACGTGTTGTTTCACAAAATGTGAATTAGGAAGGCTCGGCTTAAAATCTGAAAACAAATTTCTCCTCTGTCCCTAACCGGACGTCAATATTGAAAGTGCAAAGTTGGAATTGCATGTTCTTCTGGTTGCAAAATAAAGAATACGCAGAATATTAGCAAACCTTGAGCGAGTCAGACAATATAATTTTTGCCTTTCGTTCAGAATTAAATAATCAGCTGAGAAACTGTGTACAGTTTAGACTGCACTGAAATCATTAATAAGAATTTCTACCAAACATTAGTATGCATGGACATCAAAGGGGTAAAATGGCTGAGTCTGGCATATTTCCCTTCTAACAGGGAAATAGTTGCATGCAACTGATCATAGTTCAAACAACTTCGAAAAATAATCTTTAATATTTAAAGGAAAATGCTAGTCAGAGGTTCCATAACTTCAGTAGATCTTTGTCATGTATTATTTACCTTTTGGAGACATAAAGAGCTGCACTCCAACAAAAATTGTAAGGATGGCTATCAAAGTAGACCTTCGATAACGCTGGGAATAGAACAAAATGAATTTTCAAGACAGGGCATCTTAATGAAGGATGCGATGCATAGATGTTAACAGTAGATATTTAGAAAACTATGGTTTGTCTTAGTTTCTGTTATATATATATAAACAGCACAATCAGTGGTTATTATATGTGATATTCACATCATATAACACAGAATGAGAATAATTTATGTGAATACGTTGCAGTTTTCCATTGCCTAAAGTTTTGAACCAGCTGCCCAGCGTTCCTTGAATAATAACAATTCTTCTTCATCTGTGGGGAGGCTGATCTCTGGCTCCAATCCTATACAGTCATACCTTGGTTTTCAAACAACTTAGTTCTCAAACAAATTGGCTCCCAAACACCACAAACCCAGAAGTGACTGTTCCGGTTTGTGAACTATTTTTGGAAGCTGAACGTCTGACAGGGCTTCCGATTGGCTGCAGGAGCTTCCTGCAGCCAATCAGAAGCCGTGCTTTGGTTTCCGAATGTTTTGGAAGTCAAACGGACTTACAGAACGGATTCCGTTCAACTTCCAAGGTGTGACTGTATTCATTTACCTGGGAGTAAGTCTCCTTGAATCCAGTTAGGCACACTTTGAACACACATGTATAGGATCGAACTGTCAAGCAAGGAAAGAATGAGAGGAAGACCCTTTGAAATAGTATTTATACTAGAGATGGGGAGCTTGTGGCCTTCCTTCCTGACCATTGGCCATACTAGCTGTGACTAATGGGAACTGGTGGCCAACAATGTCTGTAGGGCCAGAGGGTCACCACTCATGACTTATACCCGTTGGTCTTTTTGACAAGCATTTATATCCAAGGGTCCTATTGAGCACCACAATATGGAAAAGTAATTCTTTTCCTTGTAATATTCATGATTAAACCCAGACACTTAGCTATGCTAAATGAGGAAGTAAAGAAAAATAACAGACAAAATGGGGAAAAAACAGTATCTAAGGCTAAGCATGGCCTCATGCAACACTTCTAGCAGAATATAAGCTTTTCTGTGAAAGTTTTCTATATGGCACCCATTGACTGAAATATGAAAATGCCTCCTAAAAGGGTTAGCATGCCCTCCAACATTTCTCCGATGAAAACAAGGACATTGTATTCCACAATATTATTAATAACAATTTTTTTATTTATACTCCGCCCATCTGAATAGGTTGCCCCAGCCACTCTGGGCAGCTTCCAACATATATAAAAACATAATAAAAGATTAAACATTTTTTAAAAAACACTTCCCTGTACAGGGCTTCCTTCAGGTGTCTTCTAAACTCCTTACCCTCAAATATTTCTCTGACAAAAATACAGACATCCTAAGGAAAAGCGGGACATTCTGGGATCAAATCAGAAACTGGGATAGCTTCTGTAAATCCAGGACTGCCCCTGGAAAACAGGGACACTTGTAGGATTTGGAATAGTTCAGTCTTTGGCAAGTGCATTGTTGAACAATCCATATTCCATGAAATCACCCAGAGTACTTTGGGTGCAGCCATTACCTTTTGGCCTGAGTCAAAACTGAATTCATCTGCAGCTGAACATATTAACCACTAGGAAAGAATCCATTCTAGGCCAGTTGGCTGGCTGCTGTGGGTTGTGTGTATATGCTTTTCAGGTTCCCCTCTGGTCATCCCTTAGAGTACTTAGGCCAGATGTTTTTATTAGAAATATTGCAACAATACAGTCTGTTTAAGTGTCTCCTGCTGTTAGACCTGGGATCCAGCCCAACACAATACTCTTAAGCATCCTGCGTCCAAAGAAAAGTGAGGAATAAGCAGGTTCACAGTTAGCAACCAAGGGATTCACATCAAATAATCCAATACTGCCTGAATAGGGAGAGGGGGTTTTCAGTTAGCCTGCCTAGGATGCCCTTAAACCCCTGTAAGGATGTGGCCAACCAGGCACTTTGATCAAGAGACTTCAGTGAGAATACATACAACCTCACAAGATAAACCAACAGCACCCTAGAGGCCTAGTGGTTCTTCCAGCTTTCTGATGCTTAAATATATATATAGCAGGATGGGTTCTTCTGTTGCATGGGCAAAATTGCTAAGGATAGTTGCATATTTCTAGCATTATAGTTCAATTGAAAAGAAATGTTTTACCACCATGACCCTACATGCAAACCTGTGGCAGGAGCTGGAAGAAGGGCTACCTTTGCAGTGACCAGCAGTGCCAAGTGATGTCTGCTGATGTTATTAGCACACAGCCAGAAAGGAGACTCAAGATACACAGCATGAGATGTAAAGGTTATATTCATTATTATAGTGGGGTAGGAAAACTGGAAGGACAGATCGTGAAGCTGAGGCTCCAATACTTTGGCCACCTCATGAGAAGAGAAAACTCACTGGAAAAGACCCTGATGTTGGGAAAGATGGAGGGCACAAGGATAAGGGGACGACAGAGGACGAGATGGTTGGACAGTGTTCTCGAAGCTACCAACATGAGTTTGACCAAACTGCGGGAGGCAGTGGATGACAGGAGTACCTGGCATGCTCTGGTCCATGCAATCACGAAAAGTCGGACACGGCTAAATGACTAACAGGAAAACTGGAAAAAAAATTCACATCTGGCAACTGTTGCTAATGCTGCAATGCTAACCAATTATTTTGTTTCATATAGTTCATAGGTAGATGAGTCTAAAAATCGGGGACACAAGTTTTCATGGCCCTCAACAGCTATATGGAGGCTCATGTACCAGAAATAAAGTATTTGGCATTAACTCTGGAAACATATACTCAGTTCTGACCAAACTAAGTCTCCTGGTGTACATGTTGCTCTAGGAGGCTACGTTTGGTCAGAATCAAGTATACGTTTCCAGAGTTAATGCTGAGTTGGCGCTAAATGCATTACTTCTGGTAAATGAGCCACCACTGCTGCAAGAGGGTCGTGAAAATTAGTGTCCCGGGCTTTTTAGATTCGTCTACCCATGTACTCTCTGAAACCAAAGGGGGTCATTGGTTGCCAGATGTGAAATATATTGGCATTATTTTCAGCTCTCCTATTGCACTATATAGAACAAGAAGATTTACAGTCAGTTAAACTGTGAAAGTGTGGGGTGCTGGAATCTGGATAAGTCAGGTAGAGGCAAATACTACCAGTCCCAAGCCCCACAGATGATTGGAAGCAGAATCATCCTTCCTTCACTAAGGGAACTATGGGGATACAGTATGTGTCAAGCATATGCAAAACTACTACAACAACAACAACAACCATGCTTCATCCAGCACAGGGTAAACATGCCAGGCTCCAAAAAATGCACATGCCAGGAATACACCAAGCAATGGAAGGTGGTTGGAAATCCTTGAACAAGACTCCCATTGACAGGCCTCCTTAGTTGAAATATGCTCTTAGTGAACTGAATTTTGCGGTGCAGTTCTTCAGCCAAGTAACGTATAAAAAAAAATATGGTGCATTAAAATGCATGTATTGGTGAAAACAACACACAAACAAATGCATCCTGTACATTTTGCAAAATGTGAGTATTAGGCAAAAAGGAATGCAAATTTGCCTATTCAGAGAATTTTGCACTAAAGTGCTGATAAATTTTCATGAGGACTTTTTAAAAAAGTCAAACTGATGTCAAAATGTGGAGAAATGAACTGAAGATTTGAAAAATGAGGACGTCAGAGAAACCAACATGGACAGATTTACTCATCCCTACCTATCACATTCCTCAAATGATCCCCACCTTACACCATTATGCTCTGTGTGTCATTTCCAGCTAAGAGTTTGGCTGGCCAAATAGCATAGCCCATATCTAAGACATGCAGCTATTTCATTCACCTACAGGCCTGCTGCCTAGGTTGTCTATCCATTCAGGAGACTATTAACCTTGTTCATGCTAACAGACCTGGAAGATTTGTGGCCAAGCAGAGATGGAAACTTGGAAGACCTGAAATTTCCACAGGGTACAGGATACGACAGTACCCCCCAGCTCTCAGCTAACACACCCAGAAATAGAATGCTTGAAATGGTATTAGACAACACTAGGTGAACAGGCAGGACTTCATGGGACAGAAGAGGGGGGCAATCTCAAAATATATGCCAGTTTAGACAGTTTCAGACTAATTGTACTTTTTGAACATTTTACCTCTTTAAAAACAAGCCCAAGCTAAAAGAATTGTTTTACTGGTTGCAAAGGAAAATTCACCCTCACATATGGAAACCATTAGAATGACGATATAGCATAAGTTTATTGTTACAAGAGTAGCCATGCTGCAGACTGAATGAGGTTTGTTTGTTTTTTAATTCGAGCAAAGAAAATTCTCAAGCACGGAAAGCCAAACTTGTTGGTCAGACATGCATCACAATCCAGTGCATGCTTACTCAGTAGCAAGCCCCGCTTTGTTCATTGGGGGTTACTTCTAGGGAGGGGTGAAGAGGATTGACGCCTAAGTGGGTTTACTTTAGGCCTGCAGCCTGCATTAGTTAAACGGGTGTGCTCTCTTTGCTTGTCTTCATCCTGAATGTCGTGCAGTGGGTGGGGTGAATGATTAATACAAAACACTGTGTGCAGGAAGAAGCTGAGCAACACAAAGTTTTTGTGCAAACAAGACCATATCATTAGAGAAAGTGATGTGATACACTCGAGGGGTGACATGTCGTTAGTCAGGCAGTTCCTTAATTCCTTAATACATGGTCCTAAAATAAGCACCAGAGCTTTCTTGCAGGCAATGGGCACAGTTTGTTTGTTGCAACTAATGATGAAGAAATTAATTTTCATAGAATCATAGAATCTTACGAGTTGGAAGGGACCCACGGGTCATCTAGACCAACTCTCCTTCAGAGAGTTGAACATGGTATGAAAGAGGAATTCATTTTATAAATACAGTGGAACCTCGTGTTACAGACGGGATCCGTTCCAAAGGCCCATTTGTAACACGGAACTGACATAAGCTGAAGTGCCACGTCTGCACATGCACGGCACAATTTAACACTTCTGCACATGCGCAGAAGCATGTTTTAGCACTTATGCGCATGTGCGAGTGGTGAAACCCGGACATAACCCATTTCAGTACTTCCGGGTCGTCGCGGGACGCGAGACGAAAACAAACAACATGAAGCAGACGCAACATGAAGTATGACTGTAACAAAAAAGCAGTTTTAAAAACAGTAGACGTTTATCAAAATACAGATAAAATCAACAGTTTCGAAAAATGTACATAATGAAATTACATGTCTAGGTTGCCTATATTAGATTTATACACATGCATACATTATATCAGATACTGTAATTCAAAATAAACTGAGATTGTTGGGTGTGTTTTTTTGAAAGAAACAACAATAACACCGACAACCATTGACTAACACACACAAACACATTATACTAAGGGAAACCAGGTGGAATGTATTTGAGGCAAAAGGTCATATCCTGAAGTCAGCAAACATTTTTTTTAGCTAGATGTAACAAGATTGGTCACACTGGCAAAAGGGTCATGTGAAACATTTTGGGCTCATGAGCTTTAGCGCTGGGTGTGTAAGCTGCCACCATTAACTCAGAAATTCCATCAGAAAACATGATGTTGTTTTATTAGCAGAAATTCCACCACATTTCCCTAGTTTGTCAAATGTCATTTTCCCCCTCCTGTTAGAGACAAGCTTTACACATTACCGGCTACTCTATCAAATTACAAGAACAAATATATCAACTCAACATACTGTTCTCCCATATAATGAAAAATTGATTTCAAGTGAAGAATTGCATACAGGGCTAGAGCAGTAAATTGCCTCCTTAGTGGCTTTTTGCATTCCCCATGAACGTAATTGAATGTCACTCATCCACGTTTGCAGACACGGTCCCATTGACTTTACATGAAGGAAGGAACTTGCAGGGTGCAAGTTCAGGAGTCCACTGTATGGCTTGTGGACTAGATGGAGCCTGTCCACCCTTTAAAAAGCATTTCAGGGCAGAGGCGTAGCAAGGTCAGGTGGTACCTGGTGCAAATTTTTTTTGTCACCCCTCCCCCCCCCACATCAATGGTTCGGGGTAGGCTTGGGAGTTGGGGTGGGCGGTGTGCCGACTGTCACCCCCCTCAGTGATGACACCCAGGGCGGTCCGCATCCCCCCACACCCCCTTCCAATGCCTCTGTTTCAGGGGTCTGCTTACTTACCTCTTCACAGTGGTTTAGACCTATTGTTTAGAAGTAGCATCTCTGGAAAGTTGCTGCTGCAAAGGAATTTGAACCTCCCGAGCAGCTAAAACATAGAATTACCAATGGTGTGGTTCATGGCAGGTGTTCTATCCTTTGACCAAACCTCCTTAAGTGCTGTCTTAGAAGGCTGATGTGGCTAAAATTATACAGGGTCAGTAAGAGGGACGCGTCAACTTCACAGAGAACTCCCTTAAGTTTCCCTGCATAATTCAAGCACTGTTAAGAGGCAACACCAAAGCCTTTAAAAAAGCAACAACAAGGCCAAGAAAAAGGTGTTGCTGCAGGTATGGTGCAACCAGAACCTGTCTTCTTCTCAATTGCCTCCAATTTGTCCACCAGTGGTCCACAGAACAGTGTGATCAATGAAAGTATTGACACATATTATGTAGTCAAAGTTTCCTTAGCAGCCTTTCAGATCTCTGCCTTATACCAACTCAGCTGACTGCCACCGACTCTCCAGGGTTCCAGAAGGCATATTTCCCCACCCTGTCTGGAGATACCAGGGATGGACCTTCTTCATACAACCCATCATCTCTATCACGGAGCTGCTGCTAAAATGGAGGTGAAATTCCATTCACACTTAAAGGCAAACCCACCTAATTCACATTTCCCAAAACAATACAGAAACTGAGATACAATTATCCCTTCCAAGTTGCACTTCTCTAGATTTTGCAGTTCAGTTCTCCAGCCAAGTAATGTGTACATAAATGCGTATACCAGGGCCAAATGTGCATAAAAATGCCTATATTCATGACGATGCAATGTATTTAGGGGAAATTGCCTTGTGAAATGTCTTTATTGGGCAAAATTGCACACAAAAAATGTGTATCCGAGGATAAAGTTGCACAAGATTGTTCATGAAATGTGGAGAAGTGAACTTAAGAATGGAAAAATGGGAGCCAGAAAGGAACCCAAATTGACCAGTGTGCCCAACTGTAGCTGCAACCCCTCTCAGTCAACATTAGTAGCCAGAGCTTCTGGCTTCTTCTGCATCCTACTGTGGGGCTCATGGTACCTCAGTTGCTTCTGTTAACTTTTTATTCTTCAGCCAAGACCCCAATGGATTCTCAGGCAATTTAGCCTGCTGTTTTTTGCCCTGCACACACGTGTGTACACACCGGAGGAGGGACACACAGGCGCAAATGCCAGGCAGATTGGGTCCTCTGCTTAAAGTCTCCCAGAGGCCAGCTCTTCTTCTTTAAATCAAGTCTGTCATTTACTCACAGGTCCCCACAGTGTGCAAAGTCCAAGAACAGTCTTTGGAGTCTCCTTCAGAGAAGGAAGTGCTGGAACCTTAGCATACGCTTGGTAAGCCTCTGTGTATGCATTTAGAGGTTGAAAAATGAATAAATGGAAAGTTGAGAGCAGCAATCAGCACAGCCAGAGTTTGCCCTGAGGCAGCATCCTTGGCAAGAAGGCAGCAAGTGCTAAATGAAACACATTACCAGGCTCATAGGTAAGGAAGCCTATGCACAGTGCTCCCCTCCACGCAAAACATAAAGAATAAAAAATAGGATGTGTTCCAGATTTTCCCTATTAATGTTAGCCGGACCCTTTTTTTGAAAAATAAAAATGGTGCATTGCTGAATGCTATCCCAAGGGTGTGTACTCACACACACATGCAACAAAACATAGGGTGAAAAGTACATTTTACTAAAATTAATTAAAAAAATTATACGGGGGTGGGGAAGATTGGACACTAGTCAGACTGGCAAAAATTTATCCCTCCCTTTCCCCTTTATGCTTAAAGGGTTGTGGAAAACTTGGTTCATTTATACATGTTTGGTGGGAATGGCCCCATGTTTAAAAAAAACTTATGGAAGAGAGTATTCTCCATTATATCTGCAATTACAAGCCAACTTCTTTTTCCAAATCCTGCCTTAGCACTACTGTATTTGGACATAGACCTGGGCTCCACTGTGAACCAGCAGCACAATTAGTGATAGCTCAACAATGGATGAACCAGACTGAAATACCCCTCAATATATGGGAAAATAATATCTGAGATACAGCAATGTCTGGGGGTCTCACCAGACACAGGAGGACAATTAAAGGCATAATGATAAGGGACACCTTCCGAGAAACATGGATCCCTTTCTTTAGCTGTGTTATTGACCTAAATCAAGACCTTGTTATACCTACTGCTCAATCATCTCAGTGAAGAGCTTACATTAAGAAATATGTTTGAACACTGAAGCTCATGTCTAAGGTCAATGGATAGCCCAAATACCATTAGCTGTACTGCTGGATAAGTGTTTAATGGTTCTTGTATAATAAAAATGGTTTTTTTCAAAAAATGTTTTGAATATATACATTTTCAATGAATATGAGAAGAAGAAGAAAAAGCCTGACACACAATGCTGTTCACATTTGGGCTCTCTCTCTCTCTCTTTTTTATTGGATAGCTTTTGCTAATCGCTAACACTTTCAGCAGGGTTCCTGCTTTGTGGAAGTGAGTGTGAATTCCTCTAAATGCGAATTTCTATGAACTCAACACCTGCTAGTAATGCCAGAATCTGCAAATGAAAGTAAATGCTTGTCCTTATTCGCTTAGGATATGAAATAGTTAGAACTGCAACGCATCGCCCAGGTACTTTGGTTAGAGTAGATGGGGTTACTCCAAGGTAAGTGGGCTGTATACTTTCAACATTCACTATTTTATTTTTTTTAAAAAATCTTGGCAACAAAGGCCCTCTTAAATGTATCCTGAAACACTTTTGAATTGATAACCTCAAAATGAATGTACCTCAGCCAGATTGATGCAATTCATTCTGCTTTGAATAGAATAAAATAGTTGAAATCTGGTTCTGTAAAGTGATAGCATGCTGTTAGGACATATTGAAAAGATAAAGCCATTCTTTCTAATGAACTCTTTTAAGTGAAATTGATCTAGAGGACAAAAATATTCAAGTTGCTGGCTGACCTTTTCCGTCCTATAGATGAGGATGTGCATAATGCATTATTCTGCCGGGTATGCATTTCTTATTACACAGTAATAGGGGGCCTCGGTGCTTTACATGTGACCATTAGAAAGATAAGAACATAACCCAGCCTTCATAATGTAATTGAGTGCTTCAAAAATATCTCTAATGATTAATATACCAGACATTATGCAATGCCCCTGCTAGGTAATTTTGGCTTGACACAGAATAATGAATGTTATAGAACTTCGGTAGCGTAAAAGACATTAGGCCCCCAGGCTGCCATAGCCAGTCGCGAGCCAATCACAATACACAATGCGGGTGTAGAAAGCTACCTCATTAATATCAGCGAGACTCCAGTTTGTTTACGTAAAGCCACCCAAAGAAAACCCTGTGCTCACGTAATACAAATATTACTTTGGCCAACATTCAGAAGTCCAGGCTTCAACTTTTACTCCTGCTGTTTTAAAGTTCTACTGTCCCTGGACCTTCATACTAGAGTGAAGTCAACACATCAGAGATATCCAGTCTCTGTTTGGCAATTGGGTGGGATGAACATGGGCGCAAAGTTCTGCTGCTCCTGGGAGATCTATTTTGCATTCATACTTGAGGTCAAACTGATCATTCTACGTGTCTTGTGTGTGAGCATAAACGTTCACTGGCCTGATAATGCACTAGAACACATGTTACGCGCAGGATTGGGAAGGCATGGAAACAGCCTTCCCAAGGAAAGTGTTCATCTTCTAACCGTAATGAGTGATATCCAACTAATTTACTTAAGTGTATGGATATTAATGGATCTGTTGACTATCACACAATGTCTACAACTACTACCATTGATCAGCACATTGCTTTGGCTTGATCCACACAGCATGGCATTCTCCATGTTTCAGCCAAGTAAGGGATCACTTTGCCATGCAAAAGCTATCAGGAGACAAAGAACTACACAACTTTTAGAAGACATCTGAAGGCAGCCCTGCATCAGGAAGTTTTATTATGTTTTATATATGCTGGAAGCAAATCAGATTGGCTGGGGAAACCCAGCCAGATGGGCAGGGTATAAATAATAAAATTATTATTAATAATAATAATTATCTTCAGCGGCATCCTCTTGGTTAATGTCCTAGTCCTAAATCCAATGGCTGAAGTGATAAGCTGAAGTGCTGAAGCCTCGAATGGGAAGTGTTCGTGTTAACCGACTGATACATCCTCCTCCGTTGAGTAGCTCTGGAAACAGCTCTGTCCTATTGTCAAAGAAAGTGGGTGGAGGCAAAACAATACAGCCCTAAAAGATTTTCAACTTCAAGTGCTATAACTTTAAGTGCTCATAACAGCCTCCATCCTATTGCAGCAAATTCATCATCTTACTCTGAGGACCACAGTGTCATCTGCATGTTTGTCACAGGCAAATACTCTACTCTCTCGAGGAAACACAGTGTCTTCACAAAGTATTCTGTTTTCGAGTGGTTCTTTTTTCAGAATATTGTACACATTTCATTAGTTGCAAATTGCTGGGGGTCCCCTGCTCCCCAATCACCACCCTGGGATATATATTTTTACTCTTTCTGGGCTCTCTTTGCCAAAATCATACCAGATGGTAACCCTGTCTGCATATTGAAAGTACCATCTACATGATAAATAAGATCCAAATGCCCACACCTGTATTTTACAGTCCACATCTGGAAATAGCTACCATACTGTTGATAGCTTGCATATTCATCACTGAAATCAGATTCAGAGGCAGCCCTTCTGATTCATGCTTTTGACCCAAGTCTAGGGAGACCATTTGTTTAAAGCAGACATTTTATAATACCTGGGAAAACATAATAAATCTTTGGGTGTGTAATAATAAGCAGGGTTGTTGGGTCTTGGTGTGTATATGTGTGTGTTTAGTTTTAGTCCCACACATTATTTGTAACACATTTTAAAATCAGCATTTTCTGGCTTATTTTCTTCTAGTCTCTTTTGGCATTTTTAAAATTTTTTATCTTTTGCTCTGTGACTTGACTTCCTTCCCTGCTTTCCCCTCTTCCTTAAATAACACCCAAGGACATAAACTGAGATATAGATAGAAGTGCAAGAAAAGCACGCAAGGGTTAAACCCTAACGAATGGGGATCTTGACTCCCAAAGGCATCCTTTCAAAAGCATAACTATCTTGGGGACTTCAGGACAAGGTCACTTTTGTGTGTTTCTGATATAGGAATTGATTGCTGACTTCTCATTTGACCTTTTGTTATACATGCGATTTGCCATGTTATCTTGGTTAGCTTGCTGCAAATTCAGAAATGAAATAAAAATATGAAACAGAGAAGATACAAGTTTTGAAGTCATTAAAAATAATAAGTTTAAAACTTTTTAAAAACCAACCAAATTTGGGCTCTAAATCCCAGCTAACACAGGAAAGGAGCAGATGAGATCTTTGCCTGCATCCAAGTCTCACACAGCCTAATTGGAAGCTGTCTTACTCATAAGTAGGTGCTATTGATTTCAATGAGAAGCAGAATGAATCGTCTGCAATTGCAGCATTAGTGTTCCTCAATGTTATTCTCTGGCTTTACGTTTTGCCGCAACTGCTACTGTTATCATTTGTGTGTGTGTGTGTCCATGCAAAAAGAAAAGGATACACACATCTTGATAAAAGTGTTATATCGGTGTTAGATGACTTCCAGGGCAGCAAAAAAAGAAAAAATAGCACTGTCACAAAAAAGCACTGATGCTGATGATTTAATTTATATATCACTTACTTTCCAAAATGGCTTCTAAATAGTTTTAATTAAGGATTTAAGAGATGCTTTTAAAAAATGAATAATGAATAGATCCTAGAATCATGGAGCATGTTCAGCAATGTGTACAAGACTAACCCAAAGATCAGAAAACATTGCTAAATTTCAGAGGGTAAAATGGTCTCTACAGAATCAATTTTGGCACCTTTCCCGGTCACGCTCAGCAGAAGGACAGGCTAAAGGAATCATAGATACGCACCTATAAGGCAATTTTTATGTTCTCATTGAGTGATTACAGACCTTTCTTCCCAGGACAAATTGAACTGAATGAAGGTCTATTTCTTTGTATCATCAGGAAAGACACCGAGGTTAATGCACCCACCTACCAACTGGAAATGCAAGAACATAGTTGGATGTGGAAGTTGGATGTGGAACTGGTCTTCACCTCATGGGTGGAGCAACTGATGACTAGCTCAGTCCATCTGATTGTATGTGTACCTTGGTGAGTTCCCACTTATTAAATAGTACTTTGCATCTATTCATTATTAACTTTCTAGATTATACTTCAGTACAACAGATTAGTAAAGTTATTATTCAGAGAGTTATGTTTCTTGAGGTTACAGACGTAAGGTGATGGAAAATATGGTTGATTTTAGCATGAGGTATTTCCAATTGAAAAAGCCCTCTGAAATACCTGATAGCTAAAGAGTGACACTAAACATTGTTCCAATAAGTTTACAGTCTAACCATGGTCAAGGGTAAGTTACATCAAAAACCAAGAATGAGAGAACTCAATAGGATGATGAGCTAATGCAATTTAAACACCGTTCAGATATTGTAAAGAGAAGAAAGAAAGGAGTTGAGTCATGGATAGATAGGTTTTCTGAAGTCGTGGGCCTTAAGAGTCATTTCAAGGATAAGAAATGGAGGATACAGCATTTGCACATGGGAAGATGATTTCAGGTGCTGGAAGAAACAAGTGAATGAGGATGGAGGGTCCCAAAGAGCAGAAATCTTCAGGAGGAACATAATAAGCGTAAGAAATAAGAGAGAAATGAGAGTTTAGAAGGGAGAACTGCATAAAGCTTTGAAGTCAAGGACAAGGAGTCTCTGCTAATATGAAAGAGGATACTATAGACATCAAGAAGCATAATACGGTCAAAAGTATTAGTATTAGGCTGCAGTCCTAACCCCATTCCATTCAATAGGACTTATTTCTGAGCAGATATGGTTAGGATTGCACTTTGTATGTGCCTACGTGTGGGCGTTTTCTGGGAGGTTTCTTGGCCATGTCCAGGAGTAGAGTTCACAATTTAAATCACTGTAGATCTCTGGTGCTTTATTGTTTTCATTATCTTTCAGCATTTTATATCCTCTGTATCAGTGGTTGGCGAACTGGAGGCAAGGGGCTAAGGAAGAGGGAAAATGTGGTGTATGTCATAAAATTGTGGAAATTTCTCAACATCATGTTAATTAGAACAGATAAGGAGAAAGTGTGGAACTCCTTGAAAAAGGAGGTAAAACCAAACTACACTCCAACTAAGTGCACCTGTGCTCTGAAGTACACCAAACTCCGCTGGGCTGTAACCATGAGATGTTATTGTTGAAGAATTAGCTCAGGAATATTGTCATTGAACTAACTGGGACTACCTCAAGATTTCTGGTGCTAGGAGAAGAGCAGCTAGTTGATTTTGCATAGGTGTGGCCACAGAACAAGTGCAAAGCACCTTTTGCCTGGCATATGTGTCTGAACTACAATGAACTACAGCCCCAACAAGCAAGGCCGATGGCTAGGGGTGATGGAAGTTGTAGTTCCCCTCACCTTCAAGGGCAGACAACCTGTTGAGGTCTGCAAACATAAATAAACTCTTCTTGCAGCATCACGACAAGAGCAATTGAATTCTTCCATGATTGTTTGTGACACTCCGCCATTACAGCAATTTAGTTTCACTGTGCAGGTGGCTGAGGCAAACCGATAATAGCAGCTGCATAGACGTCTCATCAAGCAGTGCCGAGAAGAACATAAATCCTACCTTGCGGCTGCTATTATTGCTTTACTTGTTTAGGTATTATACGTAGTGACAATGCACCCCACCGCCCGCCCCCAAACACCATATTGCTGTCCTTGCATGCTCTCAGAGCAAGCATGACAATGTTGTTCGGCGTGTTATTGGCTGACAACAACTAACAGAAACACATGCTGCTACCTGTGTATGCAAAGATATTCCCATTCAAGAGTATGTTGTCTTCTCTGGGTTGCTGTGAACTCCGCTATGTCACTTTCATCTCTTCGGATACTGCAGGCAGCTCAGATCTCCCAGCTCTTCTTTACATCCATTCATTCCCTTGGATGTTCTATCTTCTTCAAACAACTGGGAAGACTTTGATATTTTCTCAGCTGTACTGAACATCCTCACTCAAAATCCCTCCATTGCTCTGGCCACTTAGCATAGCTGCAGTGGGCAAAGGGTGTTGTGTAAAGCCTTTATCACATCATCTTGAAAATATCAAAGAAGAAAGCCATAGAAGCCTGCTGAGCATAACAGTGACAACAAATTAAATAAAAAAAAATTGAGGAAAGCTGCTGTCTGCACCTCATTATAATGCCTGTCAGGTGTCCTGAGTACTTGTGAGGTGTTTAGCTGATACGCTAAAATGGAAGGGCTGGTGCTGCAGTCGGAAATACTTGAATGGGAGTGGAGTGGCCAGGCCACCATAGTTTGTGACCTGTTAAGTGAATGTGTAGGCCAAATTCAGATGTTCCATTCCTACATGGGCACATGAGGAGGTGGGAAAAGAGAGCAGGTGTGTACTTCTGCTGACACCTTGGATCACATCAGCCAGAACTCACTGTAGCTCAGTTCCGGCACCTCTCAGGTGGGCACCATTACCATTATAAGAAGAAGAAGAAGAAGAAGAGTTTGGATTTGATATCCCGCCTTTCACTCCCCTTCAGGAGTCTCAAAGCGGCTAACAATCTCCTTTCCCTTCCTCCCCCACAACAAACACTCTGTGAGGTAAGTGGGGCTGAGAGACTTCAAAGAAGTGTGACTGGCCCAAGGTCACCCAGCAGCTGCATGTGGACAAGCGGAGACGCGAACCCGGTTCCCCAGATTACGTGACTACCGCTCTTAACCACTACACCACGCTGAGAACAAGGGAGATGCTCATGGTGAATTCTGACACCTCTTTTTCTGGAAAAATATACTGGGTTCGACTAGATGATACCCAGTGCTAACAATAACAAACTAAATTTGGAGCACGACACAAATCTGAAGAAAGAAGCTAAAGAAAGTTTCCCCACTTCTGCCAATGGAATTAGCACAGTGTAGGCACAAAACCCCTTCCTTCAGTTTACATTGGTTGCTTTTAAAAGTTGCAGGGTTTCCCCAAGACTTGTGTGCTATAAGCCAAAGCTCTTCTAACCCAAGGTCAAATGCCTCTTCTTCAAGCCAATTTGAAAACAATGTGTTGCTGAGATTTCCAAAGTGCTTTCTTTTCCTGTGTAAATATAGTTTTATCAATATAAATGACTGTTTATCGCCAGCTGTTTAAAACATTTATGATTTTGTAGGATGAGAATTGCTAACCCCCTGCCATCTCCCATTTAAATGAATTGGGGAAAAACACTGGGTAAATTGCTGCCTGTGATGTACAAACACAAGTAAGTCAAGTGCTCATAATTGTGGGAGTCATTTTAGATCATTCTAATTTAGGTTTCTTACCAGAAGTTCAATTTCCAGTAGCATCAACTTAATCGTCACCCTGATCTACGGCTCATTCACAAAGCTAACAGAATTACCAGGGAGGAATTCATAGCAGTGGCTTGTGGCCTTCTGAGCACACCTTAAGAACTTAAGAGGTACTATTTGCAGGTGTCTAGAGGCATAAATGGATGCCCACTAGCCTACACTGACTGCCGTAGAAACTCGGGTATCAATAAACCTTTATACGCATTTATAGCACAATCTAAGGCATGTTTGCTCAGAAGTGAGTTTCACAGTGTTAATGGGATTTTCTTCCTCATAAGTGTGTGCATAAGGTGGCAGCTTTAAATTGCCAGCCACTACAGCAAATAAGGTAAGCCATTGCCACTGTGGGGCTTGCAGTGTGAGGAGATAGCAGTCTATTTACCTCTTGTATGATTTCTGGATCCCAGCTAGACCTCCCGACTGCTTATGTGTGCATTTAAGCAGCGTACGAAAGGAGAGACTATGCAACAGCCACAAGTAACTAAACCTGCAGGAACAGGGACATGATTCAAAAAGATTATAAGCCTCTAACCTCCCCACTATAACTTTATACCACCCAAAGAGATCATATGCTTGCTCTTCAAATTGTTTACTTTTCTACTGAATTTTATTTATACTCCTTTGCCTTGGTTTTGTTTAGTATTTATTGTTACAAGTGCGACCCACAAGAAAATGTGGCCGTACAGAGTGCTCTGCTTCAGGATCATCAGTGCCACTCCACTCCACCCCCCAGCTTTCAGTTATCCTCCCTTCACCAGATCCTCCAAGTGCCCCTCTTTTCCAGGGACGTCCCTGATTTAGAGAAGCCGTCCCGGTTTCTGATTTGATCCTGGAATGCCCCACTTTTCCTTAGGGTGCCCTTACTTTCATTGGAGAAATGTTGGAGGCTATGGAGTTATCTGACCTCTAAGCCATCCAAAGGCAATCCTGTACAGTCGTACCTTGGGTTAAGAACTTAATATGTTCTGGAGGTCCGCTCTTAACCTGAAATTGTTCTTAACCTAAAGCACCACTTTAGCTAATGGGGCCTCCTGCTGCCGCCGCCGCACGATTTCTGTTCTCATCCTGAAGCAAAGTTCTTAACCCGAGGTACTATTTCTGGGTTAGTGGAGTCTGTAACCTGATGCGTCTGTAACCTGAAGCATCTGTAACCCGAGGTACCACTATATAGGGAAGATTGTTTTTTACAAAAATGTTTAATGTTTTATTATGTTTTACTATATGTTGGAAGATGCCCAGAATGGCTGGGGCAACTCAGTAATATATGTGGGGTATAAATAGTAAAATTATCATTATGGAATGTGATGTCCTTATTTTCTTTGCAGAAATGTTGAAGGGTAAGCTACACCCCAGAGTAAGTGGCCACTGCACTTGCTGGGTCTTCACTGGATAGTTTAGGGGAAGCTTTCCTCCTTAGGATCCCCCCCTTTTTATTACTATTTTTTGAGAACCTTGGGTTTCCCCAAAGCATGCTGCTACCTTCCTCGTGTTTCTCAGCAGCCTCAGTCAAAGCACCGTCGTAACTCACCACTTGAGCTTGCTATTAATTAGGAGATATGCTAGAACAGGGGGTCTCAACATTTTCCATACCTAGTGCTAACTTGAAAGGAAAAAAAAAACTACTGAGACCCTCCTTTCATGAAATGGAGGCACAGCCAATCACAAAATGGGGGCTGGTGGTGGAGGGGTTTGACATGCTGTCTCAGTCCTGCCACCCTCAGAGACACACGTGATGGGGACACAGGAAAGAGCCTTCTCAGTGGTTGCCCCAGACTTCACAACTTCCTTCCTTAAAAAGGCTTCTTTCTTGCCCTTCCACCAGCAGGTGAAGACTTTTTTCTTCCAACAGGATCTCTTCCATCTCTCACACTTAGCCAACCATTCTGTCCATTTTCCTTTCTTTCCCCTTCAAGTTAACATGCTGGAGCCTTGCTGTCTTAACTGCTGACCGCCTAGACCATATAACACCAGTTCTGAAAGACCTACATTGGTTCCCAGTATGTTTCCGAACACAATTCAAAGTGTTGGTGCTGACCTAAACGGCCTCGGTCCTCCTGAAGGAGCATCTCCACCTCCATCATCCAGCCCCGAAACTGAGTTCCATCACTGAGGGCCTTCTCACTGTGAGAAGTGAAGCTGAAGCTACAGGCAACCAGGCAGACAGCCTTCTCAGTAATCGCACACTCCCACCAGATGCCAAGAAAATAAACAACTATCTGACTTTTAGAAGACATCTGAAAGCAGCCCTGTTTAGGGAAGTTTTTAAGGATTGATGTTTTGTCGCTTATTATTATTATTATTCTGTTGGGAGCCGCCCAGAGTGACTAGGGAAACCCAGCCAGATGGGCGGGGTATAAATAATAATAAATTATGATGATGATGATGATGACAGCATGCCTATGTAAGGGAATGGGTTTCCATGCGAAGACCCACCAAAAAGCTAAGGCCCAACACCTGCAGTTTTAGAAACACTGTGGCAGATGATTGTAGGGGAAAGCAAGGGATCTCCAACCTCCCCTGCAAGGATATATTTTCTGTGAACCACAATATCTCGAACTTTGCCCCCTTCCGCACAGCCCGACCAGGGGCTAGTACCAAATACATGCTATCCAGCTTCTCTATCAAAGCAGCGCTATTTCCACTGTGTCAGTCACTGTAATCTCTAGTCACCGAATGCCTGCTAGAGGAGCAGAAAATAAGTGGCGTTTTCAGATACGGTAAAAAGTCCAAGACTTTTCTATTCCACACTTCATTCCCCTCATTCCTGTAGGGACCGCAGATGCAGAACAGAGGTCATCTGTACAGCACTCCTTGTCAAATCAAGGATCATTGGGCTCAAGTTCTCCACCAGAAGGCATCCCATTAAAGCCACACTTCCAGCAGAAATATCAGTAAATGACATTTTACTCTAGAAGGCGGCATTATCTCAATAACATGTAAGTGAAAGTGAAGAAAGAAAAAAGAGAAATACCATAGTTACACCCCATGACTGATGCTAGAGACACAACTTCTGAGATCCTGGAGGTTGAACCAAAGTAAGAGTGCCGCCGCCAACACAGTTTTCTGGGAGTTCTGAAAACTGCAAGTATACAGATTCTATAGGGTAAGGGATTAATTGAAATAGGATATTGGTAACTGCATTGGAAGCTAGCAACCAACTTCTGTAAAAGCCATTTTCTAGATTTGCAGCTGAGTGTGTTTTTATTCCATTCCATTTATGAATCACATCCTGTGAAATTGCTCAAAGCAATTTAGCAATAAAAACACATGTAAAACAATTTCATATATAAGAACCAATTAAAACAATTTCATATATTGAATCAATTTTTAATCCAATACAGGTATGGACTGATATAAAAAATATTTGTTGAAAAGGTAAAGTTTTAAGAAGAAAAGGAGTAGGTATTCAATAGGCACTGAAGAGATAATAGAAATGGCACCTGTCTGATGTATAAGGACTATATATACATAAAATATCAATAAATTGTGCAATTTTTACTAAAACTCTCTTTGTTGATCTGTCCCCACCTTGTAGGTTCCACTTGAGGAACCCACAAAACTACTTTTAGTTTTCCTTTTGGCAACTTTCTGACTAGAAATGTGTGCGTATCCTCCATTTTCTGCCTCCTCTTCCCCATGTTCTCCGATATCCACAGGAAGTCAATGGAGATATTATTGCTTTTGCAAATGAGTTCTGTGCAGCTGGGATTCTTCTCCCTCTCCCCAACGTGCAAAAAATAATTTCCCAAACCGGTGTACAATTTAGTGATGTGCCAGCACATGAGTCTTCTGTTAAAATTTTGCACATGCATGGGCAACATTGCTGACTGCACAGATATCCACTCGGTTTTGCAGCTCATGTTTTGAAGCCTGAACGTACGCACAATGTGAAAAAGGGAAAGTCTCAGCAGCTTCAACCTAAATTATACACTGTGTGTGTGTTGTCCATATACGTGCCAGTCCAGCCTATCATGTATAGTTGTGGGTGGGAATGTACATACCGATGAGAATACTGCAGCAGTGATATACATTTGCACTCAGATGCACGTTCAGATAATACTCTTTGACATTTCAACCCCCTGCCTAGTGCACACAATAATTTGAGCATCCAAATGCTGCTGTTGTGTTTTTCCAGGTGGTAAAAATATTGGGCAGAGTCAGAGGGCTATTGGCTGCACCAGTGGAACAACAGTATCTATGTTCAGTGCTTGCCTAGTACACACTTGTGCATTATTACCATAGAGTTTGGGGAAAGATATGAAGGAACTCAAAGCTGAGGTAAACTGTGCATGTGCACAAATTGCAAATTTCAGAACTTTTCTTACTTAAGCTGAAATTCGCACAAACCTGCTGGGGCTAATGGGATAGTCCAAAACATCAGGAGGGCTGCTCTGCACAACATCTTTCTTTCATGTTCAGATGCCCAAGCTATGGAAATATATTTGCTTCTTATGGAGGAACCATAGTAAGGGTACATTTACACTGCAAAGAATCAGTTATATATACCACTTTGAGTGACATTTCCCCAAAGCATTCTGGGAACTGAAATCTATAGACATGTCCTAAGAATTCTCTGTTGGCATCCTTAGCCTCTCCCACAGAACTATTAATCCTCAGAGTTCCCTGGAGTAAATGAATTATTTTTAGGATGCAATTCTATATCCATTTACCAGGGAGTAAGTTCCACTGAACTTCATGATACAGTCGTACGTTGGTTCTGGAATGCCTGGTGACTCGAACGTTTTGGCTCCTGAACGCAGCAAACCCAGAAGTGAGTGTTCCAGTTTCTGAACTTTTTTTGGAAACCGAACATCCAACGCGGCTTCCGATTGAGTGCAGGAAGCTTCTGCAGCCAATCAGAAGCCACACCGTGGTTTTCAAATGTTTTCAGAAGTTGAACGGACTTCCAGAATGGATTCCATTCAAGAACCAAGAACCAACCATACTTGCTTCTGAGTAGGCATATAGAGACATACGCTGTTGAGGCTACCTATGCCCTAAATTAGGAGCAATCAACAAGTTGCAGTCCAAATGTTGTGGATTACAATTCCCATCATTCCTGAGCATTGGCCATGCTGCCTGGGGTGGTGAGAGGCAATAGTCCTTAACACCAGGAGGACATGACATTGCCTACCTCTGCTCTCAAGGTTTACATCAAGCAATGGCTCATCTATATCCACACCTTCTGTTTCCATAGAAAATCTGCTTGTTGTCAAAGTAGACGTTCCCACATAATTTCTGTTGCTTCCTTAAGTTGCATTCCTACATCAAGACACTGCCAGCTAGATGGGATTCTGCAAGGACTGTAATGTTACACGACTAAAGAAACAAGAAAGGAGTCCTCTGAAAGTAAAAGAAAGTACTGAGGATGAAAGCATGGGTGACAGTCTCGCGGTCCCCTAGGACCTCTGTCAGCAGAGAAGAGAATTGCCTTGCGGAAAAGACCCAGCTGGCAAAAAGTATGTCAGCTGCAGGAGGTAAAGAGGGGAGAAGTCAGGCAGGAGTAGAAACTAGTGAGCCACTCTGTGGACATGTGGTGCCAAGGAACAATGTCCCACAGGCTGAAGGACCAAGGATTCACATATATGTACAGAACAACACAAGCGTCCCCAACTAGCAGAAATCGCACCTGCGCTTTGCACCCCACAGAGAGATTCAAGGTGCCTCGTTTCCTGAAAAACAGGTTTACTTCAGAGTCTGCAGCAGGCCCAAAGGGAGTTCACCAACAACCTCAGTCATTATCTCACAGCTTTCCCACTTGACTGCTATTTTCCCATATATGCACCATCTCCCTGCCCTCTCCATCAGGAGCTGCTTCACAGCACACCCTCGGAGTCAAGAGGGTAGACAGATTCCTCTGAAGCAGTTAGCACCGCATGGAACCAGTCAGCAGGGATGCCCAGTAATGAGCCCATCTGTACCATCTCCGCCCTGACCGATAAGAATTAGCTCCATTGCGCTACAAGGCCCAGCAATACATGGCAGCTTCATATGGGAGCTGCAATTAGACGTGCTTTGTTTTCTTTCCCGATCCACATAAAAGAAAACTCTTGTTTTTGCATACCGCCAGAACAATCAAACATAAATAACAAATTAAGCCAAGATTAACGGTTAACAAATTGCAACTTTAACTGCAAACCGAGGATTACTTAAGAGTTAACCAACACTATTAAAAATTCGAAATGGGAGATAAGAGAGCAAAAGTTATGCTAATGTGTTCCAGTTCCATTGTGCCATAATAATCTTAATAAATTCCAAGAATCCTTGCCCTATGATTTTGTTATGCTCATTGTTATTATACGGTGATGTCTAAATCATAATGCAGAGACGATGCGGAGCTGGTGGGTGCCACTTTCTGAGGTAAAAATGTCTTTGCTGAAAGAATTCGGCTGCCTCTGACACTGCCTCATGCAGTTGTGTGTATGAGGAGAATCATTGCTGGGGCAAATGGTCATTTGTTGGGCAGGAGAAGAACAGTTATTTACTGGTGATTTTGAATGGCATAGAAGGCTCTGATTGGCTGATCCAGGGGAATGTCAGCCCACTGAACCAGTCAGATTAATAAAAGGCTGGAGCTTGCTGGCCATTTTCAGTATCTGAACTCACACCCTCACTCACCTGATTTCCCCTCACCTCAGCATTTTGTTACACTATGACCTGGATACTTTTTTAAAAAAATGCTTTTTAAGAAACAGCATCATGGCAGTGCAAAGCTCTGAGGCTGGAGGGATTGCTCTTTCCCAACTCTTCATTTCACCAGTTTTCTGAACCACAGAAGACTCCCCAAATTTTGAGCATCTTCACAGAAAAGACATCAGAGAAACCAAGCAACTCATCTTGCTCCTATGCAGCATGACAACGGTTTGAGTTGGTTATATATGTGGTTTCCTTGCTGCATAATTTCCTTTGTATCAGCAACATTTTAACTACTGACATTTCTTTAGAACATCCCTCTTCTTCCATTACCGTTTTGGAAGAGAAAGTAATTCCCTTGTTAAACACAGACAAACCACTGCATAGCTAGCTCTTTAAGGACATTGTATTTTGCAAATAGCATTGCTTGTCTTTGTTTGTCGGTTTAATTGGAGTCCATGACTCCATTGTGGCCAGTTGCACAGAGTTATGGAGACCTGTGGTTATACTATAGAAGGCTAGAATTCTGAACAAACACGTGAAATTTCACCAAAAGAAGAAAACAGCTGGCGGTCGGTTTTGGTATGCATATATGTTAAGGATCACAGAACATGTAAGTGGGATAATGTCACATTTCTCCTGTGCCCGACACAGTCAAAGTGCAGCCAAGGAACTATATGAAGTGACTTACATGGCTCTGCTGTGTTAGCAAGAGGTTGTGACAGTTTCCCAGCTGGAGCCTGGGATGTGGTTGCTCTTTGCCTTCATTCTTGCAAGAATTGTGTCATGGGAGAATAAGGGAATGCTGACTCTAGCCGGCCTGCAGCTGGTCTGAATTCAGGAACCTGAGCATACATCATGGTTTATTATTTTAGCCTTGTGTGAGTGCTCTTCCTCTAGGACTCTTCCTTTCCCAGATACCTTTAGCAGATCCATCCCTAAATGAAACGGAGCTTGCCTGTTACGTCCCTCTGGGTCCTATTTTAACTTCAGAGGCTGTGTTTTTAAGAAAAATAATTGCAAGTTGCTGTTCTGTGACAATATCAGTCAAAAGCAACGGAGCTATCTCTCAAGTTGACATAGCATACGGAATTGTGTTGTTTCACATCAGACCTTAGTGCGGTGTTTTCCTTGATGTCTAATTCTTTGGCTGAAATTCAGTTTCGGCTGGCTTGTAATAAGCTCTTGCCCGAATCCTGCTAAGATTGAATTGTTATTGATTGGTCTGAAGCATTGGTGTAGAAGGGTGTGCTCCCATGACTTGCATTTGGTAGGGTCAGAGCTTCTGACAGATGATTTTATTAGAAATGGTGGGGTCATTTTGAAGCTCAAAAGATTACATAACCAAACATATTTTTGCTTGCCTGCAAAAACATGCTCTTTTTGTGTGAAAGGTATGTCTGCTTCATGTACCTTCAAAATGATTCAATCCTGTGATCCGATTGTCATCAGACTGGCTGCCAGGATTACATGAGGCTCTTAATAGAGCTTTTTAAATTACATCTAAATGTACAGATTACAGACCAGGTGTAGGCAAACTCCGGCCCTCCAGATGTCTGGGACTATCATCCCTGACCCATCATCCCTGACCACTGGTCCTGTTAGCTAGGGATGATGGGGATTGTATTCCCAAACATCTGGAGGGCCGGAGTTTGCCTATATCTGTTACAGACCCTCCAAGTGTCCGCTCTGGTTTCTGATTTGATCCTGGAATGTCCTGCTTTTCCTTAGGATGTCCCTATTTTCATTGGAGAAATGTTGGAAGGTACAGAGTTATGTGACCCCTGAACGAAGGAGATAAATAACTGTACAACCTTTAGACGCCAACTTCTAAAGGCAGCCTTGTATAGGGGAGTGTGTGTTTTTTTAAAAAAAGTTTAATGTTTTATTGTTTTTATATGTGTTGGAAGCTACCCAGAGTGGCTGGGGTAATCCAGTCAGATGAGTGGGGTATAAATAATAAAATTACTACTACTACTACTACTGTTATTAGTATGGAATAGGACATCCCTATTTTAATCGGAGAAATGTTGGAGGGTATGCAGATAATAATAAAATCACCATAATGCGTGCTGATCTTCAGTGAAATGTGCTGAGTAGTTTTCATTCATTTTCGCAGAGTGTGGATCAGGAGCAATTTTAGTGGATTCTGATCCATATAGTTACTGATTGATGAAGTCTGCAAGCAGGACCAGAACACAACAGCAGTATCTCCACTTGTGATTCTCAGCAAATGGCATTCAGTCATACCGCATGAGAGAAGGCATGACATAGCCACTGTGGCTAGTAGCCTTGTCCTCCATGAGTTGGTCAAATCCTCTTTGGAAGCCATCAAAGTTGGCGGCCATGATGTCATCTTTTCCTTAAAATTCTGTGATGTAGATTAGGTAGAGAAATAGTGCCTGCCCAAAGTGAACCGAGCAGGGATTTGTGTTGGGTGGGGGTGTCTTTCCATGCCAACCGCCACACTTTCTGTCAGGAGTTCAGCCTACACTTGAGTAGGACCCTGGCAGAGACACATGCCCAACTCGCATGTTCTCTCCCTCCTGGTTGATCGTTTGGGAGCTTCAAAAGCTTTCTTCTGCCCGAACATCACAGCGAGCGATGCCAACCGACACCAGCATACTTAGGGATCCGCAGTTTGCACAACTTGCATGACAGACCTCAGAAACTCATCATTTTGGCTAATCTACTTTATTTACATATAAACACACATGGAGCACTGCAACATGGTTCCCTCTCTCTCTAGCATCAGACAGCAAAGAGAAAAAGAGCAAAGGACAATAGTCCCACTTCACGGAACACAATAACACAAACATCCTGTCTCCGTCGCTTCCCACTCTGTGGAGTCAAAACACACACTGTCATGTGATAGACAAAAATCCCATGCCTGCAATCATAGATCAGGAATTCTAAAACTTTCTCCCTCTCAAAAGTCAGATCTTTTGTTAGCACTGTTAGATGCAAGGAGCAAGGGACCCTGTGGGTCTCTATCATCACTGACCCTGGGGTTGGTGGGAGTTGCAGTTCAACAACATGTACAACATTAGCAGATGACAAAGAGAACCCTGTTATACTTCAGGGGAAGTTTCACTACTGAAGTATCAGAAGAAATAATACGTTGGTGCCTGCGGCTACCCTAGCATTCAATCCCTTGTTCTTCTCCAGGGCAGTCTTTAGCATATGTACTGCTGGGGTGCAAAGATCTGCCCAGCACCCCCAAATTTAGTTTTGGCCCCCAAATTAACTTTTATTATGATGTAAGAGTTAATTTCACGTGCACGGCGCCATTGAGAATGACAACCACCATCGTTGAGTCAAGCACAGCCGTTGTGAATGACAAGCGCCGCCACTGGCGTGGAGCGTCTTTGGTAAATGAGCGCACAAAGTCAAAAGTCCTCTAGTGAACAGTAGGTATACATTTTGGTAATACCAAGGTATATATGTATTTTGTTTTTCTAGCTTGATCAAAATTATTTATTATTTCATAACAGGTAGATAGTTAAGGGTTGAGGTGGTTTCAGCGGCGGGCGCCTGGCGCCCCCCAGAATTTGGTGCCCGGGTGCCCCGTACCCCTTTCACCCCCGGGTAAAGATGGCCCTGTTCTTCTCAACACCCCTAGCAGGTCTTTGTAAAACCTAATTTGTAAGTATTTTAGGACATTAAATCTAAATTCCAGTCCTCTTGCCTTTGAGAGCTTTTTATATACTTTGGTTTTACTTCTGTACTTATAAATCTCAAACTTATAATTTATGTGTTTGACTTGAGAAGATGCATGGATGCAATTAACAGCATTAGACTTATTTTATTACTATGTCTTAGATTTAGGTTGCAAATGGTGTGAAAATCATAATTTTGGAATGAATTATAGAGTGGTTTTTGTTGCCCATTTGAATTTGTCAGGGGGTTGGGGTATAATTAGGAAGGAGCCATTTATTTTTCATCTTTGTTGTTTAATTGAGCTAATATTGTCTGCTGGAGAACATGAGGACATGTGGCTTGACCACTAGCTGGAAAGTGAGGCAAAGCTATTTCAAATGGAAGAAGGCATTCTGAAGGACAATCTTGCTTCCAGAGATGTTGTTTTTTTCCTTGAAAAAGAAAGCATTTTGTTGGCAATAGAAACCTTTCTCTCTCTTTTCTTCTTCTTCTTTTTTCTGTTCTTCTGTTGGACGAAATCCATGGGTCATTTGGTATGCTACTCTAACTGTTCCAACGTAATGATCTATTATTATGCTAAGTCATCATTGTATTTCTGCGCCAACAACAATGCAGATAACATTGCATCACACTGAAAAGACCATGTTGCAGTGTTTTACGTTTTTGTGTGTGTGTGTGTGTGTGTGTGTGTGAGAGAGAGAGAGAGAGAGAGAGAGAGAGAGAGAGAGAGAGTTAGCAACATTTTTGCAATGCTTCACAACATCGCATACATGAAAGTGCCCAGCATTAAGTAAGATCGTGAGAGAGGGATTGCTAGACCAGTGCGGCTAGTCTGTTGTGTCAAGTATTCACCAGTTACTCAGTAGTCCCAGGTAACCAGCTTGAATTCCAACTGCATGAAGAAGGCATAGCTGATGCTGTAGGAGGGAGGTGCTACCACACAATGCTGAACTTCCTGGGGGTGAAAAAGATGTCATTCCTGCACTTGAGAGCCATTTCCTCCTTCACTATATGCATTCAGCCTATACACAGAAAGGAGAGGAGAATTGCACCTGGTAGACTCACCCCTCACCTACATGAGTTCAGTGAAAAGGGGGAAAGAGGATTCGATGTATACATAGCTGTACAGACCCAGGCTAGCCAATGGGATAACTCCACCAATTTCACTTAATGGTTATGCTTGTATTCAGTTAGTAGCATTGCCGACTTCAGCATGGGACAACTGCTGCACTTGGATGGATCCTTTTTACTGGAATAATGGGAAGGTTGGTAAGCATTGGACTAGATGGGTCCCTTCCCACTCTAAGATTCTATGATGTAGTGGTAGAGCACAAGATTAGGGAGGATGAGACCAAATGGTGCCCTGAGCCATGAAGCTCACTGGGTAATCAAGGAGTTTCCATTGCTTCTTGTGGACTTTCCACTGCTCCTCAGCCTAATCCACATCACAGAGGTTTTGTGAAGATAAATTCTGTATTTGGGTGGGGAGAACCGAGAATGTGGCCTTGAGGAAAGGCAGGAGACAAATGAACAAATTATATCAGCCCAGGAAGGGCTTTTCAGTGCTACTTACATGGACACGGTCGTACTGAAACTGGGCTTTGGCTGTGCACTCTGATCTGTGGTGTTAAATTCCTCAGCAGACATTATTAACTCAATTAATCAGAAAGGGGATAAATTAAATTACTAATTCCTAATTATCTAAAAATAGTTAAACACGAAATGAACAATTAGGTAATTTGCCCTAGAAATTAAGATCTTTTTAAGGCAACAACATTCTAAATCAAAATGATGGCATGAAAATAAGTGTAATGTTGCTAATTGCACCCATTCATCCTCTCAAGTCAAGTATGTAAATCCGCAGCGACCTTATGCATTTTGACAAATGACTACAAAAAAGAACAAAGGCTCTTCAATAGACCAGCCTCCCTAATAAAGAGATGCAGGCAGGGACAGAAGCATGTATTTACCTCTGTCTCTTCACTGTCTTTAAAGAATAGCGGTGAAGACACGTCAACAAAAGCCCTCATCAGAACTGATATGAACTGCCAGTTCAAGGGAATAACCTGTTAGCATTGCCCCCTCCGCTCCACGTCTCCTCTTATTATTTTTGTGCTGAATTAAATTAAAATTCTGATTTGCAATGCACTTTGTATGCCATGGCTCTGCCTGATTATTATTTGTTATTATAAGTGCATGTTCCCCCTTCACCACTCTTTATTAGCCTTTTCTTCTGAACACTCAAGAAGAAGGTTAACGACTTCAATAATCTAGTAATCAGCTTTTGTTTACACTGGATTTATTATTATTATTATTTTGAGGGTGCACACATGGAACATAGAAGATCCATCTCATTTGCATAGTTCGTGAAGCTGTGTTTTACCATTTTATGCAGTTTTACATGGATTATAGGGGGGTTATATCAACAGCCATGAGGTGATATAATGCAGAGTTGAAGCCATAAGGCACAAACTGCAGCCAGATAACCTTGGTTGGCTCACATGCTGCATTTTGGAAGGAGATTGTTGGCAACATGTTTTCATACAGAAACTTCCCAAAGCGACAAGATGAACACATTGCTTAAAACACAATGATTTCACTTCTTAATTTCCACTCTGTTCATGGTATGCGTCTCCATTCATTAAAGAATATTCTCATCCACACCTGCTCACTGTGGGCCTAAGCTGCTCTGCCACCTTTGCTGGGAGGGGGGAGACCCTGTGGAAGCTGGTGCCTGTGTGGGGGTGCCTGGTTGCGCCCCCCTCAGAATTTTGCACCCAGAGCCACAGTCCCTTTGCGCCCCCCATGCTATGCCTTCCTGCTACACAGGAAGTTTCCACCCCTTTCAGTTCACAGCCAGATGAATATTTTGACGCAGAATTCCTCTCGTTGTCTCCCAAAGTCTTCCGATAAAATGGGGTGTACTGTGAATGACAGGATGATTTTATGCTAAGGTTAACTAAACTATAATTGAAATGTGCTGCATTGGATGATGACCAAAGCTCAGCTCGGGTCCCCTTGAGAAATACATTCACCACAGCAATATCAATGTGTCTGTTTGTGTTACTACAGTGGTACCTTGGGTTACAAAGACTTTGGGTTACAGACTCCGCTAACCTGGAAGTAGTACCTCGGGTTAAGAACTTTGCCCCAGGATGAGAACAGAAATCGCGTGCCAGCGGCACAGGCCCCATTAGCTAAAGTGGTGCCTCAGGTTAAGAATGGTTTCAGGTTAAGAACGGACCTCCGGAACGAATTAAGTTCATAACCAGAGGTACCACTATATTGTGGTATGTTCAGAACTTGACCATTAGGTAGGGCAAGGTGGCTGCCCCAGACAGCTAATTTGGGGCAACATAAAAGGGCAGCAAAATTGTCTCTTATTTGATGTAATTTTCTTGGGAATGCAACAAAATTAGAATCTGGTAACTGGTAAACTGCCGCTCAGCCCACCGAGGCCCACGCAATCGTTCTTGTCCAAATCTTGCTCCATTCAGTCTTCCACTGAGAGTTAGTGCAGGGGCACTCGGTACAGTGTTGCCAGATTGGGAGGGAGGGTTCTCCAAATTTGGAGGTTTTTAAAGGCCTTGGCAATAATTGTGGAGATAATTTTTCTTTGGGGGGGGTTGGGGGGAAAGCAAAATATTAACCACATAGATTTGGGAGGCCACCAATGTGTCAACTTACGATATGGGGGCACCAAAATGTTCTTGAAGTGCTTAGGGTCCCTAAAGGTCTTAATGCAGCCCTGCAATGGCATTTTGATGTGCCACGTGAAGAAACAAACTGTCTGTTGCTGACGTTCAGACAAAAGGCAAGCAACTGTGCCAGCATTAAAAGAGAAGCAACAGAAAGCTCCTCTGGAAACGGATGATGCCTACCGCTGGCTGTGCCTTCGGGGACCGACTGCTGATGCTACCTGCATTTAATGGGAGCAGAAAGTTCACAACAACGGGCTAGATCAATCCCTATGAATTTATGTAATGTTATTTATTAACAATTGCAAGCCCCCTCACCCTTCCATTCATCCAGGTCAGCACCTGAGATGCATCGGCTGCCCAGAGAAGGGATAAAAGAAAAAAGTGCAGATGCCCTGGTTTCCTATAAGGTCACTGAGGTCCTGCCGAGTGTGCCAGATTCCTGCTGAGAATCCCATTCAAATGCATTGTTCTGCGCAACAGGGGTCTGTACACTCAGCAGTACCTGCAGGAACAGGCTAGGCACTTTATAGCAATAACCTGTATAGCTAACCCTTGCAAGTTTGCAGAGAAGGCTTAAGGATTGTGCTTTACTTTGAAACTCTAAAATTTATGGAGCTATCGCACCTGTATTAAGTGTGTGCATCATATTGGCTGCTATTGTAACCTTGCAGTGCGTCAAGGCACCCAAATTGCTGCCCAATGGGTCTATATAGATTTTTATTTTTGACAGGGAAAGTGATCCTATCTTTTATTCTGGGTTAGGGATGACTGGCTCTCCTCCCACATCTAATGCAGCTTTTGATGTTATGGCCTGATTAAATTTGAGCCCAATGTGCCAGACTGTTGTAACAAATAATACATCTTCTCCCTTTCTTTTCCTTTTGTTGAAAATACACTCTGGCTTTCAGAAATCATTGTGGCAACTGTAAATGATGTATGAAATGAAAAATCCTGCTCACTTTGTTAAGAAGGGAAACCTGGCAGGGCTAGGCTGCACGTTTGCTGCTGTGCTTTGCTCTTTGCTGAAAGATGCACTCACAGGAGTTCACCCTGACTGGCACCGGGCAACACTTTCCCCCCACCAAATGAATGATAGTTTGCTGCTAAAGTGAAATGCAAATTGAAATCTGAGCACCACATGGAATTTCCAGGACCTAAATCAACCAAACACAGCACCTATTTGGTTCCATGCTGCCTCATTTCCCTCCACCTCATGCCATTTTTATTAATATTACAAGCATTCCAGATTGGGAAGGCAACTATTCTTTCTGTTTGACTATACTCCTGTGGCTGTGAGAAATTACAGTAATCATTTCGATGGGGATAAGCTTCAAGCAAATGCAAGGTACATCACTGAGTGCTTTTGAGGGGAGAAGTGAATGTAAACAAAGCAATAAGAGAAAAGAAGCCAGAATTTTGCTTTAGATGGGCCTAACTAGGACATGAGAAAAAACAACATGGTCTAGTCCTCCCATGGAGCTGTGGCCATAATTTATGGAGCATCTAGCATGCAAAATGTGCCAAGTTCAATTTGTGCCAACCCAAGGAAAACAACCACACACACAGACACAAAGAATCAAAGAGCAGGTGATACATTCAAGATCTGTTGTCTTTCAGCGTAGACAGCACTGGGCTAAATGGACAAGTACTCGGACCTGCTGTAGGGCAGTTTCCCATGTAGGACAAAGTGATAGACTCAAGCCTCAGTATCTCTACACAGATGATCTTAGGTAGCCAAGACATCTGAGAGTCTTGGTCAGTTAAGCTATAGAGAGATCCTTGGTTCAGTCCAAAGAAGGAAACGCAGATCACCTCTCCCCGTATGAATTGACCTTGCACTTATCATCTGAGGCCCTTCTCCATGTCCCCCATCCGAGAGGTTCAGAGTGGGGGGCAACAAGAGAACAGGCCTTTTGGTGGTGGCTCCCTGATTGTGGAATGCTCTCCCCAGAAAGCCTCGCCTGGAGCCATCACTATATGTCTTTAGGTGCCAGGCAAAAACATTCCTCTTTACCCAAGCCTATGACTTGTGAAGGGGGGGGGGAGAGGACTGTTATGATGAATATTTTATTATTAGGCTATCTGTCATTACATTTTTATCACTGATGTTCTGTAATGTGTTTTTAATGTTGTACACTGCCCTGGGATCTTCTGATAAAAGGCGTTGTATAAATTGAATAAATCATCATCATCATCTTAGGGCAGGCTTCCTCAACCTCGGCCCTCCAGATGTTTTTGGCCTACAACTCCCATGATCCCTAACTAGCAGGACCAGTGGTCAGGGATGATGGGAATTGTAGTCTCAAAACATCTGGAGGGCCAAGGTTGAGGAAGCTTGTCTTAGGGTATGTTTACATTACTGTTTACTTTCCACAGATTGCTCTCCCACTGCTAATTTTGAAGCTGAGCCACATGTCATTTGCCATTAGCAACTTCAGTCCAATTAGAAAACTGGATGTGAAGTAAGCAGCCATGTGAACATACCATGATGTTCTACCTTCATAGAGATGAAGATGAACAAGCAAGCACACTTGACAGCTTAAGGAATAGGAGTTCCAGGAAGGTTGTAGGGGCAGGGAAACCCAAATGATCAGGTGCGTTGGGTGAAGACCATCCCCGCCCTCTCTCTGATGTGAACAACCCCTTGCAAATGCAGCTGAAAATGCATTGGGAGTAAATAACTTCAATGCATTTCAAGTCACTGATGTGAACATACCCCCAGTTTGTCACGCAGTATATGGTTCTACGGGCAACTCTCGAAAGAAAGGCAGAGTAGCAAAAAAGCAAAGAAGCCTCAGCTTGCATTTTGGTCTCTGAATTGCATTGCCTATGATGACTGTGACCCTGACTCCAAGATGCAGAACGTGTAGCTCCTATGGGGCTTTTTTCTAAAAAGAGCCGTATTCATGAATCTCGTTCAAAGATGATAAAACAAGCTGAAAATTCATATTTCTCTGTTCTTCCTCCATTCTCTTCCACTGAACCAGCTGCAAAGGTTATACACCCGCCACGTCCCCTGCAGGCAACCTGCAAAATGGATGATCAGGAGGGGGAAAGCCAGAAATATCTAAAACTTTTCTTTGTGTATAAGCAGCTCGTTTCTGGTTGGCTTCAGAGATGGCTCCCTCAGCCCCTTCAATTCACAGTTTTCATGTATGGCAAAACTAGTTTAAAATGCAAAGTCTTTAACCTTCCAGGCATTTTTTTAAATGGTTGCTGCTGCTGTTATTTCTGCCTACCCCTCCATCTCAACTGAGTGTGAATTCAAAGAATTTGGGAAGACTTGAACAGGAAGGGAAGAACTTTCAGCCGACACATTTCTCGCTTAAATTCCTCCAAGAGAAATTGAGCTCGATGTTGTCTGATCACAAGCAAGGGCAAGCGGTTTGCAGCTGCTAGCAAATGGGAATAGTATCTGGAGGCCAGGGTTGCTCGGTGCGAAGAGCAGAGAGAGCAGCTGAGAGACGGAGCTGTTAAGAGTGATGGCGCATAAGGCCGTGCCATGCAGAAGGCATGCTTCAAAACTGTCTGCCCCCATCCCAGCATTTTGACAAGATGGATGTCGGGTGAGGGAATAACATAAGTAAAGCGTACTCATAGAATCTGACAAGACAAACAAGGACTGGAATGGAGAGGGCCACAGGAGAGAGCTAAGCCGAATTGGTAGTGCCCCTGAAAATCTGTGAGATGAAATGTTGCTAGAGGATGGCAGCTGGGATCATGCAGAGGCAAGCTATGTGGATCAGGAGGGAAGGGTAAAATTCCAGAGTCCGGTTCACCAGTTGCTTGTGGGATATGGCTCTGAACCAGACTTTTTGACCAACCATGCCCCCTTTGCTGCAGTACGTCCTTCTTTGTGTCTTCCATGCTAAAGTGATAAGTGCTTAGAATGGGGGCACAGGTCCTTCAGATGTTCTCAGTCCATATTGTTCCTGACCATTTGCAATGCTGCCTGGGACAGATGGGTGGTGGACGTTGCCAAGCCCTGATTAGGGATATCCAACACACTAATGTTCACATTGCTCATCCATTTCCCTGCCACATGGAGAGAGGGGAAATGAGCTTAGCACATTATGCAGGCAAAGTGGATGCAATCTATGAGGATATCATCATGGACAGCGTGAGCACAGTGAACCAGTGGAGGCTGGCTTAGACTTGGTAAAAGGCTGATTTCAATTACTGTTGAAAATCAAGACTATGTTGATCAATATGCATCTTCTTCTTTTTAACAGGAGGCAAGAGTGGCCTTCTGGTGCTGATACAGCTGCCACAAGGGAGCCACTTTTCTGCGATACAGCTGTGTTGTAAGATTGAAGGGCAGGTGAATAGGAAGTCGATGGAGCTGAAGGCCACCTTAATCTAACAAAGTTTTTAGGTACCATCTCCTTAGCAAGGAAGGTGAGCTGATTGATCTCAGTAGCTATAGATGGCCTTCTGAAAGACCAGGAAGTACCTGAAAGGGAGTTATCTGTTCCCCACCCCAACTAAGGATGACCTGGATGTCTCTGTGTGAACAGAAATTGAAGTTTGAGTCAGACACAGAGGTAAAGCTGGGTTTGGACTCTATAGCATCTTTGGGGTGTTGGTTGTCTTCCTGGGTATCTGATGTGGGAGCAATGGAATTTGGTTACCTGTTGAAGTGTTTGAGTTGCGCCCTTCTCGTCTGCACATCCTGTGTATTGACATATACATGCAAATATTGTGAAATGCCAACAAGACTCCAGCTGGACATAACCAAAAACTTATAATGCACTGTGCCCTAGAACGTCTTGTTATGCAGAGGAGTGAGGGAGCTAAGACATTTTACAGAGGTTTACATGGAACTCTGGTAGGACCACTGCCTACTGCAACCTACACTTTGGACTTCAACTTCACCTAACACAAGCATGTGCAGTGGGGAGGGAGCAGGTCTTACTTGAGACAGTGTTTTGAAAATCCTGGCTGTTTGGCCTAGCAGAGCAATCTAAACCCCAGCCAGGCAGCGACAGATTGGTGAACCCACAACCCTGTTGCTCACACTGAGTGGGGAAGAAGGCAAAAGCCTGCTCTGGGTTATGCCAGTCTGCATCTGGCTGATCCCTTCCCCTGATTAGTTTATTTACTGGATTTGTATACCACCCTATACCCGTAGATCTCAGGGAGGTTTTACCCAGTTTCAGTGGGCTACCATCAAAGGAAAACCCACTGCTGGTACTCTCAGCCACCTCTTCGTTGGGCAGAATGGGAAGCTGTGTACCAGCAGAGTGGCATGAGTATCACTCAATGGGCAGAGGCCAGCAGAATGTTTCTTGACTGCATGGTGGGAGACCCCTGCCCCACCCAACACCCACCCAGCCTGCTGCTATTGCACCCCAAGTCAGTACAGCTGGAGGGTAAGTGTGGCGTTTGCCCTCCTAGGTGGGTCATAAGAAAAAGGGTTAAATGAGTGTGAAGTGATTGGCCAGTGGGAACCCAAGGGGAGGAGTTAGAGTTGTTGGGAAGTCAGTTGGGAGTTGGAGAAGGAAGAGGGAGGATAAGTCTGTGGGTTGGTCTAGTTTTGATGTGAGAGTGAATGAAACTATTAGGAGGATTCAGACAGACAGTTGGGATAATCAGTTAGAAGTTATTAGGAAGGTATAGAAACTAAGGATAAGAAGCTGACAAGAAAAATTATCTGAAACCATAACCTTGTTCATGCTTATAAAATAAACTTGATTATTTGTTTTGATGTTAACAACTGTCTGGACTCAGTGTGTACCCGAGAGAAACGAGTTGGTGGCAGTGGGGAAGTGATCATAGTCGTGGCACAGGGATCAATAGACCGTCAAACGTCCGGGGACCCTGTGTGATTGCCACAGTAAGATACATCAAAGGATTGATCCATTGGTCTACCACAAAGCTCTGAGCAAAGGAGGAGGAGCTAGACAGATAAACAGAGAAGAAATGTGAACAGCAAATGGCCAAAGCAGGCAACCTTATAAGGCCTTCTCCCTATAAAAAGCTCCCCAGTCCGTCTGTTGCTGTATTTTGCATAGAAATGCTTGGAAATACTTTGCCTTGCTCCATCTCTGAGGCACCATATGACACCCAGCCTTGCTTTACTATTATGAATTTCCCCTCCTGACAGGAACCGGCTCTGCCCTGAATTCTGCCTTGCGTCCACCTTACAGTTTGTAAACGGGGACAGTGCTGTAATTGATGTACGCGCATGTGTGCGCAAGAGAGATATGCCTAAAGTCTGGTTTTAATATGCTGTAATTCACCTTTCGAGATAGGAAAGAATACAAATATTAAAAAGGCCTATGAATAAATAAATGCCTGCGATAAATAATGATGAAGTTTGAAGACATTCTGGCATTTGGCTCTTAAATAGAAAAAAGAGAAAGTACTTTCTCCTTGAAAAGATTGTCGGGAGAGCTGATTAACCACAGACAGGACAGTGTCGGAGATGTCTGCTACAACTGATACCATGAACATAAAGAAGAAAGAGCCTATGCAATTTGTTCTCTGCCTACAAGCAAAATTCACAGAAATGAATTATGAACCAACCCTGTGTCGTTTGCTGCGCCCAATATTCTTTAATTCTGATATTAACTTCAAAAGTTAACACACTTAATTCAGGTGAATAAATTACAACAAAACTCACTAAACACGGATGTTGTCTCAATACTATTCAAGACTCTGTTTGCTGCTTGTTCTCAATGACATTTTTTCTACTTCTTCACTCTCCTTATCCTCCGTCTCATTCGTCCAAACTGTTGCATAAGCCAAGTGATTGCGATTACCTGGGCACTTGGTTTAGAAATATCCATTATGTCAGGCGCAGCATTGTGAAATCACTGCCAAAAATCACTTGGATCGATGCAGCCAATAAGATTAAATGGGGAATGAGTAGCAGCAAGTCAGGAAGATACAAAATCGCCCGGGGAGGGCCAACCCCGAGAAAAGCTTGTGACAAATTCTCAGAAACAGGAGGTACTTATCAGAAGCCACAAAAACAAAGATGAAACGAGGAACGTTATTTCTAGATTACAAATCAGGGGTGAGAAGCTGGATCTGGCCAGTGAGCCAGATCATTATCTGCCCTGTGTATGACAAGCAAAAATGGACAGGTGGATGGGGCCATTCACCTGTCAATCACCCAATGCCTCAGTGATGTCAGACGAGGTGGTGCTTTCAAGTCTCCACACTCATCAGGGCTTCAAAATACCATGCAAAGTTCTGAGCAGGGCCCTTTGCAAAGCACTTGCCAAACTCCCTGTGCACTGCTTTGGGATGCCCCTGATAGTCACTGCTTCAAAGCTGACCTCAGTGATCCCTTCAAAGATCAACTGGCTGCATTGTTCTCCCTGGGAGGCACTGACTTCAAGGTCTTCTTTCTGCTGGGATTGACTGTGCTACAGAGTTGCCCATGAGGAACTCAGTAGCACAACCAATCCCAGCCTACCTTGCTCTCACTGCCAATCAGCTGATTGGCAGTCACAGCAAGCCTCCTTTGGCAATGCACAATTGGGAATACATTTTAAGGCTCCCATTGAGAGCTACATCTCCCCCTGCCACTCACATGTGATATCAAGTGTGGAGCGGGTGTGTGGTTAGGAGAAAACAGCACCACAGCCAAACTAGAACCTGTGTCAGCCTAGGTAGACCTGCAGGCTGGAAGTTACCCACCCCTGGTGTAAAACTATTTCCAGTCCCGGTAAATTGCCATATCCATTCGATCTCCAAACAAAATCTGCATGAAAATTCAGTTTAAAATTAAACACTTTCATCGCACGTTCTCTCAAAATGCATGTTTTAAAATGTATTTTGATACATACTTTTGAAGTGAGGCCTCCTTCAGAACATTGGGAAGTGCAAATGCTGGTGGAGAAGAATGTCCCCATCCACACTTTTGTCATGGATCAAGCCAGTTGTGCATCTGAAATGTGCAAGGATCTAATTCCTCAAGCATCCGTGGTAATTTGGGAAAGCCCTAGTTCTCTATTTACCAGCAGCATTTATGATAGAGGCAAAGTTTAAAACACCATCTAGAGTATCTATGCATCTGTGTCTATGCAACATCAAACACTTTTTAAGTACCAACTCAGGCTTAATAAAATAACTCTGGAGACACATTGAAAATGCATCCATATTAAAAAGCCAGCATGCACACGACTGGACCAACACTTGATTGCAATTCTACCTCGACACTCCAGCTCCCTCAACAATTGGCTGTAACTTTCAGAAAGAAGCATAATGGCTCTTCTTATCTCCAGGCTTAGCAAAGATCGCTTTTCAAAGCTGTGCGACCAAATTAATGCACAGCCTTCCCCCCAAGGTCTTCCCCCCAGTTTTATTAGCGGCGATAATATTGTAAGAGTGGTGTGAAGCAGCTAATTCACACATGTGCCATGTTCTGCACGCTGCCTGAACCTGCTGGAACATGATTTCCCGAAGAATGATGAGCGTAATAAACATCTTCTGGCAGAGGCTTGCAAAATCTGCACCCATTTTAGTCACTCAATAATGGGCCGTAAAACTCCCGGAGAACTGCGGGAGAAGAACAGTGTGCAGAGGTACGCATCAATTAAATCATGGAACACCAGTTCTGCGTCATGCTGCAACTTCCGAGCGGGGAAGCTGGTGGTCGAGGAAAAGCCGCAGTTGCTCACGCAAGTTTGTGCATACAAAATATGGGTACAAGCAATAGGCATTGCAGTGAGAGAAAGTCCACAATATACTTTGCAGAAACCAAGACGGTATCATGGAGTAATTCATCATCTCAACATCAATGAGCATAGTTAGTAGTGATTAAGATCAGCACAGAGTTTTGTGGCACCTTAAGGACTCAGAAATTTATTATGTCATCAGCTCTGGGCTCTGGTCCATGAATCCTTATGTCATAATCCATTTGTTAATCTTTAAGGCGCTATGACACTCATTGCTGCAACAGACAGTAATGCGGCTACCCATTTGGATATTAAGAACAAGTGAAAGGTTAGGACAAGAAGTGTAGCAATGAGCTCAGAGTTCCCCATGCAATCCAGTGCTCTAGGCTCTCATTCAGACCCTGAGTTTGCCCTGTACAACATAGTAGGAAGTGGATGTAGACCTGGGAAGATACAGTGAAGAAGGGAGCTGGATGCAGTGGGTGCCAAGGCCCCATGACCCACAGTTCCTTGGTGGATAATAAACACACAGACACGAGTATTTAGGTTTATGGGTTCAAATAGGCCACAACTTTATTGGTTGCACATGTGAGTGGTTTGGCCTAGGCATTGGGTGAAGCCAGGCTATATCTCGACTCCTGCCCATCTGCAGGGAGTTCTTCTTAGGGTATGCCACCAATAGGGGGAGCCCTATGACTTACATCAAATACCGGCACCCCGAGGGTCCCTGCTGGGGTCGTGGCATGGCCTAGCCCATGTCCGGGCATCGGACAGAATGCACACCCCCGGATCCCTTTAACAGGATACCCTTTAAGAGGAGGGGCAGACAGGGGCTACAACCTCCCCTCCATCCAAAAAAGGGCTTGACGATTGCTACAGGGCAGGCAAAACCAAATGACTGGCGTGAATTTGCCAAGTGGAAAAAACTCCTACCCGGTCCAAACAATATGGTGGCCGACATTTGTCCATAGCAAGGTTGTGTCATAGCAAAGCAAAAAAAAAGAGGGCAGGTGGGTTGGGAGTTCTGGCGAAGGGCAAGAGAGGAGGGCTCCCTGGCCACGCCACAGTTTAAATTTCTCATGGCCACACCTCCTACCTGTGCTGATTGGACAGAGGGGCCACCCCTGGGTAGGGCCCTGCCCAGCACTGGTGACGTGGCTGGGACGGCAAAGAAAGGGGGCGCCAATCTCCACCCTCCACCAGATCACTGCAGGGGCCTGCATGCCTGGCCGCAACGCTGACCACCAGAAAAGGTGACAGGACCTGTCCGAATCAGAAAGGAGGAAGCAAGGGAAATAGCATGGGGAAACAGCTATGGCCATTTGGATCAGTGTGTATCAATATATCAATGAAGCAATGTGTGGCGCGGCAGTAAATTGTAGAAGTCCTTTTGCATACATCTGCAGCTTGTTTAAGATAGGCACAATGGGATCTGCTGGCAGACCCTCCACGTGCCCCTATTTTCCAGGGACAGTCACAGATTTACAGAAGCCACCCCAGTTTCTGATTTGATCCTGGAATGTCCTGTTTTTTCTTTAGGACATCCATATTTTCATCGGAGAAATGTTGGAGGGCAAGCACTTGTGGGAGGCCTATCTATGGATTTGAACTTTCCAGCCACGTAAAGCAAAATTCCTCTGTAGGTCTGAACATGCAAAACAACTGAAAAGCTCCTAATGCATGTCCGTAGATGGTTCTGAATTGGGATGCAAATATTTAAGACTTCACTGAAGTTCATCTTGATTATAAGGCTGCTTTATGTACAAATCAAATGCTCCAGTGTATAATATACAAAGTACTGTTGCCAGTGGTGCATTAGTCCTTTAAAGTGCTTTAAATACACGCATAAATAGCCACAGCCTATTATGCAGTTAATCTAATCTCAGCCTGTAAACACAACTAAATTGAGGAGGGAGGGGGAATAACAAGTAGGTGAGCCACGTGACCATGGAATCAGCTAATATTTCAACTGATCAACACAACAGGCACTTAGCCATCAATAAGAAATGTACTGATAAAAATACTTCCATCTTTTTCAAGGTAATGTCTCTCCTTATTTATTTATTTATTTATGAAAAGAAGTACACTTGTTCAGGGATTGTGTATTTAACTGCTTAATAAAATTACCCGTTTAAATACCAGAAAGGTAATTGAAACACTAATGTGTCGAATCTATTACCTATCAGCATGTGCCTGAAAGAATTTTCTCTCTCTCTTTTTGAAAAAAACTTCACTCTCACTAGAAACTATGGGATTAAAACTGACTCAAATTGCATGAGATTGTAATTAACCATAATCTTATCAGCATTGTACTGCTTAGAAAGTTTAATTAGCTTGTAAGATGTTTGAAATGGGGGCAGAGCTATGTCAGTGGTCCACTAGGCCAAATGGGGCATTGCCCCACCAACTTCAGCCTGTCCTCATCCATCTCCCACCTGCCTCTTACATACAACCATAGCCAAGGCTGACACCAAACATCAGCTTCTTCCCCAGTCTCAGTGTTGCCTTGTAGAACAGAAAAGTGAATGGGGACATAACTAGAATTAGCTGGTTCTGCCTGCCATTGGTTATAGCATTCTGCTATATCAGGGTGGATCTACACACAAGGGAAAAAATGCTATAAATAAGTCAGAAATAAAATCGTTACAACAAAAGGAACAAAAACGCTATGGAAAATTGCAACTATTTATTTATTTATTTTTGCTCTCCAGCCCCGTCTGGTGTTGCATGTTTATAACGCATTCAAAACACTGTTTTTTGATTAATGTAGCTGAGTCCCCAGTTTCAATGGGAACCTACCACCATTGGTTGTTTCTCATATCTATTGTCCATCTTTGAAGGGTATTCAGGTAACAGCAGGGATTGCTGGACCCCATCCCTAAGTAACTGTCACCAAACTTGTCAGGGATTTTTGCTTCCATGGAAAAACCCCTGAGGGTTTCCTTGCACAACAGCCAAAATATTGTTTCAGGAGAACAACTTAAGCAGTTCTGAAAAAAAGTTTCTAATAGGGATGAGAGAGAAAAATTAATGTGAATTTACTTAATTTGCATTTCTCAAGCCAATACATGGATTAAAACTATCCTTTAATAATCACACTTCTCCAGATTTTGCCAAGTAGTTCTCCAACCTAAAAATGTATACAAAAATGTGAATATTATGGGAAAGGGCACACAAAAATATGCATATTCGTGAAAATAATGTACAAACACACATATTAGGGGAAATTGCTTGCAAAACCCTGTATATAAGGCAAAATTGCTCATGCACTTGTATATTTTGAGAAATGCACACAAATACCACATTGAAATCTTTGTACACATTTTTTAAAAAATGTCCAAAGTGATGTAGAAATGGGCTGAACCGAACTTAAGACTCGAAAATGAAAGAAACTGAAATTTAAGAAGATAGGATGCAGGAAAGGGGGAGAAATAATAATTTAAAAAACTATGGAAATGGGGTAGGAAGTTGATAAAAATAAATAAAAATATGATGTATTTTTATGTTGTGTGTTTATGTTGAATTTTTGAAATTTCAATACAATATAATTAAAAAGAAACTGAAATAGGTAGATTCACTGATGCCTTTACAAGACTTTGGTGTCCCCCTCAAAAATCCTCAGATAGTTTCTCCAGCCTAGAATCTCCAAACTCTCCTCACAATCTCACCATGAGCTTTGCTTGCAAGGCAGATAAAAAACTGGGGTGAAATTCAACAAAGTGTTATGTGGGCTATGTGCACCTGGGCGGGGGGGAGCAAAGTTGTTGAGCTTTATTTTGCAAAATCTTAAAAAAAAAAGACTTTTTGAGCTATTTTTCAGGAAATTCACCAAAAAAATCAACACTTCCAACATGGGTTGCCCTACGCCCGGGTTTTCCATGACATTTTTACTGATTTTCGGAAATTCCACCCAGAAACTATTTCTGACAAACCTGTGTTTCGCCATGTATCCCCCAAACCTATTCTGGGGTTCCCCAACCCTCCAGAGCAGATTTAGGAGGTGTGGGTTCATTCCATTCCACAAGTAAGCCCTTGTTCCATGCACACAACAACTTAACTGAATCCCTCCCATAGTAAATTAATATATAAAGTCCAATTATATGCTAAATAATTATTGCCAAACACTTCAGCCATGACAATGAATTAGCGTTGCATGATCTCCCTAGAAGACCATGCTTCTGGGTGAAAGCAGTATTCTGTGCTCATTTTCTTAACCATACAGTAGTACGTCTTAAGAACTTAATTCATTCTGGAGGTCCGTTCTTAACCTGAAACTGTTCTTAACCTGAAGCACCACTTTAGCTAATGGGGCCTCCTGCTGCCGCTGCACCGCCGGAGCACGATTTCTGTTCTCCTCCTGAAGCAAAGTTCTTAACCCGAGGTACTATTTCTGGGTTAGCGGAGTGTGTAACTTGAAGCATCTGTAACCTGAAGTGTCTGTAACCCGAGGTACCACTGTACTGTTTTCTTCCCCTTAGGCTACCTCTCATCCACCTTCACCCCAGACCCTGAACAGTTCAGAGACTTACACAGTTCTGCACCAGCAGTGCTCCCCAAAATTAAAACAACACCCTTATAAACACAGTGGGTTTGCTTTTGTTTTTTAACACATCAGTAAATTGGCAGCTATTTAAATTCTCTGTAAATGACTGTGCAATCTTACAGACGTCAAGTCAGAAGTAACTCACATTAAGTTCCACGGACTTTACTCCCAGGCGAGTGTGTCTCAGCCTGCAGCCTGAGCCTGCAGTGTTTGCCTATCACCTGTGCGCATTGTTTCCTAAATGGCTAGCTTTATTTTAAGCAGGGGAAAAAAGACTCCTGTGATGCTTTGTGCTTCTAAATGCAGGGCTGAGCCTGGCTTGTGCCTGCCGAGTCACCGGGCATTAGCATTTGATTGATTTGCAGTACCATTGTGGGACTCATTCCAAATACATGTGGTATTTAAATAGGGACTAGCCATTGACTTTGTAATCCCTTGTGCGACACCGCCGCTCTGAAAGGGGAAGGGGAAGAAAGTCAAGTAGTGTATTTGTCAGAATGCCTTCACCATTCCCACTATCCCCATAGGCGGTGACTGTCAGTGTCTGTGACTGCAAGCTAGTTCATGTCCTGATATTATTGTGCACATCCCCAGAGGGAGTTCTTGGGAAGGACTTTTGCATTCATGTGAAGACAGAGATTTCGGCAGCTTTCCAGAGGCAGTGATTGCCCGAGACAAAGTGACTGCTACATGGGCAGAGACTGAAGGACATCAACATACTGTAATACATTTTGGCACAAAACAATAACAGATTAAGGTCCTTTTCACAGGTGATTGAGCAAAATGAATAGCGGGAGCGGAGGAGGCTGATGCCTCCTTCATGCCCACATGACTGCGTTTCAAAAATACAAAGGGCTCTCTTATTCTTGTTAGTGCAACTCTTTGTTAGGCTTAGATAGGTTATTGCTTTTAATCATAAAAGTTCATCCTGCATCTCCCGCAGAGCTCCTGGCTGATTCAACGGGAGATGATGGTTTAGTTTAAAAGTGAAAGCTCAGGCCTGAAAATAAATTACTACCATATATAATTTGATCATCTATTTTTCATATGAAGTACTTTGCAATCTTCGGTGTGTCTACCCTCAGTGCCTCCACACCAAAAAACAGAGTTGGGTTTTTGGGTGGGTTGTTACCATTGTTGTTTTGGCATTATTCCCTTTTTGCACGTGGTAAACTGAGGCTGAGCGATATTTCTTCTTTTTTGCAAAGTGGCACAATCATGGCACTAGAAAATTCTACATCTAATATATTTCAGTGTATTTTGTTCACAGCTGTTTCATTTTACAAAATATTTTGCTGGCTCAGTTGCAGAAAGCCTGCAGTTGCTGGGGTAGAGGCATAGGAAGCAAGAAATAACATGACAACCTTTTTGGATTGAAATGGCCACAAATTTATTGATTACAGGTGTAAGAAGGCTTTGGTGTGGGCATTGTGTATGTATCCTGTATCGGCCAACCCTGTGGCTGACTGATAACTTTGTCAGGGTCAATTCTGAGTTAAGGATACCCATTTGACACACATCAAATCAGGCTACCCCTCCAGGGTGCCAATTGGGGAGTTCTGTGGTTTGTCAGCCCCTGCCTGGGCCTACAAACAGAATTCTTCCCCTTGGGACCCCTTTACTGGGATGCCCTGATACTTTCATCCAGAAGAAAGGGGATATAAAGCTCCTTCTCATCCCCCCTGATTAGAACAAGGATCCAACCCAACGCCTTTTTCTGCCAAAAACTTGAGACAACTGCTCACCCACAACTATGCCAGGCTGCAACTGCCACTGCTGCCCAGATGGGATGCAGTCTTTGCAGTTTGGCAAATGCAGAAACAATGCATTATTTTGGAAAATATTTGGCACATGGGTGGTGCTGTGGTCTAAGCCACTGAGTCTCTTGGGGTTGCTGATTGGAAAGTCAGCGGTTTGAATCCGCATGACGGGGTGAGCGCCCATTGCTCTGTCCCAACTTCTGCCAACCTAGGATTTGGAAAGCATACCAGTGCAAGTAGATAAATAGGTACCACTGCGGTGGGAAGGTAAACGGTATTTCCATGTGCTCTGGCATTCGTTATGGTCCTCCATGCACCAGAAGTAGTTTAGTTATGCTGGCCACATGACCTGGAAAGCTATCTGTGGACAAACGCCATCTCACTTATCCTGAAAAGTGAGATGGCCGCTGCACCCCATAGTCCCTTTGGACTGGACTTAACTATCCAGGGGTCCTTTACCTTTACCTTTGGAAAGTGTGTGCAGGGAATATGTGAAGGTTCATAGGATGAGGATAGACAATGGAATGCATCAAGGAAATATCAGTGCAAACTTACACTAAAGACAGAGAATAGCTACATACCTCCCAACACAAACTTCAGGTCTGACGTTACACAGCACTCTCTCTATCACTCTACTAGCTATATGCTGGCATGCAAGAAGATGTGTCAATTTGCCTCTTATCGAGGCACATTTCATGTGCATTCAGAGTAATTGAGATAACAGCTGACTACATGACAGCATTGACAACAACTGTGGGTTTGGTGTCCTTTCCAGCATAAGCTGCAGAGGCTCCTGCTGTGTGCAGAAACAGCACATGATGAAAGCATTTTCATGTCACAATGTTAAGAGAGTCAATAGTTGCAAAATATGGATGTGAAATAATGCACGGAAGCAGGTTCGCTCTTACCTGCAGTGCCTTATGGCCCGGTTACAGCCATCCCAATGCAAGGCATTGAATGCTCTTGACAGGTATTGTTGTTGACGTTACTCAAGGCTCCTACTGGTGTAGCACTTTGCCTCCTGGAAGACAGATTTGTCTATTCTTACCTCCACAGGGATTTTATGGTAAAGGGTGGACAAAAAAAGGAAAAGGAAAATAAGAATGGATATTCAGAATAATTACACGTTTGAGTACCTGCAAACGAAAACAAGAAACTGTACTAGACCGAAGAGGGAAGGGGAACCTGCGGATCTCCAGATTTTGCTTTACTCCCATAATTGTTGAACGTTCACCAGGATGGCTGGTGCTGATGGGAGCTGGAATTCAATAGTATCTGGAGAACCAGAGGTTTTCCAGGACTGAAATGAGTGTTGGTTTGATCTTCCATTCCCCAAAATAATAAAAAAGTACCAGCAAAAATCAGAAACGTATTCAGAGGAATTCAATTCTCCTCTCTCTCGAGTTAAGTCTGTCCTTGGTGTTATGAAGGGGTGTTATGGTGGGTAGCTGGCCTGCTTAGAGGGTGCAAGGCATAGCATGTACATTTCTGACCTTCAATGCCTTGCAGCCATTCGCTAATTTGCTCACTTGTGGCCTGATCAAGCAGATGCTAAAATTTGGCACAGCTCTCTCGAGCAGTGCACCACGCCTTCTGGAGTGTGTAAACTGGGATGTCGGCCTCTCCACCTGTCGTTTGGTCAATAGACTTTTCCCCAGTGATGCTGACTGTGAAACATTGGGAGAAGATGAATGGGTGAGCCCAGTCCAGCAGTGAGCAAGCATTGCTGCTGCCAGAGTGCTAGCCACCTTACGTTGCCTAATAGCAGGGCTGGCTTAAACATCTGAACAACAGAGTACAATGTTGAAATGTTCCTGAACAACATTATACAATGTTATAGAAGATAGCAGGGGTAGCCAACAGAGTGTTCTCTAGACACTGCTGGACTCCAACACAAACCATCCCTGACCACTGTCTAGGTCTAATGGGAGTTGAAGTCAACATCTGGAGACACCACATTAGCTACCCCTGTACTACAGAAATGTTGTTTGTGATCCTTCACATATATTTTAATAGTCCATTAAAAGCATCAGAGGGAAAAGCTAAATACTTGCAAAAGCTCGTTAAGTATAAGCATAATTCTAATCAGAGGGAAAGCACACTGGATTTGAACTAATACCATCATAAATCAATGAAGGCAAAAGTTGCATTAGAAAGTTGGCTTTTGAAGAGGGAATCAACAAATCATTAGCATCAAGCCTATCACCCAGAAAAGTCTATTAATACCACACATGGCACAATACTGCAAGGCATATATGACACTAAAGAGAATGCATAGCAGAATACAGCAGTCAGCGCTTGCCAATTAGCCACTCTGCGTAAAAGCATACACAAATAAGAGGGCAATTATTAATTGTGTACCGCAGTTAAGAGGTAAAGTGTAAGGTGTTTTCGGTTATTGCAGGAACAACCGTTTAGGATAACATTACCCAAACAGAGAGAAGCAAGTCGTGATTCAGAATAAGAACGGCATCTAACATACCAGGTGAGTAAGTGGGTGGAAAGTAGGTGGGAATCTGCTGGCGGATCTTGGGATGATTTGCCAAAGGGTTTTTGTATGTTTTTTACTCCCTGTTATTTAACAACAGCAAAAGGAGAGGCTTCCCCTTTCTTCTAATTTAGGCGGCTGAATTTAAGAAAGTTGCAGAAGGGGGAGCAGGAGTAGATTTTGTGTGACCTAACTGTGACCTGGTGGTGAGCTCAGTTCTGGTAGTGAAAGCAAATTCCTGGAGTTAGCATGTACTCAGAGGAACCCTGCTTCTTAATTCTATGTCCCACACAACCCACCTTTTTGCACCCAGCTCCAGTTTGTGGACCATCGTACACACACACCATAAATAGATGCACTTTCTGGACACTAGACCTGACGTACTGAATCTGGAACAATGGGTTATATGGGCCAGTAGCACTGGCAGACCCTAGACATGTCTATGGCACAGTGGTAATAAGAGCATTTCTTGTTGCTTGCATGTCTCATTTACTAGGTCTGCTAGGATCAAATCAAACATTCTGTTTTTTAAAAAAGATATTTATTGAAATTTTCAACTTTAATACATTAAAAAAGAATCAAAAAAGGAAAAACAAAAAGGTTTAAAAACACATAAAGTTCACAATCCTTATTTTTCTATAACATATTTCCCTGACTTCCACACCTCCCCTTCTTATATTCCAATTCAAAATGTTAGTTCAGCAAGTTCTTATCCCTAATTTTAACCTTTTTCTATTTAGTTCATTTAAAAAAAGCAATTTTGCCTTATCCAAACTTAAACACAATACTTATGCATCAATACTCGTTCTTAAAACATTTTTCTAACGTCGACCCAATTTCCCTTCCACGAATTCCCCAATTTTCATAGAAATAACAAAATAAAATAAAAATAAAACAGATTGTAATTATACACCCTTTGGATTCCCAAACTCCACCCCCACTTTCCCGGTTTCAATCCCCAACAAATGTCCATCAGTCTTAGTCTACTATCAGCCTGGAGATCTCATGTCCGAGGCTCTTAATTCTCTCTCAATTCCTCTCTGCCGGTTTTTTTTTATAGTCCTTAATATTAAACACCAGATCTCGGAGAAGCTCTGGCCCAACGGGATCCATGTTTCTTCCAGCCAGACCTCCATACTTAAAAGTGGAGCCCGAATCATGTTTCTTATTCCTTTCAAGTCCAAATGTCCCCAAAGCTCCAACTTCCACCTTAAGCAAATTTTTAATCCTTGGGTCTTCAGATCTCCACATGAGGAGATCTCTCCATTCTTCAATCTCCAATTCAAGCCAGATTTTCGACATCAAGTTCTTATTTTCCTTTGTAGCCAACATGTCAGGCCTCTGGCTCTCCTTTATCATCTGCAAAGTTACAGCTCCTCCTTCCTTTTCCTCAGGAACAACATATATCTCCTTCTCCACACTCTCAAAGCTCTCAAGTTTCTCTTTTTGTCCAGCTGCATGGGCTTCATGAGTCAAATCCTTATCAAATTCAGTGATGTTATTTACTGTTAAGTTCAGAGTTGCAACATTTGTAGCCAAAACATCAATTTGACCTTGTAACTTTCCCAAGAGAACAAAAACTTTGTCCAACCCAGCCTGAATTTTCCCTCCTCCAGCCATTCTTGTAATGTTCCAAATCCCCCTCTAGAGGGATTTTGGTAACTTAATATTCCTTCCAATTCAAATCCAAAAATCAAGTTAGTTTGTAACAGTTCTTCCTTGTTTTCAACAAATTGTAACCAAATTGTAACAAATATAGCCAGCAGAAACAACAGAAACAAAGTTCTCTTTTCCCGTCTTGACAGCTAAATTTGACAGCTGTCAAACTCTTCAATACCTCATCAGCAGGCTCTCTCGCGAAGCACTCCCGGGTCCGGGGGGGTGGCACTTCAGCTCCCAAGATTAGCTCTTTATCCTCCAGTAAGATTACTTATATTGCCAAATCGTGAAATTAATGTCTTTTAGCAAGTAAAAAAGAAAGGGTTCTCTCGACCTTAGTTAGCAGGTCCTTGCTTTAAATTATTTACAAGACGGGGAGACGGACTTCCTGTTTGCACCTTCCCCGATCGTGCCTAATTCAAAAAAAAAAAAATTCTTTCCAATTTCCGTACTACTCACGGGTTGTTGCTTTAAAGTCCAATTGTTCACAAAAAGAAGTCAGCGCTCTCCGACCATGGCAATGCGGCTTCACTCCGCAGGAGAAGCAGTCGACTCACAGCACCGCGCCGCTCACCCTGTCCCCCGCTCCGAAGCCTTTAAAAAGGCTCCTTCACAGGTCGAGGGGGTGCAAATGGTGCCCACCGAGTCACCAGGTTCACAGGCTTCACCACCTGTGATTTTTGAGGGTCCCCGCGTCGCCGCAGCGGTCAAGACCCAATCCTGCGGAGCCGATTCCCTCCGGAGCTCAGAGGGAATCCGCCATTAGCCGATGGCGCTAACCCGAAAGACCCAAATCAAACATTCTGGAGATCATTAAGAAAGATGGCCAGGAGGAGCGTTTGAGCATTGCCCCTGTTGCAAGCATGCCGGTCACCCAAACCAATCAGTTTCAATGTTGTTTTCAAGTGCTACAGTTTCCATTGAAGGCCACAATATTTTAATGGGTCCAACATTTCAAAAATTATATTGAACCTTCAATGTCTGGAGGTCAATTCTTTGATACAGCAATAAATGATAAATTACTTTTAAATGAAGCAACTTCTTTTTTCCTTTTTACTAAGGGGAAACCCAATTAGAAGGTTGCAGATGTGTGTGAATGCAACTCCCAATAGCTTTAGGGGTTTGTTGTGGTGGTGGTGGTTGTTAAATGCAGCTGCAGGACAGGCATAAATTTGGATTGAGGCTGCGACATGGGCAAAGAGAGCTAACCTTTTCCTCTCATGCCAATTCATCTTACATTTCTCCCTCCACTGCTAAACCCAAAGACGAGGGGAGGAAGTTACTGGATTTATTTATTGCAATTATTTATGCCCCTCCTTTCAGGATATAAAGCCTACCAAGGTGGCTTACAGGCAACATTCAATGACATATTTTTAAAAATACAATTAAAAGTAAGCTGTTGAGTGTGCAACTCCCTTCAGCCCCAGCCAGCATGACTAATGGTTCGGAAAGATGGTAGCTATCACCCAACAGCTATCATCCACCTGCAGGACCACAGACTCCCCACCTGTGCCTACACAACACCAGGCGATTCATTCATGTATCTGTGATGTCACATTTAGTTTGGGCACAAGCAGGTGAAGTGGAACACATGTTTAAACAAATGATACCTCTTGGTCTACTTTGTACAGATTTTGGATGGCTCCAGGTGGATGAGGACCAAGTTTCTTTAGTGCCTTGCAAACCAAGGGATTTGACAACAAGAAGCACTGAAGAAATTTTCTTTTTCTGTTTTTGGTGCAGTTTATGAGATATTATATATATACTCTTTTAAAATGTTGAAAAATACACGCAGCTAACTGAAAACATGTTTCAGCCATGGCTTTCAGCAAGCTTTGCCTACTTGAATTCTGCAGGCAGAATGTGTCATTGCAGAGGCCCATCACATCTGATTATGTTGTCATCTTGTACCCCGCCAGCATTTCATCGACACACTGCAGGGTCATGATCCAGTTTTTCTGTTTTCCACACAAGTTCCTTTGAAGGCTCCAGGGCCAAACAATGGCCATAGAAACTGATCATAATTATGAATTTGACTGAAGTCCTTCATTATTCATTGAACTAATGAGAACTTTGGATCAAAAACAGGCATTGGTAGATTACAAAAGCCCAACTGTTTCAGCCCACAAAATGTCTGTGGTGCCCTACTTCTCTCACCACCGACTGATGGAAATGTATGGGGTTGCATAGGCTCCACATTTTGCTTACATATTTAATAGAGAGAGAGTGCTGTAGCTACAAACTGCTGAATGTGAGGGAATTATCACAACTCTTTCCCGTGCTCAGGACCCATGTCTATTCATCAGGTCCAACTCAAGGACAGATGGGTAACTATCAGGGTGCAGAACAGACAGCTCTAACTTCCAACAGAAGGGTATGGCTAGAGGACTGAACTAGGGCCTGCTCCCACAGCCTCCTAGACTTTGCCACCTGAGGCAGTTGCTTCACTCTGTCTAATGATAGTCCTCACATGGGGGCATTGTACATGCTCCCAGCTCTGTTCTGCTTCAGAAGCCAGTTCAACACAAGTTATTGCAGATATTCATATACAACCTAGAGCCAATGAGACGAGAGCTTCTAGCAATGAGAAGTGGGGATGCAGCAGGCCTGGTGGCTCCCTTCTCATACGTGGGAACACCACCATTTATCCTGGGGTTGGCTGGTATGTGCAGAAGCATCTGTTTTTGTTATTGTGTTCACCAGTCTAGCCAGCAATTGTACTGACACCCAACATTTTAATTCCTTGACAAAGCCTCCTAATGGTTTCTTGTTCTGGAGTGACACAACATTCAATGCCCATATGGGACAGCTGCATATCCCTGCATTGCAGGTGGTTGGACTAGAGTGATCCTCAGGGTTCCTTACACCTGTACAGGTCTAGGATTCTAGGACATTCGAGCCCCAGAGGCATTGAGGGGAGTTGAAATGGCAGTTGCCAGCCTTAGCTGCCTCATCTGCATCACTGGGCAAGGGGAAAGCAGTGGAAGTCCGGCACTGAGAGAATTGTTGGCATCCTTGGGGTCTCAAATTTCAGTGGTGCCCTGGGCAACACCAAAATTCAGCACCCCACCCCACCTCTCATTTTCCATTCTACTACATATTTGTTTCAACATCTGTGGAGCCCTCAAGGCTCCACAGGCAGTGCAACTGAACTGGTTATTGTTGTTTAGTCATTTAGTCGTGTCCAATTCTTCGTGACCCCATGGCCAAGAGCACGCCAGGCACTCCTGTCTTCCACGGCCTCCCGCAGTTTGGTCAAACTCATGTTAGCAGCTTCGAGAACACAGTCCAACCATCTCGTCCTCTGTCGTCCCCTTCTCCTTGTCCCCTTCTCTTTCCCAACATCAGGGTCTTTTCCAGGGAGTCTTCTCTTCTCATGTGGTGGCCAAAGTATTGGAGCCTCAGCTTCAGGATCTGTCCTTCCAGTGAGCACTCAGGGCTGATTTCCTTCAGAATGGAGAGGTTTGATCTTCTTGCAGTCCATGGGACTCTCTCGAGTCTCCTCCAGCACCATAATTCATGGATCACTGCCTTGCCGCGGCGAAGGGGCTTGAATAACTCAGAGAAGCTACGAACTATGCCGAGCAGGGCACCCAAGATAGACAGGTCATAGTGAAGAGTTTTGACCAAACGTGATCCACCTGGAGGAGGAACCAGCAAGCCACTCCAGTATCCCTGCCAAGAAAACTCCATGGACAAAGACTGAACTGGTTGCCGCCCCCTAAATCTGCCTCTGACAGCAGCCCACATTTGAGTTGGTGGCAGGGTCAATGGGAAGCCTTCCTGAAGGCTAGAACTCAGCCAACAACCACTGGTTCTAACAGTGGCTCTAGCTCTTTTCATCAGTGAAATGTTGAAGAATATGCTGTCTATCCAGGTGGAAGCAACACTATTGTCACGTGATTCCCCCACATGAAGTCTGAGATCGTACACGCCAGACACAGAGAGGCAGGCCAGAAATATTTAAAAAGGAAGTCCTCTGTCCGTATCTGTGGACATAGATTCAACAAGGCAGGGAGAAGACATTTCCTCATCAGGTGGAGGAGCAGGAGATAAGAGTTCAGGATGTTGGAATACAAGCTAGCTTGACTTTTAATTTGAAGCTGAGTGGCATATTGATCTATTGTCCCTAGTTGTTGCTGGATGGAAGTGTGACTCATTAAAGAACTTGCGATTAACTAGGAGTTCTCAGGGGTAAGATCAGAGCAATGAGCGAGGTTCTGAAGCCTTTTCAGGTAAATGTATGAAGCTCATTATAGGAAACTAAATCAAGGCATCTGGCGAAAAAAGGGGGGGGAGAAAAGAATACCAAGCTGAGCTGGCCAATCACTCAGATGCCTCTTCCCACCCCTTTGCACCAGTTCTTTGGCAAAATGGGAACACAGCGACTCCCGTGTGAGGTGTTTTGTGAGTCTTGACAAATAACAGGAAAACATGTTTTCTTCCTGCTTCATTAGGGGCACCAGTAGTTAATGTTTATAGAATATCAATAATGCAGTGTGTAGTGCTGCATAATTAAAGGCAACCCTATGTTAATAAAATAACTTGGAAACGAAAGTGCCAAATAGAAGGCGTAAATACACTGCTGCCTTTGGCCTTATTTCAGACAAGTTTAATTACACTCCGGCAGCTGCAACCTACCCTGCAAGGCTATTTTTTCTGTCACTTAGAGCTATCAAGCCCTACACCCATTTATGACATTTATGAGGGAGAGCAAACAGCATCCCAATGGCCCACAAGTGAATACTTGCAGTTTATGGATGTCTAGACTGCAGATTTGCAAATAGTAGCTCACATAAATGGAGCCAGCTTCCCTCACGCAAAGAAAGGCAATCAATTCTTTTTAAGCCTTCTGCAAGAATGAGGAAAAGAAGCCTAAGATGGGAGGTAGGCCAGAGCTGCAGGATTCCAGTCTCCATAAGCATCGAAACTCAGGAAGGACACCTCCCAATGGTAGGCTGACCAGATGCAAAGGCTATATAGCTCTTGGTTTCAAAGTATTTTTATTTTTTTGCTTTATTAGCTTAGACTGGCTCAATGGTTGCGCCCTTATCTGAAGAAAGAGGGCCTGAGTTGAGTCATGCAGACCCTGGCTGCATCCAAACTAGATTATTGTACGTATCACTGTCTTTAAAGGAAGTTTGGGAATGAGCACTCACACTTTACATTGTGGCTGCCCTTTGCAGGATCGCACATGGTGCTACAGTTCCCAAGGAGCTTACTGGCAAACAGGGGCTGGCTTGCCTCTCAGTGTTAATTTTACTCAGCCTCAGCAATTAAGTTTCTTGCTGGGAGGTGGGGCCAGCCCCATTTATAAATAGGGGGTGGAGCTGACAATAGCCAGACACACGGCTCTGGAGATTCACCCTCCCTACCTTCCTGTTGTTAATGTTTCTTGTTTACAGGTTAACTTTTTCTTCCTGTTTAGCGGGCACTGCTACAGTCTTTGACTGATTGCTGTTGAAGAACCGGGAATAAATTTTTCTGCATTGGCAGGTTTTGTCTTCCCTGTATCAATTCGTCACAACTTTGGCAGTTATGGCCTTGGGTGGAATCCTTTAGTCTTTTCTTCCCTATATTGGGGGGGGCATGAAATGGTGACTCACCCCCCTGCAGTGGTGATTCCAGGGTTCCCTCTTAAAGGAGTCACTGGCCATACACTGAAAGGTCGTCAGTGAACTACCCTGCTTGTGGGGAGATGGGTTTGGCTGTCTGCTACACTTACGTCTCGCAGAGCACCCCCATATCCCATTTACCCTGATGAGCCCCAGTTCGCCCTGGCTAGGGGGCTGGGAGGGATACACGCCCAAGGCCTAAGCCAAGTTCTTCCTACATTCAGAAATTTAATAAAGTTGTGGCCTAATTTTAATTCCATAACACATTGTCAGAGTCTTTATTCCTTCCTTATGATCCCTGGGGGCTGGGGCTGTCGCTGCCTGCTCACACAATCTTTAGCTGGTACATAATGCAGCTGCTGTGATGCTTTTGGGGGGGCGGGGGCAGAGTTTGGATCATGTTAACACCAATTCTGGACCGGTTGCATTGGTCACCTATTTGCTGTCAGGCTTAAACTGAATTGTTGGATTTGGCCCTTACAGCTCTGAATTGTTCCTCACCAGGTTTCTTAAAGGACCGCCTGCATCTCTATGAACCTATCCATCCCCTGAGATTGGCCTCAGAGAACCTGTTCTCTGGTTCTCCTTTAAGAGCCATAAGATTAGTGGAGTCTGGGGACAGGGCCTTTTCTGTGGTGACCCCACATCACTGGAATTCCATCCCTGAGAGGTCCTCCTCATTGTGTTCGCATTGGTGGCTTTAAAGCAGGTTTGAAATACTTTTAATCATGCTCAGCTTCTTGCCGATGATATTATCTGCCTTTGTTTATAGCTGTTGCAATTTTAATTGATAATTCCCTGGTTTTAGTTATTGTAATTCCTTAGTTGTAAGTGGTAAGTCATCTCGTGAGACCTTTACCCCCAAAGGTAGAATATGTGCACGTTCAATCAATCAATCAATCAATCAATCAACTGCAACTTTTTTTTAACCTCCATGACAGGTTACCGTTCATATGATGCCTCTTCTGCATCACAGGAGCAGGAAATATTTGCATTCAGTCATTATATATGATGCTGTGTAACCATGAAAAGCATGCATTTCTAGCTTCCAGCTGCATCTTTATCTATCATAGTTTATATATGGTGCTTTTCAAGCATATTGTCAGGGAAGCTTACAACAAAAGATGTAAAACACCATAAAATACATAGAAATAAACTAAAAATAGCAAACTGATAGAAACAGCATAAAATAACATAAAAATAATCCAAGGGAAGTAGATAAACAAAAGTTTTCCTCCCTAAGGTTAATGTGCTTAGGAGGGTGACAGATCTCTGAATGAAATAAATAAAACACTGTACATAGTTCTTGAAGCCAGTCTCACTCCTATTTTGCTCTATTTTTAATTTTAGAAATTTGATGTCTGTCTTTAGAATCTGACTTTGTTCCAATAAGGATAAGCAAGCTTGATAATACCCATAACAGCTAATGCTACCAGAGTTACAGCTCAAAACTGCCTGTTTATTCAAAAATAATTATCATCGACAGGACTTGCAAACATTCCAGCGATCAGGGATTAGCTAATTAAACTTTGTGATGATGCTATCATGCAAAAGACAGTGATTTATGTCGCATCATGAGTGGATAGTAATCATTTGTATACATTTTTAAATAGTAGAGTGTCTTTTTATATGTTTAGAGAGACTATAGACAAATCTATGGCTTTGAAAGTAACAATGTATAAGTTGGAAACTATTTTACTGCAGTTTAATGGGATGGAACTTTATTTTTAAATTTTTTTAAGGGTATATTCACAAGTACATCTGAATGGGATTACTATTTTGAAGTTCTCTCATTAACTTTTTCCCAAAAGTAAGTCTCACTGAGTTCACAGGAGTGTATCTTTTGATTTAAATGCCTGGGATTAGCATCTTAACAATTCAATATCTATTGGACACGTAGTACTAAAGTCTCTAACCAAAATGTATTTAACAACACAGATTTAATAATATTTTGCAGTATGAGACTTCAGTGCTTTGGCAGCTTGTTCTTTACATACATACATATAAACAACAGCAGGACTATGTGGTTTTGGATATCTCTGAAATTGCTTTTGCTGAGCTGCAGAGCAAGAGGAGAGGGGAAAGTGTGTGAGTCCTCCATAAATGCAAGAGTTGATTTGGTAGCAGATTATATATATACATCAAAGCACCCAGCTAATAAGTGTGCAATAAAACTTGACCTGCATTGAATATTTGGTAGAGGCGAGTCAGAAAATCTTGAAAAAGGAATTGGATAAGGTAGCCATAGCTTCTGCAGGACTCACTAGCCAATGTTTCATCAGCAAAGATGGTACAGTGGTACCTCGGGTTACATATGCTTCAGGTTACATACGCTTCAGGTTAAGAACTTTGCTTCAGGATAAGAACAGAATTTGGGGTCTGGCGGTACGGCAGCAGCAGGAGGCCCCATTAGCTAAAGTGGTGCTTCAGGTTAAGAACAGTTTCAGGTTAAGTACGGACCTCCGGAACGAATTAAGTACTTAACCCGAGGTACCCCTGTACTTCATTCAGAGAAGGAAGAACTCAGGAATTAACTTACCTTATGTCTGAGCCACTCCTTTCCTTTATTTCTGAATTATTTTCTAAACTCTCACTTTAGTCCTTCAAGTTCACCTCAGGTACTGTGCAGCAGGATATTCTTGGACTAAGTAAAATATAAGATATGAATTTTATCTAGGGGAGGGGGGAAGGGAGTGAAACGACTGCTTTCCAAACTGGGACAAGTTCAGTAGCCTGTGGCCCATCCAACAGTGGCCTTCGAGTCAGCACTGGGGTTTCTGTAGTGCCTTCGAAGCGGTCACAAGACTTTCCCTCCTCCTCCCTCTTGGTCCCATCTTCTTTCAACTGTTATCAGGCTGGGGGAGGTGGGAAGGGTAATAAAAGCCCCCTACCCAAAGAAGTGGTTTCAGAAGCAGCATGGAAAACCTCCCAGCCAGTCGAACTATGTGTAATTATTTTTAAGAGAGGGATTAATATATGAAGATGCTATGCTATAACATAAAATAAGTTGTGTGGTTTTTTTCCTTTCTCCCCCTCTGTGGAAAAAGAGACCACTGCTCTTTCCGCTGCTTTCCCCCAATTAAACAAAGCCAGCTCAGCAGAAGCTTGAGTATTAAAATTTGTGCACTGAGGAGACTACTGTGCCTAAATATGTTCTGTATTTATGGCCTGCAATGAAAAGTCGGGGCATGGGGTCTGATCTTAAATCTAATAAAGTCCATGGAAGTCACTGGGTTTTCAATCAAGCCAATTAAGACTTCTGTGGCTGAATATTGGTAATTAGGAGAAAGAATCAAATGGCTTATGGTCTTTGAACTCTTCTGTTCACTTCCCATAGGTTGTCATATTACAGAAACTCTGATTATCCAATCACTGCATTACCTCAACATTTTCTAAGTTTCCTCCTTGGTTTTGCCCCCCCCCCCCAAGCAACATAAACAACATAGCATAGTCCTACTGCTGCAAATTTGTTTAACTCTTTCCCCATATTTATTTTCTTCCTAGCAAACCATGCCAAAAGTATAAGTGGTCGCTTCCAGACTGGCTCTCTATTCTGCAGCACATTATTGGTAAAATCAGTTGTGGATTTATTGTGCTTGGGGCACATCTGTACCATACATTTACTGCGCTTTTACACCACTTTAATAGACATGGCTTCCCCCAGAGAATCCTGGGAGTTGTCTTTTGTTAAAGCCATTTCCTGTTCCCGGGAGATGACGTTGCGTGGCAAGTCCCCTCCCCCATGTGAAATGAAGACACCGGACACAGAATTTTAGGTTAATAGGCATAAAAAGGCCACAACTTTATTGATTACAGAATTGGAAGGTATTGGCCTTAGGCATTGGCTCCTATCGACTACCCGGCATGGGGACCGGGGAGGGTTGTCCACAAACCGTGGGAGTCCTGTTGAAGTACGCCAACTAGGATCCCACGGGTGTCACCGCTCTGGGGCGTGCCGGAGGCCCTTACCTGCCTAGGTTTCGGACAAGGCCACGCCCCTCGGAGTCCTCTACCGGACTACCCTTACTTTTGGGGAAGGTGATGGCGCTTCCTTCCCCCCTTCATTTGCATAACAATTGACCCCTGCCAATGCCTAACCGCCAATACCAAAATAAGTTGTGACGTTTGCTACGAGGTAGGCGAAAAAACCAAAAGGCTTGAAGTGCGCCAACTTGGAAAAATTCCTACCAGGCCCCTTGCGGCGACCAACCGAAGTCCATAGCAAGGTCAAGGCTAGCTAAACCTAAAGGGAGGGTGGGATGGGAAAACCGCTCAGCTGGAAAGGGGGCAAAGAGGGCGGTCCCCGGCCGTGCCTAGTCTTAAATAGGCTAGGCTACGCCTCCCCGGCCCGCTGATTGGCGGGCCGGGTCGCTGACACGCCCGGGGATTCCCTAACCACGCGGGGGCAAGGGCCAGCCCCCGCGTGTGAGATGTGGGAGGGATTTCTGCCCGCAACCCCCTCTCCTCCCAGGTCGGAAATGGCTTTGCAGGCTGGGGGCAAGCATTCCCCACGCACACAGGACGGGATAGCTCCTGCGCCATTGGATGGTCCTCGGCCACGTCATCCTTAGGCTGTCCAATCCGGACCATCTGGGGGCATGGCGCGGGCTATTTAAACTGCCCATGGCCAAGGACTTGCCCCTGTTTTTTCCCTGCTTAGTCAGTTCTCCCGCCCTTAGGTTAGGCTCTTTATTTCTTGACCTTGCTATGAACCCTGGTTGGTCACCTTGGTTGTCCAAGGGGCCTGGTAGGAATTTTTTTATACTTGGCAAACTGGCACCGGCCATTTGGTTTTTCGCCTACCTCATAGCAAATCGTCACAACTTTGTAAGGTTTGGCAGTTAGGCATTGTAGTATTAGGTTGAAGGGGAGGGGAGATAGTGGCCATCACCTACCCCTACTAATTCAAGGGTATTCCGTTAAAGGAATCCAAGGTGTGTGGTCTCTGTACGAAGCCCCAGACGGGGGGCTAGGGCCATGGCACGACCCCTAGCAGTGACCCTGGGGGAGTTCGTAGTTGATGTGCATTAGCAGGGCTCCCCCTACTGGTGGTTAACCCTTCCAAGATTCCTGCAGTAGGGCAGAAGTCAGATATAGTCGTGTGGTATCCAATGCCTAAGCCAAGACCACTCACATTATGTAACCAATAAAGTTGTGGCCTTTTTCTTTCTTTCTTTTTTTTAAATAAATATTTATTAAGATTTTACAGAACAGAACAAAAAATTCATCATTTCAGAACGTATCATTTCCATACATAAAGTTCATATAAAAAAATAGTACAACAGAAAAACAAAAATATATAGCAAGAAAAAAGAAAGATAAACAAAAAGAAAAAATGAAAAACCCTTTTTCTTAAATTTATAAAGTTCCATAACCCTCTGTCTTGACCTCCTCACGTCCCCCTTTTTTGTGTTCCTCTTTAATCCAATCCAATTCAGCAAATTCAAAACCTTTTTTAAGCCATACCTAATTTTATATTCTTCTAGTTATTATGTCCCAATTTTCCATTATTTATGATCCATACCTCATCTTATATATTATGACATAATAATGTTCTGTTCATAACCCCCTAACCTTTTAAACATTCTTCTTTTAATTCACATTTAACCAAGTCACACCAACCCTGTTACCTTCACTTCCCACATCATATTAACACTCAAAGATTTTACAGTATTTTTGTAAATAGTCCTTAAACTTTTTCCAATCCTGTTCAATCGAATCTTCTCCCTGGTCACGGATTCTGCCAGTCATTTCAGCCATCTCCATGTAGTCGATTACTTGCGTCTGCCAGTCCTCCACGGTGGGTAGATCTTGTGTCTTCCAGTACTTGGCAAGCAATATTCTTGCTGCTGTTGTTGCATACATAAAAAATGTTCTATCTTTCTTTGACACCCGTTGGCCAACAAGTTGTGGCCTTTTTCGCCCATTAACCTAAAATACTGTTTCATGTGTCTTTATTCCACTTCCCGGAAGGGTTTGGGACCTTGCTACGCAAAGGTGCTGAGAGTTGTTAGGAAACCCCTATTGCCCTACAGTTCCCGGAGTGGTTTAACAACCAATCCCTCTCCACAGGGAGCTCTGAAGTGGCACTCTGTGGAGGGAATAGAGGTCTCCTTACAACTCTCAGAACCCATAAACAAACTACAGCCCTCAGGAGTCTTTGCACGAATGTTAAACTGGTATAAGAGTGCTTTCAATGTATGGGGTGGGGGTGGTGATGATTAGTGGCTCTGCGATGCTTTCCCAATCCTACCACATTATTGCTGCCCAGTGCCCAAAAAAGTGTGATGAAGAAACAAACAAAGCCCAGAACATTTGTGATATGAAAACGTATATGACTTCAGCAGGATATGCACTGATTGGAATTGAAGCGGTATGACCGCCTCATCACTTTTGCAGGTGTAAATAGTATTGAAAGTGGGATCGTGTGTGACCGTCCCAATAGCATCATGGGCACACATCATCGTGAATGCACAGGCACGCTGCATCTTACACAGATTTCATTTATGTGATCACAGCTTTACAGAGATCACTGAAAATAAAAAGAATAATTTAAAAGGTATGGGAGAGGGGACCCCCTCCCCATAAGACTGTTTGAGCTCTCACGTGGGCCCTCCTGCAACCTTCCCAGAGCCTGGTAAGCAAGGTGCTTTGAAAGCTCTACGCCTTGCATGAGGAGGGGCAAGGCCCACTCAACACCGGTTTCAGACATTTAGGGATGGTTGCACAAATCCGTTCCAGGGGTTGTTGTGATTTTATATGATTTTCCTTATATGCTTGAAAGTCGGGAACACCACATAAAATGAAATCTACCTGTACAATACATAGAGAAAGAGAGAGAGACCCAAGAAGAAAGACTCATTCACTGTGGAAAGGGTTTTGATTAAAGCGTTGTCATGACATGAGAACTGACAAACAGTTCTCGTGGGCCCACACATCATGATTCCAAGGAAATGTTTTTAGACGGAAAGACTCTTTACGAGTGGTTCTTTTCCATTTAAGGGAAGAAAGCTACCGTGAGAGACCATTGCACATTTGCACAGCTAATCATTCAAAATTCAGGAAATGCCAGTGCTTGGGTTTCACACTTAATCCTAGTCTTGGTCCCATGTGACTGAGCTGTGTTATTCAGTCTTCAGTTATATGACTGATTAAAATTTCACACCTCAAGCACTGCCCAGACCTGGTGGTTTTTTCACTATTGTAGGCAGAGATGATACATCTGATAATATTATTTTCTTGCAGCAATGTTTCCACCAGTTACATTACCACAAGACCACACAAGCCATTATGGACGGGCCCTTGACCCCTGCTTCAAAAGAAGTCTGGAAACTGAGATCGGAATGAGCCTAGCCACTAATGTTATTAGGGATTCGTAAAGTGATTTTAGTGAAACACAAAACATTCTTACACACAAATGTACATCAGTTTCAGGGTGGGAAATATCCTCCAGCTATGAGACAGGAAAGTCTCAAACTTTTTGCCTCTTCTTCTGTGTCTCTTCACAACCACATCCCATTAAGAGACGCTGAAAGGGTCTACCACATTAGCACCTGTGAACTAGGATTCCTCCAGGTAGTCACATTGTGATCTGACTTCTTGAAAAGGGAGCGGGTGGCGCTGTGGTCTAAAATATGGTTACCAGATGTCCCAGTTCCCCAGGGACAGTCCCCGAATTTACAAATCTGTCCCCGGACAAAATGCGTCCCTGGAATGTCCCCAGATTTCATTTAATGTCCCCGGATTTATATTTTAAGTGTTGTAGATTTATTAGCAAGGAATGAATGTTGCGTGATTGGTTCAACGGCACAAGACACATCATATGGGGACTTCCGGTGAGGCAAAATGGCGGGCGCCACTGCCGAGGGGGAACCGGGGACTCCCGGAGCATCATCTGGGGGAACTGCTGACACACACACACCCGCGACCCAAATCAAGCCGGGAGTGAGAGCACCTGGTCACCATGCCAACTGCCCAGCCCAGGACCATGAAAACCCCAGAGCCAACGCAGGGAGAAGGAGGAGAGGAGAAGGAGAAGGCAGAGAGAGAAAGAGGAAGGAGAAAAAGAGGGGAGCCCTGACCTTGCCACGTTCCCCCGGATTCTTTGAAAAAAATCTGGTAACCTTAGTCTAAAACACTGAGCATCTTGGGCTTGCCAATCAGAAGGTTGGCAATTCAAGTCCACACAACAGGGTAGAAGCAGTTTAGTCATGCTGGCTAAATGGCTTGGAAAGCTGACTGCGGACAAACGCCGGCTTCCTCAGCCTGAAGTGAGATGTGCACCGCACCCCATAATCACATTTGACAGGATTAACCATCCAGGGGTCCTTTGCCTTTACCTGACTTCTTGACCTCAAGGAGAAGGGCCCCAATGGTTTCTACCAACATTTCACCTATTTTCATTTTTTGGCCAACACTGCTCTATCATAAATGATGGATAGGGATGCGGGTGGCACTGTGGTCTTAACCACTGAGCCTCTTGGGCTTGCTGATCAGAAGGTTGGCGGTTCGAATCCGCACAACAGGGTGAGCTTCTGTTGCTCTGTCCCAGCTCCTGCCTACCTAGCAGTTCGAAAGCAAGCCAGTGCAAGTAGATAAATAGGTACCACTGTGGCGGGAAGGTAAACGGCGTTTCCATGTGCTCTGGCTTCTGTCAGGGTGTTCCATTGTGCCTGAAGCGGTTTAGTCATGCTGGCCACATGACTCGGAAAGCTGTCTGTAGACAAATGCTGGCTCCATCGGCCTGAAAGCAGGATAAGCCCCACAACCCCATAATCGCCTTTGACTGGACTTAACCGTCCAGGGGTCCTTTGCCTTTAACTTTTTTTATCATAAATGATGGACCATGGAGAGAGAGTATTTCTCTGCTTGTGGAAAAAATACCAATAGGCTTGCTACCACAAGCTGAGCCTAGCCAGAAAGCCACTAGGCTGCCAGGGCACTGGGTGCAGCAGGGGGTGCCTTACTGACAAGTACCCTTCTTTTAAAGACTGTTCTAAAGATGGTAAAATAAAGTAATATAAACTTAGATTTACTTTCCCAGAGGCCAAAGGGTATAGATTTTAGCCTAACCATGAAAAATACCTTTAGAACTCAAGGAGTAGCTTAATAACATTGCAGTCTAGCAAGTAGGGAAGATTTTAAGACAGAAATGCCCTTTGAAGATCAATGAAGCCAATTGTAAATGTAGATAAAGGAGTTTGTTTAGGTAAAGGAAGGCAGCAAATCTCTTTCACACAGAGAGAGACTTTAAAATCAAATCCAAAAGTCAATCACTTTTGCTAACCACACTTTACCTGCCATTGTAGAGGTGGGTTTCAGAGCATGTGCAGAGTTACTTGCAGGAAAAAATGACATAAGAGTGCATCAGTCTCATGTGGTGAAACTTTCCTTACCTGTGACCAGGGTTCAAATTCCTACTCACTTGGTAACCTTGGGCCAGTCCTTACCTCTCAGTGTAACCTACTCACAGGGTTGTTGTGGGGATTAAATGAGGAAGGGGACAACCATGTATGATACCTTGAGCTCTTTGGAGAAAAAGGTGAGATATAAATGCAAAACAACACATAACTCCAAAGGAGACTGGGCTGGGTGATGCCCCATATATTTATAGGAATATAGACATGGAGGAGTGTTTTCCCATGTTATTTCCATGTCCTGAGTCCTAATTACTCTTGTGGCTAACTGCAATAATAACAATAACAATAATTCTCCCAACAGACATTATTAGTTACTTTTGTTGCGGCTTAAAAAAACAACTTTCGTTAAACTAATTTTGTCGGTCCATGAACCTTAGTCTCATTCCTTGATTTTTCTTGGTCTTTACACACCTTGTCATTCTAACCAGCTGGTGGGTTCAGTTAGGGGCTATCTTAGCTAAGGACAGGCACTATGAAAACTTGTGTGTGTGTTTGTGTCAAAAGCTTGATATAAATATATCAAAAGCTTTGCCCTTGCATTACAGTGCTCTGTTCATGTTACTAAATTCATCTATAATGCTGAATGTCTTAAGTGGTATTATTTGAGAAACAGCCTAAGAAAAGAAAACTTGGATTGAAGAATGCGTACACCCGTGGGGGACAATGTCTCCTGTGCACTTGAACCAAAACACAAAGCTATTCATATATCTTTCCCTGTGAATCAGTACAGGAACCTGTTTCTGCCTGACACTGTTTTGCTAAAACACACACCAAAAAAACAACATAGCAAGGGCTCCAGAGGACTGTTCAGCTGTTTCATGACAATCTTATAGTTGTGCAATTAATTAAAAAATCCCTCTTAGCAATATAAAATCTTCCCAGCTGCTAAGATGAATCCAGGCAGGACACCCTCTCGTGGGCATCTGGCAAAGTCTTCCGGGACTTTCTCCCAACATCATCTCAGTTTATATGAGCAGCGCTGTTTGAGGTAAGAGTTTAAGACCTCCTAAAACAGAAGGAGTTCAACATGTGTTTAAATGACACGAGCGATCCTTCCCAACCAAATGCATCTTGGAGAATGCGTAACATCTGTGTGCTCCTTGAAACATTTGGAAAGGAGGCTGCGCCTCCCCTCTTTAGCAACCTGTCCTGCTGAAAGCAGCTTTCTCTGCTCAAGAGGCCCAAAGTGACTGGTTATGTCAGCAGATCTTTTTAACACCTTTGGAAATGCGAAAATTCGTTCCCATTCTATATTCTCTCGACGCCAGCTAATGGCAGCATGTGGTGTGCACATGAAAACTCATGTCTCGGGGGCGGGGGGAAGCTGGAGATCAAACCCATGTTCTGGAAGAATAAAGAGTAGTAATCCTTATCTAATATGTTGTTGTTTAGTCGTTTAGTCGTGTCCGACTCTTCGTGACCCCATGGACCAGAGCACGCCAGGCACTCCTGTCTTCCACTGCCTCCCGCAGTTTGGTCAGACTCCTGTTTGTAGCTTCGAGAACACTGTCCAACCATCTCATCCTCTGTCGTCCCCTTCTCCTTCTGCCCTCCATCTTTCCCAACATCAGGGTCTTTTCCAGGGAGTCTTCTCTTCTCATGAGGTGGCCAAAGTATTGGAGCTTCAGCTTCAGGATCTGTCCTTCCAGTGAGCACTCAGGGCTGATTTCCTTCAGAATGGAGAGGTTTGATCTTCTTGCAGTCCATGGGACTCTCAAGTGTCTCCTCCAGCACCATAATTCAAAAGCATCAATTCTTCGGCGATCAGCCTTCTTTATGGTCCAGCCCTCACTTCCATACATCACTACTGGGAAAACCATAGCTTTAACTATACGGACCTTTATTGGCAAGGTGATGTCTCTGCTTTCTGCTTTTTAAGATGCTGTATGGGGCCCTTCTATTAAATGAACCCCACAATCCCATTCTCAAAGTTAATATTCTGAAGCTGCATGTGCTAAATGTTCAAATGTGCATGTGTGTCTTTGCAAAATATGTGTTTAAACTGCTGTGTTCTCATCCTCAAACCTTCAGTGGCCACAGAGGAACTGTCATTGCAGACTGTGGGCTTTTCCCAGACAGAGGAGCATCTTTATAACTGAGACATAATTTCAAATACAGTTCCCCATGTCTTTCGATATGGTGGGCAAGAGATCCAAAGAAACATTCCATAATACAGCGAAAGGTCCCACGTTATGTTTTGAGTTGAAATCTCACACTTGTGTTGTATGTAGGCTTTCTAGATGACCTCTGACTTCCTCAGCTCACTGCCCTGGGGAAGATGCATATTTGCCCAGTGATGGGAGCACCGTGGGGTCTTGGGCAACTAAGCTTTACCCTCACTTTTTGACTCTCTGGTTCCCCTAGCCTTAGCAGTGGGCTGCCCCCTTGGTGGATTATGTTGCTGTGCTCCTCTCACCAGGAGGGAAGAGTAGAGTCCTGTGTTACCAACTGGGACAGCTGCCGCCTGAGAGTGGGAAGAGCTCACCGCCTCCAGCTTCTGTTCCCCAGTCTCAGCTCCCAACCCAATGTTCTTATCCTGTTCTCCCTCTTCATCCCTCTTAGCCTGCCACTCTACTCCAAAGCCCAGAGACGCTTCAGGACTCATGACAGTTAGGATAGCTCAGTCAGTAGAGCACGAGACTCTTAAATCTCAGGGTTGTAGGTTTGAGCCTCATGTTGGTCAAAAAGATTCCTGCATCGCAGGGAGTTGGACTAAAGTTGGACCCTCGCAGCTCCTTCCAACTCTACAGTTCTATGATTCTATGAAAACAATTTGCAACCAAAAGAACCAAAAGAATAGTGTGGGTCCATGTGTGTGTGTGTGTATATACATATATACATATATATATATGTGTGTGTATATATATATATATATATATATATATATATATATATATATCAGATGCCAAAGGACAGGGTAAAGACACCAAATGTTGATCTCTTATTGTATTCAGGAAGATTTATATGCCACTTCATCAAACAAATCCCTAAGCAGTTTACATAATGGTATAAAACAGGGCAAATGCAGACAAGTCGGCGAAAATTGGTTAGAAAACAGCTTGGCAAGTGTATCAGTAGCACTTGCCTGTATTGGACAGCAGACAGCTAGCCTATAGTTACAGGTGCAGCCTCAACAGTGTTATGTCAGCATGCATTTACCCAGCCTCATTTACTCCAAGTAGCCACCCAGGCAAGTGCTACTGATACACACTCATCACATGCCCACCATAATTTGGCAAGATGTGGTGTTGGCCAAATATCCATTGTTAGATATGCTTAGCTTACTCCCTTTTCTTTTCTTTTTTCAGACACCACAGTAATGGTCCTAGCAACCGCCCTGCAGGTGTGACTGCGGCACAATTTGTGACATGGAACAGAATCCTTAGAAGGTGGCCACGCCATGAAGTTCAGCAGACGTGGAAATTGGGGTTGAAATCCCGCAGCCTTCACAGCAGCAGTTCCTGGGCACCCGAACTAAATGCAAAGCAGCAGCAAAGACAATGGATTAGGAAGCCCACACATGCATACATTTATTCAAAATTAAGCCTGGTCGCCCCCTTTCCACCACCACCACCCCTCCCCACTCTCACAAAAAAACCCAGGCTTGAATTTGACTCGTACCTTTAATCTTCAACAGTATTAGTGAAACAATTATAAGAGCACATTAAAGCCATGTAAAAGTTTGAAGGGTGGATGATCAAAGGAGGAAGATATGTAAGAACAAGATGGAAGGCTGGCTTTGAGATTCAAAGCTTTTGTGTGCTCTAATCATTTCACTAGCATTCATAAATCTTTAACATCCTTTTCTCAACTCTTTTTCATTTTTATGTATTCAATTAATTTCAACAGAATGTGTTCTAAATACATCATGTGCCTTGATGTCATATAGGAAGCCTGTGGACTCTTCAGAGGGCTGATGGGAAAAAAAACACACGTCCATTCTGGTGGGCAGAACCCATCTCTCCACCATGTGGGTCCCTGGTAGATTGCGCCCTGTTTATGTTTTTGTTTTTATGAATCAAGGAGGTTGACCATTCCAGAGCTTGCCAATAGGAACTGACAAAACTGCCCTCAAATGACTGCATGGAGCAATCCTGGTGGTGCAAACTAGGGTCCTTTTGCATTTTCATAGGATCCTGAGGTGCATGGCTTGAGTGGCGTGTTTTTTAGTTGCTGGTTCGTTCACACACACACACACACACACACACCAAATATAGTTGTCCCAAGACTATCATTTGGATAGTTTTCACAGTTTGGCTGGCCTTGAGAGCAAGAAATGTCCTCACAAAAGCTGTTGACAAGGAAGGCGCATTTCCTTTCAGCAACAGAGGAACAAAGGGAAGAAGAATAGTTTGGATTTGATATCCAGCTTTATCACTACCCTAAGGAGTCTCAAAGCGGCTAACATTCTCCTTTCCCTTCCTCCCCCACAACAAACACTCTGTGATGTGAGTGGGGCCAAGAGACTTCAGAGAAGTGTGATTAGCCCAAGGTTACCCAGCAGCTGCATGTGGAGGAGCGGGGACGTGAACCCGGTTCAGCAGATTACGAGACTACCGCTCTTAACCACTATACCACACTGGGTAGTGGTGTACATTCTCTGGGACTTGAGGGTTGTACAGAATGTATCACAAACAAAACTGGAGAGAGCATTGGGGCCTCCCCCTATACCAGCTGGGCAGCCGGTGTGACAAACACAGCTCTGTCTTCCAACGCCTCAGAGACACTCCCTGGCTGTTGCCTCACTTTGCCTAATGGGAGAGCCAACTCTTACTCTTTAGCAGTGTGTGATAAGATGGCAGGAGGTAGCAAGACAGTAGGAAAAGGAGGGAAATGACTATTCCCACCTCTACCCCAACTCCTGAAGACAGAACTCTTGTTCTTATGAGTTGGAGATATATCTCATCAACAATTTCCTTGAAGTCCCCACTAGTGGGGAAGGGCCATAGCTCCATAGCAGAGCATCTTGCAGCCCAGTATACCTGAAGGAGCGTCTCCACCCCCATCGTTAAACCCGGACACTGAGGTCCTCCTCTGAGGGTATTCTGCTGGTTCCCTCAATGTGAGAAGTGAAGTTTCAGGGTACCAGACAGAGGGCTATCTCTGTAGAGGTACCCTCCCTGTGGAACACCCTCCTGAAGTTTTAAATTCTTGATCTTTTGCATTTTTATTTATGCTGTAAGCAGCCCAGAGTGGCTGGGGAAACCCAGCCAGATGGGCGGGGTATAAATAATATGATGGTGGTGGTGGTGATGATGTGGATAGTACCAGATTACAACTGCAGTATCTCCAGGTAGGGCTGGGAAGAACTTCTATCTGAAGTACCTGCAAGTCTGTGCAGACATGGCTGAGCTAGATGGACAAATAGCCTGAGTCAGCTTCCCATGGGTTGCATTCAAGGAAGCCCTGTTCAGAACAGGCTGATCGAAATGAATACCGTATTTTTCGCTCTATAGGACACACCCAACCATAGAACGCACCTTGTTTTAGAGGGGGAGAACAAGAAAAAAAATCTTCTATTTCTCCTTCCGCTTGGCTGGAGGGGCGCTGCGCAGCTCTCCCTCTCTGCTGAAGCCAGGAGAGTCTTGCTCTCCTGGCTTCAGCAAAAGGAACCCGAAGCCTCCGGAGCACAGCGGGAAGTCGCGCTGCGCTCCAAAGGCTTCAGGGATAGCAAGACTCTCCTGGCTTCAGCAAAAGGAACCTGAAGCCTCTGGAGCGCAGCGGAAACTCGCGCTGCACTCCGAAGGCTTCAGGCGGCTATCCCTGAAGCCTGGAGAGCGAGGGGGTCAGTGCGCACCAACCCCTCTCGCTCTCCAGGCTTCAGCGAAAGCAAGGCGAAGCCTCCGGAGCATGGAGGGAGCACTCGCTCTGCGCTTCGGAGGCTTCGCGTTGCTATCGCTGAAACCAAGGAGCCTACATTCGCTCCATAGGACGCACACACATTTCCCCTTAATTTTTGGAGGGGGAAAAGTGGGTCCTATAAAGCAAAAAATGTGGTAAATCTAGTAAGCAATTTTGTAAGTTTCAACTCTTCGTTGGACTAGCATCAACTACCACCCTAACTTCTTCCTATGCCTATATCGCTAATCTTTCACAGATGGCCTGAAACAGTTAGTTGTATGCCAGCGGCTTACACGGTTTTGTATAATTATTCAGCCTCCCGACATGATGGTTTTCTTGGTGCCTGTTTGTTGATTAAGAGTCAGCAGATCTACAGGATGCTCTCTTGTAATCATGCCAAGCTGCCACATATCTCTGCCTTCTCTAAGGATACGGAACCAACAGCTAAGGTGTCTCATTTATGCATGCTCAGTGAACCAGATATATTTGTTTGCTTACTGATTGATATTGACTTTGCTGACGCTGGTGATGCCAACGCTTGCGGTTTCGGAAGCAGCAGCATTTCATGCGACATTCTGCGCAGGCTGTGCTGTGGGCGGAGGACACCCTCTGTCATCTCCTCTGCCCCTCTCGGTGAACTGTAAATCATGTCATTAAACAACTGCTTCCAAAGTGCAGCCATTTGTCATGTTCCCAGGGACAATGCCACTTTTAATGCATGCACTTAGCTTGCTATACCTTGTGGCACTGAGGCAGGATTGTCACCTCTCGGTGCCGTTTAAGTACTTAATGACAGATGTTCTAGGATAATGTGCGCTAACCCCATGGCTCGTGAAGATGCCAATGAGCAATCACTAGTGGAATCAATATGTTCAGCAGAGCAAGGTCTATTCAAATTCATGAGGAATAGCCCACAGCTAAATGGGGCTGCTACTTTTAATTTTCAAGGACTGATAGTCATTTCCAGTAATCTCTTCAACTCAGATTATTTCAATCCTTGGATTTTTAGCATTAGAAATATTACACTAAATGGCCTACGTAATGGATAGTTCCCTTAAATATGTAACTTAACTTGTACTTCAGACAACTCACATTGAGTTGCCACTGGGTTTTTCATCTCTTCTTCTCATGAGGAGTGAAGCCAATCGAGTTATACTTGTGTGGACTTTTTATACTTTTAAACATTTATATTTAAGGGTGCCTTCAAACTGTCATTATTTTGCAAGTTTATGCAATTAAAGTGCTCTGTTCCCATAGCATAACAAATCCACCTTAAAAATGGATTATTATTAGTATTATTTGCAGTTAGGAAAGTGACAGAGAAATGCTTAAAAACTAAGTGTGGGATGCATGAATAACAGGAAGACATAAACATCATGCATACAAATCAGGATGAATGCCCATTATTGTACAACCATCCCGTAAATAAATCAGGATGACTGTTCAGTAAGGGCAGGATAGAGTCCAACCACAATGTAAGCTATGTGCAAGCAAATCAAGATGGATGCTGAATAAACAGATCATCTAGAGAAGCCCTAAGCTTCAGACCAGGAAATATGTGTCACTGCTACTGAATTCTACCATCACTTGGGACTAAGAGTGGCTGATTAAATTTGCTGTACTCCATTATGATGGATCAGTGCCTCTCATGACAAGTTGGAGGGTGACTCTCTTCTTGCATTGCACTGCAGCTTCTTTCTGCCCTGCCAGAGTGATGGAAGAAGCCCCAGGATGCTCTGGGCACTGAGCCAATGCTGGCATGGGAGAGAAGCCCAGCAATAGAGTCATGGCTGGGACCATAGCTTGGTTTTTTGTGATTTATAATATTTACTGCAAACAATAAAAATGACAGTGACTGACTTTCTCATGCACACTCTTTCTTGTGCATGCACACATGGGGAGACACACAGTCTCCCTCCTAAGCTGATCCATACAGATGGGCTTGGCCCAGTATACCTGAAGGAGCGTCTCCACCCCCATCGTTCAGACCAGACATTGAGGTCCAGCTCCAAGGGCCTTCTGGCGGTTCCCTCACTGCGATAAATGAGGTTAAAGGGAACCAGGCAGAGGGCCTTCTCGGTACTGGCTCCCACCCTTTGGAACGTCCTCCCACCAGATGTCAAGGAAATAAACAACTATCTGACTTTTAGAAGACATTTGAAGGCAGCCCTGTTTAGGGAAGCCTTTAATGTTCGATGTATTTATTGTGTTTTTAATATTCTATTGGGAGCCGCCCAGAGTGGCTAGGGAAATCCAGCCAGATGGGCAGGGTAATAATAATAATAATAATAATAATAATAATAATAATAATAATAGCTGACAAGGTAGGCTTGCCACTCCCTCACCACTCCTCAAATGATTGACCTGATGACCAGGAACGGTGCACTTTTCATCTCAGTTAGGGTGCTGGGCTCTGCACACTCCAGCACTGTGTTTACTTTTTTGTTTACTTTTAGCCAAAATTGGTGGGGTCTTGAGGAGTCAGAATTAGCTTGGGTGCCAGAACAGAGGGTTATCCCCCTATGGTTTAGATGTCACTGGCCTTAGTATCTGAGTGCAGTCAGGAGTTTTTTGCTTGGAGAAAGACAATCAAGTTCTTGTCTAGCTTTATCATCATCTCCATCACCATTAAAATTAAAGGTATATATCATCCTTCATCGAGTGATTACAAGGAGTATGGAGAGATGGGAGGATGGAGGAATGAAATTCATGTCCTGCTACTTTTGCACTGAAAAAAAATCACAAAAAAATCCTGATTTCTAATCCAGGGGTCACCAACATGACCCCTTAAGGCCTTTTTCTGGTGCCTATATAGCACAAGCACTTTCTCCTTGATTTTGAGGAAAGGATGGTTATCTTTTTTCTGCCTTGAAAAGTACATAGAGCTGAAGGAAGGAGTTGGAAGACTGACACCCAAATGTTTACAAGTGCAAATATTTTGGGGTGAACATTAAGAGAGATTTCAAGAGGGGCAGCGGGCTCCAGATGGGAATAGATGGCCTACAAAGAGCCCTTTTCAACCCTCTGATTCTATGATTTACCCACATTCAGCGTTCTTCATTCTTATTCACTCTGCTCCGAGAAAACATAGTATTTTATGCATCTGCTCTAAATATGAAATTATAAATGCAACGTAGCTTTTTGGGCCCACATATTATTAAGGCACACAGTTTGAAACAAAGAGACAATGGAAAAATAGCTTCCATTTAAATCAGGTCTGGTTTATTACTTAACTCTGCCAAAGAACCACAGTGTGAAAAAACAATATATCTCAGGTGTAATAGGAAATAAGAATAACGGGGGTTCTAAGCAATATTTAATTGGATTAAATGAATTTGGTTTGGGAATGTTGAATCTATAAAATCTCTTGCACTGTGAAATTAAATTATAGATAATATACAGTACCTATGGCTATGAGCCACAGGCCCTTGCTGGGATTAATCAATGAGCAATATATCTTCCAAATAACACCATAAAGAATAAACATCTCATCAAAATTACTGTAAAGGAAATTTAAAAGAATGGTTAATTCCATTCCAGATAAGCTCAGATGAATGTGGTCTATGAAGACCAGTATTTTATTCGACATTCATTTAAAGGGAGTATCTTGCAAAGCCTACATTTTACTGCTCATAGATCATAGAGCCATATATGCTGCTTAGAGCATACAAAGTAGTTACATGGATATAAATGTAAATAAGAAAGCAATGCATACACTTGAGAACTCTGCCTAGCGATGAATAATAGAAATATAGCCTTCTGTCCTGGTCTTGCCAACTTCTGATACCAAAAGGAAACACTTCCTTATATTGTCAGAAAGCTGGTCCATCTAGCTCAGTATGGACTACAGAAGGCATGGCCAAACTTGGCCCTCCAGCTGTTTTGGGACTACAACTCCCATCATCCCTAGCTAACAGGACCAGTAGTCAGGGATTATGGGAATTGTAGCCCCAAAACAGCTGGAGGGCCAAGTTTGACCATGCCTGGACTACAGTATATAGACTTGCATTGCCTCTCCGGGACTTCAAACCTTCTTCAGCCTTACACGGAGCTGACAGGGATTGAACGTAGACTATTTGCATTAAAAATACACTGTACCACTGAGCTATGGCACTTTCAATAGAAAAGGGGAACAAGGATGTGCTCAGAGACATGCATGCTATTGTAAACTCTTCTGTAAAGGCCTCATGCCCAGTGCTTTAATTTTTCCTTAGCAAAGGCAAGATGACAACTGCACACATCACTTTGAGTAGCTTTCCCTCTTATGCTCTACATCAGGCACATCCAACTCCCAAGAGACTGCAATCTACTCCCTGTATAAAAACACTGGCAGTGATCTAGCCATTGTCACTGGAGGGAGGAGGAGTGTGTGGGTGTGGGTGTGGATTACCCAGAGTTGAGCAGCTTTGGGGGGTAGGATTGCCCAGAGTTATTCTGCTTCTTTTTTGTTTACTTTCAGTAAACTTGTTTTAATTCCATGATCGATAAGGTTCCCGCGATCTACCAGGATCAGCCAGGGATCTACCGGTAGATTGCAATCTACTGGTTGGACATGCCTGCTCTACATCAGTGGATCTGAATTTTTCTCTCCAGAAGACTTTCCCCATGTATACTTGTCTGCTACCATTGACTTCTCATGTTCTCACTTCTAAGGGACTGAGTCATTTGAGCTCTTTGTGTGCAGGCCGAGTCCATCGGGCCTCATCATTTTTCTGCATAAACTGAGAGTGTACCCAAGGACACATTCAATAGTCCCCTTTGGCACCGCAGGGGGACATTGGTAGCGTTGGGCAAACGGTTCCTAGGAAGCTTATTTGCCATGACTGATCTTCTCCGTGGGAAACTGCTGACATGTTTCTGAGGAACCACAGGAGCACAGTTTGAGAGCTACTGCTCTAAGTGATTGAATTCACAGATGCCTTTTAATATAATGCAAAAATCCTCCCTCATGCAAACATTTTTGCAAACTACTAAGTGGAAACTTCAGAATATGCAAGCAAATGTGATTGTCACTCCAAGCTTTTCCCCTTTACATATACCACAGAAAAGTTGTCAATCTCAGTTTCCCAGACACTGAGTGCCCTGTTCTTACACAACTGCCCCCCTCCAGTTGCTAACCTCTGATTACTATTCAATAAATATATACACACACAAATGCCAAAAATAGCCCCTGTTTATCAGAGTTTTAAAATGGCTTCAAGTAATCTCCTGGGGATATGGAAAATGGTTTAGTTTCCCCATTATGTTCTCAGAGAGACCAAAGAGCAGAAGAAAGCAGTTCATTCCCCCTGGACATCAGGAGGACTGCTCCAAGCACAAATAATTCCAACTAGAATAGGATTTCCCTTCCACATGCCCACATAGTCCTCCTCTTGGCCAGACCCACAGGCCTTCCTTCCGCAGAACTGTGACAGGGTCAGTGGGGAGGGTGTGTGCCCCGAATCACCCTCCCAAAATGTTGGGTGTATGCACCTGCTCTTCTGTTTTCCCAGAAAATGACCTCAGGTGATGGGGAAACAGAGTTGCTCCTCTACAATTCTGTGATGGGAGGAGCAGGGAAGGATATGGGGACAGGTTGGCCCATTTCTTATTATTTCCCACTATTGATTATTATAACATCCTTGTTCTTGATCTTCCTACTTCTACTGTGCCCTAAGTTCTACCACAGGAGTGGGGAGCCTCAGGTCTGCGGGCCAAGTATAGGCCTTTCTATCTGCTCCTTGGAACCCTCTCTAAGTCACACCTCCTTTTAGCTAACCCGGAATACAGATTTGCAGAACACACCACAAATGAACTTGCTTGGGACAAATTGATAAATGGCCTGTTTTAAATCAGAGGCATTGCAGCTTGTTCTTTCTTTCATTCTGGCAGTGGAGAAATAGCAACTTGCTAGTATTAAAAAATGCTACGAGACTCTTTGTGATCTGTGCAGGTCACGTGTCTCATTTTACTGGCATTCTTTAACTGAGATTATTTAACTGGAGATGATCCTGGGGCCTTTTGCATGGACAGTGTGCAGTGCCAGATTTATGTATAGACTAAGTAGACTGAAGCCTAGGGTCTCTAAATCTAGGGGGCCTCACCAGCCCACCCGCTCTCCAGAGGGCAGTCTCCCATCTCCCAAAATTGCAAACCCAAGACTTCATGCGAGGGCAGGGCACCTCAGGCATCTAAACCTAGGTGGCCTCTCCAGCCTGCCCTCTCCCCAGTGCCGCAGTCTCCCCTCTCCCAAAATTGCAAACCCAATAATTCATGTGAAGGCAGGACAACTTGGGCCTCTAAATCTAGGGGGCCTCGCCAGCCAGCAAACTCCCTAGTGCTGCAGTCTCCCCTCTCCCAAAACTGTAAACCCGATACTTCATGTGAGAGCAGGACAACTCAGGCCCAGCAACTATGAGACTCAGGGCTAGCCAGTGGGGCCCAGTTTGAAGCAGTGGGGCGCAACTTGATTTTTTTTTTGTAGGGCCCCCGTTCACAGCCAAAGTCTGCAAAATCTTATAGCTATAAATAAAATCCATCTAGATTGCCCTGGTGTGGGGGCCCCCTTAGCAGCAGCCCATGGGGCCCAATTTGGCCAAATTGCTCTAATTGCCCTGATGAGAATGTGCACGGGTTGGACTAACAAGCCCTGCACCTTCTAGGTCCCTGGTGTCACCATTCAAAGTACAGACTCAATGACTTGTTATGGAAATAAAGGGGGGAACACTTACTGGAAATCAGTTTTGTCACCTCTTTCCCCCCCCCAAACCCCGAGACAATGAGCCCAGCCACCTTTTATTCACAGTCGCATAAGCACTACACTACAGCATGGCCATAAACCTGTATGTTCAACTGCTGAAATATACACACAATATGTAGCAATGGAGATTTATGTTACTGCTTTATGATCACTGCTTACTGCTTTATGAACACTGTGTTTTATGAATGGATTCTGTATTCTGTGAATTACCTAAGAACCACCAATAGGGAGCTAACCAATTGGGTACTACCAAACAGCAGCGACCCCTATTGCTGAAAGCAGGTAACCAGCAGGGAATGCTTCAGCTCAGCCTTTGCACTGTTGACTGAACACCCCCTGCTGTGCAGATAATTGAGAAAGCTTGTAAATTGTATCCCTTCTGGCATCCTGGCCAACTCTATTACGCTGGTGTAAACCCTGGTGCACCAGAAGCCCAGAATAGAAGCAAATAAAATCTGCTCATACGACAGCAACTGATATGACTTGTGAACCAGTTCTTCCAAAGTCTGTCTAAATTATAAAGCTCTAAAATACAGGCCAAAAGAGAGCAGGTCTGGGGAGAGCAAGACATACAATGGGCACCACCAGGGAAAAGGCCCTGCTCCATGTAGCTCCTGCCCTGTCATTTGATAGGGTGCCCACTTGCCCTCCTTCTTGACATGGAATGCTCTCTATTGGAGTCTCCAGGTCCAGTTCAAAAACCATAAGAAGGGAGAGCAGGGACCTTGAAATTCCCAACAACTGTTAATCAAGCAAGCAAGCACACAGGTCACCTTTGTCACAGTCAGGACGCCTATGTCCTGGCCAGGCCTGCACCCAATCTTGTTTTTGTACAGTTTTGTAGAAACAAAGTGGCACTAATAAAGAAAAGTCCCAGGGTGGCAACAGAAAGCAAACTAAAAATGCTTTTGCAGTTCATCAGAACTATCCAGCAATATCAAGTTATAGGAAAACTGGTGCTATTAACAGTAATCCTTCTAGTTGGTTAATTGGTTCGGCAACTTCCAGGCTGGAGGCCTGGGCAGGCCGGGTCGTCCTCTTATATACCTGCTGGGATTAACAAGGCATCTGACCCTCACCTGAATCTCATAGCTCTCCTGTAGCTGCCTCTGATTCGTTATCATTTAACTCTTGGGGGAAATAATTAGCATCACACGTCATGTGCATGGAAGTTGCCAAACCAATTAACCAACTAGAAGGATTACTGTTAATAGCACCAGTTTTCCTATAACTTTATATTGCTGGATAGTTTTGATGAACTGCAAAAGTATTTCTAGTTTGCTTTCTGTTGCCACCCTGGAAATTTTCTTTCTTAGTGCCACTTTGTTTTGTACGATTCCTTGCAAATGAAGGAAAACAACTTTTCTGCTAGTATATGTTGATAATATAATTTTGGTTACTGAGGACAAACCTGGGAGATTTTTCTAAACTGGGGATTGTTGTTGTTGTTAAATTTATTACCTTTCACCACCAGGTTACAACTATTTAAAACGCAGAATTAAAAACAGTTAAATCAGATTGCTGTCACAGAAATAAATAATACTTAACATGAGGCTATTTTAAAACAATATCATTGCAATACTATTGTATACAAAAGCTAAATAAATAGAGTGATGTGTCTTTTCAGAACAGGCATCCAACTTGACACAGCAGGAATGAATCATAGCCCTCCAGCACCAACATCCGGAATAAAATGCTGAAAACATTGGAGGCTTTCAGCAGCCAGTTTTGACTCCTCTTGGCTTTGGGACACCAATACTGAGCTGATGTCACTGTATTTGTTCCTGAGCTGTTTGGCAAAGTGTCTTTCTTTTGCACATTCCATTCCATCCCTCAGAAAAACTGCAAATTACAATGTAGGTCCCTGTGCACCATTCTCTAGTGCTTTGCATCTCTCAGGAGTTCCACACTGACCATTCTCAGGACTGGCAAACAGGCATATGTGACATTGGGAGTAACCATGGTGTAGCCACATGAAATGTTACTTTTGCATCCTCTAAGGATACAGAACCAATAGTCAAGGTGTCTCATTTACTAGTGTTCTCTCAGAACCAGATATCTTTGCATATGTGCTACTTGATAGGAACCTGCTTACGCTAGTGATGCTGATGGTAACAATATTCCGATTTCAGAAGAACCAACTTTTACATTGAATTTTTTGCATACATGCCCTGTGCTCCAATGAAACCCTTTGCCATTTTCTCTGCCCTCCTCTCTCCCTTTTTGTAGAACAGTAAATCGTATCATTAAACAACTACTTCCAAAACACACTACAGAAAGCCACTGAGGAGCAAGCAGGGAGCGGATTCAAAAATCACAACAGAATTTCCTTGTCGCTTCAATTTCCTTTCCCGTGCATATACCACATTTATCCTTCTCCAAAACTGCACTGAATTCTCATACATAGAAATAAAGTCTTATTACCATGCATGATACTGTTGAAAATGCCTCAGACCTGACAGTTATGCCACACTGTTGATTCAGTTTTGCCACCGTAATATCACCCTGGGCACTTATGGTTCACACAATGAATTGAATTTTGCTTCTACTTACCAGATCTCTGTTTTGTGTCACTTGGAGAGGGCATAGTCAATACACCATCTGCTCTTCCAAAAATACCTGAAGGTAGTGCATTCGGGCTATATTAGACATTAACGTAGAAACTGTTTTGTGCAATATTGCAGTCCATAGCTATCATAAAAGTATACACACAAGGATACGACACAATTAGCATGAAAATAGTTTAATGAAAGCTTTACTACTAACGCAACAGAGATTATACTCAAGCTCTGTTAGCCTTAGTTCCATTTGGGGGAAAAATTACGCTAAAAGTCCCTGCTTCAATACTTGAGATAATCTTCTATAGAAGCTTTAAGGTAGGGAGAGATCATTCCCAAGCGCCCCACAAAATCAACCTTTGATTTTGCAGTGCCCCACAAAATCAGCCTTCAGTGCCCTAACCGCAGGGTCATGATTTCGGCAAAAACCCAACATCATCCTATTCATTCCAAAGTAGCACCAAATGTCAGCAAAAGGCACCCTGCATTGCTTGGCAGTGAAAATTGCAGGTTTCACGGCTCCCCACAAAACAAGTCCTTGGTGCACGGACCTGCGCAGTCACGCTTTTGTAAAAATCCCAACATCATCTGATTCATTCCAAAATGGCATGAAACACCAGCAAAAGGGTGCCTGCAACATTTGGCGGTGAAAACCCTATGTTTCACAGTGCACCACAAAAACAGCCTTCAGTACCCTAACCCATGGGGTCACAATATCACCGAAAACCAGACATTGTCCAGTTCACTGCAAAGCAATGCCAAACACCAGCAAAAGGCCCCCTGGAATGTTTGGCAGTGACAAAATGAGCCTTCGGCGCCCTAACACTCAGGGTCACGGTTTTGCCAAAAACCTGACATCATCCTACTCACTCTAAAGCGGCCAAGACTGAGGCTGATGTAACAGCATCCAAGGGACCACAGCTTCCCCAACCCAGCATAAGAGAAATACTCATATTATCAACGAGAGAGCTGGTTTTAATGGCATTCAAGGACCTGCAGGTGCCCATTCAGACCAATATGCTCTTATCTAGGTCTCCATGTCACTGTTTTAGTCATGTTTCCTGCCCCTATTACCAACACTATTTCTGAGTACACACAGAACTGTTTGGAATTTATATTACAGTGGTACCTCGGGTTAAGTACTTAATTCGTTCCAGAGGTCCGTACTTAACCTGAAACTGTTCTGATCCTGAAGCACCACTTTAGCTAATGGGGCCTCCTGCTGCTGCCGCGCCGCCGGAGCACGACTTCTGTTCTCATCCTGAAGCGTTATTTCTGGGTTAGCAGAGTCTGTAACCTGAAGCGTATGTAACCTGAAGTGTATGTAACCCGAGGTACCACTGTACTAATATGTTGACATTAATAAGCCAAGTTCCATACTAATACTTCATTCTGCTAACAACCCTTAAATAGGATTGTAATTTCTTAAAAATAGGGACACTGGAAAGAAACTAGAAAATCTAGCTGACATAATAAAATTACTTGTCCAGTTTAATATTCAGTATGTCAGCAATTGGGTGTATGTGTGTGGCCATGCAGATGTTGTTGAACTACAACTCCCAACAGCCCCATCTACAGTGGCCAGTGGAAAGAGTTGATGGGAGTTTTAGTCCAACAGTAATAACAACAGCAACATCTGGTGGGCCACGGTTTCCTTGTCTGTGCAGCATGCCGTGGTCTGACTGCCTTAAAAAATATTCCCCTAATAGTATAAATGCATTTTTTAAAAGCAGCCTTCCAAAATATTTCCAAGGTGGTATTATTCTTAATTATATAGAAGTAAAGAGTCTTCATCATTAAGAGAAATTCAGAGAGCTATGGATCGTTGCTCAACCCTGCAGTCCTTGGCCTTATGTGACTCACAGGCATAGTGTGGCTGAAAGCTCTTGACATCCACTCACACATGCTGCTGATTTAGATAAAAGGACAGCCAGAAACCCACTGGCATAGTTTTGATGACTGCTGAGCAAGATGCAGCAAAGGTCATGCCAATTAAAGAAAAGGAAGGTCGCTCACCCACACACCATGCCCCATGAACCTAGCAAGGGGTCTAATATGGAATAATGGAATGTCAAGTAGGATCCCAGTCAAGCTTTCCTTGGGCAGCTAGGGAAACAAAAAACACACACACACATGTGGCATCAAAATTCAGGACTTCAGCCCATCAGCTCTTTTCCTCTATTCTTAATTATCTTCTGATCCCAGTGTGGAATCCAAGCAGCTTTATTCCGTTTTACTTGTTTTCGACCCGTTGAAACCCAGCAGCGCAATGAGGGGAAAGAGCTGCCATGGCCGCATTTGAGCGGCTAAACCCCGCCCCCGAGCTTCCCTCCGATTGGAAGACTGACCGGGGAGCATGGCGCGGTAGCAATGACGGCAAGCAGGGGCTGGAACGCCCCCTGCGAAGCACGGGAACGGCTCCAGATCACAACCCCTCCCCTCCGGGAGGAGGAGAGGCTAAACCACACAGTAATCCTCCCCTTTGAGTGTGTCTATAACCACGTGCAGGTTGGTGGATGTGTGTTGTCCTCGTTCTTTGTTTAGCACTGTACGGAGTTTATTTGTGATTGGTTCCAGTCCGGCTGGCAGATAGCGGTCCTGAACTCTCTGCAAAAATTGGGTCTTGCTCCTCAAGCCATCTTAAATTTGGGATTGGATCAAGCAAGATCCGTGGTCAGGCAAAGAATTATGGACATAGAAAGACAACAGGACTGCTTGAGGTTCCCTGATTACATAATTGCAGAACACAAGTGATATGTTGCTGTCCTGGCAGCATACCTCCATTTCCTTGTATCCAGAAATGCAAGAAGGGCCTTTACTCTTGCCAGAAGTTTGGCTCTGCCCTCGCCAGTTCTGGAAGTATCTTTTGGAAAAGTCCCGAACACCCAGAGACTTTGTGCCTGCACATTAGGGGAAACAGGAAGCCCTGAACACTTATTTTTTAGATGTCCTTTTTACAATGAGGCACGTAGAGATACCATCGACCCCCATCTGGTGAGTCTTGCTGACCTTCCAGACAAGCCAAAACTCAATTTTCTCCTCTTAGGTCTTTTCGTGTACATGCGACTATTTCAATTTTAATCTGTAAATTGTTATTTTATACTGTTTTAAATGTCTATTTCACTTTTGTGAAAGTAGTCTCAGTTGTGCCTCTTGAACTGGTCTTTAACGTAATAATAAATTTTATTATTATTATTATTATTATTATTGGGATGCAGGTGGCTCTGTGGGTTAAACCACAGAACCTAGGACTTGCCATTCAGAAGATCGGCGGTTCGAATCCCCGCAACAGGGTGAGCTCCCATTGCTCGGTCCCTGCTCCTGCCAACCTAGCAGTTCAAAAGCACATCAAAGTGCAAGTAGATAAATAGGTACCGCTCCAGCGGGAAGGCAAACAGCGTTCCTGTGCGCTGCTCTGGTTCGCCAGAAGCAGCTTAGTCATGCTGACTACATGACCCGGAAGCTGTACGCTGGCTCCCTCGGCCAATAAAGCGAGATGAGCGCCGCAACCCCAGAGTCGGCCACAACTGGACCTAATGGTCAGGGGTCTTGACTGTACGGAGTTGCTCAGCAGTCCAGAGTATTGGGGCAATGCCCTAGCCCTGTTTAGATGTTATCCCCCTAAGAGGCAACCTGGGTACAGTGGGGCTCCAGGTGCAACTGAAAACCTCCTCTGGGGTTCTCAGTTGCACAAGGTGCTTCTTCCACAAGGCTCGTGGCTGCAGAAGTTCACATTAATCACACAAGGATCTGGGTGAAGACACACAAATAGGCTTAACATACAGCCCCAGAACCCTCCTGTACCCAAGTTGCCTCTTAGGGCAGCAATGCCTGAAGTGGGCTTCCGGTTTAACCGTTTCTCTTTCTGACTTACTGGGAAAGTTAAAAAAAAATCTGCCAGCATTCCCAACAACTCTGCTTCTTCAGTTTATACTGCAGCGCCATGGCTGAGAGGTTCCAGGTTTTTGAGCTCAGGAGCCCCTTGTCTCTTGCACAAGAACATTTTGTTACTCTACACATAGTATTGTGGGAAACGTTGCCTTGATGTACTTCAGCTTGCATATATACAGCTAGCCTTTGCTATGCACCCTGGAATATCATCTTTGGAGGTGCAGGCATCAATTCCATTATGCCTGCAAGTGGAGCAGTAGTGCAAGTAGAGCAATAAACTGCACTGTGCAGAAACAGTGGCCGAGGCAGTAGAAAACTTCCAAAGACCCTGCCTGAATGCATCTGTGCTTTTGCAGGCATGAAAATTACTGTGCTGCTAATGCAGAATGTACCTGTGCCTCCATTTTGGAATGCTCCTTGGAATGTGCATGCCATTTTTGCAAATACAGATCGTTCCAATGTACACTCATCAGGAAATGGGAAAGAAAAGAAAAAGAGGGGGAAAGCCCCTATTTAAGCTCTTGAAGTGTGGTTTCAGACCAACAACTGATTTCAGTATTAGTATCCCCGACCTTTGGCTGTACTGGCTGAGGTTGACAGGAGTGAACGTTCAACAACATATGGAGGGCTTCTGCCATTATCTCCCCTTTTCACAGTGAAAGAAGATGTTAGCAACGGGATGCTCCCCAAACACCCCTGATTCAAATTCTTCTCTACCCCTAAGCAGGAATCCAAACTGAGCTGTGGGGACAGTAACCATAAGGAAATGTTGTAGGTGCCCTTTCCACGTTGACATTGCCCAAGCTGTGCATTTGCTTTTCTATTAATAACTTCTGAGCAGCTGAGATAACATTCAAATGACCCAGGCACATGGTTGGGGTCAACACCACAGGTCCCGACTCAAGAGGGGCTCCCTGTCCCTGGCAACAGCTCAGCCCCAGCTCACGTCTTTGGTTCACTTCCGTGTTCAGGAGCTACTTTCCTGAAAAGCTTCTCCCATTCAGCGTGGATAGTGTGCAAAACTCACTATAATGGGGCCCATATATGATGACATTTGCCTCTCGGCCTTGCAGACTTTCAACATTTGCCAGTAAACCACAGAACAAACTGTGACATTGGGCAAAAACTGAGACTTATCACCCACTACCGGTGTTTTCCTACATTTTCTTCTGGCCAGTCAAAATGCTGCACTTTGCTAGAAAGCCTCGACATTCATATTTATGTGGCTCTTACCATGACAGATGCATGACCAGAAGGGAAGGATGTGCTGCGTATCTGTTCATCTGCAGGGATGCGCCTCTGGAATGCTGACATATTCCTGGAACAAGAACACTGATGATTATATGTCTGGTGGGTTATCATATTCTCTTTATGTGGGATCTTGGATGAAATGTTCTCAAAATCAGCAGTGATGGGAAATACCACAATGCTTCCTAGGATTTCTATAAAAGAAAGAGTTGTGGTAGTCGGGGTAGAGAGAAGGGTATTTCCCAAGAATGGAAAAGGAGGGTTGGATCATTTTGGTAGCATTCCCAGATAATTATGTGGCTAAACCAGTGATGCTCTGCAAAAAGATGAGCAAGACAACGAGATGCCTTGCAACAGATGCAATACACTTCAATAGAAATTGTCATCTTATACAAACACATGCCATCTATCTTGATTTTTTAATAGCCCTAGTGGGGGGCATGGATGGAAAAACATTTATTCATTAACTAGCTGTGTCGTGCCTGGGGCTGCTCATCAATGAAGTGAAGTCCTCAAGAAATCAAAGTGTCCATAAGGAATGGTTTTTGCATTTGATAAATCTGTCTAATTAACAAAAGAAGACCTTGTGTTGTTGCTTAAAATATTTTTTATTTTTTATTTTATTTTTTGTAGCATAAAAGTGACATTAAGAAGGGTTTGGGGGAGGAAGGGGTTGCATCTGTTTGAAACTTATTTTTCAAAGGAAAGTTCTAGGCAAAAATCTGTCTTTCATTTCTTGCAGATGGAGTTGTTTGGTCTTCTGGGTGCTACTGTTAGCTTTTACCAGTATTTGTTTCTCAACTATCCCAATTTTGTTCCTTTGCTTTTATCTTTCCCAATCTCTGAATTTGGTATTTTCTGATTCCTATGCAAAATGGCAGGCAGTCTGCACCTCTCAGACTAATGTGAAGATTGTAACTAACAGCACCAATTATTTTGTCTGCTCAAGAACAAGTCCTAATGAATTCAATGGAGGTTAAGAGTGCAGCCTTAGCAGTGGTGTGCACTGAGATATATTTTTTTTGCAGGGGAACAGTTAGAGCCAGAAGCAACGGCTTGCAAAGGCAATGGGGGGGGCAGGGAATTGTTTGCGTGACATCGCACCTCTCTCCCTGAGCCAAGCAGAAGCATCCCAAGCTTTAGGAAGGAGGTGCCAGGGGAACAATTAGGGGACTAACCTAGTGCCCCTAGTCTACTGACCGCACACCACTGGTGTAAAGACACTTTCAGATACAGTGGTATCTTGGTTGTCGAACTTAATCTGTTCCGGGAGTCCATTCGACTCCTGGAAATGTTTGAAAACCAAGGCATGGCTTCCGATTGGCTGCAGGAGCTTCCTTCATGCAGTTGGAAACCACAGAAACCACTCCAGACATTTGGCTTCCAAAAAACGTTTGCAAACCGGAACACTGGGTTTGCGGCGTCTGGGAGCCGATTTGTTCAGGAGCCAAGCCATTCGACAACCAAGGTCCCACTGTATTTAAGTCCCAATCCATTAAAGGGCTTTGAAGGGAAACACCAGCACCTTGATTCAGGTGAAGCAGGAAGCCCATGCATTTAGTGGCTTCCTGCCCACTTAATGGACCCTTTACATAGACACCCCTGCCAAAGTTCACACATTACCATTTACATTAATTCTCGGGGATGGGGTTTGAAAAGAAAAGAAAGAAGATCATGAAGGAGCCTCTGAAATTTAGAGCTTCCTTTAACGGGCGTAGCTTCTTCATACTGCTGTAACAAGCGCAACATCCTCATTTGTTATTCTCTCTTTTTATCTCTGACATGAATAAATTACAGCAAACTGCTTCTTATCACAGAAGACATACTACCTTTCCTCAAGGAGCACAAACTGTGTGACTGTGGAATACTCCTGTTTAGGGTGGCCAGCCAGGCAACCAAGTCCTCTGTTCCATTCCTTCCCACCCTGGTTTTCCATTTCTCTTCTTTAAATAAGCATTCCGTGGCAACTGAGCATGCTCAATCCTCAAGGCCATTACTGAGGTAATTAACAAAAAGCTATTTTGTACTCCTGCATGCCTTGGGGCTCCCCTGCTGATAACTTCTCTCTTGTGCCCAGGTCACACTCATGCGCAATAAGGACCCATGTTTGGTGAATGAGTTTGCTATTACAGCATGTCATTTAGCCCTTAAACTATTCTTGAAAGATTCTTACAATTAAAAAGACAGTAGAATCAGGGAGAAGCGGGTAGGTGGGCCCGTCTGTCTGACAGCATTTGTCTAAATTGATCATAGGTGGGCTATCAAATTTTAGTTTTGTCTTCATAGCTGTCAAGGCTTGTAGAGAGCCTAAGCATCACACATCCCATTTTCCGTTTCATGACCAATGAATATGAATGACAGTCTGGCCATTCTCCTATGGTGTTTCCTTCCTGTTTGTTGGCAGGGAAAGTGATTTCATGGTAGAAGGTTGGAAAATGACCCCTTGTAATGATGGAATTTACATAAATAAATGCTGATAGCACAAAACGGATATTATGCTGTGGGCATCATCACAATAAGTTGTCTCCTACTGACATACAGTCTAACTTGGAAGTGCATGTTATGCAAATCAAGCTAATGCCCGTTCCTCATTACTGTCATGGTGGTGGAAGCAGAAACATATCCTCCACAGACAGCTTGCGTCTGGGCTGAAGCCAAAATGTTTAGTTCTGTATGCTGACATAGGAACTGAGTCAACAAAAATAGGATGTAATAGTCATACATCAGAGGAATCCATATTGGGGCAGACCTGAAACTTAATGGACTGTGCATCTTATGTCTGCACAGAGGGCCTTTCATTGGTATTGACCCATAATATGTCTGCTTCCTCTTTTGCCGATTCTATAGAAATAGATTACAGAAGCAATTTCTGAAGTTAAAATGTCTGCAAATAATCTATTAGCTTTCATTAGAAACAGATGAGTTGACGTTTATAAATGCTTAAATTATGTTGTAGAGCCCAAAGTCTACCAACTTCCCAGAATAAACCACAGACAACTTGTAGCTCCTTGATCTAATGTTTATGTGAAGTCTGACTAGGATGGGATCCAAGTTTTCAAACAATGCCATTCCCCAACTTCTCTGCACATCATTCAAACATACTATTCCCATCATTGTTAGTTCATTTTTAACATTATCCTCAATTGTCACTGGGCAAAAAGAGAGTTGAATTTGCTGGAGACATGTTTTGGCAGAAATGCTCAGATCTTAGAACATGCGGGAGGTTGTGTATGCAGAGGAAAGTTTATTCCAGTTTCATTTCTCATTCCGTCCTTGTTCAATAGTTTCTACAGTCTATGCTATTCAGGGCAGTTATATAGCAACATGTCAACACATATATTGTAAAAACAATTTCTATGAATTCAAAGGTGGCTGAATTCACACCTGTTGAAGATGGGGTTAGGATTGATCTTTTAGTTTAGAATTAGTGAGCGATGCTTCTATGGGTCATAATGGCTCAGTGGGAGAGACAACAAAGGCTCTTCAGTCTTTCATAAATACCGTCCTCTCGAAATGACACAAAACATCAGAAATGTAGGAAGCACTTTAAGATTACTATTGGGAGCACATCATGTAGGCGCTAGCAAGATAATGCAAAAGCTTAGAAGAGTTGTCAGAAATTACTTTTTGCATGCTATACAATGTAGTGGTTTCAGTTTACAGAAAAGCTAAACAGAGCATTACTCAGGAGAGTATTTCCCTCTTAAAGTTTTGTTTGGTAGACATTTCTCTCAGTAGGCTTGCCAGATATAAGATTTTGATCTGGAAGTACACCATGGTTTATTTTCCCATTGCAAGTGCCAAGAGATACTTCACAAACCAGCGTCTCAACAGCACATGACATTCTGGAAAAGAATCTAACTTCCTTAATTCCTTCCTGCTCACAAGTCCCACTCCTGGGTGCACTTACAGGGGAGGGGTGTATTCTTCATAGACTACATAGCAGCAGGTCTAATGATGTACTAAATAAATTTAAAAAACCAAATAGCTGCCAAATGCCAGTTCTTAGAAAAGGTCCTGTACGCGGCACCAAACAAAAGGTTGCAAGAAGGAGGTGGACATAATGTCTTTGTACACAATTTTGCCACAAATACCATGGAAGAGTAAATCTCTTCCACCGAAATCAGTAAGACTGAAACATGTTAATGACGGCTCTTATTTATTATGGCCACAGGACTTTTCATGTGCATAATGGTTCCCATAGTTATCCTTTTCCATCCTGAAATCACCCTCTGAGAACATTCATTACATTCCTTGTTTGAGAGATTGAGAAGAGTAACTTGGCGGGATCAGGGCCAAACCCACTCTAGCCCAGTCCCAGCATAGCCCAGCCTGTGTAGGGACTGTAAAGCAGCTCCAATGTTCTCACCTATGTGATCTGAAAGGCTTACACTTCAACTAACTCAGCAGATACAATCTAAATCTCTACTTACTTGATTGCAGAACATGGGTGGACAATACAGTCCTAGGTACAGGGATGAGGGGGAGGAGGAGCATTGCAGGAAAACGCTGTGCGGTTGTGTAGAGAAAAGAGTTGTTTCAGAAGCACAGAACAAAATTCCCAGCTTCTGCATCCACTTATACCAGCCGTGTCCAAAGTTTGAATGGGAATCATGATGTCAGCTGTCAGAAAAGCCCTTCTGTCTGCGGTGGTTCAACACTGTAAGCAGAAACAGGCATGATTTGACAGTAATTAACTTTATTGCTCAGTAACCAAGGAGACACATCCATCTGCTAAGCAGGTCGGTTGCAGAAGCTAAAGTTCCATCCCCTCTTTGCTCTTATTTATACCCAGGGACGAAGGAAGGGGGGGCAGTGGAGGCAGCCTGCCTCAGGTATCATCCCTGAGGGGCAGGGTAACAAAATCTCCCCCCCTCGAGCGGATCACTGCCGTACTGGTGATCGCCCCCCTGGGTGGATCGCCCCCCCCCGGTGCACGGCATGTGCACCGCTCTGGGTGCCTGTTATGTACTGAGTTGAATAGGATCCAAACTGCAGCAGTCTGATTGGTCCTAGAACAATAGGATCCAAAAGGCAGCAGTCTGATTGGTCCTAGAACAATGCAGCAGTATGATTGGTTGGCAGGAACCACCCAATCATGCTCCAGATAGAAGTGAATCCACAACCTGATTGGCTTACAGTAGAATTCCGGAATTAGCCAATCATGTGCAGCCCATTGTGTAAATAATGTATATAAAGCAGATACCTTGAGGGGACTTTCATTCATTCCTCCTCACCACTATGTGTCCATTAAACTTTAATTAGTTTAATGTTAAGTAAACGTCCAGTGCGCTTCCAACGCCATAAATCTTATCTCAGCAGAGAATTTCGTGCAGCGGTTGAAGAAGGCAGGAGAGTCAGTACCTTTCAATGAAGAATCCTGGAGCAAGCACTTTGGAACTCAGGAAAGACTTTATTTACAAAAGAAAACCCTGGCGATAAAGCACACATGCTCTTATCTCCGGCATAAAGAAAACTTTACTCTAAACCTAACTCATATCAGCCCACCGGCCACAAACTGAGTGAACTGACTATTTATACAAACTAACTCACATTCTTGGATGCTTAATGACTTCCAGCTGCTCAGTGATTAGAGCGACTTGTTACCTCTTAACCCTTTAGTACCAACACTATGAGCTGAATAAAGAGCATGAAATCACTTTGCGACTCTGAGTATATTTCAGTGCCCAAGCAGCTAGCTCCGCCGCTGTTTATATCTCCCTCCATGCATTTTTTTCACTGTCACTCAGCTTTTCTTAATTGTTCTAGCCTTTTCTTGACTCTTCTTTCCTGCACTGAGAGTGAAGGAAGGGAAGGAGCCGAATCAGGACTATACTGCAGGGCAGGACACATCCCTTGCCCCTTCTCTGCCAGTGTCTGTGGCTGCCTCAAGTCTCTCCCCTTCAACCTCACTCTCTGCTGATGATTCCTCCTTGTCCCACCAGTCTGAACCTGGTTCAAAGTCCCCTTCTCCCTCAGGTGCTTCCTGAACTATTGGCTGCTACCACTCTTCCTCGTCCAGCCAGGCCCTGAGACACGGGCACTCACTGAGGGGAAGGCAGGGAGAGCAGCCACAACAGGTCTAGTTTTCTACAAAGAAGAAGATGAAGCAACAGAACACGAAGCACATCTTTATCAGCTGGCACAAAGAGGCTTTGGTCTGCGATATAGGCGTCAGCCCATGTCCATGCAGCGCTCATTGTGTAGTTCTCTTATTAACATTGTAAGACAACCACTGAACTTAGGACAAACTGTAACACATAGTAGGCATGGGGGGGGGGGACACTCAAAATCTCTCTCCAGCTACCACAGAGCCTAGTCCCTAGAGCATCAGATTTTTGTGTAAAAACAAGACTAGAACTGCTCCAGACTTTGGTGTACTGGGACACATAAATCACGGATTAGATTCCCTACAGTCTTCAAGATTTCTGTGCCACAATAGTCTAGGGCTGCCATATTTCAAAAAGTAAAAAACAGGACACCCTGAAAGCTGTTGAGCTTTGACAATTTAGAACACCTGTTTGATCAGAGACCACAGCAGGGCAAAAATAATAATAATGTGTGAAGGCAATCAAGGATGGTTCTGTTATATCGCCTTCAATGGTCTTTAAAATAAAATAACCTGGGCAGAGAGTAGCTGTAAAGGAATGGACCTGTCCTGCCATTTTATGTTCTTTGTTATAAAATAGTTGTTTTCTTCCTCTTCCTTTTCCAAGGCTGCTCTAATGAGAAAGGTTAAACATTCACAGAAGGGTCTTGAGTTCAATTTGGTAGTTAAAAGGGGGAGCGGAAGAAACCTAACAAATCAGGGGAACTGGAAACTTATGAAGGACTTTGCTCCCCTTTTTATTGCCCATGCCATTGGGAGGCAAAGTTAAAAGGATGTATTTGGGAGGAAGGTTAAAGAGTTCAAGAGAGAAAGAGCTGCAACACTGTAAAGGCGGTGGGGAGGAGGCTGTGTTAAGAGAGAGCGCTTGGAGCGAGTAGCAGTCAGTGGGGAACAAGTGGGGCGGCGTTGCTCTCTTGGGTTCCCAACACCGAACACTGGAGAAGAAAGATGCCAGGAAAGAAGTCTGCCAACGGAGCTAGAAGTTGAACTCTGGCTGCATTCAAACAGCACTAATGTTTTATTTCAGCTTCTGTCTGTCTGATGCTTGTCTAATAAAAGGTAAAGGGACCCCTGGCTGTTAGGTCCAGTCGCGAACGACTCTGGGGTTGCGGTGCTCATCTCGCTTTACTGGCCGAGGGAGCTGGCGTACAGCTTCCGGGTCATGTGGCCAGCATGACTAAGCCACTTCTGGTGAATCAGAGTGTCTATTACACACACACATATTTGAAAAAGACCCTTCTCCCCCACATTAGCCAAATTCCCTGCTGCACTTGGTGGATGCACTCAGAGACAGACCTCTAAGGATGAGCTCAAGGTCCATGTGAGATGAGGCGATGCTTCAGGCTATTAGGTCTCAATCTGTTTAGAGCTTTATAGGTCAAAACCAGGACTCTGAATTGCTCCTGGAAATGAAGCCAGTGCATTTTGGAATGCAATTCAGATTAAACTCCTTCCCAGATGTCAAGAGTTTCCTCTAGCTGGATGTTCTTTTTTTACATGTCTCTGTACTCCTAAAATAGCTTGAGAGCTGGCTTGAGTTGAACTTTGGGTCTATTATTAGGTACAACTACCAATATGATGGTGTTATCCCTACCTACAGGCGGGAATAAGAGACAGAAAAGGCAGAGTTGCCAGTAACCTGGACCTCCTGCGCTAGTTATTGCTCCTTACTGACACACCACCTGCTTACAAGAAGGAGTATAAGAAGAAAGAAAATTCATTATGCCTTTAAACCACCATTTCATTTTATAGCATCTCTCACTTGCCTCTGGTTGGGAAATGTAGCATGTCAGAATTCCTTTTTACGACTTCTGCCTAAAAGCAAATATGTTCTGCTGTCTCCTTTCAGAAGTGGAGATTGTATTTTCAACTTTCTTCCTCCCTTGGGGAAAACACTCGCTCCAAATTTGCAGAGCAGCCAGAAGGATCTCAAAATTAAGAAAGATGTTCTGACAGGTGATTGGTTCAGGACAAACTTCAGTTAAAAAAAGGAGAAAGAGCCAAAAGAAAAGGGTGGAAAAAGACAAAGAGCGTGGGGATATATAACAGATCAGTAGCATGTACCGTTTCTGTATATCATTTCTGTCAGGTACATCCTTTCTGGCTTGAGAAATCTTTTCTGAGTTTTTGGGCTTATAATAGACATGTACAGCTAACTGCCTTTTATCTTGCCTCTGTCATATTGATCTATCAGTGAATCTATAATAGAAGATGGGAGACTGAAACCGTAAAAAGTAATAACCATTGAGATGGATAACTGGAGCAAAAATGTAGTTTCAACAGGACACTTAGTGCAAAGAACTCTAGATTCATGTCGGGGGGCATAAGAACCCCCTTCAAAGGCTGACTGTTAAAAACACCTAGCGCACAGATGACCTGCCTTCAGACTATGATATGTTTCTATATTGATTTTTCAGAGTTTCAAAACAACAGGAAATAGCCAAGTGAAAGTTTCTGTGCCAAGCACTAAAAGTAATTTACCTCCTCCTTCTGATTCCAGCTTTGTATTTTTGTTTTATGGTTCATAGTGCAAGTGCTTTTCTTTTTTTTAATTCATTTCTGACACAGGCAAAGGCAAGCAGGGAGCTGTAGAGCCTAAGAGGCAGTGGAAATGAAACGAGCTGCTGCATGTCAAAAACAGAGGAAGAGGGGGAAAGGTAACACATTACAGTTCTGTGGCAAGTCATTACAAACAAAAGACTGTAGCTTAAAAACAAGGACCTTTGACATTCTCTGAGATTAAACAGCACAGATCTCAGAGGAACCCAACAAAATGCAGTTTGCTGGAAAAAAAACCACCCCAAAAAACTAAGATAGGAACACTATGGAATATGGTGATGCTAGTGAACCTGTTTATTCAACCATTTTGACTTTGGGGTATAAGGACTATATTATTACAATATTATGACACAGAGGAAAATAACAGCAGTCTGTCCCTGCCTTTATAGAGCTAGCATACCCTCCGACTTTTCTCCAATGAAAATAGGGACGTCCTATTCCATAATAGTCCCTATAGTTAAAGCTATGGTTTCCCCAGTAGTGATGTATGGAAGTGAGAGCTGGACCATAAAGAAGGCTGATTGCCGAAGAATTGATACTTTTGAATTATGGTGCTGGAGGAGACTCTTGAGAGTCCCATGGACTGCAAGACGATCAAACCTATCCATTCTGAAAGTGATCAGCCCTGAGTGCTCACTGGAAGGACAGATCCTGAAGCTGAGGCTCCAATACTTTGGCCACCTCATGAGAAGAGAAGACCCCCTGGAAAAGACCCTGATGTTGGGAAAGATGGAGGGCACAAGGAGAAGGGGACGACAGAGGACGAGATGGTTGGACAGTGTTCTTGAAGCTACCAGCATGAGTTTGACCAGTGGAAGACAGGAGTGCCTGGCGGGCTCTGGTCCATGGGGTCATGAAGAGTCGGACACAACTAAACAACAACAACAACAACAACAACAACAACAACAACAACAACAACAATATATTACTTATACCTCACCCATATGACTGGGTTACCCCAGCCACTCTGGGCAGCTTCTAATATATATAAAATCATAATAAAACATTATGCATTAAAAAGCTTCATTATACATGGCTGCCTTCCGATGTCTTCTAAAGGTTGTATAGTTACTCATCTCCTTGTCATAACTCCATATTCTCCAACATTTCTCTGATGAAAATAGGGACATTCTGGGATCAAATTAGAAACCAGGAGGGCTTTTGTAAATCTGGGACTGTCCCTGGGAAATAGGGACACTTGAAGGGTCTGAGTTTGCATGTCAGAGAGACCTAGTCAAAGAATGAGATTGTTTTTCTAAAACAACAACAACAACAACGTGGTATATAAATGTTATGGAATAAAATACAATTAAAATATGCTAATAGGAAGCAATGAGTTTGATTCCTACTCTTTCCCAATTTATACTCTCTTAGCCTATTGAATCCTTCATCCACCAATATGAACTAACACTATAATTTCATTCAATATAAAATGAGCCAAAATGTATTTGAAAATATTTTTCTGACAAATTTTTGAAAACTTTGTTTTTGGAGCTTGTCTTGAAATAATGGAGAAGCTCAACCTTCCCTGGACAATATTCAGCAAAATGCCACCCTTGTAGCAATTTCACCACCCATTTTCACTCAGCCCTAGAGATTTTCATCAGGAGAGTCCCCATAGATAAATATAAATTCTAATTCTCCATCACATTCAACAGAATTGTTCCTTGCACAAAACGACTGATCAGATTTTGAGGCTGCTTCACCAACTGCTTTTAATAAATGGTATTATTGCTGGAACCCTACAAGGGGATTTATGACTTTGCCCTGTGATAAATATGAGGTCTGTAAGCAGCCCAATCGATCTCTCCACCAATGCTTCGTCAGAGATCATACACTGGTTCAACCTCCAGCCATTTCGAGGGTAAGCCTCAGATCCACAGGATGCATCGCACGGTGCCAATTGAAAAGGATTTGTCATCGTTCAAGTTGTTATTTGATGTTACTGTGTCTATTAGCATAAAAACTCCAAGCTGGAAAAACAGCTGCCCTTGCAATTAATTGATATTTCTCAACATCTCAGGCACACGGGCCTTTTTAACAACCAATGACTGGCAGTGCTGACTTCTTGACAGCAATGTCGGGCAGAGAAACTTCAGCAGACTGACCTTTATAAGATTGTTCACAATATCTTTCATCAATGCCAGGATTCCTCTGAAACGACTGCTGTGTTCAGAAAAATACTTGCCCGTCAAATCAACATGTGAGCTGGGAGAATTGCCCAACCCAAACTGTTGCATACACTGGCCTGGTTCACGCGTAATGCTATGTAATCTATGGCTTATTAAACCATGGTTTGTATGCACAAACCCTTGCCAGTGGCTTAACGATGATCTATTTACTGTCAAGAAATTATGATTTGAAAGCATGGTTTGTTGTTGACTTATGAGCCTTGGTCTTTTTTAGCTATGGCTTGGTAAGATGTCATCATCATCAACAACAACAACAACAACAACCTTTATTACAGTCCGGAGACCCAACAAATTGTTACAAAGCAATACACAATTCATACAGCCTACCTCCAGGTTAAACAAGCATTTTGTTCAGAATATACGGATCATTGGTTCTTGCAACCACCGATAAAAACTTTGCCACTGCTAATGTTCTAGCATTTGTCCGGTCTTCCAATAGGAACCTGACATAGTGAGCCTCTGATTTTCCCGGGAAAGGTACCAGCAAGGGTAATATCAGTTCAGCCCTGGCTTGCTCATATTTTGCACAGTGCAACAAAATATGTTTTATGGAATCGATGTCTTGAGCACACCAGCAAAGTCTGTCCTGGTAGGGAACTCCTCTCAACCTGCCATCCAACACTGCAGAAGGAAAGACGTTTAGTCTGGCATTGGTGAAAAGCCTTCGATAATTTGGTACTGTCAGGTTTTTAATGTAAGATGTTAACTTAAAGACATGCCCATATTGTACTCCTACTGCCAGCAGACTACAGAATGCGTGTGATCGAGATTGCAAGTCACTTGGTATGATGTACAATTGCACCATCCTTTCTTAAACATACCGTATTGGTCTGAATATAAGCCACACTTTTCCCCTGCAAATTCTGATCGTAAAAAGTTAAAGTGCAGCTTATATTTGTGGCCTTACACCACGGCAATGGCACCCAGCCCGCCCGCTGCTCCCCAACCTCCTCCAAGGTGTCAGAATGAAGGGGGAATTGGGGAGAGGCCGTCAGCAAAGTGTTGCCCCCAGGAGCGTGGGGCAACAGTGCCCATCCCATCCACAGCTCCCAAGCCTCCCCCAAGCCGCCGATTTTTAAAGGTGTGGCTTATTTGCGGGTGTGGCTTATATTCGGGCCAATACGGTAGTTTGTGTGATGACCACCACCCCATACACTCATGAAGGTAAGCTATAAAGGCATGAGGCAAGAGCAGCTAGAAAAGACAACAAACTCTGGAGAAATGAGCCGTGATTTGTTTGATCATCTGTGTTTAACAAACCATGGCTTAGCATTATATGCAAACCCAGCTACTGGCTTGCCCCAACCCCTGTGCATAGAGCGCAGATGTCAGAGCTGCCCGAGGTCCCAGCTCACAAAGGACCAACGCCTCTTCGTTGTTAAATACGAAAGTCTTTATTGAAGTTCAGTTTCACTTTCACAGCCGCAGCGTGCAGCCCTACGTCTCAAACTCTAGACCGCTGAAGCTCCGTCTGAATCTCCTCCCCCCAGACACCAGTTTAAGACTCTAGCCTTGCTCCACCTCTTCCTCTGCTCTTTCCTCCTCTGGTTCCGCCTGTCCGTCGGGGTCTCGCCCTTCCTAGACTCTTCTGACGCTGAGTCCCCTGAATCTTCCCCCTCCCTCCGGCGGGCTTTAGGACCTGGTTCCCAATCCGGGTTTCCTGCTGTCCCGCGCGCCTGTACATTTGAACTTGGCGCGCGCGCCCAGCCTGCAACCTTCCTCCTGACCGTTGCACTGCTGCTGTCACTGCTCCCCCCTTCGGGGAGGCTAGCTGGAACTGACCTCCCCTCCGTTCCCCCACTTTCCGATGGAGGCGTGGTCAGCCCTGACTCATCTTCTCTCCCCGCTGGAGGAGACGCTGGTCCTGACACATGTGACTCTTCCCCCCCACTACGCTCTGGTGGGGAAGCTGGTCCTGATCCCCCACTGCTGCTTTGGGCGTCCCCGCTGGCCCCTTGTTTCTGGTGCGTCCCCCCTGGGACCCCCCTTGCCCTGACCATAGGCGCCCCCTTCTGGGAATCTTCTGATTCGCTGGAGAAGCTCATGGAATCTCTCGGGTCACTGTCATACTCCCCTATGCTGCCCTCGGATTCCTCCCCTTCGCTCTCCATTTCCTCTCTCCCCTGTGCTTCTGCTCCTGAGCCCCTGACAGCAGACATCTCTAGTGAGGAAGCCTTCATGTGTATAGCTCTGGATGCAAAGGCAATCAAGTGACTTGAACCCTGTATGATTGACTGAATCAGTGCTGGGAGCATTTATTTTGTGTGGACAGCTAGGAGCAAATTTTATCAGGCATTTTCACTTTGTACGTCCAGGGGTCTCTTGAAGATTTGTTATGTCAACTGGTCAATGCAATTGTCCGAAATGTCTCTTGAGTAGCCATTCATTTTAATGATTGCTTGTAAATATTTTTATATAGTTGTACAGTGCCCTGTGAGAGGGTGGTGTGTGTGTGTGTGTGTGTGTGTGTGTGTGTGTATACACAGTGAATCGGAATATAGATACTTTTTATTAACTAGGTTCCACGGTTAGCCTTACTGCTAGTTTTGCCACTTCTGAAAGTAATAAGTTCCAATGAACGTTTTGCAACAAAACTTTACTTAAGAATAATTTGTTTGAGATATTTTCTCCATACCCAACTTTAGAAGAAGGACTCTTGTAAGAAGTAACCCTTTCCCAGCATCATAAACAAGGACTATGATAGGGAATATTATTTAGGCTGGTTCATTATATGCTGTTTTGTCACAAATATTTACACAAGCACGCGAACAGATATTACAGTCCAGGCCAAAAATGTAGTATGTTTTGTTTGTATGATAAGTCGGTCTACAGAACCACATATTTTGATATGATATGTTGAATCGTATTTTTAAAAGAATTTAAAAGAATTTAAAAAAAGAATTTATATAGTTACATACAGCCTGTCACATTGTGTGTGTTGTTTAAAAATGTAGTATGTGCAGAAAGAGACGTGTGTGTGTGTGTGTGTGTGTGTGTGTTGCTTGCTGAATGAGGAATCCAGCGTGAAAAGAACTGCTATATGCACAGTTTATGCCCCAATCCAGCTGCTGGAAACTTTACCCAGATCAGAAAAATAGCAATAAATGGTTTGGGTGGGGCAAAAGGCTGGATATCCCCTCCTGTTCCATGGTTGCTACATGCATGCATTGCTAAGTCAAGCCAAAGAAGATTAATAAACAGAAAAACCATTTAATGAATGCTGAGAAAACAGATTAAAAAATAAAATGGGAAGAAATCTCAAGGGAATCTGTTGACTGTAATTATGCCCCATCAGTGTATATTCCATCATCGGTGGTATTGTTAAGAGTTTTGAAATGATAGAAGCCTTGTACCTCATTAACGCAGAATCCATCACAAGACCTTGGTAAGTTTTAAAACATTAGCTCTGCTCACTCATGTGACTCCTCTCAAAATGGATTGACAGCTGGTGTCGAGAACGCTTATAGTTAAATATCCTTCTGACAGGCCACGTACAGCTGGTCAGTTACATGTGCAAACAAGTGAAAATGCTGCTGTTTGACCTGGGGAACGGGCACTTCAGAATAATCAGCCAGAAGGCCAGTGCCCCCATTGCAGACCACATTTGTGAGCTTGGCAAATAGCAGGCTCTTAAGACTAGCCAGAACTGATGGGCACCGTGTAAGGTGTGTGTGGGATTCACTAGTTACCTTTTCTGGCAGAGATCTTTGTTTTGTTGTGTGTGTGTTTTTTTTCCTGTCAAATTGTACAGCTAAGGTGGCAAAGGAGGTTATTAGGCGTAGTAGCAAATTTAAAGTTTTATTAGCAGTAAACTGCAAAAGCTAATGGTGATGCCGTCTCTCCATAAAATCATTGTCACAGTTAATTCTGAACTCCTTATTTCAAGCTTAATAATAGGAAACTCAGTGGAGAAGATATTACACGGCCCATATCACTCATGAGTGCCTCAGGCCTGAGTAACTTGTTATTTTGCTCATGAGTGAAATAAAATGCAGATTATACTGCCTGATATCAGGGGCATTGTTTTAATTGAGGGTGTATGCATGGTGGCTGGGTGGGAGTGGGTGTTCTGAATAGGTTTCATTTTCCTTAGTGCTCTGAGAATGATCTTTGTGTTTATAGCTGCAAAATGCCAAATCGCCTTCCTATTGTTTTTGAGATTTCTCTCTCCCACACAAACACAAAACACACACACACACACACACACAACCCAACCTTATGCATCTTTACTTGGAAGCAAGTCCAAATGAATTCAAGGGAATTTACTTGTGCATAATCACATGCAGGCTTGAGCTGAAGCTTTCTTGCCTTTTCTTTTGTAGGTTCTTGGGTAGAGAAGGGGTTGTGGTGCTCATTAACGGGCTGGATCTACACTGACCTGTTTAATGTTATTTCCCCCTATTAGAACTATATGTCATTCTAAAACGTCACAGGGCATGTTTGTTAATTAAAATGGTTTTTACCTTGTTTCCCACCACTCCATCAAATGTAAGTAATACCTGGCGACACCACTTTCCAAAATACTGTTTCTTTCTGTGCTGGTCACTGGTTGCTCTGCTCCCCCTCTGCTGTCAAATTTTTATTATTCCTCCCTCCCATTGGTGGGGGGTCAGAGTTGGAATGCAGTAAAATAAAAAAGGGACATAGGGACAAATGAGCAATGTTTCACCAATATAGCCACATAAAATATTAAAAATTAAGAGATTTATATGTATTATTATTACTTTTTCAAAATTATATATATACAGAGAGAGAGAGAGAAAGCTTTTTTCTGGGGGTACGCAGAGGTACACATACCCCTAAACATTTTGTGAATCTTTGTAATTTTGTCCATTTACTGTATTTATTTTTCCTGATTTGAACTATAGAATGGTGATTTTCTTGAGTCAAAATGAGACTACCCCTAACCTTTTTTTAAGGAAAAAAGCACTGGAGATAGATAGATAGATAGATAGATGATAGATAGATAGATATCTTGATAAAACAGACAAGGTAATAATGCACTATGAATGTAAAAAGTAGAGCTTCATGTGTCCATCTATGTTATGAAAACCATTCCTTAACCCTTCCTTAATGTTAAAAAACCGTAAGTGTAGATCTGCCCTTGTAAAGCTCAGCACAGAGATGCAAACAATTGAACAGCAATTCTTCCTTACAGAGCCAGTCCTAACGTTAGACAAAGTGAGGCAACTGCATCAGACAGCTGCTTTTTGATGCCATTAAAAGGGAGTGAATTGCTAATTATACAATTTTCTGATTATTGCATTTTTCCTCACAGGGAGATGCACTTGACGGGGTTTTCTGTGCTGCCAAAATAACTCTGCTTTGCTAAGCGGGTCCCTGGACCTCTGGCCTCCAAAGTCCTGTCCTGTGTGTACAAAGCAGCTTATATGCTTTAAGAATGAGTTGAAACAAAACCAACAAAACCATATCATAAAAATGGAAAAACCACAGCAGGAATTAAAACAGAATCAACAGGAAAATAAACTATGTTAAAATTCCACATGAAAGACCTAGCAAAGTAAAAAGATCTTCACCTTGTGCCAAAAGGATGATAGAATCAGTGCCTGGTAAGCTTCCCATTCCATAACAATTGGGTCATAACAGAGAATGCAGTTTTTCCAGTTCTGAAGGAAGAAAAAAATGAGCCAGTTTCAACATTTCAAAACTGGTGAGAAATGTCTCTTATCCCTGGTAAGTTATATTTTGCATTAATCAATGTTCCCAAGTAGTCTACAAGGGCAGCCTTATGTACAACACATTGTGGTAGTCTAGAAGGAAGCCTTATCAGAGCATGGATAACTATGGTGAGGATATTCATCTTCCAGATAGATGGAAACTTGTTCACCAGCTACAACTTGCTTACCAGAAAAATCTGGCAGTTGTGTGTTTTGTTATGTGAATTTGTGTGAAGTGTTCACCTGGCTACATGTATCACCTTTTGAACTAGCAAACTGGACAACAGCCTGAGAAGACCCTGAAGGTGAGATGCATAATATTATTCACATGATATTTGAGCAATATAAGACTAAAAAATGCCTGCTGAAAAGCTTCTAGCTGATATCAATTCAAAGTGTTTGCTGACCTTTAAAGCCCCAAATACGCTTGGCCCTATATACCTGAAGGAGCGTATCCAACCACATCATTCAGTCCAGACACTGAGGTCCAGCTCTGATGGCCTCCTGGCGGTTGTTGGAAGAAGTGAAATTACAGGGAACCAGGCAGAAGGCCTTCTTGGCAATGGAGTCCACTCTGTGGAGTGCCCTCCCATCAGATGTCAAATAGATAAACAACTACACAACTTTCTGAACATCTGAAGGCAGCCCTGTATCAAGGAGTTTTTCATGTTTGATGTCTCACTGTGTTTTTATATCATGCTGGAAGTTGCCCATAGTGGCTGGAACAACCGAGTCGGATGGGCGTGGTATAAGTAATAAATTATTAGTTTTTAGTATTAGCATGATATCTTATCTGATGTTCTCAGTCCCAGACTGTGATATGTGCATATTAATGCTGGTCTGTCTTAGAGGAAAGTCATAAACATTAATGCGTTCTCTTAAAATGCTCAGGAAAAGGACTATATTGGGGGTGCCAAACCTGTGGTCCTTCAGATGTTTTGCAATTCCAACTCCTATCAAGCCTGAGAAATGTTGGGGGTTGTAATCAAGTAAAATCTGGGGTGGGTGGATGTGTCAAACACTCTCCATTCCTCCTTTACCCTAACATGTCCACAATTCTACATTCAGCAGATTGGGACAGAATAGCAAAGCGTGTTTCAGCCACTGAAATTTAAAGAGTTTAAAAGCCTGGGATTATTCAAAGCACTTGCCATATGCATCTTTTCAATTTGAATATCCAGGCATCTGCCCAGAAATTATTGCTTTGCTTTTTCTAGGCTGCTTTAAGTAGGGCATCTAGAACGTCCAAGATATTTTGGAAGAGGGCAAAGAACTGTCCATCACTCAGTGGGGATTTTCTACCAATGAGAAATCTGTGCAGTTATTTATATTCTTAGGATACTAATCTCCTTTCAGTTTAAAGTACTGGTGGATAAGCTTTAGTGTAGTCAAGAGGCTTGGTCCTCCAAACTGGCTTCTAAATATAGATTCCAAAGTCATTTAAAGACTTGGGCTTGGGCAACAGGCAAGCAGTTAAACACGTGCAGAAGTTCCCAAAAGATTTGCACAAATTCCCAGAAAAGAAACCTCCGCTCATATGTCTCTCCTGGTTGTGCCTGAACTATAGTATGTCAACCTTTTAAAAGGCTAACATTGCAAAGACGTATCCTCCCCCCTCCCAAATTGTACCATTTCTCCTCATACTGTATCCTATGTGAGAATTCTGGATTTGGAAACATGGATTCACAGACCAAGAATCCAAGAAGATCTGTAAAGTTTTGGGTCTTTTTGAATATTTTAACAAATGTTTGGATGTTGTTTTAATTTCAAGAAAGGAGTCAGTGTTGCACGTGATTTGGCTTGGAAACCTAGCTGCAATTTAGCTAACTGAAAGGAGACGATGCCAGAATGAATCATACCATGAATAACGAATAATCTCAATGTAACAGGGACACAAAATGGACAGTCTCCGTCTATGCGGTGGGTACTTTTTGAGCTTACAGGAAGATGTATATAGTTTATTTAGTTTTCACAATCACAGCTTGTTAGCAGATCTCTTGTGGCACACTCATATTCCCCAACACACCATTTGGGAATGACTTCTCTAATGGCTGGGATCAATAAGCACTTGTAGCAAACCACCAAGAAGAGAAAAGGAGATCGGGGAAATGGAAATTCTAACAATTTTCTCCCAATTAAAAAAACAACAACCCACCAGCATGATTTAAAAGGTTTATTATTTTGCATCCAATGCATGAAGCCAAGTAATTAAAACTGATTTATTTTACCGATATAAATATACCACAAACTTTGCAAGGAGTTCTTAAATGCTCTCCCCCTCTCCTTTTGGTATCTTTCCCCATGTGCTAATTAATTTCATTAGCCAAAAAGCTGATTACAAAATGTTATATATGAGGATAAATTGTTGACGCTATGTGGTGACAGGCTCCTCATAAATCTAATTTCAAAAGGACATTTATTGCATGCACCTTTATACATATATATATATATAAGATAACACTAGGAAAGGGACCATTAATAGAAGGCATTGCTTTCATCGCTGCAGTTCTGTACAAATGCTGCAAAGTAAAATACATTATTTTATGGCTTGCACTCACTGACTAATTTTACCTACTGGAGTGAATATTTTATAGCATTCCAAGAGGGAATCTGCTTAATGGCTGAGATATCTATACCTATATTTCAGCATAGTTTACAGTGGATAAAGACATTTCTTGCCTGAGGTTATTTTTACACAACACAAGAAAAAACTTTATTTCGTTTAGGATCTCTTTAAACTCCTTGAATTAACACCACATGATATCGCTCATAGCTTTTGCTCAATTATTTTTATACAAGCAAAAACTTAACACTTCTCAACTCACCAGAAATAATTACCTAAGCAACTGAGAGTTCTCAAGAACACAAGGTTTGGTTTGAATGATTTTGGTATATTTTTAAGTGACTTTTTTATATGAAGCTTAATTTAAATATGAAGAACTGGGAGGAAGCACATTGATTTGGGGCAGGGTTTAGGAATGTAAACAAGCAAACATACAATGTTTATTTCATTGGGCATGACATGACTCCCTCGGATTCACTTTCAGGTTTCTGAAAACTTACCGAAGTCCAACTAAAGGACACCTGAGCCAATAGTACTTGCTATTTTTGACAACATGCTAGTGTCAACTCTTCTGTAATTATTGCTTTGAAACTGTTCTGCCTGAATCCATAGGTATATGATACCATTCTGCTGGCTGTCATCAACTATGAGAATGATGCAGGACACATTGCTATTATTCCCCATCAACTTTGCCCTCATTGACAGTGCCACACTGCTAAATCTGCTTGGCTTTATAGCGGATGAGGGACAAAATCTCCCCGCCCCCATTTTTACGGTAATAATAATATATTATTATTTGTACCCCACCCATCTGGCTGGGTTTCCCCAGCCACTCTGGGCGGCTTCCAACACAGATTAAAAACACATTAAAATATCACACATAAAAAACTTCCCTGAACAGGGCTGCCTTCAGATGTCTTCTGAATGTCAGGTAGTTGTTTATCTCTTTGACATCTGATGGGAGGGCGTTCCACAGGGCGGGCACCACTACCGAGAAGGCCCTCTGCCTGGTTCCCTGTAGCTTTGCTTTGCTTCTCGCAATGAGGGAAATGCCAGAAGGCGCTCGGCGCTGGACCTCAGCGTCCCGGCAGAATGATGGGGTGGAGACGCTCCTTCAGGTATACTGGGCCGAGGCCATTTAGGGCTTTAAAGGTCAGCACCAACATTTTGAATTGCGCTCGGAAATGTACTGGGAGCCACTGTAGGTCTTTCAAGACCGGTTTTATGTAGTTTCGGCAGCTGCCCCCAGTCACCAGTCTAGCTGCCGCATTCTGGATTAGTTGTAGTTTCCGGGTCACCTTCAAAGGGAGCCCCACGTAGAGTGCATTGCAGGAGGGTATCATTTACCCTCATGAAACTGGGGGGTGGGGTGGGGATTTTGAGCTGGGAAGGGAAACTTCCCTGACATTTGTAGGGGCCATTGCCTTACTTAGTTTTAGCTGACAAGATGGCTGAAAAATCCCCCCCTCTGGATTTTAAAAACAGCCTCACAGTGAGTCACAGACTCCTTGCACCCTCTCCAGTTGTGATTCCTGGACCAGAATACAATGCGAACAATGATACATAATGTTGTTTCTATGACATTCTCATCCAGGAAGCACAGATGAATAGGTTGTGCTGATCGTCATGCTCAATACAACTCCAGTCCTCATCTACCACCTTGATGAAAACTAACCTAAGCTCCCCCCACTGCAGGGAAATTCACCCAGCAATTCAGTTTTCACCCCTCCCCCATAAATGGTTGCCATAGCCCCTGATCCTGGAGTCGCACTGTGCACCAAAAAGGACCAGGAAAGGACATCCAGCTTTGGCTTGGCCTTCCTGGCTAGAAGATATGGCCCTGCCACCATCCTCCAACATGGAGGATGCCTCCCCCACAAGAGCCCCTTCATATCCAAACCATGCAAATGCTAAAGGATATAAAACTTATGAAAAGCGCTGTTAGATCAGGTCAAAGACCCATAGTGCACCAGATGCCTATGGGGAAGCCTGCAAGGAGGACTCCAGTGCAAAAGCAACCTTCTCACTTCTGGCCATCTCAGTTGTAAGTCTGCGTGTAATAAAACCCCGGCGTCCAGTCACGCTTCCCTGCGTCGCTCTGCTGGAAGCTGACCTGGCCGGAGAGCAGAGTAGCAGCGGTCCTGGGTCCGTGTGAGATAAGGGATAAATCAAGTCCAGAGACAGTTCGGTTCTTATCTCTAGAAGCGTTTATTTACAAGGCAATAAATCCGTCCGAAACTTCCGACATCTCCCTGTGCTTTTCCAAAAGCACACACGCAGCTTCTGTGCCGAGCTGCTGCTCAGTGAGGAGAGAGAGCAAGTCTGAATGCAGAGAGACGCTGTGACTCACTACTCTGCGACAAGCTCCTCCTCCCAGAGCTCCTCCCAGAGCTCCTCCCAGATACAGGACACCACGGAGTTCTGACCCTGTCAGCTCCAAACTCCACACCCCCTCTTGTCCTGCATCTGGGGACAATAGCCATCAATGCTTTCCCCATACACAGACCCTCACAGAACTCCTCGTGCTTCTGGAAGGTTAATGGTTTTGTGAAACCATCAGCGAGGTTCTTGGTTGAGGGACAGTATTTCAGAGCGACTAGCCCCTCATGAACGCTCTGACATACATTCTGGAAACGTATGTCCAAATGTTTGGTCCTCGCCTTGAATTGCCCTGTCTCAGCTAATTTAAGGCATGGTTGGTTGTCTTCATGCACCACAACGGGCAGACAATTCTCTCCACAGACTTCCTCGACCAAACACACATAGAACTCCAGTTCTCTGCAAACCTCTGATAGCGCACTGAACTCAGCTTCAGTAGATGAAAGCGCTATGAGACTTTGCTTCCGGGACCTCCACCCAATCACTGAGTCCCCAAACTTTACCACTAGGCCTGACACTGATTTGCGGTCCTCAAGGTTAGCCCAATCCGAATCCACCCAGGCGGTCAGCTTGACATCGCCCTCAGCTGACATCTTGAGGCAAAAGTCTTTGGTATCTTGCAGGTAACGTAGCACCCGCTTAACACCATTCCAGGCCTGTACACTAGGACTTGAAGCCTCTCTACTGAGCAGATTGACAGCAAACGCTATGTCTGGTCTGCTCCACTGTGACAGATACAACAGACTACCCAGAGCTGACTGAAAGAGCTCAGTGTTTTCGAACACCACGCGTTCTACTTGCTGACACTCCTTCACGTACCCAGCCTCCATGGGTGATCTGGCACCTGCACAATCAGACATTCTGAACCTCTCAAGCAACTGCTCAATCTTACCTTTCTGGCGAAGCAAAAAGCTTCCATCACTTGCTCTTGTGATCTCTACGCCTAGATAGGACTTGACATCTCCAAGTTGCTTCAGCTTGAACCGCTTTCCAAGCTCCTTAGCAAACTTTTCCACCTGTTCACTTGTCCTTGCCATCAACAAGATGTCATCAACAAACACCTGGGCCACTTGCTGCTGCAAGCCTGAATCTCTAATGTAAAGACAACTGTCTGCAAGAGATCTCTTAAAACCTAGCTCTTCTAAGGCTTCATGTAGGCACATATTCCAATTCCTGGCAGATTGGCGCAATCCATAGATGGATTTGTGCAACCGCCACACGACGCCTGGCTCACTGACTTCGAACCCTGGAGGAGGAAGCATGTACAACTCCTCCTGGAGATCTGAGTTCAGGTAGGCGACATCTACATCAAAATGGTTCACCTTCCAACCTCTCTGTGCTGCTATTGCCAAAAGCATTCTCAAAGTCTCCGCCCTTGAGGTCGGCGAATAAACCTCTGTGAAGTGAACACCCCTCCTCTGTGTGAATCCACGGGCCACTAATCTCGCTTTGTACTGTGGTTCGCCTGCTTCTGTGGGTTTAAGACGGTAAACCCATCTGCAGCCAACAGCTTGCTGGTTAGCCGGCAGCTGTGTGAGTGAGAACACTCCAAGAGACTCCATTGAGTTCATCTCCTTCTGCATCGCCTCATGCCATTTGCTGGCTTCTTCCCGAGGCAACTTCTGAACATCCTCAAAGGATTCAGGTTCACATCTAGCCACACCAACCCAGACACTCGTGGCTTCATACCTTTCAGGTGGTTTCCCTTTGGTTGATCTTGCTGACCTCCTCAGCGTGAATTCTGGAACTGCGCCTGATTCACCTGGATCAACCCTCCTATCCTCTATGTCAGAATCATCCCCCTCTGACCTGCTGCGCCGTTTAGGGCGAACAGCTGGTTCTGCTGGCGAGGATGGTTCACTCCTTGGCTCAGACTTGACAGAGACCTGTGGAGGGGTCCTGGGACTCCCTTTTGGAGAGATACGGAGTCTCTCCCTTGGAGATCCCGGCTCTGGACTCTGTGGCTGTGGACTGTGCACATCAGCAACAGGTTCAGCCTCACCCTCTTCCTCTTCCTCATCTGAGTCTACCAGAACATCCGGATTTCCATGAAGACGCTTCCACTCACTCTGCTCGCAAAACTCAGCACTGCCGCTAATAAGCAGCTTGGACTGGTTGCCAGTAGGGTCTGCAAAGCGCCACGCCTTTGAACCCGGCTCATAGCCCACAAAGATCATCTTCTTGGATCTTGGCTCACCTTTTCTGCGCATGGCCTTTGGAATCAGAACCCAAGCCGTAGACCCAAAAGTGCGCAGAAAATGCACTTTGGGCTGTTTCCCATGAAGCAGAAAATACGGGGTGTCCCCTACACTGGAATTGAACACTCTATTCTGCAGGAAACATGCTGTCCGATAACTCTCGGCCCAAAAGCGCTGTGGCAGACCCGAGTCTGCCAACATAGCATTCGCTGACTCCTGTAGCGTGCGAAACTTTCTCTCTGCAACCCCATTCTGTTGCGGAGAGTGGGGGGCCGTCAGTCGATGACTGATACCCTTCTGCCTGAAGAACGATTGCAGCGCAGAACCTGTAAACTCCCCCCCCCGATCAGATTGAAAGGAAATTACTTTGGTAGAGAACCGTAGCTCTACCGCTGTGATCCAATCCCTGATCAGTGCAGCTGCCTCTGACTTCTGTTGCAGCGCAAATATCCACGAATGTTTTGAAAAATCGTCAACCAGAAGCAGAACCCACTTAGATCCAGCTAACGAAGGTGTCGGCATGGGGCCCGACAAATCTGCATGGACAAGTTCAAAGGGTTTACTGGTTTTCCTCTCAGACCTGGGGTATGAGCAAGTCGTGACCTTTGACTGCTTACAGGCTTGACAATCTAGGTATTTGTCACATGCTTTGAACCTGCACCCAATGGTGTTGCCTGTGGCCTTCCTCACATATGACCACCCTACGTGTCCAAACCTCCTGTGCCATAAGTGTATACAATCATGGTGTGGTGGGACATTAGCACACTGCCCTTGGGCGTCTTCAATGGACTCTCCACTAGCCCCATTTTCCACCAGCCCCATTTTCCCACCAGCCCCATCCTCTATGGGCATCTCCACCAGAAAGAGTGTGCCTTTTCTCTGGACACTGTAGATCTTCTTCCCATCCCTGAAAAAGGAACACAAATTGTTAGAAAACAAAACATCGAACCCAGCAGCCATAAGGGCTGGCACACTTAAAAGAGAGTGGGCAAGCTCCGGTACCACAAAAGCTTGCACCCAATGATCTATAAAAGAACAATATAGAAAACCAGATTCAGTCAGTGGTCTTTGAGACCCATCAGCTAATGTAACATAGCGTCCAGTTTTAACTGTCTTGCAGTTCCTCAGGAGCCCAGCAGATGTCACAAGACAATGCGAGGCACCGGAATCGATCACGAGAGATAAAGAGTGTCTCTGGCTGTTTTCCAAAGATGCCGTGGCGTTTCTCGCACTCCCATCGGTTGCCATGGCCACAGCCTTCTCCCGACTGAGGCTTTTGCCTTTTCTCAGAGACGCCATCGCAGCTGTGAGGTGATAAAACGCCTTGTCTTTGTTTTTCTCCTGGCCTGCTGCTTTCCCACGTCTTTGCTGGGAACCGGCCCTGGGAACCTGCTTTGTTGACATTCCACGCCGGCCGGTGTCCTTGGCAGCCTGGGCCTCTAGCGGATGCTTCCCAGCGCTGTTGGACGTCGCCTCAAAGCACAAACAACTTTCGAAGCCTTTCGCTTTCTCAGAGCTCTTGGAATGGCCTGCCCCCCCACTGCCTCTTGGGGTGCAGCCTGTGCCCTCTTCCACAGCTCTCAGCCGCTCTCCGGCACCATCACACAGACGTGTCGAAGCATGGAAACAGCTTCCCGGAACAGCCCCCTCTGGTCTGGCTCCCACTGCGGCCTGACTTGCCGTCTTCAGTGCCTGCCACGCGACCCAGGGCTTGCTCCCTTGGCCCTCGGCTTCCTCCCGGCCCTTGGCTCCTGCAGAGCCTTCGCTCAGGCTCCTCAGCACCTGCCAAGCGGCCTCAGCCGATTTAACGCCCTCCAGGTGGGGCAACAGCAAAGCGTCCACACTTGCTTTCAGCAGGCAGAGCTCTCTCTGCTCTCTCTCACGCAGCAGAGCAGTAGCCTGCATGGGTGGGGCCGGCTCCTTCTGGACTGGACTCCAGAGCCCTGTGGCCACAAACCACCCCCTTGCTCTTCTTGACCAGGCCTCCCAGTTGGCCCCATTCAGCCTCTCACCGGGGTAGCTCTCTTGGCTCTGCTGTGCCTGTGCAGCAGCCATTCTTCCTCCCCCCCGGGGCTTCAGCGTACTCACAAGTTTGCCAGCAAGCCGGACTCTCGAAGCAGCCGTTCCTCCTGGCTCTTGGCTCCGCTCTCCGGCATCTCCCTTCTGGCAGGAGATCACTGCAAATCACCGCTGGCAGCCTTCTCCCTTCTCACACTTGTCAGGAAACACGTAACTCCCATAACCTCTGCGTGTAATAAAACCCCGGCGTCCAGTCACGCTTCCCTGCGTCGCTCTGCTGGAAGCTGACCTGGCCGGAGAGCAGAGTAGCAGCGGTCCTGGGTCCGTGTGAGATAAGGGATAAATCAAGTCCAGAGACAGTTCGGTTCTTATCTCTAGAAGCGTTTATTTACAAGGCAATAAATCCGTCCGAAACTTCCGACATCTCCCTGTGCTTTTCCAAAAGCACACACGCAGCTTCTGTGCCGAGCTGCTGCTCAGTGAGGAGAGAGAGCAAGTCTGAATGCAGAGAGACGCTGTGACTCACTACTCTGCGACAAGCTCCTCCTCCCAGAGCTCCTCCCAGAGCTCCTCCCAGATACAGGACACCACGGAGTTCTGACCCTGTCAGCTCCAAACTCCACAGTAAGACCTACAAGACCTGCTCCCTGCCTTGTAGGCCTTTTACCACCTGTGCCTGGGAGGGCAGGCCCCTGACTGACGCCAGTTACAAAAGCTGAGGCTGCTGGGGAGGCCAGAGGCCATCTTGGCTGTGAATCCTGGAAGACTCTTGGGTTGGGGTATTGTTTGGGGTTTTTGTTGGGAGTGGGGTTCTAGCTGTTTTGGGGGAGAAAGAAATTGTATCTTTATTTTAGATCTTACCATGATTTATGTGGAAATTTGGTTGAGTACTTTTTGGTGTTTCATTTATTGATTATGGCTACTTTTGTTATGTTTGAAATTGTGTATTTTTTTCAAGATGTAAGCTGCCTTGAGCATGGTTTTAGCTATGGAAAGGTGGCATACATTTAAAACTATGTATGTATGTGATACCTAGCAGCTGGTGTTTAGGGTGATACTGCTTTCAACAGTGGGGCTTAGTAGTGAGCAGGTCTCCTGTGCCTTTTCTAAAGTTTCAGATGACTTTGGCTCCAGATTGAGTAAACATCTTTCCACTGATCACCCAGCAGGACCCACTGGGAACTGTCCAGGGTACTGATCCCTGTCTTGATATGACCTGCCCTGGCTTTATTTTCTTGGACCTAAAGCATCTGCAAGAGACTTCACCTGCCCACCTCCACTGTGAGCTAGGAGTCCCAGCAGAAAAGGATAATGGCTGGGGAAAGTGCTCTAGTTTATAGTGTCATGCATGCATGATCCCTGATCAATTAGAGTCATTGAACTAATAACAGAATCCTTTGCAAGGTAGCAAATGTAAGTGCCTGAAAAGTATTCCATCTCAGTACTGAAATGTCAGAGGAAATACCCCATATAATCATTGCATAGAGACTGTTAATGAAAACTGCTCCTGGGCTCAGTTTGGGGAAATAAATCTGCATGTATCATGGTAATCATCCCAGAAGCTGTGGTGTGATATGGAAGAAATGTTTGGCCAAGAAATGCAGGCTAGTGCCTGAGGTAGGCCTCAATGTCTATTTGGATTGCAGAAACATTTTTTCCCTTCCTGGAGTGTGTGAGAAGCAGAAATGCTGATAAGGCCTTAGTAGAGATAATACACCAGTATGAAGAAGGTACAGGATTTGTTACTCCATGTGGCTAGCAGCAATGGGTGGCCTTTGTGAGTCTCCCTGTACCCTGATAAGGCTTGGGATCGTATCAACCCCTAAAACAATAGTGGCGGGGGAGGGGTAGAAATTCCAGGTGTTTGCACCATGACCTGTCATTTACAAATACGGAGTGGATTTTTTGTGAGAGAGAGTGGGGCAAGAGAAAAGGACAAATCTGAATTCAGAAAAATTGGGGTGTCATTTGGGATCACTCAGTGCCAGAGCTGACTTCTTTGTTAGGTTTTATTTTTGCTCCAAGTTTTCCAACAGGATTCCTGCTCATTCTGAAGCCTTTGGAGCCCAGTTTGCCTTTTGCCTTGTATTTTAGAGTAGAACATGCCCTTACTTTGAATACAGTGGTACCTCTGGTTACGAACTTAATTCATTCCGGAGGTCTGTTCTTAACCTGAAACCGTTCTTAACCTGAGGTACCACTTTAGCGAATGGGGGCTCCTGCTGCCGCTGCGCCGCTGGCACATGATTTCTGTTCTCATCCTGAGGTAAAGTTATTCACCCAAGGTACTACTTCCAAGTTAGCAGAGTCTGTAACCCAAAGTGTTTGTAACCCGAGCTGTTTGTAACCCAAGGTGCCACTGTATGTCCTTCCTTCAGCTCTCTGTGGCCATTCTCCTTTCTGTGGCCTTTCTTTTCTAGTCCAGTCCCTTGGGACTGTGGCTTCGGTCCATCAACAATGTGGAATGCATTTTATTTTTGTTTCTTCCTAGGAGAGAGTGATATGTCACCATTTTATTTTTTCCCAGCCTCCTCAACCACATTCATCTGGATTCCGCTACTTACCCAGTGGAACCATCTCCACTCACCCCCCCCCACTCCACTGCATTCTGTTCTGTGGGTTCTGCCAACTCACCTGGGTGGATTTGAGAGAGGCACCAAGGATATGCAAGAAGAGAGGGAGAAGCCCTGTTGCACTGTTGTTAGTCTTTGCTCTGGCTTCCCCTCATGCACTGGGCTAGTTCAATCTAGCCTACTATGTCACAGGTGGAGAAGCTGTGGTCCTCAGTTGTTTCTGGACCCAAACTCCAATCAATCCCAGATCTATGTGACTTTTCAGATGCATGCAGTTTAAGTGTCAGATTTTACCCTATTTGTGCAGCAAATACATACATTTCTCAATACAGTAGTATTAGGTATCCATTTCCATGCATGTTTGGTATCCATTTCCACTATGCCAAAATTAACCCTGTCTACAGCTATAAGCAATCAATTTATTTATTTTTTTACCCTGGTAACAATTCCGAGAAATCGGCACACAAAAACCTTTTCACAGCAAGGCACAATTCACATGATATGTGCAAAGTCCTTCACTAGATCTTTATTTTCTAACTATTCCACTGATATTAATCCCATTAATTTTGGTGGAATTGCTGCTGGCAGAAGACTCCCAGAATTAGATTGAAAGTATTACTCAGGCTAGTTGTTTGAATCAAAAGTATTATCCTGGCTAGTTGTTCATGAATAATTGCACCTGACACTGAACTGTAGCTCCTGAACGTAACAGCCACTTAATATCAAAGCAATGCTATCAAACATTGCCTTGTCCTTCACTCTACAAGCTGTTTATTGTGTTCCATGCCTTTGAAATCTCAACAGAAGAACCGCAGGCAAGTAAGAATGCAGAAGCTTGGAGATCATCAAATTTGCATCCTCTCTGGTACAACAGCAATAATAGTTCTTGGACTTTTGTTCTCAAAACACAGGAATTTGACATCAAATAACTGATGCAGCAAATATTCCACTATGCATCCTCTTTTCCAAATCCTCTTTTGTTGACAATAGGGACTCTTGAAACTACAGCAGATATGAACTGTAAGCAATTATAAGTATAGAAATGTCAATATAGCCCTTACCTGTAGTCCCATGCCTATGAGTGGCTGTTTCTCAAGGACCTTCATCTACATGCAGTACTGAGGCTTTTCTATAGCCCACAAATTCTTGCTGGAATCCTGATTTTTTGTTTTATTTTAAAATAAGGCTTCTTGGCCTCACAGATGGGGAAAAATAAATTTGAAAACAAGTCGGTAGTATGATCTAAAGATCAAGCAGCTATTAGATACATAAAAAGGTCAAATCCATTATGCTTTTCAGGTCTCCTTTTTTTTGTCTATTTGGTCTTTTGAGGAGCTGACTAGAGATTTTTTTACATTTGGAAGTAAAAAAATAAGTAAAACAATAACAGAGTCTGGACATTTTAAAAGGTAAGCAATAAATGTCTAGTATTGAATGGTGTCATGCTGAAAATTTCTCCTGGCCTTTTACATATTTATTTTTCTACCATCCTCCATCAATTCATGAGAAAAGAAATTGATTTTGAAATTTTGGGGAAAGAACATTTTGGCAAAATTCTCATGGGTAGGGTTTTTGTTGCATTTACATTACTTTCTTTTTTATATGAAATTATTTATTTGGTTTTTCAAATTAAAAATTTCCAGAGATGTATCAAACATAAATCATAAAGACAAGATTCCAAGGAATTTCCTGGACTTCCCGCTTCCCCTTTGTTATTATTAATCATTTCCTCCTGCATCTTTTATGATAATCGAAATCCTTTACATCTCCATTGTGTCCAGAGTTCAGCCTTAAACTACAAGTGATATTTCAATCCTACTAACAATTTTAACTGTTTACAATGGTCTTTCAGATAAGTTATAGATTTTCCCCATTCCTTGTTAAAAATTTTGGTCTTCCTGATTTCTGACTCTTCCGGTCATTTTAGCCATTTCAGCATAGTCCATCAGCTTCATCTGCCATTCTTCTCTGGTAGGAACTTTATCTTCTTTCCATCTCTGGGCTAATAACATCCATGCAGCCATGGTCACATACATAACAGCCTTTTTCTGCTCCCTTGGGATTTCGACATTACTTTCAAGCTGGCAGACGGGTCTTTGTTAGTGCCTTTCCCTTCATTCTTCAAATCACCATCTGTCCAGTGGTCTGAAGATAGATACACCCTCAGCTGGGCTATCTTATAAGCACAGGAAGGTGGAGAAACTACTTACTGTGGTCCTGACATCTGTTCATATTTTAAAAGTGAAGCCTTTTTTTTTTTTTTTTTGATGAGTATGTTTTGTTTTGAGGGTGGAAAGTAGGGCTTCTTAAAGCCATCAACCGCACCAATCTGAGGTGCTTGGTAGCCAGCTTTCTAGGACCTCCTATTCTGCAGTTAAAGCTCAGAGGAAGATGTCATGAGATAACTTATGGGTATCTCATGGGGCTGTTTTAGATCAGGAAGTGCAGGAAGTAGGAGAGACTGCAAAGCGCTAGGGAAGTGTTTAATGGGGGGGGGACACAACCCCACAAAGACGGACATTTAAAAGATCTCAGTGGAAGATGCAAAAACGAATAAATATGGAAGTATATTTTCCAGAAGAAAACTTTCAAGAATTTAAAAGATGGGTTTCAGCAATGCACTTGTTTTGGCGGCTCAACAAGATGTCTACTTTGCTCGCCCTAGAATTGCAGCAAAGTGAAACAAGGCATCCTTTAAAACGGTCTCTGGTTCTCTTGATTGTAGTTGTGATGACCACAAATGGATTCTCTCTCTGCTCCACTTTGATGTCCCTCAGTCTTTTACAGAGCTCTTCTTTTGTGGATAACTTATTCATGTATCCGCTATAAAGTTTATAATGACATCTGCAAACTCCCACTGAAGAAAGTTCAGCTTTAAGGTCTCAAATACTTTCCCATCAAAACTATTCCTGTATGACAGATTTGCTCAATAGCATTTTCTGCATGAAAGTTCACTGAACAATGAGTCTTCTCTTCAGTAATCACTGAACCTAAAGAAACAGCCACCCCCCAAAACTTAATTACTCATCTTCCAAAATTATTCACAATCCCACATTTTTATTTACACACACACACACACACTTTACTTTGCCAGTTGCCTTATATATAAAAAGTATTATAAAACAGATATACACTTTTAAAATGCCCAGCAGATTGTACAGCAAGAAGCCAGCACTCATTTAGGAATCAGAATCCATGGCTGGATTTTTCAAAAGCACCGAGCTCCTATTTTGTCTCGCATTGGCAAGTTATAAGAACTCAGCATGTGGGATAAATGCAGTCTAATTGCAGTTACTAAGCTACAGGCTGTCTGAGGCCAAGGGAATCATCCCATCTTTGATAATTATTTGGTCTACAATTCATCTAAAAATCAATAATATTAACCCAAGGGAATGGCCTATTCCATTGCAAAGACATGCTTATACAACAGATGTCATTGTGGGAACCAGCACTTTAATATCTAAACGCTCTGGAACCAATTACTGAAGGGTATTTTCCTAATCCCGCTTGTCCATATGACCTGCCACTTGTCCGCAAGCCTCTCCCTCTCCAGATACACAGGACATTTGTGTAATAAATGCCTTTTGTTCAGAGTTGGCTGTGCTTTTGTGTCCTATTTTGTAAGCGCCCCGTCTTCTTGGTGATAGCAAACTGTTTGCTTCTATGTTCATGAAAGTTAATCTTTTAATAAACTATTCCACCTAACAGCTAAATAAATTTGTTAGCATCCTGCTTACAGAACATCAGAAATCTGACAAGAAAGCATTTCTTTGAGTCTGTTTCGCCAAGAAAGATTAAACGTAACCTACTGTAGCATGAACAGAAACATCACAGAACACAATTTTTCAGGAAATAAATAAATAGGGCAGTCATGTATACTCCACCAATTTGGATCTTGAATCTGAATCCCCATATCATACCTAGAATAGTCTTGGAAATTCATAACTGATCAGCTCTTGGAAAATGCACTCAAGAGATAGAGAGGGCAGAAGACTCCAAGAAACTCAGATTGCAGACTTGTGACCCAGATGGCATGTTGAGCCCATTTCAGAATCTGCAGTCCAGCAGATTCTTTTAGGATGCAGTCTGAGGGCTGCACCGCTGCTTCCAATCCTGAAAAATACATTTCTGTCTTTGACATTTGAAAGAAATAGTAATTCAGAACCCAAGAACCTGGAGCAGTTGACATGGGAGGTGTCATTTCTATCACAAAATTTTAACACTCTAAAATCATGCCACGAGTCTCCCTGGAGCAGTGGCATTTGATGACGTTCTCTCACTTTCAGGGCTGCTCCCATCTAGTTGCCGATCAGGAATATACTCTCAGTATGTTCCTTCCATCTCTACAACTCTATGATTCTATGGTGCAGCCCCACTCACTGCTTGTGTGTTGAGTTCTTCTCAACAGAGCTAAGTTCTCAGCAAATGTCTTTCCCATCATCTGAACCTGCTAACTGAAGATGCCCAGGGATTGAACCTGGGACCTTTTGCAGACAGAGCATGAGATCTATAGCAGAGCAACAGCCTCCCCCACAACACATTTTTTCTGGCCTCTGGGATATGCATATTAAAGGCGCATAATGTTCTCCTCAAATGCAGACTGGCTTGAGATAGAGAGGAAATGAATCCCCTTCCTATCCTCTTCCACCCAGCTGACACCCCTTCCCCAAACTACTACTCCATCTCTAATCCATCCTTCTAGGAGAAACAGATCTGAACAGATCTGCTGATTTCTGAGACATTCAAACCAGGTAAAGTTCCTCCATCACCACTCTTTGCTTGCTAGCTCTTTCTGTAGGCCCAAATGTTAGAGGGAACCTGCAGGCCTTCCGATGGCATTGGCTGGGGAAGATGTCATGCTCCCAACTGCCCCAACCAGTATGAAGAATTGACAGGGATGATGGGAACTGTAGTCCAGCGATGCCTGTAGGGCTACAATTTCCCCACCCCTACAATACATCATAATATCAGCCACATGTACGAAATGCATTGCTGTGCTCTTTAAAGAGCAGCAATTACATATAGCTGGGTCAATCACATTATAGCATGTGGTTAAACTGAAGAGGTTTTCAACATCTTGCATGACTATTGCAACCCCGTTAGTTGGCTCTCGGCATATTTGAACATCGTTTATTTTCTGATAGGCCAGGGTTGGTATTAAATCAAACGATTTCAAGCAGGACTATGATGGACATGCTTTCAAATGAAAGAAAAGTGGTGAGCAATATAGTTCCTGGAGTTTAACACGCTCTGGTCAGGAGGTCACATATGCTAAGGAGGCTTATTTATGTCCCTATTAAAGACCCAATCGGTGGGAAGCTGGATTGAAGCAATATGACTCACTCTTCCAAATAAAGAATGCATTGTTGCTACACCATACATGTTTTGTTTCTGGATAGTTAATGTTACAATGTAGGAACTGCAGGTGACGCTCAGAGTTTCCCCCATGCCTTCAGGAAAAGCAGCGCACACAAAGCCTCATCAGAAGAAATGCATCCCCAACCCTGCCCAGCTTTTCTGTGGAACATGCTTCATTAAAAACTTGGGCAAAGTGGATATTTTATGAATGAATGAACAAGTGAACATTCGATCTTTATATTTTACTACCTGTTTCTTAATTATGCATTGGTATTTCAGGTACAGTGTGACAATGAACAAATGGCCAGCAGGCATGGTGTAAAATGAGGAGGACTTTAAGCGGCCAGAGGGAAATTATCTGAAGGAACTGAGCTACATGACTAAGAACTGTGGGTGCTTTCGAGCTTCAGCTCTTTGAGGTCCATATTGCCAGTCACTGTATGTAAGAGGATCCCCCAGAAAAAGGTGGCGTTTGCACACAACACAGCTTGGACCACGCAGACCACATCTACCTCCAATGTTTAACAGATACAAATAAGGACACTGGCACACATGAGTGCCTGGACCTAGAAATGTAGTTGGGCAGCTCAGCAGTACAGTCCAGTAAGCAGTGGTGGGCCAACACACCATTGCACATCAAACGGAAAACAAGAACTAAAGGAACAGACTACATGTTAGGATAAACACATTCAATGCCTGCCCTATCCTTACGCAAAGTGAGGCAGCTGCTTCAAGGCAACTGATTTTGAGTGTCATCTAAGGGAAGAAAATCGTCAGTTAATTTATTATTGTTGCATTTTATTTTTTACTTCCATGGATATGTGCTTTTGGGTTTTCCGGTGTCAGGTGACAAAATAATTATGCCAGCCATTGGTACAATGGAACTTGACTCGAGGGAGGGGGACACCATTTACTGTTCTGCCTCAGACAGCAAAATGTATTGAGCTAATGCTGAATGCGCATTTCTTAAGAAGCTGCTTAAACTGGCCACTTTTATTCTGAAGCGAGCAGGGAAGAGCTGCACAGTTCTGATCTAGAACATGCCCCTAATCCAGGGCAAGGCCCTGAAACACTTGCTTGGCACTAATCACCATTTACCCCATACAGTGCTGTTTTCAGTAAGTCCGCTCACCTTATCTGGTGAGCGGTGTTGCAGCCAGACCATGGGCCCTGTGGTAATCTGGAGAAGGGACCATGGTTTGACTGACTGACTGACTGACTGCTGGCAATTGGGTGAACCAGTAGCCTTGGGCAGGCCTGCCCTGGAGGGTGGGCCCGGCTGGCCAATCAGCAGTGGGGGGATAAATTGTGACCTGGCCCGACAGTCCCACCTTCTGCACTTCTTTCGCAGTAAGGGTAAACACATATAGTCATTGCCCAGTCATGGAGGGTCTACTGTGGTTTGTCTGTTCCACCACTCCCCATGAAGTTGTAGAGGGGTTCCTTATATTTTAAAAGGACCTGTTTTCCTTATCCCTTTTATATTCCCACTGACATAATTCTGTTTCAAATAAATAACACATTTCCTAACCTTCTATCACCTACAGTAGCTGGGTTTCATTATAATTTTCTTATAATTCATTATACATTAAAATTTTATTGTAATTTATTATCTGTTATAATTTAATTATAATATTATACATTATATTAGAATTTATATACATTTTAATTTATTAAAACTTTCAGTGATGTAAAAGAATGGGTTTATTTGCAAGTTGTTTATTTAACAGTACTTAGTTTGATAACGGCTTAAATATATTACTTTTGCTTTGAAGATATTTCTTTTAATTATATCATTGTTACTTTATAGAGGTGCTATAACCTTGTTCTAGTTCCCATTTCTACACTAAACTATTAGCCAATTTCTCTGTCCATCTCCACCCCTGTTAAATCACAGGCCGTTCAGACCTGATGTCTTCTCAGGTCAGAGTTCTCCACCCCACAGTTACCTGACAGGCTTCAAGTTTTCTCTCTGATCAGGGATTTGCTTATTCTTCGTGCTAATTACTAACTGCTGACATTCTGGCTTCAGCTATCCTGAAGGGCTGATGGTGAAGACTTCTTCCTGTTTCAGGAATGCTCTCTTGAGGTACACCAGTTCAATGAGTCTACATCTCAGGCTCAAGCTTGGTCTTAGAGTCCAGGCAGCACATCCATGCCTTCAACTGCTGGTTCTTCCAATCTGGCTGATTTCCCCTCCTGACTAATGGCAATATGTTGTCAAATTCCATGAATATAAAGGCAATGAACCCAATAGACATATTAACATGCCTGCCGAACCAAATAGAGATACTTGTTTGAAAAGGTGGGGTATGGTGTCCTAATCACTCTTCTAAATGCCATATTTCATGAGATATGGAATTTGGTAACTCTGCAGCTCTGATTCACTGTGAGAATTATTTAGGAAACATCCAATATTAAATATATAATACCTGCCAAAGTTTGGTTTCTATCGGTGTGACTTCTGTATAAAGATCATTGTACTTGCAGTATGGCTGTTCCACCGTCCTTGTGTCACCCGACCCCACTTATTATCAAGCCTGTTGCCATTGGTTGGTCAGGTTGTGCATTGGCCAAGTGCCCCAGTAGCTTAGAAGGTCCGTCCCCCAGTGGTAGCACCACTTTTGAAGGAGAGCCAAGTTTGGTTCCAATCCAAGATGGCTGCCATCTTCATTTACCCAAAATGCAGTGCCCCAGCATATAGCTCTATGAAGTGGAAAGGATCTGAGCTTGGCTCCTATTCACAAGTAACACTGCCACCTGTCTGCCATGCATATGGATGTTCATAGGCCTAGCAGGGAATACACTGAGTAGTGTTGCTACTTCCATGATGGCAGCAAAAGAAACAAATACTTCATGGCTGAATTGGGGAGTGTGTGTGTGTGTGTGTGTGTGTTGGGAGGGTGGGGCCCAACCAGCAGCACTGTGCTGCTGGTCTCCTGCCTAGCAACTTTCATTTTCTCTTCCTTCCTTCAGTTGTTCCCTACGTCATTTCTGGATCTACATTAATAGCAGTCTATCATATATTTTATATGTTACAGTGTGTTGATCTATCGCTAACATGGCCTTAGACTGACATAACCTGCAGCTGACCTCAGGTCAGTGAGAAACAGCTTGATAGAAAGCTAGGAATTTGGAGTCACTGAGTCTGCTAGGAATTGCCACTTTGCCTCAGGTGAACAGATACTACACATTTTATTACCTGCGAATCAAAGGTTGTGTAACTTGGCAAGCTGATTTGTGTGAATTTGTGATACTGGAGGATATATAACTCTCTGTTTAATACCTTCATCTACTGAGATGAGTCCTTCGAAGATAAATAAGTTTCTGCCTGTACCATCTGAAATCTCTGCATGTCTGTATGCCTGTTTGTGTGTATAGTTTCATCGGACAAAAAGAAATCAATGGAGCCTATAAATCAGAAAGCCTGAGGATCCTTTAATAATTGAACAAACTAGCTAAACCTTAAGATACCAAACATTGGCATAATATGCGTTTGTTGAGCATTCTATCATACCTTGATCATTCTGAGAGCTTATTTATATAATGAGGTAACACATAATGCCTACTTTATTTTGAAAGCAGGACTGTATGGACTTGCTCTGGAATAAGAGTGATGGTGGTTGATGGGTGTACACTGAGAGTCAACTCACACAAAGCTGTGACCCCTGGTTGGTCCCAGGAGTACATGGTTTCTTCCTCCTTGAGATTGAACCAGATGGTGATCTTCAGAAAGGGTGGAATCTACAAGGAGGACACTTTGCTAGCAAAGAAAGGAAGCTAGCTCTTCAGCCACAAAGAAAAGCACCACTATAATAATCCATTTTGCTGAGTAATTCTGTTTCTGTTTAAAACCAGTTTAAAATGGCATTCCAGAACAGGAGGGGAGGACCTACAATCTTGGCTACAATTTAGAAATAGAACATTTAGTGTCACAAGTCATTCCACTTTATGATGTGTATTTCTGCATGTGTATTTTTTTTATGTTGAGAAATTGTTCTGAATGTAGAAGAATAGCATATAAAGATTTAATTTTGCCATCCTTCCTGAATCCAGGTAGCTGTTCACCTACCATACCTTCACTTATTTCAAACCATTATCCAGTGGTCACATGACATTATCCACAGATTTCCAGTCCTAAGTTCAGGGCCTCCACCCCACCTTCAGCTGCAGGGGTGGGGTGGTGGAGGAGCGGAACACTTTTACTTCCACTTCCCAGGGCTCTCATGGGCCCATGCTGTGCCAAGAGTTTATTTTCTTTTACCCAGCAGCAATTGCTGAAAATTGCTTGCAGCCACCAGCTGCAGCACACAAGCATGGCTGCCGCACACACACAGGCACTGCATATTCCACTTAGGAGGGAAGGTTGGTGCATTTGGGACTTGCTAGTTTAGACTATGATGTTGGGAAAAATTGAGGGCACAAGGAGAAGGGGATGACAGAGGATGAGATGGTTGGACGGTGTTCTCAAAGCTACCAACATGAGTTTGACCAAACTGTGGGAGGCAGTGGAAGACAGGAGTGCCTGGAGTGCTCTGGTCCATGGGGTCACAAAGAGTCGGACACGACTAAACGACTAAACAACAAGTTTAGATAAAAGGTAAGTAAGAAGTTACGTGATAGAAGTTTGTAAAATTATGCATGGCATGCAGAAAGTGAATAGAGAAAAGATTTTCTCCCTCTCTCATTACACTAGAACTAGTGGACAACCAGCGAAGATGAATGTTGGAAGATTCAAGACACATAAAAGAAAGCATTTCTTCATGCAGTGCATAGTTAAAATTGCTCCGACAGGAGGCGAAAATCATGGAATCATAGAATTGTAAAGTTGGAAGGGACCCTACGATGCAGGACTATGCAGCTGTTGCATACAGGAATCGAACCTGCAACCTTGGCATTATCAGCACCACGCTCTAACCCAGGCTTCCTCAAACTCGGCCCTCCAGATGTTTTTGGCCTACAACTCCCATGATCCCTAGCTAGCGGGACCAGTCTCAAAACATCTGGAAGTCCAAGTTTGAGGAAGCTTGGCTTGCTTACCAACTAAGATGTCCACTAGCTTGGATGGCTTTAAAAGAGAACTGAACAAAATAATGGAGGACTTTATTCTACCTGCAAGGTCAGAGGCACATGCCCAGCTTGCAGGCTACTCACAGGCATCTGGTGGGCCACCATGAGAACACAGCGCAGTACTAGACGGCCATTGGCCTCGTCCAACAGGTTTGTATCAAGTTCTTGTTCTAATTTAAAACATGGTAATGTGTTTATTTATTATTTTATTTATGAAACTTATATATTGCTCTTCATTTGAAGATCACAGGGCAGTTTACAATGTAAGATGGCTCTGCATGAATGCACCCAACAGGAAGCTCTGTGCACCCCCATCCACTCCCCAATGCAGTAGCAATTATTATTATTATTATTATTATTATTATTATTATTATTATTATTATTATTATTACACCCCACCCATCTGCTGGGTTTCCCCAACCACTCTGGCTGGCTTACAGCACATACAAAATTGTAAAACATTAGACATTAAATCCCGATACAGGGCTGCCATCAGATGTCTTCTTAAAGTCGGATAGTTGCTTATCTCCTTGACATCTGATGGGAGGGCATTCCACAGGGCAGGTGCCACTACTGAGAAGGCCCTCTATCTGGTTCCCTATAACTTCACTTCTCGCAGTGAGGGAACCACCAGAAGGCCCTTGGAGCAGGACCTCAGTGTCTTGGCTGAATGATGGGGATGGAAACGCTCCTTCAGGTATACTGGGCCGAGATGAAAATGTGGGGGGTTGAGTGGACCGCCTTATTTGGTGCACCCCTTAAAGCTCCTGCCAATAAAACCAGCACTGCTGGGCTCTCTTGCTGATCTTAATAGATGGGAAGATACAGAGAGGGCAAACAGGGTGAAAACTATTTAGGGTTTTATCCAAGCCAATTAGTCATTTGATTTATTCGTTTATGATGTTTTGCTGTGGCCTTGCCAATCATTATAGATTCTCAAAGCGTGTACATTATAAAATTGCAACGATCAAATAAAAAAAAGCCCATAAAATATAATCAAACAATTAAAACTCAAAAAAACAGATAAAAGCCAAGCCAATGAATAAACAAACAGTAGAGAGGAAATAAAATCATGCTTGCTTCTGAGAGCACAACAGAAAATGAAGGTCTACGACAGCAATCCTATTTGAACCCTGGATACACTTTGAACAGGATGGCTTTTTAAAATCCGCAGTACTTTCAGAAAGATGAAAAAATGTGGGTTTGTTTGATCCCTGTTAGTCGAATTCTGTACAAACGTACTCAGAATTAAATCCCACTGAGTACAATAAGGCTTACTCCTTGGCAAAGGATTGCAGTCTGTGTAATTTATATTTGCACTTTCTAATACCGTGGGCTGTATAGTTATATTTAGAGTATACCTCCCCCCTGGACTTACTTAGGTCCATTAATTTTAGTGGGTCTACTCTGAGTTCAACCCCAAGTTTTCTGGACCCAGACAATTTTCAAAGTATAAAGTTTGGGGCAGTTGCACTCAGAGAGCAGGTTAAAACTGTGAGCAGACTCTCAGAAGCCAAATTGTCAATGTTATATTAAAAATGTATAATAAGACGCATGAACATGAAAGCTGTGACAGAAAAGGGGAAGAAAAAAGAAGAAAAAATCAGGCTAACTGCAAGGATTTCAATGAGCTTGTCAGATTTTCAACACCTTTTTATGGTTCAAAAGCTATTAAGCTCTCTTTCCACGTTCTGTCTGCTTTCTCTGACACTAGCCTTAACTACAGGGGACAATAACTGCATAACAGACGGTACAAAAAGAACTCCGAGTAAGGAAGGGAAGTCCAAAACAAAGAAGTCAGCATTCCAAATTGACAAGGATTTCCACTTTGAAGCAGAATTGAACATGCACAAATAACGAAGCAACTAAATAAAAGGACACACAAAGAGGTTTCTACCCGATGAAAACTTTTTTGGAAACAAGTATTAAAATTTATAATAATTATCAAACAGAAACAGCAGCGGTAGTTTAGTTCCAAACAAGAGTTTGCAAAGCTGCTTCTGACGGGGGGTTGTAAACTAAAAATGGAAGCCAATCATGCGAATATCACTGGAGATGTAAATAATTTTGCCCAGTGCTTCAAAGATGGAATGGAGAGGAGCAACTGAGAAGGAAGACTGTGTGAGCCTGCAGAGGATGTAAAATATGCACCATACCTAAATTTCAGTTTTGCTGACTGTTTTATGCTACTTTTGTTATCTTGCGTCGTTTTAGTTTATTATGTTTTGCCTGTATTTGTACTTCAGTTGTTTTAGTCTTTCTGGTATACTATCATGTGAATATGATTGAAGGATGGTTTAAAAATACTTGGAATAGATATAAATGAACTGTTATATTCACTCTGTCTATCCACCCCCCACCCCACCCCTAGAAGAACCTCGGAGAGTCAATATCCTCTTACTTCAGAGTAGAGTGCATGGGGCCATTGCTACAAGAGCTCAGACACTTTTTTCATCACTGGATTCCTCCCCTGGGCTTGTCTTTTATCCTGTTTTCTAACCCTACTTTCCTTATGTTCCGCCAGTCTCTTGCTATAGACTCACCACTGGAGTTTTCCTCCATAAATAAAATCAGCACCCACCCACAGCTTTCAGTTTTTATTTACTTAGCATACAGATCTGAAGCAATCCAGTTTGCTTTGTGGTGCTATGGATAAAAGTGAGCAAGCCTCACTGTTGGTAAACAATTCAACTGCTTTTGGCCCATTGATGGCTCCCAGCCAAGAGAATTATTAATGTGCATTCTGCTGTTGCATTGGTACCTTCAGTAAGGTCAAAACAGGGCTACATTATTTATGTTTTATGGGAAGATGTATTTAATGTTTGTAAATCCATTTGGATAATAACATTGATTTTAATGGGCTGATAAATGCATGTGTCTTTTAATGTCCATTACAATAACGATCGCCTGGAGTCTATAAAAAATTCAATGTTTACTTGTTGATTAGGCTCATCCTTTGGCGGGATTGCTACTTAACCAAAGTTCTCAAAAAGTTTCTAAACTCTCCATAAAGCTTGAGAACCTTTTGATAAAGTGTTTGGCAACCAGTGAACTAGCAGTGGTTCTTTTTGCTAGGTCTAGTGGTTGAGTTCTAACCAATTCTGTCTAGGCTACCTGGTGATCACATCAAAAACCGGGGAGGCTTCTGTAAACCTGGGACTGTCCCTGGATATTAGGGACACTTGGAGGGTCTGTTGAGGTATAAACCTTTAGGACAGAGTTGGGGAACTTGTGGCCCTTCAAAAGGTTCATGGACTAGAACACCCATCATCCCTGACCATTGGCCAGGCTGACTGGGACTGATGGGAATTTAAATCCACTAATTTCTGGAAGGCCATTGGCTCCACCTTTGCTGAGTACACTGGCTTAGTAAATATAATGAGTATTGGGAGACCACACAAGGCTCAAGTTAACTCATTCCTGGCACAGGGTGCAATAGCACGTGACATTGTTTCAGCTGATTAAATGCAAAAAATAGAGCACCCGTCTCTGAAAGAGATCTGAGTAGTTTCTAAGCCAGAGACATATTGGAAGTCCCTTCCTTTTCCGCCTCCAGCTGGCAGATTGTCAGCTCCAGCTGCATGATAATTAGCATATCTTTTTTTTTTTTTTCAAAATCATGGCAATAATCTTTCCATGACTTTTCTACTAAATCCGCATTTTATTGCCAATATAGAGGTGCCTGAAGGAATTGAGAATTTATCCGAACCCATAAATCACAGCACACATTGGACAGCACTTTAATAATGTCAACTCTATCAGTGAAAATAAGGAAATCTCATGTAAGAAGAGGGAGCCTTCTCCTGTATTTCTATGATGCCAACAATGGATTTGGAAGAAAATAATCTTCTCCAGTCACCTGTTTTTCTTAAATGATTGTGTTTTCTTTGACCAACTTGTTCACTTAGCCATATCAATATTGTCGTTCAAAGATGTGGATTGGACAGCTAAGGGTATGTTCAGATGACGAGCTTGTTGATAGGCATACCCAAATGTATATATTTATTGTATCTTCTACAGATACATTTGTGCTCAAAATGTTCACGGAAAATAAACACAGTGCACAATCAAATTATATAATAAAAAAGTTCTAATACCACAATTTTTGTTCTTGTTTTTATGTATTGTATGTATTTATATTGTATTTTTATTTTGTGAGATCTATGGATGAAGGGTGGCATACAAATTTAATAACAATAATAATAATAATGCTAAAAATTAAACAATGAAGCTTAACCAATATGCCAATAAACAATATTCATCACCTTTGCAGCCTAAAGTAGCCCCAAAGGTGATGACATTGCTGCCCCACTCCTCCCCCGCACCGCTGCAAAAAAGCCAGCTCCATTATGATAGACTAATATTGGTTGGAAGGTGTGATAAGGAAGATGGAAACAGTGTCTCTCTCTCCACACAGTTTTTTCCGATAGCAGAAGTTTTGAGATGTCATAAATAAGCTCAAGGTACGGCTTGAGAAACTCAGATTGTGCTGCCATGGGGCCAGTTCATACAACTGAAGCCTTCTGTGGATGAAGCTACATGGAAGAAACAGCCTCTGCCCTGGCATACCCAGTTATGATGGCCACTTCCCCAGAGGCGGAGCTAGCTGCTCCAGCACCCCGGAGCAGAGCACATGCTGTGCAGCCATGGGCGGGGCCATGGGGGCGGGGCAAGCATCCCAGGGGGCGAACCACCCATAGGGGTGGATTGAGCAGCCCATGGTGGGCTGCTTCCAGGGCAGGGGGAGGGAGGGAGCCATGCCGCTTTGACAGCAGCCTTCCTCCCTTCCCTCTTCCTTTTGACAGCTCGGGGAGGCTCCCCCCCCGGGAAGCAGACTGGGAGGGAGGGCAATGGTGCGCCACCCTCCCGCGACTCCCAAGCCTCCCCTGAGCTGTCAAAACGAAGGGGAAATGGGGGAAGGCTGCCTGCAAGGTGGCGCAGCTCCATCCCTCCCCCTGACAGCTCAGGGTAGGCTTGGGAGTTGTGGGCAGGCAACGCGACAAATGTCACCCCCCTCAGTGAGGGCACCCGGGGTGGACCGCCCCCACCGCACCCCCTTCCTCCACCCCTGCACTTCCCCCGGCATTTTTCATAAATGTGGTGCATAAAATATGTACTGCCTCATTGCCCCTTTGAATTGTGATGCAGATGTTTCCTTCCTTACAGTTCTTACTTGAATGTAAGACCTACGTGAGCAATAATGTCCACCGACATTATTCTTCTCTCCTAAGCAATGAGTGGGAATGAATATAAACACTGAGAGGGGCTGAAAGGCTCTTCCGTGAAAACATTATCTAGCCTGGCGATGGCTGACTCAAATTAAGCCTTGCCTGCACTGGGGAACCAGCAGTGCAGATCCAGTCAAAGTGTCTATATTCTGTTGAAGCAATTACTCTTGGCCAGGAGTCCAAAACCCATTTCTGGGAATATTCCTAGTAGAAAAATGTGGTTGACATCCAGATTCCTAACAAGCAGGGGTAGAAAAATGTCAACAATGGTAAATCCAACTGTGATTCCAAGCTGGCAAAGTTGCTTGAAACCACTCTCCATCAGCATTTGCCTATTTCCAGCCTTTAATAATAACATGCTTATTTCAGATTATATCATATGCTTCTCTGCCTGTACACATGCACACATAGGCTAATTTTGTAGGTTACATTTCCACTATACAGTGGTACCTCAGGTGAAGTACTTAATTCGTTCCGGAGGTCCGTTCTTAACCTGAAACTGTCTTAACCTGAAGCACCACTTTAGCTAATGGGGCCTCCCAATGCAGCCGCGCCGCCGGAACACGATTTCTGTTCTCATCCTGAAGCAAAGTTCTTAACCCGAGATACTATTTCTGGGTTAACGGAGTCTGTAACCTGAAGTGTATGTAACCTGAAGCGTATGTAACCTGAGGTATCACTGTAATAACCTTAGGGGAGAAGCAGAGCAAGACAGGTATCAAAAATAGAATTTTTGAAGATGGGGACATCATTTGCCCATTTCTGCAGGGACCTCACCTGATCTCCAAGAACTTCTGAAGATTATAGACAGGACTGACCAGTCCAAGATAAAAAAAGAGGTGATAAGGGAACAACTAGTTACTTTAAATGAATTCACATATCCAGGGCCTGATGAGCTGCACCCAAGGGAACTAAAAGAGCTGGTGTATGTTATCTCAGGGCCTCTGCCTTGATGCACGCCATTTAGAGGCAACTGTAATTAATCAGTATATAAATTGTCAAAATAAAATAAATAAATAAATATGAATTTGGACAGCAGCTCTATACTCTCCAAGGAGTGAGACCTGTTGAACTCAGTAGGACTGAGAGCCAGTGTGGTGTAGTGGTTAAGAGCGGTAGACTCATAATCTGGGGAACCGGGTTCGCGTCTCCGCTCCTCCACATGCAGCTGCTGGGTGACTTTGGGCTAGTCACACTTCTCTGAAGTCTCTCAGCCCCACTCACCTCACAGAGTGTTTGTTGTGGGGGAAGAAGGGAAATGAGATTGTTAGCCGCTTTGAGACTCTTTCGGGTAGTGATAAAGTGGGATATCAAATCCAAACCCTTCTTCTTCTACTACTTCTGTGTAGACATTAGGCTTGCACAGTTGGCAAGAGTTGGCCCTGCAAGTTAATTAAACACCTCACTGCACATGTTCAAGCTTTAACGCTACTGAGATTTAGTGAGCAAAGCTTCTGTTCTTCTTTAGTCGGTGGAAATGTTTGAAGAGATGTCAACATTTTGTTTGGTGGCAATGACGATAGGCTAAGAAGATGCTCCCTATTCATCTCATTTCCAAACAATTAGTAAACCAGGGTGGGGATATATAAAAAAACTTTACTGAGATATAATTTTGGCAAAAAGATAGCCTTGGTAACTGTACTGGATAAATGTGTTATGCCAAATAGATAAATCAGGCCATAGTGCAGAAAGGTGATCAGTCTTGTGGGATTATAGTTATTCTTTCATTTTCAGCTAATTGCTACCAATGCTCAAGCAAAGAGAGGTAGTAATAAAAGAATAGTAATTTTTTAAAAAAGAAACATTGCATCAATTCACAGGGCGCAATTAAGTAATAATAAAAGAAAGTGAATCTGTGTTTGCAGAGCAGATTATTATGTACAGATTTTACAATATATACTCGAACTTGGTGGTGTCTGGTAGTCTTTCCCTATCCCCAAGTGTTTGTTGTGGGTTTGATTTCCTTTCCTCCCCCTCTTAGCCCTTCTTCTGCTTCAAAATGGGGTATACTGCAGAGGTGCGAACCCTGTCCATTATGGAATTTGGTGACCCTAGCAACATTACAATCAGCATCCAAAACTGAATTGCAATGCAGTTGAGAAGAAAAGGGAGATAAACGGTAAACATCTGAGGCAAATGTGCTTGTGATATAGCGGTGTACGGACACATAAATTATTTTTAGCAAGCCTACTACTGGCAAGCAGTTCAAAAGGAACGCAAGATAGGAGGCTATGGTGGCAAGGACGGTAGATCTAAGCAAAAGAAATGTTTGTTGTGGTTGCAAATAAATTGCTATTCAGGGAATGCTTTAAGTCCCAACAAATATGCACTCAATTCCTAGAGGGGTTCCTTAATCCTATCGGAGTTTACTTTCTGCCGTAATCAAAAGTTATACTTTGGATTCAACTTGAATTAAAGGACACCCATGGCGAAGGGTTGATTCCCACCCCCCTCTCCCAATCAACAAAGAAGTTATCCAAGCAAATCAAAGGTTGCAGGATGGAGGGAGGCACTGAGGAAAAATCAGACAAAATTTTCAATCAGGAACAATCAGGTTCTTGTAGATCTCTCTCCCCCCATCCCTTTCCTGCTTAACTAAATAAATACACTCGCAGTTCCACTACTTTGCTGCACAGGAGGAGCAGCAGGAAGCGGATGGTAAAGTAACACGAGCAGCTGGGACTTTATCGAAAAAGGGAAATACAAGAGATATTGATATCATAAATTATGCAATGACAATATATGTGACCTGAAATATGTAAGGTAAGTAGATAGGCAGGCAGGTAGATCTGAGGATTTGCAATGCTGGTTACATAACCTTGTATGAACTGAAGTCTTTAAAGATGTTGCAGAGTTGCATTAACATCTCTTTAACATCAAATATCTGCTCCTTGCCAAGGAAGTAATCGCAGGTGGGATGTGTATAGAACTCTCAGACAAAGAGAAAGACAGACTTATTTAATGAAAAGTCTCGTGTCCTGCCATGCCTGCAGGTTAAACTGAGGTGTTTCTAATACTTCCCAAATCTAAAAGGGCCCTGAATGTCAGAGGGCTGAACTACACATTACATAGAAGTACTTTGGGGGAAAGTAACTGCATTGGAAGAGAGAAATGGTTTGGATTATTTAATGAAAAGTCTTGTGTCCTACCATGCCAGCAGGTTCAGCTGAGGTGTTTCTAATATTTCCCAAATCTAAAAGGGCCCTGAATGTCAAGGGCCGAACTACACATTACATAGAAGTACTTTTCGGAAAAGTAACTGCATTGGAAGGGAGAAATGGTTTGGATCAGGGCCATGGTGCTGTGAAAGGGATCTAACCTTTTAAGCCATCAACTTATCCCCTCCTGGGGTGGGGAGGCAGGTAAGCCCCACCCTGCATGATCGATCACATGACACTGCACGCACCCGCTATTTGAATTGTGATGACCATTGTAGCGTTCGTACGGAGCCCCCGGTCGTCTCACGGACTATTGACCCTTACACCACTAATCCGCTGCCACCAACCAGGTCCTTCCCGGTAAAATCACTTCAGCCTCAGTCAGGTTCTCAATTAATAAAGAGTGTATTTTATTTCAGACACAAACAAACTTTTACGGCATTCCAAACATTGTTGCTCTTTACTTTCTTAGTCTTATTTTCCTCTCTCTATCTCTTCTACCTCCCCTCACTCAAGAACCCACTGCCCTAACTCTCTCTCTATTACCAGCTGCCTACCAACTGCTTCTCCAACTGCCTTTCCTAACTAGCCAACTCACTAAAACCAACCAACTACCCACCAACAGCTCCCAACAACAACTCAAAGCTCGGGCTAAGCCCTTTTATACACAGGTAGGCTCCACCTCCGGCTTTCCTATTGGTCTATATTTTTAACCCTATCTCTCCCCCCCTGTTCAAACATTTTCTAAATGAACAGGCAAACGCCACAACCATCAACTCTGGAGGTGAATGGCCCCCTCAAATATTTTATTGGGGAGGAGGCCGAAGGGACCGCAGCACCTTGGAGTTGGCTGCTGTGTCCCGTCCACAGCTAATATCAGATTCTGGCAGTGATCTGGAAACTAATAACAGCAGAAACAATCACCAAAATCAGTGACAGGTTTTTGAGAGGGGATGGGGATCAGGTACCCTTTTTATGTCCAAGTGCCTACATTCTCTTTTTCTCTCTTTCTTAGCCTAAGTGGCAGTTTCACATTTTCCTTTTTATCCAGATATTTCTACAACATGCCCATACATAAGCCCAAGGCACCACTTTAACTTGCTCCTGCTACTGTATCTTCCAGTCCCAGATCCAAACTGTCCCTGTCTACTTCTCCTAAAATTACTATGCGGCAAAATACCACAACGGTTGAATTTCTCTACAATTGAGGCAACTCGTGAGGCTGTTAATCTGTGGACCCTTTTTGAGTTTTGTAAATAGATGTTGTTGGTTGTCATTTTCAGGGCCTCTATCATTCTGACTGGTTTCCAGAGCCATAAAGTTATGGGCAGTTGCTTTGTCTCATTATCTCTTGGAAAAATACAGGGTCTGCCTTTTTTTTCCTTCTTCTTCTTATTGCTCCACTAACTTCTCCAAACATTCATTTCACTTTCAAGAAGACAGAGACAACTGAAACCATGCAGAACCTATATTAACAAAAACAAGAGAATTCCAGCAAAGTTCTAAGCGCTAAAATAAACAAAACCCAAATAGGTTCAACTGCTAGGATTTTATTTTCCCTTCTCATTTTTCAGTTTTATATTGAAGAGTTTAATAAGAAAAACAGAGGGGAAGGGGTAAAGACACGATTCCCGTGAAGTAACCCATTCAGACTAATCCTAGGAAAATACTTTTAAGAAGACAATGAGAGCTCTCTTGGATCAGACCAAAGGCCCACATACAGACATGAGGACAGCAGCATTCTGCCTATTAGTGCAGACCCTCCAAATGTCCCTGCTTTCCTGCTTTAGAGAAGCCACCCCAGTTTCTGAGTTGATACTGGAATGTACCATTTTTCTGTAGGATGTCCCTATTTTCACTGGAGGAATGTTGGAGGGTATGGAGTTATCCGACCCCCGAGCCATCTAAAGGCAATCCTGCATAGGGAAGGTTTTTAATGTTTAATGTTTCATTATGGTTTTATATATGTTGGAAGCTGCCCAGAGTGGCTGGGGTAGCCCAGTAAGATGTGTGGGGTATAAACAGTAAAATTATCATTATGGAATGGGATGTCCCTATTTTCATCGGAGAAATGTTGGAGGGTATGCTAGTGATTCCCAGTACCATCTGGTATTCAGTGACATACCGCCTTCAGTACTGGAGGAACTACAGAGCCATCACAGCTGTGGCAGTCAATGACAGCCTTATTCTTAAGGAGTCTGTCTAACCCCATTTTAAAGCTATCAGAGTTGATACATTCTGAGGTAGCAAACTCTGTGCACCGTATGAAGAAATACTTCTTTTTGTGTGTGCTGAATCTCCCAGCATTCATTGCATCCCCTCCGCCAACATTTCTCAGATGGGAATACATACATCCTATTCTACCCTCCAACATTTCTCTGGTGAAAATAGGGACATCAAAAAGCAGGAACTTCCAGGATCAGATCAGAAACTGGGACGGCTTCTGTAATTCTGGGACTGTCCCTGGAATATCTTGGAGAGTCTGTATGACCCAAGGATCAAAAACCTTTCCTTATGCACTTTCTCCACACACCATGTATAATTTTATGCACCATTAGGATGTCTCCTCTTACCTGACTTTATTCCTTAGCTAAAAAGCTCCAAATGTTGTAAACACAAAGGAATTCTTCCAGCCACTTGATCTTTTGGGTTGCCCTTTGACTGGCTCTACAATACCCTTTATGAAGGTTGGGGACACAGTACCCATGTATGCCCAGTTTTCCATAGATATGTATAAAAGTAATTTGATATTGGTGTTTGTCTTAAAGGTGTAGTGAATGGCCATATTGCCACTGTTGACCTCCTCCTTTTCCCTATTCCCACTGATGGCAGCTGAGGCAACAGCATGAATACAAATTGAATCTCTGCACCATCGTGAGGGCGAGTCTAGATGTAGAATGGCTCTCTGTATTGGGCTATATCCTCCCCATTGGTTTTCAGAGAGTTTAAAAATGAGCACTATGAGGGAAAAGCATATAGAGGAACAGGCCATCACAACTTTAAAGAGGCTGCACTAATTAATATTATCTGAGGAGATGGAAATCCATGTTCAGATCAGTTGCAGCACCATATCTGAGCTTCTTTCTTTCTTTTTTAAAGAGGGAAATGTATAATAACCCATGTGAATGATATTCTGGGCTGAGGGTACGCTATAATTTCAAAATAATTGCACATAAGCCTGGAATCTGAGCCGTGTATCTCTCTCAAAAGTGGAAATTTTATCCACTGCATGTGGACATTTATTAAAAATTAAACGGTGATAAATAATTCACAAGTCGCAAATCTGAATGAAGTTTCACAGTTTGGGAGGAATCTTAAGTAGCTTTTAATTATATGATTAACTGTTTCTTCCCCTCACCCCCCCCCACCAAGGACTGAAACCTCAGCTGCCTACCCAATTATCACATGGATGTGTTTGTACTGTATCCACCTTCGCGTGGAAGCTCAAATTCCACCTTCTCTCCGCTAAGGGCAAGCTCCCGACTATTCCTTGTAGCATATGGTAGCATTTTGTTTCATATTTCTATTTATAAATACTTTATTATTACTTACAAAACAAACTTGCACATTACACTGCAGCCTCGCTGGTTCCCAGCTATGCAATAACACTGAGCATTCTTGCATTGCGCTTGCCTCAGCAAAACGCCCAGGTACGGCAGCCATTACTATAATTATAGCCTTTTATTATATCTCCATGTGTTAATTATTAAAAAAATAAAACATGTTATAAAATCTTAATTCCTTATTATCTTTTTACAGCTAACAGCTAGAGGAGCGTAATGAACTTTTCATTTTCACTCCCAGCAATCTTATTGCATATTATAGCCGGAGCAAATATTATGCTTATGCTGAATGGACAATATTTGTCAGTTTATTCAGAAGGCTTTAAGTCTGTTGCAAAGGAAGATAGGTTTCAACCAGGAACATGGCCTGCTATGATGCTATGAAGGCCCTAGGAGCTCATCCAGTGTGACCGGTTTCCACATATATCAGTTCCTTCCTAAGTCACACAGAGCCAAGGAAGACATTTTAAAACAACAAATGCTACAGCCCTTCCTGAAAAGTACAACATATGACTGCAGGGGGAGGAATGGTACATTTGAAAACACATTCTCTTCACATAGGAAGAAAAAAAATGTCAAGGAGAAGACATTTTTCCACACTCTACATGCACAGTACATAGAAGTACAGTGGTACCTCAGGTTAAGTACTTAATTCGTTCCGGAGGTCCGTTCTTAAACTGAAACTGTTCTTAACCTGAAGCACCACTTTAGCTAATGGGGCCTCCTGCAGCTGCCACGCCGCCGGAGCACGATTTCTGTTCTCATCCTGAAGCAATGTTCTTAACCCAAGGTACTATTTCTGGGTTAGCGGAGTCTGTAACCTGAAGCGTATGTACCCTGAAGTGAATGTAACCCGAGGTACCACTGTACAGTGGATGCTCAGGTTGCGAACATGATCCGTGTGGGATGCACGTTCGCAACCCGCACTGTCCGCAACCCACAGTGCCCATACCCGTCTGTGCATGTGCGGGTTGCGACTCGGCACGTCTGCGTCTGCGCAAAGTGCGATTTAGCGCTTCTGCGCATGCGTGACTGCTGAAACCCGGAAGTAACCCATTCTGGTACTTCCTGGTTTCGACGGTCCGCAACCTGAAAAAACACAACCTGAAGCATCTGTAACCCGAGGTATGACTGTAGTCATAATGTCAAATATGGAGTTCCCCCTCAAGTATCAAATGAAACAGGCTCAGGTTGGCTGTACTGTTTGCGGGGAGCTGAATGTGAAGTATAGTTTCAGCCTCACAGAACAGCCAGATACTATTCCCCCCCCCCCCACACACACAAGCACAGAATAGAATAAAAGTTGCAGAGCTCCACTCAAAGAGGGAGGAAACAAGGAACAGTGAAGCAGTACCATACCACTTTAAAGAGTCATGGCTTCCCCCAAAGAATCCTGGGAGCTGTAGTTTGTTAAGGGTGCTGAGAGTTTTTAGGAGCCCCCCCTTCCCCTCACAGAGCTACCATCCCTAGAGTTCCCTGGGAAGAGGAGAGACTGTTAAACCACTCTTTGACAGGGCTAGAGGTCTCCTAACAATTCTAAGCACTCTTTTTTTTAAAAAAAAACTTTTTAAAAAAACTACAGCTCCCAGGATCCTTGGGGGGAAGCCATGACTATTTAAAGGTGTACTGCACTTCTTGAAATGTACAGTTCCTTCACCATCCTTAGAGCAGACCCAATGAAACCAGAACTTTCTTTCATTTCAATGGGTCTGCTCTATGCAAGTTTGGATCAACTCATAGTCAGGCTGAACTGAGACTTTCCCTGTGCCTTACGGTCCTCTGTGGTGCTCTGAGCACATCAGTGGAAGAACAGGGTAGAAAATCATTAAGCAGCAGCATTGTCATTATCATTCCTGGAAGAAGCTGCTTTGCTGATGTAACAGGTACCAGCTGGACGGCAGTGCAGATGCACCATCAGGAGAATCAGATTGGTTCTGCTGGTGCAACCATGCAGCCCAGGCCTCTCTACCGCCTCACCTCTCCTCCTCGAGTGACCAAGTGGCATGTATGGCCACTAACTGGTGATGGACAAGAGTCCTGCTCTCCCTTCTTGTGGTTCTTTTTTCTTTCTTCTCCAAATAGACGTGTATCCTGTACAACACAGACCCTCCAAGTGTCCCTATTTTCCAAAGACGGTCCCAGATTTACAGAAGCCGTTCCAGTTTCTGATTTGATTTCAAAATGTCCCACTTTTCCTTAGGACGTCCCTATTTTCATCAGAGAAATGTTGGAGGGCAAGGATTTATGCGGCCCTGGAGCCAAGTTTCTATGCAACCTTTAGAAGGCACCTGAAGGCAGCCCTGTATAGTTTTATCTTGTTTTTATATACGTTGGAAGCCGCCCAGATGGGCAACTCAGTCAGATGGGTGGGATATAAATAAAAAAAGTGTTGTTGTTGTTGTTGAATAGGACACCCCTATTTTCATTGGAGAAATGTTGGAGGGTATGAAAATATAGGCATGGCCTTTGTCAAGTAGAGCACATGAACTCTTCGCTGGGAGTGAGTCCCACTGAAAATAATGGGGCTTCTAAGCAGAATTGTGTTGTCAGTAGCTTTGTATACAATGCTATTGAACTACCAACCTTACTGTATGCTTGTGAAACATGGACCACTTATAAACACCATCTCCAGCTCCCTGAAAGATTCCATCAACAGTGTCTCTGAAAAATTTTATACATCACTTGGGAAGACAGACGAACTAATACTAGTGTACTGGAAGAAGCAAAGATCACCAGTGTTGAAGCAATGATTCTTCAACATCAACTTCGTTGGACTGGACATGTTGTGTGGGTGCCTGATTATCACCTTCCAAAGCAACTACTCTATTCCGAACTTATAAATGGAATGCATAATGATGGTAGTCAACAAAAGAGGTTGAAAGACTGTCTCAAGGCAATTTTTTAAAAAATGTACTATAAACACCAACAATTGGAAAACCCATGCAAGTGCTCCATTTGGAAAACAGCCTTTACCAAAGGTGCCATAGGCTTTGAAGACACTCGAACTCAGGACCCAAGGGAGAAATGTGCTAAGAGAAAGGCATGATTGGCAAATCCACACCATGATCAACTCCCACCTGGAAACCAATGTTCCCACTGTGGAAGGACGTGTGGATCCAAAATTGGCCTCCATAGTCACTTACAGACTCATTATTAAAACCATGTTTATGGAAGACAATCTTACTTGGCTATGAGTGATTGCCGAAGAAGAAGAAGAAGAAGAAGAAGAAGAAGAAGAAGAAGAAGAAGAAGATACAAAGTTCCTTTGGTTGCAACAGCACAAGCTTTTCTTTTCTTTTTACCGAGGATTGCTGAAGCAACTCCATAGGACCAGGTTATTCACATCCATTAACATATTGGAGTTAATGACCCCCTCTTGCTGTAGTTTAAGCTCCAGAGACTTTAGCCGAAAGAGTTTGTAGCATGAAGAGCATCGTCCTCTAGAAGAACAGATTGTGGTGTAAACAGCTTGTGATGTATATGGTCTTCTGCCAAAGTGGGAGTCATTGCTTGCCCCCATGTTCTTGTTTGCGTGACCCTCCGCACAAGAATGAAGATATATAGCATTCTGTCTCCCTCGCCAGGTGGGAAGCAGGTGGTGTGCCTCGGCCATATGGGGTGACAGCAGCATCTCTCAATTAATACTTGAAAATGAATAAATAGAATGTTTTAATAAATGTTTCAGTAGTTCTAATAGAAAGAAAAAAAGGCTTTAAGAAGCTATTATGTCTGGGGCTCTTTTGTTACAGCGGAATTGAAATGACTTCCTTCCATTTGTATTTGTTTTCATGAGCGTTAAGAAGCGCTTTCTGCTCCCCCTGTTATTCAGCCTTCATGACAAACATATTCACACTGTTTTTGGCACTGTTCTCGGAGTCCTCTTCCTCCTTCTTTGCTGTCATGCTCCTCAGCTTCATTTGCCCACGCTTCAAGTTAATCCAATTGGCCTGACACATTTTGTCCATAGCATGGCAACGTTACTACATGGAAGATATATCACAGATCTTCATCAACAAAATCATGGTTGCTGCCACGGCCGGAAGGAATTCTTGTGGAAATTGAAGTAAGGCCCAAAACATGTTGCTGTTTGAGGTGGAGCAACAAATGGCACACATACAGAGAGGGAGTGGGGCTTCCACAAATAATCCTGGGAACTGTAGTTTGCAAAGGATGCAGAAAGTTGTCAGGAAATTCCTTTTCCCCTCAGAGAGCTGCAATTCCCAGAGTTACCTGGGAAGAGGAATTGATTGTTAAACCACTCTGAGGCTTGAAGCTCTGTGAGGTAAATAGAAGTCTCCTAACAACTCTCGGCACCTTTAACAAACCAGTGTTCGCAGGGTGCTTTGGGAGATGCCATCACTGTTGAAGTGTATGAATGATTTACATCTACTGTGTGGTTTTGGCCTCAGTTTCTAATTTTTCCAGTCTTAAGTTGTTTTCCACATTTCCACATTGATTTACATTTTTTCAAAGTCCTTCTGAAAATTCTTATTTTATTTATTATTTGTTTATTTTATTTATTATTACATTTGTATACTGCCCTATACCCGCAAGCCTCAGGGCAGTTCATCAACATTTAAGTGCAAATTTCTCCTAAAATATGCATTTATGTATCCAATTTTGTATACTATACACATTTTTTGCAATGAAATTTCCCCTAAGGTAATACATATTTGTGTTGTTGTTATTTGTATACTGCCCTATATGCACAGGTCTCTGGGCAGCTCACAAGATTAATTAATTAATATATGAACATTATGTGAATATTAATATATCCTGCTGCTTCCCTTCTCCCCAGCCTCCAGTGCAATTGAAGCTGAAAGAGCAGCACCAGTGAGAGGTGTGCAGTGGCAGCAAAGCAGGAAGGTTGCTGGGCAGATGCCCTGGCTTGTCCTGCCTGTTCCTCTGAGGCTCACCTGCCTCCCTCCACTTGCCTGCCTGGGCCATCTGCCTGCTGTTCTGTGGTCATGCTGCAGTTCACATGACCGTCTATTGTCAGCCATGAAAACTGCAGCGTGACAACATCCTTACATTTACATGTATATAGGAGGAAAACTGTGGCCCTGGTATAAATCCATTACTCACAACTCATGTCTTCATGGGTGTGGCAGTAAACACTGGAGTGACCTCCAGCAAACACAGCTGCTGCCTAAAATGGAAAATAGGTCTGGGACTCCTTAAACTGTCCCAAGAATTCCCTCCCTGATTTGTATATCAGTAATATACATGCGTGAATCCTTGTGATGCATTTTTGTGTGGGTCAGGGAAAGGACAAAAGTAGTTTGAAAGAAAAGTAGGGAACAATATAAAATATTATTATTATTAAATAAACACACATTTTTGTATCAATTTCCCCACTGAATGAGTCATGATGGATGCAATAAAATGGCAGGGGGCAGCCTGAAGATGTAATGTGAGAGAGGGAAAATTGCTTAGGGAGTATCTGAGATATCACTAGTTGCTAACTCAGAAGCTCCTCTGTTTAGTGTCTAACAAGATATCCTGGTTTGCTCTAACAAGTACTCTGTAGAAACCACCATACCTGTATCTACAGGAGCCTCGTCTCATATAGGTCATTTAAAACGGAACTTGGCAAAGGATTGAAACAATAATCTTTTTTAAAAATGCCACAGGGAATATTGCTATATTAGCAAAGAAATGCACTAAATGACCTATAAGGGATTTTCCATCTCTAACTTCTGTTACTAGAGCTGTATTGTTGCTTTATAATGTAGTTTTCAAGTACAATCTGGTCCCTATAGAAAAATAATTAATGGAAACAAGTATGAGCTCTGGAGCAATATGTTATTGTTAACATTAATCTTCAAGTGAAAGGAAAACAGTATTAGCTTGTTTGTAAAGAAAATCTTTTAAAAAGGAAAAGAAAATTTAAAGCCACATGTCTTAAAAATGAATTTTCAAGGTAACCCCCTACTGTGGTGTTAATAAAATGGGGTGCCTGGGAAGAAGTGCCCTCTTTTCCTTGCAGAGAATGTTAACAGTGGGTGAAACCAATAAGATGGTGAGAGAAGAGGGCTGAACCAGATGGTACAGCCCTAGCCGTAACCAGAGAAAAATTTATTTGTTTATTTTTATTTCAGAAGATTTCCATTCTGCTTGACTGTAAGCAAAACAAAGCCTCCATGTAGTTTACAAAAAGGAAGGAGGAACCATTTGTACTGTATCCTTTCATGGCACACCAACCCAATATGATGGGACTCGCAGAAGATTGCAGCTTCTTTTTCCATTACTAGAGAAGCTGTAAGACGAGGTTGGTTTCCATGCCCCCTGTCCTCCCACAGGACACTGCTTACATCAGTCATTTGCACAAGTGAGCAAGCGGCAGTAATGTCTACATGATCACAACGATGGTGCTGCATTTTGGCAGCAACTGATATGACCCAGCCTTCAGGGAGGAACGGAGCCAAAGTCTCACTTGGGGACAGGACTGCAGCTGTTTCTGAATGCAGAAGGCCCCAATTTCAATTCCTGGCATCTAAACAGGAGCAGTGCCTGAAACCCTGGAGATTTTTTTGCTAGTCAGAGTAGACAGTTGTGAGGTAGGTAGAACATTGGTCTGACTTGCTAGGAGTTCCTATGTTTGTAAGTTATTGGTTCATGTGTTCTGGCTTCAGAGTTGTCAGCAATCCTGGGTTTGTTTCTTTAAAACACAATCCTGGCCCCCACTCAGAAAGACATTTACAGGAAGAAGTGTGCTTTTGATCCAAAACATCAAGAGAAGGAACAGAAGAAGGGGGAGGCTCTCAATAATTTAAGGCAGTCTCCTCATTTGATAACCATTCTCTCTCTAATCTCTTGAACTTCAGGACCAGAGAGTTTGAGCAAGGCGCTGGCACCAAGTCAGGAAATGAGACATCTGCAGTGGGGGGGGGGGCAGGGGCTGGAATCCAGAAGGCAGACTATTAACCAAGTCATATTTTCCATAGAAACTGGTTTCTCTCCTCTTCCGGAATTGCAGAATTTAGGGGGGGGGGTGGCATTAAGCTGCTACGACATGTCTCTGCCTACAAGGAATGTGCACACTGCTCAGAAAGAAATTTGACCATTGTTAATACATAGTTCTCTTTCAATCGTACTGGGAAACTAGAAATGCCAGGATCCCATTAAAAACTGTTTCAGGACAACAGCAAGAGAAACAGGATCAAAAATGCCTCTTTGCAAAAATCCCCCCCCCCCAAAAAAAAACCCCATCATACCAAACCTATTTGCACCCTTCTTAAATTTCCCCCTGTCTCTTCTGAGGCCAGGTAACCTCTTTTTTCCCTTCTCCATGGGCATGCTTAACTGATTCAGTAAGTAATAGAGGCCACCTGCTTTAAAAGTCTGCTGTGCTAAGAATCTCCATCTGCCTTCTCACAAAACCTGGTAAACCCGGGAGACAGGATTTCTCATTATCTCTTCAGAGCTTTTCTGTTCCAGATTCCACATACAAAAAAAGTATTCAGAATTAGGGTATCTCCAAAAAGTGAGGGTGTTTCTTTGTTTCCTCCTTCAGAGTCAGCACTGGATTTCCAGACCATCACCCGAGTGACTCAGGATCCCAGCAGAAGCACATCCCTCTGTATGAGGGTGAAGTCTCCTGAATCAAAAGTAGTCCACCAGCAACTTTCTTCCCGATCGTAATTTTCCTCTCTTTTTTTCATTCCTATTAAGCTGCATGACATCCTTGTAGCTACAGCTTGAATAAAAGAAGTGTTATTCTCGTTTTCAACATGACCTAGCAGCTAGGGGGGGAAACGGTTCCAGCCTCCAAGGAATGGCAGCTATTCAGTACTGATCAGTAGCACCTTTATGGGCGAGGGTGTGAGAACAGATAACATTTCACAAGCATCTTTCAGAGACAGAGAGCAAGGCAGAGCAACTATATCCCTGGTTTAACAACACATTTCCTTGATGGAGTGTGTAAGAACCATATTAAAATACTGTTGCATTATATTTGACTCGTGCTGATCCTAAGCATGCTAGCCACAAACTATATGGGCCACTGGATCATTCTAAAAGAAGGCACAGGATCGAAGAGTCAAATGCACCTTTCTATATCACAGAGGCAGAAATTCCAAATTGGCATGGCTTTCTTCCCTAGGCAGGAAACTGCCACTAGCATACGGACAATGGGTGGTTTTCTGGCAATACGCCTCTTGTTTCTGAAGCTCCTACAATAATCTTCAAGGAGATCAGAAGGCTGAAGGTGGATTGACTGTTGTCCTTGGGCTACTGGCTGCCAGTTGCCACCCCAGACATTCAGGCATATCAAATCCTGCCCATTGTGTTATTTCCAATTAAACACAATTAGAGGCGAAGCCTGAGAAATCTATTCACGGGTTCCTGGCATCTCAGCATGCGGATCTCAGATCAGTGAACCAAAGCGACCTGATTACAGTCCAGCATCACAAAATCACGAATGAGGAACTGATAGTCACTGGGTTCAATCCAGGCTTTTTCTTCAGCAAATGGAAGGGTGCTTTCCATTTGTGGAGGGAACCAGGAACCAACACAGTCTCACTGGTAGAGGATGGTGTGGTGATTTTGATCAGCTCCCTCTTTCCCCCTTCGGCCCATAGCACTACCTACAGAAAGTTCTCCAACCTTCTGATGCGGCATTTTGGGGTGGGATGTGGAAGACAGGGAGCTGCAGAACTCCTTGGATCAGTACCCAATATCATTTGAATGCATGTTCATGTTAATTTATCTGCTTTATATGCAGGGACATGTTTTATTTTATTCATAAAACTTTGCGCAAGACTGAAATGCACCTCAGACATTAAAGAATGAAACTCTGCAATACAGACGCAGAGATGACAGGCATACGAAGACAAAGAAAGGAAAGCTATTTTACATATAAAGAAAGGAATGGAACTAAAATGACTTCAGACATGTCTGTTTCTATTTCATAACGTTTGTCCTGGAGCTTTAGAAGAAGAAGATGAAGAAGAAACTATTACAGAAAGGGGCCATCGAAGAAGAGCAAACCTTGTAACCTTTGAGGCCTCAGATTCCTAGCAGAAAGCCCTGCACTGAGATTGTGTTTTAATGAAAAACAAGCACTGGGGGTATTAAACACACCCAGCATCCCAATACGGACTCCACATGTATCTCTCTTTAACATTGACATTTCCTGAATTAAATCTTCCCCGCAGCAAAGAAATCGGGATGGAGAGGGGAGCTGTGAGGAGCTTTCAGCAAGGCTTCACAGCTGGCTCCGAATGAGTTGCAAGAATGACACGTTCCTAAAGAATGTTTGACGAGGTGAGGTGGAAAGGAGGTGGAAGAGTGAAGTCAAATGTGCACTGCTGCCTTTTCTTTCCAAAGCAGAGCCAATGTTTTCTCTGCCAGAGCACCTGCCTAGATGCCAAGGGTCACATGGCTTGGGGGCAGCGCAACTCCCACCATGTCCTGAACCCACATGAGCTTAAGCTCTGGTGGGGGCAATGGTGAACATGCAAGCCCCACCTTCCAACGTTCCCACATGTAATCAACCCCCATGTGTGTTTACTCCAACCAGGGATGGGGGGGGGGATTTGAGTAAGTTTGCTTTGGGGGGGCAAGCCTCTGAAACAGACACTTTCTGACACGAACTGAAACACAGAGTTCATCCTTCAAGCTGCACACATAAGGGCAGCTAGGACTGGAACAATGAGAAACTGGGAGAACCAAAATTGATAAGATTAATCCATCCCTGACACCAACCTTCCCATACTGAGTTGGGAATGTCTTCAAGGGGCTTTTGCTTGTGTTTGGCTGAACATCAGTAGAAAGCCTGCACCATTTTATTGGAGTCCTTTGCCGCATGGAGGGCTCTCTTTGTGTCCAAGCAATCATGAAGCCACTCAGTGTGGGAAGGTCAGGGGGGAGTGGGTAAGACCAATGCATATAGGAACCATTGTATGTTCCCCTGCCCTCCTTCACAGCTTGAACATTTCTGAGTTCAGGCGAAAGCCTGAATACACCTACAGACACCACTCTTACTGCAAAAAATGGAAGCCAGTTAAGAAATCTTCTTTTCATTTTAAACTGTTTTGCAATAACAGTCACGCAATGATGTCATGTCACCACCAAAGGATGGCTCTTGGAATGCTTTCTCTAGATGCACACATGTGAACAGTGTTCGGTCACCCACACAGTTTACTAACAGTTAATAACCTATCACCCGATGACACCTCAAAAGCAATGTGCTGACATGGAGTCATATCACACCCTGAACTACCAGTCGCCAAGGGCAGATTGATTGGGTTTTTAAAAAGCAATTGATATGCATGCATGTATGAACCAGTCCTTAGTGTGTCCTTTTCACATTTCTTTGACTGACCCAGAAATTAAAATGCATGTTAGATAAAGAGAGAGAAAATGGGTTTTTTTGTGGAGGGGGTGTTTGCTGCTGATATGAATTGATATAAAAACCAAGGGGATATCTCTTTAGCTTAGCACACAAATGTGGGAGAGCTGGACTGGTACATTATGCTGCTTCATAGTGGATGTATCCAAAAGATTCCCACATGGCTATTCAAATACTACACTGCTCATGATTTTCCCAATGCAACAATTAAGCCCTGAAAAATACAATATTTGACGCAAGCCCTGGCAAGAATAATGAGTTGAAATGAGAATAATGAGCTATGTTAGAGGCTATTTTTGAGGAATGGTATGGTAGGAGAGGGACTGTGGCACAGCAGTCGAGTGCTTGCTTTGCATGCAAAGGATCCCTGATTTAATTCCAACTACCTCTAGGTAGGGCTGGGGAAAGACTCTTACCTGAAGCCCTGGAGAATCATCAATGTCAACATTACTGACCTTGTTGGCCAGTGACTTAGTCTAAGTTAATATCTCTTTTCTCCAATAGCCACTTCAATAGCCACAAAGAATTACTGAAGGCAATAGTCGGAGTGTCTGCTCTCCTCCACTCCCCAAAAATAAGCAGAGGAAGGGTCTTAATTTTTATGCATAATTCTTGTATTTACTTATCCACTCCCCCCTCCCTTTTTCTAATTCTTCAACACAGTTCACTCAAGCCTTGGAAATATATTCACTTGATGAACGGCAGTGTAAAAAGGCACAGCTTCCTCCTTCCTCCTCAGCCAGAGCGAACATTTATTCAACTAGGCAACCCTTGCTGGCTTGACGTTTTATCAAACGGTCACAGCATAGCAAATGGCAGTGTGCAATATGAATGATTAAACCTTTCTAATTATTTCAGGGTTTACCATATCCTGCCCATCTAAGCCTGCTTTAATTGAAGGACAAAAAAGATCTCTAGTTGATAATATATAGTCTTCAATTGGCAGATAATTATCATACTCCGTTCTGGGGAGAGTTCTTTGTAAATCTCAGCATATGTCTTTATGTTAAACAATTAAACTACATCTGGATACCGAGAGCAGATCAGCTCATCCCTTGGTGGGCTATGTAAAGAAATGGATTCATTGGTCGGACGACCCAAAAAAGAAGAAAGAGAGAGAGAGAGAGAGAGAGAGAGAGAGAGAGAGAGAGTTATAACCTTGGATGGAAGAGAATTTGGAGATTAAAAAATGAGCAGGTGTTTGGAAGCAAATTCCCATAATGAAATACGTAGTTTTAAACTGGCAAGGGCATTTAAGCAATAATGAGGAGATGTCATACATTTTATGCAAAAGCACCGGAGGGAAAGACTTTGCTACATGAAATCATAGGCGCACTGAGATTCTCCAAACTTAAGCATGTAGCCTCAGGGCCTCTGCATTCAGCATAGTTTCCCCTGGAAGTTCAGTGGCCCTGGAACTGGAAGGAAATACTTAGGACTTGTACAGGGGGAAGACGCTGCTGTTTTCGAAAGTCACTTTTGAGTTGCAAGGCTTATATCTGCCTCCTCTTTGGGTTGGAATAAGTGAGGTTACCTGTGCTCAGGCTGGAGATTGCTACTGCTGGCGATGCTCCACCCATACCTTCCTAATCTTGTTAGAATAATGAATAGCTTGGACATCTACCAGACAGTTAATAATAATAATAATAATAATAATAATAATAATTTATTATTTATACCTCGTCCATCTGCCTGGGCTTCCCCAGCCACATGCCCACCAAGTGTCCCAATTTTGCAGGGACAGCCCCAGAATTACAAAAGCCATCCCAGATATGATCCTGAAATGCCCCTAATTTCGTCCACCATTGCTGCTGCCTAGCTCAAGGCAGAAGATGAGCTGTCACTTGTCCTGAGTGACAGCGGCAGTGGAGGTGGCAGAGAGGGAGCATTGCAGTATCATTTTACATGAGCATATCATCCCAGTTATCTTTATAATTTCCATCTGTTCCCATATCTTTCCAACCAGTTTCTCAGCATCCAACTCTGCTTCCAAAGTTTAGTGAACAGTATCCTTGCTATACAGTAGTTAACAGATACAATACCTTTGTTTGATGCATTTTGATATTCCAATTACTTTGGAAGGCATAATCAAGACTCTGCATTTATCTGAACCTAGGACGTTCCTTTAATCCTTGTTATTACCATTTGCCACTATGCTTTAGCCCTCTTACAACCCTTTGTTCTCATGGCATATCCAACATTTTTCGTTTCCTATTTTATTTATCTTTTTATTCTTCAGTGGGGTCCAGTACTGTCATTTTTATGCAGTTCTCCTTGCATTACACTGCTGTCAAAAAGTTTGAACCCTTCTTGAATAAGAAATCCCACCCTTCCCTTTGTATCTCATATTGCATACTTTTGTTCCATTTTATCTTATAATTATACACTGTTTTACTGTGTTCCTCCCTCCCCTGCAATAGTTCCGTAGATTTATGAAATCTTCCGTTTTGGGGTTTTTTCCCTGTAACAACATCTCAAACTCTGCCTTCTCTTCCCAAAACTCTTGATTATTTATCACTTTATTCACAAAGGATCTAATTTGTAGCAATTGATAAATAGATGGCACTTTCTACATTTTTTCTTTCACGTTCTCAAAGGTTTGTATACCCTTCCAATCCTGAAAGCATTCTAGCTTATTTTCTTTCCACAGTTGGAAATTTCCCAATCTTCCCTCTGAGTTAAGTCTTTCATCGTCTGCAACAAAGCTAACAGGAAGGTTTTGGGCTGATAAAACTTCCTTATAACAGTTCCAGGTTTCCAAACAGATGTTTATTTCACACATTATCTTTTCCCATTCTGCCACCACCACTTTCGATCTAGGTACTAACCAAGTCTGTTTCTTTCCCCCCAAAATGAATGGTTTTTACTTAAGGGTTCAGAAAGACAGCAAGCAGTTTCTAAGAAAATTATTTTAGGGGGGCGGGGACTGATTTTGCAATCAAGTGGTTACCCATAGGAGCAAATTAAGAAACAAACAGATGCATTCAGCTGTATCTATTCTAGACAGTTAGGTTTCTGGGTCTGAACCAATTCTGAAATGTAAATAAAGTTTTGGGGAGCACATTCATTTTTATGATGTTTATTTTCTCAAGCAGTTAACCAGACACTTGTATAGGTTCCTTCCTATTTGCCCAGACATTGTAGATGACATTGTATTTGGATTTCCCCCCTACTCTGCTCTTTCATTTTAAAAATTGCCTCTTTTTCTGCATATATTGTCGTGCATATTTATTGGTTTTTATATTGAGTGATATCCCGCTAAGTCAGCTGTTCTCAACCTGTGGGTCCCCAGATGTTGTTGGACTACAACTTCCATCACCCCTGAGCTCTGGCCTTGCTAGCTAGGGGTGATGGGAGTTGTAGTTCAACAACATCTGGGGACCCACAGGTTGAGAAAGGCTGCACTAAGTTATACTCACTGGAGTTGGCCTGCCGAAATCAATGCATGTACATCCATAGATCTCAATGCGTCTACTCTGAGTTTGGCTTATGTTGGATTACTACCCATTAAATGTATATGCTACAGGAACAGTTTCCCCAAATCCTTAAGAAATACTTTTTAAAAATAAAGATTTCTGCTCTAAACTAGTCTATGAGCTGATACACAGAGGCATGTTCAGCACTTGATGGCTGAAGAAGAAAAAATAGTGACTCACTATTTTGTCAGTGAATCACCACTGATCAAATACAATAAACAGAACTTTCTTATTATCTTGTGTCAACTCAGCCACAATGCTTTTCCATGTTTGTCACCCACAGATTTAGCTGCATATGATTCAAGTCCTGAATTATCAAGGAACGAAGAAAGGTCATAGGTGTAAACATTTGAACTTGCCTGTTCCCTAAAGAGCATTTGGATACTCCTCACTGTCCGACTCTGTTGGAAGAATATAAAAGAGGCATTTCTCATCTGAGAAGAGACAGGTGCTTTTTTTAAAGAGTTTCAGATCTAATGAAGTACATCAGAAAGAAGACAATAAATAAGGGAAAGAATGGAATGACAGTGTGACAGGGGAAAGGAAGGAAGGGACCTATGTGGAATAAATGAAAAATGTTTTTGAGCAGGTTTTAATTCACACATTTGGGAGAAAAGAATATCACATCAGCATTGTATGTTGTTAATATAATAATGCTGGCAGTAAATGATGGAATACCTTGGAGACAGAAAAGGCAGCAACACAACAATAGATGTTTTAAAAATACTCAGAATGCATTGTTGTTGCCAGTGTTTGGTAGCGTTTCATACTATTTTAGTAATACCGAACGGTACAGAATATATCATTATGGTCCCCTGAAGATCTCTCTAACCAGTCTTGAACCTAGTGTTAAAGTAATGAACCATTTTCTGTATTTAGAATACAAGCCCATTTGTTCATGTAGTAAGTACCACATAAGATGAGGTGTGTGTTTTTCCCCCTTTTAAATGTATATTTAAAAAGAAGAGGAGGGGAAGGAAGTTGAATTCTATAAACATGAACAGACAGGCAAAATGGTTTCAAAAAGTTTGGTAGGGGGAAAATCGGCAATAACTGCTGTTGATGTTTTGCATGCTGTGAAATGTGTAAGAACACAGATATTTCTTTAAAGATCAAGAGAAGAGAAAAGATGTGCAACAAAAGCAGAGAGATAAGGAATTTGAGTATTTAAAAGGCAGAGGAGAGAGGGAGGGGGGAGCATACAGGCAGAGAAGCAACCAAACCATTTTGATGGCCACACCCACCCACCTCGCATGCAGCTACTTGCTCACTGAACACAAGCCCCTAAATTCCCCCAAGACTTCAGCAATATATTTGCTGGGATAGACCGGAGGGAGGTGTCTCTAAGGCTGTTCCCTATGCAATTTGACCTCAGTCTGTGGACACAGGGTTGCCATACGTCCAGGAAAACCCGGACATGTCCTCTTTTGAGGATCCAGCAGATATTTACATTTAAAAGGATTTTAAAGGATTTTAAAAAGGGGTTTTGGAGTTTATATTATTTTATTGGGGGGGCTTGGGGGGCTCACAAATGCTTGGGAAGGCACTGTGCCCTGGAGGTGGAAGCGCTGCAGCAAAGCGAAGCTCTGATAGCAGCTGGGATCCTGCCTCCACTCGGGCTGGCAGCAGCTCAGGCTCGGGCAGCTTGGGCTGTTCCGCATGATGCGGCCACTGCCAGCCCAAGCTGGGGAAATAGGCATGCCAATGGCCATGCACCTCTTTCCCCAGCTTGGGCTGGCAGCTGCTTGGGCTGTGCTCTTTTTTGCTCTTCAGGCTGTTGGCATGCAGCCAAGGAAACGGGGGCAATTGGCAGGCCCCCAGCTGGCTCCAGCTCACCGGCCGGTGTGCCGGACGAACTCCAGTCCTTGGTGCAGCATGAATCTGCGACCCGAGCTTCAGAAGCTAGGGCACACTACTCAGCAGAGTAAAAGCTACACAACAGAAGTGGCAGGAGAGGCCGTGTGAGCATATTTACAAGCAGTTTATTCAGCGTACATCAGGACAAAAGGAAACATGTCTGATCTCCTTCATGTCCAAAGCAAGACGGCTAAAGCAAAAGCTATACACAAACGGAAGTTCCCAGCAAGCTGTGCTGGAGTGTAAACAGGCATGTGACATGCAACAATCCACACGTCTGTTCTTAAGGTGGAACGGAATATCCCAACAATGGCAACCCTACCATTGCTGAAAACTGCAGGAGGGGAGAGTACGTTGCACTCAGATCCTGTTTATTAGCTTCCTGTTTATTAGTTTAAAAGCTTGGCTACTTTGTGAACAGGGTCCTAGATTTGATGGGCAACCGGCCTGATCCAGGAGGCTACACAAGTTTTGGGAAAGTCATGCTGTATCATTTCCAATCAGTGCATATACCTGAAATCCCATAATTTATTTCCTTACATTGCATTATAGCCCCAACAGACAGTGGTAATGTGGTACTGCCGGGGAAGCATGCAGAACAACTTTTAAAGCAGAATAAATCTACCACCAATGCACTATTATTGCATTAAGGACCTGTTACAGAATATACCTGAAATAAAACACCAGTCTGGAGGGGTCCTGCCAGGCCTCAGAGCACCAATAGTGGTTTGGTGTGGCATGGGCTCATGGCAGTGGCTGGTGGAGTGCACTTGTTCTAGCCTTGTGAGCCCATGGGAGCTCTGGTAGTGTAGTGCAGTGGGGAGGGTGTGTTTGTTCCAAGGCCCCTCTCAATCTACCACTTGAGCCAAAAGGCCCAGCTTGACACTTGGTAGGACCAGCCCTGGTGGGGAAAGATGAACAATGTTGTTCTAGGCTGTCAGCAAATGTCAAAGCCAAGATGTAGACAAAGGGTATCTTAATTTGAGCAGAATACATGCAATAAGAATTTAGGGGGGAATAATAAGGTGCATATCATGTTCTCCTGGTGGACTAGCTCCTACTATTTTTATTTAGTATGGTGATATTCAGAATCCGATCCAACAGCTCCTACAATGAGTCATTAAAATTGTATAGCAAAATATTCCCTGGCAAGCAATTTTTTTTAGATTCACAAATCAATAATCTAATAAACCATAATGGCTTCTTCAACCCTAAGCCATTATTATCCTTTGTCAAACTCCATGCGCTATTAATCTAAGATACTCACTGCAGCCATTATGTCTACAGTGCCAGTGAATGGTGAGAGAATTTTCGATACTGAGAGGGGTGGACTCCATACTATGTTTTTGAGATGTGAACTCCACAGAGCAGCAGCAACTATGGTCACCAAAATAAAAGCTCTCCTGGTTTTATTTCAGGAAAACACAGTCTAAAAACCCAGTCCACAGTTTCATATTTGAAAAGTAAAATACAGCAATTCAACTCACCTTTTATTAAATGATTACAATAATTCCAGCTCATCTAGCACTTTCTTTAGCATTACAGAACCTCATTATCCATCAATATAGGTTAAACATTTGCAAAAACTGTTTCAATAATTAAAGCCTGCAGAGACTCGAGTATAATAAAGATTCAAAAGGAAAAAAAGTGCACTTTGAACTCACTCAAAGAACTCACAAACATAATGGATTATTTTCATGTTTTGGATATAAAATTAACTTTCCATCTTAATACACGGTTTGCCAAATTTTAGCTCGGGGTGATGTTTTACAACTAAGTTATAAAACTCTTGACTATGCCAAAGGGAATTATAATGGAAATGCTCACAGACATTTGGATGGTGCTTCTATTATGTTTTCAATGGTAACCAATATTCCAAAAATGCAAAGCAAATCATGTTTACTAAACTACCAAAGGCAAAGCTATGGGCACTTTTGGCAGAACCAAAATTCTGCCTAAAGCAAAATGTGAACAAATTTGGGGGTTCTTTCTGAGGGAATGTTTCCGAGAAATTTCATGAAAAACCAAAGGTGTTTTGGATCGGATGACTGACCATCTGAGACAGAGGTTTCAACCATTCCCTATGGCTAGTAATAGGCAATTCCTAAGAAATTGGCTCAAAGTGACTAGTTTCGATGTGTATATGACATCTATGTGTGCAGGAGATCAAATGTGGGGGAAGCTTCCTCGTGGAGAATGGGATGTCCCTATTTTCATCTGAAAAATGTTGGAAATGTATGGGGCCTTATTTCTGTTAAAAGCCCATCCCATCATGAATACTCAGGAAGAATATTCGGGGAGAATATTCAGAAAGAATATTCGGGGAGAATATTGCCCTAAAAGGTCAATTCAGTCAGGGCTGTCCTACAATGCTTCCCCAAATGTTCATGGTAGGAGTGAATCTATTTCTAAACGGTATCACTTCCACACGTTTGCCCAAAATTCTGTTATGTGGCATTCTCAGATTAACCTGCAAACGTGAAAGAAGTCTCCAGACAAGGACACCAAGTATAGGGGGCAGAAGGGGCTTCAGTCCCCCCAATATTTGGGGGCAGTGGGCTGTACCCCCCAATATTGAGGGGGCTGCCACCCCCTGCCCCCGCCAAGCACCCCAGCCTCTGCCCGGTAGCCCAAGAGCCAGGCCGGGGCTGGATCAAGCAAGTGTGAAAATTGCCCTCCGCGTGTCCCTCCCCCACTGCTGGGCAGCATCACGTGACTGAGCACTCTTAATGTGGGGGGCAAGTCGGCACCCCGTCTCCAAATATGGGTTTTAATGGTATATCAATGTATACTTTTATGCGTATTTCCCCCCTCAAAATAACATTGAAATCAGTGGACTGCAGTTCCCATTATTCTTAATCCCTGACCATATTGTCAGGGGTTTATGGGAGATGGAGTCCAGCAGCGTGCGATGGGCTACCAGTTCTTACACCTTTTGATGCACTAAAACTGCATTAATGCCATAACATTGAGGAAACATTGCAGAACAATGAATAAAGTTGGTCAATGCACTATTTTTGCTTCAATTAAATGTTGCACAATGCACTCGCAAAAAAAAATTAAAAATCAACCAGCCTAGAGAGGCTTTGTGGTCCTCAGATGAAGGCAGTATATCAATTCAATTTTTCAGTTGTCTGCTTCATAAATTAAGTAATTCTAAAGGATTGTCTGAAGTTGTGTCTCTGCTTCTCAAAGTGCTCTGTTTTTGAGATATCATATACTTTTGATTGCAAGCTAATCAGGTCCCCTAACCAATGGGTAATAATAATAATAATAATAATAATAATAATAATGGTTTTATTTACACCCCACCCATCTGGTTGGGCTGCCCCATTTGACACTTGTAGTCATCCTGTGGGATGAAACAGGCTCACTCTTCACTCCCACTCCATAAGAAGTTCATGCCAGATTTCTGAAGCAAATATATCAGAGGAAGCTTTCAAAAACCACATTTGTCCTCATCAGTATCGTTCAGAGATTTTGTGCAGTTTTCCTAAGAAAACCACCCAAGGCTGTATAGAAATATTGGTATTTTGTAGTCAATTAGTTTGTAGCTCCAATTACCCTGATCGAGCTGGCGCCCTATGTACGCACATCTCTAAGTTGGATGAAGTACCACATGTGCACAAAAGTGTTGCACGTAGACCTCTTCAGCTGTATTCAGCTACCATAACTTCGTGGAGATAAGCTGTTTAGATGGGTGTGAAGGCTAGATTGACTATTCTCTTCCGAGAGAAAATTTGATTACTTCAACTATTACTTCTTTGAAAAGGGTCTGTGTGTACATTGTTTAAACTGGGGAGAGAAATGATCAGAACCGCAACTGCTTCTTGCAGAATAATTATATAAGGCCTGAAGTAATGGTGGGGGGGTGCTCATTACTTAGTATGAAACTGATGGAAAATAGTTATCATATACATAGCAGATCTCCCCTCCAAAGTGTAAGCTGAATTCAGTTATTGGGGAAAACAAATAAATACAGGCACAATGTGAAATGTAGGCACAGAGCGCCACTTTCAAAGGAAGCAACTTGCTACAAATGACTTCAACAACAGCATCGTACAAAGATGAGTTTGAGCACAAAGATACGTGCAAAAACTTTGCAGTATTAAGTGTATTACTGCTTTATTTTTATTTTATTTTTTAAAAAGAAACACTTTAGAACAAACTTGTCCCCAGATGATTCAATTAATTATGTAAGCAGCACAATAATTCAAGGCTAATGCAAACGGAGAAATGGAAGTTACAGATAGTTTTTTTCCCCTGTATCAGGGTGACATGAATGCAGGCAGACTCATTGTAATGCTTCAAGGTTGGCTCATGCACTCTAAACCTCTCTGCAGAATTCATAAAGTTGGCAATCAAGCTAAGAAACTTCTGTCCAGTAGCAGGAGCTGCCAAGCCTTTAGAGCAGCCATTCCAACCGTCACATGGCTGACATTCAAAGCTCTGTGCCTTGGCTCCATTTAACAATACCAATTAGGCTCCTTCCTTTCTCAAGCTCTTGCCCACATTCACCCCATGAAACGAGACAGAAAGACTGCTTGTCTTAGTACGATGGCGAGCAATGATTGCAGCCTGGCACAACCACAGTCTGAGTCCGGGGCAAACTTCCACCCCCGCACAAACATTCGCCTCCCCTCTTCCATAGTTGTCCCAAACTCTCTGATCCCCTCGCAACTCACCCCATCCTAATATCCCACTTGCAAACAAGAGGGGAATGAAGAAGAGGAAGCCTTTCTCCCCATTGCCTCATGCCCCCTCTGCCGCTAAGGACGCTCAAAATAGGTTGCCTAAAGTGGCCAGCTCACTTTGCCCAATGGCAGAGTTGGCCCTGGTGATTAAGTAAATTCTCTAGAACTTTGGTAGGATAATACAGATGAGGTCCTTACTAGGCAGTTGCAATTTGCCTGTGCTGAGTTAATAGGTAAAGGTAAAGGGGCCCCTGACCATTAGGTCCAGTCATGACCAACTCTGGGGTTGCGGTGCTCATCTTGCTTTACTGGCCGAGGGAGCCGGCGTACAGCTTCCGGGTCATGTGGCCGGCATGACTAAGCCACTTCTGGCGAACCAGAGCAGCACACGGAAACGCTGTTTACCTTCCTGCCAGAGCGGTACCTATTTATCTACTTGCACTTTGACATGCTTTTGAACTGCTAGGTTGGCAGGAGCAGGAACCGAGCAACGGGAGCTCACTCCATCACGGGGATTTGAACCGCCGACCTTCTGATCAGCAAGTCCTAGGCTCAGTGGTTTAACCCACAGCACCACCCACGTCCCTTGTGCTGAGTTACCAGTTGCTAAAATGGTTGCCCCGTCCAGCATTTCTGCAAAATAGGGTCACCACACAGCTAAGAGAGGGAGAAAAATGTAGAGTCCAGTTGCTATAGTTCCCTGGGCTACCACCAGGAACAATTTCTTGCTCTCTCAGCTTCCCAGTGAAACCAATCTGGGAAGGAGGTCTGCTGCCACAACCACTAATTTGCTGTGAGAGCTCCGCTGGGTGTCGTTTCTCTTTCTTAGCATGATATAAATCCTACTAATATTGGCGCTCATTAAAACTGACAGCCCTTCTGGTTTGTCCATGCTATACTCTTCTCATATGCACCTGTTATTATTACTACCTGCTAATTATCTTATTATTACGTCTACGTATGGAATATGCCACATTCATACGTTAAAGAACAGGCTCCGGTTAGAAACAGCTGAGTACGTATAAATGTGAATTGCTTCCGCGAAGCCTGCAACTTACAAAGCCTGGATTTGACCTGGAGGCTGCTGGCAGCCAACCCCTTCCCTAAAAGTATATGTAGCTCCCACATCCTAAATCAAAGCACAGGCCTGTTTTAACCCAGGGTTTCATACCCCAGCAGGCAGGAGCTCTGCAGCAATGATGTTTTGCCACAGTGGACAGCTGGTCAAATCCCTTGCACAGCACAAGGGACATTGCTTTGCCCTTTGAGAAGCATCAAGCACAGGGCCTGCAAATCGCTTTTCCCCCCCTACCCTCCCAATATGTCTGCTTTTTACAGGCATCACTGCATGAAATATAATTCTCTCACCCAACCAATGTTGGTGAAAAGCACATTTCTTTCCTAGCCAGGGCTGAGGTGGGGGGGGGGAGAAACCTGTCAAAATTAAATTTCTCCCTTGCCCAGGTAAATGTTGGAGAAAAGGAGTCTGCCTTCTTTGGCCACACACACACAGAGAGAGAGAGAGGGGGGGCAAACTGAGCAGGATTTAAGCCCTGCTCACCCGATGCTCGAGCAAAGGCTAAGTCCTGCTGCTTTGGCTATGGATGCCTGTTCCCTACTGGAAACAGGTACCTACAGCTAATGCAGAATTGAAGAATTGATGTCAAAAGAGATGTTAGCTGATTGACGGGCGGGCATGGTTTGCAGAAATTGAACCCCAGAGCTGGGCTAAGCTGGCAAGAGCAGAGGGAAGCATGACTGGTTCGGTCGCACTGGGCTCCTTAGGGGCCCTGTAGGGGTACCACAACTATGGTGCAGAGTGGAAGGCAAGAGGCTGGAGGGGGGAATTTGGCATCACACAGGATGCCACTGAAATTTGAGAAGTTCTGCCATTGACCAGAGGCTCCCCATGGCCGAGTTAGCTGGGCCGACAGCCTTACTCAGCACAAGGCAGCTTCCTATGAGAAGGAAACAACATCTGCAGCAAACCACACATGCTCCGGTTATGTAATTACTTTTATAAATTATCCAAGATGAAGTGGGATTCAGAAGGCATGGAACATGAGACAGAGTGAGCCCACAGAACATTAAAGGAGTGGAAGAGGCTGAATCCTCCTTCCCCTAAACAAAACTGCTCTTACCGGACAACAAGACCTTCTGCAGTGCTGCCATGACAAAGGCTGATGTAAGAAGATCCCCATGGATCTGTCCCCCAGCTAGGTTTAGCGGCCTTAAGACAGCTATCACCCAGTCACACCAAGAACGTTGTGCAACCGAGTGGTGTTTTTCATGTATTCGGGGAACCGTTAAAGTTTTATGTAAGTACCAAGAGTTATAGCTGGTGTAGCTGAATCCCATGGCACATGGATTGCACCAAACATAAATGACTGCTCATTTTCTGGGCTCTATGCAAAGAAATGAGGGGAGGGTTGTATGTTAAAGAGCCCGATGCTTTGCTGAAAAATCATCTGGATTCCGTACGGGTCACATAGTCTTAATAAATAACAACACATTTTATTTTGGTTTACTAAAAATTAACGGGGCATTTGGGACAGCGCTGTTATTGCAAGGGCCTGTTTCCCATTTGCCTTGGCAGTATGATAGCTATGTAAGTGGAAAACAAGGCAGCCAATGGGATTCCTCCTTCCCCCCCCCCCAGGCTGTTGGTATTCGAAGAAAACAATGCAGCTGGTAACATTAATGATATCCTATATCCTCAACAGAGATGAAAGAAGTCAAGCAAACTTGTAATGGGTTTAACCATATGAAATAGTCATACTGAGTTGATTAGTTTTGCATCCAGACATAGTAAATCCTTTTCTTTCTTTTCTTTTTTGAAACTATATTCCATTCTGCAATCCAAAAGGTCTGCAAAGCTTCAAGACTTTCCCCCCCACTATGGGTAATGACAGTTTTGTTAATATACTGAGCTCTGTAGCAAAATGTAAAGTTTTCCCCCTCCTTCCCTTTGAGCCAGAAGTGGATCTTGCTGCTTCCATTACATTATTTCAGGGTAATACTCTATTGTTCAAGCACTCTTGGCAACCTCATTCTGCAGACTGGGGTTTTCAGAAGTTTATAATTATAACTCCATTCTGCATTCTTGGTCCAAAAAAAAAATTTGTAAGAAAAACACTCATTCCAACAGGGTTTAAAATAATTCTCTCCCTCTCAATATATACGGTCCAGTATTTGGAGAATAACAGGGCAATCTTATACATATCTACTTCGAAGAAAGTCTCATTGGGCTCAATGGGGCTTACTCCCAAGTAAGTCTGTATACGGTTGCAGACTAATTTATTTCATCTGACATAGGGAAAACAAAACAGATTTGGGGTGGTTTCTGCCATTCCTTTGTTCTTTTAATGTAATATCTGTAGTGTAATTAAACCCATACCAGAAAAATCAGTTTGACAGATGTTCAGCCTAGCCATCACCCCTTCCCAAACTCATCCCCATTGCTTACCCTGTTACAAAACTTCACTTTCTTCATTCACATTCCACAAACAACTCTCATACAGAATTCCCCTGAGTCTGCAATTTATCAGAGGAGGGAGCTGAGGGGAAATGCAAGGAATACTAGCACAGCAAAGCCCAACTCCTTTTCATGGTTTAAACACAACAATGGCTGGAAAAAGCACATACATACATACCTAAGATGCATGTCTGCTGAGCCTAGTTTGACTTTCTTCAGTAAAATTAATGCTGGACCTAGGCCCTTAAGAGTCTAATTCTCTTCAGGTTGCACCAGCCCAGATAGAATCATAGAGTTAGAAGCTATCCTGAGGATCATCTAGTCCAATTGGATATGCAGGTGTCCCGTATGGGGATCCAACTCGCAAGCTTGGCATTATAGCACCATGCTCTACCAACTGAGCTATCCAGGCTGAACTATGGAAGATTATTGGTACCACCCTTTGTGCTACAAACCATGCAGTCCCATTCAGAAACAAGTCTGTAGTTTTCCACGGGACTTAGTCCCTGCTAAGTAGGAATGGAATCGCAGCCTGAGTTACCGGTACATATTTCGCACTGCAAGAGTTTCAGCTTGGCTACGGATGAACTTCCCTCCTCTGATAACGCCACACACATTTAGAATAAAGAGAAAAGAAATGTTCCTCCGGTATGAAAGGAAGATGAGCAAAGGATTTTTAATCCAGCAATAAAAGGAGCTGCATCCATTAGCATTAAATAAATAACAAAACACAGCCTCTCAGAAGTCAAAGCATCAATGACCTTGAGGCCTGTGATCATTGCTCAGAATTTGAGAAAAGGGGCATTTCAGTGTGCCTTGTAATCCTTCACAGTCATGTGTCTGTAAGACAAAAGGAAAGCTCTTGTAACCCAATAGAAGGGTTTATGAGCGCTTTTACTTTATCCTCATTTATTTACAAAATAGCTGCATAAATTTATTGCAGGAGCTGACATGAGCAAATGAAAAGCAAAACTCCCCAAAGGGAATATTTGTTAGGCTCTTTTTTATTATTATTTGGTCTTTATTCCCGTAATCCTTTTGACAATGGGAGAGTATATGATCAAAGACAGTCCTATTTTCCCTTCTTCTACCTTCCAAGATAATAGTAACTTTTTTTCCAACAGAATCATTTAATGTAGAATAGTGGGGTGAGGGAGAAGATAAAAGAGACTTTTCACATTACATGGTTAAAAACAAGCCGCAATGGGCTGAGGGAGAGAAAGGCAAAGCCAGACTTCCTAACTATGCACATGACAGACGATTTTCCCAAACCATTTGTCACATTGCTAGCTTGCCTACTTGACACTCGTTCATCTTTTGGACCAATATCTTACGCCAGTGTTTCTCAAAGCACAATCCCTTTCTAAACTTTGCCAATACAGAAAAAATAAGAGGAAGAAAAAAGTGCTCAAATTATGTCCAGTTCCTGAACTACCAAATCTCAGCCTAGCCTACCTCACATGGCTGTTGAGAAGATAAAAAGGGGGAAAGGGTAGACAATGTATACCAGCCTTGAGCTCTTGGGAAGAAAAGTTAGCTACAAAAATGCAGCAAACCACAAATACTCTAAGCATGAGGAATTTCAAAACTCTCAGCAAAACACACAAAGAGAAACACTGTTTGCCAATATTGATAAACCAAAAAGTAACAGCCTATAGTAGGCATGGCCAAACTTGGCCCTCCAGCTGTTTTGGGACTACAACTCCCATCATCCCTAGCTAACAGGACCTGTGGTCAGGGATGATGAGAATTGTAGTCCCAAAACAGCTGGAGGGCCATGTTTGGCCATGTCTGGCCTATAGGAATGTTAACTTGCAGTCATAAATAAGGTGTCTGTTGATGTTATGCTTGTATTTGCAGATTCATTTTGTATCTTATATTTATATAGACAGTAGTGGCTGTATGGAGGATATGGAAAATTGGGGGCAGAGGAGTGGCACGGTTCTGCCATCATATTCTCTCAGTAGGAAGGAAGCATCATTTCAATGGCGTAACCTCCAAGTAAAACATACCAAAGCTAGCTAATTGTGTTTTATACAATAATTGAAATAATATGGACAAAGAGAAAAGTGCTTAAGCAAACCTACCTTAGTACACAAGCAGACTATCCTCTTCTGTTCAGCATCAGGCTAATAGCAACAATAGCAATCTCCCTCCCCGCCCACCCTCCGCTGCTGCTGTTCTCAGTGCTTCCCCTTCCTAAGTCCCAGGTGAGGATGGTGAGCAATGGTGATTCAGTGATTCAGCATCCTTAACTGTACCTGTCTAAAAATTCTTACAACATTGCCTCCACAGTTTGCCTTCTAACTTTCTTTGTAGATTTCTGATTGATTTGCTTTAAAAAAGAGAGAGAGAGCTAAGGGTCTGGTGCCCCTGCTGACTTGGGGTGCAATACATGTGTACCCAATGTATCCTGCCCTTGGTGGGGCTGAGGATGGATACAGGTAATCTGAGTGTTTTTAAAAACTATGGAAAGTGCTGCAGGGCAGTCCATAACAGTAATTTCATCAATACCCATAGAACTTTATTTCGAAAGGAGAGGAGAGGGAGAGATTTCAGCCTCACTCACATTTTCATTTTCAGGACACATTGTTAATCCCTCGTTTCCCTCCATGAGCTACATTTTGAGTTAGCAAATTTAATAAACTTCTCTACAGAAGTTTCTCTACAGACTTGTTCAGGGAATCCAGTACTTTAGGGACAAGGGTGCTTGAGGAGAATAGCGGGGGGCAGGAAAAGAGAACAATCCCTCTCAAGACAGGTGACTTTAACAACATCCAGGCTGTTCTCTCTCTCAAATTTTAAGGGATCATGGCATCTTTGTGGTTTATGAGGCTTTTGCTTGTTTGCTTAATGTTTGTTTCCACTGCGGTCTGTAATGTGGGAATACAGCAGGGGGTTGTTTATTCTCCTGCCAGCATCCCTGCAGCAACTGAAGGCATGAATACATATTTCTGTAGTCAAGAAATAACATTTTAAGAAGAAAACCAACATTTTAGCAAACATACAAACACACACACCAGCAACCCACCTTTGATTTAGCAGCTCATTGGATGAGGCTATAAATTGCACTGGTCTACATAGTGAAAATTATGCAGAATTGGATAAAGAGGATTGGAAGACAGGATGCAAACTGTGCTCCCATTCCAATTTACTAATGGTTCAGACCACTCAGAGCATCACCATCAGTGCCAGATTTATGTATAGGCTAAGGCTGAAGCCTAGGGCCTCTAAAGCTAGGGGCCTCACCACCCCTCCCACTCCCCAGCGGGCAGTCTCCCCCTCCCAAAATCGCAAAACCAAGACTTCATGCAAGGGCAGGGCAACTCGGGCCTCTAAGACTAGGGGGCCTCACCAGCCTGCCCTCTCCCCAGTGCCGCAGTCTCCCCCGCCCAAAATTGCAAACCCAGTACTTCATGTGAGGGCAGTACAACTTGTGCCTCTAAATCTAGGGGGCCTCACCAGCCTGCCCGCTCCCCAATGTCGCAGTCTCCCCTCTCCCAAAACTGTAAACCCAAGACTTCATACAAGGGCAGGGCAACTCAGGACCAGCAACTATTAGACTCAGGGCTAGCCAGTGGGGCCCAGTTTGAAGCAGTGGGGCGCAACTTCAATTTTTTTTTGTAGGGCCCCAGTTCACAGACAAAGTCTGCAAAATCTTATAAAGAAAATCCATCTAGATTGCCCTGGTGCAGAGGCCCCCTTAGGAGCAGCCCATGGGGCCCAATTTGGCCCAATTGCTCCAACTGCCTTAAGGTCAGCCCTGATGACTGTGCAGGGGTTGGCCTGACAAGCCCTGCACCTTCTAGATCCCTTCTAGATCCCTGGTGTCACCATTCACAGTACAAACTCAAGGACTTGTTATGGAAATAAGGGGGGGGGCACTTACTGGAAATCAGTTTTGTCTCCTCTTCCCCCCCAAACCCTGAGACAATGAGCCCAGCCACCTTTTATTCACAGTCGCATTAGCACTATACTACAGCATGGCCATAAACCTGTACGTTCAACCACTGAAATATACACCCAATATGTAGCAATGGAGATTTATGTTACTGCTTTATGAATGAACACTGTGTTTTATGAATGGACTCTGTATTTTGTGAATTACCTAAGAGCCACCAATAGGGAGCTCTAGAATCTGACAGCTAACCAATTGGGTACTACCAAACAGCAGCGACCCCTATTGCTGAAAGCAGGTAACCAGCAGGGAATGCTTCAGCTTAGCCTTTGCACTGTTGACTGAACACCCCCTGCTGTACAGATAATGGAGAAAGCTTGTAAATTGAATCCCTTCTGGCATCTTGGCCAACTCTATTATGCTGGTGTAAACCCTGGTGCAGCAGAAGTACAGAATAGCAGCGAATAAAATCTGCTCATACTCCAGCAACTGATAAAACTTATCAACCAGTTCTTCCAAAGTCTTCCTAATTTATAAAGCTCAAAAATACAGGCCAAAAGCGAGCAGGTCTAGGAAGCCTGAGGCATACAATGAGTACCACCAGTGAAAAGGCCCTGCTCCATGTAACTCCTGCCCTGTCATTTGATAGGGTGCCCACTTGCCCTCCTTCTTTACATGGAATGCTCTCTATTGGAGTCTCCAAGTCCAATGCAAAGACCATAAGAAGGGAGAGCAGGGACCTTGAAGTTCCCAACAGCTGTTAACCAAGCAAGCAAGTACACAGGTCACCTTTGTCACAGGACGCCTATGTCCTGTCCTGGCCAGGCCTGCACCCAATCTTGTTTTTGTACAATCTTATTTGTCCTCAGTAACCAAAATTATAAGGACGTGGGTGGCGCTGTGGGTTAAACCACAGAGCCTAGGACTTGCTGATCAGAAGGTCGGCGGTTTGAATCCCCACGAAGGGATGAGCTCCCATTGCTCAGTCCCTGCTCCTGCCAACCTAGCAGTTCAAAAGCACGTCAAAGTGCAAGTGGATAAATAGGTACCACTTCAGCGGGAAGGTTAATGGCGTTTCCGTGCACTGCTCTGGTTCACCAGAAGCGGCTTAGTCATGCTGGCCACATGACCCAGAAGCTGTACGCCGGCTCCCTCAGCCAATAAAGCGAGATGAGTGCCACAACCCCAGAGTCAGTCAAGACTGGACCTAATGGTCAGGGGTCCCTTTACCTTTACTAACCAAAATTATATTATCAACATATCCAAGAAAGGGGTGACAACAGAAAGCAAACTAAAAATGCTTTTGCAGTTCATCAAAACTATCCAGCAATATCAAGCAATATCAAGGGTCAGATGCCTTGTCATTCCCAGCAGGTATATAAGAGGACGACCCAGCCTGCCCAAAGCCATTAGGACTGAATGCACAATGGTGGGATCGATACTCCTGCTTATGTGTCCACACTTATGCTTATTTTCTTTCTTAGCCAGGTGGAGGTGAAATTTCTCTGTATCTCCAACTGTATTCTTCATATAAATCAGAAATAACTACTGAGGAACCTGCGTATCTCCTTAATGTGAAATTCTAGTTCTTTCAGTTTGCTGTGACAACACCTCCCCCAGGCTCTAATTCACCAACCTGCAGCAAAGGATGTTAAAGGTATTAGCACATCAACTGTTTGGTTATGGTTAATTTACAACTAAGCAAAAATGGTGTTTAGTGGAACAAAAAAAGGTCATTAGTGTCTTACTAGGAAGCAATTAAAACAACAGATCAGAGCTATTCATCAAATGACAAAACAGATGCTAAGCTTTACTGTAGGAAATCAAGGCTCAATGATGTATATAACAGCAGAACAATGCAAACTGTGCTTTGCAAAGAAGCAACTAGGAAGATGCAGAGTGGAACTACAAAGTTTGCTTTAGATTATTCTTACTATTGATCTGATTTGATGCACTTTATCCATGCAGAGGCCCATCACAAAGGTAATAATGGAACAACACTGTAATTATACCCGTGGCATACATACAATTTCTATAGCTTGGTTAGATTGGAATTGCTCCTTTCCCCATTTCTTCTTCTAATTGCTCTCCTGATGCAATCTGGCCGAGAGACTGAAGGTGGTTTTGGACTGTACATTTCCGGCATTTGGTGTTAGGAGAAACAAAACAGAAACCTTAATTGACCAGAATGTACCATATTTCAAAATGGTGTCCTTCCACTTTTTCTCACATGTTAACAATGTGACTAAACATGCAAATAAATAAATAAAATTGGGCAGCAGAAGTCTGAAGGTTGTTTTCATGCTATGTATGAAAACAGTCGGCTTCTTCTATCAGTTCCCAATGTATTTCCATATGGTGACATGTGTGCATTCATAGCACAAAAAATCATGTTGATGTGCATTGTTTTATTTAAATTATGGCTTTATAACTTTAGGAAAGTCTTCTTGCAAAGTGGCTGGTCTAAACAAGGAAGTTGTCAGGTGGTAATATTGTCACTTCTTCAACTGTACCCCTGAAAACTTTAGGGGTTTCTTTGCATGCTCCCATTTCTTTTTATTTAAATAAATTGTAAACAGGGGAAAGTCATATATAGGGGAAAGGTCTAGGCTACAACCATTCACCATGATATGTAGTTTCCTATGAGCAGGGAATTTTCATTGGGGGATATTCAATCATGTGAAGCACCCACCTTTAATCTGAAGTGGTACAGTCCAAGAAGACTTTTACCATATGGTCTGCTGTTAATGTAGTGGTGGAGAACCTTTGGCTCTCCCTTTGTTGCTGAACTATAACTCCCATCAGTCCCAGCAAGAATGAGCCATGGCCAGAGCTGATGGGAGTTGTAGTTCAAGAACATCTGGAGGACGAATGATTCCCTGTACCTAGTACAGATTGTGTCTACCTATACTACCAACCATGATTTTCTGCTTTAAAATTCCAAAGTCTCCCACATGGGTATCTAAAATTTGTTGCATAATTAAAAGCCAGTTCAGTGTTTGTTCCTGTCTTCCTTCAGATTGCTAAACTTACTGTAGTTTCCCAGTAGCTACTTCTTTATTCAAGGAGTCATGTGGGATTGCTCCTGGCAGGATCACTGCTCTCTGCTATGGTCATCTTGATTGTGCCACTGGGCTGAAGTCCACAACTCAATCTTTGCTTTTAACTGGACACACATTTGCAAATCATATAGTTTTTCTATCTAAAAAAGAAAGCTATTTTGCAGGAAAGGCCTGGTGGAAGAGTAGACACACTTACTGAACCAAGTCTACATGCTGGAAGGGATTTGTTTCTTAAAATAGAAAAATCATACTGCTTCAAGACCTAAGGGGGGAAATTGCATACAATAGAGTCATCTAGGACCTGAGTTATGCAATGAATAGCAGGGCTCAGGAGGCCATTTATTGACTAGGTATGTGTAGTCAAACTGAAGACTTGGTGCATTCATAACATGCCAGATGTCAAACCTTTAAATGTAAAAGCAAGCAAGCAAACAAACAAAAACCAGCAGGCGGATACCATCCATCAAAGAGAAGGTGGAAACTTGTCAAACTAGCTGAGAAACATAGGACCTCAAGAACATAGATGGTGATGCAGCTGTCTACAGGAGGCACAGAAGACAGCTGCAGAATAGTAAAAGTCTGGAACAATGATTGATGAAACAACTGAGATTGCAGATGTACCTACATCAGATACATACAAGCTAGATGCATACAAGTCTCAAGGCAGAACAATACAAGTGAGACTTCAGAAAGGTTTTGAACACAGATGCTTATTACCATATCAAGAGGTAGTGTAATAACAAAACTTATTAGGTTCAGAAAGCAATAGTTCACTTTCCAAGGGCAGACACATATTCAGTGCTTTCCTTTAATCTAATCCTGATGTGTCTAAGGCAGGCATGTCCAAAGTCCGTTTTGGGGGCCTAATCCAGCCCGCTGATCGGTTTAATCCAGTGGCTCAACAACTTAAACCCTAAAAAAAAAGGTCAACATCTTTGGTTGGCCTTCACACATGTTCACTTCATCAAATATGGCCCTCTTTGAAAAAAGTTTGGGCACCCTTGGTAAGGCACATTGAACTTCTTTCTCAAGGAAGCTGGGCAAAAACACTCCTAGTCACAGAAACCACCTGGCCTTCCAGGAGCAGAGCTGTGTCCAGGAATCTCTCCACACACACACACACCTCAGCTGCAAGCCTGGTGTTTCCGAAGAAATGCAACTGCCTCTAAAATAGGCTGTGCTTTGAATCCTGGGTCAGAACATCTACAGACAAATAATGTCTCTCCACAAATGATTACATCATGTTTGGATTAGACCTCCATCTTGTTAGTGCACATCCAGTTGATTACTATCCCTAGACATTGGTTCAGAATCTCCACAGCCTTCTTAGCTCCAGTTGAAAGAAAGAAATAGAGCTGGGTGCTATATTGATGATCCAATCCCCCAACCCCGGATGACCTCTCCCAACCATTTTATGTAGATGTTTAAATAGCATAAGGAACAAGATGGAATTTCGAGAGTCTCCTAAAGGTGAGTGGCTAAGTTGTTGAACCACTGTCCCCCAGTACTACCTTCTGAGAACACCCAACCAGATAGGACTGGAGTTACCATGTAATGCTGTCTCCAGACCTGAAAGAAGCCATATGCCCCCAAAGGATACCATGCTTGGTGGTATAGAAAACTACTACTGAGGTGTTCAGTAGAACTGAGAAGGGTGCACTCCCATTGTCTAGTTTGCAGTGCAGATCATCCATCCAACTGATCAAGGTTGTTTCAGTCCCAAAACAGGCCTAAAACCAGATTGAGAAGTATCTAAATAATGTAACTAATTTCATTCCTCTTTTGAAATTAAATGCAAGCATGATAGTCTTTCTGAGCAGCTTGAACATCATCATATCAGAGTCGCTATTCCAAATGGGTACTGAAGTCACTGTTCCCAACACTTACATTGCAGGGAGTTGAACTAGATGACTCTCCACCTCTGTGATTCTATGATTTTATGATTCTCTCATACATCAAATGCTGGGCATCACCCGGCATTAATTCCTATACTGCCTTCTCTCTAATCATGATTAAGACACAGTCAGTTATCCTATCTAGAGATTTTCCTCTCGTGGTTGCAGTTCTGAATGTACATTTACCCAGTCAATGTGATCGTAGTTGTACAACGTTTCCTATGCATTAACAATTGCCATTTCTGCCCTCAGGAAAACTTTTCTCCATCTGTGCTAACAGATAGTTCAGGTCCTTCCTAGTGAGGCTTCCCTGCTGCTTTTCACAATTTTGTAAACGGACTGGGAGTTTGTTGAAGGAGTGCCCTTAAGCACCTCAAGTGGAGATTCTCATTAACAAATATCAAACGGCTAGGCTGTGTTCATTGTATGGATTACTGTAGTAGCCAAAGGATTAGTGACTAGGGGAGGAAGAGTGCCACCTGCTGAGCTATCAGGATGACTTCCCTGGTACCTAGCTTTACTCTAGATGGTATCTAATTCCCAGCCTTGGGTCTAGCCTGAACCTTCACAGTTTAATGAGAGAAAGCTATGATGTCCTTTAGGAACTCTTCAGTGCTAAAGAATAATAGTAGTTTATATTCTCACATGGGTATTGGTAGGTACACAGATGTGTAACACAACTGTGCCTAAAATTAGCATGTGCAACTTAACAAGATATGCGGGGTATAAATAGTAAAATTATCATTATGAATGTGACGTCCCTATTTTCATCGGAGAAATGTTGGAGGGTATGGGACATGTAAGAATACTGTTTCAGTTAAGCTTTGCTTGAACAACAAGGGCTTCCGAATTTCTGGCATTCTCCTGTATCATTTCATTATCCTTTGGTCTTGTCTTGCTCCTGCTTCATCCTGAAATGGTCTTTGGAGCTTGACCTCCTCGGCTGCAAATGATGTGCTCTGATCATGAACTGACAGCAAATGGCACACAATTTACCTCAGGAGAGGAGTCCCAAGGTTTGTGTCCTGCCTTGAAGCACCTGCTCTTACCCCCTGCCTCTGTCTCCATAGTCTCACTTCACAAAGATAAGCATTTTTTTCCCTTAGAAAGTGGAGGATAGGGAGGGTGGGAGATTGGAGGGAGGGGGAAATAGGTAATTCAAGCATTCAAGTCAAACACTCAAACAACTTATTGAGGTGCTGATTATTTGACTTGAAGCAGCCCAAATGATTTGGGGGCCAAGCAGGCGGGTGCCTGTCCATCCCTACAAAGTGTAACTTTACCTCTAACAGTTAAGTCTCTGGGTTGTTTATTTCTCCATGGATGCAGGCAGAATTCCAGGTAGGCATTATTATACCATTGGGCATGGTCCCTGCCTTCACCTAGTGCAGTCAAGTTAAAATTCATATATTTGTTTTTTATGCCCATTGCTTTCTGAGATGGTATATCAGATTTGCTGCCTCTCCTTCCTCAGAAGGAAGTTATTGCTTTCTGTTCATTTTACCCACAGCGTGGTAGCTGTCCCCCCCTCCCCCATTTTCTTCTCTTTTTTTGACTTATTGACTGCCATCTTGTATTTCAAGCTAGTGATTGACAGAGTAACCAGAACGTATGAGCAGAAAATCAATAATGCAGGACCTCCAGACAGTCCACCGAAGCTCAGAAGAAACTGGTTTACTGGTCACAGTGCCGGTCGCTGATCAGAAAATGTAAAACTAGCCAGCCATGAACAGAAACAATGTAAAGACAGATGCACTGTTTCTTTGCATGAGAGGATTTTTATATTAGCTTCCTGTAGCTTAAATTCTGTGATATGTTTCTTTAAAGGCAGATGGTGGGGAGGTGGGGAGGAGGGAAACATTAAGGTGGGGAAATGGACGGATGGAGCAAAGGGGGGAGGAGGAGGAGGAGGAGGAGGAGGAAGAGGAAGAGGAAGAGGAAGAGGAAGAAGAAGAAGAAGAAGAAGAAGAGGAGGAGGAGGAGGAGGAGGAGACCAATGGACAGATTGCATGCGCTTGCTTTCTCTTTGCCCAACCAACCTCTGTTCAGTCTTCAAGCTTTAGGGAGTCTAAATGTAAATGTGTTCTTTAATGTAACATTTACTTGCTCATGTTTAAGTGACACTCGCGTCAACATGAAAGATTTTGGAATTATTACTTGCAAGTTCGCATTTTTACTCCTAATGCATTCTGCCACCCTTTACCTTCTGGTTTTATGGCACTCTAATTATAGCCTGCAGGCCTTCTGTGGTCTTCTGCCTCTTCAGTTGGAGTTCAATTCCAAGTGAGTTCTACCCATTAAGGCCTCCCACTGAGTTATTGATTATTAAGGTAATGCACTTTTACTGCAGTATCTTGAACATGGAAATAGAATAATGAATGGCTTGCAACTGGAGGCTGTGCTCCCATCCTTTCCCATCCCATCATCTTGCCAAGAGATAATTCCAAGTGCCATTTTTTAAAAACCAAGTTCTAATCTTACAGAAAAAAAAGACCTGCCTTAACAATCAAGGTGGATCTTGCCTGACATGCTTCTATAAACTTCTAAGAATGCGGTGGTAAGTGCATAATAGGTCGGGAGAACGGGAGGGAGGAAGCCCTCGAAAATTCAATAGATTTTCTTTTGTAAAATAATAATAATAATTGTACTTCTGTGCAATGGTATTCAACCTTATGTAAGCTAAATAAATGAAAGCAGTGACCTTGGTGTTCACAAAACGCTCTACTTAAGGATATCTGATCTGTATAGGGAAGAACAAAAGGAATAGGGAGCTAATGGGTTTTTATTACTTAAATAGGGAGGAAACACCACAAGGTTAATTCTGCTATATTTTGAGTCTGTTGCTATAAAAAAGTTACATAAGGTAGAAAAATGCATATAGATGGTGTGCAAAAGAAATTCTGCAAATGTATGATGGGCAGCAGATACTTTGAAGACGCTGTGAGATGTCTCTCTGGCCCAAGAAGTTTTACTTTCCAAGTTTACATTTATATGGCCCCTAAAATGACAAGGCCTGGTGGTAATTTATACCACAGGATAATTAATACAATGAACCAACCAGGTCTTGGCTAGTGTGGTGTTTCTGCTATTCAGATTGAGACCCATGGAGATATACAGGAAGCTTTGCATCAGAATGCAAAGTCCACAAGGATTTTGTTGGAAATATCTGCAAACTGTCAGGAAGCTAATCTATCTGGCGTGTTATCTCTAAAAATCAGGGGAATTATTATAGTATCATGTATGCAAAGCATTATATAGAGCAGTTGCATGAGGACAGCATACAAAGGGGTAGGGTATTATGCATGCTGTAAGGAATAAATGTGCCCCTAATTACATGCAAGGAATTATCCTTGCTGTCTTGCTGAGACCTTTGAAAGCAATTGTTTAGATAGGCCTTTGCAATATTATGTTTTCCTTTTTAAGCAACCAGCAAAGGAAGCTGCCTCATAGTCAGAACATTGGTCCATCATGTAAGGAAACAGAGGGTACATTCTATCATCAGTGCCAGATTTACGTATAAGCTAAACAAGCTATAGCTTAGGGCCCCACTCTCTTGAGGGCCCCCCAAAAAAACTCAAAGGGAAAAAACCTGGATGTACATTTCCAAAATATAAGGTAAAAAACAAATAAAATGGCTTTAGATACCTATTGGGTCCATTAATTACCATATAGCATATATTCAACACACACAAAAACAGCAACAATTTGTTGTTGACAAATGACAGCTGGACATATAAAGGGCCCCATTACCTTCAGTAGCTTAGGGCCTAAATCTGGCCCTGTCTGCCATATGTGGTGGACTCGGTAGAGTGGCCAAGGGATTTGGGGAGATGATTTATAACAAGATAAAGAAAATATTTAAGGCAACACTCCCCAAAAGACCAGAAGCCTCTCCTTTAGGGATAAGTGGAACAGATGTACCCAAAAAACAGAGGAATTTATTTTTATATGCAACAACTGTAGCAAGAATATTGTACACGCAAAAAATGGAAGGATGAGATTGTATGAACAAAAGAGGAATGGCAGCTGAAACTGAAGAAATATGCTGAATTGGCAAGTTTAACTTGTAAAAATGGAGGGCAAAATGAGGCAGAGTTTAAGTGAAAGGGTTAATCTCAATACTATCTGCACCTAAGCTAACTTCTGCAGTTGTGGTTAAGCAGCTAGCAAAAACCGCAATTGCAAGCTGGGAGCTACTTCCTCTTTGCAATTGCTTGAGCTCTGCAAACCAGGAACTGCTCTCTGCACATGCTCTCTGCTGCAGTAACGCAAGAGAGGAGCACACGAACAAGGGAAGGAGGTGGGCTTAGCTAGGCAGATAGCCATATGCCATATAAGGAAATAAGCTTAACCTTGCCAGCTGATTGGAGAATTTGAAGAGGTGGGAAGAGATGGGCAGACTCTCAGGTATAAAGATGCTTGTTTATTTGTATCGTGGTAGCCAGTCTTTGGAGAGGACTCCACTGGCTGCCTCTGCGCAGATCTCAATAAATCTCTTTTCTCTGACCAAGAAGTCTCTGGAATTGTTTTTCCCCTCTGGCCACGGGGTTGGCGGACCGCCGGACCTCTGGGTAATTCCAAAGTAAGGCTTTATTTGGTGCATTGGCCGGGAAGAGGTCCCCACCCCCAGCCGAGGGACCAGACTCGACCGGGTGAGCAACCAGGACCAGCGCTCGCAATCTCCAGCGCGCACCCTGCCAGTTCGTAGGGGGAGATCGCCACGCTGTGCCTGAGCCGAGACACCCAGTCGGGAGAGAAAAGAGGACGGCCGAAGGAGGGGTCCGCAGCGGAACAGGTAAGCCCAAGGGAAAGGGCGTGGTAGGAAGCCCGATCAGCTTCCCCTGGCCGTGAGCAGTAGAGTGCCGCCAGGAAAGGGTCTGGCTGTGAGCAGTAGAGTGCCGCCAGAAAAGGGATAAAGGGTCTGGCTGTGAGCAGTAGAGTGCCGCCAGAAAAGGAACAAAGGAACTGGCCGTGGCAATAAGGTGCCGCCCCGCCAGACGGGAAAAGGGAAAAGGGGAAACAGAGGTGGCAGTAGAGTGCCGCCAGTAAGGTTGGGGAAAGGGGAAACAGAGGGAAAATTATTTTGGTGTGTTTTGTGTGTTGCATGTCAGATACTCCAGTGGCTGAATTGTCAAGTGTGGGCCGGGGCTTAGCGTCCCCTTGGCCGAGCGATTGCAGGGCTGTGCATTTCTTGGCAACGAGAGTTCGCCAAGTCACAGTCTGTAGTGTGTGAAGTGTGAAAGGATCTTAAGCCCGGTTAGGAGCGGAGTATCTGAGAAAAATGGGGTCTGGGGCAAGCCAACGTAATCCTCTGAAATGCTTTTTAACCAACTGGAAAGCAGCTACGAAGCATGATGATTGGGTTCAAATTGAGAAGAGAGAGGATGAGGACATTATGTGAGGTTGATTGGCCCACCCAAGGAACTAATTGGCCCTCGGAGGGCAGATTTAATTTGCAACTAATCAACCCACTATATCAAAATATCTTGAACGTCCACCCAGACCAGATCCCCTATATTTCTACCTGGAAAACCAATGTAGAAAAGAATCCACCGTGGCTGAAAGCCTGCCGAGGCGACGCCCCACAAAATACAATTTGTGCAGTCTGACCGGCAGGGAAGTCAGAAAAGCCCCCGGTGATATCAGAGCCGGAAGGAGAGGAAGGAGAAGAGGGGGAGTCATTAAACCGCCGTCACCCTATGCTCCACCAACTGCCCCTCTAGCGAATCCCCCAGGCCCAGGGCCCCAGGACCAGGGAGGAGCCGGCCCTCAGCCTGAACCCTCCAAGGTTGATGAATTAGAGAGCGAAGAGGAAGAGGAAGAGAATGATGAGGAGTTTATGAAGGGACTAATTGAGTTAGCAAAGAAAGGAAAAAATGTGGACACAGTATCAGACAATTGAGATTGCAACAGTATGTACAACCCTATGTGAAAGAAGTGGATGTTAGTTCCCATTTGTTGGCAGCAGCAGGATGTTCCCCAACACAAGGGAAGAAATGGCAGAAGGAATGGATAGAAGCAGAAACCAGGGCGTCCCTCCATAAGTCCCATAAGGCACAGAAAAAGGGTGGGACTGCAATGATGCCTCTACGCAGAGTGTATGACCCACCAGGCCCCCCAGGACAGGGTGGGGAAGCACCACCATGCACTTATACAGTCCAACATGTGCCTTTTTCAAGTGCTGATGTGTGCAATTGGAGAAATTAGAACCCTACCTTTGAGGAGAACCCAGATGATATTGCCAACGCCCCATTATAAAGGCTGCCTTTGTAGCTCAGGCAGCGTCCGATATTCGCCAAAAGAAAAAATCCAGAAGCATAAGGGGTTCATCGGCCATGGGCTGGAATAGATGTTGGAAATAGCTCAAACCACTTACAATCAGAGAGATGAGGAAGCCCAGAGAAAAAAGGAGAAGTATCAAACAAGGAAGTTGATGGCATTACAGGCTACCACACCCACCCCTCAGAAAGAGGAAGTGCCCGGGGAGGAGGGCGAAGCCGCCTGGGAAGGAATCAGTGCGCCATCTGCCGACAGGAAGGGCACTGGAAGAGAGAATGCCCTATTCTATTATTAGGAAGAGATTTGTTGGTAAAGTTGCAAGCCCAAATTACCTTTAAGCCATCGGGAGAAGCCACATTGTCCACTATGTCACTTGGGGAACTGGTTGTGGAGGCACCCCTGAGAGAGTACTGGCGCCTCATGATGGTAAAAGAAGAGGAGGGACCCATCCCCGCCAGTATTCTGGAACAAGTGAACCCCGCGGTATGGGCTGAAGGCAACCCCCCAGGAATGGCAAAGAATATCCCACCAATAATCGTGAAGCCCAAGCCATTTGTCAATCCTGTTGCAGTAAATAAGTATCCCATCCCACGAAGGGCGACTGAAGGAGTGTGGGTGCATCTAGAGCGACTGCTCCAACATAGGATCTTGAGGCAATGCCAATCACAGTGAAACACCCCTTTGTTACCAGTGAAGAAAGGAAGCAGGCTATTATCCTGATACCAGAACCAAAGAACTCCGTGGCTTTCTGGGGTCTGCAGGATTTTGTAGGATATGGATACCTAATTACAGCATCATTGCCAAGCCTCTACATGAGTCAACCAGAGGAACTGAGAGAGACCCCTTTGTTTGGGGCACAGGACAACAGTAAGCCTTCGTGGATTTGAAGAGGGCACTACAGCAAGCCCCAGCGCTTGGCATCCCAAACCCTGAGAAACCCTTTACTCTATTCGTGGATGAGGACCAAGGGACAGCGAAAGGGGTTTTGTGCCAAAAATTGGGAAGCTGGCAACAGCCAGTGGCATACCTATCTGAGCGCCTGACGCCTACAGAACAAGGCTTACCGCCGTGCATGAGAGTAGTTGTGGCAGTAGCCACCCTACTGAACAAAGCAGACAAATTCACCTTTGGCCAAGACACCATTTGTGTGACCCTGCATGCAGTCCCAGCTTTGCTTGACATGAAGGGTACCTATTTTCTCTCCCAAGCGAAGATGAGAAAGTGCCAGATGTTACTGCTGCATCCGCGTTTGAAGTTTCAGGTCACCACCGCCCTCAACCCAGCTACCCTGTTGCCGGTAGGAGAAGGTGAGGAGCAGATGCACGATTGCATTGAAGTAATGGATGAAGAATATTTTAGCAGGCCTGACCTCAAAGATGAAGCAAACCCCCACTGGCCTTCATGGTTTGTGGATGGAAGCAGCTTTGTTAAGGCTGGACAGCGAAAAGCAGGCTATGCAGTGGTAGCCTTGGAAGACCTTGTTGTGGATTTCACTAAATTGCCCCGCTGTGGACCATACCGCTACCTGTTCGTGGCGATCTGCACGTATACAGGATGGGTTGAAGCCTGGCCTACCAGAACTGAAAAGGCATTTGAAGTAACCAGGTGCCTGCTTAGGGAGATCATTCCCCGCTATGGACTACCTAGGTCAATAGGATCTGACAATGGACCAGCCTTTGTCCACTCAGTTTTGCAATAACCCCCCATGCTAGTCAAAATGTGCAGTTTGATAATTATGTGCAGTCATTCTCCCGAGATTTTCTCTCTTTCTAACAGGTGGACCCAGGCCCACTGCTGTTAAAGTTGCTGACCTCACCCCTTGGGTCCACCACACTTAAGTGAAGAAGGCTATTTTAGATTGGACAGTTACACCAAATCCTGATGATCCTCTGAAGCTAACCATCTCCAGAAGAGCGCCAGACAACTGCCCTGCTGGTGTCACTCTGGACGCTGACACTTCTATGCACGGCTGGACAAGTGGATGGGAGGGACGCCCGCAGGCAGCGTCCCCAACGTAGAGATTTTTTTTCCCCAGCAAATTTTAAGGCACCGCCAGGACTTTTGATATTGGGGCCAGAACTCTTTGATATAGTCACTCCGTGTGTCAGGCCTCTGCAAGGGTGGATATATATATATATTCCTGTGGGTATATGTTAATATATGTAGAGGGAGAAGCCCCTTTCGGATACAGTATGTTGGGAGGAAATCATGAGAGTATTAAGCATCCACAAGGACAGGTGGGAAAATTGGTTAAGGTAATAGGCTCCTCCTTAGAGAGGTGGGACACAACCTCCCAAGAAGCAAGGCAGCTGATAGAGCACGAGTGTCAGTGGGCCCTTCAGCAATAAAATAGATATGTCCCAGATAATAATGTCAGCATTTCAGCCACCATTGATCACATGGAAGCAATGATAGCCAGGAACCCGCTGAAAACTACAGGAGGTGATCTATGGGGTTGGTTATATTCCTGGCTGCCTCATGGCAGTTGGCTCAGGCATATTGTGGTATTATTAGCAGGGCCGCTGTTAATCCTTCTGCTTCTTTGCCTCTGTATACCCTGCTTCGTGCAATGCTTACAAGGTGTGATGCAAAAAAAAAAAAAAAATATCATGGCCCTTATTGTTCTCCCCCAGGATTATAAACCCAAGAGACCAGGACGAACCTAGGAGATAGGTTGTCCAAAAGAAGAGGAGGGAATTGAAAGGGTTAATCTCAATACTATCTGCACCTAAGCTAACTTCTGCAGTTGTGGTTAAGCAGCTAGCAAAAACCGCAATTGCAAGCTGGGAGCTACTTCCTCTTTGCAATTGCTTGAGCTCTGCAAACCAGGAACTGCTCTCTGCACATGCTCTCTGCTGCAGTAACGCAAGAGAGGAGCACACGAACAAGGGAAGGAGGTGGGCTTAGCTAGGCAGATAGCCATATGCCATATAAGGAAATAAGCTTAACCTTGCCAGCTGATTGGAGAATTTGAAGAGGTGGGAAGAGATGGGCAGACTCTCAGGTATAAAGATGCTTGTTTATTTGTATCGTGGTAGCCAGTCTTTGGAGAGGACTCCACTGGCTGCCTCTGCGCAGATCTCAATAAATCTCTTTTCTCTGACCAAGAAGTCTCTGGAATTGTTTTTCCCCTCTGGCCATGGGGTTGGCGGACCGCCGGACCTCTGGGTAATTCCAAAGTAAGGCTTTATAAGGAGGATTGGAAAATGTTTGATGATTATTTTAAAAAAAAATATTGGAAGTATGTTAAAACGTGAGTAGCTTTAGAGTAAGAACAGCAGTAAAAAAAAACATGTCTGAAAATAGTGTGGGGAAGATAAGGTATAGAATAACTATAATATGCAGCATTAATTGAGAAACTGGGGAAACCATGGGGGGGGGAATCCAAAATTATTTGATTTTTTGAAAATTCTAGGTCCTACCTGGAGATGCTGGGGACTGAACCTCAGACTGTCTGCATGCAAAGCAGGTGTCCTAATGCTGAGCTAAGACTCTTCCTTCGACAGTCATTGTGGTGGTAGCAGAGAAAAGATTTGGGGATATTATGTCACTGGCACAATATCAAGGAACCACCCCTCCCCAAGTCTGGTGCCACCAGACCTGCCTTTATATACAGTGAGGTGATTTAAATCTTACCATCGTGTTTGCACCCATTTCCCTCATCACCTCCCTATATTTGGGGAGCAGTTTATTTTCCTCCCTATCACCCAGCTATGTGAATCTCTGAAAACAGCTGGGCCAAAAATATCAGCTCTGCTCTAGTCACAAAATTTGGAGAAGTAAGAAATCCAATTGATTATCAAGACTATTATGAATGGTATACAGTCATACCTCGGGTTACAGACGCTTCAGGTTGCGTTTTTTCGGGTTACGGATGCGCCGAAACCCAGAAGTACTGGCATGGGTTATTTCCGGGTTTTGGCACTTGCACATGCACAGAAGTGCTAAATTGTGCTTTGCGCATGTGCAGAAGCACCGAATTGCAACCCGCGCGTGTGCAGAGGCAGCACTGCGGGTTGCAAACGCTGCAGGTTGCGAACGTGCCTCCCGCACAGATCATGTTCGCAACCCGAGCATCCACTGTATATGGTATATTTTATATAAGTTCTTAAACTTTGTTTTGAATGTCAGATGTAAAAGGAAACAAATAATCCTGAGAGAGGAGAAAAGATCCTGATTCTTCAGCTCACTGCTTGTGTGTATGTGTGTGTGTGTTAAGGAACATGTCTATCTCTCTTCATGACACCGTAAAAATTCTTCAAAGAAGCCAAGAGAGCTTCATTGTGGCCAGAACAGCCACTTAGGCATTTAAGTATGAAAAGCCAACAAAAGCAAATGCAAACAACATGAAAGAATAATACATTTCCAGGGGTTGGTTGTTCATTCCTCTGTGACTTTATGGCTTCAGCTGCCTCACAATGCTCATCATTTCATCTACAGGCCTTTGGGGGGGGGGGAGGTACACACATGCCAAGAGATGTTGTCTGCTACTTTCCCAGACAATGAATATAATGCAAGCTGAACAAGAGGACTGCAGTGCTTGAGTACTTGCCAAATTGAAAAAATGTGATGATCAGTCTCAGAATAAACTTCAGCTGGAAGTGTGCTGTGTTTGCCCACCAGCTTGGAACACTCAGTAATGGATGGTGTCAGGCCTTGGACCTAACATTGTGGCCGGCTACAGCTGTGGTCTGATTCTGGCAACATAAGGAAGTACCACATGGGCCAGAGGGAGATAATGTAGCCACACATTGGGTTGGAGGTCAGGCACTGGATCCAGCAAGCAAGGACTAAGGGCTGGAGGTGGCTGCTAGGTTGGGCAGATTGGAACCAAAGGCAAGAATGAGGTCAAAGTTATGGTGTTGGAGGTCAGGCATCAGGGAAGATCAGGCATACAGGGTGTGTGGGGCACCATCGCTCTTCCAGCTTTCCAACATAGCAGGTTGCTGCTGCTGCCTACCATGAGGGGCAGGGAGTGGGGCATGGTGTAGTGCGCAGTGGGAAGCCAGGAGAGCCCCATCCCTGCTGCTATTTGCTAGCAACGCGTCTGTGTCATTACTCTGTCAGACAAGTTGTTCGGGACCACAGCTTGGAGGAGGCCCTATATACAGCCAGCCAGGTCACTATTGGTCTCTTGGGTCACGTGGTTGTAGTGGAACTAAAGAGCTGCAGTTCCATTCCTGGCTACTCTATGGGAAGCACTATCAGAGACTGGGCTTTGTTATCTGAGTCCCCAGATTCTTCCAGTGCATTATAGGTTGGATCCTGTAAGCCACACCACACAGAATAAATGCATAATGCCCTCTGTCTGGCCCCACCACAAACTTTTTTTCATGTGGTAAGTCCTAGCTCCTCAGAAGACTTTGGGAGATGGCTAATTTTGAACCATACCTGGCTGTTTACTGTAGACCCCAAACATAGTGTTCATAGCATTATAGCTGTTGTATGTTCTGGTGTGTGTGTGTGTGTGTGTGTGTGTGTGTGTGTGTGTGTGTGTGTAAAATTGTAGCAGACAGTCCACACCACTGGTTGCACCTCACTGTTTTTTCCTTAACAGTGATTGTGCTTTTTCCATCCATATTGATGTGATGCATTTGGATTAAAAAAAAAAAGTTTGGTGGTTGTAGTAACATCCCTTCTGTCCTCATTCCTCCAGCCAAGTGATTGTTAGTCCTTTTGTATTTGTTTGGTGAAGGTACAGTGATACCTAGGGTTAAGAACTTAATTCGTTCTGGAGGTCTGTTCTTAACCTGAAGCACCACTTTAGCTAATGGGGCCTCCTGCTGCTGCTGTGCCGCCTGAGCACGATTTCTGTTCTCATCCTGAAGCAAAGTTCTTAACCCGAGGTAATATTTCTGGGTTAGCGGAGTCTGTAACCTGAAGCATATGTAACCCGAGGTACCACTGTATTCCGGCATTCTGTTCATGAGGGAAGATTAGACAGCACAAACTTCACTGCTTGGCTCTAAGCTACAGATAACCTCCATACACCAAATGGACACCGCTCAAACGCCACACAAAATGTGGGAAATGCACAAAACATCTTCCAGCCACTGAAAATACTGTAAACCCATTCCAGGTTTTTCAGAAATGCCGGGGAGGGCAGAGGCTGACAGGAGAAAAAGCAGTTTGACACACCTTTTCCTGGGAGCAAGGCCCACTGAACTCAGTGCAGCTTTCTTCTGAGTAGACACTTAGTTTTTACTAGATGCAAGTCAGCAGCACCAGATGACCCTGCTTGGCTAGGCGCTGGGGTGGATTTTGCCCTGCGCCTTGCAGAGCCAGGCTGATGCTGCCAATAGGCCCTGCATCCCTCAGCAAAATCCAAAGGGTGGATTGCACCCCGCACCTTGCGAAGTCAGGCACAGGCTGCCACCTGGCCCAGCACTGGCAGCAGCTACAAGCAGTTGTCAAAACGGGAGCCTCAGCAATCGCCCTTTTCTACTGGAAAGAAACCATGACTGCTCCAATAAAATGCATGTGGCAGAAAGAAGTGCTAGGCTACCCCTGGTGGGCCACTCCCTTACCCAAATAGCCAGCCAATCAGGATTTTGTTTTTAAAAATGATTTTCCCCCTTTTCTTCTCACTTCCTTCTGTGGCCCCGTGCTGTAGCCCCCCCCCCCCATTACATAAGTTTCACCTGTGGCCCCCTTGGAATATCCTGGCCCCCCAGCGGGCCATATGGCCCCCAGTTGGGAAACACTTCTTTATATTGCACTGTTGCACCCTGGACCCCTGGTTTAACATGGAAGTAAATGCAGTGGTGTTTGAAATGTACGATTTGTGGCTGAACTGAATTTCATCATAAAATGAGGATGTTATGTTCAAAAACAAGCACTGCCTCTTGCTCCTGTCAATAATTCTTATACCTGGTCCTTTCATCATTCCTTATAATGTCAAAGCAAGGTTTTTATCCATCTTTATAAAACATGAATAAAAAAATATTGCCAAAGTTCATCCTTTGGTTTCAAGACTGCTTTGTGAGTGACTGGATGCTGAGCAGTTTGGAGCCACATACAGGATCAATAGCAGAAGTAAATGTTATTTCAAAGAAACACGAAATAATTCTCTCTAGTGGTAAAACTCCTGCATTTCTGTCAGGATCATATTAAGAATCTCTGAACTGCAAGACACAGACATACAGGCTCCTTAACTGATATGTTAAGTCAGCATAGATTCATTTTGTTGAACTCCGACACACTGTATGGCATCCAAAGAAATTTTCCATCTAAAATAAGTTATTCCATCACTCCAGTATTTGTAAAAATATATTCCTTACTCCTAACTGCTGGCAGTATAATATATTGAAATGCACAGTTCAAAATCCTGTTGTCCAAGTTGCAGTTCCTTGGAGCATAGTCTCTAAAACGCACACAGATTACACTTGGCAGTATTTTTTTATTCTTTTCTCCTTTTTTGCAAAGAAAAATAATGACTTTAACTTTAAAAGGTATAGTGCAATGCGGAAAAAAATAAGATTTACCAATTGGACCACAAATTCAGGGTAAATCTGCAATTATGATTAAGTTTATGAACTTCATAGGGTTCTTTATGAATTGGCTTAAAGGTATGCCTCTTTGGAATTGCCTCAAAAACTGCACAAACACTTCCGAAAATGGTCCAACGAGGAAAAAATAGATATGAACCTGGGAGATATCAACTTTTTCTGACCAAAGTAGACATTGGGGTAAGCACATATCTCCCACCCAAAGGTAGTCACTACAGACGCTTTGCTACTTGAAAGAGTTCCAAATGTTGCACACCAACCTTCCCAGCTTGGATAAACACTTTAAAAAGTCTTGCTACTCCATTCAGATGCCAATTCCTGCCTTCATCTATCTCTATCTCTACCCCACACCCCTTGCATCATGGCTTCTGAAGTAGATTGCTTTTCCTGGCTGCCAGCCCTAGCCACCATATGTTTCCTTCTCCTCTTCTACAGCATCTAGTACAGTGATGCTTTCCTGATGGTCTTGGATTGCAAATCCCATCAGCCCCAGGCAGCATAGCCAATCAGGGATGAGGGGAGTTGTACTCCAACAACATCTCCAGGATGCTGTGTTAGCTACCCCGATCTAGTAGACCTTTCTTCATTTCTTGGCAATCCATGTTCCTCACCTACTGTCAACAGCAACCAGGGCTGTGCAGTGGGGGAAGAGAGGCAAGGCACACAATGATGCTATAACACAAAGTAAAGGCACAGGCATTTTCAGCTGCAGGCCCATTACTACAATGTGTAGTTTAGCTCCTGGTTCTATTTCTCCCTGGCATCTTCCAGACCTGAAGAATGACAGACCCAACATTGATCTGATAGACTTTGAGGGACAGATTACAAATGCAACAGGGAGAATCCTTTCCCTAATACTCTCCTTCTTCAAACAATCATGAACTGGTCTGAACAAGTACTTTGGCTTCTTCCCTGGCTGTGTACTAAGGAAACACCGAACTCCCCACAGTTGTCAAACAACACATTCGCAGCTCAAGCAAAAAGCAGCTTGTGTTAAAAGAAGTTCTATCCCAATAAAAGGAAAAGCTCAACTGTGAAGACCCTTGAAGAGAATGCTACACCTCACTGGTATCATCTTTGATCTGCAATTGGTACCTCTAACAGAAATACACTTGACACTTTAAATATTGATGAGATATTTGCAGAGCCGCCATTAGAAGTCAGGGCTTCGCTTTCTACTGGAAGGAAGGGGGAAAACACATGAGCTTCAAAGACTCTGCAGGGGTCCTGATCTCAAGAGTCTTTAAAGCACCTGAACGTAAATCAAACCAAGGGAAGGGAGTTTGCCCTGTCTAAGTCTGATATGCTATACTGACAGTTGTTACACAGAGTTGTTTGGAAATATTGCAAGAGCCACAGCTCCTTCTGTAGTACCATCCTTGTTCTAACAAATAAGACGATGTTGGAAAAAGGAATGGTACTTGTTCCTTACAGAGACTGATCGCATTAACTGATCGTATTTGTACTACAAATATATGTCTGCATATATTTCCATTCCTTGAAAAAGCTTGTCTGTGCCTTATATCTTAGAACTGCATTAGTTCACTGAGTGAAAAGAGAGCAAACGGATAAACTCGCTCAGTGAAGATTATGTTCCCCTTGACCAAGGAAACAACAACACCTTTTTTCGCTCTGCAACTTAATCAATAGAAGGTGAATTTTACCAGTACATTCTATGCAGATGAAGTAAGAGCAAATGTCAGCACCAATCAAGCACTCCATTGAGTTTTTCTGGCTAGCTCACAGTGGTTTTATCCATACGTCAATCTGAGTTTCATCACTGTTAGCAGTGCGACTAATGGAGACAAGCATGCTATGCAGAGCAATCACTATATCAAGGATAATAGGAAGAAAATTGGGCTGCCAGCCTTGTTTCCTCATGCAATATCTAGTTCCTGAAAAGAAAAGCCCTCAGTAAATTAAAATAATTAAATAAAATAAAAAATAAAAACTTGGATGGATTTTGAACTGCAGAGTAGTAAAAGCCACAAATGGCAAAAAAAACCAACCCAAAAAACCCCACACTAAGTTCAGCCTGTCGTTTTAGTGATGGTCAGCATCTATAGTTACATTATTCCAGATATTGTATTTAAGTCCCAGACTTAACGCAAAGTTAGATGATTGATATAAGTGGAGTAAAATACTCGTCCTTTCAGTTTTGTATTCAAGCCTCGATATCAAATTTATTAATTTGGATGCAGAGGGTAAAGTGGCCACAAAGTTGGACTACTGACATTGGTCTGGTCCGCTCATCACAGTGAGCCAAACTATGGGACTATGCAATGGAGTTGGCTCCCAAAGAGCAACACACGCCCATTCTGCTCCTCCCTATTCCTTTTAGCTCAGAGCTGTGCAGTGACTAAACCACTAGGATTGTGGTTCAGCTCTCTCCTCCTTAACCACTAGCGGTAGCCAATAACAAACCAAAGCGATGCACCAATGCTGGATTGTTTGTGCAGGTTTAGTTTGCTTGAATAAACTTTCCTTAATTGGATTCTCGGTCTGGACTGTATTTTTATAACACTAAGTGGCTGGGTTCCTCTGCCAGCGCCCCCTGCCACCCTCCATGCTGCCTACACATTCCAGGCTTTAAGTTATTAGCAGTAAAGAGGGGAGGGCAGGCTGAGACTTGGATCAGCAGAAGACTGGGAGCTTGGCTGGCACTTTCCCCTTTTCAGGAATAACACTGGGGGCAGCAGTCGAAATAAATAAAAAAATTGTCCAGTAGCACCTTAGAGACCTTAGAGTTCTGGGTATAAGCTTTTGTGTGCATGCACACATCTTCAGATACACTGAAACAGAAGTCACCAGACCTTTAAATAGGTGGAAAAGGTTAAGCTACCGCCCTGGACAGTCTCTACCCTGATGTCCCTCTTCCCAAGGCTTTCTAAAGCTTACTATTTATTCATATGGCACCACCAGCATGCCTAGTGCTTTACAGTGCATAAGAGCTTATAATCAAACATTTTACATAGGCAACATGGTCAGCCTCCCTCCAGCTGTATCACTGTGCTTACAGGGAGGGTGAGATGGTTGGGGAGATTGGTGTGCTGCTAGCATGGTGGGGGAGCCAATCTACTGCTCCCACCACTGTGCTTGCACCACACCAACCTTCCTACTGCTTCGCCCCTCGCCTTCACCCTCCTGCTTAGAACAGCAATGCAGCTAGTGGGAAGCTATGTCTCTCCCTGCCAGCTGCCCTTAGGTTTAGGGGGAACAAGAGGAGAAGGAAGCAAGCAGATGCATGCAGATGCACCATACTTGACAGTTTCAGTTGCACACGCTTAGGCTTCATTGAAGCACAAAATGGAAACAAGCTAGAGGCTTTGCCAAACCTGATCTGCGTTCAGGCTGCCCACACCAGTTCTTTACCTTTTAAATTGCTAATTGTGCGAAATGAGTCTTGCTGAATTTGGTACCTAAAATTACACGGAATTGTGTACAGATTGCCAAAGTTGCCTTTGTGTTCCCTGTCCTTCTATCACTGTAAGTATGTGGTGAAGGAAAGCAAAGGCCCTGATTTCCTGATACAATTTTCTTAAACAGACGTGGTTCTTTGTTGCCTGTTTCTGGTAATAACGATAACAGAGAGGTTTGGAAGGAACAAAAGCTCACCTGCGCATTGGGATGCACAGAAATCTTCCTTGGGAAGTTATCTTTAAAGCCCCAGCATTGCAAGGCTGGCTTCACCACATCAAAGGTATTTTTTTGGCATGCACAGTAAACACAAAGACCACTTCTTAGAAACAACAAATATTTAACTTCAAATCCAGTAGCCTCCAGATGTTAAAATAAAGGGACCGCAGTGCCTCCTAAATCTTATTCGGTACGGGTAGATTTGTACTTGGTGTTCTTTTTCTGTCTTTAGGGGCAAGACCTTTGCTACAACTGCACAGATGATATTAATAAAAAGAGATGGTGTGATAGGGTAGAGAGGGGAAAGGGCACACCCTATGTACCCTTTTTATGAATGAGCATGATGTCAGCATTACAGAATGCCCTTTTACGCCTTCTCTCAAAGGAGCCATTATAGTTACCCTCTAAGAAACATCTCATTAGATGCTTAAATACTTATTGTGTGTGTGACCAATAAACATCTATTTCCAGACTCACTGAATCATATAATATAGAAGTTAAGGTTAAAGGAGGAAAGACCTTCTTTAGTCAACTGCTGCCGACAGTAAATTCTTCTGCTGTTACCATATTGCTCCTCACAGTCCACCCTACAGTCTGTTTCTTGGTGAGATGGAAGTGTCCATCTATTCTACAAGGTTACACATTGCGTACTTGCAACATCATGTTTCCCCTCATGGTTTAAATCTATCATTGTTTACTTTAGCTCAGTGGCGGAACCCAGCATCCATCTGGATATTGTTGGATTATAATAAGCATCATCTCTTCCCTTCCCTTCCCTACAGATAGTGCTGTACTCCCAACATCCATAACCCCAATTATTGGCCATGCTGGTTGAGGCTGCTGGAAATTGGAATCCAATAACATCTGGGTGCCGCAGGTTCCCACATCATTTCTTCTAGGTTGTGCTTCCTTTAATTTCTGGTGGCTCAACCCTTTGCATTATCTGCAATACACAACAGGCCTAAATGTTCACCAAATTATGGACAGCATATTTATCTAGGACCTTTAGTAGTAGCCAACTTTTCTATTGCATCTTTTCTCATGAGCATAAGCTTCTAAACAGTTTTTAAAAATACAAGTAAAAATCAAATACAATAAAAACTCATCAAATTAAAGCATCAATAGCATCTAAACGAAATAGTGTAGATTTTGTCACACTTTCCTCCATAGTAACATCTCCCAAACGCATCCTCAGGTTTAGGTTTAACTTAGGTTTATTACATTTGTAGATCACCTCCCAAAGAAAGCCTCAAATGATTTGCTACCAAAGTAATAAATAAAATAAAATAAAATAAAATAAAATAAAATAAAATAAAATAAAATAAAATAAAATAAAATAATAATAATAATAATACATAAACTTTTTTTAAAGATTTAACAATAAAGTCATAATTAGCATTCTCTCACTTACAAATCTCACTCTCATGCATTCCCACCAATCATAACACCAGTAATCCCCAACCAGCCATTTGCCCAAAAAACTGAATCTACAAAGAATCCTTGGCAGCATTTAACATAATTAACAACCAGCTCATTTGCCGATTCCCATGTAGATCAATACAGTACCATACATATAGCATGTTGAGCAGTCTTAGACTACCTTGGAGCCATATAATCTGAATTTAATCTCTCCTTACCTATAACCTTGCTTTACGCTTAGAACGAACGAACACACACACACACACACAAATTCAATTTCTTTTTTCTTCTCTATTGACTCCTCTCACCCACATCCTTTTGATCCTCTGATTCCCTGTCTTCTTTTTCAGATTCCATTCCACACATGTTCATAAAGACAGCATACAGAATGAATCTCTTATGTAACAGTTTGTCCCTCCGTTACCAGAAAGATGAATAAGCAACCACAGCATGCAAGTACGAAATTTCTAGAAAGTTCTCTGTTGTGAATTGGCAGTACCTTCCCTTAATTTCCTATTTGCTTGCAGGGATGTTTATCTTAACTTTATTTTAAATTTACTGTCTGGTTACTTCTCAAGTTTCTGCAGGCTGTATGTAAAACTGCAACAAATATTGCTGTGTTTTCCTGAAGATTTAATTCCGATCGTTTTTGTATAAATATGGAGCCTAATAACTGCATTGTCTCTTGCAATATATTGCTACTGATTATCCATTTGTTCCAGTAAAATGATCACAAACTCTCCTAAAATAGTTTCTATTATCTACTTACAATAAGGACATTCTGAGTTAAGATTCCAATGCTTGGGCTCATTTTGGGTATTTTTTGCCATTTGGTTATGTCTCACTAGCTAATCAATATCTGAAGGGCAACTTCATTTCTACGGTCTATTGATCCAGTAAGTTGACAATGTTTATGATGTTGTTCATCATCTGCAATCTTCGTGATGAATTTGCTGCATCTGCTGTGTGAGAAATTCTTGGGCTTTTCGCCACTGCTTATCCAGTCTGGTAGAATCTTTCCCCCCCTGTGTACTGCCGTCTTACATTTCTCAGCAGATAAAAATTGGAATTAAATTAGTCCCATACTTCCCCTATTGCTAGATGATCAAGCAGCAAGTAGACACCATTTATTTCTGCCACAGTGTGAATTTCTAGATTATTAGCTAGATTAAGTTGGTCATTAAAAGGGGGGGGTTGAGTCATCATTAGTGGTAGCAAATGGCTGAGATCTCATGAGAGTCCTGCCACTCACAAGGACTTACAGAGTTCAAAAAGAAGAAATTATCTCTGACCAAAGATATTTCGAATGAAGACCTTGTTATGAAACTAATGACTGTCTCATATATTAGAATCAAAATCAGCACCTACCAAGCTAGGAGGCAAGATCCTTGGAGCAGGATAGAGGCCAGATGAGTCTTTGGCAAGTAGATGGAGAAAAATAGCAACCAATTGTTGTTCAGACTAAATGGCAAACCTGAATGGAAAGCCTTTATTATAGGCTATAATATAGCGCTTGGAATGGACTAGTCCAGTTGAACAAAGTTCAATTAACAGGTTCAAAAATCTCTGAACTACACACGAAAGTAGCTTCTATAAATGTGGGGTGCACTAAATGTGGATTAAGTTCATTTTAGAGTAGACCTTTTTTATGATTTCTAGTTCACATTCATTCCCGTTCCCCACCCCAGGTGAAAAGCCTGGCTGCTCAGTTTTCCTTCTTTCTTTCTTTTTAAAATGTAGTCTGTAATGACATCTGTAAAGAAAGTTAGAAAGCAAAATGTGGAGGCAGCATTCTAAGACTTATTATGCAGATAAATAGCTGCTGTTGCGGCCAAGGTTTCTTAATCACTTAACTGCCATTGCTAAGGCACTTGTATTCTCCTTGCTGAAGAGATTCATTCATTGTCTTCGGACAGGAGCAGCTTGCAGCGAGAAGTACAGGTTCAGGAACAAAGTGAATGATGCCTTGTGCTATTATTAGCTATGTGGCTGGTAGAAATTAAACAGGGTAAGCCTTTGCTAGTAGAAAACTTCACATGGTGAGATTCTGTCTGTCTGGCCCCCAATTTACTTTTGAGCTCTAGACTTCAGCACAGCAGCCTGTAACATTCTGAATGTTTAAAACAAATTGCCAATGATGTATGGATTTGGATGAACTTAAACTGAACAGGTTCATTTTGGGAAAGGAAGAACTTTAACTGGAACTCGTTCTTTTTTGGACAGGGTGAACTTGAATGAGTGTAAATTCCTTTTTAAAATCAACTTTCCAAAGACTGTTCAAATGCATGCAGCTTCAAAAAGATATTGCCTGATTCCAAACTGTTGTAGCCCGCCCTGGGGACCTGCTGGTGAAGTCTGGACAATAAATTTAATACATAATAATAATAATGTCTTATTCTGAGATATTCTCATTGCCAACAAGCTAAATAAAGAATAAACACTATTTCTCTGTAATACCTGGAATGTTTTCTTTATTATTTTACTCACTGGAGGATAGCTTGCTGGTAATTACAAAGTCAGCGGGATAAATATGCTTTAAAAACCCACTTCCCGTCCTTCCTGAATTTATCTCAAGTGTATCTCTCATGCACTGCTTCAATCTCTGAATCAGCCACGTTCTGTGCTGTGTTGTAAATGTAACTGAATGAATGCTGCTGCTCTAGCAAGGCTTTGGTGGATCTGCCCAATTTCAGGCGCTGGAAGCAGTTTCTGCAAACTGAACTACATCATTATGCATAGGAATATAGGAGTGTCGATAGGGGAGGTTTCTGGTTTGCTCCAAAATTTGGAACAAACTTGCCCAATCTTGCCTATGAGTCATTTCAATGAAACATTTCTAGTTGCTAGAAAGCCTGGCGCTTACCAAGCCTGTTGAAAACTTTCTAATAAAAGGAATCTGGAAAAGGAAGTGTCATATGACATGCCACTCCATCCTGAATAATTGTATGGGTAGAAAAGATGGCTACTCCTGTAAGTCCTAGCAAGCAGCTGAGAGTGGTTTAAAAGAAAGAAAGAACCCGATAAGCCAACAGACCAACTTCTCATTACTAGTTCCCAATTTAAATCTGTTGAAAGCATGCAGATGTTTAACGGATTTTTTTCCTTAAAGAAATCCACATAGACTTTACAGAGCTATTTTGTCCATCTTTATTATAAAAAGGTAAAGGGACCCCTGACCATTAGGTCCAGTCATGACCGACTCTGGGGTTGCGGCGCTCATCTTGCTTTATTGGCCGAGGGAGCTGGCGTACAGCTTCCAGGTCATGTGGCCAGCATGACTAAGCCGCTTCTGGCGAACCAGAGCAGCACACGGAAACGCCGTTTACCTTCCCGCCGGAGCGGTACCTGTTTATCTACTTGCACTTTGACATGCTTTCGAACTGTTGGGTTGGCAGGAGCAGGGACCGAGCAACGGGAGCTCACCCCGTCGCGGGGATTCAAACCACCGACCTTCTGATCGGCAAGTCCTAGGCTCTGTGGTTTAGCCCACAGCGCCACCCGCGTCCCATATTATCCTTATTATCCATATCCTTATTATTATCCTTAATATCCGTATTATCCGTATCCTTATTATAGGAGTGGGTAAATTGCATGCTGGGAGTTGTTGTAAGAGGCATAGAAAGGAGCTCAGAGGTAGCAGAGCAGCGTTTTCCAAATTTGGGTCTCAAGCTATTTTTGGACTACCATTCCTATCACCCCTTACCACTGGTCCTGCTAGCTAGGGATGATGGGAGTTATAGTCAAAAAACAGCTGGAAACCCAGCTGTTTGGTAAACGCTGTAGTAAAGGGTAGAGTTGCAGGCTAGCTGTGTTACTGTGTAAGCTCTGAGCAAGTGCCTGGAGTAAAGAGGCTTCGGGAATTTCTCTCTGAAATTTTGCAGTTCTGACAGTACAACACTATGCCTCTTTAAGCTGCATATATACAAGAATATTACAGTCAAATAAAGAAGAAGAAGAAGCTTTTAACTGAGAAACAGCATTTATATGCCCAGAGGTTAATGGATGGGGCTGCTTGTCAGGACTTGAGTTCACAGTAGGGTGTCTTGGAGCGCAGCCAAAGCTGTTGTTCCCTAAGGCCCTAAATTCCAAAATTTTCACTTAACAACCACAGTTCCAGTTGTCCTCCCTGCACTGGCCCACTCTGTCCGAGACTCCCTCCCTGGAAACCACATAATATTCTAAAAGACTAAAATTCAAAATGGTGTCTCCTTTTGTTGACATCAGCATGTGTGACTGTTGCCATTAATAAGCAAGGACACAACTAACAGTGGGGGGTGCTTAAAGACATTCAGTGGGGCAGAATCCTGAGAGGAATACAAACGACGACGACATTTGACAAAGTCAAATGAAGAGACCTGAAAGAGTCACTTTTGTTAGTACTATTGTAATTACAAATAAGCAGAGACCAATGGCAGGACCTGCCAGTTTAAAGAGACTGGGGGGAGGGGGGAAATGTCACACAGCCATGACTGCCCACAGCCCCACAGATACTTCTGCCCCCCTCATGGGCTCACCTGGCTTGTAGTAAAGTTTGACAGAAAGTGCCTCTGTATCCTGATGATGAAAGGAAAACACTTTTAGCTAATGATTTCAAAGGCTGCTGTCTAATGTGGCGAAATGGACTCCCCCTTCTGAGTTGGAGAGGCTACTGTGTTTATCACCCCTAAAACATAATGCAAAGCAAAGGGGAAGATAAGAGTTGCAGCCAGAAAAGTCAGCAAAGTGCTGTCAAGTGCCATGGCAAGGTGCTGGGAAGGCGGGTGTAAATGACAACTTGAGGAGAACTCTTTTGGGCTCACCATTGATAAGCCGTAAGTGGCGACAAGCAGTAATCACTATGTGCTGGCTTCTGTCCTCCTTTCGGTTAAGCAGCCCAATCAACTTAAGCAGGACTTCACACCGAGCAAGCAGTACTTGCTGTGAGTAAATAAATACAGCATGAGCACTGCCACCATTCTCAGTGCCATTTCAGCAAGAGTGCATTCGCAAAGGCAACAGGAATAACTTCCAGGATTTTTCACTCTGCCTCACGCAGTGCAACATTTCACCCCTGGCTTGGCCTTCTGATGAACGCTGATTTTGTTGTTGTTTGTTACAGATTTATGGATTTCAGAACCTATGACAGAGCGTGACAGATTTTTGGGTTGATTTGATTTTTTAAAAATTGAGCTATGCAATGCTTTATTTTGAATCATAAGCTAAGGGAGGGGTGAGGAAGCCATACCCTCCAACATTCCTCTGATGAAAAGAGGGACTTCCTATTTAATAATAATAATAATAATAATAATAATAATAATAATAATAATATTCATGCCCCACCCATCTGACTGGATTGCCCCAGCCATTCTGGGCAGCCTCCAACATATAGAAAAACATAATAAAACATTAAACATTAAAAAACTTCCCAATACAGGGCTTCCTTCAGATGGCTTGGGGGTCAGATAACTCCACACACTCCATCATTTGTCCAGTGAAAATAAGGATGTCCTAAGGAAAGGTGGGATATTCCTGGATCAAATCAGAAACCAGAATGGCTTCAGTAAATCAGGGACTGTCTCTAGAAAATAGGAACACTTGGAGAGTTTGGGAACCTCCTTAAGACCGGAGGGCATTTTCCCATCTAGGCAACCTTCTGTGCAGCAGAAGGGACCAGGGTCAAAAGCAACATATGCAGATTTTACCCCTGTACTTTCTACCTCCTAGACACATTCACACACTACTCTCTATCCCTTATCCCAGCAAACAAGTGGCTAAGTATCAGTGTTCAAAGGCACATTCCAGCCAGGCCACAACACTCACAGAGGAAGGAAATAAACTCTCAAGAAATTGGAGGACACATTTCAGCACATCACTGTGGTGGAGTTCTTAGGGAATTTTGTGGTAGTTATTCTCTGTTACTCATCCTTTAAATGTAAATAGCAAGTGTCTGCCCCCATGAAGGAAGACACAACAGAAACTGGCATAGTCTAAACCAAGTTTAGTTTTTATATTATGTTATCACCGTCAACAACAAAATTTCTCCTCAGTTCTACTGCAGTCACACACACACCCATTTTACTGTGCTCAACCTTTGAACCTTCAACTTATATCAAAGGGGTTTTAAGGATCATTTCATTAACTAGATCCTGGTTATCAAATCATTATGATTCTATGATACCATGTGTATTTTTAGAGGCTCATTCAGGAATTCCCACACACCCCAACCCATCATCCACCCCGCCACCTACAATCTGCTTTTCTGTGCTCCTTGGTTTGTGGGTTGTTGTTTTTTTCAAAAATAAAGAATAAAGCTAGGTGCCTTTCAAATCTGCCTAGGAAACTGCTTTGTTATTATTTTGCTCAGGCACACCAAGTTCAGCACTTGGAACCTTTGCAGCTATTTTGCTACCTCGGATGAATATGTTTTCTGCATAGAAATGAAGAAGAGATGAAGTCAAGTCATGAAATTGTTTTGTTCCCCCCCCCCCCATTCCCAGCACAGAAGCCTGTACACTGCTCTATGCAGCTACATAACCAAAAGTCACTCTCGGTATGTCAACAGAATACTGCCTTTGCCATCAAGTATCCAAAACATCAACACATGGAGGAGATTCGAAGAGTGTCCAGAAAATTCAAAGACCTTGTAACAAGGTTAAGAGGGGAAACAGATAATATTTATGTGGACTACACAATTCTTCCATATTTTTTGTGACCACATCCACACGGTACATTTAAAACAGTATCATAACACATTAAAGAGCCAGATCTGTCCCCAAAGAACCCGGGAAACCATAATTTGTTAATGGTGCTGAGAGTGGTCAGGAGGCTCCCATTGCCCCCACAGAGCTACAATTCCCAAAGTTCCCTGGGAAGAGGGACTGATTGTTAAACCACTCCATTAAACCATGGCTAAGTGGTGTAAGAGTGCTTGAAATGCATGATGTAGATGTGACCTGTGTGTGTGTGTGTGTGTGTGTGTGTGTGTCTGTGTGTGTCTGTGTGTGTGTGTGTGTGTGTGTCTCTCTCTGTGTGTGTAATTATTATTTTTAAAAACTCTTTGAAAGAACAACTGGGACCCCCATCCACACAGGATGTAGGTTTGAAAGAAACCTACAAAGCTGAACATTTTTTCAACTGCATGCTTCGACACTCCACTTTTTTAAAAATGTGGAATTCAGACGAATTCTCCAGTCAGAGTCAGTCGTACCCTGCACAAGACCCAAAGGACAGCTAAAACAACCATCTGCTACCTGATAAGTCCCTGAATCCAGGAAGCCAGCTGGTCATTGCCTTTGACACCAATATATGCTATGGTGTTCTCCTTTCATTTCATTATTTCATTTTATTTTTACTTTAAATGACCTATGTTTCAAGAAAGTCTTTCTTCAGGTAAGTTAAACTTAAAAAAAAAACCTGTGTTAAAGCAAGATTTAAGGTAACCCTCTCATTAGGCTGTCCCAAGACAGTGGATGGAATCACCTGTTGATTTCGGTTCCCTTCATTTCTCAATTTTTCCAAGCCTAAATTTGGTTGTCCACATTTCTGCAGCAATTTGCACATGTTCTTAAGGGGGGGGGGACACTCATGAAAAATCTATTGTTGTTTTTGTTGTTGTTGTTGTTTTGCAAGTTTCTTCTAATAATTAAATGTCTCAAATTGAAAAGTTAAAAGCTTGATGAGAAACTCTGACACATCGATAGGCATGCTGCGTTCTCCTTCTGTAGAGTTTGCTGGGGTGTTTTGTTGGAATTGCAGGTTGACATTTCTGCAATGAACTTATTATATTATAATGCACTCTTGTATATTATTTTCATTAAAATATTCATTTTTCTGCATTTTCCCTTAATATATCCATTTTTAAGTATTCTTTGGCATTTGAAATTTGCACCACACATTTCAGAGGATGGCTGTGTTCTCTCATTGTTCCAGAAGGTAGGTTCTGCTTTAAATGTGAATCAAGCCACATTTCTCTCCCATCACCTGAAGAGAAGGAGAAGATGCTAACCCTCCCCCTCCAGTTTGTGTCTTTGTTCAGCTCCCGTCACTCGGTCCCAGCGCCTGCCAACCTAGCAGTTCGAAAGCACCCCCGGGTGCAAGTAGATAAATAGGGACCGCTTACTAGCGGGAAGGTAAACGGCGTTCCGTGTGCTGCACTGGCTCGCCAGAGCAGCTTCGTCACGCAGCCAAGTGACCCAGAAGTGTCTGCGGACAGCGCTGGCTCCTGGCCTCTTAAGTGAGATGAGCGCACAACCCTAGAGTCTGTCAAGACTGGCCCGTACGGGCAGGGGTACCTTTACCTTTACCTTACTTTTAACAAACCACAGCTCCCAGAATTCACTGGAACTGTGGTATCCTAGTGGTATCCTAGTGCTTCAAATGTATGGGGTGAATGTGGCCAGTATCATGTATCACAGGATTACCTGAACTTGGGTCTCCAGGTTTCTGGACTACAACTCCCATCACCCGTGACCACTGGTCCTGCTAGCTAGGGATGGTGGGAGTTGTAGTCCTACAACCGATCCAACTTTGGGAAACCCTAATTTAATCACATTCCCTGTACACATCACAACACTGTTCGTCACAGGTTTCTTCATCGATTTTGTTGAAGTCCCGGTTCCAGTTTTTAAGTATGGTGTGTGGGGTTTTTTAACAATAACAACAACAAAAATCAATATACTGGATTTGCCTACATTGAATAGCCCGCTAAAATATGCTAAAGCATAGCTGTCAACGTTTCCCTTTTTTAAAGGGAAATTCCCTTATTCCAAATAAGATTCCTCACAAGAAAAGGGAAAAGTTGACAGCTATACGCTAAAGTATCCTAAAATGCAAGTGAGTAGGAAATGTTTAACTTTTTTAAAAAAAAAATTGCAAGCTGCCATGGGAGTGTGAGGTATAAGTCCTTCAGAAAGAAGTGGGGCAATTTCTAATATGCATATAGTTACTATATATATATATATATATATATATATATAGGGGTGGGTTTCCTAGAAAAAATATGACAAAGCCCCAGTGAACTTGGTCTGAGGGCAGAATTGCTTTCTGAGCTATTAGCAGACTTCCTCATTCTGAGTGAACCTACTGCCAAGCTTTCGGAAGAGCAATTTGATTGTGTTTTCTGGTTTCCTTATTTATTTTATTAAAAAGGATACTATTTTGACTCCTACTGCTCTGCTAGAGCATCACCTTGCTTCTAAATTGCTTTTGGGCAATCAGAAGCAGCTTTCTTAAGGCAGTTGCCTCACACTAAACACAGCCCATTGGTGTCTCTTCTAATTAAGACCATTAATAGCTGCACTACCCAACATTTACAGGAATATGAGCAAAACCCTCCTGACGTTATACCATCACAGTCTAAAGGTGCACGGCTTCTTTTCAGACAGACTGTCTACAAGTACTATCCTGTGGTAAGTGAAGCTGCAAATACATTTGTCTGCGGGCCCTAAATAAGTAATGTTCTCCTTTTCTTTTCTTTTCTTTTCTTTTCTTTTCTTTTCTTTTCTTTTCTTTTTTCCCGAAACGGCATATTTTTGCATAGAATTGCCGTTGTTATAGAGCTCGAAGTTGGCAAAAAGGCAGGCCCAGGCAGGGATCCATGCATTGTGCTGCTGTCTGTGTGCCATGTATAGAAGATGTGAAATATCATCTGAGAAAATCCAGTAAATGGAGTCAATTATGGGATTAACATTTTTCAAGTATTCATAGGCGAGCAGGATGTCATTTCAAGACAAGTAATTATACGTCAAAAGGGCTGGTTCGTGCAGAAGTGGTTTATCTTTGTGTAATGGGGGAAGAGGTGTCATCTATTAAAAATAGAAATTGGCTGTTGTTGTAAGTGTGTGTGTGTGTGTGTGTGTGTGTGTGTGTGTGTACTAGCACGTGCACACAATTACAGAAACCTAGGATCTCTTTATAATTTATTGTATGGCAGCTGAGAGTTTTAATGTGTTGCACTTATACTGGGGACACCCAAGTACAAATACCTGGTTGGCCACGAAGCTCACTGGGTATCCTTGAGCAGACCAGGATCGCTAACCTGCCCTACCTTACAGGATTGTTGTAATAATAAAATTGGGGGAAAGAGAAGCCAAGCAGGCTACCTCAAGCAGGCTACCTCAAGTTCCTCGAAGGAATGTTGGAGTAAATAATGTACAGTACAACTAAGAATTTCATTTTACTTAGGGCCTATTGACACCTGTATAAAAAAGAAAGCTAGCCTAGCCATTTTTCTATTTCAAAAAATTATTGTTGTTATTGTTAAAAAAGACTTTTAAAACAATGTCCTAGGGGTGATCAGACTTCATCCTTTTCATATCTACTTGGTTGCTGTTTTACTATAACCCCAAGATCTACTAACCAGAGTCAGGGGCAAAAGATGGACAGAATTAAAGAGCAGGGTTCCTCTAAGCACATTCTAATCCTAGGAATTCGTTTTCAGTGTCAGAATGGAACTGAACTTCTGCTTAGTTTTGTCCATTTCAGCATCTTAATTTAGGTGGGGGGGAAAGGCCTTTTGAGGTAGCAACTGAAGAGTCAGAAATCCTAACTTCAGATATATCAGTAGTTTCCAAGTCCTGAGTTTCTTAAAAAACAACAACATTGAATCTCAGTTCCATATACAGCTATAAAAGCATGTCTCCTCGGTCAGAGGAGAGAGAAATCTTTTCAGTTGCCTTCCCATTGAAGCAGAATGCTTTCTCGTAACCACAATAAAAAAAGAGTGGGGAAAGGAGACAACCCCACTGATGAAACAAATGTATATTAAATTGTGCTTTGCTGGAAATGTTAGTTCTTTCTTCCTGAAAAAAATATATAATTATATTGATATTGATTTATAGGCTTCCCACAGGCTGGAGTAAAGCTTTTAAAATGCCGACTTTAGGAAAGAGGCCCTGCCTTCTTTTGCCCCCTCAGAGGCCTTTGTGAACCTCCATGCTGGCTATCACTTGCTTACTTTGCAGCTCTTAACACAAAAGGCGGTACCCGGGGATGTTTCAAAATCAGGACAATTGCACATGCTGTATAGTTTAGCCTCCATCTGGTGATGGTGACGAGGAAGGCAGAATTGCTAGTGTCCTCAACTTTAGTCTCATCTAGGAAGACTGAGGAAAACCTCTGTCTGAGGCCAGACAGGGACAGACCCTCCAAGTGTCCCTATTTTCCAGGGACAGTCCCAGATTTACAGAAGCCATCCTGGTTTCAGATTTGATCCTGGAATATTAGCTTTAGGACATCTCTATTTTCATCAGAGAAATGTTGGACGGTATAGAATAGGGTGTTCCTATCAGGTGCGCTAGGTTCCATCCCACATGGGGGGCACTGCATGACGTCACACAATAGGAGGAGATCTGATGGGGCCGTCACACCCTCTAGGTAGCCCAACGGGGCTTAGCTGCAGCTGCGGGAGGGCCTGGCAGGGCGCGTCCAGCTATGGAAAATTGGGGGGTGGGGCTCTGACCCCACGGCTTTGCATAGATGGCGCACCTGGTCCCTATTTTCATTGGAGAAATGTTGGGAGACTATGCAGGGATGATCCCTTATCACCCCAAAGCATCAGAAAGGGGGCTTCGTTTTTCAATGAACTGATATCCACCCTTCCAACAACATTGGTCAACTTATATCATGTCCAAAACCCTCAACAGCCAATCAGCACTAGAAGGCAGCCCTACTTTCCCCCCACTGATTACTTTCGAGACAGCCTTGCAATTTCTGTATTTTCTGGAAGGACCAAAGCTTTCACAAAACAATAGAAAGTAGTCAATGGATCCAGAGTAGGCTTGCCATATTTCAAAAAGTGAAAATCTGGACACAAAAATTGTTGAACTTTTTTTGGCCAAAGTTATGAGCTATTTTAAATGAAATTTACCAAAATCTACAGTTCCAACATGGGCTGCAATGCACCTGGATTTTCCCAGACATTTCAGCGATTTCCGCTCAGACGCTGTTTACCAAGGAAATTTCAGACATATGGCATCCCTAATCCAGAGGCAATTCATAATCCATCTATCCTTGATGTTCCTTATAAATTGATGTCTAAATATCTTTCTTCATATATTGCAAATATTATGGAAAGAATGAAAGACTGAAGCAGAGTATTGCACACCCTCTATCAGGTGTACCTTAAAGGATTATACTTTATAGGATTATCCTTTATAGGAGTTAGACAGTGATGTATCAGGTCCCAAGAGACTTGACCCCCATGTTCATCACTGATTTCCTATTTTCTGGCTTGTATCCAACATAGGGCTGTTACACTGAAGATGGAGCAAGCTTGTTTCCTTCTGCTCTGGAGGTTAGGACTTAAAACAATGGCTTCAAGTTACAAGAAATATTTCTGCTTGCACAACAGGACTTTCTCTCCCTCTTCTCCCCTCACATGCCCCAATCTGTTCTGTGGTTTCCTCTAACACTCTGGAAGATATTTTTTGTGGGGTGTGGTATATTCAGTGCTATAGACTCATGGAGGTGGAAGCACCCCAGGAGTCATCTACTCCAACTCTCTGCAGTGCAGGAATTTCAGCTAAAGCATCCTTGACAGGTGGCCATCCAACCTCTGCTTAGAAACCTCCAAGGAAGGAGAGTCCACCACCTCCCTAGGAGTCTCTTCTACTCTTACCATCAGAAAGTTCTCCATCGTGTTTAGTTGGAATCTCCTTTGTTACTTAGTGCTACATTGGATGCAAGGCTTTGTGTCCCCATGGCAGTAACCAGAGGAAGAATTACCTGCACTCAGACCAGAGACACCAAAACCGTACCACCTTCTCTGATCAGAAACCTCATCAGGCCCCGGGCTTTATTTTGATGAACCCTCTTATTCAGCATCAGAAACCTAGCATCAGTTGAGGGCGCAAACACCCTGCGTCAACACAAATGTCTGTGCTGATTTCTCCCATCCTTCCCCCTGCGACGCTGAAACCGTTTGTGAAATGCCACACATTCACTTTTGCCGCAAGTGTTTCCTCCTGTATTTGCCAGACACTCTTCGCCCGCCAGATGGGTTTTCCCCAAGCTCCCACGCTACTAGTAAAACTGCAGCATTTTTTTGTTAATTTATCACTGTATTGAAGTCTAATAAATGGACCATACGTAGCTAGGAGGACAGAATGGAGGAGCAACTCCCATACATCCTGCACATCATGCTAAGCAAAAGCTGTGTTGTGTTAACTGTCAGCTTGAGAAATAGCTGACATTTGTTATTTTAATTAATAGTTTAGTTTGCTGAAATAAGCTTCTATGGGAAGCTATGGCTTATATTAAATCTTCGTTACAGCATTATTTTCCACGAGACTAGGAGGCAAAAAACTCATTTTCAAACAACTGCTTCACCCGGCAAGGTCACCACCAACAGATTGAATGCACACGTCAAGGAGACATCTGCTTCTGAGACATCGATACATGTGAAAATGTTCCTCATTTTTTTAAAAAAAGAAAAGGTACACTTTCCAGTGGGATATTTCATTAATTAGTCCTTAAAGCTACAACCTTTACAGAGCAATCCTTTGCATTTCTGCTCAGAAGTCAGTCCCACAGAATGCAATGAAACTTACTCCCAGGGTAAATTATATAGTTCTACAGTCATTCAGTCTGCTTTTTTGAATAATTCCATACGAGCAGTTTAAGAAACAAAACAAAAACACCAGCACTTAATAAAAAGTGCAATTCTGAAAGCTACTGGATGTGTTTGCACGATAGAGTTTCTCTAATGCGCTGTATGGGGGACTAACTTGGAAGGAGGATAATAAAGAAAATGAGATGTAGGTGGATTCAGCTGATGAGAGAAAAAGAAAATAAAAAGGTACAGCTTGAGAGACAAGGAAGAGGAGGAGTCATGATTTTTTTTTTACCGAAGTTTAGCAGTAGGTTCTAGCAGAGTTGTAGATAAGCCCCTCCTGGGATCTACAAATTATGACTGGACATGATATCTACACCTTTTTACTAGCTAGCTATGAAGTCTAGTCCCAGCATGATATTGCAACATAATTATATGAAATCTCAGTAAATATATTTTTGATTTAAGTTAATGTAACTCAGACTACATATTGACGCACGCACGCGCGCGCACACATACACACACACACACACACACACACACACACACACTTTTAACCTGAAATTCATTCAAGACCTTTAGATAGGCCTTTTTCTCTTTCAGTTTTTGAAACTGTTCTCCCATTAGCTTACATATGTACAGACAAATATACAAAGAATTTGGCATAGCTATCTATCTATCTAATTGGGCATTGGGCATGAATGTTAATTGGATAAGTTTACTTCTCAGGTGCAATTTTCTTCTAAGAGGTCTCACTGAAATTATCTGCCCAAAGGTTTGGGAAAGCTAAACTGGGTTTAATCCATTTTAAATCAGAATTTAAGATGGACATAATTTTTTGGCAGGTACACTCCTTCATTTATGGCCCTCAGAATGGTTATTTGTTTCTTCTTCCAACAACCTCCATGACAAATGACCTGATTATGCTATCACAATTATGCTATCACATGCAGTTGTGACTTTGCTCCTAATGCCTAGAGAAAATATCCATATTATGCCACAGACAAAATTCACATGGATTGTCAGAGTCTGTTAACACTTACACAAGCCCCCAAAATTGTATTTTCTAAAAATAATAATAAAGAAATCTGCAGCATTCCATTAATAAAACTTCCAACTGTTTCCCAACTGCATGCTTTGATTCTAAGACTGCAACCTTAGGTGTTGTTACATTTGCAGCAAGCTCCAGTGAACTCAATTAGTGCTTACTTCTGAGAAAGCATACATGGATTCAACCTATTAAACACACCAAACAGGTGTTTAACAAAGACTCTTTTTCATCAGGCTGAAATGCAACCTTTGGTGGTATACACACCAAATTTGTACAATTACTTATCTCCTTGGCTCAGGAGTTGCATAACTTCATACTCTCCAACATTTCTCTGATGAAAATAGGGATGTCCTAAGGAAAAGCGGGACATTCCAGAATCAAATCAGAAACCGGGACGGCTTCTGTAAATCCGGGACTGTCCCTGGAAAAGAGGGACACTTGGAGGGTCTGGTGTATGCAGCTTTTACTTTTTAACTGGAAATTCAAGCAGCCTTACTAAGACCTTTTACCACTTTAAGCTGTCAGATTGGAGTAGCAACCCCATCACAGCTGAAATAAATAAAAACATGCATGCCCCGTTTTCATGCACTGGATCCAAAAAACTTTAGGCAGAGTTCCACCGTGGCACACGCTTGTTAGGGGACATACATGTTTCAGTCAGGCAAATCCTTGAGTCACATTGCCATAGGAATTGCAAAAAAATTGTGAGCAAATGGTTGAGAATTGCCAGCCTGCCTTGTAATAGAGACCTGCCCAGCCTTTTGTAATTTCCCTGCTCCAAACATGCATAGCTGAGCGATGGTGGTGACAGGTCTGGTTTTCTTTTTGCAATAGTCAGCTTTTATCGTCCTGCCTCAGGCTTGAAGCTGCTTTAGGAGAATCTCATCGTTGCTGAGCTTGAGGCCCTAACCTGCTAGCGCTTCCTTAATCCTTTATTTGCTAATGGTCTGGTGCCACCTCTCTGTCTTTACCTGACATGGCTCGTCAGGTAACCTGCTGTTATCACCACCATATGTAAAAAAAAAATGTGACTTGTTTTATTCAAGCTGTGTTTAGCCCTTCACTGGCTTCCTAGGACAGTCTTCCTTCAAAGGTTTGCATGCCAGCATATATATATATATATATATATATATATATATATATATATATATTGCTTTGTTAGGGGGTAAAATGTGCCACATTTTTCTTTTCCTTTGGGGGCGGGGAGGGGGAAGCCTGAGCCACTAAACCTTAGCAAAATGAAAAATAAGAGAAGCAATAGCCATTCTCTTGCTATCATTCAGCATTGGGAATTGAAGAGCCTGGCTAAAACAGTTGTAAATCCTGATGTGATTTCAAAAACATGAAGGCTAACTTTGCAGTTTGCCAATGGGGGAGACGGAATTGTAAAAGCCGAAAACTTCATCTTGCACAAAAGTAGTTGCCGAAGATTCAGTTTTGCTACCTCAATAACAATTCATTTTTTTGCAGAATATCATCATAACAGGGCTTTGGGGTTTCTGTTGGCCTTAAACTATCCTGATCTTTTTTTTTATTTTACTAAGCCTTTTTTTTTTAAGCTCAGCTTTGATGGTGCACAGTGGATATTTCTCAATTGGATATACTTAAAAGTACCAGAGGCAGATGAATAATGGCTATTTTTTTCCTGGGGAATTTTGCATTCCTACAATGTTGTGAAGAACGCTTGTTCTAAAGATGCACTTCAAGACTTTTCCTAGGGATTCTCGAGCTCTGCGTATTCTTCGTCCTGCAGTGTGATGCCATCCTCAACCCTGCATCCTTAACATCGAATGGACAGTCCTCACCTCTTCCTTTGCCCGGGCACAAAGTTTTTGAAGAGCTGCTCAGCAGAAATTGAGTAAAACAGTATCTGTGCTGCAAAACAGCATCTCCTCAGACTGGAATCATCCTTCAGCTTCACAAGTCTTAAGATAAAATATGTAATGATATAGAATAAACCCACATAGTATAAAGCCAAAGCTTCCTTAAGGGTGGGATGGATTTCAAATGTTGAATTTACTCATATTGAGGGGCTTGCTCAACCACGCAAACAAGCTATGTAGTAGCTTTAGGGAGCTACTGTATTATATACTGTATTACCGGTATATACTGTATTAATTATATACTGTATTAAGAGTTTTAGTGAAGCTCAGTATGGCCTAAGAGTTTCATCCCAACATCCGCTGCAAAGTTGCAGGGAGTGTGACTCTCAAATCAGTCCATGCCGCTACTTGGGCTTGAAAAATGTCTTGGGACTAGCCCTGCTTGTGTTCAATACCCACAGTCCATGTTTTTGGTGACATTGTGGACATGCTCCCTTGGATTTCTTCAGCTTATATTTGCCCATCAGGGACAGGATGAAACAGGGTATCACCAGGGATTTTTTTTCAGCTGAAACTCGCTGGAAATCAGTTCCGGCATCTCTCAGGTGGGTGCCATTGCTATTTTAACAGAACAAGGGAGGTGAGTTCTGGCACCATTTTTTTCTAGAAAAATAGCACTGGATATCACTATGGGGTCATAATTAAATTGTTTTGGTATGTCCAATCTTTCAGTTTTGTGAAAAATTCAGTACACTTTCTTTATATTTCTGTAGTGTTTTTGGAACATTTATTCTGTATATTTCTGTGGCATACTGGGAATATTTACAGTAAAGCTTGTTTATCCTACATGGAGTGATATTTATTTATTGGATTTCTTACCAACCTTTCACCATAAGGCCCTGGGGTGGGTTACAAGCAACAATATAGAAATACAATAGTATAATCAGGTTTTTTTAAGAAAGAAAAATTTGCAAAACCTCAGTGTAGGCAGCAGCTGTCACATTCTTTCTAACAATAAATGGAGCTGGCTTAGAAGATGTGCTCAGCAAAAACAGAATCACAGCACAGTTGTGAAGCTGCATGTGAACAGTTTGACAATGCTTAGGTGTTCCCGGGCTTCTTTGAGTGATTGGGCTAGGGCTCCCTTACATTTTGGCCAGAAGGCATGTAAACTGAGCCTTGGATGTTGAGCACCTTGAAAAGTAGGAAAGATGATTTGAAAGATAGTAACAGCTCCATCTTCATTTTTAAGATACCCATTGCAAGAAATGGCATTAAAGTGGGGTGCATTACATCAATGGCACAGGCCCATTGCTGGAAATGGGGCCAGCAGCAATAATCTCCAAACTTTTAAAAAGACTTGTGACCTACCTTCAGCACAACAACCATTTGGGAACCCATCCTAATTTTCTTACCACATATTTGAATGGTGGCGACACACTTCAGGTCCAACTGCAACTTAGTAGTGGATTCTGACCCACCAGCTGAACACCATTTTTCTTTAGTACATAAAATCACCCCTGGAAGGATGAAGAAGACACGACGGAGAACATTTTAAAAGCTGGTGGAAAGGGCTTACTGGAATTAAATGTCAGGAGTCCAGGTTCCCAGCTTGATAACACAGTGAGTGTAGGTAATTAAAAAGGAGGATTTATGGCAAAAACAAAGCCTCCGGCATCATCACTCAAGATGACCCTTCTGAAGACTCCTTCTGGTGTTGACAGAAGATACTGAATTTACGACCCTTGCGTCTCTTGTTTTGCTTCCTACCTAGCATAAGGTTACCAGATTTTTTTCAATGAATCTGGGGACACTATTCAACTTCAATTGATTTTGTATGGGGACTGATTTGTAAATCCGGGGACTGTCCCTGGGAAACAGGGATGTCTGGTAACCTTAATCTAGCAGCCCTCCCATTCACTGACTCTTCAGACTTAGTGGGTCAGCTCCATCCTCTTCCTGTTCTGAGAGGCTGTCTCTGAGTCTGTTTGTGCTTTTTGAGAGCTTTGGCTGTGTTCCAGCCTTCACTCAGCTACTGCCTTATCAGCTTGCTGTTCAAGGTCAGGAAGAGCCGAAGTCTGTGGCTGTTGTCTCTCTCCTGCCTGAGTAAAATCTAAGCTTCTCTGTTCCTGGCTGCTTTCTGCAGTTGGCTGCAAATCTTTGCTTGGAGCTGGCTCATTCCCGACATTAAAAGTCAACAGTTGTAAAAGACGCACGTGAGATTCCTAGTGTCACTTTCCTTAAGGCCTTAAAGCCCAGTTTCGTCCCTTAGCCTCATCCCTTTTCATGTGGCATGGTTGCCATGACTACCCCGTTATAATTTGATATAATTCTCCTCTAAGCCTTGTTGAAATGTGAGAAGGGGAGAACCCTACACCCCTTCAATTCCCTCACAGAGCTGATGTAGCTCTAGTCATCTGGAAGCATTATGGTCCAGTTGTTTTCTCATTATCAAGCTGTCTAGGACCATGATCCCCTTCATGGATCACTGCCTTGCCGTGGCGAAGGGGCTTGAATAACTCAGGGAAGCTATGAACTATGCCGAGCAGGGCACCCAAGATGAACAGGTCATAGTGGAGAGTTTTGACCAAACGTGATCCACCTGGAGGAGGAACCGGCAAGCCACTCCAGTATCCCTGCCAAGAAAACTCCATGGACAAAGACAACAGGCATATTTTTTTTTTTTAATAAATGTTTATTAAAGTTTTACAAAACATAAAAACATAAAAAACAAAAAATCACACCACATATAACAAAACAAAAACAACAGACAAAAAATACACACTTAACAAGAACAAGAAGAAAAAGAAAAGAAAATTCCACTTTTAAGTTTCAACATTCCATATCCCTCTTTCCTGACCTCCTCACATCTCCCTTTTTTGTATTCCTCTTTATTCCGTCAAATTCAGCAAATTCTAACCGTTTTTCCAACCTCGTTTATAATTATATATTTCCACTTATTATGTCTCTAATTTCCCTTATCTTGATCCTTTACTCCACCTTATATACTTTGACATAATATTATTCTAGTCATACCCCCCTTTTCTTTTTTAAAAAATTATTCTTTTCATAGCTCTTTTAACCATATCCCAAATGCTATGTTACCTTCACATCCCACATCATTTTAACACTCAAACATTTTACAATATTTTTGTAGATAGTTCTTGAACTTTTTCCAATCTTCTTCCATCAATTCTTCTCCCTGGTCACGGATTCTGCCAGTCATTTCTGCCATCTCCATGTAGTCAATCACTTGCATCTGCCACTCTTCCACGGTGGGTAGATCTTGTGTCTTCCAATACTTAGCGAGAAGTATTCTTGCTGCTGTTGTTGCATACATAAAAAATGTTCTGTCTTTCTTTGGCACCAATTGGCCGACTATGCCCAAAAGGAAGGCCTCTGGTTTCTTAGGAAAGGTAAATTTAAATACCTTCTTCAGTTCATTATAGATCATTTCCCAGTAAGCCTTAACCTTTGGGCACGTCCACCAAAGAAGAAAGAATGTTCCCTCAGCTTCTTTACATTTCCAGCACTTGTTGTCAGGCAGGTGATAAATTTTTGCAAGCTTAACTGGGGTCATGTACCACCTGTAAATCATTTTCATAATATTCTCCTTTAAGGCATTACATGCCGTAAACTTCATACCGGTGGTCCACAACTGCTCCCAGTCAGCAAACATAATGTTATAACCTATGTCCTGCGCCCATTTAATCATCGCTGATTTGACCGTTTCATCCTGTGTATTCCATTTTAACAGCAAGTTATACATCTTTGACAAAATCTTAGATTTTGGTTCTAGCAATTCTGTTTCCAATTTTGATTTCTCCACCTGGAAGCCAATTTTTTTATCCAAATTATAGGCCTCTCTTATTTGATAATAATGAAGCCAATCTCGCACTTTATCTTTTAATTTCTCAAAACTCTGCAATTTCAATTTGTCACCTTCTTGCTCCAAAATTTCCCAATATTTTGGCCATTTGGCCTCCATATTGAGCTTTTTCTGAGACTTAGCTTCCATTGGCGACAGCCACCTTGGGGTTTTGCTCTCCAACAAATCTTTATATCTTATCCAGACATTGAACAATGCTTTCCTGACAATATGGTTTTTAAATACCTTATGTGCTTTAACCTTGTCGTACCACAAATATGCATGCCACCCAAAAACATTGTTAAAACCTTCTAAATCCAAAATGTCCGTGTTCTCAAGAAGCAGCCAGTCTTTCAACCAGCAAAAAGCTGCTGATTCATAGTACAATTTAAAGTCTGGCAGGGCAAATCCACCTCTTTCTTTTACATCAGTTAGAATTTTAAACTTTATTCTAGGCTTCTTGCCCTGCCAGACAAATCTAGAGATATCTCTCTGCCACTTCTTGAAACAATCCATCTTGTCCAAAATTTGCAATGATTGAAACAAAAATAACATTTTTGGCAAAACATTCATCTTTATAGCTGCAATTCGACCCAACAAGGAAAGCTTCAGATTAGACCATATTTCTAAATCTTTTTTAACTTCTACCCAACATTTCTCATAGTTATCTTTAAATAAATTCAGATTCTTCGCAGTCATATTAATTTTAGGTATTTCACTTTCTTAACCACAGTTAAACCTGTTTCATTCTGAAACCTTTCCTTTTCCACTGGTGTTAAATTCTTCTCTAATACTTTAGTTTTTGACTTATTTAATCTAAATCCTGCCACATGACCAAATTCTTTAATCAATTCCAAAGCTCTTTTCATACTAGATTCTGGCTCCTGTACTGTCAAAACCAGACAACAGGCATATAAAAGTTATGACGCTGGAAGATGGGCCCCTCAGGTCAGAAGGTGTCCAACATGCTACTGGGGAAGAGCGGAGGACAAGTACAAGTAGATCCAGAGCTGATGAAGTGGCTGGGCCAAAGCCGAAAGGACGCTCAGTTGCGGATATGCCTGGAAGCGAAAGGAAAGTCCAATGCTGTAAAGAAAAATATTGCATAGGAACCTGGAATGTAAGAACCATGAACCTTGGTAAGTTGGATGTGGTCAAAAATGAGATGGCAAGAATAAATATTGACATCCTGGGCATCAGTGAACTAAAATGGACGGGAATGGGTGAATTCAGTTCGGATGACTATCATATCTACTACTGTGGGAAAGAAAACCGTAAAAGAAATGGCCCTCATAGTCAACAAAAGAGTGGCGAAAGCTGTAATGGGATGCAATCTCAAAAATGATAGAATGATCTCGATACGAATCCAAGGCAGACCTTTTAACATCACAGTAATCCAAGTTTATGCACCAACTACTGGTGCTGAAGAAACTGAAATTGCCCAATTCTATGAAGACTTACAAGACCTTATAGAAGTGACACCAAAGAAGGATGTTCTTCTCATTATAGGGGATTGGAATGCTAAAGTAGGGAATCAAGAGATAAAAGGAACAACTGGCAAGTTTGGCCTTGGAGATCAAAACGAAGCAGGGCAAAGGCTAATAGAGTTCTGTCAAGAGAACAAGCTGGTCATCACAAACACGCTTTTCCAACAACACAAGAGACGACTCTACACATGGACATCACCAGATGGGCAACATCGAAATCAGATTGATTATATTCTCTGCAGCCAAAGATGGAGAAGCTCTATACAGTCATCAAAAACAAAACCTGGAGCTGACTGTGGCTCAGATCATCAGCTTCTTATAGCAAAATTCAAGCTTAAACTGAAGAAAGTAGGAAAAACCACTGGGCCAGTAAGATACAATCTAAACCAAATCCCTTATGAATACACAGTGGAAGTGAGGAACAGGTTTAAGGATTTAGATTTGCTGGACAGAGTGCCTGAAGAACTATGGGTGGAGGCCCGCAACATTATACAGGAGGCAGCAACTAAAACCATCCCAATGAAAAAGAAATGCAAGAAAGCAAAGTGGCTGTCCAACGAGGCCTTACAAATAGCGGGGGAGAGAAGGCAAGCAAAATGCGAGGGAGATAGTGAAAGATACAGGAAATTGAATGCAGATTTCCAAAGAATAGCAAGGAGAGACAAGAAGGCCTTCTTAAACGAGCAATGCAAAGAAATAGAGGAAAACAACAGAATGGGAAGAACCAGAGATCTGTTCAAGAAAATTGGAGATGTGAAAGGAACATTTCGTACAAAGATTACCATAATAAAGGACAAAAGTGGTAAGGACCTAACAGAAGCAGAAGACATCAAGAAGAGGTGGCAAGAATACACAGAGGAATTATACCAGAAAGAAATGGATGTCTCGTATACCCCAGGTAGTGTAGTTGCTGACCTTGAGCCAGCCATCCTGGAGAGTGAAGTCAAATGGGCCTTAGAAAGCACTGCAAATAACAAGGCCAGTGGAAGTGATGGTATTCCAGCTGAACTATTTAAAATTTTAAAAGAAGATGCTGTTAAGGTGCTACACTCAATATGCCAGCAAGTTTGGAAAACTCAGCAGTGGCCAGAGGATTGGAGAAGATCAGTCTACATCCCAATCCCAAAGAAAGGCAGTGCCAAAGAATGCTCCAACTACCGCACAATTGCACTCATTTCACACGCTAGCAAGGTTATGCTTAAAATTCTACAAGGCAGGCTTAAACAGTATGTGGACCGAGAACTCCCAGAAGTGCAAGCTGGATTTAGAAGAGGCAGAGGAACCAGAGACCAAATTGCAAACATGCGCTGGATTATGGAGAAAGCTAGAGAGTTCCAGAAAGACATCTACTTCTGCTTCATTGACTATGCAAAAGCCTTTGACTGTGTCGACCACAGCAAACTATGGCAAGTTCTTAAAGAAATGGGAGTGCCTGATCACCTCATCTGTCTCCTGAGAAATCTCTATGTGGGACAAGAAGCTACAGTTAGAACTGGATATGGAACGACTGATTGGTTCAAAATTGGGAAAGGAGTACGGCAAGGCTGTATATTGTCTCCCTGCTTATTTAACTTATATGCAGAATTCATCATGCGAAAGGCTGGGCTGGATGAATCCCAAGCCGGAATTAAGATTGCCGGAAGAAATATCAACAACCTCAGATATGCAGATGACACAACCTTGATGGCAGAAAGTGAGGAGGAATTAAAGAACCTTTTATTGAGGGTGAAAGAGGAGAGCGCAAAATATGGTCTGAAGCTCAACATCAAAAAAACGAAGATCATGGCCACTGGTCCCATCACCTCCTGGCAAATAGAAGGGGAAGAAATGGAGGCAGTAAGAGATTTTACTTTCTTGGGCTCCATGATCACTGCAGATGGTGACAGCAGTCACGAAATTAAAAGACGCCTGCTCCTTGGAAGAAAGGCGATGGCAAACCTAGACAGCATATTAAAAAGCAGAGACATCACCTTGCCAACAAAGGTCCGTATAGTTAAAGCCATGGTTTTCCCAGTAGTAATGTATGGAAGCGAGAGCTGGACCATAAAGAAGGCTGATCGCCAAAGAATTGATGCTTTTGAATTATGGTGCTGGAGGAAACTCTTGAGAGTCCCATGGACTGCAAGAAGATCAAACCTATCCATTCTTAAGGAAATCAGCCCTGAGTGCTCACTGGAAGGACAGATTGTGAAGCTGAGGCTCCAATACTTTTTCCACCTCATGAGAAGAGAAGACTCCCTGGAAAAGACCCTGATGTTGGGAAAGATGGAGGGCACAAGGAGAAGGGGACGACAGAGGACGAGATGGTTGGATGGTGTTCTTGAAGCTACCAGCATGAGTTTGATCAAACTGCGGGAGGCAGTGAAGGACAGAAGTGCCTGGCATGCTCTGGTCCATGGGGTCACGAAGAGTCGGACACGACTAAACGACTAAACAACAACAACAGGACTATGTGTGTACCAGATTTCTGTGGCAAAAGGACCATAATGATTTTGATAGCTCCCAATTATAAAGACAATGTGTGGGCACTGGAGTTTCCTTTTAGACTCTTGCTTGGATGGTGCCTACATTATTCAAAAGGATCTCCACATTATTCCAAAGAGTCACACACAGAATTTCTATGTACACATATGGGGTTCTCTGGGGCACTTTCTAGGGTCACCTGTACCTTGAGGAAAACTGAGCAAGAGGGGTTTTATGGCCCTTAAGATTATTTATGGCAGAGATGAATGCAGCCTGTGGGAAATGAGCAATTCTGCCCCTATGGAATTGCTTTCCAGTCCTACGGGAAAGGGACTTTTGGATTCTGGCCTCAGATAGTAATACATACTGTGGTACCTTGGGTTACATACACTTCAGGTTACAGACTCCGTTAACCCAGAAATATTGCTTCAGGTTAAGAACTTTGCTTCAGGATGAGAACAGAAATTGTGCTCCGGCGGCGCGGCAGCAGGAGGAGGCCCCATTACCTAAAGTGGTCTCCAGGTTAAGAACAGTTTCAGGTTAAGTACGGACCTCCGGAACGAATTAAGTACTTAACCCAAGGTACCAAGGTACTGTTACAGAATCTTGCCGTTCATGAGTCTTTGCTATATTAATTTCTGTGCAGTACCTAACAGTATTGTAGTCCTAAACTTTCTTATTTGGGGATGGCTTTGTTGCGTTATGGAGGACATCTCTCAACAAGTCTCCAGGCTCCTTTCCATTTGTGGAAACTCTTGAATTATATCCTGGGGATTCAGTGACATTAGATTTTAGGTTTCCATGCAAAGACTGAGGCAATAAAATGAGTCCTGAGAAATTTATATATTTCTGGTAATTAGCAGTTGTGATACTTGTTCACCATACCCTGTAATTGCATTTTTAGCTTATTATCCACTTTACAATAAAAAACAAAAGCTACATCCATCCTAATTTTTATAAAATATGCAGCTCATTGAATGGAGAACAGTCATCTCTGAAACATACCTAAAATTTAACAAAGTGGTGATTAGCATAGAATTCAAAGGCATAATGTGCAGCTACTAGATAGCATTCCGATTAAATGTGCTGGAATGGTTAACCTCATAAATTCCTGGGAGTAAATGCTGTTCTCTCATTCTATTTCCAGTTCCATTATCAATAATATAATTTTGCTTTGTTTACATATTCCTCACAAGTCACCTGGGTTTACTTTCCTTCCATTTCATTTCATTTCTTTCTTTCTCTCTCTTTCTCTCTCTCTCTCATTCTTTCTGAAGAAACAAAACATATATCTGAGATCTTTTGTGACTGAGAACTATTAGGACAAACCCTAACAGTGATATTAAATATAGAGAAGTTGTTAAAAATGTGCTAACACAGTGAAATCCCAAAAACTAAGGTGTGTGAGATGCATATAAAATTACTTTACACATGTCCTTCAAAACAAGTTTAATACATAGTCAGGTCACATTATTGCACATCAAATTCTCGGGGCCTCTAGCTGCCAGTAGCAATTATCTGTAAAAGAACATGTTTTCCCTAGTGACTAGCTATCAGGGTTTTTTGAGTATACCTAAGCATAGCCTTGAGCAAAACTCCTACGGGGAATACAGTATTGGGAAATACAGTATTGCATTTGGATGAAATATCAGGGTTTCGGTGCAATATGTCTAGATACGTTTGTACATCTATTTCAACACGCCGATGTGTTTATCTGTTGACTTTAATTGCATGATATGGCTGCATATAAATGTAAATATTTCTCCTGCATATCTACCAAACTTTTACTATGAGGTTTGGTAGGGTATTTTTGTTTTTTTGTTTTGCTTTGCAGCTTATTTTCCAAAATAATGTATATCCGTGGCGCATTTTACTAAACTGCTGAAGTTTGTGCTCACGTTATTACAATAACTGGATCCATTTTATGTTAAAAGTTTTGAAACATTTGACTTAAGAGACTAAACAACGATTGTGTTGTGTAACGTGGGAGGTTGAAACCCATAATTAATTCACTTCTGCCCACTTATTTTTATCCTCTTGTGATGGCCTGCTGAGGGCCTGAAGGGCCCTGCCCTTGCCTCCTTCCAGCTGGCTTGGGGCGGAGCTTGACAGGCTTCACAAGGACTGCAGCTGCTTTTAAGTTGTTTTCCATTTTTATCTGTCTTGTTTTAAATGAGACCATCTTGGCTGTGAGCCCTGGAAGACGTGCATCCTGCCTTGCTGGCCCTTTCCCAGCTGGAGTGCTGACTGACTCCAGCTACAAAAGCTGAAGCTATTGGACAGATTCTTGGGCTGGAGTATTGTTTATGGGGGGGTTGAGAAAGCTTGCTGCTGTTATTGATATTATTGTTGTATCTTTAGTTTTAGACCTTATGATTTATGTGGAAATTGTTTCCCTTTGGCTGTGTACCTTTTGATGTGTTTTATTTATTGTTTATGACTTCTGTTATGTTTGTAATTATGTAAATCTTGTAATGTTGTAAGCCGCCTTGAGCATAGTTTTGACTATGGAAAGAAGGCATACAAATAAAATGAGGTTGATGATGATCCTCTTGTGATATATTGTACCCAAGAACCCATAGTCAGCAGTCTAGAAATCCACTGACAAGGACTCCATCATGCATCACTTGAAAACCAAACTTCTAGAGCTCTCACCATTGCCAAAATCTTCCCTCTATAAGCATACATCACAGTTTTACTACAAGATGCAAAGTGGCTTTAAATGTAATGGTGATTTGGGGGGAGAGGGGGGAGAGACGGGAAGGTTCTGGCAAAGTGAAAGTGTAACTGCTACTGATATAGGGTTATATTGGCAAGTGGCTACATTGTGCAGGTGAAATAAATAGCCAAGGATTTCAGGGTAAGAAAAGTATTGCTAATGAGGGGTCTGCTCAATTGGATCCAATCTATTCTATCCCCAACTAAAATAATGCCTTTGACAACACTCACAGGTAACATCCAGCTTCTTTTTGGCTTGTGTTGGTTGTTGTTGTTTTTTAAGCAAATGCAACAACAAATCAATTTTAAATTGCAAGGCAGGAAGAGAAGGATACATACATTTTAAGCTTTTTGCTTTATTAGATTAAAAGGAAACAATGTGACATCTTCTTGGTTTTTGGCAAGGAATCTTAACAAGAACCATGAACATGCAAAAATTTCCGTCGACTGCTAAACAGGTTAAAATTTCCTGAGAGCAATCAAAAGCATTAATTTATTTTTTTACAAATGTTCCTTTTCTTCTTCTTCTTCAGAAAGAATGAAGGGATGGGGGCAAAGCAAACCAAGCAGAGGATATGCCAGCTCTGGGTTTCCTACATTGAGCAGTGAATTACATTAGAGACCCCTGCAAAAAACCCCTCCAACTCTCAAAATCTATGGGGTGTGTGTGTGTGTGTTAGAAAATTCTCAGTGTCCTGAATGCTCCCCCCCCCCTGCCCTCCTTCCTGGATTTTTGCAAATAGATGCCATTTATCTGATTGAATTCCTGTCTCATCTTTCTACATATTACAGCTAATTAGTACCCCCCGTTGAGCAACAGTCCACTGATAGAAAAAAGCAGTTAGATAAGATCTACATTAACAAATGTAGTTCATTTAATATCATTTGTGGTGCTGCATTATTAATAATACATAATTACCCTAGGTAGCCTAGAAGAGGGAGAGGGGAGGGAAAACTATTCTTTAATTTCTTGGCCTTTGCAAACGAGAGGTATATTTGACAGAATAAAGGACTGCCTCACTACAGGTAGCCATCCATCAAAAAGCTTTATGTGTCAAACTATTTTATTAACTTTTTTACATTGAAAGGAAACTTGTGTTCCTTCCTTTTCTTTTCTGTTTAAGCTCCTTTTCTTTCCAGCACCACAACATCTGGATTAAGGGCCATTCTTCTCAGCCACAGGGGGCTGGGCGCTTTTGAACATAAGCATCTTTTATGGTGATCAGTTTGATGCATTGCAATATGTGGAATGTGGGGCGAACGCTTTTCTTGCTACAAGTACATGGATTACGAAGCTGCTGCTCAGATCCGCCTGTGATCCGAGTGCTTGCGATGATGAAAAAGCTCCCATGCCTTGCTTCGTACAGTATTTGGTACATACAAACTGAAGCTCAGTCCAGAGGTGCTGTGGACAAGCAGCCCCCATGACTGGGGAAATGCTCTGATCTTGATAGGGTTGTGCTCCCCTTGAAAGGAGCAGGTACATAATTTGGGGCTGCTCCTTGCGCCATTGTTGACGCAGGATACCCAGGTGGCCAGGAGTGTCTCTGCCCAGCTTTGACTAGTATGCTAAATACAACCTTCCCAGGACAGGGATAGCTTGGCTTAGTCAGCTGTGCTTTGGTAACGTCCAAGTTGGATTGCTATAAAATGATTTACATGGCACTGCTCCTTAGGACGGTCAGGAAATTGTAACTACTGCAAAGTGGCAGCCAGAGCACTGATAGTAGTGTTAGGATTTTTATCTATCTGAGCTGCTCCAGTGAGTGGTAAGGTAAAGGGACCCCTGACCATTAGGTCCAGTCGTGACCACTCTGGGGTTGCAGCGCTCATCTCACTTTATTGGCCGAGGGAGCCAGTGTACAGCTTCCGGGTCATGTGGCCAGCATGACTAAGCCACTTCTGCCGAACCAGAGCAGTGCACGGAAACACCGTTTACCTTCCCACTGGAGCAGTACCTATTTATCTACTTGCACTTTGATGTGCTTTTGAACTGCTAGGTTGGCAGGAGCAGGGACCGAGCAATAGGAGCTCACCCCATGGTGGGGATTCGAAGCGCCTACCTTCTGATCAGCAAGTCCTAGGCTCTGTGGTTTAACCCACAGCACCACCCGCATCCCTTCCAGCGAGTGGTACTGTTGTACTGTGTTTTGTGTACATCATTTGAGTGTCTGAGAGAGCGTGAGCCAGGAAGTCTGAGTACTGTTGAAAGTTGGTTTCACTTCTGAAAGTGTTGCTGTTCTGTACTGGTACTCAAAGAGCACAGACATGCTGATGGAGTCTTTGTATATATAGACTGTAAATAAAGTAGTTTTAGAGCTACTGATTGAGTCTATCTTCTGCTATGATATGCCAGAAGACGACCGTGCTCCTCTCAGGAGAGAGGGGTTGCTTATCACTGGTCTCTCTGGACTGAGGGAGATTTACAGCCAGGGAGGACCACCAGAGAGACGCCCCGATGACTTGGGAAGTTGGCAGCCTTCCCGGGCGTGTTTCCAACAAGTAGTGACAGGCCACGCACATGTAACTCCCATCTTAAAACAACTTCACTGTTGCCACTTGCTCTCCAGGCCCAGTTCAAGGCACTGAATGACCTGGGACCCAAATATCCAAGAAAATGCCTTCTCACATACCAATCTGCACATACTTTAAAATCAGAGGATAAACCCCAGCTGGTGAAGTGAGTAGCACCAGGGCTACGGAAGGGCCTTCTAGGTGACAGCTCCACATCTGAGTAACATTCACCCCCACAGAACTGCATTGCACTATGTCGTTGTTTTCTTTTAGGTAACAAGTGAAAATGTACCTCTTTCAGCTGGAAGCAAATTTGGCAGGGTAATTTTGATGTGATTGTGTTTACGTGCTTGGGAAGATGTGGGGGTTTGATTAATCGTGTGTTGACATTATCCGCTTTACCACTTGTGGTGGGTTCCTGCTGCTGTGTTTTAAAATTGCATATGTTGTTGTAGATGTTTCGCTCTTGACTTGCATAATTTCTCTTCTTGCCAGTCGCCTTGAGACTTTTGTATAAGGCAATTAAGGAGTGAAATAAATAAAGACTACCAAATAAACATTCCTGCTAGATGTGCATAGGTGAAAATCCAAGATGGAGGCCATGAGGTAAAATGAAGAAACAAAAGTAAAAGATTTGCTTTTTTCCTTTCTTCAAAAAAAAGAAAGAAAAGAAAAAGCAAGTGAAGGACAAACTGTTTCAACAACGAAGAGCAAATGAACAGTTTCAAAAAAAATATTTAAAAAATGACTTTATGACAAACAAAAGAAGACACAAAAGTGTGATGGGAATGAAAACTCCGCGATTTTCAGCCGGGATAATAGCTAGAGTTCAAAAGAAAAGAGGTGAACTCTTCTCTCGGAAGCAGTGAGACAGTGATTCCATATGCATTGAATATATTAGCCTGGTAGAATACATGAAAGAAAAGCCGAGATCAATTAGAGTTCAACAAAATATGATCCACTGCAGATGAGGTGGTGTATGAATTACTCCTTGCAACAGCTACTGGCAGGGCTCGTGTCAATGAGGTTGCACTGATGTAGCAGAGAGGATTTGGCCTTAGAGTTGTTAAATATTATAGGTCACTTTGAAAGGCCACAGCTCCACAGGCAGCATATTTTTTTAGAAAGATTGCTAGGATATTTTTTCTAAACAACAACACCGAAAGAAGCAAAACAAAAAAACCGGATGACCTAATCCCCAAGGCTGCAACTAAGTCAGGTCAAGGCAGTAGACTTGGATGGGCCAAAGCTGATGGCAGAGTAGAGCCAGGCCTCTAGAGGATTTACTCTGTGGGTGCAAAATTTTATATAATTCTACCAGCGCTGGTCGCAGGGTCACCTTCAGTCACTTTCATCACTTCTATTACAAGCTACCGACCAGAAGCAGGGCAGAAAAAGCCTCTCAGTTTTGTTTCTTTGAAAACTCTTTTTATTCAGGGTATATTACAAGCAATATGTGTAATTTATTTTTATTTTATTTTTTTAAAAAAGTGTGTTCTTCACATAAAGAACTGCCAGAGGAAGAGTTCATTTAGTATCTACTGACTATGTAACTGGTGACAGAGTTCCAACTTCAATTGCGCAAAAGCATTTTGGAGAGACGGGAAGAAGAGTAAGGGCAACAGTACGTCCAGAGTAGGTTTAGCTAGCTTTATCCATATTCAAATGTGTTTCCTCCACAGTCCCCAAATGAGGGGAAAAAGAGAAAAGTTTATTCATAAGGACAGTTTGCAAGGTATTATCTGGTGATGAGAAGCTTCATGGCTGAATCCTCTTCTATCTGGCTCTTCACAGGCCACACTACCCAACCCTACTCTGCACTCTTAAGTGTTTTTGCCTTGTTGGAATGACCGCTCCCCGCTTAAAACAGGGGGCGCCCTTTGCGTGGACACGCGCAGCCCCTGGATCTGGAGCGGCTCCATCAGCATAGGCTTGGCTTTGCCTTCCCTCAGGTGGGATACCTGGAGGTCTCCGCCTACCTCAGTCAGTTGTCCAATCCCACCTGGGGGAAGCGTTGCCAAGGAGACCAGGCCAGGTAGGGGAGGGATTACCTGCCCACACAATAGAGGGAGGATCTTACTTGGGAATCCTCACTTGGCTCCAGAGCTTCTCCCACCCTACCCACCCTCAGTTAATGTCTTATTTTGCAGGTTAACTTTCCTTCACAGGTTTTGCAGGTTAACTTTTCTTCACAGGTATGCGGGCGCTGCTACGTTAAGGTCACTGTTAAAGGGCCGGAAAGGAATTTCCCTGCATTGGCAGGTTTCGCCTTTCCCGTAGCAAAACGTCACAACTTTGGCGGTATCAGGCCTTGGGCGGAATCCTTTAGTCCATCTTCCTCTTTGCGGCGGCGATACCAGGGTTCCCCATTAAAGGGGTTTCTGAAGGGAGGCTTTGACCGTACGCCGAAAGGTTGTCATTGCTCTCCCTGGCGGCGGCGGCGTAACGGGGGCGGCTATCTCTGCTTGAACATATGTTCTCCAGAGCCGGCCCATCCCCCCACACACACACTGGATAACCCTGATGCTCCCTAGGTCCCCGGCTGGGGACTGGGGAGGGAGAACGCCCAATGCCTGAGCCAAGGTCTACCCACATTTGAAATTTAATAAAGTTGTGGCCAATTTAATCCCATAGCACGTTGTCTTGGGTCGTTATTCCACATGACGGGGGGGACCGCTCGGGATCTGGGGACTCCGCCTGTCCACGCAATGAGTCTTTGAACTTGATAATGGATGGAATGATGTGAGTTCATGTAGAACTCTCTGGGTGGAACCCAGTTTGCATTTGCTGTTGCAAATATGCAGAGAGTAGGAATTTACAATGGATAATGCTGTCCAGCCTTACAATAGCTGAGTTTTTACTTCCCCTTTGATTTTATTGTAAACATACATTGTTCTTTCTTTGTTATAGCCGATGGTGTTTTCTTTTTTTAAAAAAAATACATTATATTCTGATTTTAAAAATAATAATGATGATGATATGGTATAGTCTAAATGCCCTAGAGAACTATTGTGTCTATGTAACTGTGTGTGTTGAATATGTGTGACTGTGATCTCTTTGCAACAGGAAAAAAAATTACTAAGTAAAAGAATCTTCATCTAATAAAAATATTTCATTCAGCAAAGCATAACACGCAGTATTAAAACTAATATTACTGACATTTCATATATCTCGGCAGAGACTAGGGAACAGGCTTTGTTTGAACTTCGCTGCCCTTTTATTAGATTTTTTCCCCCAGAATTAATTTATTTCCTTGTATTTCTCATTATGTTTTTATTGCATTTGATGAACAATAGTGCAGCCTAATTTAACACCTGTAAATTCCCAAGGACACTAATGAAAGATTGCAGACACTATTGGGTAAGTGTCTAATTCACATCTGAGAGGTTGTGAGTTCAAATCCTATTAGACTTGTATGTATTAATGTTTCTATTAACTTCTTTCCCCCATCAGTATGGTTTTAGATTTAATCAATTCTTTTCAAATATTTCTAAAATTAAAAGATACATCCACAGGAGGAATAAATGCTGCAATAATAGATGTCTCAGAAATATCCACAGATTGACTGAGTAAATGGTTCCAACCACAGAACCTGCTATTCTAGGTGGAGTGTCATTTTAAAAAATTGACTTCTTGGAACTTGTTTAAGGCCATGTTTAAATAGGATGTTAGGCACATGAAAATAACTTCTCTGTGCCAGCTTTACTACAGTAGTTGCCAGGTGTCAATCACCATGGACAAGGAATTCAAATGCAAATGGTAGAACACACAAAAAGCTGCCTGTCTTTCCATGTAGCCCACTTACAGTCTACTCTGAGGCCCCTATGCTATATATTTAAAGCAGCATTGTGCCACTTTAAACAAGCATGGTTTCCCCCACAAGAAACCTGGGAACTGTAGTTCGTTAAGAGTGCTGACTGTTTAAAGTGATATGGCACTGCTTTAAATGTGCAGATAATGCCTGATAGACAGCAGCCCTCCAGGGTTTCAAAGACAGAAGGCCCTTTCCCATCACCTGATCCTGTTCTTCTTCTTCTTCTTTTTTAGTGGATACCCCAGAGATAGCACCTGGGTTTTTCTATGCATACAATGTGTGCTCTACCACTGAGCGGAGCAGCCCCTTCACCAAATGAACTATATAAGGTAAAGGTAAAGGTACCCCTGCCCGTATGGGCCAGTCTTGACAGACTCTAGGGTTGTGCGCTCATCTCACTCTAGAGGCCGGGAGCCAGCGCTGTCCGCAGACACTTCCGGGTCACGTGGCCAGCGTGACAAGCTGCATCTGGCGAGCCAGCGCAGCACACGGAACGCCGTTTACCTTCCCGCTAGTAAGCGGTCCCTATTTATCTACTTGCACCCTGGGGTGCTTTCGAACTGCTAGGTTGGCAGGCGCTGGGACTGAGCGACGGGAGCGCACCCCGCTGCAGGGATTCGAACCGCCGACCTTTCGATCGGCAAGTCCTAGGCGCTGAGGCTTTTACCCACAGCGCCACCCGCGTCCAATGAACTATATAGTGTAGAGCAAATCCATGCAAGGCTGCAGTACAGATTAAGCATCCTTTAACATGATGCAGGCTGCCAGGGCACCTGCATGAAAAAAGGTTTAGTTTAATGCACTAATTTAAACTGGGAATAAGATGAGTCGTTCACTTTAAACAGTCAGCACCATTAACTGATCAGAGGAGCAGTTTCCTGCCCAACTTTTTGTTTTACAGATGCGATTGACGTGTGACCCTAATGACCACTAAGGAATGGTGACCGTATAAGAGCCCAATTCAGCCTCCCTATGGGGCTGAAAATGCTTCCTGTTTTTGAACAGTGTGCTTTGCCTCATTAGTCAAACAACTACCTCATCCATCAAAGGATTCATTTTTTTAAAAAAATTAGCAATTGCAATGCCTGTCTTGAAATTATAAGCATAGACTCAGTTTCTCTCTGGACTATTTTTGTTTACCACTCTGTCTGTTCATAAGAGCATGAGGAGAGACCTGTTGGATTAGAACAAAGCTCCATCTAGTTCAGCTCCCCAGGGTACCACATTGACCTACCAGATATCTCCATGAAACCCAGAAGAAGGGTATGAGGGCAACAGTCCTCTTTCTGTTGTTTGCCCTTAGCAACTAGGATTCCTAGGCACACTGCAAGAGTGGAGAACCTCCAAACTGAGCCCACTAGGCCTCCCCATTTAGCTCACCAGGCCGCTTTGGTCAAGCCATGGAGAGGATAACAATCTGTCTCTGAACCTAGAAGTAGCATACAGCCATCATGACGAGCAGACTTTGATAGTCTTCTCCTCCATCATTCTGTCTGATCTCCTTTTACAATCATGGGCTGCCACATCGCATGGCCACAAATTCCATCAAATCAAGTGTGCATTGATCAAGCAGTGTCCTCGCACTTCCATTTTGTAAGTTCCCCAGGCAAGCAAAAGCTTGCTTTTGTGAGCATTGGAGACTTCAGTACCTTTCAGGGGTTAAATCACATGGAGAGGATCCTTGTGGTTAAAGGGGTAGCAGTGGGGAAGGCGGCGCAATGCTACCGTGCAGGCCCCAATGCCCACATGGATGCGCATAGGGAGAAAGGCTGTGTGTGTAAACCTCCACCAAAGCTGGAACTCAACACAATTGGGATTCTAAGTTCCATGGAACCTGCCTCACCCTACACCAGCATAGGAACATAAGATGAGTCTACTAGATCAGTCCAGTAGCCCATCTAATCCAACATCCTGTTTTCACAGTGGCCGCCCAGATGCTTGGTGGAAACTCTCAAGTAGAACCTAAGCACCTCCGGTGGTTTCCAGAATGTGATATTATAGAAGCACGGAGGCAGAGCGTAGCCATCATGACTAGTAGCCATTAATACCCTAGAAGCATGGTGTGTAATGTTGTGCTGTCCTATCCACTTGAGGACAAGACAAGGAAGCCATGAGGCCTCAAAGACAACAACACAGCCCCCCTGACTGTCACACAATCAATCTCTGAAAAGGTTTTCTTTCAGTGGAGCTAAATAAATGCTCATAATACCATTAACCGTAGTGCACAGCAACCATCATCAAGCAATCAGAAGTAGTTTCATGGGCCACTCTTTCCATAATTGACATTTTTCTCCTCTGGAAAGCAACCAACAACAGGCTAAGCTTGGGACTTGAAAGGCTATAGACACAATTCCCCAGGTAGCCACAGTCCCCATTCAAAGAGGCTGGAAGATGGGCTGGCGTGGAAAGTACAGTCCTCCCCATTCAGTTCAAAGAGCGATCAGAGCTTCCCAGTCTATCATGGCCTATCACAACTATTTGCAACCTAGGGCAACTCGATAGATCCAGGCAGCAGCTGCCACATGAGATTTTGTGCTCAGAAAGATTGACTGACAAACAAAGCTTTGTTCTCTTACTTTTGGGGCAAGGGAGGGGGCAGGGGAAGTTTTCAGGGTCACGGTCTTTGTATTTTCTGTGTGCTCTTTAAAAAAAAAAAACCAACCTGGAGACTGAAAGAAGTAAGAAAGAACTTTATGTTGCTGATCGCACAGTCGAAGACTAAAAGGTGAAAAAGCTGGATGTCAAAATTTCTGCGGGGTGAAGCCACACAACACACACGCACTCAAGGTGACCAATGATTTCATTCGGCCCAAAGTTTCAAGCGACTGTTTTGGTGCAGGTTGGACCACATTATCATAGAAGATGTTTGGAGGTTACAGCTACTTACATACATTTCTGCAAAGTAGCCCTTTCTCTTTCCAGTTTCAAGTTGCTTGGAGCAACTAGAAACCTTGGCACTTCCTGCTGTGCTCACTGAAAAGTGTGTTTAAAAAAACAAAAATACCCTAGAAGTATGGCATGTATCCTGCCAGGGGTGGCAACTTGGCCCTGTGACCATGGGTGCCTAGGACTATGGATGTCATGCAACCTGCATGGCCCTGGCACAAAAATTTGTGGTTGCCTGTCCCCTTCATGGGGAATATTGTGGGTGCTCAGGCACCCAGGGCCCCAGGGAATTGGCACCTGTGTATCCTGCATAACAGCACCAGGCGGCAGTGTGGGAGATAGCCGATTCCTTGTATCTGTGGCGGCAGCCATATTTTCTGCCATAACATTAGCCAAGAAAGGACAACACATCATTACGTACCAATGCTTCCAGGATATTTTAGATATGATTTTCACCAAGTGTCGCACTTTCTAGCTGCTCCAAGCAGTTGAAACTATAAACAATGGAAGGGGGGAAGGGCCTTGTAAATACTATATCTACCTATCTAATTTGACTGAAACCATGTGACTATTTTAGGATTTTTCCTTTCAAATGCTACATGAAAACAGGATGGAATGCACTTGCAAAAGAGACAGGACCATTCATTGTCCTTAAGACACACACACACACACATTCTGGTGAATACAGAATGGGAGAAAGATGTGATTTATGCATAAGGTAACAGTACGCGTCACTTTTCTACCAATATGCAATGCAGAACACTGAGCCAGAAAGGGATTCATTTGTAAACATGTTGCTCTCTTGTTCTTATAGTTCTTGCACTGGTTTTTCAATGGTTTTCCCTCAGTATTTTAATCCAGGATTTTTCAATAAATGGGAATTAGTATTAGCAGGGGAGTGGAACTAAGTCACCACACAAGTCTCAATATATGTATGGGGGGAAAGTATGTGACTTCGTAGCACTTAAATCCTGGATCCATTAAGAGTTTAGATATTAAACTTTTAGGGTTTTTTATTGTTGATGTTTTTAATTGGTCGGTTTAAAAAAGAAAATCTGTCTTAAGTTAGTTTACTAGAAAACCCTCTTTGGAAGCCAGTACAGATGAGGCTATTGAAGAGTAAATGAATGACCGCATAATACACATTGCCTTCAGCAATGTGTAATTGGAGCATTGGGCTGTGATCCTTAGTGCAGGAGCAGAAGGGTTACAAGCACATAGGAGTACTACTGCTACATTTGCCAGTGAAATGACTTCATACTGTGTTAAGTGCCTATGTATGTTCTGTGAGCACTAAACACTTGGTGCTAGGTGACAGCAACTTCATTGAAGAGAATGGCAATCCCAGACAGGGTTAGGGTTTGGTGTGGTTTTTTGTTTTTTGCAAAGTGCACTTCTAGATCCCATACCATCTTCTGAAGAACAGAGAATAAGGTGGCTCCTCTTCTAGTCCCAAAACATTTGCAGTATTATGGTCTGGGGGAGACTCTTGAGAGTCCCATGGACTGCAAGAAGATCAAACCTATCCATTCTGAAGGAAATCAGCCCTGAGTGCTCACTGGAAGGACAGATCCTGAAGATGAGGCTCTAATACTTTTGCCACCTCATGAGAAGAGAAGACTTCTTGGAAAAGACCCTGATGTTGGGAAAGATTGAGGGCACAAAGAGAAGGGGACTACAGAGGACGAGATGGTTGGACAGTGTTCTTGAAGCTACCAGCATAAGTTTGACCAGTGGAAGACAGGAGTGCCTGGAGTGCTATGGTCCATGGGGTCACGAAGAGTTGGATATGACTAAATGACTAAACAACAACAACCAAACATTTGAAGCACAATCTCCCTCAAGGAATCTGAGGAACAGCAGTTTAGCCCCTCCCAGAACTACAATTCCCAGCACCCATAGCAAACTACGGTTCCCATTATTATTTGGGGGGGTCAGTCATGTACTTTAAATGTATGGTGTGCACACAGCCTTAGACGTGTATATAAACCTGTGTGGATATGCCTTTATTAAAGTCAGAATGATCTGATTGATTAGTGTAGTGGGGGGGGCTTCTGGAGTGATCCTTTGCCCCCTCTCCCTTGTCTCAAATGTTCAGTTGACCTTTTGGGAGCCAGGGCGGGGAACCCATGGAAATCAGGGACATCGTTTCCAACCCAAGCGGTCTCTTTGTGTGCACAGTGACGTTTCTCCACAGTTCGCTGTTGTGGGCTCTAAGTGTGCACAACATGGGCCAGAAAGATACAGACAGAAAGTCTTCCTAGGCTAGATATGAGCTCTCTGTTTGGGCTTCACATACAAACAGTGGTGTGCTATAATTGGGTGCTGATGTAGGTGGAGCAGGATGGCTTTGAAAAAAAGAACCTGACAACAGTGGATTAACTGCGGGAAATCTTTTTGCACCTGGTCTATGATGGTGTAAACTTGCATTGTTGACAGAAGAATAGCTGTGATCTGGGGAAGTTTAGGATGTGATGTATGTTCTCCCTTTAAGCTATACAGGACTCCCAATTTGGGCTGTCCCACTGGCATCCATTTTGTGCTGGTGGCATACTGGATATTTTAATAGTGTCAAAGAGCTTCCACTATACCCTATGGCTCCTCAGCTGGTGGTATAGAATTGGGCTCTTATACACTGAACTGTTTATGTGTAGTGGGGGTTTTTTTGGGGGGGGAGATATTTTAAATTTCTGTGGATCAATTCTTTCAACTTTTGTATTTCATCTTCTTAACAATATGAGATTGAATGCATCACAATAATTTTGTGTGTTGGTTTTAAATGTATCAGGTCAGATAATTCAGCTCCTGCATTTCATGTTTAATTCATTTTACTAAGAAGGAATGTTATTAGCAGAGGCATTTATGAAAATAAATCGGATTGTTGGATTATTTGCAGATAACTCAAAAGGATATTTTCTAGTATAGATAAAATAACAGTATTTTACAATATTGTAATTCAAACAAGCAGCGAAGGCTATTTAACTTTTTAGCGACGAAAGCAATGCTTGCTGTTAAATATACTGAAGCTACATTTTGATGTTCAGTTATATCTTTCTGTTAGAACTTTAGTTCAGGAACAAAATGTGCTGGTAACGTTCCATCCTAAATGTAGGCCAAAAGTAACTTGTTGCTTGATTGCTTTGCTCCCCAGGTGTCCTTACCACTCAGTTTGAATATTTCTGCTATACACCAGAAATAAAGGTGATAGACTATATCGTGGTAGGAATGTATCTCAGCTTGGCTTGAAATCTACATCTTCAATCAGGCAATAGTGGAAGGGAAACAAGAATGTGACAGGGACTGAGATAACCCAGTGGAAATGGGATGGACGATGTGGGCAACTGGAACTTTGAGAAGAGGAGTGAGCCACATTTTATTGGCTTTTTCTCAGTATTTGAATATATGGTGAGGGAAAACCTGACAAAGCTGTTCACACTACACCTGTTTTGAGAGATCTCCACTGGCTGCCTATTTACTTCTAAGCCCAGTGCTAAAGTAGTAATGGGACACATTCATTGAATACCACCCCTGAATCAGGTCATAGCTGAGGAAGAGTGGGAGGGATGAGGTATTAGCAATCTTGCCGCCCCATCTCCCTTCCCCATCCACCTCTTGGTGAACAGCAGTGACACAGCTGACGGGAGGTCAGTGGAGTGCCACCAATCTACCACTCCAGCCACTGTCAGATACAAAGTATGTAGAAGTATTCACTGTTGCTGTAATGTGAACAATGGGTTAAATTGCACAGTGCTTGGTCTCATGTCTTGAGGAGCATATCCCCCACACCGGGATGTTCTGAGAATGGGGTGCCAGGTGCCAGCAGGTTACCATAGCAACACCAGCGAGGTCGAGGGTGTGGCTGGCACCCTCTCATTGCTTCAGGAAATACACCTGCATGTAGAGATGGGTATAATAGTCTCTAGGGCATTGCTTCCCTTATGTCTGCGTCCTGTCCTGTTTGCTATCAGGGTTTGACTCTGAATCTGTGAGAGAGCAAGAGGTTGTGGGTTTTACACATTAGCATTAGCTAGTATGGTGAACAGTGTACGCGGATCTCTCTGTATGTATTAATCTTTACATCAAAGACCAGAAGAACTGTATATAGTAGGTAGCCGTGCTCAGCTTTGTCTTGCGTCGGGAGACAATAAACACTTTGTTACTTTGAACTGTATGGGAGAGGAGTTTTCCCCTTAACCAAGGAGTCTGGCAGAAGCTGTTCTTCTGCTGGGAGTAGGAAATACAGTATATGCAGATTCTACTGGAGCTCCTCAAACTCTGCTGATACATCCCACTGACTTCCACAAGTCACCAACGTTCTCTGTACTCTAAGCAAACTCAAAAGTCTTTTAGACTTTAAAAAATACACAGGGCTTTTTCCCCCCAGCTGAAACTTGCTAGAACTCAGGTGGGCGCCATTGCCAATATAAGAGAACGAGGGAGGCACTCATGGAATTTTCTATTTCTAGAAAAATAGCACTGAAATTACTTCACAGGTTAGGCAGCCTTCCTGTCTTCCCCTGCTTACAGGAGGGCCCAGCTAAGGATGTCATGTGGTTTTCAAGAAGCATGGGCCCCTGGGAAGGCCATACCATACAGAAAATCACCTGAAAGATGATTTATAAAAAGAAGGAAAGGACACCCACAAACTCCCCAGGCAACTCAAAAGGTAAGCAAGCAAGCGCAACAAAACCCCTACATCTCACCCACGAATATTTCACTAATGTCCCCTCCCCCTATAATTTTCAAATACAATTTATTTTTTCATCAATTGATGGAAAATGGTAGCGGGGGGGTGGGGTGGGCTCAGAAGAAATTTTCAGCACAGCACTAATTAAATGTGTTTCATGGATGCACCCCAGAGAAGTCACACTTACAGCTGAACTTTTTTGTCTTTGCCTTTCTGGGGGTGTGTGGGTGGAAATGAGGTGGGGAGACAATTCAACCTACTTTTACTTATACTGCTGGAGGAAGTTAATATATTTTTAGACATTGTTGTCTACTCAATGCCAGGAGACACATATTTTATTCCTTCCCATCACGGCAATACCTTTGCAACGCTGAAATATTATTTCCAGAATGACTGACTTTGTGACATATTGCTTTTTTTAAGTGACATTATCATCATCATATAGTACCCATTGGGCAGCTGATATGAAAATAGAAGGATACCTAGAGAAGGCACAGGGAGCTATGCAATCACATCCCTCCAACAATCAACATCAATTTCCCATTTTAATAGTGCTATCATTCAGCCGAGCTATGGCATGCAAAATCACTATATATTTCACAAACTTCTAGAGTCAATGACAGCCAGGGCTTCAATGTCATTCATAAAGAAAGTGCATGAAACAAATGCAAATCGTATTGCATCATTTCTCCCCAATTTGCTAATGTACTTGGATATCAAAGACGATGCAAAGATACGACTTACTGGTAGAATAGAATAAAACAATTTGAAGCTATGGAAATCTGAGAGAGAAAAGAGGATATATATATATATATTGTTTTCAGTGGCGTTTTAGAAACTTGACTTTCAACCCAGATAGGTTCACCACTTTCATCAAAGCTCTACAGTAATTCTTGCCACTGGAAAATGGTTTGTTGTTTCCAAAATCTGTCAGCTATATGCCAACACAGATAAACACAGGCGGAGACAGAGGCATGCAGAATGAAGTAGAATAGTTTTATAGCAATTTCATCAAAACACAGATAGCTAAAGTGGTTAGTGAACAAACAACCCCCTTCCAAACAGAGAAGGAGAAAGCAAACATGGGGACCTCCAGGCTGTGAGTTTAATTAGGCCTGCCTAGCATCTGAATTTGGTTCGTGAGGCCTGTCAGTCACCCAGAGTCTTATGACATCAGGCACAGAGATCTGTCCTTTCTGATCTAAACAGTAAGTGCTAAGATCAGAGATAAGGGACCTCTTATCTCCAACCTTAGCACCAAGTGCCACAGTACTAAGATCAGAGGTTCATTTATATCTGAACTTACCAATTGGGTGCTTAGCACTAAGGTTGGCGATAAGCCTCTGCCTGCTCTTGGACAGTAAACTGTCAAAAGAGAAGGCAGCAGATCTCTGATCTTGGCCCCGTGGGATCACGGATCAGGTTAGAAGCCTCTGTCTGCTCTCTTGTTTTGAATTTTGAGCTACCTGGTGTGATATGGCTTCAGGTGCTCATCTGGTAAGCATGCTTACTCATGTGTCAAAATGGCCCATGGAGGATAGACAAATTCTGAACCCAATTCTTGTTATATGGCCCTGTATTTGTAGTGGTAAGTTGGTTGTCCTCAAATAAATTGTTTGTTTGATTGTCGTCTTTGGCATACATATATTTCTCAAGGTGATTTACAGACATATTATGAAAAAATTATATATACCCACAGAGAGAGTTCAAAGATGCCTGAAAATTCATTGTGAAATAATACAAAATGAACTCCTAAAGCAGAGACCTTTTCACCCAGCTGAAATTGTTTCTAGAATGTACAAACAGAAAATATCACTGTTAACATCACAATCCTATGTTTCATTGTGACCTAAGCGCAGGATAGCAGCAGAACCGTTTATGGTAGCAGGTGCCTATTTAACTAAATTGCTTAAAATACCTGTTACCATTAGGGATGGTGGAGAAATTCAATCAGTCCTCATTTAAAGGTGATCCTACCTAATTCATGCTTTCAAATGTGACTCAAAGGTAAGATGTGAATCCAAGCACAACCTTTTATTTTATTTTTTTCGAAATTTGCACTTCTCTGAATTTTGCAATGCAATTCTCCAGCAAAGTAATGTTACAAAAAAAATTGCATATAATTGGGTAAAGTGAAATGCATGTATTTGTGAAACATTAAAAACATTTAAAAACATTATATTGTATCTGCATTATATTTGCCTACAATGTTAGGAGAAATAGCATCCAAACTATTATTAGGAGTATGGATTTTCATGAGGACTTAAAAAAAAATATCAGAAATGAAGTGGAAATGAAGATTGGATTTGAAGATTGGAAAAATGAGATACTGAAAGAAACCAAAATGGACAGATTTACCCAACCCTACAATACCATCTGCTGTATCTAGGTAAAGCTCTAATGGCAACAGAAGAGCTATCATCTTGATGGTTAATAGAGAATGTCATATAATAAAGAAAGTTGATTCGGAAAAAGCTCCTTGGTTTCTTAAGGATGCTATGCTTTCACAACATTTTCTTCTGCTTCCTCACTCTAGGGAACTGTAAACTTACAGAAATTGACACCGTGCCATTTTAACAAAGAGTTAAGATGAGTCCATTTGGAACACCAGGCTGCCAGGTTCACGTTATCAAACACCCAGTGACAAGAAATGCACTGATAAAAAAGATAGTTTGCTAATCATTGAGATATGATATCATTGTAGTTTATTAGATCCTCCTATACACATGTTTCATACTTCACTCAGGAACACAGCGATTTGAACCGCCAAGCCCAAAGCTGAATGTAGCCAGCTTCAGGGCAGCAATTGGTCCACAAACAACTCAGGAACTGAGTTCCAGCTAAAGCTGAACATTGTGATCTGGCATGGATTTTAGGAGGCATTTTAGGGAATCACTTTTAGCCTGCACTCACCCTCCATTAATGTCTCTAATCCTTTATATAAACCCCATCAATGCATCCTGAGGCAATTAATGCCATAAGTTAATTCTGCATTAATATATATATATATATATATATATATATATATATATATATATATATAGTACATTTTTAAAAAATAACCAACCATTTCTTTAGTGTGCCCTGTACCTAAAGCCAGTCTATATCATTGTTTAAACATGCATTCCAAAGTTCTGAGATGAGAAGGAGGACAGGGAGCATCATTTTTTTCCCCTGTTCAGTCTCTGCACACCATTTATAATTAGAATTTAGAAGATAACCTTCCTGTCCCAAGGCTTCTGGAAGTTAACAGTGTATTGTAAACAGAATAGATAATCTCACTTTGCAACATGGGAGCTCAAGCTGATCCAAAGAATCAGGCTGTTAAGGCAGGTTCCCTTGGTGAGAGAGAGAACCTGATTTTGCTGTGTGACCATTGAAAATGGAGGAGAAATTCAGTGCCGTTGAACCCACATAATTCACATTTTCTAAAGCAGCATGTGAACCCAAATACAGCCAATCTTTGAAATGTGCACTTCCCCCAAATTTTGCAGTACAGTTCTCCAGCCAAGTAAGGTGAAAAGAAATATATATACTAAGGTAAACTTACATTGTGTGGCGAGACCCCATGTGTACCCTATACCCTAAGGTGCAAATGCCTAGACAACTCACAGCATATTGGGTTCTGGGATCAAATAAGGCCACAACTTTGTTGGTTACAGATGTGACAGCTTTGGCCATAGGCATTGAGGTAAGTGACGGCGCATGTCACTCCCGTCCGTCCACTGGGGGTGTTTCTAAGGGTGAAGCAAGAGGGCAGGGGGATGTCCTATGACCTATGTCAAATCGGGGTATCCCCCAAGCAGTCTCCGTTGGAGGAGTGGTATGGCCACTATGAGGGACAAGTCAAATGGGCCTGCCACTCGCCTGGCGGTAACTTCCTTTCCAATCTTCTCCCTGGCCACCTCAGGAAGCTTCCTAACAGATTTTTGGTTCGGGGGATCATTTGGATTTGGGCAAACAGATACTGGGATCCGAAAATCCCTCCCAAATAAATTTTGCAGGCTCTTTGTCAGGGTATATATCAAGTAGTTTCTTGAAGGGACCTAACTAGTGAGAGAAGGGGCAAGCGTAAGACCAAACTTCCAAACCAGATGCCAGAAGACTTGAGACAATCCAGCCAAAGTTAAGCACAAACAACAGAATTTTTGCTTGTTTACTCAGAAGTAAGTCATACTGAGCTCAGCAGGATTTACTCTTTGGTAAGTGTGCATACAATCTAAACCCCACTGATCTGAACTGAAAAGTACCTTCAGCTTGTGCCTATTTTTAGTTTATAATAAACAAATAATGCCATTTTTTCTCTTCATGAAATGTAGGTGGATATTGCAATGAAATGTGGTTTTTAATGGGCCCTAGGGAGCAATTCCCCTCACACTCAAGTTGGTATCAAAATTTTCCATTTATCTACCCACCCCTTGATTGACAAGAAATAAGAAACTTAAAGCACAATCCTGTATGTGTGTGCGCTCTGAAATAAGCCTTACTGTGCACAAGCCATTTACTCCCAGGAAACTGTGAACAGGATTGCAGCTGAACTGGAAAGAATAGTCTTGAGTGACTGGATGGAAACTTTTGACAGTTTATTTCCCTTTTTCTTGTAGAGGATTATTATTTTTAATAATAATAATTTTTAAAAAGCTAAGCAAACGTAAAGATTACAGGGATAGAAATGCATCCTTTATATATCCAAAACCCTGCATATCAAAGTTAAGTGTACAAAGTTAAGATGCTTCCACTTTACAAGCATGGTAGCATAATATGTCCGGAAACTGCTCTCTAACATAGAAATGCTATGAACATGCATGCTTTTCATTTCCATTTGTAAATCGGGACTCCCTGCCTGGCTAGCTCCTGCAAATAATATCCGTTCCCCAGCACCTGACAAAATATCCAGAAAGAAAGTCAGCAACAGTAGCGCTTGCCATTGCTAAAGCAGAAATGCCGGGATGTATTCCTTGGAGGGAGAAAAGAATGCTGAAAGACTAACAGTCAGACACAAAGGTCAGGGAGATGACAGGGGAAATGGGACCGTGCAGGCTCTTCCCATCTCTCTGTTCCATCACTCTGAAACCAGATGTCATGAACATGCTGTATATAAATATAAGCTAAGCTTGGGGGGGTGTAACCCCTAACAGTTATCAGCTCCTTTGAGAAGGAGGCCTCTCCAGACAATGACGGAAAGCTGAAGGAGATACTACGGCTGATTCAGATGCGGTCGTACGACAACCTCTGAACTGGGTGATATTGAACACAGGAATACGAGGAGAAATATCTGAGACAGAGGAAGAACAGCCATATTAGTCCACAGAAGGATCCTGCAGAATCTTTATCTGATAGTGACAGCTGGTGATAATTGTACCCAAGACAGCTTCTCTGGCTAAAGTAGAAAAGGCTTTCCAGCTCTTTTCTGAAAGGTGTTAGGAGGAAACCGGCTTACCAGCAGATAAAGATCTGAAGGGTGAAGAAGAGTGGGGATGTTAAGGAATTGGAGTGGAGACTGTGGATAGGACAAAAGGAAGTTGTGGGTGAGAGATGCACACAGGGGAGATGGATGGAAGAGTTCTTAGCAAAGAACTGAGACCACCCTCAGTGCATGTGAGGGGTGTCCAGTACAAGGGGGTACGATAGCTCTTTTCAGGAATCTCCTGGTCACACATATCAAGCTGGAAGGGAGTAGGAAGGAGCTGGCACAGGGACCTCTTGGGACCTGCAGTAAGTCTAGGGCCTGCAAACTATTTAATTCCCTTAAACAAGTTTTTCAGTGTTCAGAGAGTTCTAAGAGGTGTCTATCTGATAGCCTGACCAGCAGCAAATTACTCAGACAACTTCATTCCCCCAGCAAGTGTGTGAAGAACAGGTGTTGAAAGGAGTATCATGGGACATTGTCATTGGCATCCGCCAGTCTCAAGAGACAATGGAGCGTGCCTCCAGGGGTGAAGTCAAACAGCTGCATTAGCAGCACTGAAGTGACCTCTCCAGGGCGCAATATATGGAGGTCCCAGGCTGCCCAGACAACAAGTCCCCATCCCTCCATCTTGATGATGTGGTCCAAAAGAAAGCAAAGCAAAATGTTTTGCTTCTGGATGCAGGAGTTGCCAGAAGGAGGAATACAAGGCGCCATCCAACCATCTTAGGGACTGCACTCCGGATTGGTGTAGGGTTTACTCCCTAGCCTTGTCTTCACCCAAATATATCCCACAAGGCAGCAGAGGTTTAGGATCAGAATTTTCATTTTCCAGCTGGATGAGCCCTTTATTCTGCATGTGCAGAAACGCCTTCTTGACCATTGGGGTGTAGATGCTGTCACACGCTGACAACTTCTAGAAGCCACAAGTGAGAATTGAGTGCAGGGTGGGGACCAAGGGTGGACAAAGTACCCCAGAAGGAGCATAACATGTCCCCCACCAGAGATACTACCCCTCCCCTAGCACCCTAAAAACATTAAAATAAGCTGCGTTAGATCAGGGATCCATCTAGCTTAGAATCCCTGAAACCCAGCGGCAGTCACTCTCCCCAAAAAATCTCCCAGCTGTACTGGGAGATACCAGGGGGTGGAACTTGAGTCTGTCTGCATGCCAAGCACATGCTCTGTCCTGAGTCATGACCCATCTCTAAGTGAAAATCATTCAAGTTTAGAACACATAAACAGAATTCTGTGTACATTCTTATCCATGTTGGTTTTTGTAGCTGCAGCACAGGTGGGTAAAAGACAGTTGAAGCCTTATATGTGAAGATGCCCAATAATGTTCTCAAGGCTATAGAGTACTTAGTGGTGATGGTGGGTAGTTTGACTCTCCTTTATCTGCCTTTGCAAGGGACCATTTTGATTTATTCCCTCTCTGTGTAGGTGTCGTTTTTAAATTGCATTCTCCTTCATAAAACAAAGCCCATGCATAAATTTCACCGGCAGCCCTAAAACAACGTATCAGCTAAAGCTAGGAAATGAGCTTCAAAATAATTTCCAATAGCAAAATGGCCCAAACAGAAATGCTACCACCTATATATATATATCTGTTACGGGTGGGCTTAGTGTCTTTCAGCCGGTTTCAGCATATTCAAAGAAGAGAGAGCCTCAAGATCTCTACACTGGCAGCACTTTGCAATAAGCACCACATATTTCAGCCTCCCGCTGTGCAGTCGCACTGGCTATTCAAGTCCTTTAAATGGTAGTGCTTCAAAACAATTTTGAGCACTTTCATTTAAAATGCTGGAAGGAAACATTTGCATTAGGGAGGCCAGCTCTTCTGCAAACAGCTACCCTCCAGTATCCAAGCCACCGGTTCCCCTCATCCTTCTAGTCCTGCACAGAGCTGGTGCTCCAAAAATGTCCTGGGGGGAAATCTTAAATGCCTGATTCCAGTAGTGTTGTGGCAAATTCAGAAGTCCCAGGTCCTTCGTGATAGTTACAGCCATGCCCTTTCACAGCCACACCCAATTCTATTATACAGCCTTCTAAATTTATCCAAAAATCTTAGAAGCATATGCACTGCAACAGTCAGGGGAGATCTCCATGTGTTGTCTTTCACTGGATCGACTAATTTCTGCACATGTACATGTACAAAGGGACGTGGGTAGCGCTGTGGTCTAAACCACAGAGCCTAGGGTTTGCCGATCGGAAGGTCAGCAGTTCAAATCCCCACAACGGGGTGAGCTCCCGTTGTTCGGTCCCTGCTCCTGCCCACCCAGCAGTTCAAAAGCACATCAAAGTGCAAGTAGATAAATAGGTACTGCTCTGGCGGTAAGGTAAACAATGTTTCCATGTGCTGCTCTGGTTTGCCAGAAGTGGCCTTGTCGTGCTGGCAACATGACCCAGAAGCTGTCTGCGGACAAATGCCGGCTCCCTCAGCCTGTAGAGTGAGATGAGCACACAACCCCAGAGTCGTCCGTGATGAGGTACCCTAATGGTCAGGGGTACCTTTACCTTTACCTTTTACATGGGAAAATGATTTGGTGTGCTCCAATATTTTCTTTAGGAGTGCCTTAAGTTTTTTGTTTCATTGTTCGTAACAGACTTTATAACACTATTCTCTTGAAACTGAAGCACCTTATGTTTTCATTGTTCCCTGATACTTGGCTTTGGAGCATACAGAACTGTTTCTCAGTATACTTCCCACATGCCTTCTCCAGAATGACCCTCAGAGCCAATCCTCAGCTGCTGACTCACTTCCTTTCACTCTGATTGGCTCCAGTCAGCACAAAGGGTGAGAAGACTTCTTCTCTGTGGCCAAAAAGCTTGCCATTCATGCTGGTTGGGCAGCTCTAGAACACTGGAGAAGAGGACCCGTCTGCAGAAATAGCAATGGCTGTTGGATTACTCTTCCCAACATCCCAGCATGTCATCATGCTAGCTGAGGCTGATGGGACTTGTAGTTCAAAATGTCTGGAAGCCACCAAGTAGGGGAAGGGTGCTCTAGTCCATCTTCCGCAAAGTTCTTTAAATATATCCAAAAAGATCAAAGTGCCTTTAAATTTACAAAGAACATCACAACCTGGTCCTATGCATGTTTTATCACCCTGTATTCAATGTGCAAATAAATGTGGATAGGGTAATTAGCTTACTTTGTCTGATCTAGAGGGAAAGCACCCCCAAGTCAGGTGATGGGGCTAGCAACTGAAGTCTGCGTTGATTTCTGCCTTCCTGCCAATTCCTATGCCTATATTTTCATTTCAAGCCCTGAGTTCACAGAAAATTTTCAGAGAGAAAATCCAACTTTTCCAGAACGTTTTTCCCGGGCTGATTGTCACTCCCTGGCACCAATTATAAGTAAGTGCTTCAGATCAGAACAAGACCAGAGCACTCAGCAAAAGCACCGACACTCCATTCTCAAGCAATCATGCAGGCTCATTGCAACAGAGCAAAGGTGACACTTGTACAGCCCCGGCAGACAAATGAAGGCATAAGCCTGTATTTTTCAATAAAGACCAGTGAGCCTTGCTAGGCAGAATTCAAATCACTGATAAACACCTCGTGTACTGCTCTGTATAGTGCAGAAGTTGTCGTTTATAGGACAGCAGCCTCTCTATCCTACTTGCATTCCTATATGCCCAAAAGCCAATAGGTTAGTTGGTTGCTTCAGCATTCTCTATACTTTGTGCTGCTTGCAGAGAGAGCCTAGGACAGCCAGCGCCTTTATAAAATAATGCTTCTATTATTTAGATGAGGGGTCGTTTCTTTTACTATGATTCACCCACTCAAACCCTGGCTAGAGTTTTGTTAGTTTGCCATGAGCAGAGGATCCCACCACCATCGGGCGGCACCGGCAGCAAACCACTACGTACAACACATGTGCAATGTCATACACATGCACTGTACGTAGCACCACCGCACATGCACCCTACATAGCAATGCCACGCATGCGTCATACATAGTGGTGCAACGCGTGCGCAGCCTGTGGTTTGCCCTGCCCCAGGTGTTGGTTAGCCTTCGTTCACCCCTGCTTGGAGGGTTTGCAAATAGTTGGGCCTGAACCATTTAGGGCTTTGTAAAGCACTATGTGGGACACGGGTGGCGCTGTGTGTTAAACCACAGAGCCTAGGACTTGCCGATCAGAAGGCTGGCGGTTCGAATCCCCACGACGGGGTGAGCTCCTGTTGTTCTGTCCCTGCTCCTGCCAACCTAGCAGTTTGAAAGCACGTCAAAGTGCAAGTAGATAAATAGGTACCTCTCCGGCAGAAAGGTAAACGGCGTTTTCGTGCGAAGCTCTGGTTCGCCAGAAGCGGCTTAGTCATGCTGGCCACATGACCCAGAAGCTGTATGCCAGCTCCCTTGGCCAATAAAGCGAGATGAGCACCACAACCCCAGAGTCGGTCACGACTGGACCTAATGGTCAGAGGTCCCTTTACCCCTTTACCTTAAAGCACTATCAGCACCTCGACTCCAGCCTTGCAGCACACAGACAGGTAGTGCAGGAATTTTAGGAAAGGGGTTGCATGATCCCCTCTCCCCTGCCCCAGTTAATAATGTGGCGGCCGCATTCTGCACTAGCTGTAGTTTCTGGAGTGTTTTCAAGGGCAGACTCATGCAAGAACCCAACTACAGAAAATAAAGAATGACAGTGTTCTTTGGATACCAAATAAATATCCTTAATAGTTATAGCTGGAGTTGCCACCTGGAACAGAACCTCTGACTTTTCAAGAGTAGCTCAGATATGGTTTCCCCCGTCACCATTGTGATTGGCTAAGCTGTACCTGAGCATCTGTCAGCTGCATTCTGCAGAAATCTGAAAGAAACAGAAGCCTTTCAGTGGCTAATATATGGCAACTCTATCCACAGTTATGAGCGATGAATGGTACAGAGCTCAAAAGGGTCCTTTCACCTGGTCCTCTGTATTAGGGGGCTAAGCTCAATAGAATAGAGGTGGAGGAAAACAGAGGGAATGAAATGACTTTGTCCAAGTGCAGGATCTTTGCCTCCGCAATCGTCTCAGTCACATTCCTTAATGGAAGCATTCCTAGGAGACAGCACTGTCCCACTTGCAAAATGCATTATTAAATAACTACTTTGATCTGCTTTACAATTCACTATGCTCAAAAATACCTTAAAACATTCATATTGTTTGACTAAAATTTCCATTAATGCAAACTAAAATTCTGCAGCAGTAATTACAGTGAGTCTTTTCTCCTGCCTTTAATTCATATCCAACACCTCACAAATATACAAAGCTACAGAACAACCCTACTCTCCCCCAAAAAACAATTTCAGCAATTTTTCCTTTATTCTTAATAATTCATAGTGCTAATATTTACTCTATTACCTGTAGAGCATAAATATTCATGGCATACCACAGCAAACCAGAGAGTACATTTCTGGATAAAATAACAGCAGGGAACTTTCGACCTTGGCCTTGAGGGGAAATGCTGTCATTATGATTAATGAGAGAAATGACAAAAATCTCATAATTACAATTAAGAACAGGATTATTTCCAACACATCATTCGCCAGTTTTGAAATAAATGAATCACACTCTTGAGGGAAGTTTATATGGGGCTGGGGGTGGGGGACAGGAGTGGAATAAGTTGAATTGCATCACAAATTTATTTGTTTGCTTATTCTACTTTTAGAGCAGAGAGCTAAACAATCACAATAATGGATTTACATACTATGGTCTTGGCTGAGAGATCCACATGCACAACAGTGAACTTCAGCGCCCATGCACAGTGTGCAAAGAGCTTGGCTGCTTAGCAAGTGGCCAGGATTTTCTTTTTCATTTTGCTCCCTCAGCATGTGACCAGTTGTGGGGTCTCCTGTACAGAACAGTCCTAATTGCAATATCACAGTCCTAATTGTCAAGAATCTTGTCCAAGAAACAGCCAAGGGGCACAGTGAGCTCCATTCTAGAAAGTAGCCCATGGAACATCACTTTTTGAAAAGGGGTCACAGAAATTACAGATGATAATAATAATAATAATAATAATAATAATAATAATAATAATAATAAAAAATTATACCCCGCACATCTGGCTGGGTTTGTCCAGCAACTCTGGGCGGCTCCCAACTGAATATTAAAAACACAATACAGCATTAAACATTAAAAGCTTCCCTAAACAGGGCTGCCTTCAGATGTCTTCTAAAAGTCTGGTAGGGTGGGCACCACTACCAAGAAGGTCCTCTGCCTGGAAATGTGCTGAAAGTCAACTATCTACAGAGCGGTTATCATCTCTTTGGGGCAACGAGGTGGACAGCATGATGAAAGACAGAATTCTCAGGCGTGAAGAAGAACAAGCCTCAGTAAAGGAGAATCAGCATGGCTTCTCCAGTCTCACTAACAGAGGCCTACAGGATTTGGCTGATGAACACTTCCACCCAATCCAGCCCTTCAGCTCAGCGCAAAGGGGCCTTAGGTGCCTCTGCTATTCCTTAGTGTGCTTACAATTGTAGCCTAAGACAATTGAATTGTGTCCTCAAAGTACGTTGGAACTGCAAACAGTTGTGGTGCTACCCATTTGTTTCATTTGTTATTTAGGAAGGATTCTTCTTGAACATTGCTGAAAGGCATATGAGGTACAAATAGAAAAATTGTTTTTTTTATTTTTTAAAAATAGAGTGGAATGCTTTCACAGAAGCTCCTCTGCCAAGCAGCTGCTGCTGCTATTATTATTATTATTATTATTATTATTATTATTATTATTATTTCTCTCTTCTTTCTCTCATACTTTGGGCAATTACCAGGAGGCAAAATGGTATCCCTTATTCTAAAAAAAGACACTGAAAAATAGAAACAATTGAAGTTTTATATTCTATTGCCCCAGAGTTCCCTTGCGTGATCACATAATAGATTTTATCCTCCCCCTTCTCTTCCCACCTTTTATGTTTTCTTCTTTTTCTGTATTGTTCTTTATCATCATTTTTTAAAGATTAGTTTGGTTTTTATTATATGAAATGTTGAAAACATTGTGTGTGTGTGTGTGTTTTCTTTTGTATGGGTAGCAGGAATATTCCAGGGTTGATGTAATGGTGGGACTGGGACACAGAAGAAAAGAAGGTTCTCCAAAAGTTGTTTACAGGTATAATATATTTTAGTAGTTTATCTAAACTGTTCCATGTTACACTCCCCACTCCACAGCTCTTAAAGCACAGTATGTCTGTAGAGTATTTAGGAATAAGTTCATAAGCTGTGGAGTATTTAGGAATAAGTTCATCTAAAGTTCTGTTTTCTTTTCCTTTCCTTTTGCTACTCAGTTTTGAGCAGCTGTCATTGACAATCCTACAGCAAATGTCGTGCATAAAGTGTCAGGGTGTGTGCGTATGTGTTATGCATACAACACCAGCTCCAAAATATTATAACATCACTACACCACAGTTGCATTAGCTCAAAAAAATATTTGGAAACAAAATAAGTTTGGAAGGCAGTGATGCCTGTTTTGAGTTCCACTACAGTGAAGCTAAGCTTTATTAATTGGAAGCAAACATGGAATGTCTGTAACTCTGTCTTACAGGAAGAAGCTTCATGAATTTTCATGCATTTTGCAACTGAAATAAATTAATTTGTGAAAGATATCATACGGTCAGTTTTAATCTGGTCCACTACATACAGAAGTGTCTACCTGAAATGACTTCTAGGAATTTTTTTCTTTCTTCCTGAATCCACAACCACAAATCAAGACATGATGAATGAATTAGACTTGTGCCAGATAGCTGGGATGTTTTGGGGAGGCTCAATAAAAAGACTGTATTTTTATGTTCAGAACCTAACATAGTGGGAATTGGATCAGATTGGCAGGTGACAATTCTTCTGTTAATTAGAGAAGAGATGCCTTGTCTGATACAAAAGCAGGAAATCAACTCGAGATGCCTCAGAATTAATTGCAAGCAGGTAGAAAATGAGGTTCTTAAATTGCCACAAAGAGAGAGAGAGAGAGAGGGTGTTGACTAGACAGAACTCAAGAGACCAAAGTCGATCAGAAAGGATTTCTTTTAAAGACAACAGCAGAAGTCCAGTGAACACATTGCAACTTATAAAAGACATGAACATAATGATCTCAAAGAGAAATCAACAGCACATTACACTTGAATGACTATTGGAGCAAGGAAAAAGTGTGCAAACAATGACTATATGGAAAAGAAAATAGAAAATGAATATTGCAGCTTTATTATTATTATTATTATTATTATTATTATTATTATTATTTATACCCCGCCCATCTGGCTGGGTTTCCCCTGCCACTCTGGGCAGCTTCCAACAAAATATTAAACTACAACAGTCCTTCAGATATTAAAAGCTTCCCTAAAAGTCTGGTAGTTGTTTTTTCCTTTGACTTCTGGTGGGAGGGTGTTCCGCAGGGCGGGTGCCACTACCGAGAAGGCCCTCTGCCTGGTTCCCTGTAAGTTCACTTCCTACAGTTAGGGAACCACCAGAAGGCCCTCAGAGCTGGACCTCAGTGTCTGGGCAGAACAATGGGGACAATGGGGATGGAGACGTTCCTTCAGGTAAACAAGTACAGCTAAACGTACAAACTTAACTCAGAGAAACAATATGCAACTTAACTGTTACAAACAATTATGACATGCAAAGCTAATGATATGTTTATTAATCAACTCTATTATTTGGCCCCTAAAACTTCCACTAGTCCAAGCCAGCTAAAAGCTTTATTATGTTTCAGCTATAAAGGACCTAAATATTAAGAGGAAAGAAAGAATATGTAGGCAGGGATTCAAAGGAAACTGTTTCAGTGTGTTTGAGGATCAGCCGAGAAGTGAATGCAGTAGGAGAGAGGGGTTCAAAGGAAGAAATTGCTTCTTCTCAAAAGGAGAAGGCCAAACAGCAAACTGGGCTCCAAAGCAATAAAAAAAATATATTCGAAAAACATGGAGCTAAGGAAAGGAGAACTATGAGGTGTAGGAGACTTCTTTTTGATCCTCCATGACACCTCAATTTTTCTGAATTCTGATTTGTCCTTTTCTCTCAGTTGTTATTGGTCATGGAACAAACTCCTGTAGTGACAGTTTTCTATGTTTTTAGTGGCTGACCTGATCCTAAGCCTTACAGGGAGACTCACGAGCACAGCTAGCCACGTGGAGTCAGGGCCGTAGCTAGGGGGTGGCGAGGTGGGGCCCCGCCAGGGGCGCAGGCGAGGGGGGGCACAAAATTGGCTTAAAATATGTTCATATATGTCTATAAATAAAAATATTGATTATTGCCTCATATGAAAAGGTTTTAAATAGAGGGTTAATTGAATGGGGGTTGGGGTTGGAGGAGAGGCGGAAAGAAGAGCTAATTTGTCCATGGCTAGGGGGCGCAATCTGGACGGTTCTGACAGGGGCGCAAGATCACCTAGCTATGGCCCTGTGTGGAGTAACGGATTTTGTACATTGGTGCATTGTCTTAGCTCGACCAAGCCCCTTTCTGCATTTCTGCTTCTCACATCCTCCAGAGAAAAGAAACATTTGTACCCTCAGAACAGCCATTTGTGTATATTTCTGCCATTGAGCCAGAGTCTCTTGGCCAAAGTTTTCTTCCATTCCATTCCATAACTTCTGGGTTGATCACAGTGCTGTTTCATGGACACCTCCCTTGTTCTCTTAGAATGACTATGGCGCCCACCTGAGAGGTGCCAGAACTGAGTTCCAGCTGAAAACAACAACAACCCTGTGTTCACCATCCATGCAGATTCCCCCGCCCAAAAAAACTGAGTTCATTAACACCAGGTTGTAAAGACAATAACACAAGTCCTATGAGCAGGTAAAGCTCACATTACAAGTGCATTATTGGCAAATCCTCATCGACATATGTAATACAGCCCAAATTTAACACTGCTATGATTAAGCCTTCCTGTTATACTTCTGATGGATCAAGGAAACTCACGGGACATAAAAGGCCTGTGCTTTGATTACCACACAATTTATTTAATCAAGAGATTGCAACAAGAACACAACAGATTATTAGATGTGAGTGAGGACAGCTTTCATTGCTTCCCATGGAAGCATTTAATTATTTTTGTTGCACTTGATTATGTGGCATGGAGTGGGGAAGAATCAGATCACTTTTTGTATGCTTAAGACCTATGGGTCAAGTTTTCAGGCAGAAAGGCAAATGGTTGTGACCTTTTCTTCCCATTTGTGATTCAACGTATTATTGTGGTGCTGATGTGCTATTTAATATTAAGCAACATAACATATTTATAATGAGCTGCAACATAATTGTGACCTGCACAAATCAGATATATATTTTAATGAATTGCTTCTTGGGTCTACTAATGGACTCAGGGCTATTAAATATCATTTTCTCCACGTTTAACAAAATGTAAAATAAGAGGAAAAACATTATATATAATTAAGGCTCAGTGCATTTTGCTTATTCCACAGAGTTCCTGCACTGGGTCCTAGACGTCTAGATACATGCTAAGATGTGAACTGGAATTTCAAACAGTGAAAAGCAAATGGACTTGGAAAAACTGGGTTCAACCCACATTTCCATTATGGGATCAAGAAGTATTATTGGGCAAGTCAACAATTGTTTTCACGGCTTGACAACTACAGCATCAGGTGGTGATTTGTCAGGGTGAATAAGGCATCGCAGACTCATTTCTTACAACCAGCTTCAACTCTCCCAGCATTAAGGAGTCAGATAGCAACCCTACAGCTCCCATCCATAAACTGGGTATTACAATAACCACAAATACCCTCCAACATCTTGAGTCCCCAAACTGGGATCCCCATGCTCCTGTGACTCACACAAGATTATGGAGCCCAAAAGACACACCTTTTCAGGGCTATGCTGGCACAGCACCCCAAAACCACCCCCCCACACACACACACAAAAAAAACCCCCACTTTTTTGGAGGGGTGAAATCTCAGTGTGAAATTGCACAAGATCACAGCACATAAAATGGTTGCCGTGCTCTCGAGCAAGAAAAATGGGATGTCCCATTTTTTCTGGGACATTTGCGGGGTATGACCACATAGAGTTGTTATAAGGATAAAAGGGAGGTTCCTCCACACTAGACTTTTTGTCCGGAATCAACACCCTTCATTCTCTAATTTATATCTCATAATCCAAACATCAACCCTATCTTGTCACATCCCCATGTTTTCCCCATTTTCACCCTATTCCCCACCCCCACCCCCAGTACTGATTTATCATGATTTTAAAATGTTCCACAACCATTGTAGCGTGTCTTCCGGATATGAACTGACTGCAGTACTGTTAACTCATGTGGTGTAGCTTATGCAGTAGTTACTTGGCATTTACGCGTTCCCTGTCTGCCTGCCTTTCCATCAGTTTCACTCTGCAGCACCTTTTATTCTTCTCAATTTCAGTCTGAGAATGATTCGACCCGTTCGAAATCAACGAAGTCCATGAATCTAATGCGTCTGCTCTGATTACGATTTAGTTGGATACTACTTAATGTTTTGTTGAGTAGGGAGATAGACTAAAACTGCAGAGCTTTGAGAAACTAAAAAACAAAGTGCGAGATTGGCTACATTATTATCAGATAATGGAGGCATATAATTTGGACAAGAAAATCGGCTTCCAGGTGGAAAAATCAAAATTAGAAACAGAACTGTTAGAACCCAAAACTAAGATTTTGTCAAAGATGTATAACTTGCTGTTGAAATGGAATACTCAGGATGAAACGGTGAAATCTGCTATGATCAAATGGGCACAAGATGTTGGACATAATATTATGTTTGCTGACTGGGAACAGTTGTGGACCACAGGTATGAAATTTACGGCATGCAATGCCTTAAGAGATGTATGCTACAACAGCAGCAAGAATACTTATTGCAAAGTATTGGAAGACACAAGAACTACCCACTTTAGAAGAATGGCAGATGAAGGTGATGGACTATATGGGATTGGCAGAAATGACTGGCAGAATCCGAGACCAGGGAGAAGAGTCGATGGAAGAAGATTGGAAGAAATTTAAAGATTATCTACAGAAATATTGTAAAATTAATGAGTGTTAGAATGATGTTGGATTGAAATTAAGTGGTTTCCAGCTGTAATGCTTTAAGAGATATGAAGAGGGAAAAAAGGATTATAATAGGTAATAATATAATGGTAAGGATTTGCTGAACTAACAATTTGGGGTGGAATACAAAAAAGGGAGGTATGAGGAGGTCCGGGAAACAAGTTAAAAGAAAATAAGTAATTGAAAATGTATGTGTGTTTTTCTTTTCTTAAAAAGTTTCTTTATTCTGTATTTTTGTTATTCTGTTTTTTCTTATTTTATTTTATTGTAATATTATAAAAAATCTTAATAAATATCTTATAAAAAAATGTTATGTTGAGTGTGTGTCTTTAGATAAGTGCCTATTTCTTTAACATCGTTTTTCCTTTCCAAATAAACATGCCTAATGAAAGACATTAACAATTAACATTTATAAGGATGCATTCAAAAATCTGCAAATCAAATAATAAAATATATGATGAAATGGCTCCTTGTATTTAAAACCACTTAGCTTTGCCACACGGGTAATATCTGTGTATTCCTGTTCCGATTCAGCTTAAATTTTCCCCAGTCAAAATGAGAGATAGCGTTATCACTGCACTGCTGTGTTTTACTAATAGCCATGAACTTGTATATTGTCATTTTCCCTGTCTTCTTCCCTCCACTGATAGTTATCACGCTTTTTCGAGAAGTATCTTGCTCCAGCAAATAAATTATCAGCTAGTGTCCTATCCCAAGACTCCTTTTTATACTATTTCTTCAAGAGCATTTAACGCTACTTTCTGTGATATGTACTTTAGAACTCATCCTGTTATTTCAGTAACAACTTTAAACAGGACTTTTTTTCAGCCAGAACTCACTGGAACTCAGTTCCAGAACCTCCCAGGTGGGCACCATTACCATTATAAGAGAACTTGGTGAGTTCCGGTACCTCTTTCTCTAGAAAAATAGCACCGACTTTTAAATATATATATTTTTAAAATATTTTCCCAAAATTCTTATATGATATTGCAGTGTCACAATAGTGTAAAAATTTGGTGGGTTGGATGCTATGAGCAGAGTTCTGTTTATGGAACTCTCTCAGAGGCAGAAGTGATTTTTGGAGACTGTGGGGGGAAAGGGGGAGCCTTCTGCAAACTGAAGGAGCCTTCAAATTCACAGAGCAGCAAGTCTGAGTCCAAAACAATACCCTTAATATGGCACCTCTACCATTTTGATTTATTTATTTATAATTTGAACATGACATTTCCAAATTTGATCACAGACACAAATGCTTGACAAAGTAGCAAAGTATCAATAAACAAACCATGCAATGTAACTTTAGCCTAGCTTATTTTGGATGGGGACTGAAACATCACACATCCCCTTTAAATGTGTATGTGTGTGTGTGTTTCCACCTCATGGAAATTCCCAGATGTCATAAAACAGGGGTGTCAAACTCAAATTCATCGGGGGCCGCATCAGCAGTTTGGTCACCCTCAAAGGGCCGGTTGTATCTGTAGGACTATGTAAAGGACATGTAAAATGGAGGTTTCCTGTGTAGAATGGCCGGCGCCGCTAGAGGGCAGATGTTCTCTGGCTTGTAGGCTGCCGCGCATGCGCTGAAGAGGCGGCTTTCTTGTGTCAAAAAAAAAGTGAGAATAAAAGGTGAAGGCTGGCAGCCGGCGGCGGCTACACGGGCCACATGACGAGGTCTGGCGGGCCGGATTCGGCCCGCGGGCCTTGTGTTTGACACCCGTGTCATAAAAGGTTATTTATGTATGCGGCCCGTGTTTTGTTAGTCCAAAAATGGAAAGCGAGCGAGGTCCCAACTAAAGAAGAATGGCAACTTAAGCTGATGGAATATACACAGCTTGCAGACTTAACATACAGAACAAGAGAACAAGAAAAACATACATTTAGAGAAGACTGGGAAATGTTTATTGAATACATGGGGGAAATTGTGTACACTTGAAAACATTGGCAGCATTAAGATAAATTCAACAGTGTAAATAAGTTTTGATGGATGTAATAATGGAATACTGAATGGTTTAGTTTATGTAAAATATGCAGGGATGTATGCAAAATGAACCATGGAAAGAGAAGAAGGGAAGTCGTTGATGTTTTAAGGACGTTTAAATGAGTATTTTAAATTGTAAAACAGAAAAATTAATAAAAATTATATGTGTGCGTGTGTAGCTTGTTGCTCATTAATTTCAGTGATTTCACAGTTCTGTATTCAGTCATTAATCAACCACCAATCAATCATCAAATAAGCCTCAAATAGTTATCAAATAATCCCTTCTCTTTTCAATCCACTCTACATGCTTATAATCCAGTTTTCACCTAGTGCTGTTTTTCTAGAAAAAGAGCTGTCAGAATTCACCATGAACGCCTCCCTTGTTCTCTTATACTGGCCCACCTGAGAGGTGCTGAAACTGAGTTCCGGTGATTTTGGACTGGGGGGGGGGAGCCCTTGCAGTACTTTAGGATGCAATACTAAGCTTATGAAGTCAGGAGTCAGGTCCATTGAGTCCAATGGGATTCACTCCATCGCAGGAGTGCTTAGAATTGCAGCCTTGTAAAACAAAAGAATATCATTCTTTGCCAGCTGGCGGGGATGTCCTGCAGAAACTTATTAAAACAAGTAGGATTTGACTTCCCCCTATTAAATTCCTTAACCTTTCCATCACAAACACGTACACAGAGAGGAAAAGTATAATTGAAACAGGACAGTTCACATCTGAAAGCAGCCGGCTTCTGGCAAGCTGATGCTTGAACCTACTCAACGGATAGATAGTATTTTAATTGCTTATGGTTTCCCATGTACCTTTAAGGGATTTCATATTCTATCCAATATTGTTTTTACATAAGGACTGGCTTTTTTGGATTAGAGAAATACCGGCGACATGATTCAGTCGTACAGAAATGCTTCCCCCCTCTCTCTTTGTAATTAATATTGCCTGACACTCTGCTCTTCACACTTTCACTTACCTGCTCTCCTTTCCCAATCCCCGTATAATCCATTCCTTACATATGTCATCGCACCTTCACACACCTGACTCAATTATCCTTACTTATAATTTGTTCTCCTCGTGCTTGTATGTATCTGCTTGATATAATAGTACTTGAGTCACTTTTAATGTTGTAAGTGCTAAGAAAGTGGAAAGCTTAAGAGTATTTAATTAATTCTGTATTATTCAATCATTTTTTACTAATATGGCTTCCTCTGTATGGCACTTGTGTAGAGGGTAAACAAGGATTATATATATATATATATATATATATATATATATATATATATATACACACACACACACACACACACACACACACACACACATATGTTGTTTTGCTGAAAAACCCTTTTTGTGGATTTAGACATTCTGTTCAGTGCCATTGTGTCTCCTACTTGCAACTTCAGGGGCAATTCCATCGAGGATCACACAATGAACTGAAATGATGTCATCACGCTAAAAAACCAACCAAATTTGCCTGCGTGACAACATTGCTGAGGGCAAGTAAGGACAGTGCTTTCCCCCCATAGAAAAATAGGTGCCAGTACTCACCATGAAGTTGTTACAGTAAGTGCCACACTTTTTAACAACAACAGAAAAGAGGTGCCGTTACTGCGTACCCTTGCATACCCCCTGAGAGGGGGGAAGGCACTGAGTAAGGGTAATGTAAACGAATAAGCAAGCATTATTATTTTTTGCAAAATGGTTTCTAAATTACCGGGGGGGGGGGAGGAGTCATGTTTCAGCACCATGACTGAACGTGCCTGGGTGGGGGAAAAACCTGTGAAGAGATTTTGCTCAGTTCTAATATGTTCCCATTTAATCTCTAAGCAATCGGATAAACAAAATTAAAGAAGAGCAGCATTCTGTACTTCAGTGGTGTGTACAAAAAGCCCTTGGAAAATCCTCCAAATACAAGATGGTCAGAAGAGGCTTAATCCCCTTGATTTTTGTGTGTGTCAGTCCCCTTAGGTACTGTTTTAAGAAGTGCATATGAGGACCACAATTTAGCTAGCATTGGGATAGTCAGTGTCTGGAGGGCTCTGGATTTCATTTGTCATTCTCTCCACCCCACCCCATCCTTCTGAGCACTGAATCCCTTATGCATTTCACTAAAGCATGTATATGTCCCTCTTATATATGGGCCTGAGGTCCACATTCCCTCTGGGACAACCTTACCAAGGAAAGCAGAGGATTTCTGGTGATAGTGCTATAATCCATACGAATTTACCCCCCAACAGGATGGTATCTGATTTATCACTTGAAAGCAAGGACAAATTGTGCTCTGTATTTCAGGAGAGTCGATACTCCCAGACCACCCCTTAGAAAGCATTTCCCATTATTCCCCCCACGCGTTGGGGGTACTTGGTGGCTGAATTAAAAGCAATTTAAACCAGCAGCCTGCCAGTATTGTCCCAGTTAACAAGGAGCCATCCTCCGAGGCCCTTATGAATAATAGCAGCAACACAAATGCAGAACATGCATTAGTTGAAAGGCCACCATATGCTTGGTCTGCTTGCCTTTATCTGTGGTGCGCATGATTTGCATTAGCCTGCCACAAGTCTACTGTGGTGGGTTCCACTCCAGGAAAGAGAAGACATGCACAGGAAGCAGGGTAGTTAAACATGAAAATACTAGCAGTAAATGTGGAGAATGTGCTCCGTGTGTGAAAACTGAAAACGCAAGGAGACTTTCCAGCTTGCAGGACGGCTGGATTTAACATCACCCTTATAGCACATGCCACATAAAGTGCAGTTCAAAGTGATGGTGAAGAACTCAGCTCCCAGAATTAGCTTCTCATTTGAAAGCCTCTCTGTAATTGAATGGGCTAATTTGGTGTCACAAGCAGTTTACAGCCCAAGAAATGTGTATAATGCACATTATTTTGTAATATTATTTGCATTAAGTACATCATAAAGGAAGATTTACAGCATTGTACAAAGCTACAAAGTCATGGCATTTTAATGATCAACATTACGTGTTCCCTTCCATCCCAAAGGCTTATTGGAACAGTTTTTGAGATGGCAACTGGCCTTGAGCAACGGACACAGTTCTGGAACAAAACAACATGGAACTCATGTTTGCACAGGTAGAAAGTACATCATTTGCCCCAACTCCATGATTCCTTCCCAGCCCTGGTTCTCATCTGTGGGCACTCAGCCATTCTCTGGGCTCACTACACTCCAAATAGCTCAGGCACTGGAACTCAGCTCCAGTGAGCAGATGGGCTTGCTTCCATTGTGCGGAAAATACTGCTGTGTTATGGGGTGAATTACTGCCTGCCCTGTGTTGTGGGAGGAGTTTGGATTTGATATCCCGCTTTATCGCTACCCGAAGGAGTCTCAAAGCGGCTAACATTCTCCTTTCCCTTCCTCCCCCACAACAAACACTCTGTGAGGTGAGTGGGGCTGAGAGACTTCAAAGAAGTGTGACTGGCCCAAGCTCACCCAGCAGCTGCACGTGGAGGTCACCCAGCAGCTGCATGTGGAGGAGCGGGGAATCAAACCCGGTTCACCAGATTACGAGTCTACCACTCTTAACCACTACACCACACTGGCACACTTCTATGCCCCCATCCGCAGCATCCTGCTTACTCATCTCGGCAAACAAAATCTTGACCAACTGTCAGGATTGAGCCATGCAATGTTATTGGTACTTGAAGGATCTGCCCATCACCCTCAGCTCATCTTCAGGGTGATTTGCAATGAGACCCTCACCTAGGTTTAAATAGGTGATCTACATTCTCCATGCAAAGTCTAAGCCCCAGGTTATTTGTTATGCCTTGCTGCAGATGGGTATGTATCTTTCCCCTTGCAGGTTGAAAAGCAAGTGATTTGGGGTAGAAAGTGGCTACAGGAGAAAGGGCAAGCAGCCCTTCCCAATCCTATTTCTTGGCTTAAAACTGCATCCTTCCAATACAGTTTTATTTTGAAACTAAAATGTTGGAAGGACATTTGTACCAGTGGTGTAGCATGGATTGCCAGTGCCCGGGGCCACATGGAAGGAAGGAGGGAGGGGAACAGATGGAGTACACATGTGCATTCAACTGACTAATGGGGTCCACATCACCCAGGAGATCACAGCCGCAAAGATAAGAAAAGAAGAGTCATTCCATTGTATGGAGAGGTCACTTCCAGGTTCACATGGAGAAGCCATTTTCAATGGAGCCAAGCATCAGAAACACACAGTTGTATTGAAGCAGCACCGGGTATTGAAATTCGCACCCCTAACCATTTCCCCCCAGGGCAACCACCCCGGTGGCCTCCCCCTACCCTATGCCACTGATTTGTATGCCAGTTGTACAATAGGAAATAGGCATAGGGAGAGATTTTCAGTGTCCATGTTATCTGTGTCTACTCAGAAGACTTACTGTGCCCAATGGTGCCTACTTCCCAGTATATACGTCTCAGATTCCAGCCTACAGCTACAATTCCATGTAACATGCTCTATGATAGCATAAATGGGGTTTGCTTAAATAAAACTGTACTCAGTGGATGGTGTTTTAAGTAATTTGCCCACTTGGCGAAAATGTATCAGGAGAAGAAAAGAACATTCGTAATCTTTAGTCCCCCTCCTAACTCTGAGAGAAACTGCTCTCCACAGGAATCCCTCCTTCACTCTAATTTGTGAAGTATACATACATTTTCTCCGCTCCGCAAATGGGGCTCTGCCTTTAGCCAACTGCCTTCCTTTGCAGATGTGCGGAACAACTTGTACATAAAACACAGACGCATCCATGCAGAACACCAGCCCGGGAGAGAAAAGTAGCTGCGCTCATAATCACAGCATACTTCAGACTCAAAACCTGTAATTCCATTGCAATATCAATGAAGGATCAGTGAATTAAATTTCTCTCTCAGTTCACTGTTGGGAATGCACGTTCCGGAGCCCATTTGCCTTCATCATTCAATAGGCACTGGCGCGTCTAAGGATTGGGGCATACATTTTTTCTCCTTCTTCTGTGGGTCCTCACAGCACGGCAATGCCACAGTATATAACCCTGCAGAAACTCGACTTGGTTATTACACATGAGAGACGTCCCATTAAGCAAAGGATCTATACATATGCATAGAATTAAGGACATGCATAAGTGCTTGGCTAGGTCTGCTTCTAAATGGCTCCTCTCCTAGGGCAGAATTGCAAACGACCACGAGAGGGCACAGAAGTTGGCGAGATTAAATTTTAATGGCATAAATATTTCAAAGGCTTACCCCGTCTCCATTAAAAGTCACACACATAATAGTTTTGGAGTTGTTGTTTCCTGCATGGAATGGGAAGACAACGTTTCTATATTGGCGGAACAATCAAGCAGGTATTCTGCAAGGCAAAAAACATGGCCAGATTTTTCTGCACTTCCTGCAGGAGTACAACCCAGACAGAACAAGAGTTCACCTTTCTCTTTACTGGATTTCCAGGCTATAACGTCAGCTCCAGTTTCTGAGGCATCATTTAGATAAAAATGCCCTTAGGACAGTGGCGGGGTGCATTTTTCAGTCCAATGGCCACGTTCCTTTGTGAGGAATCTTTGGCAAGGCAGGGCTCTGTGCCCATGATGTGTGAGGCCAAAGGTGAAAGCAGGCAAAGCAATGGGTTGTTGTTGTTGTTGTTGTTGTTGTTGTTGTTGTTGTTGTTGTTTAGTCATTTAGTTGTGTCCGAATCTTCGTGACCCCATGGACCAGAGCACACCAAGCACTTCTGTCTTCCACTGCCTCCCGCAGTTTGGTCAAACTCATGCTGGTAGCTTCGAGAACACTATCCAACCATCTCGTCCTCTGTCATCCCCTTCTCCTTGGGCCCTCCATCTTTCCCAACATCAGGGTCTTTTCCAGGGAGCCTTCTCTTCTCGTGAGGTAGCCAAAGTATTGGAGCCTCAGCTTCAGGATCTGTCCTTCCAGTGAGCACTCAGGGCAGATTTCCTTCAGAATGGAGAGGTTTGATCTTCTTGCAGTCCATGGGACTCTCAAGAGTCTCCTCCAGAACGATAATTCAAAAGCATCAATTCTTCAGCGGTCAGCCTTCTTTATGGTCCAGCTCTCACTTCCATACATCACTACTGGGAAAACCATAGCTTTTACTATACGGACCTTTGTTGGCAAGGTGATGTCTCTACCTTGGTACCGATGGTTACATTCCAGCCAGGCAAAAATGGGGGGGGGAGTTAGCTGAAGGACACATTTCAGCCAGAAAAAGCGTTTGAGGGAGGCATGAAGCAGAGCCAGTATGGGGCATGCCTTGAGGGAGAGGAAAGTCCTAGGAAGAGGGGCAAGGACCAGAGAGCAGCAGTTGCCCCCCCCCGGCCTGAGGTTTCCCACCTCTGCCTTGGTACATTCTCATCCTGAGTGAGCCCATCTCCCGATTGCCTCTGTCATCACTGCCCCTTCAGTTTCCCTCTTCCTCTGGGCCCAGTCTGTACCAGACACGGTTTTAGGGTAGTGTGATTGATTTGTGGTCCCCCTACAGCATGGTGCCCAGTGCAACCAATTTGGCCGCACTGGGCACTATGCTGCAGGGGGCACCACAACAGCGATATGAGTGAGAGTGTGAGAGGTAGGAGGTGCCAAATTTTAGCGTTGCCCAGGATGCCGCTGGAATTTGAAAGCCCAAAGTCCCAGAATGCCTCTGTATTGTTTACGTGTGTATGTGTGTTTTTGACTGCTTTTGGTTCTGTTTTGTTGTGGGGGGCAATTTGCTAAACTTTTTGTTGCTGCTTTGGGTGGGTACCAGGACTGCCTGCTGCTTTTTTCTCTCTTGGCTCTGTCCATATTTTGTCCATTCAGGGGCATGTGTTGGTAATCTTGCCTGTTTGGGGGAGAGGGGTTCCAAAAATTGCCAGTTTTTCATCTGTGAAATGGGTATTTTGTGGTTCCTTAGATTTCCCCAGGCACTAACAGGATTGAGACCCCTGAACTATGATCACACATTGACAGATGTTTTACTGGCTGTCCCTGAAATCATTTGTAGATATTTTGCTTGCACATGGATAATATCCTAAAAGGATCTGGTTTTTTTTAAAAAAAAAAAAAAGCTTACTAATTACTATTAACAATGAGGAAAATGTCTTTACAAGGAATGCTGACAAGTTTAAAAGCTTTGTTGTCCCGATCATATTAACCCATATTAGGTTAGAAGCGTTTGCCTCTCTCCTCAGGGGAATCAATTAACAGATAAACAAGCCCATAGACCGTGTAATAGCAATGCCAGCGGTGTTTCCAAGTATTACCTGGAGCAAGGTACGAATACAATAGAGCTTTTAGTCACAGGAGGAGAGAATTATAAATGAACCTCAACTTTCACGGTGCAAAAACTGTAAAGGAAACCCTGCTAAAGGGGGAAATGAAGGCTTTGAGGCAGCCAAGCAGCTGCCTTAAATATCACACATTCCCATTTGCAGCTATATAACATGAAGGATTTTTGGTTTGAGGCAGGTGATGAATCGCAAGTCCTTAGAAATTCGCTTTGTCTTTAAATACTTAGCTAGACCAGATAAAAACGCCAGTCTAGTGCATTACAGAAACTGGATAGACAGACATTTTTTCTCCCTCTCTCACAATGAAGCTAGATGTTGGAAGATTCAGGAGAGACAAAAAAAGGACATCATCAGACTTTGAAATCTGCTCCCGGAGGATTTAGTTATGGCCAGCAACTTGAATGACTTTTCAGGATAATTAGACAAATTCATGGAGGGAATGTCTGTCAGGGGCTACTAACCATCTTGGTTATGTTCGGCCTCCACCGTGGAACACAGTGCACCTCTACGTACCAGTTCCTAGAAATCACAAGTAGTTGCCCTCAGGACTTGCTTGTGAGCTTCCCATAGGCATCCAGTTGGCAACTCTGAGAACAGGATGTTGGACTGGGTAGGTCTTAACCAAGACTGGTCCACTTGACCATGAGGTCTGTTAGCTCTGGCTTCCAGTTAGTTTCCAGGCTGGTCTTAACCTTTGAAGCCCAAAATTAGCCTAGCCCAATCTGATCCATATCCTCCTTCACTCAGCTTCTCTTGGTTCTGCCGGCCTGAGAAGAGCTCCTGAACCTTAAGATCCTCTTCAGAAGATGAATTGGAGAAAGGTACACCCAGTGAGGCTGGAGAGAGGGGATTTAGCAGCACCACAAGACAGTGGTACCTCGGGTTACAGACGTTTCAGGTTACAGACTCCACTAACCCAGAAATAGTACCTCAGGTTAAGAACTTTGCTTCAGGATGAGAATGGAAATCGCACGGCGGCAGCAGGAGGCCCTGTTAGCTAAAGTGGTACCTCAGGTTAAGAACAGTTTCAGGTTAAGAACGGACCTCCAGAACGAATTAAGTTCTTAACCCGAGGTACCACTGTAATGGAAAAGCCTTCCCAGAAATGTTCATCTGGTTGCCATCCATGTGGTCTTTTCTAGCACTGTGCTGAAATTTTATCCTCCATATATCAGATCCCCCAAGTGTCCCGAATTAATTGAGATCCCAAATTTACAGAAGCTGCTCCAGCTTCTGATCTCAGTCCAGGATGCCCTGATTTTCCCAGAGGCTGCTCCAGGCCTCACAGAATCTGGAGACGTAGCAGGAGGCCAGAGACAACAAGAGTAAGAGAGGGGAGGGAAGGAGGGGTGAATAAGTGGACGAGGAAGGGGTCAGTGGCAGGGAGGGAGCGAATGACAGAGATGGGGGATGGTTGGTGGGTGCCCTGAATTTGTATCACAAAATATTGGAGGGTATGATACACACACGCTACCATTCTCTCTCAATTAACGAAAAACTAATTGCATCTGAACATTTTAGTGAAATCCTCATGGGATGTACATTTTCATTCCTGTGCCTGTAATCCGTCTTAACTTTTTAAAAAAATTCTGAATGTTAAATTGTTGCAACCTGTCCATCATGGGCTGATAGAATAACAGGCTCAATTCCTTAGATCGTGTGTTTAAGATTCCAAATTGTGGGTAGAAACAGAAACAAAACTGGATTGTGAATCAGAGGTGCCGCATGCAAAACTGCGTCCGGTCCTGATGGTGCAAGTGAAAATGACTGTCTCGGTGCTGAGGCCAGATAAATGGTTGGCTGCATTAGATAACGATGTATATTGTGGAACGGTGAGGTGTTTAATTAGTCTATTAGCTAAAATCAACTACAAACCTCTTACCGGTTGTCAATCCCAATACACACACATTTACGGTATGGTTTTCTAGTCTTAGGGATTGCTATTACATGCTTTATGAACTTCATAGCCTGTGCTAAAAGCAGATTTCTCTTCCCCCACCCCCCTTTGGAACAGCAGCAGTTATGCACACTTTCCTTCAGGGATTATTTCTTTATAAATTTTTAGTAGCTGGCTGCCTACGGTGAGGCTTTCCTAGTAAGAGAATATATGAACTGTATATTTTATGATTTTTTATTTCTAGTGACAGAACTACATTTCATGAGATGATTCACTTATATTTTATACAGGCTTCTTTATTAGATCTTCTTTGTTTCCTTCAGTTAATCCTTGCCTTATTGTGGCTTGCAATTAAAAATTTAAAGCTAATCAAAATACGTTCATTTTCCTCAAGTCTCTGTACGGGACCCCCTTCGATGTTGTTTCTAAGCACTCACTAGGTATTGTGGAAAGCTGAAGAAAAGCCAAATGATTTGTTTCTCTCTCCAACCTCAAGTTTTGCTAAACTGCAGAGGAAAAGACTGGATTAATGTTCATTTCATGGATTCCATCTTGTTCCTGGGTGGGTGGGAATATTCATTATGCCTCCGAACAATACCGCCCGGTTCATAACCATCTGAAGATGAAATACTTAGATCCGAGCTAATTTAGTCAGACAGAAGGTACTGTGACTCAAGAAGCGACTTTAATCCACCTTCTTCAGTGTGATTGTTCGGTGGATAATAAAGCTCACTCCAGGGCTACGTAGGAGAGAAGAGGCCTTTTCAAGCACTGTTAAACTGAAGAGAGGCTGTTCGTGCCGTGCTATACAACAGGAGATACTTTGCAGTATGTCAGGTGGAATGAGTGCCACAGATTGAATACCACTGGGTTAGTGCAAACTTACTCCATTAACTTTTTTTTAAAAAAAATTATTATATACCATTTATATGCCAAAATGTCTTCCATATAAGGTAGAACCTCCTGCATAGGGATGCAGGTGGTGCTGTGGTCTAAACCACTGAGCCTCTTGGGCTTGCCAATCAGAAGGTCAGCGGTTCAAACCCCTACAACAGGGTGAGCTCCTGCTGCTCAGTCCCAGCTCCTGCCAACTTAGCAGTTCAAAAACACACCAGTGCAAGTAGATAAATAAGTACCACGGGAAGGTAAACGGCATTTCTGTGCACTCAGGTTTCCGTCACAGTGTTCCGTTGCACCAGAAGCGGTTTAGTCATTCTGGCCACATGACCCGGAAAGCTGTCTGTGGACAAACAGCGGCTCCCTCGGCCTGAATGTGAGATGTGCGCCGCAAGTCCATAGTCACCTTTGACTGGACTTAACTGTTCAGGGGTCCTTTACTTTTACCTTTACCTACAACCTCCTCCACTGTGAGTGACAATGCAGGTCACAAACAGGATAATCTGTGCATCATGTTCAGCTTTCCATCCTTCAGCAGAAGGGTACAGCCAGGGGATGGCCATTGCTGCCTTCTAGCATCTGCCGCCTGAGGCAGTTGCCTCATTTGCCGAATGGTAGGGCTAGCCTTGGTTCCTACATGATAAATGTACATCCGAATGCACCGAGAAACAACAGCCCTTGGGAGTTCATTAGATGCTTTCTCCTAAGTTTTCTGCCTATCAGATGAGAGCATCAATGCTACACTGGTGGTCACCACAGTGTTCTCTAGCTCACCTTCCCCGGTGGGTGGGGTTGCGGCACAGCAGCCGGGCCTCCCAGTTACCCAGCGGGAGGGCAGAGGGCTGCCACCCGCATCATGGGAACTCCTGACTGTGTCACGCTCCTGGCTGTCCAAACGGTGTTGGCGGGGCCATGGCCACGGACTTTTTAAACTGCAGTGCAGCTGGGGGGCAGCCTCCTTTTTGTCTCCTCACCAAAACTAAAAGAGGAGGGGCATATGGTATGGCTTTGTAAGGTTAATGAGCAACAGCTTAGAAATTAGGATCAAATTTTTTTAAAAAAAAGTTCCTTGCACAAGCAAAATGATTGAGGGAGATGGTCCCCCCTAATGGAATTGCTTGTTCTGTGCCCAGGCTGCATAAACATATTTCTTCCTGAAGGACTTATTCGTTAGAATGAAATGGCTTCAATGGGTTGCATTAGCTTCCAAACAGATAATGGCAATTCACACAATAACAGGGACCAGATTTACGTAGAAATGCTTTTTTAAAAAAATTTAAAATGTGGCAGTAACAGAAACTTTTTGGAGGAGAGATCAAAAAGGACTTTGATTTGTTTGAAAGTTTGAAATGACCCACTTCCACTTTTCATAAAGTTAGTGTGCAGACTTCTGAGCACTTCATGTCCTAATCGAAAACGAAGGTCCTTCTGCCTCATGTGTCAATACCGTAAACATGTAAATCTGGAAAATATTTTCCAAGCAGGCAGCCATGTGTAAAATGTTCAGAACTTGCCATGAAAGAGTTGCAGCTGCAGAAAAAAACTGCAAGCTTTACACTCTGTCGTGAAGAGTCCAGATGTGGGAGATGCAAGACAGTTTTTCATCTCGGATCGGCAGCTGGGCCGATCTTTGGGTAGGTCCCTTTTTTAAAAGCGCACACACACACACACAGGGTTTTATCAAGTAATGCGGCAATGATTATGTAATCGCAAAGCAACAGAACAGATGAGCATTGCGTTCCAAGCAATCTTTGGTTCATTACCACAGCCACAGCATTTCAAAGAGTCACACATCCATTTCAGAGTCTGCAGTATTGCCCAGCCAGCCCAGATGCCCCTTTAATGGGACCACCAAAGTGAGAGGCGAGATAAACAGTCAAAATCCACCCATCCTCTTTGGGTTGTTTCCTTTTCAGTCCCCCCCCCCCTCGACTTAGCAACATAGGCAATAGTTACTAGATATTCACGCTTCATTTAATTTTATCAGGAAAACCTCAACTTTCCGGACTTTCTATGAATCCTTAAAAATACCATACACTGCTATGCTTGCGTTGCAGATGGCACAATATAAGGATCGAAATCCATGCCAAATGCAGATTGTAGGCTGCTGGGTCAGGTTTAAGGTGCTGATTTTGACCTTTAAAGCCCTATGTGGCCTAGGACCCAAGTACCTATGGGACCGCCTCTCCTGGTATGCCCCGCGGAGGACCTTAAGGTCCACAAATGACAACATTTTGAAGGTCCCAGGTAACAAGGTGGTTAGATTGGTCTCAACTAGGGCCAGGGCCTTTTCAGTACTGCCCTCGACTTGGTGGAATGCTCTGTCACAAGAGACTAGGGCCCTGTGGGACTTGACATCTTTCCGCAGGGCCTGCAAGACAGAGCTGTTCCACCTGGCCTTTGGTTTAGACTCAGTCTGACCCTTATGTTTCCCTCCCCTTATGGTTTTGATCTATGGGCTACTTTTAAAACGAGCCTGCATTTTAAATTGCAATTTAACCTGTATTTTAAATTGGTTTTTCCCCCCATTATGTTTTTACTGTAATTTTACTGGTGTTAGCCACCCTGAGCCCAGCTCTGGCCGGGGAGGGCGGGGTATAAATAAAATTATTATTATTATTATTATTATTATTATTATTATTATTATTATTATATAGCTCAGTTGGTCAGAGCGGGGTGCTGATAATGCCAAGGTTGCAGGTTTGATGTTCGCATGGGACAGCTGCATATTCCTGTAATGCAGGAGGTTGGACTGGATGATCCTCAGGGTCCCTTCCAACTCTATGATCCTATTGTTTGAAAGGCCACTTAGAGATGGTGGCAAAGCCACAGAGGGTCTCCACCCATGATTTCTCTGTCTAAATTACCTCACCTCCCCCCAATGGGGTTTCAAATGTGAAGTTTTACAGCCTAATAATGCATGCAGAGTTAAAGCTATGGTTTTCCCAGTAGTGATGTATAGAAGTGAAAGCTGGACCATAAAGAAGACTGATTGCCAAAGAATTGATGCTTTTGAATTATGGTGCTGGAGGAGACTCTTCAGAGTCCCATGGACTGCAAGAAGATCAAACCTCTCCATTCTGAAGGAAATCAGCCCTGAGTGCTCACTGGAAGGACAGATCCTGAAGCTGAGACTCCAATACTTTGGCCACCTCATGAGAAGAGAAGACTCCCTGGGAAAGACCCTGATGTTGGGAAAGATGGAGGGCACAAGGAGAAGGGGACGACAGAGGACGAGATGGTTGGATAGTGTTCTCGAAGCTACCAGCATGAATTTGACTAAACTGCGGGAGGCAGTGGAAGACAGAAGTGCCTGGTGTGCTCTGGTCCATGGGGTCACGAAGAGTCGGACACGACTAAACGACTAAACAACAACAATGCATGCAGAAAATGGAGTTTCACTTAGGAACATAGGAAACCGACGAGCAAAGTCAAGGCGTTAAATCTACTCCGTATTTCCTACTGAGTAACAATACTCTCCAGACTGGGGGCATTCCTGCGTTACCTGGAGATGATCAGCATAGAAACTGGACCATTCTGTATGCAAAGTACGTAGATGCTGTATGGCCCTCCCCTGATTCCTCTAGCTTAACCAAGTCTGACTGCATTGTAACCTGAAACACGGATATATAACATCTCTGCAACAGTGCTGGCAAAGCTACCATGGGGAAGCAGAACATCTGCTGGACACAGAATTTGGGTTGGAATCTCTCCCCAGCCATGAAGCTCACTGGTGGTTGGAGCTGATGGGAGTTGTGTTTCAGCAAAATATGGAGGGTGACAAGTTTTCCATCCCTAAAGTCAATGGTATTTTAACCACCTAGATGGCAGTTTTGGTGTATAAATAGTCCCAGAATATACTGCGAAGGCACAGCAACAACACCTGCGTCTGGACAAGATTAAACCTGGGTCTGGACAATGCCCGGACAGGAGACTGCCTGGGGGACCTATGCATAATAAGAATAATAATTTATTATTTATACCCCGCCCATCTGGCTGGGTTTCCCCAGCCACTCTGTCCGGCTCCCAACAGAATATTAAAAACACGATAAAGCATCAAACATTTAAAACTTCCCTAAACAGGGCTGCCTTCAGATGTCTTCTAAAAATCAGGTAGTTATTTATTTCCTTGACATCTGATGGGAGGGCGTTGCACAGGGCGGCCGCCACTACCGAGAAGGCCCTCTGCCAGGTTCCCTGTAACCTCACTTCTCGCAATGAGGGAACCACCAGAAGGCCCTCGACGCTGGACCTTAGTGCATGGCGGAAGAAAAGATATAAACATAAATAAATCTTTCTTTTAAGATGTAGCCGGACAATCCCACCAATGCCAGCTGGTTTATCCATAGCTGCTCCACACTAGTCAAAAGATGTGTAAAGAACTGAGAGGAAGATCAGCACAAGGACTGCCAGCCACCCATTTCATATCAACTCTGGAGCCCAGGACAGGTATTAGGTAAGGGGAATCATTGGCCCTGATCACAGAAGACTGAGAAAAGAGCAGGCTACCAGGATGCCCAGTTATAGAATATGACTCTTTTCATGCTTGTTTGTGTGTGCAAGGGTATGAAACCTGCAGCTGTGTGATCTAAACACATGCCCATGGTGCCACAACCTGGAATGGGGACCTAGCTGTAGGATAGGGATGGCTGGTAGCAGTGGGAGAGAACACACCTTTCCTCCCATCAAGCACGACAGGCACAAGCCTAGTGAGGCAAGGTAAGAGACCCTGACTGAATGCTGTTAAATGTTAAGGAATTGTACGGTAGTGTTTAATTGTTCTCATTGCAAGAGAAGGCTGCTCTGCCATACCATACCTGAAGGAGCGTCTCCACCTACATTGTTCACTGAGGCCCAGCTCTGAGGGCCTTCTGGTGGTTCCCTCACTGTGAGAAGTAAAGTTACAGGGAACCAGGCAGAGGGCCTTCTCGGTAGTGGCGCCCTCCCTGTGGAACACCCTCCCACCAGATGTCAAGGAGATAAAGAACTACACAACTTTTGGAAGACATCTGAAGGCAGCCCTGTTTAGGGAAGTTTTTAATGTTTGGTATTATGTTTTTTATGTTTTTATATGGGTTGGAAGCTGCCCATAGTGGCTGGGGCAACCCAGTCAAAATGGATGGGGCACTTAATAATAATAATAATAATAATAATAATAATAATAATAATAACAATAATAATAATACCAGCTACTGTTAACTCACAAAGCTGCTCTTAAAACTAGGCTGCTCATAGGACACCTAGGATACTGCCAAGCATATTACAAGGATGCCAGCAAAGTTAGTGATAAGTCTAAACTCCCCCCCCTTTATAAAAGAAATAAAAAATATATATCCCACCCTTTCTCCCAAAGGAGCCTGGGGCAGCACTTGTTCGCAGCGGAGGTGTCTTTGAGCACGCTAATAGTTTCACATTCATTTCCAAGCAATTAAGTATTGTTCTTCACAGTGCAAGACTTTTGGAGTTCTCCCCTAATTACCCATAAAGCCCACCTCTGTGCCTTGAACTGTGTCAAATACATTTCTCCAAGAGCCGCACTGAACTATTGAGCTTTCCTTTTGTTCTGCAAACTCTTGGGATGCATTTAAAAGTAACGGCATAAAATGCTACAGTGAAACGATGAAACAATACGCTCTGATAAAAACAATCGAACAATGAAACCAAGAGATCTGGAAAGTGCTCAGGCCACTCCTAGCACTGTCACTGCAATATTCTAGCATGAGACAAAATATTCTCGAAATGAAATCTGCGTTTAAATGCCAATATCCTCTCCTGGCTTCTCACTTTATGACACTAACATAGGATCTCATTCACTGAGCCAATTGAAATTTTAATAAAAGAAAGCAGGAGTTTCTAATAAACTCCTGCAGAGAGCTGATAATACTAAACATCTTTAGCAGCATGGTGTTTTTTATTATTATTTTAGCTGTATATTAATATGCTAGTATTTGTAAACTCCCCAGGGTCACTAGATTTATTCCAAAAGGCTTCTCCGCATTCCTCTGGTTTGAAAAGTTTGTGTGAAAGTGGAAAGGCGGGGGAGGAAATGCGTCAAATATGTCTCTCTCTCAAACATCTTTCTAGATGCTTTTTAAAATGGAGTGGCGGGGGTAAGAGATTAAGAATCCTTTTCAAGGGAAAAGAAGCACTGGGGTATATTGATTCCTCTCATTGCAACGGAAGCATTTTAATTGGAATGTTGGCAGCAGATGGATTTATTATGGGGTGCGATCGGGATGGGCGTACATTCTTCTCCCACAAGCCTTTTGCTGAGAAGGCCAGACCCGAATGCCCAAGTTTTCCTGCCAAGTCAGGATATCCTGTTGTGTACATGAGTCCAATTTCATCAACTGAGAGGATAAGGTTTTAAATAGAGCTGTTGTAATTGCTACGCTAGCAGATAAAAGGCACAGTTCCATTGTTTCTGCCTGGAACTTTGCACACCAAGTCAGGCAAACCTGGATAGCTCAGTTGGTTAGAGCGTGGGGCAGGTTCCAGGTTCAATCCCTAGTATGGGGACTCAGCTACATTAGTCAAGGAACAGCGTTCTGAATGCATTATAAACATGTAACACCAGAGGGTGCTGGAGAGCAAAAAAAAACTAAGCAATTTTCCATAGCTTTATTTTTTTACATATTTATAGTGTTTTTCCTCTGTGTAGATCCACTCTGGGACAGCTGCATATTCCTGCATTGCAGGGGGTTGAACTAGATGATCCCCAGGGTCCCTTCCAACTCTATGATTCTGAAGGCAGCCATGTTTAGGGAAGTTTTTGATGTTTGAAGTTTTATTCTGTTTTTAGTCCTCTGTTGGGAGCCGCCCAGAGTGGCTGGGGAAACCCAGCCAGATGGGCGGGGTATAAATAATAAAATTATTATTATTGTTGTTATTATTATTATTCACAGAAAGCTGTGGTGGGAAGCTACTAGTCCTCAATAATACCTGTGCTGGACAATTCACTGTTCCAAGTACCATGACTATTATCATAAAAATTGAATGGGCAAGTGTACAAGATCAGAGATGGGGAGCCTCAGACCCAGGCGCCAAATGTGGCCCTCCAAGGCTCTCTATCTGGCCCCTTGGGATTCTCCCTACACCCCCACCCCTCTCTAGCCATGCCCCCTAGGATGGATATTGATTGATTGATTTGCAAATGTCTAATTAACAATCAATAAAGGTAAACCATAAAAGCAGCCTTTGAAATATCAACAAAACATAATAAATACTGAGTGGATTAAAAAAAAAGAGAATTGTCTAAGCAAAAACAGTTTTCAAAAGGCATTTGAAGGAAGGGAGCAGTGGCTCTTGCTCAACTTCTGCTGGGAGAGTATTGCACTGGGGTGAGCTTGCCTCACTAAAGGTTCTGCCCCTAGTAATAGTAATGTTGCTCCACCCCCTTTTGCTGCTGGCCCCACCCACCACCTGCAAGCCCATCTCCCCTAAATGTTACACAGGAGTGTGAATTTCAAAAGATGGCCATGCTTCCATTTGTGGGCTGTTTTAGAAAGTTCAAATTAGGTAGGTTTGCTTTTAAATGCAGACAGAATCTAATTTCTCCTCCATCCCTAACTGCTTATGAATTGAGTTGCTTTGGTCAGATAAAAGCATCCTGTTAACATATGTAAGAAGCTAGAACAAAACAAAAAATGGGAAAGAAGAAATTGGGAGGATATCATTTGGGTTCTGCTTCAGGTGTCAAAGTGTCCTGGGCCAACTCTGGATGGCTCCCCAATTTGGCCCGGGGAGGGATAATGTAGGGAGTCAGACTGTGAGTGTACTTGTTTTACATTTTTGATGCTGTTTTGGGTCTATTTTATTACTGTGATAGGAAATTGGCAGGGTGGGATTGACAATGTAAATCATCATTCTTTTCCAGTATCTCAAAAAGGCACCTATATGAGGATTTGGTAATATGCAGAATGTTAAGAAATTGATTGAACTGCGGGTTGATTTGCTTAAAGACAAATGATTAATAAGCCCTCCCAAAATGTCTATCAATGTCATTGGATGCAGAATTATAAGACAGTGAGAGGTGTGGAATTTCTGTAAACAACTTTTCAGTTGGACCTGTTGCTTTCAATTTGGGAGTGTCAAATCAATTTGCACCACATACTTAAAAACACGTACGTAAAAATCTTGTATTGATTTCCATGGCTTTCAGTAATAAAAGCAATACTTCCAAATGCTGAAGAAATATGCATGCACAAGGATGCTTGCACACAGAGAGATTTCACCCTGTTTAATAAATACCACTGTTTTTGCAGCCTGCCATTGACAAAAGATAAACACTTCTGTTTTATAAGCTGCCAGAATCAGAGCTTTCATTCATTACACCTTTCACCAAATTAGCTACACTCTCAGACATCCTTTTTAAGCTGCATTTTAAGCAAGCGTTCCTCCTAGCCAGTCATGTGCCCTCAAAACACACAGGGGATGGCATGGGCTTATGACAACTTTACAGAACTTCTGCATCTTGATGTGCAAAGTTAAATTTATTCTGTCGGGGGGAGGTGGAGGGAATCATCCCAGAATAAGAAACAGTTCATTGCAAAGTTGGAGAGAATGCAAATCTGGACCTTTGTTAATCGGTTTTGGAAGGGGGAAAACAGACATTTTCAGCCTATCTGAAGAATTTCAGGGGGGGGCGGATTTTGCATTTCTTTCCCATGATGCCCCCATAACGTCATGTTGCATTTCAACTGAAATGACAATGAAAATCATTTCCATTCCATACCGTTTCGGGTGGGGGGTGGGGGGAGAGGGGGGAGAACAGTCAATTTTTCACTTGGCAAGCTGAAGTCTAAAGTAATTAAGCACTGCTGTGTGGGTGGCAGCTTCCTGCTCTGAAGCCAGCCTGAGATAATTACCATATTAAAGTCAAAACATCATGCGCTGCGCTGATAGATAGATAGATGGATGGATGGAGAGATTGGGCATCTATTAAATGATCCATTTTGTTATGCTTCCCAGGAAATTTTCCATTGATGCCAATTAAGAAATATCTATTCCAAGAGAGCATTGCTAAGTGACAAAACTTTTCCATGGTAAATTGAATTTATTATTTACTGAGCTGAAAATACTCAAAGACGAGGTTGCCAACAGGGTGCCATGCAGATGTTGCCAAACTCCAGCTCCCATCAACCCCTGCAAGCATGGACAGTGATCGAGGAAGATGGGAGCTGTGGTCGGGCAACATCTGGAGGGCACCATGTTGGCTACTGCTGATTAAAGTTATTTGTTTACTTTTAAAAAAATTGAGTTACATAGAAGCGAGGCCATAAAATGACAGTATCTGTTACTAGAAGTTTGCAAAATATCCATCTATGGGTTTCTCCCATATCAGTCTATGGGAGCCGGTGTGGTGTAGTGGTTAAGAGTCTCGTAATCTGGGGAACTGGGTTCGTAACTCCGCTCCTCCACACACAGCTGCTGGGTGACCTTGGGCCAGTCACACTTCTCTGAAGTCTCTCAGCCCCACTCACCTCACAGAGTGTTTGTTGTGGGGGAGGAAGGGAAAGGAGAATGTTAGCCGCTTTGAGATTCCTTAGGGTAGTGATAAAGTGGGATATCAAATCCAAACTCTTCTTCAAATCCAAACTCTTCTTCTGTTGAGCAAGCTTATTTAGAAAATTCAGGTCTGTAGATCATCTACCAAGGCACTTCTCTCACAACCTCCCTACCTATGATGAAAAAGAGGGGAGCTGCAGACAAACTAAGCACCTTCTAAACCTCAACAATTCACACACAAAATGTATTGCAGGAAAGGCCCTCCCGAGCACATAACACACTCACACACTTGAACATAAACTTAATGAAATGTCCCTCAAAATATATCCTTAATTAAATGCCTCCAAGCCTCCATTTATCGCAAATGGACCACAACTAAGGTGGAAGAAATGATTAATATGTGCAATTTGGCAGGATGCATTGCAGTAAAGCTTCCACCACGATAAATGAAAATTCTGAACAATGCTACATTGTAGCTGCCATTAACATGCATTAATGGGCCCATCAGTCGCTCCCGACTTGACTGTGGGTAGCCAGACTTGCATTCCAAAATATTTGCAGTGAGAAGCAGAGGAGAAGCGGGCACTTCTGATTTTGCTGCAAACCAATGTCATTGCCTGCGTAACTTCTCCTGGACTTGGAATTTGAGTTTCGGTCTCTTTTGTGCATCGGTTCCACACTGCAAAGATATTGAAGTCAGCATCAGCCAGAGCAGGATTTCTGCCATTGTGGAATTCCAGAACTAGAACACATTGTCTTATGTTGGAAGCATGTCTAGCTCTTCTTAAGAACATCATGCAAGGGAGGCTGAATTCTGGGGTGAAGGTTGTGTTTGATCTCATTTAGCTACTTTCATTGGGATTTACTTTGCACCACTTCTTATAGTTCACTGAGATGATAAAGGATGCAAAACTTAAACCACTGTCTCTGTAAAATGGGGGCAGGAGGGAAATTATTCTGTTGACAAAATGCAGCTTATAAAATATCCAGTTTATTCAAATATACAACACACACACAATGTTAAAGCTTCTCTAATTAGTTTCCCAGCAAGGAGGCTACAGAATCAATACATATCAGATTCAGATTTTCCTGCCCTCTAGAACGTCACATGATGCAAAGTCCCAATGAGTTCGACACTCATTTGAGGAAACTCTGAATTCATGCCACTCTCTCTAGGTAACTCTGATTGACAACTTAAGGCCTTATAGTTACAAAGTGGAACCTTAGAGACCAACTAAGTTTGTTCTGGGTATAAGCTTTCATGTGCATGCACACTTCTTCAGATAACTGAAGATATCTGAAGAATTGTGCATGCATACAAAAGCTTATACCCAGAACAAACTTAGTTGGTCTCTAAGGTGCTACTAGACAATTTTTTTAATTTTTTTATTTATATTTACAAAGATTTTAAATCATCATCATCATCATCATTCCAGGATCAGACCACTACTCAGAAGAAGCTCAGTGACTACGGCTGTGTGCACACTTTTCTAAATAAACTTTTTTTATAAATGACTTTTATAAATCAACATATTTTGATTGATTGATTGATCTTTAAATATTATGATTGGCAAAAGCACCATACCATTCTTAGGGTACACAAGCTTTGAGAATTCAGGTTACTGTCTCTTTAAAACAACTTAACTCAACGAACCAAACTGTCACTAAGAAAGGGGGAAGAGTGATGTCTTTTGTATGTTGTGATTACATTCCTGAACTATGTGGGTCTCCCCTAGCCTCCCTTCATCCTCAGCTTCACCCTCCTGCGTCATTCTTCACAAATCAGTGAGCCGCACACATTCTTTAAGCACGCTGCATGGCAATCTTTTCCCTGTCATCAAATGTCACCCAGAGTAACTCAATCATCCATCTCAATCAAATGCAATCTGTGAGGCACTGAATATCAAAGCACATCCATAGGTCTATACATGCCTTTGTGCCCCATCAGAGATTCCCTCTTAACACAAGCACCGCAATATTTATTATTCGCAGCCATCTTTGTACATACCCTTCATTTATTTATTTTTTGCTAGCGCAACCCTCAAAATTAAATATTAGGTGCTGCAACCAAGTAATGGTTTGCATGTAAGTGCCGACTTTTTCAACCCTCCCATTAAAAGGTTTAAGAAGAGGATCTGTTGATTAAAACAAAGAAAGACCCGGGGCCGGTTGTGTAATCAAAGTAGAATGATAAGACTTGAGACCCTGGTGCAACACAGACGTGGGCACAAAATGACCTAGAAAGTTCAAAGTTGCCTTGAGATAATCCATAGCAGTTCCTATAATGTAACTATATAATAGGTCCATGATAGATTCCTTAGCATGGGGACTAATGAATGAAAATGCACATAATTGGGTTAGGTTTTACCCATATGGTCAAGTATTACCTGCAATTTAAACATGCTACCTGGTAACTGACACTTGGCTAGGATTTGGAAGATGGGTGAAATAACCCAGAGTTTCTAATTATGTATTGATTGGGGGAGGAGACCTTATAGGGAACTGAAGACTTCAAATTAGAAACAGAAAGGTACGTCTCATATAATCAAAACAGGCTACTGTATACAGAAGAGAGCTATCCTTGCCCATCAGGAAAAATCATGTTTCGTTCTGACCTTCCAGCGCTTGGCAGAAGCCATTATGAAATGTAAGACAAGAACTGTGCGCATTAGATGTCCAGTTAGAGCTGCCTCAATGGCAAGATGTGCAAAGAACATCGTTTAGCTTTGAACAGGTTACCCTACAGGAAAGAGCACACAACTGAAACTGGGAAGAAGGACTTGGCATTAAAAAAAAAAATCCTACACTGGATTGTATGCACCAGTGATTGTATGTACCCATCCCTCTCATCTCCTGGGTTTGGGGCTCAAATCTCCAAATCTCTGGAGCATATTTGGTGGGGTGGCGAGTGCACAAGGCCAGGAGAGGAAGGGAAGGTGCTATTGCACAAGCAGAAGTCATCCCATACATGATTGTTTTTGGCATCTTATCTGCACAACTTCCAATTCTTGTTTGATAAGGGGGAAAGTGTCAATTTTTTTCACGATAGCTAAAATCTGCTGAAACTGGCAGCCCCTGGGTACACACTCAGGAGACCTTTGGACCGTAAAAATTCCATAGGGACCATATTCAAAAAGTAAAAACCAGGACACCCCAAAAGTTGTTCAGCTTTTTGGGGGGGACAATGCCCAAAGTTGTTTGACTTGCCTAAGATCCAGGACAGCAAGCAACCCCAAGTGGATCAGATTACCTAGAAAATTTATAACATGCTGGAAATAAAATCTGAAACCAGTGTGCTAGTCCAATTACATATAAAACATGACTAAAATACAAAAGCCGATTAAGACCATAAAGCCACCACTAAAAACAAAGATAAAATCAAGAAAACATATACTGTAAAACAAATGTAATCAAATATTGTGTCTGGGATAGGCTTGCTGAAACAGATTTTTTTCCCCCAGCAGGTGTCGAAAACAGTATCACAAAGATGTCTGCCTACTCTTAATGTGACTAATGTACCTCGGGTTAAGAAATAGTATCTCAGGTTAAGAACTTTACTTCATGATGAGAACAGAAATTGCATGGCGGCAGCGGAGGCCCCATTAGCTAAAGTGGTACCTCAGGTTAAGAACAGTTTCAGGTTAAGAACGGACCGCCAGAATGAATTAAGTTCTTAACCCGAGGTACCACTGTATATATAAGCCTTTAGACAGCTACATATCATCCAGGCAGATCCCTGAGCCTGAACAAAAATAAAAGATCAGATAAATAAAGAGTGTGGAAAAAGCTGACCCAGACATTATCATAGAACTGTAGAGTTACAATGAATCTCAAGAGTCATCTTGTCCAAAATGTGCTACTGCCGTATATGAAAGGCGCACATGTGTCTGTCCCACTGCATGTGAACTGCAAAAACTTGGACAGTCACAGTTTCATATTTCCAGGTTTCTGGGCAAAACGTCTAAGCAGTACACTTTTTTATTGTACAGCAAATAACTGTGTGCACAGCAGCAAGCCCCCATACTCTTGGCTCTGATCATAATTATCCCTGTGGCTCATTCACATTCAAAAGTGCAGGATGGCGGTCAGTGGCACATTTTTGCATGCACAAGGTCTCAGGTTCAATCCACAGCATCTCCAGCAAAAAAGATCCATTAGCAGGGATATGTGAAAGGCCATTGGTTTCAGAACTTCTGCCAGTCAGAGCAGGCAATGCTAGTCCTGTGCTTTTCCTCCTTGGAATAAGACAAATTTACATGGTCCTACAATCTGGAGGGGGGAAGCGGGTGGCGCTGTGGGTTAAACCACAGAGCCTACGGCTTGCCGATCAGAAGGTCAGCGGTTCGAATCCCTGCAAGCTTCCATGAGCTTCCGTTGCTCGGTCCCTGCTCCTGCCTACCTAGCAGTTCAAAAGCACGTCAAAGTGCAAGTAAATAAATAGGTACCACTCTGGCGGGAAGGTAAATAGCGTTTCCATGCGCTGCTCTGGTTCACCAGAAGAGGCTTAGTTATGCTGGCCACATGACCCGGAAGCTGTACGCCGGCTCCCTCAGCCAATAAAGCAAGATGAGCGCCGCAACCCCAGAGTCAGCCACGACTGGACCTAATGGTCAGGGGTCCCTTTACCTTTACTTTACAATCTGGAGGGGTGCTCAAAGAGCAATGGAGCAAACCAAGTCTAGGTCTTGCTGCATCAGGGTATCTTTGAAATATCTCGGACCCCTTTCCAGTACCATTTGCTGCTTTCTTTGCCCTCATTGCCACCTCTCTCCTCTTCTTCTACCACCCCCACTACCCCAATCCTTTATTTGGTTCAAGAGAGAAGAACAGTGAAAAGAAAAGCAGAGCACAGCTGTGTCTTTGCACAGTCCCACAACATCCCCTGGCTGCCCCAAGCAGTAACTGCAAGGGATTTTTATCCTTCTTGCTGTTATGGGTGGGATGCCACAGCGGCCAAAAGGAGCAGTGGGGAAGGAGAAGTCAGGGCAAAGATCAGTTCCAGGGCAAGGCACAGTTCCTAGCAGGGCTACTGAAACTGTGCTCAGGAGATCCATACACCCTGCAAATTCTGTAATGCAGTTTTTAGTTTTATTATACTTTGGGAGAACAATAGAAGATGCTGTTTTAAATTTGCAATAAGCTTTCCACACAGATGTGTTCCGAATCCATAGCCATCCTCCCACGGCTGCGATTGCCAGAGGCCAGCCGATCTTTCAAGAGGAAAATCTACTTACCGAACTCAAAGAGCTCTGCTGATTTCAAAACGGCAGTCTGCACACAGCCAGTTACTTAGAAACATGGAGGTTTTTTGTTCAGTTTGCCTAGTCATCATATCATTTGCAAGTGGAAAGAGGGTTGTAGATGATGCCTTTAAAAAAATCAGATTGAGTATTATTAATAAGAATATAATTTCCCCACATATGTAGAAACTGCTAAGCACCCAGGACATAAGCATAAGATTGAAACACCGCAGATAGATTTGGAATTAAATCTGAAACAACCAGATTTGGTTTTCATTAAAACAGATGAAGCTGCAATAAAATAAACCATCACTTCAAATTTTATGCTGGAATTACTTTGCGGATTCATGTTTATTACAATTATCAATGAGCTCATCTAAATGCCTTCAAAAATGACAGTCTGAATTTTTAAGTATTTTACCTCCTTGCCTATCCTATAAAGATGGCAGGCAGGCAGGCAGAGAAGCAGGATATAAAATCTTGCAGACATATTTAGAAGAAACCGATTCCGTGCATCTCAACACAAGTCCTAATGCCTGTATTCTTGAAGACACAGTGACATCTAAAGGGATTTTAAAATCTTCAAGCCTAGCATGCTGAATTCAAACTGACAAAGTCAAGGGCATGTCAATTTTCATTTTATTTTAAAAAAACAAAAAACTGATGAGTTTTCAGGTTTCCTGTGCTTGATTGTCCGAGTGAACCATGAAAAAGAGGATCAAATTCCAGTTTTAATGACATGCCTTGAGGTGCCCCCAGGACAACTGTCAATTTTTATCTTAGATTCTGCAGGTCTCAATGAACCAAAAAAAGGAGAGAAATCAGCTTTGAATAGATTCCTTGTGCCGTTGTCAAAAGCAATCCAATGGCTCCAAATGTCTGTATCCTCAAATATCTTCATATAAACAGATGTTTATTAACCTGGGAAATTAATGAAGTAGAATATCTAAAGAGAAGCTTAGCTATCAATTCTCCAATTATAAAACAGGCTATCTCGGCAACCGCTATTAAAATGGATTCTTCCCCACCCTACAAAACACATATGTGCATTTCAAATCCACATATAATGCCTAATGAGTTGCTTTTTAACATCTAAGACTCCAGTCTTACCCATAGTTATGTGAGTAAATCTCATTGAAATCAATGGGGCTTAAGCAGAAATAACTGCCAGTAGCATTGAGACAGTCACGCACATATAGTCCAACTGTGTTTTCAAACGTTATAAATCATTAAGCGTACAAAGTACCCTGAACAACTGAAACAAAAAACAAAAAAATCACTTCAGCATGGAGATGGATGTTGGAGGGAGACGCTTTCTTTTTCAAAAACCCAAGTTTGCAATGCTGAAGCAGCAACTGCAGCTATGTGCCTCAGCAGCCTGCCTCTAGTTTGGATTCCTTTCAGTCTGAGCTACAGAATTTTGTTCTAATGCTAAGCATTCAGTGAGACAAGGAAGGGTGGAAAATTCATATATATATATGCCCATCAATGAGGCTGAATGCTCATCAATCAAGAGCATCGTCAGCTGCCATTAATTGTACATTCCTTAGAGAGTGGGATTATCATCTTGCACAATTTGATTTATGGAAAATTTGAAAAGTACAAGAGCATACCAGAATCCTATATGTCATTTACACAGCGATCGGAACTATCCTGGTGAACGTGTTAAGGGAGCTTCTGCAACAGTGCCAGCGAAGAGATATGCTTCTTCAAGATTTGCTTCCTTTCCCTTTCGGTACTATCTTTGCATCTTAGCTTCTACTTTGCCCGTGCATCTTTAAAAAAGAGGGGGAAATACAGCACTGCAAAGCAGCCCTTTTCTGGGGTGGGGTGCAGAGGGAGTATTAAGAATCCGCACAATGAGTGTGTTTGTTGCAGAATGTTAGTTGCAAACGGTGTTGCTGTGCCCCCCCCAGATAGTATTTGCTCACAGAGCTGATTATCCTTTATGTTTAAAAAGGGAGAAAACTAAGGTTGGTGGGGGAGAAGCAGATTTCATTCCCGCATCTATTAAAAGGACGCAGTTTCATTTTTTAGTTAAAATAGGTCGTTGGGGCAGCTAATGTAAAAAAAAAAATCAAAAGAAATTAAAAGCAAGACCTGAGGAAGAGAAGCAATAAACAGCAGAAGAACATTTCAGCAAGTTTTAAACATCATGTAAGATTGGGTGCACATTAATAAAGCAAGTGGCAAGACCAACAACAACACGCTATATTTATTTCTGCATTGGAGTTAAGGAGACTTCTTGTGCTATTTTTCTATACTGATACAACTTCCATGTGCATAGCGGGGAAAGGAAGCACATGATCCAGAAACTGCATTTTGCCACGTTTCTTAGAGAAGCTAAAGAGCTGGAAGTCTATTTAGTAAGCCATGGTCAAGCATTTATCGGTGCAAATTATTTTCATCAGCATGCAGCTCTAATACAGTTTGAACTTTTCCTTTCCCAAGCCAAATATTCAAGTGTGAGTCTCTTATTCTCCTCATGGCTCTGATTACCTCCTAAATTCACCTATTTACAAAGAAGACGATGAAGGAGGAGGTGGTGTTTTTGATTCAGAGTATGGGGCAACAGGGGTCTTGTTTTAAAGGTCTTTATGTCTATCAGTATATGAAGAAAAGACTATTATGAAGGGGGGATTTATATAAAAAAAACAACACCCTGAAGCAATAGAAATCGCTGCATTTCAAAATCATGGTAATGTCAGCTTGCAGTACCATGAAAGTCAGGGTCATTTATTGAATTAATGTAGAACAAGAACAAGAACTTCAATCCCCATTAACAGGGCCACGGAAAGCATTTAGCTCTTGAGGAAACAACGGGGGGGGGGGCTGAATGAGGATCTGGAGTGCCAGAAAGGTTTCTGTCATGTGAAGTACCTGCAGCTACAGTCAAGGCTGCAGCCAGGATGCTGCTGTCAATAGGAACAAAACCACATTTCAGTATTGTCACTAAAGCATCATTAAATTAACTCTGGCAGTTCTTCTCCCTTAACACCCCAAATTCTTTTCCAAACTATATTGCCCATGTGGGTTGTTTTTTTAAAAAATATTTTTATTAAATTCTGAATGGAAAAAATGAAACAGTTCCAAAACAATAATCCTTGCCCCCTTCCGGGTTGGCGCCAACGGATCATGGCTGCGCCCCTCGGACTCTCCGAGGGACGAGCTCCGTGAGTTCGGGTCCTGACCGCTACGGCGAAAGTGGGAACCGTTTTAAAACACAGGCGGGAGAAGCCTGTGACGTGGTGACTCGGCTGGCACCTTCAGCGCCCCCTCCCTCCGTAAGGAAACCCCCCTTTTTGGGAGGTTTTTCGGAGCAGAGAGGAGAGAGCGGCGCGGTGCTGCGAGGTGATCGCTTCCTCGTGGAGCGGAGCCGCATAGCCGTGACCGGAGAGCGCCAACTTTTTTCCTGTAACCAATTGGATTAGCAACAATTACCCGTGAGTAGAACAACTTGAAAGACAATTAATAACCTGTTAAAGACTATCTAACTCTGGGAAATTACATCCATTCAAATTCTAATTTGGAGCTACAGCGGGAAGGTCTAAACAGGAAGTCCGCCTTCCGCTTTGTAAATAGACTAAAGCAAAGAGACTACAGGCTAAAATCTTTGAAACTTTGATCTGAAGATCTAAATATCCACTGTTTTGAAGAAACAACCCCCCCCCCTTTTTTTTTTCCCGAAGAAGAAGGGGGAGACTTTGAACTTGATAAAGTTTTGAGATCGGGAACCTTACAGCTCAAACCTGGGAATGAGCTGCTTGATGTTAAGGAATTATTCTTAAAAAATTTTGACAGGTGGACTTTTGACAATTAATGGAAATATACATAATTCCCTCTACCCTTCTGATTTTAAAATGGTGAATGCAACTATGTTATGTCTTCATATTTAGAAGCTGAGAAGTTTCCTAGATTGTTACTGTTGAAAAACTGTATCCCTCTAGTGGGGGAATTTGAAACTGTGGCATGAACAATTTCTAGTTGCAGATAAACAAGTCTGGAATTTACAGTTTGACCTTCAAATACTTAAAATGCAGATCTCAGAAGCAATGCTGAATGCATTGTTAAGAACAAACTTTTTGTTGGAGGAGCTCCACAGGAAAGTGGAATTCCAGGAATTGATTTTGACATCACAACCGGTGTCAAAAGAAAAACTGGAAGAAGAAGAAGAATTGGAGCTGGAGGAAAAGTCGGGGCAAGAAGAAGAGGGAAATTTTAACTCAACTGAGGACTATAAATCAAATATGTTTGTGGACCATAAGTTAAGACCATATACGATGGACTGTGGTACAGGCCAGACTGTAATGGTTGGCCCTCAGTTTGAACTGAAAGGATGGAAGGATGTCATTATGCAGGGATCTTTGGATTGTTGGAAGATGGATATGTGTTTGGAAATGTATGAAGGGGTTGCGGTTAGCAGATTTAGATGCACTGGGAAATACTTTTGGAAAGATCTCTTAAAATACAAATTTGAAAATTGGGCTGAAGGGCTCAGATGCTGCAGCTATTACATGAGAATGGGACCCCAGAAAGATGGGTTCCTGAAAATTAAAGAGGATGAACAAAACCACTGGAGGGTTTAGGGGAGACCTAAGAGCTTCTGACATTAGGTTTCCGGATTAATGAGCCTGAAGCCATTAACGGAAAGGATTGGTAATTTTTTTTATTTTTTTTTTTAGTCCAGGGGAGGAGTTGTGGGGAGAGGTATGGAAAATTAAAATTTTTATTGAAATGTGCTATAAAGCTATAAAGTGTTATAAAATTTAAAGACTATTTTAAAGTAAAATAGGTTGTAAGAGAATTTGGATAATGGTGGATCCACAGGTTTAAGCAGAAGTTTGTGAAAAAGTTATATACCTATAAGTTAAGAATTTAAAGTCAGTAAGGTTAAGGAAAGTATGTTATACATATGTAAAAATTTTGGAAAGATGGAAAGGATTTGCTAAAATATCAATTGAAGCAGAATACAAAAAAGGGAGGTGAGAGGAAGTCAAAGAACTAAGTTAAAGAAAGATACATTAATGAAGTGTATTTTATTTTTATGTAATGTTTTTTCTTTTTTCTTTTCTCTTTTGTGTTTGTTGTTTTTGTGTGATTGTTTACTTTTGTTATATTGTTAAAAATTTAATAAACATTGTTTTTTAAAAAAAAAATCCTTGCCCCCTCACCTGCCCCAAGCCCATTTCACAATTTTATTGATAGTTCCTAGAAGTAACAAGTCAGATTCGAGATTCAGGGAGGTAGCCAAGACGTAGTCAAAATAAACTAAGAAATTAAGAAATTGTCCAGTGACACCTTAGAGACCAACTAAGTGTGTTCTGGGTATAAGTTTTCATGTGCATGCACACTTCTTCAGATACACAGATTCGAGTCATTCTGCTGTTCCATTTAAATGATCACTCCTATCTATCTATCTATCTATCTATCTATCTATCTATCTATCTATCTGGAGATTCTGTTCTAAGGAGCTTTCAGAAGAAATACCTTACGCAAGTAGATAAATAGGTACCAATGTGGCAGGAAGGCAAAACGGCATTTCCGTGCACCACAATGCCATGGTCTCCTTTGACTGGACTGAACCGTCCAGGGGTCCTTTACTTTTACCTTTACATCATGAGCAAATAACTGCACAATCAAAAGAATGTCTGGAGGGGAGACCTAAAGCAGACCATTCAGCTGCACCTCTGTGGATGGTAGAATATAAACTAACTTTGAACCTTGAATATATGTTTTGCTTCCCTATAATCTTTTGCTTCCCTATAATTGCTCTCCTATAATCTCTCTGCTTCCCAGGAACATATTTAAAGAGCATTTGAGGGACCATGGGATTGTTCCTCAGATGCACTGGCTGTTAGGTGGTTCTACCCCCAAGCAACTCATTTGCTTCACACACAAACATACAAAAGCCCAATTCAGGTATTTGATGTTCAGGCATTTCCTAAAAACAGGCCACAGGTTCTTAACCCGAGGTACCACTGTAATGATGTTTTCTACTTTGATGTAAACATATGGCCATCAGACATCAGGCAGTAACTGGAAATATGTTGGTGTGGACAGGACTGCCACCCAAAATGGCACCCGCTGTATCCCATTCCATCCTCCCCCTCTGTAGCACCTCGTACAACTTAGCCCATGTTTGGATATCATTTCTCCGTAATAGGGACAGGGAGAAACTGAATTCAGTTTGCATTTAAAGGTGGAGTTACCTATTTCACACTTTGCAAAATAATACATGAACAGAAGCACAGCCATTCTTCAAAATTTGCATGTTCCAAAAATTTTGCAACGCAGTTCTACAGCCAAGTAAGGTGTACAACAATGCATGTACTAAATAAATTTTCATTAAAAATGAATATATTTGTAAAAATAATATGCAAAACATGTTATATTAGGGAAAGTTGTGTTGCAAAACATGTATACAGTGGTACCTTGGTTTAAGAACAGCTTAGTTTATGAACAACTTGGATTAAAAACACTGCAAATGCAGAAGCAGGTATTTTGGTTTGTGAACTTTGCCTTGGAAGCAGAACAAGTTCCGCTTCCTGTTGAGTGTGTTCTGTTTGTAAATTGAGTCCCCCGCTGCTATGGGAAAGCACACCTTGGTTTAAGAACGCTTTGATTTAAGAACGGACTTCCAGAACGGAGGTACCACTGTATTAGGGAAATTGCACGGGAGCAATTTCTCCTGTATTAGGAGAAATGTGCATTAAGATGCTGGTGAATTTTCAATGGGACTTTTCTTTTTAAGGCAAACTGATGTGGAGAACTGAAATCAAGTCTGGAAAAATGAGAAACTGAAATGTGTCCATCCCTATGGCCTCTCCCACTCCTACCAGCAGCAAGTAATGATGGGAAAAGATGCTACATAGTTCTACCATGACATCGGACAATTTGCAAATGGGCATCAGGGCATGCAGTTAAAGAGGAGAATCCTTTCTGGCTCCTTTCTCCCTACGTTCCTGAAATATACTCAGAGTTGAGTGTTGATTTCATGCTCTTTATTTCAGCTCATGGTAAACAGTGAGTGAGTGCTTTTCCCCAAAACCTCTGGCTATATATACATTATTTACACAATGGGTCCCATGTGATTGGCTAATTCAACTCCCCTCCTGGAGCCTGATTGGACTATTTCTGCAGGCCTATCAGGTTGCTGATTCACTTCCTCCTGGAGCCGGATTGGGTGGCTCCTGCAGACCAATCAGGTTGCTGCCTTCTAGGATCCTCCCTGCCTATTGTTCTAGGATCCAAGCTCAGTACATAACAGTTCCTTTCAGTGTTTAGTCCTGCCCTGAATGCTTTGCATTTCATGCTTTGCAAATCTTCATTTATTAGCTTGCACAAAGTAATCATGTTACCAAATACGGTTGCCTTGCATAGATGCATAATAATTAGAAGTCCAATTTATATGTAATTGAGGCCAGTCTGAAGTATCTCAAGGCCTCTGCTTTCCCTCTCCTGCATATGATGTTTGAAAAACGAATCGGAGGGAAACTCTCAAGCATTTTCTCCATATAAAGTTCTGCCTCTCTCTTTGTTTCCTTTTAGTTCAAGCAACGCAGGCAAATGGAAGGAAATTATGTGTGCAAAAAAGGTCTAGGGTATGTAGGCTTGCACTTTTTGATGGAAAAAATGGTAGCAAAAAGACAAAAACTGATCCATCGCTAAAAAGGGGAGGATGGCCAGACAAAGCCTGCACTGGGAAGCAAAAGCCCCACTGCCCTGCTGAATGATGAATCGCCCTTTCCTGGGTCAAAAGATATCTCTTTTTCTCCATGGGCGACCGAGGATTAATCTCAAGCAAAGACATGGCGATTACAAATTACAGGCCGATTTCTGTTTTACCTGCTGTGACAAAGATTACTGAAAGATTGGTTCATTCACTGATGATGAGTTCTCTTATATGGTACATGCTAAAATTACAAAGGACTATGGGCATGATTTCTGATGCCTGATGGAATCAAAATAGCTTTCGGAAATTGAATGGGGAGTTCTTTCAATGAAGTAATTCTTGGGTGTAAGTTGATTTACTTACATTTTTTTTCTTTCAAGAAGGCTTACAAGATGTTAATTGTGTAATGGTCTGAGAAGTGTAGAATATTCTGTTTCAAACAGAGGGAGATGATTCCTTCAGCAAGCTCAAAGGCTTCCACAAATGGTAAAAAAGGGGGGTTGTTCATTTAAAAATTTAAAAAAATACAGATGTGGTAAATATAAGTGGTTTTCATTTCCAAGAGTGAAAGTCACATATTCACAGCTGTATATAAGAATCCCAAACATATCAACGATTGACAGATATCAACAGTTGGCAGAGATTGATGGTTGTGGATCTCAGCTCTGATTTGAGATGAGAGGACAGAATTCCATTTGATCCCCTGGAGAGATCACTGGATGCAGTGATGAACTAAATTGACCAATGATTTGACTTGGTAGGAGGCAGCTTTTTACATTCCTGTGCTTTCTGAACTTTGATTGGTGCAAAATAGGATATTTGTTTGCTTATTTATGACAACACTTTATGTTATACTTCATTCTGAATCCCAGGGCAGTATGGAAATGATAATTACAACAAAATACTGACAATGTCCAACATTTTAAAAACAAACAAACCACAATATAAATGGACAATACAACAAGAAGCCAAACTAAAAAGCAAAACCATAGCACATTTGAAAGTTTGCAACAGGCAACAATGCAAGATGCTACACCCTTGACAACTGGATATCTATGGATAGCAATCAGGATAGCTTTGTTTATTAACTGAAGTGTAGGTTGCCATGATCTGAAGCAAATCAGATCAGGGTTGGAGAGTTTGTCTAAACCAAGACTTCCTTCCCAATGGCTTATATCTTAACTTGGACGGGTATTGCATGGCAGCCAATTCAGGCGTCATAAGATTTTGATCTGAGAATAGAAATTGAGTTGAGGAATGACCTTGCATACCTCAATCCCCCTTCTCATTTATTTAACCATTTTTAATCGATCCATCCCCAAATAAGATAGATCCCAGGGTGGTTTACAATGCAATGAATAAAATAAGATTACTGTATCACAACAATAAAACACAGGTTAAAAACTTATAAAGGAAACCAATAACGCAGCAATCAAAAGTTTTCTAAATATTAAATATCATCACACACTACAGATACAGTGGTACCTCAGGTTAAGTACTTAATTCGTTCCGGGGGTCTGTACTTAACCTGAAACTGTTCTTAACCTGAATCACCACTTTAAGCTAATGGGGCCTCCTGCTGCTGCCGCGCCGCTGAAGCACAATTTCTGTTCTCATCCTGAAGCAAAGTGCTTAACCTGAAGCACTATTTCTGGGTTAGCAGAGTCTGTAACCTGAAGCTTATGTAACCCGAGGTACCACTGTATAGCAGCAGCACTAAGACCAGAGCTGGCTCACCCATGAGGCAAGGTGAAGTGACTGCCTCAGGTGGCAGGATCCACAAGGGGTGGCAGATTTGGGCACCACCATTTCCCCATGGCTGCCACTGCAGCAGCCACTGCATCTTATTCTCCAGCCACCGCCCCTTTCCAACAAGCAAGCACTGCGTTCCTTGCTGGTATTCTCCTCCAACTACTGCTGTCCCAAAATCCAGAGATTTCCAATGCACTCAACATGGCTCTCCTATTCGGATTGTCAAAGGAGAATGCTGCCTGGACAAGGAGGAATAAATGGAGGCACAAGCCACTCACAAACCACGTTAAGCCAAGGCATGAATGGTTCTGTATTGGCAGCCAGTGACAGATCCCACTTAGGTCTCTGCACAGATGCGCTTATGGGCACACTGATGGTTGTGTTCTGCACTGGCTGGTGTTTCCAGAGCATCTTCAAAGGTATTTTGGGAAATGATGCACGACAAGATTGTTGTTTTTATAATAAAAAATCCTGAAGTGTTTCTCTTAGGGATTATAGGGAAAGAAGTCCCCCCCCAAAAAAAAAGTTGTTTATCTGTGTAACAACAACTGCTAGGATTCTTCTGATAATTTATTCACAGAACTCTAGCCCAATGGTTGCCATCAATTTGATTTGAAATGATTTTATAATGAATTGATTTTAGAATGCTGTATTATTTTACTGTTGTTAGCCACTCTAAGCCCAGCTTCGGCTGGGGAGGGCGGGATATAAAGAAAATGTTATTGTTGTTGTTATTAGTTGTGATGGGATGATGAGCTGCTTGTGCGTGAAATTCCTAGTCCCTCAGAGTTTGGCTAAGTCCACAAACCTCTGTCTGTAACGGAGCTCCTTAGGCATGGCTCCGTCAGTCGCTGGTAGAATCCGACAGTGGGCGTTTACGGAATTTCTTCCAGCATAAAAACTCCTTAACGGAAACGCGCCTTCTGGACTCTCGGCGCAACAGTTTCCGGCGAGGAGTGGGTGTCCCTATAGGAGGTCCTGAAACCTCCCCACTGTTTTCGCTGGAAGAGTCTCTGAGCCATCCCTCCGACTCACTTTCCCTTGGAGCTCCTTCTCTCCCCCTGCTGGTTCCCTCCTCAGCTGATAAGTCTCTCCCAACCTCTGTGAGCCCTTTCACCTCCTGTTCTTCCGATGGCAGTTTCCTGACATTAGTAGTAGTATTAGTATTATTATTAGTAGTAGCATTAATGTGCAGATGTGGAAGGAAAACGTTCCCACCAAAGAAGAAAGGGAAAGCAAGACAATGGACTATGCAGAACTGGCAAAATTAACAGCAAGATTGAGCCAATCTAATGGCAAGTGTTTTGTGGAAGAACGGATGTGTTTTTCAGACTATTTAAAAGAAATATTATGGTATGACAAACTTGCGAGCGGTATTTGAGCTATGACGAACAGAACAGATTATAGTATTGCGGATACGATTTAACAGATAGAAGATAGGCTGCAGCGGAAGGGGAGAAGCTACAACTCTATGGGGAAAGGGGTGGGAAGTCGACAAAAATAAGAGGGGGGAGATTTAATGTGTATTGGATTGCATATGTTAGAAATGTTGAAACTTCATACAATATAATTAAGAAAGAAATAAAGTGTGCGTTACAATGGTCTTGGTATGAGGCTACTAAGTGTCTGGATCACTAAACCCATAACTCAGTGGCAGAGCCATAACTCAGTGGCAGCGCACCACAGACACCTTTCACCAAACTTCTCCACCACCACTCCTTCTTAAGGTCACCAGCTTTGATGTGCTACAAACATCATCTCCCTCTTCCACTATTTTGAAAAAGAATTAGCGTCCATGCACCATATATTCCAAGCAGCCGCAGCACTGTAATGTGGCACTGCCCCGGGCATAATAGCTGCGCAGGAGTCGTTTTCGATACAAGGAGCACCCATGTGTGCTATTGCTGAAGCAATCATTGGAGGGGGAGGTATGGTGGTATCAAGCCAAATTACACATTGCATGCAAATGGGTGTAATTTTAGCACAATGGCTTTTTCCATTCGTCTTCTTTTTTTTTTAGCTTGAAAAGTTGCTTCGGAGGAAGGAGGCGATGGAGAAAGTAAGAATGGGCCTAGACAGAGGGGCCCAAGCCACTACCTTGCCCACAGCTTCCCTGTGCATCAAATCCATGCTTGTGCCTTTGATTGAAACCCTATAGGGACATTTAAAAAGGTAAAAGGTAAAGGACCCCTGGATGGTAAAGTCCAGTCAAAGGTGACTATGGGGTTGCGGCGCTCATCTTGCTTTCAGGCCGAGGGTGCAATGGAACACCGTGATGAGTGCCAGAGTGCACGGAAACACCGTTTACCTTCCCACCACAGCGGTACATATTTATCTACTTGCACTGGTATGCTTTCGAACTGCTAGGTTGGCAGAAGCTGGGGCAGAGCAACGGGAGCTCACCCCATCGTGGGGATTCGAACCGCCAACCTTCTGATCGGCAAGTACAAGAGGCTCGGTGGTTTAGACCACCTGCATCCCTTATGGGGGACATAAGCCAGTCATTGCAGGGGAACTGCAGATTGAGAGGGAAGTTAAGCTCTCCTCCCTCTGCTTCAGCGCTCTGTCAATGGCCCCCCTTGCAGTGAATTTGTAAACTAAAAAACAGCGGAGCATTGGGCTACATGCAGTTGTATGCAATATGCACTTTGGCCCTAGGAGAACGAGGTACCAGAAGCGCAGGGAAGGAGAGAGAGGCAGTGCACATGAAGTTTGGCTCACTTCAATACATGGGAAGTAGGCAAAGCTCCTAGGTAGCATCAGCAAAATATATTTCTTTCTATTGCGGGGTAGCTGATCCTCAAAATCTGTTCCATTTCTTTCTTTCTTAAAAAAATAAAAAAGCTTATATGACTTTCATATGGCTGGATTTTTTTCTCTCTCCCCAGTGAACCAAGGAAAGCACAAGTATTAAATAGAGTTTATTCTAGAGGAAAAGCAGCTTTTCTTAGATGTGTGATTACTTTAACACAAAGAACACACCAAAAAAAATGTGTCTCCTGGGGAGCAAGTCTTATTAGGCTGAAATAAGGTGCAGTGTCTCTCAATGCTCAGATCTCTATTTACTTTAATTGGTTTATAAATTGTTATCCTCAGATTGCATTAAATCTGCTTCACACCCACAGAATATGCAGAGGGACCAATATTGCCCTATAACTGTAACTTCTTCTGTAAAATACAGGCAGCATTACACCCTGAATCTTTTGATTTACAAGAATGTTCTGAGAGAGAGAGAAGAGAGAGAGGGAGAACATTTTCCCCTAGAATAATAGGGGGTTTTTTATTTAAAGTTTGCACGCACATGCATACACACACACACACAAAAGAAAACAGCCATCTTTTAGAAAAGACAACTGCCTTAATTTTTACTTAGTGGCAAAAAAAGGTGAATAGTACAAGGGCAGGGAGGTGTATTGCAATGATGAATGTATTGATAGGATATGGTGACATTGTGAAGCCAGTAACCATGTGTAAACTTGGGGGAGTAAAGCTGTTTGAAAAGCCCTAATGCCTTGGTCTTATATCTAGCCAGATTATTAATCCATCTTCAGCAGTATCGTGTGACACTAACTGGCAAAGGCTCTCTGGGTTTTCAGAAAGGGGCAATTTCCAGCCATACCTGGAGATGGCAGGAACTGAACCTGAAACCTTTTGCATGCAAAGTATGTTCTGAACCACTGACAAATCTCTACCTGGGATCTTAGAGTGCCAGTGCCAGTGCCAGTTAAGGGTGGCCAGTTCTGTATCAAATGAGCCAACAGTCTAACTCGATTTTAGAGGAAAGTGGGCAGCATCTCTCATCCTCAAAAGCCACCTTGACTCATAGGGTGGTTTCTTGTTCCATCAGCACAAGGATTTCTGCTTGTGCAACTGAACATGTTCCCCTTCTCCTCCCTACCATGTCCCCTAAATCTAGGGGTTCTCCCAACACATGGGAGCGGGGGAGTCTCATTGTGCAAATGGAATCATAGAATCATGGAAGGAACCACAAGGATCATCTCACCCAATCCCTTGCAATTCAGGAATCTTTCGCCCAACATGGGGCTCGAACCCACAGCCCTGCGATTAAGCGTCTCATGCTCTACCAACTGAGCTATCCTGAGCTCTGATGGGTTGTGGTAGTTGAATACTGCCCATATTACGGTGTTGTTGGTAGCAGTGGTGCTTGCTGAGAGGTATAACTCTAGCTGGAGCCTCAAGGCAAAGTATAATAGTTGTCAGGGAGTAGAACTGATGAAAGGATTCGCTAAACTTCACCTAAAGGCTTTGCAAACTGGTCACTGGGTTACATTACAACAGTCTGGTAACGTCACTTCAAGGCTTTCTGAATCTTTTAGCTAGATACCACTCTAAGGAAGCTACCGTTCACCAAGGAGATCCCTCATGTCTAAATCCACCCCATGTGCATTTTAATGTGTCAGTTCCTGAGGTGGCATGGCTGCTCCTTCCAAAGACTAAGACCATTAACTCTAATGCAATGTTTTCCAAACTTGGGTCTCCAGCTGTTTTTGAACTACAACTCCCATCATCCCTAGCTGGCAGGACCAGTGGTCAGGGATGATGGGCAATGTAGTCCAAAAAGAAGCTGGAGTTTGGGAAACACCGCTCTAACGCACGGACAGAGGGAAATAATGTTAGTTAATGTTTTAAGCTATCGACTAGGTGCAATACAATTAGACAGCAGCGGTAATTTGTATTCAGTCTCTGGGCTGTATTTATGTGAGCCTGTATCTGTTTTAACATAGCACTGTAAACACTTAGAGCAGTTTGAGGCTTCCCCGGGAAACCATTGTAAGCGGGACCTGCGCCGAATGGTTTTTATGCCCGTTAAGTAAATAAATTAAATATGCTAATTAGCACCCTATTAGCTCACAGCAGGGAGTAATCCATGACACTTTCATTGGAAATAATCCTGTCATCCAGGAGACTGGTCTGTAACAGAACGCAAACTGGCCCCATTTCTTGCTTTTACTGATGGTGGATGGGGTCCAAATCACCAAGAAGGCGTTAAGCATGATTCAGAAGATGTGACACGGAGTTGCAGAAATACCTCCCTCCAGACTCCCCCAAACTGGCACAACTCTACACTGGGATTTACTTGATCCAGAAGTGCTATCTTCCTTCAAAGGTACAGCTGAGGATATCTGAATTCGGCTTTCCTCCCCGCCCACCGCAAGAAAAAAACAACATCCCTTACAATCAGGTGGAATTTTAATTACTCTCCCAGAGCAGTCATAGAAGATGCCAGTTTTGTTTCCTTGTGCCACAGAAAACTCTTTCAGTTTCCATTACCACTGGTACTGGCACCCACCTCTGCACAAATTTGCTTTGTATACATCTGGCAACAATCTCAATAGTAGGCGAGAGCAAACTTGGGGTGGGTGAGTGGGAGAAGGAGAAACATTGGCAGGAACAGTGGAGTAGAAAGGGGCGGGCGGGGAGCCCAATAAAGGAACAGCATATTTTCCAATCTAGTATTTTTAAACATCCATTTCCAAAGAGCTTTGCGAGCTTAAGGGGATTAGGCACCATGACACATCTGTCAGGTTGCCACTGACTATGTCAAAATCTCCATCATGGCTCAAGTTATGCAATGAAGCTTAGTTATATTGCTGATATGCCGGCAACATATTTTCCATTCTTTATCATATTATTTTGTATGACTAGTTGTAGGGATTACCTGTGGATTTGCCACCTGCTGTTTAAAGCAAAGAAAAGGATTGGCCTGGTGGCTGTTTTTATTTAAAGGAAGGATGATTATCCTTAGAGAAGGACCACTTTAAGTGAGTTCCACATGCGTGGTTTTTAGTTTTTTTTAAAGACATCACATGTAATGAGTTAACGGGGGGGGGGGGTTGTCTGGAATAGTAACCGTGCCATACAGATTTCAGGGGACATGAGAAAATGCCAAGACTCAAGATGAACCTAATGTTTGCTTACGGTATCATCACACAAGGAAGCCTTTTAGAGTGTCGTTTTGTTTTTCAAATTACATTCTCTGCTGTGTAATGATCTTGGAGAGAAAGGACAACCTCTTCCTGAAAAGGTTGCGCAAGCACAACCCACAACCAAATGTTGCAGTATATCCTCACCCTCTAAAACAGGCATCAGAAACCTGTTGTGCTTCATATGTTGTTGGGTTAAAACTCCCCTATCCCTGATCATTATCCCTGATCATTGGCCATGCCAACAGGGGCTGACGATCTGGAGGGCCACAGGTTCTGCATCTTGTTCTAGGGTGAACCTCTTCCCTCTATAGTCCAGGACACGAGTGGCGCTGTGGTCTAAACCACTGAGCTTCTTGGGCTTGCCAATCAGAAGGTCGGCAGTTTGAATCCGTACAACAAGGTGAACTCCCATTGCTCTGTCCCAGCTCTTGCCAACCTAGCAGTTCAAAAACATGCCAGTGCAAGTAGATAAATAGGTACCGCTGTGGCGGGAAGGTAAATGGAGTTTCCGTGCACTCTGGCTTCTATCACCATGTCCCATTGTACCAGAAGCAGTTTATTCATGTTGACCACATGACCCAGAAAGCTGACAAACGCCTGCTCCTTTGGCCTGAAAAGTGAGATGAGCCCCATAGTTGCCTTTGACTGGACTTAACCATCCAGGGGTCCTATACCTTACCTTTATCTTCACTAGGGCCCTATTCCTATTGGTTTTCCTGTTCAAATTGCCAGGAATGCCTTCCCCTGGAATAGTATAAGCTGTAAGAGGTTCAATGAGTGAATTCACTCTCTCTTGAATTGGAGAGTTAGAAGGGTTCTCAGGCTTGCAGTCAACAATTAACAGAAGTTAATTGTTTGTTTTAGTAGAAGACAAGCGAGGCCTAGAACCTCTAACTAGGAAGGAAGATGAAGAGGAGGAGATCTTCTCTCCGTGCTGCCTCTGGAAGGCACTTGGTCCTTTCTAACTTTTCTCTTTCTGCAGTATCGTTGCATACATGTCACCACACTCTCTACCCTGGTTTTCCTTCCCAGCTTCTGCTCCAATATTGGGTTGATTTGGGGAGTGGAAGTTACCCTTAAGAGCAGTGTGTTGGATTGGGCCGGTCCAGTCCAGCATCCTGTTCTCACAGTGGCCCATCAAATGCCTGTGGAAAACCTGCAAGCAGGATTTGAGTGCAAGAGGAATTGCTAACGCATCACATGTTCCACTTTTTTCATATGCTCTCCATCAACTTGTCTCTTAGAGCTAGTTCTCACCAAGGCAGTAAAGTTGTTTCTGAGCTATTGCACTTCGGACAGTGGATTGAGGGTCACACGACAGGCAGTTTCTCCATACAAAACATGCCTTTGGTGCAGAAAACTAAACTACGGGGCTCTAGATGGACTCCTCCATAGTATGCTAGCTTTCTATGTGCGCGGTATATCAATGTCATCACAGTCATATTTTAGATTTCATGGCTCAGAAAACACACCTATATAACCAAGCTTTCGGTGGATTCAACTAATCACCCAAGTTTGAACTGAAGGTCGCCTAATATTCCATGATCAAATAGCTGACCCTCTTTCCCCAATTCCAGTCAGACGTTATGCAGCTTGTACAAATGTATCCTATGAGCCACCCCAAAAATTCCAAGGTTCAAGGGTTAGCAGGAAGGCATATCTCATGTCACCACAATAACATATCCACTTGCAAGCCACCACTGGCAGAGTTTGGGTTGGCCAAAGTGAATGTCAACAGAGCAGAGGTACCATCTTCCCAATCTGATTGAAGAGTCTTAACACAGCATTCTGATGTTGTGGGGGCAACATAACAAGGAGCCAGGGTGTGGAGCCAAACACCCTCTGAATATTGAAGGGGCCCCTCATAAAAAGCATCGGTGGAGGGAGCAAAACAGCCTTGGCCCCTAGGAGCTAGCACGTATGCAACAGAGTCAGTATCTTCAGCTCAGTTTTTTCTTTTGTCATGAAGCTCAGCTTTCAGACTGTGAGATCATAGGAACATAAGAAGCTGCCTTATTGGTTGGTTATTGGCCCATCTAACTCAGTATTGTCTATGCCCTATGCTGACTGGCATTGGCTCTCCAGGAAGTCTGGATGAGCCCTTAGAAAATGGAGGACACAACATTCCATCCCATTTTGACTTTCTCGTAATGGAGGCCTGCGTCTTGCCCACTAGACTCGAATCAGCTTGAAAGGCATGGGAGGGTAGAGGGTATTTTCTTGGCTGTCACTACAAGCCTTTCTCCCTTTCTCCCGAACTTTTTGAGTCCATCTCAGTTAGTCAGCACCCTGCACCATTATGAACTAAATTATTATGAAGTCCCAACTCTCTAGCATCTAGTGAAAATCTAATGATTTGGGGCTACATAATATTTTGAGGGAGCGCTCCAGATTTTCTGGTGGTCAAATATTTTTTTTTACTCTGTGTGTGTGTATGTATACCAAATTTCAGCTTTCTGGCTCAGGCAAGAGCCCCCAAACAATTTTGATGCCCAAGTGATTCCTGAACATTACGCTCATATAATATGCCTTGTTAGAAGTCAGTCCACAGGCTCTCTAAGGGGACGTGTATGAATTGTGCAGCGGATATATGAGTCCACCAGGAATTACTCCTTATCATTAAAAAAGAAAATAAAAGGAAACTACCATTGCATATGGATTTTATGATAGAAAGAACTGGGCCTTGTTCTCGAACGCAATTTTTCACAGTCAAATACACAGATCAAAGAAGGCAAGCAGGCAGACCCCGCAACACCGCTGACCCAGAGCTGGTTCCAAAAAGTAGTTGCAGAACTAATAACCCAGCCTGCCAAGGTATAGGCCCTAGTGATGGAGAGTGGGGAGAAAAATCTGTTCCATGGTCTCCTGCAAATGTCAGCATACACCCTCGCTATGTTTGAGCACATCTGTTGATTCATGACTTGAGAATAGCAAAACCGGGGGGAGGGGGGAGCAGCCATCATCTTGATGGTAGCATACTTTTTCCAAGCTCAGCTTTTGAGAAACACAGTTGTGAATGAGTAAACGTGATGCCTTGCAGGTTTGGTGAAGAAGATTGAGGACCGTTTGGCATTGATCTGCTTTGCTTTGCATGTGGGTATGTGGAACTTCACTTCTGCTTTCTACTCACACGGGCACCAGAGAAAGACGGCACTCTGACTGCTTTTGCACATTTTCAGTCACCAGGATGGTGGGGCAGCTGAGTAGAGGGAGAGAAATCTTTCATTTTCTCGGAAACCCATACGTTCAATATATCTGTCTTGCCTTTTGAGCCTGGTTTGTGAGAGGAAAACTCGCAACCTGGCACAGGGATTGAAGAAATAGAGAGAAAATCCCAATTGACACTTTAAATTAGACATGTTTTGCAGGCTCGCCTAAGATGGCAATTACCCCAGCTGCAGATCCTACAGACGGATTGCAGGCAAGAGTACTGACTGCTACCAGGTAATTCTACCTGCTAATTACTTGGAAGGATTCAGATTCTAAACAACTGACCTGAATGTATTCTTGGGTTCTGGGACCTATTAAAGAGGGGGGGGGATACTTTTTAAAAGGCACACAGTGATGTTGACAGAAACTCTGGAGCTGTTGAAAACCTATCAAAAATGTTCTCGCCGCTTAATGATGAGAGTGCTTCAGCCAGCTGGAGATTCCCCAGACATTTGTGTTTGCTAGTAGTTAACAATAAGGAAAACTTTATTAGTGGCAGGCAGAGGGGGTTTTTATTATTATTTTAATGCTGACTGTTTAAAAATTTAAAAAAACAAACAAACCGCTAAGCTATGTTCAGTGTATGCCAAGTGCAGTGAGAATTGTAAAATGGGGAGCTTTGACTATGTGGTCATCAAGCTTTGCTGGGTCACAACCCAGAGATTCCCCCAATACTTTTAAATTTGCTACTGAATTGGGAGACAAAACAGCTCCATCTTCTTCCACAAGGACTGCCAGCTGACCACAGAGTAGACAGAATCGAGAGGTGAAGCATTTCAAAGCTTGGAGTGGCTACAGTGTCAGACTAGGACTGGGGAGACCAGGGTTCAAATTCCCACTCAGCCATGAAGCTCACTGGGTAGTCTTGGGCCAGCCATTGCCTCTCAGACTAACCTACCTCACAGAGTTGTTGTGGGCACTACTTTCCTCCCACCCACCCCCCAAGAAAACTTGGTGCCAGAATTCACCAAGAAGTTGTGGCAGTAGGTTGCCAGGCAACTCAGAGCAGCCCTGAGCAGATGTCGGTTTGACAACAGCTGTGTTTCACTGTCTGTGGAGGTGCTAAAAGCTATGGCATGCTTTCTCCCTAGCTTGTTTGGGGGGTCGCCCCTGGTTCTGGTGCAGGTCAAATAAATGTGTCCCCGCCTTCCTTGTTCTCTTCAGGCAAATGGCTAGGGCAGCTCAGAAGGGCCCTCACGCAAACACACACACAAGCAACGGTAGAGGCCTAGCTGGAAAGCGTAAAGCCCCTTGCCGCTACACGGGAGATGGATTGAAGAAAAGGAAATACAAATTGGCCATGCCTCTTTGCTTAACCAATCACAACTAGGAGTGGCTAGGAGCTAGGTGGAGTCATAGATCTAAAAAGGAATGTAGAATCACACACACTGCCAAGTTTCCATTTTGACTTGAAATGTTTGTTTTGGGCTTCTCATAAGTACGTTAAGGCAAGAAGCAGGTGTGGCGGGAGTGCTGGCCTGCAATGGCGCCCACCTGAGAGATGCCAGAACTGCACTCTGGCCGGGGAAAAGCACTGGTTGTGGGGATTAAATGAGAAAGGGGATAACCGTGCATGCCACCTTAAGCTCCTTGGGGGGGAGGTGGGCTATAAATGCAATAATTAAAATAACTAAATGGAAGTACCTACTAATGTCTGCAAGCCATGCTATTCTTGAAGGCCTGGTTCAAAATGTTGGCAACCTGTTTACCACTAGTATGGCCAGATGCAATAGCAAAGAGGGCTCCAGCACCTTTAATAGTTGTGTAGAAAAGGGAATTGAAACAGGTGCATCTTGTAATACAAAAACCAGTGAAAGTTCTCAGTTCACACATCCCTAAATAGCCAACAAATTCTACCTAAAGCCAAAAAAAAAAAAATCCTTGGCAAATTCAGAGATTCCTGCTTGGGCAGAAACACCCAAGTGATTTCAAGGGAAACCAAGGGAATCTTAAGAAGACTAGTGAGACCCAGCCACAGCAGAGTGGCTTTGCAATGGCAACCATCCCTCGAACGTAACATGATTTGGCCCTAATTCAAAACCTCGCCTGTGTATTTGCCACCCAGACAGAAATTCTTCCAACACCCTATTTATGTCTCGTGCATGGAACCATAAGATGCACCAGGCTCGGGGCAAAAGAGGAAGGAGCAGAAAATCATTCATAGTTGCATCCCTCTGGAAAGGTGAGAACAATGCTGGACTCCTGCTCATCTGGTACCTCCGTGACCAGAGGTGCTCAATCTTCTACCACAGAGGCAGCCTGCTGTTTATAATCTCATAAGTATTTCTGAGTGATTAAGTACAGCAATGCGCAAGGGAAGGGTGCATTATTTACTGTGAAAAGAGACGGCTTGCGATGACAGTTATTACTTTTCAGTAACCCTCCTCAGGAAATACCAGAGAGCGACGCATCTCTCCACAAGGACTTGCCTAACATTACAAATTCACCAGACCAGTGAAGTGTGGGAGAATTTGTACACTCTCGCACTCGCACTCTTCTCTCGCTGTTAGCCCGTTGAAAGACAAAATCACTCCCTTTGTGAAAGGAAATGTGCGAGCAAAGCAATGCAAAGGACGCAGTATCTACTTAACAGAAATTCCCCACTCCCCAAAGAAAATGCCCCTCTGGCTGTTGTCTATATGCTGCGCTCCTCACAATTGCACTGCTGACTGTTGTTTTAAGATTCCATTACCTGTTTTATGACTCATTTCCTACCTCCGTATCAAAAATGCATGTCCCGTTACCTCTGAGCCAGCCACTGGAAATGGCCTGTTCAACAGCCTGCAAAAGTATTTACCACCTTGAACGTCTATGGAGTATTTAGAAACATTTTGTACAGCTCTAAAGAAGCACAAAGTTCAGGCTTGCGCTGCCTGGCAGAAACGAGGGTCCAGGAGAAACGGCGCGTTCATCTTCACTATTGCCCAAAGTTTTAGGTTCTGTTTGTGTTAGGGGGAGAAAGAAGCCGCAACAGGTGTATTTGTTCCCAATGTCTGCTCAGTTTGCAAGACTCTGGAAGGAATGGGGCTTTGTGGAAATACAACTCGGTTGTCATATCTGGTACCTGGATATTATAAATTTTGTGTGGATAACAAGGGAGAAATGGGGACGGGAAATTGGTGGGCCAATTTCCTTAGAACAATGAAGCAAAGTGCTAGCTGGCAACCAGAATGCATCTTCATCCGCATGGTTGCAGCTGACTCTGTTTGAAAATGTAGACAGACTGTAACAAACTCTTACATGAACTGCAGCCAAAGACCTAAACTACTGGCCTGGTAGAGATGCAGTACATCAGCAGATCATTGGTCCAGCTAGATGGATATCTAGCTCCCTAAGGCCTCCAGAAGATGCTTTCCCCCTGCTACTTGAGAGCCTTTTAGGTTGACACCCCAGGTGTACTGATCTTTGGCAGGCAATCAAGCAGTAATGACTCTCCAGCAGTTTTATGTATGTTTATTTACAAAAAGGCACATCCAGAGCACAGCTTCTCGCCTGCTCGCATTGACAATAGTTGGTTAGTCTAAATTTTTGCCCCTCCCACAACAGGAAGGACGCCAAACTCCTGTCTTTCCCCTCTTCCCCTTCCATTGCCATCTGATCTTATCCAGACGCCCAGCACAGGGATTGAGAGGATGGCCTGTCCCCTCCCCACTGTTACTCGACACAGACTCAGACCTCTGCTTATCTGCTGATTGCCTAGCAATGCTCTGGCTGTCTTTCAACTCTTCTTCTTGAGAGCTAACAAAGTCTTCCCCAGGAAGTGGGGCTGAACTGCCCTTTCTTGACTCTGTCAGCCAACTCTCATCTGCAGTCAGTCCCTCATTTGTTTAGTTCAATTTCTGAGTCTAACTCTTCTCCTGCGCTCTGGGAGGCCACGTTCCTGACACCAAGGATCAAACCTGGGACTTTTCCCAAGCGAAGCATGTTCTCTAACACTCGGTGTTCATGAGTTGCTCTTCTCTCCTGCTCTGTCAGCAGTCGGTGACAGCAGCCACTAACTGTAACCACTCCAACAGTACTTGAATGTGCTTAGTTTGGATGTGTGATCACCTAGATTCACACTTGTTTCAAAGCTCCCTTTCTGTTCCCCTCCGCCATTCAGAACACCACCAAGATGTATCTTCTTAGAGGAACCTGTAAAGAAAGAAGGCTTGGGGAACAAACTTGCAGGGCTACAAAATAAGTGAGCTGGACCATGTAGCAAGGGAAGGGTGTGTGTGCCACAGAACTTGCAGACAAGGTGAAGCTATGTTGGTTCAGCAAAAGCACATTTTCTGAGGGGTCAGATTTAAGTGAGGATTTTATATCTACTGCTTTTGGTATTTGTTTTTTACTGTCGCTACAATAATTGCCTTTATTTCTAATGTTTTTGATCTGTTGCCTATTTGCTTTACGGTTCTCTTTGGTAAAGCTATCTTGAAAATCTAGATTTGAATACACATTTTCAAATAAATAAAATAAAATAAAATTTAAATGAGGAGAGGGGGCATGCACAAAGGTAACTTTCGGCCATGGGCTTAACAGATGTATTAGATGGTATATTGCTTCACTTACTCCAAAAAATGTTGATAAGACAGCCTTGCTTGCTGCATACTGCAGTCTTCCTGCTCATTTTGCCGATTATGAGGATTATTATAATTTTCAAGAGCTTAGAGCTCAGCCAGAGCCTCCCAGCTCTTGTCAGTTTACTAGTACATGGTCTTTTAACCTGGGTCTTTTAACCTGGCTGGATCTACACCTACTTTTTGAGCGTTGTTGGAATGATATTAGAAATAGTGTTCTAAAACGTCAGGACCAGGAAAGTCCTCTTTGGTTTCTCTTTCGCTTTGTTTCCATACCGTCTACCTGGTTTCAGGTATCTGTTGTCACATTTTAATAACGCATAACAAGAACATATATGATGGAATCATTCATTTACTCTTTTTAAGTATTAAAAACCAGGAGAGTAGATCTACCCCTGGTGACTAAAAGTATGGTGGGATAAAGGCATAGACTGGACTTAGGGTGTTGGTGGTGCACACAGAACTAAAAAAAACCAAGTCCCACATATTAAAAGCACTAGCCTAGATGTTAAGAGGGTAAGGCAATAGGCAGCTTCCCTTTTCTACTCTGCGGGTGGCAGCCTTATCTACATGGAAATTTTGCTGGCAGAAAGTCAGGTGCAAGGCTTCTAGCCTTGCTGTGACATCTACTGAGCCAAGTGCTACATGCAGTGGGTCGGTCGTGTGGTTTTCTGCGAACTCTCCACATTGGCTGGAATGGCAAAGCTAGTCAGATAAAACATGACATATAAATCACTTAAAATAACTGGTGCGAACAAAGCAGCATTATTACAGTGGTAAATTGTGCATGAACCAGGTGACTTCATGGAGCTTGCATCGTTCCTGGCAAAACATCTGAGTTTGCTTTCATCACTGCAGAAACATCTGCCTGTCACTGGGCTGTTGCACAGCTGGCTGCGAGGCCTGCAGCAGGGAGCACAGGAATGCCCTCCCATTAGACCGAAATGGAAAGACTGTAAGCTTCCATGGCACAGGAACACAGGAAGATGTCTTGCAGTCAGTCAGAGCCATGGTCCCTCTTGCTCAATACTCTCTGCTTCGACTGGCAGGGGCTCTCCAAGGTTTTGGCACAAATCTTGCTGTGTGATAATTACAATGCAGTCAAACCAACAATTCATGTTTGCTAGATAGGCTCATGATGGGAGCTGAAGCTCAAAGAGTTTTCCTGTAAGTGTGCTAGAGAGAACTCTGAGAGACACTCCCACTGTGCCCTGACAGGGGGAAAGCATAGCCACATATCATCTCTTCACCTGGCTGGGCACTTTCTCTTTGCTCTTTGCTCTTTCACCTCATTCCAGCAATGTAGAACATATGCTAAGTCTGAGCCACAGCTCACACTCAGTCTTGAACTAGGCCAAAGTATGTAACTGGATCGCCATTTTGAGTCTGCCTAAACAAAGCTGCTGTATCTGTTATTCTTCGACAGGTATTCCGAGTGAGTGTATGTTACTTGTTGCCTTTTACAACAGAGCTTTCCAAACCGTGTGTCACGACATGTCAGTGTGTCGGCTGCAGTGTGTAGATGTGTCGCACAAATGCTCCTCGCGCTCCTCCCTGGAAAAGGTGTTAGTGTAACCTCCGGTTTGCAAGTAAAACTGAATTACTGTGTTGCGAAATGATGCACGTCTAAAAAGTGTGTCGCCAACATGAAACATTTGGAAAGCTCTGCTTTACAAGATTGTTTGTGTGGTTATTGTTTTAAGGGGGAGAAAATGCCAGGAGAATCCAGTCTGCCTCAAAGCATCCTGGATTACTTAAGCTAAAAGCCTAAAAGTAGCCGGTCTAAGCTTCCCTTTTAAGCTGCAAAGGGATGTGCTCTGCTGAACTCACAAACATGTGGAAGGAAGGATCATATATAATAAATATATCTTCTCCTGGCATCTATACGCATCCCTACACTTTACCTGCCTTACCTGAAGATGCCAAGGACTGAACTTCAGACCCATTCATGCAAGGCATGCATTCTACCCCTGGACTGCAGCCCTTCCCCCAAATGGCATTAGCAAACACTGTGTGATGCCCCAACTCCATTCTCTGCTGCTCCCGGACTCATGCAACTGGGGCTGCCAGTTGGCTGGTTCAGAAGCCCAGCAAAATTTGACATCTAAAGATGGCAGTGTGAGTGTGTTGTACTGTCAAGAAACAGATGAAACAGAATTGGGGGAGCTGCTGGAAGTGTAAACAAGTAGATGGACTTGTAATAAAATGAGGGCATTTTGGGAAATGATATATGATGAGATGAAAAAGATGTTTAAAGTGGTTATACTTTTTTTAAAAAAACCAAAACCTTGAAGCTTTTCTCTTAGGGATTATAGGGACAGAAGTTCAAAAACAGATGATTAAACTGTTTGTGTATGTAATGACAGCAGGTAGGATTCTTTATGCACAAAAATGGAAGGAAGAAGAACTTCCCACCAAAGAAGAATGGATAAGTAAAGTGATATATTATGTGGAATCAGCAAAGCTAACAGCTCAAGTAAGAGAACCAAAGGATGATTGTTTTGTAGAAGAATGGACTATTTAAAGGAATACTATAGCATGATGAATTCACGAGTAGGATTTTAACTGTGAGCAACAGAATGAATGAGAGATTATTGTATTATTATTATGGTATAAGAGAGAGAAGATGGGGTACAGCAAGGGGGAGAAATTAAAAACACCATGGAAAACAGGATGGGACACCAACAAAGCAAAAGGGGGGGGAAATACTATGTATTGGCATGTCTATGTGATTATTTTAAATAAAATGTAAGTGGAAAAAAAGAAAAAGAATTGGAGGGCATGAAAAAGAGGTATATTCAAGTCTGAAATAAATAAAATCAATAACGCCTCTGCCTTACCACTTTCAACGCCCTGACCACAAAAAAAGTGTCTCCAGCCAACATTCAGAGGCATTTCAGAAGCTAAATGCAATGAAGTATGTGTTGAGATGATGAGCGGCTGCATGGAAATGAAGGCTGGATTTCTTCTGTGTACATCCTCTCCATCCTGTGCTCATAGGTAGAAACTGCAAATTCACGGGTCCCAGGGCAGCACCATTCAATGTCAGCAGGAGTGCTCTGGTAGAAGGCAGCTGTGGGTTGCAGTTTGACATCCCATAACACATTATTCCAGGGAGATTGATTTCAAAGGAACATGGAAACAAATTTGACTGGACTCAGAACTGCAGCCACACTTTTTAAGTATCTTCTTGGGGTTTTCATTCATTTATATCTATATCCAGTGCTTTTTTCTGGGGGTATGCAGGGGTACACATACCCCAAAACATTTTGTCAATCTAAGTTTGGCTTCATTGAAGGGCAGCATTTCAGTATGAGTAGGAAAATGAGAATACCCCTAAACTTTTTTTAGAAAAAACATAGGGATTTAAAAAAAATGGCTGCTGGGAAATAAAAAAAAGAATCAAGCTGAGAGTACAGAGAACATGTAAAATAAAATGTGAGGTTCAGAAATGCCAAACACAAGACAGGGTTCTTTGTATTTAAAAATAATAATCATAAATTTAACTGTCCTGGCATCTTGTTTCAATTTGGGAGGCCTGGTAATTATTAGACAAATCCAGCCATATTTAGTCATGGCTCTGGGTGTACTGTCTCATATTCATTACGACACACAAGATGACAGACAAAACTGTGATTTTTCCTGTATCTGTGGTTGGCGTGTACGTGTTCTGGAGCTTCCTGAAGTTTCCGGGTTTTCTCCTCAACTGCTGACATAGCAAGGTGTGAGGTGATTAAAGTCTGCCTTGTTCTGCTCCACCCCCAGCCTCTCTTTCTCCACATTTATTTCCTAATAATGATCCTAAATACTACACGGGGGCAGTAGGGGGCTGAGTGAGTGGTTTGGCCTGCAGCTATTTAGCTGAGGGGTCCATTTGTCCTAGGCCCTAAAGACTCTTACTTGTATGTAAGAAAGAGATTTATTTATTTTTATGCAAGGTAGCATACAGGCTGAGCAGCAGGCACAGGGCCCAGGCATACAGTTCAAGAGCTTGAAAGTGTTAGTTTCTGTTTGCCACTGAGCAGCTGCTTAGAGTCACAAGGCTCTGTTTACATTCCAGAGACAATCCAGGCTGTTGGATGTCTCACGGGAGACGGATGTGACGTTAGTGGTTTCCTGTTCCTTTGTTGCAGTTGCTCTCTGCTTTCATAGAGAGAGGATGTATTTTTCTTTGCTGTCTGCATAGTTAAGAAATAAAACTCCCAGCATACTATCTCATCCTTCCGCGTGCTGCTTTGATTCTCTGCTGGATGGGAATGTGCCTGAGGCCTCATCAAAGGCTCAGGTCGTTAATCACGTCGGAGGGCGATTCAGGAAGATGAGTTTACCAGCTCGGTCGTAATGGAGATGCAGACAGAAAGGAGGGCAATAAGCTCAGAGCTGGACAGAAGTGACGAAGGTGTCCTAACAAGTTTTCATACCCTGCCTAACAACTTTTAATAGATGAAGTACGGCAGGCTCACTTGTGGGAATGTCGGGGTTGCAAACAAATGCTCTGTTGGGGTGCGTGGGTAGGTCTGCACCCACTGCCATAAACCCTAGAGAGGAACTGCCAGTCAGAGTTGACGATATGGACCCAGGTGGACCAATGGTCTCAATCAGTAGAAGTCAGCTTCCTTATGTTCGTATCTCTTTTTATTTTACTGTATACCACCATCAGCACATATTAATGGCACCATAAGCTGCAGGCACACTTTTGTATTTCTCACCAAAAAGGATGTGACAGGTAAAATGTTCAATATGCTATTCTTTGCAAATAAACATTTTTTTAATACAAAAAGCTACATGTAAACTTTTATTAACATCGGCACTGACATGGTTCAGTGTGTATGTCTACCAAGGTCCTGCTACAGTCTGTGCTTCTTTGCTTTTCTGGACCTTTTGCTGGATGTGCACATAGAGAGGACAGTGGGCAAGTCGGTACACATGCTGCTGCTGAAAGGCAGCTCTCAAAATTGTTAGTTCTACCTGGGTGGGTGGGTGGGTGGGTGGGTGGGTGTACCACTTGGCAATCACAGCTCTGACACCACTCATTGGCTTTTTAGCCAACTCATGCTGGTAGCTTTGAGAACACTGTCCAACCATCTCGTCCTCTGTTGTCCCCTTCTCCTTGTGCCCTCCATCTTTCCCAACATCAGGGTCTTTTCCAGGGAGTCTTCTCTTCTCATGAGGTGGCCAAAGTATTGGAGCCTCGGCTTCAGGATCTGTCCTTCCAGTGAGCACTCAGGGCTGATTTCCTTCAGAATGGATAGGTTTGATCTTCTTGCAGTCCATGGGACTCTCAAGAGTCTCCCCCAGCACCATAATTCAAAAGCATCAATTATTTGACGATCAGCCTTCTTTATGGTCCAGCTCTCACTTCCATACATCACTACTGGGAAAACCATAGCTTTAACTATACGGACCTTTGTTGGCAAGGTGATGTCTCTGCTTTTTAAGATGCTGTCTAGGTTTGTCTTTGCTTTTCTTCCAAGAAGCAGGCGTCTTTTAATTTCGTGACTGCTGTTTAAATAAACATACACACTTTTTTTGATATAGAACATTTAAAACAAAGAAGAAACGGTATGGTGGATTGGTATTTTCAATACTCTTTGCAGCTGCAAAAGTTTTGGGGGTGATCACACTGCCTGATTTCCAACCACCACATGTCCCACAGCTTCATGCAGAAATCATGCAATATTTTATACCACAGATGTTTCAGCTTATTTTCGTGCCCTGCCTTTGTTGCTCTATGGTGCCCCTACACATAGCAATGATTGCGGTAACACTGGGGAAGCACCACAGAATAAAAATTACAGTAGGATGATGTGTGGACTTTCCACTATAAACCCAACACTATTATTGCATCAATGACATATTGCAGAAAAACGTCAGTCGGGGGGGGGCGCTATGGTCACATCCCTTTAAAGTAGAAGCTCCTTACTATCAGGGATGGAAAATAAGAATAAATCCAAGTTATGTTTTGGAACTGCTGTTTCCAAGATCACAGTATATGTTGCCATGACACTGTTGTAGAGTTAAGTTTACGCAAAAGAGCTGGGTCACATAGTAGCGATGAAACAGATTTATCTCAGATGTGTGTTCTCCAGATTCCCCCTAATTTCCATTTCCTTTCTTATAAACCTTTCTTATGTATAGAATTCTGCTTTTGCAAAGCTAAGCACATATTCATGTTCCACTTGAAACCTTTGCAAATGCAAACTGCCAGAGAAATAGAAGAGAGGAGTAAAAAAAATAGATTGGGGGGAGCAGTCGTTTCCTGATAAAATGATAATTAAAAGGTATTTCCCTCTGTGCTTCAGAGAATTCTAGAAGCACACAAAAAGGAAATTGTTTTCCTTGGCTGTGTATTCCCAATACAAAAACAGACGTGGGACAAAGATGAGAACGTGCAAACACTCAGGAGTGACCCTGCTGTGGAAGCACACACATAGAAGAGAAGAAGAAGAGTTTGGATTTGATATCCCACTTTATCACTATCCAAAGGAGTCTCAAAGCGGCTAGCATTCTCCTTTCCTTTCTTCCCCCACAACAAACACTCTGTGAGGTGAGTGGGGCTGAGAGACTTCAAAGAAGTGTGACTAGCCCAAGGTCACCCAGCAGCTGCATGTGGAGGAGCGGAGACGCGAACCCGGTTCCCCAGATTATGAGACTACCACTCTTAACCACTACACCACAAAGGCTCCACACTGGTACATAGCAATGTACCAGCTTCTTCTCTGAATCCAGCTGCAGGGAGGATAGTTGAGCAGAATTTGGATTTGTGACAGGAATTTTTGTCTGAACAGTGTGACAAGGACGTCCTAATGAAAAGTGGGATATTCTGGGATCAAATCAGAAACTGGTATGGCTTTTGTAAATCTGGGACTGTCCCTGGAAAACAGGGACACTTGGAGGGTCTGTAGTTGAGGTTATAAAATTAGGAAGCTGCTGTATACTGAAACAGACCATTGGTCCATCTGGGTCAGAACTGTCTGCAATGAGTTGCCGCAGCTCTTCAAAGCTTCAGAAAGGAGTCTTTTGCAGACCACCTCCACCACCCAAAAAAAGTCAGGAATTGAACTTGGGGTTTTGGAATGCAGTGTGTGTGCTTTACCATTGTGTTTGGGGAGTGTTTGGTCTAGACTGGTCTAAAATACGAGGGATTTTAGCAGGGTTGCAAGCTTTAGGTTACAGTCCTCTGCACACTTATGCTGGAGCATAGGTATATTATTCTACTGTCAGTTGGTATAACTGGTTGGTTAACCAACTAGTTGACTACGGTAATCTGTGGGATTGTGAATTAAAGACACTTGTTTGCATTTGAGACTCCTTGCTTCAGATTTGCAAAAAAATATTGCAGATGAGTTTTCTTTCTAACAAAAAAAGCTTTTGTTATTTCACACTCCTTTCAATAGTTTAAACAGGCACCAATATGGAGAATTTCCAACAGGTAGCATAAAAATCTACTTCCGTTTAAGTAAACAATCCTCTGATTAATCAGTGTACAGGCTCCTATGACTTATTTGTGACACAAGGACTTAATTTGGGTGGTATAATTTTTATTTTACTTTTTCATCCTTCCTTAAAACACTATAACTTTTTTTTTATTTTTTATAAAAAAATTTATTGGTTTTTCCACATATAATATAAAACAATACAAAAGACAAACACAAACAAACAAACATATAAACATGTATAATTTCATAGATTTTTTCATATACCCAATTTCAGCTAAAACACTATAACTTTTAAGTCGTTAAATAAGGAGACTTACTTTGCACATTTCTGTTTCTAACGTAGAAGAAAAAGCAGAAAAGTGTTAGAAATGCAAATGAGCATTCTAGCCAGCATAGGCTTGCATTCAAACTCAAAAACAAGAGTCACTTTAAGTCTTGTGTGCTTTATAATAAAACAAAAAAAAAAAAAACACACCCTCAGGGCCTGCCCTACCATTAGGCAAACTGAAGCAACTGCCTCAGGTGAGAGGAAATATGGGCACGGGAGAGTTGTTGGAAAACAGAGCTGTGTCTTCCTGCCCCAAACTAGCCTGCTGGAAGAAGCTGTCCCTTCACTAGTGTCTAAGATTCAAATGTCAATTTGGTCAGATTCCACAAGAAATAGGAGAGGGACGCCATCTTGTCTGTTGCCCAAGCAGCAAAATGCCAAGCCTGAATTCCCTTAGTTGCAGATACAAGTTCTGAACTGAGTTTTGCTCCAGCTGGCAGTTATTTGAGCTATTTGAGAATGTACTTGTTGTTAGGAAGTAGAAACAGGCCTGGGAATTTCCAGCTGCTCTGGCAAAGAGTTATATACCAGTTCATCAAGCCGGGCAACTACTTTCAAGGGCAAAAATTTCCATTTCACCTCATACAGGCCTCAGACATGAAAGAAGGAAACAAGAGGTATAACTCTAGATTCCCCCAAGCAGCAGCATGACAAGCCAGTTCAAACTTTAGCTCCTGCAATTATGGCACATTAGGACCTACTGCATTTCACCGCTTGCACCTCGCATAACTTCCTACTGACTGTGGAATAGTAACTTCCTGCAGACAATCAGCATCCCTGGTACTCCTAGTTATAGGCTGTTGCCAGGCAAAGCCCATTTGCACTTTGCAGAAAAAGGGAGGGAGAAAGAGAAAAGCCTGCTTGCTCTCTCCGTCTAGTAAATAAAACAGAAAAACCCTGCCAGATTCCACCATTGTTAATCTGCTCTCCTCAAGAAAAGTGAGGTGGAAAGTAATATAGACGGTAAATTCTTTGTCCCAGCTGGAAAGCTCAGTTCAGCCGCACTCTGTGTCACTTGTGAGGATGTGGTGTGATTTGTTAACAGCCATGATGGGTTTTAGAAAAAGGGAAGAGTGGGGAGAGACAGAGAGAGATGCTTTCTCCAAGCAATACACAGCCAGAGATACATCTGCCTTGTTTGCATTCCCCCTGTTACTTCATAAGGGACGTCGCCTGCCCTGGAATCTCTCTCTTTTCCAGCCGCCAAGCGTTTGATGAAGGCCGTTCCTTGTTTAAGCTCAAAGAACCGGCAGGATTCTCATTCCCTCCTGCCGAGTGGCTGCCACGGCCTCAGTCGCCGGCAGAGTCGCACACATAAAACATACAGTCATGGTCCATTTGCACTAGGCAAGAACCTCCTTCCTGGGATTTACCTGCGGCTGTCGCAGTTGACAAGCACTCGCTGTTGGGAACGTGCGGGAGTCAAGTGTCCAGAGGAGCTTACAAGCAGCAGCCGCTGCAGAAAGCGTGGGGCCTGACTCTGGAGATGAGCTCGACAAAAAGGGCAATTTCGTTTATGGGTATTAGAAGCCTGGCTGCGCTGAGGACTAAGATGCCTACCAAAACGCTTGAAATGGAACGCTGAAACAGGGATTACATGGGATCTGGATGTTTATAAATTCCTGCTGTTTAGCCTCTTTCTGCACCAACAGTGTTCAGAATGTTTAAGGGACGTGGTGCCCAACCAAAATGGCTTATATTCAATTCTGCTTATATTCTGCTTTTTAAAATATATATATTATTATTATTATTATTATTATTATTATTATTATTATTATTCATTCAATCAATTTATGTCCCTTCCTCCTGCCCCAAAGAGCCCAGTGTGGCAAATTCACAGATGTGTGTATCAACTGGTTGTTCATATTTTTCACCTCAGTTTGTGATTATCCCCCCACCCCTTAAGTACTCATAAAAATTCACCAGCATTTTAGTGCAAATTTCTCCTAAGATATGTGTTTGAATGCAATGCTGCATAACATAATGGATTTTGTATGTTATTTTCATGAATACATGAAGTTTATATATACTATACCCCAGCATATGCATTTTTATACACATTACTTGGCTAGAGAACCATGTTGCAAAATTCAGAAAAAGGTGAATTGTGAAGGATCGCAATGTTTCAATTCACTTTTCACCCAGAAAATAAAAATGAGACTGGTTTGCCTTTTGACGTGAAACAATTTTCTGTCCCATCCTTAGTATCATCACTGTTCAATGGGTCTCAGTTATGCCATGCATACAATTATGTACAAATATATGCCAGCATACTTTATTCTGTTTTTACTAGCAACTGAATGGGCAACTACTTAGAGAAGGCAATGAAGGCCACAGGCCACTGTCGATGTGCATTTGAAGCTCCATGTGATTTTTAAAATCAGAGGTCCTGCCTGGGGCCTGTTCATTTGTTCTATATGCTGAACAGCTATTGTTAAGAAAAAGCGAATGAGTCTGTCTACCAGGTATATAGGCCAAAGGCACAACCCCTCTCTACTTTTCAAAAAAAGGAAAGAAAATGGAGGTGATTGTTTCACCGGTGTTGATAACATTGCTATGGTTACTAAGGGGTATGGAAAAGTAACCACAACAAATATTCTTCATACACTGGGGTTTTCGTCTGCAATTTGATTTTGAATCTAAAAGTGGACTTTTAAACCTTGCTGAGAATTATTCATTCCCACCACACACACATGCTGAAATCCAAAACTCTCACCAGTTGCCTCCCTAACAACATAAAGCAGATTCAAGCCCAAATCCAGCTCTAAAAATGCTTCTAATCTAAGCCTTTGATCCTTTGAGGCTGCTTTAAGATGTCCTGTTCACCTAATGACTTTGCCAACCAACCACCACAAGGAAACTCAGGTGCTTCTATAGCATTATGCCAATTCACGACAGTTTTCTTCTCCTCTTCAATGCTGATGGCTTCTGTGTTTATTGGGCTTGTTCTGCACTGACAGGCCAATCTTACGCATGCAGGCGCATACATAGAACTAAGACCCACTGAGTCTGAAAGCCTTCATTCCCAAACAAGGGCAACCTGGGATCTCTTACCTCCTGGCCCCATGTTCAGTGGCCCCATATACCAGGAAGCTAGACATGTATACTTGAAGGTGCATGGGAGATTCCATTTTCCAATGTGCTGGATTGTATCTACTGGAGTTTGTACATTTAGTGATACATACATAGGCTCCATGCGAATGTGTCTGGGGAAAGGCCAGCAGTCCCTACTCTGCTGGTCAACTCTCTGGCCTCCATGCATTTCTCATGTACCCAAATAATTGCCTGAACAGAGCTTATGGTCCTTTCTTGCATGGATAATTCCTGGTAGATGTTTTTGTGAGCACCGCTTAATCTTTAGATACATCCAAGAAGCCACCTCAAACCAGAGTATTATTTCCACCAAATTAATCAAGCATCTACACATGAAGGAATGGAAACACAAAATCTGAAAGCCTATTAGTGCAAAGGTTCAAATCAAAGGACGCAGCTGTGTTCTTGCTCTCTAGACTTGAAATAAGAGTAAAGCATTGGGTTTAAATGAAAGATATTGAAAGGGAGAGAAGGGACACAATTTATGCCCGCCTGCCCCCAAAAAAGTAAGTTCGTGTTTAGCAGATCATGACATGAGATAAATAAATGCTGGGTGTGTGACATCACCCCAAGTACTGCAGTTTCAAAGTCAGCGATGAAGAAAGTAAAGACCAAACTAGATGGCTGGAGAGACCTATGAAAAATTCATATGTTTTTAAATAATTTACATCATTGGACTACTGACCTTAAAGTCTTGCGTTAAAAATTAAGAAGCTCGTGGAAATATTATTTCATATACTCAGAATTTGACCCTAAATGCATAATGTAGCTTTAGCAAAAATTAAATTTGCCTTTGTAATTAGAAAGGAACAGTTTGTTGTCCACAAACATATATTATTATGGGCATTGAGACAAAACATTCCATGGTTGTAGTTTGTGTAGCTATGTACGCAATACAGCTACAAATCTGAACAGTACAAATCCAGGCAAATAATTGCACATGTGTAGAGAAACTTTGTGTTTCTACACATGTACAGATGGATATATCACAGAATAAGAATACTTTTAACCACTTTCATTAAAAGCAAACCTGAACCAAAATGTTTTTAGAGACCATCTAAACTCTACCAAGGAGAACACTGATGGTATATCATGTTGGAGGGAATTTCATGGCTGTGAGGACATGCAGGAAAAGGCCTCACCCTTTCTACCCACAAGCCTGACTTCCCTTCCTCTGTTGATTCTGCTCTAAAAATGTCCCCAAACATTTTATGATATTGTACATACTGGGCACCTGCAATTTTACTATTTGTACATTTGTTTCAGTTTTGCGATCCCAAGAGATGAGGGTGTTCCACTTGCCAGCCACTGCTCCCAAACCACAGTACCATGGCTGCCAAAGCTACCTTACAAGAGTGAAAACTCTTGTGCCGGCTGCTGCCTCAGCAATAGCAAAAGTGCTGTGCTAGGCACGAATTCAAGGTGCCTATTGATATGATTTAGTCTTGGTCCTCCTGACCTAAGAGACAACAAGCTTAGGGGCCGTATGTATTTGGGGAAAAGAGAAAAAGCCACATTATAGTAGGAATGAAACATACGAACCAAATTAAGGGCACACGGGCTGCATTAGATTAAACCACAATTTTTCCCCCACATCAAAGTAGTCATCACTTGAAAGAAAGCTTGATTAGTCATAAAGCTAAAATTGTACAGGCAAAAAACAAAGTGTCAGTCCTTTATACATACTTCTGCCTGCCTTTTACAGATCTTCGTTGAGCAGTGCTATGGCCTACAGCCCTGGGCATACAAACCTGGCAACTTCCACGTGACCTATTTTTTTATCCCTACTTGTTCACAGGTAGGCCATATGCATTAAGCAATTGTGGTCCCACATGTCCCCATGGCTTTCCTTACTCCAGATGTTTTTGGAAGCAGGTTTGTTGCACAAGAGCCCCAAATCCCCTTTCATCGTGCCGTCTAAATTTCCTGGCAAGTGACTGAATCCCACCACAAAATAGTGACAGTCTGGAGGTGTCCTAAGTCTCATGGCTAGGTCAGGCAGGGCAGGCTAGGCCCCCCCAAAAGCCAGGGCTTTAAACAGCCATGCCTGAAGCTCAGCCTGTCAGGTCTGCTACATACACACACAAACATACGTCCTTCCCTTGGCCCATGCTCTGTGCTGGTGGAGATAGGAAAGGAGATTGTTCTATTCCACTACCAAAGGCAGAAGATCGAATAATCCTGGGAACTATAGTTTCTTAAGATTGCTGAGAGTTCTTAGGAGGTGAGGTTGAGAGAGCACGGAGTACCATCTTCGCTTGGAACTTTCCCCTGGTTTTGCTTCCTACAAATTGAAGAGCTTTACTATGTTAGGGAGAAATATTATGGGCCGAAGTCTCCAGATCTTAATCTTCCCTGGTTTCCTGTTTTGCTCTTCTTTGGTTATTTTTATCTTACATTCCTGTGTAGGTGGCTGCTGCTTATATAAAGAACTTTAGTTCTTAACAGCACTAAGGATCATTGAGAAATCCTGGCTGCAAAAGAAATCAGCATTATAGGATTAGCGTGCTCAAAAAATGCCAAGCCCTAAATGCTACAGGAAACATAGCAACAGGCCATCTGTAGCACCAAGGTCAGCCACTGCATTCCTGGCCAGGGAAAGAAAGTGGGTTTTCTGTATATCATCAAAGAGACAACAATTGGTTTCTTAGTCTAGGAGAGGCACTTCACTAAGATATTTTCTAATATCATTAAATGATGTCCCAGAAAGTGAACCTGAGTGAAGCCTGCAAATCTAAGGTCTGCTCCCCCAAGCTCCACCCCCCAGGCCGCTGTGGATTGGTGGAATTCAAACCGAGGGGCAGCTGGGGAGGACCCAACGGTCAGGGCAACGTGGTGAGGCTCCAAGGGCTCACGGAGGCACCATGACGGGCCGCAACCGCCACTCACAGTGAAGAGGGGTAAGCGGCCATTCTAAATAACAACAGTGAGAGGGGGAGGAGAAAGGGATGCAGAAAGCTGCCGTTTGGTCTGCAATCAGCAAATTCAGGAATACTCAGAAATGTTAAACCTGGAGAACTTCATCATTCCTGAAGGGGGAAAGAGACAGCTGCTGTGTTTTAAACCATTGTGGTTTTATTCTTTGTCAATACGTCAAAATACCACATCACGCAAAAAAATGTATGTTCTTATCTAGCAGTCCCCAAGTGGCTTAATCTAGCAGATAGCCTGCTGGATGTGTAGCCAGGAGATATTAATTTAGCTCAGGCTGCCCTAAACTCACTTGGTTATCAGAAGTACATCTTTCCTTTAGATTTCCTTTTGAAATTATCAGTGATCTACCTTTTAGGAATTTTATGAGAACGAAGCAGTTACTGTAAAGCACTGTTTATGCCACAAATGCACTGGAGTGCTGCTTGCTGGTGAAATTCTCTATGGGAACCAACATTTGATTGGTACGGGAGCCCTGTTCTCCTTTCTAACTCATACAAATGCACTCCTTGAGCTGGGACCCAACTGCTTCACCAGAGGGTTCTTGATATCCACTGTGAGATAGGGGGCTACAGGAGTTGCCAGAAGGGGTCATACAAGGCGCTATCCAACTGTCTTAGGGACTCCCTTCTGGATTTGTGTCTGGTTACTCCTTAGCCCTTTCTTCTCCCAAAGATATCCTGCAAGGCAGCAGAAGTTTAGGGTCAGAGTTTTCCTTCTCCAAGATGAGCTACCTTCCCAGCTTGATGCCTCCCATCCGCCCCTTGCATCCCTCTACAGAACAAGCAGAAACCAACTTCTTGGTCATTGAACCCAATATTGGTCTCACCGGCTGAACCCGCCAGAGCGGAGTTCCTAGCCCATTGATGGTTTGAGAGCCATCTGCTACCGTCACCTGGTTTAGCCAGCCAGTCGAAGCCGTTTCCCAGGGTGTTGCCGCTGTCACATGCTGACAGTTTCTAGGAGCCACAGGTGAGAGCTGAGTGCTGGGTGGGGACCAAAGGTGGACAAACTACCCCAGGAGGAGCATGATGTGCCCCCCACCAGAGGTACTACCCCTCCCTTAACACCCCATACACCTTTACTCTTTCTGGAGGAATCATACAACGGATTTTAGCTATCTGACAATAATCCAGTAAGGAGGCAAGTATTGTCACAAATCACTGCAGGGGTTGATACCTTGAACATTGTTTCCCAGGAAACCAGGGTAAAGGGCTGGCCAGCAGCTTACATGTTTGTTTGTTTGTTTGTTTGTTTGTTTGTTTGTTTGTTTGTGTCTGTCTGTCTGTCTGTCTGTCTGTCTGTCTGTTTTGCATTCAACTGAATTTTTTTGCATATGTAACATGTTTACAGATTTGCCACAAATAAAGATTTTTTTAAATGCAAAAGACAGTTAGGTGGAGGGAGGTTTGCAGAGAGGGCAGAGGGGAGGGTGGTGGTTCTGAAGTTGTCATTGTTGTTTCCAAGGAAATGAGTTCACTTCCAGGTGTGCTGTGTGCCTTGGATGTGCATGAGCTGTTGAAAGTAGAAGGAGGGACAGGTCTAAGGGTGGGCGGAAGGACAAAAAACCAAAATAAGCAAGTGTGCACCATATGCTCCTTGAAACTTCAGGTTGGAAAACTGGTGTGATTCGTGTGCAAAATTTTGAGGGCAAAAGAGGATGAATCAAATGTAGATTTTCAGTTGTAGTATGAATGAACCCAGGATGATGTCACACAGGTACATTTGCACCCTTCTGTCCGAGGAAGAGACTTCCTTCATTTTCCCTGTGTGGCATCTCATGGGCCATATAAAAGCCACAAAATCCAGAAGAGCTTTGGGGTGAACAGGCTGTGGAATGGCACTGGGTGCCTTCCATCTTCCATCTGGCCAAGTAGGCAACTGTGACACAATCCAACCAACCCTCCAGACTCCACTGCTCCTATGGACAAAATAATCTTTGGGCTGCTCACGCTCAGTTTATTCGCTGGTGTAATCCTTCGCTTTCATTGCGACTGTGCCTCTTTAAGTGATCATTAAATGGCGCACTAAGTTTGCGGACACCGAAGCAAAAGCCTAAATAAAAGAGCAGCATGACTTCCAGCCTGGCCTTTTAAGACGCCCACTATCAAAGGGCTTTGGGGGCTTAACAGGGATTAGATATCAAGGCCCATCTGCCAGATTATTATGTAAGCAAACTCAACATGTGTGGCCCCCTAATCGTATGGGATGTCTCAGAGGGCCTTCTGAATGAGATATAGTCAGGCCGCACAACATTTTCTGGAGGTTTATACATACTTCCCTCAATAAGTAAAGCCTGGCGAATTCCCTTAGCTGAGGACAGGAGCGCTGTGACAGCAAGGAAGTACATGGAGCCACGGGCCTGAAGGCATACGTGCACTCTCGCCACCTACGGAACAGATTGCGTGGCAGGCTGAGGACTTAGGGGGTTGGGCCATCGCAGCTCTAGCACAGAGAAATCGGGGAGGATCATGATGGAATATAAAGAGCTAAGATGAAACATGAAATGGTAATTCACATTATATTGCAGTAATGTGCTTAAAAGGTTTAATGTCTCTGTAAATCCTCTGAAAGCTTTCGGAGCCAAGCAAAATAATGTCACCGGACTCTGCCACTTTGAGTGCACAAGCATCGGGTCCTTCCCGGCAACATCTCTGTGCTTGCGGTAAAGGACATCGGTGTCAGCCAAGGTGCTGCTGGATGCACTCTTCGTGACCGCCTGTTCAGGGCTTGCCAGAACAAAGGCAGGTGGCAGGAATGACTTCAGGCACAGCCGACAAGCTGTGGCTTTATTAAAATACTCCTAAGGAAGCAAGCAAGCACCTGCCCTAATACATCACCTGGGATCTTGAATGTTTCAGCGCCTGGCTACAGGCTATCCTTCAGCGCAGATAATTCCACTCCTTGAGCTTCATCATTTTCACAGAATCATACACTTGTTAAAATTGAAAGGAACCTGGAAGGTGTCCAGGGAAGGCCACCCCCTGCTGCCGCCCTTGCAGAAAGGGTAACTCTGACTAGATTAAGTCGTAGAATTCAGATTATGTTGTGTGTGTGTGTGTGTGTGTGTGTGTGTACACACATGCACATGCACACACAGATCAGAGCAAAACAATGAGTGACAAGCATCATGCCAGGTAGATCAATGAGTATATTTTGTGTGTGTGTATATACATATCTACTTTAGTGCAGAGCTGTGTAAGTACACTGTGCTTTTGGTGTTGATGGGAAGTAGCATCACAATTCTGATTTATACAAGTTGGAGAAATGTTACATTCTGCAACATGTATAAAGCATGCAATATTGCATATTATTTTACATCTTTATTCTGCAGTTTATTTCTTCTCACTCAGAGCAGCTATGTCTGGCACTAATAGCCTGCCCCCGCCGCCACCCCTTCACACCTGCCCTTTGACCTCTGGAAATGTCTTTCAGCGATCTTTTCCCTTCAAAGGTTTTAAACCAAGTACCGCCACACACTTTTCAAGCATAGCATCATGATCGCAGTGGCGAATAACTTGGTTTTGAACAAACATGATGCTTTTCGGATTTGCAATTGAGCAGAACTATGGCGTGCCCAGAGAGATGCTCTATGGCACTACCTAGGGAAACAGAACTTAAAACAGTGTAGCTAGCATAGGTGCAATCTCACACCAAAGGTTGTGGGTGCCCGCAACAAAGGGCTTCAACTTTGCCCATTGACTTGAGGGGGCCCAGCCCCACAAATATATTATTGTGGGTGCCAAAGCACCCACAGCCCCCTGGGTTGGCTCCAGTGGTAGCTAGTCTACTGATTTCACAGTTGTATGCCTCCTTCCAGCAACGCCTGCAGCCAATGGTGCCCAACATATTGCTTTGTTTTCCTTTAGACCACATATGGAAGGCCAAGAGGAGAGTCTTGTCATCTGGGCAGACCAGGACCTCCATATACACTGCTCAGGCTTGCGCCCCAGGGAGCTCACTTTGGTTCTGCTAATGCAGCGGTTTGACTTCATCCCTGGAAGTGCACTCCATTGTCTCTTGAGACAGACAGTTGCCAACAACAGGAACACATTTTATTTGCCTCATGAAAATAAGCCAGTGTGGTACGTTGATTGAGGTTGTCAAACTTGGACTGTGGAAAACGCAGGCTCAAAGCCCCACAAGTTCATTGGGTGACCTTGAATCAGTCACTCTCCCTCAACCTAGCCTGCCTCATGGGATTGTTCTGGGGCATAAAACAGGGTGGCAAGAACTTTGAACAATACCCTATGCTCTTTTGAAGAAAGGTGGAACAAAGATGTAATAACAAATATATCAAAACTCGCAGGCAACGCTTTATGCTTAAAGGTTAATTAGATGGCTGCTATCATATCAGCATAATAAACAGTGGCAATCAACCATACTTTCCCACTTTGTGTAATGATAGATCTGCAAACCAACTCCAGTTGCTAGGAATACTTATCATTTAATTAGGATTTTTAAAGGACAGCCCTCCTAAAAAGAGTCTTGGAATAAAATAAAATAAAATAAAATACTCCATTTTATTAACGTAAGATACAGAACAGCAAGTATGACCTACCAGCTCCTACCTTTAAAAAAGAGTGTGTATTGTTTCTAGCTCATGTGAATAGAAGTAACTCTAGAATATTATGTGGTAGGCACTTGCAATGCTGTAGGACCACCCAGAGAATTTTTAGGCAGGTCAGCCTGTACCAAAATTTGATTTCGAAATTTGTCAGCATTCAAGTGCTATGACATGAGTAATAATTGTGCCTTGACATGAAAAGGTTTTTCTGAGCCACATGAACGTGGGGGGGGGGGTAGAATTTGCAATTAGTGCAGTAGAGTCTCTACAGCATGCATGCTCCTTTTTAAGAGCATGCATTTAGCATTAAGAGCATGCATTTTAAGAGCATGCATTTAGCATTTAGAGCATGCTACAAATACATGCATTTCCCCTGCCAGACTTTGCCATTGATTTGTTTGGTTCCCTTTCCCCAACACAAGGCACCTCAAAAAGCAGGCCTGGAACCCCCACATTTGTCAGGGAAGCCTTTCCCATAGGAGGGTTAACCTTGTTCCAAATTAGAGGTGCAAAAATGCATTGTTTTCCATTATGCCCTGCATTCTTCCTAGGCAGCGCTGTTTCTGTTCCACTGCAGTTTCTTATCTGTCCCGCTGTCCACTGTTAGGAAATTATGTAAATTGCATGCATCACAAGATCATGTTATTGCATTTGTTGCAGTGCAAAGGAAATGTGATACGAATGCAGCAGGGGATGGAATGTTACATATCATTTACGGGCTGGAAGCAGCAACAGCAATAGGTACTGACTATTTTTGCTGGAATGATTTCCGTTCGTTCCAGACATGGAACTTAGCAAGTTCCACTTCCATTTCTGTTTTCTCTGACTTTCCTAGTTCTGCTACTAGTACCTGATCCCATGTTTGACTATAAGAGGAGCAATTTCCATACATTTTGGTACCAGTGGTCTCTGTCTACTTCTGATATGTATGGGAAACTGCCCTACTAGAGAAGTTAACCAATTAACTTAGACTAGCACAGGGACAAGCAAAGGAAGACGCCTTCATCCCAGTATGGTTCCCCTTCATCACATTCACAGCACAAGACAATGACCTATCCTCACCTCCACTCCACAGCATACAAACCAATATGGCTACCCTGATCCAACAACCCCACCCCACCCCTTACACATACAAACAAATCACACAGCAACTAACTGAACGCAACCAACCAAACTCCGGACCCTCCAACCCCTTGCAATGCCAATAAAGATAAATAAATACATACAGTAAATTAAGGACCTACCCAAGTGATGCTAACACACCTCCCCACACAAGCACTAAGCAAAAGAAAACCATGCATCACAAAAGTGTCATGGTGCTCTTGCTGCACTGTCGGAACCCTGGAGATCACGTGGCAAGGACTGATGGCATGAAAACAGTAGGTACCAGTGACATGGGAAGGGTAACCAAAACGACTGGTTAGAACATCATTCCTCCGAGGAAAAATTAAAGCACTGGGGGCATTTTAGCTTGGGGTAGGGGAGGGAGGAAGGGAGAGAATACCACTAAGCAAGAACATGAGAGAGGCTTGTAAAACAATGCTTGGAGTGGAGGAAATGTCTAGAGAGATGTTTTTCTATTTCATAAAAATAGAACTCTGGGTCATCCAGTAAAACTAACTGGCAGGAGATTCAGGATCAACAAAAGAAAACAACTTCATCCCATAATACACAACTAATGTTCAGAATTTGCTGCCACACTTTATAGGGATGGCTGCCGGCTAAGCAGTGCAACCCTATTCCAATCTACTCGACAGTTAACTCCTCTTGAGTTGAGTGTGGCTTAGTCCCAAATATGTGAGCACAGGACTGCAGACTCGATGGCTTTCCCTTCTCAAACCCATAAGAAAAAACAGAACAACATACCTGGTTACTTTCATCAGAAACAAAATTAACAGAGCTGTGCAATAATTTAAATTCCCTGCTATCGCATCGTATTTGCTAGAACTAGAGGGAGGGGGAAAATGGCCCGAGGGGAGAAACCCACACATTTAGCTAGTTCAGAAAATGCATTAACTCAGCATCAAATTGTCAAAATTTTCTGTTAGTCTATAAGTATTCCAAAATTACGCTAATAGATGTCAGTTTTGGGGGAGGGGGGAATCTCTATGGAATCACTTCTTCCTTCCCATGCCTGCTTATAAGTCATAATCATGCATTTTTTCCTTTTCCACTTAGAGTTGGCATAACAGTCATTTTCCATGCCCTGGCCTACAGAACATGTGTCATGATCAACCTAGATGACTTTAGAAGAGGAATTGACAAATTCCTAAAAGGCCATGTCTATCAACAGCTATTGGTCATGACAGTTATAGGAATCTCTGGGTTTAGAGAGAGGCTAGAGTATCCATTGACCATCCATTGTTAAGGAGCAACCATAGGACCTACCCTTTGACCACGGAGAAATAGGCCAATAGGGACCTTTAATCTGATCCAGGTTGTCTTTTCTTGCGCATTACAGTGCAAATCCATTAACAGATTTGCAAGGCTAGGAGGGGTGTTTTTGCTTTTTTAGGTTCCTTGAATATGTCTGTGTGTGACCAGAACAGCCACCGTGTTTCAACAAACACATAAACACGTATCTTAAATGAAATCATAATGAACGAGGAAACATTGTACGTATAAAGAAAAGCTGAAAGACAAAAAATATGATCCATAAAACATACATCATCAACAGCTATAACCCTAACTAATAATTGCAGCACATCCATCAAATTCAGAGGCAGGTAAAATAATAACCTCTAAAAACAGCAAGCCGTATATGTCCCTGCGTAGGAGCGTGGAGGGCTGCCTGCAAACTGGTAAGTTTGCAAAAATGTGCTTAGATTGCTCTCTCTTGGTGAAAAGGGAGTACTGATCGAGTTTCTCAGTGGTGGCATTCCAGTCCTTTGTTCCTTGCATATTTCATTCCACTGTCTGCTAACCCTATACACCATTTAAAAATTAATAGAGTAATGAAAGCTCAGACTCCAAAAGGTAAGCCTTGCTTCATCTAATTCTTTCCATTGCTAAGTTTTAAAAAGCTAGACTGCCATATATATGAATGACGTTAAGGAAGACAGCCAAACACACACACACACACAAATTGCCAGAAACACATACAAATTGGCAAAACACCCCAGACAAGCTGACGCCTCAACTCTCTTATAGATGCTATTGTAATGTTTCACCTCCATATTTCTCTCTTCACCCCGCAAAATCATAGGCACACTTTTTGAGGGTAGAAGGAAGGCAGCTGAGGATTTTGATGTGAGAGTGGCGTGAGAGAGCTTTGCTGCCGTAGAGGCAAGAAGAAACAAGGCAGTACAATCTGTAAACAATGATTTTGTAGAGACAGACACATCTGAGATGTGCCACTTAAACCAAACTGTTCCAAACGCCACACACTCGAAATTATAGGGTAATTCCCAGCACTAGAGCACTTCCTTCCAAACAAGACCCTCTCTTCTTCTTTTTTAGCACAGACAGAGGGCATTTCCAGACGACCTATCTATGGAGCATTCGTCTTGAATTGTTTGCAGGAAAGTTAGGTGGCATTGCATCAAAGCAAGTGTTATCTCACCCCGTTCAGGGCATTTTCCTCCAACTTTCCTTATCACAGAAAATCCAATCTTTTAGAGAATGTTGAGCAAGACCTCCCAATCTGCTGATGGGGGCAGATGGCCAATGCCTCTACTGAAACAGCTGCACAGGCGGCTCATACGCTACTAGTTCAGTGTTCAAGGCTTTTGTGTTGCTAAAGCCCTGAACAACCTGAGTCCAGAATACCTTAAGGACCACCTAAGCTCTTATATCCCAACTTGATCTCTGTAAGAGCGCTGCTAACTGTTCTCCATGTTACAGAGACCTGACTGTCCTCAAGTAGAAGTTGGGCATTTGGTGTCACTGGCCCCGTGCTATGGAAAATTCTTCCAGCAAATATTTGAACAGGCATCTTGGTTTTTGACTTTCAGGCATGTCTGGAAGACCATTTTATGCCAACAGGGCTAGGCAGTTGCTGAAAACTTTCTCAATTAACCAGTCATCTTAATGACTATTTTGTACTGTTTTTTAAATGACAGTTTATGTTTCGTTATATACATATTGCACACCGCCCTGATATCTTAGGAGATGGTGGTGTGGAAATCCTTTTGTGCATAAATAAAAACAGCTACAATTGCACAACCTGAACGCGCTGATACGTGATCGAATCCCACTCTGAAATGCAGACCATCTGGAAGCACCCTTACATGCTAACACCCCACTTTTCCCCAAACCTATCACTCCCCATAAATTCTCCATATGAAGCACCTGTCAGCTGTCGTCTTCCTGAGCTGCTTTGTCTGCTCTGTGCTAGACAGTTTGCATGTACTTTTGCTGCCCCTTCTCGGTAGTGGCACCCACCCTGTGGAACGCCCTCTCCTCAGATGTCAAGGAAATAAACAACTACAGTGGTACCTCGGGTTAAGTACTTAATTCGTTCCGGAGGTCCGTACTTAACCTGAAACTGTTCTTAACCTGAAGCACCACTTTAGCTAATGGGGCCTCCTGCTGCTGCCGCGCCGCCGGAGCACGATTTCTGTTCTCATCCTGAAGCCAAGTTCCTAACCTGAAGCACTATTTCTGGGTTAGCGGAGTCTGTAACGTGAAGCGTATGTAACCTGAAGCGTGTGTAACCTGAGGTGCCACTATATCTGACTTTTAGAAGACATCTGAAGGCAGCCCTGCTTAGGGAAGTTATTAATGTTTGATGTTTTATCGTGTTTTTAATATTCTGTTGGGAGCCGCCCAGAGTGGCTGGGGAAACCCAGCCGGATGGGCGGGGTATAAATTTATTTATTTATTTATTATTATTATTATTATTATTACAATTCCCCTTGTTCTTGCACTTGACCTCAGGCAGCTATTTCAGAACTGTGCTCCAGAGTGATTTCTCTTCACAGTGAGGCCTCATTCACCAAGGATAGCTTAGAAGTTGGGGTGACATGTCCTGTTTCTCCACATGAGGCAAACTCACAGTTATTGCTTGCCTTGAATCGTCCACCGAAAAAGCATCCAGTAGATAAGAGAAGACCAAGCATTTGCCTCAACTCTCCACATTGCACAGAGAGTCCAGTTGCCCCTATATACTACGGCTCGTTTTTTGTTTCTCTGGTGAATCACTGTCTCTCGCTGTGTGTTTTGGGGAGGTGTTAGAGAAGCCTTTTTTAAACAATGTTAGCTTGAATCGCAAGCCACTGTTTCAGAGCCCAGCTTCTGCCATTGAGGAAGGTCTATAGCTCAGCGGTAGAGAGTGCATGTTTTTGTTAAGTATAATGGTTTAACTGACACAGAAATGAAAAATGTGTATTTATTAATGAAGGTTTAAAATGGTGAAATGTGTATTGTTAACACTGGGGCTTTTGGAGTTTTTCTAAAGGACTCTGAGCTCTTGCAGAGTTAATGATAAACTAACTGATTTTCATTCTCCAGTAGCTAAAAAGTGAGGGCTCTAAATCTGGGATCATGTGAGATGTATTGGGCTACAATCTCCATTTTGAAAGGAGTTGGTTTTGAGTCTTTTTTTCCTTCTTGAAGATGCAAATGGAGTCATCTCTCTGAATGCCACGGGGAGAACAATGTATGTAAATGGCTCTCCTGGAGGGAGAGCAAACAGCCTGGAGGCTGGAAAGCAGGCTGGAGAGAGACCTTCGTACCTCAGAAGTCAAATGGAATCCGTTCCAGAAGTCCGTTCGACTTCCAAGACGTTCGGAAACCAAGGTGCAGCTTCCGATTGGCTGCAGGAAGTTCCTGCAGCCAATCGGAAGCCACACCAGACATTCGGGTTCCAAAAAACGTTCGCAAACAGCCACACTCCCAGGTTTGCGGCGTTTAGGAGCCAAAACGTTCAACTAGCAAAGTGATCAACTTCTGTGGTATGACTATAGGTCTGTTTGGATTATTTTATAAGATGCTGAGCCTGGGCTGGACAGCACAAGATATTGTATGGATATTTTCATTCTGTTTTAAAGAAAGTTCTGCCGGGGAAAGTTGGAATATTTCCTATAGGCCTGGACAATGCTTTGTTTCCAAAGGACTCAGTTCTTATGCTTCCGGTTGCTTCAAATCACACAATATTTATTATCTGCAACAGTTTTATAGGCAAATTTTTTTTAAAAAAAGTCTCAGCTTCCATCCTTGGCATACCCAGGCAGGGCTGGGAAGGCTCCCTGCCTGAAACCCTGGAAAGCTGCTGCCAATCTACAGAGATAATATGACGCTAGATGGACCAGTAGGCTAACCTAGTAGAAGACAGCTTCTGATGTTCCTTCCTGGGGTCTCTGATTGAAGGTGGTGATGCCAAGCAGAGCATTTCTCTTGTCGTACATTTAATAAGCAATACCTCCCTGATGAAGGGCTTTGTAGCCCCAAACGCATAGGGATCTTGGGTATTGCCATGCTTCAATAAATCGGTGGTGCATGTTTAATAGGCTTACCCCAGAGTCATTGCACGAACACTTGTTATGGCTCATTTTAAGTGGCTGTAGCTGAGATTATCCGCCACACCAATGTATGATTGTTCAGCTGCTTAGTATTCCAGAAGCACCTCGTGCCCCAGGACTCACTTGAAGATGTTATGCCTCAATGTGACGATCCCAGTGCTCGAAATTTTAAAATGAATTAATTATTACATATAAATTATGGAGGGGGGCTGGAGAGAGAGAGAGAGGGAGGGAGGGAGGGAGGGAGGGAGGGAGGGAGGGAGGGAGAGAGGGAGAGAGAGAGAGAGATTAATTGAGCCATATTTCAGTCAAATGATCTCACTGAAGCCATGAATGCTGACAGCATCGTGGGGTAATTTATAAACAGCGCCAGACCTCTGGGGCAGGAATACAGCCATTTTAATTAATTACTCCATGTATTTCTTTGTGACAGACTGTGAAAAGAAATCAAAACAATGGTGCATTTTGGGGACCAAAGGATGTTAGATATGCTGTAATAATAAGAACAGCTGGAGCTGCTTCGTTCAAGTGTCAGAATGAAAAGCGGGATGGGACGAGAGAGAGAGAGAGAGAGAGAGACGGACGACAAGTGACGTAAAAAGATTAAGATTGTAATGTTATTGACAGAGAAGGAGAAATATGTTCCTATCAGTAATACAGTGGGGAAATCACTTGAATGCCAAGCACAATCGATGAGATTATAATCTTCTCTATAAGTCATTGCAAAAGAAGTTTATATGAAACATTTTTTTAAACAAACAAACAAACAAACCACGCAATATGGAGTCGAACTTGCATTTATATTTAAAAATGCAAGAAGTAGCAAAGTGAAAACAAAATCAATAAATACGTCTAAGGAACTCCTAGAGTAATCCAAATATATAAACTAATCTGAGAAATTTGGTGCTCATTACAGTGGTACCTCAGGTTACATATGCTTCAGGTTACATACTCCGCTAACCCAGAAATAGTGCTTCAGGTTAAGAACTTTGCTTCAGGTTGAGAACAGAAATTGTGCTCCGGCACGGCGGCAGCAGGAGGCCCCATTAGCTAAAGTGGTGCTTCAGGTTAAGAACAGTTTCAGGTTAACTACGGACCTCCAGAACGAATTAAGTACTTAACCCAAGGTACCACTGTACTATCAATGTTTTGGCAGGGAACCAAACAAGAAAAAAAAGGGGGTTTTGTAAGCCTATGCAGGCTTCCAAACTTAAGGGTCTCCGCCCACCACCCAAATGGGTAACACATACTGAATGCCATGTGGCAAACTTGGCATGAACCTACGCAACTCTTTATATAAGTCAGTCTTTGTTGTGTGGATTTGCTTGGTTCCTACTTTGGTCATTCACATCAGCGCAGCTCTATGCAGCCAGCACATTCGTTGAGCTGTGCCGCACACTGGGTGAATCAACAGACCATTCAGATAAAATGCTTCTGCCAAGCCAAGCAGCCACATATTACCCAACAGAGGCTTCGTGAACCTCCTTGCTCTGCTGCTTGACTGAAACTGCAAAACGGCAGGCGGACAGGATTGTCAAAAGGCCCTGGTCAATATTTACTAGGCCGCCAAAACATAGGCTTCAGCTTGGTGGGCCATAGATTGTGCAGACTTGAGAGAAAAATAAGTTTTGATAACAAACCACAAGAAAAAGAAAAGGGATAACTGTGTTGGCCTATAAGGAGCGGAAACCCCTGAAATCCACCATTGGATAAGACTGTTTGTGGCTGGGCCCCATAAAGTTATTGCTGAAAGATGGGTTTTAGAGTGCTCTTTTCAGTAAAATACAACAAAATTCCTATTTAGAATTGTGACCCACTTACAGCTCATTCTTTCCAGCTGGATTCCCCCTCACCATGGCCAAGTAATCCCATGGGTTTCAATGAAATCATAGAATTATAGAGTTGGCAGGGACCACGGGGTTCCCAGCACATGCCCCAGAGGGGGGCAATTTGATTTTTAGTGGGGCAATTCGAGAATGAGTTATTAGCAGTTAATGGCCTTTTAGGTTTCCTCCACATGAATAGGAGTTCACTTTTTGAATAATAAGAATTATATATCGGGGGGCATCAGGATTTTAGAGATGCTTAGGTGGGGAACGGCCAATAAAAGGTTGGGAACCACTGATCCAGTCCAACCCCCTGCAGTGCAGGAATCTTTTGCTCAATGTGGGGCTACAGTGAGTGTTTCCAGCTACCTCACCCCTTGGCCTTGGATGTCTTGCAAGTGGCTGCAGGAGAGGGACCATGAGAAACATCATGTGAGGAAGTTTTCTAGGACCAAGGTTTAACCGCGAAGCTGCCTTGTTGTTTTTGCTCTTGGTTGCTGCATGTTGTTTAATTAATCTTGTTGTCTTTATAGTATTGAAATGCCGGGGGGGGTTGCTATTGTTTTGCTATGTTGTTATGAAATGTTTTTTGTAGTGTTTGTTATAAATGTACTCTTGTTTTTCTTTTAAGAGGCTTTGAGCATGAATTTTTTTTGTGTGGAAAAGCAGCATGCAAATAAAATAAATGAACGAATGAACACAAGGCTTCTATAATGTAGAACAAGCAGCCTCATAGAGCCTATGGAAGTTTGCTTCGTATGTGACAGGTGACAAAATGGGAGGAATGTCTTCTGTGAGGTGTGCAGAAAAGGGTTTCCTGGCATGCAAAATATTCTGCATGGTCTCCATACTCAATTGTGGAAGTATTAGGTGTGAGCACAGCCTGTGTTCCTTGTGCAAACAGTTGCAACATCAGAGGAAATGACCAGGGCTGCATTCAGACAGCTCTTTATGCCATTTTTCTGATGTTTCATTATCTGACAATTTCCACACGACTGTTAAAGTGGTACAGGAGTGTTTTGAATGTACGATGTGGATGCGAGGTTTGTCACTTTCATACATAGCTTTGGAATAGTCATTCCCTGGTGAAATTCAGGGAAGGAAGATCTTTTATAGAGCACCTGGTATTTAAGCACTATAGGATTATTACTATCTTCATCATCATCATCATTATTGTTCCCACTATTAATATGGAAAATATCTGTGTGAATAGTAGCTTGTCCAGGAAATAACACTGGATATGAAACCACTTTATTTATGGTGGGCAAAGGAGGGTGAGCATTAAATACATCCACAGCAAGGGAATTTTAGCACATCTTCAGTTCACCTTTAATCCCATTGCTGTACAGAAACAACAGCAAAGTGATTATGCCCTGGAGCCATTACATCAGATACCACCCCTGCGATATAATCCATAATCAGTATTGAACATTTGTGTCATCTGCACACTATAATGTATCCTGACATAATTGCTCTTCATTTGCTCTCCTTTCACCCTGTCAAGTCACTGTTTCCTATAAATCTTAAAAACCCCAGTGAAAGATTTGTCGGAGACCTCCACTAACAAGAAATTTTTTTTTTACTGCGTGGGAAAGAAAATAACCACAGTCTGCATTCTGTATCAACAGCAATTGTAAATGCAATAAGACTGGGGTTCCTTTTTCTTTTCTTTTCTTTTCATTTCATTTTTCATTTCTTTCTTTCTTTCTTTTTGCAGTTATACGTGAAAGCTGGCTAACCAATTTATGCATGCACATCTATTTTTATTCTTCTGTCCCTTCACTGGAAATGACACAATGTGCACCGTCAGGTATTATTTGAGATTTCAATATAAAAAAAGACATGATTCATAATTTAGGCTGCAATTCTACCCTCACTGTAATTAGGGAGACTTACTTTTGAGTAAACATGCATTGTTAGGGATTAGCTGAAATCCTATTGCAAATGCTGCTTTTCAGTTACGCATATACCAATTTCATTTTCTAAAAATATATTTGAAAAAAATCCATGCCTAAATCTAAATTCATCCCATTCTATCTATGCTCTCATCACTCTCTGCTTTCTCGTCTTCTGTAGGCTCCAGATGTTGTCAGACAAGCCTTTTCACTCAATGACGCACTGGCGCATGAGCCTGGTAGTCCATTGATTCGTTTTTGCATATGCAATTTTCACTCTGTGTTGCAATGAGCCAAGGGATTTGTAAGCAAGTTGTTGCCTTACATTCACTACTATTTACTATTACTAATAGTAGGAGAGCAGCCTGCTTAACTCATCATGATCACCTCCAAAACCCAGAGCAGTGGAAGCCAGGAAAGGCTTAGAATATTCAGGGAAAATGCATAATACACATATTGGCTGTTGAGGAAAGGAAATTGTGGATTTCAAGAAGGCTGCTAGAAGTTTCAGAAAAAAATACATGGATGGAACCACTGTACATCCCCCTTCAATTGCAACATGAATGAATTTTAGTGGCTGCCCTATTCATGGGTGTTTTATTGCTCAAACAGCCAAGCTGAATCTTTGCATTCACGAATACTCAGATCAGGGTTGACTGGGTTGAGATAGAGGCAACAGGGACTCTGAAGAGAGGGTCTGTTACAACTTCTCTCACACACACACTTTCTCTAGAGCAAACCCATTTGAGCCCCTAATGGACCACTGTAATGTGTAGGGTTGAATAAAGACATTCTTTTTTTAAAAAAGGAGCAAAACAGAATGATCTGAATAAGTTTTTGGGTCCCTAGATTCCACCTCTCAAAATCTAGACTGTGTAGTGTTAGATTGTTCTGTAACAGCTTGTACATTCTTTTCTTTCTTCTTCTTTTCTTAACTGTCCGACCTCTTCTAAAAGATGGCAAAGAAGGAAGTTTTCAAACTCAAGCTGGCAACCGTCCATCTTCATAAAATGTTTGCACAATTCCTTGGGGTGACTTTAATTACATCAGATTACCTTTCCTTTGATGGCTGAAAAACAATCCTAGATTGGCTAATTGACAAATTAAAAAGTAACACATTGCAGGGTCAGATGACATTCAAGTGGGAATTCCTAAAGCACTCAGATGTGAAATTGCTGAACTTCTGTTACTTAACGCAAAAAAACACCACAGAACAAAACCCAGGCTCCTTACTAAAGAACAACATTGTACCAAGAAGTAACAAACTTATTTCAAGGGATCAGGGGCTTTCATAAACCTGTCGGCCTAATATGCCTTAGATAAACAGGTGAAAAGCAGTTTTGAGCTAGATTTGCTCAAGCGAATCAATGATACAGGCACTTAGTGGTGTAGTCCATGCTCAGTCCCAGCTACAGGCTGAAGCTTTTCAGACTTGAGACCTACACATGGAACACTCATTTGCAAAACCACTCTGAGGGTTTTGTTCTGGGTTTTGTTTACAATCAAGTAGTGCATAAATTTTATGAAATAAATAAAATAGGTTTGTATATAGCGTGTGTGGGGAACCTCCAGATATTGGTGAATAATAATAATAATAATAATAATAATAATAATAATAATAATAATAATTTATTTATACCCCGCCCATCTGGCTGGGCTTCCACTCTGGGCAGCTTTCAACAGAATATTAAAATACAATAATCTATTAAACATTAAAAGCTTCCCTAAACAGGGCTGCCTTCAGATGTCTTCTAAAAGTCTGATAGTTGTTTTTCTCTTTGACATCTGGTGGGAGGGCATTCCACAGGGCAGGTGCCACTACCGAGAAGCCCCTCTGCCTGGTTCCCTGTAACTTGGCTTCTCGCAGCGAGGGAACCGCCAGAAGGCCCTCGGCGCTGGACCTCAGAGTCTGGGCAGAACGATGGGTGTGGAGAAGTTCCTTCAGGTATACTGAACCGAGGCTGTTCAGGGCTTTAAAGGTCAGCACCAACACTTTGAATTGTGCTCGGAAATGTACTGGGAGCCAGTGTAGGTCTTTCAAGACCGGTGTTATGTGGTCTCGGCAGCCGCTCCCAGTTACCAGTCTAGCTGCTGTATTCTGGATTAGTTGTAGTTTCCGGGTCACCTTCAAAGGTAGCCCCACATAGAGTGCATTGCAGTAGTCCAAGCAAGAGATAACTAGAACATGCACCACTCTGGCGAGACAGTCTGTGGGCAGGTAAGGGCTCAGCCTGCGTACCAGATGGAACTGATAAACAGCTGCCCTGGACACAGAAATGACCTGCACCTCCATGGACAGCTGTGAGTCCAGAATGACTCCCAGGCTGCGCACCTGGTCCTTCAGGGGCACAGTTACCCCATTCAGGACCAGGGAGTCCTCCACACCTGCCTGCCTCCTGTCCCCCAAAAAAAGTAATTCTGTATTCTCATGATTCAACCTCAATCTGTTAGCTGCCATCCATCCTCCATCTGAACTACAACTCCCAGCAGAACAGCATGCACAACTAATGGCCAGTGGAGACGGGAGTTGTGGTTCGGCAACAGTTGGAGGGCCAAAGGTTCCCCATACCTGATAGACAGGATTTCGTCTGGTGATAGGGATATCCATGGTGAAACTTCCTCCTGCATGCATATGTCCCTAGCTGGACGGGGTCAGCAAAAGAATAAGCCTCCTGCAAATGGAAGCCGTGCCTCATGAACCTTTAAGAATTCTTTAAATTGTGCAAACAGAGTGATCTGGTAGGATACTATATGCTGCAAAAAAACCCCAACCTTTTGAAAATGTCCATAACATTTTGGTCTTCACCTATAAAGCCTTAAGCGGATCAGGACCGCAATGCCTCAAGGACTGCCTCTCTCCCTCTGAACCTACCCAGACTCTGCAATCACCATCTGAGGCCCTTCTTTGTGTGCCTCCTCCACAAGAGAGTTTGGAGGGGTCTTTTCTGCAGTGGCTCCCCATTTGTGGCATGCTCTCCTCAGGGAGGTTAAGCTGGCACCTTTAGGTTCCTCATTAACTAGGCCTTTGGCTGATTGACACCCAGTGCCCTTTTAAAATGTCGTTGCGGAAGCGGGGATTATTGGGTTGTTTTTGTTTTCTTTCTTTTTTTATATCATGATTTTATGTTATGAACCTGCCTGAGACACTTGTGGGCAGTATTCAAATTCAATTAACAACAACAACATAGATGCACTTATTCAGGACAACATATACTGTAGGTCATTCCCACCCTCTTTCCATAGGCACATAGGAACCTGCTTTATACCACGTGGGATTATTTCTCCATGTAACCTAGTATTATTTACTCTGACTGGCAGCAGTTCCCCAGTTTCAGTCAGAGGCCTTTCACTCACCTCTTGCCAGGCACATGCTATCCTTAGGAGTGCAAGGGCTCACCTCTGATGCCTATTCTGCTCTCCCTTTTGAAAGCAATTCATAGAATCATAGAATCATAGAGTTGGAAGAGACCACAAGGGCCATCGAGTCCAACCCCCTGCCAAGCAGGAAACACCATCAGAGCACTCCTGACATATGGTTGTCAAGCCTCTGCTTAAAGACCTCCAAAGAAGGAGACTCCACCACACTCCTTGGCAGCAAATTCCACTGTCGAACAGCTCTTACTGTCAGGATTGGGCCTCAGGGCGGCCATTTTAATTTCTCACAATGCCCCAGATCATGAAATGTGGCAGCTCCTGCCAGCAGGAAAACCCACCAGATAAAAGGGGGACCTTCCAGAAGACAGTTTGCCAACCTGAAGCTGGCACTGCCTCATACCTGGTCTTCCTAACTGGATTGTCTAGATACTGAACCTGTTGGCAGTTTTCATAATGCTGTATACATTTTCTTTTCTTTTTTTATTTTGCAAAGCAGTGTTCCCTAGTGTAACACATTTTTGTATGCTATTTTCACTTGTGTATATGCATACATGCCCAAATATACACATTCTTTTGTACACATTACTTGACTGGAAAACTGCACTGCAAAATTCAGAGCAGAGCACATTTCGCAAGATAGATGGTCTTCATTCACACACTGATTCAAAAAGTGTGAATTGGGTAGTTTCTCCTTAAAAGGCAAACAAAACTGAATTTCTCCCCCACCCCTAGTAGGAGCAGGGCTAAGAAGCAGTAAATATTTTGTTCTTTATAAATCCCTAAACTTCACAAAGTGCAGAAGCTGAAACAGAAGTACTCAACTATGCAGTTTAAGGTTTTAATTAAATGTAGATATTAATATTCAGCCTTTGTGCTACTTTGATTTTTTTGTTCTCTATCTGATATGAAGACAACTCCACTGCTGTTGACCTTGAGACTTCGATCTTGAGCACACTTCTACGGAAGTTAAGTTCCACTGGAATCAGTGGAGCTTACTTTCAAGTTAATGTGTTTATGATTGGAGTGTTCCTCATTTCTGGTCTTGATAAGAGATGCTGTTTACTGGCAATTAAAGCAGGAAGATTTTTTCCCCTTCTTATCTGACTGCTTTAACAACAACAGAAATCTGAGCTCAGATTGTAGAAACAAAAACAGAAAATTGGCTGAGCTTCCTGAGTATTTGATGTTTTTAATTGCAGTTCCTAGCTGTAAAGACAGAACTCCTCGAATGGATTGTTAAGCAGAGGTATCCTATACCCATTGTAACAGTGAATCAGGAATAGTCCAGCTTTTGTATACATCTGATTGTTTCCTTCCTGCTCCCCACCCCTTCTGTAAAATTACAAATAGTTTTGTCACTAGGCTTGCCAGGAATGGGTGGCTCAAATAGGGCTGCACAATACCCCCCCCCTCTGAACTGAGAGAAAGCTAGCAGACATTGATTTGTTGTTGTTAAGTTGTTTAGTCGTGTCTGAGTCTTCGTGACCCCATGGACCAGAGCACACCAGGCACTCCTGTCTTCCACTGCCTCCTGCAGTTTGGTCAGACTCACGTTTGTAGCTTTGAGAACACTGTCCAACCATCTCGTCCTCTGTCGTCCCCTTCTCCTTGTGCCCTCCATCTTTCCCAACATCAGGGTCTTTTCTGGGGAGTCTTCTCTTCTCATGAGGTGGCCAAAGTATTGGAGCCTCAGCTTCACGATCTGTCCTTCCAGTGAGCACTCAGGGCTGATTTCCTTAAGCATGGATACATTTGATCTTCTTGCAAACATTGATAGACACCTGTCATTTATTCATCTCTTTCCTTTTTAAGGTCAACTAAGCCATCACACATATGGGGCCCCATTGAGGTGCTATATAATCCCTCAAACAATAAGGGAAAGTCTTGATTGGTATGCTAGCCCTCTGCCCCCAGCTTTCCGTTGCCTTCACTGTTGCTTTCCATGAGTCAGATGGATAACTTCTGAAGCATGAAGTCTTTTCTATTTGTGTAGATTCTCCACATGATTTAGAAACCTTTATTTTCTAAAGCATGCAGGGAGCCTAAATGAGTACAGCAGCTACTCCATTGTAGACATTTGCCTCAAACTCATGGAAGGCATGGAAGTGAGAGCGGGACCATAAAGAAGGCTAATCACCAAAGAATTGATGCTTTTGAATTATGGTGCTGGAGGAGACTCTTGAGAGTCCCATGGACTGCAAGAAGATCAAACCTATCCATTCTTAAGGAAATCAGCCCTGAGTGCTCACTGGAAGGACAGATCCTGAACCTGAGGCTCCAATACTTTGGCCACCTCATGAGAAGACTCCCTGGAAAAGACCCTGATGTTGGGAAAGATGGAGGGCACAAGGAGAAGGGGATGACAGAGGACGAGATGGTTGGATAGTGTTCTCGAAGCTACCAGCATGAGTTTGACCAAACTGCGGGAGGCAGTGGAAGACAGGAGTGCCTGGCGTGCTCTGGTCCATGGGGTCACAAAGAGTCGGACACGACTAAACAACTAAACAACAACAACATGGAAAGCACTACTGACGGAAGCCGGTATGCATGGGTTTGTATCCCATCTCTCCATCAGGCGGTTCTAATCTCTCAGGGGATCAGAACTGTGGGAAATTGTAGTCAAGCATAAATATGCATGGATGCTAGTTTGTGCACGAAAGGGGTCAAGACCAGAGAGAGGTATGTTCCTAGACTCAGCTAGGTCACATCCCCTTGTTTCCACTGCGTAAGGAAGGGAAGCCTTCTTTTCCTATTCCTTCTCCGCACCATGTAACTGACCAAGGAAGACATGCCTAAGCAAGCTCCAAGCTTGGAGCACGTGTTTGAAGCTATCTTTCTGTATTTCCTACCCAAGTGTTCTGCCTGTGTTCTCCTTGCTGCTGCTTGGATAAAGACATGAATCTGACCTTTGCAACACTTTGTAAGTAAAGTGTTTTTAAACTTACTTAACAGTGTGTGGTCTGTTCATTGCAAGAGAGGTAGAAAGAGAGCTGCGCAGTTTGCAAGCAGACTAAAAGAATCTAACAACCTATATTCCTAACGCTATACCGTTGCTTGCCTTTTGTGAGTTTAAACTCTGCTACTGAGGGCTCTCTCCTGCTGAAGAGTGAGTTTAGCACTGTGTTTTGAATCCAGGCACCCAGCCAATTCTTTTGTTATTTACCCCATACATGTGGGCCACAGGGATTTGATTTTCCTCCCAAAAGAACACACAAAGGGAAGTAGTATGGCAGCAGCTTCCATAAGTTAGTTATGTATTGACTGAAGGAGTAGTTCTTTGCCTGTCCTAAACCTGCTGCCAATCAATTTCATTGAGTAACCCCAAATTCTAGTATTATGGGGGATAGTGACAAAAATTATCTATCCTCTCTTTCTCCTAACCACACAGAATATTATAAACTACTATCAAATTTGTCCCTGCTCCTCCAAACGTCTCCCCCCACTAAACTCCTCCACGTGCAGCTGCTGGGTGACCTTGGGCTAGTCACACTTCTCTGAAGTCTCTCAGTCACCTCACAGAGTGTTTGTTGTGGGGGAAGAAGGGAAAGGAGAATGTTAGCCGCTTTGAGACTCCTTCGGGTAGTGATAAAGCAGGATATCAAATCCAAACTCCCTCTCTCTCTCTCTCTCTCTCTCTCTCTCTCTCTCTCTGTCGTAGTGTCCCACAACTCCTCAGCTTTTGCAGATAGGAAAGGTATTCTACATCATTTTTGATGCACCTACTTGTACATTCTCCTCCTCTACAACAATATGTTTTGGGGCATGTGGTGACAAGAGTCATACACAGTATTGCGAACATATCTGCACCATAGATACATGAAGTGGGATTACAGTGCCGGTGATCTTTTTCAAATACATACACACACATTAAATACATGGGATTTGGCACACAATTATATCTATCTTATTTCCACATTTCTCCTCTACACAGAATGTCACAATCCTAACACTTTAGAAAGAACATCTTTCAACAAGTACATTTTGCCCGCTGAGCAATGGAATTCACGCAAAACTTAATCATCTGAAGAGTTCAAAAGGCCTAGATGAGTTCCAAAAGGTCCTTCATTTTCAGGACATTTCAAGTTTCTTAAAAGAATGATGTCAACAGTATGGTGCCTTCAGACAACCGTAAAGGTCATTGAACAATGAGAAAATACTGTTAATCAAAATCTGCCTTTTAGCATCCAGAGAATGTTTAATAAAAGAGGTGAGCAGAAAAAAGAAACTTTGTATTGGGGAACATCTAGTTTTAGGAACTAAGAGCCCCAAAGCTTCCAGCATATAAATGAGAGAGTTGTGCTGTCAGCGTAACTTCGCAGCCTACTATCACTTGTTAAACAGCTTTGATTATCAGTCTTACAGCAAAGGAGCTCCCTCCCTCTCTCCCTAGTCCATTTTCAAAGCATCTCACATTTTAAATGGCCTTAAACCACCCACCCCATTCCATGTCATGTTTTGCCCCTTTTTAACCACTGTGAGCTTTAGTGAGCCACTGTGAGAACAGGATGCCGGATCAAAAGGACCTTTGGCTTGATCCAGCAACTCTGCTCTTCTGATCTTAAGGACCACTCACCACGAGCCAGAGGGAAGTGGCAGGTAGCAGTCTGGTGCAGCGATAGTGGTGGGGCAGTCTTTCAAGGGGAGCACGTCACTGGCTCCTTCGCCAGACACGCTGGCTGCTGGAGCTCGCCCACAGTTGCAGCCAAATGTGCATGAGCTAGTGGCTCGGTTTGGGAGCAAACCAAAGGGGAAACTTCTTCCCTCTGGTCTGCTCCTTGACTATAATAGCCAGCAGCGCCCAGAACAGTAGGCAGCAGATAAGGAATTGGGTTGGATCCTTAGTCTAGGCGGATTGGTGGGGTGTTGGGAGCCCCATCCCACCCCACCCCACTCAACGGGTGTCCTGTTAAAGGGATTCAGGGGGAGGTGCTACTTTCCAGACACGCAGATGGGGGCTGATGGTGGTCTTGGATGAGTCGCCCAAATATGATGTATGTCATAGAATGATCCTTAACCCTTGTTGTTAACACTGTCAAATAATCAACCAGCAGATGGGTTAGTTAATTAATTTAACAACAACAACAATAATAATTTTATTATTTATACCCCACCCATCTTGCTGGGTTTCCTCAGCCACTCTGAGTGGCTTCCAGCACATATAAAAGCATCAAATATTAAGAACTTCCCAATACAGGGCTACCTTCAGATATCTTCTAAAAGTTGCGTAGTTCTTTATCTCCTTGAGATTTAGTGGGATGGTGTTCCACAGGGTTTGCCACACACCCAATGTCTGTGCCAAAATATGCTGACATCGGTAATCAACAAAGCTGTGGCCTGTTTCAATCCCCAAAAAAGTTTGTCCTGTGTTTATTGCAACTTTACCATGCCTCGGCCCCGCCACTCACGGCATCACTGCGCCTGGACCTGCAATATCCAATCCACCCTTTCTCACAACGTTGCAACCTTTCTACCCACTGTTGATGCAAAAGCACATGTCACGGATGGTCCCCTGTGAAGGATGCTGCTGTATTTAAATTCCCTGGAGCACCATCTGGCTTTGCAATCAACGTTAGCACATTTACGAGTTACAGATCAAACCATTATGATGCCAGATGTCCACAACATCAGTTGGCCAAGGGGAGGGCCTTTGGACAACTGCTTTTGTTTCATCTCCTGCTTCAAACGCCAGCCTTTATTGGGCGGCTATAATAAAGGGGAGAAGGAACGGGATTGCACCTTGGGCCTCGTCAGAACACCAGATGGGATCACTGTTACTCTCCTCAGAGCTCACGAGCTGCATATTCTCTGCACCCAGTGCACATGTGAAATGCATTTCCTCCCAGCCTTTTCTGTGACCCTTTTAAAGCCATCTTACCCTAAACATTACCAATCTCTCGGCCTTCGCATTATTACGAGTCAGTAGAGCCTAACTAAATTTCTGCTGGCGATCCATCATGACAGCTTTCAGCGCAACCTGCTAGCTTTAGACTGAAGCCTTAAACCCATTCACACCTTCCGCACAAATGGGGTCCTTTTCAACAGCTTAGCTACCTATAGCTTTCACAGCCTCACCAAAGCTGTTCAGAGAGTGACATCACACGGTGACAGCTTAACAGGTGATTGTGCTGCTGCCAGGTTTAGGAGGCAGACAGACATTTATCCCCTTAAGAGCAGGCTTTGGTAGACAACGCCTCGTAGGGTGGCAGGGATTTCTAAAACTATTTCCACCACAGATTTGTCCACAAAGGCGCTGGATCATGAGAGTCAGGGTTGACAGCACTGAGCTGGAGAGACCAGTGGTCACAGCAACACCATAATTTTAAATAATTTTACACCATGTATGGCTTCCCTCTAATAACTACAGGTTGTATAGTTTGTTAAGGGTGCTGAGAGTTGTTTTGTTGTTGTTGTTTAGTCGTTTAGTCGTGTCCGACTCTTTGTGACCCCCTGGACCAGAGCACGCCAGGCACCCCTGTCTTCCACTGCCTCCCGCAGTTTAGTCAAACTCATGCTGGTAGCTTCGAGAACACTGTCCAACCATCTCGTCCTCTGTCGTCCCCTTCTCCTTGTGCCCTCCATCTTTCCCAACATCAGGGTGGAGACCCCTATTTCCTTCCTGGAGCTACAATTCTCACAGTGGTTTAATAGTCAACATTTCTTCACAGGGTACTCTGAAAATAGTAGCTCTGTGAGAGGAATGGGGGGGGGCTCCTAACAACTCTCAGAACCCTTAACAAACTACAGCTCCCAGAATTCTTTGGGGGGGAGCCATGCCTGTTTAAAGTGGTATCACAATGCTTTAAATGTATGGTGTGAGTGTGGTCTCTGCGTAAGGCAATTTTCTGTGTTCCTTTGTCTTAAGAGCCCAAACTTATTTCCTGACCTTAGCATGCATTGCACAAGCAAGCTAAATTATGTTTCTTGCAATGGTTGTGTACCACTGAAAGATAGTCTTGGATGGAACAAAGGGTATGATTCTACTGTGTAGTGAATCACACCACGATTCAATTGAAAGGGGGGGGAGAGGCCACTTTTCCCCTCAGAATAATCTCAGTGGCAGCAATTCAGGAGTGGAGGATCTGCAGCCTTCCAGATGTTGCTGGAATTCAGCTCCCTGACTATTGGCCATAGTGCTAGGGGTTGATGGAAACTGGAGCCCAACAACATGTGGACGGCCACAAGTTCACCATCACAGCAGTTAAGTCAGCTGCGTAGGTTTTCTAGACCATCCCTCTTCCTTCCCAACAAATCTCTGCAAACAGCAGCCCAGACTACATCTTGACAGGAAGAGAAACATTTGTCTCTGGTCCGTCTTCCCAGAGTGACATCTGTAACAAAGCACTGCTTCCAGGTGGATTTGGAAGTGGATCTGCTTGGCTTCAGCTGCCTCATGCTAACTTCCAGAGTGATGTCCCGAGAGAGGAATGCCATATCAATGTTCAACCCAGTGCCAAACTTGGGTTGTCAGAGTTTCTGGTTAACTCTGTGGTGAGTGAAAACAAGCATGCACACAGAAAACAAACCCTGATGTGTTCCAAAGCGATACCATGGCTCTTTTGAGTTAAAAAAATAAATAAACAGAAACACAGCAGATGGATGCCTGGTGCAGCGAAGGCCTTTATCGCAAACTAAAAGCAGCCAAATCAAGAAGACTCAACAATTCTTAGGCAATGTTCTCAGACAACAAGCTAATTCTTGCTTTTCTCCAGGAGGAGTGATCCAATATATTTTCCAGACAAAGGCAAAGGACAATATGCCACCCTCCCTTCCATGTACAGATGCCCACCTGACCGGCAGCTTCTGCACTGGTGTCAAGACACCATCCTCCGTCATGCATGAGGGGAGAATACTAGCTTAGGGGGTGCAAGACAGGCTGCAAGACACACGCAGCTCTGTGCTACCAACACCTCACCATTGCTCTCTGCAGCCAGCAACTGTCACCTGAGATTGCTGCCTCACTTTGTCTCCTGTTAGAACCGATCCTGTTCTCCAGTAGTTTGGGCCTGGTACATCTCATGCTGGCAGGAGATATTTTGGCTGCCACCAATAACAGTTTCTTATCTAATCTCCCATCTCCCTGACAATTTCTAAGCATACTCACCGTATTATATGATGCCATCACACTACACTTTCCCCCTAACACCTCACACACAGGGGTGCCATACGTCCGGAATTTCCCAGACATAGCCAGCAATCGGGTGCCGGAAACAGTGTCCAGGCAGAAATCGCTGGAACATCTGGGAAAATCTGGATGTATGGCAACCCATGTTGGCAGTGTCATTTTTGCCAATTTCCCTTAAAAATAGCTCCAAAACTTCAGTTGCTCAGTCTTTGAAATATGGCAACCCTACTCAGTCATCAAAGAAGTAAAGTGAGGGTAGGAAGCTAGTGGTGAATATCCTAAACTTTACAGAATGAAAGGAAACACTAAGCTAATTTGCCATAATATCCAGTTCTAGCCTAAAGCCTAATGGGAATTACCATATTTTTCCATGTATAAGACAAGGTTTTTTTCCTAAAAAAAATAATGTCAAAAATTAGGGATACTTCAGTGTCAGGGAGTTATCCCATTGGGAATGGTTGATGGCTCACCCCATTGGGCAGCTGCACACAGAACTGAAGCTTCCTGATTCTAACTTTGGTGGTAACCAAGAGACACCAGTGACTTTATAATTGTCTGCGTGACTCAGGCTTTAGACCATGGGCAAAGCAAGCCGACCTTAAATCTACAATTACGTTGTGTTTTTGGATGGCTTATTCACTATGCAATTGCATGATAGGATATAAACGTATTTCCAGCTGATACTTGGCATGTGCCAAATTAAAGCTCTTAACTCTTAAATAACAGAAATGCTGATAGCACAACACAATCTTTGGCTTAAATTAATACTTCAGGGTGTTGACATTATGCAGACTGCAAAATGAAAAATAAGCAAGTGGCCTTTTGAAACAGACCCCATTGTAGCCAACGCATTCAGAAACCCATCCAATTATATTGGCTTTATAATAGCATTCAGAACTGTCCCCATAATGCTGTTTCAGGGCCTTATGAGAAGATGAGCATTACTATGAAATATATCACATCTGTCTGAATGTTTAATTGGAAGGCAAACGTTTTCGCCACCAAGAGCAATGGCAAGGGTTTGTATAACATAAGGCTGCTTGGGGAGTGGGGGCAGATTTCCTTCCTGTAACTGTATTTCACTACTTTGTGTGTAATTGAATAATTGAAATAAGCCCTCTCTTTCAATCTATCATATGCAAGAGCCTGTCAGAACTGTGTTAATTACATAGGAGGCTGACATTTCAAGCGCATTCTGAATATTCGTATTCCAACACCAGAAGGGATGCCCAAGGGAATTAAAAAACAAATTGCTATCAACTGTATGTTCAAATCCAGACTATGCAATAGGTTATTTCTTGCAGAGAATACCAGGGGTGGCCAGCATGGCACCATTCAGCTGTTGTTGGACTCTCAACTCCCATCAGCTCCAGCTAGCCAGGCCAATGGAGTCCTATTTAGAATCCATGTGGGTTGTTGTTGTCGGCATCTATCTTTGAGAGACAATGGAGTGCACCTCCGGGGGTGAAGTCAAACTGCTGCGTTACCAGCACCGAAGTGACTTCCACAGGGCACAAGCCTGGCCAGTGTGTATGGAGGTCCTGGGCTGCCCAGACAAAGAGACCTCACTCCCCTTGGCCCTGCTGTTGTGGTCCAAAGGAAAGCAGAGCAATACATTTGGCACCAGCTTGGCTGCTGGAGTTGCAAGAAGGAGGCATACAAGACGCCATCCAAGCATCTTATGAACTCCATTCTGGATTTGTGTAGGGTTTACTCCCTAGCCTTTTCTTCTCCCAAAGATATCCCACAAGGCATCCAGAAGCTCAGGATCAGAGTTGCCCTTCTCCAAGATGGGCTACCTTCCCAGGTTGGTGACCCCCATCTGTTCCTCATTCCCTCTACAGCACATGCAGAAACTGCCTTCTTGACCGTTGGACCCACTTTTGGTCTCGTCCACTCAATCCGCAGGTGCCTCTCCTTGCATTCAGGGGAAGTCCCTAACTCACAGAGGGTTGGAAAGCTATCCTCACCAGGTTTGGCCGCCCAATGGAAGCTGTTACTGGGGTGTGGCTGCTGTCACATGCTGACAGCTTCTAGGAACCACAGGTAAGAGCTGAGTACAGCATGGAGACCAAAGGTGGACAAACTACCCCAGAAGGAGCATGACATGTCCCCAGTTTGCCACAGGGAGGGTGTTCTAACGTTTGCTTGCCAAGAAGAAAATGAAATTATATTCAGATCTCTTTCCAACATTACCTCAGAGGTATGGAAGCCACTACAACCACTTCCCCATTCCACACTTCTCCTATATGTCAAAAGTCCCACACCATATATTAAGAGGTTAGTTTCTTTCCACGCCAATATTGCCAATTGTGAGTAGCAGCCATTATAAAGACTCTTATATGACCTCAGATTTCTGATATTGCTGGACTGGTAAATGGGGGAGGAGGTGTACAGCTCAGTGTAAGAAGAAATTCCAGCCCATCAGATAAAATAAAACATTTTGGGGGCAAAATGACCACAAACCTAGAGGCATTCATTTTAAGATACACACTGATTTCACTCCAAAAATGGTCTTCTTAGTTGAGAAGCAATTTCAAACTTATGGGACTGTGTTTACTCTCTCTTATCTATATAGCTTGGAATGCCTTCAGGGAGTCAGTTGACCAGGCCTTGAAGATTATCTGGTCAGGTTTACCCAAGCCTTCCAAGTTGTTTATTTCTTAGTGAATAACTGGTGGTTAGCTTTCATCCTCTCTTCAAAGAACTGTTTTTTACTCCTTCCCCCTACCCTCTGTCAGCTTCTTTTCCAACCTAAAACACCCTTCTCCAATCTTCCCTCTTCAATCCTTTCAATTCTTTTAAAAGAGCATCTTAGACTAAGAATCTCAAATCATAATGGGCATTCAGACCACTGCAATATACTATCAAAGTCCAGTGCTTTTTTTCTGGGGATACGCAGGGGTACGCATACCCCTAAACATTTTGTGAATCTAAGTTTGGACTCATTGAGGAGCAGTATTTCAATACAGTGGTACCTCAGGTTAAGTACTTAATTCATTCCGGAGGTCCGTACTTAGCCTGAAACTGTTCTTAACCTGAAGCACCACTTTAGCTAATGGGGCCTCCTGCTGCTGCCACACCGCCGGAGCACGATTTCTGTTCTCATCCTGAAGCAAAGTTCTTAACCTGAAGCACTATTTCTGGGTTAGCGGAGTCTGTAACCTGAAGCGTATGTAACCTGAAGCGTATGTAACGTGAGGTACCACTGTAATGTATTTTCTATGGGCAAGAAATAAAAAAGGGTATCACACAATATTAAAATGGAATAACAAAGCCAATAGCACAAGAACATACCCATGGGGGAGGGAGATAAAACCAGTTGGGCAGCACAAATACACAATATGCTACACATCAGGCATTGTAAGTGCAGATTTCAGTGTCACAAATTTCTTTAGAGGGCCTTGGCTGTAGATGGTATTGCTCAATAGCATGTACCGTTGCCACATTAAGGTCTTCTGCATAGGGACATAGTGTCTGGCACCAACTCTGTATATATTTAGATGGCACGTAAAGCCGTACTTTTTTTACTCAAGCTTTTGGGAACGCTGAATGATGATTTATCCTTCTGTTTTGTAATTTTATACTGTCTATGGTTTCAGTGATTTAAATTGTTTTTCCATTATTATGAAATACGATATTGTTTTTCCCGTTTTTTAATCCACCCTGGGACCTTTTAGTGAAGGGTGAGTAATAAATATATGTAATTAATAAATGAAACAGCATGCTTAGTTCCATAAACAGATATACCAAGCAGGCGGCGGCAACAAGGCCCTGGTACCGCAGCAAAACCAATTCTATCCAACCAGCTAGAGAGAACACCCAAAAAACATTTCGGGAGCTTTGCACGGATCTAACACTGTCCTGGGCCCATGCAGGAGGCAGAACGTCCAGATTAATAACTAGGGAGTATAGGTAACTATGGTGTGGTGTGGGAAAGGGCATGATATAAACCGACACAATTGCTGTGAATAAAAAACATTTCTAAACAGCTTCACAAAGCAAAGCTGATTGTAAAAGACAGTAACTGGTCACTGTGCCAGCCACAAAAGGCACCCAGCCCAATTCTTCTTCCCCTGATTGCAGCAATAAGCGATCTCTTACAAATCTAGTTGTTCCGGGCACTTTAGTTTGCCATGAATGAGAAATGTAGCTGTTCCCCATCCTCTTTATCGTGGGAACCCTTGCTTTTTGCCTGCAGTGAAATTCCACCTCTCTGCAAAGGATCAGCACAAAAGTGAGCCTAGTGTGTGTGTGTGTTCTAAAGTGGGCTTGAAGCTGTTTCGGAGACCTTGGGGAATGTTTTCCAAAGGCACAAACAATACTTGAACGGCTCATCCTCTTGGCCATTTGCACTACCCATGGATTTTAGACTCCTTGGTTCTGGCATTACTTCTGTTCCCCATAAAACAAAGACATGTCAGTCAAACTTTTTAAGTTGTGAAGTGCCAATTCAAGCAGGAATAACATCTTACCAACAGGACAAATGCCAATATTTTTCTTGACAAGTAATAAATTGGCACTGCTTGTCGAAAGTCGGAAAATAAGCTTGAGCTAGCAGTGTAACGGTACCAAATAGATCGTTTAAAAACCCCACTGAGGAATGCTGCAGTGACAGAATGATTGTCTATCATCTAAATTGGCTGTGTTCACACATCATACGGAAACATGGTTTTTATCTTCCTTTTTCATTATCGTTACAAGGATGATGCATAGCGAGCCACAGGCTCACACACTCCCTGCCCCCTCCCAGTGCAGATACAAGGAGATTGGAAGCTTCCACTTCTGTTTTGCTCAACCACAGTTTGATGTACCTTCTGAACCCTAAACTATGGTTTATTGTAACTAGGGCTTTTTATCAGCCAGAGCACCTCTCAGGTGGGCGCCATTGCCATTCTAAGAGAGCAAGGGAGAAGTTCATGGTGAGCTTGGGCACCTCTTTTTTTCTAGAAAAATAGCGTGGGTTGTAACTATGCGAGCTTGTATCTCTGGAATTTATCTTTAATTTTTTAGAAAGTTGCAATGGCCACTGATGGAAAACAAGGGATTGCACAACTATGGTTAGTGAAAACAGGCTAGTTTCATAAACCACAGCTGTGTCCTTGATAACAAAGTCCAAGGACTAACATCTTTGTAGCAAAAAAAATGTAGATTTTTCTCAGTTTGGAATCATTGATGCTCATCCTCAGCATGCTGATATTAATATAGATTGATTCTAGATCCTGCTTAACACAAGCACGGGTGCAGTTACTTGAAATGTATTTGAACTCCCTCTTAGTTAGGTTATCACTTTTCCTCTCTGTACATGCCTCAGGTGAATGAAGGAAGTGGAGATAGTGATCTTGGTATATTTCCACCCACAACACCATTGGGAAGGTATGGATACATCTGTTCCATTGCCAGACCTGCCTACATCTGTTTTCAAATAGACACACTGCAGTGTAAGGCAGGCTCCATCTTCAAGGAGCTTTTATTAATTTATTTATTTTAGAATGGAGCCATTTCTCAATAAGCATTTTACAGGGGCAAAAAAAAAAATAGTCAACAGTTCTAGCCTGTGTATAGGTAAGCTAAAGAGACCCCTGACCATTAGGTCCAGTCGTAACCGACTCTGGGGTTGCGGCGCTCATCTCGCTTTATGGGCCGAGGGAGCCGGCGTTTGTCCACAGACAGCTTCTGGGTCATGTGGACAGCATGACCAAGCTGCTTCTGGCGAACCAGAGCAGCGCATGGAAACGCAGTTTACCTTCCCGCCAGAGTGGTACCTATTTATCTACTTGCACTTTGATGTGCTTTCGAACTGCTAAGTTGGCAGGAGCAGGGACCGAGCAATAGGAGGTCACCCCATCACGGGGATTCAAACCACCGACCTTCTGATTGGCAAATCCTAGGCTCTGTGGTTTAACCCACAGCGCCAACCACGTCCCTATTTGTTGTTTAGTCGTTTAGTCATGTCCGACTCTTCGTGACTCCATGGACCAGAGCACGTCAGGCCCTCCAGTCCTCCACTGCCTCCCGCAGTTTGGTCAGACTCATGTTTGTAGGCTCGAGAACACTGTCCAACCATCTCGTCCTCCGTAGTCCCCTTCTCCTTGTGCCCTCAATCTTTCCCAACATCAGGGTCTTTTCCAGGGAGTCTTCTCTTCTCATGAGGTGGCCAAAGTATTGGAGCCTCAGCTTCATGATCTGTCCTTCCAGTGAGCATTCAGGGCTAATTTCCTTAAGAATGGATGTGTTTGATCTTCTTGCAGTCCATGGGACTCTCAAGAGTCTCCTCCAGCACCATAATTCAAAAGCATCAATTCTTCGGCGATCAGCCTTCTTTATGGTCCAGCTCTCACTTCCATACATCACTACTGGGAAAACCATGGCTTTAACTATACGGACCTTTGTTGGCAAGGTGATGTCTCTGCTTTTTAAGATGCTGTCTAGGTTTGTCATCGCCTTTCTCCCAAGGAGCAGGCTTCTTTTAATTTCGTGACTGCTGTCACCATCTGCAGTGATCATGGAGCCCAAGAAAGTAAAATCTCTCACTGCCTCCATTTCTTCCCCTTCTATTTGCCAGGAGGTGATGGGCCCAGTGGCCATGATCTTCGGGGTTTTTGATGTTGAGCTTCAGACCATATTTTGCGCTCTCCTCTTTCACCCTCATTAAAAGGTTCTTTAATTCCTCCTCACTTTCTGCCATCAAGGTTGTGTCATCTGCATATCTGAGGTTGTTGATATTTCTTCTGGCAATCTTAATTCCGGCGATCTTAATTCGCGTCCCTATAGCCTGTGTATAAACTATGCATTAAAAACAAGTGTTCTAGTGTCCCTTGATTCTGGAAGAAAACGTTTGTATGTAGCCCAAGTTTCAATATCCATGCTGCTTCCAGGTTTGGTTAGTGTGTATATGTACGACTGAGGAGAGGAAGGGAAAGGCAGGGCAGAGTCACTGCTAATCGTATTGACCCCTTGCCTTGCAGAAAAATAGTGACTAGTTAGAAATGCAGAGTTCTACAATAGTAGAGGCAGCAAAATGAGTCAGAAGAACAGCTGTAGGTAGGAGGCGCCTCAGAAAAAAACCCACCCAGAAAGTTAAAAGTAACAATAATGAATGCCATCAGGGAGTTTCTAGCCAAGTTCGTTCTGATTACAATGAGTTTTTACAAAGGGAAACATTCAAAAATGTGCAATCGCATCTGCATTTTGAAACGACAACAGTCTGTTCTACCACCTCAAGGGTTGATTTGTTTTATTATCCTGCAACTGGCCAGGCCTAAAAGGTGAGCAGGCATCATGAAAACAATTGCCTCCTCTCCCCCCTACAGTTATAAACCTTAGGAAAAGGTCATTCATAAAAGTACATCACACATCCAAAGGTGGGGTTGGGGAGAATGCAACACTTACTGAGAAGAGAAAATTGGAAGAAGGCATAAAAATGGAACATCGTATTTGTATGCTTCCTTCACCATCACAGCCATTAGTTGCTGACAACAGGACCCCGCTTTTGATTTGCAATACTGGTCAATCTCCCTTCTACTGTTGCCTCAATTCCGCTAGTTATTTTCAAGACCTGTCACAAACTGGCAGGACGACAGGGAGGAGGAAGAGGATCCCAGCGAGAGGCATAGCCAGGACTGGGACACACTGGAGCAAGCTGGGGATGGAGAAGTACTCACAAGCTGACAGAGGATGGCAAGGGGGTGGAGGTCAGCGCACATGAAGCACGGCAGCAGGAACCATCACCAGAGCCAGAGAGGAGGCCTTGTCTCCACAAACACAGTGGGCTCTGAGGCCTAGGGAGCAACAGGAGTGGTGCTCTAGGAGGCTGAGGCAGGCAAGGGCCCCCAGCTCAGGCCAGGTGGGGCTCGCTAGCTCTGGGAGGAAGTGTGTGATTCTTCAGCTGGAGTAGGCCCAGCACAGGTGAGGATCACCTGCCTCGTCAAGCCCAGATGCTGCAGTCAGCATGCAAAGTACAAAGGGGGAGCAGAAATGAGGTGCTGGTTCTGCTCAACTGCCCATGTTGATGCACCTTGGCTTGGATGCTCCTGGACCTTTACGGGACTGTGCTTTGGGTTTGACTCTGGTCTGTATCCTGACTGCTGGACCTTCAGACTTGGCGACTTAGATTCACCCTGGACTGTTGTTTCCTGGACTTTGCTTGTGTGACTTGGCCCCCGGACTTAGACTAAGACAACTTTTTTGCTGCCAGGGGTTGAGGACAGTACTGCTTTGCTCCCCGGTGTTCCAAACCATCACACCAACACTTTACTTTCTCTGTAGAATGAGTATTTCTCTAGGCACACACTTTTTTTTTTAAAGAAAGTAAAATCTGATGTGATAATTTGACTTTGTTCACCTTTTTGTCCCTACTCCTGTCATGGGCAGATCTGAGAAAATGTTCCTGACTCTTTCACAGTGCTATATTCCCTAATATCAAGCAAGGCCATGTTCCTCTGAACCCGCCCTAGTTTCTGGAAATGATTCACCATCTGGAAACCGCTGTTTTCGTTTATCAAGCCCTCTAACATGCCATCTTTTAGGCAAGGGCAAGTAACATGGCAGTTTTCTTGACCCTGCACTGGAAAAACAGAGCTGAAATGCAAGTTGCTTTAGACAGAGAGGTGCCATGTGGCAGTTTTCCCACGAGTCCATAACCAATTATGTGTTCTTTCCTCATGATGGCCACCATCTTCTGCTCATGAAGCTACTTTTCATTGGCATCTCCATGGCCAGCGTTAACACGTGACCTGACTCTGTCTGTATTATAAAACAGAGGTGAGCAGCCTATGCTTCTTGGCCTAATTTCGTGAGGCCGCCCCCAACCCAATGATATGTGGGCAGCAAGTTGGGGGGTGAGGGAAAGGGTGGCAGAGAGAAAGAAATGTAGGTATTAATATAAACCATGCTTCTTTTAAACAGCTACGATTTAATATTTGGCTATGCTGACAGAGGCAAAACGTTCAAGAGATTTGGCAGAACTCCTGTGGATGATTTGCAAACTACCTCCTGTCATTTCTGCACGTTGTCACCTATACCTTATGTGTCACATTCAATTCCTTAACCCGTTTTCTCATCTGGAAAACCAATTCTTTCTAAGGGGAAAAATAATCCACTAGACAATTACATTTCCAAAACCATTCTTCATAGTTTCTGCGAGAAAATGCCACGTCAGAGGATTTCTTCCACAACACAATGCAGCGCACCTCTTTGCACAAATACACTGCTTTATAAGATTTAAAGAGGATGTTGTTGGCAACAGCGTCGTTCTGGAAGATGTCTGCTTTCTCAATTAGTCAGTAGATATTTTGCATGATTCCAACGACATTGCAAATATCTACCTGCCCCGGGGAGAAACCAGAAAGCTCAAGACACACACAAAAAAGACAATAAGACATTAACCACTGTTGGCTGTTTTTATTACAAGGCTCCAGTTAGAAACTGTATGTCAGACCTCATGGTTTTGAATAATTTACCCAGTGGATTGTCGTCACTTAAGCTAAGAGATCTCAGCATGCCCTTACTGGGGGGAAATAAAATTACACATTTCTCATCATTCTCTTAACATTACAAAATACGCCAGAAAGTACACCAGATTTTGGCTTGTACCGGTTTCTCTTTAGGTAGAATCATAGAACTGTAGAACTGGAAGGGACCCCGTGGGTCATCTAGCCCAACCCTCTGGAATCAAAGAATCAGGAACCAAGTAAGCAATGGGAAGTGCCATATTTAGTAATTAACCACTTCCCTCTCTCCCAGTCCTTTTAGTTTATCCTGACAACACATGTGAAGACAAACAAGAGGCTTTACATAAATGTTTCCAGTCCAAAAGCATCATGACTATGAAATAATGTTACTGTAATAGGTTCCCCCCAAATCAATTCAACTGCGAAGAGCAATCCTATACTCAGCCGTACACCAAGACAAAAGAGATACCCCTCTGCTATGCCAGCAGAGCGGCCACCATATCCAATGCATGATCAGCCCAGGAGAGGCCAGGGAGAGAAATGGAGTAGGAAATACAAAAAGGCAGACAAAATAAGACCCACAAGCATCCCTGGAAACACTGCTGAAACCCACCACTCAGGTAGGGTGCTGGCAATGGGATCTGTGGAGGGAGCCAATCCTTACAGGCTATTTGTGAGGTCTCAGTTCAATTGGCTGGCATCCAGAGTACCCTGGATCAGAGGGACCGTTCTCCAACACCAGAGATGGTCACCCTGGCTGCTCCAGGCATGGAGGAACCATTGCTCTGAGCCATCCCCCTCACCTCCGCCCATGCAGATGACAATCCCGAGTCCTTGCCACTCCCTTTCTATATGGCTATTCTCCTTCCCGCCCTGACCCCCATCTCCTGCTCCTCCCTTCCCTCCAACCAGTTATTTCCTCCAGAAGCTCTCTTTCCCTAGCAGCCTGTGTCTGGTTCTTTCCTTGGCCCAATGGCTTGTCTGTGCCCCCTTTTCCCAGGGTGTGTGGCCTGCCTAGTCGGTAAAAGAAGCATCCCTTCTTTTACGGTGTGCTTCCCTACAGAGCCAGGTGAGGACGATTTGGAACCTTCATCTCGCCTGTGTAGCAAGTCTCCTCTGCTACAATGAGTTGCTGTTTGCGAATAAATTGAAGTTCTCCCAACTCCTCCTGCGTCCTGGCCCATCGCAAGGTTTCCTCACACACCGAGTACCTTTCCCAAACCCATGGGATGCTCTACAACCAGCTTCCCATACAGGTGAGGCAGGATAGGTAATGGGCCCCTTGGGTGCAGTTCTTCCTGTGGCTTTTGCGCGCCTTTGTGAACCGCTAACAGCCCTCTGCTTACCCAACCTGGATTGGCCGTACTGCTCCAGCTCACACAACCTGAAAAGAGGTCCAGCACCTGTTTTCCTGTCTCATACTGAGGCAGCAAGGGAACACTACCCACGGTCTGTTTCCCCTTCGCCCTGCTATGAGTGACGTGATAACGGGGTTCCTTGCAAAACACCTTGGGTGGGGTGGTGGTGAGTCTGGAAACATTATAGACTTTTTTTCACCTATAGCTAAGTGTGTGGGACCTCCAGACTTTTCCCATCCCCACGCTAAGGGGAGTGTGTGAAGGTGAGAAAAATTATGGGGGGCAGTTGCAGCAGTTACAGTTTGCATCATGTGCTCCCCCTTCCCTGGCTTGCCTGCGTGAGTCCCAAGGAGCAGAGTGGAGTTTGGTGTTTGTGTCCAGTGCCCCAAGGCGAGTGACCTATCAGGGTTCGAAGCAGAGAAGAGCTAGCAAGGCGCTCAGCACCCTACGAGTGCTCTGGGGACAGGCTGTTTGCCAAGTGTTCCCTTTGTGGGTGAACTGTCTGTTTCCCCTCAACAAAGCTCCCCATTTTGGGATGTTAACTATGTGTGACTTGAGGCCAGAGAGCTATTGTTTGAATTGTGGGCTTCCTAGGTCCGGTCGATAGGCTGGCGGTGCTGTGCTGTGAAATGGACGCCGAGTTACACCCAATCTAGGACTCCAGAGTTTGTCAACATGGCACTCTCTGGACTGTGGGAAGTGTCAGGGTGCAGCTCAGCTTCCACTGTAGGCTGATGTACCTACATGAGAAAGGGTAGATAGAGAGGAAAGCTTCCTAGACTGTCCACCTTGTGCTGACGGATTAATCTTCCTTCAGTGTTAGGAGGATAATCTTAGGTTTGCTGATGTCACATCCTACCTTCCTTGTCTCCATGCCCCCTCTTAGAGCAGGTGTACTTGGAGCACTCTCTCTCTCTCTCTCTCTCTCTCTCTCTCTCTCTCTCTCTCTTTCCTGTTGGCTCAGTGCATCTCCACCTTAGTTAGAGCTTTCCTACCAACGTGAATCCCCAAAAATAAACATTAGCTTTCCTATGCTCCTAGACCCAGAGTCTCTCTGTGATTGTATGCAGGGTAGAATGTGCTGCTCTCACAGGGATTCCGAATTCAACTCAACGTCTGCTGAGCATTCCACTCCAAAGTAATACAGGTGTTGTTGTTAACAACCCTCACCATCCTTTGACCATTTTGGGCTGTACTGGCTGGGACTTCTAGGAAATGGGAGTCCAACAACAATCTGGAGAGTACCGCATTGGCTCCCCTTGCTATACTTTGCCATGGTTCTCAATATGGGAGCAGCTAGTTTTCCATTGTCCGCCTTCCATTAAAGCCAATGAGAGAGAAACTCCCTCCGCTGAGTCTGTGGCTGACATGTGTTGCACTGTCGAAAGGAGTGTGGCAGTGGATTAAAGGAGTATATGATATAATGCTAAGTGTGCTCGCCCCCCTGAGCTGCCCATGCCCTGGCCACATCTTCTTCGCCAGTGAAATTACTCCATCAGTTCTGCCAACATATGAGGAGAGTTCGGCTGGTGTATCCGCCTGGCCAAGGGTGTATTTGGCGTTCCACCAGCATTTGGGGACGTCTTCCAGATCCTAAAGCTCCTTAAGCTGATGGATCTTTCGTATAGGATTGCGTCCTTATAGTGACTCCACAGTAAGAAACCTACCAAGATCTGGGCATTCGTATCTCTCTGTAAACATTTTGAGAAGGTTTATTACATTTCCAGAAAGGTTAAGTGTTTACAGCAGGTTTTTGTGCTACATTTTTATATACTGTAATAAATATATAACAGTGCCAGGGTTCAGTTCCATCGCACATTTGAAATTGAGAAGAAAAAAATAAAATAAATTGCCCATTATATATAACAACATTCCCTTTCGCTTCTTCATGAGTGGTCGTATCTAGGTGTAAACAAAACAGAGCGAGTCATTCCAGATGAGCTACATCCAAAACCGGTGGAGGGTTTCATGATGAACTGCAAAGGCCCTGGCAGTGAGTACCTGAAAGAAAGGAAGGAAAGCACGAGAATTCAACAAATATATTCATTTCAGTAACATGAAATCACTGAACAAGGGCACAACCCAGTAGAGGGATGTGTGCTGGTTCATTATAAGAACACCTGCAGCATTGGTTAAATAATACCTTCATTTATTAGCTGGCTAAAATAAAGGTGTTAAGTTACTGGCCCTGTCATTTTTAGGCACATCTAAGGGTAGAACGGTACCACATCCAAGCATGTGGAGATGAAGAGGTGTGGTGGGCACACGCTAGGTAGAATCCAATCATCTGTTTTTTAAAAAACAAAACAAAACACAGAAGTTGATTTCCTGCTTCCCACCCTGGTGTGACCCTGATTTGGCAGCCTCTGCAACATGAGCACCTTGTCTTCAACTGTGAAGTGCTACTCCATCTAAAGTCTTTGTAGACATCGCCAGGACATCGAATGCAGAAGAAGCAGTGGCTATTTAGGAAAGTGAACTGGGCCTGGAATGCAAGCACAGGCAACGACCGATTTAGGCATGTCCAGAATGGAGCCTTCAGCAAAATGAGGATTGCCTGTCTGTACTGAGCAGAGTGAATGTATATTTACCCTGGAGAAAATGGCCCTCCAGATGTTTCTCAACTGGCATGCTTGATGAGGCTGTTGGAAGTGGTAGTTCAGCAGTATCTGGAGGGCCAAATGTTATCCGTACCTGATTTATACCATGCCCCCTGTACATAACATGGTTCGTCTGTGTGTTCCCCCTTTCCTGCTATATCTATATTTATGATCTACTGCAATTTCTTATTTCAAGGAGTTCAGGGTGGCATACATAGGGCCTACCCACGCTCCCCCACCCCATTTTATCCTCATTAGGAGGATAGGTAGGTGAATATGATTTAATAGAGTTGGAAGGGGCCATGACAGTCACTTACTCCAACCCCCTGCAATGCAGGAATCTTTTGCCCAACATGAGGATCAAACCCATGACCTTGAGATTAAGAGTCTTGTGCTCTACTGATGGCGAGATCTACTAGGATACCAAGTAGGCTTCAGGGCCAAGAGGAGATGTAAACTGAGGTCTCCCCAATCTATAACCAAAGCTCTTGCTACTATATAATTCTGCTTCTGTAGGAGGCACATAATGCCCTCGAGTCAAGGGGTTTAAGGGTACAGTCAAATGCTATACTTCCAATGATCCTAAGAGGACTCTAGCATGCCTACCTTTATCTGAGAGGAGCCCCAAATCCTGCATTTGCCGTATTGCCTTCATACCGCTGAAGAGATCATTGAAGGATAGAGCAGAACCAAATCTTTTTTCAACAAAGTTGCATAATTTAAAACATTGGTGTGTGTTTTTGGGTGGGTGTGTTTTGTTTTGTTTTTTTTTTTTTGCATTGCATTGCATTCATTTTAATGTAAAGTTTACTTTACATTTGAAAAACTAGGTATTTGAAACTCAAAGAAGTCCTGGCCATTTTTTTATGATTTGCAGTTGCAAGGTTATGAACATTGTTGATCTAAATTGCATTCAATTAAATTTTGTCTCCATGCTGACATAGCAACACAGGGCAATGTGTATGTAACTATTATAAATAACTATTATACCTAAAAACTATTATACCAATCTGGGGAAAGAGGGGAGGATTTTTTACGTTTCACAAACCTCCTTCAACACAGAGGACTAGAAGAATGTTTACTTCTGCTGCAATCCTATACCCGCTTATTGGGGAATAAGTCAATGAGGCTAACTTCTGAAAAGACAGATATAGAATTCAGCTGTTAAATCTCTCCCTGCTGTGCTAATTTCCTAAGTATAAGGAATTTCAAATATGGCTAAGCATTCAAGTGGGCATTCTTCCCACCTGCTTTGAAGTTGTACAATCCCAAGAGGGATGTACCACCACATGCTTCTTCTCAACAGGTAGGTCTTTTTTCAGTCGAGGAGAATGGAGAAGAAAATTCGAGTGGAGATAAGTCAGGAAATTTGGGAGACGGGTGAAGGCTTCAAAGTGTTAATCACTTTGGAGAAGGGAAGGTGGGAAATGGGACATTGATGAGTTGAGATCAAAGGGGAGATTTTTTAAAACAACAACAACATTGTAGTGCAATGTATTTGTTGCCTACAGAACCAAGTCATTCCACACCTGTCATCTAGGGGCATCCTCCACACTTAAGTGTGATAGACTCGCATGCAGCCGCGCATATGCACGGAACCAGGAAATGATTAAATAATTCCATCCAAAACTGGAAATGGGGAAAGAGACCTGGAGAGTCTTTGTGCCTCATAAGGAGACCCTCCCCAGAGCCTGAAGAGGACATCTATGAAGGGGGAGGAAGCCCCAAAGAGACCTGAGGCACAATGGGGCTTCCCCGCCCCCACTGCTCAGCCTCCCCGCCTAACAGATGGCGAGGCAGCGCAGCAGCAGAAGTCGCCGATGCAATTTCCACGCATCCTCCAGCCCCCTGCCAGCCCCAGAGCTTCAATTCTAGTTGTGGATATTTTTGGATACAGTCTTTTGGGTATGGATTGAAGAGAGAGCGACGGAGAGGACGTTTAGAGGGTGCTCCCCACTTTTTGCGATTTCACTTAGACACGTGGGGGCCCGGAAGTGGGGTGATGCCTGTACACCGCAGCAAGAGCCAGTCTCACCAAGTATTGCAAAGATGCATTCCTAGCAGTGTGAGAATGTTGGTGCCCATGCCATGAGCGCTGCCCGCTTGAAAAGGCCTCCTCTGGACCCTTCTGCACTTGGGAAATGCTAATCATACCTGCCAGTTTCAATACCTTGAAGACAGGAGCAGCTTCTAGGAATCCACCTGGCACTTACAACCCCCCCCCCCTTTTTTTTTGAACAGGGAATGCTGAAAATATACTCCCCTCCAAGTCACATATCTCTCACGTGGAATTCACCTTTCCACCCCTGCGCTCAAACCACAAATTGTGGTTTCTGCGAAAAGACCATCTTTAACCCCAGCTACTGCACTCAGTGTGCCTGTCCTTGTGTAGTGTCCAGCATCACTTAGGACAAGAGACACAAGACTTCCATCTGCACCAAATGCCTGCACAATTTTTGTACTGCTTTCTGAAGTTTAAAAAACAACCACCCTCTGCCACATCAGCCATATCTATATTGATCATCCACCCATCCCTCTTCCAATTCAAGAACCATTCCTCCAGTTTTGTCACACGCTGAAATGCTTAACTCTCTTCTCTAATTTTATATAAAGGGGCAACCAGGCTTCTGTTGCCCTTTATCTTGCTGCAGCAACAACAGGATCAGGTCGAGCGAGGGCAAAGAACTAAGGATCAAGCAGTTCCCGTTACGAAAATAAACAAATGCCCGCACAAAGCCCTACAAGCCAGAAACGCCATTAACACATTTAGGTACATTAGACTAAACCGGACTGTTATTTAATGAAGTTGTGACATAACCACCACCTCATTATCATGATTTTAGCAAATTGCTAATTTGCCATTCATCAATGACTACTCTGATTTATTTGCTTAAAAAGCAGGCAATAAGCAGAAGGGGAACTGGAATAAAATCCTACAAACAATAATTTATCACACATTGTCTAATGATCACCCTTTAATCTATTTCCCATTACGGATGTACTATAATTACGGGCAGTTATTAGATAAATGCGCCAAAAGTACATAAAAATAACACCTACACTAAGTGGAAGCTGCGTGACGAGCAATGCATTATGCTAGAATTGATTGCCACCACCGCACATAAATAGAGCCCACTGTTAGAAAAGGGTTACATCATGGAATGGGAGCCCTATTGATGAATGAATACTGAGCACACTCTGAAACAGTCGCAATGATTAATCCTACAAAATTACTGGGCAGCGCCGTGAGACTGTATGATGAAGTCAAGCCATTGCTTCCCAAGGCCTCTCGCGAATTTAATGCAAACAAAGACCCCGTTCTAGTGGGACGTTGTGCATGTTCAGGGTTTCCTTCCTACCACACCAAATCCAACGAAGTGTGTAAAATGGCAGTGTTACTGACTCAGGGTGCATTCAAAGACCATTAAATAGTCAATGGAAAGACCGTATTCTTTCTAATGTCACTAGGTTAGGGAGGAATTCTAAGTTACACCAAAAGTGTGTGTGTGAGTGGGGGGAGCTCTGTAAAAAGTTGAAAAATAAAAGGGAGGGTGTTTTTAAGAAATCACACTGTCCTTACGAATGAAACAACCCTCTCTGTGGGATTTTAGCAGGCAGAGTTCAATACAAGAGGTATCTTCATGCTTTTTGTGAATAGATGACGGTTAGCTACAGTGCGTAAGGCTGATCTGTTTGATCCGAGCACATAATTTCCATTAAAATAATTCCTTTTTACATTAATGATGAAAAGCAAGAACAATCTTTGGTCACAGCTGATCAAAATTAGATTACTTCTCTACTGTGATAGCATATTAATACCACACATGTTTTGTTTTGCCGCAGCAGAGTTCTCTCTGCCCTACCAAATACTTCTCTCTCTTTTTTCCAGCTGGAATTAATTTACTTCCACACTGGTGGAAAGAATTACACGATAAAACAGCAAGCAAACTTCGGATACCCGAGGAACAGGTCTGACACCTATTGTCTCGAATAATGCTAAAGCAGCCAGCTCAGCCTTAAAAAGGTTTTCGAAATTCTAACTCTGCAAATAGATGCAATCTGTAGGAATTGCAGGTATCGGTTACCTACAGGAATTAAAATGGCTGCCCTTAATGCTCCCAAATAGCCTGGGCAAAGGTATTAAGCAGCATAAGCCATAACACTCCATGTCAATGCCTTTAGGTCACAACCACTGGTTAACCAGCGTTCCAGATGTCAAAAGGCTGAACTTCCCTTCAAAGCAGAAGCACTTTTATAGCTCCATGTTGATTCACTCCACCCCTGCTCAAAAACAGCGGACTTAAGAGCCGCCACACATAATGGGTGGTAGCCAACTAACATGTCCGGTCAGCTCAAGGATTTATGCTTGTGCAACAAAACTTTCCTCCCCTTGTCTCGTCCCCACCCCCACCCCACCCGTGCACACTCTGCACTTCCCCCCATCTGCTTCAGATGGTTGGGGAAACCCTGGAACAGATTTAAAGCATATACACCTGAAAGTGTACACTCATCAAATGTGCACGCTATATTATAGGCATCCCTACAGGCCGCTGTGGTTACAACTGCCTACTGACTTTATGTGCAGTGTCTTGTAACATGGCCCTCAGCTGAACTGAACGGGTTGGAGAAAAGGGATTCTAAAAGTAAAAATGAAAAAGGCACCACACTTGGCATAAGAAAGACAAAGGGGAGTTCCTCAGGAGCAAGCCTAAACTCTGCTCCACTAAAGATTTTCATTAGTCCTTGTAGGCCAAAGGTGGCTCATGTAATCCGCAAAGAGCACCAAGTTAGGAAGCATCTTTGAAGAGAGGGATCAAGATGCATAAATAAGGACAAGAATGGAGATGTTGTGCAGAATAAATTAGACGATCCCATGAGCTGAAATAAGAGAAATGGATTAATACGACAGTGCAAAGCGTAGCTCGGTGCAGGAGGGAGCCTGTGCCATTCTTAAAAGCCAGCTCTTCAGGCACTGCAAAAATGTTTTCTCTGCAAATTTTTTCACAAGATTTATATACCGCTTGGACTGTAATAAAACCTCAAAGCAGTTTTAGGAGAGGCCACTCGAGGACAGAGCAGAACGTTCACCCTGTGCCTGCACACACATGTGTCATTTGCACCAGCACAGATGGTCGGGTAGAAATTAAACTGGAGTCAAACTTATGCAGAGTGGTAGAGCAGTATGAAGTTCAGCAAAAACAAAACAAAAAAACCTTCCTGAATTACATGTGAAGAACCCTGCATTTCGAAACCCTTAGATCAGGCATGGCCAAATTTGGCCCTGCACATGTTTTGGGACTACAATTCCCATCATCCCCGACCACTGGTCCTGTTAGCTAGGGATGATGGGAGTTGTAGTCCCAAAACATCTGGAGGGCCAAGTTTGGCCATGCTTGCCTTAGATGAACAAAAAGAAGGTACCTTATCCAGAGACAAACCACCGAGCCATATAGCCAAATCCTGTCTCTTTCAACAACCAGTAGCAATCCAACACTCTCTTTTCACTGACGATGTCAAGACCTTATTATGCAAAAAAATGCCTAGCACCAAAAAATGACAGCCCATTTCCCAAATGCTCATTCGTCCACGAGACACACACTTCCACACCAAATCTGATTTTTGCCATTTCAAGTTTACGATCAGCGAGACCTAAATTTGTCTTTTTGTGTAGTTTTGTTGTGCATGGGAAAATAGGAGGTGGGGAGAGAAAGTAGACACATACTTTCCTATGCCCACTTGAAAAGCAATTTGGAAAATGCACCTAGAAGACTATCTATTTTCCCTTCAATAAGAGCAGAGGCAGCCACGCTAGAATCCAGTCTTGAGATCTGAGAGTCGACAAGCGACGATTAAAACTCATTTCCAATGGAAATCCTGGTGACTAAATGCATGGTTGGTTAACTGCCAGGAAGAAATGGAAAAGGGACATATAACACTAAAATTTCTGAGTACTTAAGGGTGGGAGTGGGCATTTTGCAGACAGGAAGTTAAGGAGAGGAATCTTAAAATGCTTTATCACATGATAAGCAGGTTTGGAGCAACAGGAATTCCATTTCCTCTCCTCCTGTACCCCCTCAAAAAAAAAACCATGCAACAGAGGGTCCCTCAGCACACTGGAGACTATTTTGAGGGCATTTGGGGAGCTGAAAAGGGTGGAAGAGGAAGCTGTGTTGCATTCATGGTAGTCTGTTGTGCAAGAGGAGCTGCAAGGCTGTTGCATGCAGCTCTTGTAGGTCATCTATAAGATGGTGGAATTCTGATCCCAAGAGACCACTGCTCATCCCTGTTATCTTTCTTAAGGCAAACTTAGAGTGTTTCTTTTTAAGCTAGGTTTTTCTATGAATTACTAGTGGAGCTGCTCTTCCTCTCCTCAGTTTGTTTGGGGAATTATTATTTTTTTAAAGCCAACATGTGGTATGGCATGGTCATTTCGAAATGCATGATGTTGCTACTTTATCCCTACGTTGCATCTTCTGCCGGTTTTAAACTTAGGCCGCATCCAAAAGAACCACAAGTTACAGCGTTTCGTCAGGAAGCCAAGGGGCATGCACCAAACAAAACTGTAGGACCGCAGGCACAAACCCAACACCTTCATGAATACCATGCTGAATGCACAATAATGGGTTTTGTGTTTTTTTAAAAGATGTCTGGAGGGGCCCTCAATCTCACACACAAATGAAGCACCAGCTAAAGAAAAACAAACTCACACTTCACATAGCCTGGAGTGGTTTTGCATCGAAAGGCTCCCTCCTGTGGTGGAAGCACTCCATGACTTATGAGAAAGTCTAGACAGGAGACTGGCAGAGGCCCACACTTGTTCCTGGCAGTTCTAGAATGGCTCTCTGGGACTCATGGTCCTTTCCGACCAGGCAAGACAGTGCTTCTAAGCCATCACTATGTGTGCTTCGGGGCTGATTTGTTGAGTGCGCAGAAGAACATATTCATTTAAAATCAGGGGTGGGGAACCTGTGGCGCTCTATAGACTTCAAGCCCCATCCTCCCTGACCACTGGCTGGGTGTGATGGAAGTCGGGAATCCAACATCTGAGGGAGGGCATATCTCTCACCCCCATTTATATGGGTCTGTTGTTCCACAGTCTGTTTTCGTGAGGGAAGAAATGAGCAAGCTCCCTTGCAGTGGATTGCCATACGCTAAACCAGGGTCTCCAGCTGTTTCTGGACTACAACTCCCATCACCCCTAGCTAGCAGGGCCAGTGGTCAGGGATGATAGGAATTGTAGTCCAAAAAACAGCCAGAGACCCAAGTTCGGGAAACCCCGAAAGTATGCCCTGTAAACAACTGTTAGGCTGAAACATCTGTTGATGTGTTATTTGTGTGCTTTCCAACCTGAGATGGGGGAAAAAATTAAAACACATAGAGCAACCTAATCAAATCCTTGCCACCCTGCATTGCAACTAATGTTAGATTATACGAAGCCAAAATAAAGGAGGTGTGTATACCTTGTGTCATCCCAGTCAGGGTAAACTCCAGTGAGGGACCCTCTGGAATCGGCAGAGTATTTGTAAACCACTAGCAGGCACTGTTTACAAAGATCTACTATTCGTTGGCAACACTGGATCTGATCGTCAGTCACCGCTTCTGTGCTTCTACTGAATATCGTCTCCCAGGAGCTCCTGTTGGCATGGAAACAGACATGACCTCATGTTTTCTGTCACAAATAGCAATCTAAAAGCTTTACTGCTCTACAGGAGAGATTTAGCCATGGAAGAAGGAAGAGGAATAATGCACGACCTTGCCCATTTACAGTAAAGAGCCTACCCTATTTCACCAGCAGACGGTAGGAAATATAAAACACAAATGAGTAAGTTAACCTTCGGCTTTCGGGGGCGGGGAGGGAGAAGCCCACAAGCCAGTCGTTCGGCGAGCGTCTCGAAGCTTCAATGGCAGAACCCTTTAGTGTCGGCATAAGATACGCCACATTGACGTTGCTTTCATAAAATGCAGGACGCAGATCAAGGGTTTGTGCAACCATCTGAAGTCTCTGATGGAGCATCATAACAGTTGCTAAACAAAAGCATGACTGGAATACAGACCTTCATGTTGGACAGCCATTATATTAGCTTATGAAGGGAACAACAACAAAAGCAATGTTTTAATGGAATAAAAAAGCAACAACCCTAAATGTGATGTGTCTGTAAAGGATCCTTGTTGCTGAGTTGGATCCTCAGGAGAAGCATCCAACTGGATAAGCTTTGGTTGGTACATGCCAGTCATAAGAGCGGATGGCCCAGTTTTTGCTCAGCGAAGTCACAAAGCTTGCCCTTCTGTTCTTACCAATGGATTTCCCAATATATTGGTCTGATACATGGACCAATAGATCCCAACTCTGACTGCTTGGAAGCCTATTTTGGCATTGTTGTTTAGTTGTGTCCGACTCTTCGTGACCCCATGGACCAGAGCACGCCAGGCACTCCTGTCTTCCACTGCCTCCCACAGTTTAGTCAAACTCATGCTGGTAGCTTTGAGAACACTGTCCAACCATCTCGTCCTCTGTCGTCCCCTTCTCCTTGTGCCCTCCATCTTTCCCAACATCAGGGTCTTTTCCAGAGAGTCTTCTCTTCTCATGAGGTGGCCAAAGTATTGCAGTCTCAGCTTCAGGATCTGTCCTTCCAGTGAGCACTCAGGGCTGATTTCCTTAAGAATGGATAGGTAATCAGCCCTGAGTGCTCACTGGAAGGACAGATCCTGAAGCTGAGACTCCATTTTTTAAAGCACTGTTTAATAAATATGTGCATGAACTGATGTTTACCAGAAAGAGTATTTGTGCAAACATGCTTAGGGTTGCACGGCCGGTCTCTCCCAAAAGATAATGTACTCCACAGTTGCCTTTTCTTCGCCACTGGTGCTCTAATGGCCAGGGGGGAGAGAAGCAACTGAAAAGTGGATTGAAGGAAGATTTGGATACTGCATATTCCCTCAACACATCCCTAAGAAGGTAGGGGAAATAAATATGCCAGGCCCTGGAGCTGCCACACTTCTTTCCCATCCAGCCACACATACACATGCCTCTCTTGCCCTAGCCAACATCCACTCTGCCTGCCATAGGGACAGAGCAGCAGGGATTCTGGTTGCAAAAGTTAAGGCAGCCAAGCAGTAAAACACCCTAATCTGTGCGGTCTTAGCGCAGACCATTAAATCGAACAGGACACAGATGTTGAGGAGTTCAAGGAGGTCCCATCCATCCTTATCAAAAGTTCTAAACCATCACCATTCTGGAAGAAAATTCTGAGAACATTTAAGATTTAGTAAGGAACTCACTATGAGAAAATAATAATAATAATAAACCCGCAGCACTAAAAAAAATGGTGCTTTTATGTTAAGGAAAGTCATGACAGTTACAAGGTAATATATTGCTTCTTACCCTGAATTGCAGAAACAGTTCCACAGACCTTGACCATGGCTCCATAGCAGGCGATTAAACACACGATTAAGGAGTCGGTACAAATGTAAACATTCAACATCTGAAACTCCCCAGACACGCTGCAGAACTGAGCGGGTGCTCGCTTTCACAATATCTAAAACCTGAGGAAAGAATTATAGTAAGCAGATAAATAAGTAAATAAAGGAATACTTAAAAAACAAAAACTCGAAGACCAATGTTGTGCCAGCAAGCCTCTAGGAATAAATACTTAAAATACCAACGACAAAAAGACAAAGATGAAAGGCTAGGTTTTAAAATTTGACACATGGTTATGACAAGTGCCTGCAATTGAAACAAATGAGATCAGATCAAAATTTTATTAGGCGTGTGAAGAACATTTTATCTCACTCATTTGCGAGGAGAATAACAAAAGTACTTTTTGTGGATAAGAAAGGGATATCCATAAGGAGGATGAACAGGTTTCGACAAACTCTGAGTACACTTTGATTTCTCTGAATTGTGTATCAAAACTTTCTGCTAATCACAACTAATCACTCCCACAGGGGTGCTTCCAGACTTGCATAACTTGAGTGGTGAGCCCATTTACCATGTTTTGCTGAGATGTGTTCGGTTTTTTTCTTAAAGGATCGACTTCAAAGGAACCCAATTCTTCCTGTTTTTCAGCCTAAAGCAGCTAAACCCAACACTGAGAAGCCTGCAATGTCATGAGATCAATTCCCCCTCCGTCTCCAGAGCAGGTTTTCAACGTTTACAAAACCTGAAATGCTTCTGCTGGCTGTATTTGCATGCGTTCTTTGTTTTTAAATAAAGCAAGGAATGAACGTTCACTTGAATTAATTTTGTGCTGCACTTTGTTGTTGTTTTTTAAAAAGGCAAACAGCCTGTGCTTGACACACAGAGGAAGGAACAAGATAACCAAGCAATTAATTAGCGTTTAATTTGCTGATCATTATATCGCTGGCATTTTAAGCACAGGTGAAAAATAGGCTCGCCCCGTTGCGAAAATATATACTTCCGGTTCCTGTTTTCTGTTACTCGAGTACCGGGAGGAGGTCTCCTGGTGGGACAGAACCACAGCAACAGCCCTCAAACAACAGCAGCACTGTTGCTTACTAGTAAGAGGAGGGAGAGGGAGGGACGAGAGGGAGGGGGGACGTCAGGGCTGCTTGAATGAATGGACCACTGATTGGCTCTGCCAAGGCATTCACACAGCCCCTATCTAACCCCATTTTCTCCTGGTAGGTGGCAGAGGATGCTGCTGTCAGGAATCTATTGCTGTGGCTTGCCCCTCTGGGAGAACCACTCCTCTTCTGCACCTACCCTTAATTGCATTTTACAGACTAGCACTACAGTGCTTGTTTTCAAAGTTTCAATGCTGTCTTTCCACCTAAAATAATGCCCACATCCAGTTTAACAGAAGGAAACAATGGTCTAATGCAGCCAAACCCTATACAGTGGTACCTCGGGTTAAGTACTTAATTCGTTCCGGAGGTCCGTTCTTAACCTGAAACTGTTCTTAACCTGAAGCACCACTTTAGCTAATGGGGCCTCCTGCTGCCGCTGGGCTGCTGGAGCATGATTTCTGTTCTCATCCTGAAGCAAAGTTCTTAACCCGAGGTAATATTTCTGGGCTAGCGGAGTCCGTAACCTGAAGCGTATGTAACCCGAGGTACCATTGTACACTATTTTTAAAAAAACAAACAAACTGAATTGGGAATTTTTTACCACTGTGTTCAGCTTATAAGAGAAGCTGGGGAGAAAAGAGCTGCAAGGTTCTCGTATAAACTCTAATTTGCCTTTCCTTTTTGTGTGTGTGTTTCAACATGTACCACTCTGTCATCAAGCTCAATCCAATCTTTTCTGCCATTCAGAGTAGTTCTACCTCTTTTTCACAACCCAGCTAATAACGTAACTGTGGGCCATAGGGCTGGTTTCTTGGACTAAGGTTGCAATGCCAAACCTGCTTACTTGGGGACAAGCACCAAATAACTCAGTGGGACTTACTTCTGAGTAAACATCTATGGGATTGTTCTGTGAGTGGCATAGCAAGGCGCTTTAAACGGCGTGTGAACTTTTGCCACAGGAATCTACCCCGGGGATACATGCAGAGCTTGGGAAGATAAATTAAGACTCCCTTCACATGAAATCAACTCACTTTGCCTTAGGACACTAGCTTCCTCATTTCAATTCATTTCAGTGTGTTGACTACAAGTCACTGACTCAGTTCTTGGCACAATTAACTTATCAATTCCAATCTTCTGCAAATGAGGGTTAGAGGTTCATAGGCTAAACGCTGGACCAACAGCTTCCACTCAACATCAAAATGTGAAACCATAAGCATAAAATGATTGCAGGGACCGTTCTGTGCCTCTAAGGCTAATTGCATATGAATTTAACTAAAGATTCTGATTTCAAGAGGAACTTATTTAGGAAGGCATTCAGCCAAAAAGGGGGGGGCAGGGAAGCTGGCAGGGTGGGGAAGGTAAATTAGCACTTCTTAAACAGACCAGTATAGATGTATGTCAGGATTCACAGAAGCCTGAACATCCACAGGTAAGTTTATATACAATGTACAGGAATTAAGATTCACAAGGGGAACGGCCACTGCACAATTTTTGCAATTGTGTTTTCTATTGTGATTTCCACCTTCTGCAAAAAGAAAGGATATTTTGCCCCCCAAATATGAAAGATTGTAGAACAGCACACATATGTGCTTTGTAACTACAATCTGCTGTCATTTATAAAAGAAAAAGAAGGAAATTGTCCTTTTTTTATTTAACTTTCCTGCAAATTGCAGATTACAGTCAAGCTGAAAGGTGCCGAAATCGGAATACAAAACCGCACTGTGAATCCTGCTTGTGCAGAACCTTCACAAGAACAATCTCTCCACATTTAAGCGCCTACACAAGGAAGCCTTGCCCTTTTGATCCATCTCTATTTTTTTACGGCAGGCAGACTGTGAGGCCTGCTTTGCACAGCCATTTTTACAGTACTAAACCGTGGCTAATATTAATGGCTCTGCTTGTGAGTGGAAGGGATACGAAAGTCCTGAGATTCGCTCCCACAACGATCACATGTACCTCCTATGCGCAAGAACCAGGAGAAAACCCTCACCTAACTATCCAAGCTTGCAAGATAACCTGCGCATAGTTTTCTTGCTAAGGTGACCTGCTCAAGTAATGCCGCCATTTATCCAACTATTAATACTTTCCAATGTACTGCACCTTTATACATCCTCTGGGCAATAATGCATCATCTCTAGCATTGCATCCTTGGGATAATGTGCACAGGCACATTCTCAGATTATCCACGTTGCCCAGAAGATGTGCAAAAGTCTGCTGGAGAATGCATGCGTTGAATCAGGAAATGTGCACAATGACCTGTTCGTGGAGAAACAATGTGCATATACTCCTCAATAATATGTGGATATTAGTCATTCAGCTCACCTTACCCCTAACACATAAACCAGCAGGTGATGGACCATTTAGTGTATCTGCCAGATCATTCTGCAGCTAGAGTGTCTGCCTCCATCTTATATGCTATGCCACTACTAGCTACGCCCCTTAATTGAAATCTTTAAAAAAAGCCTTCGACTATATTTGTTATTGTTGCCTGTCCTTCTCCCCAACAGTTCCCTTCCCATATGGTGGCATATGGACAGGCCGAGCTTCTGTACTTTTGCGTCACGCTCGGAAAACCTTGGGCCTCAAGGTCAATGCGAAACCTTAAGCGATCTGTTTAACTGCATCCTTAAAAATGACTCTGATTGCTCAAAGAGGTTAGGATTAAACACACGGAGAAGCCTACGGCAAGGCACTGCTGCCAAAAGACGTCGAGAGCTCATCAGCGCTTCAGGTAATATTAGCCCCCTGAGTCATCAGGCATGTCTTTGCAAGCTGAACAAAGACATCCGCCATTTGCAGAAGTGCCATTTTTCTTCGTAATGACCTAGTATATCATCTTGACCCAGACTGTGTGCCTGGGGTACCACTTATACTTGTCAGAGGAAGAAAGCAGATACACTTACTGTTTGGGGGGAGGGTGTGTGTGTGTGTGTGTGTGTGTTTTCATCCTACACGGAAAACACAGTCTACAGTGCTTTTAAGAACAGCCTTGCACTGGAGAAAACTGGATGGTTGAATATGCAATTCTGAAGAGCTATGCAAGAGGAAGCAGAACTACAGGAATCAGTGCAATCAGTGAAATACTTCTAACCTAGTAGTTCATAGAATAGTAGACTTGGAAGGGACCCTGAGGATCATCTAGTTCAACCCTCTGCAATGCAGGAATATGCAGCTGTCCCATCAGGGGATCAAACCTGCAACCTTGCTGTTATCAGCACCATGATCTAACCAACTGAGCCATCCAGGCTGATCCCCCCACAAAAAAAACCCCTGCTGATTGTGACACTCCAGTTCCTTGGACCAGAGAACTACTTTTGGCTTCCATTACTATAAACCATGGTTTGTTTAAACTCTTGTTAATAAGAAGAAGTCAAGATTAAACAGTGGTTTCGGGATCTAATTTGCTCACCAGCTAGAGTTGAAGCAAACCACAGTTTCCAGAGTTCAGGTGCCACAGGGAACAGTGTTGTAGAAATATGATTTTGTTTAAAATAAAAACAGTCTCCTCGTTGTAGGTGTGTCAGAGGAAGGAAAGGGAAAGGCCTGTGAACAAGATGCTTATTGCGGATCATTCTTCTAGTGAGGCACCCTGGTTTCTTGCTACATCTGAACTGACCTATGGATTTGGCAACCTAAACGACCTTTAAAAATGGGCACAATACTTACTGCTTCTTACTGACCCTCAAGAATACCAATTTTTTAAAAGTTCAACTGAGATAAGACATTACCAGATAAATGACCAATGCAGTTAAGAATTCATTAAAAGTGTTATTTCTAATGGCTAACACACTATGAGAGGAGTATGCACCACTCACCTTCCTCTGTTTTGCAGAGTCTAGTTTAATTAACCAATATGAGGCCACTTTTGATTTATGGAATTTCCAATTATCCATAATCTGTATAAAAGACAAAAAAAATCAATTAAAATGATGTTATTTCTGAAGAAATCAAACTACTGCCATAGGTACAATAAGATGTTTCCCCATCGGTGCAACTGCTCTAATGGGGACAAATGCCAGCCACCATAAAGCAAGGGAAATGGCAGCCATGCACATGTGAAAATAGTCTGAAAATAAGCCCATACGGTTAGGGCCAAACTGCGTACCTCCTAATGCGTCCCACTTTTGAAACTGTTGCTTTGTAGCACACATTTGTGGACTGCAAGGTGGGGTTTTTTTAATGTATATAAAAAATACAGGGTGAGTCTTTTAAAAGAGGCCCTGTAGAACATGTGTATTCTGTATCCACAGGGCCTCTTTTAAAGGACTCACCCTGTACTTCGCAATACAGTGGTACCTCAGGTTAAGTACTTAATTCATTCCGGAGGTCCGTTCTTAACCTGAAACTGTTCTTAACCTGAAGCACCACTTTAGCTTATGGGGCCTCCTGCTGCCACCGCGCCGCTGGAGAACAATTTCTGTTCTCATCCTGAAGCAAAGTACTATTTCTGGGTTAGCAGAGTCTATAACCTGAAGCGTCTGTAACCCGAGATACCACTGTACAGAAGCCTGTTAAGGATCTGTAGTTCTACCAAGTAGTATTTCAAGCTGCACCACCAGATGGTGCAAAGAGTAACTGAGAAAGATTGTGGGGATGGTTTAAAAACTAGCCGTAAGGATGGTGGGTGAAGAAGGGAGGGGGATCATTTGAAATGTCCCAGTTTACAGGTCAAAGGGACAGAAGAGCAAAAGGAAAAGAAAAACAATACTGTTAGGCTTATGGACCTTTTCTGCTGCTAAACAACAACAGGAGGAGTAAAAAGCCACTGGGTGAGAACAGCCTAGCAAGGTTCGGAACTAAACTTTTTCCCCCAGGTGTCAAAAAAGGTTATTTATGTATGCCACTACTGTGGCCCGTGTTTCGTTAGCCCAAAAATGGAAAACGAGCAATGTCCCAACCAAAGAAGAATGGTAACTTAAGTTGACGGAATTTGCGCAGCTTGCAGACTTAACATATAGAATAAAGGAACAAGAAGAACATATGTTTAGAGAAGATTAGAAAACGTTTATTGGATATATGGGATAGAATTGTGTACAGCTGAAAACGCAGGCAGCATTAAGATAAATTCAACAGTGTAAATAAGTTTTGACGGATGCAATAATGGAATACTGAATGGTATAGTTTTTGTAAAATATGCAGGGCTTTATGGTATGTAAAATGAACCATGGGAAAGAGAAGAAAGGAAGTCAGAGATATTTTAAAGATGTAAAAATGAATACTTTAAAGTGTAAAACAAAAAATTCAATAAAAATTATATACAAAAAAAAAAAGGAACGGAAGTTTCAAAAAGATGCCAACGTCAGAAGAAGTGAACCGCAGGGGAGTACATTTGGCATTTTACAGAAGGTCAAATCAATAGCCTGGTGTCTGTTTTGTCAAAGGTATTAAGAAGTCTGGGAAGGGTGGCTGGTCTGATCAACTTGGTACCATCCTGTTAGCTCTCACTGCAATCTCTCCAGCACGTCAGCTGCCCAAACCCTGCCTTCCGTACAATCTTATGGGTAACATAGAGTGCCCATGGGTATGGCCATAGCGGTTGCTGTTAAGGGTGGCATCTAGAGAAAAGTTCTCGCGGTCACCTGTGAGTGTGGAAACAGCTGCATGTGTGCATGCAGCATGCATGCATGGTTTGATAGCCGGCATAGCTAAGGAAATGGCGCAGCTGCTGCTTCCACATGGAGGGAACTATGTTGAACTGGCTTTTGGAGGGGCGGGTGCATCTACGAGTCATTGTCTAACCACTGGCCCAAAGTCAGGATCTTCTTCTGCCAAAATCTCAAGAGGAAAAACCTTACATGATCCAGATCTCCAAAGGTGCTTGAAGAACCAACCACGAAACATGAGAAGCTGCTTTATACCAGGTCAGGCTATCTGTCCATCTATGGGAGGCCAACGTTTTGTTCTCCTGATGGTGTTGGACGCAAACTCCTATCAGCCCAGTTAGTGTGGCCAATGGCCAGGGATAATGGGAGGACTAACTAACCTACACTGGTCAGTTCAAATGTTAAAAATGTGTTATAAAAATGTGACACCAGAGGGCACTGTAGAGCAGTGATCCATCGTCAATGGGAAATTGCATTGAGAGATACATTACAGGTTTTTTAAAGTGTTTTTTTCAAATCAGTGTCGATCCGGCTGTAGTCCAGTAATTATCTGGAGAGCACCACACTGGCTAAAATGAATCTGGCTCAATGTTGTCTACTCTGACGGGCAGCCTCTCAAGCAAACAAAAGTCTTTTCCACCCATTGATCCTCCCCCGCCAAGAGATGTGCCTAGCTTCGAAGTTACAGAGTTCCATATGACTCAGGCAAGTAAGCCAAGCCGCGTGGCCCAAGAAGAAGTTTATTAGGATTATTTTATTGTTTTGCTGTGCGTATTCTTATGCTATGTGCTATGTTTTCATTATTATGCTGTGTGAATTATGTTCTTAATACCCTGGGGGTCTTTGGATAAAGGGCAGGATATAAACTGTACCAAACAAATGTCCTGGAGAAAATTCCTTTCCAACATCAAATCGTGATTTCAGCAAAACTCATCAAGCAGGATAGGTAAGGGCTGGAACAAAGGTTGCTTGGGGATACTAAAGCCCCTCGTTTCTCTGACCATGTTTACTGTGTGGATGTTTTTCACTGTTATATTACACATACGCAGTGATGGCTATGGAGACAGTGTGGTGCAAAGGCAGAGGATTCTGCTACTGAGTGGGAACCTGGGGTGTGGGTAAGGAACATGCCCTCATTAAAGAGTGTCACCTCGTCCATCACCTTTGTAGCCTCGTCGTCAAATAAACACCCGGTTGCTTATAATTTTCCCTTCTCCGATACTCACGTCTTCAAGTATTAATTCTGCGTCTTCATTATTTTTCCCTGGGTATCGGATCTTCATACTAGTGAAAATGACCAGCGACTCCTTTGTGAGGGCCTCTTCTTGCTCTTTGGCTCTCTGTTGTCTTTCCGTCTGCCAAGAGAGAAGAGTGTTATCTGGCTGTGTCGCGGGGTGGGATTTCAAAGTCACATGAGAAGCAGAGGTGAGGAACACTTTTCTTGCTAATGTTCTGCTTAGAAGAACCGAGCGGGGAAATTCAAAACCAAAATACATAAACAAAATGTTGGGATTGCGGGGAGTATGCTACAGAATTCAATGGATCTTGGATTTCACTGCCTTTTGTGGAAAAGAACCTTTGCAAACATGAATCAAAACACAGACACATTCCAGGAGGAGGAGGAGGAGGAGACTTCAGGCAAAGGCATGTTTGTATTGATCAGTACATTATAGTGCATAAAATGATTAATAACTTGGAAGATCTCTCTCTGTGTGTGCTGTTTTTATGGATCTTAAAAAGGGCCTTTGATACAGTAAATGAAATATATAGAATCGAAAGTATATGATGCATCTGCAAGATTTCTAATGCTGAAACAAGAGATCGTAACGAAGCAATATATAATACTGGACTTAGTATTATAGTTTTGTAGGATGTGTGTACAGTAAAACAGCTCTGAAAATGATGCAGAATGTATTGCTTTGACATTAGCGTCTGCTTTGCTGGCATTTATATATTCCTCAATATTTATAGCAGTGCCCTAACCACTTTTCTTCGGAGGTAAATCCAATTGATTTAACTGACACGTGTTTCCAACTAAGTGTGTTTGGGATCACCACCTCAGTTTCTGCTGATCTGTGGAAGCGGTATTTAATCTAACAGCAACGACTCACTAAATCTATTTTATCTCACAATTCACAACAAACATTTTATCTTTACCAAATGATTAGTTTTCCAGCAATCTAAAAAATTAAAAAAAATCGATTTTTTTTCATGCTGTTGGTCAGCTGCAGTACATTATTCTTAATTACACAACAATAACGTAAAACTATAAGCTCGCTGTCAGTATTTAGCCCTCCTACTCTGCAAGTGATTTTCTTCACATTATTAAAAGAAATACGTCTCTTGCTCTGTCAGATAAATAACACGGGGCTTAAGCAGGATCTCTCTACCAGAAGATGTAGCACTCCATTTTTTTAAAAAAGAAGAGTCACTAAATATTCATTTAAATGGGCACCACATTTTCAGTACATCGTTACAGTGACAGAAGGGTTCCATATAGGCGACAGACTTCATTTTAAAGCCTTGTTATACTCTCACCTAGAACCACATTAACTCATGCGAAAAACCTCAGCCGGCTTAAAGATCGCTTTGGGTTACTTTTAACTTTCAATTTTGCGTAACAGAAGGTTGTTCTATTTTATTGTTGGTTGCGTTTATTTGCTGCAGTTGCAGGCCTCTGATTATAGCAGTTTAATGATGCAGGAACCAATTTCTGTTTTTGTCCTATCCTATAAGCCTCCATCGGGGTCCCATAGAACCATGAGGTCAGAATAAAAATGTCAACGTACATACACGGCCACATGGAATGATTCAGTCACCTCACGCATTTGCTCCCTCACCACAGCAAGCAGGAAGCCAGCCTCTGGAGAGTGAGAACTACCTACAAAACCTGGAGCTATAGATAGAATCACAGAATCTTAGAGCTGGAAGGGACCCAAGGGTCATCTAGTCCAACCCTCTGCAATGCAAGGATCTCAGCTAAAGCATTCGGCTATAGGTGATGATTCCCATCCCCTCTGCAGTCCCAAATCTGGGTTGAGTACCAAAGCTCCACACTCGCTGGCCTCCAGCTCCACAATGTCATGTCCCTGTGGAGGAGACCTATGGAGCAAGGCAGGCTGTTCGTTGCAGCACCACGGAGAGCTACTAGTGAGCAACTTGCTCCAGCTAAGGTTGGCAGCAAAGCAATCGCCTTTGACCTTCTGTCTCCAATCCACCTCTCCTAGCCTCTGTCCCCTTGTGGAAAAGATAAGTCTCTTCAAGGGCCAACCCTCTGGGTCTGAAGATGTCTCCTACATTCCATGGGCTCTATCCTGGTGCACTCCTTGTGGGAGTGTGGGAGACACGTGGTTCCTCGGGCCCACTGGAAGGTACCCATGAGGCTCTGGCTCAAAAGGTTCCAGTGCTCTGGCAGCTGGTTCAGTGGGCTCCTGCCTGCCAGCTTCAGGCTCAGTGGCCCCCTGATTACAAGTGTCCTCGTTATTGCTGGGTTCTGGAACCTGAACATTCCCTGTAGCTTCTTCATGGACCACTCTGGTAAAAGATGGCTTGAAGGAAGCTTGTGGGTGAGGGAGGTAAGAACATTTCTTTGCCTGCAAATATCATTCATCTTGCCTCATCCAGCCTCCACCCCAGTGTGGCTGTGCAGCCACTGAACAATTGAGTATGTTTATATGTACTGGTGTAAGAAATCGCAAGAAAATATTCTGCACATATATTATTAGGAAATCTATAAAACACTGGGCTGTAAAACACATATAATGGTTCTTGGGAAGATTTGAACAGATGTGTCTTCTCATTCTCCTATCATCATCATCATCATCAACATCAACAACAACAACAACAACATCTCTATAATCATCATGATCTGTATTTGGTCATTTGGCTGTGCCTGAATTTCTGGCTTCCTTTGATTAAATTCTGTAATTTACTATAGTAGCCAAAACAACAACATCATTTTTCAATGTTCTAATGCTGTACATATAAAAGTAGCAATTGAGAAGCAAGGTTAGTTGTAATCACCAGTGCTACAGAACAAATCTATGCTGATTTGGAATCAATTCAACAGATTTTTCAAAATAAACCACAACCAACATGACTTGAAAAATATTTGGGAAAACATCACCAAAATAACATTCAAACACAATAAAATCCCACACCCATTATCCAAACCGTGGCTGTGTGAATTAACCAAATTCAGCATATCTGAATTACACCTTCTGAGTTTCCAAAATGGATTGGATATATCTCATTTGGTGTGTATAATAGGATGCTTAAATAATCTTTAGTTAACATTTATGAATCTTAAACTCATTTGGGTTAAGTTACCTGTGAATTGCTGGTTGCAGAACTAGAAATTTTAGGCTTGGATAATAAGAGGACACCACACCAAATCCCAAACAATTCACCTCCAGGTGTGATTTGCTAACTTACCACAGGAGAATGTACAGTACCCAGGTTGGCAGTATGAGACATTTTGCCTGCAGATGAACCTCTGTTTAAAGAGTGTGACCTACTCACAGAAGACGGGCGAGAAAGCTGCACCAAATTCTTGGCTGAGAAAGGGCGGTTTTCGGCGCCTTGCATTTGCATAGACAAGACTGAAATGGAGCGAGGGCAGCTCACAGAACGCCTCATAGGACCTGACAACGGCGTGGGCGATACGTAAGAAGGGACTTTCTTAAGAGGCCGCTTCCAATGCATTCTGCCTGCAAAGAGATACAACGCAGTAAATGAAAAGCGAAACACCCCTTTTTCCCTTTCTCAAACCAATGTGTTTTTTGTGTGTTTTTTTAAACAGGGATTCCCAACCTCTTCACCTGTCCAGGACATTTCTGGGATCCCTCTTTTCCCTTACAGAGTCCCAGTTCTGCTTGAGTGCCTTGTCTACCCACACTTCTCCTGCTGACATGCGCCAGGCAAGAGCCAAGATGCGCTACACTGCTGAGGAAGAGCCAATCAGAGGCATGTTCGCTCCCTTCCTGACATTCTTCCCCCTTCTTCTAATGCCCCAGTTCTTTGCCTCGGAAGTAAGCACTGAGCGGCGGGGATGGGTGAAGGAAAACTGAGAAGCCAAAGTTTCTGGTCCTTACACAAAGAATTTGTTATCGCCTCTAAAGTCCGAAATGGCTTAGGACCAGAAGACTGCCTCTTCCAACCTCCCAATCAATCCCCAGCAATGTAATGATAATATATTGGTGAGGCCCTTCTCTACATCCCACCGGTTTGTGAGATACAGTTGGCAGGGTTGTCCAACAGAGCCTTTTCTGCTGAGGCCCCCACAACATGGAAACTTCCTATCCTAGGAGGTTCACTTGGCCCTCTATTTACCAGTGTGCCACTGTAGACTCAAAACATTGTTACTTGAGAAAGCTTTTGGTGTGACTAGAGCTTGAATTTCTTTGTTTACTGCCTCTTTATCGTTCTGTTTCTTTCTTTCTTTCCTCCCCCCCCCCGATGCCTTTTGGCTGTTTCATCATTGACTGTTAGATTGGTTTTTACTGATATGAGTCACCCCAAGCGTTTCCTTAGAAATGGAAAAAAGCAAGATAGGTTTTCTAACGAAAAGACACATACAGGCAGCAAAAAGAAAGACGTGACTTTCCGTGACACTGAAAGCAGGCAGAGCTGAAACTGTGAGACTCTCAAATTATATCCATAGATATTTTGAGAAGCGCTAAAATGATTCAGGGTGCATTTTTGTGTTATACACGTGGAAAGAGGCGGGGACACAGACGAGATAGCTGAGTAAGGGGGTAGTTCAGAAGACCTCACATTCTCAGTATCTCAGATCCATAAATGGTCCCCAGTGGCTTTTTCGGATTCAGCAACCATGTGCACACATTTTGAAAAATAATAATATTAATGCATGCTTTCTGCAAAAGTTCATTAGCTTTGTATTTATCTAACTTACTGGATCGTTCTATTAATTTCCTGTCTTCAACATCAAATGAGACATTCCTCTCTTTCTTTGCATTTTCATATTCTTTTTCGGGTTCCTCCTCCCATTCAGATAGATCACTGCTGCTTTCACAGCTACTGCCGCTGCTGTTGTTCTTGGTCTTTTTCAAGAACTGCGCACTCTCTGGCATGGAATACAAGGGCTGGAGAGAAAGATGGAGAGAGGGAAGGAAAAAAAATGTATTAACATTTCTCTCCCGCCCCCTTCACTGTAACCTACTTCATTCTGGGGGGTTGGGAGCCTCTGTGACACTGCAAGGGACCGGGTCAGGCCCAATACATTTTGCTTCCTTCACTGGAGAAGCAAATGGTGCCACCTCCCCCACCCAAGCGAAGGTGCATAATTTTGGCACCTGAGGCAGAAAATCTCACGTGTGGCTTCCCTGCCAGTAAAAATACTTTGGTAACAAATAATGACACACAAATTCAGCTGCCTGAGACCACAACCTTTCTCTGCCTAACAATAGGGCCAGCCCCAATGGGATTGTAGCATGGAAAAGTAAATAATCTCCTATATGTGGGAACTGAATCTCTGTATTGTTCTCATACACACACACACTTTTACACACACACACACACACACACACACACACTGATTTGATTTTAAAGTTTGGTAACAATGGAAAGATTCAATAAATAGACCCAAAGAATACCAAGAGGGCTGCAGGTCCCCCAAAACTGCCCTAAAGTTTCCCCTTTCAAAATGCCGGTGTAATATTGGTGAGAGAAATGTAATACATGTCCACTAGACCTCTTTTAGGAAAAGGGGTTTCACATGCTTAGTTCTTTAAGCCACACTCATTCATATAATGTTTCCAATGTAGGTAAAACAAGGTTTTATAAAGCAGGTTTGGAAATAAAATAAAACACACCATCCAGACAGCACTGGGGGATAAAACCCTAAGCAATGAAAACAAGACTTGGCCCGGTAAGCCTCACTGTAATCCCATATGCACACGGGACGCTATATCCAGTCAGGGTCATTTATCTTTCAAAATATGAGAGAGAGAGAGACACAAAACAGCCACAGGAACCACTCACAAGGTCGGATAATTGTCCTCCCTCCCTCCATAAAGCAGATGCAAAACAGAACATCAGCACAAACAATCCTCTGGAAATGTAACATTTGTTGCAAGAAGACTGCCCCACTGGCCTTCGCAGCCATGACGGTTAATCTCTTTACCAGCTGAGCTGTTGGGTTTTTATTTGCCTGTTTTCGGATGATTTCTAAGTGAAAAGTAGGTCACTCGAGATAAAAACGAGCAATTTATCTTTGCAGAGCTGTGCTGCACGTTCAGCTGAGGGTAGTGATGTACCCAGCTGTCCTTCAGAGAATCCTTAAGCCTTGGTCCTTAACCGGGTGCCCCAAAAGGGGTCACTGGGGGAGGCAAAATTAAAGGGTGACTAAAAGCCCCAGCTTTACTACTGGGGCAAAACCTGCCCTAAAATGTCCTAGTTATTACTAGTAGCTGCCACCACCTACTGAATTAACAGAACTATATAAGACTTGGAGGCGAAACAGAGAGGAAGAGAATGCACTGGGGGGAAACGAGCCACAACACTGTCAGCCTGGGAGTTTGTGTGTCTGTTATATATAATGTGCATGTGCGTTATTTGACATCACGTTAACATGCAGTTTCTAAAAGAGATGCAATGCAAGGGAGTATATAAACAGATACAGCTGGCTTAGCATAAAAGTACTTCCTGTAAGAAAGTGAAAATGTGCCATCTAGAGGACATAAACGGCCAGTTCAGTGCAAAAATCAAAATAGGGAGGAAGGGAAGACAGAAGAAACATCCCGCTTGCAATCCATGTAGTTTTGGGGTGTCTTTTGTTTTAGCAAAAAGTAAAGGGAAGTATTAGAGTCTTATTGAAATTGTTCCCCAAGGGCAGGGAACCCTCCTATCAGTCTGTGGCATTAACCTTCTTGTCTGCAGCACGGGAGTGCTATCCTGATTTTACCAGTCCCAAACTTCAGAGGTGTTTAGAATGCAGTGACATACCTTCGGGCCACGTGGCCGGACAGATTTGCCCATTAGCTTCTCATCGTCCAGTTCACATTGTTCCAGAAGATCCAGTATGTCTTCTTCCTAAAAAAAGGGATGGGTGGGGGTTTAATCTCTGGATTAATATAAAAAGCCGGAATGCACACAAAATTATGAACATGGCCTCTTGCTTCTCATCAAGCAGAGGCTAGATTCCAAAAGGAAGGCATTATGTATTACTGTAGGCTTGCTGGAGCCTAATTAGGTTGGTACAGCTAACACAGATGCCCAATTGATGCCAAAAGAATCTTCTCGCATACATGCCTTTCAAGGTGGTAAGCAGAAAATTATGCCAGTAGGTGTACACTAGGAGCAGGGATGATGGCACAGGGATTCCAGCACAGCTTTTCATCTGAATGCTATCAAAAAATTCTACGTGGGATGAGGGGAAACTGCAGATTTGCGGTTGCGTCAAAGGACCACTGCCAAGTTTGGAGACCAGGATGTCGGGAGATGTTTCTTCCATCTCCCAAAACGTCTCCTTGAAGCTTTCAAAGACACATCATTACACAACCCCTCTCTACTAGGAGCCATTTGAAAATGGACAGACACTCACAGAGAAGGCACATTATTGGAGATAATGCTTAGCCAATGGAATGTCCAGTTTTGGCAGATGTGTTGGAACATCTGGATGAATGGAAACTATCTCGTTGACACTTCCTTTCACACACCGGCCTTGAACGCAGTCAGTTCATTGCCATAAGCTGGAGGAATTGTGTGCTGGAGGGAACCCTACTGAAAAACTCCACCGTGCTTATGGGAAGACTTGGCACCACACAACATCATGGAACAAAAGAGGGGTGAAGAAGCTCTGGCCATCCAGGTATTTGTAGAATCATAGAACTGCAGAGTTGGGTCACCTGGTTCAACCCACTGCAATGCAGAAATCTCAACACACAGTCCCCCATCCAATTTGAAACCATACCAAACCCTGCTTAGCTTTGAAAATGTGCTAGTGGTTTTATTGCCGCACCACTGTTTGTCACATGACAACTCTTGCCATCCCTATTGGCCATTCTGCCTGAAACCGATGGGAGTTGAGGTCCAATAACATTACCCATCCCTGGAACAGAAATGCAAATTGGGTGAATCAGTGGTCACCTTCATTCTTTTGAGGGGGTTGTTCATCTCTCGCTGAAGTGAAGCTGCTCTACCGGCAAGGAACGTCTGAAAGGCAGCGGCTAACAAGCCCTCATATTTTTCAAGTAGCAGCTTATCGTCAGGAGGGTAAATACGCCTACGGTTTAAACAGAAGAAGGAGAGGGGAAATTATGAAGTGTAGCCACAATCCAACAAGGTCACCACACACTGCACTGAAATGAACAGGAGTCATGTTAGAGTGGGGAAGTGGAAGTGAGCTTCCATTCATACCACAGAGATGTGCGTATTAGTTCGATCCCAGAGGCTTATGCGCAAAACCTCCGGAGGTAGGTTTTGTTCAGTGTTCACCAGCAACGTGAAGCATACACTGGTGGGGACTAAGTCTAGTCCAATTACTCTATGTGTGGTTTAACAGGGGTGTGGATAGGTGTTACGAGCTATAAAAAGCAAAGAAAAAAATGGGACAGGGCTAGTTCTTCTATGGATAGAGAGGAAGGTTTGAAACGCTGAATACTCACTGAAATGTCAACGTCAGGTATGCGCGAGGCATGAAACATTAACAAAATATTGCATTCATAATTCAGAAGTGTCAAGGCTGAGTTTAAGGGGCAGGAGGTGCTGCAAAAAGGAGTGGGAGATCCCACTGCTATCCTTGAAAAACAATAATCCGTCCTGAGCCATCTCTTGCTTTCTATAAGGCTGGGAGAAGAGGGTGCCAGCCACCCCTCTTGCCTTGTCTAGCACCTGTGCTATACCATCCAACAGCCCAAGACTGCCATAGACAGCTGGGGAGGTGAGAGGAGCAGAATTCATCCAGACTTTGGGGGCTCTCTTTATTTGGGGGCAGGGGCTTGTTGTTGTTCACAAAACTCTTGAAAGAGCAATGGCCCCATATAAATAAATGTACAAAGGACTACAGGAATCCTGTGGACCTACCGTTGAAGTGCCCATGTCGACTGGACATTTCATTGCCCTAAATGAGCAGACCCAAGGATGCTCAACACCTCCCTGTGGCTGTGCGTTTCAAGGCAAGACTGACTACGGGGCAAGTTTCTGCTTGGGGGCAGAGCCCATGCTTTGCAAACAGAAGGCTGCAGGTTCAATCCCTGCCAACTTTACTTAAAAGATCCAGGTAAGGTGATAAAGAAGATTCTTTGGGTGAAACCCTTAGATGATAAAGATGATTCTTTGGGAGAAACCCTTGAGAGTAGCAGGCCAGTTGGTGTAAAAAAATAATGGGCTAGATAGATAAATATTCTGTCTTGGTGCAAGTCAACTTCCTATGTACCTATGATTGGAAAGCTGCCTTTCAAAGACGGTTGTCCACCAATACCGATCTTCTGACTGTAAAAAGCTCCTGATAAGCTTTCCAGGTAACCTAGGGGTCTCTGGAATACAGTTTGAAACTGGACTGGGAAAGGCTGCTGCCTCTTCTGTGATTTACGGATCCAATCCTAAGTACGACTGGGAATAAGCTCCATTAAAACACACCTTACTTCATCAGGTGCACTATCAATTGATAGCAAAGCAGAGCATGATCTGTCTCATTAAAAAAAAAAATCAGTAATATTTTGCTTTCATAATTCAACCCTATTGTTCTGAGTTTGCAAAAAAAGAAAAGAAAAGAAAGAAATATATTCAGGGACAGAAATCACCAGAGCACCCAATGGATGTTTTCACTGTAGTGTCTGGAAATAAGTAATTTTATATTTCACAGTTAATTAGAGTGGTAATCCAGGGTCTTATGTTTGTGTTAGTTAGTTTTAGTTAGTTAGTTAGTTAGTTAGTTAGTTAGTTAGTTAGTTAGTTTTAGTTAGTTAGTTATTACAAGTATTTTTCTGTCCACCTATCAAGTTCCTAACAAAGTTTATGAATTTAAAAGAATCATAATGTAAATGCCAAAACGAAAGCAAACCTGACTGACATTATTTGCTGAGTATTATAAACTAACAGTTCACTAAAACAATAACCTTTTCATCTCTAAGGCTGGGTGCAGGCTTCCTGAATTCAGTAGTTTGCAAATATGCAAAGCCATGGCAGTGCATGGTTCCTTCCTCGCCCTCCTCCCTAACCCGCAGCAAATTCCCCCATGCTTCTTATTACTTTTGATCATAGCTTTAGAATAATATACGCACTCTCAATAATCACAGTCGATAACCTCTCATCTTGACCAAGATTTAAAACCAGGGCAGGAGGGCAGAGAAAGAAATTCACTCTGGACAAAGGAAGGACAAAGAATGTCTGTCTCCAAGGACACCTCCTGATTCTGCCAAATCGCAATTTGCGGCAAAACAGTGCTGCACCTGTCCTCTGCACCAGATGTAAATCTTGCTGCTGGTGGTAAATATTTTTAAACTCAATAACTGGCAGCACTTCCTAGTCATATCCATGCCATCCCTTTCAGCCATTGACAGAAAAGCACCTTTGCACAAATGGGATTGAGGCACCACGCTCACCTGCTACAAAGCAACGGTACCCAAGATTTATTCCTGATAGGAAGCCCAGATGACATAGCTACCTGTAATTCCCCATGTGCCTGTTTTCGTGCTCTTCTTTAGAGATCTGCTTGCGCACTTGTGCCAGTCTCTCCTTCTGAAAATCAAGAACATTTAAGAAATGATCAAACATGTTCCTTGAGGAAGGACAGAAAACAGAGGCTTGCTTATTCATTTATTTGAGAAAAGCAATCTACCAGTTCCTCTCTCCTCCTTTCTAGGGAACGGCGCTGTTTCTCCCAGTCGGAAGACACCGGCGACAGCCTTTTCATGGAGCCTTGGCCGTAAAGCCTCTTCTGAGCTTCTGCTTTCTGCTTGGCTAGGTTTTTTCTTTTATCACTTGTCCTGAAACAGAAAAGCACAGCGATGAAAGAGAAGCAATGTATCCAGTGCGGTGTAGTGGTTAAGAGCAGTAGACTCGTAATCTGGTGAACTGGGTTCGCTTCCCTGCTCCTCCACATGCAGCTGCTGGGTGACCTTGGGCTAGTCACACTTCTCTGAAGTCTCTGAGCCTCACTCACCTCACAGAGTGTTTGTTGCGGGGGAGGAAGGGAAAGGATATTGTTAGCCGCTTTGAGATTCCTTAGGGTAGTGATAAAGCGGGATATCAAGTCCAAACTCTTCTTCTTCCATCAAAGAGGGGTGCCATCTGGTCTCACCTTCTCCTAGGCCTTTAAAACATTGGTGCATAGGAGCTACTGGGCAAAAAAATTCATGGCATAGGGGCCTGTCGGTGAGCTTGCAGTGGCAACTCACCTGCTGGGAGGCAAGGGAAGTGTCTTCCCCTCCCCCCACCCGACATCCACAGTCACCATTACCATCAGGGATGGTTCAAGGTTTCAGAGGCCTCTGAGAAAGGTGCCCTCCATGAGCTCCCTCAGAGAAGGGAAAGTTCCTTTCCTCAACTCCCATTGCCTGAGAAATGAAGAGCAGAGGCACTGGCAGCTGTACCAAGGAACTGACTGGCAGTGTGAGCAGAAGCTGCCTGCCTTCCCTTTCAATAGCAGCCACTCTTCGCTGATTGCCTGCACACTCTAATAAATAATAATAATAGTAATAATAATAATTCCATTATTTGTGTTATGTATTCAGTGGTCTGTGTTTGCCTGACCTTGAGTCTGGACTAAGGATTCCGAACTCCTGTGTTCTGATTCGATACATGATATCCAATCGCAGAACATTTCAAGATTTGGGCCTCTGCCATTGGCCCTTAAACTCCAAGTGATGATTCACAGCTTGGAAGTTTAGACTTCCAATCACGTTGGGAGTGGGAGTGGCCCAGGCCTTCAGAAATGTATATAAGCAGTTGCTATGTCTCTGTTTTTCAGTTATGTAGTTCAATAAAGGTCCTTGCTGTTATCACTATGTCTTGTCTTGTGGGAACCCACCTACACTTCAATTTGTACCCCACCCATCTGGCTGGGTTGCCCCAGCCACTCTGCGCAGCTTTCAAAGAAATATAAAAGCATAATAAAACATCAAACATTAAAAACTTCCCTATACTGGGCTGCCTTCAGGTGTCTTCTAAAAGGTGCACAGTTATTTATCTCCTTAACATCTGATAGAAGGGCGTTCCACAGGGTGGGTGCCAATACCGAGAAGGCCCTCTGTCTGGTTCCCTGTAACTTCACTTCTCGCAGCGAGGGAACCGCCAGAAGGCTCTCAGCGCTGGACCTCTGTGTCTGGGCCAAATGGTGGGGGTGGAGACACTCCTTCAGGTATACAGGGTCAAGGCTGTTTAGGGTTTTAAAGGTCAGCACCAACACTTTGAATTGTCGGCCACATGTTCTGGTGTTCCCAAGAGCTCAGATACATACTGGAAATACATCAGCAGGAGACCAGCCTTGCTTTCCTGAAGCACAGCTCTTTCCACTGCCAACGGATTGCTGGGACAGCCAGAAAAGGCAGGCCGCCATCCAAGAAAGTGGGAAGGACACTGAGGATCAGCTGCAGGCCAGGAGAATGTAGGGCAGGGGGGAAAGCAATGGCGCTTGTCTACCTGCCCTTGGGGACGAACAGGCAAGCAGCCAGCAGCAGTGGCAGGAATAGAAGCTGCCGCTTCAGCCCATCTCCTCTGTGAGCAGCAGTTCAGGAAAAGGCGGAGGAAGGTATTCAGGGCCAGGTACAGGGAAAAGAGCTTGACTGGAAGAGGAGAATTTAAAGGCATGGAACTGGAAAGCTTCCTTTGGGGAATGTAAAAGCTGGAGTCAGCAGAAAGGATCTTGGAACGGGAATGTGTCTGCCTTTTTCTATTTCGCGGTGGCGTTTTATCAAGTTGTGGTATTTTATTGCATCTTTATTACAACAACTTAAAAAATAATAACTACACAAAAAACCTATTCATGCCAGAAGGAAAATAAAGCTAAATACATTTCCGCTCCAATTCTAGCTGTCAATCATTTCTCTCTCTCTCTCTCTCTCTCTCTCTCTCTCTCTCTCTCTCTCTCACACACACACACACACACATATATATATATATATATATAAAACCAAATAAATAATCCACACCAATGAGGACAGCGAAGGAAATGCATCACATGGGAGGAGGCGCCCATAAAACATTTACAGCTGAAAGCATTCTAAAAAGTAGGATGGAAAACTGCAAAAACTTTCTTCTCGTTTGCAGTTTTCTCTCCTTTATTAATTACTCCCATAGCACTGAGCTAACCCAACAGAATGTGCACGTCTGAAGGAATTTGGATTTCAAACGGCACCAGAAAGCTTCTGTTAAATGAAGTTGTTTAGAGGTCTCAATAAACAGCCAAAGAGCACCAAACTGAAATGAATAAAAGAATGAAGACAAATTCATATTACTATAGCTAAAAAGAAAGAAAGGGAGGGACGCAATTCGTTAAAAGTCTGTAGTATTGTGCGCCAAGGAAGCAGAATTTGGGAGATAAGGGTATGCTCCCTTTGATGACAGGAAAAGAGCAAGGCTTTTTCCTTTACCATCTTTATGGTCACTATAAAAGTGACTCCCTCTCATGACTTAACTTAGCCCCAACATGAGATCTTCCTACTGTGGGTAGCAAATTTAAATCAGAGTGCTGTCTGAAGAAGCTGCCTGGGCCTTCTACAGCTCCCGCATCAAACAAAAGATTTAACTAACGTATCTTCTGATGAGGGAACAATGTTAATTTTGGCTCAGAAGAATTTAACATAAACCACAAGTTTCCTATGGAACATTTACAATGACTTTGGTACATCACGATGTAAATGTATCTCTATTCCCTCTCCCCTCCAAAAAAACAACAACCAACTAACGAAAAGAACAACAGGGGAAATGTAATTTTACCTTATATTGAGCAGCTTTAATGCATTCAGCAGGACACCTTTTTTCACATCATAGTCTATTTTTTGGTCAGTACCAAAGCTCGGGGCTCGGTTAATCTGAAAAAATTATAGAGGACAGAACATCTCCAGAAATGTCTTAATCCACAAAATAACCGTGAGGTATGCTCTCACACAGACATAACACTGGGGCCCAGTTTTCAAATGCCAAACACCCCCTCTCTCAAGCATTATTTCAAACTATTTGGTAATAATTGGGGGGTGCATGCATGCAGGCCCCAACATCCCCGACCCCCCCCCCAGCTTCACCCCCAAGGTCTGAATGGGGATTCTTCATGTGTTCACCAAAAACACACACTTCGAATCATCCCCATGAGTGCAAACACTGAGAGGAACCAGATTTCTTGATTATTGAGGGTTCTTAGCCCATGGATAATTCCTTCCTGTTCGACTTGGGAAGTTCACTGTCTTGGCATCACTGCGAAGAGGGCCCTGTCTCTTGTGTCTGTCCGCCCAGGGACACAAGGGCATCAGAAGATTATCAGGGTAGGTTTGGATACATCTGAACTGTGTCATTCAAACTGTCTGGAACATTGAAGTCAAAAGGGACGCCTTCAGGTTTTTTTTGTTTTTTGTGTGGAAACCAGTAAAAAAAAAAAAAGGTAAAGGACCCCTGGACGGTTAAGTCCAGTCAAAGGCAACTATGGGGTTGTGGCGCTCATCTCGCTTTCAAGCCGAGGGCGCCGGCGTTTTCCACAGACAGCTTTCCAGGTCATGTGGCCAGCATGACTAAACCACTTCTGGTGCAACAGAACACCATGACGGAAACTAGAGAGCACAGAAACGTCATTTACCTTCCCGCTGCAGCTGCATCTATTTATCTACTTGCACTGGTGTGCTTTTGAACTGCTAAGCAGGAGCTGGGACAGAGCAACGGGAGCTCACCCTGTCACAGATTCAAACTGCCGACCTTCTGATCAGCAAGCCCAAGAGGCTCAGTAGTTTAGACCACAGCACCACCCGCGTGGAAACCAGTGCATATGATGTAATATTAGGACTGTAGGTTTAACTTTTCCAGCTTCAGTTAACAGTGTGGCAGCTGCATTCCAGAGCAAAAGAAGCTTTCAAACCTGTGTAGGGTATGTTAACAATCCCACTGGGACAAGACTATCACATACATTATAAGCTCTTCGAAGAAAGGATGTGTGAATGGTGGACGTAGATGAGCACTCCTAGTCACTGCTTCCACCTGTGCATCTAGGATCAAGGCTGTATCTAGAATCTGCTTCCAACCTGCCATGTTCATCATCCAGTTTTCAGCTGCACACTCTTCCTTCTCTTGCCCTTACCCTCCTCTGTCTTCTTCCTCTCTGGACTCGCCATTTTGCATATCCTCGACTTTTGCGTATCCTCCTTTGATGGCACACCATATCATTCTCTTCAATCTAGTCATGTATGAGCCACCTAGGACAATTTCTTGTGTTGACAATGGCGTTCTCTCTCCCACTTACAAGCGAAAGACGTCATGCAACCATGGCTCTCGCAAAGAAGCTCTAGACAGCATAAACTGGAGGACCGGTTCGTTGATTTCATGTAGGACATTTCTGTCCCACTCTTATGTACTACACAGTGTTCGCATAAAACAATGCAGCCGATAAAAAATACAAAAATAAAAATAAATCAACGCTTGAACCAAAGTTCAGTTCAGAAACAACAGGGGAGTCTGAAGAGGCATGTTGAGGTGCATTCAAAATGGAAACAAAAGGACTGTTTCTCTGAAGAAATGCAGCTATTGATATATTAGGCTATGTATATATTACCAGCTTTAAACTAGGTTTTCTCATTTCGGATCAAAGGTGGTTTTGGGGTAAATGCATCAAAACACAGTATTTCATAAGAAACTACAGGATAGGCATGGATGGTGACCAATGTGTGAAAACTGCTTCCCAAGACAGTGGTTAATAAAATTAGTTAATAGAAATGAACTAGCTAATAAAATGAATGTTCCAGATGAGAAACTATTGCTCTGCTTGAAGAATAATCTTCCATGTTTCTTCCACTAGATGGTGCAAGCACTTCCATCTTTAAAACAAGACACAAGGCCAGGACAAAGAGGGAGCAAATATTTGACTTGTCTACACTTGCTCCCTCTGAAAGTGGGGGATGTTTCGTGAAAAGGGAGTTCCCGAGCATTGATAAAACCCATTCATATTTTAAATCACCATCTCTTTGGAGCTCTTTTATGCACTGTGAAAAAGCTCTCGTCGAGGAAGGCCTTCTATGATTAGCTCTACTGGGTATATGCTGGCTTCGAGACACGGCCAACCTTTTGAGAACGTAAGAAGATCCACCTAGTCCAGCATCCAAACAGATGAGAATGATGGAGAGCCTGGAGGAGCAGCCCTCTGCACTCTTCTCCTGCTCCTTGCTCCCAGCAAATAAAATGCAGGGCTGTCGAAAGCCATCTATTATGATATGGGTTAGCTTTGCTCAATGACCTGGCTGTTTTCGCACATGGTTCATTGCATTGCATCCTTTTTGTAATACTTACAAACTCTTAAGAATGTCTGGTCTCTAGTAGATCAGACCAACGGCCCATCTATTTTATTTTGTTTTTGGTAATTTTTATTACATTTTTCTGTTAAAATATCAATGACTTGCCTTCTTCTCTTTCCATGGTTCATTTTGCATATCGTAAATCCCTCCATATTTTACATAAACTAAACCATTCGGCATTCCATCAAAACTTATTTACACCGCTGAATTGATCTTAATGCTGCCAACGCTTTAAAGTGTACACAATTTCCCCCCATATATTCAATAAGCGTTTTCCAATCTTCTCTAAACGTGTGTTCTCCTAGTTCTCTTATTCTATATGTTAAGTCTGCAAGCAGCGCATATTCCATCAGCTGAAGTTGCCATTCTTCTTTAGTTGGGACCTTGCTCAGTTTTCTATTTTTGGGCTAACAAAACACGGGCCACAGTAGTGGCATACGTAAATAACCTTTTTTGACACCTGGGAATTTCCATCTGAATTATCACCCAACAAAAAGGACTCTGGTCTTTTTGGAAATGTATACTTTTAAACATTTTTTCCCAATTCATTATGGCTTATTTCCCAATACCCTTTACCATTTTACAGGTCCACCACATACGAAAGAATGTTCCCTCAACCTCATTGCATCTCCAGACCCATGGTCCATCTAGTCCAGCACAATGATCTCACTGTGGCCAACCAAAGCGAGACCTGAGTGCAGCAGAGCTTTCTCCAAATGTGATTCCTAGCAACTGGTGTTCTACAGTGGAGGTAGAACATAGCCATCATGGCTAGTGGCTGATGATAGTCTTCTCCTCCATGTCTGGTCCTCTTTTAGAGACCTCCAAATGGGCTTTAAGTATCAAGCCCTTTAATGCTCTTGTCTTATTATTGTTACTATTTTAAAGCAGCTTACCTCTAGGAGCCATGGCTTGAGTTTTCTGTCCAGCAGGATATCAAACCCCAGAACTTCAAAGCAAACACTGTCACTTCCTGGAGACTGTCCTGGCCTACACATACGGTAAGCGTGAAGGACATGGGGCTCTGCTACTATGAGAGTCTTCACCACTAGTTCCTGGGGGATTGTGCAGAGAAGAGAGAGATGGGGGAAGCAGCATCGTTATTTATCTAGGTGTTATTTTGTTTTGTTTCGTTTTAGATCACCAAAAGGCATTAAGCAACACACATTCAAATACAAGAGACAAGACTGGCTGTGCAGAATTAAGGAATCTAATCAACAGCTGGTTTCACTCTAAATCACAAGAGCACATAAACAAACTGAATTTTGTTTAATGCGTTTGTCACTCGGCTGAAACAATCTGATTCTTGTGTCAATTTCCCAGCCTCAAGCCTTGAAAGAAGGCTTTGTATGAAACATCATCGGGTTTGCACTCTGCCAAATAATTTAGCTATATAAAAATGTGCATCCAAAGAAGAACCTGCAGTAAGTCAAAAACCAGATTGCGTCACAGTCCAAGTCAAGAAGTGAGGAGCACTCGTAATAGGCCAACATAAACATTGAAAACAGCTATTGCATTATTAGTTTTCTCTTACTGAAATATCATTCCAGAATTTGGAAACGTCAAGGTGATTTGTTTGCAGAAACTCAGTAAACCACTTTATAGAGCGCTTACTGCCTTTATCTTCTGTTTCGTCCCGCTCAAAACGCTCATTATGCTTATTCACAGAGTAGTTGGTCAGGTGCATAAACAGCTGGCTCTGAAAGGAAGGGAAGATAGGAAAGGGTCGCTACTGAGCTACAGGTACAAAGACAGTTTGCGGACATTAATCTGAGGTAAGCCTTTCTCCGGGTACCGCCACCAACTGACATGCCACAGGTGGCTACTGGGAAAAGATCCTTCTCACTCTTAGCCCCCCAGCTCTCTCCAAAGTTGCGTGTTGCTTGTCTCCTTTGGGTTCCATCTGGTGACAGGAAAACACCATTTTATTTTTATTCCAGGCCTTTTAAGATCATTTCTACAGTCATATGATGGTCCTTAGGAGGGTGTCCCAAGGACCGTCGTTACTTATTAATGCCAGTTATATCCCACAGGAGGCCAAGGTTGTGTAATTAATCCCCCCCCCCTCATATTATCCTCACATCAGCCCTGTTAGCAGGGCTATTTTCTAGCTGGAACTCTCTGGAAACTCAGTTCCGGTAGCTCATATGTAGGCGCCATTGCCATTCAAAGAGTATGAGGGAGGTGTTCGTTGCAAGTTCTGGCACCTCTTTCTCTAGAACAATAGCACTGCCTGTTAGGTTATAATCAGAGTTCATGACTGGAACAAAGTCACTTGGTGAATTTCATGGTTAGCTGGGAATTTGAATTCTGGTTGCCTGGGTCCAAGTCCATTGTCCTGATCACTACACCATACTTGCTTTCCATAGGAAAAATTCCCTCTAAGAGGGTGGAGTGAGAGCTCTGACCAAAAAGAGGGACACTCAGTGTCTGGCGCCTCTTCCCTGCCACTGCAAAAACATCTGTGTCCCTTGTCCTACTGATGTTCAAACTCCCCCAAAGGGTGCAACGTCAGGAGTGGGCCAAGGAATGGGGTAGATCTGAAGGATCCCACACCTTCCTGGTCACCAAACACACACTAAATTAAGGAGAAAACTAAGCTGACCAAGGAGGTATCATAGTTATTTCTTTCCCACTGTTCCAAGTGAAAGGAAAATTGGGTTGCTGGCTTTTTAAAAGCAGAAAATGGTTAAATACAAGATGGCTGCTGCATCCTCACTTCCAGCCCAGAAGTGTACTGGATGAGGCAGCTCAGGTGAGCATTTGGTTCTCCTTCACCCCCAACACACATTAGGACTGCAGCCCTAATCTTTGAAATCCTGGGTAAATCTGCTGCATCATCATTTTAAGCTTAGCAGCTGCACTTCAACATTTACTGATAATGAAAGCCGCTCAGAAAACATTGCTATTGGGATAGCAACAAGAAAATGAGGCAAGGCCTTTCCACTGCAAGATGCAAGTATGTAGCTTAACGGTCCTTTCTCTAGGTACAATTTGTATTTTCTGTATCGTTGCAACTATCCCAAGGCCAGAGAGATGTCAACAACATAGGATTCTCTTGTGCTGGAGTTTCCAGGGCAGCGGGAACATCTGGAACTTCTTCCAAGGACAAGTGTCTCTTCCAGTTTGATATTCTCTCTCTGAATTTACAGCCACGAGGGTGAAAAGTTAGAGCTGAAGGTCATGACACACTCATGTTGTCCACAGATTGGAAAAAGGTTTGAAGAGGGGAGTCTATTCTACTTGCATGGTTCCAAGTCACAGTAGAGATCACACATTCAGAGAAAGCTCCCCATCTCCCATTTCAGACCTTCCCAGTACATAGATGGGGGGCAAGCAGGGATGGTTAGGGGGTGGAGTCTGCAGGCATAGCCTTGTTTCCACACAAAACAAAATGTTAAGCGTGTGATCCTGAAGGAACACGTGAACAGCGTTTTCCGAGTCTGTATCTTATTAGCTAGCTGATGTGCATCACAGGCTCCAACACAAGGTGGCCCAGGTAAACAAGGACTAGAATTTGCCTAACTAAATTGTGCACTGTTTTTTTGCTCAAAATGTCATTTCCTTTTCCTCTTCTGGCACCTAAACTATTTTGTGCTGCACTCAGGAGTGTTTCGTTTGATCCTAACAACCACTTACCAGATTTGAATCATTGGGGGGATGATATAGCTCTGTGCCCATCCTCACTAGCCCGTCATGATATAAAAATATTTTTAAGGGATCACAGGAAGTCACCAGAATGTACACTCTTAGATCAAATTTGTAGCCTTCAATAAGAAAGGGCTTGTCAAGATATTCCTGGACTATGAGGTGTTCCTGAGAATGAAGCTTCTCTGCATTTCTTGTGAGGGAGATCCTGGTTAAAAGGCACAAAGATAAGTTTTAAATACAGAAAGTTAAGTAAACCCTCAGAAATACAATTACAGCTGTGACAGATCATTTGACCCCCATCAGTTCAGAAACTGAGGTTTGTAACTTGCTATAACAAGACATCAACTTGGTGCTCTCCAGATGTTGTAGTCCGGTAATGTCTAGAGGGCACTAGATTAGCAAAGGGTGTCTAAGGCCATACACAACTAACAACAACAACTTATTTATATGCTGCCCATCTGACTGGGTTACCCCAGCCACTCTGGGCTGCTTCCAACAAATTATAACACAATACGACAAACACAAAACTTCCCTATACAGGGCTGCCTTCAGGTGGCTTCTAAAAGTCAGATAGTTCTTTATCTCCTTGACATCTGATGGGAGGGAGTTCAACATGGCGGGTGCCATTATCGAGAAGGCCCTCAACCTGGTTCCCTTTAACCTCACTTCTCTCAGTGAGAGACGCTCCTTCAGGTATACAGGGCCAAAGCCATTTAGGGATTTAAAGGTCAGCACTAACGCTCTGAATTGTCGGCCACATGTTCTGGTGTTCCCAAGAACTAGAATAAATCCGCTTGCTTTTGAAGCCTGGTTTTACACTAAAGCAATGCAAAATGATCTCCAACACATTTAGGACCAAGCAGTAAAATTAACAAGTTAAGGAATTAAATTAGCTTTTTAAGTCATAAGGTTCTCCAGACAGTCTATCCAGCTGCTTTGTTATGAGTGCCATCAATTACGTTTCTATGGCCTCTCACATAAAAAGGTAAAGGAACCCCTGACCATTAGGTCCAGTCATGACCGACTCTGGGGTTGTGGTGCTCATCTCACTTTATTGGCTGAGGGAGCCGGCGTACAGTTTCCGGGTCATGTGGCCAGCATGACTAAGCCGCTTCTGGCGAACCAGAGCAGCACACGGAAACACCGTTTACCTTCCCACCGGAGCGGTACCTATTTACCTACTTGCACTTTGACGTGCTTTCGATCTGCTAGGTTGACAGGAGCTGGGACCGAGCAATGGGAGCTCACCCCGTCACGGGGATTCGAACCGCCGACCTTCTGATCGGCAAGTCCTGGGCTCTGTGGTTTAACCCACAGCGCCACCCGCGTCCCTTTGGCCTCTTACATATTTACCTTTAAAAAAATCCTGCCCTGGAAAATGGTTGAAGCTTTATTTAAAAGAAACCATGCTGTAAACAAGCATGAATTATTTCGCCCTATTACACCATTTCATACTAAAAAATGACTAAAAATCATTTATTGCTGCTAAGCCTGGGCAAACAACTTTAACTATGTGGGTATTCTTGTAAGATAAAGAATTGACCTGAGCTGCGTATTTGTCATATTTGAAAAGAGAGAAAGAAAAAGCAAAGAAAAAAAGCAAATGAAAACGAATGCGTGTCACCGTTTTTACTACTGTATGAAAAATCCGATTTACATCATTGTTGTTATTTCTAAATCCATGGGTCATATTTACAAAGAACAATATAATCTATATTCAGCGCAATTCACAGTAACAGCAGGTGACACACAAGATTGAAGAACCTGTAAGCAGCCTTCGCATGAGCCCCAGCCTCCACCTCCCATCAGCCCCAGCCAAGGCATCCAATGATCATGGACGATGGGAGTTGTAGTCCAGCAACATCTGGCAGGCATCAAGTTGGAGGAGGCTGACTTAAAGAAGCATCTTTAAACCCTGCACATACCCATGCCCCATTGCACCGTTAGCTGGTTTGACGATGAATGTTTTCTGTCTACGTTTTCTCTTGAGTTCTTTTACATAATTCTGGAATTGTGTGTACTCTGCTGGGAAGATCCACGTTCGAGGAATAAAGCTGTACTCCTGAGGCTGAGATTTTATCATTCTGGGGAAAAGAAGAAGAATTGCCAAAATGGCAAAACTTACCGGAACAATAAGAAACCAAGAAAGAAAGAAATTTTTATTAAAGAATGGGGGGGGGGGGAATCTGTGGAACACTGAACAAGTTTTTGTAAACATGCAAGTTCGTTAGCAGGAACGAACCACAAAGGTTTGCCGATGTAACAGAGAACATTATTAACTTAACAACAGCAGGATTACAGAAAAGTCAAGAGGGGATTTGCTATTTAATATTTGGATGCATGGATTTCTCTCTTTTCCTGAATTCAATTATGTATTGCACAGTCTGAAACTTCCTCCAACAACTCACAGGGAAACCCTTAAGGGATAGAATTTTCATTTGTACCATTTATACTATTTGCAGTTTATTCCTTCATTTACAGGGGACTAAGGCAGGAACACATTCATGGGAATTATCGCTCATTCCATTCACTGATACTTCTTTTGTAAAGGGGAACCTTAATATGCCTAATGTTTCAGGTATTTAAAGAGTTGTTTGTGTAGGGAAACATTAGAAGAAAGATGTGCAGTACCACTATGCCACCCCATGCGGCATGTAGACAGCAAACAAAAACCTAAGAGCTTTGGATGCAATGTATTAATTCCACAAGGAGATTACACAGGACTGCCATTGGAAAGAAGGTCTGTGCTTCAGATTTCTTGCCTCGTTACAAAAGTTGAAAAAACTGACAAGCACATCTGCAAAACCAGGACTGCAGCCAAGAACATCAAGGCTTCAGTACAATAGATAGCCTGTCACAAAAACTACTCGCTAACGGCGCAACAAAACACAATTGCCAATGTAGTTTTTTTTATTGCTGTGCTCAGGATCATTATAGATCCAAATACTGGCACTGCAGTGACTCAGATTACAACCGAGGTATCACACACAAAATTGTATTAGTCTCGTTTAGCAGCTCAGCTAGGTTTTTTGATGTTTGTACTTCTACAAAAGTGACAAAGGGACTTATTCTTTCATTCAAACGAAATGCCAATTCATCTCACTCAATCCGGGGTGTCCATCCATTGAAAGGCATTCCACATGAGGTGATATGAACCCTCTTTGTGATTGAGCGTGATTTGTGATATCTTTTGTGCATGCTGGTCATCAGGTGATAAACACGGTTGTAGGAACGGGGTCAATGGCTCAGTATTGTATCATCCAAAGTATGCTATCTAACAGATTAGACTCACATACACTTGGTGGTTGTTTCAGTAATTCAGTGCTCAGGGATCCTGATGCACACAGCTGATCCTCTTTCCCACTTACTAATCCACAAGACAAAAGATGGGGAAATCTCATTAGCAGCAAAAGTGACAATAATCCACAGAAAGAAAGAAGCCCACATATGGGAGCTTTCTTTTTCCTAGGAACAACTCCTTCCACCAATGAGCTGAAATACTGACGCTTTCAATCTTTGCCTGGGCCTCAGGCCACTTATGTAAGCCCCTTTTGAATGAAAGCTAATGGAGCTCATGCCAGAGAGCTTTCCTCTGTTCCACCTTCCTTTCTTGCCAAGAAATTAACTTGCAAATGTGAACATTTCCCTCTCCTATTTTGGACCAAGTTTAAACTCAGGATACCTCTCTGCACAGAACAACAAGACTCATCAAAAGAGGACTTATACCTTTCGAAATCAAGGTGAGCATACTATGAGCACCTAAAATGGAAAGATGTGATCCTGTTCTTATTCCCATTTGAACCAAGAGGATGGCTGCTGCACATGTGTAAAATATAAAGATGTGCTCAGAAGGGGCCTATGTTCAATTTAGGCCCAGATTTCCTACCGGGCCAGGGCTCAGTGGTAGACCACATGCTGTGAACAAAGAACGTCAAGGAGTTCATAGAATCATAGAGTCAGAAGAAACCTTGATGGTTTGTCTAGTCCAGTGGTGGCCAAACTTGGCCCTCCAGCTGTTTTTTGGGACTACAACTCCCATCATCCCTAGCTAACAGGACCAGTGGTCAGGGATGATGGGAAATGTAGTCCAAAAACAGTTGGAGGGCCGAGTTTGGCCACCACTGAATTAGTCCAACCCCCTGCAATGCAGGAATCTCAACTAAAGCATCTAGGGTTAGGAAAGATCCCTACTGTATCCTTCGGAAAGCTACTTCCAGGGTAGTTGATATTGGACCAGATGTACCAATAGTTTGTCTCAGTATAAGGCCACTTCCTATATTCATTCTGGTGCTGCTTCTGGTCCTCTCTTCTTGCACTTACATATTACTGGCCTCATGAGTCTTGGCAGCCCTTTCTAATATAATAGAGATATGAAAAAGCAAGTGACTCTTTTTCGAGAGCTGCTCTAAGGCCTTGTAGATTAGACGGGATGCCCTATATAGCAATAGAAGGCATTCATTCATTCTTTCTCTCTCTCTCTGTCTCTCTCCCTCCCTGCAAAAGGCAAAATGGAAGCAGGTACCTTAAACCCAAACGCCGACTGCAACAGACGACAAAAGTCTAAGCACATCTACTTCCTTATTTTATAATAGCTCTGAATCGCACATCAGAATGTATTAACTTTTTGAAGCCAAGGCGGGGATGAGAAGATAAGAGATGAAAATATGGGGCAACGGGGCTTGTTGCCGAATCCAATTTTCTCAGCTGGTGTCCTCAGATACATTGTCATGCCTGTCACTGTTCGCTTTTTTTTTCATTCACACAGTTGCCTCTAGACATCCTCTTTAGAACAAAAGCGAGGAGATTTGTTTTGCCACTTCTACAGCATGCTTTCTTAAAATGAACTCCCAGCTACGCTATAATTAATGGGTATGATTCAATGTCTCACAAACGTTGGATCTGCATGAGCATTTCAGCCTGCCAGACAGAACAATCCCCCGCCTCTCGTTGCATGCTGTTCTGGGGGGGATCGCCCAACCCGCCTGACCCTATTTTGAGGGGCACAAGGCAAGGAAAGGGGGGGGAGCTCTGTTGAGCAATCGAAAGCCCATGATTCAAAATTGTTCAATCTGCCCAAGTCTTTTTTTTATTTGTTCTAGGGCTAAGCTAAATGCCAAGGTGGCAGACCCATGTTTTAAACGCAGGTCTGTCCCACCCTCATAGAAATGAGGGTGAGTGGTCCAATTTTAAGAGAAAAAGGAACATGCAGTCAAGGAATGCTAACCACCTGCAAGCAACCTATGCCATATCCCCTCCTCACAATTCTTTCGCCCAATACTACTTTTTCTCTGAGTTGGGCTCCAGAACCAGAAATGATCTGTGTTACTGGAAGGACATAATTCCACACCTCTAGCCTGTTTTCCTCTCTCCCCCCAATAATTTTTCTTTCTTTCTGCAGATCTGCATTAAGCTACATGGTCTTTAATTTGAAAAGCTCAGATTCTTGGGAATCTAACCAATACACACAGTTCACACAAAACAATTTAGGTGACCATCCCTGCCTTAAGGAGCTAGATAGCAGGTGTTGCATTGGTCTATATCTTTGTTCAAAATCCTAATTCTTCACACACAGACACAAACACACACAGAGAGAAAAAGAACCTGATATCAATAAGAGACCTGATCTCATAACCTTCACTTTATGCAGGGAGCTCTCATCAAGACCACACAAAGGACTCTGTGCAGAAAATTGCCTTTTGGCAATATCCCAACAACAGCAGGGACCAGGGCCGCTCAAAGCCCCAGACATTGGTCCAAGAACCAAACAGGCATTTTGCCCTAGTTGAGGAACACATGCACTAAGACATACCTGGGGAAATGGTTACATACAAAACCCATCTTTTTATTTCTTGTCTGCTGCTTGGAAAGATTTCCCTACTTCTTTGGGGGTAAAGCTACTGGAATATATATAAAGAGAGATATCATCCCTTCTTCTCTTCCATGGTTCATTTTGCATATCATAAATCCCTGCATGTTTTACATAAACTAAACCATTCAGTATTCCATTATTACATCCATCAAAACCTATTTACACTGTTGAATTTATCTTAATGCTGCCAACGTTTTCAAGTGTACACAATTTCCCCCGTGTATTCAATAAACATTTTCCAATCTTCTCTAAACGTATGTTCTTCTTGTTCTCTTATTCTGTATGTTAAGTCTGCAAGCTGCGCATATTCCATCAACTTCAGTTGCCATTCTTCTTTTGTTGGGACCTCACTCGTTTTCCATTTTTGGGCTAATCAGCTATTGGAAGCTTTTTACCACACTAATAAGAATGTGCAGAGCAGTTCCCTAACCAGTCAGGATCTGGCCACACTAATAACAACATAAGGAAAGTCCATCAAAAAAAGAGCCCATAAGAAGGCCCATCTACTCCAACATTGTGTTTCCTACAGTGGCCAACCAGATACTACTGAGAAATTCACAGAAGGGCATGGAAGGAACAGTCCTCCCTTTCTGTATCTCCCATTCAAATGATATTCTAGAGAACTGCTGATTCTGAATCAGAGCGTTCCCTATAACTATTGTGATTACACAGACATCTCACTCACAACAGGGTCTTGATAAAACTCAGGGGCTAAAACTGACCCACAAGGTCCCTAGATGTCAGAAAACAATGCTACATTACCAAAAAAAAAGAAGAAAGAGAGAGTTTATTAACCTGCATTCCTTTACACACAAAAATTAAAAAGGAAATTACTTGGTCATGTTTCTTGCTAAGAAATCCTTCCTACAGATCTCGCCCATTCCTGGAAAGTGGTTGATTCTCTGGCGGGAGAAAATAGGGAAAGACATACGTTAGGGAAGGGTCAGCAATTGAACTTACTAGAATTTATTTTAGACTTGTAACGAAATCAGTACCTACAAGAGACCGCTATTAATTATGCTAGGTAGATGCTGGAAATCTATTAGACAGCATGGACCTGTTTAATTATTACAGTGGTACCTTGGTTCTCAAACTTAATCTGTTCCGGAAGTCTGTTCCAAAACCAAAGCGTTCCAAAACCAAGGCATGCTTTCCCATAGAAAGTAATGCAAAATGGATCAATCTGTTCCAGACTTTTAAAAATAACCCCTAAAACAGCCATTTAACATGAATTTTACTAATGAGACCATAAAATGAAAGGAATAAACAATGTACTGCAGTCACACAATCAACCAATCAGTAGCTGAACTGGGTTCCACACACTCACAAAAACAAAACAAAAAAGCTGCAAAAACAAAAACGCAAAATAAATAACAAAAACAGAAAGACCTCAGCGTAACACTCAAAACAGAAGTGTGGCACTCAAATTGGAAGCGTAACACTCAAAACGGAGCACTTTTGGCATCCGGAAAAAGTTCGCAAACTGGAACACTTACTTCCGGGTTTGCAGTGTTTGGGTTCCAAGTTATTTGAGTACCAAGGTGTTTGAGAACCAAGGTACCACTGTACTGGGTTTCAGGCACTCACTCTCCACCCCACCCCACCCCGCCAAGCACTGAAAGACCATATAAGAGAGCTATGGGGCTGCATGAGCTGCCTCTAACTTCTGCTGCATGCAAGAGTCATATCCCCACGTTCCACTGCTGTGTCAAAAGGAGGAATAAGATTAGGCGTGTAGTGGAGATGCAGTTAGCCTTCACGGCTCCACAACTGCCCTCACACGAACTTTTGAACTATGCAGTGATGTGACCCCCCTCCTACTTATAGCAATGTATGGGGCCTTATCGTTCCTACCCGGTTTAATCTTACAGCAATCACACGTGGAGGATTATCAACATTTTCCCTTTAACTGAAGCAACATGAGAAGAAAAGAGGCACCATGTTGGGTTCACGGCCGTGCCAGGGTCTAGACTTGGGGTAGCCAACATGGGCCACAAGGTGTGGGAAACAATTCTCATCAGCTCCAGGGGCAACGGCCAGGGAGGATGGGAACTGGAGTCCTCAACTTCTGGGGAGAACCATAGTGACTACCCCTGATCTCCCAGACTTACATCCAAGCACACTAGTTACTGGGACCTCTTTGTGGAACTCCATTAAGTTCTGGGCAATCAGATTTCCTCTTAGGAAAACTGAAGCAAAAACAGAAGAGCAAAAGCACGTTGATAAGCACAGAGGAAAGGGTGAATCAGTGGGCTGCTCTTCAGGTGGGCATATCTGGGTAAACTCATGTACAGAGAAGTAGTGACTGGCTTATAGCCACGCAGATTGGGCGAGGGCCCATTTGAATGAAGACATATAATCAGCATGCCAACACTTTCACTTGCTTACTGTATTTAACCAATGCACAGAAGGCTGAGAGTGCTTTTCTCATGTTACCAGCTTTTGGTTTGGGAACAAGAAAGACTGAAGCTGCCCATCAGCTTCAGATGGTGCAGCAGTAGCAAAAAGGGATTTTTATTTGTGTGTGGAGAGAAATGTGCAACCACCAAATGCAGAATCAATTTGTACATCAACCCCCCCCCATGAAATCCAGCAGACCCCTGCAAACAGGAAAGTCAACTCTTGCTTCCCATTATGTCAGTAGAAGGTAATGGGTACATAATCATGAATGCACAATCAAATATACAGATTTCTCCCACCACCAAAGTTTGAGCAATACAGAAATGTTATTATTTCTTCTACTGTCCTGATCAAGGTGCCCAAGGCTACCTAGTTATTTCTTCTTTGTACCTGGTAGTTTCGGAGCTCAGCAATCTTTTCCTGCTGCACGGCACAATCACTCCAAATGAGATTTGCAGTCTCATCGTCGTCCCGAGTCTTTACATAGCCCATTTCTTCAATTACTACGCGTACTGCAAGAGAGGAATAGGTACATGGGGGGGGGGGAATCAAACTAGACTCCGAGGGAAAGTACACATAATTTAGTCATACAGCAGTACTAGCACACAGGCTATTATTGGGTTTTTTAAAAAAAAAACTTGTGCTGCTCACCTTGCGATATTTAATTTTGCAAATCTAATCCTGCCGATTGCATAGTTTTAATCATTGTGCTGCTGGGGCTGGGAGCAAACATTAGCTTGCTAAAGGAACCGACAAGAGCTTGTCGCTCAACCAAAAATGATTGAGGAATAACCCATTTAGTTCTCAGCTGCACCTCTGACATGAGATCGGCAGCAATATGTTGGCTGTGAAACGGGATGAGAAGGTTGACCTCACAAGCAAGGGTGATTTCTTATCTAGGCATAAATAATCAAACAGAAATCTGTTGGTGTGCACACAAGAGGTTGGAAGAGCGATTGCTCGTGCCTGACATACCAAAGCAGGGGGAGAGGTCACAGCTGTAAAACGAGCAAAGGGGAATCACAGAACTGTAGAGTTGGAAGGGCCATGTAACCCCCTGCAATGCGGGAATATGCAGCAGTCCCATATGGGGATCAAACCTGGAAGAGCCATAGCTCAAGGTCAGAGCATTGCATGGCATGCAGATCCAGTCCCCAGCATCTACAGGTAGATCTGGGAGAGAACCCAGCCTGAACCCCTGGAGGGCCACTGCAAGTCAGGGTAGACAATACTGAGGTCTGCTTGGGCTGCTTCCTGTTGTTTCTTCCTATGTATCTAAAGGCAACAGAGCGATGCTTGAGTCTTATGATGAAACAAAAGGGCTATCAGAAGACCCAGTTGCATTTCTACGGGAATGGAAATCTTTTTACAGAAAGGGCAGCTGGAGACCTGCCATACAACCCCCTCCAGAGAATGATGTTCTGAATGGTAATTACAGGAAGACTATTCAAATGACAGCGCCCTCGTCATAAGCCCCCAAGACCTAATTTCCTGTGACTAAACTCAGAAGGTAAAAAGCCAACCTCCGGCCCAGCAAGAAATGCGCTCTCTGCTCTTTTGCAAGCCATGTGTAAAATTAATGTGAAATGGGTGAGGCGTTGAGCTTAATGCACTGTGAGTAGTCCTGTTAAACGTTAGACACTGGGATGGTTTAATAGAAGGCACTTAACGCACACATTCCAGCAAATGTGCGAGCTCTTACAGAACCGGGACTAAGCCTTTAAGCAGCTATTCTCTCTCAGGTGACATTTCAACCAAGCATAAATAAACCAGAGTTTTAGGGTGCTAAGACTGGCTGCTGACTCTGCATCCAAAACATCTGGAAGTGCGACTCATACAGAAAAGGTTGATGCAGGCTGTAGGCCTGATCAGTGCCTGGGTGGGGAAATATTAGGAGTTTCATAAAGGCAGTCTGGGTTTATAGACTCATAGAGTTGGAAGGAGACTCTGAGGATCATCTAGTCCAACCCCCTGCAATTCAGTTAATACTCAAGTGTCCCATATGGGGATCAAACCTACAACCTTGGCATTATCAGCACCATGCTCTAACCAACTGAGCTATTCTCTCAGTGGCTAATTATAATAGTTTTTTTAACTTAAATTTGTATATTTCATCCGAAGATCCCAGGGTGGTTCATCAATTCCCTAAGAACATAATAAGATCAGACCAGAAATTCGGGTAGCCCGGTTATTTCTCGCAGTAGCCAACAAGATGCCCATGGCAACCCACAAGCCACAATAGCAATAGTATCACGTTCTATCATACTTTGACCTGGAAGCTTTTTTAGCTATGTAACTGTCCTTGCTTCATCCACTTTTCTTTATTCTTATCACATAATTTAATTGTAAGGTAAGCAGAATATGTAGCTTGCTACCAATCTCATATTTTGTGCCAGCGACATTCGCAGTGATTGCTCCGTGTTTTTTCTTCTCTCTGACTTTCCTCCTTATTGTGCTTTGGTAAGGCAGCTCCGAGCTCAAAGTCAGAGAAGAGGTCCCTTGGTTATCTGTTTAAAAATAGGGAGGGTGGGATAAAATTCTATAATACCATCACAAAGTTCTTGCACGTAGTTACAAAAGGTGAACTGAACACACAGGTAAGTTTCTTTGTCGCCTGGTCTTAGGAGGCATAACAAAAGTACAAAAACCAAATTAAAAAGGGAGGACTTCCCTTTGGTTTAGGTCGATAAGGTATTGCAAACATCTTGGAGCAATTTACAGCTCACTCAGTCTCAGTCCTGCTCCAACGAGATGCAGGCGCAGGGCTATTTTATATTTTTAGATGCATGCCCAAGACTATTTCAGGTGCCCAACCCTTTTCTGAATGGCATTTTAAAATTACTGTCCACAGCTCACATTCCAGTCTTGTACCGTTAATTTTATTTTATTCTTTTGGGTAAACATATTGCACTTTCATTTTTCTACACACCTCCTCTCTGAATTAATATAATGTGAGCGTTTTATAAAATCTCTTAAAATACAAATTAGAATACACCTTGGTCATATGAAGGAACAGTGCGACCGTGTGTGGTTCTCCCACTTTGTATACGCAGCATAAGCGTGGGAACACGGTGTATATGCATGTACATCAGGAAGCACATAATTCAGGTAACCCTGGAACTAGCCACTCCCACCCCCCTTTTAATATGAAAGAATGGCAGGGATCTGAAATATGGTTCATGCCATGCATTATGGCATATGCAGTAGAGGAGGTGCATGTGTGCTGCGCAATCCCGTACATGGCATTGGCAGGCCTTGGAATTTTGCACCGTCCGTCTTTGACCAAATATAACCAAGATACGAGGCTTTTTGCAAGATGGAAGCCTACCTCCTTCATTGGGCAAGGATGGCATGGTCACTGGTAGGGTGCAATAGCTGAGCCCAAATCCTGCTGCACGCACTCAGGAAACTTCAAAGGCCCTCCAAGCCAGTTCTCTGAAAGCTCTTGTCATACCATGTCAGTTCAAGACTGTGGCGAAACTCAGTTCCAAAAAAGAAACAGGTGCCTGCATTTAATAAAGACATGAACCCATTATGAATAACTTTGGACAAAGTAAAATGCAAGGTTAGAAAGCAGTGGGGGTTTTTTTTTAAAAGGTACAGATTAAGAATCGGATTCTAGCGTCAAAGGAAGAGAACCTTCAGATCCAACCCATAAACTTCAAGATGGAATTTTCCAAAACGCGTTCCAGTATTTATTGCGTTAAAATTTGATCTCACATATTGTTTTAGAAAAGACATGCAGAATAATCATTACAGCCACTAAATTCTCCGGATGTTGCCCAGCATAGTTGAAGGTTGGGTGTCTGAGGTGAGTCTGAACCAGCTGAAGACCATTGACCTACTCTTGAGTAAAACTTAGCTGACTGTCACCCATGGGCATTCTCTTTATTCCAAAGTTACATCAAGTAGCATTGTGGAAAAATGTAGCTATGATGTAAAAGTACCAAACCTGTCAAATTCAAGCCACAGCCAATTTAAACTTGCTACATGGTCACAGGAAGGGAGGGAAAACCACATAACTATCAGGAAAGAAACCACTTTTTTGCTAACATGACAGATTAATACTGATGACAGAAGCTCTACTATGCTCCTGACTGATGCATAATATATTACAGTTTTAAAAGGGTAGGAGGAATGCCATGTCTTGAGTGCATTACAAGCCACAGTGCTTTTCTGGCCAGTTATGGACTTGACTGCACATACTGTACTCCCAATAGCTTATCTGGACTATAAACAAAAAAGCTTGCAGATGACAAGGAACAGGCACTCGAAGAACAGCTACAGAATGGCATTAATGTAAATGATGAGCAGGAAAAACTTGGCCTCTTGCACTGAAGTGCATGGGACGCCATCGACACAGCCTATTTTGTTCATTCAGGAGGATTAAAAATATACAACGGGTAGATGAACATAATGCTCATCAGCACTGGGGCAGAAAGCTCCATTCTCTATTAAATCTTCAGCTCTCTGAAAAAGCTTCCAGAAAAAGAACTGAGTCTTTTAAGATTCCCACTCATGATACAGTGGTACCTCGGGTTAAGAACTTAATTCTGATTAGTTTTAATGGAACACATTGCAAGGCAGCCAGCCATTCTTAGAACATCACCTTGGCTATTTTTGCAAAGGGTTTCATGTTTTCAGTTGCTGCCAGCAGATTGCAGGAACAACATAATCGTTGTGATTCAACTCATTAGTTCAAAAAGTGTTGATTATGTAACAAAAGAAAAAAATCAGAACAGCTGCTAACAAGCAGCCTTCCCTTGTCCTTGGAGACATAGTTCCTATACCCAACTGCAATAAGGTCCTAACTAGAAAAAATATTGGTGAGCCATTTTCAGATGGCCCATTCCTTTAATTCCACCCAGCACCCCCCCCCCCAATGCAGCCAAGTGAATTGGATTGGGACAGCAGGACTAGGAGGGGTGGGGTTATAATTTCTCCTTATATTGTTTTCCTAAAGTGTAGTAGTGGTAGGGCTGGACTAGGACTTTGAAGACCAGGGTTTAAATCCCCACTCAGTCATGAAGCTAACCAGTTAACCTTGGGCTACTTAGTCTTCACAGCATTCTTGTGATGATGAAATGGTGAATAGGAGAAAGGTGCAGATCATCAAGAGGTCCTTGGAGTAAAGGTGGTATATGAAAGGTGGGCTATGAATGTCATCATCACCATCACCAACATTATCCCAAAGACATTTGCCTCATTTTGAAGCTCCAGCCCCAATTGTTTGCTCCAGTATCACTTAATCAGAGGTAAACTCCTTTTTTTGTATATAATTTTATTAAGTTTTCTGTTTTACAATTTAAAATACGCATTTTACATCTTTAAGATCTCAATGACTTCCCTTCTTCCCTTTCCATGGTTTATTTTACATATCATAAAGCCCTGCATATTTTACAAAAACTATACCACTCATTATTCCATTATTGCATCCATCAAAACCTGTTTACAGTGTTTTCAGCTGTACACAATTATTTCGCATATATTCAACATTTTCCAATCTTCTTTAAATGTATGTTCTTCTTGTTCTCTTATTCTATATGTTAAGTCTGCAAGCTGCGCATATTCTGTCAACTTAAGTTTCCATTATTCTTCAGTTGGGACCTCACTCGTTTTCCATTTTTGGGCTAACAAAACATGGGCTGCAGTAGTACCATACATAAACAACCTGGGAATTTCAGTCTGAATTATCTCCGACAGAAAGGACTCTGGGTTTTTTGGGAAAGTACTTTTAAACATTTTTCCCCAATTCATTATGGATCATTTCCCAATACTCTTTTACAAGTTCAGAATCAGAGGTAAACTTTAGAGACACAGGAACACACACTTATTATTATTATTATTATTATTATTATTATTATTATTATTACCACCACCACCCACCCTTCACCAGAAGGTACCAGGGTGGGTCACACCAATGTAAAAAAAATGGATCAGTTTAAGCTCCTGAGTTGTCTTCAGTGATAGGCCCATTTAGAGCACATTGCAATAGTCCGATTTGGAAGCAACCAGAGCGTAGAGTACCGTAGCCAAATCATCTATGTCCAAAAGGGCTGTAGCTGGCCAGAGCTGGAAAAGGGAACTCCTAGTCACCAAGGCTACCTGAGCCTCCAGGGATAAGGTTGGATCCAGTCCCCAAGCTATGGACCTGCTCCTTTCAGAGGACTGCCACCCCACCCAGAGCAGGGCATCTTACCACTTCGCAGATTTGAGAACTCAGGACGCATAACACCTCTGTCTTTTCAGGAGTCAGCTTCAATTTATGAAGCTAAGGAGGTGCCTGTTCTGTGCTGGATCACAGTGGTTTAAATGAGGGGTCTTTCCTAGCCCTCCCTAGAGATAATAGACACTGAACCTGGAATCACCTGAAAACAGACAGGCCAAACCAGACTTCAAACATAATATGGCATCTTAACTGCAAAACAAATGGGAGGGTCAAGCAAGGAATTAACTCCCTTCCCTGCATTAATGGAAATGGAGGGTCTGTGTATTCAGAAACACGTGTTTCTCGACCTCAATTACCCCGAGGCAAAGCTATGAAAAACCCAGCTCAATTTACAAGCTAACCTTTTGCTGCCTCCAAGCGACAAGCATGACGACATTGCAAGGTCCACTGGATCTGTAATTTCAAGTCACTGCAAACCCTGACCTCAGGGTGCCCAGTCTTCATCATGCCTTGAAATGCTGGTGCCAGAACTCAGCACCATGCAGGAAGAGCCACTCGCGAAGTTAGCATGAAAGCTTTGTGCTCATGTAGTTACTAAAACCAGCATTTAAGAACAAACGTGATCTGGTGACCGTGTATTTTTATGCACGAGGAATTCTCCGATGCTTGGAAGTGAGAGAAATATCTCGCAATATGCCGCAAACGTCTTCCATTTCAGAGACGTCTGCTCTGCCAGACAACATTTCTTTTAAATAGATGGGAAACTGCAGTACAGTGGTACCTCAGGTTAAGTACTTAATTCGTTCCAGAGGTCCATTCTTAACCTGAAACTGTACTTAACCTGAAGCACCACTTTAGCTAATGGGGCCTCCTGCTGCCGCCGTGCCGCCAGGGCACAATTTCTGTTCTCATCCTGAAGCAAAGTTCTTAACCCGAGGTACTATTTCTGGGTTAGCGGAGTCTGTATCCTGAAACGTATGTAACCTGAAGCGTATGTAACCCGAGGTACCACTATACAACGGAAGATTTAGAGCTGAGCCGAACATGCCTCTTCCACCAACACAGTTTCCCCACTGCTGAATAGGAGGCAAATTCAGAGAAGCCATTTCAAAGTGTGAGCATCTGCAAGAGTTCCCCAAAGTTTAGAGGGGTACTTAGCATTTAGCAACTGTATTGTAGCCTTACTTGCTCTGTCAGAAAGAGCTCTGCTGTTTATCACTTGCAGGAAATAAAAAAAGCAAGATGGAGGGGGGAACCACCCAGAAAATGGCACATGTACACTCTCTAAACCTTTCAGGGACTTTTGTGCCTCTCTCACCCAAACCCCACCCCAGGCTTGGGGTCCCTTCTTCCTCTTCCTTTCCATCCAATTTAGAACCAAAATGTCACCACAGAAACACAATATATTTCTAAATATGCATTTAAAAAGGTAAAGGGACCCCTGACCGTTAGGTCCAGTCGTGACCGACTCTGGGGTTGTGGCGCTCATCTCACTCTATAGGCCAAGGGAGCCGGCGTACAGCTTCCGGGTCATGTGGCCAGCATAACTAAGTCACTTCTGGCGAACCAGAGCAGCGCACAGAAACGCCGTTTACCTTCCCGCCGGAGTGGTACCTATTTATCTACTTGCACTTTGACGTGCTTTCGAACTGCTAGGTTGGCAGGAGAAATATGCATTTACCATATTGCTAATGTATTCTGTGGGACGCGGGTGGCGCTGTGGGTTAAACCTCAGCGCCTAGGACTTGCCGATCGCATGGTCGGCGGTTCGGATCCCCGCGGCGGGGTGCGCTCCCGTCGTTCAGTCCCAGTGCCTGCCAACCTAGCAGTTCGAAAGCACCCCCGGGTGCAATTAGATAAATAGGGACCGCTTACTAGCGGGAAGGTAAGCGGTGTTTCCGTGTGCGGCTCTGGCTCGCCAAGAGCAGCTTCGTCATGCTGGCCACATGACCGGAAGTGTCTGCGGACAGCGCTGGCTCCCGACCTATAGAGTGAGATGAGCGCACAACCCCAGAGTCTGTCAAGACTGGCCCGTACGGGCAGGGGTACCTTTACCTTTACCTAATGTATTCTCTGAAGGTGAGAGTGGCTCAGTCGGTACGGAACGAGACGCTTAATCTCAGGCTCGTGAGTTCGAGCCCCACATTGGGCAAAATATTCCTGCACTGTGGAGGGTTAGACTAGATGACCCTTGTGGTCCCTTCCAACTCTACAATTCTCCAAATCAAAACTTGCAAATGCTTTGCTACGGCTGGCGCAGCATTACAGTCTGGGAAATGCATAAATGCCTGCCTCAACTTGCAGCTGGATCATGTTTACACAGAAGGTAGGTCCCTTCAGGCAAGCCTCTCCTAATCAGCCACAGGCATCTGCATGGCAATGTGGCAACAACAACACATGGTTGTCACAAGGATTACTGACACAGTATTCATGAAACACTCTGCATGGTCAAAAGGAACTATTGAATCATTTAGGATGAGGGTTCAACCATGCTCCAACTCAGACAATTCCAGCCCAGAAGCCCTAGGAAGACCAGATTCTCCCCAGCACCAAGACTGTCGGTATGGACTGGTCCCCTTTAACTGAAAAGGCACCTTTCGGGGAAGGCACAGCTTGCAATTGGGACACAACTGCTCAGTCCAAGTTTGACTGCCGCTGAAGCAACATCAGAGCTCTGCTCCCTGTTAGAATTCAGCCTGAACTCTGCACAAGGTAGCCTTGCCGCAGTGTAAAACAGATGCAATGCCATTAAGACAAGTAAATGGGTGCCCAAAGGATCCTTTTTCATGAACCAAAGGGGCTGGATTGACATTTTAGATGAAACGTCCTCTTCTCCCCTCCATCAAGCCTTAGTTATGATGATTAGCGCTGGCCGCTGTACAGAATGAAAGCCATAATGGCAGCCCAACGCGGGATCCTCGGAAATTATCATCTTTAAATCGCACACCATGTAGGCATAGTCAAAATCAGAATGAAATGCATTTTGTAGAATTAGAAGAAGAAGAAGATGAAGATGAAGAAGTCACGCATCACTGCTGCCTAGGAATCTTGGTCACATGTTTAAAAATCCCTGTATTCATAAAGCAGATATCTGAGAAGGATTTAGCTGTCAAAAACAGAGTTATTCAAACAGCCTTGCTCTCTACTGGCAAAGGATGATCTGAAGGTGAGCACATCTTAGGTGCTTTATCTTCAAAATGTGCTCACTGGTGTTGGCTGTACTGCTGCCCCAGCATTTACTTCAGAGTCTAGCAGATCGATTTTTCTAAGAACAGAATTTCTTCTTCTCACTGGTACAACCACTTAAGAGAGCACTGCAGATACATCAAGGAGAAAGAGCATCAGCAATAACTTCTCTCTTTCTCTCCCTCCCTCCCCCTCCCTCCCCCTCTTTCAAACTAGGTCACTTTAACACACACACACACACCCCTCTACCAGTTTTGCGCTTTTGTCCTATTCTGCTTTCAACTTTGGAAGGAAGTAGTGCACCGTGTTCGCAGGGTCAGTAAAAGGAAATCTTTTTATTAGAAGGCTCACGATGAAGCACATCAGCTTTTGTGTTGCACAGAACTCTTCCTCGGGGTAGATGAAGAGGGGGGGCACCATGTGGCATTGTATGAGCTACTAGACCACACTTCTCTAACATACCCTCCAACATTTCTCTGATGAAAATAGGGACATCCTAAGGAAGAGTGAGGTGGGACCTGGGTGGCGCTGTGGGTTAAACCACAGAGCCTAGGACTTGCCGATCAGAAGGTCGGCGGTTCAAATCCCCACGACGGGGTGAGCTCCCATTGCTCGGTCCCTGCTCCTGCCAACCTAGCAGTTCGAAAGCACATCAAAGTGCAAGTAGATAAATAGGTACCGCTCCGGCGGGAAGGTAAATGGCGTTTCCGTGCGCTGCTCTGGTTCGCCAGAAGCGGCTTAGTCATGCTGGCCACCTGACCCGGAAGCTGTACGCCGGCTCCCTTGGCCAATAAAGCGAGATGAGCGCCGCAACCCCAGAGTCGGTCATGACTGGACCTAACGGTCGGGGTCCCTTTACCTTTAAGGAAGAGCGAGACATTCTGACTTATGTAAATCCAGGACTGTCCCTGGAAAATAGGGAAACTTGGAGGGTCTGCTCTAATTGTGTGCTGCAAACACCTGCAGCCCTGCTACCTCCCTCCTCCTCCTCTTCCTCCTCTCTCTCTATCTTCATGTTTCAACATTGCTCCAGAAATGTGGAAAGAGAAAGAGGGGAAAAGATGGAAGAGAGAGAAAGTGATTTCTGAACACACAGAAATGATGCTACTGTTGGAAACTCAGACGAGTGTTGACAGGTTCCTAATGCATCTTGTGGGCGTCTGAAAACTGACAAGTTTTCCCATGTGTGGGAGAAGCCACTATTAATACCAAAACTTGCATAGCTGTCAAGTGTCCCTTATTTGAAGGGACAGTCTCTTATTCCAGCGCCACGTCCTGCTGCTGTCCCTTGTTGATGGATGTCCTTTAACTGTCCCTTAAATGATGTCCCTTAAATTTCAAAGGAAGCAGCTCCTCTTCCTCCCTCCCTGCATGCCAGGGAGGAGGGAGGCTCCAACTGTGTTGCTTGGCTGTGCTGCTCACCCAATAAGAAGTCTAAGAACGGCTGGGGGGTGGAGCTTGCATGCCTTGTGTATGGCTAGTTAATGCAAGCTGAGGGGTTTTTTGAATGCTGGACGCCATTTTGTTGCACGTGCTGCTGCAAACTTTGCAGTGCAAAGCCAGGCCGGGGAGCCATCTTAAGTTGAGGCTGCATAGGCCTTGTGGTGCATGTGATTCAGATTCTATTCTATTGAACCTCTGGTTACAAAGTGTTCTCGAAGCTACCAGCATGAGTTTGACCAGACTGCAGGAGGACAGGAAGACTGGAGTGCCTGGAACAGGTGAGGCTGCAGGTCCCTTATTTTGGCTGCTGGTCCCTTATTTTCAAATCTGTAAGTTGACAGCTATGAACTTGCCATCTTCCCCCTGCCTTTGGGGACATTCACAAAATGCATCCAAGGTAGGCAATATCCTTGCGTGGATACTTCTGGTATCAGCCACACATCAGGTGGAAAATTAGAAGTGGATCTCGTATTTCCAGGTGGGGTTAAAAGTTGGGCCTCTGAGTCACTAATAACCATTGAAGACTATTTTATAAGCTTCATTTGCATATTTTAAGTCCCCTCTGTACTCTGATGGTTCATACTCATTTAAAAGCTGCAGGCCATGGAGAAAGGGAAACCTATTCCACCCCTGCGAACAAAATAAGCGCATGTACCAGCAAACTAGGCCATAGGTGCTTTCGAAAACAAAATGAAAACCTTCACAATAAAGCATGTAGCTATGCTTCTTAGCAGCTAAAAATAGAAGCAAATGTCAGTCCAAGGACAAATTTAGAAGTAAACACAGACTAACGTGACCATAGAAGAATATAGCTAGTATCCTCCACACACACAGCAAATGTAAAAATAACTTTGTTGACACATGGCTAAATTTGTGTTACATTTGTGTTCCGGAAGACTGGTTCATTTTCCAAAGTGTGTATTCCATATTGTCTCAGAACACAGCCCAAAAAAACAAAACAATTAAGAACTCTCTCGCGGGGAGGCAGTTTCCACTGGGTCACAATCCTGCCCTTGTCTTAGTACACCACCTCCCAAGCAAGCTCAGCACTGGCAGCAATGTAAGAGGCAGGAAATGAGAGCCAATCCAGGGAGGGGGGGTGAGACTTCCCTGCATGGAGAAATAAGCTTGAAAATTACATTTAGAGCGTCTGTGAGGAAAAAAGACTGACAATCACAGCTCTTGGCAGGATATATTTGCAGGTGAAATAAATGTATGCTTCCACTTCAAACACTAGTTTTAGAGCATATGCAAAGCAGATCTATAGTGTGTACCCATTAAAACATAACATGTCATCGAAGCCTAAGGCTGCAATCCTACGCACCACTGAACTCTCGCTGAACTCAGTCGGATTTGTTTTCAAACAAGCATGCATATAGGTTGGGCTGTAAGCTGCTGAAGCACTGAAGGATGTCTCAGGCCAATGCTTATAGAAAGGGTTATTTTTCATTTGGGGTGGGCCGTTGTTTTAAATTTATTAGGTTTATTGTCTTCCCTTCACCATAATGTCCCAGAAAGGGTCACAATGATTCAAAATACATTGTTGGGGGTTTTTTGGTTTTTTTATTTTAAATCATTTTCCCTTCTGATACATACGCAACTAAGTTGTGAAGCCGGCTGAAAACATCGTATTAAAGTTGTCAACTGTATTATTTTTCACAGCTCTGGGTATTTTAGCAAATTGCGAAAATCTCCGTCCTCAAAACAGTCTGATCATAATGACTGCAGATCGAAAGTCTGAAATGAAGACAGATTCGTTCTCCATGCGTTCAAAACTAAAAAATTGTGCTTAGTTCATCACTAAGCCAGTGGTTATTGGGTAGGGTGGGCACATAAGCTGCACTCAGCCCACCAAAATCTTTCCCCTAGAAAAGCTTCTTGCAGATGGCGATGGAGATGCATAACTCAATGGTTGCCTGTACAGTTCTCCCTTGTTTGACACGACTGAATGCCTATGGCCTGGTTCACACAAAATGATAAGCCAGGCTTGTTTAGCCCACTAAGGGTTTGTTTGAATGTGTGTATGCAGTCCAGCAAAATAACCATGGTTTGTTTTCTGCCAACAAGCCACAATGTTTGTTGTTCCGTATCTATACATTAGCTATTATGTCTGAGCCTAAAGCCTTTCTTCATCCCATGATTTGTTTGACCACCCAACACCAAGATGCTCACCAGCCTGCAAAGGCCTTTGAAACTGGCGCAACTGGAAAACAAAACAAAGCATGGTTAAAACAAACTATAGCCAACAGCAGAGAAACGAGAAATGCACTGGGAAATGCAGACACAGCAACAGAAGGAACACTAAAGGAGAATTATAAATTGAACAGCATTTCATATGCCCATTGTTCCAGACAATGCTGCAAGCAGCAAACAGAGCTGCTGGGGGATCTGGAAGTGAAGAAAATTCAGCACTAATAAGGTTTACACTGGCCCACCAGATTTAATTTTTAGCCAGAATCCTACGGTCAGTTCATACAAAGCATGTGCATGCTCAAACGGTGCGGAAAGTGTAAATGTATGTGTGCATTACTACGCCTGTTCCGCCTTAAAAAGGATGCAGTCAACCTTTATCTCATGCACCTGTGTTACAAGAAGGCAGGTATGAGTTACATTTGATACCTTAAAGATGCATTCTGCAAGTATTCACACCCAAGTACAAACGCTGCATGGAAATCAATACTCTGGTGATAAAAATATGCTGCTCAAGCAGCCAACGTACATCATGAGCGTACATCAACATAGCTGCAGAAAGCAAAAGGAACTCTTCTTTCCCATTATGTACTGCTGAATTCAGGAGGTGGCTTTGGGGGGGGGGGCAACATGTTAATGTACCACCAGCCCATTCTGATGGCAATCCGCATTGAAAGACACAACAAAAGGCAGAAACTGCACAGCTAAAAGTAGATTAAAGAGAAATGGCAGGACATATGCTGACTATCCTGACACCAGTTTCCATAGCCTTGGGCAAACTGCAGAAATATCGTTGCTGTTTTGCTCATGCTGCTGAACTTCAGAAAGATGTCAGGGATGTACAGTGGGGAAAACAAAGAGATGCCTCTTGACAAAGTTAAAACTATGCGTGTCAAAGAAACAAATGGATCAAGTGTCGATGCCAATTCATTTTCTTGCCAACATTCTCAGTTCCCAGCACTGATGGCAATGCTTAAGCGTTAAAGTAGAGGCAGTCACCATGACCTGGATATGCAGAAATCAAACATTGACCATATGAAATATCATATATTTCAAAACTTTAAGAAGTATGCATTGTATACCAGCGCAGTGGTGCTTGGCTTTGTTTGTTTGTTTTGTTTTTGCTGAATTTGTCGAGATCATTTTAAGCATGGCCAGAGACTGCCAAGTATATAATACATGGATGTAGACAGCAGCAGGCTTTTCTGCAGATAAAATAAATATATTTGGACATTCATTCAGAAATCAATTGGCAATTGACAAAACAGGAAAGCATGCTCCCTTTTTTCAGTCTAGCACTCCTATCCAGGAAACTACTGACCCTGTACAGTGGTACCTCAGGTTACATACGATTCAGGTTACAGACACTTCATGTTACAGACTCCACTAACCCAGAAATAGTACCTCGGGTTAAGAACTTTGCTTCAGGATGAGAACAGAAATTGTGGTCTGGTGGCGTGGCAGCAGCGGGAGGCCCCATTAGCTAAAGTGGTGCTTCAGGTTAAGAACAGTTTCAGGTTAAGAACGGACCTCCGGAACAAAATAAGTTTTTAACCCGAGGTACCACTGTATAAGTTTGCATCCTACACTGCTGTGGTTATGGAGCTCTTTCTCCACCAGATGCCATCAGTACTGCTGCCACCATGCAGCCTTCCTCTCAAACTGGCTGGTGCCCTCCAGATGCTGCTGGACTTCAACTCCCATTAGCCCCAGCTAGCATGGCCAATGGTCAGGTGTGAGGAGAGCTGTAGTCCAACATCTGGAGGGCACCCAGTTGGGGAAGGCTGATGCAAGGCAAGGGGAACTCAGGCCAAGTAGCTTGAAAGCAACAGTAGTGGAAACCTTCTGTTTCGAAATTACTGTGCAACCAAGAGCGCAGAAGCCCCTGATGAAGAGGGTTCACTCAGAAAACACTGGATCTCCTGAAACTACAGATGTCTAGTTCACCTTGGAGGCGGCTGCTGCTGCTTCTTCTTCTTCTTCTTCTTCTTCTTCTTCTTCTTCTTCTTCTTCTTCTTCTTCTTCTTCTATCAATTTGGTACAAGTGCCTTTCCTTCCTCTTCCCCAAGTGGCTTGAACCGTTTCACAACTGGGGGAGCTTACTATTGTTGATATCATTTATTATCACTATTGTTATGCCTACTGGCGTGGTTGCTCGAGAGCGAACAGGCAAGATCCCCACTGGTCTTTTCAAAAGGCTTTATTATTGGTGCAAAAACATTTACAGTGCAGAACGTCTCAATTCCACGTCTTGCTCAGTCACTAGCAGAATCTGAGAGTGGCGGTCCTTAAACCTTCCCCAGCAGAGTAGTCTCTTGACCCCCATCTGATGCCTCCCCTCTCTGCGCGTAAACCTACTGCGCAGAGAGGGCGTGGGTAAAGGGGGACCTGCCTACCCTCCCCGCTTTGCTCATGCACGGTGTCTTGGCTCTCTCTTGCATCCTCCGAGCCCTGCATCTCTTCCCCACTAGAGGCGGGGCTTCCCTCCTCCGCGGAGAAAGTGCTGCTTCTCACGATCTTTGGAGGCTCCCTGTAACCCAGCTGCCCTTCCACCTTTCGCCTCTGAGCTGATGGCAGTTCCCTGACAGCTATAAAGTCATCAATACACATGCCACCCAAACAACAGGTTTCTTAGGTCTTTGCCCAGAAGAGGCATACAATCAGTGTTTGAAATTAGCCAGGCGCATTTTGCACTTTGCTATCAGCCACTTGCAACCGTGGCGCTTGACATCTCCATCATCTGGAGGTGCATACCTGGGGGTCATTGGCTCCTGACTCTTTTCGCACACATATACCACATCCTGTAGAATTCTACCTTTTATATTTCATCTGCACTATCAGAATGAATTTCAGGAACCAAAGTGCCTTTTCTGTGTGGCCTGAGCAAGAGCAATAAACAACGTTATAGCTAATTGCTGCCGCTCATCTTCACTTCCCCCACCCTACTGCCCTGCTCACAGTTGTGAAGAATATTCTTACTTTATGACTGGTCTGTGTCACCATTAAGAAAAAGAGGTAGGACTGTCCCTGGATAAAGTGACTTTTCTTCTTTAAGTTCACAAAGCTCTTAACCTAGCCGGAGGTTGTCATCTGAACTTGCCAGATGTTTAATTGAGGATCAAACACAGTCAGTCCATCATTGAAAAAAAGACTTTAGAGACGTCTTGCCCCAAAATGGCAACTAGACATTCCATTTTGGCGACTGTAACCTTTGTTTAAGGAGCCATTTGGCCCCTAGCTTATATATCTGAGTTTCTAACACTGCTTACAATCAAAAAACGGAAAGAGAGACAGGAGTAAACAGGGGAGGCTATGCAATTGTTTTGATGATGCAGACTTTGGCTTAGTTACAACAAGCCAGTGTTCCCCAGTCAGATGTTGATGGACTACAACTCCCAACATCCTTGACCCAGGCTGGAGTTGGAATCCAACAACATATGGAGGACACATTAGCTTAGGGGCAGCTGCAATAGGCTACTGAGACCAGGGGAGACAGGACACTTTTCTCTTGCACAAAGGCACTGTTCTTTGGCAGGTAGACAGCCTTACGCCTGAAGCATCAAAAATAAGAGATCACTACTCTTCAGCACAAGAAATAGCATGGTAGGAAAAGAAGGAGGCTTGTGCAACAGAAACATCAGGACCTGGCCAGAGCGACGTAACAAAACTACAGAAATCAGTATCTAGAAGATATTGCATCCGGAGACACTAACTGCTATAATCACATATGATGTGGGACCAAGCATAAGCTTCTCAAACTGTATTCTACAGAAAACCCTGGGGTTCTGCAAAGCAATTCAAGGAGCTCTGCTAAGAAAAAACTGCAAAGGCAGATTTTTGTATGATTTCTACTGAGCTGCAGCCTGGGGATTAAATGCGACTACTCAAGCAATTGCCCTAGGAAGGAATCCCTGCCTCTCCTTTCCCCTTGTTGTACTTTCCAGAGTTTAAATTTCAGTAGTGGCCAGCAGGGCAGCCAGAGGGAGCATCATGGTCTGTTTCCAAGAGAGGAGGGGCAAGCAGTGGGGAATTTGGTGGGGTGCAGGTGCAGCAGCGGAGCCGATCCGCTGCTCACTGCTGTACAATGCTGGGAAGTCAGGTAAACAATGCTTCCCTGCCCACTAAGGTCACTGCTTTTAAAAGTTGCCATTCTGGCTGGCTCTCCCAATAATCAACACCCTCCCCTGCTTTTATTTTATTTTTAATCATGGTAAAAGAAATTTACTCAGGCAAGTGTTCTGCCAAAGTTCTGTTTAAAGTGAAGGGTTCTGCCACTGGAAATGGTTCTAGACAAAAGCTGATGGGTAGCCCTGCAGCCCAATGAGAGAGTGCTTTAAATTCTACCCAGTCTACAACACCATCTCTCTCCTTTAGATCTTCAACTGTTCAACAGACCTAAAAGTGATCTACCTTACATGGCTGTTTTAAGGATGAAGACAACCAAAAAGTACTTTTGCATATTAGCATAGGATGGAGAAATTGAGAATAATCATGGATCGCGTCATAGTTGTACAAATTGATAACAGGGTGCCCTCTGCCCCTCTCCCATTATTTACATTCACTTTCTCAGGCACATTCTGCACTTGAATTCTGCATTTTCCAAGACTGGCCGTGCAAACGGATACATGTCCAACCAGAACTATGTCCCAGTGGTGCTTTCTCCTAGGTAGTAAGTGTATGTAGGGCTGCAGCGGGGGCAGGGGGTTTAGGGGCTGCACTCCCCACTGAATTCAATAGGACTGACTTAGGACTGCAATGTAATCTCCTTTTTTGCCTACAAGATTGGGCCCTGGCACTACAGCAACCACAATTTCTCTGAAAGAAAGAAAAGGCATTTCTTCCCCTTGAAATTGAGCCCATTAGCACTTTTCTCCCTTATCTGAAAGCCCCATAGAATCTTCTCAAAATAACTGTATTTCTCAGCTCTTTTAAAATAGCACATCATTGCCCTAAAGTTTCCACCTCCTAAAATAATCCCATCACATTCTGCTGTGTAATCAGGGTGACAGCATCCTTGCTCAGAACATGGAAGTCGTAACAAACCCATTTGTCCTCTAAAGGATTATTTGGCTTCCGCTCGATGGAGGTCACTTTAACCATTTTTTCTTTCCTGCACAACAGCTTAATATTTCTCCTAACCTAATATTACACTTAACATTTGCATACCTAATTGTAATCCCTACAACCACAGTCAGTGCTATTATCACCCATATCACAAATATTTTCTTCTGAATGAAGGGCAGCTTTTTCCATATGGTGCTTCTCATTTATTATTGTCAACAACCTGAGTTAGCACAGCCACATTATCCTAGGGAATTTTTTTGCATGCTTATACTTCAGAAAAGAAAGCAAAAAGCCATAAACATTCATTTTCTATCTAGCTGGAAGACCAAGGGGAGTGAGGAGTGCACAGCCAATAAATTGCCCCCTCTTTCTATCCTACTCCATATCTGCAGGCATAAGCCAAGCAGTTCATTTCTAGTTTCTATCACACAGGTGCCTCCGTCTTATCAAAATGAAGACACCATCATACATGCAAGCACATTGTACCAAAGCTGAAAACTTCCAGTCACTGTGGTTTAAAATCAAAAATAAGAAATGTCTTGATCTGACTTAACACGTTCAGAAAGATTCAGACGACATTTATCCAAATGCATTTCATCATTTAGGCCCAACACATTCCTGATTTAGGCTCTCCTCCCTGCAACCTCCCATTTCCCTGAGACGGGAAAAGAAAACCTCTCCAGAATTATTATGCCTTTCTTTCTTTGTCTTTCTTTCTTTCCCCCAGCAAAACATCTTGTCAGCAACGGTGCCACAAAGCCCTTGGGCACAGCTAAGCCAGTGCAAATCAGAGCAGCACCCCTCTCTCCCCCAACAGCAGGGGAAGGAGAACAAGGAAATAATAATAATGGCAATAATCGGAAAGAGCAAAGCGCAGCTGAGCTCTGGGCGCACATGACAAAGCAAGGTGAGCGACCACTGCAGATCTTCAGATGGCTTAAAGGCATCACCTTCCAATGGGGCTTTTCCTGCAACTGGGGAGAAGGGCTCTCCTGGGGTCCTTTTCCATGGGGCTCCCTTCTTCAGCTCCTCTTTGCAGAAAAGGATGCTGAATCATCAGCAGTTTCAGCCTGGTCTCTCCCCTTCCCTGACACCCGCCCCTATTTTTTGCAGCATCAGTTTCATCCATGCAGCCCCCCCCCCCCCAGCTCTTCTTTCTTTCCTTTTTGCAGGGCACAGATAGGGAGAGAAGTGGCGTTGGAGCTATATAGCTATTGTGCTTAGAATATGCCCAGGTTGGCTGGCTGGCTGGCGGCGAGGGACTGGGAAAGCTATGGTCCCTAAATGATGCAACGGCTCGCTGTCATTTACCTGCAACGGGTGGCGGGTCCCTTCAACCTACCGCCCCCCCGGGCCGTTGTCGTCCCGGGCACCGCCGAGATCCGGCAGGCTCCTCCTCGCTCGGGGCTGCCCGGTGCCAACGGCCAAGGAGACTGGCGGGTGCGCCTCGCGTCCCAGCTCGCTCCCCCGGCAGCGGCGGCAGCATCTGCTCCGGAGCCTGCCAGGGCTGGACACGCTCGCGAGGAAGGATGTTGCTGCAGAGCGGGGAGGCCGGAGCGAACCATTCCTCAAACGCGGGGGAGATAGAGCAGAGGGAGGGAGAGAGCCATGCGACACCCGCTGCCGGACCAGGAAACTGCAGGGCTACTGTGCACTAAAAAGGGGCGGGAGGCGGATTGCTGGAGAAATCAGATACCTAGACAGCAACTTAAAAAGCAGAGGCATCACCTTCCCAACAAAGGTCCGTATAGTTAAAGCTATGGTTTCCCCAGTAGTGATGTATGGAAGTGAGACCTGGACCATAAAGAAGGCTGATCGCCGAAGAATTGATGCACTTGAATTATGGTGCTGGAGGAGACTCTTGAGAGTCCCATGGACTACAAGAAGATCAAACGTATCCATTCTGAAGGAAATCAGCCCTGAGTGCTCACTGGAAGGACAGATCCTGAAGCTGAGGCTCCAATACTTTGGCCACCTCATGAGAAGAGAAGACTCCCTGAAAAAGACCCTGATGCTGGGAAAGATGGAGGGCACAAGGAGAAGGGGACGACAGAGGACGAGATGGTTGGACAGTGTTCTCGAAGCTACCAGCATGAGTTTGACCAAACTGCGGGAGGCCGTGGAAGACAGGAGTGCCTGGCGTGCTCTGGTCCATGGGGTCACAAAGAGTCGGACATGACCAAACGACTAAGCAACAACAACTGTACATACAGTATATGTGGTACAAGGCGGCAGAAGAGAAGATCTCACCCACCTACCCCTCTCCTGCCGTGGAAATGTAAAGGCCCGCCTCGGCTGCCTCCGAATTGCAAACAGATGGGATGTAGCAACCAGAGAAGCAGCGATTCTGGTCTCTCTAGTCGGTGCATCGGCTGCCCATCTTCTTCGGCTGCAGCAGCAGCAGGGCTGACTCGGTATCCCCGCAAGCAACAGCAACGAGGTGCATAGGGGAAAGGTTGCTCTTGCCTGGGATTCATGCACCGCATCATCAGGGCTCCAGTGAGCAGATGACAAAGGCAAACTCTGGTCCTCCAGATGTTTGGGACTACAATTCCCATTATCCCTGACCAGTGGTCCTGTTAGCTAGGGATGATGGGAATTGTGGTCCGAAACCTCTGGAGGGCCGGAGTTTGCCTATGCCTGTGCTAGATAGCTTTACTTGGAACAGGGTTTCCCAAGCTTGAGTCTCCAGCTGTTTTTCGACTACAACTCCCATCATAACCTAGCTAGCAGGACCAGTGGTCAGGGATGAGGGTAACTGTTGTCCAAAAACAGCTGGAGACCCAAGCCTGGGAAACCCTGATTTGGAAGTAAAGCCTGCTAGTTTCTAAAGGATTTGCACCCAAGTAAGAGCATGGCACTGTGGGTTAAACCACAGAGCCTAGGACTTGCTGATCAGAAGGTCAGTGGTTCGAATCCCCGTGACGGGGGTGAGCTCCCGTTGCTCGGTCCCTGCTCCTGCCAACTTAGCAGTTTGAAAGCACGTCAAAGTGCAAGTAGATCAATAGGTACCACTCCGGCGGGAAGGTAAACGGTGTTTCTGTGTGCTGCTCTGGTTTGCCAGAAGCGGCTTAGTCACCCGGAAGCTGTACGCCGGCTCCCTCGGCCAATAAAGCGAGATGAGCGCCGCAACCCCAGAGTCGGCCACGACTGGACCTAATGGTCAGGGTTCCCTTTACCTTTTTAAGAGCATGTAATAAGGATCGCAACACCGCCCTGTTCCCAATTATAATCATGCAGCCTCACACGCACAAATAGGCTTCTTTTCCTTGCTGTTCTCCTGCTAATATTACTTCTCCAATTCCCTTCTCTCCCTCCTCACTGGAGAGTTGCACCCAAACAAGCACCATACTTGCCCCGGCTTTCCTATAGCCTTCCTAGCTCCTTCCAGATGTTTTGGACTACAACTCCCATTGACCTTGCCCATTAGCTGTGCTGGCTGGGGGCTGATGGGAGTTGTAGTTCAATAAGCTTCCACGAAGCTGGCTACCCCTGCTCTACATACTTAGGAACATCCCATTGAACTCAGTGAGGCTGGATTCTGAGTGGGCACATACAGAATTGCATTGTTAACCGGCCATTATAAGGAGGGCAAAATGTTATCCCTTGCTCATCTCTTTTCCAAGGCCTGACAGATAGAAGATTCTAATTTGCATTTGAGAAATCATGGCTTACACCACCCAGACTAAAATGGCACATCCCTATTTATTTATTAAAACCACTTAATGTTTTGGGTTTTTTTAATCTGTAAGTAGTGCCCTGCGCTGGTTGTTGATTTGCTACCACACCAGGTTCAAGGTACTTGTATTAATTCACAAAGCCCTAGACCAGTGTTTCTCAACCATCAATCTCCGAATAATGCGAGATTCCAGGGGATTCCATGTTTCCTTTTGAAAATGAGGCACAGCGGAGACTGTGGTGTCTTTATGATATATTGTTTATTTACACACATATATAAAACCTGAGCCTACAATGGAGGGGTTCACAGCATCAACATCCCAAAAAGGCTGTGTTTCTCCTATAGCCGCAGCTTTAGATTCAAGCAGAAATCAGCCATGGCTGGCTGGCGCTCTCTCTCTCTCTCTCTCTCTCTCTCTCTCTCTCTCTCTCTCTGCCTTTACAGCCTGCTGTTCTTTTCTAGATCACATCATACACACACTTTTCAACTCTAAATTCTGGGTTTTGTCCGTCTAACTATCTAAGAGCTGGAGTAGGGGCCCCACTCATTTACTATCCGGCACAAAGCCCCCTTTCTTTTGTTCTTTTAATGTCCCACCACCTTTCCTTTCTTTTCTTAATGACCCGTCACCCCAGGCAGTTACTGCAACACAGGAAGCTAGCCTGGTTTATTTAGATTTTAATGCTTGCTGGATCCAGGGATTAAAGAGGTCCAGCACCCAGTTTAACACCCAAAGCCTTGCTTCAACTCGAACACTTACTGGGTCCAGGGATTATAGGTGTCTGGCACCCACAAACTCACAACAGTACCTTGTGTAGGTGACACAAACAATGTACGCATGACTCAACTTGTACAGACAAACTGTTATTTCTTCCCTTTCCGCTGCACGGATGCCTAGCAATATATGATGACTGAGTTTTCTCCACCAGTTTCCACCTCCTTTACATGCAAGGAACAAGAGTAAAGCACTCGTCTTAGCACTAGGCAGTGGACATCCCTTGTATTTCATCCTATGGTTATCACCACGCTCCCTGTGGCATCACAATGCATCCCACCATAGTTCCAAATCAACCCTGTTCCTGATCCCATCAATGATCAAAGTATGCCAAGCGCAACCTGAGTGCTATGGCCGTCCTCCTATTAGAACCTTCTGATCACACAAATAGGTATCATATAACTTTGCCAGTCATCCTGCTATGCTTAAAATGTTACAGAATGGATAGTTTAAGCAAGCAGGTGTCACCAGCATGAATAATATTTATTCTGCTCTTCTATTTAATCTATATCTTGAACAGTGGATGGTGCAAGTGTAAAACCATATACGAGAAAGTTTAACACCAAACCCATCTGAATCAGAAGGAAAATGCTGAGCAGGCAACTGTTGAAGGAGTACTTAAACTAGCCCATAACCCGTTTTTCACAGTTGCTAGTCAGATGCTTATGAGAAGCATGCAAGGCATGTGGACACAACAGCCCTCAAGTTAGGGAGAGTTGTTTTGTATACTGCATTGTTTTGACTTTTATGTAGTTTTTCTTCTTTAAATTAGATATGTTGTAAGTCACCTAGAAGGGGACGTGGGTGGCGCTGTGGGTTAAACCACAGAGCCTAGGACTTGCCGATCAGAAGGTTGGCGGTTCGAATCCCCGCGATGGGGTGAGCTCCCATTGCTCGGTCCCTGCTCCTGCCAACCTAGCAGTTCGAAAGAACGTCAAAGTGCAAGTAGATAAATAGGTACCGCTCCGGCGGGAAGGTAAACAGCATTTCCGTGCGCTGCTCTGGTTTGCCAGAAGCAGCTTAGTCATGCTGGCCACATGACCCGGAAGCTGTACGCCGGCTCCCTCAGCCTATAGAGCGAGATGAGCACCGCAACTCCAGAGTCGGCCACGACTGAACCTAATGGTCAGGGGTTCCCTTTACCTTTACCTTAAGTCACCAAACAAGCACCAAGTATGCCATAATATAAATATGACTGCTCTACTGATGCAACACTTGGTGAAGGTTTTAGGCATTTTAAATGGGACATTTGTGAATGATGTGCGAATTGCAAAACAGACATGCATCACTCTAATTACAGGTAGGTAAAAAATTCCTCCCAGTAGCACCTTAGAGACCAACTAAGTTTGTTATTGGTATGAGCTTTCATGTGCATGCACACTTCTCCAGATATCTGAAGAAGTGTGCATGCACATCAAAGCTCATACCAATAACAAACTTAGTTGGTCTCTAAGGTGCTACTGGGAGGAATTTTTTTATACATCACTCTAAATATTGATGTAAAATTGAAATTTGGCTAAGATAGTCTTATTACAAGAATTTGTTAGTGCTTGGTTTAAAAGTTATTGGTTATGTTCAGGAATTTACATAATAATGTTTCTATTTATTCTTGTAAGTTATTCTGAATACTTGTAAAAAGAGCAGGATATAAATAATAAATAGCAGCAAAATAACAGAATAGATTATGGAAACAGAGAGCAGAGGATTCTCATTTATTTTAGGACTCTGTTCATACTGCAAATTTTAACGCAATATGGCAGAACAGTTCACTGCAGGGTTTCAACTTGTCTTGCATTCTGAAGAATTTGTGTTAACTCACAAAAAGCCTAAACAACGTGGGCCCAAAGTACTTTACAGACTCTAATTCCTTATTGCAGCACCTTGAACACTGAGATCTTCTGATGGGGGGATTTTGGTGGACTCCTGAGTTTGTGTCCTGCCTCCTTAGATTGTATGCCTGACAGCAGGGACTATCTGCACACTGCCAGGACAGCCCATTTTGGCTGCAGGGTGAGATAAAGAAATCTTTACATAAATAAATGTATTCTATTTATTTATTCATCCATTTAACAACATTTATATACCAACTGATTGTAACAAAACCTCCAAACAGTTTAGATGACATTTGGTCATGTTTATTATTGAATGATACTTCTACATCGACTGCTGTTTAATATTTATAAAGCACTTGCTAGAACTGTTCTAAAAACCAGTTAAGATTCATGCCTGGTTATCAGTGATGCGGAATGGCATCCTCAGAGCAAGTGATATGCAAAAAGTGAGGCAAGCTAGTAAAGGTAAAGGTAAAGGTACCCCTGCCCGTACGGGCCAGTCTTGACAGACTCTGGGGTTGTGCGCCCATCTCACTCTATAGGCCGGGAGCCAGCGCTGTCCGCAGACACTTCCGGGTCACGTGGCCAGCGTGACATCACTGCTCTGGCGAGCCAGAGCCGCACACGGAAATGCCGTTTACCTTCCCGCTAGTAAGCGGTCCCTATTTATCTACTTGCACCCGGAGGTGCTTTCAAACTGCTAGGTTGGCAGGCACTGGGACCGGGCAACGGGAGCGCACCCCGCTGCGGGGATTCGAACCGCCGACCTTTCAATCGGCAAGTCCTAGGCACTGAGGCTTTTACCCACAGCGCCACCCGCGTCCCATAGGCAAGCTAGAGTCTTATAAAAGGATATGTGGTGTTTGTTTCTGCTTTGCGGAAGAAACCTCAAGGAATACACACCCACTTGGATAAACAGCGTTTTCTTTGTTTCCTTTTTCTCTTTAATAAAGGAAGCAATCACATTTTCTAACTCTGTAAAATAAAATAAACCCAAGAGGAGGAACCCAAAGGTTTTCCCCCAAGTACAAGTCACATTTGAACCCTTCTTCCTAGTGAGTATCTGTTGTTCTTCAGCTAACCAGATCTGCCTATTCTATCGTGAGTTCACAAATGCCTGGGAAAGGAATGATTTATTTATTGTCTTGGCTGCCATTACAGAAGCCACAATAATATGTGAAGAGTCTCGCCTAAACCTCTTTTCTCCCTGGATATCCTTCTCAGAAGTGTACACACTTCAAATGGACTGGGGAGCTGTAATTTCCTACAGCAATACGTTTTCTAATATTTCTTGAGGTGAATGTCTTTCTTCCCAGTGCTCTCTAAACGCTCTGTTTAGCAGATATTATGCAGAAAAAGTCAGCGTACTCGAAAGGTATTTTTCTCTCTCTGCTGAGTACTTTGAAAGTAAAATTCGTAAACATAAAGCAAATTACATCACACGAAGCAAAGTTGCTGCCTCCTACAGTAAGGGAGTACTCACAGTCTGATTCAAGCAGCTCTGAAATGACCTAAACTTTCCCATCAGCTTCAGGCCCCAGCTTTTTTCAAAGGCCACATGTAGGTTCACTGATGTTTACAAGAGTTGTCCTGGGCAACCAAATGGAACACAGAGATTTAAAGGGACAACTTCCAGACTAGATACTATCTTCTCCAAATATTATTTTACTGCTTGTCCCATTCTTGAAAAAGAGAGTTATGGGAAGCCGTTGATGTGAAGAGAAACAAAACAAACTGCAATTTTTTCTGTATCTCCTCCCATGTATCTCCTCCCCTTTAAGAGGGAAGAAAAGTTGCCCCGTTTTCAACGAGTATGAGGTATTTAATCATTCAGAAATAATTAGAAAGTCACACCCTTCCCTCTTTGTACTTCACAATATATTTCATGCTTCACCTGCATTTGGATAGCAAGATCAGCTCCCTCTAGTGACAAACATATAATGTATTTGTCCACACAGAGGTCGTATCAGGATAACATAACCAATTACAGGTTGTATGCTGTTTGTGAACAGACTCCTCCACCTGCTCCAAGGACTATTAATGTCAACAACAGGTTGCCAGAGAAGAGGCAGATGGGACTGAAAGCAAAAGTGCTGCAGCTCCTTGAATGCAATCCTATACCAACTTACAGGGAAGTAAGCCCAGTTAAACTCAGTGGGACTTACCTCTCAGTAAACGTACTTAAGAATGCAGCGTTATGATCTCCTCAAACAACGACTGGGCTCAAAGCAATGCAACAGCAAACAAACGCTCACACATTTAATGTATTTATTTATCAAGGCTATTTCTAACCTGCCCTTTATTTCACAATGGATCTACAGGTGAGGTAGAATACACAACCATAACACATAAAAACTAATCAAAACTAACCAACATAAACCATAAAAGCAGCAAATAATAAGAACAGCGGCTCAAATGTTTGCACGCATTTGCTTCTAATTGGAGCTGAAATTGTCTAGTGGAAATTGATATTTTACATATAAAATACAGTACTGCTAAAGCCAAGTCCTTGAAAATAACAAGTACAGTGGTACCTTGGGTTACATATGCTTCAGGTTACATATGCTTCAGGTTACAGACTCCGCTAACCCAGAAATAGTACCTCGGGTTAAGAACTTTGCTTCAGGATGAGAACAGAAATCTTAACCCGAGGTACCACTGTACTCAGATCTGAAAAGTCAACAAACTTCAAAGCATGATTTAAATAGTAACAACAACAACAACAACAACTATTGTTTCCTGTTAACCCCACCATGCAGATCTCCAACTATGACCCTATGGGTTTCATTATAGGTCCACCCTTTCCCCCCACCAGATCCTGCCCTGGTTCTGTCCCTAAGCACATATATTTTAACCCCACCCAGAAGATCAGGGTTTTTCCAATCAAGAGTGGACAACCCAGTTCTTCACCATGATAATAAACTGTGTGCACCTATCCCCTGGCACATGATTCATCAGAGAAGTTTTGTTTATTTTGTAGGGCAGTGTCCAAGCTGAAACTTCCAAATAGCACACAAGTGCACACAAAACAGCTCGCCATTGGCTTGGAGCCAAGAAAGCTCCCTTCTATGGTGTCTGGGATATCAGCTTCATTTTCCCCACAGAATGGCAAGCAGAAGCCCAAACTTCACTCAAGAAAGGACAATAGTGACATCAGCCCCCCTGCTGGCAGGATCCAATACAAGGACCAACAATTCAGCAGGGCAGAGCTGAGCCAGCCACTGATCCACTGGATCCTATACCAGTCCATCTCTCAGAGAGTGATTCAACCTAGGCTTCTAAGCTGTGCCAGCCTGGTCCTGGTACAGCACACCCACTCCACTGCAAAAAGATCATCTCCACACCACCATTCTGATCTGTAGAAGGAAGTAAGCCTGTGGATGTTCTAATGCAGCAGTGGCACTGCCACTCCAATTATCCCTTCAATTGTCTCCTATTGGGCAATTGTCCCCTGATTTGTGATCCAGTCTTTTTATGGAATAATAATTGCACAGTTCTAGAAATGGTTTCCCTGCCTTTAGTTTATGGAGTTTGCAGCTTTTTTCTGTTTTATATTCTATCTTATTTTCTTCTAATATACGCCATTTCCATAAATTTTGTTTGCAAAGTGGTTTGTTGTTGTTTAGTCATGTCCGACTCTTCGTGACCCCTTGGACCAGAGCACGCCAGGCACTCCTGTCTTACACTGCCTCCTGCAGTTTGGTCAAACACATGTTGGTAGCTTCGAGATCACTGTCCAACCATCTCGTCCTCTGTCGTCCCCTTCTCCTTGTGCCCTCAATCTTTCCCAGCATCAGGGTCTTTTCCAGGGAGTCTTCTCTTCTCATGAGGTGGCCAAAGTATTGCAGTCTCAGCTTCAGGATCTGTCCTTCCAGTGAGCACTCAGGGCTGATTTCCTTAAGAATGGATAGGTTTGATCTTCTTGCAGTCCATGGGACTCTCAAGAATCTCCTCCAGCACCGTAATTCAAGAGCATCAATTCTTCGGCAATCAGCCTTCTTTATGGTCCAGCTCTCTTTATAAAGTGGTTTATAAATCTGCAAATAAGTAGCTTGTTGTTTGGCTTTTGAGATATCTGGATATCTGTTTCAATTATAGCAAAAGGCAGCAACATAGAAGCAAAGGATGTGATGGCCCTCACTGCTTCTTAACACCAAGAGCGAGTGGGAAAGCTAGAGGAGATGTGTGTACAAGGATGCCCTCTGTTGTGCTGCACTGTCTAAACTCTGACCATAAACAGATTTATCTTTCAGAGTTCCTCAGTCCATTAAAAACCACAAGGCTCCTTTAGAAGTGTTTGTGGCTGCGGTCTAATCCTCTGCATTTCTTGCATGTGTGGGGTATGGCAAAATGACCAATGAGCCCTAGCCTGTCCTCTGCAGATTTCCTCTCTCTGTGTCCATAGAAGGTGGAGGAACATCTGTTGCTTTTACTATGGTTTTGAATTTCCCATGGGAAATTTCCTTCCTCTTTGGGGCTGAGCATGCATTGGATACAGCACCTTATTTGAAAGCACAGCAGTGGCGTATGTCTGATCCTGGCTTGATGCATGGGTAAGAATGCTTCACTCGAGCCCAGGCTGAAAACAGGCACAAAGGTTGAATAATTGGTTCACGGGCCCCAGAGACCAGGAGATTTGTGGGAGCTGCGGTGTGCTTTGAGCAGAGGTTAACCTTTCTCATATTCCAATCTAAATAATTTACCCTCTTCCATTTCCCCCATCATTTGGAGCCCTCTACTTAATTTGTTGATTCCTCTCTCTCTCTCTCTCTCTCTCTCTCTCTCTCTCTCTCGCCATCATCCTTATGTGAAAGATGAAATGATTGATTGATATGCCTAATGAGTGGCTAAAGAAGATGATGGTTTCTGAGTATTTCAAAACAAGCCAAGCCCTTAGAGCACTGACTGAGGGAACATTGAAAAATCTTATCAGTTGACTATTCTTTCTGGGATCTTGTGGTTTTTTTGTTAGTTTCCCTACTTCTGGGTTTTCAGAGCAGCTCTTCTGTCTAAATGCATTAACACACCCTCCAACATTTCTCTTATGAAAATAGAGGTGTCCTATTCAAATAATAATAATAATAATAATAATAATAATAATAATAATAATACCCCACCCATCTGACTGGGTTGCCCCAGCCACTCTGGGCTTCCAGCATTTATAAATATATAATAAAGCATTAAACATTTTTTAAAAGCATTTAAAAAAACTTTCCTATGAAGATGGTTCTGATGGTTGTACTGTATCTCATTTACTTGGCTCAGGGGTCGCATAACTCCATACCCTCCAAAATTTCTCCAATGAAAATAGGGACGTCCTAAAGAAAAGCAGGACATTCCGGGATCAAATCAGAAACCGGGACAGCTTCTGTAAATCTAGGACTGTCCCTGAAAAATAGGGACACTTAGAGGATCTGCATTAAAGGTGTTGCCTAAATCCTGCTACGATGACCCTGAAAAACACCCATCGTCCCCCAGTTCTGCTCTTGTAATGTGAAACTCCAGGCAATGAGGAAGAAATATTGCCTCAGTGTGAGTCCTGTTAAATGCCGCTTGCTCAGGCCATGGCTTGAAGCGAAAACAGGCATCCATTTTCCTAGCAAATGAGACTAAGTGGCAGAATTCATTAATAATTTATACGCTTAGCCCATCGATTTTGACTCTCGTCTCCAGCAGGTTGTCCCATATTGCGTGTCAGGAAGAATCAGCTTTGCCCCTTAAGGTACATCATGCCTGCAATTTGTTTCCTGCATTGTTTCTCTAAAAGGAAAATTGTGAGTTTTTTGTTTTTGTTTTTTAAATAATTACTCAGGATAATCTACATGGCAAATAAAACAAAGCAGAGAGCAAATCTGGTGAGATCAGCTCTTTCTCTGTAACAGAAGCCATACAGAAGAAAAAAGTTAATTTATTATCTCTGGGATAGTTCAGTCAGTAGAGCATGAGGGTTGGGCTAAATCTCAGGGTTGCAGGTTTGAGCCCCAGATGGGCAAAAGATTCCTGCATTGCAGGGGCTGAATTAAATGACCCTCTCAGAGGTATCTAAATCAATGAAGATGTATTTTGAGTATGATTGTGAAGTACAAGGAAAACGGAATTGGCAAAAGGAATTTTTCTGGGGAAGATGCAGCAAAACAGGAAGGGGAATCCTGGCCTATTCATATACAATTCTCAGTCTCCAGCTTAAGTTATAAAATATATGACTCATAATATCCTGTTAATAGATTAAATAAATAATACCCCCTCCCCCCAAGAACCTGAGGCTGCAATCTAATGGACACTTACTTGGGAAACTTGAGTGTTCAGACCCCTGGGCTCTCACTTGTGGGGTGCCTCAGGGTTCTGTCCTCTCCCCCATGCTTTTCAACATTTACATGCAGCCGCTGGGAGAGATCATCAGGAGGTTTGGGCTGGGTGTTCATCAGTATGCGGATGATACCCAGCTCTACCTCTCTTTTAAATCAGAACCAGTGAGGGCGGTGAAGGTCCTGTGTGAGTGTCTGGAGGCGGTTGGGGGATGGATGGCGGCTAACAGATTGAGGTTGAATCCTGACAAGACAGAAGTACTGTTTTTGGGGGACAGGAGGCGGGCAGGTGTGGAGGATTCCCTGGTCCTGAATGGGGTAACTGTGCCCCTGAAGGACCAGGTGCGCAGCCTGGGAGTCATTTTGGACTCACAGCTGTCCATGGAGGCACAGGTCAAATCTGTGTCCAGGGCAGCTGTTTACCAGCTCCATCTGGTACGTAGGCTGAGACCCTATCTGCCTGCGGACTGTCTCGCCAGAGTGGTGCATGCTCTGGTTATCTCCCGCTTGGATTACTGCAATGCGCTCTACGTGGGGCTACCTTTGAAGGTGACTCGGAAACTACAACTAATCCAGAATGCAGCAGCTAGACTGGTGACTGGGGGCGGCCGCCGAGACCATATAACACCGGTCTTGAAAGACCTACATTGGCTCCCAGTACGTTTCCGAGCACAATTCAAAGTGTTGGTGCTGACCTTTAAAGCCCTAAACGGCCTCGGTCCAGTATACCTGAAGGAGCGTCTCCACCCCCATCATTCTGCCCGGACGCTGAGGTCTAGCGCCGAGGGCCTTCTGGCAGTTCCCTCATTGCGAGAAGCAAAGCTACAGGGAACCAGGCAGAGGGCCTTCTCGGTAGTGGCGCCCGCCCTGTGGAACGCCCTTCCAGCAGATGTCAAAGAGATAAACAACTACCTGACATTCAGAAGACATCTTAAGGCAGCCCTGTTCAGGGAAGTTTTTAACGTGTGATATTTTACTGTATTTTTGGTTTTTATGGAAGCCGCCCAGAGTGGCGGGGAGGCCCAGCCAGATGGGCGGGGTATAAATAATAAATTATTATTATTATTATTATTATTATTATTATTATTATTATTATTAAACAATCCCCATTGTAGTCAGTAGCACTTACTTTAGATCTAAGCATGCTTAAATCATGCTACCATTTTGAGAACCACAGATTTGTAGAGTTGGAAGCGACCACAAGGGTCATCTAGTCCAACCCTCTGCAATGCAGGAATTTTTTGCCCCACATGGGTCTCGAATGGGGGGGGGGGCAAGGCGCACTGGGCACCACACTGCAGAGGTGGCACATTTCAGCACAGTGGGAATCGTTTCTGAATTAACATGTCTAAGATCAGACTGTAAGAAATTCCAAAGAAAGCCTGTTGAAATAAGCCAACAATTACGAGCTCTCTAGGGAATGGCTAGATACGTCTCTGGGAGGTTACTTAGAGTGAGTCATTATTTGGAAGAGAGCTCCCAAGATCACTTTGTTACAGGATTTGATGCCAAAGTGTTAAGAACAATCAGTTTACGCCTGTGCAAGTGCCCTTTGCTTGTCTCTCTAATCTACCTCATTTAAGGCTATTCCATTAATTTCCTTAAACACATATTTTAAAAAAGGAACTGAAATATACTCAGAGTCGCAAAGTGATTTCATGCTCTTTATTCAGCTCATAGTGGTGAGGAGGAATGAATGAAAGTCCCCTCAAGGTATCTGCTTTATATACATTATTTACACAATGGGCTGCACATGATTGGCTAATTCCGGAATTCTACTGTAAGCCAATCAGGTTATGGATTCACTTCTATCTGGAGCATGATTGGGTGGTTCCTGCCAACCAATCATACTGCTGCATTGTTCTAGGACCAATCAGACTGCTGCATTCTGAATCCTATTGTTCTAGGACCAATCAGACTGCTGCCTTTTGGATCCTATTGTTCTAGGACCAATCAGACTGCTGCAGTTTGGATCCTATTCAACTCAGTACATAACACCCCTCCCCTCTAAGTTCCAGTCCTGCCCGGGAGGTCGCATTCATAGTCCTCAAGGTACGCCGGCGGCCTACGTGTGCGTTGCGGCCTGGGGTGTTCCCTGGTCCGGGGTTCAGGTTCTGGCTCGTGTTCCAAGGATGCTGGCTGTGATGGGGCTGTATGGTCTGGCGCAACCGGCTCGCTCAGTCGTGGTTCTGGTTCCAGTGTCCTTTCGGCCTCACGGGTCCTCTCTGTATTTACTGATTCTGCCTCTCCTGCTTGCCCCTGCTGCTCTATGGGCCTCACTGCCCCACTGTTCCCTTGGGACTCCTCTGACCTGTCCTCCTCCTCCTGGTTTTCACCCGGGAATCGTCGCCGTATCTGGTCGCAGTGGCAGCACCAGCATTGCCCCCCATCTGTTAGCATCTCGTACGACACGGGGCCAGTGACCCTGGTGACTGTGGCGGGTACCCATGCAGGGCCTGCCCCAAAATTCTTTGCATACACTGGGTCCTGGGCCTCGAAGGTCCAGGGGTTCCTGCCTTCCCCCACCACTACCTCATCCTGAGCTCTATCGGGGTGAAGGCGGTCCAATCTGATTGCAAGGCGCCGACCCATTAGTAGTTCAGCGGGGCTCCGGCCAGTCGTTGAGCTGGGGGTGCTGTGCTGTGCTAGAAGGAATGTGGCAAGGCGGTACTCCCAATCCCCTTGTGTCATGCGGCGAAGGGTGTCCTTGGTGGTCCGCACCATGCGTTCTGCTTGGCCATTGGTGGCAGGGTGGAATGGCACCGAACGGATGTGGCGGATGGCGTTCTGCGCTGTGAAGGTTTGGAATTGTCCTGACGTAAATGCAGTCCCGTTGTCTGAGACGAGAGTGTCAGGGAGCCCGTGGGTTGCAAACAGCCTGCGTAGTACCCGGATGGTTGCGGACGTAGAAGTGGACGGTACCAGTGCGACTTCCAGCCATTTGGTGTAGGAGTCCACCACTATGAAGAATGTTTTCCCCTGAAAGGGGCCAGCGAAGTCCACATGCAGGCGTGACCATGGTGCTCGGGCGGACTCCCAGGACTGGACTGGGGCCCTTGGGGGATCTGGGCGGTATTCTTGGCAGGCCTAGCAGTGTTTGACCCAGCCCTCTATCTCTCCGTCGATCCCCGGCCACCACACATAACTCCTGGCAAGGGCCTTCATTCTTACTACCCCTGGGTGTGTCTCGTGTAGGGCTGTGAGGACCCTTTTGCGGAGGGTCTGGGGAACAACGACCCTGCTTCCCCATAACAGGCACCCCTTGTGGGCCGACAGTTCATGTTTGCGGGTTGTGTAGCCGGCGAATTCTGGCCCGGGGCTGCTGCTGGGCCATCCCCTCCACACCCAGTCCAGGACCCGGGAGATGACCCTATCTTTCTTGGAATGGTGTGCAACTTCTTGTGCCTGAATGGGGCGCTCGGGAAGCAGCTCCAGGCTCATAACCTCTTGTGCAGGTGCTGGGTCGGGGCCTGTTTCCGGTAGTGGTAGCCTGCTGAGGGCATCCGCATGGCCCATCGCCTTCCCAGGGTGGTGAATCAGTGCATACTGGTAGCTGGCAAGGAAAATTGACCACCTGAGGACGCGAGGAGACAGCACTTGGGGGGTCTGCTTTTCAGGGGCAAATAAGCCAAGCAACGGCTTGTGGTCGGTCACCACGGTGAAGGGCCGCCCGTACAAGAAATCATGGAATTTTTTTACTCCCTTCACGATTGCCAGACCCTCCTTGTCGATTTACGAGTAGTTCCGCTCGGTTGCGTTGAGTGTCTGGGAAAAGTATGCCACCGGTACCTCTCTTCCATCCGGGAGTTGGTGTCCCAGGACAGCGCCAATGCCATAGGGTGAGGCGTCGCATGCTAGCACCACCGGCAGCCTCTCGTCGAAGTGTGCCAAGACCGAGTTTGAGACAAGCAAGTCCTTGACTGCCTGGAATGCGGCCTCCTGGCGCTGGCCCCACACCCAAGGGGCCCACTTGTCCAGGAGTCTGTGTAGGGGCTCCGCTACCGCCGCCTTGTGGGGAAGGAAGGAATGGTAAAAGTTCAATAGTCCCAAGAAGGCCTGAAGTTCAGTCTTGTTATTGGGCGCTGGGGCATCACAAATGGCCCGTACCGTACGTCGGGTGGACCCCTTCTGCGTCCACCATAAATCCCAGAAAGTCCACCTGAGGCACTCCTAGTAGACATTTTTCCCGCTTCACCTTGAGACCCGCCGTCTGGAAACGGTGCAGAACGGTGCGGAGGCGGTCCTCAAACTCCTCTGGTGTGGGCCCGGCAATCAACACATCATCGAAGAAGGGGGTGACACCAGGAATCCCTTTATTTTATTTATTTTTTTAAATAATTTTTATTCATTTTCCAAACAAGTTTTATACAGTCAACAAATTATTTTACACTCATGCTTCAATTTTTTACTTCCCTCAGTTTCTCTGTCAATCTTTTGAAAAATTTCTATTTATTGACGCATTTCTAAACATGATATTGCCTTTCCCCACTCCTTTTCCTCTTACTCTCTTTTTTGCAGTATTTCTTACTATTTCACAGAGTCTCTTCAAAACCAACAAGCGTTGTCTGTGTATCACATATATTTTTCAGATATTCTGTAAATTTTCCCCAGTCCTCAATAAACTTTTGGTCTTTCTGGTATCGAATCTTCCCAGTCAATTTGTCCAATTCTGCATATTCGGTCAATTTCCTTCTCCATTCTTCCACTACCAGGAATCCCTTTAAGGAGAGAGTCCATTATATTCTGGAATATGCCTGGTGCCACGCTGACACCGAATTGCAGCCGCTTTACCCTGAACGCTTCTCTGTGCGTCACAATCGTCTGTGCCTCTGCTGTGGCCTCATCTACTGGCAGCTGTTGATATGCTTGGGCCAGGTCCAGCTTGCCAAAAATTTTCGACCCAGCCAGGGTAGCAAGGACATGGCTGACCACTGGCACTGGGTATGCATGGGCCGTGAGGGCCTTGTTTATGGTACATTTGTAGTCTGCGCAGATGCGGACCGAACCATTAGGCTTGACAGGTGTGACGATTGGGGTTTCCCAGGGGGCACTCCTTGCTCCACGAGTCGGTCCAATTCCTCGTCTATACGGGGTTTCAGGGCGAACGGGACCCGGCGGGCCTTGAGCCTGACCGGTCGTACTGCGGGGTCAAGCTGTAGAGCAATGGGGGGGCCGTATACTGTCCCAATTTCCCATCGAAAACCCCTGGAAATTCCTTGCATATGGCATCCACGTCCACTTGTAAGGTAGTGTGGTTGACCCCGGTGACGGCTAGCCCCAGTGGTCCAAACCATGCCAATCCCAGTAAGCTAATGTAGGGGCCCTTGACCACAAGCAAGTCCAGTTGCCGCGTCCGCCCTCGGTACTGCACCCTGAAGGTCCCCACCCCCATTGTGGGGACCTTACGTTTCTGGAAGTCCCGGAGGGTGAATGAGGCCGGCCTGAGTTTGGGACCCCCAGTAGGACACAGTTTCCTTAAGGTCCTTGCCGAGATGATGGATAGAGTTGAACCCGTGTCAAGCTCCATGCGGCATGGGGCCCCCTCTATCTGTACCTCTACATAAATTTTCTCTACGTTGAGGTGGGGCAACTGGTATACCTGGAAGTCCGTGAGCTCCGTCGAGTTGCCTTGGTGCGTTGGGCCCCGGGACCTGGGGCTCTTGGATTGGTCATCTGATGCCTGGCGTCAGGTGGGCCGAGCCCGACACACCCGGGCGATGTGTCCCAATTTTCTGCACTGCCTGCACTCTGCATTGCGGAAATGGCAGGTCCTCCTCTCGTGACTTTCTCCACAGCTTGCGCAGTTCCCTCCTTCTCGTCGAGGCAGCTGTGGTATGTGGGCTGCTTGAGTGCGCTGCTGTACTCGGTGCACCTCCTCCCTGTTGGATCCTGAGTCGTCGGTGAGGTCTTCGTGGTGGACCCTTGGTTGGGACGGCTGGCTCGGCCGTGCCTCTTGCGTCGACCTCTCGGCAGCTTCCGTTGCCAGGGCCTCCTCCAGAGCGACCTGGAACGTTAGGTCCTTCTTAGCGTAGAGGCGTCGTTGCAGCTTCTCGTCCTTCAGGCCACCGACGAGGCGGTCACGAAGCATGTTCTCCAGCTCTGAGAAGTTGCAGAACCGGGCGGCTTGGCGGAGAGAGGTCACAAACCCAGTTATGGTTTCCCCAGGGGCTTGCCGCTTTGCGTAGAAGGCATTTCGACGAGCCACCACTGAGGGCTGTGGCGAAAAGTGCCCCTTCAGCTGTTCCATTATTGTTTTGTATGGAACAGTAGCAACGTCTTCAGGCGCAAGGAGAGCCCGGGCGATTTCAAACGTCTCCTCTCCGCAGACGCTGAAGAATATTGCCCTCTTCTTGGCGTCTTCTTCATCGGTGACCCCTTTGGCTTCTAGGAGGAAGGTGAAACGGGAGGCGTACGCTTCCCAGTCTCCAGATGCTGGGTTGAACGGCGAGAAGCTGCTGTCGGTTGCCATTCTGAGTTCCTTGTGTCCCGGAGCTGAAGCCTGGATACACGGTGCGAGGCAGCGGTGCGGCAGGTGGCGGTACTGCGGTGCTGTGTGCGGCAGTCAGCTCAGCGGGATCCCATCCTCGTCGCCAGTGAAATATACTCAGAGTCGCAAAGTGATTTCATGCTCTTTATTCAGCTCATAGTGGTGAGGAGGAATGAATGAAAGTCCCCTCAAGGTATCTGCTTTATATACATTATTTACACAATGGGCTGCACATGATTGGCTAATTCCGGAATTCTACTGTAAGCCAATCAGGTTGTGGATTCACTTCTATCTGGAGCATGATTGGGTGGTTCCTGCCAACCAATCATACTGCTGCATTGTTCTAGGACCAATCAGACTGCTGCATTCTGAATCCTATTGTTCTAGGACCAATCAGACTGCTGCCTTTTGGATCCTATTGTTCTAGGACCAATCAGACTGCTGCAGTTTGGATCCTATTCAACTCAGTACATAACAGGAATGTTTTAATGTACTTTACACTGCTTGGCTTAAGTAGAAGTGAACTGTAAACTATCTAATTAGACTGGCCCAGGAGCAAATTATGCTACATGCAAATGCATATAATGAAGCCCCAAGTTTTCATTTTCTTTCAGTACTGTAATTAAAACCCCCTCTAAATACTGGTGGAACAGAAAGGATTTTTTTCTGCTTAAAAAATGCCCTCGGTTGCTTTTCCCTCTGAAAGGTACCAGATTTAAGAAGTCAGTGAATTTTAAATACTTCTGTAAGAGTTTAACCAAAGAACTCCAACCAGCATATCTGGCTACCAAAGGAAACAGAATGTTCACATACAGTCTTCAGTTTTGCTTCCCCATATCTAGTCTCCCTCAACTGATTTCTCAGTCAATTTTCTAATAAAATATGAAAACCAATAATTGGTCTAAAAGAATATATATCTTATCCTTCCAACGTTATAGGATAAGAAGAACCTGTACTCCTGGTGTTTTCACAAAGCATCTTTCTTGAAGAGACCTAGAGAAATCTAGCCTGTTCTGTTATTTTTAATATGCAATAGAACAGAGACTACATTACTTTTATACTTTTTATAGGAACAAAAACACAGTAAGGGCTTACTTCTGAAACATGTCTAGTATGATTGTCCTGCAAGGCACAACTGTCATTTCAATTTATCATGTTTCAGTCTTCAGTTCTCCACAGAAGTTTGTTATTTTCTTTTAAAGGTTCTCATGAAAATTCAGCACTTTATTGTGAATATATCCTAATGTGCACATTTTTGCAAAGCCATTTTCCCTTCCGTGATGGATTTTTGTATGTTATTTTCATAAATATATGCAATTTTATGCAGACTTTTATACACATAACTTGGCTGGAGAACTGCACTGTAAAATGGTGAGAAGTTCCAATTTATAAAGCTGTATTTTGTCTTGCATATTGTTTTGAAAAGTGCAAATCAGGCAGGTTTGTCTTCAGCTGAGAATTGAATTAAACTACTCTCCATCCCTAAATCCCAGGCATACTAATTTGGAAGAAATTAATCCTTTTGATACTTTGACAGTAATACAGAAGTCACTTTTCCATGACTTCATCATAAAATACAGTACTATTTTAACATCAGCGTAGAACAACGTGACAAGTTAGGTGGTAGAGAACTGCTTTTAAAATATTCCAGTGCTACTACTGCACTATAACATCTAATGTCTAACACCCAAGTGAACACAGGAGTGGACTATGTGCCTATTCGGAAAGTATAAGACGGACCCGCAATAAACTGTTGTGGAGTACACTGCTCTTGTTCAGAATGCCTGCCAGCTTTTCCAAGCTAGTCCATTCAAATGTCCCCTTCTAGTTTTCTGTCTCTCTCATCAAACATAAAGAGACAGAGTCAGAGACAGAGAGCATTCCATGACCACTGAGCATGCTCAGTTATCATTGTGCTTTTTGCTCCCCTCCCCTAATCCCTCCCCCCAATATATATATATATATATATATATATTGTACTTCTACAACTTTTGGAGTTTTTCAGAGTTTGCTCCCTCTTGGGCATGGATACTGCTGCATTTGCTTTGTAAGGATCCACACTTGGAGAATGAGTTTCCTCTTAAAATAGAGGAAAGAGCATTTTCAAGTTTGATTGACACTTATGTCTTTAACCATCTTCTAGAATAGATGACAGGCAGCCTCATGGATAAACAGCACACTTCTGAAACTGGAATGGAATGCACCACCCAACCCCAAGGAACAAAACCTCTCTCAATTTGAGGACGAAAGAGGAAAAAAGCAACCCTGAGACACAATAAAGGTTGCCAGGCATTGCATAATGCTCATGGTACAATATTTTATCGTGGAACTGGGAAAATGTAATAAAAAACACATCAGATTAAATATTTAAAAGCCTGCCTCCTATCATACATTTCCTTCTGAGTGGTTTAGATAGGCAAAAACTGAAATTTCACCAACTATATCATAATTTCACAAAGTTTGCAATCATCCAAATATTAATCTAAAGGTGATGGTATAGCAGTGTGGATCAAAATTATTTTTTGAAAGATGTAGAAAAGGCAGTATACTGAGGAAAGTTGAAATGAAAGTCACCTAGCTATGAGTGCAACTACAAGGCTACTTAACCATACTTATGTTGCAGTCCAGTACCCATGGGCCTCTCAACACAGTGCAACTTAATTCTAGCTACAGAATTGTACGTACCGTTAATTTCCAAAATTCAAAGTGTATCTGCTCAAGTTCACAAGTGTATCTACACATTTGAGGCGCCAATCACAAATACACTAACAGTGCAATTCCAATCATATCTCCTCAAAAGTCAGTCCTATTTATTGTACAGAGTTTTCTCTCGGGTGAATGCAATTAGGATAGCAGCCTAATTGAACTTGTTTCTGGGTACTGTAGTTTGTTAAGGGTTGCTATAAATAGTAACTGAGGAATAAACTACAGTGCCCATAATTGTTTGAGGAAAAGAGTGTGCTTAAATGTTATGGTATGTACACAACCAAAATAGAATTCCTCATAAGAATAAAACCTTGATCTCTAATATCAGATTACTAGAGAGCAAAAGGGTATAGTTACTCAGCAATTTAAAAAATGTACTGTACACTGAATGTGTTCAAAGCCACTTTTTTTACCGCAATAAATAATTATCATAATCATAACAGTATTCATGTGTTTGTGTTTCAGGTTTCAGGCCCTAGCTCAAAAACAAGCAATCATAAAACAACATGAAAAACTCAATATATAGAAGGAGCAAAAGCATTATTAATCATTATTTTAAAACTGTAGCAACCTTCATAGCCACAGATGTAAATCGTGACTTTCATCATTGCAACCCATATCTAAACAAGAAAGGTGTAATTGCCTATTTTATTTTTTATTTACATTTATATAAACCATTCCTCGTCCCATAGGATCCTAAAACAGGGAACATATAATAAAATTCATATATCAATGTAAAAATTCATTTATAAAGTCTCATTTAATCAAGCAATTCAAAACAATTCAATTTGCCAACTTTCCACAAATGCCTGTGCACACATGCGTGTCTAAAGCCATTGTTTGAACACTGTCAGTGAGGGAGAAAGCCACATCTCCATAGGGAGGGAGTTCCACAAATGGGGGCCACCACAAGGAAGACCCTACCCCTAGCTGATTGTTTTGTGGCAAGGTGTTAAATAGCCTGTACACTAAAAGAAAGATCCTGTTTGTTGCACCCTCAGATGAAAATAGCATCCATAGCAAGGCCTCCTCTGAAGACCAAAGTGTGTGGGCAGATTCATATGGGCAAAAGTAGCACCCCTCCAACTTCCAAACTGTCCAGGCTCGGAAAAGGGGTAACAACAACCACACTTTGAACCGGGCCCAGGAAGAAATCCAAAACTGGCGAAGAATGCACAGTATTGGTGTGGCATGACTGCTGCATTTTGCATCAACTAAAAAACTTCTGGGCATTTTCAGAACCGTTCCGCCACATACTGCACATACCATGACCTAAATATTAAAGGCGAACAAGAAACCTGTAACTGCAGCAAGATCTATCTTCAGAAAAAGGCCAGTTGGTGCATTTGTTGGAATCTGGAGCAAAGCTGAATCCGGGAGCAGTCCAAAAAACAACTGCACCCAGTGTGTCCAACAGAAATATGTCCCAAAGTGTCTTGTCTGGATTACATCTTTCTCCAACCTCCCTTTTGCCCCGTATCCCATCTCTCACTGGCTTCAACATTAACAGTATAGATATAAGACTCAAGCACAGGATGGGGCATCCCAAGCCAAGGCGCGTTTATATGATCCATAAACCAAACTCCCACAAACTTCCATGGGTTTATCTACTCGGGAGGAGGAGTGGCAGCGGAGCGCGAAGGGCGCGTTAGATCCGCTCCTGAAATAAGTGCGGACTTGGGACTACTGCTGCAGCCGCTTGCAAGTGCGGGTGAAGAAGGCAAGAGCTGGGGGGGGGGGAGGCTGGTCCCTTCGGGTGAATTATTTACTCGAGGGCAAAAGGAGGTGCGTTGTGGGAAAGAGTCTGAGGGGAAAAGCGGAAAGCGAGGCCGGCAGGAGGCCTCCTCCTCCTCCGCAAAGAGCGTAGCCCCGCCAGGCCGCCGGGCAGGCGAAGCCGGAGCCCTTGTGAGCGTGAGGAGGAACGGCGGAGGAGAAGGAGGAGGCGCTTCATCGGCCGTCATTTCCGCCGTGTATGTGTGTGTGTGGAGTCGGGGAGGGCAGGCGGACAAGCGGAAAGAAAGGAGGCAGGACCCGGAGGAGCCCTCGCCGCCTCCGACTTAGAGGCCGCCCGGAGCCCCCTTACCAGAGCGAGGGGGAGAGGAGCCGAAGGCCGAGCGCTGAGGGGGGGGAAAGACCGAAGCGGCGACGCCACACTCCTTCCTTCTTCGCTTCTTGCCGGCTCCACAGAAGCCGCTCGGGATTCCCGCCCTTCTCCCTCCCTCCCTTTCTTCCCCCCGCTGGACGGACGGAGCAGCCCGCCGGCCTCCCGGCCATGGGGAACGCCGCCACCGCCAAGAAGGGCAACGAGATCGAGAGCGGTGAGTTGGAAGCGGGCGACAAAGACCGGGGGGGAGGCAGGCCGGCTCTCTGCCGCCGCCCCGCTGCTCCTCCTCTCGCCAAGGTGCACCGGGACGGGCCGTGGCAGCAGCAAGGCCCTGCGGCCTAGTCTGGCGGGCTGCGGCATTGGCGGCAACCGGTGCGGCAGGCAGGCCGGCCCGCTCGCTGTGCCCCTTTGGCGCGGGGGTTCTGGAGGAACTGCTGCAGCCACGTCCCGCTCTGGGGGCTTAGGAGTAAGCGGGTTAACCGGTCCCCTCGCAAGGCTCAGGGGCAGATGCAGAGCCCCCCTCCCCGGGGGGGGTGCAGAGGAGCTCCGTGGACGCCCCCCACCCGGAGGCCGCTGCTGCTGCTGCTGCGTGTCCCCGGCATCCCCACCTAGGTGCATCCCTCCGCTTAGGCCGGCCTAGTCCCAACCCGAAGGAGGCCAATGAATGGGGTCTACTCCTCCAGCCCCAATCGCTCTTGGTAAAACTCTTGGCCCACGTCGTAAGGAAGAAAAGCTTTTCTCTCGGCAACCTTGGGGTGAGGGGTGGGGGTCGGGGCAAAGCTCGGGTGCAAACTGTGATTTGTTTGGCGCTTGTGTGTTTTCTCCTCTTTTCTCTCCGCCTCTTCCTTCCTTACCCCCCCCCCAACAGAAAAAAGGCTGCTGTAGAAAACTCCCTAACCTTTCCCTCTTATAGTTTTTGTTCTCTACTGTTGTGGAAACAGTTTATTCCGAGCTCCTCCTGCTTAGGAGAAGCAGTCTTCTGTTGCAGCATGTTAATGTGTTGTGAAACCTCTCTCTACAGAAAGCAAAAGAGACCTAACGCTAGTAAACGATTATTATTATTATTATTATTATTATTATTATCATTTTGTCGTGCAGGATCTTGGTAAGCTGCATTTTGTTTGGGATTGAGAACATAGCGTAAAAGAACACAAGCAAAGCATTTAAGCAATTGCTGGCACTTCTCATTGGGGATTAAGGCCTTGCTAACACACTTACTTGGGAGTAAGTCCCATTGAATTCAATCAGGCTTTTGAGTACATGTGTTTAAGATTATGAGGTGGATTACTAATATGAACTCTTGAGGTTTTGAGTGTTTATTTCTATTTGCTTGTCTGCAGTAGAAATGATTTGGAGTGTTTTTGATCCTCAGCAATTTTTGAGATGGGCAACTTTTATTCGTTAGCATCTGTCTTCTTTTGTAGTTAGACAAGTAATTTTACATAAAGATTGTTTTGGTTTGAAAAATACAGTTCCTCAGAATAAAGCCCTAAATGTTACTTAGTCCAGAGATGGGGAACCTATGACCCTCCTGATGCTGAACTAAAACTCCCATCAGCCCCAGTCAACTTGACCAATGGCCAGGGATAATGGTAGTTGTAGTCTTAACACCTGCAGGGCCACTGTTGCCCACCCTGATGTAGTCAAATAAAATAAAATCCTTTCTGTTGAATAATCCAAAGCTTAAACCAATTTTAAAAATAAGTAAATCTAGAGAGAGAGAGATGCATGCTTAAAAAGTAGAATCCTGTGCATACACCATTAAATTCAGTTGAACTAACTTCTGGTTAAGTGTGTACAGTGCTGAAGCTTTTATCCTAACTTTGAGGCCTTGAGGCCTTCATTGTGTTTGATTTCAGTGGGATTGCCTCCACCAGTTAATAGCATCTCCAGAAGGTGCTTGTTCAGCTGTAACACTGTGCAAAAGTGGGGTGGGAGAAAAGTAGCTTGTTGGGTACTACTGGTCTGAGAATGCCACACTGTAATGCCTGTGTTCAGAATGGGCTGTCATGTTGATGCAGTGTAAACTGATAGTATGCATAGGAATAGTTTTCTTGTCGATTGGTGGTTTCTGGTATGCTGAATCAATGCATGCCTGACATTTGAAAAAGCCTCTGGCTTCAAACCTGTTTCCTGGGAGGAGAGACTCCCTTTGGGGCTTTAGTCTAACCTACCTTCCCTGCCATGCTGCCTCTTCGTGTGGCATCAGTGATGGTCCTGGTGAACTGTGGTGCCACAGGCACTTATTTTTACTTCGACAGCAGGGGTAGCCAAAGTGGTGTCATTTTGTTGGGCTATGACTTCCCTGACAATTGATCGTGCTGGTTGAGTCTGATGGGAATTGTAGTCCAAATACCTTTGGCGGGTACCATCTTTGCTATCCCTGCATTTGTGAATCAAGCAGCATATTCTTGCTCAACCCTCTGGGCACAGTTCTGCTTCTGCTGAGGGTATTCTGTGTCCTGGGGGTGGGTGACATTCACTTTGCCTTCAAGTGAATGACCTGCAGCATTGTAGTATGTTTGGGACAGCTCTAGGCTGTTGCATGTGTACTCTATAGGGAGTTAGGCATCCTTTTAAATACGCTTGGTCCCTATGAGGATTCTCTCCTCACTCTATCCATGCATGTTGTGTGCAGGTCTGTGATTTCCGGAACATTTTCTAACACATGCCCAAATCTAGCATGGATTTCACTTGTTCTGCATCATAACACACCCCTTTCATATTAATGGTGTCAAATTGTAGTAAAAATGCACATGTCAGATTTGTTAACTTGTCAGATCTGTACCAGCTGTCAGGAATGCAAAATAAGGCAGTGGTAACAATATTGTGCTGTCTCAAAGACGCTTTCTAGAATTGTGAATTTGCAGAGAGTTGAGAACAAAAGGAAGTACCACTGCAGCGAGAGGGGTTGAGGGATTCTCAGAATATGAAGACTTGTGAATGCTTTGCAAGCATTGAAACAGAGGTTTTTCTGCTATCTGATACAGTGACTGTTGCAGTTTGCATTGTTATAGAACTACTCATCCTTGTCAAAATAGCTGCCTGAGGAAACAAATCTTGCAAATTTTTGTTATAAGTTTACACAATATGTTAGAAAGGCTACAAGTTTTGAATAAGTTCTATAAACTGACAGTGGAAGCGGGGGAGGGCAGTGATTACTTTTAATCCATGTCCTTTATATATTAACATCTACTGAAAGCTGTGATTGTAAAGATCAAGGCCATGCTACAGTATCCGAAAGACAATGAACAGTGACTTGGTTTGTAGTCTACTTTATATTTGCACATAAAGTGTTTGAAAGCTCTTACTGCAACTGTGGTCAATGTAAACGGAAACAATATAATTGTAGCACTTAGTAGTAAAGCTTCATATAATGGTATCTTGTGTGTTGCTGAACTTTTATCACCCATGGTGCATTTAGTATGGCTCTGGAATATTTTTAGTAGTGGTGGTTATTTATTTATTTCTTCAAACTTTATAGCATTAGTAGAAGAATGCAATCCTTTTTTTACTTTAGTTCTGGATATGGATGCATGTTCTATGTTGTGTAAGGTAATGTCTATTACATATTGTACTAGAACATAGAAAAATAATTTCCATGTATTTCTTTGCTATACAGTCTTAAAGCAATATTGCCATTATGCATCTGAACAAAGTTCCAATTAAGTTCAATTGATATTGGTGGGAGCTGCTTCAGCACTTCTAAAAAGGGGGCTTTGCCTTTGAGGTCTAGGATGTTGGGTCTGAGCAGAAACCACCTTTACAAGTACTATTTAAAGGAAAACTTTCTGCGACTCAGTGAATACTTTTAAAAAGAGGGATCCTAACTGGAATTAGAAATGTCATTGCCTTTAAAATACTGTCCAGATAAGTAGCAGCATTAGTCTGTGGCATCAGAAAGCACAGTTATGCATTGTTAGAAACTCAGATATATAAGCTAGACACCAAATGGCTCCTTAAACTAGGAGTACAGTTTTCAAAACAATGCCTAGTTGTCATTTTTGGGCCAGACAGCTTGAAATTTGTATTTTTCAATACAACTTTTTAGTTCTTGAAATTCATTCTGATTTTGCAGATAAAATCTAGCAGATAGAATTCTACCGGATGTGTTGCTAGTGTGTGAAAACAGTCAGGACCCAAAGCATGCGCCTCCAGATGGTGGAGACGTCAGGGGCCATTCTGGCACCTGGGCATCCTCTCTTGGTCGCAAGTGGCCAGTAGTCAGGTGAAAAATGCACCTGGTGAATTTCAAATGCTGGTTACATGGTACTTTTGAAAGTAACACATTTATTATAGCAGAAGCTTTTCTGAATTACAGCCCACTCCATGCAATTGATGAAGTAGACTGTAGTCCATAGAAGCTTATACCAACATAATTTTGTACCAGAAGACTGTTGTTTAAAAATACTGGATGCTTCTTAAAAGAAAATGAGATAGAATCATAGAGTAATTGAATTGTAGAGTTGGAAGGGACCCTTAGGGTAATCTAGTCCAACCCTTTGCAGTGTTTAATTGATAGATGAATTGGAATATATAGAGTTATCGTTTTGAGATAATGAACTAGATCTTATTCCAGAAGATACCTTTCCTGTTCAAGAATTGCTTTCTTGATGCACACAGTGCTTACATTTTTTGTTATATCATGGAGTTTGGGTCACAAACCTTTTCACACAAAATAAAAATTATATAGGACTAAAAGTGAGGACAGCAAGAAAACTTGATGGGTGAAGGGAGTGAATCAAATACCAGAAGAATTCATCACTCCCAAGACTTTTCTTTTCCCCATCCCACACTGGCCTTCTGAAAACTAGGAGCAGATTAGTAAGTATATTGAAAGTGCTGCAAAACAAACCGGTATTGCTAGAGTGAATTGTATCCTACTACTCCAGGAAGGCTATCCTGCACTATCCAGAAGTTATTTTTCCTCGTGCCATCAAAGGAAGTAGCCAGACTCCTGGATAGCTCATGGTGCTGATAATTCCAAGGTTGCAGATTTGATCCCTGTATGGAGCAGCTACATATTCCTGCATTGCAGAAGGTTGGGGTAGATGATCCTCAGGATCCCTTCCAATTCTGTGATTCTATTATCTATGCACCTTGAGAGGAGGGGAGAAGGGACCTAATAAAGGTGTTGGCACTAGAGAAGGACTAGGAAAGTGTTGGTAGCCGATTGTGCTTTCTCTCTAGCCTATGTTCTTATTTGTTCTCTCATTTTTCTAGTGCTGCTGGGATAGCTCTAGAACTGTTGTGTATTCATGATCACATGCATGCTAACTTTGGCTTCTTTGAGGAAGGATAAAGTGGGGAAGTTTATTCTCATCACATGTTTTGGCACAACTCTAAAGTTTGTGCAAGTAGGGCATAACTACCGGTAGTGGTGTTCTCTTCATGGTTTGATTTGGAATTGGCTCAGTAGTTATCTATTTTCAAGTAACCTTTTCTATTTTTTTGTGGGGCAGTTTTTGACCATTTTGATCCGTTTAGGTTAGTGAATGTTTTCTGATTGTTCCATGCACAAAGGAAGAAATCATTGACTTGCCTCTGTAACCTCCCCACCCCAGTATACAGGACATCTGGCAGGAATGGTTGCACGTGTTCCTGAACTACACAAACAGACCCAGGGGCCATATTTCTCAACTGGAATATTGCATAGATTTGGAAAAGCTTGCACTTTACTTATTCTAGTTGTTAGCCTTCTAACGATTTGGGAAATGCTTAAAGCAAATTTTATTTTTGTTGTTGTTCTTTAAGAATGAGCCTGGAAAGCAGCTTTATACATATCCACAGATAGCCTTAAGCATAGTTATCTTCAAAACCACTGGGTGATATCCAGCTAAGCCATACTCACTGAAATAAATTGGCTTAATTCAGTGGATCTGCTCTGAGTATTGGATATCACCTTCTGCCTTGTTCTAACCTATCTCTCTATCCTTATTTGCTGATACATCTAGTTCTTCCTCCAACACTGCCACCACCAGTAGCCCAAATCCCTTAAACATCTCTGCATTTTTTTCATTGCTGTGCCTGGAATTTCTTTCCAGAACAAATATTTTCAAGTAATTCTCACCAATTCAGGGAAGTCCTTGCTTAACCCATTCATCTCCATCCCTCAACTGTGCTTGCTCACATTTCATCCCTTGTTACTCTTGTTTCTTCCTCTGAACTCCTTCTACTCTCAAAATATAGATTATAATTTATTTGGGGACAAGGATCTGTGAGTGCATGACCTGGCAGAGAGGAAATAATCTTGGTCTAATAAATGATGTTTTATTAAAGAACAAATCTAGTCCCCACATTTTGGCTTTGTACCTGCCATGACCCAGCTTTGGCACATCTTCTGTGGTTTATTTCTGTTACAACTGAACCACTAAAACTATTGTTTGATCTGTTTGCAAGCCAGGCTTTACTAGATCTTGGTTTCATCTTATGGTCAGTAGGCAGAGATTAAACCAAGTTTTCCAAGCTGAATGTAATGGGAAATTGGCTTAGCCAACCCTGGAAGTGTTGTATTATGGTGTGAGAGGGGAGAATGTGCAGACACAACTTCATCTAACAAACTCTGGCTTATTAGACCAGGATCATTATATCTGAACCAGGCCTCTGTGTTTCCTTTTTTTCTTTTTCCTCAAAGTAGGCTAGTACATGATTCTTACACCCAAGATTATTTGGAATCTCCAAGGAACCAAATTGTGAAGTTGTACAAGAAATTGCATTACTTTTTTTAAAACAACAATGATGTAACTTAAACACTATAGTAAAAGAAAGTTCTGGCTTGTATTTTGAGGCTGCTATAACCTAAGATGCTGTGGCATGTAGTCAACTAAATTATACTCACAGTTGACCCATTGAAATTAATGGACCTAAATTAGTCAGGACCATTAATTTCAAAGGGTCTTCTCTGAGTATGACTAATGTTGTATACAACTCTGCAAAAATAATAGTGTTTTTCTAATGTTAATAAGCATGTAAATAGCCACGTGTCTGTGGTAAGAATCTCCTTCAGATGACCAGTCAGAGAAACTGCTTTAAAATGGAAAATTGCTTTTGCTCCATCTGTTGATGGTTCCACAAATAAGTAACATGGTATGTGTGAGTAAAGGAGCTAGTGCTTCTTACTGTACAGCCCAAACAACTTAGTACCAAGTTAATTAGCATCACCTTCCCTTATGTAAATGTAGCTATCCTTTAAGATTGGATGTTGAATGCCTCCTGCATTTGGTGTTGCCGGCTAAGGCTAGGTGGCGTGGTAACAGATGAGAGAGACTGCTTTATCTGTGATAGTGTAGAACTCTCTGCCCCCTTGCTCTTTATATTATCTTGGCACTAAGAAAGCTTTTATTTTTAAACATGCTCTTGATTCTGTTGCTACTTAATGCATTGATTGGTGTTGCTGTTGCTGGTTTTTGTGTTTTTGTTTTGCTTCTCTGTTTAATTTAATATGTGTTTTTATTGGTTGTGTCATTGTTGCTTTTCTGCTTACTCTTCATGTGCAAGTCACTGAGCAACTCCTTTGTGGGGAAAAGTGGGGCTTTAATTTAAAAATAATAATAACAACAACTTCTGTGGGATAGTAACTTTGGCAGCCTTATTGCCAAGGCTGCCCTTGGAATACAAATAACAAAAAAGCATGTGTAGTGTAAGCAAGAACAAATATTCTAAAACATGAAAACCTTTGCACTGTATTCAGTACACAACAGCAGATTTTTGAAACGGGAAATGCATCTAAAACTTCAGTTCATCAGAGCATTAGATTAAGCATGTATCCTATACATTTCAGTAATAAAAAGATACATTTCACCATGCAGACAATTGCTGGGTTATAAAATAATGTCTTAAAAGTTAAGTGTATAATTATGAGAGGAAGTAACTATAGTACCCAATACTGAAGTTAGACAAATCCAGGTTCCATGCTCATGCATCCTGCTAGATCAGGGAATTTCTGTTTTGGAATTGTGGTCACTGGTAACTTTTCTGTGCATCTGTGAACTCTGAACAGCTATGAACTTTCTAAAAGCACAGGGACCAAGTGCCTAAGGATGGCATCCACAGATACCGGGTGAGCTTTCGAATGTATTCACTGAATGTATTCCAAGCTTCTTTTGGAGTTCTTTTGTAATGGTGTCTTGGATTGAAATATTGCTTGTGCTTCTGTTGTTCCACTTCTGTGGAACATGCTGATTCCTAAATGTTATCATGTGCAGGCCTTGGACTGTCCATAAGATTCAAATTCCTAAGCTGCAGTAGCAATTGACTTGGTGTGCAGGCTACTGGAAGTTTTTCAGGCTTTGTTTTAGTGTTTTGTTGAAGCATTACTCTTAGCTGCAGTTCAACTCCGGATGCATGGAATGAAAGCTGTACCCTACCACTGAACCACAGTGGACTGCTACACTGGGATCTCTCAATTCTGACAAAGATCTGTTTGCTTTCCATTCTGTGTATGTGTGTGTATCCTGTAATAATTGGTGATTGTGTGTGAATATCAAAGGAATAAGTGTGTCCTAAAGGCAATTGTGTGAAATATGTGATTGCATGAGAATTTTAAAGACTGACATACCCAAATCTCTTGGGTATGCTAACATAATTCTGTTAGTTAGGACTGCTCGAATTTTACCTCCACAGTTATCATATACCTTTCAGACTCGAGGTGGCTTTCAGCATAGTTAAAACATTAAAACACAGCATTATGAAAGCATTTTATCATTTTCCATTCACAAAATTTACATTGAGCTTTTCTTGAAATGGACGGGTCTTCTAAGCATATGTGTTTAAGATTAGGGTGTAAGATTTTGTAAAAAACAAAACAACCTTTCTGTTTCACCACAGGCCATAGATTTGATTGCCGTGTCAGTCTAACATAAAGCCAGTGGGTGCAGAAAGTAACTTGTGGCTCTGGAAGAAGCTACGCACAAACATTTGCCTTGGGATATATGTACAGTATGGTCAGTTACAAAATTCATACTGAGAAATCAGAAATAGTATATGAACTTGCACACTAATATAATCAATCTGTCTGAGCACAAGACATTATGTGTTGAGAACTATACTGTAGTCTACATAAGGTAAATGTAAAGGGACCCCAGACCATTAGGTCCAGTCGTGGTCGACTCGGGGGTTACGGCGCTCATCTCGCTTTATTGGCCGAGGGAGCTGGCGTACAGCTTCCGGGTCATGTGGCCAGCATGACTAAGCCGCTTCTGGCGAACCAGAGCAGTGCACGGAAACGCCGCTTACCTTCCCACCGGAGCGGTACCCATTTATCTACTTGCACTTTAACGTGCTTTTGAACTGCTAGGTTGGCAGGAGCAGGGATTGAGCAACGGGAGCTCCCCCTGTCGCGGGCATTCGAACCGCTAACCTTCCGGTCGTCAAGCCCTAAACTCTGTGGTTTAACCCACAGCACCACCCGCATCCTTATAGCAAATGTACAAAATAGCAGCTGTTATGAGTCCTGAAGTAACCTCATCATTGCATACTAAAGAATGAAAGCAAAAACTAGGATATCTGATGGTACTACTGTAATTGATTAGTTTACTTTACTCCAAAGATGTATACTTTGCACATGTGTGTGCTGGTGCAACCAAGTACCTCTCACTTTGAAAGTAATATAATATCATTTTCAAACTCTGGCACGTTGAACAAATTCTGTATATCATAAATGGTTTGTAGATTCAAAAAGACAATTTAAAATGGAACAAATCTCTTGAGGTTAAATGCCCTGCTGCATTATTGCAGAATTTGAGTTCATGTGATTTTAATACTTGGCCTTCCTGTGGTCTATGTCTAAGGCAGATAGGAATCATGTAGCCCTTGAGTTACAAAACTCAGAAGAGTGATCTGGATTTTTAAAGTTCTAAGCAGTTCTGTTTCACTTTAGTGTCCAATAGAGTGACAAGTTACAAAACCAGAGGTGTGGTTTTTCCAGGAAATTTTGAATTGGAAAAATCTCTTATGCACATTATGGCAATTTGCAGCAGAAGATTTTCAGTTTGTAGCAGAAAAGTGCCTGGTTCCCTTGAGAGCAATCTAATTTAGCATGTTTATTTTATTTGTATTTAGCAAACAAAGTCAATAATTTGGAAACTGCCAAGCTTCCCTGTATATATGTATGTATGTATGTATGTATGTATGTATGTATGAATTTATTATATGCACTAGGCATACTTTCCTTGTTACTAATGAATTTATGAAATATAAAAAAAGCAGTGGAGAATCTTCTAGAATTTTTTCTGCCCACACCACTGACGGTTCAGAAGTCCCTCAGTAAAACTAGAGAGTCTGCCTTGATAGCTACCGTAGATTCTGGCATATTAGGCTACTGGGCGTATTAGACGACCCCCCCCCCCAATTGGCAGCTGCAATTTGGGGATTCGTCTTATAAGCCCAGTTGCCTAATATGCTGGGCAGCTCCGCTCCGGGAGAAAGCTGCCCGGCACGGAGCAGAGCCCGCCGCCCCTGCTGCTGCTTTTGAAGCAGCGTGAGGGGCGGGCTTCACGCCGGGGGGAAAGCCGCCTGGAGTGGAGCGGACCCCGCCGCCCCTGCTGCTGCTTCCGAAGCAGCAGTGGACGGGCTCTCTCCCAGTGCAGAGCAGAGCCCGCTGCTGCTGCTGCCGCTGCTTCAGAGCCGCTGCCGCAGCAGTGGGAGGGGCAGATACCCGGCGTATAAGACGACCCCCGACTTTTTAACCTCTTTTCCGGGGTTATACGGCGGAATTTACGGTATTTGGTTTGTTCTTGTGCCTTCCTTCTATTGTTTATGTCCTTGTGCTTCGCCTACTCCATACTATTTCAATATATGGTGAGCTTAACTATAGGAACAATCATCATATAGTTAGAACTGGCTGTGCGAGTTGCTCTTGTAAGAAGCATGTGCTAATGATTTATCAAGATCAGGAATGGTTAGCCCTTGGCTCTCCAAGCACATTTTTCTGGCCACTCAAAACTCCCAACAGCAGCTAGGAGTGTGTGTATATTTTGGGGTGGGTGCAGAGGTTTAGACACTGCACACTGCAGCACCTGATCGAAGTGAAAATTACACCCCACCCTGGTCATCAGGTTGATCATTTAATGATTGGTAAGGGGTGATATTCCTCTATCCTCAGCTAGTTACATGCACAACATGGGTCTGTGTGCATGTAAGAGCATGGTGTGGCCACACCCACTCAGTTCTGCATGTACATGGCTACCAGTTAATGTGGTGCAGTGGTCAGCCATATTGTACCCAGCGACTTACACCCTTTCTTCTAAGATGCTGTTTTGTACATCAGTATCAACTTTTCAGATAAGACAAAAAAGAGTTCAGATACCTGAGTTGGGCATTTTGAACAGTGACAACCTGAAAGAAAAAAGAAGCAGCTTGCTTTCTGTTTATACAAAAATAGTTTCCTAGTTGCCTGATCAGGCAAAGTAGCTTTGTAAAAGCCTGCACAGTATGCCAGTCCACTTCTTATTTGTCTTTACTGCTTACTGATTTTCAATATAGATAGAACTGCCTGTATGTGATTGCCATTTTCTAATGATAGTGTCTATTTTTAAATTATATAGACTCTGGAAACAGTGGGAAGTGCTCTCTAAATTATTGGCTTCTCTTGTTGAGTAGCTTTTCTTTTTAAATTTTAAGTTAGAGTAGTTTGAAAAAGGTCATTAATTATCCATTGGTATGGAGTACAAATCTACTGTACTTGGGTGAGTTTCTGTGCTATGATATGCACTCATCTTAAAAGTGATTTGTATCAAATCTGTATTTGAAAGCAAGAAAGCAGACATTCTGTAACTTGAATAGGAAGATCTGAGAGGTTTAATATAATCAGAATAATTGCAAACACATTAGGTACAGCTGTGAGAATTGTCTACATTTTCATTTTTACCAGGGTAGCCAACTAGTTTAAAATAATTTTTATTTATCTGTCTCATCATTGATTGTTTGCTTAAACTGTTAAATTAATTATTTTGTTCTACTTATAAATTTTCATTGCACTGCTTCACATTTCATTAAATATAACCGTACACTCAATCATTGACTTTCCTTCTCCCCCCCTTTCCAGGTTTCATTTATCCATTAAGACTGCATATTCAAATTTCTCCTTACATTCATATTTCTCCCTTACCCCATATCTTCAATGTTTTAAACTAAAATATAAGTGTGCTTATTGCGTAAGTGTGAAATATGCACACTTATTTTAACAGCAAGGTAAGCTGTTAAATTAAAATAAGTGTGCATATTTCAAAATTTCACTACTGCTAACATGACCCTATCCTATTCTAATATTGGTGCCTTATTGGTACCTTATTGTACAAGCCTAATCCTATGCATACTCTGTTATCCTAGCTACAGATGCTTCTGCATATTTCATACAAATAAATAGTAGTGAACTGATAAGATCATATTGCAAACAGCTTCTGATCTGGTCAGTTTTACTGCTTTTAACAGAAAAGCAAAGAGAGATGAGCAACCTCACAACTGATAGTTTTGCTCATCTGCTCAGAAGGAGTATTGTTAATGTTAGCTCAGTGTTTTCTAGAGCATTGGTTCCCCAACATTTTCCCACGGACCACTTAAAAAGCACTGGAGGTCTTTGCAGACCACTTAATCTGCCTGCTGTAGAATTGTAATGTGCTGTGCTAGTTGTTGTTTGATTTTTAATTGTATTTTTACAGGCCCATTGTGGACCAAGAAGGTGGTCTGCAGACCACAGTTTGGGAACTCCAGTTCTAGAAGATGCTCAGCTTGAGCCTGGTGAATCTCATGGGTGTGTGAGAAGTCTGTGGTATTTAAGCAACATTTGAGGGCATCTCCATGCCCTCAACTTGAAAACTTGCTACATAGTTGGAATCATTGCTCTTGGATCTTAATACGATTAAGAGATGGCCTTCTGGTTAACATTGAGCTCAAGTTATTGTTATTGGGGGCTTTGGGGATTCCAACCGATGTATGTTGTAACTGTCATGATGCATCCTTCGAGGGCAATACAAAAAGTATCTTTTGCTACTTCTACCTTTCAGTTTCTAGGCGGGTGGGTATGAATGATAGCTGTCTTGTCAGGGTCTAAATGTATCTCTCCAGATGAAAATAGTGGAAAGCACATGACTCTGGGGTTGCGGCGCCCATCTTGTTCTATAGGCCGAGGGAGCCAGCGTTTGTCCGCAGACAGCTTCCGGGTCATGTGGCCAGCATGACTAAGCTGCTGCTGGCGAACCAGAGCAGCGCATGTAAACGCCATTTACCTTCCCGCCAGAGCAGTACCTATTTATCTGCTTGCACTGCCTGCTTTCGAACTGCTAGATGGGCAGGAGCTGGGACCGAGCAACATGAGCTCACCCCGTCACAGGGATTCGAACCGCCAACCTTCCAATCAGCAAGTCCAAGGCTCAGTGGTTTAGACCACAGCGCCACCTGCGTCCCATGGCACACATGGCCATAGTACAGTCTAAAGTTCCAGGTGCAATCCAACTGTAGCTAGCTGCAAAAGAAGAGAAATTCCTGAAGCCCAAGATAAAGGAAAACACTTAATGAACATAAGAAGTATTATATTTCCATCTCATGGCATCAGAGTTGAAAATTATTCAAACAATCTTCGAAATCTGTCTAAATCAAACATTGCTTATGGTTTGTTTGCTTGCTTGCTTGTTTAAAAAAATATCTGGGCACTCTAGCCTAAAAAAATCATCTTAGGTTTTTAAGCTTGCAACTGTTTTGAAGAGCTTCTAGGCTAATTAAATATATTTCGTCTAGCTGCACCTTTTTTTCCAGATCATCTTCTGATTGACAACATGCTTTGCATTTTTTTGTGCTTTGATACATGGGGGGGGGGGTTGCCCATAACTCTCCAATATGCAGAAATACAGGTTTTCTTAAGTGTGCTGCAGGTAATATCTCGAAACCACTATGCTGCTCATGACCCTGAGGTCATCTCAAATAAACAAAGCAAAAGTTGGACTCACAGGTTCTTGAAGGAAAGGGCTAGTCCCTATGAAGTTTTCTAAAAAGCAAAAAAAATATAAGTCACTCAGTTTGAGAAACCAGAACACTCCTAATTATAATTGTTCACCAGAATGGGTTAAGAATTAAACAACTTCAGGATCTGTCAGTACTGTGGAAGATCCAGACTGATTTTACATACGCACTGTCTGCTTTCGTTTCCTTTGATTCTAATTGTTAGACGAACACCTATTGTAGTTTTACCATGAAAGGCAAATAGTGTTCTAGCTTTGGATACAGAGTAGAAGTAGTGGCTATTTCTCTTTCATCTAGTAAGGTGCAGAGAATAGCATCAGAGACTTCCAGAGCACTTTTTAATTTATGACGAAAGCCTTAGGTGACTGATTTTACTAGATTAAACACTGGAACCATAAACGTTACGTATTCCAAGCTGGTGACTTGCCTTGCACTGTAGCTGTAGCCGTGGAGGTGTCAGTTTTAGGGCTTGTCCATTTCAACATGGCTGGACACTGTGTACATCATAATTCAAAGGTTGTTTGGCTGGGGGGACTGTGAAAACTATATAGGCCAGTGGAGCTGTAATATCTATCATTTTAACCATGGCTAACAGAGCCAGATCAGACTGCAGGATTGTGCATTCTTTCCTATACCACTCTTTTATGTAAATTATATCACCTTCTTACTCCTGCTCTTAACCATGGTTAGTACTAACCAGAGTTTGTACAAAACTTGGATTTCATACAAGATCTGAAACTAGTTAGCAATCCTTGCGAACTCTTGTTAGTGTTAACCAGGATTAATTCCAGTGCACATGAACTGTAGTTAAAACTCAGGACAAATTAACATGGGAAGGAAGGAGCTATTCAAATGAGCTGTCTACAGGAGGGAGAGGGAAAGCTTCCACTTTTGATTTTAAGTTAGCCATATTTCTAGAGTTGGGAGACCATGGCTTAAGAACAAGCCAGGTTTAGAACCATGATTATGGCCACCTGATCAAATAAGTATTTTCAGGTGCCTTCTGCACCATCATACAGCCACTTCACTCCTCTCTTTGGGTAAGTGATGAAACAAGCTAGGAAACAGCAGCTAGCCATAGTTTTCTGCTACACCAGAACTAGGAACTTGGGGTAATGGCTTTGAAATAAGGCATGGTCTGTGAATCAGCTTTAAATCTTGGCTTTGTACGGTGGCTTTTTAAAGAAAAGTGATTAGCCATAGTTCCAGTACAGACCTAATGGAAAGCTGCATCCACAAAAGATAAAAGGGGATGTGTGTGAAAGTCCATGACTCAGCACATCATTTTCATAGCTATAAACCATAGTTTTCCAATGTGTGAAACAGTGACAACCTGAGGTATCTCTGTGACCCTCTGTTGTAAACACAAAGTAAATTTAGGGTGTTTCTGCACTTGCTAAAATTTGTGTAACAGTAAACGTTCCCCACGTGCATTTTGAGAAGTTATGGCAGTTTTAAAAACTGTTTGAAAATAAACTTTAGTTCAGATGTATGCAGTTGTATCCAGCAGTGTTCCATTCACACAACAGGGTGCAGAGCAAGGCCAAAATCTGATGCTCTCCCCCACACCCCAGCCCTCATGTCGCCTTCCCAAAGCTGGGTAAGCGAGGCATGGGCTTTGGGAAAGAGGCATGAAGTTCTGGCTGGGTCCTGGAGTCCTTGCTTTGATACAGGAGTGAAAAGAAATTGGAGGAAGCTGAATGTTGGCTGGAGGAGTGGAGACCTCTCCTTTCTGCCCTGACTCCAGCTGCTTCAGAAGAAGGAGCAGGATGCTTGCTCTCCCCTCCCCCCCACCTTTCTCCAGAGGACAGGGCCTTGGCGGAGGCCGAAGAGGGCTTTGAGCAGCCGAGGGAGGAGGTGGAACAGGAGGTGGCAGTGACTGAACAGGAGTCTGACAAGCAGGGGTGCAGTCTTGTTGCCTAGAATCAGTCGCTGCCTTTGTGGATGGGAGGAGACCCACACATCCAATAGATTGTGCTTTTGCAACCCCAACATTCATGCAAGGCAAGTGAGTCTCATGAGTGAGTATACCACACCTTGTCTTTAAAAGCTTGGTGGGTGAAACTTGTTGGGACATCTTCATTGTTTCCTTCGAGTGGTGAATGTTTTACCCTGGTCCCAAGCCCTGTGTTTGTTAGAGCCTATATTGTTACTTGCCAGAATAAAGATCTTGTTCTTACTTAAAAGTAAGAGCTTCTGTTTGCAAGTTTGGGGACAGGAGCTAGCACATATAACACAGGAAGCTGCAGCAGGAATCCCCCCCAAATCTTGGATGGCCTTTCCTCTCCTTTGCATGAAAGGAAGTGCAATACTTTCTGGATTCATGCCTAGACACAATGTCTTGGGGCAGCATTTGTCTCCTCTGGCATAAATGTGTTTACGTTGTATCACTAGTGGCTGCATTTTTAACTTTCAGACAGTAGATGCCAGTAGATAGCTTTTGAATTAAAATAGAAATGTGGCGAGCGCTGCCATAGCAACAACTTCCTCTTGGCGATGTTATTTATAGAAATGCTGCTGCCTCATCTTTACATTGCTCTCATGCTAAAGAGATACTTTCTGAGATGCTTTAAAAAGTTCTGCTGGCAAGATGTAGAATATCTGTTTGTTCTAGACTGATTATATATATATCTATACTGTATCTCCCATATATTAACTGTTCTGTTTAAATGGCTATATTCATTATACAGCAGATATCTACTTTAAGCACCCTAGGGACTTGGACACATTTGGTGAGATTCCCCACCCCCACCAAGGCCTTTTCTGCCTTTAAGCCTCCCTATGCTATATCACAAACTGATTTGAGAGACCCCTCAGTTGTAAAAGTGTTTGGCATGAGTGGGGGTGGGGGCTGGCGCTGGCATTTCCAGAACATGAATTCAAATCCCTCTGGGCACATGTAACTAGTTGAGCAGTTCTTTGGATTCTAGGTATAGTCAGGTTTGTTCATTTAGCTTGATGGATGACTCTGGCAGTGCTCACTACAGATTAACATATTAGCTAATTGGGTATGTATACATACTAGGATACAGAATTAAAGGAGAATTTCACGTTACAGAGCAGTTCAATATATATTTCTCCATAAGTAAGTACCATTGAATTCAGTGGGATTTACTCTCAGGTAAGTGTGCGTAGCTGCAGAGTACATTTTACCCCCTATGCAGGCCAAACTAAAAAATGGTGCTTTCCTGAGAGTTGTTTGTTCTTGCAGTGTAAAATTAATGGTCATAACCCTTTCAATCCATGTCTGATTCCCTTCCCTGAAAGTCCACGTTCCCTGAACACTGGTGATCCTTTTCAGAAAAGATTATCATATATGGATTAGGCTCTTGCTTAAGTTTTTGAAAGTAACTAATGGGAGTTTTATGTTGGGAGATGCTTAAATATGCTGGTACTGATTAAAGGGGTGCATATATGTCACAATGTAGGGACACGGGTGGCGCTGTGGGTTAAACCACAGAGCCTAGAACTTGCTGATCAGAAGGTCGGCAGTTTGAATCCCCGCGATGGGGTGAGCTCCCGTTGCTCGGTCCCAGCTCCTGCCAACCTAGCAGTTTGAAAGCACATCAAAGTGCAAGTAGATAAATAGGTACCGCTCTGGCGGGAAGGTAAACGGCATTTTTGTGTGCTGCTCTGGTTCGCCAGAAGCGGCTTAGTCATGCTGGCCACATGACCCGGAAGCTGTACGCCAGCTCCCTCAGCCAATAAAGCGAGATGAGCGCCGCAACCCCAGAGTCGGTTACGACTGGACCTAATGGTCAGGGGCCCCTTTACCTTTACCTTATATGTCACAACATAATCATCCTTTTTCTAACGTGCACTTTCTTCGTTTTTTAAAAATAAAAAGAATGCACATGAACACCACCTGTAATATGTTGAAACTTTTCTACGGCATGTCTAGGTTCTAAAATCAAGATTTATATTTTTAAAATTCATTTTGTGAACCTAAAACCTTTCTACAAATCTCTTCTTAAAATTATACGGAAATCAATATTAATATTACCTTTACAACATCTTTTATCATTTACTAGGAGAGCAACCTAACAGTCACTCAAACAGATTTCGGTGTAAATACATGCTTTTCTCTTCTTTCATTTTATGCAAGCTTGTAGTGTCACAAGCAGCAATCCTGTGAAGGGATACATATGCTCATGCCCAAGGCAATATTGTAAATGACTCTTTAACAATACTGTAGAAGTTCAGAAATTTGTGGTAGGGTTGTTGTTGTATTGTCCTTTAGGTTAGGTTTTCATGATTAATGAGATAATAAAAATGAACAGCAAGTAATATTTTTGCAAGCTGGGGTAGCTTTTGCTGTTAGCTACATTGCCTTCTCCCATCTGTTCTGGTCTTTCTGAGATAGGCAATGGAGAAGAATAAAGGCAATGGACAATAATTAGGCCAGTACCTTGTAATGGGAGTGCGAGTGAACAGGCAAAAACACCTTGTGTGCAGGTGGGAGGGAGAGGGGAGGCCTGCGCCCAGTTGTGCGTGGCAAAGGAAGGTGCACTCTGCAGAAGTGCAGGGAGAGAGGCAAGGGGATATGGAATATTTCAGGGACTGGCTAAGTCACCAGACTTAGAATGATTTGTCAACTCCACAGGTTTTCACAAGAGAGGAACCATATTCTTAAATCTGTCTGAAAACAAAAAGATAAGAATGGTCACAGCAAGGTGTCAGGGAAGGGAAACATATAGTGTATGTCCTAAGGACTGCTTGCCTAAGAGGCAATCTCTATGCATTTTTGCCTCCCCCTCTTATCTCAGCATTGATAAGGAAGATGGGAGGTAATCAGGCACAGGTGAATATACAGTGGACCCTCGAGTACGTAATCTTAGGGTTGCGAACGTGGCAAACCTGGAAGTGAGTTTGCTGCGTGTGCAGAAGCGCTCTGTGCGTTTTGTGCGTGCACAGAAGCGGCCCTCCAGTTACGAAATTTTCAGGATACGGCCGGGCCTCCAGATTGGATCCTGCTCATCACCGGAGGTACCACTGTAATAGCACAAATAGGCCCCCACTATCCCTGGTTTTCACACCTCGTGAGTCTTGCCAGATCTACTAGGTAAGAACCCTGGATGTTCTTCAACCATATGCCCAGAAACTGAGTGGAATATCTTGACCCTCCATGGTTATTACAGTAAAGACCTTTTCCTCTTCTTGAGGGAAAGACAACAGCCAGGCCCTTGCGGGGTTGAATCTGGATGGGTGCACAGCTTCCATCTAAGGTACTTTTTTCAGGGGCATCTCCGATGTCAATTGTTTTCCTTCAAACAAGTAAAAGTTGCTAACTAGTTTTTTTGTAGGGTTGTTGGTTTTCCTCTTCCCAACATTTTTCTGATGCTCTTTTTTAAATTATTGTTTTGATCCACACATACAAACACAAATTATTTTGTGTGTGTGTGGAATTTTTACATCTGTGGCTTAGGAGTCATACTTATTTGCCTCGGTGTATGAAACCAAAAGTAATCAAATATCTTGCGGGGGGCCGGGACCCTTGCTATTAGGTTCTTTTCAATTACTTTTCTTGTAATTGCAAAGCCCCTGGATGAACGTAGCTACTGAGTAGGACCTTAGGTGACCCCTGTAACACTGCGCAGCATAGCTCAGCAGCAAGTGCAGCTATTTAATTAGTTCTTTAGAAGTTGCGAAGAGGCTTCCTGCCAAGGTTTTTGGATCCTGACCACATATTTACTGTGTGTACATGCCCTGCAGCATGTAAACACATTTTCTTTTTTAGCATGGATATGACTTGCACATTATAGGAATCGAATGACTATGTGCAGTATACAGATATACCGTCAAGTTTTCTAAACAGGAAATGTTTTGAAATTTTCTCTTAATCTGCAGTAGTAAACTATAATATCTAACACTGCTAATAAACTAAAAGCAAATTATGCTTTCTGGATCCTGGCTTCTGTTATCCCTTTTCAATATAACAAAACACATGCTTGTTCTCATCTCCCTGAGGTGGTTCTCTCCCCCCCCCCCCAGAAGTGGAGAGTTAACATGCAAACAGTACAGGGTTTTTTCCCCCTCTAGTCACCACCCTGAGCTGATATCAAGAGCCTTTTGCTGAGAATAGCTCTTGAAGCTTGGTTTTATATTAACAGGAAGCAGAACAGCAGTTGCGGCTTTAGCACACTGCATACAGGAAGTCGGACACATTCTTAGTCCTCGGCTTCTGTGCTAAGTTCTTAGGTTAAGAATTGTTTCTTGCCTCTAACGTACACCTTAAATGTACATAGATGGCAGCCCAGAAGGAGTTACAGGGCAGCCAGAGTGTGGGGACTGCTAATGCTTTGCAGAGACTGGAAGGCTTTGCCAACAGACTTTTTCACAGGCACTCCAAAGGTTCTACAAGTGAACTGAAAGTAGCTCTGGAAAATGAGTCTTCTCGTTTCTCTGAACCCGCTGCACTGTGGGACAGATCAAGTAAGTGTGTGTGTTGGGGAGGGGTCTTCCTTGGTATGTAATGGCAAACTGTAGCATGTTGCATACTAAATATAGAAAAATGCTGACAGCCAAACTGGTGAATTAAATGATCAGCAAGTGGATTCAAATCTGTAGTTTTGTTTCTTAAAGCATATGTGATCAGGTCACAGAGTATTATTATCAGTCAGCTTACTTTAGTCATTTCATTGCATTGCATATTTTCCTGCCTGCGTTAAATGTCTACTTCTTCATTATTTGAAGTTGTGTTTTTGAAGCGCTAAGGCTGACTATTAATTGTTGGCTGTCCTTAAGCTTGAATGATTGAAGAGAAGGGCATGCAAGGGTGCCGCAAAGGTGATTTACACACCAAAACAGGCTGCAGTATGGAGACTCTCTTGCAGTTTGGGCCCCATGGACACAGGACTGGCGCAGTGTGGTGAAGAGAGTGACAGATACATCAGCATGTGCAGTGCCTCTAGCTGTATCAGAGCTGGGAAATATTCTATTATATGAGAAGATCTTGTGTACACAACCTGTAGTCGCACATTAAAATGGATGGGGCTACCACCCTCTTGTCAAGCAAAGTTGGAAATATAAGTAGTATAAGCTTCCTGGAAGAAGGTAAAATACTGCATGTATATCAGATCATGGTGTTTGTAAATCATTCTTCTTCATAGTTCGAACAGAGCAGCATTTTCACTTCAGTAGTAACCATGTGGTTGGTGTAGCTTAGATTGCCTAGTGGGTGGGGAGTTTGCCAGTGAGCGCCATAGCTGACCATGCTAGTTATTTAGCAAGATACTGACAAATATGCAGTTAGCCTATTGGGAGTTCAAATATGAGATTATAAATACTTTCATATTTACTAAGCAGCTATCTGTATTATAATACATTTTCATACATTTCATTAATTTTGTATAATCAATAGGGCTCCCACTTCTCTGGGCAAAGGCATAGAAAATTCAGGATATTTTCTTTATTTGCCTCTTGGAGTGGAGGCTATTGAGTCTGGTTTTCAAAGTAGCATTCATACTTATTTTAAGGGGGAATAATAGATAAATATATATATCGAAACTCACAGTTTTAAATCATGGTCTTGATTATTTACTGATATACATTAATCTCATGTTGTGGAAACTGATCCCTAAGTTTATTGGAAACAGCAAGTATTAGCTAAATGCTATACCATAATTTTAATCAGGGTTGAAACTCTTAATGTAATAGTGCATTGTCTCCCTGATAGATGGCCTATGCAGAGAATGGGACAAGGGGAGTGCAACCTTGCTCCTGCTTCTCAAGTCTCTTTGAGACTTTTGATGCCATTCACCATGGTATCCACCCGGACCAGATCCATGAAATGGGAGCTGGAGTCACTGTGTTACAGTGGTTTCAGACCCACCTACATGACTGTGTCCAGAGAGAAGCATCGGGAGGTGCTTCTTGGTTCACTGCAGTGCTGCAGGCTACTATTCCATACTCAATGCTGTGAAGCCACTGGGAGCAGTCATTAGGAGTTTTGTGGTCAGGTGCCATCAGCTGTATTTCTCCATAATATATGTATCAGGAGAAGCCATGCAGGCCCTCAAACAGTCCTTGGATGCAGTGGTGGGATGGATGAGAGAAAATAACCTGAGCTTGAATCCTGGGAAGATGGAGGCATTGTGGATGAGTGGTTCCTGTGCCCATTTATTGAATGGGTCAATGGTCTGCCCTGAATGGGGTTTCACTCCCTCTGAAGATGTTGGTACCCAGCTTGAGGGTTCTTCTGTATCCAGCTGTGTCACTGGAGGCTCAGGTAGCCTTAGTGGCCAGATGTACGTACTTTTAGCAGCTGTGACTGGTGAAACAACTGTAGCCATACCTGGACTGAGAGAGATCAATTACAGTAGTTCAGGTTTGGGTGAATCAGAGTGCTTTAAAGCAATCCACTCTTTATGTCTGACTTCCCTTTCAACCAATCCGGAAGCTGTAGTTAGTGCAGAATGCTGCAGCCTGGTTGCTGGCAGGAGTCAACCCCTGTCAGCATAAAGCACCTCAGCTTGCAAATCTACACTGGTTGCTCATTTTCTACCAGGCCATGTTCATTTTGTTACTGTTAGTATATAAAACCCTTAACAGCTTGAGACCAGTTTATCTTGCACGATCACCTTAACCCATATGTGCCCACTCAACTTCTTTGATCTGCAGAACTAGCACTGTGGTAGTGTTACATAACATAAATTCCACATTCATTTATTACATATATATATGCCACCTTTTATGGGTGATGCTGTGGGTTAAACCACAGAGCCTCGGGCTTGCCGATCAGAAGGTCAGTGGTTCGAATCCCTGTGTCAGAGTGAGCTCCAGTTGCTCAGTCCCTGCTCCTGCCAACCTAGCAGTTCGAAAGCATGAAGTGCAAGTTGATAAATAGGTACCGCTCTGGCGGGAAGGTAAACGGCGTTTCCGTGCGCTGCTCTGGTTCACCAGAAGCAGCTTAGTCATGCTGGCCACATGCTGTACACTTGGCTCCCTTGGCCAGTAAAGTGAGATGAGTGCCGCAACCCTAGAGTTGTCTGCAACTGGACCTAATGGTCAGGGGTCCCTTTACCTTTACCACCTTTTATCTTCCAAGGATCTCATAAAAAATCATTCTTTTAGTTTGGCAGTTTTTTGACATCAGGCAAGCACCTTCACGGTTCTCTTTTGGTTATCTGTTTAAAACATTTTTGTTCAGACAAGCCTATCTAGACATGTAGAAGTTACACGTGCTTTATTTCTTTTTAGATACTATTGATTTTAAACATCTCCTGAATAAAACAAACAAACAAACACTCTTCTCTAGATACATTTTCCATTGCATTTTTGCAGCCGGAGACCACTTTTATAAACAATCTATATTACTTGCAATGTGTCTTCTAAACTGGCTTTTTGAACAATGCAATGGATTGGATCCAGACAGCCATGGTGAGAGTAGAAGCACTGAAATAAATGGGACTTAAGTTAGCCATTGATTTACTCCCAAGTCTGGATCCAACCCACTGCGTTGAAGCTGAAACCAGTTAACCAACTGAATTTTATAACTATCTGAACATATTTTTGAAAGAAAGCAAATTCATTCTGTATGCTACGTATTGCTGGAAAATTGTATTTTTTTCTAGGAAAAAAGATTGTATTATAATATGTGAGATCTTAAATTAAAATTAGGTGCACTGTAAATCATCCGCCTATAAAATGCATTGTGCCCGTGATCTTCTATTTCTTCTTGGACCTTGACTAGAATGATGCTTAAATAGCAAACTGCTGGCAGAACATGTAGCCATATTTCTACTGTCTTGCGGTTCAGGTTTCTTAGTTAATTTAACATTTATATGCCATCGGCATCTGCATCAAAAAAAGAATTATTTTGCCATTTCATAGTCATTTTAAACATCAAATAGAAAAAACCCACATAGTGTAAATGAATACAAAAGCACCCAAACAGTATATTAAAAAGGCTTTGGACTGTGATTGGAAACAGTAATACTATTGGGCATTTGTCTTGCGTGTGGACTTCCCATAGGCATCTGTTTGGCTACAGTGAGAAAAGAATTGCTAGACTAGACAAGCCTTGGTTTCATCCAATAGAGCTCTTGTTATATTCTTTATTTTGGTGAAGAAACCCAACCATAAATGTAAAGCTGCCAGGTCATTGTTTTAGAAACAAGGAGCTATCCATTCTTTTAATATTTTGATTTGATGTGATTTCTGGTATATCTATGTCACTTTCCCAGTCCAAGGTATCCCATGGTAACTTAGAACTGCTGACTCCCACATTGATTTTGCTGCATTAGCATCATCAAAGTGACCTTTCCGGGGTGCAAGCCTAGGCAGTATGTGTGGAGGTCCTGGGGTGCCCAGACAACAAGATTCCCCTTGGCTGCAGAACATCTTAGGAATTCCACTTCAGATTGTATAGGACTTACTCCTTAGCCATTTTTCTTCTCCTGAAGATGTTGTGCATGGCAGCAGGTACAGATTTTTCCTCAGGGTTTACTTCCAAAGCTTTTACAGTGGTACCTCGCAAGACGAATGCCTCGCAAGACGAAAAATGCGCAAGACGAAAGAGTTTTCCGTTTTTTTAGTCGTTCCGCAAGACGAATTTCCCTATGGGCTTGCTTCGCAAGACGAAACGTCTTGCCGAGTTCTTGCGAGTTTGTTTCCTTTTTCTTAAAGCCGCTAAGCCGTTAATAGCCGCTAATAGCCGCTAAGCCGCTAATAGCCGTGCTTCGCAAGACGAAGAAACCGCAAGACGAAGAGACTCGCGGAACGGATTAATTTCGTCTTGCGAGGCACCACTGTATCACAAAAGTGTATAGCCATAAGGCAACAGTGGTTTAGGATCAGAGTTTTCTTTCTCCTAGATGGGCTACCTTCCCAGGTTGATGCTTCCCCCCTGCCCCTCATTTCCCTCTACAGCACGTGCCTTCTTGACTGTCGCACCCACTATTTGTTTTCTCCGCTCAATCTGCCGGAGCCTGTCTTTGCATGCAGGGGAAGTCCCTAAATCTTTTTTTTTATAAGATATTTATTGGGATTTTTTTGAGGTATTACAATAAAAAATGAAAAAGAAAAAAAATACAAAATAAAAATGGTTAAAAACACTCAAGTTTTCCATTGATTATTTTTCTTTAGCTTGTTTCCCGGACCTCCTCATACCTCCCTTTTTTGTATTCCAGTTCAGTTTGTTGGTTCAGCAAATCCTTACCCTCTTTATTTATCCTAATCTTTGATCTTAAAATAATAACATTAGATTTTTACCTCTTAACAACCCCTTTTTCATATTCCCTTAGAGCATTACAGCTAGAAACCACTTAATTTCTATCCAACATCGTTCTATCATTCATTAATTTTACAATATTTCTGTAGATAATCTTTGAACTTCTTCCAATCTTCTTCCACCGACTCTTCTCCCTGGTCTCGGATTCTGCCAGTCATTTCTGCCAGTTCCATATTGTCCATCAGCTTCATCTGCCATTCTTCCAGAGTGGGTAAATCTTGTGTCTTCCAATACTTTGCAATGAGTATTCTTGCTGCTGTTGTAGCATACATAAAAACGGTTCTATCCTTCTTTGGCACCAATTGACCGACTATGCCTAGGAGAAAGGCCTCTGGTTTCTTCAAGAAGGTATATTTAAATACCTTTTTCAGTTCATTATATATCATTTCCCAGAAAGCCTTAATCCTTGGGCACGTCCACCAAAGGTGAAAGAATGTACCTTCAATTTCTTTACATTTCCAACATTTGTTATTGGGCAAATGATAAATTTTTGCAAGCTTGACTGGGGTCATGTACCACCTGTAAATCATTTTCATAATATTCTCTCTTAGGGCATTACATGCCGTAAACTTCATACCTGTGGTCCATAACTGTTCCCAGTAAGCCATCATTATGTTGTAACCAACATCTTGTGCCCATTTAATCATAGCAGATTTCACCGTTTCATCCTGAGTATTCCATTTCAACAGCAAGTTATACATCTTTGACAAAATCTTAGTTTTGGGTTCTAATAGTTCTGTTTCTAATTTTGATTTTTCCACCTGAAAACCAATTTTCTTATCCAGATTATATGCCTCCATTATCTGATAATAATGAAGCCAGTCTCGCACTTTGTTTTTTAATTTCTCAAAACTCTGCAATTTTAGTCTATCTCCATCTTGTTCCAAAATTTCCCAGTATTTCGGCCTCCATATTGAGCTTTTTCTGAGCTTTTGCTTCCATCGGTGACAGCCACCTTGGAGTTTTATTTTCCAATAAGTCCTTATATCTTATCCAGACATTAAACAATGCTTTCCTGACGATGTGGTTTTTAAATGCTTTATGTGCTTTGACCTTATCATACCACAGATATGCATGCCATCCAAATACATTGTTGAAACCTTCTAAATCCAAAATGTCAGTGTTTTCAAGTAGCAACCATTCTTTCAACCAGCAAAAAGCTGCTGATTCATAGTAAAGTTTAAAGTCTGGCAGGGCAAATCCACCTCTTTCCTTTGCATCTGTTAATATTTTAAATTTTATTCTAGGCTTCTTGCCCTGCCAGACAAATTTAGAAATATCTCTCTGCCACCTCTTGAAACAGTCCATTTTGTCCACAATTTGCAATGTTTGAAACAAAAACATTCTAGGCAATACATTCATTTTTACTGCAGCAATACGGCCCAGCAATGAAAGCTTCAAATTTGACCAAATTTCTAAGTCTTTTTTCACTTCAGCCCAGCATTTTTCATAGTTATCTTTAAATAAATTCCCATTTTTTGCTGTCATGTTAATCCCCAAGTATTTAACTTTCTTAACCACTGTTAAACCTATCTCATTCTGAAACCTCTCTCTCTCCATTGGTGTTAAATTTTTCTCTAAAACCTTGGTCGGGAAGTCCCTAAATCACCAAGGGTTCGAGACCCTCACCTGGTTTAGCCAACCAGTGGAAGCCATTTCTTGGGGTGACAGCTTCTGGGAGTTGGTAAGAGTTGAGTGCAGGGTGGAGACCAAAAGCGGACAAACTATCTGAGAATGATTATAATGTGTTCCCCATCAGAGGTACTACCCCTCTCCTAACACCCTCTACATCCCAGTGTGGAATATCGGAGGGAAACATAAAGGGGAGAGGAGGATGTGAGCAACACAGTGCCTTAATCTTTAAGGTGCATAGATGCCCTTAGATGTTCAGAAAAGAGAGCAAATCTCATTTAAAACCATGTAACTGTAGCATTGGAAAGGAGGGAGGAAAGCAAGAATGGTAAAAATTCTATTGCAGCCCTATAGGTCTATTGCATGGATAGGCAAACTAAGGCCCAGGGACTGGATCCGGCCCAATTGCCTTCTAAATCCAGGTCCAGGAATCAGCGTGTTTTTACATGAGTAGAATTTGTCCTTTTATTTAAAATGCATCTCTGGGTTATTTGTGGGGCCTGCCTGATGTTTTTACATGAGCAGAATGTGTGCTTTTATCTCTGGGTTACGGTATTTGTGGGGCATAGGAATTCATTCCCCACCCCCACCCCAAAAAATATAGTCCGGCCCGCCACAAGGTCTGAGGGACAGTGGACCGGCCCCCTGCTGAAAAAGTTTGCTGACCCCGGTCTATTGTTTCGACATATCCTCTTTGCAAAACATCTTGTTATGCATTTGTAGTCCTCAAAGAGGAAGCTGTATCTCTGTGGGTTGTTAGCATCTTGTGGTTTAATAACGTGAGCAGAATAGTTCTCTCTCTCCCTACCCTGAGTTAAGCTGCTCCTACTAAGTTTTTATGCATTCTGTGACAGGTTATTGGGAAGCTGTATTGCCTCCATTCAGGTTTTCGGGGATCAGATGGACATTAGTGTGTGAAGCGCATACTATGAAGTGTTTTAAGTTACACACTGATTTTCTGGCTGCATTTTTTGGCTTAAAAGCACTTACCTGTTTCCAATGGCTTTTTACTACTGACAAGGATTGTTACTTTTTTTCCTCCATTTTTAGAAAATAGCGTCATTCACATAGTTTCAAAACCCCCCGCTGATTCTTTATTTAAGCTTCTAAATATCATGGAGACATTATGTATAATGTTTAGCCATTGTTTGTTTTTCTTAATTGTGGTAAAGTATTTCTGAATATCATTACAGCTGAACAATAGACACTATAGACACCTATATACACTTGGTAAGCTTATACCATGGCTTTGTGTTTGGGATTCTAAACAGTCAATACATGAAACAATGGTTTTTCTTGTGAGGGTTTAGCATTTAGCTCTCCAGATTTTGCTGGACAACAAGTTCCATCATATCTAGCCATTGGACATGCTGATTGGCAGTGATGGGAGCTGGAGTCCAGTCACAGATTATTAGGTGTCTCTGGTTTTCTTGCTTGACCAGGCCAGGGAGTTAACACCTTGAACACTACAAATTTGAGTTCCAGATCAATTGTGATTTTATTGTGGGCGATTATTGTCATTCTGCTCTGGTTCTGTGTGTATGGGATGGACATAGCACCATATTTTATAGGATTATTAAAGAGAACTGCATAAAAATATAAAGCACGGTGTACAAATTAACCTTTACATGTAACACCTGTTTTGCCCTGGCTTCTGATAAATTTCTGGGGTCAATCACAGTGATGGTTTTGACTATGAAGTCTTATATAGTTGGGAACCTGTTGTCTTACAGAACACCTCTCCCATTATCAACCTACCCAGACACTTAAGTCATAATCATGGACCCTTGTCCAAGAGTTCTTCCAACAGAAATGTGATGGGTGGTTACAAGAGAGAGGCCCTTCACCATAAAGACCCTTGGTTGGAATGCTTTTCCCATGGAAGCTTACCTAGCACCAGGACCCACCATTTTTCAGTGCCAGGTTCAGACTTTCCTCTACATCTGGCATATGGTTGTTAATTGTATTTCTCTGTGGCTTGATGGTTTTTCATTTTTTTAAATAGCTGTTTTAGTGGTGATCTTGTTGATGTATTTATTGTTGGGAATAGTGTATGGTTGCTTTTAGTTTGAAGCACATTTATGTAATACAGTGGTACCTCAGGTTACAGACTCCGCTAACCCAGAAATAGTGCTTCAGGTTAAGAACTTTGCTTCAGGATGAGAACAGAAATCGGGCTCCGGCGGCGCGGCAGCAGCAGGAGGCCCCATTAGCTAAAGTGGTGCTTCAGGTTAAGAACAGTTTCAGGTTAAGGAAGGACCTCCGGAATGAATTAAGTACTTAACCTGATGTACCACTGTACTCTGTTTGATATAAATCACAATAAAGTAGTGATGGTAATAATGGTACACCAGCAATCTAGATAGTACTGTATAGGTTGTACTGTGTGTGGAATGAGTTAATTCCAAGGATGTTGGTTGGTTGTGCTGCATGATGTAGCATGACAGTACATTGTAATAGGCCGGGGGGGGGGGGAGTTATGCTTTGAGCACTTTCCAGGTATTTCCTAATATCCTATAGAGCATATGCTAGACTATTTTGAGTTTTGTGCCTGTGAAGAAACGCTTTTTTTTCTTTTAAAAAAAGTCATATTAATAAAAAACATAGAAATATGTTGCTTATGTGGATAAATTAAAGCTTTAGGAGAAACTACTGGTTGGGTACAAGCAGACCGATAATTCTCCTCTAAGGTTGCTATGGAAACAAGCAGTGCTTGATATAATTGAGAACATCTTAAAACATCCTGGCGTTTTTGCTTTTTCCCCCTCTGCCATTTTGAGTCGCTTTATCTGTGTATAGGTAATGCTGGCTCAAAAACAAGTCATTAATGAGCATCGCTATTTGAATATGGATCTGCTATCAACTGCTGGTATTTTTATTGGATAGTTTGCATATCTCAAGCTGGCTGGATGAAGACAAGCTCTCTGGATTTGTTTGTCTTCCAGTTCTAGTGGCCGTATGTGAGAGCATCAATGCTTTTACTTTAGAGATTAAATAACTTATTTACTGGGCAAACATTACTAGCAATATGTTTCCAAAAACCAGCCTTTCAACATGAATGGTAAGTCAGTTCCATGTTTCTAATGTTATAGTTTCGTTGGAAAGATAAATTTATCTGCTTTTAAAGGAAATGTACAGAATTATCCTCTGTGTTACGTTAATTTATTGTGAGCTGTTTTCTTTTTCATCTAGCTATTATAGAGTTGCTCTAAAAAGAAAAAAAGACCAGTAGTAAATTCTTTAGTATTCTATGATGTATCGGGATGCAGCATTTAATAGAATATAAATTATAACAGAGCTAATGCTTTCTTTGTAAATTTATATTTTTTGCTATGTATAATTAAAGTTTAACAATTGTAAGTGAAGACTTGTAGAAGCATCCTAGCTTTTATTTTAATTAGTTTTCTTTTAGCATCTTTCATGTCACCATTTGTAGAAATTTACATAAATATCTGAGTCATTTGCAGATGGGGAATTTTTTTAGCTTTCTGTGTGTGGTAGATTTTGCTACATTTATTAATCTCAAGGAATTATGGAGAAAGAATTTTGTGTGTGTGGTGGAGAATACATTTAAATTAAGGTGCTGGTATTTTAAATTGAAGCTGATCTGGTGAGGTATTAAGGCAGTTGCTGTGATCAGATTACCAAACTGATTTTTGTCAACATTTCTGTCAAACAAATTTGATTTTGAGATCACATATAGCAGGCGGAAGCAGAATATAGATTATCTGCCCCAAACTTCAGTGAAATAGGCAAAGGACCAAATAACTGTACATACCATTTTGTTTTAAGCATATAGTTTTGTATTTAAGCTTATTTTCAGCAAAAGGTTTTATCATGTGGCCTTTTTTCCAAAATAAATGTTGCAAGCATTTCACTAGTGTGAAAAATGCAATTTAAACAGCAATGCTGCTTTTAATGTGTTGAAATAATTTAAATAAAAGGCAATATCAGTACAGAGGATAATAAAAAGATGCTTATCTGCAGGGCTGCAATCATGGGGTGTTTTTGTTTTTGTTTTTTAAGAATACAGCAAAAAATAAATTGCCTTTCTAATGCTCCAGTCTCATAATCATGGAACAAATGTGATGTGTGACCTGACTTTTGGGGAGCCTAGTGTATATGCAAAAACAGAATCTGATTCAGGTAGCGGCCTATTTCAGACATGGTAACTGCTTATGCAGGTGCATAAGTAAAATCTGACCCATAGGAAATGTAGGCCGATAGATTTATCTTCCCTTGACCCCCCCCCTGCTTTTATTGCAAAAAATAGGTGGAAAAAGTCTGGTTCTTTTTCTGTTTGTGAACTATATACTGACACAATGTACATGTAGTCTTTAGTAGAGTTTGCCATATTACGAGCAAAGCAAATAACATGCAGAATCAGATTTCTATACAGTGATCTCCATGCTGGTTCAGATCATTTGCATAGAAAGGGTGTCTTACTGGGTATAAAACTGCATTTGGCACTTGGAATTGCATCCACAAATATACATGCAATCTTTTGTATAGCCCCTAATGGCTACTTGGTGGAGTCAGCTTTAATCGATAGCCAGATCAGATAGCATGATTAACTTATCTCATGATGTGGGAGAGACAGTATGTCCTGTTCTGCATATGCATGCTTACCCCAGCACGTTTAGGTTTAAACTGCATGGTTGATATCCCAGATAAAGTCAGGAAATTATCACAGTCCAGGGGCACTTGCATATTTTATGTTACATGTGTATGTCAAGCTAACCAACATGGTGTCCTCCAGAGGTTGCTGAAGGCTATCATGTTAGCTGCCCTGCTGTATGGAAATGTGATGCCCCGTCATGGACATAAGGGGCAGGATAGGAATGCTGAATCCAGTGCTATCTTTAGAAGGGTGTGGACTTGCCACCGGATCAGCAGTCCACACAGACGAATGCCTTGGTGGGCTTGCATGACCAGGGCCATGATTGGGAGAGGTAAGCTGGTTAGATATCCAGCATCTGACTGACATCCCACCTCACCCAGTCCCTGTGTATCTAGTTTAGAAGGAATCTTTTAGCATATTCCTTTGAAGAGCATACCGTAACTTCCTTTGCTTCCACTTGCACTTATGGCATCTCCCTGCAGGACAGAAAGAACTTCAGCATAGTAGGTGCTGGGGACTTTCATTCTGAGTAAAGGACCGTAGCTCATTATGAACAGAGCACATGCTTTGAACGCAAAAGAACCCAGGTTCAATCCCTGACATCTCCAAGTAGTGGGGAAACTCCTGCCTGCAACCCGGGAGAGCCACTGTTTAACAGTGTTGACAATACTGATGGGCCAGTGGTCTTTCTTGCTGCAAGGCAGCTTCCTGTACATTCTTATCTAAGACAAACTGAAGAGCATGCACACATTTTTTTATTATTAAAGCTCTCTGGCTGTGTTTACAGGCTGTGTACTTATTCAATCCCATCCCCCGCCCCTTGTGGGCTGCCTTCAGATGTCATGTTTCCAATCAACTGGGAACATGCCATATGCCTGTCTGTTCTCTTCTTCCTTTCATGCCATGCACTTAAACTGCTTGGTTTGATCAAACCATAGTTTGCCATTGTGCCTAAACTCTGCACACTGTAGTTTAGAGCAAGCCCCCCAAATGAGGAACTCAGGGAGGCTTGCATTTCTGGTTTGGAGGGCTTTCTCTGAATCACATTCTGCTGGGGCTGGGTGCATTGGAGTGGCGGGAGCTAGCAAGCAGGCAATATTCCAATATGCAAACCATGGTTTGAGGGTTCAGAAATGGAATACCTGAGTGCATCTTTGGTGTACACTTACATAGCTCTTAATTTCTCTTACATAAGTTAAAGCTCATCATGGGAATTAGTATCACTAGAGCTGTTGTAGTTGTGCAGTTACTTCAGATTTTATGACAAAATTCAAAGGAAGAAGTTCTGTCTGTACAGTCTGCGGAAACACTGGTGATCAGCTGAAAACAATGTAGACGTGAATGTGCAAGAGCTCATACATGTGTGTGTGTTAAATGAGACTGAAAACTTGAGACGTGTGAGTGGTACTCACTTGCACAACAGGGCTCTCTTGGCTCCTTCTCACTGGAGAAATTGTCAAAATTCAGGAGGGAGGCTGTCTTACACAACTTAAAGTGCCTTTTCATTCTCACAATACACGCTTTCAATCCAAGCACACACACACATGCACATGGTTTTCTTAAGCTATGCCTCTAGCTGTCTATACATGCAATATTAGACTTAATGTTATTTGTTTAACATATGTTAATTACTTAAATGCATCTGTTTTCATTACAGATCTTTCATATAAAGAATTCTTCAGGTTAAATAAAACCATCCTAGAAACTAAGGTTGGTCACAGCAGCTAATTGACCTCAGTACTGCAATGAATAAAATAACTCCTGACAAATGTAAACATTGAAGTTTCCCTTGATTTGAAAGCTAATACGATAACAACTCTGTTAATGAAAGACCTTGGGCTTATTAGTTTGAGATTTTCAAATTAAGTGATTTACTTCCAAGAGTCCTGATTGTTTTAAAGCTGAACTAGTGCTACTTTATAAGGTGATGATTTGGGGCGGGTGAACGATGCTTCACCTCTTCTCCTTCTGCATGCTCTCAGGCAGGCATGCACACCAGAATTGTTTGAATACCTGAAAACGTAATTTTAATTTGAACACTTTATGGATGTGTCAAATTCAAAACCCATGCTTCTAAATCTCCTCTCCTTTTCTCCTGTTTTCCCAGAAGCTAAGCTGAACTTAACTATGGTGATAAACAAGAGTGGGGAGGGGGGGACACCATTTCCCTGGAAAAGGGAAGACTATAATATTTTATTGCAGTCTGTCTACATAATAAATCCTTTTGATGTTTCTTAATACCTGATACATGGCAACCGAATTAATCACTTGACTTTCTATCACCTGGATCTATACTGACAGTCATATTTGCACACTGTGGGTCTTTATTTATTCGGAAATGACTACATTGGATCTTTGATTCCAACCTGATACGCTTCAGCTGTTTTGTTCTGCAACTCCTGCCATTCCCGTTATGGTCGAAAACAGCTGGGCAGTAGCAGGTTGGTGAAGACTGTCCTATGCAGTTTACTGTGGAACTTCCCTCTAGACAGGTGTTTTCAGCTCTTAAAGGAATAGCAGAGCAGTCTAAAACATCCAGGTACTGTGTTTCAAAGAGTTGCTTCAAAAATACAATTATTTTGGGTTTCTACAGGGTATGTAGAACTAGCACAAACCAAATAGTTTTTTTCATATACTTTTACTACTCCTAAGGGGTTATAAGCCCTACCAAGGCATATTTGAATGTGATATGCAATCCTTGGAATTGAGGGGATAATTTGTCTCTCCTCTGCCCCGTCACTTTTCACCCTGCTCTCTTGCCTTTAACCCAGAGGCACCCAGAGCCAAGGTAACGCACCAGCAGCACTCAATCACTATGTGGACTGGTGAACACAAGGACCAATTTCCTGTCACTGCTGTTTTCCTCATTCCTGTTTCATAGAAACCAGCTGTGTGATTACCAGTTCCTGTGCATTCTGCAACACACTCTGGTGGTGAGGAGGTGGGTGGGGGGAGTGGTAATCTCCGCAGCTGCCTCAAAAACACAGCAGAATATCATGGGCAGCTCTGTCTCTGCTTAGGTCCACTCACTGAGTAGTGGGCCCCACCGGTCATGGTTGCTGGAAGGAATTGCTGTTCACCACCACAGAGAATCTAAACTGTAAGGCTAGCTTCAGATTGAGAGCAGGAACAAGGTGCAACAAAGGGGAAATTACGGTAGTTTGCCTGCCCAGAGCTGTATGTAGATGGAATCTTAAAGCGTTTTCATTAAACTCTTCCAGAGTGTGAACAAATTGTTAGGAGGCTGATAACTTTGAGGTATTTCATAAGGCGGTTTTAAAGCACGCTTCTGACATACAGAAACTGAAAACATGTCTGCCGGGTTTTAACCTAAAGCTGCCCGCTTCTCCTCCACCCCTCATCTCGAGTCTGACTCATTTATTTCCATGGTAGTAAAGTTTGTACATTGTAAATATAGACTCTAATGTTCACATAAGATGCTTTTGTCTACAATATCCCTCTTGAAAAGAAGTTCCAGAATTGGCACGCTGGAGAAATGTGCTCATGAGCAAGTATTCTGGCCATATTGTTAATCTGACCTGTAAACTGCTAGCTTCTCAGTTATACTCAACTGTATCATTTGTTATGATGATCCCGAATTTCCTTTTAATCTCTTGAGCCCTGTTGACTGCATTCTAGCTGTGAAATATATGTGCTGTAAATGAAAGGTGGGGTGGGGGGAGGTTGCTGTTAAATGAAGGCTTACTATAAAAAGACGCACAGCCCTAGTTAGAAGCAAATAGCAAGATCCAAAATGTGTTATGGAAACGTAGCTCTAGGTGTGGACACTGCCACACCTTTAGTAAAATTTTGATGGCTGTATTGTGTTTGTGTATACATAAACTGAAGTAGACAGGGTGCTCTCTGTTCAGAAATGACCTCTGTTTAGGTAGGATGGCTATCTGTTTTGTGCCCAGGCTTGTTTCAATGACTTCCTGATTGTTATCCCTTTTACAGTAATGTGGTTACTGTGGAAACGCTTGCTTTGGAAAAATAGAATATTTGTGATAACATAAAAGGTTGGTTTCTCGCTCCCCCCCCAAAAAAATAATAATGTGTGAGGGTTGTAAGAGCTGCTGGAGAATAAGCATTTCTCATGGATGTTTGACAGTAGCTGTTAATCCTGCAGCTGCAATGTGTTAAGCCCATAGGTCTTTATTGCTCTCGATTCTACTTGCTGCTAACCAGTCTGACCAGGCCAGATACTGTTGGGCTTTCCTGTCCTGCAGCAGTCCTGTAGGGCTTGGGGTCTGTTGCCCATGAGGTCACTGGAATTTTTGGAGTCTCAAGTCTCAAAATAACTTCTGAGCCTAAATAGCATCCGAGCCAAAGACAGAATGAAGGCACGTTCACAAACTGCAAGATGTCTGCCCTTTACTTCTGTGACTTTTGGGGGATTATTCTCATACACCACAGTGCATGTTTTGCTAGCACACATTAGGGTCATGCGTAAGGTGGAAAGCAAAGTCCATCACTCCAAAACACATGTTCTCTCTGTGTTCTCACACATGCAGCAGCCTGCAATTGTTGAAGTAGCTTTATTCCCAGGGGGAAGGAAGGGGGGAAGGGAAAGGGGTCCTTTCGTATTACAATATGTTTTCAGACCCATGAAGGTTTCGTATTGCTGGTTTGCCACAGGAGAAGCTGGGAGAGGACAGTTTCATTAAGCTCACATACTTAGTTATCTTAGACTTTGAAAATGCAAGGGCAGGTGTGTGTGTGTGTGTGTAAAACAAGTAAGAAAACAAGAAGCAAGGTTTCTGTCCTCGCCATCTGCCCAGGTAGCAGGAGTGAGGGAAGTCAGCAACATAAATACCTAAAACAATATAGGTACTTTCATTGCTATTAAATTTGAGTCCAGCTGTGTTTTTCATGTCGTCTGTGTTGGGTATTCAGCTTCTAGTGGAGACAGAGGTGCCCACCATGTGTGGACTCCAGGAGCTGGCATGCTGATATGGTCCTTAAGGACTTTTGCATAAAACTCTGAATTCTGTGTGTACATGAGAGCCAAAAGGAGGAAGAGTCCTGGTAATTACTTCATGGCTCTTACCTCGGGCTTGTGCAAATATGGGTGTGTCTTTTTCTCATGGATTTTTTTACTTCTTTATTGCCTTATTGGGGCTGACTCTTCAGTATGAAATTATTTTCACAGTAACAAGGGAGTATGTCAAACCACTGCCAGTATATGATTAGCTGGTGAATGTTTCTATATTTAAAATTACAGAAATCCAAATTATTGTCATATACTTTCAGAATTTAGAAAATATGTCCCAGATATGTCTAAACTTAGTTGTTGTTTTTAAAGTAAATGCTCTTCCAAGTTTTACATATTTGTATAGCTAAAGGTTTTATTTCCATTATGATCAAATTATTCACTCATTTGAGTTGGGCTAAATTCACCATACATAATAAGCATAAAGAGGGCAGTTGTGGAATGATTTTACCTATAACTTGAAAGGAAACATTAAGAAGCTCTTTCCAGAAATCTTTAAGACATATCTACTATCTAGGAATTACATCCACGTTATGAGTTCACATGTCAAATATTCACCAGTGCAGTACTTGCCGAATTCTTTAAAATTCTAATTGAAATAAGTTAACTGTACAGATTTTTCTTAAAAAGCTTTTCACAGGAGAATTATTTAGAACCCTGCTAAAAAACTTGTTTTCATTATTTATTTGAATATTGCACATTTCCCATGTACTTACTTTCTTATGCCACTTGGACTTGCAATCTGCTCTTAGACTTTGCAGCTGGAGGATAGAAACTATATTAAATTAGCCCTTTCCCACATATACAGTTATCTGATATGATTAATAAACAACAAACAGTACGATTACAATGAGAGTTCCCAGATATATATATAGGAACTAGCTTCTTTTTTATCCCAAATTTTTACATGGGGAAAAAAGTGTGATTCATAGAGGATGAAGGAGATATGCACCCAAAAATATTTGTTCCTATCTTGTGATTTTTTTTTACAAAACAGTGCTATCTCATAATTGAGTAATGTGGCAAAGCAAATTATATCTTCCATCCTATCCCACTATGATCCTGTTCAGACCATCATATTATTTGGATTACAGTATAACAAACAAGCTGTAGCAAGCATCCTCTTCCTTCCCATGCAAAAGGAGGAGAGTGAATGCTTCTACTTTCACTTTTGACTGAAACACTTTCCACTTTCACATGAACTCAAGGAGCTATAGTTATAGACAGTTATCAAACCAGGATATCGAATTGTGGTTTGGGTGGTCATCTGAATCAAGACCAAAAACAATGGGTTCATTATATTTTGGCTGTGGGTGTTGCATTCTAAATTTATTGAGTGGAATGTTTTGAAGTGTGTTATGGACTGTGGACAAATAGAAGTGTTGGAAAAGGAAGTAGCTACTTTGAAATCATCCAAGAAGACTGTATTACAGTTTCAGACACTCCAGAAAACTGCAATTGGAATTGGAATCTTGAGCAGCTAGTGTTATTTTCCATTATCATTCTGTGTAAAGATGTCTCTGATTTTTGGATAGGTTTAACATTTGTGGGTGTGCTAACCAAGTGATGGAATGTGGGTGTGAAGTTCAAGGCCATGATGTAGTCTGGTTATAAGTGTATGGGGGGGGGGGCGGACACAACTGCACATATGGCTTTTTTGTGTATTTCCTCTTCCGGCACTTAAGTTGCTGAACAAGCAAGTTGTTCAGAATATGGCATGCCAGCTCAAAAGTGTGCTTGGTTGCTGTGGAGATGACAAATCTTGGGCTGCACATGCAGGTCGTCGTCCCCCCCCCCCCCCACACATTACATATATCTTTGTTGGTTTGCAGCCGATGAAATTTCATCTTAATATGCATGACTAAATATGCAGTTTGGGGGGCAAGTGGTAAGTCTTTTCAATCAGCACAACTGCTATATAAATGGCATACTTGGTTTCTTCTAAGATTTTAGCATATAATATATTTATATCTGTATTGGTATCCCTGGGCACCTGTTGCTTTAAATTATTACTGAAGTCCTCTTCCCAAGATAACTTATGTACCCTTTTTTTCCAGTGTAAGAGTACAATACTTTACAATTCTTACCTGTTGGTTCTTTAAGTGAAAATGTGTGTGTGCTCATTTGGTTGCTTTTTATACAGTTAAAATTTGTGGTGTAGCCTGCTTTGACAACGTGGGAGGTATGATGCATTCTGATGCCCATTTCCTAGGGAAGAGAAGGGTGGGAAGGGAGCTGGGTTGGGATGAATTTGATTTCTGTGTGCCTCATATGGAAAATACGTAAACCCTTTTTCTCTTTCTTTCTTTCTTTCTTTTCATCACATCTATGCGGGTGAATGTTCCTACAAATCCTTGGTGAAACCTTTAGAAACCTTTGGTATGCTCATTCTTTCATTAGAGCCCAAAGTCATTGACTGTACTATAAAATTAGGAAAAGGAGGACAATCCAATTATAAAACTAAGATATTGCTAAAATGTGCACTTGGGGTGGACGGCTAGTGGTAGGTCATCTTCACATTTGAAAAGTCTTCATATATTTTACACAATTTTCTTCTTTTCACACACTCAAACTCATTTAGATCCCTAATACTATGCAACATTTAACTTTCTTTCACTTGAATTGGAGTGGAATTTCAAAGGAAGCAATTTCCTTAATTTGTGATGTAGGCCAGGATCTAATGAATTGCACAACTAGTTCATTAATCTCCTTTCCCCACCAGCGCCATGCTATAATGTGTCCACTGCACGTGGATCTAACCAGGCAATAATCTTCCAAAACATAGGATGAGGTTACTCCTGTTCTGGCCACCTCAGACCAGGATTCCCTAACTGTTCTGCCCTGAGATAAGTAACCCTCACTTAGGAATACAGAATTTTTACAGAATAGCCTGCTGTGGTTTGGCTAATAATAATGTTCAGATGCTTAAAATGTAGAAGTAATTGACTTTTTATTTTTGTGCACATTTTACATGGGGTGTACAGAATATCACCTGAAATGCAAAATTAGTACTTTAAGATAGTCTCTGACTGTGGGCATCTCTAATGTGCAATTTTGTAACCCTATGTTTTGCCTTTGCTTGCAGTAATGCTGTGCACTTGATTCTTCAGCTTGCAAACAGCCTTTAAGCAAAAGTGATGCATTCTATAAAGGAGAACTGTTTGCTCTCCAAATACCAACAGGGCACTTTTGTTAACTTTACAATCTGCCGCCAGTTCATCTAAGAGGGATCTGCATCACCTTAAAGCCTGCTCGCGTGTCCAGTGGTGTGGCCTGTTAGATTTTAAACTAGTTTAAGCAAACTTGTGCTGAAATTGTAATTCATAAGCTTTAGAGAGCTGTTAGATCTACTGTAGAAACCTTGCTTCTTATTTAGCGTGTGAGTTGAAGAGTTATGAGTTTTCATTGGCACTTCGTAAAGCAGCCTTAAAATAATTTCAGATCGCTTTCGATACTTTAGTGAATTGTTCTAAGCATCACATTTTCGTTTTTGCTTACAGTGAAAGAGTTCCTAGCCAAAGCCAAAGAAGACTTTTTAAGAAAATGGGAAAGCCCCCCTCAGGTAACAAAACCCAATTTAACTACCATTTTCTTGCAATTTAGTCTTTCATGTTTGGGAATAAAGGAAGGCACTCTTATATGTGATATAGGTTGTGATAATTCCTGGAAAAAAATAATTAGGTTCTGTGCAGGAAACTTTTAATGATGTCTTCATCCCATGCACCTGTTTTTGTGTGTACTTAAAAGTGGCAAACAGTTGTTCAGTAGTGAATGTGGAGAGTGACTGTTTAACCAAATAAATGGTCTTCATTGGTTACATAGTTTCCTCACAGAGACCTTACTAGCTATGTTTTCATGTGACAATAAGCTGGGCTTTCTGATTCATCACAATTTATGTTAAACACTGGTTGGTTATTTCCTAACAACAACGAAACATGGCTTATGACGTCAGAACATGGCCACAGGTAACCTAGTGGTGATATTTGAGCTTTCTTGCGGAGCTCTGTTTGTTGCATTGTCATAGATGGAACAGGAGGCCTGTTCAGATTGGAGCCTAATACTAATAAACTCTCTATCACCATAGCTCTTAACTTCTGTTCAACTGTATTGCTTGGACTTCAATCCCACATGACTCTTGTCTACCACTTGTTATAGGCTGCATGAGAGTTTTTGTGTCTCCTAGATCCATCAGCTCTTTGAGAAAAGTTTAATATATTAAAACTCTGTTAACCGTGATTGGGGAAGTGTCAAGATGTCTTTTAACTGTAACAGGCTCCAGATTCTAGCCCCTTAAATGTCTTAAGTCAGCGGGAGGTATTTAATTCTGTGCGAGAAGAAAACATATCAGGTCAGAACTGAGGTGGAGCGAAGCCAGCTCATCTCTGTACACTCCATTCCTCCCCAGTCATACTGGAACTGTAGTGTGTACTTGTCCCTAACAGGAAATAAGGGTGCTTGCCCTCAGAAACATGGTTTTGACCGAGAAAAAGGCCAAGTTGGTGCATTTTAAAAAAACAGTTAAATACTTAATTGTGTGCAACCAGCCTCTGCTGCTGCCTATTAAGAATTAATATTTCTATTTTGTAAAGGGTATTTTCCACTTTACAAAATACATTGTATTTTTTCCCCTCTAGTACTAATACTGTTAACAAAAAATATGGTGAATTACATGAAATCCAGCCAGTAGCTATTTCACATTTTTCATTTATGATTGCAACAGAATATGGTTGACATCCTTCTTGATGAATTAACACACTTTGTGTCCAGAGGGTGTATGAGCAGAAGGTGGCTTGCACAATGATCTTTCTTTTCTCCTCCTGTAGCCTCCTTCCACTGGGGGGGGGGGGGCTACAGGGCTTCCTGACTTTTTGGATAATATTTCTCAAGAAGGGAGAAAGGAGATATAGGAGAGAGATGGAGAACAGAAAGATCATATGTCCTTTTATGGCTGCTGTTATATTTATAATTGAAGTTACAAAAACGTTTATCTTTTTATACTTGGAATATCTCAGTATCTTGTTTTGTGTTCATGTAGAATACTGCTGGTTTAGATGACTTTGAGAGGCTAAAAACACTTGGAACTGGATCATTTGGCAGAGTCATGCTGGTGAAACACAAATCCACAGAGCAGTATTATGCCATGAAGATACTGGATAAACAAAAAGTTGGTACATTTTTTATTATAATAATCTACTGTGTTTGTTGAACACTAGTATTTGTGTTCTGTTTCATTAGGGTGGAGTACTTGCAACATCTATTAATACTGTTTTGTGCTAGTTATGACCCTCGTGAAAAAAGAGGTAGATTGCTGCTCAAGAGTTTTCCTGAAGTGTGCCTTACGGAAGTAATAGTCATTTACTGACAGTGGAAGCCAATTTGGGCACTTTACCTTTTGTTTTGTTTTGAAATACTTAATGGATATCATAACTGCAAACTGCCTGTGAAGTTTTTTATTGGCAATTATTTTTAAAGAACACTATTTCTAAGTTAAGATTTTTGCACTCAAAGTGGATACTAAAAGTGATACAAAAATAGAATGCAGTATTTTAGTGTCCTTAATCTTAGCATGCATATCCTGTTATGCATATGATTTTTTTGCTCATGCAGATTACTCAATTTCAACTGGATATATTCTACTATCTTGTACTCTCACAGTAAATAGCTTGATCCTTCATTCTCTCCCAGGAATAAAGATTATGCAAATGTATATATATTCTACCTTTCTGTAATATTGGGCAGTGAAGTCGTCTTCCTACTTACTAAATATGAAGGGGATATATATATATATATATATATATATATATATATATATATATATATATATATTCATTCTTGCTTTTTGCTGCTTAATATTTGCATGGGCCTACCTAAAATCTTTTAAAAGAAGTAAGCAATTCTCTTAAATGAGCATTGGAAAATAGCTGGCTGATACAGCGTGATCCACTTTTTAAGCTAGCCATTGCTACTCATTTGACTACATTGATAGCTTACGTTCTATTCACAAGCATCTTGCATTTCTCCAGTTATCTTGTATCAGGGAGCAGTACTAGATAAGAAGGGAGTATTTTTAGTTTGGTGTTTTAATATAGTCTAGCAGCTGCAAATTTGGAAGGGAGTTGGCATGTGGCAAATCAACACCCCACAGGCTAGTTTCAATAATATAGACAGACATTAATACACAAATTATGAATACCAGCATGAAATCTCAAGCAATGTACATGTTTTCCATACCAGATTGTTATTTTTATTGTACTTTTATGATTCAAAAATAGACCCATCTGTGTTGAGTTTCATTTTGCCCAAAGTTAAGAACTGGGTTCTCAAAATTAAAAACCTCAGCTAACATTCACATTTCCATATGTAGTGGAATAATTATTCATCAGAGCTATACTTTTGTAATCCATGTTGCAGGCAGCTTGCCCAGCCTTTGGGGAGATCCAGGTCCTTTCAGACATTTTGGGTGCCCGTTTGGGCTTACAGTAGTGGTTTTCAACCAGTATGCCATGGCACCCTGGGGTGTCTTGAATGATGGTCAGGGGTGCCGTAGGCAACAATGGCCCCTGTCCCTCTTTCCTTCCCTCCCTCCTCTGATGTCCTTTTGGGTCTCTGCCTCCCAAAGGCTTGCACAGCTGTTTGTTGCAACAGCCCTGGCTACAAGCTCCCCAGGTGAATGGTGCCTCAGGAGCTGGCAAGGGGGTGCTTCCCAGGCCCCCGTGGGGCAATGTAAGGAGGCACCTCTCTTTGGGGATGTGGGGGTGGGGCAGCTCAGAGACCAGGGGCGGAAGCTGCAGCTGCCCAGAGGACTCCCAAGGAGACAGGAGAGGAGGCTGAAGGGGTGACATAACTGGGTTCCTGAGCCCCCCAGGGGGTGCTGCAGAAAGAATGTAGTTGGTCAAGGGAGCCGTGGACTCAAAAAGCACGAAAACCTCTGGCTTACAGTGATTTCAGATCAATGCCCAAACCTCTGCACTTCTAACAGTGGCATGTGTAGAGTGAATGCACAACTGTGTGTGTCCCATGTTCTTCTGCTAAGGCGCCTGATAACAGTAGAGCCTTGCTGGTATCTCCTGTGCTATGCTTGCCTCTCCTCCTTTCCCCCATGGCCCCTCCTCTTTTCCATTGCTGCCTGCTTGCCATGGATCAAGTTAATCTTTAATTGGAAAGCGATCTTATGTGCAAGCAAGTCATGTCCTTACTTTTTCAGGCACAGTTCTCTTGAGCCCCTTGCCGGTGGTTAATATTAGTGCTGAGTAACACACAGTGTTTACGGTCTGCGCTAAGCTCCATCACCACCACCCGTCACTTTTCCTTTTGCCCCCAAGGAGCTGCAAAATGCTCCTTGTGAAGAAGGGAACTGCTGCTCTTGTGGAAGCTGCCTGGGCATTTTAGAATCCTGGTTTCCTATGGAAGATTGGCCTCTAGCTTGCAGATGGCATTCCGAATGGTGACAAGAGGCTGTTATCCCACACCTACTCCTTGCATATTGACATTGATTTTGAGCAGCTGGCGAAGGAAGGCTACGTAAGGGGAGGAATGAGGCGGCCTGTGGGCCCTTTCTCCACACAGTTGTGATACTTCTCACTACATCCTTGCTGCCCGTCCTTTGCTGCAGTTTACAGATCTGTCATGAAAATTACTATGCGCCAGTTTGCCACAAGTTTGAATTTCTATCAGTTATCTTATGCACACGTAAGACTTTGCTCCAGGACCATCATTTGTAGCCATGCATGTGCAAGAAAATGTTTCCCAAAATTTATAGACGTTGGACATTATTCAGTAACGTGCAGAGAGATGACATCTGAGTATATAAAAGCTTGCATTAGGCTGTTTGTGTTAGGGCTTGGCTTGGATGTTCTCCGAGCCTGTGGCAGCTGCTTATCCATGAGGAGATCTTGTACATCTGCGAGGAAAAAAGGCATTCCTTCAGAAAGACACGGATCAGGCGCTAGCCACATAGCCATTTCAGCCAGCTGCATGGGAACTGCTCGCTCGGCTGGGAAACATCTAAAGGGTGCTGTGGCTTCTGAAGTTTTTAAGCAGTTGTATTCTTCGTCAGTTGGTTATTCTGCTACCCATAGTAACAAAAAGAGAGTGAGTCTCCTTTTCCTGGTTCCTGGGGAAATGTTTGAACTTCCTGACATCTCACCAGTTGCCAGTTTGCTGCTTTCACTCTCTCCTTCTGTAGCTCTCAAAATGCAGTCAGAATAGGGAAGTAAGGCAATTATGGTGGTCTGTGGCTGTTAAGAACATGTGGAATATTGGGTATTAGCAGACTTCTGACAGGCTCTGTTGAGCACAAGCATTATTATTATTTAAAAAAAACTAGCTTACTATGCAAACAGACAAAAGTAGGAGAGCTACTTTTTTTGTTTTGCCGTGATTAAGCAGTTTTCACAGAAGGAAATCATGCCTAGTCAGGAAGGAAGCTACAGAGTATATGAGAACGCTTCTAAGCAGCAAACGTTTTTAATAGGCTATATGAAAGTAAAAAAAATGGACCCCCAGATATCTGTGTGTAGATAAGCTTTATGCCCTGAAAACCCCACTTTGTGTGCCAAGTGAACTGAGCTTCTAGACTCTTGTAGTATTTGAACTGCATGTGCACACAGACCATATTTGTTAGAATTCCTCTTAATACTCCTTTGACAGTGTCAGCAGAAAGGCCAGAGTTGAAAAGGGTATAGTGTGCCATGTCATTCTTCTTCAGATGTAGCATCTTCTAAAAGGTAAAAAAGGATAACTGCCTTCCTACCTAAATTTGCTGTATTAACGTGGGAGTAGCAATCTGTGCTTTGAGAGCTATATGTAACACTCGCCACCATCTTTTAGATGTGCTGTTCTTAAGTTGTTATTTTTTCCTCTTTCCACTAAGAAGACCTTGACTTGTTTGAATTCTCTTAATGTTTAGACTCAAGCGTTTAATAAAAAATGCTTTGTTCCTAGGTGGTTAAGCTGAAGCAAATAGAACACACACTTAATGAAAAGAGAATATTACAAGCAGTGAACTTCCCTTTCCTTGTAAGACTGGAGTATTCTTTTAAGGTAAATACCAAGCGAGAAGGTAAACTGTTATTACATTTTTCTTGCACAGCTTTCTGTCTTTTTAGAGTCTAGTGATTCCTGACCCACAGGTCAAAACAAAGGTGATTTTAGACTCTCCAACTGTAAAAAAAAAAAAATTAAAAAATGAAGCTAAATGCTTGGCCGTCATCCTGATCACAGTCTGACCAAAAGGAGATATGCATGCAGCTCCATGATAAGCTTTAAGGACTTGAATGATTGATCCTAACAAAGCAAAAAGCCCAAAGGAAAAATTTCAAATTGCCTCATCACCCTGGGTTTGTTTAAGTTGCCAAGTCCCCCCCCCCCCCCCGCGCAGCAACTTGCTGTACTGACTTTAAGGGAGCCTCTTAAACACTGAGAAAAATTGAAAAGTATGGTCAGTTTGAATTCATGGGCCACTTGAATGTTTCCTGTCTTATTTTATGTTCAGTCTTCAATAATAAAGGTACTTAAAATGTATTATTAGTATTATTTTATGTTTGCTTGTCAGAAAAAAAATGCAATTTACTTTGGTTGTCTTAAGGACCCCAGGTTTACAACTGAACATACTTCACTTTCCCTTAGGACAATTCTAATTTATACATGGTTATGGAATATGTTCCTGGGGGTGAAATGTTCTCACATCTAAGAAGAATTGGAAGATTCAGGTAAGATAATAAATGAATTATAATTTATGAAAAATGATGTGAGGAAGGGAATGAGAAAGAGGTGATAGCTCTTAGCTTTCAGATGTTTAGGAAATATTTGCAAGGGGATCCTTACTTTATTCTTATCCATTATGAACATTAAGGCTTTCAGAAGTGCCTTTGAAAAACAGTTTCTCCTTCAAATAGCCAGTAGAGAATGATAGATAAGAACATAGCAATAATATTAGGTTGTGCAGTCCCTTTATAAGATAAAAATAGACATTTCATTATTTAAAATTAAATTATTTTTAAAAAAATATTCTGCTTGTACAACAGGACATCCTTTTCTTCTCCTTTCCCTTCGTACACCCAAGATTTGCTCCAAAGGGTCCCCCAACCCTGTGGAGCAACTTTTAAAGGCACGCAGGGGGCTGGAGATGAGAGCAGAGTTTCATTGGGCAAGTGGGAGTCTCTTGCTTAAGTGGAACAGCAGTGTTGGATACAACCCGTTTGTAGTTCTCTTTATTTCCTTAGAGTTCAAACATTTCTGTTATCAAATATGAGTATGCTATGTCTGCAAATGTTGACTGTGGTTTAATAGCCTGATTATTTTCATTTGTTTACAGTGAACCACATGCACGATTTTATGCAGCTCAGATAGTGCTAACATTTGAGTACCTCCATTCACTAGACCTCATCTACAGAGATCTGAAACCCGAAAATCTTTTAATTGACCAGCAAGGATATATCCAGGTATGATGAAGACAAACGTTTTCAAGCTCAGCTTCATTCCATAGCAAGAAATACAGAACGCTTAAATGTTTGCATTGTAAGGAAACGGGTGGTGATAAATTAAATACCTTGATTGGTTGGTTTTGCAGGTTATCAACCAAAGGGAATTCTGAAACTTGATCCAAGATGTATCATATCTGCAAGTGATACTAACGAAATGCTTAATGTTAATTGAGAAAAACTTTTAATGAATATTGCCTAATGTTACATATAGCATGTCTAAAGCTTGTGCTTCCTGGTAATTCTTCTTTTGGCATTTTGTATAGCTTTGAATCAAAAGCAAAACATATGTCATGTCTTGATTTGAAAATATCTGAATTTTGAATCAACCATAAGACATGGAACCACTTCTGTGGTTGAATGCTTTTGAAAGCTATATGTAACATTCAGGTTATTACTAAGAAAAAACTAAAGCTTGGATAATGTGGTAACTCTCTTTTCTGTGCTACTAGGTCACAGATTTTGGGTTTGCAAAAAGAGTAAAAGGCAGAACCTGGACGTTATGTGGGACTCCAGAATACTTGGCGCCAGAAATAATTCTCAGCAAGGTATTTCATAATGCTTCACGGTGTTAACTAGTTAAAAGAGGAAGATGACAGTCTTAAACAGGCACATTTGGAAGAAGTTTTAACTGAATTTGAATGGAGCTTAACTTCCAAGTCAGTATGACGATAGGATTTGTCAGAGATATTGAGTCTTGTGGAATCTGTCTTAGTAAGTTGAGTAGGCTGTTAAAGGCTATTATTTACTAAGATTAACACATTGAATTTGACCCTATTAACAAATTGGCAGCCTGTGCAGGTCTCTCTGCACAGGTTTAATATATTGGCAGGGCCTTATCTCTGTGAGCAATTGTGCTGCAGCGTTCTGCACAAACTAGTTTTTAGACCCAAAAGCAAAGTAAGCCCCATTTCATAAAGGTAAAGGGACCCCTGACCATTAGGTCCAGTCGTGGCCGACTCTGGGGTTGCGGCGCTCATCTCGCTTTATTGGCCGAGGGAGCCAGCGTACAGCTTCCGGGTCATGTGGCCAGCATGACTAAGCCGCTTCTGGCGAACCAGAGCAGCGCATGGAAACGCCGTTTACCTTCCCGCTGGAGCGGTACCTATTTATCTACTTGCACTTTGATGTGGTTTCGAACTGCTAGGTTGGCAGGAGCAGGGACCGAGCAATGGGAGCTCACCCTGTTGTGGGGATTCGAACCACCAACCTTCTGATCGGCAAGCCCTAGGCTCTGTGGTTTAACCCACAGCACCACCCGCGTCCCTAAAAGCCCCACATCATACATTGCAGTAATCCAACCCTGAAGATATTAGTGCCTGGATTACTGTGATCAAGCTGTCCTGGTCCAGGAATCACTGCAGCTGTTGGATGAGCTGAAGCTGGTAAAAGTTTTAGAGTACCACCTAAAACTTAAGTGCGTTTATATTAGTATATTATATTTGGTTGGATATCACTAACTACTATATTTTTGTTTTGCCAGGGCTACAACAAAGCAGTGGATTGGTGGGCCTTAGGAGTTTTAATTTATGAAATGGCAGCTGGATATCCTCCGTTCTTTGCAGATCAACCAATCCAGATTTATGAAAAAATTGTTTCTGGAAAGGTTAGTGAGGGCTGCTGGGATCCTGCAAATGATCCGTGTTATGTCCATTAACTTTTCTGTTACTTGTGTGTTCTTATTTTAATTTTCATGAACAGGATTGCTCATGTTTCTGTTTACAAGGCGTTTTTCCTGCTTCGAGGAGCTTTTGTTTTGATTACTTCAATATTTGTTTTGTAACAAAGAGATAGGGAGGAGAGGAGAGCAGTCAATGAAGAAACACTGGACACTGTGTGAATAACCTATCTTTATTTTTTCCCTTAGTCATTTTGCATTTTTGTGTGCATGTGAATTGAATTGGGAAGCAAAGTGGTGGATGGCTTGCAACAAACTATTAACTGCACTCACTTATTAAAATCTGCAGCAGCTACTGGGTTGAGCAGGGCATGTTGGTCTAAGCCACAGGCAATTCCAGAATATTTCCAGAAAAAAATGTCTGGATCCACCAAAGTTCTAAGTTCAGAATACTTTGAATGCAGAAAAGAAGAAAATGTTTTTTGCTCTTATTGCAGTCTTTCTTTTTTTTGTGAGTATGTGAGTGAATTTCTAAAATGAAAAGTTTGGGCTCTTTGCCTAGCTGGATATGACTCCCCATCCTTCCCTAAACCTGGAAGATCTCATCCCTAGTCTCAGACATAAGAGACTGATCATAGTCACTCTGGTGTGATGTACTCTGCACATGAGCAGAAACTATTACTTCACATTTTCAGGATGGAGTCATGCACTGCAAATATGTACTGCTGTGCTCTGATGTGCCCTGGATCAAATTCAGTATTATTATTATTATTATTATTATTATTATTATTATTATTATTATTTATTAAAAGGAGTTTTGGATAATGAAAAGTTAGATCGTTTATATATGGTTTGCACCAGGTGCATTTGTGGTTAGTTAACAGCACTACTGGTTTGTAATCTACAGCTGGGATGCCCCGTTATTCAACCCCACAATTGAATTACCCTCTCCACAACTACTGGCGTCTATGTTCCTTGTGAACCCACCAAAAATGAAGTCAAAAACAGAAATGTTGTCTTAGACACTTTCAGGTGCTCCCTGCCAAGCCCCCCTGACTAGCCAACATAAGGCAAAATAGCAGAATGAGCTTCAGAAACAAGGGAATGAGAGAAGGAAATGAGTTTTAGCTAAAGTTAAAGCAAGAGAGAGAGCAGCCCGCAGGAGCGTATTTGTCGTTGTGCAAGCGGTGTGCATGCACTGGGCGCTGAGTGAAGGAGGCACCCAGTAAGCAAGATTCTGGGCTTTGGGAAGGAGGCATTGAGGGCACTGACAAGGTCCCAGAGCCTTCCCACCTCCTTTCCAAAGCCTAGGGAGTGCGCTTCCAGCTTTGGGAAGGAGGTAGGGCAGCTCTAGGACCCTGCCAGAGCCCTCGCGCCTTCTTCCCATAGGTGAGTGCCTCCTTACCTGCCTTTGGGAAGGCAGTGTGAGGGCAGGGCGTCATTGGCCTTGCACAGGGCACCATGGTACCCAAGTCCACCACTGCAGCCAGTTCTTGTAACTTTTCACAGCCATAGAATGGGAAGAGTAGTGGCAACAAGTATTGTCTGTGGTTTCTCGTGATTCTTTATTTTGAGTAAAAACAGGATTTGTGGTGTTCAATTATTTTCTAATACTTTATATGTAATAATAATAATGGTGACTTATACATGATGCAGGAGCTGGCTGTTGCAGCACATGGCTGGCTGCTGTTGAAGACAGCAATCCCACATCTCTCTCATCCTATAAATCATATGATGGGATCATTTTTAAACTTTTCCCATCCCACCCCCCTTCTGCTCATTGGCTGCCACTCGTTTTGCAAGTTTCTCATCTCTACAATTAACTTTACACCAGTTGTTCTGTATGTTAGTTGCTAATACAGAAGAAAGGAGAATGAGGCATGATCTGATGCTTCAAGCAACAGCCAGGCATATATATTAATGTATAGCTCCAATGCAATTTTGTATTTAGGTTTGGTCTTCTTTATACTACCAAAATATTAATTCATAACCTTGTTCCTCGTTTCTTTCCAGAAGAAGGGAAAAAAGGTGTCTATATAGCAATATTAAATATATATCTGGTGTGTTTTGTAGGTACGATTCCCATCACACTTCAGTTCAGACCTTAAGGATCTACTAAGAAATTTACTCCAGGTAGATTTGACCAAACGATACGGAAATCTCAAGAATGGGGTGAATGATATTAAAAACCACAAATGGTTTGCCACTACAGATTGGATTGCCATTTATCAAAGAAAGGTAATCATTCTTTCTCTTAGGATAAATTCTGTATTAGTGCACGCACACAAAAAGTTCCTGATCTTTTCCCATTCTTTGAGGCTAGCGCATGGGGTGGCATTACATTTTTTAAATGAAAGACTTTTTGGATGTACAGTCTTGGGGGTAATGGAAAGTATTTCTCAAAGAAAAACATTTTCTTGAAACCTTACTGTCCTGTGTGCTGGTTTCTGAATTGTTTCCCTTTTTTGTCTTCAGATTGTCTCCTTTGCCTTTTCTTTCCCTTCCTGTCTAAACATTTGAACTCTCTAGCTGCCTATTCTTGGTAGACAACTTGATTTTCAGCACAGATGTATTTAACTATTCTCTCTCTCTCTTGGTGATCACTCGTGGCCGAGTAAGATTTGTTTTCCATGTCTTAGTGGCATGTCCATAAATGACAGTGCAGGCCAATTCTGGATCCGCACATCCTTCCACAGTGGGTACATAGATTTCTAAGCAGGAGTTGATCACAATGAGGATTTGCCAGACATGCCTTCCTTTTTACTAATTTCTCCCTTTTGTCATGAATTGGCGCTTCTTCAAAATCCATGATGCCAGAGGCTATTCTCCAATTGGAGCGCTCACAAGCCAGGGTTTCCCAATTGTCGGTGCTTATAATACATTTGTTTTTAGATTTGCTTTGGGAGCATCTTTTAACCTCTTTTGTTGTCCACCAGTATTGCGCTTTGCATTCTTAAGTTGAGAATAGAGTATCTGCTTTGGAAAACGATAATCAGACATCTGAATAACGTGGCCAGTCCAATTTGACTGGACTTAACCATCCAGGGGTCCTTTACCTTACCTTTAACTATTATAATTATTATCATCACCATTGCTGAGATACAGTTCCAAGTAAGTGACCACAGTGTAATTTTCCGTGCACAAAGAAGAGCAACCAAGCAAGAAATGTGTATAGACATGTTCCTAAACTGTTGCTAACTTCCACTGGAGCCCTTGTGAGAGACCCATCTGTATTTTCTGTGATTAATGATGCCTAAAAATTATGATCCCTAACTTTTTCAACTTTTACCATGACACTTAAGTGTAATTGCCTCAAAAATTTTAACATTTATATTTTAATACGTTTCTGCTTGGGACTCAGTCAGTCCTTTGTGGTACTATGATGTGTTCTCTTTATTTAAAAAAGTCTGTTTTGGAGTAACGGAGGCATATTCCCATACAAAAACATTTTAAAAAGCCAGATCTGAAACCCAGCAATAGTTTATAAAAAGAAACTAGCTGTTTAGCTACACGATGTGACAGTACAGTAGTAGTTAATAATCAGTAAAGTATTAATTATCACAAGACAGGACGTGATTAACACCTCAGCATAGTCTTCGCCGCAGAATAGTAATCTTCTCATCTGCACTCTAAAATATACCATTTAGCATGCAGTTTGTGTGAAGTAAGATTTTCTGCCTTTTTGTAATTCTTCACTTCTAAATAAATATTTCAGTTTTTATTGGAGGTGTTCTAATTCTTCACTATTCTGCTCTAGGCTCTTATTTAAAATTTCTTGGAGTGATGATAATGAATAAGAGCTTATTTTCTTCAAGATCAGTTGGATTTTATGTATGTTGGTACAGTATTGGGGGAGAACTGATAGGGCCCACCAAGCCCTTTTTACAGCAGCCCACAAAGCAGAGGCTACTGGGTTTCCCCACCTTTCTGATTTTTAGGATACAGGAAGCGTTTGAACCACAATGTGGCTGCGTTCAGACATAATACTAAAGCACAAATTAGCATTATGAGGTTGCCCTTTCTCCTTTCCTCTTCCAGAGGAGACAGGAGGTTCCCACACCACAGATTAGGTCGAAAGCCTAAACCGTGGTTTCAACAAACCATAGTTAAAATTAACTTCAGCTTGTGCAAGTTTGGCTGTCCTGACAAGCTGGAATTAATCTAAAAGGGAAGAAAAAGCTTCTGAACTCCTTGTGCCGGCATACATGAGGGGAGGCATACATGAGCCAAAGGCTCACTGACGCTTGTGCTTACAACACTAGACCATCATTAGCATTACATGTGGTCTATGTGCAGCAACACTTATGTGGTCAACCTCTTGTGCTTAGGGATTGTTTGTTTTGTAAAATCTCCTTCTCAGGAATTGCATTTTATGTAGATCTGAGTTTGCCTTTAAAATGGCACTATAAGTCTTCTTGTGTTGAGGCAGTGCCACAGGTGAGGTTGTATTTGTTATAGCTAACTTAAAGGGATACTTCACCGAAAAATAACAATATCATATCTCTCCTGAATGCATCCATTCCATAATGGAGAATAGTTAACCTTTTTAGATTCATGCTTGGAATATATAAGTGAATTATTATTGTTGTTATTAATATCAGCATTATCATTGTTATTCTCTGTCTTTTGTTGTCTTATTTTTACTGGTTAATTCTTACAGATTGGCAAATGCAATAATCTGTGCTTTTATTTCCCCACGCAGGTAGAAGCTCCATTCATACCAAAATGTAGAGGCCCTGGAGATACCAGCAACTTTGATGACTATGAAGAAGAAGATATCCGTGTGTCTCTAACAGAGAAATGTGCAAAGGAATTTGCTGATTTTTAGTACTTGCTGGATGATCAGAGGACATCAGGGCTTACATTGGGATCTTTGCACTCTGTTAACTCATGAGGGTGGAGCGGAGACCATCATATGTCAAAACAATTACCTAGTTACTTCATTCCACAAAGTTGACTGAGGTCTTTATTGCCATCTTCCATGTGTGCAGTTTGCACCAACCCATATAACTAGGCACAATTAAGCAAAGCACTGTTTGTGCTGTAACACAGAATATAGACCACTTTTTCCTAATTACCTTTTTGGTTTCTGTCGTTTTCCTTTGGTTTCTGTGTATTGTTCATTTCCCCCTTCCTCTTTCTCTTTCTCTTTCTCCCTCTTGCCCTCCCCTTTTAAAATGAAGTAGCCTTTTACCCAACAACGCTCCGTTTTATTTTGAATAATGCATTTGTGCGAATGAAACTGAAGGTGTTTCTGGCTAGTGTGACTTAGACCGAAGTGAAAGATAAGTGTTGCTTCTAGTCTGTGCCAGCCAATCCTTCCGTATCTGTCTTTCTGTCTGAGGCTACAGTTCATAGGTTTGTATTCCCCCCCTCCCAAGTAGCTCAGACTAAATCTAGCCAACACCACTAGCATTTTTGAAGATAGTATTTATCGCCATACGAGTGTTTGCTAATTGACTTAAAACACATCTTCCTGGAGACTGACCAAATTGAGTATCAAAATTGGACAGTTTGTGTAGGGTTCAGTAGCTAGACCCCGTGCCTTGGTTTTCTACATGCTGGCAGTCCTTCTCCCTGCCTCATTCCCCCCCCCTTTCCTAGGCAGTAGGTAAATATGCCATAAGCATCCTGTGCCATGAGAAGCACAGTCTCAATAAGCAGGAACAATTCCATCCAGCCTGGGCTTTGGACCATATTTAACCATGCTTAAGTAGCTATTTAAATGGGGTTTTGTTTTAACACCTTATATCCCAAAACATTTAAAAGATTTGGTCAGTATTGTCAGAGACTTAAGACTGATATTTTTTTTTTAAAGTAATGTCAAGGTTGGGGCTCCTGAAGTATTTCACATTTCAACCCTTTTTTATCAAAGGGGGGGAAAGCATCTTTTTTTTTTTAAGAAAAAGAAAAAAAAACCTTTAGATTATGAGAATGAATGGTTTAGCAAATTGAAAAATTAGTGTTACAATATTGATGCGTTGCTAGATAAACCTGGTATTTCTGTTAGCTGTGAAGAATAAAAGAAGTAAATGCCAAGTTTTTATTCTGGTATACTATATTAGTAAATCACGGGTGGAGTGCTGCTCCAATCATGGTTCCTACCAGCGGCTCTTCATTCGCATGGAAAAGAGGCAAAAAAGTTTTCAAAGTGCCACCATCTGTGATGTGGTGTCTTCATTTCTAACATCCTTTTTTTCTTTCAGTGAAATGGAATGTACGGTCACACGGAGAATTGTTTGAGTTGCGTTAAGTTTTTATAACCTCACCAACTGACTTAAAAAAGGGTATTGCCACCATGTGCTAGCTCCCAGCACTTTTACACGCACTTGTTTCAGTGTTTGTTAACAATCAGTGGCTCAGCACAACCTTCTTTGTGCTTTTAAATTTGTCCATATACAACTTTTTAAGTCAGGCGCTCAATGTCTCAGTGGCCTGTCCGAAGATGATGATGGCACATCAGTTATGTTTAAAATAAACTTAGGCTCGTGTTTTATGATCAATTTACATGCATACGAGGATGAAGTGTTTTTATTAAACTGATCTAGATCGCTTACGTAGTCACGGTGTTCTGTAGAATGCCAGGGCAGATGAGACCATTGGCATTGCTTCCTTTTAATCTTTATGACACTCCTTTAAGAAAATAAAAGTCTCCGTAGACATTTTTGCGAAATAAAATGTACCATGCAACGTTATGTACGTCTCTTTAAGTTGTCAAGCAGTTTTGCACATATTCATCGTTAGGAGTCTGTTTGCCATCTTTGTCCACCCCCCACCCAACCCCCCCGTCTATGTATGTGCAAGACAAGGATACGATACTTTGCGGTAGCAAATTTTATGTAATAACTATATTGTCACATTAATAAATTAAAAGAAATTATTTGTATGAAAAAACAATCTTTTGTATTTCATCTAGGCTGAGGACATGCTGTTGTATGCTAGCTGTATGCGATAAGTTCTACAGTGACTTTGTTGTTTATGGACTTTGAAAATTTTAATAAATGCTGGAGATCACCTTTTCAATTCTGTTGTGAATTTTAGCCAGTAGCATAATCGGATAACACACGAGACACGTGTCTTCTCTAACGTAGGTAGCGAGACTTCACTCTGGCTGTCTCTTAAGGAATGCAAAGGACCGATTCCAGCATGTCCAAAAAATCAACTCTAGGTGGACATATTTTTGAAGTACCCTCTTAATTTCTTTGATTTAAGCTTATTTAACTATCTAACATGTGTCAGAAACAAACAGTAAAAATAAATCCTAAAGCAGAATAATAGACTGGAAATAAAAGGGGTTAGGACAAAAGATAAGGAGGAGGTCCTTTACAAAGAGTACAAACTTGGCAATATTGTTACATGGCCCTGTCATTTTAAAAAACACAAAATGAGAGCCACAAGATCATGATGCCTGTATTTAATTTCAAAAATCCTTTCCATCACTCAAATGCTGTATATTTGACAGTAGAGATTTGTTAATTTTACACAATTTGAGGAATTTAAGTGTTGGACTGTATGGTATCTTTTAACTGTACTCTAGTTGTATGTAACTCTCATTTTCAACATAAAGGATTGTATCTCATTAAGTAAATTGCTTCTTTTATTTTCTTGTCAGCTGCATTAAAACCCTTATTTTTAAATCCTGTAAGTATTTTATTGATTTCTTTGCAAATAGTTTGCTACAATAGTGTGCAATACAGTAAAAGTTTATATACAAAACTGCAAATTAAATTATGTACAACACTGCATAAAGACTGTGCTGCTTTTTTCTGACCCAGGAGGTTCCCATGCAATTCTGCTTTGACACAGGACCCAGATACATGCTCGATGTAGAAGGAAGGTTTTGAAGAGCGACCCGCACAAGCCCTATAATAGGCTGGTTTAGGCCTGATTCCTCATTATATCACTAGTGATGGTAAACTGAAAATCCAGTGGTGTGGTGTGTTTGGTGTTTAAGTAACTTTCCAATTCAGTCAGTGCAATCACCACTCTAAAACAAAAGCTTGTACTGGAATGAAAAAATGCACCCCAAATTGTGCAAGATGCTTCCTGTGAACTCTGAAATTCTCCACAGTCACAATTCTGTTTTGTTACAGAACCTCTACACTAACAAAACACAATAAAATTTGCATCGCACTTAAAGCTTGGAGTGCCATGTGCATTTTTGGAAGGGAGGGCATTTGACATGGAGAGAGACCACTAGTAAGCAACAACTGTGGTCCCAAAGACTATATAGCAAAGTAATTTTGTGCAATGGGCCATTTCAGGCTGTAAATTAGGCTAGATTGTGCCCATCTTCCTGACTATAAAGTTTCTATTTGCATCTTTAAAAATGCAGCCTCAAGTGATAATAGTACAGACCGAGGTTTACCACTTCTGATATTTGTGAGAATTGGGTCTTTGTAGACACAGAGTGGGTGGGTGTGTAGTTATGTAAAAGAAACTGGCACCTTCCAAAAGATTAGCCTTGATATATATAAAGTTGGTCACTTTAGGCTACAATCCTAACCACTGTGGGATTAAGCCCCATTGAATTCAACAGATTTTTTATTTATTTAAGTAGACATGTTTAGGACTGCATTTTTAGTTTCTCCCTAAGTGGAAGATACAGCTAGCAGGGGGGTGGGGTAAGTCCCTCCTCTGAGGCTGGGAAAGCAGTTTGCTGATATTATTTGCAGATGGTGAAGGGCCCTTTCTTGTCTTTATTGCAGGCACCAGCAGAGCTCCTGTAGGCAAGAGAGAGAGCAAGCAAAGACGTTTCTCAAGAGGGAGAGTAGAGAAGAGGTATTTCTCCCTCATCCTCTCAATCACTTCTCCCTGGCACTAGGGGACAGTGAAGCTCACATCACCGTATCGCAGAGCATGTGGCCACCCAGCCATTCCAGAAACGTGATGATACAAAGGGTGCAATAAGCATTCTTCCTTTAGAAAGGGAGTAGAAGCAGGTGTACCAGATACTGCAAAGGGGGACAGTCTTCACCTTGGATTTTGCCAGGTGGGTTAAACTACCTTTGATCACAAGCTGAATCATTGTCACCACATGTTTTTGCCACGAAGAAAGTAGGATTCCTAATGAGATTTACTGCCACAGGACAGAAGCAGGTTTTCCTCCTGTAGCTATTCCTATGGATCAGCATAGCTCTAGGAGAGAGCTGTTGAGCTACCTTCCCTCTCCTGCTCCACTACGGCCATAGAAAGCCAGACAATAATGCCCCTCAGGCCATTGTAGCTTGCGAGCTCCTAGGTACACATCATTTCAACGTTTCTCCAGTGAAAATAAGGACGTCCTAAGGAAAAGTGGGACATTCCAGGATCAAATCGGAAACCGGGATGGCTTCTGTAAATCTTGGACTCTCCCTGGAAAATAGGGGCACTTGGAGGGTTTGAACTTGGAGGGTTATAACCACCTTCAAAGGAATAGGTTCCATTGAACACAGAGGTATTTACATCTAAGTAAGTATGCACAAGACTGGAGTGTGACAGTGCTTCAATTTTAAGTTAGAAGTATCAGTGGGTTCATGATCCTGGCCTTGTCCCTCAATCCTATGCAAACTTGCTTGGCAAGGAACTTACACTGAGGTCACTAGGGCTTTGTTGTTTAGTCGTTTAGTCGTGTCTGACTCTTCGTGACCCCATGGACCAGAGCACGCCAGACACTCCTGTCTTCCACGGCCTCCTGCAGCTTGGTCAGACTCATGTTGGTAGCTTCAAGAACACTGTCCAACCATCTCATCCTCTGTCATCCCCTTCTCCTTGTGCCCTCCATCTTTCCCAACATCAGGGTCTTTTCCAGGGAGTGTTCTCATGAGGTGGCCAAAGTATTGGAGCCTCAGCTTCAGGATCTGTCCTTCCAGTGAGCTCTCAGGGCTGATTTCCTTCAGAATGGATAGGTTTGATCTTCTTGCAGTCCATGGGACTCTCAAGTGTCTCCTCCAGCACCATAATTCAAAAGCATAAATTCTTCGACAATCAGCCTTCTTTATGGTCCAGCTCTCATTTCTATACATCACTACTGGGAAAACCATAGCTTTAACTATACAGGCCTTTGTTGGCAAGGTGATGTGTCTGTTATTTAAGATGCTGTCTAGGTTTATCATCACTTTTCTCCCAAGAAGCAGGCATCTTTTAATTTCGTGACTGCTGTCACCATCTGCAGTGATCATGGAGCCCAAGAAAGTAAAATCTCTCACTGCCTCCATTTCTTCCCCTTCTTTTTGCCAGGAGGTGATGGGACCAGTGGCCATGATCTTAGTTTATTTGATGTTGAGCTTCAGACCATATTTTGCGCTCTCCTCTTTCACCCTCATTAAAAGGTTCTTTAATTCCTCCTCACTTTCTGCCATCAAGGTTGTGTCATCTGCATATCTGAGGTTTACTAGGGCTTACTCCCTAGTAAAACTGAGTAGAACTGCAGCCGTAACCCATGATTCCAAGCCAAAATATTTATTGCTCCACTAACTTTTTTTTTGGAGATTCAGAATGGAATTCTGTTTTGTTTTTGCTTTATGCTTGAACCTTGCCCTTAAGCTTCTCTGCCTTTAAACTCTTACCTTTGTCTGCCATGCTGTTGTTCAACATTACTTGTAATTATGGTCTGAACATCTGATGTATGGAAGGAAGCCAGGCTTGTAGTTCCACCTTGTGGCTGTTGTACAGCATTAAGCAAAAACATCAAGGACGCTTCTGTCTTCCTCTGGTGCTTTGATCCGAAGCTGTTTTTCAGAAGCACTTTAGACGCTGATTGTTATATTAAAACTACACACTGCAATGAAAGTCCTTCTAATGTGCTGATTGAGGAGGTAGGGGAGGTTTTCCCACAATTATATGAGAGGTTACTCCAGCACCTTCCCTGACTTCCAGATCAGTTTGTCAGGTACAATAGCCTGGAAGTGGATGGAAGGGAGAGAGAGAGGAAGCTCATGCTTCGGCCAGGCACACAGAACTTCTGTGTATAGCGCATCTCTTTGTCATAAAAAGATTCTACTGAAGCTTTTCCATAAAATGATACAATAAAAAAAAACTAATCCAGAGGAAAACAATAACAAAGGAAAGGAAAAAAGAAAATGCAAAGTCCTCTCTCAAAGGTAGATCTTAAACCCTTCGTCTCACACAGAAAGGAATGGCGCCATCATCACCTTCATGTCTGTATAATCCCAACAGTGATCCAGAGTAAAGGAGACACACACATAAGCAAAGAAAGATAAAAATAATAAGAGAATTAAAGAAGAGATAAAAAAGAGCAAGAGAAAGAAAAGGGACTTCTGATTCTCCATCAGTTACACTTAAAAAAAGATTGTTCAAAGGATTCACTCCAAATTTTCCTCCTCCTGCTAAGCAATATTTTCCCCAAACTTCAGACCCAAATGTCTCCAAATTCATTCATTTTCCCTTCCACACAAAAAGTCCAAAAGGGGTTCTCCAATTATCATTATCAATAAATGTCTGCAATAATCTTCCTCCAGTCCAACATAACAACTTTACCTCCAATAACTTCAACAACCATTCCTCCATGTTGAAGAATATTAAATCCTTTAATCTTTGTTCAGACAAGAGTCTCTCTACTGCAGTCATATATTATAAAACAATATTCTGTAGTTATTTGCTTATTATGTAGTCCTTCATTCACAATCCCGTTCCGTATCTTCCGGTTCCATTTCCTGTTGGCTGTGATTTCCCATTTCTTTAGATTCTGCCTAGGGTTAAGGCATTGCAGTGGATAACAATTACCTACTATCATTAGGAATATGAAAGACGTAGGATCGTCACCAATACTTTTGCTTAGGGTGGAATTTTCAAAGGGTAAGGAGCTTGCATAGAAAACCACTGGTTGCTTCTCCCAACCCATGAACAGTACAGTGGTACCTCCGGTTAAGTACTTAATTCGTTCCGGAGGTCCGTTCTTAATCTGAAACTGTTCTTAACCTGAAGCACCACTTTCGCTAATGGGGCCTCCTGCTGCCACTGCGCTGCTGGAGCACGATTTCTATTCTCATCCTGAAGCAAAGTTCTTAACCTGAAGCACTATTTCTGGGTTAGCGGATTCTGTAACCTGAAGCGTATGTAACCTGAAGCATATGTAACTTGAGGTACCACTGTATACTATTAGCACTTTCTAACCATGGACGGCAACAGGGCTGGGGGGCCTTTTCTGGCATGGCAGTCCAGATCTAACATTGAAATGATGTTGTGTCCCACTCCCCTGTCAAAGTTGACCTGTGGGGGTACAGCAAGTGGGGATTGAACTCTCCAACCATCAGCTGATGAGCAGAGAATTCAATCCTGCTCTCTGGAGAGGCCTGAGCAGGATTTAAACCCCATGCGCATCAGCTGAAAAGTGGGAGTTAAACCGCTTCGCTTTGGCAGCATGCACCAGTTCCCTGCAGAATCGAACCCCATGCCCATCAGCTGATGAAACCCAACAGAGCGATACCAGCTGATTGACAGGTAGTTGTGGTTTGGGGGGAAATGGTCTCATAAGCCAAACTGAACCCCCTTGGACAACACAGAAAGAACAACTGGAGGTTTCTCATTTATTACATGAACACGATGCTATTAGTAGTGGGCCCTGGGTCTGAATCTGATTGGCCATCTATTTGGGTTTTGGAAAGAATCCTTACTGAAGTCAGTAGCACCTGGGGTTCCATAGCAGCCTTTCCTCACTTCCGTGAGACATTTGGAACTAATCTGCAGAGACTCTGTCTGAATACCAATGACCAATTTTATCACTGGGGAAGTGTTAGGAAGCATTACTATTTGATAAGACTCCTGTTTTTGCCACGACACATTAGAATCTGTGGCAGGGAGAAAGAAATAATGCCATGACTGCAATAATGAAGACCACCAAGGAACCACAGGATAAAAAACCTTGACATGGGGCAAGATTTCTTGCCTGTACTCACTCTTTGAAATACAAACAGCTTTCCAATTATGACACTCATTCTGATCTAGACTGCATAGGTGTATGCATAGGTGCATAAGTGTATCTTTTTTAAAAACTGATTTAATTAAAGATTTTCTTTAGTTACAAACTTTGTTTTCAGATAATAAAGTTATTTCAACAGGTCAGTTACGTTCAACATGAGACATTAATGCTGTAGACAGACAGTATAAGCTTGGGGGAGAAGGGAGCTGGGGAGAGAGATATCTGTGGGCATTGCAGTCCTTCCTTTGGGCAAAGAAAACCTCTGTGATACAGTTGATAGCAGGGTGTCTAATGCTCATTGGGACTGGTAGGGCAGAAAGCAGGGAGGCCAACAGTAAGTGGCGCCACAACCAATGACGGTCTAATTCTAGTTTTGCCGCTTCCATAGGAGCCAACTCCTAGGGGCCAAGGGGTCTTCTCCCCCCCCACTAAAATATTTGAGGGGGGGCAAAGTTGATGGGCATTGCCATTCAAATGGGGTGTGTGCACCGCATCATGTAATTGATTACAGAGGGCAGGGCTTACCTGGGCACCCTAGGCTAGGGTTACCATATTTCAAAAAGTAAAAACCAGGACACCCCAAAATTGTTGTTGAATTTTTTGTTTTTGCTTTTTTTAAAAAAGCAAAAAAAAGCCACAATTTTTTTATTGACTTGCCTAAGATCCAGGACAAAGCACCGCCTTTCGAAATTCCCTCCAGACGTCAATTCTGCCTTTGAAATCCCAAAGAAAAATCTGGATGGATGGCAGCCCTACCCCAGGGCCCTTCCTTGATGAGTTCTACAAAGGCAACGCTGAGACTTAAGCTATGTACAGTTTTGTGGAAAGCTCTCCCCAGGGAGGTTCGGCTAGTGCAGGGGTGCCAAAACGTTTTTCAAAGAGGGCCAGATTTGATGAAGTGAACATGCATGAGGGCCAAGCGAAGTGGTTGAGCTTTTTTCAGGTTTGGAGTTGCTGAGTTGCTAAGCATTTTTAGGATTTTACCCAAAGACATATATAGTCATACCTCAGGTTGAAGTAGCTTCGGGTTGAGTGTTTTCGGGTTGCACTCCACGGCGATCCAGAAGTAACGGAATGCGTTACTTCCAGGTTTCGCCGCTCACGCGTGCACAGATGCTCAAAATGACATCACACGCATGCGCGGAAACAGCAAATCACGACCCGTGCACGCGCAGACGCGGGTTGCATTCACTTCAGGATGTGAACGGGGCTCCAGAACAGATCCCGTTTGCATCCAGCGGTACTTCTGTACTGCCGCGGGGGCTGAATTAAATCGATCAGCAGGCAAAATTATGCCCCCATAATGGACTTTGTACATGCCTGGGCTAGTGCCTTCATTATGCACCTTTAGGCACCAGACAAAAACATTCTTCTTTAGCTAGGCCTTTGGCTGATTGACAGCTAATGCCCTTTTAAAATGTGTTGGGGGATTATTGGGTGGTTCTTGTTTTTATTTTTGTTATGTATCTTGTGATTTTATCTTGTGAACTGCCCTGAGACCTGCCGGTCTAGGGCAGTATACAATGTTAAATAGTAGCAGCAGCAACAACAACAACACAGTTAGCAGCATAGGGCTGCCATACATCCAGATCCCATTACTCGGATTTCAAAGGCAGAATTGAAATATAGCAACCCTAACTAACACATGAGGTTCCTCCTGCTGTGTTTCAAGTCACATTTTTACGTTTCCGATGTACACAGTAGAGGAAATGGGGATGTCTTTACTCAGTGCACATTACCTAATTCTCTGCCCCCACCTATGCTGCTCCCTTGAACTACAATCCAATGAAGTTGTCATCTGCACATGTGCAATGGCTGTCTCATATGTACACACCTCAGCTTAGCAGCGGCTTACATTTTCAAATGGGATGGAAGCTGGTTTGGGAGAAAATGCCCCAAACAGCAGTATTTCTCAAGAAGCTGCAGGATGCAGATGAATTGAGGCAAGCCAGTGGTGGAAGCACACTGAAACTGGAGTAAGAAGAAACGTGTACACCACCTAAGGAGGAGAACTCTGACAGCCCCAGGGAATGGTTCTAAATAAAAAGGCAACTGGGTCAGGGGAGGCTGAGGCTGGTGAGGCAGTGTCCCATTTGCCCTAATGGAGCAGTGTCCTTTGGATAATAGTGTTATGATTCAGCTAAAGATACCTGGACCAAATCCCCATTTAGCAATACAATGGTACCTCGGTTTTCAAAGAGTTTAGTTCCCGAACAGGTTGGAACTTGAACGCTGCAAACCCGGAAGTCAGTGTTCCGGTTTGCAAACTTTGCTTCAAAAGCAGAACATGCTCCATTTTGAGTCCTGAGCTTCCATTTTTTAGTGTTGTGCTGCTAATCTGTGTCCCCACATTGTAATTCAAGCCTTCCATTTCTGATTGCAGTGCTCTGAGATGATATTTGGAGCTTATATTTGGTGCTTTTGTTTTTGCTATTTACAGTGGTACCTCGCAAGACGAAATTAATTCGTTCTGCGAGTTTTTTCGTCTTGCGAATTTTTCGTCTTGTGAAGCACGGATTCCCTGGGTATTAACGGTTTTAAGAAAAAGGAAACAAACATGCAAGACGTTTTCGTCTTGCAAAGCAAGCCCATAGGGAAATTTGTCTTGCAAAGCAACTAAAAAAACGAAAAACTCTTTCGTCTTGCGACTTTTTCGTCTTATGAGGCATTCGTCTTGCGAGGTACCACTGTATTTTGTATTTTTTGTTTTTGAGGCTTTTTTGCTTAATTTGTCTTTGTGACTGTGTGGAACCCAGTTCAGCTACTGATTGATTGATTGAGTGAGTGAGTGACTGCGGAAATGGATAAATGCCCCCCATCCAAACAATGACTATCATCAGTGCAGGTTAAGAAAAAATAATAATTTTAATTTTTATCATCTACAATACTGTTTTATTTATTTTATAGTACAGTACATTGATTATTGCTTTCATTTTATGCATTAATAGTCTCGTAATATAGTAAAATCCATGTTAAATTGCTGTTTTAGGGCTTGTTTTTAAAAGTCTGGAACGGATTATTCTATTTTGTATTACTTCCTATGGAAACACACACCTTGGTTTTGGAATGGACTTCTGGAACGGATTAAATTTGAGAACCAAGTTACCATTGTAAAGATAACTTTATTGTTTGAATCTGTGAGTTGGATGTTTGCCGGGTTAGTTGCACTTCGTTCCTATTGAAGTCAATAGGGCTAAAGTTCATCGCTACAAACATTCTGAACTTATTTCAGTGCGATTCAAGTACAAATTCATATAAGACCCAATGCACTAGCTCAGCATTTTAGGCCTAGAGATTCTATAAAACAGCAATAAACACTGATATATAATGGTAGCATACCTGGGGGGGGGCGGGGGGGGGGGTAGGCAGACTCATGCAAACTTGTGCCAGCTCAGTAACCTACCATAAATTATTAGAATTGGTTGATACCACCCTTCAAGTCATGTGTTAACCTGGAGTTGGAAAATTCCTGCCCCAATTTGCAAAAGAACAAAGCTGGATATTTACATCTGATTAAAAAAACCACAAAAGGTGTTCTTGTGGCTCAAAAAATCATTTCAAACCAAGAGGAAATATGTGACTCTTCTCTGATGGGTGGTGGAAATAAAGGTTTGTAAGATTATTAACGGTGGAGCCAAATGAGTTTTTCTTTCTCTGATAATACGAGAAACCCAGTTCACCCAGTTAAATTGATTGGCTCAAGGCAAATCAATTTAATCAAGGTATATAAAATACAGATTTTACTAACACACCGTTTCAAAATGGCCAAATTAGGTAGGGAAGTTAGTGTTTTTTTCGGTCAGGGTAGCCCAACAGACCATCCTAATAAAATATCGTGGTGGGGGCTGCACCCAGTGGGCAAGATCTGTAATTTCTACTTTTTGGCTCCCAGACATGAGGCAATTAATTGGCTGGCGACTGTTGTGGCACAATGATAGGTGAGACAGAACCATCAGGCATCTCCTTCGTTTCTTATGACCCCTCTTGGCCACTTTAGGAAGAGCAGCTCTGATTTTGGGGCAGAAGGACAGCGGCCTACCTGGTTTGAGAGAGGCAGGTGGCTGATTGTAATTCCGGGTGACGAAATTCCTTATGTCTTGAGCTGCTTTAAGCTGAAGCTTCGTGTAATCCATGGAGCCAGGTAAGGAGCAGACTTGTGCTGGCCTTAGGAGGCAGGTGGACAAGGAGAAAACGCCTTCTCCAGTTTGGGTTTGGTTTGTCAGGACTTCTCCCGGGTTTCCCTGGGATTTGCCTTCCATGGAGACATTAGAGGTAAAGGGCGAGTAATGCACAACCACAGCGTTTTTCTTTCTTTCTTTTACTTTCCAAAAAAGCAATGGTTCCTTAACTTCATTGCTTCCAAGTGTTTAGATAGAGCTCTACTTTATTTCTCACTCCTCTTTCAATGAGCTTTGAGCGCCCCCCCCCCATTGCAGCAAAAGCAAAGCCTCTTTTTAAGACATTTGCAATGTTTTGTCCTCCAATTCAGTAGGTCATTAAAATCATGTTTTCAGACGTCCTAATAAGCAGGCTGGCAATGTTAAGAGTAGGAAAAGTTGTTTCAGGATAAATACTTTTTAAGTTCCTTGCTCAAGCCCAAACTTGCTTTCATTCAGCGCCCCCACCCCACCCATTTCACTTTTTCCACCCACCCGCCCTCATTCCAGCGTTTAGCGCATTTATAAATGCGTGGTTTGTATATGTTGGATCACAAGCAATGGGTTTGCAGACTTTTTCTTTTCTTTTTAACGTCCTCGCTCTCAGCACGTTTATTTGGAAGCCGCTTCCACTGATTTCAGTGGAGCTTACTCCCGAGGAAGCGTGCTCAGCAGCTCCAAGGGCTCCCTCTCCTTATATAGCTCAAGAACCTTCGCATCGGGTCTATAAATACGATTCATTCCCCCAAAGCGGCAGGTTTCTGGAGTTCTGAACTACGGTTCCCAGCATGCCTCCCTCCATGACAGCTTCTTTCTGATTGGCTGCCCCGTGTTCTAGTTGGAACTCTGCATGTGGCTGCCGCTGTGCTGGGAGGAAGGCAGCCTTTTGCTGGCTATGTATGCATGTATAAATGAAAAAAGGTAAGTGAGCTCTGCTGTGTGCTCCGTTTGCAATGGGGTGTTGTTGTTGTTGTTTGGCCCACTCCTTTTAATTATTGCCTCCCCCTCTACCCCCAGTTCTTTGTTCCTGACCCAGTTAATGGTGAGCGCTTCCCTAAAAGCAGCTGCTTTTCAAAAAGGCATGTTTGATATTGGAATGTGTGTTTAGGAAGATTTAGCCAATCGAAAACTGGAAAAGCAAGACTTGGGGATGCACTGAGTATGATCCCGAAGGGATAAAGAAAATATGTTCAGGGAGGATTACTACACACTCGAGAGCTGTGAAAACACAAGTACTGTAGTGATTTCTACCCCCTCCCGTTTTATGGAAACACCAGCTATTTCTGTTCCTCCTTGAGAAGCTTTGATGTAGTCGAGCAGAAAAGTGGAGGAGCCCTGATGTGTGATATATATATATATATATATATATATATATATATATATATAATTTTAATTACAATCTTTCATTAAATGTTTCCTTTCAGGCAACTGATCCCCTCCAAAATCATTGCAGAGAGAAAGAAAGAAATGTTAGCGTTTGGTTTATTCCAAATCCCTTTTGAATTCTAGTTGCATTGCTGCATTATTTTTAAAGTTTGTTTTGCATGGTGTGTGGGAAGCTTCTTTTTCTTCCTCTCATCATAACATGGTGTTGGCACTTTGAAGGATGTTTAAAGCTTTGTAGCTTCTTGGTTAAAAGCTGTTTAGGGATTTAGGACTACACATGAATGACTTCTTAGCAGGCTTACTTCTCTATCTGTGTGGGGTGTTTGTTTTTTTAAAGAATAAAATAAAAACATTGTTTTGCTTGATTTCACTTCCAATTCTCACAACATTTCTGAGGATAGACTAGAGACAGAAAGCTTTTTTGGCACTAAAAGTTATGACACACCTACAAAAGCATCATGCCCAAACTTTACTCCCTTCCCACTCAGCTGTGTTTTTCAAAAGTATAAATTAAACAGCCTATGTTCAGGTGCACAATATAAAACAAGGAAACTGACACTAAATTCTCCCTGTGCCTACTACATACATTCATATTGCTGCTTTTAAGCAGCTGTTGTTGTTGTTGTTACTTTAAAGGTAGAACACCCAGGCAGTCAGGGAACTTACTGGAAGGAAATTCACGGAGGATAATTGAGCAGCTTCAGAATGGAAAGAATGAGGGGGGTGTGAGTAAAAAAGATGAGTTCTCTTTATATCCAAAACAAACACATTAGATGCACCTAATATGGAAAACTTCTGAGATCCTGTTTTAAAACTCTGAACTCTTCTGTGTGGCAGTTGAGAATGAGGACTGTGTTAAGCTTGCTTGAGGTTATGACCACTTTGGAACGCGGGTCATGGTGTTTCAGTGTTCTTTCTATACTAAAAAAAGTTTATTTTTAAAAAAATACTGCTTAGGAAGTGTCCTGTGAATTCCAGTAAAGTGTAGTTAGGTTAAGAGCTTGAAGCCAATAGTTGTGTTCACTGACCATTATCTTACTGTAGGTATCTTCTGTTGCTCTTAAGTAAATATGTGTTTCTTTAGCTACCTGTTTAGAAGGGTTATAGCCCACTATTTGATTCAATCAACCTCAAGGTGGCTTACAACATATTGTAATAACATGCACACAGGCACCCCCCCCCCCAACCAACCAACCCTGGGACTCCAGAGCTGAAAGCCTTTGACCAGGACACCAAGATTTCACTTAATGCCTCTCAGGAAGAATGCCATGGCAAGGGGGAAACCATCCTATCCAGTGCTTTTTCCCTAGAAAAATAGGTGCTCACTATGAAGTTGTTACTATAAGTGCCACACCTTTTAACATCAACAAAAGAGGTGCTGGTACTGCGTATCCTTGAATACCTCTTGGGGGGGGGGAGCACTGATCCTATCCGCATTCACCAGCTAGAGAAGGAGCAGCTGCACACAGTTTGCTCCCCACTCAGTGATGTAGGGCAAAAAGGTTTTCCAGTGCTAATTTATTATTTGTGTGGAAAATGTTATGTTTAAGAAGAATGAATGGGTGCCAATTGCAAATACAGTATCAGGAAAACTTGGCAGTTTCAAGATTTTTAAGATACCGTAAGTGTGCTAAATCACATTGTTCTCTGGGGCATCACAGTTCCCCCTCTCCCCATCACTCTGGCCAGCAAGACTCTGGACTGCAGGGAGGCGCAAACTGGCCCCATCCATTGACCAGGGGACTTAAGGCTGCTGGGCTCTCTGGTTTTTAGGTGTATGCATGGGATCACACCCAAAGATGAGAGCCAGAATGGTGTAGTGGTTAGAATCTCAGACCAGGACTTGGGAGAACAAAGGTTCAAATCCCTACTCAGTCACAAACTCTAGGTGACCTTAGGCATGTCACCATCTGTCAATCCTAACATAACAGCCAGGGTTGTTGTGAAGATGAGATGGAGGTGTTTGTGTGGAGAACCACATGTGCCTCCTTGGAACTCCTCGGAGGAAAGCTGTGATATCTTGCCTTGAGGATATAAAACCTATTAGTATATAAAGCCCTTAAGAAGTCAGGATCAGTTTACCTACATGATCACAGCATTGGAAGGGGAGCATAAGAGTCATCTAGTCCAGCCCTCTACAGTGCAGGAATCTTTTGCCTAACCACCTTGCCCCACATGTGTCCACTTGACTGTGGCAATTGATGGAATTGGCGCTGCTTACAGGTGCTGCATAATACCCATTCCACATTTGTGAGAACTTGATCATTTTAGTTTGGTAGCACTTACACTTAGGAACCCCCTTCCTATTGAGATCAAGCAGGTGCGTTCACTGTACTCTTTTTGGCATCTTCTTAAATGCTAATGTTTAGACAAGCCTGCCCAGATGCTGAGAAAGCCGAGGTAATTTTAATCTGTTTTAATATTTTCACTTTTGTATGTTTTAAAGTACTGTTGTAATTTTGGTTTTCTTGTTTTATCGTTTCGTAAACTGCCTTGAAGGTTGTTTTTCCCCTCATTCAAGTGGTGTATACATTTTATGAAATAAAAATAAATCTGTGCTTCAAGATGCTGGCAAAATGAATTTCTCAGACAGAAGTAGACTTGGGGTCTTCTCCCATTTCATCAGAATATGCATACCCATAGAATTCTGTGTTCCTTGTCTCCCATTTTCTAAATGCATAGTCCTTTCCGTTCCTCAGCCTTTTGAACCCTCTTTTCCATATTACTCTGTTAAAAAGAAACCTGAAAAACCCAGTGCTTACCTCTCTAAATTTAACATCGTACAGCCAGAATTGACCCTGGGATTGCTCTCAAGAACAAATCACAACTGTTGGTGCATGGGAGCAAGGGGAAATGTGGTGTGTGTTTATATGTGTGTGGGGGGAGGTGAGCAGTTTGGGCAAATGCAGTGTTACCTACCTGCTTATTTATAAAGCTGAAGTTGAGAGATTTCTCAGGATGGCTCCTGCTAATCAAAACAAATAACAAGAAGCAGACACTGAAAAAATACAGGCATACCTCAGGTTACGAATGCTGTGGGTTGGGTATTTTCGGGCTGTGGTCCGTGCCAAACCCGGAAGTCCCAGAACGGGTTACTTCCGGGTTTCAGCGCATGTGCAGAAGCGCAAAATGACGTCACGTGCGTGCACAGACACAGCGCTTCAGGCTGCGAATGCTGCGGGTTGCGAACGTGCCTCCCACACGGATCACGTTCGTAATCTGAGGTACAACTGCACATTGATAACCAGCAGGAAAGCAGTTTAAAAAAGAAAAGACCCCTTAGAAAACTCCAAGCAGCATCAAATTTACTAAGGCAAAAAGGCTTGGGCAAATTAAAAACCATTTTTAACCCTGCACCTTAAACCAGTGTTAAATTTGGTGCCCAGTGGGGAGCTCTGGGCAGAACATTCCAGAGTTTGGGTGTTACCATGGCAAAGATCTGGTTACCTCTAATGGTGAGATTACCTGCAAGAAGGACCTCTGATGAATGATCCTAACAAATCGACAGTCCCCTGCAGGAGCAGACAGCACTTTCAAAGCTTTGGAATCGCCACCAAGAAACCTCTGCTTTTCAATTCACACACCCGCCATAACAGGCTGCGCTTCAATAAAGTCGCAAGTGGCATTTAAACAGGTGTCGGTCATGCTAAGCCATGTTTTGAACAAGCTAAAAATGTTACCTTTCCCTAGGCTACAGCTACATAAATCTGCAAAACTATAAAAAAGGGCTGGCCAGGATTCTTGCTAATTTGGGGCCCTATGTCCAGCAATGTGTTTGAGCCTACAGAGAGCTGGGTAGAACCTCATATAGAGTCTCATGCATCCTGTAAGTACAAACATATCCTGACCAGCTGTGGGGAGTTGGGTGGGTGGCAAATAACATCTCATAAGTACCCAAAGCACTGCCTGACCTGGTTGTTTAGGCACGCTTATGTTACAGAGTGTGACCTGGGTCGGTCAGTAGTGACCTGCTTCCCTGGCCGGACACCTCACTACTTCTTAGCTCGGGGCTCATTCTTAACATGTAATTTTGGTGCAATAAATGAATAAGAGAAAAGAAACGTCTGATGTTAAACCATATGAGGAATGTGTATACAGTCATGGCTAACGGTCCATAGGGATGCCTGGACATGACTGGATTTCAAATCTTTTGGCAGGGATGCAGATCTGTACCAAGGGACAATTACCGCGTACCTCTATATAAACTAACAATTCATAATTGCCTTTTTTATTATTTTGCATCTGGCCATGGCTGGATGGATGGGAGTACTAATGGAATTCTGCACTGCCTTCATGAGGGAAAAGTAATCATTTGGTTTTATTTCATGCCCACAACAGCAAACGTTTGGTTATATCCTTAAATGAGAGATCTATCCAAATAAGCTGGTTTGGGATTAGACGTCTCTCCTGAGTTTCATAAACATATGCAAATTTTAAATACCTGGGGCTTCGTGCCTACTTTGAAAATACAGATGTAGAGAACCATGAAAAATGGTATCTTGAGTTTTCTCGCTTCTATGAAAACCTTTTATTCTGTTCACAAGGGTGGTGGTAGTAGTAGTAGTAATATGTTTTGTTTAGGTCACAGCAAATATTTTTAAATGGTGTTTTCAAGATAAATCCATCCCCACCTCTCTCTTCAAAGAGACTTAAAGGCAATCAAGAAACAACAAATAATCCTTAAGAAAAACCCAACATACACTCACATTAATAAGTTAACAATATCCCTAACTAATAGTTCTGCCTTTGTCTACCTATAAAATCAGCAACTCAAAACAAACTCGCAGGTTTGAATTTCTCTCTCTGCTTTTTCAGTCAGGTTAACGATGGATAGCATTACTTGACCTCCCCACTTGCCAGGAAAAAGTTTCTTTTGCCTGTTTTATTTTTTACATCACAGGAGTGGAGTAGCTATTTCTTCTTTCCTCAGCTGCCTTCTCTTGCCTTTTTGCTGACCTTCCACCTAGAAAGGCTAGAAACCCAGCTGCAAAACTTTCAAATCAGCCTTGCTTTGCTACAGCTCTGAGCAAGCTAGAAGGTCCCCCTTACCCTGACTTTTCCAGGCTTGCTAAAATGGCGGGAAAAGTGTCTTGTTTCTGCAGAGCCGCCAAGAAGCAGTCCATGTATACGCTTTTCCCTCACCTTAGAACTAATTGCCCCGATACCATCATGAGGACAAATCATCATGAAAGCTCAATGAAAAAAGACGTTTGAAGGATCCCTGAGTGAATAAAGGATAGCAATTTCTGGCACGGCAGCCAGTGTTGAAGGAATTGATTCCCTGATGAAATTGCCCCAGCTTCACTTCCCCCTCAGATGAGCCCCTCACTACTGCTGCCTTGAGGCAAAGAAGTCAGCTGTGAATCTCCATTTTTGTGTCTGTTTCAACTTAATGTCCTTCCCTACCAGCTGTCTCCTCCTCTGGCATGGCCACAAAGAGGAACTGGAAGTGATTGCTTATATTTTTCATTAACCACAGCTTACTGTTCTGTCTGAACCCAAGAAACTGTGGATAACCTTAAGTATTGTTAATGTAAACATACCAAATTCAAACCATATTTTTTTAAAAAAGTAAAAGGCAGTTATACCAGAGGCCATAAATGAAGTCAGTTCTTAAGTCCACCCCCTGCTTTTTTAAAATTTAGCAAGGATGGCGTTCAGTGACACAAAAGGTCTTCTAGCTTGCAATCATTGCTACCTAAATCATTTTGGCAGGAATGGGCAGAGAACATCTTTAAAAAGTCAGCTATAGCCCTGAAGACAGTTGCTGCAGCTTGTATGTGTATTTCTTTTCCACAAATGTTGACATGGATAGAAATATACACATGGATAAATTAAAATTACCTCACTAACTGGAGCCCAAGAGAAATAACTTAATTGATATTCTATTCATTGCTGTTTTTTAAAAAAATTGCCCTAGAACTCCGGGAGATCCCAAAGAGTGTTTATGGAAAAGGTATTGGTCCCGGTTCAGTTGTACGTAATAACATCACTGTGTGGAGGTGAAATGAATATTCTCATGCAAACCCAGCCCATTTCGTGGGGCCCGGATGAGTATCGCCATACTGATAGGGATGTATATTGTCATATGTGTTGCTGATGCCAACTGTGAGAAACCTACCGTATTTTTCCGTGTATAAGACTAGGTTTCCCCCCTAAAAAATAATGTCATAGATTAGGGGGCGTCTTATACACGGATATATCTCCCCCCCCCCATTTCCTTAAATCTGAGTCCCCAAAAATAGGGGGCGTCTTATACATGGGGGCGTCTTAGAGACGGGAAAATGTGGTACTTTTCTCACAAGAGTTACCTAGCTGGATTGAGGCAATTGAAATTGGACTCAGTACACTATATTGATGCTTCACTTGTTGCATAAAGAACTCTATGATGTTTGGGAGTCGGGTTATTTGTGCTTCACCTGTGGAATGAGAAAAATACAGAGGATACTGACATTACACTTTTTTTTTAATGTGAGGGTGGCAAGTAACTTGACTGGTGTTGGGGAGAAGAAATAGTGTAGCTGAGTATCATTTTTGCTCTAGCAATTTGGTAGATTGTATCGCACATTTCATTCCTCTCTGCACAACAATGATATTGTTTGTATTTCCACATTATTTATTACTGCATTTATATCCCACCTTCCCCCCACCCCCAGGAGCTCAAGGTGGTGTACGTGATTCTTCCCCTCATTTAATCCCAACGACCCTATGAGGTACATTAGGCTGAGAGGCATCAACTGGCCCAAGATCACCCAATGAGCCGAATGGGAATTTGAACTCTGGTCTCCCAGGTCCTATTCCGATGCTCTAACCACTATACCGTACTGGGTCTTTGTAGATGGGGAACTGTGTCTGAGGGGAAACATCTTACTCCAAGGCTGCCAAGTGCCCTTCTGAGCAAGGGGACCTACACTGAAAAGTCTTAGTGCACAGTCCATGGCCAGAGGAACACACTTCATGCCGATTGACAATATGGCTATCTCATTTGTTGAAGCTCCAAACAGAATTTACCAAGTTTTCTTTTGGAGGTAATGTAATTTGAAGACTCGTGGGTGGGTGGTGCTTCCCCACCACTTTTATCTGATTTCATCCGATTTTTTTCAAGGGAAAAATCAAGGTTTGATCTCCTCTGTTGAGGTACTCTTTAGCTATAGCTTCCAAGTCAGTGTAGCTTTCTTCTTTCTCATCTTTATTAATCTAGCTCCTGACATAAAAGACACTCCCGGCCTCCCCATGCTGTCCATTGACATGGAGAACAAGGAAAATGGATCTCTCGACACAGAAAAGTAAGTGGTTCCCTTGGAACAGTCATTTTGAGAACAGTCAGTGCCATTTTTTTCAAGAAAAGAGGTGCTGGAATTCACCACAAACACCTCCCTCGTTCTCTTATAGTGGCAATGGTGCCTACCTGAGAGGTGCCAGAACCTACCTGAAAGGTGCCCTGGTTAGAAAAAACAGCTACCAATATAGCATCCCTGTTTTGTCGGGATTGAGGTCAGTGTATTGGCCCCTCATCTAGTCTGTCAGTAATCTCCAGGCACTTGATTCAGTATTTCTACCCACCACATAGCTGTCAAGCGTCCCTTATTTGGAGGGACAGTTCCTTATCCCAGCGCCGTGTCCCGCTGCTGTCCCTTATTGATGGATGTCCCTTAAATTTCCCGGGTTTCAAAGGAAGCAGCTCCTCTCCCTCCCTCCCTGCCGGCCAGGGAGGAGGGAGGCTCCAACTGTGTTGCTTGGCTGCCTGGCCCGCCCCCCTTTGACCTCCTCTCACCAGCCTCGGCCCCCGGGAACCCCTCCCCGCCGGGACTGGTAGGAGCCTCGGGCCCTTCTGCCACCATCCTCCTCGCGGCCGCCAAACTGAGCGTCTCTGCCTGGGGCCTCCCCTCTGCCCGTCACCGCCACTCCCGCTAGGCCATACTGCGGCTGTGCCGCCGAAGGACCCAGATGAGATGGGCAGCCTGGCATCGTCTATGAATTGATGAGGAGCCTTGAGAGGAGAGCGAGGGCAACCATAGAGAAAGCAGTTCAGAGAGAGGAGGAAGAGGCAGAGGCGCGGGCAGGTGTTCCAAGGGCTACAAGGGAAGGACTGCAAGCGTTTCTCCCATAGATTTGTAGTGGTAGACTAGCATAGATGGTCTGATCTGCGGGTTTACTTCGGGCGCTATTCCCCCCCCCTTCCTTCCACCCACCTGATGGAATTGAGAGCTGCAGATGGAGCACGAGAGAAAAGATACAGAACTGCAGCAGCATCTTCGTAGCTTGGACTTCGTTTTGCGCGAAAAGTGGTTGCTGCTTGTAGTTATTTAATTGCAGTGTTTCGTCAGCTGGTGTCTTGAGCAGCAACCTCTGGAAACGAAGGGCTAAAAACTGGTGCTGCTCTCCAAAATTATCAGGTCTCTTTTAACTGGTTGACTAAAATCCCTTATTTTGGCTGTTGGTCCCTTATTTTCAAGGCTGCTGGTCCCTTATTTTCAAATCTGTAAGTTGACAGCTACGACCCACCACCAGCTGAACTGGATGAAAATAAGAAGTATAGTTTGGTGTAATCTGTGCAACTGACGGCATCTCACGCCAAATTACCTGGATGACCACATTAAGTGGCTTCATGTAGATGTTTAGATAGCATGGGGTAGGAAATATGACCCCTGCAGAAATGCATAGCCCCACAGCTGTGGGACTGCAGGAATCAACTCTCCCGGCAGGAGCAGAGCCACCTCAATCAGGTGTCTGAAAGGACACCATGTTTGTGATTATTGAAAGTCACAGAGGAGAATTAATAGGGACACACACATGGTTTCTGAGTTCATGAACCTGGTCCAAAATTGCGCCTAGCAACCCAGTTGGCATTAAAATGCCAGTATTTGTCCTCTGTGGTTTGTGTGTTGCGTCGTTTATCCATATCTTACTAGCAAAGCACAGTAAGCATTTCCTTTGATGTCTTAAATGCTTCAATGCAATAGTGTTGTTGTTATTTTAAGGCATTCTGCGGTGCAGATCAACAGTAATTCATAGTGTTAACTGTGGAAGACACGGAATATATCAAGAGGATTGTGGGAATTCATTTATTCCTCTTCTCTTCGCCATCTTCCTTGGTTTCAGAAGCCATTGGAGGATGAAATTTCGAATAAGAAATTGGCTCCTTTGAGTGCATTTGGAACTGCCTGCCAGTAGGTGGCACTATAACAACAGTCTCAGGGTAGAAGTCCCATCTGCAGCTGCATGTTCCTGAAAGGGACATCGGATTGCATCTTGTAATCCTTGTTGGTAGTTTATCCGGATGCCACTTCTGTTGATAAATGAGAAGTTTCTTTTGCACCGTGGACCTAGAACCAATAGGTTCATACTGGACAAAGACAAAATATTTTTGTCCTATAGTAAACACTTGAGAGTTCGTCAACAAGGATACAGTAGATGGTATTCCTTTGTTGACTCCCACAGCCTTCTGATATTAAGACCACTGAGCTGTAGTTCTGATATTAAGACCACTGAGCTGTAGTTCATTGGTGGAGTCCATACCTTGAAATAATCCAATCAGTTGCACTTGCTGCTAAAGGGTTGATATATAATATTTCGTAAGTGTTCTAATGTTCTTTGAAAGTGGCAGCTGAAGCTTTTCACAATCTCTGGCATAGCCAGGAGGAGGAGTTTGCAAGCTACTTACCGGGTAGCCATGCTGCACACACACTCCCAACACAATTACACTGGCTACTAATTAGCTGTCAAACCAGGTTTTTTGGATCTGACCTATAAAACCCTGAAAAGCTTAGGAGCAGGTTACTTGAAAGAGCACCTCTCCTTTACTGCTCTGCTCACCCATTGCAATTAGCTGAGGAGGCTGTCCTAGTGGTGTTGCATTTTGGGGCAACCAGAAAAAAAGAGCCTTCTCTGTGGTGGCACCCTCTCAGTCAAAACATCTCCACCTTGAGCTCAGATAGGTGCCAACATTATTAGTATTTCAGCACCTGTTGAAGACATACTTACATACCGAGACTTTGGCCAGTGCTTAGTTCCAGAATTCGACGTCAGTGTTTTGCATTGTCTTGATCATTGCTGCCTTATGTCCTCTATTGTTGTATTCTTTTGTATTTCGCACTGCCTTTTGCCATATGAAAGGTGGTGTGAAAATGCTTAATTCAATTAAACACTGTTTGAGGTTGCATCCAAAATTAATCTTAACTATGGTTTGTTGAAAGAAGCTGGCTCCCTAAACCGCAACTTGCAAAGTTGCTTTGTATCAAACCAACTATAGTTACGATTAACAGTTTGTGAGGTCCAGGCGCCTGAATAAGCTGTGGTTAATAAAAAACAGAAGGCAAACTTCCAAACTCTTTACAGCCACATCGGAGAAACAAGGGGGGGCATGCACACTTTGGGGGAGCTGGTCTTATTCTTATCTGAACACACCTCGCATTTGCACATCAACATGATTTCTATTTGCCGGACTAATTATTTTAGATATTAGTTTATAATACGATAGCATAGGTGGAAATTACATGTTGCATAATTTATGCATCCATCAACCTTGGGGAAGGGGAACCTGTGGCAATCCATATGTTCTTGGACTACAACTCCCATAATCCTTGACCACTGGCCTGGGGCTGAATGGAATTGTAGTTCAACAGCTCAGCTGGTTAGAGCATAGTGCTGAAATAATGCCAAGGTTGCAGGTTCGATCCCCGCATGGGACAGCTGCATATTCCTGCATTGCAGGGGGTTGGACAAGATGATCCTCAGGGTCCCTTCCAACTCTATGTTCCTATGATTCTAAGTTTGGGACCCACCCCTGAAGGTTGATAAATGCATAACATAATGTATGGGCATAACCCTTGTTGGCTGTGATCCTGATGCTTAGGTTGCCAGTTTAGATGCACATATTTTTCTGTCTCACCTCTCTAGGCATTATGTTGATGAAGCTATGTTGTAATACCTAAGTACATAACTTATCTACATAGACTTCATGTAGTTACCACAAGATGGTGAAAGAGCATGTTCTCATTCCACCACGTTGTTTCGTAGGCTCCAGTCTTGGCAAGCATCTTCCATTAATTTTTAACTCCTGCTTGGAGATAACCAATGCAATCTGCTAATATGCAACAAATATCCATGTATTACAATTCTAAGCACCCTCTTGTAAATCCCTTTCAATTAGTAGCCTTGTATCAGGTTCGCAGCAGAGGAAATCAAAACCAGACCAGCTTAGATTAAATCTTTTGCCCTTCGGCTCTTACGATTAGGAGTTGGATGCTAATGGAGTCATTCCTTTATTTTTATTTTTTAAAAAGAAACTATGGGGAAGCATAATTAGCTAGTGCAGAAACTGAGTTTTAGATGCCTCCATGTGATGTATGTCTTCCTCTATTAAGTATTTGTCACTTTGCGGCAGTGATTACAAGTAGGATTTTAAACTGTTGTCAGTCCATGGTGGGGCGGATTGGGCTGGGAATGAACTCTGCATTCACATCACAGCTTATTCCATTTCTCTCCCCGCCCCCTTTGTTAAGCTCTGCATTATATTTGAGCTTTCACGTGGCATAGAAGCCACTTCTGGAACTAGAGTGCCAAGTTCAGTTCTCATCTATGTGTTATTTGCTTCTGTGGGGGGCGGAGAATCCATGTGGAATCGACTGCTAAACTTGTGCTATACAGTGGTACCTCGGGTTACATACACTTCAGGTTACATATGCTTCAGGTTACAGACTCCGCTAACCCAGAAATAGTACCTCGGGTTAAGAACTTTGCTTCAGGATGAGAACAGAAATCGTGCTCCGGTGGCCGCAGGAGGCCCCATGAGCTAAAGCGGTGCTTCAGGTTAAGAACAGTTTCAGGTTAAGTACAGACTTCTGGAACAAATTAAGTACTTAACCCGAGGTACCACTGTATTCCACTGTAGTTCCGGAAGTGGCTTTTTACATCCCGTGAAAGCTCACATATAATGTGAAACTTGAATAAACTGTCATGTGAATGCAGCCTAAGCAAGACTATTTATTACTGCAACATGATGGCAATAGAAGAGATGGAAGGAGAAGAAACTAGCAGGGTTCCCCCCGCCTAATGATTGCAGTTCTAACCAGCATAACAGCAGCATTGCTTAAAGTTAATGTACTTGAACCACCCCTTGCCAGGGTTTTGCTGAGGTGGCTGCTGCTGCTTCTGAAGCAACAAATCCCACCAGTGATTGCAAACCTATTCAAAAGAACAGGCATAAAGCCCTGAGGAGAAGTCAGCAGTTCAGGGTTCCCTTCTCAGTCCCGTGGCTGGTGCTCAGAGTGCCTTTTGGAAAGATTGGGCTGTGGCTTTCAGCTGTGCTAGAACAGAGGTTTTCAACCTTTTTGAGTCCACGGCTCCCATGGCCAACTACATTCTTTCTGCGGCACCCCTGTGGGGCTCAGGAGCCCAGTTATGCCACCCCTTGCTTGCAGAGCTGGCAGCTTCTCACCCTTTTTCGAACACCCTCCTTTGTGGGGTGTTCCCTCAGCCTCCTCTCCTCTCCCCTTGGGAGTCCTGCAGGCAGCTGCTGCTGCCACCCCTGCTCTCTGACCTGCCCCAAAGAGAAGTGCCTCCTCACACTGCCCCACAGGGGCCTGGAAAGAGGATGCCCCCAGTCTGAATGGCCAAATGGAGACTGGCCAGAGGTGAAGGTGAGGCTAGCACCTTACTCATCTTGGGTGGCAGCAGCGGGCGCTGCAGGGCCTGCATGGATAGGCTCCCCTTCCGCACTGGGCCCTCGGCTCCCCAGCAGACATTGCACAACTAGCACAAGAAAGGCCAGTGCAGTGCCTGCCTGCCTGGCCTCCCATTTGTCTGTCCATTCCCAACAGCAAGGGCTGGTAGACTGGCCTGCTGTGCTCCCTTGCCCGCTTGCTTGCTTACTCCAAGGCTGCCTCAGCTCCTGGCATTCAGCACCCCTGGCCAGCCCCAGAGGCACCATTCACTTGCAGAGCTTGTACCAGGGCTGCTGCAAGAAACAGCTGTGCAAGCCTTTGTGAGGCAGAGATGTGAGAGGGCATCAGAGGGAATGGAGGGAAGGAAAGAGTGACAGAGGCCAATGTTGGCCCGCGGCATCCCTGACCATCATTCAAGGCACCCCAGGATGCCACAGCACATTGGTTGAAAACCACTGAGCTGGAACAAAGTCCCTCTCTTGGGCGTAATGGTTGTGGGCTGCTGCTACTGTTTTCCCAGGCAGTTTTGACTGGGTAGTTTGATCTCTCTCTGGGCTGATTCTCGGCTTTGTGAGCACTCTCACAGCTACCACAAGTATAGCCTATACTGGGGGTGTGAACAACGTGTGTGTCTGTCCCCAAGTGTCCAATTTGCTGCATGTGTGAAAAGTTTCCAGTTTCCCTCAAGCTTCGCCTTCTTTGGTTTGTTTTATTTTATTTAAATGCCTCTGCAAACCATTTAATGGTTTAGAAATCCCCCTAAGTGCTGCACAACATAAAAACAATAATTCCATTAAAACAAAAAAATGCAATATAAAACCAGTAAAACGGTCGTATAAAAGCAGGATATTTTATGAAAAAACCTTTATAAACTGCCCTGCATCCACATAAGCATGAATGTGTGGGCCAGTTTAGCACGTCAGGAAATTGATATTTAGCTTGCCCGTTCCATCTGCAGGGACCAGTACAGTACTGATAGTCTACTGTATTTAATATGCAACCATGGAGCATGGAGTGGTGCAGCCACCAACCCCATGATTATGCTAGGCTGGCATCTATTTAGGATTGCAGTTGCTCCATGGGATTGACACATTCCTGCTTTCATGGGTGCGCTTTTGAGCTCTTCCCCCCAGGTCCCTGCAGCAGGAAAAGAAGATACTGTACAGCTTGCCAGTTTATGAGGAGAATGGTTCCGGTTCTGTTTGTTTCCTGTTGCATGCCATTCCCAATGCAAAATGACACGGCTGAGGATGGGTAACTCAGCAGACCAGCCTTATTGCATTCCTGTAGCAGCTGGCTCATGTACATAAAGGACTGCATTTCAGATATAAGCATATACACAATAGCGGAGTCAACAGGTTTGTGTAGTAATCTTTGTTACGCTTTTCCAAATTGCACCGAACATGCTACACTTGCGTAGCCAGAACCTCCAGAACTCTGTCATGCCCTTCTGTTCATCTAGGTCAAGGGAGCAGGCCGGCAATATTGCCTTTCCTTAACAGTGCCTGCGACTGAGGTCATGTACGCCAAGTGTTTTTAATACTGAAAAGTGCTATAGAAATTCTAATGTACTAATACTTCACGGAGTGCCAGTGTGGCGTAGTGATTAAACTAAGGCCCGGGGGCCGGATCCGGCTCAATCGCCTTCTAAATCCGGCCCACAGATGGTCCAGGAATCAGCGTATTTTTACATGAGTAGAATGTGCCCTTTTATTTAAAATGCATCTCTGGGTTATTTGTGGGGCATAGGAATTCGTTCATTATTTTTTTTCAAAATATAGTCTGGCCCCCCACAAGGTCTGAGCGACAGTGGACCGGCCCCCTGCTGAAAAAGTTTGCTGACCCCTGGATTAGAGTCTTGCCTTAAAAGAAACAAATGGGTTTCTAGTCCTTATGACTGTGACAATACTTGAAAGGGTGTGGTGAATCTCGGAGGCTAAAGGAATGATGGATTAAAATTTCCAAGGGGCAGGAGCTCATTGATCCACACATCTCCTTAGTGAAGCAGATTAAATTATGCAGAATAATAAACATTGTACAACAAAGCATGCAAATTAACTCACACACAAATATTTGGTTGGGTATATAATTCAGCTTTTTGAGGTGCACAGTTTGGGTTAGCTTGGCATAAAACATCCATCTTAAAAAAAAAACAAAAAATACCACTGTAAGCGACACTGTTTCTGCGATTGCAAGAGCCGTGCACAGAAAATGGTTATTTTCTTCATGAAGTTATGCAGGAAATGCCTTAGTTAAGCCCCTGGAGCTGCTTACTTGGGAAAAACACTAAGAAGCCCCATATTTTGCCCAGCTGATATTCTCCCTAGAACCTCAGGATGGCTCCTGGATAATGTAAACAAGCCCAAGGTTGATGCATGTTCAGGGACAGCTGCCCCAAGATAAGATCCCGCGTACACAAGCTTGTTTATTGTTTATTTAAACAATTATATAATTCATTATACAGCTTTAGGCGCCAGGCAAAAACGTCATTTTTAACTAGGCCTTTGGTTGATTTGATTGACATCCTATGCCCTTTTAAAATGTGGGTTTTTGGGGGAGGGGGTTATTGGGTTGTTGTTTTTATGTTGGTTACGTATTTTGTGGTTTTATATTTTGATTTTATTCTGTGAACTGCCCTGAGATCTCCAGGTATAGGGCGGTATATAAATTCAATAAATAAGAAATAATAATAATAATTTATATACCACTTCACTACAATGAGTCTAAGTGGTTTAACAAAGATACTCTGTGTGTGTGTGTGTGTGTGTGTGTGTGTGTGTGTGTGTGTGTGTGTCAGTCATTTAAAACTATAACATCAGGCATCAATTGAAATAGCTGCTGGATTATTATTTTTTAAAAGTCATCATTAGGTGCTGGAAGTTCAACAGGATGAAAGCGTCTGTCTGACCTTAACTGGAATAGAGTTCCACAAATTCCACAAGCTTTTAACTGTTATTGTAAGCCCTTCTTGAAAGAAGACCAAGGCGCCATGCTTGCATTCTGCAAGGTGGCTGCAGGGACAGCTACGTAGCGAGAACGAATCTTCACAGGAAATTTGACCACATGTCTCCCATACTACTTCTGAATGCAGTTTAGACATGCTGGGTGTGGCAGCTCTGTAGTGGGAAACCTGCGGCCCATGTGGTCCTGGGCCTAATTTCATGCAGCCCAAATTTCATGTGGCTTGCAGAGATGGGTTGGCATAGCAGGCATGGCCAAACTTGGCCCTCCAGCTGTTTTGGGACAACAACCCCCATCATCCCTAGCTAACAGGACCAGTGGTCAGGGATGATGGGAATGGTGGTCCCAAAACAGCTGGAGGGCCAAGTTTGCCTATGCCTGGTCAACAGTGTGTTTGCTTTTGTTTGTGGAGGGGCAAGCAGTTGATTTTTTTCACATGGATCTCCTTCTCAAAGAGAAATACTCTCTACCCAACTTATAAAGTAAGCCCAGCTGACTTTGGGTCTCTGGTGGAAAATCCCCTGACTTTGGGCCTTGGAAGCACAAGAAAGAAATCAGTTTGTTGGTTTAACCCAAGAAGAGCGCAGGCTTAAAATCAGACTGGGTCTCTTGACTCAGCAAGGCAGTTGTGAGGGTTAGAACTCAGGTGAGCTTTCCTTCCTTAAGGTGAGTTTCCCTTCTCTCTTAGGGAGCAATAAGTTACTCAGCACCTGGTACATGTGTGCGATGCACAAATATTAACATTTGCTTGCATTTTTTAAAATTTCGTAGCTTGGTAGAGAATGGAAGACCACCTGATCCTGCTGACTGGGCGGTTACAGATGTGGTGAATTATTTCAGAACAGTGGGCTTTGAAGAACAAGCTCATGCTTTTCAAGAGCAGGTAAATCTGTTTGGACAATCCACCTTGTAACTGTTTGCCTATGCGCTTGGGGACACTCCTAAGAAGCAGTGTAGGCAATTGTCACAGAAGGATTAATTAGTTGAATTCTTTGCTTCTGTTCTAGAAGACCAATATGGCATAGTTGGAGGGGAGGGGCATGTTTGTATGATTACGCCTGTAAGGCTATGCACACTGTTTCTAAGAGTAAGCCCCAGTAAAGTTAGCTGGACTTAACTTCTGAGCAGGCATGTCTAGGATTGCTTATTGGCAAAACTGCCTGGCTCTACCACATTTGTGAACTTGGGCATAACGCTTAAGGCTGCAATTCCGCCCAATTTAACAGTCTCAAACTTGTTGGCAGATCAAAACACAGTTCCCAATCTGATTACTCACTTTGCAATGCAGTTTAGGTGCAGAAAAGTATTGGGTGCAGAAAAATATGTGTTTTACCGTCTGGATGCTCATAAAATGCACAGAAAAGCAAGGGGGAAATGTGTATTTTGAGGGAAATGCATACAATTACACCAAATGGGATGGAACAGAATGCCAACAAAAATGAAATGGATGCATTTACAGTATAATCCAAACCCAAGATCCACCCAGATGGATATTACTAAGCAAGTTAGTAATAGGTGGGTCATGAGCTGTCCCAGCTGAGCTGGTCTAGTTCCCTCCTTCTGGTTCAGCCAGGGATTTGCTAGCATAAGTCTTTCATCCTGGCTGAGGTGAGGCTATGCTGGCCAGGGCTCAGGTATGATGATGATAATGATAATGGTAATGGTAATAATAATAATAATAATAATAATAATAATAATAATAATAATAATAATATTATACCCCACCCATCTGGCTGGGTTTCCCCAGCCACTCTGGGCGGCTTCCAACAAAACACTAAAATACAATAACCTATTAAACATTAAAAACTTCACTAAACAGGGCTGCCTTCAGATGTCTTCTAAAAGTTTAGTTATTTTTCTCTTTGACGTCTGGTGGGAGGGCGTTCAACAGGGCGGGTGCCACTACCGAGAAGGCCCTCTGCCTGGTTCCCTGTAACTTGGCTTCTCGCAGCGAGGGAACCGCTAGAAGGCCCTCGGCGCTGGACCTCAGTGATCGGGCAGAATGATGGAGGTGAAGACGCTCCTTCAGGTATACTGGACCAAGGTAGCAAATCTTTCACTGGTGTAACTCCCCAAGGATGACTGTGTTTCAGTTCGTGTACTGTTTTGTCAAGCAAGCACAAATTACGTAGGCTTACCTTTAAATGTGAGCTGAATCACATTATTATTATTATTATTACTACTACTACTACTACTACTACTACTACTATTTATTTTGTGCAATCTTTGCATTTGCCAAATCCAACCCATGTGTGACTTCTGGTTTGTGGAAGAAACCCACCAAGCTTCTTTTGCTGCACTGCCGCTCTGTTCAACCTCTGCACATCCTTTTCATCTTCACTCTCAGTTGTAGTATGGATTTGGAGTCGTTCATGTGTTTCTTTCTGTGTGGAAGAAAACGATGGGCGGCTGGATTTCTCCAGCACCCGGTTGTGGGTAGGCGAGAGTGCTGAGGCTTTTACCTGAAATGGAGATTTGGAAAGGAATGAAGATCTTGTTGTAGACTGGAGACGAGCCTTTCCCAACAAAGTGACCCCCAGCCAAGCTGGCGGGGCTGATGTGAATTGTGGTTGTTCGAAAACAAGTGGAGGATACCTGGTTAGGGGAAGCTGCATCAGAACAACCATTCTCCTCCCTCCTGTGCTCTGGCCCAAAAGGAGATTGCTTCAAGCTGTAGCTGGGGACATCAGAAAGCCTGGCTGCCCCTATCAAGCTGTATCAAGCTGTAGCCCTATCAAGCTGTAGCTGGGGACATCAGAAAGCCTGGCTGCCTGGGATGGGGTGTTGATTTGAAATCACATCCTCCGACCCCTGATGCTGGATGGATGAGGATGTTGTTACCTGAAATGTGTTCTGCCCACGCTCAGCAGTGCACTTGGAATCTCCTGGGGCTTAAGTCCTGGTACCCAAAAATTGTTTGGGGCTGACCTAAACCCTGCTGCCAGCATGACGGCTGGTGTCAATCCACAGACCTGCTTTCAGACTGACTCTGTGATGCAGCTAACATTAAGTAATAACTTGGGGCGGGCGCTGCCGATAGGTTTTGCATAACCGCAGTACTACAGTTGTAAGTTGGTTAATTGCCATGTTTGTATTAGCTGCCGTGGCCAGGTGATGAAAACCCTGCTTACCCAGCAGGGTTTATTTACTCATCCGGACCTCTTATGTAAGGCATCCTCCAGGTTCTTCGGCCAAGGAAGCTTGGCTGGGAAGGCACAGCAGGACCAGCAATTAGACTGGCATCAACTGCTAGCCTTGAAATCACAGAGACCCTGGAGGGAGCTAGTGCTTGATTGGTGGTGTGTGCAGTTCCTTGAGAGAGCACTGCCTTGGCATGGGAGGATGTTCTGGCAGCAGCGATGATGAAGGTGACCTGAGGATGCCACAGTGACAAGGCCAGAGAGAGCGTTGGGGCCCATCCCTGTTTAGATCCATGTCCTCTGCCCTGAAGCCCATTAACTTCCTCTGCGCCAAATGTGCACAGCTACCTAGAGGGAGAGGGGGCAAGCAATGGGAAAGGCAGTGCTTTGCCTCCTTGCTGCTTGCATGTTCCAAGAGGACAGGGGGAATGAGCAATTGGAGCACAGCAAGGAGCAGGAGCCAAAGAGGCGAGGGGGTTGGGGGGGGGGCCTAGCAGAATTTTGAGCTTTGGCAAGGTGCCCAGAAATTCCTCCCTCTGGTGCAGAGGTGGGGAAAATATGGCATCTTCAGGGATTTCTGGTAGGAAGGCCGCTTTTAGCAATCCAGAACTCCCAGTTGAGGTTGCCAGCCTGTAACAGCAGCCTTACAAAGACAAAATATAACCCACACCGTTCAGCCACACACCCTTTGCTGACTCTCTCAGGGCATACCCGTACTCCTGCCTTTTCCTTCAGGGGCCCTTCATTCATTACCGCAACGGTGTAGGAGTCGCTTTTCTACAACTTCATCTTACTTTGCTGCAGTAATATTTTTACAAGACTGGCACAAACATGGCTGGGTTGATTGTGTTGGCTCATTCCGCCCAGTTGCTTCCCTCCCTTTCCGGCTGGGCACTAATTAGATGGGAAGGTCTGTTCTTTTATTACATTTATTTGCTGACCTTTTGTTTACCAATCGCTTTGCCTTATTGCCATCACTGCAACCTAGCAACCCTGGTGAGTCAGTCAATGAACTTTCTGGATCCTCGTGACCTTGCTGGCAAGGAGGTCAAACATAGGGAAATCAGCTGCAAGACTATACATGAGAGCAATTTCCCATGATCCTTAGCCAAACTTACCCTTGCTTCACTCCTGAAAATGAAATGGAGGTGAAAACCTCGCAATCAGGGGTTTGAACCTGGGTCTCCCTACTCTTACTCCTACAAAACTTAGTCCTACAAAACTTTGCAGCTGTTCAATTAGCCAGTCACTTTAATGGTTACTTGCATTTTCAGTTGTCTTTACCCCACCGCCCTGATATTTCTATGATACAGCTGTACAAAAATATTCTTAATAAGTAAACAAAACTAAAACAACACAGCACAGTTTAATAGTGAATTAATTTCAAAACGGCAAAATATCAACTAGGGTTTTTTTGAAAGGCTAGAGGGGATACATACAACACCAAGAGCAAAAGCAACGAGCCCAGCTATCAAGGAACACTTGGTGATACATAATGATTTTTAACATCTGTCTGAAGGAGCAAACAGAAATCAGCTATTCCCACAATGCTTGTGGGGTGTGATATATATGGCTGGTTTGCGAGCAGTGTATAGTCACCACAGCCGTAGAAAAACTGTGGGTGGAAGATTGCACCTTCCACTAGTAGTTGGTGAACATATTCGGTGGGAGTGGAATCCATGTTGCTAAAGGGAGGCCCTGTAGGGAGGAGAATAAAGAGGAACGCAATTCAGGTGCTTGTTTATTGTGGATGAGTGTAAGCACTTCTAACCCTGAGTTGTCCGCTAAATCTCAAGATGCTGTTGGGATTCTGAATATGCAGGCGAGAAAAGTTCCCTGTTAATAACCAAAGTGAAAATCAGCAAACCAGAAGATGTCAAAACTTTACTAAACAGGAGCAGAAGCCAGCCAGATACAAATGCAGGAGCCATTCATACTTGAAACATTCCTTTCAGATACCATCTGCTCTGCATGCTTCTAAAAACACCCCGACAACCTCAAAGGAAATTATACAGTTTTAATTTTCATTATCTGAAGATAGTTCTTTCATTAAAATTATCCCAACAAGTTGCTAGCATGCTGTGTCTACAGCTTTGCTATTATGTCTGCCTATGAAAAACATATATCTTGGCAATGCAGCTGGCTACGTGGGTATATGAATAAATGCAGATCTTTTCATATTTTGTACTTTAGCAGAAAGTATAACCCCCCTGGCCACTTTCCAAAATCAAAGTGCTTTACAGCTGTGCTCATCCTTATACTTCTGTTATTCTCTGATGTCATAGAATTCTGAAGGGCGAGCATTCCACCCTCATAGCCAATGAAATTGCAGTATGCAAATGAAAATGGCTGAAACCTAGCAGTTGGCTGATGTCATAGCGATGTCACAATTTCTCCCTGACAGTGGACTGTTTGAACCATTTTGAAATCAGTCGTTGGATGTTGAAACAGCTTTCCCCCCGCCCCCAACCTGTTTGTCAGTGCCCCAGATATCGGTGTTAAAACCCTGAGCAACGGTGGTGCACACAAAGACATGTAGCGCCTCATGTTATTTCAGGCCTGCCTTCTTTTGGAAAATGTACTAATAACCTTTCAACTGTGAGACTGACCAGGTGCCAGGACGTAATTGGGATATTGTTCAGATATTTGCCAGGAACAGAGGAAGCAGATATTTATGCTTAAGACCGTTGGAAGAAGATGGTGAATTATTACGAGGTTCTGGGAGTGCAAAAAACCGCGTCTGCGGATAACATTAAGAAAGCCTACCGGCAGTTGGCCTTAAAAGTGCACCCAGATAAAAACCCAGGGAACAGGGAAGCAGCAGAAAAGAAATTCATAGAGCTCTCTAAAGCGTACGAGGTCTTGTCTGACACTAAAAAGAGGGATGCCTATGACCGATCCCGCAAAGGAGATGGACGTGAGAGAGGGTGGCATGAAAGAGGCAGAGGTACATGCAGACATGGTGGGTCTGGAGACAAGGAGAGAGACAAAGGGCATCTCGACGCCGAACCGAGTTTCCACAGATCCCCCCTGGATGTGCGCAAGGGGGTGGACACCTTTTCCCTGAATATCCTTGACGACCTGCTTGACGACATTTCCAGTGACCAGCGAGGCCACCACGGAAGAAGAAGAACCAGAAGCGACAGCAGCTTTTCCGTCTCTATCAGTGGGGTGTCCCCCATTGCAGGAACCGGTTTCACTTCCTTTGGCTCCGAGATCACCGGCAGCTGTTCCTGCACCGCTCTCCACAGTGGCAGGAAAGGAAGGTTCAAGTCCATTATTACCACCAGCAAAGTTGTGGATGGCAAAAAGGTTGTAACCAAGAGAATTGTGGTGGACGGCAAGGAACGCGTTGAAGTTGAGGAGCAGCCCATCTGTTACTGAAGGGCTCCCGGCTGTAAATTGGTAAGGGGAAGCTGGTACTGAGCCTATTAGGAACTTGTACTGTGTTTCGCATTGTGTGATGGGCTGGTGGAAATACTTTGTGGTGCTTGGCGGTTCGGGAAAACCTTTGGGCGAGCAATAGCTTATTAGAAAAGATTCCCCCAGTCTCATCATGAGCTTTATTTAGGCATGCGTGGGGAGACTTCAGCCCACAAGTCACACTTGGCCTGCAAAGCTCTTTTTCTCTAGCCATGCCCATTGGCCCCGCTCATGACATCATATGAACCCCTACAGTTGCAGAAGTACCAAAAATAAAATTCAGGGTTGGGGGATCCCTACTACGCAATGAGAACTGAGCGTTTTCAGTGGCGATAGAATGCTGACTGACTGTTGGGGAGGGAACTGAAAACTGGAGAGGGAGGAGGAAGTGGAACGGAGTTGGCTGGAATCCTGAATGGTACTACATTTTGTTGTAGATCCCACTTGTATATATTTAAATGCGGTCTGGACCCTCAGTCTCACAACAATGCATGTCTACAGCCCCTTTTTGTTGAATGCAATCTGAGGCCTGAGAATCTCACCCAATGAAAGCTCAGGTTTCCAAGTGGAGAGGTGAAGGTGTCTATAGAGTGCAATGGTGCCCACCTGAGAGGTGCTGGAACTGCGCTCTGACACACTCTGGCAGAGGGGAAAAAAACAAAGCACTGAGGATTAGTAACGATGTCTCCTGGTGAATACACCACCCGGTTCCCTAAGTCTGCATCCTTTCACTTTTGTGAGATCAAACACAGGCACCTGCATGTGATCAGGCTTATGATGTTGACTCAGCATCATAAAATGGCACATCACTCTGTTGTGTCGCTTCTCCCCAAACCAAAAGGGTATGTATGAGGATTAGCTTATGCTAAAAGTTGAAAGTTGTGTGCTGCTTGTGGACTAGCCAGCAGGGTCAAAAGCGAGAGAAACATTGCAGGTGTCTGTCCACTAAGCGCTGGGAAGTTGAAGTGCTGCTTCCCAGCTCCGAAGTGGTACCTCATATTATGTTATCGGTTCAGTCAGCATTTCCCCCTGAATAAGTATTTGGGCAGCAGCTTCTGTGGCTGTAAGTTGTTAAAGGACCTGCATTCTCCACAGAAACAAATTGTGAATACCTATTCTTCCTAGAATGTTTTTGCATCTCCAGTCAACAAGCATTGATTGAATGGACCAGAGATTTTTCATTCTCATTGGGTGGCAGCGTTTGTGACCTCTACAGCTAAAAGCCATACATATTTATAATTGAAAAGGGTTCTGCATATGGAATTTTTGTGGGTTGTTGTAATTACAAATGTGGACATGCTTGTGGCTTTACTAATACTGGTTACATCTTCATGTATTTTGTTTGTAATGGCCTGAGAGCTTGAACAATAAATTTTATTCAATCGCAAGAATCTGACCACAGCAGAACAGGCAGGGGCGGGATCCTAATTGGCATGTTAGACTCATAAAATACTGAATTCATAGATGCAAGTTTAGCTTGTCAACATCATTTTTGCCATGTGTGATTTATGCAAAGCATAGTCTATTAAAGTTAATTGAAAATATAGTCAGGTATGTTTCATTAGTTACATTTTGAATGCTAAACTCTTATCAAGATTAAGTTTTATTTTAATATTAGCTGATGCCACACTTTCAGTTGCAGGGGTTGGGGATTGGGAACAAATAACAGCACGGCCTTTTAATTAGCAGGCCAATATAAGATGTAAATCACAAGTATAAGGAATCTCAGATTGGTACAAATTGGCCAGTCAGTATACTGCAACTCCACACAGATTCCCGTGGTGTGCCTTCCTCAAGCAAGCTATACACACCTTTTTGGTGTGACAGTTCTCACTGGTATCCAGTACCCTCACTGGTTTTTGACTGCCCACGGCAGCCATTTTGTGCTTGCACAGAGACCACACTTTCACCAAGATATCAGTATTGCAACCTCATAAAAAAAAGCACTTATATATGATTCTTGCTCATGACAGTGCCACTATACTTATACACGATCACCAGGAGTAAGTGTTGTAAGTAAAGACACCGTAGCAGTTTGAGGTTTGAGGCAGCTAAGAAAACTATACCCGAGCCAATAACTGCCCTTAACGGTCACGTGTTTTGCTGCTTTCTTTTCTTCTTTTTTTTTAAAGCTTTTATTCAAATTTCAAAAATTGTATAAAAAACATAACAAAACAAAAAATACAAAAATGCAAAAATACAAACAGACAAAGATAAAATCGAAAAACACAAAAAAATAAAACAAGTATACTTTCTATCTCTTATTTTCTTATAACTTACTTCCCCGACTTCCTCATACCTCCCCTTTCTGTATTCCAATTTCCAATTTGTTAATTCAGCAAATCCTTTCCCTAAATTTCAATTAATTTTTTAACTTTCGTTTCTTTTTACTTATCCGTTACAGCTGAAAACCACATAAGTGCTAAACCAGCGTCATACTAACATTCAATAATTTTACAATGTTTCTTAAGATAGTCCTTAAATTTCTTCCAATCTTCCTCCGCTGTCTCTCTCCCCTGGTCTCGAATTCTGCCAGTCATCTCTGCCAGTCCCATGTAATCAATCACCTTCATCTGCCATTCTTCCAAGGTGGGTAGGTCTTGTGTCTTCCAATACTTCGCGATGAGTATTCTTGCTGCTGTTGTAGCGTACATAAAGAAAGTTCTATCCTTCTTTGACACCAGTTGGCCGACAATACCCAAGAGAAAGGCCTCTGGTTTCTTCAGGAAGGTATATTTAAATACCTTTTTCAGTTCATTATATATCATTTCCCAGAACGCCTTGATCTTCGGGCACGTCCACCAAAGGTGAAAGAATGTACCTTCATTTTCCTTGCATTTCCAACATTTATTGTCAGACAAGTGGTAAATTTTTGCAAGCTTGACTGGGGTCATGTACCACCTATAAATCATTTTCATAATATTCTCTCTTAAGGCATTACATGCCGTAAATTTCATACCGGTGGTCCACAACCTTTCCCAGTCAGCAAACATAATGTTATGACCAATGTCTTGTGCCCACTTAATCATAGCTGACTTCACTGTTTCATCCTGCGTATTCCATTTCAACAGCAAGTTATACATTTTTGACAAATTTTTAGTATTGGGTTCTAACAGTTCTGTTTCCAATTTTGATTTTTCCACCTGAAAGCCAATTTTCCTGTCCAACTTATAAACCTCCATTATTTGATAATAATGAAGCCAGTCTCGCACTTTATCTTTTAATTTTTCAAAGCTCTGCAATTTCAATTTGTCCCCTTCTTGTTCCATAATTTCCCAGTACTTCGGCCATCTAGACTCAATGTTGAGCTTTTTCACAGCCTTTGCCTCCATTGGCGAAAGCCACCTAGGAGTTTTATTTTCCAGCAAATCTTTATATCTAACCCAGACATTATATAATGCTTTCCTGACAATATGGTTTTTAAAGGCTTTATGAGCTTTAACCTTGTCATACCACAAATATGCATGCCATCCGAAAATATTATTGAAACCTTCTAAATCCAAAATGTCAGTGTTCTCAAGAAGCAGCCAGTCCTTCAACCAGCAGAAAGCTGCCGATTCATAGTATAGTTTAAAGTCTGGCAGGGCAAATCCCCCTCTTTCCTTTACATCAGTTAAAATCTTAAATTTTATTCTGGGCTTCTTGCCCTGCCAGACAAATTTAGAAATATCCTTCTGCCACTTCTTGAAACAGTCCATCTTGTCCACAATTTGTAATGTTTGGAATAAAAACAACATTCTAGGCAATACATTCATCTTTATAGCCGCAATTCGACCCATCAAGGAAAGCTTCAAATTTGACCAAATTTCTAAATCTTTTTTCACTTCAGCCCAACATTTCTCATAATTGTCTTTAAATAAGTTCACATTTTTAGCTGTCATATTAATGCCCAAATATTTCACTTTCTTAACCACAGTCAAACCTGTCTCATTCTGAAACCTCTCTTTTTCAATGGCTGTTAAATTTTTCTCTAATACCTTAGTTTTTGACTTATTCAGTTTAAATCCTGCTACTTGACTTGTTTTGCTGCTTTCTGACAGCTGCTGTACCATAAGAGTAAATTTGGGTCAATCCAGGTTTCCTGTATGTGGCATCACCTGCTCCCAGTTCACTAGAGCTGCTTCTACACCAACTGGAGGTGCACAAGAGACAAGATTTTTTTTATTAGAAAAGCTACCAGAAAGGAGCGTTCAAGAAAGGGGCATATAAGAATGGGGGTGGCGAGGACTTTGGGAGAGTTGTGTGGAATGTGAGGGAGGATGGTGGTTGGAGACCAGTGGAAGGTTCTGTGTTTTCTTGGCGTTCCCATCCACTAAGGCAGACTATAGGGAGAAAAAAAGAAGAAGCTGGCAGGTGAAAGACCAGAAGCTACTGTAAAACATGAGTTGCCCACTCACAGGAAGCTCTTCCTTTATTTGATTTCTCCCTTACTTTACACTTTCTGGTCCTCTCTGAGAACCACCAGACCCTTGATGGTTCCTCAGTGTGATGTAAGCCCAGGAAGTGGAACTGTTTCTCAGGGACCACTCATTCTCACATAATTCCTCTGGCTGGCATGGAACCTTAGTCTTGGTTTAGACCTAGCCCAGGCTTCCTCAAACTCGGCCCTCCAGGTGTTTTTGGCCTACAACTCCCATGATCCCTAGCTAGCAGGACCAGTGGTCAGGGATGATGGGAACTGTAGTCTCAAAACATCTAGAGGGCCGAGTTTGAGGAAGCCTGACCTAGCCTGTTCAGAGGAAGGGGAAGTAGCATTTTCTGGATCTGAAGACCATGCTGGCCCCTTTGGCCACAGTACAGACCTGGGCACCTGGTGATGACTCTGCAAGCTGTTTCCACTTCCTGGGTTCATTACTTTCTTGAGGTTTTTGACACCCTCTTGCTTTCATAAATTGTCTGACCTATTTATTGATTTCCACCCTTAGGAAATTGATGGGAAATCTTTACTGTTGATGACGAGGAATGATGTGCTGACTGGACTTTCATTAAAACTGGGACCTGCACTGAAGATCTATGAATATCACGTAAAGCCTCTACAGACACAGCATCTCAAGAACACTTCCCTATAGTGGACTGTCAGATGGGGACAATGTTGTGTCTCTGGTATTCAGAATAAATAAGCAACTTTGGTTTCTTGTAGATGGAACTTTGTAAAAAAAAAAGAAAAGGGACTGTATGTGTACATAAAGAGTTTAAACCAAAATGGCACTGATATAAATATATATAAATATATATTTATAGATATATCCTATTGGATAGCTTTAGCAATATGCTGTATGGTGGTTATTGAACTGATGGGAGGGATGAGTTTCTCACTGTTCCATCAAGTATATGACCAGCTCAATAGTTTTTCTTCAGTGAGATAAAAGGTAAGTAAAAACGGAAAGCTAGACAAAAAACACTGATTCTTAGAATTACTGTTTGAGAGGTAAGGATGCTGTTCACCATAAATATCTCTTGCACGTGACTCATTGGGCATAGCTTAGAGGGATGGAGCAATCCTAGGTGAACCTCGAGCTTCTACGCTTCCTTCTTCTCTAGTGCACCCACAAGAAGAAGCTGGGAATCTTCTACCTTTGCTTTAACCACGGCCTGTTCTGTTTTCCCAGCTGACAAACTTTGGTTAATGTTGACTATGGTTTGTGCCAGCTTGATCCAACCATAGTTAAGATTAACCACAGTTTCTCAGGAGTATGCAATAGGCTGCTGTGAAAAAAATGGAAGAAGACGCTTTCCAACGCCTTGTGGCTGCACCAGAACAGAAGAGGGTTGGAGAAAGTTTGATGCTTGGGCTCCTGTTAAGCTCTAGTTTGCTGTGGCATCAAAACATAGCCACTGAACCTCAGTAGTGCTGTTGCACAATTCCCTCTTGCTTGAGTGGTGCTTGCACAAAATTATTTCACAATGGATTGTGCTCGGATTTGAAAGTGGATTGGGAGGGTGTGGATCAGCGGAAGTTGACATTTCTTTTTAGAGTCACAGCTCCTTTGTAACACTAGCAAGAGGTTCCAAATTTGCCAAAATCACCCTTTTTTGCAGAGGGGTCCTATTTCTGACCTTATTAAGGTTTGTTCATAGCATATTGTAATGTTTAACGCTGTGCATACCAGTAGCCTAGCACCTTTTGAGAGCAGAAGCAGCTGCACAGAGGTGAAACTGGGTTGTAAAATTTCCTCTGTTGTTTCTCGTTTGTGCTAATGTTCTTTGAATTTTAAAAGATGTTTTGTGAAAAGCAGGGGGTTTTTTTTCAAAAGAAATAACAACAGTTTGTGTTGCTCTGTAAGACATATTTTGTTTTGTTCTTGTTCTAATTTATAACTTATTAACAGTTCTGCTGGGAAAGTGTTAAAAGCGACATCTCTTTCATATTTTTAAATATTGTATTCTGATGGTGCTGTAAAAAAATAATAATTTGGCAACATGACTGGATTTATGAGCTGAACACCTCTATTTCCGAAAAGCAAAAGGATGCTGTCTTATTATTGTGAATTTCTGTTGAAGGACAACACTGTAGTTCAATCTGTTTTGATCAGTTCCTTATTTTAACTGCAGACTTGTTAAGTCAACAAAGATGTTGCTTGTGTTTTGATTCAGTTTGGTGTTGAGCTTTCTTTTATTTCAAAGTGTTTATCTCTCATTGTGAACCACCACAATCCCTGGCTCCATATTGAAAGAAACCTTAATACTGCAACTTTCAGAACTGCAACCAACCTCACTTCAGCAAATGAAGATTTTCTATCTGCTGTTCTTCTATGTTGGGAGAAACTTCCGCTTCTGTGAAATCCATATTGGGATTTCTTCTACTTAGCATAGGAACTCCCGATAACAACAAAAAAGTGAAAGTGCTGCATCTTGATCCATCATGCAGATTTCCCAAAAAGTTTGATCAATGAATCATTGAGGACCTTCAGAGTATTACCTGAAGCCCCAACTGCTTACAGTTGCCAGCATTCAAATTGCGCAGAGCTATGAACTGTGGGTGGCACTGTGGGTTAAACCACAGAGCCTAGGGCTTGCTGATCAGAAGGTTGGCAGTTCGAATCCCCGCGATGGGGTGAGCTCCTGTTGCTTGGTCCCTGCTCCTGCCAACCGAGCAGTTCGAAAACACGTCAAAGTGCAAGTAGCTAAATAGGTACCGCTCTGGCGGGAAGGTAAACGGCGCTTCTGTGTGCTGCTCTGGTTCGCCAGAAGCGGCTTACTCATGCTGGCCACATGACCCGGAAGCTGTATGCCGGCTCTCTCAACCAGTAAAGCAAGATGAGCGCCGCAACCCCAGAGACGGCCATGACTGGACCTAATGGTCAGGGGTCCCTTTACCTTTTTTTATGAACTGAGGAGGGCAATGGATTTCTGGTTTTGTTTTCGTGTAGTGGGGGGCGGAATCTATCCATTGGTTCTAGTCTAGTACTGCCTATGAGACAATGGCTCTCAAACAACTCTGCTGCTTGAGGTAACTGAAGGGATTCACCCAACCTGCCCCACCAGCAGAAGCCCTATAGATGAATTTCTCCTTGCCCAACAGGGCCTTCCTCCCTCCTTCCATGCCTGCCCTGGAAATTGGCAGGGGTGTGTGTGTCAAAAAAAACTCCCAGAACAGTGTGTAGGGGAGGGGAAGGGGGTATCATTCTGTCTAGCAAGCTGAAATGCACAGATGCAATGATTGGAAGATCAGATTCCACTCAGCCTAAGACTTCGTAATCGGCTGAGCAAAATTGCATCATTCCGAAATGTATTCTAATTCATTCACAAGGGAGGTGAATAGATTTGTAATTGCAGCACCATATCAGTAATTTATCTATTCCTGTTTCTTCAGGAGTGTCCATACAACATAAAGGAAGGAGGGCGGTTGACATTTGGATGTCTACCGTACTTTGATGAATTGCAGAAACGTGCCTGGCTGAGATGGAGCAATTCAGATATGACATGTTCCTCGCTGATTGATTAAGGGTGTTGCTGCATCTTTTATAAATTAATTAATCGGTTGCCACATGCTACATAGCAGCACTGCATCACATTTCCAGAATTTAAAAGGTTCCCTTTGGAACGAGCAAACCACATTTCAAGAATGGGATTGAATTTCCTTAATAGAGAGATACTGATTTAACTACGCTTGTTGTGATGTTTAAATGGGCAATTAACCAGCTTCTAAGTAACACAGTAGTTACCCAAAGGCAGCAGCCTTTATGGGCTGCAGATCCATTTTGGGGTTGCACATTTCCGGCCCTGTCAATCTAGGATTGTCCACCAAAGCTGAGGGTGTCTGTGTGGAGGAGCCATGTTGCAGAGGAATATGCTGCAAGACCATCTTCCTGAAAAGCTGGATGTTTGGCAACCAAATGGTTTGGCATGTTATTTCTTAAAGGGACCCAGTCTCTGCACAGAGCCTAAATTTTATTGATGTTCAGCTCCAGCCCTGTGCCCCATCCGGCTGCGCTCATTCCGTTGCAGGAGGGGGCTGTGGATTTCAAGGAGGAAGACAGAAAATGCGGAAGTTTTTTCTCCCCCGAACTGCAGCAGGGTTTTATGAATAACCTCCACCCCTGGCGGAGGAGACCCACCGGCTTTTCCATCACAGGACCCTGACACCGCAAAGCAGTCGCTGCCAAGCACATCTGGATGGTGACTGCCCAACTCAGACAGCATTTTAGGCATCCGATTTCCATACATGTCCAGAATTTTCCGTACATATGGCAAGCCTACTCCATTATAGATTTGTGTTTGCATAACACCAGTACAGAGAGAGCAAGTACCATGTGCCTGGAGTTTCCCCTTAGATAGCAGCAGGTTCTCGTGTTGATATATTCCACAGATACCTTCATTGTACAGTTTTTGATGCCTACTTCAGGCAAACCTGCCCAGACATGTGATTTTATTATGTACCACCTTCTGTTTTTTCCTGTTGATTTTTGTCCATATGCTTACTGTTTTAAAGTTGGTTTTCATTGCTATTTTTAAAACGAATTTACCATTTTGTGTAAACCGCATAGAGATTTATTTATTTTTGATTAAGCTAAGGGTTAGGATACATAAGTGGGACTGCAACAAAATGCCGCAGCGTGGAGCACGGTTGATGAAACAAGGGAATGAAAGAGAGGGTATTGAGATGGTATGATGTGTGGTTTTTTTTGAATTGTTTTGGCTTTCGTTTTGTTTAATGTGTTAATGTTGTGTTGTGTATTGTTTATATATTGTACTGTATTGTTTTTTCTTTCTTTTGCTTTTTCTTTTTTTCTTCTCTTTTCTCCTTTTTGTAAGGTTTAAAAGTAATAAATTTTTTTTTAAAAAAGGATACATAAGTGGGACTGCAACAAAATGCCGCAGCGTGGAGCATGGGCCTGTTCCAGGATGCTGGTAACCCTAAGCTTGTTTTTCTCCCCATCTGCAATTATCAGGCAGCGTTTTGTACCCACTGAGCCTATTTGGTCCTCATTGGGATGTTTGGGGAGGAAGTTCCCTTTATGGCTCTTAATTTTGGGTCGTTCTGCAAACCTTGGGGTTTCCCTAAACCTGCTAATGCCTTCCTCTTGTGTGCAAAGTCCGCTTACCCCCTTTTAGGGGTGCGGTGGCTTTGCAAAACAGCCAGCGCCTCCCCTCCTGCCAACGATGCAGGGCTGGGTGTCAGGGTCTGATCCTTGCCAGAGCGCGAGCTTCAGCTTGAAATCCTGCTCTGTGTCAGCCTGCCAAATTGGCCGATGGCAGGCTAGCACGGAGAGCTGGGCTTGAGGGAACAATCAGGCTTCCCTCAAGTCAGCCCGGAAATAAATGCTTCCCCAATGCCTACGCCAAACCACTTCATCTGTAGCCAATAAAGTTGTGGCCTGATTCGATCCCATTCAACTGTGTTGGTCTCCTTTATTGGTAGCTCACCTGAGCCTGGCCCTGCAACAGTACTGCTTTGAGTACATAAGGACGCACGCTTGGATAACGACTTTGCTATTAGCATACAGAGTAAGGGTGATAGGAGCACCAGGGCTGTGTCTTGGCTGCCACAGATTCAGTTCAACGGGAAGTGTTCTTAGGTGCACACGGACTTCAAAAACCACATGTGCAGTTCTTGGGTCAGCATACAATGTTGGGGGCCTTGGACTGGTTCAAGCTCTTGGTAACCCCAGAGACTGAAGTGAGGTGTTGTAGGCTTTTGCCCCTCGTAGACGTGTAACCCAGACTGCAGCTCAGTTCACTCAAGGCCACACGATTTAATGGGTGTCACTGATAACCAAGCCTGTGCCTAACTTGGATTCCATTTGCTGGTCACGTAAGAGTCCGATGACAAATTTGGAATCGGAATGCTATTATGACTCGTAAAATGCACAACACGATGATAGGAGCTGATGCAGCACAGGGCCTAAGATCAGAGAGCCCCTGGCTTGATTCTCACCTCAGCCCTGGCCTTAAGCAAGCTACTTTCTATCAGCCTCAGCACCTGCCCACCTACTGACATCTGTAAAATGGGGGATAATTATACTGACTTACAGGGTTGTTGCAAGGATTGCAATAATACAGGGCATGTGAACTTCTTTGATCATTTAAGAACACTACACAGTGATTAAGTAATGCCCTCATTATTATTATTAATAGTATCTGTGTGAGAGTACGTGCGTAGAGGGCTTTCATTTGAGGCTGGAGTTGGGGTGTGTGCCTCTCAAAAGGGCAGAGTTCAAAGGAATGAATGGCACCAGCTTAACTTGTATTAAGTTGAATCCCATCGCCTCACTTTGTCATCGGTAAATATAATGCCTGCCACCCTGTATTCCATTAAGTGCACTTCCTTCCGTTGAAGTAAATGGTCTCAAACTCATATTATTGGATTGATGTCGTGACTTGTACTAATAACACCGTCTTGCCCTTCAGAGTTAGTGGGACGCGGGTGGTGCTGTGGTCTAAACCACAGAGCCTAGGGCTTGCTGATCAGAAGGTTGGCGGTTCGAATCCCTGTGACAGGGTGAGCTCCCGTTGCTTGGTCCCTGCTCCTGCCAACCCAGCAGTTCGAAAACACGTCAAAGTGCAAGTAGATAAATAGGTACCGCTCCAGCGGGAAGGTAAACTGCATTTCCGTGCGTTGCTCTGGTTCACCAGAAGCAGCTTAGCCATGCTGGCCACATGACCCGGAAGCTGTATGCCGGCCCCCTCGGCCAGTAAAGCGAGATGAGCGCTGCAACCCCACAGTCATCGGCAACTGGACCTAACGGTCAGGGTCCCTTTACCCTTCAGAGTTATATTTACATACAGCACCAGCATAAGGAAAGGGTGTGGCAAAACCATCGCCAGCTGCAGTCAGTCAGGGGTGGGGAACCACTGGCGTTCCAGTTGTTATAGAAATATGGAATTGTAGAGTTGGAAGGGACCGCAGGGGTCACCTAATCCAATCCCCTGCAATGTAGGAATCTTTCATCCAAAGCGGGGCTCGAACTCATGACCATGAAATTAAGAGTCTCAGGCTCTACCAACTGAGCTATCCACCTTTCCTGACATTGGTCATGATTGGCTTGGGCTGGTGGGAGTTGGACATCCACCAGCACTTGCAGGACCACAGGCTAGTCACCTCTGAAGTAAACTCCCTAAGTAGAAGGGACTGGTCCAAAGATACTGGGGCCAGGCTAGACTGTAGTACCTCTAGGACTAGAGACATGGGTGACGCTGTGGTCTAACCACTGAGCCTCTTGGGCTTGCCAATCAGAAGGTTGGTGGTTGGAATCCCTGTGATGGGGTGAGTTACCGTTGCTCTGTCCCAGCTCCTGCTAACCTAGCAGTTCACAAGCACACCAGTGTGAGTAAATAGGTACTGCTGCGGCGGGAAGGTAAACAGCATTTCCGCGCGCTCCGGTTTCCATCATGGTGTTCTGTTGTGCCAGAAGCGGTTTAGTCATGCTGGCCACACGACCCAGAAAGCTGGCTGTGGACAAATGCCAGCTCTCTCGGCCTTTCACTGGACTTAACCGTCCAGATGTCCTTTACCTTTTACCTCTCTAGACCACGGCTGGGAACTTCAGTACAGGCCCAGATGTCCCACTGTATCCCTCCAAATGTGCACTACAGTTCCCATAATCCCTGACAATTGACATCGCTGGCTGTGGCTGAAGGGAGTTGCAGTCCACAACGTCTAGAAGTGTCCCAGCACGGCAGCTTTCCCTGGGTACTCCATGTCTCCTCTCATTTGTCCCTCCCTACTTGTTGACTTTTGGGGACACGGGTGGCACTGTGGGTTAAATCACAGAGCCTAGGACTTGCCTATCAGAAGGTCAGCGGTTTGAACCCCCATGACGGGGTGAGCTCCTGTTGCTCAGTTCCTGCTCCTGCCAACCTAGCAGTTCGAAAGCACATAAAAGTGCAAGTAGATAAATAGGTACCGCTCCAGCGGGAAGGTAAACGGCGTTTCTGTGCGCTGCTCTGGTTCACCAGAAGTGGCTTAGTCATGCTGGCCACATGACCCGGAAGCTGTACGCCGGCTCCCTCGGCCAATAAAGCGAGATGAGCGCCGCAACCCCAGAGTCGGTCACGACTGGACCTAATGCTCAGGGGTCCCTTTACCTTTACTACTTTTTGACTGAGGATCCCTCAAACCTTTGAGCTGACATTAAATGCTTGCAGCTCAGATGAATTGGGCACTACCAATTCAGTGCATCAGCTCAACCCCCGTTGGTTGTTGTTTTCACCTTTACAACACACGTAATGAAATACACGGGTCCAAAGTGGGGTATAGTAATATAAGTTTTTATATTTTGACACCAACAAGGTTTCATGTATCGTTCAATAAACAGATTCAAACTGTTTTGTCGTTGCTCTTTATTCACCCATAATACAGATACATATCGAAACCTTGCAACCCATGAAGGCATAATAATTAAAGAAACAGGAAATCTACAACTCCCTCAAGTGTTAGCAAGCAGCTTTCTGCATGGAAGACAGGATGGGACAAAGAATAAAAAAATGCTGAAGTCCAAATTACTTAGTCAACTTTTGACTAACATAAAGGTAAGTAAAACCAGGTGATGTGAAGAAATCCATCTCTAGGTATAGTATTTCCAAGGCAGGGCAAGCGTAGAGTCCCACTATACTTTTTTGCGGGTGGGAGCCAAGGCTGTTTTCAAACTTTTTGCACCAGTATGTCAAATTTCCCCGCACATCGGAAATGTCCAAGGCTGCAGAGCAACCATCAAGTTTTTCATAAAGCTTGACTTGTAGCAAAATCAGGAGACACGTGCCTCCCTGAAGGACCACAACGATGGCTGCTGAGGTAGTAACATCAGGGCAGCACCAGATTTAGGGTGGTGCATCCGGTCCCCCCCCCCCACAGGGTGCCAAGCCAAGAGGGCACAAAATAATAATAATAATAATAATAATAATAATAATAATAATAATAATAATAATAATGTTTTAAAAGCAATTTTTATAAGGGCAAATACATGGGTAAACTGAACCAGAAGGAATTATTGTGAAATAATAAATATGGGGGGGAGCAAATTTGGTCCTCTCTTAGGGTACCACATTGCCAAAGTCTGCCCCTGATCACGGTAAGCATTCTTCAATTCCTCCTTTCCCCATGCGTGCAATCTGCTTGCTCAGAAATCAAAGCACTATTAGGAGAAGAAACCCAAAGATTGAGGATTATTAAAGATCTACATAACTCTATAAAGATAGCTCAAGCACGTCTTACGATTATATAAATAGACATAGTTATTTTCCTACTCACACATGTCCCAGGCTTTGTGTATCAGAGGAGCAAAATACAGCGGTAGGGGACTCAACATGTTACTTGACTATCAATTAGTCAATACTGACATTGATACTTCTATGGCCAAACTAAACAATATATGTCAGATGCAGCTTTTTTGCTTTATTTGCCGCGTTTATGGGCTAAATTTATATGGCAAATGCAAACTTTGCTAAGCTGGGGGAAAGAGGTCCAAATCTTTGGTTAGTGCAGCTTAGTGTCGTGTGGCACCATTGGAAGTCAAGGGATCTGGCATGTAAGCTTGCACTTGTCTTGTTAATATAAAGAAAAAAAGAATATCTTAATAGTTACTGCTTTGAAGTATCTACCGGCAGGCTTCCCACCTGTGAAATAAGCCCAGATTGTCTAATTCATATGGGAGGCCTGAAAATTCCTTGAACTCTAGGGGGCTGCTTTGAAAATTTTTGTTTTGTTTTGATTTGATTTTCAAAAGAAGCAAAAAAGAAAATCACGGTGGTGTCAGCATTCAATTTCCTTTAGGCCACCTTGAAAATGTCGATCGCGTGTACACACACAAAGCTATGGAAAGTGTGGAGTAAATTAAGCAAGCTGATAGGAGATCAATTTTGCCAGATGTGATGATCTAGGAAGCCGCCGGCTGCTTAGTTCATCCCAATGCAGGACTTAAATCCAACGGAGTAACGAGGTTTACATGCGACGGGGCGTTGCTGGTATGTCCCTGGGCAGTCCTTCTTCCTGCGCAGCGTAGATGCACAAGCCCCAAAGGGTGTATCCTGAGGTGTCAAGATCTGTACATGGAAGACACATGTGTTAATGGGTTTACCTCCAGCAGGAGTATCTACTACTCGCTTGAGAGTCTATACACCACATGTTCATAGGAGTTTTCAGCAAAGAAATTACTTCTACAGTGGTACCTCGGGTTAAGAACTTAATTCGTTCCGGAGGTCTGTTCTTAACCTGAAACTGTTCTTAACCTGAAGCACCACTTTAGCTAATTGGGCCTCCTGCTGCCGCTGCCGCGCCGCTGCCTGATTTCTGTTCTCATCCTGAAGCAAACTTCTTAACCTGAGGTAATATTTCTGGGTTAGTGGAGTCTGTAACCTGAAGCGTATGTAACCCAAGGTACCACTGTACTAATAACAACCATTAGTGGTTGGTGGGGTGGTGTCAGGGACTGGACTGAAGAGGAGGAGGAGGAGTGGTAAAGATTGCCTCCCCTTCTCCTGTAGCTTCCAGAGAAGGGGGACACAGTATTGAATTACAGCCGAACTTGGAAGGAGATAGCAGATCAGAGACAGGTGAACAGATGAGTTATGAGGTGTTTGAAGAGGAACGAGGGGAGGCAGAGCAGCCAGCTGAAGCGTCTCTGGACAGCATAGGTGAACCACCACCATCCCTAAAATTCGGCATTCGTTAAGAGTGCAAGAGCAATGGGAAGAAGAAGAAGAAGAGTTTGGATTTGATATCCCGCTTTATCACTACCCAAAGGAGTCTCAAAGCGGCTAACAATCTCCTTTCCCTTCCTTCCCCACAACAAACACCCTGTGAGGTGAGTGGGGCTGAGAGACTTCAAAGAAGTGTGACTGGCCCAAGGTCACCCAGCAGCTGCATGTGGAGGAGCAGAGACGCGAACCCGGTTCCCCAGATTATGAGTCTACTGCTCTTAACCACTACACCACACTGGCTCTCAACGCAGGGACGCAGAGGCATTTGTTCACGGGGGACCACCGTAGAGTCGGATGCTGTTGCTAAGAGAGGGGAGGGGGAGGAGACCAAAGCGAGCAACTCCATCCTTGAGGGATGTCTGGATTCTTTGTCTCTCACTGTGAGGACTAAATAAAAGCATAAGCAAGACCTTTCATGTTTCCTCCCTGCTCCTTGAAACCATCAAGGGAGGGAGAGAATTCCTCAAGCCTGACAGGTGGAGGCGCTCACCTGACCAGCTACTGGTGTTGCTTTTGCTGACTAGGAGGAAGAGGGGGTGGGGATGGGGAGCTTGGTGTGGTGCAAACACAAGCAGAACCACTGCTGGAGATACGTTTGTACACCACCTTGCCCCTTCCTCTTCCAGTAAGTCACAGCTATCATGCCATAGCTCAGGGGTAGAGCATCTGCCTTATGTACAGAGGGTCCCAGGTTCAATTCTCAGCATCTCCAGGTAGGATGGGGAATGTTCCCCTTCTGAAAACCCAGGAGAGCAGCTGCCAATCACTGAGGACAATACTGAGCTCGTTGGACCAATGATCTGACTTCTTATAAGGCAGCTTCCTAAGTTTCTAAGAATCCTCTGTTGGAGAGCCCCAAGCCCAGCCTTTCCTCTCTTTGTGGAGAGGGAATGTCTTTGTAAATGGCTTCAATCTCCAGGGCGGATATGCTCAAAGACTCTGTTAAATTATCCTTCCTTGCCCCACCTCACTCCCATACAGCTCCACAGCAATTTATCCTGAAAAGAAGAAAAACACATTTCCTCACCTCCTTGTCGTTGCACAGTCCCAGTTTTTCTAGATCCGCCACAGAATAGTGGATGTTGGACATGATCACTTCCACTTCCTCAATCTGAAAGCATAAAAACATACGCATATTAGACCACAGGATGACCCTGTGCACTACAACTGCATTCACTCAAGTCTCCTTCCCCTGTTCTTGGCAGTGAGAGCAGAAGTCCGAGGTAACGGGAGCCAGGTATGTCATGGCCAGCCTGTGAGAGGGGCTGAAGTCATTGGTAGGCAGAGTCAGATCTTTCTTCCCGACACGCCCTTCTCTCTCCTCCTGTCTCACTCACCCTTTTCCTCCCTGCCCAGCAGGCTGCAAGAGGAACAAATTGCTTTTGCCAGAAATCTGAACAGATTGATTACACAAAAGGGATTTGAATTGAGGTTGTGGGCCACAGGCATTCATAGTGTTGTAAACAATGCATAACAGCTACGTCTCCCTGTCTAAACTATGCATCTGCATGGGACACGGGTGGCACTGTGGTCTAAACCACTGAGCCTCTTTGACTTGCCGATCAGAAGTTCGGCAGTTCGAATCCCCGTGACAGGATGAGCTCCCATTGCTCTGTCCCAGCTCCTGCCAACCTAGCAGTTTGAAAGCACGCCAGTGCAAGTAGATAAATAGGTACTGCTGCGGTGGGAAGGTAAACGGCGTTTCTGTGCGCTCTGGTTTCCATCACGGTGTTCCATTGCACCAGAAGTGGTTTAGTCATGCTGGCCACATTACCCAGAAAGCTGTCTGTGGACAAACGCCGGCTCTCTCAGCCTGAAAGCGAGATGAGCGCCACAACCCCATAGTCGCCTTTGACTGGACTTAACTGTCCAGGGGTCCTTTACCTTTTAGCTTTACTATGCATCATGGCCCTTGGCTACAAGAGCAGAGCAAGGCACTGCATGGTCATGTCACATCACGTGTTGGGTTTACAAGTACCAAAAAAGGGTACTGTTTTCACACAGAGAACCATACATTTGTTTCGTCATTCCCTAACAGCGGGAATATGGAGAGGGGTTATTGCTGAGCGGTAGAAAGCCCTGTGCATTCCATATAGAACAGACACACACACACACGAGTTTACATCCAGGGCATCTCCAGTCATACCGGATCTGAAGTAGCAGGGCTAGAAAACACATCTCCCTGAAGCCAGAATTTCCAGATTCCATCCTTAGCAACTGCAGGTAAAGCCAGGAGAGAACGCTGTCTGAAATCCTAGACAGCCACCCTGCCAGTCCTTGTAGACAATACTGGCTTGGTGTAAGGCAGATTCCTATGCTTTTAATTTCTTTATCTACCCACCTTCTATTTATAATAGCCCGAGAGAAAGCAAAATATAAGCTTACACGATGATCCGTACATTGCCCCTCAAGTGTGAGTCATGGGTGTCCGAAATGGATTGGATTTGTGCTTTTGATGTAAACCTCGGTTTTGTAAGACTACGGTTATTTGAAGCATATCGCATGTCATGAGGACAAAGAGATACGACGAGACTGACCTGGGGGAGTCTATCCAAGATGTAGGTCTGGATGCAGTTGACCGTCTTCTGGTAAGATGGCGAGTAGTGGCCTGTTTCAGGAGGCCCAGCAAAGGCATCGAGGGTACACTCGTGGGCAGTTCTCCTTCAAAGCAACGTGTAGCCATTAGAATCAAATCTGTACTCTCTCCATAATTCAGCTCATGTGTGAACTTGCAAGGTTAACGTCCTGTGTTCAGCTTGCTTAGCTCTGTCCCTTGTTAGGGGTCAGGTCATGAATTTTAACAGTGCAGTCAGGAAAAGGAGAGAGAGGGGGAGGGAGGGAGGGAGGGAGAGAGAGAGAGAGAGAGAGAGAGAGAGAGAGAGAGAGAGAGAGAGAGTTCCAATGTTGGGTGTGTGTCTAGGAATGAAGGGCTTGCCATGTGGTCGCATTAAGCCTGGCACAGATGGTGCCCAGAGAATGGTCTGGAACTGTGTGATGCTGTGACACTGCTAAAGGGACACATGGGTGCATCTGATCAATTCCTTGGATCAGTGGATTAAGAGTGAGACAGAAGCAAAATAAATATCCCCCCCAATAAATAATAATAATACCCCATCCATCTGGCTGCGCTTCCCCAGCCACTTTAGGCAGCATATACAGAAACATAATAAAACTTTGAACATTAAAAATTTCCCTATACAGGGCTGCCTTCAGGTATCTTCTAAAGGTTATATAGTTCCTTATCTCCTTGACATCTGGTGGGAGGGCGTCACTACTGAGAAGGCCCTCTACCTGGTTCCCTGTAACTTCACTTCTCACTGTGAGGAAACAGGAGCTTGTTTCCACTGCAAATTGACAGCACACACGCCCTTCCCCAATTCGGATATTTCTCATAGAAATATTTCCTTTTTTTCATCCATCACAGGGCTGTAATCATACTCAATATCAGCCATCTCTTCTACTGTGGACATGCGCCGTTAGACAAAAATGGGGTTGGTTTGTTTTGTTTTTTACAGTACCATATGCAGTCGTAGTCAAGACAGTCTGCGCCTTCTCCATAACACCACTTGATCAGTGTTTCTATTGAGAGCACTCGATCTCTTCTTTCTGGAAGTGTGGTGTATTTATCCTTGAAGAAGCCTTGGAATCCAGACTGGGTTGTTTTCATAAGCTTCAGATCCTTAATGCCAGAAAAAACAATCGGACTACCTGCAAGAGAGAGAGAGAGAGAGAGAGAGAGAGAGAGAGAGGAATGGAAGAGAGAAAAAGTCAGTTCTTTTTGCAATGAAATAATTTAAAATGAGAAAATCGATATATGCAGATAAATTAAAAAGCACTTTTTAACAGGGCAATCGAGTGGGGACTCAGTATGGATACCGTATTTCTCTTGCCTTCCGGGGCAAGGTAAACAGAAACACAAGAAATCCCACCTCTCTTTCTAACACCCACAAACGCTTCAATGGCCTTGACTGCTCCTACTTCTCTCCAACAGAGAATAATAAAAGGTGTTACGTTTCTGAGGATTTCTGTCAAAAGAATGAAATTTCATGTCTTACCTTCCAGAGTCCGTTCCACTTCACAAAACCGAACCCCTTCTGAGCTATAGAGAAAAGCATGGACGTGGGGGACACCATCCTAGAGATTGAAGAATATGGAAAATGCGCAAATAAATGTAGGCGATTTTAAAACAAATGGGGAAGTAATAGAGCTGGTTTGGGGGGGGGAGTCTTATAAATGTTAAGGTTATTCAGTGCCCTATGAACCCTGCCCACATTTGGTCGCCCCTCCCTCCCTCCTTCTGACAACCCCATTTTTTAGTTGTTCCCCCCTGTGTGCAGGGAGCAACCTAGTCAGGTGGGTGGGGTGTATAAGCCCAGTATACCTTTTCTAGGCGTTGCCATGGTACTTCTTGGATGAAGGCATTGCAGTATATCACGTGGCAAAACGATGTAAGGAAGTGTTCACAGATGTCAAGGCCAAACTCCTCTATTGTTCTGATCTAGTAAGACAAACAGGGTTGTCAGACACCATCAGTTTCTGCCCTTAGGTAAATATTGAGACACAACACTGTATTTTATTTTATTTTTTTGCAATACGTTCATGTCATTGCAAAACTCTTGATTAAATGGATGAAGCAGTCAAGCAGGCATTATGAAATGTATAGTTTATAAAATAAATGCCTTTATTGAGCCAATTGCCCATAATACTCTGGAATAAGGAGACCTGTGATTCTTCCAACTGCTAGCAAAAATTAAAGACAAAACAAATCTCTGGGTTAGCTCATGACATTTGGCAGAAGATTCCTGCATTGATGACCTTCATGTTCCCTTCCATCTCTACAATTCTGGGAGTCTATGATTCTATGAAATAGATCTCTTCTGGTTTGTGCAAGATGCTTCCACTAAGTGGAAGCTTAGTGGAATGTGTTGGACTACAGTTCCTATCATCCCTGACCATGGACCATGCTGGCTGGGGCTGATGGGATTTGGAGCCAACAAATCTGGAGGACCACAGCTTCGCTATCCCTGCTGTACATGAGTAATAGCTGTGCCAATCTTCATCGACTGAAAGGCTTGTAAGACTGCACACTTACCACAATTATACTAGCAATCTTGTGTTTCCTCTTTGGAGAAAGCTTTTCTTAAGAATTTTGTTGTTCTTTTCCTTTGGAAAGGTGTTTACATTTACCTATGCATCCAGATAAATCTGCCAGTCGTTGCTGGCTGACACTCCTAGCTCTCTGTAAGAGTTATAATACCAAAAAGGAAAGGAAAGAGAAAGAGATTTGGCCACAGATGGGTCTGTATCACATGATACGATCCATCTGTGGCCAAATCTCTCTCTCTCTGTTCCTTGCTCTTTGAATTGTCACAGACTCTCATTATTATTTTTGCCCGAGGACTGATTTTGCAATAGGAATGCAATTCATAAAAATGCAATTCATTAAGACAATATCTAGCTACACAAAGATTAAATAAAAAACGGTTGCAAGAGTGCTTTGCAAAACATACCCCTCGGCATTTGGCCAAAGCTTGGATTGTATTCTTTATGGTGTCTGTGGGGATCACTTGACTGTTGTCAGAATTCAAGAATTCGTTGACGGTGTTCAGCCTTATATGCACAGAGACTTCCAGTTCTTTGATGCAGTGAGTCGTGCCCTCTCGTCTAATGTACAGCAGTCTCACGGCGTTCTTCCCATATTCAGAATTCACATATTCCACATCCTTATTCTGTAACGGGAGGAGAAAAGCAATTTTGCACAGAATAAGTCATGGCTAGAAGTCTGAGGATGTGCTGGTTGGTACAAATGCTTTCGTGTGTATCCAAACCTGGTTAGAATTATCATATTGCTTTAATGTTTGCATGGGATGCGGGTGACGCTGTGAGTTAAACCACAGAGCCTAGGACTTGCCGATCAGAAGGTTGGTGGTTCGAATCCCCACGACAGGGTGAGCTCCCGTTGCTCGGTCCCTGCTCCTGCCAACCTAGCAGTTCGAAAGCACATCAAAGTGCAAGTAGATAAATAGGTACCACTCTGGCAGGAAGGTAAATGGCGTTTCTGTGCGCTGCTCTCGTTCGCTAGAAGCAGCTTAGCCATGCTGGCCACATGACCCAGAAGCTGTCTGCCGGCTCCCTTGGCCAGTAAAGCAAGATGAGTGCCGCAACCCCAGAGTCGGTCATGACTGGACCTAATGGTCAGAGGTCCCTTTACCTTTACCTTGCATGCAAAATGCACCAGATCTATAGACATCTATAGCATAGTGTTCTGTATGTCAGCACCTTGAGTGCACTTTACCTACACATTCAGAATTTACTCTCATCTGTCTCGCACCTTGAGTTAGGCATATGGCACTGCAGGAAAACCACTCAATGCATACAGGTTTCCTGAATATTCTTAGTAGGTCAGCTCCCTGGGAAACAGTGGCTCACAGTGTTTATAGCACCTCACTGAACTTGTTTCTTGGTGAGACAACCTACCCCCCAAAAAACCACACGAAAGCTACATCCAGATGAAACTTTTACTAAATCAAATGCCCAGGAAGGAGTAGAACATCTATCAGTGATAAGAATCAAATTTCCATAAGTCATTTTTCCACTGTCCATCATCACTATTAATGCTTTTCTTTCAGTTGTTAATTGTTTTTCAGCTGCAATGCTCAAAGAGATAACCATCAGACACAACAACACAGTTAATGCATTAATGATCTATGCACAAAGGTAGCTTGCCTCCTAATACATTTTTGCACAATTGAATGTTGCCTGGCCTCAAGGCAGAATCATAGTTTAAAAAAAAAGAACCCGCAGCATCAAATGTTGAGGAGTGACATGAAGCATCAACCTCATACAAAAACGGAGCCCTTTCTTCCTTTTCAACAACTCTTGAAAATGTCAGATCTTGTCTGACAGGAGCATTTCAAAGGGAGATTTTCATTACTCATCGTTTTTGCATCTATTGACAAAGAGAATGCTGGGAAAGTTCAATGGTGATTTTTGGGGATCTTTTTTTTTCCTTGATGAGAAATTCCTGAGAGAAATTTATTTTTCCACAAACCTCCATAATATAAAATTTCTTTTGAAGCCTTGAATGAATTTACCTTCACCCAGAGGAAATATTTGATTTAGTTTGTTTGTACTCCAAGCAAACAACTAAAGTGTACCAATTAGAGATTACCCTCTAGGATAGGATTAAAAATCAAATGAATGGATCAAATTAAATAACCCAAGAAGTTTAGATGAAATATATTGTTACTATCTTCTGATTACCAAGAATAAACAATGGACCACTTGGAGATTCTTTACTGATGTGAATTTAGGCTCGTTTTAAAAACACTTCTGCTTTATTAGAACTATTTTATTTTATTTTTGTCACTTGAAAAGGTGCTTCATCCTCATGAGCACTGGAGTTATCTTACTTTAGTGAGTGACTTTAGAGGCAAATTAATGGACGACAAGGCCATCAATGGCTACTTGCCACGATAGCTACCGTATATTCTACCTCCACTGTTAGAATATTTTGGACAGGAGAGGATGGGTGGATGGCATCAGAACTACAATTGGAGACCCCTTGAATAGTTGGTAGCAAAGCTGCCAGGAAATCTTTAGTCAGGGAGATTTCTGGCTGGACCTCCCTTAAGTCTTCTGAAGGGCGCAAACCTCCTCTCCGCCCCTCAGCTATGCACTCTATGGCTACGATGCACTCTATGGCTACCTGCAAAAGGAAATGAAAGACCCAGCAGGCCACCATTTTTGAGTGGGAAGCAGAAGAAGAGGTAGAGATTTGTGTTTGGGCTCTGTAAACATTGTTGGGAGGAAACTGTAGTTTACACCCTCACAGAACTACAATTCCCAGAACCCTTAAAGTACAGTTCCCAGGGTGCTTGAGGGGAAGCCATGTGCGGGTTGTGACCTTTGCCTCCAGTGATCTCCTTCCAAAAGAAAGCTGGATCTTCCCTCTGCCGAGAGAAACAGGGTGTAATTTGTGCCTATTTATAACCTGAAATATAAAGCGATGCTATTACTAAGATAACCAACTAGGGAAAAATAAAATAAAAGTCTGCTTTATGTTTTATAGATGCCTTCCTTTCCCATTGTGTATACACTCCAATAAAATCAGAAACCCTGCGCATCAGTATTGAACACTTCTGCCCAACTTAATTTAATTACCCACCTTAGTGAAGTTTTACACAATACAGTGGACGCTCGGGTTGCAAACGTGATCCGTGTGGAAGGCATGTTCACAACCTGCAGTATTCGCAACCCGCAGCGCCGCGTCTGCACATGGCACAGGTCGCGATTCGGTGCTTCTGCGCACGCACAAACCGCGATTTAGAGCTTCTGCACATGCGCAAGCACCGAAACCTGGAAGTAACCAGTTCTGGTACTTCCGGGTTCAGTGTGGTGCGCAACCCGAAAATGCGCAACCTGAAACATCTGTAACCCGAGGTATGACTGTATGTGTAAATGTGTGTTTTGTTTACATGAGTAGCTGCATTTGTTGGTGGCACACTCTGAAGAGGTTACACAAGAGCTCCTTTAGCTTTGTCGTTAAGTCCTATATATGTCAGCTGAGTTTCTTATAGAGTGCTGACGATGCGCATAAAGGTCTCCAGGCAAGAATCATCATCTCTTGTACTACAGGTTTCTCTTTGAAAATTACATTGTGCCTCACCTGCCAGTTTAGCAGCTCCCCAAAGGTGACTTACCTCCCGAGGAGGCTGGACGGGGCTGACACCTCACCTTCAAGTAAGCTGGATTTCTTGGGATGCAGCCTCTGAGGTGCCATTAAATGTTACGACTCTCTCCTGTGACAGCAGCCAAATTCTCATGGAGGTTGTAATTCAGGGACGAGGAACCTTTTTCATCCCGGGGGCCACATTCCTGGGTAGGTTTCCAGGACCACATGCCAGTAGCATGCAAAGTAGGCACAGCGACTAAGGTGAATGTTACTTTTGTACGGTAATCTAGTTTCCACACACTTGTCCATCCCTCTCTATCCCCCATCTAAGTCAGCAAGAAACATGATTGGTATACAAAATATATGCCACACTTTCCAGTTCATCTGGGTCCAAGGACATGTTCCAGCAGAACAAAAACAGTCTAGGAGGGTGCAAAGCATGGCCTTTTGAGAGGTGTGATGGAAGGGTGTGTGGCCTGTGGAAGACTTCTGAGGGCCAGTTGCAGGAACCTGGAGGGTCACATTTAGGCTCTGGGTCTGAGGTTCCCCGTTCTTGTTGTAAATCTATGATTGGGCTGTACCACTTAAAACTGAAGGAGGCGGGGTTCATGGAAGTCAGCTGGGGAAATTCTACTTGTAGCACCACACCCTACAGAATGTCAAAGGGCACTCAGCCAACAATGGTCTCTTGCCCGTTTGCTATGGAATACCCTTCCCTCCCCCTTTGCGAAGCTGCAACCATCAATTGCTTCAGGCATCGTGTAAAGACATATCCCTGGCCCATGTCTTCTCCAGTCCCCGCTTTATGTAACTGAATCCCCCCTAATTCCTGTTTTAACCAATTTTTATATGTGCCTATACTTTACCGCCTTTATATTGTGTTTTCATTTTTTCCATTTGTTTTTAGTGAAAGATTTTCATGGATAACAAGGGCACCTACAACATATCTGCTTTCCGTTCATAGAGCCTTTTCTACAGGTCAGCAACATTCGGCATGACAATATTGTCTTTTTATGTTGTGCACTGCTTACAGATTGTGCAGTTTATAAATGCTTTTATATAAGGAAGGAAGGAAGGAAGGAAGGAAGGAAGGAAGGAAGGCATATCCTGTATTTATAACAACCAACAAAAATGGTGCTTTGATTCCTTGCTAGCCTTCACTAAGCTCAAGCTCAAAATCATATTTGGATTAATTATCCTTTAGCATGAAATACCATATTTACCATCAGGGTGTATGTAAAGTGTGGGTGAAGAGCCTTTTCCACAGTTGGGTCTACCTATAAAACTCACTGGGAATAGAAATCCATTGGGCTGCTTCTCAGCCTTCTTCTCATGCACCTGAGATGCTTCATTCATTCATTCACTTATTTCTCAAAGCTTCTCAGAGCTATTTTCAGAACTAGCACACGATAGCCTTATGCAGAATAGGATCTTCCCATAATAGCAGGTGCAAAACCTGCCGACACATCACCTCCATAATAACTATTAAAATGCACATATAGCAACCATCTGAAATGCATGAAACTGAGACGTGGCCATCATACCGTATAATCAAGCCTGCCAAATGCATTACAACAAAGACTAAGAAGCAGGTGTGAAGAAAAATTAGCCTGAAACAGAATGACCTCTCACTTCTCTCCAGATGAATCGCCTACCATTTGTCTGTTGGTGCATCAGCAGGTCCTACAAGGGACTTAGTACAATACCATTACAATATGTGGTTGAGATCTCGAATATAAAACCATATAAAACTTTTTCACGGCAAAAGTAGGGGTTGAAACAGAGCCCACATTCGCATATGGTGGTCAGCCAAAAATCCTGGCTGGGGCTCCATTGTAGCCACTTTGCTTCTCGATTTGTCTGAGCAGCTGAACAAGCCAGGATTCAGCACATAGCTTCTCATTACATGCAGACTGGAAAGTCTTCTTCTTCAGAGATCACTCATAGCCTAGTAAGATTGTCTTACATGAATATGGTCTTAACAGTGAGTCCGTAAATGACTGTGGAGGCCAATTCTGGATCCGCACATCCTTCCATAGTGGGGACATACCGGTAGGTTTCTGGGCAGGAGTTGATCACGGGACGGTTTGCCAAACATCCCTTTCTCTTAGCTCGTTTCTCCCTTTCGTCCTGAGTTTGTGCTGGTAGTACATACAATAGCTTTGTAAACAAGCATTTTGGTTTCCCTGCAAATGTCCCAGTCCTCAAACACTCTACACTTCAATTGGGAGAAAGCTGCACTCAACTGGAAAGTATGGTCAATGTCTTCCAACCAAGCCAGGACATTAAGCAGCCTCTAAACCATATGGCTTTGTATCCTGGCTTTTTGGAAGACAGGAACCATAGTTTCTGGCTTTGCATGTAGTGGGAAGCTAAGGTTACGGGCTTCATCCTGGTTCTCCCAAAAAGGGAAGAATGAAGTGTCTGCAAAAGGGGTTGCATACCTTATGCATCTGGGCTTGTTCATCCAAGATCTTTGGCTCAGTGTTGCTTGCAATCATGGCTGAAAACTCTAGGCCGATTCACGCACCCAAATCCATCACACAACGCTAAGTGGTAGCAAGCACTTGTGATCCAACGCAGAAGTCACATATTACTTCACTCCCCCAAAAATACAGTGCCTTCTGGTAGAATGAGTTTGCACATCCAAATACGAGTCATCGAGCATTGAATATCAAAATAATGAGATATCAAAGGGTGGACTGGGCTCTCCAGGAACACCATGAGGTCCTGTCACCCATGCTATGTGCGCTATTGTCAGCAGTGATGCCTTGATATGCTAATGTTTGTTTTTCTTTCCAGGAGTCTCAGACTGAAGAGATTGCCTACTTCCTAGCACAGTCAGTCACGCTTTGTTCTGTATGCAAGCATAGAATTAACTCTACTGGAAGGTGAGCTCTAGGAATTTCAAAAGCAAACATGCTTTTTAAAAATAAAATAAAATAAAATAAGGTGGTCTAATAAAAAGTGTCACATTGCCTACTTTGTGAGCACAAAAAGGGTAAAAAGGTAAAGGACCGCTGGACAGTTAGGTCCAGTCGAATCTGACTATGGGGTGCGGTGCTCATCCCTGCTTTCAGGCCAAGGGAGCCAGCGTTTGTCTTCAGACAGCTTTCCAGGTCATCTGGCCAGCATGACTAAACAGCTTCTGGAGCAACCGGACACTGTGATGAAAGCCAGAGTGCACAGAAATGCTGTTTACCTTCCCACCGCAGCAGTACCTAATTATCTACTCATGCTGGTTTGCTTTTGAACTGCTAGGTTAGCAGGAGCTGGGACAAAGCAACGGGAGCTCACTCCGTCACAGGGATTCAAACTTCTGACCTTATGATCAGCAAGCTCAGGAGGCTCAGTGGTTTAGACCACAGCGCCACCCACATCCCTCTGTCAGCTACAAAGCTTTTTGAGTGACCTTGGAGGGTGGTCACTATCTCTCAGCCAAGCCTTCCTCACAGGGCTTTTGCAAGGATAAACAGATGTGGCTGAGATTTCCAGCTCCTAGGGTGAAAGTCAGGTTATTAATGGAAATAAATAAAATAATTTTCAATGCATTTTTGCTTTTCCCTTTCTGCTTCTATGCTCTAAATCAGGGATAAGGAAACGGGTTTGCCCACTTGATCTCAGAATGACTTGCGGTGGATCAACAAGACCACCTCTCTTCCAACTCTTTAACATTAGTTACAACTCAGATAGTTGGTTAATCAGCTATAAGTGGCATTGGCTTGTTTATTTAAAGTACTGTATTCAGTTTGACCTGCTTGGCCAATGTTGAATGTTAAATTTGTCACAGTTCTCACTATATTATTATTATTATTATTATTATTATTATTATTATTATTATTATTTACTGCACACTTCTCCCAAAAAAGTCTGGGAACTGCAGTTTTCTGTTGCAGAACTATAATTCCCAGCAGCCTTAAGAAACAGTTCCTGGGATTACCTGGGGGACATCATGTACTGTAAACATGTGTTGGATATGCATTAAATGGATGGTTTGAGTGTGCCCTACATCTCTCTCTTTTTTCCCCAGAAGAAAACTCGGGGATTGGAAAACGGGGATTGGAGTTTTGTGTGAAAAGGCTGAGAGCACTCATTTCTGGTAATGGGGGCGGGGAAATCCTGGACTAAGCATGACCCTTTTTTAATTCTAAGTGTATATCTCTATACTGTATACAAACACTTGGTCCCATTGGGTGGATCTTAGTGATCTAGTTAAAAAACAAACGAAAAGGTAGATCATTCTCACAAGCCTGCCGTCTGCCCGCTCATACTGTATACTATACCGTGAGTGGCAGCGTGCCAATTTTTGCTGTGGTAGTTTCACTGCTCTGACGGCTGACTGTAAAACGAAACTGAATTGAATGGAAGGAGACCAGCGAGCTTCAGATAAGCTTAAATCATCTTGCCAGCTTCCCCTTTTGCGATCTGCTGATGGAGCCAAGATGACTGTCAGAATTTTATGGAGCATATCTTTGCTGTTCTTTGGTACTGCCCTGCCCCTGTGGGCATCTCAAATTTCCTGCATAAATGATGACGGCAAGCCAGTGGACTGGTAGGTAAAACAGCTGGGTTTGAAGGAAGCCGAGGCAAGTCCATGTATATATATATATATATATATATATATATATATATATATATATGGGACAACATGAAGCATTAATATCAGAGGCTGTTAAAGTTGCCTTTGAACTATACCTCCAGAAAATGAAATGTAAGCTACTGAAATCTGATTAGTTTTCTGCGCAATTTATGCACATCATCGCATTATGACTAATTGCAAAACAGCCATTGATTCACAGAGGGCTTGTTTCTTTTGATCAAGAGAGAAAATGATTATGCATTACAATTCCAAGCCTCAGGGAAACAAGAGCAGTAAAAATAGCACGTATGCCAAACTTGCATCTCATCGTGGAAGTGTTTCCCTTCCTTCTCCCTCCCTCTCTTATCCGGCAGTACAGGGCTGACTAGGGAGGAGGCAGGAGGCAGCTATTTCATAATGTCTCCATTTCAATCTTGTTCTTCAGAAATATCTCTCGCATACCTATCTTGGGGAGTGAGCTGTCTCCTCGTATGACAGCCTTAGCACAGTGACACAATCTGGATCCCTGAAGCACATCATCTGCTTTGTTAATCAAGGCTTATTTTGCAGCTAGGCATATCAGTATGTGAAAGCTGACAGATAGGAGAAACGAGTTGCTTGTTCTACACCTGTGGAGACACTACTGTCAACTGTTGCAGAAAGTCTTTCGGTGGTGATTGCATGTGCTATTGAAATTCAGTCTCCAACCTTCATTTAAAGCTGCTGACTCTAGGTCCACATTTGCAGCTCCTTTTTTTTTAATAAAAAAAAGACATCATGTTGTTACCCATACAGAGCCCAACTGGCAATGGGGGGATTTTCCTAACACAGTGGTACCTTGGTTCTCAAACTCCTTGGTACTCAAACAACTTGGAACCCAAACACTGCAAACCCGGAAGTAAGTGTTTGCAAACTTTTTTTGGAAGCCGAACATGCTCCATTTTGAGTGTTACACTTGCAATTGACATGCCACACTTCTGTTTTGAGTGTTACGCTGAGGTCTGTTCTGTTTTTGCTATTTATTTTGCGTTTTTCCTTTTGCTGCTCTTTTTGTTTTGTTTTTGTGACTGTGTGGAACCCAGTTCAGCTACTTATTGATTGTGTGACTGCAGTACATTGCTTATTGCTTTCATTTTATGGATCAATGGTCTCGTTAGATAGTAAAACTCATGTTAAATGGCTGTTTTATGGGTTGTTTTTAAAAGTCTGGAACGGATTAATCCATTTTGCATTACTTTCTATGGGAAAGCGTGCCTTGGTTTTGGAACACTTTGGTTTTGGAACTGACTTCCGGAACCGATTCATTTTGAGAACCAAGGTACCACTGCACTAATTGAAATATGCAGGGGGTGGGAGTACCAGGACTGCTGCTGGGGAGGGAAGGCTTAACACTATGCTCCCTGCACACCGCAGTGCCCCCCCAGCCTAATATTTAATATTTTAGAGCTCACAGTCTCATTGCTAAGCAGGCTTTGCAGTTAGGTTTTCAGCTAAGCTCCATTGACTTTGTGTACATCTATGCAAAGTAGGAGGAAGAAACGGCCAAATTTTCTTTCAGTGTGACTTTTAAGTTTTGTAAAAACAAGAACAACCCACCACCACCATCTTGCAAAACAAAACGCAATTAAAAATCCCAAGCCAGCTGTTTTAAACTAACAGTATTTATGGCTTCCACATTTGTGTGGTTTGAAGTAACGAGGGGCAGAGCAGAAGTGAAACTGTTGCATGAAAAACTACAGCTCCTTGCAGAAAAGCAAAGGGTGCGTTCATTTCTAATGACAACTCTTAGCAGAAAGGTGAAATAAGTTTCAGCAGGTGCATTTCATAACTGCACTAATTATTCATCTGCTTGCACCCTCATTTAAAGCACGAACTATTGTGATGGGGCATTGTTGTGATCTGGTAGGGTAGATTAAAAAAGAATGTTTCTCTTAGACCCATGAAAATTCCAAGGTGAATTGACAAGAACTCATTTTTATATACTGTATAGGAAATGAGTTCTTTAAAAAATCTCAGAAATATTTAATGCACAATGTGATCTTGGTGGGTTTTAGTTTGTGTTCACAAAACAGCCTTGCGAATAAGTATACTGTATACTAGCCCACACAAAAGTTTAACTCTCCTAACATGCCTAAATGCCAGTGGTATATATTTTTTTAAAAAAAACAGCTACTGTAAAGAGTTTCTCTCTGGTCAACTTGGAGATGACACTTACTTGCCACAGAACAAACAAGCCGCTATATATAGGCCAGTTCTGGCCTAGAAAAGGTTTACTAGACTATTTGCTCATACGCATCTGCCTTAGGTATTTCTGATGTAGCCTTTAAAAGAAGGTATCTCTGCTTTACAAAAGCAACCTGGTAGCTTGGATGAATTTCTCATTTTCCATAGGTGACCAGTCTAGTGAATATTATGAAGGAGCTGACATAGCTTACTTGTACTCATAGGAGCCAACTCCTAGGGGCTCAGGTCTCTTCAGCCCCCCCAATATTTAAGGGGACCAGACTCCCACAAAGTTGATGGGCATTGCCATTCAAATGGTGTGTGCCATGTCTTGTGGTGGATTATGTTGGGTGGGGCTTACCTGCCCCACCCCAATATTTTATTAAAGTTGGCTTGTACTTCATATTATATAGAAACAAAGACAACTTTTATTTAGGCAAGTTTAAGTTTGGAAAGATAGGGTGCTTGCTGCCAGTCCTCTCCACTGCTCCCCACTTCCCCCATACTTAGCTGGAGAGACAGCAGCACATGGTGTGGAGATGTTTAACAAAGACCACACCTTTTCAGCACCAAGCGTTCCCTGATTCTTCTAAGAATGTTCAGGTGTTTGGGTTGTATTCAGCTAATGCAATTTATTTGTCATGGCTGAATTAGTCATGTTGGTTCATTTCAAAGGGTCTACTTTGAGTAGAATTTGCATCGAATTCCACCCACAGGGTAATGTTATTCCCAGTGGATCCCAGGTCATTTAATTAAGCAGAGGGGCATTTGGAACTGCATTTCCCTTGCTTTCTGGTGGCAGCTGGCACTTCTGACCTTTCTTGGAGTAATTCAGGAGTGTCTGAGACTTCTGCCACAGTTAAAGCATCCCACACAAGCCCTCTGTGGTCCCTTCAAGGTCATAATTGGAATCAAATATTCCAATTAGCATGTAATGAAGGCACAACATAGCTATAATGGCCAGAGCACAATGCAATTTTAATGTAACAGCATGCAAACCAGGATGTCAAAATATAAGTCCAAACTTCCAGGGAAAATATAATTAATCGAAAAATAGGAAATATTGTAAGAACTGGCTGTACAACAGGCATTCATACCATTAACTTGTCATCTGAATTTTAGCCATTCCCTTTCAAATGCAGTGATATACCTGAAGTTCAAACGAGGTGTATCTGAAAAACTCATTTCAAGCTGGCGCGTTTACATAATTAGCTACTGACAATTTCCAAAGCTGACCATGTTTGCATCATTAGCTACAATTTGTTTTTAAGGTATAATTTTGATGCATAACAAACCTTTTCTTAAAGCACTCCCAATTTAACCCTACACATTTTTTCCCTAGGTATGTTCTTTACAAATTCCCTAAGCACATGAGTCACGATGTGGCTGGAACTGGGCTGGAATACATGTTTATGGATTCTTTGGCTCCAATTTGGAAACCAAGCAAATATTTCGTCAACATGACAGAAAGTGCTCTGGGGCAAACGTTGCAGCAGCTCTACCAAACGTACAAGTCCAAGGCAAGTGATAACTACAAAAGCAAATGAAGCAGACAGAAAGGCCCTTAAAAAAAGTACTGAGGGAAATCTCAGTAAGAGTATTTAGGGCAGGGGTGTGGACCACAAGCAATATACAGTATTTTTCGCTCTATAAGACGCACCAGACCACAAGACGCACCTAGTTTTTGGAGGAGGAAAACAAGAAAAGAAATCTTCTGAATCTCAGAAGCCAGAACAGCAAGAGGGATCGCTGCGCAGCAAAAGCAGCGATCCCTCTTGCTGTTCTGGCTTCTGGGATAGCTGTGCAGCCTGCATTCACTCCATAAGACACACACACACATTTCCCCTTACTTTTTAGGAGGGAAAAAGTGAGTCATAGAGCAAAAAATATGGTATTTACTATAACCATTCTACAACCAACGAGAACTGAGCAAATAAGTTACAAAACAGGAAACACGCATAAAAAATATCCATAATGCATACTGCAACATTAAAATACACCAGTTAAAATTAACTTGAATCCTCATAATCCGCATAGATTCTAGATAAACAGCCAGTAACTTTATTAGCACTTCCTTTTATATGAATTATGTCAAAATCAAAAGGAGCACAGCTTGGGAGTCATTTTGGACTCACAGCTCTCCATGGTATCTCCACCTGGCAGGGGAGATACCATGATCACAAAGGTGGTTTTCCCAGGGTGAGGCTCATCCATGGCACAGATCAATTCTATGTCCAGGGCAGCTGTCCACCAGCTCCATCTGGTACGCAGGCTGAGACCCTATCTGCCCGCGGACTGTCTCGCCAGAGTGGTGCATGCTCTAGTTATCTCCTGCTTGGATTACTGCAATACGCTCTACGTGGGGCTACCTTCGAAGGTGACCTGGAAACCACAACTAATCCAGAATGGCCTTGGCCCAGTATACCTGAAGGAGCGTCTCCACCCCCATTATTCAACCCGGACACTGAGATCCAGCACCAAGGGCCTTCTGGGGGTTCCCTCACTGCGAGAAGTGAAGTTACAAGGAACCAAGCAGAGGGCCTTCTCAGTAGTGGCGCCCGGCCTGTGGAACACCCTCCCATCAAATGCCAAGGAAATAAACAACTATCTGACTTTTAGAAGACATCTGAAGGCAGTCCTGTTTAGGGAAGTTTTTAATGACTGATGTTTTAATGTATTTTTAATCTTTTGTTAGAAGTCACCGAGAGTGGCTGGGGAATCCCAGCCAGATGGGTGGGGTATAAATAAATTATTATTATTATTATTATTATTATTATTATTATTATTATTATTAACCTTCTAAAATTTGGCCAGGTTGTAATAGCTTCTTGGATATTGAGGTAATATCAGCACCTGTGTCCCATAACCCAACTAATAATAGGTTATTAATTTTAATTTCCTCACTGAATTGCACCTTAGCCCATCTAGATTCACACAGGTCAATTAATGCCATTCTCATAGTCTGTTGAGCCCCATTCGACGCCTCTTCTGATGAACCATTTTCTGTTGAAGCACCTCTCCCCCAAAATGGAAATGTGACACACCCACACACGGTCAAAAGAGGACATATTTTTGCATAAGATGTTCACATGCTAAGTTACAGGTTATAGGTGCTAATTTAGAAATGATTGTAAAATAGAAATAGAAGTGCAATATCTCACCGTAGTAGAGAAGAGTGTCCTTAAGTGACCTGTGTGCCTGCTCAGTCCACTCCATCATTGAAGTTCATTGCTGGACAACCAGATGGTCATTCAGTCGATGATGACCAAACAGAGGGTTGTCCTCTAAAAGTGGGGCATATGGCTACCCTAGGTGTAAGGGTGACTTGAGTGGCCATAGAAAAAAAAACACCACACAGGTGAGTCCTCATTAGGGATTGGCAAATTTGTCCATTTTAGTTTCTCATCTTAAATCCTTCATTCACCATGTTTTTCTATCTTAAATTCAGTTCTCGGGATTTCTGCAGCAATTGGTGCATGTGGAGGGAGAGGAATTAAACCCTCGTGAAAATTTGTCAAATTTTTTTGGTACAGATTTCTCCTAATAAACTTATCTTTGTATGCCGTTTTGACAAATATGCACATTTTTTGCAAACAGTTCCCCCAAATATTTTTTTGTATGTATGCATCTAATGAACATTCTCCCATGATATGTATGCATTGTTTGGTTGGAGAACTGCACTGGAAAAATTGTAGAAGTGCGAATTTTGAAGAATAACTCTGTTTTGGTTTGTGCATTGGTTCGAGAAGTGCAAGTTAGTTAGTGTTACATTAAAACACAAGCAAAACTGAATTCCCCCCATTAGTCTTCATATTTTTTAGATTCTTTAGGAGACCTTTTGCTATGAAAGAGCACTGAAAAGGCTAGGTTTGTGGTTGTCCTCCCAGAAACCTATGTCTACAGGCATTTAGCTATACTATACCAGGTTTCTTTTTAATAATTAACAGGAAGGATTAGCATCACACCTAATTTCCTCATTGTTTGGTCCCAAATCTGTGGGTGCTACTAAACCATGAAACACACAGATGCACATGCAAATATCCATGTGTCAAAAAGAAGCTTTTCCCCTGATGTATTGGGTGTGAGACAGAGAATTCGTTCATCTTGGGGAGAATGCTGTCTGAAATGTTTAATGCAAGTATGCTTGTTTCTCTAGCCTGGTAACTTTCTCAAAGAGCCAGGTGCAAGCTCTCTTTTGATTATCATAGGCAAGGATTCTGCAAAATGTAAAGTCGGACAGACTACTAACTTGGTCTTTTGATGGGCACCTTGTTGAATGAGTTAATTTTCTTATCTGTTCTGATTTCGAGAACCGAATCTATGATTTTTTTTAAAGTGACCAACAAGCTATTCAATTTGCATTCTCTTAGGAGCTGTTTTCCAAATAGTGTGTATATTTAAACACATAGTTAATGATTGATTGTTAGTATTCATTACAAATAACATTTTTTACTAGGAGTTCTTAATTATATTGAAATAAGTAGGCATTAATATATATTTTAAAAAGTTGGCCAGACTGCCAAGATTGTATTAACTTCTTGCCATCTTTCCAGCAGCTACATTTAAATACAATTAAGTTTTTTTAAAACTAGAGCTATGCATCCACTTATAACACACAGGAGAAAATGCAATGCGAAAAGTTCACTCTGTACAAAGGGTAATTTTGTAGGAGGGTAATTTTAATAGCATAGGCTATGGGCCAATGTGACTGCTCGCTAGGGCTGTAAGAATTTCTGCTTCAATTTCTGTTTTCTTTGATATTTCCCAGCATTGAGAGCCAGTGTGGTGCAGTGGTTAAGAGCGGTGGACTCGTAATCTGGTGAACCAGGTTCGTGTCTCCGCTCCTCCACATGCAGCTGCTGGGTGACCTTGGGCTAGTCACACTTCTCTGAAGTCTCTCAGCCCCACTCACCGCACAGAGTGTTTGTTGTGGGGGAGGAAGGGAAAGGAGAATGTTAGCCACTTTGAGACTCCTTAGGGTAGTGATAAAGCGTGATATCAAAGCCAAACTCCTCCTCCTCCTCCTCCTCCTCTTCTTCTTCTTCTTCTTCATCCCTACTTTTTACAGCACTAGAGGTGATTTAAAGCTGTGTATCTAGATTATGCCTTTGGTTTCAGACGAGTGGCGAAGGACCCTCTTGTGTCAATGATAAGGAGAGTGTTGCTTTTTAGAATCATGTTTCCTTAAATAACATATTTAATAGACTGCTGTCTGTCTGTCTGTCTGTCTGTCTGTTTAGGAAAACAGCACTGCCTATGTGATATATAATGATGGACCACCTAACAAAATGAATTACAGCTGGACACATGGACATTCTAAAGGTATTATCAAGTGGCTTTTGGCCTGTTTCCACCTGCTACAGATGAGTATGGGTCCAGAAAACTACACAATGCCCTGCACACCTTCCTTGCTATGTGAAGGAGTTGAAGTGGGAAATCAGTGTAATGGCCATTCTGAATGGGAAAGCACTTTCAAGGATGAAAACCTTCATCTCTGCCTCCAAAAACATTATAAAAGGAAAAAAATGTATTCAACCTCCTGAACAAAATAGAAGAATATAAGCAAATGATTTGGTCATACTAAATGGATAGGTGATCGATATCGCCCGAATATGAAATATGAATTCCTGGGCAGAGAGCGACTTCTGCACCCTCGTATCTTGGTGACCCCAGAGCAGAACTTGCCACCCATATGCCATTCTGGTGCTGAACTCTTTTGGGAATCTGTTTGGCGGTAGCAGAAAGTTAAGTGTGCAAAATTTGGCAATCTGAACCTACACTGAAGAAATGGCTATTTCCCCACAGATTTAGTCTTGATGGCTCCACGTCTAATTGCTCTATATCTAGCAATCCACATTTCTCCACATTTAAAAGGTCATGCAAATCCTCCCCTTAAGGCACATGCTGAAATACTTTCTGCAGTGAGGAAAGAAGATTTTTTAAAAACTATTCTAGAGAGGGATAATCAACTTCTGCAAAGTCATACGCTGGATCTTGGCACCTGAAGGCCAAACTAGTCATAAAATGTGGAGAAATCCATGATTACAATGGCCAGTAGGCTGTTGCGGGTAGATTTTGAACTAATTAGTAGCTTCAACTATCAGGAAAGTGGCCCTTGGGAAGAAGGTGTTTAATGCATTTCTCTTTGAAGTTTTCTTGCTATTAGCTTTGCCCAGAAGTACAGGAGGAAAGGGTTAAGCATCCCTTTCCCCATTGGCCACTTCCCCAGTTAGAGATCCTGGTTGCCGAACTTTCACATCATGTCCAGTTTGACCCCAGAACTTTCAGAATCCACTGAGAAAATGAGTGAGTTGCTGGTACCTTTTTTCTAGGCAGACACTGTCACCGTTGACTGTGTGGAAGGCATGTGTGAGACTGTGCTGGGTGAATAGAAGGATCCCGTGCTGGGAAAAGTGATTCCAAGCCACATTCCTGTGTATTAGTCAGACCATTAAATTATTTAACTGGGATAATGCAAATGGAGAGAGGCTTTTGACTTTTATGTTCACTGAAATTCCCACGATGACACAATTCCTTGCATTTTTCTTCCTTTATTAATGACAGGGTTTTTGCTCTTGGACCAGTCCCAAGGTTTCTGGGTTATACACAGTATTCCCGAATTCCCTCCATTTCCCGAGGACGGCTATGGATATCCACGCACGGGAAAGTACAATGGACAGATAGCAATCTGCATAACATTCCAATATGAGCAGTTTGCGGAAATAGGTAATGATAGCTTACTGTCTAGAAAGTGAGCACAAACATGTCTAGATGAGTTTCTGGCTGCCAGTGTTTGTTACCTTAGATGTGCCTTATGTATGGCTTGTTTTGAAACTTACAGGACGGTCATCTTAAATTGTAATTGGTAGCACTTCAAGTTTTGAATCAAGAATGTGAAACTTGCTAAGTGCCAAGGCTCATGTGCCGACACACATTGACCGCAGGCCTCAACGAATTTGGCATACCATTTAGATGCATGTGGCAAATTATAATCGTTAGCTGGGCATGCTGACTTGGAAGTAAGTCCCATTATATCAAATGGGCCTTGTCTCCTAGTAAGAGCTTTTGGAATGGCAGTCTTAATCTCAGCTTCAATGAAAAGAGTTACAAAATGGTTGTTCTAGGGCTGATCGCCGAAGAATTGATGCTTTTGAATTATGGTGCTGGAGGAGACTCTTGAGAGTCTCATGGACTGCAAGAAGATCAAACCTATCCATTCTGAAGGAAATCAGCCCTGAGCGCTCACTGGAAGGACAGATCCTGAAGCTGAGGCTCCAATACTTTGGCCACCTCATGAGAAGAGAAGACTCCCTGGAAAAGCCCCTGATGTTGGGAAAGATGGAGGGCACAAGGAGAAGGGGATGACAGAGGGCGAGATAGTTGGACAGTGTTCTGGAAACTACCAACATGAGTTTGACCAAGCTGCAGGAGGCAGTGCAAGACAGGAGTGCCTGGCGTGTTCTGGTCCATGGGGTCATGAAGAGTCGGACATGACTAAACGACTAAACAACAACAAGGGCTGGAAAAAGTTTACAAAGGCTTAACGCTAAGAGCAGTAAGTGCTATATGTCCAGAAACACAGATCTATTCAATGATTGTGATTCATAGAATTGTACAGCTGGAAGGTGAGCATCATCTAGTCCAATCCGCTGCAAAACAAGAATATGCAGTTGTCCCATACGGGGGATCGAACCTGCAACCTTGGCATTATCAGCACCACGTTCTAACCAACTGAGCTATCCAGGCATAAGAACAAAGGGACACCCGGATATAAGGATGTAAGTCGAAGCACGCATATTAAGTGTCCCAAAAATGGAATGTTTTGCAACTGAATGTGTTTAGAGTTCAGAGATAAGCCATTACCTTGATTTTTGAAGGACTAATGTGACTAATACACATCTGAACTGTAAGTGTGAGATTAAGGCTGCAATCCTAAAAGTTCAAGTATTGCCTTTTCTCTCAACTCGAAAACATATTCAGCTACAAAGAAACAGATTTCAGCAACGTAGCAACACTTAATATATTTGCTCAGGATTACAACCTTTATCACAAACATTGAAATCATATGGGTTTCTGTTACATTGTTTTTGGTTTTAGTGACATAGACTTATTGCTCTTAGGGTTTTCAAACTAGCCTTGGCAGCCATGAAAGCTAGAACCTTTTTCAAGTCCCAGAGCAGCCATTGCAACACCTTTTTCTTATTTCCAGCATGCATGCATGTGTGCAATTACTTTAAAAGGTGACTTTTTGAAAAAAAGGAAACTTTTCCAGTGTTTTATATTTGCTGCTTCTCAATTCCACATGGAATAAGCTGCATTTCAAATCTAAGGTGTCTATCTCAAACTGTTAACAGTTTCCCACTCAGATTCCAAAGTATGGAGATGCTATGTTGTTGTTGTTGTTGTTGTTGTTGTTGTTGTTGTTGTTGTTATCATATAGATACCTACTGAGAAGTGAATTAAATGAGACTTACTCCCAGGTCAGTGTGTATGGAATTGCAGCTCAAAATTTGGTCTACATCTTGTCCAAGTTTATTCTGAATGAACATGCCTATAATTGGGTAACATAATCACCTGATCCTGGGTGAAGCACAGACCAGAAGCAGGATCTATGGCTAAAGATGAACCATATCTGCTCAAAGACTCTCAAGAGCATCAACTTTCACACAAGCACTAAGCAGGGTATGAGGAGAAATTTCCTTGATGTACCTGTACAGTGTCAGGGGAGAGGTCCTTGTTGACATTTCTGCTAGGATAGGTATAAGACTATACTAGCTGTATGGGTTGCATGAACACACGAATCTGCTGTGCACAGGAACAAGGAATCAGTGGGCTGAAACTAGTGTTCACCCATGGAATATGATAGGCATTGGCTGTTGTTTCTATAAGTCTGCAAAGAACACATGATTGATTATACCCTTCTCTCAATTTGCACCATGTTTTCGGTGCATTGAAGTGTATAAAGTGGAATAAAGTAATGACAAGGGAACAACAAGACAAATATCGTAGTTTTTGGCAGAGGACGAACTGCAGCAGTGTGGAAACAGCGCTGAATGCAAAAGTGTAAAGCAGAAAACAATTCCTTCTAGAAACTCAGGAATCAGATGGGTGTGTAATAGATCCTGTCTACCTCCTCTCACAAAAATTGCTTGTATCAATGCTGCTTACATATGTTCTTCAAAACCAGGACAGCATTTAGCACTTTCCCTGCTTTTTTCTTTTTTTCCATTTTCTTCAGATAAGCAATTGTTATTCTACAACCCAAATGTCTACAACTGTTCCATCCCAAAGCCCTTTCAAGCAGAGCTCCTCAACCTGCAAACAATGTGTGCAGGAGCACAGCTGCCTTCAGTTCCTTCAAATCAAAGCCTTATCAAGCTTCAGTCAGCCCAGGGAGAAATTCTTTTCAACTTTGCTAAAACACGGTATGATCACGAAGGTAAGAATATCTATCATGAAGTTATTACTTTTGTGGAAACGGGGGAAGAGGAGGCTTTGAGGGGATTCGTGACAGGAAACCTGATGCATCAACTACTGGAGGTCTTAGAAACATTTAGCAGTATATCTATATATTTGCATATCCGTAATAACAAAGGGATGGATAATAATTCACCTCCCGCTGAGGGCAGAAAAATTGTGATAATGGCAGTGAGGATGCAACCCAAACTCTGAACACTGAAACACCTTATTCAAAACTGAATACCCGGCGCCTTAAGCATTACAAACATCTAGGGGTCCTTCAAAAAATATAATTCCCTCTAACAGGAAACTCCGGGGTCCCCTTGCGGACAAGACTGGAGCCACTGAGAATGAAACAAAATGAAACAAAATGAAATTGAAACCAAAGTGGGGTGGGGGTGACCTTTCTTCACACTAGCCTAATGAGTACTGAGCATGCCCAGTTCTCACAGAAAGCCCTAAGATACTGAATGTCAGCTGAATAAGAAAAAGAGAGAGAGAAGCAGGGAGAGTTTATTTGCCACTTGAAAACTTTAAAGCCATGCTGGATCAGACCAAGGGCCTGCCTAGTCCAGCATTCTCTTCCCTCAGTGGCAAACTGAAATGAAGTATACAAACATTAGCCCTAATGGAGTCAATTTAAGAAGCAAAGCCAGTGATAATTTCTCATTTGCCCCCAACCCCTGATTTGCCAGATATCTACATAGCCTGGATGGCTCAGAAACTGCAAACAAACTTCCTGGTGGAATCCTGGCAGCGCAAGGGACACCGGCTGTTCTCCAATTGCTCCCTTCCTTACCACGTCTACAACGTAAACCTTGTTGGCACACCATGGAACTCCTCATTCTCATCCTATTACGACCATTCTAAGTGGTGCGTTTCTTCGCGCCCTGAAGACCGATGGACATGTGTCGGAGACCTAAATTATTCCCCTCAGCAGGCTAAGAGAAGTGGTGGCTTCGTTTGCACCCAGAATCAGCATATTTACATGGCTTTCAGGGCATTGGTTCTCCATTATTATGATTGCCGTGAGTTTCAGGAATTTACACATGCAGCACAGACCTCTGGCCTCTAGGTCCTTCCTGAAAAGTGCAATTTTTCCTTCTTTCTTAAAAAATAAACGTTTCCGGTCCTCATGGCTTTGGAGAAACAAAAAGAGGCTTGGGCATGATTTCAGGAAACAGGATGGTTCTTCATGCCTGTCCTGGAAGATCACATCTACTTTCTTTTTTTACTCCTACATTCTCCAGTCTTTTCTAAGGACTTTGTATTCTGTAAAATACCCTAATATCAGAATTAGATATTATGTAACTGCAAGCAGGCCTGCATGATTTAGATAATTGGTTCTCAGAGCAAAATTGGAGAGATAATATTAGTGAAGCGTGTGGGCTTCCTTGGTATATAATTTGGGTTTGTTTTTAAGCTTGAAGTGACTAAAAACACAGGTTGGGTTTATAAACCTAGCATGCCTACCAGTTTTGTAAAAGAAGGAGGACAGCATTGTTTTAAGTGCAGTTTCAGAACTGCTTCTCACAAATACTCCTGAAAGAGAAAACCTGCTGAATTGGAAAGGGGGATAAAATTTGATTCAGTTTGCATTTAAAGGACAAACTACCACATCCACACTTCCTGAAACAATATGAAAACTGAAGCACAGCCATCTTTTGCAATTAGTAAGCGCCTGGATTTTGCAACACAGTTTCCCAGCTATATACTAGTGGGGGTGGGACGTACATGGATGCTTTATATTTGGCAATATTACTTTGCAAAAATGTATGTATTCGGAGAAATCTACACTGAAGTGCTGATGAATTTACAGGGTTTATATATATACGTATATCACAAACCGATGTGGAGATGTAGAAAACTAAATTTATATTGGAAAAATAAGAAACTGAGAGTGCTCAGAATTAACAGATTCTCCCACCCCTAAAGTGTATTTTAAAGGGGAATGTGGCCTAACCCCTATACTTAATAGTTCTTTTGTACCTGGGTCTTAGTACCCATCTTCTCAAGATGACTGAGGGGACCAAACGCAATGTCTTGAGGTGACATGCGTGACGTCGCGTGGAGCCAGGGGAGCGGGGCCAAACACCTTCTGAACACTGAGGGGGCCCAGACCCCTAAAGAACCAGGGGTGTGAAAGTACCTCAGCCCCTAAGAGCTGGTGCATGGTACCCCATATGATTTAGCAAAATGTTTTATCAGTCAGGATGTTTGTCACCAATCAGAAGCAGGGCTTTTTCAGTGGTTTCCCCCGCAAATGATGGAATTCTCTCCTCCTACAGGTCAAATTGGCACATTCTGGCCCTCTTCTGCTTTCTCTTCTGCTGTTTCCTCTTCTGCTTTCTCTTGTTGTTTAATGTTAGTTGTAGCTTTCGAAGTAATTGTTGTTTTGACTGATATTACAACTGCTTTGTTATGATTATTGCGAGACACCTTATGAGCCACAAGGGTTGAAAAGCAATTTTTAAAAATCCAAACCAATAACGAAGTCTGTAAGCCTGTCTATACCTACTTAGCTGGGAGTAAGACTCATTAAATGTCTGATCAGGTGTGTAAAGGATTGCACTGAAAGAATCAGCACTCAGAAGATCTAGGTTCAACCAAGTCAACAGTTTGGGCCTCTGCTTCTAATGTTGCAAATTGCAAAGTATTAAGATGCCTGTAAATTTGAGTTAGCATATCCCCTGCAGCTGTGTCATGGATAAACTTGGGTTCCAATAGTAGCGCTTTACAGTATGTGCATGAATTCATTTCCTCTTGACAATGTCTCTACTTGGAGGGGGCAGGGGTGATGTCAGGGTGGGAGAGAGGGAATTACAACAAAGTTGAACTCAGCAACTGCAAGGATTGAGCAAAGGCTTCCTCTTTCACTTTCAGAAATATTAAAACAAGCGAAGAAAAGCATATACAGTGGTACCTCGGGTTAAGTACTTAATTCATTCTGGAGGTCCGTTCTTAACCTGAAACTGTTCTTAACCTGAAGCACTACTTTAGCTAATGGGGCCTCCCGCTGCTGCCGTGCCACCGGAGCACGATTTCTGTTCTCATCCTGAAGCAAAATTCTTAACCTGAAGCACAATTTCTGGGTTAGCAGAGTCTGTAACCTGAAGCGTAACCTGAAGCATATGTAACCCGAGGTACCACTGTAAGGAAGTTTTTGAGCTGAAGGTCTTCTTTGCATTGAGAGGTGGGATATCAGGGCTTATAACCACATCCCTGCATAATGTCCATATCCCTGTATAATGGGAAAGTATGGGTGGTTACCCTTGCTTCCCAATTAGTGACGAGGAAGATGATTCAATACAGTTTGCATTGCAAGGCGATCCTGTCATTATCACACTTTCAGAAACATCCACTCTTTCTGAAATGCGAGAACTTAAACGCAGCCTGATCTTTGCACTGGAAGTTGGTTTTGGTAAACCGCTCAGAAGCTTTCTTATAATCAAGTGGCATATATATGTTTTGTTAAATAAATTTAAAAAAAGATTGATCCTTTGGCATTTTGGTTGCATTTGTGTCTTATTGATTTCAAACTTGTGAACTGCTAATAGGACAATCTTCAGTATGTGACGGTGATTGCTCTTTGCTTGGAGAAGCTGGTGGATGACTAATTGCAACCATGATTAAGGTCCAGATCGTAGCTCCAAATTGGCTTCCACAAAGAACAAAGCTTGGAGAGACAAGGTGAAAGGGATGAGAGATTTGTTCCTAGAGTCAAGCAGCACATACAAACAGCTAACTTGAAGATTCGGTCAAAAACTTGGATGGAAATAAGCACTTTAGATAGGTTACCTTGACTCAAGCTAAGGTCACCAGGAGGCAACCCAGAGAATATTTGCCCTGTTGCAGGGAGGGCAGACAAGAACACAGGGGGAAGAACAGCAGCCTCACCTTCTGTTTGATCTGCATCTTTAAAGGTGGCTTCACGTTTTCCAATTGCAACGTGGCAGCCCCCACCCCAACTGAATCAGAGCAATGAACAAAGTAGACCATTGCAATAAAACGAAGGCTAGTAATTAGTAAAGATCTGAAGGCAGCGCTCTTGTTTGTTGCACAATGTGTTTCAGAATAAATGCATCCTTGCCATAACTGTAAGTGGCAGGGAAGGAGGAATCTGGCAGAATTCCTGCTTCCTCATTCATGCCAGACTAATCTTGGCAAATTTTGAATAGGACGTGTAGCAAAAAGGCACAACTGAAGAGAACTTCTTGCCACTGCAAGCAGGCAGGTTATTTTGTCCACCTGTTTGGTTCCCTCTCCGGCAGTAGGCATTTAAGCAGTGTCTTTCAGGAAAACAAAAAAGCAGCATCTGCACCCCTAATCCAACACACCAGCAGATGTTGGGCTTTTTGCTGTCTGTGATATAGCCTCCTCTACAAACCAAAGAACATCTGCTTAAGAGTCTAGTGCTGCCACACTGGGTTAAGTGTAGAATATTGCAAAACAATGTCAACCATTCTCAAAATGACGACCACAAACAAGCATACGAAGCTAGATTTCCAAGGAAAAACTAATACCATATGCACAGCATGCACAGTTTAAGAAGCTGGATCCTCCTAACAGAGGGTCCGTGTTGTGCTCGGCCCTGAAACTCTTCCCTAACTGGCTTGTGGACGGGGCTTGCCAATGGTCTTCAGCCAATCAGCAGCGTGGCAAGGTTGGGGGTTGGGGGTATCTATTTGGCAGTGTGAAGTAGGGACCTCCTTTTGCTTCACGCTGCCGAACACCCGCCCACCCACCCGTTAATTAGGTTGTGTTTGGCCTTGCTTTGGACTTCGGTTGGTTGCCTGTTTTAGAATGGAGGCCAGGTAGGATTTTTTTCCAATGTGGCAGATTGGCTGTGGCCACTTGGTTTTTGCCTACCTCTTAGCAATCGTCACAACTTTGTAAGGTTTGGCGGTTAGGCATTGGTTTAGGGGAATGTGGGGAGGGGAGGTGCAGCCATCACCTGCCCCTCCAATGAATAGGGTATTCCGTTAAAGGAATCCGGGGGTCTGGATCTTGTCCGAAGCCCAGAGAGGGGCTAGGGCCATGCCAGGACCCCCCAGGAACCCCAGGGGTGAGCACCAGTCAATATACACTGATGGAGATCCCCCTGCTGGTTGTTTACCCTTCCAGGCTTCCTGCAGGGTGGGGCAGGAGTCAGATATAGTTTGATACTAATGCCTAAGCCAATACCAGTCACATTTGTGTATTTTAATAAAGTTGTGGCCAAAATTTGCCCATTAACATTTAAACTAACTTCTGTCTCCACTGTGTCTTTATTTCCATTCGGGATGGGTTTTGGGACTCGAAGCAAAACTAGATTTCTGGTTAAGGTTGCAATTTTCAGGAAATGTTCCTTGCAGTAGATCCCCCTGGCATGAGGACTAGGCTGTTAGGAGCTATAAATGACAATTGTGTGGTGTAATAAATTATTAGATTTACTTCTGGGATAATCCCTTTCCTGCCTCTCTTGACAATCCCTGCTTCAGCCATAAACTCAGTGCATGATCTTGGACTATAGTCACTTACTGAGTCTGGACATCGTGATAAACAATGGTTTATCATGATGGAAATGACTCTAGTCTCTCTAGGACTCAGACACCCTCCTCCTCTGATGAAGCCGTACAGAATTTAGGAGCATTTGTTTCCATTTTTTATTAGCCACAGTTTGTCATATTGTTCAGCCTTGACAAACTGTGTTGTTGTTTTCTTATCTTGAAACAAGTCAGCTTCAAACCATTGTTTATGAAGCTGGGTTTCAATTAACCACAGTATAGGGTTTGGAAGTGGCAGCGCACAAAACAGCTGTTCTAATTTACTTGGTCAATCTGTCTATCTTTTAAAATAAAAGCTGTAATACATGTTTCTTACAACTGATAACTTACCACTTTTACTGAACTGCAGCTTATACCTCCACTTTTAAAACCAACACGCAGGTGAAAGTTCTATCAACATTTTATGCTGTAAAATTTGGAAGGCTTACTGGAATTTCAAACAGCAAAAGGGGTGAGGAATTGGGCTTCAGCAAAGATTCCCCACATTTGGAAACTGTATTTACACAGAGGCCTTTCTCTCGCAGAGACCAGGTGAGACCAATGACTGAATACGGTTCTACAAGTTTAGAAAATTACTAGATATTTCACAGGCACGCCCTACATTCCAAAATCCATTTCATTTGAGGGCAACTCTTTTCCGTGCATCCTTACCATCTTCCATAACAACAAATCTTGAGTCATGTGTTAAACACCAGTTCCATTTTACACAGCTAAAATGTGATAGCTTATAGTCTCGTAGCACATCTGACTTGGAAATAAAACAGGGAATGGAGGATCAACACACATTGATACACAAAGCCTTCAACAAAATCTTGAAAAAAAGAGGGAGATTCTTGAACAGAAGCAGACAAAGATGTCTAAGAGGCAATGCCACATGTTTTTTGCTGTGTATTCAATGGAAAAGCACACATTTTTTTATCTCTTCCAATCTCTGGGAAATGTCCGTGACATTCGCCTTTACTTATGCTTACTACTTGAGATCAACAGGACAATTACTGCTGAGTAAATGTGCTGAGGACGGCAGCCTTAGAGAGTGAAGAAATAACTCGGATAGCATATGATGATTGGAATTTTTTCCTGGTAGACTTGCATAACAGGAGTTGTACAGGATCAGATAATCTTACTACAGAAAGTTCCCCCAGTTGCTGCCCAGGTTCTCCCAAGAAGCCTTTACAAGCTTTCCCATTGTATGCACCCATCCTCTGATTTTCAGAATTACACCGCCTCTGCTTTTGTACATAATAGTCATGGACAGACTTCTCTGTGAAATAATTTAACCTGTTTTAAAATCAATCTAGTGTGGTGGCCAGCACCAAAAGTTAATTATACACTGGATGATACAGTACCCCTATTTGTCCTTTCTGAATCTACTCCCAATCCACTTCATTGGGTGACCCTGAGTTCTAGTACTAAGAGAAAGGGAGAAAAATATATCTGGCCACTCAGTCCATTGAATGCATAATTCTATTAACCATGTTGTCTTTTCCTCCCGAACATCATACACTGATAAAAATTTCACCATAGCTCAAACACTTAAATCTGTTCCAGAGAGCATTAGAGATAAAACACCCTGAAACTCATCCACCACAGTCCCTATTGCTATTCTGACATTTATTATGTCTACAAAACACATCCTCCTTGCTGTGGATTACAATATAAAGTGAAAATTTCCCTCTGTCACGCACATCAGAATGATGAGGTAGTTGCCTAGTTCTCCGAACACAATTTTACTCCAAAAACGGAAATCAAAATATGCTCCCTGTCTGACTCCAAGCTTTCTCTTTTGACTGCATTTGATAATAAAAAGAAGGATCTCTTATATCAAGTGCGTACTAATTCATAACCGCTTGCAATTAACTAGACCACCAGTGGAAATTACCAGAATCAGTGCAGTCTTGGCACCTAACAATTAATGTTGTTAGAAAAGAGAACACGGCAAATGTTCCTATCCTATAGATCTGGTCAGAGCAGAGTCCTCTCTGTCACATTTCACAGGTGAGTAAAGATTCTTTCCATACACATACTATCTAGCTAGTATGTTCGATATGCTTCAAACAAGTCTTAAAAACTCCTGCTGTGATTCTAACTCACTATCTTTCATCGAGATCTTTCAGTTGGTTACAGTTTTGTTTAGACCATCTTTGTAAACATGCTAAAAACGTTCAATAGAAACATTTTTAAGAAATATATCCGAAACTCCAGTGCGTAGAAGCCAAACATTATGAACACAGAACATGAAACTGAAACTGATTTCATTAATTATCATGGTGTAAAAATACACTAGGTAAGAGATTGACAGGCTAGATAATCCATTAAAACCTCTGTAGTGTGAATTTAATTTCACAGGCATCTGCGGAACTTGAATGGAGAGTGTTCCAGTATAAGCAATTTGGCATGATTAAAAAAGTACTACTCAAAACACTCTGCCTATGAAAGGCTCGGTCACTTGAAGACTAGGAAATAGAATTTTAGATGTCAAGGGAAAAGGATTGTGTGTGTTTGGTGCCATATCCTTTTTTCAAGCTGATGGCTACATTCACACATCTTTCATTTAGAACTTTCCTCAGTGCCATAAACAGAATTTCCCTTTTATTTAGAACGCCCCATTATCCCCAGTGCTTTCCCCAAAGATGTTTACATCCACACACACACACAAACACCACACACACCCTGTGATTCAAACACTGACTGCAAAATCTGCCTACAATAGCATGTTCATCTATGTTCATCTGAGATGCCTGTCCTTAGCGATGTGCTAAGGCCCAAAGCTTTATTTTTAAGAACGAGATCTGACTTACAGTAAGGTGGCACGAAGCAGGTCTCTGACACACTGTAGGTCTCTGCATTTTCGACTCTTGGAGATGGCTCAGGAAAGTAATAGCAACTCAAATTATCTTCTGGCTGCGGCAGCTGCTGCCGGTGCTTTATAAAAAGTGTCATCTTCATAATATGTAAGGTGGAGCGATGATTGAGGGGTTGGCTTGACAGATGTAAATATTGCAGCACTTATTCACTAGCGCTGCATTTCTTCTTTTTTTCTGCCTCGGGCAGAAATTTTAATGAAGGAATCTATCCGTGACAACAAAGGGAGCAGAGAGGCAAAGGGTTGAATCCTGCCAGTCGTAGTTAAAACAATGGGAGTTTACCTTCAAACTTAATGGTAACAGGACTTCAAAGACTGAGCAATTCCGGATTGAAATAAATAAATAAATCCGAGGGCAAAATGCTAATTTAAAATCAATTGGCACTATACAACATAGCTAAAAGAAGGCCAATTTCCATATTATCAAGTCTAGGGTTGCCATGTTTTCTCAACAATGGGTTTGCTACAGAAATTACATTTAAAAAAAGTTGGTGCCAAGTAGCAGTGAGGGGTATATGGGTATGGAGCACAAGCAGTCTAACCATCATTATCCATCAGTGTGTATGCAGACCCTTCAAGTGTCCCTATTTTCCAGGGACAGTCCCAGATCTACAGAAGCTGTCCTGGTTTCTGATTTGATCACAGAATGTCCCTATTTTCATCAGATAAATGTTGGAGGGTATGGAGTTATGTGTGACACACACACACGCACACAACCGAGCCAAGGAGATAAGTAACTACACAACCTTTAGAAGACACCTGAAGGCAACCCTGTATAGGGAAGTTTTTAAATGTTTAATGTTTTATTATGTTTTTATATATATTGGAAACTGCCTGGAGTGACTGGGGCAACCCAGTCAGATGGGTGGGGTATATAAAAAAAGTTATTATTATTATGGAACAGAACGTCCCTATTTTCACCAGAGAAATGTTGGGGGGTATGGCTTGACACTTTACAAAATACTAGAGGAGAAGTCTGTGCTCTGAGATGCAGTATGACAGGATTAAGGCAGGATAAAAACCATCCTATATACTAATTCTTTCTTTCGGTAATGTGGCTTTAATTCATTTTCATATTTAAACTGTTTAACATAGTTGCATTGAGATATATCTTTGTTTACATTATAGCATATGGCATGCAAAAATTACATAAAAATAAAACAATGAACACTCAGATAAATGTCTCTGAATATATTCACAAAGTTGTGTCAAATTATATATACCCAAATGATTAGAGTCATTACAGATAGGAAATGATGTAAGTTGCATGTGTATTGCTCAGAATGGTGATCATAAGTAAAATGTATTTTGTGTTGATAACAATTAGAACATACAGGAATTTATAGGATGTGGGGAAGGAGGGGGGAGGAAAAAAATTATCACCTGTACTTCATGCACACCAGATTGTGCTGTAAACTATGAGTTCTGTTCTACTATATGACTCAATATTTGTGTAATCACTAAAGTCACACCAGTCTGCACAAAAAGTGCAGTGTTTCTTTTGACCTCTTGCAACTTTTAATTTATGTGTCAGTTTTTACAATTACGCTGTTTGCCATTACATCATTATGCCATTGCTCCATAGTTAATAAATGCAGTGATTTCCATGCCCTGCAATAGTTGCACTTGCAGCTGTTAATAGATGTGATATGATACAAATTAGAAACAAAGAACTCATAACACGACTATACAAGTTAAGTAGAGACAGTGCTGGGGGTCATGGGCACTGTCTGCCTTGTAATCAAAGATATATTTTTTGTAAATACATTTCCCCAGAACCTTTCTATTTTTAGACACTCCCACCACAGATGCTGATATTTCCCTATATACCAATTCTGAGTGTGGTTCCTTGTACAGTCGAAACAACAGCCCAAACACAAGAGGGAGGTATCAGTAGGCTTGAGGGAACCCAAAGTTTCGTCCACCTCCCAAACAAAATATTGGGAAGGGGACTAAGGGAATTTGGGGGTGGGGAGCCCAATGCAGAAATGAGATTCCGACTAAACATTAGGAAGAACTTACTGACAGTAAGAGCTGTCTCTGTTATCAGAGCTTTTTAAACAGAGGGTGGATGGCCATCTATCAGGGATTCTTTAGTTGTGATTCCTGTATTGCAGGGGATTGAATTATATGATCTTTGATGTCTCTTCCAGCTGTCCAATTCTATGATTCTACAATCATGCACCTCAGTGTAGGAGGAAATGTGGGCTAAGCGAATGATTAACGGGAAGTCATGTAAACAGCCCACAATATCAGAATGAATGCTCATCACCTTGTAAGTAAATCAGAATGCATGTTCAGTAAAGACCAGACATAGCCCAACCATGGCGTAAGCTTTGTGTATGCAGATCAGGATGAATGCTGAATAAACAGCTCACCTGGAGGAACCCATATACTAATATCGCCCACACACAAGAGGAGCGTATCAGCAGACTCAGGGACATCTTGAGGGTGGTTTTTTTTAGATAGTTCTGAGGTTTGCAGAAGTACAGTGGTACCTCAGGTTAAGTACTTAATTCGTTCCGGAGGTCCGTTCTTAACCTGAAACTGTTCTTAACCTGAAGCACCACTTTAGCTGATAGGGCCTCCCGCTGCCGCTGCACCGCTGGAGCACGATTTCTGTTCTCATCCTGAAGCAAAGTTCTTAACCCGAGGTAATATTTCTGGGTTAGCGAAGTCTGTAGCCTGAGGCGTATGTAACCTGAAGCGTATGTAACCCGAGGTACCACTGTACTCAAAAAATGCAACTTTCCCACAGGGCATTTGCAGAATGAGAGATCCAATTGCTGCTGCTATTAGTAACTGTTATTTAGTGATTTGCTGTTCTGTGTTTTAATGCAGTGCTTCCCAGCCTTGTGTCTTCAGCTGTTTTTGCACTACAGATCCCACCATCCCTAGCTAGCAAGACCAGTGGTCAGGAATGATAGGAGTTGTAGTTCCAAAAACAGCTGGAGACCCGAGGTTGGGAAACACTATTTTAATGGGTTGTGCTTTTAATGGATTTAATGGATTCTTATTTGCATGTTTTAATCATACACCGCCCAATGGTTTGTGTAAAGGGCAGTACAGAAATCATCAAGATAATAGATAAATAGAAAACAGCTAAAAGTAGCCAAGTGAGGACTACCAGCCTCAGTGCGGACACGGAATGCTCCCAGACTGTTCAGGAATATACAATGGAAAACTGAGTGAAAAGAGGAATTAGAGGAGTCACTCCTGGACGAAGGCATGGCTCTGATTCGGTATAAAGCAGTATCCTCTGTCCCAAGCATTTTGTTGCAAGTTCCACTTGTGGATTAGTTATGCTTGTGAAGCTGTTTTCTAGATTTCCTTTGTCCATAGTAAACAATGATAAAATGGCAGTGCGCTCTACTTTTTCAGGAGGGCAGTGATCACAACCTGCAAAAGATTTAGGCACAAATTTAAAGCCATTGGTTTTTTAATGAACTTAAGTATGCCCAGTTCTGTGCCAGGAGATGTTTCTACAAGTTCTTCTTATCAAGCAAATTTTGTTTTATTAGATTACAAAGCTGTGTATCTCCAGAATACTGAAATTGCTAGGCAGTGGAGCCAGCCCTACCATTAGGCAGAATGAAGTGGCCACCTCAGGTAGCAGATGCAGATGGCAGAGGGGGGCAGCAAGCAATTGGTAGGCTGAACTGTGTGTACCTCACAGCCAGTGTTGTGCCCCCAAGTTAGCCATCTGCCTTCAGGTAAGGATGTTGCTCTGAAGTAAGATTCAGCTGGTCAGCATCTGTACGTGGAATGTGGGGAGGCACCTTCTTGTCATTCACTTCAGGCAGTAAAATACCTTGAGCCAGTTCTGCTCAGAAGAGCCTCATTCTGAATTCCATCTTCTGGAAAAATTAAAACTGTTCCTGGTGGCAGAACAAGATTATTCAAGTCACATTTATATGTGCAGGCTTTGGCAGTGAAGGGAACAGTCAGGTTTGCCATGTGGTTTTTCTGTTTTCTCACTTTTTTAATGGTTTTGTGGACTTTTCGGAGCATACTGCTTCTTATCATATTTTAGGTGTAAAGTGTGTGTGTGTGTGTGTGTGTGTCTATGTGTGTTCATGTGTGTACACACACACGCATGCATACACACGGTTTTCAAAGCAGATAGACATAAAGAAATAAATCCTAAGGAAGAATGGATCCATACTATAAGGCAGGTCCACCAGCTTGGCCCCGGGACCATGGGTGCCCAGGGCAGTGCATTCCATGGGAAAGCAGGTGTCTGACATCAACACGTCTACGGTGTGCGCTGATGTCACATGCCCAGGCACATTTTGGGTGCCCCCCCTGGCTCCCTCACTGGGAGTGGCGGATTTCCTCTTGGGTCAGGTCTGGCCTGGGGGGCGGAGTGGAGGAGAGGAAGTGGCGGCAATGTTGCTACCCCTCTCCTGCACTGGGCTAGCTCATGATGAAGCAGCCAGCCCCCCCCCCCCCCAGCCCCAGCTCTGTTTGGGTGGAGAGTTGCCGCAGCACCCCCCCTTGCACTGGACAGAGAAGAGGAGGAGAGGTGACTTCCTTCCTCCTCTTTCTGTGGCTCCTTAAATTTATTTATCATTTCCTGTGTATTCTAAATTAACCTAACTTACTCTTTAATTATATACTCTTATGGAACTGCAGGTTATTACAATAATCCAATGTCCTTATCTGTTTACAATTTGTTTCTAAATATTCTACAAACCATTTCAATTCTTTTATAAAAAGTTTGTTATCTTGATTTCTTATTTTTCCAGTAAGTTTCACCACTTCTGCATAGTCCATAAGTCTTAGTATCCATTCTTCTTTCTCCAGAACTACTTCTTCTTTCCATTTTTGGGCAAATAACATTCTTGCCACTGTAGTCACATACATGAATAAATTTCTATACTGTTTAAGTAGTTCTACCCCTATAATTCCCCAAAGGAAAGCTTCTGCTTTTTTATTTTTACAAATGTTACTTTAAACATCTTTTTCAATTAATTATATATCATTTCCCAGTAAGCTTTAATCTTAACTCAAGTCCACCATCTTCTTTCTCTTTGCATTTCCAACACTTATTCAATTTTGATTTATACATTTTTGCCAATTTACTTGGTGTTAAATACCATCCATATAACATTTTCATGTAGTTTTCTCTTAAACCATAAAGGTAAAGGTAAAGGTACCCCTGCCCATACGGGCCAGTCTTGACAGACTCTGGGGTTGTGCGCCCATCTCACTTAAGAGGCCGGGGGCCAGCGCTGTCCGGAGACACTTCCGGGTCACGAGGCCAGCGTGACATCGCTGCTCTGGCGAGCCAGAGCTGCACACGGAAACGCCGTTTACCTTCCCGCTTGTAAGCGGTCCCTATTTATCTACTTGCACCCGGGGGTGCTTTCGAACTGCTAGGTTGGCAGGCGCTGGGACCGAACAACGGGAGCGCACCCCGCCGCGGGGATTCAAACCGCCGACCTTTCGATCGGCAAGCCCTAGGCGCTGAGGCTTTTACCCACAGCGCCACCCGCGTCCCGCTCTTAAACCATAGCATGCTGTAAATTTTATATCCGTATTATATCCCTCCTTGGTGTGCATGAACCAGGCACAAAAAATTATGGGGGCCTGGCCCCTTTATGGGAAATGTTGTGTGGGCTGGAGCACCCAGGGCCCCCCTGCACCCGGTGCCTATGCTAGAAGTTTCCTTCAAAATTGTTGTTTAGTCGTGTCCGACCCTTAGTGACACCATGGACCAGAGCACGCCAGGCACTCCTGTCTTTCACTGCCTCCTGTGAGCACTCAGGATCACATTCCTTAAGAATGTATAGGTTTGATCTTGTTGCAGTCCATGGGACTCTCAACAACAATAATTGTCCCTATTTTCATCAGAGAAATGTTGGAAGATATGGCTCTGCCTTTTCTGCAGAACCAGCAGGGGTGGGGTTCAGATTGCACTCTAAATCAGACTTTTGTTTCTCTCCCCCCCCCCCCAAAAAGATGGCATTGCTGTTGTGTCAACCAACTTTAGATCAGGCTGTGACACAGTAGTGTATTCCGGCCTAACATTTGAAAGCCGGTGCAATAAATGATAAAGCATAAGAAACGATAAGGCAACAGGTAAAACCGGGTCTCCTTGAAGGGGTTGGGTGGCAGAAGATATTACTTAATCCATTATTCTTTTGATTTTGAGGGCTTATTCACACTTAACTTTTGCCCTGCTCTTGCCAAACACAGGGCCACGCTTAAAAGTTCTGTGTTCAAGCGGTTTGTTTGTTTGTTTGTTTGTGCCCTGGAGCTTTCCCTGCTCAAATTGCCATTTGCTCTGACTGAGCTTTAAAGAGCAGGTTTTCATGGGGAAAGCTCTGGAGCAAACAAGGGGGGGCACTCAGACAGAGAGCTTTAAAGCAACAGACCATGCCTGGAAAGAGTGGGAGAAAGGTAAGTGTGGATAAGCCCTGAAATTGAAAGATCCCGTATTTGACTCATCCCAAGGCAGGACGCTATACATACAGACATACATACCTACCTACATAATAGAGATCAGCCTTTACCAGCATTCCTGAGAGGCCCATCTTTACTATTCTGAGAGCACCTGCCTCATTATGCCAGCTAATGCTACGCTGCAAAAACTGTTTGCTAACACACAATCTGATAAGACATCAGTTTCAGCAATAAATATTCAGCACAAAATTCTGCAGCACTATAGGTATCAACCTACACACAATGCAAATCAGTTTCCAGAGAAATGCTTACATCCTGTCCTTTACTTCCTCCCAGAAGATCTTTTCTGCACATAATAACCACAAGCATAGGAGCCAACTCCTAGGGGCCAAGGGGAATTTGGGTTCCCCCATAAAATATTTAAGGATGGGGGCAGGTCCCTCCGAAGTTGATGGGCATTACCAATCAAATGGTGTGCATACACCATGTCATGTGATTGATTATATGGGCGTGGCTTACCTGCCCCCCCCCCGATATTTTATTCAAGTTACCACCCCTGACCACAAGTCAGTCACACAGCTGATCCACCTGCTTCTCTACCTGGCCCGCACTTGATGTCATCCATGCAGCACCAAATATGGCCCTCCTTGCTGCTATATAGGACTGCGCTGTTAGTAAACATGCCGTATCTGTTCTCCCCGTAACCATGTATCACCTCATGTGAACTTCTAATGTTGAGGGGAAACCTGTACATGCCTCTGCCATAAAAAAAAAGACCATATCTGTACTCCCTTCCCCTAGTTTATGAATTCTGGACTTGCACTCCCTTGGAAAAAAATGGGCTTAACTGTCAAAGCAATGCAGGAATCTCTGGTTTAGTCAGATATTCTTTGTGTTTTGTTTCCCACTTCATGTATACACTATCATTTAAAGAATGATTACTTAAGCTTTCGCAAGAGCCCGAAGGTAGAAATCAGGGTCATGGAGTACATTAAGAATCATGAATGGGCCAAAGATGAGGACACATTACCAGGCTGACATTTTGATTAAGTGCATTTTCTGGCAATGTCTTGTGCTGTCATCATGAAGATGAGACTTTGTGAGGGTGAAAGAGGAGAGCGCAAATTATGATCTGAAGCTCAACATCAAAAAAACTAAGATCATGGCCACTGGTCCCACCACCTCCTGGCAAACAGAAGGGGAAGAAATGGAGGCATTGAGAGATTTTACTTTTGTGGGCTGCATGATCACTGCAGATGGTGACAGCAGCCACGAAATTAAAAGACGCCTGCTTCTTGGGAGAAAAGCAATGACAAGCCTAGATAGCATCTTAAAAAGCAGAGACACCACCTTGCCGGCAAAGGTCCGTATAGTTAAAGCTATGGTTTTCCCAGTAGTGATGTATGGAAGTGAGGGCTGGACCATAAAGAAGGCTGATCACTGAAGAATTGATGCTTTTGAATTATGGTGCTGGAGGAGACTCTTGAGAGTCCCATGGACTGCAAGAACATCAAACCTATCCATTCTGAAGGAAATCAGCCCTGAGTGTTCACTGGAAGGACAGATCCTGAAGCTGAGGCTCCAATACTTTGGCCACATCATGAGAAGAGAAGACTCCCTGAAAAAGACCCTGATGTTGGGAAAGATTGAGGGCATGAGGAGAAGGGGACAACAGAGGACGAGGTGGTTGGACAGTGTTCTTGAAGCTACCAGCATGAGTTTGACCAAACTGCGGGAGGCAGTGGAAGACAGGAGTGCCTGGCGTGCTCTGGTCCATGGGGTCACGAAGAGTTGGACACAACTAAACGACTAAACAACAACAACAATTGTTGTTGTTGTTGCTGCTGCTATTATTGTTATTATTGTTGTTATTATTATATATACACCTCCCATCTGACTGGGTTGCCCCAACCACTCTGGGCGGCTTCCAATATATATAAAAACATAAGAAAAAATTAAACTTTTAAAACAACAACAACAACTTCCCTATAGAGTGCTACCTTGAGATGTCTTCTAAAGGTTGTACAGTTACTTATCTCCTTGGCTCAGGGGTCGCATCACTCCATACCCTCCAACGTTTCTTCAGCGAAAATAGGGATGTCCTAAGGATCAAATGAGCTTCACTGAATGCCCATGACATTTTGTGTTATGAGGCAACAAAACAAACAAAAAATAAAATAAAAGAAAAGAAAAGAAAAAAAGGTTTCTCTGTCCACTTTCTCTATAATGTGCATTATTTTTTACACTCTGGCAACCCTAGTTGCAGAGGATGCAGCTTCCAAGTAGAAAAGGCTCAGCACATTTTATAAAATGATCGTTGTCTGAGCCTCCCACTCCACAGCAACAGTTGGAGAAAGATGGCCAGGTTTTTTTGGGGGGGGGTGGAAGATGAGGAGAAAATATAGTTCTGTCCCCTGCCTGTCCCCTGCTGCCTTTGAGCATTTACAGGAGCAGCAGCCTGAAACGTCCCAAGCTTCCTAAAACAGTAATGTGGGGGTGGTAGGGAGATGACAGCTACCTGCTCTCAGGTAATGCTTCCATCTCAGATTCCCACAGCCAAGCTCCCAGACATCCCTGGGAGTGGACATGGTTTGGGGGGGGTGAGAGAGTTTATGTTTCTCACCTGTACAGGATAATTACCTACAAGCTTCCTCTGTCCTGATGTGATCCACCTGTATTTTAGATGAATGATGAAAGAGGAATGAATCTGGAGATGTGATTTGAACAATCACACCTGAGGAGAACTTCTTTCCTTCCTTCTTTCCTGCTCCAAACCCTCCCCCAAACTGCTGCTTTCCATAACATTTAAGATAATTATTTCTAGTCATTTTCAGCTTTGCGTTCCAAAATCCCAGCTGTCCAGTTTTTGCCCCGTGTGCCTGGTTGACCCTCTTGGGTGGATTCCGCGTTGCTTGAAAAGAGAAAAAAATGAGTGGATTTCCCGCTCCCGTGAATTTATTATTTAAGAATTAAAGAATTTAAGAATTAATCTTTGTTTTCCACAAGAAGGGAGTGTGTTGTGTGTGTGTGTGTGTTGTGTGTGTGTGTGTGTGTGTGTGTGTGCTACCGTTACCACCCAGAGAGACTCGCTACCCCACTTCCCTGGCTGGGCTGCTGAGGAAAATGGCCGCCACACCAGGTTACATCCATTTCCCTGACTAGCGTAGCAAAGAGGAGCCCAGCTTCCTTAGCACGTTCGATGAAACAACCTATTCTATTTCCGGCCCATATAAATTTCACACATTGTCAGTCATAAGTCAAAGCCTGCATCAATCTGGATTCTTTTTTAATACACGGAAATTCACATTTCCCCCCACAAAATACATAACTGTGTACACATTTAATCCTAAAATATGCATTTTTAATACATTTTAACGGTATATACATTTTTGCATGCACTTTTTTCCCAGCTGAGGACTATATCACAGCATTTGGAGATGTGCAAAAACCAAAAAAAGCCACCTGCATTCCGAACTGTGCATTAGTCTGGGAAGTATGAATCAGGAAGTAGTGCCAACATCTCTGCTACTTTGATCCTCTTCCTCTCTTTCCTTGTAAGCAGCAGAGATTTAGCTGCCGGGAGATAAATTGAGCACTGGCTTCCTATCATGCCATCCGCTACTGGAATCAGGCCAGTTTGCTTTAAAATGTGGTCTGAATGAACTCTCTGAGAGTCAGAGATTTCCTGGATGGCAGCAATATTCCCACAGCAATGGTGGCCCATGACAAGTAGTGAACAATGCTGCTGCTGCTGCTGCTGCAGTCATGGTGGCAGAGAAAAGGATGGGTAGACAGAGATAAGGAGCTATGTCAACTACTTGGGCCACTGCATTTGCCTGCAGTTGTGAAACCCAGGATGGTGGCAAGGTGAAGCTGCCACTCTGTTGGCCCATTCCAGCTGCCCACCAATGCCAGGACAGCCCAATGCCTACCTGTCAGCTCAGTTGGCTTGCCCATCTTGGAACAGCACCCTCCAGGAATCACGAAAGTGAGTGGTTTGCAGAGGGTGGGTTTACCACAAACAGTAGCAAGACCATAGAATCATAGATTCATAGAATTGTAGAGTTGAAGGGACCCTGAGAGTCATCCAGACCAACCCCTTGCAATGCAGGAATCTAAACTCAAGCATCCATGACAGATGACCATCCAACCGCTGCTTAAAAGCCTCTGAGGAAGTCCACAACTTCCTGAGGGAGACTGTTCCACTGTTGAACAGCTCTTGCTGCCAGAAAGTTCTTCCTGATGCTGGACCAACTAGTAGAATCCACTAGGTTAAGGTCCGTTTTCTGTGTTTGTACAATGCTGGTCCAATATATTTTGCTGCCTGAGGTAAAGGTCAAGATTCTCCCCCTGCCCCAACAGAAGTTGACTGGATTTGGCTGTTGAAACTAACTTCTTCACTGGTAGTGAGACATCCTTTTCCACTGTACCAGAGGACAGCAGATTCCCTCAGAGGGCAAAAGCAAAAGCTGTTTTATACACATAGCTCTATCTTTCAGCACCTCACTGACACGCCTTGTCACTTCCACAGCAGCTGCCACCTGAGGCAGCTACTTCACTTTGCCCAGTGGCAGGGCTGCTCCTACCACTGGAAAAGGAGAGGCATAATTGTGAGTATGCAATGTCACCAAGATGTTTTGCCACAGCATTGGTTAAATTAAGGGCAACTAGTTGTTGTTGGCTTCCATTAGTCTCAGGAGACAATGGAAGAGTGCGTCTTTGGGAGTGAAGTCAAAGCGAGGGAGAGTTACAGTGCCTGCTGTGGCTGTAGAGACCGATATGGGAGAGACATGATATGTTGCAGCTGGGCAGAGATGGTTTTAGGGCAGCGCGATTGGTTCCCCCACACTGGGCACCGAGCAGAGATGCGTCCCAAAAAGCACTTGCACAGCAATGGGAAGGAGGCATGAGGGCTCTGACACACTCCCAGAGTCCTCCCACCTCCTTCCCAAAGTCTAGCCCAGCTTTGGGAAGGAGGTGAGAGGATTTTAGGACCCGTGAGGGCTAAGAGTGGCGGCACCACATTTTGGCTGAGCTCAGGATACCATTGTAGCAAAGTCTACCCCTGAGTTAGGGCAGATGAAGGCATCCAGTTGTGTTGATGCAAGTATACCATGGTGTTTCTTCTTTCTGCACGCCTCCCGGTGCTCATGCCTCCTCAGGTCACATTTGCAGACATCTTCGTAACACAGAGTTGGTCTGCCAACGGGCCTGGTGCTGGAAGCCAGCACATCCTTGGGGATCCTGCCATCTTCCATTCTGTGGGCATGGCCAAGCCAGCGTAGACGTCGCTGAGAGAGAAGTGCAAACATGTTGGGAATGTGGGCTTGGGAGAGCACATCTTTTTTTTGAAACTCTGTCCTGCCACGTGATGCCCAAAATCTTCTTGGCACAGTGCATGTGGAGTGCATAGAGGCATCATTCCTGGTGGCTGAAGGTTGCCCGTGACTTGCAACCATAAGGCAGTGTGCTGAACATGCAAACCTGGTAGACCTTCATCTTGGATGTTAGCATCACATTCTCTCTCTCCCTTCTGGAGAGAATAAAGTACAACTGATCAGAAATAAACACGACAGCCTTTTGCATCCGGACTGGGTTATTAGTGAGGCGAGTGAATGTGGAATGTAGCCAAGGGCCTGACAAAAAAGAGAGAGGGAGGAAGAAATCATGCAAAAATGTGCTCTGCCAAATGAATGCATATTTGTACCATCCTGTCATGAGAAGAACATTGCTTCCTTTTACGTGGTAGGCGTAGCGAGAAACGCCTATTGGATAGATTAACAAAAAAACAAAACAAAACAAAAAAACCTTACTGGTGCTGTTCTGTGGTTCTCTTTAAATGAATAATTAGGAGTCTGGCGTCGATTTCGGATGATAACTACTGCTTTCTTAGTACAGCTTTCCGAAACCTGTGAGACCAGTTTGCTGAGAGAAAGAGAGAGGGAGACTCTCCAGTGAAGTTATTGTGCTACAAGCGCTACATCACCAGAAGGAACTGTTCATGGCTAATCAGGGATCTTGAGGGCATCCCGCAGCTTCCTGGTACACATACACACAGATTGAGCTTGACAAATTAATGCAGCGCATTTCAAGAGTTGTTTCTCATATTAAGAAGAGGGGCCAAGACACACAATTTTTATTTATTTGTTTGTTTTTGCTGCTGTTGTTGCTGAGGTTCTGTAGAGCAGAAGAACCATCGCCACATCCACACCCAGCCACTTGCAGAAGCAGGGGGAGCAGCAGGTGGATTGGGCCCGGTGGCACTGGCTGTGAGAGCAATTTAGGATCTAGTAGACCTTGGGCCAGCTGAGCCCCATTTCGGGGTTTTCCACCAAGCTGTGCTGGCAGGAAAACTGCCAGCGAGCCTTTCAGCTGCCCACAGACTCATTCTGTCAGCAGCAATTGGCAGGAAGCTGGCTGAGCCAGCAGAAGTAAGCAGAGAGACACTTCAGCTCTATCTGACACTCCCCTCTCCACAGCCCCACATAAGGGGGTTTGGGCAGCAGCCGTAATCTGAAAATAAGTTATCTAATATGAATGTTGTTTATTTCCAAATGAATGTGCTTAGGATGGGAGCCTTAAAGCCCCTGCCCTCTTTATTGTTATGAGATTGTGGGTGACAGACACCCATAATCCCTGGATTTAGTAAGTGTTAGAATTCAATCCATGCTTGGAGAGTTAAACTGGAAGCCAGACTCTTAATAGCGGGACTCAGCCTCTAGGGTTTAGGAGAGTGCCTGAGAGATAGGCCATTAACAATGACTTCAGTGGTGCTGGACCATAAAGAAGGCTGAGCGCCGAAGAATTGATGCTTTTTCAATTATGGTGCTGGAGGAGACTTTTGAGAGTCCCATGGACTGCAAGAAGATCAAACCTTTCCATTCTTAAGGGAATCAGCCCTGAGTGCTCACTGGAAACACAAATCCTGAAGCTGAGGCTTCAATACTTTGGCCACCTCATGAGAAGAGAAGACTCACTGGAAAAGACCCTGATGTTGGGAAAGATGGAGGGCACAAGGAGAAGGGGATGACAGAGGATGAGATGGCTGGACAGTGTTCTCGAAGCTACCAGCATGAATTTGACCAAACTGCGGGAGGCAGTGGAAGACAGGAGTGCCTGGCGTGCTCTGGTCCATTGGGTCACGAAGAGTTGGACACGACTAAACGACTAAACAACAACAACAAAGAATTTAACCCATGCTTGGAGAGTTAAACTGGAAGCCAGACTCTTATTAGCGGGACTCGGCTTCTAGGGTTCAGGAGATTGCCTGAGAGATGGGCCATTAACAAGGGCTTCAGTGGCTAAATCTAACTTAATGTACCACCTCTGTTCTAGAGCCTTATGCAAACATAGGAGAATGAAAGGCAAGCGGGGGGACACCAGCACAGGTGAACTCCACCCAGATGAAATAATCACAGAGCAGCAGCAGCTATGATAGGAATGTTAGTGTCATATTCAGAACGTCAGTTATTTGAATACTGCAAATTCTTCATTTTAAGGTGTATTGAAATCTTCCTAGGCTTAATTCCTTCACAGCAAAATGTTTGTCATGAGCATGGGTAGTGTTTATACATCTGCCCATTAATCCTTTATTCATCCCACACTTTTCAATGTGTTCCCCTGCCGCTTTCCAAACTACAAAATGTCCATTTTTAAAAATAAAAGAGTGGATTTGTTGTGCTACGCCGGCAAGAGAAATTCAATATAGGCTGGTGAATCGGAGAATGAGAGAGGGGGTTTGCACGGGCCTGGTCTGGTGGAGTCATGGAAGAGAGAGCTTGAAGTCATTTCTGTACCAGGTAAAGTAATTTTTAGCCCACCCTCCCCCCAATTCCCCTCCGACCTGTCCTGTATTCTCCCTGACCAGTCCTTTATTTTGCCCAACCAAAGGCGTCAACCCTAGAGTTGACCTATGTTTCCTCAGAGACAATAAAATTTGCAAAGAGCAAGTAGAACTCTGAGTTGAGATATTCTCTTTGAGATGTTGTAGTTTGTGGGCTTGGGTGTCAACACTTACAAAATCCGTGAGGATCTGCTGTTAATCCGCACCCTCTCTCTTTGTTCAAGAAACAAGTGAAGCCATTCTGAAATAGGGTAATTGTGGATGTTCTTTCATGTCAAAAGTAATCCTAGCTCTTGAGCATAATCTGATAACACATGAACAAAAGGCTCTTCATAATGGTAGAAGACACAGATAAACTAGGCCTGAGTACAGAACAGTAATCCCGGTTGGGTAACCTATTTAATAGGGAATTAAATGAAATTAGATTTAAATGAAAGCTGCATAAAGGACTGGTAATAATCCTACAGAGGAGTGCTCAATCTTTGAAGTCGGGGATCAGAGTGGAAAATTTGAACAAAAAACGCAGCACTATAGTCAAACTTTAAGATTGTTCTTGGCTTCATCTGCACATTTACGTGAACATTTACCGTATTTTTCGCTCTATAACACACACCTGACCATAACACGCACACCGTTTTTAGAGGAGGAAAACAAGGGAAAAAACATTCTGAATGAAACAGTGGATGTATCATTTTTGTGCTTCATGCTGTGGCCACAGACATGTGATCTGATGGTGAATTTGGGGTGACCCAATGCAAAAATCCTGAGAATCCCTGTGGATCCATGCTTTGTAACCACGTTTTTGCACCATTGCAGTCCCAGGCAACAGTGGGTGCGTGATTTGGGGGGGGCAGGCTGTAGCCATGGACATGCTATGAGATCTGATGGTGAATTTGGAGTGACCCAATGCAAAGATCCTGAGGATCCATGTAGATCCATGCTTTGTAACCACATTTTTGCACCATTGCAGCCCCAGGCAACAGTGGGTGCGTGATTTTGGGGGGGGACAGGCTGTAGCCATGGACATGCTATGTGATCTGATGGTGAATTTGGGGTGACCCAATGCAAAGATCCTGAGGATCCATGTGGATCCATGCTTTGTAACCACATTTTTGCACCATTGCAGCCCCGGGCAACAGTGGGTGCGTGATTTTTGGGGGGCAGGCTGTAGCCATGGACATGCTATGTGATCTGATGGTGAATTTGGGATGACCCAATGCAAAGATCCTGAGGATCCATGTGGATCCATGCTTTTTAATCACATTTTAAGTGGGGAGGGAAGGAAAAACACAGAAGGGACAAGGAGCAGGAGAGGGGTGTGCAGAGAAGCAGCTGGCTAAGAATGCAGGAGACGGGTATAACGGGAGGGAGGAAAGGAAGGCAAAAGTTTTCCCTCACCTACCCACCCAAGCCAGCCAGCTCGCGCTCTCTCGTTCGCTCGCTCTCTCTCTCTCTCTCTCTCTCTCTCTCTCTCTCTCTCTCTCTCTCTCTCCTGCATGTTTTCAGCAGCACCGGAGCACAGAGACGACACTCTGCTTTCCCCTCTGCTTGCCTGGAGGGGAGGGGCTTTCCCTGCTCTTTGTTCCGTTTGAGCAAACACAGCAAGGAAACATAGGAGGGTGGGCAGTAAGACCCTGAGGCAGAATGCAGGAAAGCAGCCGCTTCCTCTTTTCAGGTTTTCCTTCTCCGAGAAGCGCGATTTGATTTTTGCCTGATTTTTTTGCCTCCCCTCGCGCCATTTGGCTCCAGGGACCACACATTCGCTCAATAACACGCACAGACATTTCCCCTTCCTTTTTAGGAGAAAAAATCTGCGTGTTATAGAGGCTCAAAATCCAAACCGTTCCAGGTATTAGGAATGGGGAAGGAATTTCATTCAGCAAGGGCAAATATACCTCATTCACACTTTCTGAAACAATACATGAACTGAAACATAGCCCTGCTTTGAAATCCACATTCCTCCTGCATTTGATGTTGCAGTACTTCATTCAAAGTAATGCATGCACAAAGATGCATACCGTATATAGGGGGCTATCTGTCACAGATGCTTTTGCTGAGATTCCTGCATTGCATGGGGTTGGACTAGATGACCCTTGGGGTCCAAATCTACAATTCTATGATTAGTGAAAATACATTATATTGGGGAGCAGTGCTTTGCAAGGATGTGCATATTAGGCGAAATTGCATCTGTATACGTAACAGAAAGTTGCATTGAAATACTGATGAATTTTAAAAATAAGATAAAATAAAACTGCATGCTGATGTGGAAGTGTGGAGAACTTGAATTTAAGATTGGAAAAACAAAAAGCAACAAAACCCAAACTGACAAATTCACTCATGCCTACTAGGTGTAAGAAGGAAATGTTCTCTGTCATCAGGAGCCCAGAAAACACTGATAACCCTTGAATAACCACAGATAACCTTGTTTCCTTTATTTAGTACATACCATCTAAGTAATATCAACCGTATACTAAATAGAATAGAACAGAACAGAACAGAAATGTTAGTCTTTATGGTACCATATTGCTTCTGCAATCATATAGAAAGCCAGTTCTTCATTTTGTCTGTCCCTAATCTTGTTCTATACACATGTCAGCAAAAAGATTATGGAGTCCATTGGCTGTTTGGGTTCCTGACATAAATTCCAGTATTAATGTTTATCCTGCACCATTTATCCTGGTTCCCAGTTAGGGAGTCTGGGGACTTACCTTGTTAATTGCACAGTGGAAGCCACAATGGCAATCCACTGATCACCCAGCCTCTGCTTGCTGGCAGGAGAAAACTTGTAAAAGAGTTGCTGGTTGGAATTGGGCAAAAAACCTCTGACACAGTTCCTTGGGACTCTTGCGATTGGAGGAGGCAGAGAGAGAGTGCAAACAGTTTGCTCCACAAGATGGGTTCACATGCTTATCGTTTAAAAAATGTAAGAGATCCCTTACTCTTGTTCTCTACTTTTTAACTGAAAAGAACCTCTAATTGCTTTCAAGGACTATCAAGTTGAGATGACTCCTGCACTGCTTGTAGGTAGGGTTTTGAGTGAATCTTGCCTTATGAGGTTGGTATTCATGTCTCATCTTGGAAGTCCAACAGGGGAAATAGCTAAGCAAATTGCCACTATGGTTAACACCACTCACCCTCTAATGATTTAGTTTAGTGCTAGAGCTGGACGATACTTCGTTTTTTAACATCACAATGTATCAGCAGCTAAATACTGATACAGTGGTACCTCGAGTTAAGTACTTAATTCGTTCCGGAGGTTTGTTCTTAACCTGAAACTGTTCTTAACCTGAAGCACCACTTTAGCTAATGGGGCCTCCTGCTGCTGCCGCGCCGCCGGAGCACGATTTCTGTTCTCATCCTGAAGCAAAGTTCTTAACCCGAGGTACTATTTCTGGGTTAGTGTAGTCTGTAACCTGAAGCGTATGTAACCTGAAGCGTACGTAACCCGAGGTACCACTGTATATCATGATGACTGGAATTTATCTCGGTTGCTTCTCCAGCTTACATGCAAACAGGAGAAGCACCAGACCTCCCTATAGCTGAGGTGGGAGGATTTTAAAGGAGCCCCCACCCCGCAAGCCGGCAGCGGGCTGGGGGCTCTGTTAACTGCTCCACGGAGGGGAGCGGCAACTGCTCACCCCTCAAGCGGAGCAGTTTCACGGAGCCCCCATCCCACCGCTGGCTCATGCAAGCCGTTGGCAGGGCAGGAACTCCATAAAACTGGTTGACTGAGGCAACTGCAACCGTGCGCTCCTCAGCTGAAAAGTTTAAAGAAGCAGAGGGAGGAGCAAATTGTATTAGCACCTTGCCAATGCAGCTTGTTTCTCCCCCTGTGCTGGTAATGAGGGCAGAGCAGACTGCTGCTCCTGAGTCCCTCTGTTACCAGCGCCAGCTGGAGAGAGTCAAGTGCAGCAGCGGTTTCACTTGTGCTATACTGCCCAGTGAAGCAGCCATCGCACTCTGCTCCTCATTCCGGTCCTGGGCAAGGTATGAATACATTGCCCAGGCAGAGGCGAAGCAACCTGCTCCAGTATCTGGAGCGGCTCTCATCCCAGGGGGCCTGGTGCGCTGCCCTCGGGGACGAGCGCCGCTCTGGGTACCGGAGCAGGTTGGTTCACTTCTGGCGCGTCGCGCGCATCCCGGGGGGTGCCGTTGATCGGAGGTCAGCATTTTGTCACACCCCCCCCCCGTGGAATGGCACCTGGGGCAGACCGCCCCCCCATCCCCACCTCAGAACGCCCCTGCGCCCAGGCCTATTTAGTGCAAAAGGCAGTCTGTGTGGTTTTGCTTCCCCCCCTGCCATGCATGAAAAGAGCATAACCAACCAGGAGTTAAGTGCACTTGCTCAGAGTATTTTCCTTTTGCTTATCAAGGTTGGCAAAATAATAATAATGATAATTGCAGTTTGCTGAGATTTGTGAAACCACATAGACTCAGGGCGTTGTGTGTGTGTGTGTGTGTGTGTGTGTGTGTGTGTGTGTGTGTGTGTGTTTAGTAATCCATCAATGTTTATGCCCTTATAAATGTGTTTAAAAGAAGACGAAGAGGACCCCAGCACCATTAAGATAGGGCCATCCCAGCCATGAGACGCCACAGTGACCTGGTGAGCTGTGCTAAACTCATCTTTATCTGTCCTTGACAGTGTGTGCACTGTTCCATACAAGCGACTGCTTCAAGGTGCAGAGAAATCAACAGTACTGGGGAGTTTTGAGGTATTAAAGCAGCCTTTCCACCCAGCATAGCAAGCTGGAGAGGCTGTTCCTGAAAGCGTGAGAGAAAGCGGCAGAGCCTGCCCAAGACATTTTGCTGCCTGAGGTGGAACAGCAAAATAGTGACTCTCTGAAGTCAAGATACCAATGCCACCCAGGTTGTGTTTTTTCCTGTATGTACCTCACCTGCTCCCATGCCAACAACAGAAACACAGCGGTAAGAAAGTTAAATAACTAACCATTTGCAGCCTGAGCCTCCCTCTCTGCCTAATAGTAAGCCAGCTCTGTGGGGGTGGGGGGAGGAATATGTTCTTCACAGAATGGAAATGCCAGCCATCACTTCCATTATTTGTTGTGCAAATAATAATAATAATAATCATCATCATCATCATCATCATCACTTTCCTTACCACAAAAAGACTGATTTTGAGGGGAAGCAGGTTTGGTTCCCTAGAGCGGCAAAAGCTTTTAATTGCCCAACCTAAATCTTCCATTACTCAACTGAATCCCACCTCACAGTCTAGATGTACCCAATGTATTTTATTCTTTTTTTTTTTTAAAAAAAGGATGATCTTCCACAGGATTGTCAGGAGATCTTGAAAGGGAGCAAACACAAATGGACTCACAGTTACCTTTGTTTGCCTTGGAACCTAGAAAGGATCATAGGCTTTTTTTAAAAAAGCCTTATCAAGAATCTGTTCTGTATTTCTTGGTACATGCAGAAGAAAAGTATATCCTTAGCATTTGCAGTTTTGTAATAAGCAATTTTTGTACAGGCTCCAGGGCACTTTAGGAAAACCTTCAGCCTCTTCCTCATCCCTTTGTCACCCTGCTTCTCTCTATGACCTGAGATCAATAATGTAATTTCTGCAAGTTGTGTAATCTAATAATGACATATTCCAGAGGCTATTAGGTGGAGGTGGTTGGTGGATAGTATAGGTATGTGTGTCAATCCTACCACCTACACACGGGTGAAAGAAAATGTAATTAGGTTTCTGTGATTGTACAAACTGTCAATGCAACAAGATGATTTTGTTTTAAGCAATCTTAGTTAGCAACACAGCCCCTCATTTAAAGAGTCAGCTGCTGAAGGAGAACTGTCTCCACTTGTTGATTGCACGTTAAGGATGAACTCTTTGAAGATCGTCATTCAGTTTCGAAAAAGTTTCTATACCAGACAACAATTCAGCACAGCAACAATTCAGCACAGAGTTAAATATGTTTAAGCTCCTTGAAAGCACGAGGCTTAAGTGCAATTAACATTCTTAAATCCACCGGCCTAACACCTTTTAGCGTTATTCACTGAATACAGAAAGCGGAAACGATCCATTCGAAAATCAGTTGCATATTCTAATCTATGCCTTTGTAAAATGTATAATTATAGGAAATTGCAAGGTGTGTTTCTAGGGTTCCTTATAAAACCACACTCTTCCTCAAGGAACATTTCCTCTTCCCAACCAGGGAAAACTAAACACAGTTTATTGGTAATGAGTTGTTTTGGTGCAGCCAGCTAAATGTAATTTTCTAAAAGACAATTCATACTTTATGCTGCTGCAGGTATATCATTTGCATGTACGCAGGCCTCTATCATAGCAAGCAGGACTGAGCTGGGATGTTTTTTTGCCTGAGGTTAAGGACAAGATGGCACCCCTCCCCCCATCCCAATACATTTAAAGCACAAGGCTTTCTCCCAAAGAATCTTGGGGAACTGTTATTTATTATGGGTGCTGGGAACTGTAGTTCGGTGAGGAGCAAATTACAGCTCCCAATATTCTTTGAGGGAAAATCATGTGCTTTGAATGTATGGTGACGTTAATCAGATGAGACTTGCGGTCAAATCTCATTTCAGCACAGGCAAAGGGACAATATTTTCTGTTGTGGCTGTGGGGAACAGGATAGCTTAGGAGGAGCAGAGCAGATGGGCTCGTGGGACTCTGAGTGGAGACTTCTTTTTTCCTGACATCTGCCACCCGAGGTAGCTGCCTCACTCGGCCTAACAGTAGGGCCAGTCCTAATAGTGGACACCATAAATTACAAAGGGGGCGTGCAGCTATAAGTTTGCAATTGACAGTTACATGCCAGTGAGGTAGTTATGATCTTAGTAATGTCTTTTGAGAACAACAGGCTACGTACAGGCGGTGTTAATTCTCTTTTTTCACAAAAGACTTGCTTGGGAAAATGAGGCTCGGTCAAATTTTGACTGTAGGTTACATTATACCATATTCTGGCATTAATCATATGTAGGGGCAACAAAAGGAATGTGGGGCCTCTAAATAGGTGGCATTATGTAGGGCATTATATAGGGTGGAGGCTTGAGAGCAGTGCCTTTGCTGGAAGGATGCAGAACGAGCTGTAAATTACATACCTAAATGGTTTGCTTTAGAAGATCAAATGCTTCAGAGAAAGTGTCTCTCTGAACAGACGTGACAACCTGCCCTCAAGACTCCTGGTTTACAGTAAAGAATAGCTTCCTGGAATAGTTCAGCCTGTCTACATGGTGCTGGTCATGTTGTTTAGTGTGGCATAGGTAATTTTAAAAAGAGCTAAATAGCTGGTGTGGGATTGGTGCTGTTGCATGGGGCAGAAAGGAAGAGGACTTTAAGTTTGCCCGTGCCATCAGAATTGGGCTCCCCACATACTGCAGACTCTCCAAGCGCCCCCATGTTCCAGGGACAGTCCCGGATTTACAGAAGCCATCCCAGCTTCTGACTGGATCCCGGAATGTCCTGCTTTTCCTTAGGATGACCCTATTTTTTCATTGGATAAATGTTGAGTGGGGGTATGGAGTTATGTGACTCCCGAGCCAAGGAGATAAGTGACTATAACAACCTTTAGAAGACATCTGAAGGCAGTCCTGTATGGGGATGTTTTTTAAAAAATGTTTAATGTTTTATTATGTGTGTGTGTGTGATATATATATATATATATATATATATATATATATATGCTGGAAAGTGCTCAGAGTAGCTGCAGCAAGCCAGTCAGATGGGTGGGGTGTGAATAATAAAATTATCATTATTAATAATATTATGGAATGTTGTTGTTTAGTCGTGTCCAACTCTTCGTGACCACTACCGAGGCCGTCATCCGGGTGCTGCGAGGTCTGTTTGCGACGCATGGGTATCCTGATGTCCTTGTCTCCGACAACGGACCGCAGTTCACGTCAGGCACTTTTGAGCGGTATCTTTTGGGACTGGGCATCCGCCATGCCCTAACGGCACCTTTTCATCCATCCAGCAACGGGCAAGCGGAGAGAATGGTGCGCTCGGCAAAAGAGGCACTGGCGCGACTGGACCGGGGAGACTGGCACGAGCGGGTTGCCGAATACTTGTTCGTGCAACACATCACCCCTCATGCGGCCACAGGGCGGAGTCCTCCTGAACTGCTTATGGGCCGCCGCCTCAGGTCACCGCTCGACCAGCTGCACCCGGACTTTGCCATGGCCGAACCCCCAGGCTGTGCCAACGCCAGGAAACCAGGTCTTTGCCCGAAACTATGTGGGGGACATTCCTTGGGTGCCAGCCACAGTAGTGAGAGTCACCGGACCTCGCTCGTACCAGGTGGCATTCGAAGACGGACACTTGTGGCGCCGGCACATAGACCAGCTCAGGCGCAGGGTTGGGGACTTGGACACTACCGTGGTGCCCCCAACTGCGCTTGTGGCTCCAGAAGAGACACTTACAACTCCCTCGCAAACTGCCAGCGTGGAGCCGAACCAAGCCGCTTCAGAGGGTCTGCCAGACTTACCACAGACTCAGACCACTCCACTTGCGGAGGCTCCACCCACAGCAGCGGATCCAGGGGATTTGGTTTCAACGCCACCTAGGGTCGCACCACAGCCTCAGCAAGAATTGTGTGGCCCCCCGGACTTGGCTACCAGTCCCCGGCGGTCTGGCAGAATTTCCAAGCGCCCAACTTATTTAAAGGACTATGTTGTTGGACATGTATCACTGTTGGTCTAAGTATGGGAAATGTAACCGATATGCTTTTGTGCCTAATTGAACCATTACGTGTAGTGCTGTATATAAGGAAACCATTACGATTGTAACTAACGCCTTATCTCGGTGGGGAGGGGTGTTATGTACAGAAGTTCTCACCCTGGGCCAGCAGGGGGATACTGTAGATAGTTTTCACTCAGGTCCACGTCAGTTATTTTAGGCGGGAAACCCTGGGTTGTTGTTGCTACAATGTTGACAGCTAGCTGCCTATAAAAGCAGGCCAGCTGAGCTGTTTGCTGTTCAGTTTCTGTTCCAGCTTACAAAATAAAGAGCTGCTTTGGAGAAATCGCTGTGTCGTCTGCCATGTCTACCCACTATTCAACACTAGGCTCTGCAGTTTAACCCACAGCGCCACCCCTGTAGTTGGCCATAATCCATAGACTTCTTGAGAAATACTCCTTTTTGATGGGTTTTCTCTCAAATCAGCTTCCATCCCATTTGAAAACAGAAGGCCACAGTTAAAGTGAGGTGTGAACAGTTCAGGCGGCCAATGTGCATGCACAAATGGTGGGCACACATTGGAGTTTGGGGCTGGAGATTCAAGTCCAGGGAAACAAATAGATACGGCTTAAACATCATTAATAAAATATACATTCGTGCACGGAAGAAAATTGCTTATCAGGTGCTGGCAGTACTGCAAATAGCAAGCTTTATTCTTTACAGGGAACCGATTAGGTTCACTTTTGTCCTTTGCAATCTGTGCTTCTCCCAGCCTGTCTACTTTTGCTAATGCTGTTACTCACATATGTTGAGTAACAGTGGCTGGATTCCAACAAGCTGCTCAGAGAAGATCCCCATGGAGCCTTTTTCTTCTTCTTTTTTGCGGGGAGGGGAATCTGGGACACTTTGACATGCTGTGAGATTTTACTTTAGGAGTGGAGCATAAAATGTTGAATGAACATCCTCCTCAGCCTTCAATGAAATCTCACTAGCTTTATCAAAGTCTCTCACTCCCCCCCCCCATTGAAATTCTTCGGATATTTCCTGCAAATGTCACTTTTGCTTAATTGCAGAGGGACATCCTAGGCACCTCCAGATCCTTGCTGTTCAAGCACATATCAAATTTTAGTGACTTGCCCACATTAATCTGCATTTTTGTGATTTGGCTTAAACCAGAAGAGTCCATACCCGCACATAATTGTATTTGTATGTGAGGAGCATCTTTGGTCTTTCTCATTCATACCAGTGGACTTTACTTTTGGTGTTATTCCCTTCCTTCTAATTTTCTAATTTTATTAAGCCTATATAGTACTGACAGGGCATTGCTGTGCACGTACCTTTAAAATAAAAAATCCCCACACAGGAAACTGGCAAAAATACACAGTCAGGCAATACTAATTACAGTGGTACCTTGGTTTATGAACTTAATCCGCTCCGGAAGTCCATTCTTAAACCAAAGCATTCTCAAACCAAGGCGTGCTTTCCCATAGCAGCGGGGGAAACTCAATTTACAAAAGGAACACACACGACAGGAAGTGGAACATGTTCTGCTTCCAAGGCAAAGTTCACAAGCCAAAACACCTACTTCCGGGTTTGCAGCGTTCTTAATCCAAGTTGTTCATAAACTAAGCTATTCTGAAACCAAGGTACCATTGTACTCAGCACAGGATTTTTTTTAATGTGGTTTGCTTGTGCAGTTTTCAGATTTTGTGCAAATCTGAAGGATCAGAAGAAACATACAGTGGCACCTCAGTTTTTGAACATAATCCATTCTGGAAGACCGTTTGAGTTCTGAAACATTCGAAAACTGAGACGCAAAAGGCGGTCTGCAAATTTAATAGAGAAAATTGAGAAAAATGCAGTGGTACCTCAGTGGAAGCCATTTGACTTCCGAGGTGCATTAAAAAATGGAAGCATTTACCAGTGGCGTAGCGTGGGGGGTGCCAGGGGTGCCGGCCGCACCGGGCGCAACATCTGGGGGGGCGCAAGTCCAGAGGGAAGGGACAAGTTCCTTCCTCCCTGCTCCTTCCCGGCGCAGCGCAGGTGGGGACTGGTAGGCAAGGACTCGAAGTGGCTCCCCGGCGCTGCCTGCCTAGCCTATATAGGCGGCGGCCAATCAGTGGAGACCGCCGTCACGCCGCCCCTCCGGGCGCGCCTCGGCGTGCGCGCTGCTTACTTTCAAGCCGCCCGCGACTGTTGGGAGCAGCGGCCAGTTGGTGCTGGCACCGCGCTCGCCCGCAGGCGGCAGGCTGCTCCCGTGGCAACCGGAGATCTGGCGGGCGAGAGGAGGAAGCCGGATCTCTCTCTCCCCGTCCGTTTTCCTGCCTTTGCCTTGGTGCGCCGCGGAGGTCAATGCCGGATTTATGTATAAGCTTAACAAGCTATAGCTTAGGGCCCCATTCTCTTGAGGCCCCCCCCCCAAAAAAAATTAAAGGGGAAAAAAACTGGATGTACATTTCCAAAAATACCTATTTTGTTATGTGTAAATGGCTTCAGATACCTGTTAGGTCCATAGATTAGCATATATTCAACACAAAAAAAGCAACAATTTGTTGTTGACAAAAGCTGGACATATAAAGGGCCCCATTACTTTCAGTAGCTTAGGGCCTCATCAAACCTAAATCTGGCCCTGGTCAGGCCAGGTACACAGTCTTGCGCTTTAAAATGAAAAGCACTGTTGCTTTTCAGCACCTCTCGGGTTGTGTGGTTAATACCCAATCATTCCTATATAATGTGCAAGGCGAAACATTTTAGAGATTCTACCCATCCATGATAAAGGACTGCAACTTGACAGGGTTGCATGCTACTTGTAGCTGTTCTGTTGCTGATAGAAGGCACCTTATTTAAGAAGATCCCAGCAATGTGAGCATTTCCCTGTAACTCCCTGTAATTCTGAGGTCAGGTATTGAGTGCCAACAGAAACGGGAAGCAGCCCAACTGGAAAGCTTGGGTAACCCCGGGGGGTTTGCAAAACCACCAAATAAATAAATAAAAATGCACACACAGACTGCAAAACAACAGAATGTTTGTAAATATTAACTTGCTCATTCCTCTCTTCCTATCACTCTTATAAGAAAACTGCTAAAGATCCTCAAGAGGCTTTGTAGCAAATATTTCAAACTGTGACTTGATGCCAGATGTAAATCTGAGAGCAGTACTGCTTTGCCATTTATCTGTTAGTTAAAGGAAAAAACGAATAAAGCCAAGTCTTGAGGATCTAATTATTCTCCTTCCTTGGTTTCCCTCTGTGTGTTTGAGAGGCTGTTCAAGACTCCCTGCTTGAGATCATCAGGGCTGCTCTTCGTAATTAATGTTTTGTGCCAGTCTTTTGTGGTTTGAAGGATGGAGAGCTGCAATAACAGCAGATGTGTAGTGCCAAACTCAGTCTATGAGATTCCTTCGAAAAACTGGGGGAGGGAGGGATACTTTTTAGAGTAAAAGAAATCCAGGTATCTCATCTGAGCTACAGATACTTATGTTTCTCTTCCTGTTCAGGATTTTTCTGAGTTGTTTCCATTTTAGGGAAGCACATAATGCAACCTCAGGAGATGCTTTGTACCATTGACACTCCTATCTCCAGAGACCTTGGTATAAGCACCTGTGTTTGTTTGCTTCTGCAGTAATAATACTGCTAAGCTTTCATTTGATTCTATGTTTAAAATGATTTCTACTTTGCCTTTTGGCTGCCAAGGAGGACTTGCAAGTGCTTTATGTGTTCAAAACGCTTTGCAGTCATTATCTCAGAAATTGCTACAACAAGCCTGAAAGGTAGGACTGTTGTATTATCCCTATGCTATTGGTATCACTTTCATATTTCACTCCCTCCGAGGAGCTGGGGGGGGGAGGGACGATAACACACTGTGACTTACAGCACAACCTTGTGCATGCCTACTTAGAAGTAAGCCTCATTGAATTCACTGGGACTTGCTCCCAAGTAAGTGTGTAGTGGAAATGCAACCCCAGAGAGGGGAGTTTCTGAGTGAGGCAGGATTTTAGCTGGGATTTCTTCACTCATCTGCCAAATAGATTTCACACAAGCTTCAGCAAGATTGATATTTGTATCATACAGAGTTCTACTGTCCTTAATGAGGCTTACTCCCATGTAAGTATGCATAAGATTGCAGCCATACTGCCCAATTCTATAGGTTTACTCAGGTGCCAGTCTTATTTATATTCAGCGGGATGTGTTCTCAGGCAGGTTCAGTCATGCTTCTTCACGTAGGATTTTGGCATTGGTGTGATCCTGGCTTTCTGCCATTTCCCATTGCTGGTGGCTGTTGGGAGTACGGTACAGTGGCACTCGGGTTAAGAACTTAATTTGTTCTGGAAGTCCGTTCTTAACCTGAAACTGCTTTTAACCTGAGGTACCACTTTAGCTAATGGGGCCTCCTGCCACTGCTGCACGATTTCTGTTCTCATCCTGAAGCAAAGTTCTTAACCCGAGGTACTATTTCTGGGTTAGTGGAGTCTGTAACCTGAAGCATCTGTAATTCGAGGTACCACTGTACATGTGGATGTGGAAGCAGAATAGAGAGAGAAACAGTGACACATCTCAGTAGATGTAAACAGAGTGGAAGTGCTCCTTCAAACACAACTTGGCCCAAGAGCCATTTCTCCAAAGACCCACCTGGGTGGAATCTATACACATTTTTTTACAAAAAGTTCTGAAAATGCTTTTTTAAAAAAGTGTTTTTTAAAATACATTGAATTTCCCATAAGGCCAGTGGCGTAGCATGGGGGGTGCAGGGGGGGCCGGCCGCACCAGGTGCAACATCTGGGGGTTAGGGTTAGGGGGCGCAAATCCACGGGTTAGGGGGCGCAAATTACTTGCCTTGCCCCGGGTGCTGACAACCCACGCTACGCCACTGGCATTTACTTCTGGGTTTACGGCGTTCGAGTTCTGAAATGTTTGTCAACAGAGACGTTTGAAAACTGAGGTATCACCGTATATGGAAATGGATGCTAGATTTCCATTTCTCAGTCTCGGATATGCTTCCAGAAGTATACAGATGGTAGAATGCTCTGATGAAGAGCTGCCACATAAAAATCATGCCCCGCAATCCCAGATGGGAGGCTAGTCCTCAAGCAATGAGTGTCTGAATTTGGGCCTCTGCATTTCTACACTTCTAATTGCTATTGGGATTATGTCAATGTAAATTTCATGGCTCTTACTCCAAAGAATCCTGGAAACTGTAGTTTAGTAAGAATGCTGGCAATTCTCTGTTAGAAATCCTCGTCCTTCCCCTCAGTACCTACAGGAAAATACTATTTTTTTAATAATAATTTTTATTAGTTTTCAATTACAGTCCAATAATAGCCTCATTATAACAATACCAATTTATAATACAATTATTAATACCAATCGTTCAAATACCGAATTACATAATTTAGATAAAGTGCCCCCCCCCGCATGCTAGATTTGGTGATTTGATTATTTTCTTTATTTCTGCGTTCCAAAATCTTATTAATTTCCATTACATTCAGATCATAAAAATAATCCCTTATACAACAATTGCAATATGAATAACTTATATTCATGTTGACACATTAAATGATTTATAAAACTACAAGTGAGGAACTCAAACTATATCCTTGTTCTTCCTGTGTGTGGCAATTATTCTGTCCGTGGTGGAAATTACTATTAAACCAGTGTAAGTTTTTGGTCCTCTGTCAACCAATTCGGAGTAAGTCTTATTGAACTTAATGGGAAATATTTCTGAGCAGACATGTTAGGGCTGTACTATAATTGCTTGGAAGATTTTTTTTTTTAAGTCGTTATCTCTCTATCTATATCATGAAATAAATAAATCTGTTGCACAGATAAATTGTAGAGTACCCTTCCAAACTTACGTTTACTGTCTGAACACATCCTGAACCATCAAAAGGCTTGAATACATATGGAACACTGCTTTGAGATCTTTGAGAAACAGCACATTTTTGAAGGTTTTTTTGAAACCCAGCAACTTAGATGCTCAGAATTTGGTTGTAGTTTCTAAATGCAAGTGTGGGAAGGACACTCTGCATCTCTCTTGGAGTGTTCTCTGCTTTATTACTACTGATGTTTCTTGTCTGAGAACTTGCATTAAGGTTGACAGCCCTTCTTCAGATTGAGACCTAGCTGTATGCTTCAGAAGTTCTCCACTTTCCATTATTGGATAAATAACCAACAGACAGATAGCTGGAAGTCCCTTTTTATCTACAGGTATTTCCTTCTTTTCTATCTCTCCTTCTTTTGGTAGTCTATTATTATTACTTTTATCATTCTCTCTTATTGTATTTGGGTAAGAACTGCATGCAGGTGAAGGTGAATGATACTTTGAAGGGCCCTTTGTGAGAGGAGGGGGAGAGGGGATTTCACAGGCTATGAGAAGAGAGGGATGCTTACAGGTGAGAGCCGGGAAGGCTCACCTTTTTCTGTATGGGATAAAAGTTAAGATATAGCGGGGGGAGAGGATTTTGTAGTTTTCTATTTCTTTTCATCACTTCTAGTTTCTCTCTTGTTAGTATTCTCTGTAGATTAGCTCTTTCTTCCTGTTGTATCATTAAAAAATTCAATAAAACTTTTCGGGGGAAAGAAGTTCTCCATCTTGCAAAACAATGTACAATTAACAGCATGATATTGTCGCCCGTGTATTGCCTCAAATCTGACAAGGTCATCTTTTTCTCCCAGGAGATGTGAGAACCTGCTTATCTCACATGCCAATCTCTGCAGACAATCAGCTGTCTGATAGGATGCCAGGATTGAATTGATTCCTGGGATAACGTAGGAAAACGCTGATTCCGGCAGACGAGGAACAAGAAGATCCTTATTTGTGGTAGCCTTTTCCCATAGTTTGACAACGGCAATTAAATTAAAACATTTTACTGCTCTCAAACCAGCCTCCTGTCTGGGGCAGTTGGTTTTGATGTGGGTATGATTTTTCACAAGGTAGCACATTCCAGCTAGCGCCTCCTTATCTGCAGAGTGAAGTGCTACAGTCCCATGAGAGGACTCTACCACCTAAAACAGTGGCCATCTCCCAACAGCTCGTAATCAGGGAATTATGCCCTCTGTACACTTGTGAAAAGTGCATTATTTTTCTCGATTTGTAAGCCACCCTCAGAGCTTTTGCAGCTGATTAGCAGAGTATAAACACTTCAAATGACTGTTCATATTGCTGAAGGTTCAGTATAACCTTAGCATTATGCCAGCTCCTTCGGATATATAACAACCAGGAACCAGGTGCAAAGTAAGACTGAAGATGACAGTATCTCTGTGTCTGTTAAGAATGCTCTTCTCTCACCACAGGCCCACACATTTGGGTTTAAAGCGAAGGGCTTTCAGGACTCATAATTTGTCAAAGTGACCTCCCCAACATAGTAATCTCCCCAACATAGTAAACATGGATTCTGAATCCATGTTTAAAATAACTACCTAGACTTCTGCATGGGGGCATGCGCTAATCCAGTGGAATCTTCATGGGGGGGGTGGTGGAAAATGGCACGATCAAGTTTTTCAGAAGATAAGAGCCAAAGCAGTAAAAAAACTTAAGATTTAGAAGCAAAGGGCTTGCTCCTGAATGGTGGGAGTTTGTGGGGACTTTCTGCATTGGTGCAATAAGAGTGTATTAGTGGTGCATTTACACAGGACTGCCCACACAAGAATCCACTTCATTAGTTGTCCTCCAATGCCTCCCCTGTTGCACTATTTCCACTTAGGGAAGTTTTTAATGTTTGATGTTTTATTGTGTTTTTAATATTCTATTGGGAGCCGCCCAGAGTGGCTGGGGAAACCCAGCCAGATGGGCGGGGTATGTATAAATAAATAAATTATTATTGTTATTAGAAAGGGTCTTTTGCACTACAGTGTAACAAAAAGTAGGCAAAAAAACAAACTGGAGCATTTGTGGTATCAAAAAGAATAGGATTTGAGCAAGAAATTATGGGCAATGTCTTCTCCGCTGAAATAAGAGAGGCCCCATCAGTGTTGGCATTCCGCCGGCTCCTAAAGACACACCTGTTTCTCTGACCAGTTTCATCTGATTTTATTGTCTCAGCTCTTTTTAAACTGATTTAATTGTCGTGCTTTTTAAATTGCTCATTAAATTGTATTTTTTAATTAAGGATGTTTTAAGGTCACAATGGAACGGTTATTGTGTATTTTATTTACATTATGCATTGACTGTAAACTGCTTCAAAGCAATTTTGGCATTAAAAAGCGGTATATAAGCAAATAAATAAACAATTCTCTCCAGGCTCCCAGGGAGAGGCCTTTTCCCATAGTCTGTTACCTGGTCCTTTCAGTGGGAGATTCCAGGAACTGAACTTGGGACGTTTTGTGTGTGAAACACATTTTCTGCCGTTCAGCTGTGGTCTCTCCCCAAATTTATCTACTTTGCTGGCACAATGCATTTCTGAAATGGTGAATAATAAGATCTAGGCAATGAGCTAATTTAATACAGTAATCCCAGTTTCCTGGAAAACAGGTGTGCCTCTCCATGATGCGTAGGAGGTAAACACCAATGATTTTATTTTGCTAGTTGGAATTACGCTATTGAAACCTACCGATCTTTTTTGAACAATGGAAAGAGCCTATCTAACACAGAGAACATTATTGTTTCTTTTGCGTTCGTAAGTAGAGGTACCACTGTACACAGAATGCAATTGCTTTCTATCTTTCTATTTCTTTATGCTGCACTCCCATCATGCATGTAGAGCTAATGACTCCCCCTTCCTCCTCCCCCCCCCCGCCCAAATCCTGGGAACTGTAGTTTGTTAAGGGGGCTTGGAATTGTACCTCTGTGTAGGGCATGGGTAGGCAAACTAAGGCCCTGGGGCTGGATCCGGCCCAATTGCCTTCTAGACTGGTGACTGGGGGCGGCCGCCGAGACCACATAACACCGGTCTTGAAAGACCTACATTGGCTCCCAGTACGTTTCCGAGCACAATTCAAAGTGTTGGTGCTGACCTTTAAAGCCCTAAACGGCTTCGGTCCAGTATACCTGAAGGAGCGTCTCCACCCCCATCGTTCTGCCTGGACACTGAGGTCCAGCGCCGAGGGCCTTCTGGCGGTTCCCTCATTGCGAGAAGCAAAGCTACAGGGAACCAGGCAGAGGGCCTTCTCGGTAGTGGCGCCCGCCCTGTGGAACGCCCTCCCAACAGATGTCAAAGTGATAAACAACTACCTGACATTCAGAAGACATCTTAAGGCAGCCCTGTTCAGGGAAGTTTTTGTGTCATATTTTAGTGTATTTTGGTTTCTGTGGAAGCCGCCAGAATGGCTGGGGAAACCCAGCCAGATGGGCAGGGTACAAATAATAAATTATTATTATTATTATTATTATTATTATTATTATTATTATTATTAAATCCAGCTCGTGGACGGTCCGGGAATCAGCATGTTTTTACATGAGTAGAATGTGTCCTTTTATTTAAAATGCATCTCTGGGTTATTTGTGGGGCATAGGAATTCGTTCATTCCCCCCCAAAAAAATATAGTCCAGCCCCCCACAAGGTCTGAGGGACAGTGGACCGGCCCCTGCTGAAAAGGTTTGCTGACCCCTGGTGTAGGGCTTCTCTGCCTTTGCTGCATGACAAACAGAAATTGAAAGTTACAGGTAGGTAGCCGTGTTGGTCTGCCGTAGTCAAAACAAAATAAAAAATATCCTTCCAGTATGTTATGTACTGAGTTGAACTAAGTTTGTTATTGGTATGAGCTTTCGTGTGCATGCACACTTCTTCAGATTGAAGGGTTATGTGATGGTGGAAGCTGGGCCCTGAGGATGAGTTGCTGTGTGAGGCAGCTCTTAAAGGCACAGGAACCTTCCAGAATAAAGGAGGCACCCACACCCTTTGTTGAATGCGTAACAGGGCAAATGTGCTCGCGCAAAGTAGGCACCTATAGTCCACTGAGATCTTAGCCAACTTTGCAAGAAATGGTTGGGTCTCTTTTGAGGAAGCCAACATTTTCTCTGTCTCACTTCCTCTAAGCATGGAAACACCCATACCCATGTTACGTGAGGACAAATAAAAAGCTGGCGGTGATACACTTTGCATATTAAAAGACATTATGGAACTGGTTATTGCTATTTAACATCCATATTGTGCCAGCTGTGGGTACAGGCACAGGGAAGTGAGGAAGTCCTTGCTCAATGGGTTGCAACCTACATTAGTGCCAAGAGGCAAATTCCTCAATGATTGCCCAAGGTTATTCACCAGAAGCAGTCAAAAAAGAAGAAGAGTTTGAACTTGATATCCTGCTGTATCACTACCCTGAGGAGTCTCAAAGCGGCTAACAATCTCCTTTCCCTTCCTCCCCCACAACAAACACTCTATGAGGTGAGTGAGACTGAGAGACTTCAAAGAAGTGTGACTAGCCCAAGGTCACCCAGCAGCTGCATGTGGAGGAGCAGGGAATCGAACCCGGTTCACCAGATTACAAGTCCACCGCTCTTAACCACTACACCACGCTGGCTGCCTTTTACTGAGTCAGATCATGGGGTGTCTCCAGCTCAGTATTCCATACTCTGATGGGCAGTGACTCTCAAGGATCTCAGACAGGAGTTTCTCCCAGGTCTACCAAGTGACACGAGGGATTGGACCTGGGATTTTCTGCATGAAAAGGATGCAGTCAACAACAGAGATGAGGTCTATCCTAAAGACTGCTTGTGGATGCCGTGCTGAAATTTTAAGTATGGGGGCTTTGACGACTTCCTGAGGGTGCCAGGAAGTGGTTCCTCAACTGGCCTCTGAATAAGAGCCAGTTCACACCGGTTCACACTGGAACAATTCTGAACTAGGAGGGACATTAATTACATATCAGTACACTAAGGTAAGGGACGCGGGTGGCACTGTGGTCTAAACCACAGAGCCTAGGGCTTGCCGATCAGAAGGTTGGCGGTTCGAATCCCCGTGACGAGGTGAGCTCCTGTTGCTCGGTCCCTTCTCCTCCCAACCTAGCAGTTCGAAAGCACGTCAAAGTGCAAGTAGATAAATAAGTACCACTGCAGCGGGAAGGTAAATGGTGTTTCCGTGCGCCGCTCTGGTTCGCCAGAAGCGGCTTAGTCATGCTGGCCACATGACCCGGAAGCTGTACGCCAGTTTCCTCAGCCAATAAAGTGAGATGAGCGCCGCAACGCCAGAGTCGTTCGCAACTGGACCAAACGGTCAGGGGTCCCTTTACCTTTACACTAAGGTGAGGTAAAAGGTAAAGGACCCCGGGTAGTTAAGTCCAGTCAAAGGCAACTATGGGGTTGCAGCACTCATCTCGCTTTCAGGCTGAGGGAGCTGGCGCTTGTCCACAGACAGCTTTCTGGGTCATGTGGCCAGCATGACTAAACCGCTTCTGGGGCAACAGAACACCATGACGGAATCCAGAGCGCAAGGAATTGCTGTTTACCTTCCCGTCGCAGCAGTACCTATTTATCTACTTGCACTGGTGTGCTTTTGAACTGCTGCGTTGGCAGGAGCTGGGACGGAGCAACGGGAGCTCACCCTGTTGCGGGGGTACGAACCACCTACTTTCTGATGGGCAAGCCCAAGAGGGACTTAGATCTAAGTGACTTAGATCACAGCGCCACCCACATTCCTATATCAGTACACTAGCCACATTTGGATAGTTGTTCTGCCTAATAACCATCAGTAGATCTTTCTGTCCAGTTAATGCTGGGAATTTGTTCTTGGAATGCTTCTTCATTCTCTGTAGGAAACCACCTCTGCAGTGTTCCTTCATTAAATATCTGCACATTCTCAGTCTGAGGGATTCCTCATTGCTTGATTTGGAGATCAGAAACACTCAAACCCTCTCAGCAATAAGAGTTATCCAATGTTCCTTGTGTACTGCATATACCTTGGGTAGTCTGTGACCTTAGTTTACTTATAAGTAAGGGATGTCCCTTAGTTTAGACACCGCACTTGCCATGACTTTTGATGCCAACGCCTTCCTGTTGAAACAACTCCCCTTGGTTAATTCACCTGCAACCACAATGCCATAGGTTTTGTTGCTTCTCAGTTGATGGGAAGTTACCACACAGGGAAAAATGAGGCTTATGCGTAGGGCTACCACCCAGCCTTAATTTTACCAGCCTGTGCAGAATTGGATCGTCTTGGCCAGGTGCCCAAATTGGAAGATGCAATGCAAGCCAGGGGGAAAAAGTATCAGCTGAATCATTTTTGCAATTTCCCCCCAGGAAAACCAGCTCTTTGCCACTGAATCGGAGCAAACATCAATCAGTTTTTCAGCAGATGTTGGCTCTGATTCAGTGCTAGCAAGTAGGTTTACTAGGGGACAGCGGCATGGCGAACAGAAAACCACACAGACATCTGCCTAAAATGCACAGGACAAGTGGAAATCTGCTCGGATCTGTGCTTTCAAGGCTTGGGGCAAGCAGAAGAGTTAATGCCCATAGTCTAACCACCCTGTAAGATTTCTACAAGCAAATCAGGATGAGGGCCAAAGAAACAGGTCTTCTGGGGGAGCCTGGAAACTGGAAGCAAAGAAGCCAAGGACTAGAGGAGGAGCTCCAATGGGCTGGATCTTTCTGAGCTTAGGAGAACTCTAAAGCAAAACCCAGAATCATGCAAGTTTCTTCCAATAACACTTGCAAAGACTGAACCTTTTGCAGGGGGTTCCAGTCATGGCCGCTCATCGATAACCTATAGAAAGGCGAGGAAGTATTACCTTTGCAAAGAAAAGTCATTTTATGTATTTTTGCTTAGGATTTTTTTTAAAAAAAGCAATAAGTGGCTTAAATATCAGATGCGGCTGTCACCTAACTCTTCAACATTTTCATTGGAAGTAACTCCTATTCATTTTGTGGCGGGGAGGTTAATGTGCTTAGGGTTGGTTTGTATGTCAGTGGTTCCACTAAAAATATCCATTAGGGGACATGTGACTTAACTCTGAACTTCCCTTTGATTTAATTATTGTCCCCCAGCAGTACCCATAGACATTGTTTCCAACACCCATTACTGTTTATCTGCAAAGCACTTTCCAGACACAGTGCTCTGTTTGCAAATTACCAAGTTAGTCTAGATGTCATCTGAGGAGGTCTCTTACAGCACTGCGATTCTTAGTTGCAAGACAGAGATTTGGAGAAGGTTAAATGGAACCAACGACTGCCTTGGTTTTCTTAAGGCATGTCATTTGATTGATGGACTGTATGGGAAGTAGAGAGCCATTTGGGAATCAGGGTCTGATTCCCAGCCTCCACTGGGTGGAGATGACATCACAGGCTGCGTACAGACTATCCCAGACCTTCCAAGTGTGCCAATTTTCCAGGGACAGTCCTGGATTTACAAAAGCCATCCTGGTTTCTGATTTGATCCCACAATGTCCCACTTTTCCTAAGACATCCCTATTTTCATCGGGAATCTGCTGAAGGGTATGCTTTCCCTTTAAAGCACACCCTTCCCCCAAGAATCCTAGGAACTGCAGATTGTTAAGAGTGCTGAGAATTATTGCTTGTGAGTTGTAAACTACAGTTCCCAGGAATCTTTGGGGGTTTTTTTGGAGGGGGTGTGTTTTAAATGTATCATTTGTACACAGACATGTCTCTGTGTGAAACCGATCACATATCCACGTCATACATTTAAAGTGCATTTAACACACTTAAATCCTGGGAACTGTACTCTGTCAAGGATGCTGAGAATCGTATCTCTGTGAGGGGTCAACTACAGCTCCCAGCATCCTTTGGGGGAAGTCTTGTGCTTTAAATGTATGGTGTAGATGCTCTATCTGAAAGAGACCCAGAAGCCTGACTTGCTCTCTGTTAAGAAAGCTCCCCTAGAAATGTGACATGGAGCAATATCTGCTGGAGTTGATTCTGAGAACCCCCATCTTACGTTCAGCTGGTATATATGCATAAATAAAACTGTACATCACACAAATGCCGCAAGTCTCAAGTGACCCTATTCAAAAGAAACCAAGCCTGGGATACGTGCAGGAACCCCTGCAAGTTCTCTTACAGATTTGGGTGTGTGTAACATTATTATGCTAAATTATAATTGAATGTGCTCTTTGGAGATCAAAATGTGTGTGTGTTTTCATCCAACGGGCGTTTAGCTTTATATTAACAGCAACAATCACCTTAGCCAGCACATTTAGCCTGGCATAAACAATCTGCCATAAAAAAATTGTTTCAAGTACAATACTGCAAGACACTTTGTTGTTTTTGCTGCAACATGGCTCTTTCTCAGGGAATTTTTTTATATTGGCAAACTCGCTGGTTTTGGCAGCACTGATTCCCACAGCTTCATAGAGGGGAACCCCGGTCACCACCACGGAGCTCTCCCAAGTCCTTACAGTATAGGACAAGCCTCGTGCCTAAGACCTGCTTCTCGGTATCCTGTAATAGACAAACAATGAGTTTCATTATTATGAAAACAAGTGTTGTCTAATAGGGGTAATTAGAGACTTCAAGCCAGGACTCCAAAAGCTGCTAGTTCTCTGTGTGGCCATAGGCAATGCGCTTACGTCCCAGTGCCTCAGTAGGCTCACCTGTAAAATGGGGATATTAACACTGTGCACCTTGTAAATAACATGAGATCATCACGATCAAAGGCTTTTAACGAGCGCAAAGTATCGTTATTAATACTGAAGCTGCCCTGCCTACTTGGACTCACAGACATGCTCTGCATATTAATTTAGCTTTACAATATTTAGAGTGTGCTGCCTGAAAGAGTCCACAGGACCTATTCAAATGCCGCTTAGATTAGAAGGAAGTTCTTTGAATATGCAAAGCGGCCACTCCAGAAACATTCCCCAGTACGTGCTCAACATTTTTTAATTTTTTTATTGTTAGCTTCTTACAAAGCATCTTGCCCTGCCTGCAGGTTTTTAAAGAGATTTGTTTTAATGCATCAGAGTCATGTAACCTCTCCTGCGTGATTGAAATAATTTACATCTTGTCTCGCAAGGCTTCTTCCTCCATGAATAAACATATGAGAAATTTACAATTTTTTTTAAAAAAGTTCATATTTTATATTGTAACTTTGGTTGCTTCTGGAAGGGTAGAGTGCCTGGCTCTATCCAATCATTGATCTTCCATGGCAAGATTATTGCAGCAGACCTTCACTGTGAATTTTATGGCTGTGTACACACTATAGCTTTAAACCACATCTGAAGCATATTTCCCCCCTCAAAGAATTATGGGCACTGTAGTTTGTGAAGGGCTGCTAGGAATTGTAACTCTGAGGGGTAAACTACAGTGCCCAGGATTCTCTGAGGAAAACGAATGTGCTCTGAATGTGCTTTCAAGGTGTGGTTTGCTTTCAAGGTGTCCTGTTCGCTGGGAGGCCGCTGTAGAAGCAAGAGGGAGGTCTGGCCTCCAAGAAGTGTGCACTGCAGCCATTGCTGTCACCATGGCAGTAGCAGCAGCAGACGATGCATTTATTGGAGGCCAGATCTGCTGCCCTTGTGGATGCTGCCACCCGAGGCAATTGCCTCAGCTTACCTCATGGGTGGGCCGGCCCTTAATGAAATCGAATCTCACTGAAGCCTGTTGGGACTGATGGACATACAGCTACCAAGAGCACAATCTACCCTGTCCCACAGATGTGCAAGAGTTTCAGTACGACTCACTTGCCAACTGCTAAACCCTAAACCTAACTGCATTATGTGAAGCGGGAGGTTGGGGCAAGGGTTTGGGACAATAAACTTACTATGTACCTTTCTGATTCCATTGCCTTTCCCGTCGCTTTTCTCTCTCTTAGAGATGCTAAGGGTTGAATCTCAAGACTTCTGCGTACATGCATTGAGCTGTGATATCTGCCTTCTTCACAAGTAGGCCTTTGCTTGTGACCAGATTTGTATGTATAACTAAAGTGTTATGTATGATGGAAGATAGAACATGGAAGATGGAGCAAACTTGTTTTCTCTTGCTCAGGAAGGTAGGACTCAAACCAATGGCTTCAAGTTACAATAAAGGACATTCCGATTGAACATCAGGAAGAAATTTCTGTTAGTAGGAGCTGTTCGACAGAGGAATGGACTCCCTCTGTAGGTTGTGGACTCTTCTTCCTTGGAGGTTTTTAAGCAGAGCTTGGATGGCCATCTGCCAGGGATGCTTTAGCCAAGATTCCTGCATTGCAGGAGGTTGGACTAGATGACTCTTGAGGTCCCTTCCAACTCTACAATTCTATATCAGGTTTGGGACAGGTGGGCATGGTTTGAGGGAAATGGCTTCATGGGGTGAAATGAAATCCATTTGGCCTGAGGACCAAATGCGTATCTCCGCGCCCCCCCTCGATATAGAAGAACACATCTTTTGCATAGAAGAGCTTCTTCAACCATAGTTGTACTTGGCCAGAAGTGGCTAAAAACATTTTGGCACCTGATGGAGAAAATTTCAGCCTCTGGCAAAAGAAAAAACCACCTGGCCTTTCAGAACAGTAGTAATGCCTACAAATCCATGTTTCATAACCCAATATTAATATATCACACACACAATATTATTTATCACACGATCAACCCATTCCTTTTTTCCAAGACAGGCATCTGTAAGAACATTGACACCTGTCAGGTTTCTCACTCCTAACTCTGCATAGAATAGGGCTGGTACATTTTAAAAAAAGAAAAAGAAAACCTTCATAAATTAATAAAAAATAATTTGCTTCCCCAAATCTACCTTCAGGGAACTGCTCACATAATAGGGCCAGCCCTGCACGTAGCATTTTTATTTGCAAAGCATGTCAGCACTAATTGTTTTAAATTTTCTCTAGTAGTGGGTGGGTGTGATCCAAATGTAACAAGCAGATCCTGGGAAGATTAAGAACCAGGCCCAGGGGAGGAAATCCAGCCCAAATCCACCCATCTTTTCTGGCATGAAGTTCATGCATATAGGAAAGGCACAAAACATTCAGCTCAAAGAAGCAGACAATGAACAGTGAGATCGTCACCTTAGGAACCATCGCCATAAGCATCTGAGAGAGATGATTTAGTGTTGTAGTTGCAAATGACAACATCCTTATATAAAGAGGTGGTATGAAATCACTGAATCTTGCATATTTAAGTAATTTTCCTTTTCTTTTGCAAAGGCCATAAAAGGGAACCCTCAACACTAGCTGAGAAAGGGTTCTGCACAGAATAACCCTTTGTGTATTTTCAGTTATTTGCACTTGCCCTAAATGACTAGAAACTTTAAATTATCTCAGCTAATTTGCCTGCATAAACTGGACCAGTTAGCAATCATATCTGAGCTCCAGATGCTGCAACCGTTCCTCACAGGGTGCTGCCCCATCCCCTTGATCATTTTTGTTGCCTTTTTCTGAACCTTTTCCAACTCTATACTATCCTTTTCGAGGTAAGGCTGCCAGAACCCTCCAACATTTATCCGATGAAAAGTGGGACATCCCGGAATCAAATCAGAAGCTTCTGTAAATCTAGGATTGTCCCTGGAACACAGGGATGCTTGGAGGGTCTGCATTTTCAGTCCCTCTCCTCTTCTTCCATAGAATTCACCTTTTTCACAGCTGCCACAAATGAGGTGGACATCTTCATTTACCCATCCACTATGACCCCAAAGTCTCATTTCTGGCCAGTCACCAGGGACACTTGGTGTGTGTGCAAGAATGCTATTTTTGTGAGTATAGTAGACTTTTAAAAAAATTCCCCTTTGTATTATTTTCTCTTCAAAAATGTGCTTATGCTCTAAAGTCACTTCTAAATGTGCTAGAAGCTTCATGCTGCCAGACCCTTTCTGCATTTACTCAGGAATCCCACTGAAATCTCCGTCAAAGAGGATCGCAGTCAAAATCTACGCACGGCACTTTTTGAATGTAACTTTTGCTTAGTAAACAACCAGATGCAGATTTGGGGCATTGCATCTGTAAAGCCTTTTTAGTATAAGTTGCTATTTGCATGCTTGGTGCATACAGTGTGTGTGTATATACATATATATATATATATATATATATATATATATATATATATAAATAAAAATAAAATCAGTACAACATCCTGAAGGAGACATCCTGTCTCTATTAAGAAATACTCTATGCTTCCCACAGTTTGAGTTATGATTTAATTCAGTAGTTATGCCTTTTTATTAAAGTGTTATTTAAATCACAACTTCATTCATGATTGTATCACATTCTTTTCAGGTCAATGAGTCTATTTTTCCTGTGTTTACAATGCATTTCACTTGTCACTCCTTGGCTCCAGGAAGTTTTGTGTGTGTGTGTGTGTGTGTGTGTGTGTGTGTGTGTGTGTGTACATGTGTTTGTATTCCCTAGATTTTCTTGGAAATAAGCCTAGGGAAAACAGTAGCAGTTCACCTGGGGGATAAAGACAATCAATCTGTCATAGTGGCAATGTGAATTTCAACAGTATAAGTATTATAAGCCAATATTTCAGGTAATGCAGGTTCAAAGAATAGGAACAAGGAGAACAATGATGTGATTACATGTGTGTGAATGTGATGTAGCAAGAGCAGACCCTCCAAGTTTCCCTATTTTCCAGGGACAGTCCTGGATTTACAGAAGCCGTCCTAGTTTCCGATTCGATATCAGAATGTCCTGCTTTTCCTTAGGACGCCATTTTCACCGGAGAAATGTTGGAGGATGTGCAAGTGATCCCTCACTGCTAGCTCCAGATTTGAGCAAGCCTTGGGCAAAATGACCAGTGCTGCCACAGGAGGATAAGGGGCAGGCAAGACGTATGCTGCTGGACTGGTGCAAATTTAGTCAGAGGATTTTGCTGTTGTTTAGTCATCGGGGCCACGTTTTCCTGGCTGCAGCAAAAAATAATGTGCCGTTTCTCCTCATTCCATGTAGTACGGATTGGTGATGGGCTGTTGTGCTACACATGATGTAGCAAGCCAGGTTGTGAGGCCCAGGAAAGGCTGTGTGCCCATTACAAAAGGGGTGTGTGTGCGTTGAGGAGCTCAGGAGGGAAAGGTACCTCCTGTGGTAGTTAATTCATTCTTTAGCATTTGTTTTTATTTATTCAGACAACTTATGTATATACCACTTACATTTTTATCAGTTTTGAATTTTGCAATCTGGAATTTTGAATTTTGAAATCTGTTGCTTTAAATTGCGCAAGTTTTATGTGTAATTCTTATAAATATTAGTATGTGTGAGAGAGCTGCTTTACATACACAGAAGGAAATGTAGACACCTCAAGGAATTGACCATTTAATATTTTTAATTAAATACTTAGCACGAATTTAGAACCTATCATGTCTACATGATACGTAGACACCTGCCCTGATACGTAGACACCTGTAGGTGTCTACATAATACGTAGACACCTGCCTTGGTGCTAAGTAGCACCAGTAGCACTTTTAAGATTCAGGCAGTGTGACGGTGCTGTATGGCAAATAAAAAACAGGTCTTGCACTCCTACTTGCCCGAATCTATGCTCAGGTTTTTCAAGTTCATCAACTTTTGTAATCCACCAAAATGCAAAACTACCGTGAGGAAAGAACTTTACAACTACATAAGTATAAAAGGAAAATAACTGAAAATGAAAATATTATACATTTCCTCTTTTATGAAGATACTTCCAGTAAAACAAGCAGTAAATTCAACTGCAGCAGCAGATCACAGGAAAGGACACTGATCATTTGTTGCCTGAAATTACTGACTCTTCTGTCTATTCGCTGTAAGTACACTTTTCCAGACAGCCCAGTAACTTTTAATTAAAGGTAAGGTAACTCAAGTGTCCTTGTAGTTTGCTGGGACCCTAGACAGACCAATTGTTCCCCTGCTTTTATAGATTTGGGTGGGGGGGATGTGTCTCCATGCTTTGCGTATCCACTGAACTAAACATGTCTATAATTACTGGTAAATGCCGGCTGAGTTCTGGCAGTGTAGATTTAGCTCTAAACACTCCTTTACTTCCAGTCTCAAGAGCCAATGCAAAAGTGTAGTAAGGAACACTTTTAGTCCTACAGTCCAGTGTTCTGTCTAAACACTGCCAAAAAAGAGGAAATGCTTCCCCCCCCACACAAAAAAAGGACACTTAGCATGTGCTAATTTATATGTGTAGAGGCAAATTCAGAAACCCATTACTGTCATTTAAACAGAAACACAACACAGCTCACTTCATTGGGGAAGTATGCGACCACATAACTGGCTCAATCCGCTATTCTGGTTCTGTTTATGGAAAACATCAAGCCCCCAGCTCTTCTTTCTTATGATTCCTTGTCATTGTCCCCGGCTTCGGCTGGGGAGGGCGGGATATAAATAAAAATAATTATTATTATTATTATTATTATTATTATTATTATTATTATTATTATTATTAAATTGGACTAGGGCTGGACAGCTCTTCAAATCGATAGCACTTTCAAATAAAGGGCTGTCTTCTGTAAAGTTCAGAGCACATATTCTGGTGTTGATCTCTGTTCAGCCTGTGTCACATCACTAACCCAAAATTGCTTGAAGTTTGTTGAGGGGTACTTGTATCAGGTAACAATACTAATTAATTACTGAATTGTTAAATAATGTGTATTATATGGCACCCTAGGAGTGTATTTTTTATTTATTTCTTAAGTGCACATTATTGCAAGTTTAATGAGGTGGGGTGGGCCAGATAGCAACTTGACGGGCCCCTGGCGGACTCAGAGATGAATGGGTAGAAAACTGTGGTCTTCATTGATTTTAATGAGACTTGAATGTGTGGAACTGTGCACACACATTAGAGTTGATGCCCGCTTCTAAATATATTATCATCAATTGTTGGGTAAAATGTCCCCATGCTAGGATTTTGTCCCAACAGGAATAATGGAATTTCACCCTAATTGCCACTTTAACAACATATTTTAAATGTTGTGAGGGGTTTTTTTTTGGAGGGGGGATAGGTTGTTTGCCTGAGTCCCTTCTAACTCCCAGATCCAGCAAGGATTTCAATTATTGAAGGCTTCCTCAACTTCGGCCCTCCAGATGTTTAGAGACTACAATTACCATCATCCCCGACTACTGGTCCTGCTAGCTAGGGATCATGGTAGTTGTAGGCCAAAAACATCTGGAGGGCCAAGGTTGAGGAAGCCTGAATTATTGGAATAACCAGACCAGCTTCTTGGTAACAGCATAAGCTTGGGTCCTTAAGGGAACAAAAGGTAGTGGCTCCATGCCAAAGGGCTCCCTCAACTGGTTGGTAGCTAGAAGGACAAAAATCAGAGTGAGTTGTGTAAGTGAGCAGAGGGCTGAAGCCTCTGATGGACATAGAATCATAGAATTGTTGAGTTGGAAGGGACACCAAGGGTCATCTAGCCGAACGCAGAATGCAGAAATTTCAACTTAAAACATCCATGATTTCTGCTGGAATCTAAGGCTGTGCCTATGAAAGAAGCAAGACCTTCTTGGGGTGTTCATGGTGTGAGGCTCTCCCATTGTAAGCTCAGGTTACATAAATGTGAAAATAAACCATACATCCCCAAGATACGTTCTGCATCTTTTCTATCTCTAAGGATTCCCCTCGGCGTCATTTTGCGCATGCGCAAAGTGTCTTCCACGCCTAACTCGTCGGCAGACGGGCGAGGCTTGACGGCTCTGAGCATGCGCTTAGTGACCTCGACCCTCCTCTTACTTCCTCACAGCCCTGAAAGTTTTAAATGTAACGATTTCGGAACGTTGAGGTAAAGCACACACAGTCCTCCTGATAATCTCCCATTTTAGTCACGCTCCCTCACGAAAAAACAACTTTGCCTCAGCCTTCGCGTAATGCGCAGGCGCAGAATTCGCCCCCGCCTCGCTCTCCTGTTATAGCCGAGATGAGGGCGTCCCGAGGGGGCGGGAGTCGCGCGCGTAGAACGCCGTGCCTCAGGTACGTTAAAAATTCGAAAATAGATGCGGCGGTTGCCCGCTTGCGCACGCGCACTCACGCGAGCCTGTCGCGGGGTGAGCCCGGAAGAGGAAGTGGAAGAGCGGGGTGAAAGGTCAGTGGCTGCGGGAGACAGCATGGCCGGCATCCCGGGGAAAGGAAAGAAGCGGCAGAAGGAGCAGCACGATGCTGAGAGAACGAGCGAAGGGCTTGGCCCTGAGGGGGGACAAGGCAGCGCCCCCGAGCAGGGCCAGGTCCTGTTCCCGCCGTCTTTCAGCGTCTCGGAAATCAAGAACAAGCAGCGGCGCCATTTCATGTTTCTGCGCTGGAAGCAGCAGCAAAGGAAGGTGCGAGTTGTGAGAGGGAGGGAGGTTGGGAAGAGTGGCCGCTGGCAGATGATACGTCGCAGCTGTCCGGAACTTGGGGAGCCTGAAATGAGGAGGAGGGAGAGGGATGGTTGGAAGCTGTTGGGGCGTTTAAAGGCGCACACGTGGGGGTGTGTGTGAAGTATTAACAAAATAGCGAGACTGGGACAGGGAGATGCTTCGTCTTTCGGATCGTAAGAGGGGCCACGAGGTACTGTAGGCATTTTCGTTTGATTCCGGCTGGTCAGACCCTATTTCATGTGCCCACTCAGAGGCAAAAACTGAAATTGATGGGCTGGACAAGTCAGTTCCCTCAGATTGAGCCACAGGGTGACTGGGGGGAAGAAAATGGGGTAACACTACTGTGCACATCTTGGAAGAGAGGTAGGGAAGAAATGTGGCACGTTCTTCTGCCTTTAAAACTTAATGTTGAGAGCAGTGTATTGAGTTTTTATCTCATCTATGTGATCAGTACCTGAATTTCTATATATACTAGCTTTGCTATCCGTGAGAAGGCTGTGCCTGTTCGTTCGTTCATTCTTAGTGGCCAAGTTTATCAAAACGTTTTGTTTTCTTTCCTTCCTCCCTGCATGGTCCAGGAGAAATTAGCCATTAAGAAAAAGAGAAAAAAGGAGCGAGAAGCACTTGGAGACAAGGTAAAGGGGAAGAAGTAGGAATTTAATATGTCCTAATATGTAAAGGGACCCCTGATCATTAGGTCCAGTCGTGACCAACTCTGGGGTTGCGGTGCTCATCTGCCTTTATTGGCCGAGGGAGCCGGCGTACAGCTTCCGGGTCATGTGGCCAGCATGATTAAGCCACTTCTGGCGAACCAGAGCAGCGCACAGTGCAAGCACCCACAATTTGACCACAAAGCCCTGGCATAGTGTTGCTCCTGGGTGTTGTGGGGAATTGAAAATGGTTGACAGCAGTTGTCTCCTGCTAGATAAAAACTGAATTGGGAAATGTGGGTGTGGGTCGAAGACCAAAAGCATGAGAGCCTTCAACCCTGGTAGACCCATGGCAACTGAAAGTAAAAGACACTGACAGTGGGTTTGAATACTGATCTGCAACTGCAGGACTTTGAAAAGATGCAATGTGATAACCAAATACTAATGGTGTTGCCATTTTGGTAGCCTTTTCATTCATTACAGAAGTATTAGTGAATTTTATTCTATTGTAAGAAAAACAGTTTTGGAGTACAACCACTGCTTGCTTGTATGCAAATGTAATACATTTTAGTAACTGCAGAATTTTGATAATTTCTGTAGTTATAATTCTGTTTAGAACCTTTAAACATTCAGAAGTTATTAAAATTGATTACACTTGATGCGAGCACATTGTTTTGAGTAGTTAATAGAAACTTAGCTACTTTACGGTACAGTTTTAGAAGACAGTTACTTTTTGGTGTAAGTACATTTTGGCTAGAGGAGGTCCTAGTAACTTTCTTTCTACCGCCAGACTTAATCAACACACTTAACACAGCCTGTGTAATGCTCTTCCCAGGGAGCTTCATTATACATCTTTAGGAGCCATGCACGAAGTTCCTTTTTAACCAGGCCTTTGGTTGATTTGATTGACATCCTATGTCCTTTTAAAATGTGGGGGGTTTTGGGGGGGAGGGGTTATTGGGGTTTTTTTATTATATATTTTTTTGTTTTATATTTTGATTTTGTTCTATTAACCGCCCTGAGACCTCCGGGTATAGGGCAGTATATACATTCAATAAATAATTTTATTTTTTAAAAGTACTGGAACAGTTGTTGGAAAAAGAGATGACATGAATATTTATTATTTTATATTTTATTTCTTACAGGCACCACCAAAGCCGGTACCAAAGACAATTGAAAACCAGCGTGTATATGATGAAACCACAGTTGATCCAAACGATGAAGAGGTAGCACTATTTGAGAAAACAAGTTTCCCTTAAAATGTGCCAATGTTGAATAACATTTCTCTTTTGTATATTCTGAATAGTTTTTGCATGGTTACATTTAATAACCAAAGTAGACTGATGTGGATAAAAGTATTTAATTCCTGTTTTCTTTTTTGTAATAGGCCATTAATAGCCTTAGGTTACTGATCAAATGTTAAATTTTCAAGCTGGTAGAGCCTGTTTCTCAATAAAATATTAAACATAGGGTTTTTATTTTGCAAGATAAAGCAAGTTTCCCTAAGATTTTTCTCAGAAGGTCCCAGGTTCAATCCCTGAAATCTAAAGTGATCAGATAGCAGAAGGTGTGAAAGATTGGAGAGCTGCTGCAAGTTAGATAAGATAATACTGATTTAGATGGGCACACACAGTCTGACCTGGCTTAAGGCAGCCTTTTATGGTCCTGTCTTGAAAAATATACCTGAAGTATCTGCCTGATGGTAGATAAAAAGAAGTGCCTCTGATCCTTATGTTACAATCTTATTTTAAAGGGCCTCATATGTGTTGCTTACTATTTAAAGATTGTTATCCAAATGTCTACAAGAATATGTATGGTTCTGGTATGAAGTGATTACTGGCTGTTAACTCTCCCAAAATGAAGGTTTTGATTTTTAGCATGATCATCAACAACAAAAATACTCTTGTGTGATTTCATGCAATATTTATCATTTTATATTTTCAGGTTACTTTGGATGAAGCTACAGATGAATTTGCACCCTATTTCAACAGGCAGACGGTTCCAAAGATTCTTATCACGACATCTGACAGACCCCGTGGGGTAAAAAAAATACTTTTAAATAAAATAAAAAGAAAGATGGTAAAAGCTTGTTACACCTAGCTTATATGTAAGGTCAGGAGGCATAACATTGCGGGATTGTTTATTTGCTCCAGATTTCTTATCTGTTTGTAAATTATAATGTGTATGATCTACTGCCAGTTTCTTCTTTTTTTAAAAGAATGACGCACAATACTCTACAGCATCCGATCACTGTTTTCTTGAACATTTATTCACGCTAGCCACATTCAGTTCAAATGTTTGGTCAGACATGCAGAGAAAATGGAGTGGCATTCTTCTGGCACATCAGAATTCCCCAGTTGGCTCCAAGAGCCTTCCTTCATATTTTGTAGAGAGTGCATGCTGGAATTTAATGTGGCCACAGTGCATAAATTTAAGAATTGATTCAGGACAACCATGATTTTTAATGTTTAATTATACAGATTTTCATATAACCTTAAAAATTGAAGTGCAATGACCCATTCACAAAAATCATGTTTGAAGAAAAACTCTTAAAATATTTGGTGGCTATAATGGAAGAATAACTTGATACATATATTTTTTTAGCCAATATATCAGAATTAATTGGTTATCTGCTATATTTTCCCCAGAATAATCTCACCCAACCAAGTCTTTTTCTTAAACTTCTTTTTTTTTTTTTGCAGAGAACTGTGAGATTCTGTGAACAGTTATCAACTTGTATTCCGAATTCACATGTTTACTATCGAAGAGGACTGGCTCTAAAAAGAATTATTCCACAGTGTATCTCAAGGGACTTCACAGATCTGATTGTTATTAATGAAGATCGTAAAGTACCAAGTATCCTTCACATATGAGACTCTCTTTTATACAGTAGTTATTAATGTTACTGTAGATAATTGCTGTCCTTGGCTCTTGGGGGGGGGGGCAAGATAGACAATTAATAAATAATGATAGCACAATTAGATTATCAGCAAAAACAGCATTTTGGTGGTACTTAAGGATGTGCGTGTATGATATGTAATGTGGAAACTGCAGTTTTGCATAAAGTATAGAATGGTAAGTGCAATAATTATTACTCTTGCACTGGATAGTCTGTCACTATTTTAAGTTTCTACAGAAGCTGCCTTTGCACCGAGTGCTTTTATGTGAAAATTGTTTAATTGTGTTTGTCTTAACTCTGTTGGAATAGATGGGCTTGTGTTAAGTCACTTGCCTGAAGGTCCAACTGCTCATTTTAGGATGAGTAGTGTTCATCTACGTAAAGAAATAAAGGTGAGTTTATTTTCACAAGCAGAGCCTTCCAACTTGTGTGACTGTGTGCTCAGTGTAATACTCTGTTATTTGTTCTAGCGAAAAGGAAAAGCTCCCTCAGAACATCAGCCTGAAATAATCCTGAACAACTTTACAACACGATTGGGCCATTCCATTGGGCGGATGCTTGCTTCTTTATTCCCTCACGATCCTCAGTTTGTCGGTAGACAAGTAGCTACATTTCACAATCAGCGTGACTATATATTTTTCAGATTCCATAGGTGAGTGGAAACTTCTGTTGCAAGGTATGAGAACTCGCTGCGCCTGACATTTTTGCTAATGTTTCCTATCATCTTTTAAAGATACATCTTCAAAAATGAGAAAAGGGTGGCAATTCAAGAACTGGGCCCACGTTTTACCCTGAAACTAAGGTCTCTTCAAAAGGGAACGTTTGATTCTAAATTTGGCGAATATGAATGGATTCACAAGGTATTATATTTCAACCATCTCTTAGCAATGAAGAATTCTGTATATGTAAGAAATGTCAAGAGGCTAGACAACATTTACAGGGTGCAAGTAGTAGTGCACTTAATTGGGTATGCGACATCTTTCTTCTACAAAATATTTAAAAATTGCCTTGAAATTGCAATTCCCATATTGGTTTTCCTGAATATGGAGTGACAGAGTTTTATATATTTAGCTTGGACAGCAGCCAGAATGCAAAGAGCCATACATCTAGTTCATGTGTACTCTTTGTTCCATGGGAAAACCATATTTTTGGGTAGTTTCAAGGTTGCTGTTTTTTAAGGCATTGGATCAGCTGTTGAGATAACTCCATCTTCCTCTGTGCAGTTCCTAAAGTCAAGCATCTAAAGATTTGGGCTGGCTTTCATTACCAAGCCAGAAGTTTGCCTGTGAGGGCCTTATCCCCATCATTCACTGTACTTGCCAGCACCTTGTCCATTTGAGGCAATCCTGTTTTCAGTTATGCTTGTTCCTAGGTACATCTATTTATTTTAATGTATTAATGGGCTTGTCTACAACAAAGCTACCAGGGCAATTTGCCACGCAAAAATAAATTTACCTGGGAGTAAGGTCCATTGAACACGGCAAGCATGCACAGGTTCAGGCTGTTGGTCCCTAGTCCTGTGCCTTTTCTATTACTGTGGTTGTGGACAATCCCAGCTTTCTTTCTGTAGTTCCATGTTTAGAGCTGAAGGGGCAAGCAGGCAGTTCCTGCAGTTGCATTTCATATTAGGTGGTCACAGAAGCCCAGTACAATTGTAGGGATTGTCCCTTCCACTTTCCAGTGCCAAACCAGGAGCAGGGACTCATTTGGGCATGTGCCAAAACGAGTCCCTTTTTTGCCTACCAGTGTCAAAGTATGATTTAGCTGCCAGCCCAAGTGGCATCATCTTGCCATCTGCCTCAGGCAGCGAAAGTCTTGGGCTAGCCCAGCCAGGAAGCACAAGCCAAATTATTTGATGACCTAAAGTGAGGCTGACTTTTTTAACTTTTGAAGTGCTTATCCCCTACCTAAACCCCTTGTGTGAAACCATGCCTGGTATTTAGCATTCCTAACATGCAAAAAAACCCTATTAAAATTGTTTAATATTTAATAATTTGTCTCTTACTCATGACTGCTTTATCTTTTAGCGCCGTGAAATGGACACAAGTCGAAGAAAATTCCACCTATAACACACTAAAAATGCGAAACTGCTGTTTCATTTGCCACTGAGCTTTCAGGAACACAGGGATTGCTAAGGAGTTGCTTCAAGTCTATTCTTGGTCTACACGGAAAACCCCCAAATGACTATTTACACCAGACTTTACATAAGCATCAGTCAAACTACCCATCTTCTTCAGTGCCTTGAGTACGTTCCTCACATCACTGCTACTTTGAAGTGGAAGATTTCATGTTACAATAGCATGAAAATGAATCATCTGCCGATCACTTGTATTTAAGATATGAACTCTCTTAATCCTGTTCTTTGCAGAGGGTGTTTTGTTTCTAAAGTCGGCTCTGTTTTAGGAGTAGAATCCTGATACTCGGATAATAGCACACATGCTAATTCAGTTGTTTATCAAGATTAGTTGTCAAAAGTAAAGATTGTCAAACACCATTTTCAATAATTTGCAAGGGTTGTCTTGTATCTTAAATTACTGCGGCTGTTAACTTGTATGGTCACATATTCAGTGATGATTAAGGTATGGAAATACAAGTCAAGTATTGCATAAATCTGTAAGACTGAAGGGGGGTGGGAATCCAAGTCTATTTAACTCTGAAAATACAAGAGACAGTGACTAGCACTGCATTCTGGCTTCATGGAAGGCAGTTTACCCCAAATTTCTCCCTTCTTCACACAGAAAAATCTTCAGTAAGGGTTAAATTCATATAAAAAAGGTTTCATTAAAAACCCAGTCTTCATATATTGATTTAAATAAAAATACAAGAAAAAAACCTTGCTAATGTTAAATCTGAGTATTACCTTGCAGTTATTATTGTTTATATGCAAAGCAGCTCATTTAAGTCCTGGTTTAATGGTTGTTAAATGTATGGCCTACCTCCCATGCACAGCCACAAGGACAAAGGAATTTGTTGTTTTCAATTAGCTGTGGCTTGTTTGTCTTAACTGCCAGAAACTGGTGAGTTTAAACTGTTTGGTCAACATAAACTTTAAAACGGAGGTAATAACCCTGAGCAGCTTCCGTCTCAGAATAATGCCCAACTGGTTGCTGTCCTCAGTTGTAGAATCCTTTAACCCCAAGGTACTTGATGCGGTCCCCTCTAAATATTGAGTACAACTCACATCAGCCTGATAATTAACTGTACCAGCAGGGGCTGATGGGAAGTTGGGAGCCCAACATCTGTGGGGCAACAAGTTGACAACCCTTGCTCTAGCCATTGTAATAAGAAAAAGAAGTGGCAGGCTGCTGCTGCAAGCAGTTTGATGGTGTCTTGCTTGTGCCATTTTAGAAAGCTATGTTTTGACAATGCCCTGTGTTTATCTAATGTGTAAAGCATTATACCAGCAAAGTTATTAAATCAACTCTTTATTGCTTGAATATAAAATTGATTCCATCATGATAACAGAAGTTATTGCAACTAGCATACAAGTTTAGAGAGGTAGATTGTAAGAAGTTTGACAACAGTAGCAGTATTACTAGTTCTAAGTTGGCACATTTAACACAAAGTTTCTGTACAGGTTCCAGGTCACTCTCTTGCACTTCCATATTCACCAGACTAGATCTAGATTAGATCTGAAAAACACAAAAGAAAAACTCATTGCAGGAAAACTATTTGCTGATATGTGTGAATTCTGAAAACTACTAACTCCTTCAACTCAGCTCTTCTGTCTGCAATTCCAAATACATAGAGCTAAACAAAATTGCTAAGATGCAAAAAACAACAAAAAAAGCAGTTTTCCTCCCATGTGGCCACTAAATGTTTTTTAAGTTACAAAGTAAGTTTCCTAAAGGTAAAGGTACCCCTGCCCGTACGGGCCAGTCTTGACAGACTCGGGGGTTGTGTGCCCATCTCACTTAAGAGGCCAGGGGCCAGCGCTGTCCGGAGACACTTCCGGGTCACATGGCCAGCGTGACGAAGCTGCATCTGGCGAGCCAGTGCAGCACACGGAAACGCCGTTTACCTTCCCGCCAGTAAGCGGCCCCTATTTATCTACTTGCACCTGGGGGTGCTTTCGAACTGCTAGGTTGGCAGGCGCTGGGACTGAGCAACGGGAGCACACCCCGCCGCGGGGATTCGAACCGCCGACCTTTCGATCGGCAAGCCCTAGGCGCTGAGGCTTTTACCCACAGCGCCACCCGCGTCCCATAAGTTTCCTAGTCAGGCTTATTTTACTTAGGAGTTGCAGGGAGATGGGTGCTCTAGGAAGGCTGAAGGCTAGCTAGCCCTCATATGTCTATCAGTGGCTGAGAGAACATGCAACATGTTTTTCCCCAAAGATCATATGGCACATGGGATTATCTGCTCATTCATATATCCTACATAGACCAGCTTCTCCAACTGGTGCCTTCCAGCTGTTTTGGCCTACATTTCCCATCACGTTGGCTGAGGTCAATAGGCGTTGGACTGCAGCACACGGTTAGGAAAGGATGACTGCCCCAGCCCACAGGCAGCCAAGAGATTTAACATTAGTTCTATCAAAAGTCAGAAGTTTTTAATGTGAAACGGTAAACAGAGCCCTGTATCTCCACAAAATTTAATTATTTTAAAATTACAGTATGTTAGTAGATATGCACAATCAGTTCTCATTTATGATTCACAATAACAAGTTCTTAGCCTAGAAACTGGTGAAACTTAAGCTGCACTACTATACACTTGCCTAGGAGAAAGTCCTATAGAACACAGTGGGACTTGCTTTCTAGAAAGCATATCTAGCATTCAACTCAAGTGGGTAAGTGTTACGTTTAACTCTATGTAGCGTAAGGAATGGAACCATAATTTGGGTAGAGTGAGGAATATGTTCCTGGGCTACAACTTCCAGCATCCCTAACCCTTGGGACATGCTAGCTGGAGATGATGGGAGCTGAAGTCCAACAGCATCTAGAGGGCTATAGACTCCCCATTCTTTTTATAAAGACACCAAAGCCATACAATTCACTTAAAAACTTACCACTAAAAGAGTCCACGTAGGTCACACAAGTTAGAGAAATGAACACACTTTCTGCGGCCTAAATGGATTTGTACTTGAAGAAACTCCTGTTAGTAGGGGGTCATGATGTGCATTCTGCAGGCAAAACTGCTTCAAGTCAGCTGCAGCTTGTGAAACCTAGAACAAATCCACATGATTCAGTAATATACTTAATAGGATGTTAGTATGCATATACTAATCAGAAATCAAAATGGATTCCTCACCCCACCCCCCAAGGTACCAGTTGGACTGATCTGGCCCAAGCCTAATTGTTTTCCTTCACTGGCAGCAGATCTCCAAGAAGCAGCACAGCTAGGTAATTTTTGATCCTAGACCTCATGGACGAACGTTCTGACAGCTGCGTGTATCATTTGAGTCATCAAGTACACAGTATTTCTTCACCCACTCTACATGCTTTAGAAGAAAAGCTAACAAAGAACATCAAATCAGAGCCCCCCATCATGCAATCTTGGGAGTAAGCATAATTTGGTATACAAATACTGTACATTTAGGGACGCGGGTGGCACTGTGGGTTAAACCACAGAGCCTAGGACTTGCCGATCAGAAGGTCCGCGGTTCAAATCCCCGTGACGGGGTGAGCTCCCATTGCTCGGTCCCTGCTCCTGCCAACCTATCAGTTCGAAAGCACGTCAAAATGCAAGTAGATAAATAGGTACCGCTCTGGCGGGAAGGTAAACAGTGTTTCCGTGCACTGCTCTGGCTTACCAGAAGCGGCTTAGTCATGCTGGCCACATGACCCGGAAGCTGTACGCAGGCTCCCTCGGCCAGTAAAGCGAGATGAGCGCCGCAACCCCAGAGTCGGCCGCGACTGGACCTAATGGTCAAGGGTCCCTTTACCTTACTATACATTTGGTAAAGCAAAATTAATAAAGTGAGCACCTGTATTTGTGTACACACTCAGTTTACTATACTACTTTTTAAAACCAGGAAGGATGCAATGATCTGCATCAGCCCCCCATGAGGCCACACATCAGTCCTACTTAGCCCCACTGCCTTTAAGACCAGCCATCTGAACTCTTATTAATGGGAAATGTTACAGAATGAATCTGGCACATCTGGCACTAAACCTCTAACTTGGGGGGGGGGAGATCTGTGGCTCCCCATGATGCCCTCCACCTCTCATCAATCCCAGCCAGTACAACCAATTGGCAACCGTGGTGGGAGCTGAAAAGTCCAACAAGATCTGGAAGGCCACAGGTTGCCCCCCCTCCACTGCAGAACTGTAAGGTAATATAAGCTGTCTAGATGTGGATATCCTGGGGGCTGAGTCTCTTGCTCTGAAAGAGCCACGTTTCCCTAAGGAGACATGGTGACACCAGAGGAATAATATTTGTGGGATCCTTGCTTTCACAACAGATTGCCCCTGCTGGAACGGAAGGCGAAAACGCAACAAGTGTATTAACAGTTAACGAATCAGTCACCAAACGAAGCGACAACATAAGGTTGCCAGGTCCTCACTTCAAGAAGCAAGCATTCTCAAAAGATCTTACTCGTGGGTCCTGTATGCTTTGAGCGCGTGAGCATACTAAGTTTGAGCGACCAAACTTCGCCATTCTTAAGTTGGCCTGGATTGCTCGGAACGCCCGAGGCCAAAGGCTCAAAAGTGCTTGTTTTTAAAGCCGGGGATTCCCCCGCCCCGCCGCGATCTTCCTTCCTCCGCCTGCCCGGGGCCTCGCACACTTCCCCATTTTGCGGCTTGGGCGGACTCGGGCTCAGCTCGCCAGATCGCTCGTTGCGCCTCCCCTTCCTTCCTTCCCTCCCTCCGAGGAACAAAAAGGCTTCCAAGGGAGAGAAAGCCGAGATGACAAAGCACCCGCTTCACGATTTCTGAAGCGCTCCCAAGCCAACTCCTCCTCCTCCAACTGATCCCAGGAAAGACAACAGATCCCAGGGAAAAATGGGGGAATAACGAGATCCAAGTATGGGTGGGGACTGGGCGGCGGAGACCAGCCGCTTTTCCGGGAACAAGCGCTTAACGGGCCAAGCTAGAGAGAGATCAAGCCAGTTTTAACCTGGGAAGGTCGGGTTGGGGTGTCTCCCGCGCCCCGCTTTTGGCGAGTGCGTTGGATTTTACGCACAGGCTTTTTACGCGCGCTCTGCCATTGCTGAGGCGCTGCGCACCAACCTTTCTTATGCCTAGCGAAGGGAAGTGCAAACGAAATATTGGAAGCAGTTGTGTGAGCGGGAGTAATAGCTCCCCTGTCTCAGATTAACGCCCCGGGGAGCAGCCATGAGTAGGCGCTCCCCCGAGGCGCAGTAATGGCGGCAGTGGTAATGGCACCCTCTCCACCCGCAGCTTCCCCCCGGCTCTCACCTTCACGCGGCTCACGCTGGCCTCGAGGCGCAGCTGCTGCACGACCTTCTTCATGGCCGCCACGTTGGAGGAGCCGGACATGGTCCCCTCGCTCGAGGATCCCGCTCGTTTTATGGGGCAAGCCGAGCCGAAGAGGCACCTTCGCAACTTTCCCAACTAAGTTTCCGGCGCTCGGCAAACTCTCCCGCCCGCAGACTCGCGGCGGCTTGCAGACTCACGCGCAGCGCTCGCTGCCGGGCTCCTTTTTGGAAGGAGAAAAAAAGACTGCCTCCCGGATCTCACCCCACCCCACCGCCCCAAGGGGCGGAAGAGGGAGCTGCCCAGAGGGAAATGAAGGGAAGCGTCTTAAAAGGGAAGAAACGAGATTTTAAAGTTCTTCCCAACCTCGTGTGGTGGCGTGGCGAGGTTTAGAAACACTTAAGAAACGCGGTGCATTGTATTGCAAGGGGTTTTGGCTACACGACCCTGGGAAATCCCTTCCAACTCTACTGTTCTACGCTGGTGACACCCACATTTTGCATCGTAAATGTTAGGAAGACTCTGACAGTAAGACCTGTTCCACTCCCATGAGAGAGTCCTTCCTTGGAGTTTTTTAAGCAAAGATTGGATGGCCGTCTGTCACTCTTACCTGGGGATAGTTCTGAGTAAAGGTGGGATAGCCGTGTCACAGTTTTAGCCGTGGAAGGTTCGTAATCAGCCTCCACCCATCATCCACTTGCAATATGTAGTGGGAATAAATAAGGATGGGTAGGTTATCTACATCTGCAGGGTAATTTTTTAAGGATTAGGGGTAATGCTTGGATTTGCTTCTGGGCACTTGATTACAGTTACATGCAGTTCCTATTATTATTATTATTATTATTATTATTATTATTATTATTATTAGCAGCAGCAGCAGCAGCAGCAGCAGCAGCATCCATGTGTTAATACCCTGCCTTTCTCCCTGACAGGGACTCAAGGCGGCTTACAGATAAAAACAAAGCTGGGTGGGGAGGCAATAATTTAACAAACACATTTAAACATTAGCATAATTAAAAATGTATAAACTTCTACAATATGTTATGTTATTGTAGAATTGTTGAGTTGGAAGGGACAGCAAGGGTCATCGAGCCCAACCTGGAATGAAGGAATCTTTTGCCCAACGTGGGGCTCGAACCCATGATTCTCCCTGGAGGGGGGTCCAGAAAAAGCCTCAGCCACCGAAAGGGAGAATGGCCATTGGGCAGAACTCCAACCCTGACAAGCCTTTGGTGATTGTGGATGCCACCCTGACCAATTCCATTGATGGGAAGAAAATGCCTCACCCGTTGCTGTGTCAGCAGACACACTTGCTTCCTGTGTGACTTCCACAGCTAGTGGAGCAGAACTGACATCTGTCCCCCAAGGCATCCAAACGTGCTAAAGTTAAATCAACAGCACCCTGGTTAGACTTTTTCTTTTTGTTGCTGCTGCCAGGCACTTCCCACTGCAGTTGCTGAACTGGAAGACGCAGCTGAGGCAGGGGCTGATTTCTGCCCCTCCAAGGCCTCAAGGCTTGTCAATCCTCTGGGGTGCAGGTGGCACCGTTCCTTTACCCATAGGGCCTCCCCTGCCTCCCCTTGCCTTCACCTGGAGCCAACCACTAAATGAGACTCGGCATGAACTTGCAGTTGAAGGGGGATTTTTAAACCTGATCTCTCTCAGCTCCTTGGGCTTAGTGCGCTAACCACTATACAGCACTACCTACCGAGAAAATAACAAGGCCACAGCAAATGAGTACCAAGCTCTGGAAGAAACTCCCTTCACCCTTCCCTATACGACTGCTCAAGCCCAGGCCTCACAACAGCAAGGGCAATATTCTAACCCCAGCCGCTGCTAACTGCCTAAATCCCCCTGGGGGGATTTTCCCACAAAGGAGGCTCCCCACCCCCCAAAAAAGGGCTGGCTGTAATGCTGTCCCCCTGCTCTCACCCCCCAGGTTTATTTTATTATTATTTTTCAAAAAAAATTTTATTGGTTTTCCAAATTTATAACAAACAAATAAAACAAGAACATCACAAACAAACAAACAAACAAACAAAAACCTTTATCTTAACTATAATAATTCCACTTTTGTTAACATTGTTAAGTGACTTCCTTGAATCCCCCTGGCTGAGTTTCCATATCAATCATTGTAGCAGTTTTCCAAAAGTAATTTCACATAAAATTTACATAGTCCTATTAACATCTTTCTTTCTTTTCATATTGACTTTTATCCATGATGTTCTACAACATCACATGTTTAGATCCCAGGCCTATATGGTACTCGCAAATAATTCCATTTATCTTAACATATTTAACTAAATATTCTTTTAAATTTCACCCATTCTTTTTGGTGCTCCCCCACCTTCTGGTCGCGGACTCTTCCGGGCAGGTCGGCTAGCTCACCCCCCAGGTTTAGTAGGTCTCCTTGGAGGGCCCTCCTGCAACCAGTACTGCAGTCCATGTTTTGCTCAGCCGGCAAGGCCTTCAGCAACTGCCAAGTCCTCTGCAGCCAGCAGGCTCCAGCCTATAGGTTGCTCAGGATCCTCCTCCAGAAGCCACTGGGTCCGGCCTCGCCAACTGGCCTTCCTGTGAGTAAGGGAGCGGGTAAGGAGAACCAACTCTCCTCTCTAGGCTCACGCCTACCCTTCCCCGTTCCACTGTGTTCAGGCCGAGGTGCCGGCCTGAGCCCAGATTGGGGCCTCCGCCTGGCGCTGCTGCTGCAAATGGAGAGGCTGGAAGGGAAGTCAGCTCATTTCCCTTAGATTGGCATCAAGCCCTGCACCACCCCCTCCTATGGGTGCCAAGGATTTCTTCCACTCTGCCTCTCTTTGACAATGCGCCCAGCCTTCAGGGCACCATCTAGGCCAGGGGTCAGCAAACCTTTTCAGCAGGGGGCCGGTCCCCTGTCCCTCAAACCTTGTGGTGGGCCAGACTATATTTTTGGAGGGGAAATGAACAAATTCCTATGCCCCACAAATAACCTAGAGATGCATTTTAAATAAAAGCACACATTCTACTCATGTAAAAATACCAGGCAGGGCCCACAAATAACCCAGAGATTAGCACACATTCTACTCAATGCTGATTCGCGGGCCGGATTTAGAAGGCGATTGGGCTGGATCCGGCCTTAGTTTGCCTACCCATGGTCTAGGTCTTTTGGCTGAACGTTCTCTGTTTCGCCCTGGGGAAACCGAGGGAGCGGGACCGCTTCTAAACACTCCCGTCCAGCCTTGTATATAAGTTTGGGGGTAGAGTTTAGTCCCTACAGAGAAGGCTGATGCCATGCGCAGGCCTCTCTCCTCCTTAGACCTTCATGCCTAGCTGCCATTTCTCCCCTCTGCTGCCAGTAAGGGGGCGAGGGGGACACAGCAGAAATGAGAATTTTGCCCTATTTGTGCACCGACTAACCAGAGGAGCAAACAGGACTCTGCCCTAGCAAGTGAAATGGCCTGCAGTTTTATTTATATTTATATATATAAAGTAAAACACACCCAACCACCCTTTCCTTGCCTAGTGAGCTCTCTCCTTTGTTTTTGTTATTCTTCAAGGGTTTAACTTCTGAACTCATTTTATAGCTACACCAGGAGAAAAGTAACAAATGCGAGATGATTGCCCGGGCCAGGCTTTTTTTTAAAAATAAAAATAAATAAATCAATCACAGTTAATTTCATTTTGGTTTTGTTTGTTTAACTCTGTGTGCTTATTTGGAAGTAAATTCCACTTATTTCAGTGGGGTTTGCTCTCCAGCTCAGTGTGCATTCTTCATCTTGCATTTTCCTTACATACAGGGTTGCTGTCTTTCGTAGGTTTGCCCTCCACCCTTAAAATAAAAACAACAAACAACAACAGGTTGAATCAAGACTGAATCATTAATTTCTGAATCAATACAGGGATCAAGCAATCCAAATCATTTACCCCTGCCAGGTAAAACTATAGTCTTCTATATTTTCAAGTGAGAAGGCTGTTAAAACGCACAGGAGCATGTCCAGGAAAACACAACCGGTGGCAAATGGCCTACATCTGGAAAGTATTGGCATGATTTTTCTCAACAGAACTTCATGTCATTAGATAATATCCTTTGATGTAGTATGCTGAGTAAATGCGTGGAGAGGGAGGGACGGGTGCGGCAGGATGATAAAAATGCCCGGTTCAGAAATTAGTGAGTGTTGCTAGGCGTACAATTGCAACAGTGGAAATTCCCCAATCTGTTTACTTGTTTGTCTTTTGAGGGAAGATGCCCACAAGGGCAGCAGGGCAGCAACCAGGAGGAAGACATCATAAAATACCTGTTTTATGACCTAACCACAACTCGCAAGTTTTGTGATCTAACCGAGGTAGCAAAGGTTCATCTTTAATGAAATACAGACTCACTCTCACAAGATAGGATCGGGAAACCAAACTTAATAAAGGCAACTCAGAAACTTCAACTGGTCCAAAAAGCAGCAGCCAGATGACAGGTTGTGGTTCCTTTTAGAGCTCATGTAACCCCTGTTTTCAGTTTGTTTCCAGGCCTGATTCAAAGGCGCTCACACTAGTGTTTAAAGCCCTAGACAACTTAGTTGCCAAGTATTCCCTACAAACTTTCTTCTTCCCTATAGAGCCTCTTGGGTGTTAAGATTGACCAGAGTAGTAGTGGGTAGTTTCATCACCCTCAGAGGTTCTGGAGATGGTAGCCTGGGCAATTATATTCTCTGGCAGCTCCTAGGTTGTAGAATTCCCACAGAGTTGCATCGGACACCTTCATTACATAGTTTTTGGTGTATTCTGAAGACTCACATCTTTACTCTAACCTTTACCCTAACACCTGAGATAAATGTTTTCAGAACCCATCCTGTTCCCGCGACGCTCATTTGCTTTAATTGTTTTTAATATGGGATTTTAAATTATTATAAGCTGCCTTGGGACTTGCTGGTGAAGGGCGGGTAATAAATTGAATAATAATAAAATAATTATAATAATAATATAGGGGTTGTCCCTTGCAAGGCTGGCCTTCATTTACTGGGTTGCCTGCAGGACATGCACTGAGCACCACGACAATGTCTTTCTTATGATCCTCATGCTCTGTTTGACATGCATAATCCTTCAACTCCCAAAAGGGGTCTGAATATCACAGATCAACCGGCTTCGAGTGCTCATCATTTGTATGATCCTCAGGCTCAGCCCTAGTTCCCCAAAGATCATAAAACTACACATCTTGACAATATGATCTACAAAACACCTAAGCCAATATCAGTGGTGCATACTGTGTTTCCCAAGCTCTGTTTATGTGTGAGTGTTGCTCATTCCTTCTAGTTATGCATGTTTTTAGACATAAGTTCCATTTTGGTTACTGCCAAGTATAGGATAATTGTGTTGTTGTTATGAGTGAAAGGAGCAAGCAGATTCCGGTACTAATTCTTCATATTTCTGAGTGTAGAGTTACAGTTAGGATTATCTGGCCAGTGCCTTTTTACAGCATAAACTGCATTGTCCAACCAATGGCATTCATGTTATTGTTTTTATTCTACATGGCAATTATCCCCATGTAAGCAATGTGCGTAGAGCAGACCTTTGATTACTGAAATAAATCTCAGTTACATGGCCCTGGTTGTGCAATTCACTGGGTTACTAAGGTGATATTTACTTGTATAGAAGGAGTGTTCACATCAAAGCGTGATGTTAGCCAACGTTTGAATCCTTTCATTTTGTTTTCAGATTAGCTAGAAACAAAATCTTCTGTCCTCCCAAGTAGTCTCATTTTTAAACGCAGCAATGTTTTTGACATGGAAATGCATATGAAATGAGTTGAATGTTACCTCCGAGAGACCAATATCCTCTGTTAAATTATATTTGTGCGATTTTTTAAAAAAAATGATCCGGAATTCGCTGTGAACGAGGCTAAACAGGAACTATGCCATCCAGCCATATCAGACCTCCCACATCAGAGGTGAGAAATAATGGATCTTAGAAAGCGTGTCTATCCGATCTTAAATGTACATAATCTTGCAACATTTTCTGCTGTAGATTGATGAGGTAAGAGCAACGTATATAAATTGCTTTTTCCTATAAACAAAGCACATTATTATCTTCATTTTTTGTGCGACCAAATCTCACCGCCTGTGAAAGGTGTTTACAAGTAGGCTGGTTTTAAACATTACCCAAATAATGTTTTAAATTTGCTTTATGGGGATTAAATACATATAGGCATTGGGTGTGATTTAGTAAAGGTTTTCCTTTGTTGCCAGTGGGAGTTCATCTCCGGTGGTAACTGAAGTCTCCTCAGCATTCTCTCTTGTCTGTTACACTTTTTATCTTTAAGTTCGGGGTCATATTACCCTATGTGGTGCTTCAGTTTAGAAGGTTGCGACAGCTGCTAGTTACGCACATGAGTGCTCAGTGTTCATGTTCTGTGACTAATAGACCTGAAATGCTATTAGCAACAGTTGATACTTTTTTTAAATAAGAAGTTCAAAGCAAAGGAGTGTTAGGCTACCTTAATACAGCGAAGGGAGCACCTCCTCCCTGCTATCATGTCGCTAATAGCTTAACTGTACAGATCTAATGGAGGGAGGAGCAGGGGTAACAAAGCCCTGTTTCGCTAATTACTCTGTTTTCCTAATTTCTAATTAAAACCAACCTCCCCGCAAATCCACCTAGTTGTGAAAATAAAATCTAGACTGACCAGATCGAAAGCCGGTTCTGGCTTAATCAGTTTAACCTAGAAAAGAAATGACACATTTTGAAAGGATTGCATGAATGGAGATATAGGGTTTTCGTCAACGCCCCCCCCCCCCGCCATGTCATCTTTTGAGCATCTGCAAAAGCTTTTAATTTATTGTCTCTGCGCCATCCTTATTCCTTTAATTTCTTGATTACATCTTTTTATTTGCACCAAAACTTCTAAAACTGTTATAAACAATAAATTTGACAGTGGGCAGCCTTGTCTGGTTCCTTTAGTTATTTTACAATTCTCAGTCAGTATTTACTTGCAATTTTGCTGATTGATCAATATATAATGCCTTAACTCCTTTTATAAAAATGTCTCCACAACCCATATATTCCAGAATGCTCAAACAGTATTTTAAACTGGTAATGTAGTTATCCCATGGCACTTTTAGATTATATCAGACACAGCTCTCCATTCAGCTTCCATAAATTTAAATGGCTGTGTTGCCATTTTTACCCAATGATCTGCCACAGTTCTTTTATGTTCCGAGCAGTGTTAGAAACTGAGATATGAAAGCTGGGAGCTAAACAACACATTAAACCTAGGTTATGGGTGCAACATCTGAATGTCTCTAGGCACACTTTTTTATAACAAGAATACAAAGCTGAAAATAAATGAACTGTGGCTAAAATATTATATTCATTTTTCACATGGTCTAGTCCTTCCCCTGCTCACCCCCCCTAATATTCTTAAGAGGATCTCTTCTCCAGTCTTTGAAGAGTAGCTTGAAGTGGGGAGGCAGAGAAAGGTCCTCCTTCTACTCCACAGTTTTAATCTGAAATCTTAGGCTGCACCCAGAGCTCAGAAACTGCTCGCACTAATGAAATTCCCTGTCGCAAAATGTGCCTAGAACAACGGGAGTTTCCAACACTGGTTCCAAGGTGACATTACTTTTCTTTTTTGAGTGCTGTTACTTAGTAGGCAAGGGACGCGGGTGGCGCTGTGGGTTAAACCACAGAGCCTAGTGCTTGCCAATCAGAAGGTCGGCGGTTCGAATCCCCACGACAGGGTGAGCTCCCGTTGCTCGGTCCCTGCTCCTGCCAACCTAGCAGTTTGAAAGCACAAAGTGCAAGTAGATAAATAGGTACCGCTCCAGCGGGAAGGTAAACAGCATTTCTATGTGCTTCTCTGGTTTGCCAGAAGCAGCTTAGTCATGCTGGCCACATGACCCGGAAGCTGTACGCTGGCTCCCTCAGCCAATAAAGCAAGATGAACGCCGTAGCCCCAGAGTCGTCTGCAACTGGACCTAATGGTCAGGGGTCCCTTTACCTTTACTTAGTAGTCAGTCAAACATGGATAACAGTGCTAGATATTGGGGAAGGGGAAGCTCTTGTCTCAGTTCAAGAGCGAAACTAGCACATCCTACCAGAAACTGCTTCATCCTACCAGAAGGCACTTTTGATCACCACAATGTGTTAAGCTTGCCGCATTTCCCTGAGCAGTGTGGAAGCGTACAGCATACATGTGGAAGCATGCAGCTTAAACATACCAACAGCACATTCCACTGCCGCAACAACCTTAGTTAAGCATTAAGTGCCAAGCAGGCCAGTTACAGAAATCTGATAGCCAAACCTTTAACAATAGTATTCAGTTTCATTGTGTCTTGCTACCATGTCAGAGTTTCTATCATCCCAGCAGATATAGTGTTTGACTAAACAAACAAACAAACAAACAAACACCATTAATAGTTCCCTCCTGTTACAGGACTTGTGTGTATAAGAAATCAAAGATATCTCATTTGACATCAATCCAAACCTCCACCCCATCTAAAGCCCCTCCAGAATTGTGGATTGTGGGTTTGGGTTGCTCCTTTGCATATTTATTTTATCCATACTAATTGCTTATAAGATTTTTAAAAAATAAATATTTATTTTAATGCATTTAGCTTTTAGAGCTTCACGTTTTTTACGTTCCGGAAGATGTGTGGAATTTCAAGTTGAATACAGTTCCTGTAGATGTTGCCAGCAAATTTTTTTCGGCAGGATTTATAAGGTGAGTTGGAATAATAAACGTCGGGTCTGCCTTTGAGTGTAGCAGTTCTAGTAGCAATTTATCCATTATATAAGCTGTATAGTTTTCTAAAAGCTAAATGTCGTATGTTGGGAAGCTTCCATGATTCTGCCATCAATTCTTTCGTAAAATGGAAAGCAGCCAAATTACTCAAGGGGAGGGGAGGGGTTTTCAATCAGTTGTCCTCTCAAAACCACCCTCAAGCTGCTTTTCACTCTGAAGGGAAAAGATTCGGGTTTTTTGTATCTTATCTCTCATCAATGAGAAATGAGCTTCTGGGAAGACGGGGTTTGGACTGGACAAGTAACAGGAAGGGACAGAGTCCCTTCAGCCTGGTCCTTTGCTCCTGATTTCAGCATGCCACATAGGATATTATGATAAAATGTGTGTTATATTCCTTGTATTGGAAAGGTTTTAGAAACTAGAGTTCAGGTTCAAACAAGAGGAGCAACTTGCCCCAACCATTTAAGTCAGACAGTATTTTAAAATAAATGCATTTGCTTATAGATAGATAAACTATATTTGCATTAGCCAACAGCCATAGCAACATAAAACAAGCAATATGTACAATTAAAAAACAAGAACAATGGATAAAAAGGACCATCAAACGACCAAGACCATCGTTCAAATAGTGGCCCTTAATCTCATTGACACCTGTTTATAGCACACATGTCAATTTATATCATGTTAATTCTCAGGCTCCTGCCGCCAAGAATCCTGAGAATTTCAGTTTATGAGGTTCTGCTTATTTTCTGTTAGTGATCGCTACTTTCCCTTTTCTCAGCAACCTACAATCAGGGATGCAAAGATCTCAGTTTTGGTTCTCTCGGTTTCTCATTTTCCCAGTCTGAAATTCAGTTCTCCACATTTTTCAGCAATTTGTTATTGTTTTTTAAAAGTCCTCATGAAAATTCACCAGCATTTTAGTGTTAATTTCTCCTAATAAACACCTTTTTACATGCAGTTTATACACATTTTTGCAAGTATTTCCCTAAATAGAATGCGTTTCTGAATGCTATTTTCACTAATTACATTTTTATGCACACTTTCCCTATATATATATACATTTTTGTAAACACTGATTGAAGAACTGGATTGCAATATTCAGATAAGTATGAATTTTGAAGGACAGTTGTGTTTTGGTTTGCATTGTTTCAGAAAGAGCCAATTTGATAGATTTGGCTTTAAATGAGTACCGAGTCAGATTTCTCTTCCATCCCTGATTACAATTCCTAGATTTTACTGGACATAAGTAATGGTTGTTCAGGTCTATTGTTCAGAAGTGTTTAGTGTTCTTCTGTGTAAAGTGCACTCCTTCAATACCAGACATATTGGTGGGAAAGGATGTTGGCAATCACTGTAGAAAATGTTAACAACTCTAAATTAGGCAAGAGTCTTATTATCTTCAGGTTAATCACCTTACTAAGTTCAGAAACTTGTACCCACCTAGTTACATTTCCAAGATCATAGGGAATTTTAATAGTTACTTATCTATAGATCACAGAAACTATTAATGTCCTATTAGTGTTATTCATTCCTAGCATTATGAATTACAATACAATGCTATCTTATAATGAAGAAAATTCCTGCCTTAATTATCTGAGAAACTGCTTAGAACATCGGTCTTGCTAACTAAGATCTTACGCATGAAATTAGAAGTTTCGGCTACGGTGTTAAGAGCTTGACATGGATGAATCACGCGAATAAAGAGATTTCTGGCACCTTGGAGATTCTATTTGTTATCACAAAATAAATGTTTCATTGTTTGTGCACAAGAAAACCCACCTTGGCACCAGAGGGCTCTAAAAGTTCATGTTCAAGGATTAAGCCATCAGTGTGAGCTTTCGGAGGTAAAATTAGATCTTTGTGGCATGTAATTAATGTACATTGCCTTTATACACCCACTTCCAAAACAAATATATCAATCATGTCACTGCAGTAATGTAATCTGGTATTCTAGGGTATCACCTTATATGACATTGAGAACATTAAGAGAGCAGCTTGGAGACTACCTGGGTGAAGATGCAGTTGTGGATAAGTATATCTTCCTAAAATGTATAGGGAAGAAACTTGCAGTGGTAAGTTCCTTCTGTGTTTCTGTGAGTGGGTTATCGAGAAGAGCTGTATGCTTATTTTCAAATGTTCCCATTTAACATTTCATGTTCATGTAGTGGCGGTCGGGGGGAAAATGTGATTTTTTTTCCTCCCTGGCAGCTACCGTTTCAAAATAAATAGTTATAAAACCAAGATTATTTTTTTAAAATTATGCATTTTTTGGTCACAGTCCAGTAGGCTTCTTTGCTCATGGGCTGTAGATGCCAAAAGGAGTTTTGGCTTTATCTTTCTGCATGGCTGCCCTTACACTATACACCACAAGTTGAATCTGAAGTCATGAGGAGGTGAATATTTGGGGAAATCCACATTATATGGGTCTCTCCTGTCACATGCAATTTTGATCATGGCTTGCATTTCTAAAATTCTGTAACTGCCATAACTGCCATAACTGCCATAACTCACGAGCAGGGAGCTTGGAAGAATATGAACCATTGAGTTGGATGGGACCATAAGGAACATCTAGTCCAGGGATCGGCAACCTAAGGCCCATGGGCTGGTAGTGGCCCACGAGACTTGTCTAACCGGCCCATGGTGACCCCTGTCGCCCCTCGCTGCCCGCTCTTACCGGCGCGGCACAGGGACCGACTGGGTTGATGGCACCTGTGCACATGCGCACGGGTGCTCCTCCGAACCAGATGTGCACTGGAAATAGCATGTGTGCATGCATGCGGGGCGGAGAAGCGCCCATGCGCATGCACACACACTATTTCTGGTACACTTCCGGGTTGAAGGAGCGCCGGAAATAGCGTGTGCTCATGTGCACAGGTGCTCCTCCAACCCGGAAGAGCACCTGTCTGCACACACTCCGGCCCATCCTCCAACAGACAGAGTGTCGACCGGCCCATCCTCGGATAAGGTTGCCTACCTCTGATTCTAGTCCAACCAATGCAGAAATATTTTGCTGAACATGGAGCTTGAACCCACAACCTTAAATATAACAGTAGTGGGGTTGTTGTTGTTGTTGTTGTTTAGTCGTGTCTGACTCTTCGTGACCCCATGGACCAGAGCACGCCAGGCACTCCTGTCTTCCAGTGCCTCCCGCAGTTTGGTCAAACTCATGCTGGTAGCTTCGAGAACACTATCCAACCATCTCGTCCTCTGTCATCCCCTTCTCCTTGTGCCCTCCATCTTTCCCAACACCAGGGTCTTTTCCAGGGAGTCTTCTCTTCTCATGAGGTGGCCAAAGTATTGGAGCCTCAGCTTCAGGATCTGTCCTTCCAGTGAGCACTCAGGGCTGATTTCCTTCAGAATGGATAGGTTTGATCTAGTGGGGTAGGAGAGCTTAAAAAAAAAATCAATCTGGCAACCAATGCGCCCCTTTGGTTTCAGATAATACATGGGTAGATGGATCCAAAAAGCCTGGGACACAAATTTTCATGGCCTTCTAGCAGCGATAGTGGCTCATTTACCAGAAGTAATGTATTTAGCGTTAACCCTGAAAGTGAGTACTCGATTCTGACCAAACTAAGCCCCCTAGACATCAGGTTATGCAGTTAGAGCCAATTTGGAGCTCTTGCAAAGCAAACCTGCTTCCCCAAAACTTTATTTCTTTTTGTGATAAAGAAATAATAGGAAAATGCACCGGAAAGTGTGAGATAACGCTTGGTTGATGCAACACCTGTGTAATCTCCCCAAGAGCAAATCAAGACGAACACTCATAAAGTAGCTGGTGACATCTGCAATCAAATCCAAATGACTGCTTATTAAATAGGTTGTATTGCAGCACCCTGAGTGTAACTTAGTTGAGTGGAACCTTACGGGTGTTAGGTTCTTTAAGAGAGTCCTGCTGTTAACTGGCCTGCAAAGCAAACTTTGAACCAATGTTGTTCACCATGTTTGTTCTCTGCAAAAATGCCTCTCGCTTTCACTTTCATTTCACCTTTAACAACGTAAATTCCCACGAATGCAATGAGATAGACCTCCCATGTAAAAACACTCGGCAATTTTAAAAGCACTCTTAATGTTTTGATCTTAATAGCTGACATAGCGGAGAGTAGTAATTCCGAGGAAAATTAATGGTCTAATTGCAAGTTTTAATCATTTATTTCCCTTTGAGCTGCTGGAAGCCTTTCTGACAAAGAGGTTTGGAATTTGTTTTGCTTTCCCTTTTTTTTTTACTGCCCCAATTCTTTTCCGAGCCAAGACTCATAAAAGACGCAACCATGAAGAAAATGAGATGGTTCTTTCAAGTGCACTATCTGCCTGTGTGCAGAGTGCGTAGCTTGGAAAGCTACTCTAGATAGTTGTCACAGACTCCCTGGGAAGAGCTGACAAGCTCTTCTCTTATCCAAACATATTTCTCTCTACTGCAAATCTCTCAGTTGTATTTACAGAATCAAATCAAGTTTTAACTGCTCTGCTAAGGACAAAGAAAAGCTTAGTGCCATAATATTTAAACAACTACAGAAGTTACCCACACAGTCATTGGTACAGTGGTACCTCGGGTTAACTACTTAATTCATTCCGGAGGTCCGTTCTTAACCTGAAACTGTTCTTAACCTGAAGCACCACTTTAGCTAATGGGGCCTCCTGCTGCCGCCGCGCCGCCGGAGCCCGATTTCTGTTCTTATCCTGAAGCAAAGTTCTTAACCTGAAGCACTATTTCTGGGTTAGCGGAGTGTGTAACCTGAAGCGTATGTAACCTGAAGCGTATGTAACCCGAGGCAGCACTGTATTCCCAACAAACGTGATGAAGGCACTAGGTTTTATCAAGAGAAAGCGATTCATACGGTGTCCAAGTGAAATAGCTGGAATATAAGCTAGTCATGACCTACTTGTCCCATTGATTTCCGTAAGAAATGTGACCCATTTTCTTTGGATACGGGTCACTGTATTCCTGAAAACTATGGTTTGCTGACTGGGAGCCAGCCTCAGGAACATGTACTTCCTTCCCTTCCTCCTGACCCCTTCAGTGCAGGTCCTCCTTCACTTGCCAGCTGTCTTTTCATATTGTAGTGCCACATCTGCTGTGATGTTAACCAAGGCTAACACTATTCTGGTTCCATCTTAACCAAGATTTCCAAAGCTGCTTCAACCCTTGCTTTCAAATCCAGATCAGTATCGGAATTGGTTAGTTTCACTGCAGGTAGTATAATCAAACCATGATTAAGACCAACCAGAACATGCAGTGGGGGATTCTGGCAAGGTGTGGGGAGGAATAAGGGAGCAGGGAGTGCATATTCTCAAGCCCTGCTCCCAATTTACAAACTATAGTTTATAAGGAGCCCATGCTATATCTTTAGCAAATCACTATGTATATGGTTTTGGTCTTTCCCCACTTTTTTGTACGTTTCAAAAAGCCCTTGTACAAATGATATAAAACACCCTTTTGATTTACTTGATAGGAAAGGCTGAAGTTGTTTTATAATATTTGAGCGGTCAGAGCAATTATATGTAATTATACGCATGTGAACAAACATTTGCTGAATTTCCCAGTTCTACCGTTGCCCAACAGCGCCTTAATCTCTTCCCAGAGATACTTCTTTCTAATAAGAGAAGAGATACTTGAACTCTGTAAAGACATGTTGCTTTTATTTTAGGGGAATCAGCAGCCTTATTTTTTTGTAGCCATTAAAGTTAAGTGACATTCAAATTAAGCAACATGCTTTTATTTTAATGAACTGCAACCCTTCACAGTAAAAATCTGGTGTGGTTTTAAACAAGCATCTTTTTATATTGTTATGTACTTCCAACTCCCCTGTGAGAAGTCCAGAGGTAGCACAAGAATGAGAGATTTTATAACAGTTTATTATTTATAAGGAGAAAGTAATAAAGACAGACTTCTAAAGCAAAACCACCAATTAGCTCTCAAAAGAAAAATTGCACCCCAAATATACTTCTGTTTTAGTCAGCTTATCTATAAACTCCAAGTGCTCTTGGCGCTCTTTCCCTTTTTCTATCCAGATTCAAAACTGCCAAAACTTGCTTCTAAAACTCTTTTTGTGCCTCCGCATTAACACTGATGAGTGTGACTTTCTGAAGGCTGGAATCATTATGGACCATTTAGTACTTTTGATAAACCTCTGATCATATAAATTCAGAATAATAATAAGGGCAGCCAGATTTATAGCAGCATTTTCTATGTTACTTCTAAGGCTTTCACACAACTGAAGAAACCTTAGGTGATTAATGAGATTTAATTAATTGATTTATCGGTTGATTAATGGAGCAATCCTAAGGGAGCAGTGATCTAAGATGGTTCAGACACCTCTGCTGAATCGCATTCCCTGCCAGAAATGGAACGAGCCGTTTGCAGAAGGGCATCTCTGAATCTAACACTTAAAAAAAATAATTAGAAATTAGCTAAAAACAGACAGATGCAATAAAACAATAAAAATAAAACTGCCGAAGTGAAAAAGAATTTATAAGCCTTTGTAAATAAAAAATGGCATAACTATAGCAGAATTCCCAAGATAAATATTCTGTGTTTTCCATTATTCACAAAAGTATAGCATTTTAGAAAATGTTATATTCTGGTTTTCAGGAATGTAAGATGCTATACAAATTGAGTGGTATGGCACTATCCTGTTTTGATAACTTTGTTTCTGTTGTTACCTTCCAAGGTGAAAGCAAAGCAAGAAACAGAACTGAAGCTCAAATCGTTTGCTCCTCCCTATGTACGTATATTGTTACATCCATTTTTGTGTAAAAGCAAAGCTATGTTATTTAAAAATTTATTATTTATTTCAGATTAACTTGCTGTACATTTCAGGCATTTCATCCAGAACTTTATTTGTTGCCTGGAGTAGAAAGTATTTATTCATCTTCATCGTCAACTCCAGAAAGACATCACAGTAATGCAGACTATATACGTGCATATACATCATATCATAGACCACCTGACGTATCAGCTCCAGATCATGAAGCTGGTCAGAACCCCAATGTTTTGGAGAGTTCCTTGAAACATCATCTCAGCCCAACTCAGGATAAAAATAATTTAATAGGATGGGACGAAACTGAAAAAGGAAGTGCTCAAGATCGCCCGGCAGCACAGATCTCTAAGCAAGAACAGAACGAAAGGATTAAAGAGAAATATAATTCACAAAGAAGGGAAGGTGAGATATATCAAAGCTGCTTAATTGCTATAACAACCAAGTGCAGGTCAAATTGCAAGGACAGCACAAATATTTCTTTTCCTCTGATTTTTAAAAAAATAGTTTTCAGTTATTTCTCCTCCAGCAAGAGCTGCACTTCATATTAAGATCAGACAAGTTATACCTTGTTTGAAACCATGAGGAGTTTTTGACATGAGGAGGAAAGCATAGTTTTAATTTCTTTCTCCACAATCGAGGCTTGGGGCCTGTTGTGTCAGGAGAGGGCAAATGATCTCTCCCCCTGCCCCACCATACCTTATTTGAGAGGGAGATTAAGCATCTTTAACCTGGCCATTATTTCATTGTCTGTATTGATGATGCTAGCAGTAGGATTCCCATCTACTAATCTGGTTTTGTGCCTTTTTGGTGTTAACAGTTTTGCTAGAGTTTGGGTCCCATCAGGTTTTTCTTCCCTGAAACTTCATTTGCCACATTGCCATTCCCTTGTTCAAGTAATCATATGTCCGGACTGGTTTCGTTCAAAATTAAGGTTTCAGGGATGGGGAGGAAATCAAATCAGAATGACTTGTTTGCAATACGAGTTCCTGATCTTTAATTGTATTTTGGTCCTACCTAGACTGTGGCATATGTAACATTTGCTTTTTTTAATTTAACAAAGGTTCCAACAATATCACTTGTTACCAAAAAAAAACCCTTAACTTTTATTTACTTGGGTATATATTTCTTTAAAAATTTATACCCAGCCTTCTTAGAAATAAAATAAACTTAAAGTGGCTTACCAAAAAAAAGTTCAAAATGTGCATAAAGCAGTTCATGTTACTTGCGTTAACATGACTATTAAATATGATTATTTATAATAATATATGATAAATCTACAACTTAACACAACTCTCATAAGTATATATAGCCTAATATATAATTATGTACTGCCTCCAGGAGAAATTAGTTGTAACAGAGAGCTAAATGAATCCATTAAATCTCCCTATACATTCCAAGATAAAATTTCTGCGAGACAAAACCCCGTAAGGAAATCCACATCAGTGAAAATTCCTCAGCGAAAGTCTTTCAGCCAAGCTCAAGAACGACAGCAAAATACTCCTAGAAAGGTCAAGAAACACAAAGATTCTGTTGCACCTTTGCGTATGAATCAGAACCGCGAGCAAGAGGGAAACAACCAGATTCAAGTCAATCACATCACACAGAAGATAAAAGGTATGCATTGCTCCACTAAGCACTCCATTTAAAGTTTATTTGTATTTTGCATTAGCATTGTAAAAAAAAAAATCTATCTGAAAAAGCTGCTCTGGAGATTCGGGGAGCTACCTGGAAAAGTATGAGCAGCACCTTGCAGGATTCCAGGGGGCAGAGGAATAAGCAAAGATTGCCTCCCACCTTCCTCTACTTGGGGAACTACCACAGGATCTGAGAGCTTTCCATCAACAGAAGGAGGCCTTCCATTTACAGAATAGCCAATCTGAATCCCAACCCTTTGGTTTGCATGAAAGCATTTAAGAAATAATGCACTTAACCATATTTTTACGTGTATAAAACGAGGTTTTTTAATTAGAAAATAATGTCGAACATTTGGGGTCATCTTATCCACGGATAGTGCAGAGGGGGGAGGGGCAATTGGTAGCAGCTGCGAGCAGGCGATTGTCAGCGGCAGTTGGGTGTAAGATTGGTGGCTGCAGCAAGGGCTGTTATTGATTGGCTGCTGCTATGGCAATTGGGCGGGTGATAAGTGGCAAGCAGGCAGACGATTGGTGGCTCTGGCAATGTGTGGGACTGGCAGTGTCAATCAGGCAGCTGAGCAATATTTGGCACACACACCCCAAAGTAAACCTTAACAACTCTTGGCAATCTCCCCCCATTTTCTGAATTTGGAGTCCCAAAAACAGGGGCGTCTTATACACGGGGGGGGTGTTATACACGGAAAAATACAGTATTTTGCATTAAACTATTTAATAAAGCTCAGTGATCTGTGGAACTGGTCCAGAAGCCACACAAGGACAGCTTTTTGGTAGTAAACATTGGTGGTTCTTTAGGTGATAAGATCCGCTTGCTTGCATCAGGCCTAATTAGAAGCCAGGAGTGACACCAATCCTAACCTAGATGAAAAAAATAGAAACTTGAAATGGTTGGACATTGCAAACTACAGCAGTTTAAGAAAGGGGAAATGTATTCTGCCTGTCGGTTGATACGCACTTTTGTCCAGATTGCCTCCCATTTTCTACATTTTACAATCTCCTGTGTGATAGGGCTGGACACGTTTTTATTAAAAAACACTGGCAGTTGCCCTTAGATTTTTCTTTCATCTCAGGGTCTTCCTTCTACATCCTGCCTGTGAGCCAACTGGCATTCTTGACTTTGCGTTGATAATTTCCATTTTTGCTTCAGGCGGATATGCCCATTTTTTCGCCAAGCCATTGCTTCTGGCGGTGGATGGCAGAAGTAAAAACATGTATATAGAAACAGAAATATTATTTAATATTAGGTATTATTTATTATCCGCCCTACACCCTAACATCCCAGGGCAGGTTACAGCATTAAAACACACCATTGAAAACAGCTAAACATTATTATTTTTTTGGCCTCTGATGTAGAAGAAGCTCCTATTGCGCTGGATGCAAATACAGAAAACGAAGGTAACCTGACAGGAATTGGAATGGGAAGACACACCACAGGGGATTCTGGAATCCCAGAATCTTTGGAGGAGAGAGACATGGACTATTCACACAGAATGAGGAGGTAACGAAACGGAGAAATTTCTTTATATATCTTTGTGATAAAGGCTAAAAACACTTGAAATAAACAAGCCGTCATGCTGACAGTATTAGCTGCCCTTCATTAAAGTTGCATTAAGGGCTCCCAACATGTTGGATAATGGGGAAAAAAGCAAACACTTTAATTAGTTTTCAGACAAATATAATTAAACCTGTGAACCTGTTCTCTTCAGCTCATTTCCTGTGTGTGAGGTTAGCGCTTCCATGGAATGTTTGCTACCGGTCCAGTTGGCTACCAGCAAGCTGCCGCACCCTAATTTCAGCACCCCGTTTTCAGATTGGTAATCTGCCACCCCAGCACTCTATATTTGTTAGATCCCACCAGCCTTTTAAACAAATTTAATTAAGGTGGTTTGTTTCTAATGTAATTACTACACTGCACTTGGATTTCATCTTTAGCCAACAGCATCCTAGAATTATTTATTGTTTCTAATGTAATTGCACTGTGCTTTAATTTCATTTTTAGCCAGCAGCACCCTGGAATTGCCAAGTCTGTTGCTGACACTGGTAGCGTGCAAGATAGCCAGGTATGTTTCCAAACGTCTAGCAAAATAAATAAATTAGGTAGTTGAAATTGGTTGCAATCGTTTCAGTAACTTGAGCTCGTTTTTCTTTTCTTTTGGATTGTTGCTTGCAATAAGATTTCGTTGTTGAAGCAGAATAACTTTTACCCACTCTTGGACAAATGCTCATGAAACAAGTGCTTCTGCCATACATTTGAAGTAGCACATATGCTACAAGCAATTGGAGATGCACGTGGGTTTATAATGCTTGCGTATGTATGTATATGTACACATACACAGAGATATATTCAGTACCAAAGTACCATGGAGTAGACCAAGTCTATGCATATTTAGTTGGAAACAGGAACGAAAGGCTATGTAAATTTTGGTTCTCTCAGTTTTTCATTTTTTAAAATATTAAATTCAGTTTTCCACGTTTCTGCAGCAATTCACATTTTTTGAGACATAAATCCTCATGAAAATCCTTAAACATATCCTGTTTTGGCTAATGTACATATTTTTGCATATAATCTACCCCAATATAATGCATTTTTGGGTTGCATTTTAAAAAATAATCCCAGGAGGTTTAGTTTGGTTAGTATACACTTCCAGGTAAAGGTAACACTAAATGTATTAGTCCTGGTAACTGAGCCACCATAGCTGCTAGAGGGCCGTGAAACTTTGTGGCCCTGGCTTTTAGACTTGTGTACGCATGTGCTATCTGAAACCAAAGCAGCTCATGGATTGGCAGATGTGAAATATATTGGCATTATTTTCGGCTCTCCTACCCCACTATCTGGGGCCATGCTGAAGTTCAGCTTGCTTGTCCATCAGAACACATGGGCCAGATGTGTGCCATGAAATATGCCCTTGATACTCTGCAATGTTCAGAGGTCTGTGGCAGAGGCATATAGATTCCTAGCCAGACAGGTTGCGGACAGGGTTCCCTGAAGGTAACTATTGTTTTCCACTAAAAGGGCACTTGAGTTAGCCTTCCCTTTAAGACTGATATAAATAGAATCTCCAGTTTCATGTACTGTAGGGAAAGCAGCAAACGCTGACATGCTTTTTCATTTGGTCCCTAGACTGATGAAAATAACCTAAATGACTTTGCACATCTGAGCCAGTATATTTCGCCTCCTACTCCACCTCTTCTGGCTCTGTCTGTAAACAGAGCTGAAGTTCCCAGCAGAATCTTTCCAACAGACGGTGAGCAAATCGTTCTAAGAGATCTTATGGGGTTAAAGTCTTCCCCCACAATGCCTGACTGTGAAAGGGAACAAAGATTGACAGCAAGAGACATCCACACCGTACATTGAAAGCACACCTTTCCCCGAAGGTTCCTGGGCACCATAGTTAATGGTAGGGATGTCAAAGAATTTTGCTGGAAATGTAAACAACAGCAGAAGTCACTCCTAATTCACAGGTTCATCTGAGATCAGGCACAGAAATCTCACCAGCGAATGCGAGCAGTTTTCGCTGCTGCTTTTCAGTCTATAAACATCACATAAATAATTACACTGTTTTCCGCATTGTTTTTGCTGTTTCTCTTGCACTGAAATGTACTGGAATTGATTTTGTAATTAGTTTCAGTCATAGTGGATAGCGAGATGAACAAATGTTGGTTTTAGCAGAAGCCAAACTGCAGCAGAATGGAAACAGATTGCGACAAAGCTAGGTCAGGACTGAAATCACTGTCTTACATTCATAGTTAAGAGTGCTGGGAACTAAAGCTCTGTGAGGGGTAAACTATGTTTCCCAGCATTCTTTGGGGGGAAGCCATGTTCAGGTGTGAATATGACTTGACAGAAATCAAAGCCTCTGGAAACCTAATGGGAAAAGCAGGAAAAGCCTTGAATCTCATGCTCTGCTTGTACGTGTGTAGATAAACCTTATAACATACACACAAAAACGACAATTCTCTAGGGACCTTCATTCCAAGGAAACCAAGTACAAAGTATGTGCTAGAACCCCTCTCACCACTCTCATTTTTTGAGGGTGTGCAACAACTTGGTACAGTAGTTAAAAATGGTATAACTTAACAGCAGCAGGCTTTTCCTGGCTCTCTTACGAAGTAGGAGGCAGAGTTTGCTTAAACGTTAAGTGACCCCAGTGCATGCATTGTCTAAGCAAACACCATTGTCGGGGAGCCTCTAAGGAGTCACTTGTCATGTTCCAAAAGACACTAATCCCAACCTCAGTGCTTGCCTTTCCTTTGACCGAGTGCCCCTGAGGGAGGATAATTTGGCTTAATTCAGTTTTTACATCATTAAAATTAATCCAGCTGTCTGTGTCACATCACAGACTAAGTGTTTTGTTATACAATTAGCACAATCCCCATAGAACTTATATTTGTTATTTCACATACGGTATATATACTGTACTTTTCCATGTATAAGACTAGGGTTTTTTATTTTAAAATTATGTTCAGAATTGTGGGTCGTCTTATACACAGATACAATCTCCCCGCTCCCCCATTTTCTCAAGTTGGAGTCCCCAAAAACAAGGGGTGTCTTATACATGGGGGTATGTTATAAACGGAAAAATATGGTATATAGAGCACCATTTGTCCAAGGAGCTCAACCATGTCAATACATGGTTCTCCCCTTCCTCATTTCAACCTCCCAACAATCCTCTGAGGTAGGTAGGTTACCCTGAGAGGTCATGATTGGCCCAAGGCCACCTAGTAAACTTTGTGGCTGAGAGGTGATTTGAACCCAGGTCTCCCTGGTCCTAGTCCAACTCTAGCCACAGCACCTCTCTGGAGTAGTGCAGACTTTTTGTAATTGCTCATATGTTGCACGGTTTCTGCTTTTGATAGGAGCTATGCAGTGGCAGGTTCCCAGTAGACATGCCTGGTCTCATTAATCTCTAGGCGTTTAGGCATCGTTTTGTTTATTTAAAAGCATTTCTAAAATGCTGAATATTCAAAATCTCTATGCAAAACTACAAGCATTAAAACATTACCGTCCTGGCGGAAATGTATTGATCGGGGAAAGCCTGGGCAACACAATATGTGTTTGCAAGTTTTAAAATTCCCTTCCCACCCCTCAAGAGGAATTGTTGCAGTGACACCTTCAGATGGTATGTCTGAGGTACGTGAAGGGAAAAGTCACAGAGAAAGATTTGTTTCATACGGTGTGGAGTTTTGTGCACTAGCATCTCGTACAGGACAGATACAGGCAGAATGTTAGTGTGGGCTGTGTGCCTGGATCTTGGGAGGCAGGCGGGGGGATCTGATGCTCCAAATTGCCACACCAAAGACCCCTAAAATACTGCAGATCTTTCTGTAGACCCGGGCTTCTTTTCTTCTCGGAGGCACTCCTGTCTCAGATTTATTTATCCTGGGCTTTCCGCATTTTTTAACCAGCACAAGTATACTAATCTTGAGGTTTCTTTTCCTCAGGTAGTGAGTTGATCAGACAGCTGCAACACATCAAGGCAGAACGAAAGCACCTGGAGAGGGCTAGAGAAGAGCTGGTTAAAAAAGTGAGGAGCTTACTGGAACAGAACAAACTCAGGAGATACCAGGGTATGTGTTATTAGGCTGAGATATCTGGTGAGGTGGTTATCGACACACCCACACCCACCTCCTTAGTTTTAGTTTTAGTTTTTGTTTTGTTTTAGGCCAGTTGCCAGAAAAAAACCGAACGGCGAAGTCTCCCCCCTCCACCCCACCTTCTGCTTTTTAAAAGTTGTACTTAGGTGAACAGGCAGCTTTTGCATTGGCCTCTATTGTCTCAGGAGTCACCAAAGCAATGTCTTGGAAAAAGGGAAGTCCAAGCGATACATTGACAAAGCATAGCTGCTTTATGTATATAAAAACCAAGGTAGCTTTTGGCTGGTCGCGGGTGTGGTTTAGTGGGTTTTGACAGGTCAAGGGACAGAGCCCAGGGAATAAAGAAGGTGAAGGAAGAATAACTTTATTTCTGCTTGAGTGGAGGTGGTGGAGGACTGAGGAGCTAGCAAAGCTAGAAGATAGCATCATTGTTGGAGGTGGGTTTGCTTTTGCTTCCCCCTCCATGGTAGTGTGTCATCTAGCACCCTGGTTTCCATCAGAATTGGACCATTTCTTAGATGTCTCTCAGTTTATACCCCTTCTTTACCTTTGTTAAAGCGAAGCCTCATACCTGCCTGCAAACCACACATTCGAGAGTTTGGGTTTCCACATGCTAGAGTCCAGCTATTCTTTTTTAAGTACTGTATGAAAGCCGTGGCACTTGACCTAGCATGTTAAAATTTATACAATGTTTTCAGCTCTTAATATTTTTGGTTTATGTTTGAACAGAGCAATATTGCTTACTATTCTGATTCTTAAGTTACAATCCTGTATTTTCCTAGGACGAAGCCTCACTGAACTGAACAGGGTCTGAAAACCTGAATAGACTTGCGCCATTGAGAATATCATTTTGATCTGTGCTCTGGTTTCCCCGTACAGCTCGTGATTCCTGGAAAAAGAAATATTTTGAGGCTAAAAAAGTCACAGCTTCCTTGGAGGAAGTTTCAAATAAACTGCGGGAAGATTTAGAACTTCACTACCAGAAATTGTTGATGCAGCTAGAAGCTAGGGATATAAGGAAAAAACGAAATAATTTGACACAAGTTGCTAATTCAAAGGTAATGCTGTTTGTTCAGTCTTTAGCTCCCCTTTCCATAAAATCTAAGCTCCTTCATACCATTTAGACAGATAAGTATTCTTCAGATTTTATAATAACCCTAGAAGAGAGTTTAATAATTTCCTTCACTAATCTGACATAATCCCTGCCTGTATAATTTAAATTGAGCTACTTTTTATATCTCAAAGGCTCAATTCCGTAACTGAACATGCTCATCAGGAATATTTGTATCAGACTGTTTTTCTTTTGCACAGGAAAATGATATCCATGCAGATTAACTTTCAAGCCATGATCCTAAACATACACTTACCTGGGTAGTCAGTTCCTTTACTTCAGGGATGGGCAAGCTGTGGATTTTCAGATGTTGTCGTACTACAGCTCTCTGCCTTCATCCTTGACCATTGACCATGCCAGCTGGGGTTGATGGAAGTCCAACAACTTCAGAAGGACCACAGGTTGCCCATGCAAGCTCTTCTGTAGCAAGGCATTGTGTTTAGAATGTGAAAATAATGGAAATTGATAGTGACCTGCACTAGAAGACAAATACTATAATGGCAATAGAGAAAGAGAGAGAAAATTCCCCCAAACTAAATGAAATGTAAATTAATACATAGCATTGTAACAACGTGGCCTTGCCAAAAACCATAGCTTTACAAACAGGAAAGATGGAAATTTCTCTGCAGGCTCTTTCCCCCTCAATTTGAATTGGCATAACACACTGCTTGCCTGATTCAACTCCGATATGTAATTAAATTGTTTTGTGTGTGTAAAATAGCTTTCTCACTGGCTCGACAATGAAACTCGTGAGAATACAGTTTTAAGTTAATTAAATCCTTCCCATATGAATCATGCCCTTGAGATATCAACACAGTTCTGCTAATTACTCTGAGAACCAAAGGATTTGCTTGTGTCTCAGCCTTTTCTCATGTAGCAAACTTCCTCCTGTTTACATCTTTCAAGTTATCTTCCTGTTAAACCAATATTTATCCCAGTTATATATCCCAGTTATAAGGCATGAATGATTCCGCCCCCCATTCAGATTACCTTCTGTTTACAGCAGTGACAGGGTGCCTTTGGTCCTACCAGCCTCGGCCATCATTGCCAGTAGTCAGGGATGATGGGAATCGGAATACAACATCTGGAATGCCACAGGTTCTCCATTCCTGGTTCGATCATGCGTTAAGACAACATCTTTGTCAGCTCTGTTCATTCCCACAACTGAGTTCTGCATTTGCACGGAGCAACTCTGGAACTTTCTAGAATGTTAATCGTGGAGCTGGTGTTCTTTCCTGCTCGTTCTGGTAGAGAAAGATGTGATTATTTGAGCATACTCTGAGTGGGTAAAGGAAAGACATTCTTGACCATTTTCGCTACTGCACGGATGGTAGCACCAGGAACTTCCTCATTTAGTTTCTCACAGCTTTCTGTCTTCATTTTCAACCATTTCAGCGACCACTTGTTGTGTTAGTTTTCCTTTGTGGCAATGGCGCTGCCATTTTCTTTTACAAAGTGCAGTAGCTGTGAGCCCAGGTGACATCTATGACTGTTGTCCCTTCTATTTGGGTGAAGGAAAGCCATCCAATAGATAGATAGATGCAATCATTGCCCGAAATAATAGCTGTAAGGAGAAATTAATACTCAATTTCATTATATAGTCACACATTCAAACTCAAAACTATGTGATATCAAAAGGGGAGATGAGAGAGTCTAAAACTGGCAGTACAATCAAAATACAAACCACAAGATTCCTTGCCCATTTTCCTTCATTTGCCGGAGAAATATTAGACAAAACTGGATCCCTTGACTCCAGAAAATAGCCTCTTGTCTACCCCAATCCCCAAAATGGAGTCCAGCACATGCCCTCTCACAACAAAGAGGTGTGGAGAGACAGGAAGATAACTCACGTTGAAAGCACCCATATCTGCACATGAACTCTCTCTCTCTCTGAAATTCACTTGTGCCTTTTAATAGATAGAAGTCTCATGGGGAGAAGGGAAGGACAAATTTACAGTATTTTGGGCATGGGTCAGTCTAGGGTAGCTATAGCAAGGTCTACCAGGTGTGTACCAACTAAGCATGGAAGTAAATTCACATGCAGAACTGCATTATTTTATGTTAATACAGTGAGGCCATGGCCTCATCTGCCATGTGACCAATCAGTCCACCATTTGAGTAACTGTATGAGACATAGCCCTGATGTTCTGCACTATGTATGTTTCTGGGAGGAAGGTGATACAACAGGAGCTGAGGGACTAAATCATAAAATTTTAAGGAGAGATACAGATTTGGACGATTTGCACAGACAGTGATATTAATAAGTGCAGGATGTATGTTAACTCTGATCTATATGATGTTTCTTCTAGAATAATACAATAATCCAGATCACCACTCTGCAGCATGAAATTGAACAACTAAGGAGAAAGGTTGATAATGCAAAAATGAAGCTTGTCATAGAAATTAAGGTATTACACACTAACTTGCCTAATTTGTTTTATATCCAAGTGAAGAATGTAAACATTATATTTAGATTTTTATCTCAAGCATACCTTTTAGTGTTTTTCTTTTTTTTAAAAAAAAACATTTAAGTCACACTTTTGCTTCCAGGAGTTTAAAGTGGCATACATCCCAATCCCCCATTTTATCCTCAGAATAACTCTAACAAAGCTTAGGCTGAGAAAAAGTAACAATGGGATAGCTTCATAGCTTCTTGAGAGCTTCATAGCTAAGTGAGGAATCAAACCTGGACCTCCCCAGTCATAGTCAAACACATCACCCACTACACCACACTTGGCTGTTCAGTAGCTTAAGACTGGAGAGCTGGAGGTCAAGGGAAATAACTTATCTTGCTTTTCAATTGCTTTTGTTCTGTAGGCATATTCTGAGTTCATTGCACTATGGAGCTGAGGACTAAAGGGTGTTCACCCTGGAGTTAAGCACATGGTCATATTTGAGATCTGGTTCACCAAAACATTGAACTTTAACTTTGCTTCCATAGCAGCGGTGTTTCTGTAAGCAGCCACTACTCCACTAAGGAGGAAGGAGAGGCTATTTTTCAAAAAGCAAATACGCAACCCTTGTTCTTTGAATAGGAACCTGAAAGTTTGTGATGCTGTACCAGGGAATGTCCTACACCACATAGAAAAGCAATATAGCTTTTTACTTGTTCGTCCCATGTCTGGAACCAGCAAATACAACTGGGGTCCACTGTGGTGGTTGCTGTTTTCAGTTGGCAAAGGGCACATAACTGATTAGCAAACCACTCATCTTGCCTTTCATTTGCACTGAAATGATGGGTGGAATAGCATATCGGCAGCGTAATTGCATAGGATACACAAATAATTTTGCCACAGCGGACATCAAGACGAACAGCGTAGATTTCAGCAGAAGATGAATTGCAGTGGAACAGAAAACAGTGCTGCATGCAAATGACACAGGGTGGGAGAGAACATGATGTTTTCTCACATCCACTGTGCCTGTACCACTTTTTCAAAATTCAAAATGTGCCTGGGATCCAAACATGTTTAGTATCTCTGCTTTAAACATTGTACCTGCCAACATGGAGTACCAAGATGGTGTGTGCTTTTCAGTAGTCTAAATGTAGCTCAGGGACCTCTTTTGCTAATACTACCCTCTAAAATGTGTTGTACATTTATGGTATTGTACTAATAATACTACAACAACAATTGGCAATTTGTGGTCAGAAAAATCACAGGAACAGAAACATACCACTTTGAGATCTGCAGTACAATCTGTGGTATTTCTTCACCTCATTTCCCACTCTCATTAATGGGAATATGATGTAATTTGTACACTAGGGTTTGCCATTACTAGTGACCTTAATATGCCAGAAACAAACCAAAATGGTTCATCCTTTAACTCATTGGGCTTGAAAGATGAAAGAACAAGGAAATGGTTATTAATCCACATAAAGGTTGAACTGTATCTATAAAATAATACGAAGGTTCTAATTTCATTCTTCCTTTTGCAACCTTGGAATCTTTTCTTCTAGATGAGGAAGCAGGCAGCTTCTGATTTGCGAGCACTGAAGGCAGAACTGGCACACAAGAAAGTTCAGTCTTCTTTAAGACTCCACCCTGAAGGACAAGTCTATTAGCTGGCTCCCGTTCATGAGATTCTTATTTGCATATTTGTATAGCTACTCCCAGAACCTATTTCTTCCAGCTTTAAATTTGTTCAGCTATAGGAGAGATGTTGTATGTGTTGAAAATGAATGTTGAACAACAGTAATTCATCACGACACCGATATGTAATAATTCTACTGCTGGCGTTAAATGGCATTATCACCTCATTCCAGTAACGGATATCCATGTGCAGGGGGAAAATGTCAGTTGGAAGGGGCAACATAGGAAGAGCCTGCTGGATCAGGGCTATGACCCATCTTCACAGCAGAAAGACCACACACCTGTTTTCCAGGTGGTGGTAGCAATAGCAGCCTGGTCGCTAGATAGCTGGGGTAGGTGGGTGAGGTGGACCTGCCCTCACAACCAGCTGATGCCACAGCCAGCCTCAGCCAGCCGCAGGAGCTAGTGAGATTGCCTGCCGGAAATGGAAATTTAAAACAGGTCAGTCATGGCTCTAGTTGGCCAGCGGTTGCTTCAGCAAAGGACCTGACAGAGCCAGTGTTCAGTCGGGTCCACCACCAGAGATAAAAGCTGGCTGCATTGCAAGCAGGAAGTTCAGTCAGGAATTGGCCCATAGCCATCATGGCTAGTAGCTGTTGATTTGTTGAACCATGAATTTATCTCGTCCTCTTTTAAAGCCATCTGAGAGCAAGCTCCATAGTTCAAACATGCAGTTGCTTGAAGAAGTACCTCCATATCACCTCAGTCTTCCCACATCCAGCTTCATTGATGTCCATGAATTCTTGTGTTATGAGAAAGTGGGGGGAAGCTTTCCTCTATCCATTTTCTCCATTCCACGCATAATTTTATAAACGTCTGTCATTTCACCTCTTACTTGCTTTTACTCTAAACTGAAAAGTCCCCAATGCTGGAACCTTTCCTCATAGGGGGAGGTGGAAAATCCTTCTGGTGTGTATTGCAATGGCACCCTTCAGAGACAGAGGAAGCCTGACTCCAAAACCATTGCAGCTCCGGTAGTTGCCTTCTTCTTAATGGCGAAGAGCCACCTGGGTTGACTCCCGAGTTCTTCCCACCATCCTCTGGTGATTAGGATGCTGTCTGAAGCTTCGCCCGGACGCTGCACGTTGCCTGTTAAGCAGGGCTGGTTCTGCATGTGCCACCATGTGTGTGGACAGTTATCTGCTACAGAATGAGGGAAACCAACATTTATAAGAAATCTAAATACAAAAGACAAAAAAAACCCTATGAGTAAGCTTCTCCACTTTTTGTATTTATTTCAGATCTAAGTGTTTTGAAAATCAAAAACTGGTTATAAACTTAAACACAACCTTAAACACACTTGTAAGTTGCATCTAAATAGGGCTGTAGACACGCTACACTTTAAGCCACATCCTTTTTTTCAAAGAATTCTGAGTACTGTAGTTTGTTAATGGGTTTTTTTGGGGGGGGGGTTGAAACTGTGAAGGGTAAAACTACAGTATCCAGAATTCTTTGAAGGAAGGAACGGGCTTCAAATATATAGCAATTACACAGCCCTAGTCTTGTTTCCATGTAGAGTGAGATAGGAGGAAGTAACCAGCATCTAGTATTATTGCTATATTCATTCTCATTTATGGAAGCCACATTTGACTCCTTTTTCCTCTTCTGCAGTTGCAATTCTGGTGTAAAAGAAAGACATCTGCTTCTGAGTAAGCTGCTACGTTCCTTCTTGCTTTCCACTCTCAAGCCCCAAGGTTTTAATTGTTAGCAAGATCGACAATGTAGTAGAGGAAGACTGCTATTGGGTTTACATTTGCTTGTGGCTAGTTGAAGTCCCTTGGCAGCTTAGTGGGGAGCTGAGATGGGTGAACGATGCAAAAAGCAGATAATGGAGATCTATCTAAACCTTACGCCTTAGGCCCCACATTGGTGTTGGTTCATCTTGTAAACAAGCTTCCGTTCTTTCTGTAGAAGTTGAGAAACAACTTGCCCTTCACAAGATCACAATGCATCTAAATAATGGCAGCTGATGGATTTACTTTTAACAAAAATTGATTTGGTTAAAAAAGGTAAACGCATCGAAGTAAATCCATCAGCCACCATATTCCGATCAGATCTTAGACCTGTTATCATCCTCAGAGAATGAGTTTCTGGAACGTAAATGCCTCATCTGTGGTAAATTTCGGCAAGCCCAGCCCGCGAGCTCTTCCTGTCTGAAAACCATGTCATACGTCTAGTCAAGGAGCCAAATAGGAGGCATTAACATGGTAACAGCTGGAAAGCTGACAAGGAAGTGCTAATTACTATGAGTAATAGATGATATGAAATATGAAAGAGGATATTAAAATCCTGCAATGCTTTTGGGAAGAGGAACTCTGCATACATTGAGCAATCCCTAGTGCTAGTATTATTCAGAAAAACCTTTATCAGGGTGCCCAAACCTTTATCAAAGAGGGCCAGATTTGATGAAGTGAACATGTGTGAGTACCAACCAAAATTGTTGCTTTTTTGGGGATTGAAGTTGCTGAGCTTTTCTGGACCTTTTACCCAAGGACATGAAACGGACTTTAGACATGCCTGCTTTAAATCCTTTTTAGGATGGATAGGGACTCACTCTATTTCGCTTCGTGTTTATGTTTGCTTTTAATTAAGAAAACAGAAGTTGCCAATTCATTAAGTCATTGTGAAAGACTTAAAATTAAGGGCTGGTTCAAATCAGTGCTATTTTTCTAGAAAAAAAGGTGCCGGAACTCACCACGAACCTCTCCCTTGTTCTCTTAGAATGGCAATGGCGCCCACCTGAGAGGTGCCACAACAGAGTTCCAGCGAGTTCTGGCGGAAAAAAAGCCCTGGTTCAAATGTGTTTTGAAGCCTTGGGGACATCAGCTTTATTTACAAGGAGGGAGCAATATTCCTGCAGGAGGCAAAGGTTCATGCCTCCCTGTTTAAACAGGGGAGATCTGTTGTCCGTCACTGGGCAGAAAAAAATGCACCGTTTTCAAATCTTTTAGCAAAGCGGGGGGGGGGGTCTACGAAAGATTTTAAAAAAACAAGTGATGCAGAACAATGCAAAATAAAGCTGCTAAACGCCAAAAATGGCACACAGGTCTTACTAGCCATCAGAGATTTACCTAAGAAACCAGAGTTATTGGAGTGAGATCACCGCGCCCAAAATGGCTGCCATGCTCTCGCACGAAGAATGGGATGAAGAGGTATGCCATTGCTTGTTAGCAATGTACATATCTGTTCTGGGGTTGGGTCTGTTTGACAAAGTTTGGAGGATTTTCAATTATTTTAACTATTTCTTTATTGAGTTAATATTCCTTGTAAACCACTTACAAATTTTATTACAATCTCTCTCTCTCTCTGTGTGTGTGTGTGTACTATGCAAGTTAAACATCTGTGTATGTTGTGATCTGTGCACAAATATTCTAAATAAATGGGTGGCATCGTCACTTTTGACAGCCAGTCAACTTCGAAGGGACGGCAAAGAATAAAAGTCTCAGTGCAGACCATCTGACTTTCTCACTTCCTTGACCAGGTGTTTGATTAAAGTAGATTAGTGCCAGGACTGAGCAAGCTATTTAGGCTTGCGCAAGAGGCTTGCGCTAGCCCAATGGAAAAATTTGCTTCCCATTTCACCAACCCAGGGCACTTCTGAACAGACTCACAAATGCCACTTTGGCTACAGTCCTGGACTATAGATGGCATCTTTCACTGCAGATAATAGCAAAGTGTGTGTGTGTGTGTGTGTGTGTGTGTGTGTGTGTGTGTGTGTGTGACATATATTTAGGGATCAACAGGCTTCCTCTTTCAATATTAAAATGTTGCATGACTAAAATTGTGTTATGTCATATGAATGGTTTTAAAGATAATTTGAAATGAATATATGAAATTATTTTTTGGAAAGAAGTTTAGAACTTTTTTTAAAAAGTAACTCTTCAACTGATCTGATAAAAACAAGCCTAAATGTAATACAACTATTAACAATATTTTGTTATATAGTTTTTTAAAGTGAAGGCCTGAAGATACAACCAAGCAGTCCTACTGAATTACTCATCTTGAACTAGGCTATGGAAACCACAAATAATTCAGCAGTGCAATATTTCTTACTTCCTATCCAAATGATGGATTTTTCATTTTCCAGTTTGTGTATGAGAAATTGTGCATGGCTTTCATTTGCGCAGCGTGATGCTTGTTTTAATTGCAGCAGCATATCCCCAAATACTGCCTAACGTTCATAGCATGCATGCTTTAAGTCAAGTAATGAGATCCAACGGCAGCTATAGAAGGTTTTCGATTGGTGACTCATTTATTACATTTTTATGTTGCCTTTCTTCCAGGGAACTCAAGGTAACATACACAGGGTCATTGCTGTAACATCCCCCCCCTTCTTATACAGAAATAAATAAATGACAGTAAGAATCCATTGGTACAATAGTACACAGTATGCCTTTTTACTATAGTGAGGGAAAGGTGAGGTACATTTCAAAGGATTCTCCCCTCTTGGCAGTCTATGCCCATGAAGGAAATTAGCCATTCACAGCTGTCCAAATTTTAACCCACATTTTCATAAAGTCACTTTGGTTTCAAGGCCTCCCACATTGCTGCTGTCTGCCCTTGTGCTGCCAAGTCTCCGGAGTAGCTGAGACAATCCGCATGCCACATGCCAATGCCTCGTAAGCCGCGTTTTTTCACGTAGGCTGCCTTCAGAGAAATGCTCCTGGGATCGTCAAACCACACTTGGTGGAAAGCTCCCTGTGGGTCCTGCAAAAGTCAAACAGAGAAAAGATGTTAGCATGCTGTCCCTGTGTTCTTTCCAAACCCAGCCTTGCAGCTTTAGGTGTTCATGAGCATAGGAGAAATCCAAGGAACTAGGGCAGGCTTCCTCAGCCTCGGCCCTCCAGATGCTTTTGGCCTACAATGCCCATGATCCCTAGCTAGCAGGACCAGTGGTCAGGGATGCTGGGAATTGTAGTCTCAAAACATCTGGAGGGCCAAGGTTGAGGAAGCCTGAACTAGGACTATACACACACTGGCCAGTTAAATAGATCTGGTATCTTCTGCAAATTATTCTGCAGAAAGCTGATGGGAAAGAGTAGGCAAGTTTTCTTCTGTCGTTACAATTTTCGGCTCCTTGCCAGATGTATGGGGCTCTGAAAGCCTCCTCTGAGGGCCTTCTGGCGGTTCCCTCACTGTGAGAAGTGATGTTACAGGGAACCAGGCAGAAGGTCTTCTCAGCAGTGGCGCCCGCCCTGTGGAACGCCCTTCTTTCAGATGTCAAGGAGATAAAGTATCACACAACTTTTAGAAGACATCTGAAGGCAGCCCTGTATTGGGAGGTTTCAAATGCTTGATATGTGTTCTTTATTATGTTTTTTAGATATGCTGCACTCCGCCTGGGGAAACCCAGCCAGACGGGCGGGGTATAAATAATAACATTATTATAATTAAACTTGCTTGATAGTAAAAGTAAAATCAATATGGTGCTACTGGGAAGCTAATCCCCTTCAATACAGACTTGGTTACAGGGACTGATGCAACTAGCTAAAAGAGAAATTTTTAAGAAATAATTGCTGAAAATTGGAAAAAAGAAACTGCCAACAAAAAAGAAATGGCAAGATAAACCATTAGAGTATATTGAACTGGCTAGATTAGCAGAGGCAATTAGAGATCACACTAGACAAGAGTTTCAAAAAGCATGGGGGAAATGCAGAGAATACTTCACAAAACAGTGCCCTAAAATACATACCTGGATTTGTTTCTATTAATGTCTTCAGGAGACTTTGTGGATATTTATATAATTAGGAAAATCTTAATAATTATTCATGAAGGAAACAGTTTATAAGAAGTAAATAAAGAGGCCAGATACAGGATAAAGGAAGTTTTTATTTGGTTCTTTGTATTGTTGAATGTTATGTTCACTGTATGTTAAGTTCATGTTTAATGAGGGTGGATTTGTGTATTGGGGGTTTGTGTTATGTTGTAAATAAAATTCCAAAAAAATTAAATAAAAAAATAAACAGATTACTTTCCATCCACCTTTCCTCCTCCTTTGGTTAAATTATTGCTGTTGTGCATTTATCATTTTCTCTCTTCTCCAATTATTACAGAAAGCTGATAGACCACCATGAGATTACCGGAATTTTGTGTATTGGAACTAGGAATGTACGAGGTGGCTTCTTGCCAGGAGGGATTAAATCCTGAATGAACAGATGCACTGCTGTAACTTTCTTTTTTATATATAGAATAATAAATGGTTTTAAAAAAACAACATATAAAGGAATTTTATACAACTTGCCTTGTATTCCACATATGGAGCTTTCTGTTCCTTATCCCACAGGATCCCAGAAAGTGATCTGGGAACTATCTGCTTCATTACTGCTTTGTAGGGCACTTGGTGTCCCGCAGGATCACTGCATGGAGCCCCCCGGAAGGGGATTTTTGCAACGGAACAAACATGGTCCTGAAGAAACACAATTTGTGTCATGCAAATGTACTAAAGCACAAGAAGCGCTATGTAGATCATGTGCATATATATTTAATTCCTCGTCCACACCAGAGTCTACTACCCCATTAAAATCTCTCAGAAATAAGATATCTCCTGTTTAACAAGCTCTCCATTTTCTTAACAAAATTCTGCTTAAGTTCACCACGCACCAACCACGGTGTGCAAATTTATAGAATTGGGCGGAGGTAAAACGCAGGCTGTTACAACTGTTTTGAATCAGTGTAGAATCCGTGCCCATAAAAACAAACTTTATAAACCACAGTGAGCAAAACGTAGTTAGAAATTAGCAGTCTTTCTCTTACCTTAGATAAACCTCGGCAGGTATAATCATAGCCATACCATGGAACACCCATCACAAGCTTTTTGGGATTAATGCCGATGCGAATATAATTGTCATAGCCTAATTTAATATAAAATTTAACATTTACCTGCCTGCTTTTTTTATTCTTACTTCCACGCCTGCAGCTACGTTTGTAGCATTAACAAATCAAAAGCTGTTGAGAAACATATTCAAGATACGACTAGCCCTCCAAGTCTTTTTCACATGCAGCCAGCTACCTTTGAAGAGTGCTGTGTGATTCCATTTTCCACGTGATTTATGTCTTACTCTTATCAAGAAGGCACCTTAATATGAGAACAGATGTTGACAGATTTTAAGGTGGCTACATTTCCTTTAGAACCAAGATCCACAAGTGGGATTTCTACTACTGTAGCTGCTTAAAGATGTGCATTGCAACTCTCTCAGACATGGTTTTAATGTATCGCTTTCAAGCAATATACAGATTTATTCAAAGTTCCACAATTTACATAATTTATTCTAATTAAGGTTCGTAGGGTTGCTAAGCCTACTACCAATGTCCAGTAGATTTTCATAGTCCGTAAACTGAGGCTAACTCTTACCAGCTAAGGTTTGATTGTATGGAGCGTTAGCTCCTAGTATGCAGTGTGACCACATCTGACTCTGTTCATCATAAGACATCACAAACACGAAATCACAGGAATTAGCTATCCCAGTATAGTTATATACTCTTTTGTATATGCATTCTGGACACCAGGGTACATCAAAAGTTACCTGCGGAGGAAAGAGAACTGCACATTTGTCACAAAACAGGCATTATTTGTAGAAACAATTGTTAATGTTATTGCAGCAACAACACACACACAAGCACACCCTATAACATGGGTAGGCAAACTAAGGCCCGGGGGCCAGATCCGGCCCAATCGCTTTCTAAATCCGGCCTGCAGACAGTCCGGGAATCAGTGTGTTTTTACATGAGTAGAATGTGTCCTTTTATTTAAAATGCATCTCTGGGTTATTTGTGGGGCACAGGAATCCGTTCATCCCCCCGCCCCCCAAAAATATAGTCTGTCCCCCCACAAGGTCTGAGGGACAGTGGACCGGCCCCCTGCTCAAAAAGTTTGCTGACCCCTGCCCACTAACATTGCATTAAAAATTACAATAAAAAAAAATATTTCCACCTCAACTGCAGCATTATCAGAACCATCCATATATATATATATATATATCTATGTGGGACAATCTCTATGTGGGACAAGAAGCTACAGTTAGAACTGGATATGGAACAACTGATTGGTTCAAAATTGGGAAAGGAGTACGACAAGGCTGTATTTTGTCTCCCTGCTTATTTAATTTATATGCAGAATACATCATGCGAAAGGCTGGGCTGGATGAATCCCAAGCTGGAATTAAGATTGCCGGAAGAAATATCAACAACCTCAGATATGCAGATGACACAACCTTGATGGCAGAAAGTGAGGAGGAATTAAAGAACCTTTTAATGAGGGTGAAAGAGGAGAGCGCAAAATATGGTCTGAAGCTCAACATCAAAAAAACGAAGATCATGGCCACTGGTCCCATCACCTCCTGGCAAATAGAAGGGGAAGAAATGGAGGTAGTGAGAGATTTTACTTTCTTCGGCTCCATGATCACTGCAGATGGTGACAGCAGCCACGAAATTAAAAGATGCCTGCTTCTTGGGAGAAGGGCAATGACAGGCCTAGACAGCATCTTGAGAAGTAGAGACGTCACCTTGCCAACAAAGGTCCGTATAGTTAAAGCCATGGTTTTCCCAGTAGTGATGTATGGAAGTGAGAGCTGGACCATAAAGAAGGCTGATCGCCGAAGAATTGATGCTTTTGAATTATGGTGCTGGAGAGGACTCTTGAGAGTCCCATGGTTTCTTAAGGAAATCAGCCCTGAGTGCTCACTGGAAGGACAGATCGTGAAGCTGAGGCTCCAGTACTTTGGCCACCTCATGAGAAGAGAAGACTCCCTGGAGAAGACACTGATGCTGGGAAAGATGGAGGGCACAAGGAGAAGGGGGCAACAGAGGACGAGATGGTTGGATAGTGTTTTCGAGGTTACCAGCATGAGTTTGACCAAACTGCGGGAGGTAGTGGAGGACAGAGGTGCCTGGCGTGCTCTGGTCCATGGGGTCACGAAGAGTCGGACACTACTAAACAACAACAACATATATATATTATATACATATATATATATATATGCCCATTATTTTTTTCCAAATTATAACAAGGGAGTGTCATTAGAGCTGAATTCTATGCATGTTTCCTCAGGTGTATGTCCTACTGTATTCAATGGGGCACACACCCAGATAAGTGTGGGATTCCAGGCTAAATTTAAAGACTAGCTTGCCAATTTTCTCCATTAGTGCAGCCACCCACAATTTGAGCAGCCAGCTCTTCACACTTTGCATATATTTTGGTTTTCCCACAGCCTAGCTGAACACATATATGTTGTGAATTCAGTGCTTTTTTTCTGGGGGGGGTACGCAGGGGTACGCATACTCCTAAACATTTTGTGAATCTAAGTTTGGCCTCACTGAGGGGCAATATTTCAATATGAGTAGGAAAATGAGAGTACCCCTAAGCAATTTTTTTTTAAGGAAAAAAAGCACTGGCTATCCGTTACAGAATAGGTGTTCACAGAAGGCCAGAAAGCTGGCACAGATACTCTAAAAGGACGCAACAGTGCTCTCAGATGGGATTGTGGCTTAAGTGGATAAAGGGTTGGTTAGTTGGTTTTAGGTTACAGTGGTACCTCGGGTTAAGAACTTAATTCATTCTAGAGGTCCATTCTTAACCTGAAACTGTTCTTAACCTGAGGTACCACTTTAGCTAATGGGGCCTCCCGCTGCCACTGTGCGATTTCTGTTCTCATCCTGAAGCAAAGTTCTCAACCCGAGGTACTATTTCTGGGTTAGCGGAGTCTGTAACCTGAAGTGTCTGTAACCTGAAGCGTCTGTAACCTGAGGTACCACTGTATTTGTTTTTGACAAACAGTGAACCTGTGGGGGGAAACGTATTTTTAGGACCCAGACTATTCTTGGGACTGTAATTAGTTTTAAATTGTTTTTACTATTATTAAGATCCCAGGATGGGTTACAACAATTTAGAATACCTTATAGTGAAGAAGTGTGAGTAATAAACAGAAATGCCAAGCATCATAATCATCTGCTACTATAGGAACATAAGAAGAGACTATGAAGGACTTGCTCACAAATTTATTGGCAGCTGCACAAACTATAGCTAGGAAGTGGAAGGGGCAAGCAGAATATAAAATGGAAGAATGGTATAAAGAGGTGTGGGATATAGGTGTTAATGATAAATTAACATGTAAGATGGGGAATATGCAGGAGAAATGACTTTGAGGAGATATGGAAGGTGTTTGTAGAATTTGTACTGTAGAATTTTACAGTTCTTCATAGTTTTAGAGTTCTACACCTATATTCAGGACCAAAATTTGTGCTCACAATGGGAAATGCCAGCAGGAGCCTTGAATCCCATCCACTGGAGTGACACACTTCATCATGTGATATGTAAACAATGTGTAAGAGGAATCTGCTTTATTTTTACCTGTGATCCTGGAATTTCTTTGTGAAATGCTTCTGTCATTTCTTCAACCAAAGCTGTCAATGCATAATATTTGGCCGAATACTTTTTAACCTGTTGCTCAATGTCTATATTGATTCCATCCATGTACTGTCTTTTGGCCAGGGCCACCTGATGGTTTATCCAGGCTGTCCTGGCAGCAGGGTTAACAATTTTCTTCAGAGGTATGTCTCCTAAAGAACAAATGGCAATTAGTTGTCAAAGTTTTGCATCACTAGATGATATATATATATATTTGGCCTATTGTTTTTATTGATTTTTCAATTTTTTAAAAAAGCAAATTTTCACCAAATTAATACAAATGTAAATACAAATTTCACTAGATGAGATGTTTATATAAACAGTTGCATTCTGGGTCATTGCACACATCAGCAGGACACGAACTCCCGTTACACCATCTTCCAGGTCTAAAAATGGCGCATGGTTGCATGTGCTTTGAACACATGCGAAATGGTTGTTCCCTGTATATAAAAATACCACTGGCATCTTAAATATGTTTACTCAGAAGTCTACCCCATGACTTTAGGATTAGAGTTTGAACCACTTATTTCATTACTGTCTATATCTATAGACTTTGAATCTCCTTTTGGGGGCGGAGAGATAAGATTTTAAAAATGGTTGGAAATAAAGTAAACACATTGGTCTTGTTATAGCTCTAATGAAGGGCAGTTAGTCAGTCGTAATAATTAGTGGCCCCAAATGGGGATGCAGAGGCCACAGCTGCATACAGCTAACTCAATAAAGTCAATTTGTGATACAGATGCAGATGGATTGCCAGGTGTGTATTATTATTTTTTTACAATAATTTTTGTTAGTTTTCAATTACAGCTATGCAATGATAGTCTCATTATAACAATGCCAAATTATAATACAATTACTAATCCCAATCATTATATAATTTAGGTGGCCTCCTGCATGCTAGAATTGATGGTTTGATGACTTACTTTGTTTCTGTGTTCCAAAATCTTATTCATCTCAATTACCTTTCAGTCAAAAAAAATCCCTTATACAACAACTGCAATATTAATGATATCCATTCGTCTTCACACATTTAAAGGGTTTATAAAACTATAGGTGAAGCATTCAAACTACATCCTTATTCCTCCTGTGTATGACAATTATTCTGTCCGTGGTGTCCTTCCTGTCCTTGTAAAATGTTATGTTTATCTTTTTCCAGCCATTGCTGCTCTCCATCATGCCTTGGGCGAAGCTAATGCCAGATGTGTATCTGCTGCTACAGTGGCTGAATACACAAGCTGATTTTGTTGAATCAGGGAGAGGATGTTTTGCCATATGCCTTTGGGGATTTCCACACCAAGATGGGTGGCGGCAGTTGAACAGCATTCCTGGGAAAGGCTACCTGAAGAACGTCTATGAAATCAGTGGAACTTGTTTAGGTGGGTGAGCAAAGAACGCAGCAGATTCTACATGCATCTAAAGCTGTGAACCTTCAAAAGAGAGATTCCCCAAAAGCAATGCAATGCAGACTATTTTCTTTCTTTTATAGCAGAGGCATCTTAACGTAGACTGGAGATTATTAGCCAGTTCTAGGCCTCTCAGGTAGTACCAGCTGGTGGAACAACTCACTTTCACACACTACAGAGAAACTGTGATGAGAATCACAGTTGTTATGTGATTCTCATATAGGGTCATATTAAGGTCTGCCGTCATACGTGCACTTAATGGATGTAAACTTCATTGACCTACAAGGGACATATACTTCAGAAAGCATCCATTCCGAGTTTGCGCAAAAATGTTCTTATTACCCTGCTCAGAAGATACCTTTTAAAACTACTCTGGATCCTTTTGAATGAGCGTAGCACATGAGCTCAGGGTCATATTTTCCAAAAGCCGCCACTGTCGTAATTTGCGACCAGTCATAGAACTTCCAAGTCTTCCCGCCGACATCAAATACAAAGACCTGCAGAGGCACAGCAAAGTAGATAGCTCTTTCTCTCTCCTTCAACAGCTGGAGATGTTAACTCTCTTCATCAGCTCTATTATTTGTTTAATGTCTCAAATGCTAAGCACACTCTCGCAGTTGACCAATAAAGTGTTGTGTTGCAAATTCAAAAAAAGTAGGATGCCCAACAGATCGTGGATCCAGCAGTACACTGCCGCCCAAAAATATATGTTCAATTTGTCTCCTTTGGTCGCTACTCTGCACCCACGTCTTCTACTAAAAGGCAACTCTTTGTCTAGTGTTTTGATACAGAATGCACTGTCACCCAGTTTTGTACAAGGGGAAACTCCGACTTACACATAAGCCCTCCTGAGTCCTAGAGGATGTCACTCGACATCCCAGGAAAGGATTTCTATGTTTGTGCTTCTGTGTCTTTGTTACATGTTGGGGGGGGGGGGATAACAGAGGAAGCTTCTCCTGATATGGAGGTGCGAAAGTTGGTATTTACCACGATAAGTTCCTTCTCTGTAGGGAGGAAGGGGAGTCTGTGTGGGATGTTACCCCTCCCCATTGGCAGGGAGTGAAAATTTTTAGAGGGTACATCTGGTGGGCAGGGCACGCCCCACACCAGTTCAATTTGTGCTTAAGCAAGTAAGTAAAAAAATAAACAACAGAACAGGAAGGGAAAAACATAACATGTTAAGGGAAAGTAACTCAAGAGATCCCCAGTGTCTCCCTTCTCCTCTTCCCCTTCCACCTCATCTGAGGAAAGCTTGCCTTCTTTCCTTTCTGAACAGATGGAGGCATTGGTGTGGTGTGGGAGGCGGCCACAGTGGGAGTTGAAAATGGCTTCTCCGTGCTCTGTTAAAAATGGCTTCTCCATGCGAACCAGGGAGTGACCTCTCCAGACAACAGAACAACTCCTCTTTCTCTGGCGGCTGCAATCTCCTGGGTGACGTGGACACCGTGAGGCCATTGAATGTGTGCATGCGTACTCCAACCGTTTCCCTCCCTCCCATGCGGGCCCCATGCACTGGCAACCCACGATACACCACTGGATGGAGGAAGTGGGTGCAGGCCTGGAAATCGAGAATGGAGTGGTGGTGACAGCTTAAGGCACTCTCTGAGCTGGCTGCCTTCAGAGGGGAGAGTGTCCTATATTCCCTGGAAGCCCCTCTGCCAGAGCTCCTTCCTCCCCTGCTCAATAAAACCAGAGCTACCCTTTGAGGAAGAAAACATAGCAGGCCGAGTAGGAGGGGAGCCAGGGCAGGAGGTGACTTTGCAACCGTCTGTTAGATTTCTCCATTTCGTTGTTAGGTATTGGCTGGTCCACATGATGTGCCCTTTAATCCTATTCATTGCAAAATAACAATAATAATAAATTTTACCCCTACATGGTTCCCATAAGGGACCTTGTTCCTGCGCACCTCAAACTCTCTGCTTTCAGAGATAGGATTGCAGAGCACGGGGTTTTCGCAGGGGCACGTGCCTGAGCCCAACCACAGGCGAAGGAGAAGGGCGGCCAGCAGGTGTGTGTCTCTACCGCCTAGCAACCTCCCCATGCCACAATCTCACTTCCACAACCCCTCCCCCCACCGGAATCAAGATTCTTTGTTGGTGTGTACAGAACTCCCCTCCCCCCTCCTCATGGGACAAGTCAAATCATTCTGTCTCAGGTGCCAGAGTCAACGTAGACTTCCAAAGGATGAGAGTGATAATTCCATAGTCCTTTAGACAATATTTCCCATCATATTTATTTAAATAATTTAAAAAACAACCACCATTTTAAGGCTCCGATCCTCTGCATACTATATTCAGCTGAACTAATAGGGACTTATTTCTATTTTCAAAGGATCAGGCTGAAAGAGAATTTGGGGCTGTTAACCGTTTTTTGCAAGGGAGTTTGAGTTTTCATCTGCAGCACACATTTAAAACACTTAAATAGTCATGAAGTGGTTTGGGGGGGGGAGGGGAGGGGGTTTCATTGGTACCTATAGACTATGCCTGCAATATCCACCCAACCCCTCTATAAAGGAACAGGGTCAAAGAAGCACGTAAAACCAACAAGGACCCACACGGCCACCTAGTACCCACCGCTTCCCTAGTCAGCAGGTCCCTTTATTATAAGGGAAAGGTGGCAACCCTAGACTAGCCATCCTTGTGGTCTGGTAAACGCTGCTTGAAAATGCAGCAGTTGAAATGCACCAACTGGTCACTTTCAGTCTGCAGCTGGTTTGAATGGGATTTCAGCAAAAGAAGCACCCCACAGAAAACACGCTGTGTGGCTCAGTCCTAGAAAACAGCACTATGTTCCGTGAGTTAAGCCGGCCCAGGACTGCAGCCTAAATTTTCAGCAACAGTAAATTTAGTAACATTGCTCCGCTGGTTCCTTTTCTAACCCAAAGCCCAACCCTATGGAATCAAGACACTACATGCTGTTGCCCTTGACCCTCAGAAGAAAATTCCTGGTCCAACTGGGGACTAGGCCTTGCACATGGCTATCGGATCTGTCGCTGTGGGAACACTTCCTCGGCTGATTCTTAACAAGGAAGGAAGTTCTAGGCCAAGGGGTGTCCAGAAAAAGGGGTGTGAATGCTGGGGTTACTCAGTGGTGGCCACCTTAAGTCTGTGGGCTCCCCCTAGTGCCAGTCAGTGCCTCAGACCGGGTTTGTAGATAGAGTTGGTCACCATTTCCCTCAGTCAGCTGCCCCTGCCAGTGTTTGCAGACTGAGGGGGATGTTGGCAGAAGGAGGAAGGCAGCATTTCACAGTATTAGTGAAGGGGGGACTATTTCAACAAAGAGGATGCAGCCTAATTTTGCAAGCTTTGAGAGAGCTGCACCTCCTAGCCCTCTGTATTTGGTATCCCTAAATACATCAACCAACAGAACCCCCCCCATCCATTTCCTTTTTACCTTTCGTTAAGGAAGCGTTTCCGTGTGCTGCGCTGGTGCTGGCTCGCCAGAGCAGCTTCGTCACGCTGGCCACGTGACCCGGAAGTGTCTTCGGACAGCGCTGGCTCCCGGCCTCTTAAGTGAGATGAGCACACAACCCTAGAGTCGGACACGACTGGCCCGTACGGGCCGGGGTACCTTTACCTTTACCTTTAAGGAAGCATTTGACATCTAAGATTGAAAGTGAGACTCAAGTCCTTAATTTTGCAGCCGCAAAGCATCAATTCTGCCTGCTCCTTGGCGTGCAAGTTTGAAGAGCCAGCTCTATCCCAAAAAAATTATTTTTAAAAACAGATCTGCCTCCACTGTGGAAATGTAATATACTATTTCATAAAACAAAATACAAAATAAGGTGTGGCTATGTTGCAGTCAATCTGTTCTTGAAATATAGCGTTTTATTAAATGTCTCAATGGGTAGAAAATTATTGTTATTAAGGAGAACTGTGTGACAAAGGCCCCCTTGGGCTCATGTAACTTGTTTCATGGTTCTTAAGACCCTTGGCCCATATTTTGTTCCGTTCAGTAGAGTATCTTACTCTCAAACATTTTTTTCCTCTGGACAGATGGCCTTTTCCACTGTTGATGATAGCAAAGCTGAGATATATATCTACCTTATCAACAGGTTATAAAGTTACATGTAGCTAGGGAGTGACATCCCGTCTGTTCATATTATGAAGTCCCAAGGGGAACTAGATAAGCCTGGAGGGCTGTATTTTGACCCTGGGCCAGAGGTCCCCTCACCACTGCTTTAAGGTATCATAAGACTTTTCATTGTTTTTGCTACAGTAGGCTAATAGGCTACCCCCTCTGGCAAGATGTAAATATCCCTTGGGAAGGGCTGTTCATTCTGTAGTACACTGGCCTTGCATCAAAGGGTCCCAGGTGCGATCCTATCTCCAGGATTGGGAAATGCTTCTCTCTAAAAATCTGGAGGGCTATTGCTAGATGGAGCAATGGTCCGAGTGACTCGGTGTAATACACCCAGTGCCGGATTTACGTATAAGCTAAACAAGCTATAGCTTAGGGCCCCACTCTCTTGGGGGCCCCCAAAAAAATTAAAGGGGAAAAAAAACCTGGATGTGCATTTCCAAAATATAAGATAAAAAAATAAAAATAAAGCCTACATAAAGCAACAGTGTTTTGTGTTGTGTAGGCTCCTATGATGTAAGTAATGCTAGCTTGCTCCCTAAAATATCACTGGTTTGCTCATTTCTATATCAATTACTTTGATAAAATACATATTTTGTTATGTGCAAATGGCTTTTGATACCTCTTAGGTCCATAAATTACCATACTGTATAGCATATATTCAACACAAAAAACAGCGACAATTTGTTGTTGACAAAGGACAGCTGGACATATAAAGGGCCCCATTACCTTCAGTAGCTTAGGGCCTCATCAAACCTAAATCTGGCCCTGAATACACCACCTTATCTTCCTAAGCAATTCCTTGATTTGTTCTTCAGCTTAGCTCATAAAAAGAAACTGAAAGGTTACACAAAAGGTAAAATAAAACTTGGCTGATTTTCCAGAGTTAATATAATTTGTATAGGTAAAGGCCTTACATATATAAGGCCAGTCCCCATGTGATGAAAAAAGCTAAGCGTTATCAGCTATGCACCTTGACCTAAGCTGTGAACATGGGTAGTCAATTATTAACCAGAACAGTCTCTTGCCCCTCTCCCATGTCAAAACATTGATCTAACAGTTCTCTCGATGTTGGCAGCACAGGATATGGCTCATGGTTTTATGTGCATCTTCCCCTTGCATTTTATTTACACTGACCAACAGTTTTCTGTCCTTTGCTTTCTTAGGGTACGTCTTTTCAAAAGAGAGAAGTTTTTCCTGCAGCTATGAAAAGGAACAGCAGTCAGAATACTTTAGTCAGAGTTGATTGTGCACAGTATATTCTCTTGAGTAAAAATGGTACATTGAGAAAAAGGCACAGTGTACTTTGCTACGTCCCAATCTGTTTGTACGTTCAGATAGTTCTGTGTATGCCTATAAAGAAAACGGGTAACTTAACCCCATAGGAGTCGTGTTTCCAACTGTCCCCCACTTGTCCTTGGAAGCCTTGCAGGACCATGAGCAACTTCATGTAAAGGGTGTTTCTAGGACCAAGGTGAAATTATAAAGCGCCTTTATTTTTGTTATTGGATGCTGGAATAATTGTTTATGTAATCTTGTTATATTTAGAGTTCTGAAATGCTTTTTTGTTGTTGTTTCTTATATTTGCTATTGTGTTGCTTTGCTGCATTACTAGGAAATGCTTTTTGTATTGTTTGGTGTTGAAATGTATTGTTTCTCTTTGCCCTTAGCCACTTAGCAGGCTTATTTTTGTGGGAAAGCGGCATACAAATAGAACGAATGCACGAGCTGCCGCATGATCGCCAGGATTATAGGATTCTTTGGACTTCCATCTTTGCTTGGGGGAGCGAAGTTTTCGAGATCTAACTGAAAAAGAAAGTAGAGCAGAAACAGCACATCTCCTTGAAGAGCGACTTTAATGTCATGCTATCCTACTTCTTGAGACAGCTGTTGGAAGGAGGAGCTGGTGGTGGCATGTTGAGCCCATGTAGAAACTGCACCCCCAGGGTGCTTTCTGAAGTGGCTGGTCCTGGTTCTGAAGAGGTTGTCCTGAGGACAGCTTGTGTATTGTGTCACAAGAGGGTGCTTTGCCTTTTGACCTTGTCTAGGTCATCTCTAGGGACACGGGCGACGCTGTGGGTTAAACCACAGAGCCTAGGCCTTGCCAATCAGAAGGTCGGCGGTTCGAATCCCTGCAACGGGGTGAGCTCCCGTTGCTCGGTCCCTGCTCCTGCCAACATAGCAGTTTGAAAGCACGTCAAAGTGCAAGTAGATAAATAGGTACCGCTCTGGCGGGAAGGTAAACGGCGTTTCTGTGCACTGCTGTGGTTCGCCAGAAGTGGCTTAGTCATGCTGGCCACATGACCCGGAAGCTGTATGCCGGCTCCCTCAGCCTATAGAGCGAGATGAGCGCCGCAACCCCAGAGTCGGTCACGACTGGACCTAATGGTCAGGGGTCCCTTTACCTTTACCTAGGTTATCTCTTAGTGGTGAAATCAGGCCAGGCAGTTGGAGGGTTGGTGAGCAGAGGAAATTTGTGTGATTTTTTTTTCTTGTATTGATTTTTTTTTCTGCCATGGGCTCAGGTTGGCTCTTGTTATAGGGCACTGCTGGCCCCCTGTTGTAGTCAGAAAGGGATGGGTACATTGGAATTAGATTATGTGTTTGCATAGGCCAGAGGTGTCATGAGAATTAGAAATGCTATCGTGAGGGTGGAGAACAGAGGAACACATGATGGGTTGAAAAGGATGGGCCTTTACAGGGGAAGGGAGGTTAGAAATGCTTTCTGCTTCTTCCCCCATTCTATGGGCTCTTCTAGCGCCCATGGTACTATCGAAAGGTTTTGCTAAATAATCAATCAGTTACAGGATAAAAGAAACACATGTGATATAAGGTACTTAAAACATTATTTATTAATGCTGAACAAAATATAAAGCAGGTATTTAATTTTATTTGTTGATAAAGATGTATTAGAATTGAAAAAAATAAAAACCAGATAATTAAAACTAATTATATCTGTATGTAAAAATGCATTAAAATTGAAAATAATCACAGCTAACAGGCAAACTAAACACTCTCCTTAAGTCACTTTGGTATCAAGGCTGCCCACATTGCTGCTGTTTGCTCTTGTGCTAAGGAGCCACCGGAGTAATTAAGGCAATCCGCGTTCCACATGCCAATACCCCTTAAGCCAAGTTTTTTCACATAGGCTGCCTTCAGAGAAATGCTCCTGGGATTGTCAAACCACACTTGATGAAAAACGCCATGTTCGTCCTACAAAACAGTGGAACAAAGAGAATGTGTTAATATGCCTCCTGCAAAGTAAGCTTGATGATGAGAGGTTTTTGCACTTGGATCCAAGAGAGCCAAACTCAAGTCTCTGCCAAATGTTCCTTTGCATATACTCAGACAAAACAACTTCTCTCGGCCTTTGAAAAATGGAGCTAATGGGCACATGCCTCAAAGTGTTACCGTGAAGCAAAGCAAGAGGAAGCCCGTTGCAAATTTTAAATGCTATATAAAATGATTGGTTATTGACTGCATGTTACACAGAGCACTGGTTAATAATATGCCTGCTTACTGTTTTATGTTTCCAATAATTATTTGCAAATTCTGCAAGTATGCTTTTCCCATATATGAAGCCTTCAGCCAAGACATGACAGATACCCATTTCATCAGGAATATCCATGCTTGATTAACGCAACACGTTATAGCTTCTGCTTTTGGAAAAAATTCAGAAACCAGTTGGTGCAGAATACAGCAGCTAGGTTGTTGAGAGATGCTGGCTGGTATTAGCATTTTCACCCCTATACTTAAAGAGCTTCACTAGATCCAAGTTTGCTTCTGGGCACAATTTTAAAAAGTCATAAATGGTCTGGGATCAGGGTCCTTGAAAGATTGCATCGTTCCAACAGTGTTTGCCCAGCAGCTGAAATCATCATTAGAGGCAACTGATTTCACTTGCAAAATTTAGATGGGTGGTGACCAATTAGAGGAACATTTCTCTAGTTATGCTTCAATTATAAAACTCCCTCCAACAGAGATCCACTTGGTGCCTCCCCTGTTATCTTTTGTTTTCTAGGCAACATATGTCCTGTTGTTGGTTTTTTTTACTATATGGGGTCCGCCCTTATCTTTAGAAGATGAAAACCATGATAAGTTTGCCCAAGTTTCGTTTTGTATATCCATGCACATCCAAGTGGAGAGTTTGTGGGGTGAAGCGGCCAGGGAGAGGAATTTTTTTTAAAGCATCTTGTAATTTGTCTTGCATTCAGATGTGGCTATTCCGGGTATGTCTGCATGATGCCTCCTGCTCTCTCCATCTTAATCATAGATATGAGGGACAAAACAACCATCACCTACTTTTTCTCTTTCTCCAACTCACTCCCACTCCATCTTTTAATTTGTTCAGCACGTTGCTCCCTGAAGAGTTCCGGCAAACTCAAAAGCATGTTCATCACTTTGTGATGCTGGGGTTTTTTCCCTTAATGGATCAACACGGCTACTATCTGATTCTGGTGTACTTGTACAACTTATAGTCTTCTAAAGGAAATACATTTCAGAAAGCAAGTCTTTTAACAACTCACCTTGTATTCTAAATATGGGGCTTCCTGTTCCTCATCCCACAGGATCCCGGAAATAGAACTGTTTACCAGATCCATGATTACTTTATACGGGCGCTGACGTCCTGCTGCGTCACTGCATGGAGCCCCTCGGAAAGGAACTTTTGCGATTGAACAAACATGGGCCTAAAGAAAAGCAACTTCTGTTACACATGTGTTAAATCTCAAAAAAAGGGAACAGTCTATAATCCATGCCATGAATTAAACTTCAGAGACAACAGTGAACAAAACATAGATGTTAGCTACTACCTTATTGTCTACTTTACTGTAAAAAATAAGTATTGCAAAAGCTTAGACAAAGAGCACTGCATCTCCAGTCTCAAAATGGGTTTGAAAATATTTGGGACATTGTAACATTATCAGAACTTGTATTAGAAGAGAAAATAACATGCAAATAAGCAGGTTTTTATAAAGAACATTTGGCATTGCTATAGTTTTGAATAATGATTCTAAGGAAAACATATATCCGTATAATTTATTTATGTTATTGTAATATGAAAGTTATAATGTTATATATTATGTATCTCTGTGAGCATTTTAAATAATAAATAGAAGTTGTTTTAAATAATAAATATAATAAAGCAGCTATCTTTCTCTTACCTTAATTAAGCCTAGACAGGTATAATCATAGCCGTACCATGGAACGCCCATCACAATCTTCTTTGGATTAATGCCCATGTGAATGTATTTTTCGTATTCTAATTAAATAACAAAAAAAATAATATTATATCCAACCATCTGAAATTCAACTGGAACAATCATATATCAAATGTTACAATTCTTAAATCCTCTCGCCTTCCTCAGATCTCCATTATTCAACCCCCTCTCCCCCCAATTTTTTTTTTACTTGTTTTCTTCCCTGGGGGGGGGGGGAGTGGGAACAAATTTCCATGGCTTCAACGTTTTTGGAAATATTATATATTTGGTTCTTACCCATTATGGTGTGGTTATATGGAGCATTGGCTCTGGCTATGCATTCTGACCACACCTGACTCTGTTCATCGTAAGACATAACAAATACGAAATCACAAGACTCTGCAATCCCGGTGTAGTTGTAACATCGTTTGTCTATGCAATCTGGAGACCAGGCTACATCAAAAGTCACCTGTGGGGGGAAATAAAAGCACATATCTATCTCTGAATGGATATTCTTAGTACATTATACACAATTTGCAATTCATTTCAACGCTGCATATAGTGTGTTCTTCAACTTCGCTTTACTCAGGGTGAACCTATTAAAATTAAGGCCCTAACTGACTCATGTTTATTAATTTCACAGGGTCTACTCTAAGTAAAACTCAGCTGAATACTATCCATTCCTGTTAATTGATTGGAATGTTTGGGGACACAACCGCAGCAGCATCTGTGTATACTTGGCAACAAGGTATAAGATTCTAAATTTGCTTATTTAAAAGCTATTGTGACGTTTTATATTGGATCAGATTGTTATCATTAATGTTTCATGTTTTATTATGTTTTTATGTGTTGGAAGCTGTCCAGAGTGGCGCGGGCAACCCAGCCAGATGGGCGGGGTATAAATAATATTATCATTATTATTATTATTCCTGGCCTATTAGTTTTTTTTGTTGTTGCTGGGCTGACACTTAATGGAATAGCTGTGCCTGCTATCAATATCCAGTACCAAAATTTGTGCTCACAATAGTAAATGGTGTCAAAAAAAGAGTGTTTAATGTCATGCACTGAGATGAATCAATGGAATTTGGCTGATGTGGAATTGAATTCATATTTGTGTAAGAGTAATCTCTGCTTTATTTTTTTACCTGTGATCCTGGAATTTCTCTGTGAAAAGCTTCTGTTGTTTCTTTAACCAAATCTGTTAACGCATAGTATTCAGGTGAAGACTTTGCAACCTCCTGTTCAATGTCTATATTGATTCCATCCAGATGCTGTCTTTTGGCCAGATCCACTTTTTCTTTTATCCAGGCTGCTCTGACAGCAGGGTCAACAATTGACTTCACAGATATGTCTCCTAAATAAGAAAATGTGATTAAGTGCCAGTCTTGAATTGCTAGAAGGGACAAGAAACATTTTAGACTGCCGTGATATTAAATATCACTCAATATATAGCAGTATATTCCACTTAACTCAAGGGGGCTTACTTTGTGATAGGCTTTGTTTAGGATTGGAGCCCTAATCCCTTACTTCATAACTATCCGAATCTATCCACCCAGAGCTCTTTGTACACATCCTGGGGCAAAAAGCCTTCATCAGCAGATCAGGGTTTGTGTGAACATCTGCTGAAGTGGATTATGTGATTAGCAGTGGGCTATGGATATTAGCAAGAAGAGAGGGCCTGAACACCAATGTTCATAAAGGAAAGGAGAAAGTGAAACAAGAAATTAAAAAAAGCATTTAGAAACTACTTCAGAAGTTGCTTAAGAACTAAATCTAGTCACAAGATATATTGCTGAACTTTTGTGAACGCACGTATATTGTTGTGCTAAACTTATTATACTGTTGCTGACACCACTGGATTGGTTTGTTGATTTACTGCTGAATAAAACTGAGTTGTATCCTCCTTTTGTGATCCAGATTCTTGTCCCCAATTACTTGATCTAGTTAACCCCAATGTGTGCCAGAGCTTACACTAACAATTTACACTATGTAATGGGGCCCAAGGAATAAGCTACATGTTACATAAACTACATGTTACATCCAGCACACTTTTTTTGAAAAAGTGTGCTTAATGCTACCACTTTTATTTTGAAGGAAAAGCACTTGTATGGGTCCCTAGTCTCCTGGCTGGCATGTGCCTCTGAAGATGCTATTTGCAGTAAACAGCACCTCTTGTGCTGGCGACAAATAGCAGCCACAGGAGATTTCTTGGCAGGAGATCTGTATGGGACCCTCATCTAGACTGGGAGTACGCTACAAGTTTGAAGATATGCAAGTTTGCTTCTTTCTCAGAATAAATGCAACACTGTTTTTTGGTGTGTGTGTGTTTAAAAAAAGCACGTTCAATGCAAATGGAAACACCATAGCTTCCAGACTTTACATCCAGACCATGGTTTTCTGGAGTGACACATTTGTGTTCTGGCCTGGCAGCATGTGCTCAAGCAGTTACATCCCCTATTATCCTTGGCTGTCCACAGTATGACAACAGTACAGGATATTACATGAAGTCTCATGATCAATTACACAACCATTTAACAGAGCTTACATAGAAGTTCTCCTGAAACAATCAGAACTTTATCTTCTGTGTAAATGAGTCTAGAACTAGGGATGATGGGAGGAGAATCATGCATGCTTTACACTTCTTAGTATGCATGAATCTAAAGCCAGCAAATTTCAAAAGAGAGCTCCCCCAAAGACAAACTGATCGGTCCATCATCCCTTTGTGCTTGAAGCAGCTTAACATAACGGAGATTGCTAGTGTGTCCTGAGACTGGTGGTACAAGTTGACAGTGCAAGCTTACTTTCACACAATCACAATATTCTCATATAATTATTAAGGTTGCACTCCTGTGCACACTTAACAGGAGTAACTCAGTGGGAATTACTTATGAGAAAACGCATACAAGATGCTGACGATACACCAAAATGTTCTCTGCAGAACGTACCTTTTAAAACAACTCTGGCTCCTCTTGAATGGGCGTAACACATAAGCTCAGGGTCGTATTTTCCGAAAATCGCCACTGTAGTAATATGTGACCAGTCATAAAATTTCCAGGCCTGCCCACCAATGTCAAATATAAAGACCTGCAGAGGCATAGCAAAAATTAAAAGAAAAAATAGTAAAAGTCTCTCTCTCCCCCTACAACAGCCAGATGTGCTAACTCTTGTTATTGGTGTCATTTAAATGGTTTATTTCTTCATTTGGTTATTACTTATTCAATATAGTTCTATCAATTGTTCAACAGAAATCCTCAAGGTGGCTTACAAAACTATAAGCACAAAAATATCTGTATTTAAGCCCACCAACACTTAAGTTACATGATAATCAAAAATTAAAAGCCAGTGGCAACAGCAGCGACACAACTCAGCTAAACCTACTGAACACCATTAAATGTACAAGTAAATAAAATAGTTTGCACCCAGTGCCTGAAAACTCTAAAGGCAGGTGCAACACAAAGAGATAAGGACCAGAAAAAGGACCCTCATAGGTAATCAGTGTAGCTCCTACAATAGGCTCTCATAGTCGAATGCTAGTAGTGTTCCTAATTCATGAAGTAGATTGTCAAAAAACGATGGCTCTAAAGAGTCTTAATCTTTGTATGGATCAAATAAGATAGTTCGCTAAATTATGGGATCTCATGATAAACTTTTATCCTTTCAAATAAGTATTATCTTTAAAGAGATTAGCTAAAATTCAAGGTTTACTGACTAATGTGAAGCACAAAGATGGGTATCGTTAATTAAACCACTTCTAGGCAGCAACCCACAGAACACCTTGTAATATAAGTTGGTGAGGATTTTCCAGGGCTCAACCAATTATCCCTGGGAAGCAGGAGACAATACATTTGGGAGTTAACTTTCAGATAAGTAGGTGAGATGCACTTCCCATCTAATTTGAGCATTTTAACAATTAGAAGCATGCCTGAAGGGGCAGCGCACATTGGTTTCATTTCCTCAGATACGTATCTGCCTCAGACAAATTTTCTCAGTAAAAGGGACTATTACGGTTCAGCAGTGTTGTGGTAAAAACAGAGGATGTTCAAATGAAAAATAAATAAAACAGTACTGTATACATTTCAACGGAGCACAAGATACACCCAAGCCCCTTGAAATCTATGCATCCAAACATGTTAAATTATGCAAAGGATTGCAATCTATGCACCACTCTGCGCAGCATTGCAACTTGGGACTCAGCTTATACAGCTGAAAATAAAATGTTTTAAATGTGTTGTAAAGTGCAATATATAGATGTGACACTAGGTGGTGACAGTGAGCTATGCCAAATCCAATGTATTTTTCAAAACTTTTTAAAAAAAAGCATTTTCAGAGCATTTTTTAAATATGTGTGTAGATTCCACCTTGGACACCTTAAAATAGGAGATGAGACAAATTCATGAAGGATAAGACTATCCATTGCCACTAGCCATGATGGCTATATATTATGCACAGCAGAGATAAGGAACCTTAGGCCCAGGAGCTAAATGTGACCCTCAATATCTTTCTATCTGGCCCTCAGTCCTCTGCCCAGGCCAGGCATATATATTCTCTCGTCGCTAGACCTACTGCTGCTTTAGCATAGGTGGAATGTGTCCTTGAGCTCTGATAATGCCTCCTGCTTACCTGCATAAAGAAATTGTGTGTAGGAAGCTCTTGACTTTCACATGGCCAGAACCACAACAGGAAACTGTTGTTTCCTTCGCTTCTCTTTTCCCACTGCATAGCCTCCGTTTTAACTCATTCTCCTAATGTTTTGGCCACAGAGGGCAGTGCCAATCAGTTTTCAACAAGGGGAAACCCGGAGTTACATATAAGCCCCCAAAGAATATTCAGGTTTTGTGCCTTCCTTGAGAGGACACCAGTGCCTTTAGCACTACATGAAAGGCAGAAATCCAACAGGTGAAGCTTTCCCTGTGGTGCAGAAAACTTGCAGTTGCTGAATCTCTGCCTATGGAGAGGGCATGGTGGACTTAGCAAGCATTGCAGGATATGTATGGAAGCTTCAGCCTTCCAGATCAGTGTGTCTCGAAGTTGCGTCTCCAGCTGTTTTTTGGGACTACAACTCCCATCAACCCTAGCTAGCAGGACCATTGGTCAGGGATGATGGTAACTGTAGTCCAAAACCAGCTGGGGACCCAAGTTCGGGGAAACCCTGGTCCAGGTGTTGCTGAACAACCATCTCCCTGTCGTCCCTAGCCATTGGCTATGCTTGCTGGGGATGGGATGGGAGTTTGTAGTTCAGCAACGTCTGAAGAGCCTTCCTCACCACCCCTGACAGGAACAACCTTCCAAGTTACCACCACCTCCCGATCTCTCTCCCCACCCTCACCAACACCGTCGAGGATTGGCTGAGAGGAGTGTCACGTGCTCTCACCAAGCAACCGCGCCCTCCTCTCCTCTCCCCCTCCCCGACGCCTAAGAAGCTGTTTGGCGCCTGCGCACCTCGAAGTCCCTGGCTCCGGAGATGGGGTTGCAGAGCGCGGGGTCCTCGCACGGGCACGCGCCGGAGCTCAGCCGCAGGTGGGAGATGAGGAGGAGGAGGAGCGCGGCCGGGAGGCGCGCGCAGGCGCCGCTTAGCAACCCCTCCATGTCTTCGTATCAGGTGCTTAAGCTGGGCGTGCTGCGTGCGTGAGTGCGTGCGCGCCGCGGCTGCTGCTCCTTTTCGTCTCTGCCTCTTCGAGAATATATAATCCCTGGTTGAGGGCTGGCGTGGGGGAAGGTGGGAAGCTGACTCCGCCCATAAATGGAAGGGGAGACGCTGAGGGAACGGTTCCATGAGCGCCCCTTAGCGTCACCCGCCATATTTCACCCTCAGGGTTTGGCTGTGCTTTAACAGTTCAGAGACAAAACTCAAGTGGAACAATAATACAAATAATAAAATAATAAATCCCTCAGGAGCTGCCTAATTTGGACACTTTAAAGACAGCAGTACCTGATCCTTTGCGCTCTGTATTCACTGTGTAAACTTTCCCAAACTTTGAGGGGGGTGGTCGCACCACAACTCCTTGGCTCCATAAAAATAATATTTATTGCATTTATATACCGACCTATACCCAGAGGTCTCATGGGCGGTTCACAGAACAAAATAAATAAACAAAACCACAATTTATCGATGGATTGAATTTATATACTATCTTATACCCGGGGGTCTCAGGGTGGTTCACAGAATAAAATCAAGATGTAAAGCCACAAAGATAGCTAATAAAAAATAAAAACAACAACCCAATAGCCCCCCCCTCCACAGAAAAAAAACACATTTTAAAAGGGCATAGGATGTAAATCAGATCAACCAATGGTCTGGTTAAAAAGGAACGTTTTTGCCTGGCACCCAAAGGTGCACAATGAAGGCGCCAGGTGAACTTCCCTGGGGAGATGTGGAGCCACTGCAGATACTCATGTTGCCACCCTCTGGGTTTCCCCAGCCAATTGGGGTGGCTTCCAACCCATATAAAAACATAATAAAACGTCAAACATAGACTCATCCCTGGTACCCACCAACCCTATAAAAACTGTTATTCGGAATGGCAGGTTGCACAACCTGCTAAGGAAGATAGCAGCACCATAACATTTGAGGCAGTAACGATTGCTTACGTTTATTGAGAATTCGATTTAAACTGTTCAGTTTGAATAATTGAAATTGCTGAGGATGATCCAGTGATAGCAGCTTTTCAAAGTTTGGTCGCCATTTACACCTCCGGCAGCCCCCTAGGTAATCCCATCGGCCCCCAAGGGGGGGGTACCACCCACTTTGGGAACCACTGTCATAGAGATCCCAGGGCTTTGGTTGTTTTTTTTTTTTAAGCATCATTTGGATGCCTAAAAGCCAAGTCACCTTGCTCCCAATTCTGAAATTGCTCTGCAATAACGCCTGGCTGCTTATTTCTGGTATCGGTTGCAAGAGCCAATACTGAGGGTGTGTTTTGTGAATGTGTGTCATGGAATCTGGACTCGATGCAACATGGTATTTCAAAAGACACAGAACAAGTGCAGCTGTGCTCTTTGAATCATGATGTTTTATTAAATGATTTAACACAAATAGATTTTTTAAAAATTATTATTGAAAATTACTGATAGTATTATGGTAGAAATGCATTGTTCTTCAAAGGAGAAAGTGATGCTACTTTTCCTGTTTGAAATAATTCCATTGCTCTGTCCATTAAATATATTGGCCTTGGAATGGAAACCAATTGAAACTCTAATCTTCTGCCAAATAACATCAAGCTGTGCATTGCAGGTATTCACAGGAACATGCTGCCTGAATCTCAGTTACAATTTTGATATCCTTGAGCTTCTGATCAATGCCTATTTGCTCTTCCCCGTGGAATGGTAGCAGATTCTGGAACAAAAATGGGATGTGATACAGTTTTGCTATTTGAATTTCAATTTCACCATGTGACTGTTTAAAAAGACTATGCATTTAGAATTCTACTTATTGAGCAGAACACTGATAAAGATTTCTCTCAAAGATTTATTACTGGATCGACAACAAACTGGAGTACAATGGACATAGCTTGCAGCCAAAGTAATGAACGATAAATTTCTGGGCAGGATTTCAAGAGCAAAGTAACTTCAGTGAGACTTCACTTGATCAACCCCAGTGGATTGCATTCTGTACTATAATACATAGCTCTCTGTTTTAATATGCTTTAGTGTGAGAGGGTGGTTTTTATTTACTTATTTATTTCAGCTTTCAAACCCACATATATATTCATTTAACTGGGAAGAAAAAAATGGTTCTTGAAGAAATCTATCCTGTCATCCTTAGTCCTGACCCAGGTGCCTCTTCCTATTTCCTTAGTCCTCTGATGTAAGGGAAATGAGGAGCTTACCTGCCCAGGACTAATCAACAGTAGCTATAGACTTTTACCTATCCCCTCCAAATATCTGGAATAGGAAAGGGTGCAACCTGTTTCTGAGACTCCCAGGAATAGAATCATGTCAGTCCCCACAGGCTCATCAAATAAGGTAGTCAAACTAAAGCCCAAGCAAACTGTATCTTAAAGACGACATATTCTGGATAATATTGATGGATACTATTTCTCCCTCCCTTCCCATGGAATAAGGATTAAAATACTGCTTCGCATACTTATGCTGTGTCAAGGGGTCATGTTCAGCTGCAAGTTGCTTTCTCATATCTTGAAACATTTGTACATGAACATTTAGGCAAGCCACACTGAGAAAATACATGGAGTTTAAACTATATCTAAATTATAGCCTGGACTGTTTTCAGAAACCTGATTTTTGCTAAAGCTTCCAAACTGCAGCTGGAAATCTCACATTACAAAATAAATTATGAAAACATGGGAAATTGATAACTTGCCTGTGTGGGTGGGTTATTCTGTTTTGTTTGTGCAAAATGTGTTACAGCCTGACATGAAGACAGAATAGGGAAAGGTGTCTGCTTAAATTGAGCAGGGATTATGAGCTATACTAGAGAGTGGGACTCAAGCAGTGTTCGGCAATGGGAAGCACAACTACCTGACTACATCAATGCAATGCATGAGAGAATGCCATAATGTGTGAAGTATACAATTGTGTTTTAGAAGACACATACTTCCCAGAGCTGAAGGTGGTTCATATTTTTCTGCTGCTACTATATATCTTTAAAAGCACATGTTGGCTTTGGTGATTAGTAAAGTGGTCATCCCGAGTTCCTAAAAATTTAGTGAAGGGGTGGATGGAACCATGATTTGGAAATTAGTCACAGTTATGGAAATTTCTGGTTCCCTTTTTGGTGTCGTTCTCCCCCCCCCCCCCCGAACTGTTAAAAGGTTGTGAAGAAGAAAATATGTGCATCACTCCCCAGATATTCACATATTAATAGATAATTGCCTAACCTTTGGTACAGGATTCTGATGGAAGAATCCAAGACTGAGCAAAGCTCACAGCATTTTTGGCTTCATATCCACTGGGCATCTTATATTCCTGTTCATATTCAGCATCGTATCTTCCACACATTCCACAGGTTTTCCCAATCATTGATAAAGGTACTTGAATCTGCACAGGAACGTGGTAAAAGTCAATGCACTTCTGGCTGCATATGTGTTTGTAAAAATCCAAGACATTGGTAGGATAACAAATAAAAGTATACCATAAGCGTGCGTCCATCATAGAAGAGATTTTCAATGCCAACTTCTGGAGCTTTTAGTGATAAGCCATTCTTCTCACGAGTGATAAGGGTATCACCTGTAACCAGAAAACAGAATTACTTCCCCCTAAAAACTCTGGTGTCACATCTCAGTGCAGATTGTCACCATTACTGATTTCTCTCTGTTTCAATTAAAGCATCAGATATGTGGAGCTGAAATCTTGCTGCTGCTTATGTGAAAGCTGCCCAGCAAGTAAGAATTACTCTATACTGTGTTTGCAATATAAAAGGTTCCCGGAATAAATAAAATGTTTGAATAATGTTTAGGCCTAATTCCACGATCAACTGGTCCCAAAGGAAAAATCAGATATATACCAGACCATAGATATTGGAGATCAACACCTGCCAAAGTAGGGGCCCAGTCTGGCTCCTTGAGAGAAACCATCTGCTATCCTCCAAGTTGCCAATGGGAGGGACAGATGAAAAATTTGTGCCGGATTGTGTGGGGATGTGACATTTTAGCTGTCGTAAGCCCTAGTACATGACTCTAAGGTCATCCTTTCAGTTGCTAACCACTGGCATACATAAGCCCCTTTACAATTTGCTATAGATAGTTCAAGTGAGTCAGACAATTCAGGAGAAGTCAGAAAAGGTATGCTACCTTTGGAATTGGAAGTGAATGGGAGATTCTCTGGTGGAAATTCAGTACCGTTAATCTTCAGCTTTGCAAGTCCATTTGAAGAATACATGTCAACCTCCCTTCAAACAGAAAAAATCTGGTTTAATTAAGGCAATGATACATTTATGTCATACATACCAAGTGCATACCTTTTTGACAACTTATTCACATTGGACTAATGAACATTCTACCTTGTTATCAATCACTGGTGGTTAAGAATATTTTGTATGACAAATTCAAATATTTGTTGGGGAAAGTGTATCAATCTAGTGTGATTACCAGTATAACTAGTCTTTCTACTAGTCATATTACCAATATTCATTAACTATTTGGCTTCTCATATTTTGATCAGGTTGACTTTTGTAGGGCAGCCATACGTTTGGAAAATCCTGGACATCGCCAGGATTTTGATCCCTAAATTGGTGTCCGGGCGGAATTTGTTATGCCCATTCTAAATGTCCAGGGAAACCTGGACGCAAGGCAATCCATGTTGTAAGTGGGACTTCTTGCCTATTTTCTTATAAGTAGACGACAAACTTATTTTTTTTCTGGTGGTTTTACAAAAAGAAAAAGAAAAGCTAAACAACCTTCCCCCCTAAAATAAATAGGTCAACAAATTTTTTGTCCAGATTTTCACTTTCTGAAATATGGCAACCCTAACTTACAATGCTTTACTTACAGATTGGCAAAGTCGATACGGGTCATTATCAGATCAGTTGACTGTTCTGCTTTCATTACCCTCACCAGGAATTTCAGTTTCGGGCTACAGTCATGGACCAAGACATGGTAGCAGTTTGTAGGCATTATATAGCGAAAGCTAACATTGTTGAAAGTTGTGATAGTATCTTGTGATACTGAACAACGACCTAAAAAGCAAACGCTATTAGTAAGCATCTTCAAATGGTTAGAAATAATATTCTGATAAGAGATATTCTTCTGGCATATTTTATTATTGAGTTTTCAACCCAGAAAGTGATTCAGTAACTGGCATGGAGTTTGGAAGGTGTGCTGAGGACCAACTGAGATCTCTCAACCACCTGATGAGATGATTCCAGGATTTGTGGTTTGTAGCCCTGGTGTAAACCAACTTTTGCTGGAACCAGGAGAGCAAAACGACACTGGCTAACCTACTAACCTTTCAGATTTTCCACAAATGAGGATGGCAGATTAGAAATGAAATTCCAGGCGTGGGGCTGCATTGCTAAATCTTCTGCATGTTGGGCTACAGGGAGTGGAAGTGGTAGCCAGATGTTTGTGTCATAAAGTGTGACCTAATAAAAAGGTAAGATAATATCAGTGCTATTTTTCTAGAAAAAGAGGTGCCGGAACCCACCACCAACGCCTCCCTTGTTGTCTTATAATGGCGATGGCGCCAACCTGAAAATTGCCGGAACTCAGTTCTCCTGATTTCTAGCTGAAAGGCCCTGCATAATATTTCTATTGCAAGGGGAAGCAACACAGGTGGTAGAAATGGTTAGAAAGTCATACTGAAGAAGAAGAGGAGGAGGAGGAGGAGGAGGTGGTGGAGGAGGAGTAGTAGTTTGGATCTGATATCCCGCTTTATCACTACCCAAAGGAGTCTCTAAGCGGCTAACATTCTCTTTTCCCTTCCTCCCCCACAACAAACACTCTGTGAGGTTAGTGGGGCTGAGAGACTTCAGAGAAGTGTGACTAGCCCAAGGTCACCCAGCAGCTGCATATGGAGGAGCAGAGACGTGAACCTGGTTCACCAGATTACGAGTCCACCGCTCTTACAATTGCACTCAGTTAATGGGCAGTGTCTGTTCCAGGTTTGAGAGACCTCTGGGCTATCTGCTCTCTGGAAGGTCCTCTCCTGCTGGTGCTTCATGGTGGCTCTGTCTGGTGACAGGGGTCGGCGGCAGCACTCTGAGCAGTGCAAGGTAGTTGGATCCAGCCACCATTTAAATTTCCCAGAATGCCACAACACTCCAGGGCATGGTGAGAAATTTAAATAGCAGCTAGACCCAGCTGCCTGGTGGTGGCTAAAGTGCGAGCTGGAAATGGATTTTGTTTTTTAAGGGCTCCAAGGCAGATGTCTATGGTGAGTTGTTTCAGTGTGTTGGTTCCCCAGCAGCTGCCCAAGAACACCAGGCACTAAGACCAGGTGCAGCAATGGGGAATGTTTCACCTGTTAAATTCCTGCATCCTATATATATCTTAAAGGCACTGTTAGAGAACTAGGGCTGAACAAAAATGACATTTCGTTGGTGAAAGATGATACTTTTCACCCTGCCTGAAGGTGCCAGAGATTGAAATTGGAGCCTTCTGAATGCAAAGCCGATGCTCTACCATTGAGACACTGGCTAATGAAAGTCACCTCCTACTTGGTTTCGGCTCAGCCCTAGTGCCAAGCATATAGCCCAATCCTAGGTATGTCTTGTTAGGTTCAAGGGGACTTTCTCCCAAGTAAGCAAGTATAGGATTTTAGCCTTCTTCTGTATTTGCTTTCCTCTTTTCATTTGCTTAGTTCTTGACAAAGCCTTACACGCTCTTTGGAAAATGGAACAGATTAACGGAAAATAAACACATTTGCTTCATTTACACAGTCTTATCGCAATAGCTCTTTCTTTCCTATGGTACAATATGAACGGTTGGCACACGCAGCCTTCTTTCCATCTGCAGATTTGTGGAGGAATTTATCTTGAGAGCAGCATGATTTCATAACTCTCTCTGTGGGAAGCTTGGTTTTATTTGCTGATCTGTCATTTATTAATTGGAGCGATATAAATGACTATTTAAACAATTGTTTTAGGGTGGTGGGATTCAGAACAGCAAAGATTTGCCAGGAACAACGATACAAAAGCCACGCCTCACCTCCTGCCCTGGCCATTGTGAGCTCACAGGGTTCTGGATGTCGTGGCGATTCCACGACAGATATTCTCTCCCTTCCCCCCATCCCCACATGTACACTTTGGATTGCTGCGCTAAGATTATTAAGGAATGTGAAAACCCCAAAGCAAATAATTTACATTATGTAGCTTCAGAACAAGAGCACAGCTTCTCGGAGATGTGAGAGCCACGACTACAGAAGTCTGCTGTGAAGGATTCTTCTGTTCTCTTTGGGACAATCCAAGCCTACAGGCCATATCAGGAACAAATGTGGATAGCCTAAAGGGAAAAGGAGTGAAAGGATTAAATCTCCACATTTGGTAGAATGCCTTAAAATTCTGTCCGTTTCAGACCAGAAACAACCTTGCGCATCTTCTCTGGAAGGAGAAGAGGAAGAGTACTAATGTTTTAATCCAACTCATTTTGTTGGGGCAAGAAACACACACATAATGGCATCCCTTGCTGGTAGTTCTCTGCAGATGTAGCTCAGCTCGATTTCCACATATAAATCTAAACATATTTTTGAAGTTCTGAATTACTTAATACTCACCCACTTGCAGCCGCTTCTAGTCTTGAAGGAACTCTGAGCCAGTCCACCTTGATTTGCATAGCTGGATAACCAGCAAACCATCCATATTCAACCTTCGTTGCAATATTGTAGTCTCGACAATCCCAGCCCCATTTTAGATAACCCTGAGAAGAAACAGGTAGTGGATTTTATGCCTCTGATATAAAAATCAAAGTAGCTACATCGCTGCAGTTACTACACTGATTTTTCAGATCATTGCACTCTTCTATTTCCTTAACCATTACTGGGAAATTGAGTTCTAGGTTACAGTCTTTTTTTTTTTGGTCTTTTTTTTTAAAGCATCTTAACCAAATACCATAATGGCCTCTGAAAGTCAAGTAGCGCTTTCCATCCATTGCAGCCCAAGGTCACAACTGAGATGGCATTTCTGCCACCATTTGCAATGAATCTTTTCAGGCAGAACTTCCAAACATCTGCCTGAAATAAAAGCGACCAGCAAAATGGCAACCCAAGAAAAAGTGTTAAGAAGCAGGCCACAACTGAAATAAACTTCTTTCTTGCTTTGACTCCTTTACACCTGTGGCAGCCCTGTTTAGGGAAGTTTTTAATGTTTGATCTTTTATCACTTTATCATATTATTATTATTATTATTATTATTATTATTATTATTATTATTCTGCTGGGATCTGCCCAGAGTGGCTGGGGAAATCCAGCCAGATGGGTGGGGTATAAATTATAAATTATTAATAATAATTACTACTACTACGACTACTACATCCCGTGGCCCTGACTTTGCCACCACCTCTCCCCAGCCCTGTCCACATAAGCAGCAGATACACTGGTGCCAGGAGTAAGGTGGTTCTGCAGATCTGCCCCACTACTACTGATAAATATTGTAATGGTTGCTGAATGACTTGGTTAGGGAAATACAGTATTTTTGGTCATATAGTTGTTTCTTACCTCAGCCTTCTGAGGATCAAGAATGGAAATACCAGCACAGAGCTTGGGTCTTTTGGATTCTTTTAAGTCTGACACAAAGACTTGTACTGTAGGCCTGGAAGTGTGTAACTCATTGTGGAGCTCAAGGTGAAATATGGTGACCTTCTTCTCATTCTGGATAGCACGGAGATCAGCAACCAGCACCGATGATTTATTGTCTCTCAAGAATTTGGGCTAAAGTCAGAAGTAAATTGGGGGGGGGGGACTTCCTTCAGAAACATTACCACAAACATTATCACACCGTTCGAGCAAAACTGAACAGCACACTGGAATTTAAATGCATCTTCCTGGTATAATATGCCATTTTACAAAACATTTCCAATGAAATTCTATTGTGCGAGATCAGATATTTAATGAGGTTATATCATTTAAAATGTCCTAATTTTATCAGCACAAGGGCTGCAAAAACAAAGCAGTATTAAGTAGTAGGCTGGATATTAGTTAATAAGCCAAAAACATTTTGAAATAGGTTCATAATCTATGAAAGCTTTAGTACACTAACTAGTAAGTGTATTTAATAATGCAGCGATTTTAACTTTCATATATATGAACTATATAGCCTAACTACAACTGAGCAGACTACAGGGTAGGTGCTGAAAAAGTTTCCCCATTCACTGTGATAGCCCATTTTCACATGCAAGTTATGAATATGGATGAGTGGCCCAGCACTTAGTTGTAAGACTGGGTGCTTTCCCTCTGAGAGTCTCACCCACCCACCTCTTTTTCATTCATTCCCTCTCTCCTCCACACGCCTTGGTTTCATTTTCATTTCAAGCCATACAAACCGGTTCGGTTCCTTTACTCTTCATGGTTTTAGCGTCCTCTTTCTTCACTTTAGTCTTCCACTTCTTTCTCTTAGCCTTTTGGTCTTCATAAGAAGACGATTCATTATCTGCATTATCTTCATCTTCCTCGGTGTGCCTCAGGTGGATTGTGTTTGAATGCGATTTAGAGTCTGCTTGAACCTCCAGCTGTATTTTGGTTCTAGCCGCTTCTGTCGAAAAAACCCGTGCATGAGTTAGAACAATAACTATTGAAAGGTAGACAACCATCAGTTGTGGGGAGCATCAGGTAGGGTGTCAAGCGCTGACATTACTGGCCCACAACTGTGCAGGGTGCCGGGGGGTGGGGACGACTGCTGCCCTCCAGAGCTTCCAGGCCTTACTCCTCCTCCTAACATGCAGCTGCTGCTTGCTCCTCCCTCCAGACATGCAAACAATGACCAGAGTCAATAGATTCTCCCCTTCTTCTGAATAACTGCACTGGGCCCAGAGAAGGAGGGCAAGCAAATGGATAGCAGTGATGGAGATGGGTCCATTCGTGGAGAGAAGGACCAATGGAGAGCATCTTGCCCAAGGGCTCTTCAAAGTTGACACTAGTGAGCATTGTGGGTGTAAGGTAAAGGTACCCCTGCCTGTACAGGCCAGTCGTGACCGACTCTGGGGTTGCGTGCTCATCTCGCTTAAGAGGCCGGGAGCCAACACTGTCCGAAGACACTTCCGGGTCACGTGGCCAGCGTGACGAAGCTGCTCTGGTGAGCCAGCACCAGCGCAGCGCACGGAAACGCTGTTTACCTTCCCGCTATAAAGCGGTACCTATTTATCTACTTGCACTTAGGGGTGCTTTCGAACTGCTAGGTGGGCAGGAGCTGGGACCGAACGACGGAAGCTCACCCTGCCACAGGGATTCGAACCGCCGACCATATGATTGGCAAGTCCTAGGCACTGAGGTTTTACCCACAGTGCCACCCGCGTCCTATTGTGGGTGTAGATTACTGTTAATGAACCCATTGACCTACCGCATGGAAACTGCAGTGAAACCTTTCTCCAGACCTAAACACATTTGCCTGGAAATATTTCCCATTGATTCATAGGGTGCACACTGCCCAAACAAATCAAAGCTGGTGAGATTTCCCCCTTTTAGTGGGGCTTCTTGTTCACTTTTAAGATGACAGATAATTCCTCAGCACTTTATTCATCAATGATGAGAAACTGCATTTATGAAAGTATTTTTCTAATCAAATGTTTGATGCTCTCCTTTTTGCAAAGAATTGACTGCCATGAGGTGATGGGATGGGGCTTATGCAGAGTATGGAGGGAGACCCCCAAGAAAGGCAAAGTATTATTGTATAGGAATTGTTTACAATTCAGTATAAGGGTTGAGAACCACAAAATTAGTGTGCGTATTCAAGTTTGATTAGTAATGATAAATTTCTAATAGAAACTGTACCTGGTTTCACAGCTAGTTTGAGTTCGCATTGCCCAAAATACTTGTGTAGGTATGCATCTTTGAAGAATGCAGTGCTGCACTCTTTCATGGTGAGACATGTTTGATACCCTAAGCTAGATAGTTTGATATATGAGCTGGGTGAACACATTGCGTTTCTTTGACTGTGGTGAAACTCTTCTTTCAAGCCATAAATGAAGGCCCGTGATGCAATATCAAAGACACTTCTTTGCTGCGTTAAAAAGAACAACAACCGATAAAACATTGGACAGGAAAAAAGTAGTAAATAAATTCTGAGGCAATTCCCCCCCCCCCCTTATATGAAACTGGATTTACCTCACCAGATTAGTTAAAGCTTAGGCCTGGATATGCGTAGATAGGTAAACTGGGTGCCCCAACGCGTTTCCACAAAGTAATAGATTCGGTGACGTTTTCTTATATAGATAGGCTACAATTGTGAATTACTGAAATGGTATATTTTTACTTCACAATATTTCAGTGGATAAACAAATATTTTGATTCTTTAATTGAGCATATTGGATAAGTATGGAAATTTATAAACAAACTGGAATCAGCAGCAGGACCTGGATCATCTGCTGTGTGTATATTTACAATGTACTATCCATTACCCTTTTGGTCCTAACTTTTGATGATCCAAAGCATTGTTCTAGAACATCAAATCCAATCAGGTCTGGCGGAACCGGGGTCATCAAAGGTGAATTTGGTTCATCCGCATTCCTTGACACAGCATAAAATTTAGTCCTGAAAGCACAGGTGTAAAACACTCAATATGTAAGTGGAATAAGCCAAATATACATAATATAAGGTCGCTGTAATTTTCAGTCCAGTCATTCTCATGTTTGTCATGACTTGAATGAATGACAGAGGTGATACTGAGAACAACTGAGACACAAATGAGGCGTGTGATTCAGGAATCTGCGGGTGGAGAGAGTTGGCCAACCTTTCCAAAGCACACTCCAGACATCGTTGTGTCGCACATCCTTTGTTGCTCTTGGAATTCCACTGTAGTGAGAATTGCATTTTGATCTGTAGTAGCCACTTTAGTGTCTATTGAGGCTGACCCTGAAGTCCTTACTTAGGCAAAATTTTCATCTACTTTATTGCCATGGTAAGGACTGCAAGATCAGGGCCACCAAATACCGGTAATAGAAATTGCCTGTAAAGGTAAATAGATGTTTAGAAATCACCAAGAACATGACAAATTAAAAAGAAAAGGCAACCCTGTATACTTCCAGAAGTATTACTGCATTAAGAAACCAACATATATTTATAATTTTTGCAACAGCACAATTCACTGCTATTTGCCACAATTAAGTTATAGCTACTGTACCTCACAGCCAATAATTCTGTTTGCTGCTGGACTGGGGTCATTTCAAACTTAAATATTTCCTCTTTCATGTCTATCTTGGCATCACATTTAACCGGCATGCTTGCATGGAATTTAGCGTGGAATTCAAGACCAGATTGGAAATGTGGTGTGTTGATTGCCATCACTCCTACCAGATGCGTTGATACACTGAAAAAAGATGGAAATACCAACTTAGATAATAATGTAAACTATTCCCTCACACTCACTGTACACACATTTAGAATCTCATTTAATATGCAACATACAGAATGAGAATCTGTCAGTAAATATAACCACAAGGGACTATTAGTGATTCAAACATAGGAGCCGTGTCAATATTTTTGTTAGATCATGCAGATTATGAATTTTAGTGGTAGGGGACTTTCTTTCTTGGTGGAGTGGACTTGTATAGTTACAAATAAACTCAGATATTAAAGAATTTTTAAAAAGTCTTTTGTCACCTTTCCTTTGAATGGAAACCAAGCCGGGTTAAGCACTGCCTCTGTAATTTCTCACAGACTGAGGTAATGGAAGCACAAAGCAATATTCTTCTTTGATATAGGTATAGTGCTGTCAGCTACACCTGCAATCTGACATTCCCAGGTGCCAGGTGGCCCCACTTGAAAAACTTGCAATAGTGTGACTCATGTCTCCCATCTTTGGAACAGAAGACAGAAGGCCAATGCTAGTCAGTTGGGCACCACCAAACCCCAGTTTGGACTATGTAAACAATTCCTTCCTAATTTCGCCATTCATCAGAAAATTAAGCAATCCTAATTTCATATCAGCAATCATGCCTACCTTGAGTTAACGTCAGCACTAAGAAGCAGGCTGGCTTTAAGCAACTGTTCTGGTCCAGAGTCATTAGTCAAAGAAGGAAATATCTTCCCATCGACTGTAGGAAGTAAAAAAAGAGTGATTAAATGTCAAAAGCATGAAGCGAAAAAGGAACTCAAAACATGGATTTACTGTTATCAGCTAGCATATTTTCATTTTCACAAATGTATAAGCAATTCACTAAGTTCTAGGGATGGGTGAATCTGTCAATATTGGTTTCTCTGAAGTTTCTAATTTTCCAGCAGCTCACTATGTTTTTGCATCAGTTTGCATGAGTATGAGTGTGTGTGTGTGTGTGTGTTTGTGTGTGTGTAATCACAAAAAGTTGTTGGTATTTTAGTGCATATTTTCCCAGGATCTGCATTTCTGCAAGCAATTTCCCATATACATATTTTGCTAACATAGCATTTTGCATGTTATTTTCATGAATATGTGCATTTTAGGCACACTTTCCTCTAATATGCACATCTGTGTGCACATTTTCTGGATGGGGAACTACACTACAAAATCAGGAGAAGTGCAGTTTTTTTGAAGGATAGCTGTTTTTTGCTTCACATACTGTTTCCGAGAGTGAAAATTCGTGCAAGCTGAACTGAATCTCTCCACCATCCCCAATGATCACTAACAAAGCTAAGGTGGTATGGGGCTGTACCAGTGCTCACCTTTTGCTGAAACATCTGCCACACTGGCGCCGTATAAGCCAAGTTCCAGTGGGAGACCTACACAGGTAGGTACAATGTGTCGAAGTTCTCCTGCCAGTATGGGCTGGGTCCACCTGCCTGTTATGCCATTTTGGAACAGGGGGGTCAGCATCTCTGCTGGTTGGGTCATGAGCTAAGCAAAAGTAAAGATGCAAGTGTGTTTAATCAGCAATCGGAGATGGAGAGAGAGTATTTCCACACCCTTCCAGAATGACAAAAGTTGACGTACCTTCACAGCCTTTCCAATGAGTTCTTTGTCAACCAGAACAAAGGCAATATCGTGACTAAATAATTTCAGAGAGCTGAACAGCTGAGGCTTTTCTGAAGGGAGTTCCTTCCATCCCTTTAGCTGGCAAGAGAGAAATGATTGGTTTTTTTGAGGTTGCTTATAGTCATGTCGGGTTTCACATAGTGTCAGTTTACCTTTAATTATTGCAGAAATTATATAGTTGCTAATTGAAACATACCCATTTGGTTTTCTTTGGACAAGGGGTGGACAACTCAAGCCTAGGGGCCTCTGGGCATCTCTATATCTGGTCTTTGGGACTCTCTCCAGGCCATAACCCTTCTTTGATCCATACCCCTCACTGCCCCTGCTCCACACCCTCCTTTATTTATTTTGCCTGGCAGGAATTTATCATTGACCTATAATGCCTTCTGCGTACCTAGATGCAACAATGTATTTATAGACACCTCCAACTTTGGGGTGACTGAACCAAACCGCTCTGTGAAGCACCTGTCCCCCTCCATTAAACAGCTTGCCTAGCCACTTGCCACCCATGCTGCTCGCTCGTCTCCCTATCTGCTATCACACCAAAATTGGCGTAGTCTCCAATAGATGGTCACACGAATCACAGCGTGACGACACCCTTGCATTTTATTTATATAGGAGGAGATCTACAGATTGTGTGTGCATGCACATGGTTGTCACTGATTGACTGATTGATTGATTAACTGACTCTCATTGTTAAGATGTACTGTAAACCCACCATGGGAAAGTCTGAAAATGTGTTGTTTGCAACTCCTCTAAAATGGGAGACTTGAATTGTACTCTTCACAGGGGGATAGTTAAATGGTGGGATTCCCTCCCAGAAGCGTCTTTACAAGAGGATTAGACGAATTCACAGAGGAAAAAGTTATCCATGGTTACTAGTCACGATGACTATGTTCTGTCTTCACTGGCTGAGGCAGTATGCCTCTATATATACCATTTGCTGGGGAAAATGCTGTGAGGAGCATGCTTTTGTACTCAGGTCCTGCTCACAGGTTTGCCATAGGCATTTGGTTGGCCACTGTGTTAACAGAATGCAGGACTTGGTGGAACTTTGGGCTGAGCCAACAGTGCTCTTTTTATGTTCCTATGCTAGCTAAACACCTATTATTTGCTACAAATGTTCTCTGAAACTTCTTGAAACAAACAACCGAAAAGGATGATAAATGGGACGTTTTGGCAACAAATGGTGAGAACATGGGGTAGTGGAGATCAAGCCAAGATACACATGGTATGCAGTGTTTGGCTCTGGGAATAAGCTTTTGACTTCTCTTAGGAGGGTTCAGGCTAGATGGGGGATTGTTGTCCTTTCAGCTACTTATCAGGTGTGGTCGGAGGAAGAGTGGTTTGCGGCAACATCCAGAAACATGTATATTCATGCATGCAAAATGCAGCGGCTACTAGCCACAATGGCTATGTTCTATGGCCACTGTCAAAGGCAGTACGGCTCTGGATACCAGTTGCCAGGGAATTGCAAGTAGACAGGGTGCTGTTGTGCTCAGGTCCAGTTTATGGGTTTCCCACTGGCATCTGGATGACAAGTGTGACAACAGGATGCTAGAATGGATGGACCATTGGCCTGATCCATTGGGGCAGTAGTAACCCCCTTCAGCAGGAATGAAGTTAGGCTAAAAAAGCAAACGAAGTGGCAGGCCACATTTCCAATTAAAAATGTACTGCGATTCAAACTAACAACAACAAAAAGGCACACACATACCAGTTTCCCAAGCGCCCTAATTTTTTTGTACATTGAAGATTCAGCAAATGGAATATCTTGTGTTTTGAAGATATCAGCGAGGCCTTCCAGGTCGAAACGAACCTATGTAAAACAAATAAGCTTTATATGCACAAAAATATGAAGTGCAGAATCTCTGAAGAAAAGAAAATGAAGAAAGGTTGTTTAGTTAATCTTTGTAAAGAAAAGGCCTGGAGGAAACTAAACAGAGCAGAGAAGATATTGGAGGAATTCCATTGACAGTACAATTTCATCTCAGGTAACTTCTTTTCAATACCTTCCCTACAATGAAGCATCGAAACACAAACTGAAATGATTATTTGGAATAAGAGGAAGTCCAGATAGGAAGACACCAGTGGTGTTGGAACCTTCAAATGAGGGGGGGAGGAAAAATTCGATTCAGTTCATATTTAAAGCTGAATCTATCAAATTTGCACTTTTCAAAACAAATGAGAACCGAAACACAGCTATCTTTGGAAATTCATTCAGATCTGAATTTTGCAGTGCAGTTTTCCAACCTAAGAAGGGACGCGGGTGGCGCTGTGGGTAAAACCTCAGTGCCTAGGACTTGCTGATCGTAAGGTCGGCAGTTCGAATCCCCGCGGCGGGGTGAGCTCCCGTCGTTCGGTCCCAGCTCCTGCCCACCTAGCAGTTCGAAAGCACCCTTAAGTGCAAGTAGATAAATAGGTACCACTTTATAGCGGGAAGGTAAATGGCGTTTCCGTGTGCTGCGCTGGTGCTGGCTCGCCAGAGCAGCTTCGTCATGCTGGCCACATGACCCAGAAGTGTTTCCGGACAGCGCTGGCCCCCGGCCTCTTAAGTGAGATGGGCGCACAACCCTAGAGTCGGACACGACTGGCCTTCCGGCAGGGGTACCTTTACCTTTACCTTTCCAACCTAACAATGCTTACAGAAATGCATATGTTAGTGGAAAGTATGGATAAAAATTGAGATACCAGTGAACATAACACAAAAATGCATTGTATTTGGGGAAATTATTCCAAAAATGTGTACACTGCATACAAAAAGCTGTTTGTTAGGAGAAATTCACACTAAAATGCTGGTGAATTTCCATAAGGTTTTTAAAAAAACAATAATCTGCAAATTGCTGCTAAATGTGGAAAACTGAATATAACATTTAAAAAATTCAGATACTGAGAGAACTGGAATTGATAAATCTTTCCCTCCCTACTTCACACACAGTATTTTTCTCGGCAGTGTTCCTTTGTTTATGATAAACTACCATTCTTGCCCCTGGCAAGCAACATGGCAGGTTGCTAGGGACAGGAGGAATATTAGCATGCAATGGAAACAAAGCATATTTGGCCCTGAGCATTATAGCTTAGATCGCTCCTGATGTAGCTGGACTACCATCACATCTGTACCATACATTTAAGGTACTCTTACACCACTTTGGCAGTCATGGCTCCCTCCCCCTATCCTGGGAACTGTAGTTTGTTAAGGGTGCTGAGTGTGGTTGGAAAATCCCTTGGAGAGCTCCAATTCCCAGCACCACTGACAAAACAGAGCCCTTAATTTTAAGCTCCATGCCTTCAAATAATAATAATAATAATAATGTTGGATCTAATGAAAAAGCTAATATTTTCCTCTAAAATCGTAGCTTTAGAAGAAGGAATTACATACCATTTCCCATTGATATGTACTTACCTCTGCAATATCCATTGCTGAAGTGGCGTAGTAGCCTCTCATCTTTGCAAGGACTGATGGAAACAGAGTCTTTGGACTATTCATTAGGTAGACTCTTCCAATTGCACCAGCTCTGTAATTTCCTATGATAGGAATTTACAAAATAAATAAAAACTGTTTGCTGCTCGTTGTAGGATTTGTTCCACACAGACAATTAGATGTGATTCGATATACTCGCAAATTACACAGCAAGTGGAATCATAGCGGGACAGCCTATTGGTCCATTTAGCTTAGTAGTGTCTACACTGATTGGCAGCAGCTCTCCAGGGTTGCAGGCAGGGGTCTCTCCCAGTACGTATGGTGCTCTCAGCAGTGCCTCATCCAAGAAGTGCAGTTCCCAAGCAGGGATATAGGGAGCCAAGTGATCCCTTACACATCCTGATCCCAAGTTGTTTAGGGCTTTAGATGTGAAGACGTTTTGCCCTGCCGCATCCCAAGCATACTCGCCCCTTTTGAGGATAGCTGCAGAATTTTGTGGGGGCTTAGCTCCCTTCTTGAAAATGGCCCCCATGGCCCCACATAGATGGTGCCCCTGGTACGGGGAGATATATTGCATGACAAGGCCCTGGGCCCTCCCCCACCTCTTGGAAAATAAAACACACGGACACCAATATGTTGGGTTAATGGGATAATTAAGGCCACAAATTTATTGGTTACAGATGTGAGCAGTACTGGCTTAGGCATTGGAACTGAACTGACTATATCTGACTCCTGCCCACCATGCAGATAGTCTCATAAGGGTTAACCACCAGTAGGGGGAGCCCTGTTGATGTACATCAAGTGTGAGCTCCCCCAGGGTCACCAATGGGATCGTGGCATGGCCCTAGCCCATACCTGGGCTTCGGACAGGATCCACATTCCTGGATCCCTTTAATGGAATACCCTTCAAGAGGAGGGGCAGGTGAAGGCCACTACCTCCCCTCCCATAAACCAGGTTTTACCAATGCCTAACCGCCAAACCTTACAAAGTTGTGACAATTGCTACGAGGCAGGTGAAAACCACATGGCTGGTGCCAATTTGCCAAGTGGGAAAATTCCTACCTGGCCCCCTAAACAGGTGACCAACCGTGGTCCATAGCGAGGTCAAAGGCAAACGTATGAAACTAGGGCGGGAGTTCAGACACAGGAGGAGGCAAGAAGGAAGAGCCCCCCGGCCATGCGGCAGTTTAAATAGCGTAAGCCATGCCCCCTGGTTGACCAGATAGGTTGGCCAGGGACTGTGATGCAGCTGGGTTCCCCAGTGACGCGGGAGGCTAGGCTAGGTAAAGATAAGAAGTTTGTGCTGGATTTGACAATGGGAAGGAAACCTGTTTGAGGAACGAGTGCTGGTGTGAAGTCAAAAGATCCCTCACCACTTCACCATCTATAGTCCGTGACATTGACATGGGAACTTGGAGCATGAGTCTCCCTTCATCATAAGTTCCTCGTTTAATATATTACCAAACCACAGCATGGGATGATGCAGCCATAATCTTTTGAAATATAAAGATGGAGCTTCGTACAGCAGCAACATCTTGCAGGACAAGTAATCCAGTTTAGAAAGAAAAAAAGAAATCACGCAGCCGAACCAGTTACTTACGGTAGAAGCCATCGATGTGGATGACGCTGCTGTAGCGAATGCTCAACTTCTCTAGTCTGGGAGAGAGCAGCATGATGGCAACTCTGCAAGCTGCAGACCTAAGGGACAGCAGTGGAACAATATCATAATCCTATTTAAGCAGTGCTTTTTTTCTTTAAAAATGTTTAGGGGTACTCTCATTTTCCTACTCATATTGAAATATTGCCCTTCAATGAGGCCAAACTTAGATTCACAAAATGTCTAGGGGTATGCGTACCCCTGCATACCCCCCAGAAAAAAGCACTGTATTTAAGGCACTGCAATAGACTTAGCTCCTCGTGGGACATGGGTGGCGCTGTGGGTTAAACCACAGAGCCTAGGACTTGTTGATCAGAAGGTCAGCGGTTCAAATCCCCGTGACGGGGTGAGCTCCCATTGCTCGGTCCCTGCTCCTGCCAACCTAGCAGTTCGAAAGCAAGTCAAAGTGCAAGTAGATAAATAGGTACCGCTCCGGACTTCCGGGTTAGCGCCATCGACTAATGGCGGATTCCCTCTGAGCTCCGGAGGGAATCGGCTCTGCAGGATCGGGTCTTGCCGCTGCGGCGATGCGGGGGCCCATAAAAATCACAGGCGGTGAAGCCTGTGAACCTGGTGACTCGGCGGGCACCATTTGCGCCCCCCCGACCTGCGAAGGAGCCTTTTTAAAGGCTTCGGAACGGGGGACGGGGTGAGCGGCGCGGTGCGGAGAGTCGACTGCTTCTCCTGCAGAGTGAAGCCGCATTGCCATGGTCGGAGAGCGCTGACTTCTTCTTTTGAACAATTGGACTCTAAAAGTAACAACCCGTGAGTACTACGGAAATTGGTACTGTAAAGAAAATTTTGCTTTTAAGAATTAGGCACGATCGGGGAAGGTGTAAAAAGGAAGTCTGCCTCCCCGTCTTGTAAACAAGTTAAAGCAAAGACCTGCTAACTAAGGTCGAGAGAACCTTTTCTTCTTTCCTTCTTTGGTAAAAGACTTTAATTTCACGATTTGGCAGTATAAGAAATTTTGCTGGAGGATAAAGAGCTAATTTTGGGAACCGAAGTGCCACCCTCCCGGACCCGGGAGTGTTCCGTGAGAGAGCCTGTCGATGAGGTACTAAAGAGTTTGACAGCTGTCAAAGTAGCTGCAAAACGGAAAAAGAGAACTTTGTTTCTGTTGCTTCTGCTGGTTATATATGTTACAATTTTTGTTACAATTTGTTGAAAACAAGGAAGAACTGATACAAACTAGCTGGATTTTTGGACTTGGATTTGAATGAACACTAAGAAACCAAAATCCCTCTAGAGGGGGATTTGGGACATTACAAGAATGGCTGGAGAAGGGAGAATTCAGGCTGAATTGGACAGTCTTTGTTCTCTTGGGAAAGTTGCAAGGCCAAATTGATGTTTTGGCTATAAATGTTACAACTCTGGACTCAACTGTAAACAATATCATTGAAACTGATAAGGAGTTGAATCTGGAAGTTTATTCAACTGAACAGAAAGAGAAACTTGACAACTTTGAGAATTTGGAGAAGGAGACATATGTTGTCCCTGAAGAGCTGCAGATGATGAAGGAGGACTTGAGGCCTGACATGATGGTAATGAAGGAAAATAAGAATTTGATGTGGAAAATCTGGCCTGAATTGGAGATTGAAGAAAGGAAAGATCTCCTTATGTGGAGATCCAAAGACCTAAGGATTATAAATTTGCTCAAGGTGGAGGTTGGAGCCTTGGGGACATTTGGACTTGAAAGGAGTAAGAAACAAGACTTGGGTTCCACCTTTAAGTATGGAGGACTGGTTGAAAGAAACATGGATCCTGAAGGGCCAGAGCTTCTCCGAGAGTTGGTGTTTAACTTTAAGGACTATCAAAAAAACCAGCAGAGAGGAATTGAGAGAGAATTAAGAGCCTCGGATGTGAGATCTCCAGGCTAAATATTAGATTAAGACTGATGGACATTTGTTGGGGACTGGAACCGGGAAAGGGGGGGGGGTTGGGAATCCAAAGGGTACATAAGTATAATGTGTTTTGCTTTTATTTTTGTTTTTGTAATGTTTATGAAATTTGGGAAATTCGTGGAAGGGAATTTGGGTCGACTTTAGAAAGAATGTTTTAAGAATATGTATTGATGTATAAGTATTGATGTTTAAGTTTGGATAAGGTAAAATTTGTTTTTTTTTTAAAAAATGAACTAAATTAAAGGAAAATAAGGTTAGCAAAAATAAATTGAGGAAATGGATGAAAGAGTAAAAGTAAAATAATAACATGTTAATTTATTAGGTTAAGAATTATGGTTAAGGATTTGCTGAATCAATAATTTGAATTGGAATACAAAAAGGGGAGGTATGAGGAGGTCGAGAAAATATGTCAATGAAAGTAAATTTTGGTGAGCTTAATGTGTTTTTAATTTTTATGTATCTTTTTTTCTGTTTTTTCGTATTTTTTGTTCCTTTTTCTTTTTGACTTTTTATATTCTTACTGTATTAATTTTGAAAATTTTAATAAATATCTTTTTTTTAAAAAAAAAGGTACCACTCCGGCGAGAAGGTAAATGGCGTTTCCGTGTGCTGCTCTGGTTCGCCAGAAGCGGCTTAGTCCTGCTGGCCACATGACCCGGAAGCTGTACGCCGGCTCCCTCGGCCAGTAAAGCAAGATGAGCGTCACAACACAAGTCGGTCACAACTGGACCTAATGGTCAGGGTTCCCTTTCCCTTTACCTTTAATAGACTTAGCAACTTTCAGGAAGATGTTTACTTATAATGAAGAGGGGAATCAAAACCTTCCACGTTGTTGTTTTGTGTTTGTTTTTAAAGACCCTAGTGGAGTTTAAAGGTTCTCCCAGTCACATGGGGCCTGCTCAGGAGTGGACCTTGGTCACATGCCGCCCTGTGCAAAGCCACATGACTCCCTCCCCCCAGACCTTGTGGCGCTGGCCTAAGCCAGGCTTTGGGAAGGACGTGTGAGGTTCTGGCAGGGTCCTAGAGCACTCTCACTTCTTTCCCAAAGGCCAGTAAGTGTTTGCCCATCTTTGGGAAGGAGGAAGGAGGGCTCTAGGGCCCTGTCTGAGCCCTCATGCCTCCTTCCCAAAGCTGGGCAAGTGCTCACCAGACTTTGAGAAGGTGCCTTTCTTGGCTATGCGTCCAGTGCGACTCCCTGGCCTACTTTTTCGTGAGAGGATGCTGTGCAGGTGGGAAATCAATTCAGGATCCAACCACATAGGGTGGGCTGACTGTGTCGATTAAGGATATAGAACCTTATTTCTGTTGAAGGCCGCTTTCCCTTGGGGGGTAACATTTGGGGGGCTGCATGCTGGTGGTGGGACCAGAGTAAAAAAAAAGTGAATGACCACCAATCGTCTCTCTCCAACCCTATTTCTCTTTCTCTTTCTGAAAGAGCCTTCCCTTCCAAACAGCCAGAGGTGTGAACCAATTGCTTGCACGGGGCTTTTGCAACCAGGCCAATGGAGCTCCAGTAAACTCTTGGTGCTGTGCTGGTTTACTAGGCTCCCTTGTTTGTAGTTCTCCTTCTACTTACAGGTCATAGAGCTGTGGAATCTTGCCCATGGCCAAGACCTTCATGTGCGAATAGGCAAAGCTGGCAACCTGCAGATTTCTCTCCCTTTGCACGACATTGGCCAAAGCTGTCACTAGAGGGACAGCAGGTTTGGTTTCAAAGAAAACAACACAGGCCACCATCCGGACTTTAGAAGGAAGAGAGTTGTTTGCAAAGATCTGAAAAAGAATTTCCCGCACCTGGAGAGAAAAAGGACAATGCCACAAGTTAAACGATAATTTATGTACCAGTATAGAAAGCTGCCTTATGACTAGAAATGGGCGAATTTGTCAATTTCACGTTTTTCCAATCTCCACAATTTCCACATCATGTTGTGAAAATCCACCAGCATTTTAGTGCAAATTTCTCCTAATATGCATGTTTGTGTGGCATTTTGCCTAATATACAAGTTTTGCAGAGCAATTTTCCCTAAAAGAATGCATTTTTGCATGTGATTTTCATGAATTTATGCATTTTTATGCACACTTTATCCCCAGAATAAACATTTTTGTACACATGACTTGGCTGGAGAACTGCTTTGCAAACTTTGGAGAATAGACACACATATATCTAGCGGGTTTCTTCCTGGGGGAACACAGGGGGACGCATACCCCTAAACATTTTGTGAATCTTTGTACTTTTGTCCATTTACTGTATTTTTTCCCCTGATTTGAACTATAAAACAATGCTTTTCTTGAGTCAAAATGAGAATATCCCTAAACATTTTTTTTAGAAAAAAACACTGCATATATCTATAATAGTCAGTTATAGGACCCTCCTACATCTGAGCTGCAGTGTTTTGCAGAAATTGGTACTGTGGTAGCAGGCCATGATTTGACACTTCGGATGCAATTCAGAGATTAAAAGTTCACCTGTGACACAAGCAGTTAAATGCCTTTTTGCAAGGCACTGCACTTCCTGCTTGCCGCCATGTTACCTTTCTGTGAGAGAGGGTAGGAAAGGGTCTCTCAGAAGGCCACGTAACCATCCCAGTGAACGCCTCTCATGTGCCCTTGAGAGGATCCTTTGCTAAGCAAATACACTTTTAGCAAAATAATTTGCAGTGCACGGCATCCATTTGCTGATAACCCAGGTTCAGTGCCCTACATTAATGTGCATGCTTCCTGGCCCCTATCTTAAATTACACCTGACATTTGCTCTGCGTCCCATTTATTTGGTTAAGAATGACTTTGCTTACTTCTGGGGCTTGCTTCCTTGCTATTTTCCTCAAGGCTAGTACTGCCTCAGTCTGGACATTCTCTGGCAAAGCATCAGCAGTAGATGAAAACCCTGGCAAGAACTTCTTGATGTAATTAATGCTGGCTGGTTCTCCTGCATTGCCCATGGCCTTCAAGGCCAGCACCATGTCTTCCTCATGTCCTTCGCTGACTGCACCAGCTGCAAGATCATGGAGAGGCTGGAAACAGAACAAGGGTCTTGTGTTAATCGTTCAGTTGCTGATCTTTCCTACGAAGCTCAGGGGTGATGTTTGCCTATGTGGAATGCACAGGAACTCAAGAACAGCAAAACAACTAGCAGTTCATCCACACAAAACTCACAACTTGAATCCCTATTAGAAAATACATATATTTTTAAACACATTTTCTCTCAGAATGCATATGTGCATTTGTAGATGAGAGCTGCTTTGGGACGTTTAGGATGTGCGAAAGTCAGGGAATAACTGAGTCCCAATCAAATTCCCACAACCCAAGGCGCCAATCTGCAGGCAGGTTTTTGCACACTTTTAGGCAATGTGAACACTGATTTGTTACCTGAAGAATTTCAGCAGGGCAGGGGCGGAAGTCAGTGCAGTGCCTGTTTACCATGGCGCCGTATCCTAAGTCAACGATGATGCGAAGCGCTGAGGATTTCTGAACTCCAGGAGAGGTAATCAGATCCTGCAGAAGCCAAAACAAAGACAATGTAATGTGGATATTTGCTGGAACCATTGGTTTGTTTGAAATATATCTGAGCCACTTTTCCCAGAGCTCAAGGAGGCTTACATAAATTATTACACTAATAACTCTGGTACAGAGAACTACAGCTTGAAACCAAAAATAATGACCCACTATAAAGATTTTTCAGCCCTTCCTACAATTTTCTCAGACCCCCAAATCACCTGAAGCACCACCTCCTTCCCTACAGATGCCCTGCTGTAAGTAGTTCTACAGCCCTCAGTAGCTTAGATAGTGGTGACCTGGGAGAGGACATTTTCTGTGGCAGCTCCTAAGTTTTGAAATTCTCTCTCCATAGAGGTGCAACCAGGAAATGTTTTTGGCTAATGCTGAAGACACACCTCCTTTACCCTGGCCATTGACACCTCAGATGTGTGTTTTCAGAACCACCTTATTTCTTCTGATTGCTTTTTTTTTTTTTGTAATTGTAAGCTTCTAAAATAATTTTTAATTTAGTTTTTTTAATTGTTGTAACTTTGACTGAAGGATGAAGGACAGGTAATGATGATGATGATGATAAAACCAATCATCTTGCTATCTATAAGCCTTACTACACAGACGGGCCTTGTGCAATAGTTTAAATCTCAACTTCTGGTCCCATTACATATTTATTCCTGAGAATGTCAAAAGCACACCCTATTCTGACACCCAACGAAAACATATATTGCTTTGACGCTGTCCATTTCAGCACCACTTTACATCTTCTGCTTGCCTTCACTGATTTGCTCTTGTTTCCCTATGCAACTTGAAGCAAGATCACATGGGGCGTAACAACCAATGACGTCACACCACCATGATGACATCATGGACCCCATAAACAAAATCATCTGGGTCAACGCCACTACCAATTGTATCAAATGGTAGTGTCAGCAAATAAGGACAGCAAGTGCAAAAAAACAAGCTAGAAAATGATACTGTGAAGAAACACTAGCTATATGGGAACAAAAGGATTACACACAGCATTGAAACAATGTCATTATTTTCAGTAATTTGTTTAGGGCTGCTGAGCATATTAATTCTGAGGTAAATCTCAATATCTGAGGCTCAAGATTATTCAAACGCTTTAACCACCTCGAAAAAGTGGAGAGATTACAAACTGATTAAAACTGATTGCATATAATTTATTTAAAAGAAAAGGAAGCTTTGTACTCTTGTGATCTTTTCCACTGAAGGCAGAAGAAAAACTGAGACTAAAATGCTGCTCTGAAGCTCCCTACTGCTTAGGGAAGTGGGTAACATTAAACAGTATACTTACTGCTGCCGCTTGTAAGGTAAGGCTACTGGTTTTTGTTAAATGGAAGGCCAAAGTAAGAGTGAGAGCAGACTCCAAGGAATTGAGAGACTCTTCTTGAATTCTTTGCTTCAGGAACGTAAACGTATTGGTGGTTCCTGCTACAGCAAGTGCACTCAAGAGCCAGCGCCTGTAAAGCAAGGTGAGAGATCGTCATCTTCTGTTTCCCCTTACTGGTAGGACCAGCATAATCACCTGGCATCCTTGGACAACTTCCAGTGCCCCACGGAGCCCACTTTTGATGGCTGCCTTGGTCCCCTCTTTTTTCAGCACTCTGCTGACTAGTAAGCCACCATTTCAGTTGCTTCAAATTGCAGAGAGCACCCTTGATGACCTCCAACCACCCATTCGAGTCAAGTAAGAAGTACCAGTGCACAGAGGAAGGGACCCACTAGAGGGCACTACACTGAGGCCCCACTCACACCTAGAGCTGGCCGTGCCAACTAAAAACACGGGTTGCACATTAACAGCATCAAATACCTATATAGCTGTCTATCTGCAAATTGTTTCCAGAGAGATTCAAGATCTTCAGAGGTGGCTGCTCGGGAAAGTTCAATAAGTTCTAAGAACTTGGCTGGCGTTTCTGGATGGAGTTGTAGCTGGCTCTCCTGAATTAGCCACTCCAGCATTTTCACCATCTATAAGGTAAACAGAGGGCGAAAGGAACTGGTTATATTCCCTTCTTGACTATTTAGAATCATTTTCTAGGCCTTCCGTTCATTTTCTGTTGCGAAACGTCTCACCCGTGGCTCAGGGTTATCGGTCTTTATTAGGTGCAGAGCCATCTGGGGAAGGTCTTCTGGAAACTGATAATGGATATTTCCGTAGTTTTGCAGCAAGTTCCCTGGCATTTTGTCTTGGTTGGTTGTCGTTTCAATCAAAGTCAAGTTTTGTCTGGATGGGGTAAGAAATAAATTCATGTATTAACGCTGAGAAGAAGGATTAAGGTTGAAGTCTATAGATTCTGACAGAAAGGAAATGCATTCACTTTGACTGAGAGAAGCCCATGTTCAGCATCACCATGGTGCCCAGTCTGAGGGCTCAAAGCATTGGTCAGTTTAGGATTCTACAACCTGTACATGCAGCTCAATGGTAGATCTCATGCTTCACATGAAGAAAGTCCTGGGTTCAGACTCTTGTTTCAAACCCTATAAGAGCTGCTTCAAGGCAGCATTCTTCATCCAGCATTGCATCAAACACTGATTATATATATTACTGCCCTTCATCAAAAGATCTCAGGACGGTTCACAGAATAAAATACAAGGTAAAACACAAGTAAATAATTTAACCAAAACAGCAAAACAATAACCCCTCTTTTCCACAAACACAATTAAAAGGATATAAATATTAATCAGCCCAAGGCCTGGTTGAAGAGGAATGTTTTTGCCTGGCACCTAAAAATATATAATAATGGTGAGCAGGCCACAAATGGGGAGCCACTGCAGAAAAGGCCCATTCTCATGCTATCACCCTCTGGACCTCACATGGAGGAGCCACACGCAGAAAGGAATGATAAACTCAGAGTCTGGGACGGTTTATATGGAGAGAGGCAGTCCTTGACCCTGAGAGTTCTCTCACTTCAAGAGAAAATCAGCTAACCATTTGGAGAGCTGCCATATCTTTAATGTTGTCGTCACTTGTTGACCACAGAATGAAGTGATATTTTCATGTGATACTGCAGCCACCACAGATCAAACACTCCAAACACTTGCATCTCCCCTGACATCACCTTAGACACAACGCTTTTGAAGCGTTTCCCATTCTCAGCTACCAGTCAGCAAGCACAGCCTAATCATCTGCCAATAGAGTGATGTGCATGCATGTGCAAACCAATCCACAATTCTGGTGACATGCTTGTCCCTTGCTCTGATTGTACCACCATGTCAGACATACCTTGCGTCCATAACAGCAGTACTACCAACTTCATTGAATGGGGAGATAGTATACACCTGCCGGGAGTCAACGTGTGTGATCAGGGCTCCGGTATCCATGTATTTTAGTTGGTAGTTGAAGGCCACAGCCCCTCTTGTGTTTGTGATGTTCTAAGAAGGACAAATAAACTGCTTATATCAAGTTCTTTTAAAATTAACTTGGTTTATACTATTTGAAGCAACCTCCGTTGTGAATATTTACATCAATGGCTGCTGTTAAGGCTCCTTACCAAAGGACATGTAGGACAAGGCCGGACATAGGCCATTCCAATGTTCTTCACAACTTTGTTTGTGCAGTTGCTGAGGTCTTTGGTTCGGGAAATGGTGCTTACATTATTGGCCTTGTCCTCCTGGACAATGTACTTGGTGAGGCAAGTTCCTCCAACTCCATCCTGCAAAGAGCAATGGACAACAATGAAATCACAAAATCTTAGGTCCTAGGAAGATCAGAAAGTCTTGTGCACCATAGCAATGCAGTGCCCTACATAACCATCTCCCTCACTTCCTATTAACCCACATAATTCAGGTTACAGTTTGTTAAAAGGAGAAATCAGGAATGAACAAGGCACACTAAGCTCATCAGAGTGAAGTGAGTAAAGTCATATGTTTTCAGGATGGGAATAGGTAAGCATGGGCAATGCAGGGCAATAGATATTTAGATAGGCTGAGTGGGAAGGAATTTATTTCGTTTTTGATGTTCTTCTTCATCCATGGTTCTCTTGAGGTACCAGAGATGGGTGCAACTTGGGGAAAGTGATATTGATCTCAATCTGGAGAAAGTTTTCATTTGAAATCAATTTATCTGCAATGAGATCATTGTGGACAAGGCATAATTTATGCGACAAACCTACCGGTATGTTGAATTCTCCCCCACCTCCAGATGTAACTCACTAGGAAGATTTTGCTTTCATTTTCAAGGTCTGAAAGTTCATTGGTCAATGTGAAAGCCACTCATCATATGTGATCACTACATATATGTTTATTTCACTGCTTCTATATAGCTGGAATCCCTTCATGGATCACTGCCTTGTCGTGGTGAAGGGGCTTGGATATCTCCAAGAAGCTATGAGCTATGCCGTGCAGGGCCACCCAAGACAGACAGGTCATAGCCAAGAGTTTAGACTAAATGTGATCCACCTGGAGAAGGAACTGGCAAACCACTCCAGTATTTTGCCAAGAAAACTCCATGGACATGAAAAAGGAGAAGCTTTGAGAAGTGAGAGTTTCCAAGGCACACTCTGGTTCATGAGGTCATGGAGAGTCGAACACGACTAAGACAACTAAACAACATATAGCTAGAAACCTGAGGTGTGTAGTAGCTTCTTGATCAAACTTGCATGTAATGCAATAATCTCACATCATAAGCTACACAGATGTTTTGCACTACTCAGACAATGAAGTTCCTTGATTTAGAAAATGTGTGGAGTAGCACATTACTTTTGGCACTCTCTAATTTAGTTGGCACGGCAGATTGCAAAAGGGATGTTGGTTAAGGACATTGTCTGGGACAGTCTTCCCCAACCTGGTGCCCTCCGGATATTTTGGACTACAACTCCCATCATCCCTGATCACTGGCCATGCTGGTTGCAGCTAACGGCAGTTCTCCCAAACACCTGAATTATACCAGACAAAGGAAGGCTGGCCTAGGAAGTTTGGCAGGATGTCCTTTACATCTCTTCCAACCCTATAGTTCTGCATTCTGATTCATGTTCATCACTAGATCATTACAGCATCACATTTAATGTATTAATAAGCCACGATAAATCAAACACGACAGAAAGAGCTTTTGCAGCACCACTCATAATTTCGGACACAATGCTCATAATGGAGTTAGCCCACTTCTGTTCAGATGCAAGTCATTAATTGCTAAGTACCGTATTTTTCGCCCTATAGGACGCGCTTTTCCCTCTCCAAAAATGAAGGGGAAATGTGTGTGGGTCCTATGGGGCGAATGCAGGCTTTCGCTGCACACCGACCCCCCTTGCTCTCCAGGCTTCAGGAAGCTATCCGCTAGCCATGGGAGACCCAGCTCTCCCACGGCTAGTGGAGACCTTGCCGGCAGCCAGAAGCTTGGGGCACACTGAGCTCCGCACGCCCCAAGCTTCGGGATTAGCGCAGCGCTCTGCTAGCTGTGGGAGAGCCACACGGCTCTCCCACAGCTAGCGGAGACCTTGCCGGCACCCAGAAGCTTGGGGCGCGCTGAGCTCCGCACGCCCCAAGCTTTGGGATTGGCGCAGCACTCTGCTAGCCGTGGGAGACCCAGCTCTCCCACGGCTAGCAGAGACCTTGCCGGCACCCAGAAGCTTGGGGCGCACTGAGCTCTGCATGCCCCAAGCTTCGGGATTAGCGCAGCGCACCTGGGGGGGGGAAATAAAAAAAATTCCTTTATTCCCCCCCAAAAAAACTAGGTGCGTCCTATGGGCCGGTGCGTCCTATGGGGTGAAAAATACGGTAATCAAGTGATTAGAAAGCAATTAAGTGGTTCACAGGAACAAGCCCTGGGGGACACTTTCAGAAAGTTCCCATGTAAAAACAACAACACATGATTCTAATACTCTAATGTTTGTTCTTAAAATGAGTCATTTTAGAATCTGAAAAGACCAAAAAAATAAATCCCATACCTCTTGCAACTCGTACACACTCTCCATCTCATTTACAGATATCTGCAGCAAGTTCAGGATGCCCCTTATTATATTTATGCACTCGATTGAGACATTTTGAAGGGCATAAATATTTCCGATGCAACCTCTTCTGTATTCAAACTTAAATGGTTCAGGAAAACATAGATCCAGCTTCTGAGTGAGAGTGGGTGTTTTGAAGGTTGGATCTCTGGGCCATATTCCATTGTATTCTTCCACCTGTGGAGAAAGGACCTAGGAGCAAAAGCAGCAGAAGAGTGAAGATTTGAGCCAAATTAAAATATTTACATGCAAGCAACCGAAGAGTCATATAAGGAGGAGAGAAAGATTTACCTAAATTTGAATGTGGCACCAAAACTGAGAACATGTATCTCCTGAGTGGGCCCTCACTCTCAAGTAACTATGTATTAAGTAGTTATTACATATTACATATTAACTATGTAATAAGTAACCTTATTTCTTCCTTCTAGTTGGGATCAGAATAGTATGCTGAGTAGGGTTCATCATGACCTCAGCGCTGTTCCTTGTGTTATGACACAATGCTGGAAATTGTTGTATGCTGGCAAACACTTCATTGTGTTCTGGTACAAGAGTCCTCCATTTTGGTTAACCTTGCAACTTATTCTCTTCTGCTGCCTTTCATACACCGTCTCCCTTATCTGTTTCTGGTTGCTCATTCCACCCCCTCTCTTAATGGAGGCTTACCCTCACAAGCTCTGTTCAATTTTACAAGGCAAACAGAATGACAAACAGCTCCTACATTTCTAAAGCATTTGATGAGGTTATTGTCATGTCCACTCCCCCCCCCTTTTATCAGTTTCCCAGACGTACAACTCAACTGTCCACCCCAGTATAAAAAATTGTGTTAAGCTACCAAACTTCTGTATTTGTCTTCAAGTTTGCCATCTAATTCTTTAGGAGGTGCCGACATTGGTAGGCTGGTCCACATCTTTTTCACTAGCTTAGCAGAAATCTCCTAGAAGATCCCACGTAGCTACACTGATGCTTACGTCTTTCTGAGCTATTCTGAATAAACGGACCTCATTAGTCTAGCCATGTTTTGTTTCTGTGTGAGTTGTAATAAGCCATTCTCCTTCAGTTCCCTCATGGATGAAAATGTATTGATAACATCTGTATATTTTGGCTGAAAAAGTTAACCAAAAAGTATTGGGTGATATCTAATGTTAGTCATCTTCAGAGTGGAACCACTGAAATCAATAGCCTTAAGTGTTGATATCACTTTACATACCAATACGCATAACAAAAGCATCAATGGCATTTTTGTTCTAAAGAAAAGAGCTTTGGATGGGGGCCCTTCAACCTGTTTCCACCTGCTTCTCATGGGATTCTAGACACTTGCTTCCATGCTTCAGCTGCCCATACCTTCTCCACTTAAAATGGTCCCCTATCAAACCAGCTATCTAAAAAACCAGTCTCTCCTGTATTGGTTTCTACAGCCACAGCAGGCTCTGTAACCCTCCAATGGTTTTACTTCACCCCTGAAAGCACACTCCCCGAGACAGATGGATGCCAGCCAACCAAAGCCACACGATTCCAGGTGAAGAAAGAAAGAGAGCCTGGCAGGTAAGTTTAGTCACTAAAATTAAAAATTGATATCATAATCTACCTTAAGAATGTGGTCTTCCTGGGATACTCTGCTGATCTTTACTTGGCAAGACAGTTTTAAGACAGATTTTTCTAAATCCCCATCTTCCAATCCAATCTGAATGAGTCCGGTATAGTTGTAAAGGTAGGATTTGAGATTGCTAAAACCAGGTTCTGTTAAAAAGGAGGGGGAGAGATAATTCTGAGTACCCATAGCACCCTACACAAATAAGAACACAACAGTAACAGTAGTATCTGTGGTGCTTGGGAATTGAGCACATTCCCAAAGTACTATAAATTATACAAAATAAACTATGCAAAATATGTGAATGAATTATAATATTTCTAGTATATGTCAGGATGCTGAATTCAGCTTGAAACCAACAGGTTAATTGTCTCTCAAAAGCAGATTTACATGTAAATAACAATTTCTGTGATTCCTAAACACAGCTGAATGCAAAAACAATCCTTGCACAATTCAGTCCTATATATGTTTACCTGGAAGTGTGTCCTACTGAGTTCAATAGGCTTACAAAATAGTAACTAATAGGCTATACAGTTGGACATACAGTATCCAAGAGCAGGCCTATAACTCTTGCTGTGAATCTTGACCCTCCCATAAATTTATCCTTCTCACTCCCCCTCCACGCCACAAAAATGAAAACAACCCTTACATGGTCCCTTGTGGTGTGTTGTGCCCTTTGAGGGGGGGGGAATGGCAAAATGTAAATTACTGTAACACAAATCCACAGAGAACCTTTCTACACTTTAGCCAGTAACTACCAAAAAGATAGCATGTTAATAATGAGAACTTGACTTACCGATACCATTTTTCTGGCTCCCTGTGTGGGGAAGAAATACATTTGTAAGTGGAAAGAATTGTAATTTAATATGATAGATAATCTATGATAGACAGATGATAGACAGAGATTTCACTTGGGAGAGGGTGAGGTGTGACTTCCAATTCAACCTTGCCCCCCCCCCCCAGAGATCACCGTCCCTACCGAGTGGCAGAGGGAGTAGGGAGCTTACCCACAAGAGTGATGAGCAGCACAAAAACGACCCCCCTCATGTTCAAGGTGAATGAAAATGTCAGGGAACAACACCAGCTTTTATACACAAAGAATGATTAACAGGCATCTGGTGCTGGGGGAGGAGTTATTGAGTTATCAACTTGGTTACTCAAGTTCCTCAAACATTCTGTTGGCAACCATATTGGCTTTTTTTGCTTTATAAAGAGAACAAAAAATATTGATGTGCCCCCTCAAACGATTCACTGCTGCGATGCAAGCGCAGGGTGGAGGAGGGCAGGAAACAGGAGCAACTTCAACAAAATTGTGAAGTGCTGCTGCTCACAATCTGAGCAAGCCAGCAAGCTATGGTTGCTTTTGGCATACTAAAGGTTGTTCTCCCATTCATTCCACCAGTAAGGCAGGGCAGATCTTTCAATTTTGGTGCTGTTGGTTTCTCGTTTTTCCAGACTTAAATTCAGTCCTCCACATTTCTGCAACATTTTCTACCTTCATGAAAAAATCAGCATTTTGGTGCAAATTTCTCATAGTAAACATTTTTGTACCCATTTATTGCAAGCAGATCCCCTTCATGGTGTGTGTGTGTGTGTGTGTGTGTGTGTGTGTGTGTAAAATCTCACTAATATATAGATTTTTATGCTCACATTCCCCCTTATATGAATTTTAGTACTCATTACTGGGTTGGTGAAGTGCAGTACAAAATTTGGAGAATTCTCACTGGGATATTTTGGGATGTTCCCTCCTCCTTGCCCCTTAGGCCTTTTCTGTCTTTCCTAAATATGTTTTTATCTTTACTTCTGCAAACTTTGGGACCAGCCCTTCCTCCCACACATTGATACCTTCTCTTATTTCTCAATTTTAGCTACATCGCTGTCTTGGCTCAGCTTCCTGAATTTGCTAAGAGTATATATGATGGAGATTTAATTTCTTTTTTTAAAAATGGCAAACTTAGGATACATGATTATTTAAGAATATATATATATAGAAATGTTTACTCCAGAAGGAGAATTGTGGATGGCCATGATGAGCTGGAAGGTTTCGAAACATTTGTATTTAGACATAAGATTGGCAAGGTCATTTTGACCTGACACACATGGCCCAAGCTCTTATCTGTGTTCTTTCACTGCAGGACAGAGACATCAGCAATCATATAAAACTATCTGAAAGACAGCCTGGTTTACGTGCATGGCTTCATTGATATATGTAAACTGCCTCATAAAACTGAAGAGTTGGAACGGACCCCGAGTGTCATCTTTTCCATTGCCTTGCAATGCAGGAATATCAACTAAAGCCATCCAAGCTCTGCTTAAAAACCTCTAATGAAGGAGAATCCACAACCTCCACTGTGGAACTGCTCTTACCCTCAGAAAGTTCTTTCTGATGTTTAGTCAGAATCAATATTCTTGTAACTTGAATCCATTGGTTTGGGTCCTAGCCTCCAGAGCAGGAGTAAACATGCTCTGTGCATACTCTAGTTATCTCCTGCTTGGACTACTGCAATGCGCTCTACATGGGGCTATCTTTGAAGGTGACCCGGGAACTACAACTAATCCAGAATGCGGCAGCTAGACTAGTGACTGGGAGCGGCCACCGAGACCACATAACACCGGTCTTGAAAGACTTACACTGGCTCCCAGTATGTTTCCAAGCACAATTCAAAGTGTTGGTGCTGACCTTTAAAGCCCTAAATGGCCTCGGTCCAGTATAACTGAAGGAACGTCTCCACCCCCATCGTTCTACCTGGACACTGAGGTCCAGCGCCGAGGGCCTTCTGGCAGTTCCCTCACTGCGAGAAGCCAAGTTACAGGGAACCAGGCAGAAGGCCTTCTCGGTAGTGGCGACCGCCCTGTGGAACGCCCTCCCATCAGACGTCAAAGAGAACAACAACTACCAAGCTTTTAGAAGACATCTGAAGGCAGCCCTGTTTAGGAAAGCTTTTAATATTTGATGTATTACTGTATTTTAATATTCGGTTGGAAGCTGCCCAGAGTGGCTGGGGAAGCCCAGCCAGATGGGCGGGGGTATAAATAAATTATTATTATTATTATTATTATTATTATTATTATTATTATTATTATTTGTTGTTGTTGTTGTTGTTGTTGTTGTTGTTGTTATAATAAACAAGCTTGCTCCATCCTCCATGTGACAGCCTTTTAGATATTTGAAGATGGCTGTCATATCTCCTCTCAGTCTCCTCTTCTCCAGGCTAAAAATACCTAACTCCCTCAACTGTTCCTCATAGGTCATGGTTTCCAGACCCTTGATAATCTTGGTCGCCCTCCTCTGCACATGTTCCAACTTGTCAGGATCCTTCACATCCTGCTACGTTGCAGTAGCAACATCAGCAACAGCTAAGCTTGGAGGGTCTTCTTTCCCATCCATTCCTGTAGCTTCTTTGGAAGTAGGGGACCTTTTTTGGCCTGAAGGCCACATTCCCTCAGGGGCATCCTTCCAGGGGCCACTGCTGCCCATGATGGGCATGGCCAGGGGCAAAAGGAGGCAGACTAGCTGATAAGCCTCTTATCTACATTCCAGCCATGCAAAAGTTCAAAGTTTCTCACACCGCACACCCTTCTCTTCCTCTCTCTTGTTAGGCATGCAAAAGGACTTATTATACTTCATGAACACGTTCCAGCCAAGTAAAAGAACTCAAGGTAGGTACAGAGCAGGAACTGTGAAGGTGTGGTCTGGGGAAATGAGTGTGGCTTGAGGGGGATCCCATGGGTTGGGCTGAGAGGCCAGGAGGACTACTGTTGGCCACCAGGCCTGAGGTCCCCCAGCCCTGGTACAGCTGTTGGAGCCTTGTTGAAAAGTCCCCCAAGATTCTGTTGCGTTGCCACTGTAGGTGTGGTTGTCTCTTTCTGTCTTATGAACCCCTCACCCTGTCTCCTTCTTTTTTTATATAAGATGTAGCAGCCACCTGGGTGAGAGAGGCATCCAAATCAGGGCCACAGTTCTGAAAGAGTCCTGAGGTTCACAACATACCCCCCCCAACATGCCTCAGAGGAAAGCTGGGGTGCATGGTTTGGGGGCCGCACTCTTGAGCGAGCCAGGTGACTTGTGAGAGAGTGTGCCCCCCCAAAGGGGCATCATTTGCGGCCATGCTCTTGCAGGAGCCAAAATGGGCCAACATCCCAGGAGCCAATCAGAAGCCGGGATAGCTTCTATAATTCCAGCTCAAATCAGGACAGATTAGGGGTATGTCATAACCTATCATATAGCCATGCCTTCCAATAGTTCTTGTCAGAGGCTCAGGAGCAGAAGAGCAGGGGAGAGAGCAGATAGAGAGCGGAGGAGAGGAATCAGAGGGGAGCGTAGGGGAATATGACAGTGGACCGAGAGATTCCATGAGCTTCTCCAGCGAATCAGAAGATTCCCAGGAGAGGGCGCCTATGGTAAGGGCGAGGCGAATCCCAGAGGGGACGATCCATAAACAAGGAACCAGAGGGGAGTCCCAAAGGAGTAGCGGAGGAGTAGGGCCAGTTTCCCCACCAGAGCACAGTGGGGGGGAAGAGTCACGTGAGTCAGGACCATCTTCTCCTCCATCGGGGAGTGGGGAGAAGGAGGGAAGGCCAGGTCCAGCTAGCCTCCCCGAAAGGGGGAGCAGTGACACAAGTGTAACGGTCAGAAGGAAAGTGGGAGGCTGCGCGCGCGCGCCAAGTTCAAATGTGGAGGAGCGCGGGACAGCAGAAAACCCGGATTGGGAGCCAGGTCCTAAAGCCCGAAAGGGGGGGGGGAGGAGTCGGGAGAATCAGCGTCAGAAGAATCTCGGAGGGCAGAGACTCCGACTAGCAGAAGGACCCAGAGAAAGAAGGAACAGAGGAAAAGGTGGAGTAAAGCTAGAATCTTAAGCTGGTGTCAGGGGGGCGGAGATTCAGATGGGACTTCTACGGTCTGACGGATAGATGTAGCGTTGCGCGCTGCACGTCTGGAAATGAGACTGAACTTCAATAAAGACTTTTAAACTTGAGCAAGAAGCAGCGTTGGTCTTGTGTGAGCTGGGACCTTGGGCAGCGCTGACAGTAAGTCCCATCTCCTAAAAACTCTGCAAGCTCACGAAGATAGGCAAAGATGACTACAGAGGAAAAAATCAAGCAATTGCAGGAAGCGGTGTCAACGCTCTACGCAGAATTGGCTGCGTCTAAGAAAAAAGAAGGAGAAACAGCTGCGCTCTGCCAGGATCTGCAAGCCAGGTGGGACAAATGGGGAAAGGAGGGGCAGCTGGGAGCCAAGCCGGAGGGAGTTGCCCTCGGGAAAAGGGGGGCAAGCCTGGTGACCCATTTTGACGGGAACCTGCAGCAGTACCCTAACTTCAGAGCAGAAGTAGTTTTCGCGCTCAATTTGCTTCGGAAAGATTTTAGAGATGAGGAGGAGAAAGTGGGTTTCATAATCACTCATCTGCATGGGGAAGCTAAGTCGTGGCTGCGAACCTTGTTACGCGAAAATGACCCCGCCCTCAAAGATTCAAGCGCCTTTATTGGAGCCATGGACGCTTGCTTTAAATCAATGGTGGATGTGGATGTCGCTAGAAGGGAAATGCATGGATTGCGGCAAGGAAAAGCGACAGTGCGCCAGTATCATTCCCGCTTTTTTGGGTTAGTAAATGTGCTGGGCTGGCAGAAGGACTCAGCTGCCGTCAGGGATCTGTTCTGGGAGGGGCTGAATGGAGCCGTGAAAGATGAGCTGGCGAGGGGAGAGAGACCCCAAAATACAACAGAAGTTGTCCAAAGGGCGCTCGCAATTGGGGTGCGCCTGGAAGAACGCCCGTGGAGCAGGGAGCAGGGGGGAAGAGCAAACACGTCAGTTAGAACGACTCCCTTCCTACCCAGAGAGACAGAGCGCGCTCAGTCCACGCCTGCTCTGATGAGGGGGGAGGAGCCAATGGAAATCGGAGGTGCAAGGGCTCAGACAGCAAGCAGAGCCCAAACACCAGGAGCAGTCAAGGCGAAGGCTCCTAGAGGGAGCAGGAAGTGTTACATCTGCGACAGTGCACTGCACATGGCCAAAGAGTGTCCCCAGAGGCTCCAGAAGCACACTGCAGCCTCAGCAACTGTTAAAGGAGCAATTCAGCAGGAGGAGCAGCCCCAGGGAAACGGAGGAGCCTGGTTGGAGACAGAGGCACTGGGGCTCAACCAGGCGAGTCAGTGAAGCAGTCCCCAGAGATTTTGCAGCCCACGGACCCCCTCCCACCCAAACCAGTGGTGCAACTCACTGCATCGCTCCAGCTGCCCGATGGGCTCACCCTGGAGGTCCCTATTACCATTGACTCTGGTAGCAACGCAGACTTTGTAGGGTTGGACTTCGTCAAGCAGCATCGCATAGCACTCCTGCCAGCCACGACGCCCCTAAATGTTGTCACAGTAGATGGCAGGAAGATACTGGGAGGAGAGGTGGTACAGCAGACACCGCCTCTGGTGATGCAAATTGGGAACCACCGTGAAGTCATCAGTTTCAACGTCACTCACCTGTCGGACACGCCCATAGTGTTGGGCATGAGTTGGCTGGATAGGCACAGCCCGGCATTAGCGTGGTACCAGCGGCAATTGACCTTCTGCTCTTCCTACTGCGCAGCGCATTGCATCCAGACCTGCCAGGAAGAGGAGGGGCAAGAGGATGCACCGCAGCTACACCTAGGCATGGTGCAAGCAGTGCCCAACAAGTACAAGGCCTTTTTGGAAGTCTTCTGCGAGAAGGAAGCAGACAAGCTGCCTCCCCACAGACCCTACGACTGCAAGATTGACCTCCTGCCAGGGGCGACGCTGCCGACTGGGAAACTGTACTCCATGTCTGAAGACGAAATGCAAGAACTCAGGGAGTTCATAGATCGCAATTTGAAGCGGGGATTCATCCGGGAATCCAAAGCAGTGGGGGGCAGTCCCGTGTTTTTCGTGAAGAAGAGAGACACGCCCGAACGGAGGCTCATAGTGGATTATAGAATCATCAATTCCAGGACAAAGCCCACAGCATTCCCCATGCCCAAAATTGACGACCTGCTCGCCACGGTGAGGAAGGGGCGGATCTTCACCAAGTTGGATCTACGAGGGGCCTACAACCTTATACGCATGCGGGAGGGCGACGAGTGGAAGACAGCCATGTTTACGCCTTTAGGAACCTATGAATACAGAGTCATGCCGTTTGGTCTCCAAAATGGCTCCCATTGTTTCCAAGCTTTCATGCACCACGTGCTAGCGGGACTCCTCTACAAGAAGTGCGCCTGCTTCTTAGATGATATCCTGATCTTTTCGGACTCGCAGGAGGCGCACGAGGAGGACGTCAAGGAGGTCCTGCAAAGACTACGGGAGCACAGACTTTACGCCAAACTGGAGAAGTGCCAGTTCGACACGACAGAGGTGGATTTCCTGGGCTACAAGCTGTCCGACAAGGGACTTGCCATGGACAGCGCCAAGGTCCGCTCAGTGTTGGACTGGAAGAGCCCGCGCAACCGGAAGGAGGTCCAGAAGTTCGTCGGTTTCGCCAACTTTTATCGCAAGTTCATCAAGGGGTTCGCGAAGGAGACAGCAGCCATCACGGACACCCTCAGCTCCAAGAAGAAGAAGTTCACCTGGACGGACCAGGCGGAGCAGTCCTTTCGGAGGCTCAAGCGTCTCTTCGCGTCCGAAGAACAGCTGCTACACGTAAACCCCAGCAAACCGATGAGGGTTGAAACGGACGCCTCGGACAGAGCGGTGGGGGCGGTCCTGTTGCAGCAAGATCCGCAAGGGGACTGGAGACCGTGCGCATTCTACTCCAGGAAGCTCAGCACGTCGGAGCAGAACTACACCATCTGGGACAGGGAGTTGCTGGCCATTCATGCTGCTTTCAAGGCGTGGCGGCACTTCCTCGTCGGAGCCAGACACACAGTGCAGGTTCGCACGGACCACAAGAACCTGGAGTACTGGCGCACGGCGAAGTTCCTGAACCAGAGACACATCCGCTGGGCGGAGTTCTTTGCAGATTTCGATTTCCGGATAGAATACATCCCGGGAGACAACAATGTCATGGCGGATGCGCTATCCAGGAAGCCGCAGTATCTCGAGGAAGCGGCACCGGCAGCGGCCAAACACATTTTCGCACCAGAGGTGTGGGCGTGCGCTTCAGCCGCAGTGGACCTGGACGCAGTCCGTCGTGCGCTACAGGCGGATTCGTTTGCGCAATCCAAGATGGAGGAGGTGCGAAACGGCACAGCGAGGGACGACGAGTTCCAGATACGCGACGGACTACTCCTCCGCAAAGGGGCTCTCTACGTACCGGGAGACGACCTTCGCGCGAGAGTCTTGCAGCAGCTGCACGACGCGCCCAGCGCTGGGCACTTCGGCAAGGACAAGACGGCGGAATTAGTCACCAGGGACTTTTGGTGGCCCAAGGTGCGGGGAGAAGTTGCGGATTACGTTTCCAGGTGTGACACCTGCCAAAGGGCCAAGCCAGTACACAGGAAGCCGGCGGGTCTGCTGGAACCGCTGCAGACGCCGCTCGAACCATGGGAGAAAGTGGCCCTGGACTTTGTTACAGATCTGCCCAGTTCGCGCGGCAAAACAGCGGTACTCGTGGTCGTAGACCTCTTCACCAAGATGGCGCATTTCATTCCGTGCGCGAAGGTGGCCACAGCGGAACAGACCGCCAAGCTGTTCATAGACCACGTTTTCAAAGCTCACGGCCTGCCGCGGTCCATCCTGTCCGACCGGGGTCGCCAATTCATCTCGAACTTTTGGCAGAAGCTGCTGGGCATCCTGAACGTCAAGATCAACTTAGCGTCGGCACGACACCCGCAGACCAACGGACAAGCGGAGAGGGTCAACGCCATCATGCAGCAGTACCTGCGATGCTACGCCAATCAACAGCCCTCGACCTGGGTGGACTACCTACCGCTAGCCGAGTTTGCCTACAACAACACGAAGCACGGGTCTACAGGGGTGACACCGTTCTTCGCCAACAATGGGCGCCACCCCAGAACCTTCCCGGGGTTGGAGACCGAGGCAGAGGGGGAGCCACGGGGGGCAGAGCACTTAGCCACAGAGTTACAGGAGGTCCATGAGCAACTCCGAAGGCACTTGGAACTCGCGAAACACGCCTACAAGATGCAGGCAGACAGGCACAGGAGGGTTGGGGAAGACATACAGGTAGGGGACTGGGTCTGGTTAGCAGCTCAGGCAGTGCCGGCCAGAACGCTAGCTAAGAGGAAGCTAGGACACAAGCAGCTGGGACCTTACCAGGTCGCGGCACAAATCAATCCAGTGGCCTACCGGTTGACACTCCCGGAGGGCTCCAGAATGCACCCAGTCTTTCACAGGTCAGTGCTCACGCCTTACAAGGCGCCCCACAGGTTTCAGGCGCCAGGGAACGCACCAGCTCCACGTAGCCCATCGCCAACAGGGGAGGGACCACAGAGGGCGACGCCACTCAACGAGGTCACAGAGATTTTGGACTCCAGATGGGGGGAAGAGGGAGTTGAATATCTCCTCGCCAGGGAGGGTACTCCGGCCAGCGCCAACGAGTGGGTGCCTTGCTACGCCGTGGAGGAGCACTATCTCAAAGACGAGTTCCATTCGATCTTCCCACACAGACCCATGCCGGCGGAGTATTTCGACGACTGGCTTTTCACACCCACACTGTCAGCCAGCACGTTCCAAGGTTTCTCCTCAGATGAGGAGCCGACGCCGGGGATGAGCTCCCCGGAGGGGTCGCTCTCGGGGTTTGCCACGGACCGCTCCTATTGGTGGGACACTCAACCAGAAGTGGGGTGGAGCAGGGAACTGCTGAGGGGGCCCTTGCACACAGCCTCACCCGAGGGACCGGGTGGAGAGGAGGACATGGACGTGTGGGGGGAGGATCTTGGTTTTGAGCACGACAGCAGAGAAATGGAAGCAGGGGAAGTCGACGTCGACGAACCCATCGTGGGGGGGCCTGATCCCGCGGGCCGGTTGCACACCAGGGGGAGAGAACAGAAGCCAGCACTCACACCCCCAGCGCTGGAGCACCTGGAACCCACACCCGAAGAGGGGGAGGGGGGAAGGGGGGGCTTCGAGGGGGGGATGGATGTCAGAGGCTCAGGAGCAGAAGAGCAGGGGAGAGAGCAGATAGAGAGCGGAGGAGAGGAATCAGAGGGGAGCGTAGGGGAATATGACAGTGGACCGAGAGATTCCATGAGCTTCTCCAGCGAATCAGAAGATTCCCAGGAGAGGGCGCCTATGGTAAGGGCGAGGCGAATCCCAGAGGGGACGATCCATAAACAAGGAACCAGAGGGGAGTCCCAAAGGAGTAGCGGAGGAGTAGGGCCAGTTTCCCCACCAGAGCACAGTGGGGGGGAAGAGTCACGTGAGTCAGGACCATCTTCTCCTCCATCGGGGAGTGGGGAGAAGGAGGGAAGGCCAGGTCCAGCTAGCCTCCCCGAAAGGGGGAGCAGTGACACAAGTGTAACGGTCAGAAGGAAAGTGGGAGGCTGCGCGCGCGCGCCAAGTTCAAATGTGGAGGAGCGCGGGACAGCAGAAAACCCGGATTGGGAGCCAGGTCCTAAAGCCCGAAAGAGGGGGGGGGGAGTCGGGAGAATCAGCGTCAGAAGAATCTCGGAGGGCAGAGACTCCGACTAGCAGAAGGACCCAGAGAAAGAAGGAACAGAGGAAAAGGTGGAGTAAAGCTAGAATCTTAAGCTGGTGTCAGGGGGGCGGAGATTCAGATGGGACTTCTACGGTCTGACGGATAGATGTAGCGTTGCGCGCTGCACGTCTGGAAATGAGACTGAACTTCAATAAAGACTTAAACTTGAGCAAGAAGCAGCGTTGGTCTTGTGTGAGCTGGGACCTTGGGCAGCGCTGACAGTTCTAAATAAAATACTGTTTTTAAAGGCCTTTTTGTGAACATGCTTAAGCAGGGGTTGCACATCTGCAGCTCAGTCAATGTCATTGGACTTCAGTTCCCCTCAGTCTCAGCCATCACAGCCACAGGTAAGGAATGAATGTCCAAGACCACCTGGAGGTTTGCAGGTTTCCCACCCAGGATGTACACAACACACATTGCCCTTTCTCAAGACAGAGCAACGGAGTGAACAGTAGGGGTAGGAAAGCTGCATATTGAGACGTGGCTGTCCTGGGACAATTTTGTCTCACAGCCGAAGTGCGCTCCTTTTTAGTTTAACTCGTCGTACTGTCGTTGGGTGCCTGATCTGGCCCAGCAGTGTTCTTACAAACTCCCCTTCTGTCCTAGCAGGACTGCAGATAATGTTGTGCTATGTAAAGTCCCTTCAGTCATGGGGAATGTGTGGACTGCAGCCTAAAACATATGTGAAGATCACTTGTGGAGCAACGAATCATTTCGCCCATACCTGCAATTCAGTTAGGGATGAGGGAGATTTATTTATTTATACATACATACATACATACATACATACATACATGCATACATACCCCGCCCATCTGGCTGGGTTTCCCCAGCCACTCTTGGCGGCTTCAAACAAAAGATTAAAAATACATTAAAACGTCATTAAAAACTTCCCTAAACAGGGCTGCCTTCAGATGTCTTCTAAACATCAGATAGCCAATTCCATCCCCACAGAAAGGTGGATTACCTAATTCACACTCTGCAAAACAATATGCAAACTGAAACACAACTATCCTTTGAAATCCTGCATTCCCCTATCAGTTTCAGTTTTCCTCAATTTCTCATTTTCTCTCTTTTTAAAAAATAATTGTTATTAACAGGCCAATCACATCACATTAATTCCAAATCACAATAATTCCAAATTACACAGCCAAATTTTTTAAATTTTTGTTGGGGGTACCCATGCTTCGAGCTCCGAAAGGGATCCGATCATCTCTCTTGCTGCTGCTTTAATTACACAGTTCTGTCAAAATAATATTCACAGTTCTGTTCAATCTTCTCTTTGTTGTTTTCCTCATCTTCTTGTTGTTATCTCCTTTCTTTGTGATCTCTGATAATCTCCACAAGCGGGTTGAAGACAAACGTTGTTATATCCTGTGTGGATTTTACACTCATCCAAGAGCCATAAAAGTAGACAGACGCCATTTCAACACCTCCGTACAAAACATTCCCACAGTCTGTCCTGATCTCCCCAGGCCCACCGCTCCCTCATAAATTTTCTCAGGGGGCCCTGCTAGGCCAAACCCACACTCCAACATAGTAACAGCCATAGTCCTCCTCCCCCTGAATTCCTGCGGGCCGGCCTGCCATGATAAATCTCTTTTTATGACTGCGTCACAAAGGACTTACTTTCCCGATGCTCCCATAAGCCACATCCTTGCATAGTAATTAATTTCCACACAGTTCTTATTCCTCCTGCTTGTGATCAGTAATTGCAACGATTCTTTTTTGGGGAGGGGGATTATTGGGTACTCACATAAGACAAAAAAAGGAAAGTTTTTCTCCCCACCCCCTTTTCAGTCTCGCTCCGACATACCAATCCTTTGATGAATCTTCTTCTTGATTTATTCTTCTTCTTGATTTATTGTTAAGTCCAGCCCATCGCTCCTCTTCCCAGAGATCCCTTTAGTTAGCAGTCCTTACTCCCAATCATCGCTTGAAGTATGTGCGTTTGCTTCTGTTCTGATTGTTTATTTTGAGCTCTCGCAACTAGCTGCGCAGATCAGAAACAGCGTTCAGGAGAGCCGACCCACACGAGGGCTTTTGTGCCTAGTGCCCTCACCCCCTTTCGAATCTGGGGGTGAATTATGGGCACAGCAGGCAAGGCAGCGTTCCCCATTCCTTGGGGTAACGAGGGAGGCTGCATACTCCCATAACAGCCTCTTAATTACCTTGTGTGAGCCGGAGAGATGGTATTGTCGGCCATCTTCCGATGCACCCCCTAGCGGCCTCCCGATTTCTCATTTTCTCAATCTTAAATTCAGTTCTCCACATTTTCACACCAATTGGTGATTTTATAAAAGCATCATCAAAGTTTACCAGCATTTTAGTGTCCATTTCTACACATGTTTTTATGAGATTTTGCCTTAAATACTTCTCCCTTTTTTTACAGAGCAGTTTCCCCTAATATAATGCAATTTTGTATGCAATTTTTCACTAATATATGCATTTTTATGCACACATTACCCTAATATATGTGTTTTTGTTGACATGACTTGGCTGAAAAAACAGCAAAGCAAAATTCAGAGAATTGCAGACATCAAAGGGTGGATGTGTTCATTGGGGATCTGAGGTGAGAGACCCACGCAGTGGAATTGTCTCTAGTTCCAGTCACCACACAAGGGCAGCTTAAGATCCAAAATAGTTTACTACTGTAGAATATTAGGCTTCAGTAATACAGTTCCGGATGCTGATATACACATACAGCTGGTAGACTTTGCAGATATACATACAGATATATACAAACAAAAAGTATCTCTGTTGTTCCAGCAATTCTAGATGTTACACAGACTCCAACTCACTACTCAAGACTGACCCCAGCACACAGACAGACTCACTGACTGACTAATGAGCTGACATGTCTCAGTTACTTAGATAGATGGCACTGGGCCATTGTCATAGCAGCTGTCTTGGCTGACCTTTGGCCTGTTGGCTTATCTCATACATGGGATGATTTACACTCATGAAGGAAATTAATCTCTTCCTTCTTGTCCATTTCCTCCAACAGTGTTTTGGTCCTTGTACAGTGGTACCTCGGGTTACAGACGCTTCAGGTTACCAATGCTTCAGGTTACAGACTCCGCTAACCCAGAAATAGTACCTCAGGTTAAGAACTTTGCTTCAGGATGAGAACAGAAATCGTGCTCCTGCGGCGCAGTGGCAGCGGGAGGCCCCATTAGCTAAAGTGGTGCTTCAGGTTAAGAACAGTTTCAGGTTAAGAATGGACCTCCAGAACGAATTAAGTTCTTAACCCAAGGTACCACTGTATTGTTATGGAAAGTGCAAATTAGGCAGGTTCACCTTTCAATGTGAACTGGATCGAATATTCTGATACGTCAACGTTCCCTTGTGTGCATGCATCCTTATTTGGTGTGTTGATTTTATACCCCCATTCTGACATTTCACAGAAGTATTGGTAGCTTTATGACCTTCCCAAATAATACAACATTAGAAACCAGTGTAGACAGTAGTAAGCTGGATGGACCCATGGTCTGACTTGGTACAAAGCAGCTTCCCATGCGAAACACAAACTGTTTCTGTCATCCACCAGGGGGAGCACCACTGGTGGCAGAAGAACGCTTCCTAATGTGAAACAGGCAGCAGTTGGGGGTGGAGGTGCGCTGAGGCAACAACTTTGATGTGTGCTTTTTTGACACACACACATACACACAATTTGGACCCAAAGTTCTCCACAAAGAACTTTCAGTTTAGCCTTCAATCTGTTTACTTTGGCCATTTCCCAGGATTCTGTCATGTACTGGGGCTGCCTCATATATTCTTGCTTATTGCTTTGTGCTGGCAGTTTCGTGTGGTGTCTTGCTGGTTTGAATGACCACCACAGATCAACTGAAATCATAGAACTGTAGAGTTGGAAGGGACCGCGAGTGTCATCTAGTCCAGCTCCCTGCGATGCAGGAATCTTTTGCCCAACATGGGGCTTGAACTCATAACCTTGAGATTAAGAGTCTCATGCTCTACTGACTGAGCTATCCCAGCTGTATGTTCATGTCACATCAAACACACTGCTGTTCCAGCAGTCGGTTCACATGTTCAGAGGCCGGTCATTTAATTTGTATCCTGCTTTTCCACCCAAAAAGAAATTGTGCTCAAAGCACCTCATAATACTTTTTTAAAAGTTACCAATGAAGGGGGGGGAGAGATGTTTTACTGGACTGCTGCTATCAAGCTGCTACTTGTGTTGCTGAGGAAACCCAACACCCTGCCATATCATTGGCTCATCCATGACAGCAGGACCTTTGTTACTTAACTGTCATGGTCTGACAGAGTAGGGTTGGGAGGTACCAGCTGGGGAATCTGCCCCCCCCCAAGCGAAGAAGACTCAGAGCCAGGGGACTGGTGGTGGGATGACCATGAATGGTCAGAGAGAGAAGAGGGAGCAGACTGGGAGGAGGAGGCATTGGAAGCTGAAGTGGTTATAGGACTTTAGTGAGCAGGAAGAGGCAGAAGTAGAGGCTGGAGAGGAGCGAAGAGGCAGAGATTAGGCAGGCTGGAGAGATAGCCAAGAGGTCCCTCTGACGGCTGCGACCAGCTCCCCTCTCCTCCGGTCTCCCGGAACCAGAAAAGGTATGAAAAGGGCAGAGCAAAAACAGGCAAAATGATGGCGCCTCAGATTGCTTGGGAAGGAACCGGAGGAGGAGACTTAGGGAGCTGTGGGAAAGTGGCGATCCTCAGTCTCCACAACTTCCTCAAGAGTTAGCTATATTCTCTAGCCTTTATGCTGGAGAGGATGTAAGCTTAAAGGCACAGTCCTCCATGTGTGGTGTGACTGTCATCTGCCATAATGGGACAACGTCTTGTACCTGATTCCATGTAAGTCCTTTTGTCCTACTGTCAATGGAAAATGATATCAATCCAAAGGTCAAGCATAAAAAATTGGTCTTCTTTCTTATGACAGTAGTGAGACAAATAGTTGCTTCCAATTGGGGGAAAAGCCCTCCCACCACAGAAACATAGGTCCAATATGTATGGACTTTAAAAATATAATGATAATAATAATATTTAATATTTGTACCCCACTCATCTGACTGGGTTGCCCTAGCCACTTTGGGTGGCTTCCAAAAAACATAAAAGCATAATAAAAACATCAAACATTAAAAACTTGATGTGGCGTTTGCCCGCTCATTTGAAAATGTTTGTACAGGGGGAGAGAAAGGGTTAAAATATATACCAATAGGAAGGGAGAGGGGAGCAACATTGTAATCAGAAAGAAGTGAATCTAGCCCCTTCATTAACCCAGTCACAGCGGGAGGAGGTAGGAAGTACCTTACAAAAATACAAAGTCGTCTTTAATGTTCCAGGAATAGCAAAGGGAGTGGTCCATCGCATAGACACTGGGGGTGATAAACCCATTGCAGTGACCCCTTATTGGATAACTGGGACATACATGGATAAAGTCCGCAATGAGGTGCAGGAGATGCTGAAGGCAGGGATCATAACCCCCTCAGAGAGTCTCTGGGTAGCACCGGTAGTGCTGGTAGACAAACCTGATGGCTCTATAAGATTTTGTGTTGACTATTGAAAGTTAAATCACGTCACTAAGGCAGATACCTATCCAATGCCCCGCTTAGATGACCTAATTGAGACCATAGTCAGGTGCCATTTCATTACCTGTCTAGACTTGACAAAAGGCTATTATCAAGTAAAAATGTATCCTGGGGGAAAACTGCCTTTAGAAGTCCCCTAGGATTATATGAGTTTAAAGTGATGGCCTTTGGGCTAAAAAATGCACCAGCAACCTTTCAAAGGCTAGTGGATAAGATCCTGCATGGATTAAGAGTGTTTACACTAGCTTACCTGGATGATATTGCAATTTTTAGTCAAACCTGGTCCAAACACATAGAGCATCTAGAGTTAGTGCTACAAAGAATTAAAGAGGCGGGCTTGACCATTAAGGCTAGTAAATGTCAGGTTGGGGACTCAGAAATCAAGTACAGTGGTACCTCTGGATGCGAATGGGATCCGTTCCGGAGCCCCGTTCGCATCCTGAGTAGAACGTCTGCACGTGTGCGGGTCTCATTTTGCCGCTTCTGCACATGCACGTGATGTCATTTTGAGCATCTGTGCATGTGCAAGCGGCAAAACCCGGAAGTAACACGCTCCGTTACTTCCAGGTCACCGTGGAGCGTAACTTGAAAACGCTCAACCTGAAGCACATTTAACCCGATGTATGACTGTACCTTGGACATATGGTGGGTGGAGGAATAATAAAGCCTTTAGAGACCAAGGTGGAGGCAGTTACGAACTGGCCTACTCCTATGTCAAAAAAGAAAGTGAGAGCATTCTTAGGTTTGGCAGGGTATTATTGAAGATTTATCCCTAAGTTCAGTGAACTAGCTGCACCACTGACCGACTTGACTCATAAGAAAGAACTGGAGAGTGTGGAGTGGACATCAGCATGCCAGCAGTCATTTGATGCGCTAAAGAATGCCTTGACTACCAGACCAGTCCTCGTCACACCAAACTACGACCTAGAGTTCAGCATCTTTACAGATGCGTCGAATGCTGGGATCGGAGCCGTGCTGTGTCAACTGGGAGAGGAAGACAACCTGCATCCGATCACGTATGTCAGCAAGAAATTGCTACCCAGAGAGAAATACCTTTCCATGATAGAAAAAGAATGTTTTGCTATCATCTGGTCCCTACAGAAGTTAAAACCTTACATCTGGGGCCGGAAATTTATACTGTGCACCGATCATTCACCCTTGCTTTGGCTAAGGACGATGAGAACTAATAGCAAACTGCTGAGGTGGGCCCTGTTGCTGCAGGACTTCAATTTCACCATAAGAAGCATGAAAGGGTTCCTGAACATTGTGGCCAATGCTTTATCAAGAAGACCCGATGATGAAGGTTAACCATGGACAGTTAATAATATTTCCTGTAGATAACTGAGTTGCTTTAAATGTTTAATGCAGTGTGATCAGGAGCGTAACTCTGTTCAGTTATCTCTCCTGATCAAACTTCTTTAAGGGGGGAGGGATGTGGCATTTGCCCGTTCATTTGAAAATGTTTGTACAGGGGGAGAGAAAGGGTTAAAATATATACTAATAGGAAAGCCGGAGGCGGAGCCTAACTAAGGGCTTAGCTCGAGGTTTGAGTTAGTTGTTGGTGGGTAGTTGGTTGGGTTTTTTTAAGGGACACGGGTGGTGCTGTGGGTAAAACCTCAGTGCCTAGGACTTGCTGATCGCATGGTCGGCGGTTCGAATCCCCGCGGCGGGGTGAGCTCCCGTCGTTCGGTCCCAGCTCCTGCCCACCTAGCAGTTCGAAAGCACCCCCAAGTGCAAGTAGATAAATAGGTACCGCTTTATAGCGGGAAGGTAACGGCGTTTCCTTGCGCTGCGCTGGTGCTGGCTCGCCAGAGCAGCTTCGTCACGCTGGCCATGTGACCCGGAAGTGTCTTCGGACAGCGCTGGCTCCCGGCCTCTTAAGTGAGATGAGCACGCAACCTCAGAGTCAGACACGACTGGCCCGTACGGGCAGGGGTACCTTTACCTTTACCTTTTTAGTTGGTTGGTTTTAGTGGGTTGGTTGGTTGGGAAAGGCAGTTGGAAAAGCAGTTGGTAGGCAGTTGGAAATAGAGAGATAGTTAGTGCAGTGGGTTCTTGTGTGAGGGGAGGTAGAAGAGACAGAAACAGGATAAACTAAGACTAAGAAGGTAAAGAATAACAACATTTGGAATGCAGTTAAAGTTTGTTTGTGTCTGCAATAAACTACACTCTTCTTTGTTAATTTGAGAACCTGACTCAGAGTAAGTGATTTAGCGGGGAGGACCTGGTTGGTGGCAGCGCATTAGTGGTGTATTGGTCAATAGTCTGAGACAACTGGGGGCTCTGTACAAACGCCACATCTCCCTATACAGAGCTGCCTTCAAGCGTCCTTTAAAGTTGCATAGTTATTTATCTCCTTGACATCTGCTGGGAGAGTGTTCCTCAGGGAGAGCGCCACTACCAAGAAGGCCCTCTGTCTGGTTCCCTGGAACTTCACTTCTCACAGTGAGGGAACTGCCAGAAGACCCTCAGAGCAGGACCTCAGTGTCCAGGCTGAATGATGGGGGTAGAGATGCTCTTTCAGGTATAGCACATATGGAGAGCTTATCTCAGCATCAGAGGCTGATAAGAGAAATAACAAAGAAAGGTGTTTTTTACTCCGTACGGTCTTTATTTTCATTGTTTATTAACAATAAACCTGTCTTTCCATCTTTTACACATGATGAATAGGTTTGGCACTTTAATTTGGCCTAGTGGGACTATCCAGTGATGCAGCAATGGAGACATGTGGCCATCCAGATGTTGCTGATTTGCAACTGCCATCATCCCACATCGTTGACCGTTCTGGATGGGGCTGCTGAGAGCTGGAGACCAGCAATACATGGAGGGAAACAGACCCCCCATTTCTACTGTAATGGCTAAAACGGAAATCTATTAAAATTGAACTCTCCTCCCTCAATCATGCACAGAGAGACACCAGCGTAGATGCTTTCACCAGCCTTTGAGAATAATAGTGATGATCAGCCGTGTTACCTTTCCACCTACAGCAACAGCCTAGTGATTTATAAAAACATTTCAGTATAGTTTTCTCATTCATGTGTGTATGTGTAGATGAGATAGATGAAAGATAGATAGATAGATAGATAGATAGATAGATAGATAGATAGATAGACAGACAGATAGACAGATAGATAGATATAGATAGATAGATGATAGATATAGATAGATATAGATAGATGATAGATAGATACCGTATTTTTCGCTCTATAAGACACACTTTTTCCCTCCTAAAAAATAAGGGGAAATGTGTGTGCGTATGGAGCGAATGCAGGCTGCGCAGCTATCCCAGAAGCCAGAACAGCAAGAGGGATTGCTGCGCAGCGATCCGTCTTGCTGTTCTGGCTTCTGGGATTCAGAATATTTTTTTTCTTGTTTTCTTCCTCCAAAAACTAGGTGCATCTTATGGTCTTATAGAGCGAAAAATACGGTAGGAAGGTAGATATTATATAGATAGCTTGTGTGGCAAAGAAGAAGAAAGATAGATAGATAGATAGATAGATAGATAGATAGATAGATGATAGATAGATGCTAGACAGATGCTAGATAGAGATAGATGATAGATAGATAGATAGATAGATAGATAGATAGATAGATGATAGATGATAGATGTAAAAAATTAGGATGCATATGCATCTGTTCTCCCATTAAACAAAGAGCAATAAGCATCAGTACAGCTTGCTCACCTCATTGGAAGGACATCTCACTTCCACTTTCATGATATAGGGACTAGATATTGTGCTATTAAAGATCATTTTGAACTTAGGGAACTATTCCTGCACTTAGGAGTTTCCCATAGGCATCTCTTTGTCCACCATCAGAACAAGATGCTGGGTTGGATATGCCTCTGGTCTGATCCAGCAGGTTTCTTCTGAAGTTCTTATTCATATTTTCACTGAGCATCTGTACAAACCACCACTGATTACGTAGTTCTACCCCTGACGCAGCAGTATTTCTTAGCTGATTACTTGTAGTCCTCCCCCTTTCCTCTCTTTGGAGTCAAGTCCTCATCTCCTTATCCATCCTCTAACCAAGTCTAAGGAAATGATGATCTTCAATGTAGAACGTGTCAGTCAAATCCCCACCCCCAAGCCTGGAAATCTGGGGCTACAGCTTCGGGCACCACTATGCCTGAGTAAATGTGTTTCACAACTGTGCAGCTGTCTGTAGAAGGAGTCTGTGGATTGTGGAGACTGACAATGGGTATGGGTTAGCTTGTGTGGCAAAGAAGAAGAAAAATACAACTCTGCTCCCTCTTCCAGACCACAGACTGGAGAATAATATCTTGGGGACAGCTGAGTATCTCTGAATTAAATATTTGATCTTGGTGGGATCCAGAGTCACCTGTTAAAAATCTAGAATGCAGACCTCACTGTGGTTTTCTGTACTGACTTCAATCAAGCTAACAACTTGTTGACTTGGTTTCTAAACCATCTAATGGATGTCATGCAGCACAGTTCTTATAGATGTGTGTGTAAGTCTCACTGAGGTCAAGTGAACATGTTCCATTCATTCCATTCCATTCTCATTGAGGTCAATGGAACATATTCCATTCATGGAATCATAGAATTGTAGAGTTGGAAGGGAACCTGAGTCCAAACCATGTCAGGATAGGATTGCAGCATTCAGTATCTAGAGATACTTTGAAGCTCACACCTGTGCTTTGTAAATGTGGTGCCAAGTGATGAGGCTTGGTTTAATAATTGCAGTAGTATCACCTGATTTTTCATGTTTAAGAGGTTTTCCACACCCAAAAGGGATGAGTAAATATTACTAAACTCAGCAGAAGGTTTTTTTACTTTTTCATTTTAGATGGTTCAGGGTTGCATGTCAATGCTGTGCTTTAATTTTGGTGGAATTAGGAAAATGTCTTTTACTGTTCATTGTGTGGTCTTAAAAACATAAGAATGCTTCTAGGGTGGGGTTGGCATTGATTTATATTTCTTATGTGAATAAATATACAAAACATGTAATTGCATCATTACACATGCTTACAGGCCCACAGATAATTATGGCACAGACAGTTTTGGGTGCTAATCTTACTTCCAGCAAACAAACTCCCAGGAATTCTGATAAGATAATTTTTCATTCTTGGTTGCATATAATGTTTATAAAAAGGAAAGTTGATGGGACAGAAATTGTTCCTTTTATTTTGATGCATTTAACTCTTTTCCTACCGCGGAAGAAGGGTGGGAAGTCAATTTGATATTAAACTTGATGTTAATTTGTTTTTGTTTTTTTAAATTGAAATTCAATAAAAATTAATTGGAAAAGAATATTTCCTCCTGCCTCTTTACTATTAAAAAATTAAAACACAGTCACAGTACCCAATCATTCATTCATGCATACAAACATATCATGTCACCTTTTTGCATAACTAATGAAAGGAAGAAACCACCACTTTATTTTTCTGAATGCAAGTGTTTATTAGAAACTCATCCATTTCATTCATAATTGCCTTTGCTTCTGCAGGGTTATGACTCAACTTCAGATGGCTCAGCAGTGCTTTTTCAATTAACGTCTGTGTGGCTGCCTAGAATTAACATACTGGCCTCCCACAGTAAACGGTATTAAGGGCTTCTAATCTGTTCAGTAGGAAAGTTATGCTTCACATTGTTCTTCAGCACAACTGCATGTTACGTGGGCTTCGACAGAGGAAACCAGGTCTTCTGATTTTGAAGCGAGGGTAACCAGATCAGTTGGCAAGGTTGCCCCTAGAAGAAACAAAAGGAAATAAGTAAAAAAACATGAAAAGGATTAAACTTTTGCAAAATGAATGGTGCTTCTTATACCTACACCTGAAGGTTTAGCTGGAGCTCCCAGCTACAACTTTCAAAAGAAAAAACCTTCGCTCTAGCATTGCTATTTTCAAAAGGCACTGCCATTGAACCCTTGGGAGGGAAGAGAGCATTATTGTTCCCCTGCATCTCCCATGTATAGTTTCACTCACTAATGTGCTTCATATGGGGCAAATTCATTTCAAATCATGTTTCCAGTACAGGCTACAATGCTAGACATACTCCGTGGGACTTATATCTGAGTAAACTTCCTTAGAGATGCTGTTGATGCACTCTAGAGCAATTTTCATTATTATGACCATAGTGAATAAACTTTTATTAACGCAAGCCCATGTTTAACGAGTTATTAATATAAAAGCATATGTTATACACCAATCTGGCAATCCGTGAAAGGATGAAAAGCAAATTTATTTACAGTGCTTACTGATGCCAGAGAGTTTCAGGTGCTTTAAACACGCTACAAGCAAAAGCCTAATCTTTCATAGAAGCAAAAAACCATGAGCCTAGGCTTGCTGTTATAGCAATCTGAACTCCAATAAAATCAGGCTCCTTGCTGCTTCTTTCTTTGATCCCCCTAAAGGAAAGATGTTTTAAACCCTGGGGACATCCAGAAAGGTAGCAAAATGTCATTCTGCAAAATTAAAGCATGACTAGTGTAATTTTAGTGTGTAGTCCAAACCAGTAGACATTACATGGACTTACCAGCTGAGAGACAGTGGAAGCTAGAAGACACCTGAGTTGTTGTGGTGGGTCTGCACTTCTCCTTACAGCTCAACACGGGCAGAGTAGAAATACATTGCATATCTTCTTCTCCAATCCGGATTGGTTTCTCAAGTCTCCTAGTTGAGTGTTTCAGTTTGCAGGCTGCAACAGATAAAGTACAAACCTTTTAAGACACTGATTTAAAAAAACAAAAACTAAAAAAAGCCAGAGGTTCTACAGCATAATTCCATATTTAACAGTGATAAAGTCCAACAAAACAATGAACTGGGCTTCATAACCCAACAAGAAAAGCAACGTTTATAGAGTCACCATCTTGATGCTTGTCACTTAGCAGGTATATGGATTCGAGCAATTTAATTCAAAGGTTGAAAGTTTCTATTCATTTTCGATGACTATCTGACTGGCAACCTTGGGCAGCTGTGGACTCCCCAACACAGTTGCCTACCTCATTTATTGCTGCTGTTGTTGTTATCCTAGTGCTTTGAGTAATGATGTGCAGCTGGTTTTAGCCGCGTTTAAATTTCCCACATTGTCTCTGATCTGGCATTGCTCTGGGGCATTATGGGAAATTAAAATGGCAGCTAGACCCAACTGCCTGTTGCTGCCCTCCACTGCTGCAGCCAGGTTAAGTCCGCCAAAGCTTACTGATGGAGGAAGGGCTAAATTCTGCATGATCCCTTCAAACCCAGACCTAGCTACCTTAGTCATTATTAAAACAAACTATCAGACTCTACCTACCTCCACCACATTCATCGGGGACCAGCCAGGACTGAGCAAAGCTCTCTGGATCTTTAGCTGAGTAGCCACTTGGTGTTCGTAATTTTTCTGCATTTCCGCCATATACTTCACAAAGACCACAGGTATATCCGATAGTGGGAGTAACGGTCACCTTTATGAAGAGAGGAAAAAAGAGGGGGAAGTAGTTGGGATTGAGTTGACAATAAGAATTTGGCTCATCCTGCCAAAGCAAGCAGTGAAAATATAATATACAGCAAAGAGGAGCATGTTTCAAATTTAAAGTCTACTAGATCTTTACAGCTATGTGCCTCAGTCCAGCACCACACAGGGTCCTAATGGAGATTTCTCTACCCTCTCTGTGTTAATTCCATAACTGCATTAGTGACACATTCAGTAGCGAGAGGGAAATAATTCACTTTAAAGTTTAAAGTTATCTTGGAGACTGGAGAGACTTAAAACTGGCATTGATGATTATAACTTCACACATCTGTTCTTCCAGCCACTGCTTATCAGAAAGGCACTGGGAACATCCCAGTTATGTTTTATTGATTTGAAGAGTAGTGGAGTCTGAGACTGTGAGCATTATCATTATTAGCTGAAGAGGGCAATGTACTTTGATGATCTGATAGGCAAGCACAGGTTTTGTTTTGCTGTTTGCAAATCATTTTAAAACCTTGAAAGCATTAGCTGCAGAAGGAAAATACCTGAACATTACGTCCATTGTAGATCAGCTCGTGAATCCCAAACAATGAAGAAAGTACAATTTCGTTATCTTTGCGGTCTGATTTAATGGTAAACTCTGTAAGTTAAAGAAAAGACAAACTGATGAATCCATTGAGAATTGGGTAAACATATAAAATAAAATATTCTTCGGATTAAACTACTGATCCTGTTCAACTGAAAATTCCTGTTCATCAATGCCTCCGTTATTTATTTCAGTATAGTTTAAAGTGAGAGAGTATACATTATTCTGTTTTTTGTGCATGTTGATCTGTGTAAATACAACATCCTAGCCCTGAATTGCAGGAACAATAAACTCTCATCCAGTATTTATTTCATACTGGTGTTATACTGGTGTTTTATTTCTTTTTTTGCCTGCCACCTTGAGACAACAGATGACTTAACTTCTAAAAATACAATTACATACCTTCATGTCTGACTGGGAGACGTGCCATTGGTATTACAGAACCATCAATTTCTACTATGTTCTTTCCATTGCAATTCTTGAGGGTAATTTCACTTGTTAAAGAAAGGGGGGGCAGAGAAGCAATTAATGAATTCTCTCTCAATGAGTTTCAATTACTTCCAATAAAATAGTTTATATTATGTTTTTCTCTTATCTAAGTACTATTATTAAAGGGACAAAATAATTGAATCCGCTACTGTGCATCCTTTAATGTTTTTTTCTTTCCAGATATTAATTTCACCCAAACCCCAAACCCAATTCTAAGCTCATCAGATTCATTTAAAACTAAAGTTGCATTCTGCTAGCTACTGATTCTTAGTTAGAATATCACTCCCTGTCCTGTCCTGTGATTTGTCATTGTTTTAATTCTTGAAAAGCAAGTAAGCTTATTTGGGAAGCTAGAGAATTGTTTGTTTACAGTGTTAAGAGGAAAACATAGAGAACCAAGGGAGCAATAGATAAAAGGCTTGAACAGACTGCATATATTCCAGAAGTGTTAATACTGCCCAAATTAGCCACTTGGCACCTTCAAGTAAACATGTGAGATTCAGCTTTGGATTCCATCACCAGCTGAAGCACATAAGGAGTGGGATTGGTAATGATACCAGTCTTGTAAAATGCTCTCCCTTTGAAGGCCCACCCAACCCCTACACTGAATGTTTTCAGATGCCCAGTATGATTTAGTTACATGGCTGAAATAAAACAATGTATTATGTATTTGTTTTTGTTTTTTGCTTTAATGTTGATTAATCTTGATGCAAGCTATTCTGGTTTCTTTTGGAAGAAGAGTAGGATTAAAATATTTTACAACAAACCGTTAAACATGCACTTTTTTCTTTTGGAAGCTGAAACTTTTCCTTTCACCCTGTGACTGGATTGGATTAGTGCAAAGATACTGTGGTTAAGAGTACTTACCTGCCAGCGATGGTTATTTTGAGTAGGATGTTGTTTGCATTATTAGATTCATATTTTATCAGCACCATAAACTTCTTGTCACAGGTACAGTCTTGCAACAAAGTCATGAAACAATCTGGAGGCAATCTTTTGTCAAAGTTTTGTCCAGTGAAGGTTGTGATTTTTTGACCATCGATTTTGCAGACACCTGATAACAGAGAAATAAATATGAGTAAGAGAGAGAGAGGGAAAAACATTTTTTTAATATTATGTACATCATGGAAGCAATCAATAACCAACATATTGGCCAAGGAGATAATGAGCTTGGAGAATAGCATGGGCATTTTGTTAGGGTTGCCATATTTCAAAAATTCAGAGCTTTTTTTGGCCAAAGTTGTTCAGCTTTTTTGGCAAAATCACAAAAGAAAATTGATGTTTTTTCAGGAAAATCAGCAAAAACAACACTGCCAACATGGGTGGCCATACGTCCAGATTTTCCCATAAATATTGCTGATTTCTGCCCGGAAACCCTACATTTTGTATATAATTTTAGCAGAAAGATTTTGGTTTTTAATCGTTTGAACATCACCCAGGACAAATCTTGTTAAGTGATAGATTTGAATTAGCTGGCAGTGGACTGGGTTTTAAGTAAAAGGCCTCTGAAATAGGATTTAAAATTATGCAACTATGGTGAATATGCAAGAAGTCTTGGTACATTTTACCCCAGCTAAGAAATAAATACTGAGAAAACTGGATCTTGCAGCTTCCACTGTTTCTTTTCTGCATTCACAATAATCTGAGATAATTGTAAAGAAAAATACTTAGAGGCATTCAAAGAAACTGATTCGCTAAAAAAAAAATTATTATTATTTTGATGCTATGGGAATGGTTTAGCTACTGACCATTCTGACTAGCAAGTATCACTGAAGGAACATCCCAGAGTTTTGAAGGTTGGCTGGAGTCGCCAATGGGCAGTGAAAATGGAATCATGCAGTCTTCAGCATAGATGGTCACCTGGAAAGGAATAGGAAAACAAATTAGAAATTGGCTGTGTTGTCTTTCTCTTTGTTCTTCAAACAGGCACAAGGATGTGTTATTTTATTATTAATATTTATTAAATTGTATACCGCCTCTCATCCGTAAATCTCAGGGCGGTTCACATGTCAAACCCTTACGTTGTTCGCACACAGTTCAGCAACATCCTTATACATGAATTATTTCTCACTTCATCCTCAGGTATTCCTTCCTCTTTGTATGATTGGTCAACTAAGATCATACTGGCCCAATAACTTGTATTGCATTGTATCTCAGAAGTTAATAGCTGAACAACTTTAAATGTACACTTTGGGGACAAATGGATATGTACTAAGTGCACACAGGAAGACTAGTATACAAGGCTTCCTCTTTACACATGACTGTAAAATCAATTCTGGGAACAACAACCAGAGGTCATCTTAAAATGGTCAAGAATTTCACATTATAAATGCCGCCAGCTATCCCTCTTAATCATGGTCCCAGTTCCAAAACACAAAGGGTCATAAAAATGGTGGACATGTACACCCCTGAATTTCATTTGAAATAATACTTTCACACCTGTCACATCTCAAATAATGTCATCTGCAACTCACAGTGGGTGTCCTCATGATCACAGCGTAGCTTCTAGGATCAGTTAGAGCTATAACCAGTGTAACCTCTTGAGAGGGATTTCTTTGAACTTTGTATGAGTAGCCCATCATGTAAGCAGCTCCAGGAATCACTGTAGTTATTCTTTTAAAAAAATAAAAATAGGAAAATCTGTCTTAATTGGCTGTAGTAACATAAAAGGTGTGATTAGCAGTAATACTATGCATGGGGGTACATATATGAAGAAATAATTCACAGTAATAATGGCCGGGCAAAATAAGCAGAAATAAGAATGTAGTGGACATAAAATTTAGGTGTTGTTTAAGAATAAAAAACTGAGAGGTGATGAATCTTGGCCATATAAAACTGTCTTAGATGTGAAAAGAAGCTAAACAACAACAACTATAGCAGTCTCATTCAAACAGCCTTCAGGACTAACATAAAACCATCAGAAATGACACACCACAAGGCAAATTCAGGCTTCAGGGCATGTTGATAAATTTGAAGTTGATTTAGGCAGCAGGGTGGGCAGGCAGGGGTCCTGGAAATTACAAGCCTGATTTACATTTGGTCTGAGGATTGTGTTTTTGTTCTTCAAACGGTGGGGGGGGGGGATTTCCCACAGAAATCTTCCAGAAATGTAGGCTCTGGATTGTGACTGACTTGATAGGCAAGGATGGTTTTATCCCAGATTGCTGCACACCACACTGAACGAAATAAGTGTAAGGCAGGCCAAAGAGGCGAGGGACTGAATCTTTGTCACCCCTTCTCTTTGTTTGCCCTTTGCCAATGTACTCAGAGATAGCTGCCTGTCCTGAGATGGAAACTATGGCAACTACTTGGTTGAGCTTTCCAGGGAATGTCTTCATATCAACAGCAACTAGGAGGCTTGCTGGGGCTAAAAGTCTCCCATTTTTCATCTCCAGAAAGACATAAAGGGATGATAAGTAGCAATTGTCCATAGGCCTGATTTGGCTTCTGCCCCAAAAGTGGCAGTTTGTGAAGAAAAGCTAACAGCTTTTTGAAGGCTGTTCCTCTTCAGCAGGTATTCACACCCCACTTTCTATGTCCCAGGCCTTCAAAAAAAAAAGTATAATAATATTTAAACCCCATCCATCTGGCTGGGTTTTCCCAGCCACTTTGGGCAGCTTCCAGCAACATGTCTGAGATGGGATTTAGATTAAAACTGGACATCTCCTTTTTGGTCACAGTAAACACACCCGTATGCTTGGCTGCAATACACTTAGCAGGGATGTCATAAGTGAATCATTTGAAGATGCGCATCTACTCACTGTTCCACAAAGTTCGTCACTACTGCAGGAAGCCTTTTGTGTTTAGCCTTGAACTGAACTGCTGGCCTTTTAGCAAACCAACCCGTCTCGACTTCTGCAGCGACCTGGTAGTCTTTGCAATCCCAGCCTGCTTCTAGAGTGGTCTATGTGGCAGAGTACAGCACATTTTTTGTTAAAAAGCAGCATTGGCATTTGGATTGAATGCTCTGTGAGGGGTCGACACGCTTTGAAGAGACTCACCCTGAGCTTGTGAGGGGTGACCATTATGCTTTGGAAGCAGACAACTGGCTTGCTTGGCCGTGTGATGTTTCTTATAGTCACTTTCAGCATGGAGGAGCCGTGATAAACGTCGCCGACGATTCCGTATTGTCTCTTATTGCGAGTGAGGCATTTGACAGCAAAGGATGCTACTTTTTCCTGGGACCAAAAAAGGAGGAAAACAAAATTATTTAGATTGTTGGCCTAGTCAAAGAAATTACTCAGACCTATTAGTATCATCTACTAGACAGATGCCAGTGGCTCCAAAACCTCTAGATCGGATTACTGCAAAGGGATAAATGCAGGGTTGCCTCTGAAGAAGGTTCAGAAGCTTCAGGTGGTGCTGAATTCAGTGGCCAGGCTGCTCATTGAGACAAGATGTTTTATTACACCAATTGTGGCCCAACTGCACTGGCTGCCAATTAGCAATTCTGGACCCAATTCAAAATGCTGGTTCTGACCTATAAAGCCTCAAACACCTCAGGACCGCAATACCTCAAGGACTGCCCCTCCCCATATAAACTGTCCCAGACTCTGCATTCATCATCTGAGGCCCTATGTGTCCCTCCTCCACGTAAGGTCTGGGAGGGCCTTCTCTGTAGTGGCTCCCCATTTGTGGAATACTCTTCTCTGAGAGGCTCGCCTGGCACCATTATTACATCCTTAGGCTTTCCTCTTTACCCAGGCCTTTGGCCATTAAATAATATATGGGTTGTTAAAGCTGGGGCGGGCTGTGTGTTATTATGATTATTTTATTATTATACTGTTTATTGAGTTTTTATTATCGTGCCCCGTAAAATGTGTTCTTAATGTTGTACACTGCCGTGCCATCTTTTGATGAAGGATGGTATATAATCGAATAAATAAAATGTTGGGGGGGGGGTCAATTGATTCTCTTCTGAAACCTTTAGAAGAATGATTAAGTTATTTCTTTGGCCCTTTCAGAAATGGCTCATTGAGGCAGCCTCACCATAACAGATTTCTGTTCTGCTCTAGCCTACTCAGTCTAGGTACTAATTTATTACTGGGGTTTTTTTTTGTATTTTAATTTTAATCTAAGACATATTTTATCAAGAACTACTTTGATGTCCCTACTGAGTCAAAAGGCAATGAATACATCAAAAGATAATTAAGTATATAAAAACCCAAATAAGCTATAAGCGATTAATATATTTTCCAATTTATTCCAACTATGCCCAGCTTGTAAATTTCCTTCAGCCTTGCCATTTTACAAAGGGATACTGACCGAAGAGCCTTTTGTGTATTCTTCATTGCTGGAGCTAGAGGAGCTGCTGGAGCTGGAGGAGGAGCTACTTTGCTGTTGTCTTCTCTAAAAAAATGAAAAGAAAAAGCATCGTCAAGATTTAAAGTTAGTCCCAGATTAAACAGTGATGAAGGCAGTTTTCTTTGCAGCGGCAACTGGCAGAGGGAAAGGTGGAGAGGCCAATGATAGGTGGAGACGGACAAGCAGAGCCAACTCATTCTAGTCCCACCCCCATGCTCCCTGCTGTGTCCTAAAAGGGTGACACTGCAACTAAGGAGGATAAAGTTGGCAGTCAGGGCCTCCTCCTGTACTGGATGCAAGTGAGGCAGTGTGGCAGGGCGCCATTCGCCACAATGGACCAGCCTCTACAGTTTCCTTGTGGGTGTTAAAGGCTGTTAAAGTATATAATTGTTATCTCCTTGCCTCCATCACGAAATTGTTTTGGACTATACCACCCTATGCATTTTAACGAAGACAGTGGGAGTGGGAGGGTGGGGGATGAGTATCAGTAATGCTGAAAAAGTCACCAAGCACTCCTTCACCCAGAAGATTACACCATCACCTCACACGGGAAAGGGTGGGATTGCAACTGCAGTGCGATTTTAAAATACTAGTCTTAACAATAATGAGAAATCAGCAATCCAGCAGGCTGAGAATATCATCATCTGGCTTTGCAAGAAAATGGCGTGGACAATTTGGGAGAAATGGTGCAATGGGAGTAGAAAGGTGGTGTTATGAATTGGGGGAAACCCCCCCCCCAAAAAAAACCCCTAGAAATTGTGGTTTTGATTATTTGGAGTATTGAAGGGAAGATTTGAGGTCAGTGGAAAACTACATCCTAATATTTCTTTCCAAGCCAGGGCCTCACCTGGGATAGAGGCATTAACATGACAAAGGAGGTTGATGGCCCATCTGAGAGCCTGGGCTTAGGTTGCCATGGTGATGGGGTATGAGTTTGAGGTGACAGGAAAAGAGAGTCTTGAGCAAGGTATGCCGGGAAATAGAAGGCAGAGAAAAGACATGGCATCCCTGTTGGGCAGGCTGGCTGAAGGCTGGCAGGGAGAGATGCTTTGGGCTCCAGGGCTGCACTGCTGTGGGGGACAAAGCCCCTCTTGAAACGACGATGCTGTAAGATCTGCACTCCCTCCATGCAGACAGGAGATGTAAACAGGTGAATAAACCATGTTTCTTAAAGCTACAACAGTCTCCGCCGTGTCTCAGTTCTCCACAGGAACGCAGACCTGGGTGAGTGCCTGGACCCCCCCCCTTCCAATAATCTTGCTACCACTCAGCAGAAAGTGGGGATGGCACCCAACTTCTGTAACAATATTTTTTTAAAAACTGTATTGCCACTAGTACAAGCACTCTAGTGGTGCATTTCTGACTTCCCTTTCTCTCTGTGTGTGCAATCTGCCTTCTATGTCACCCCATAACTAAAAACAAACAAAAAACCAAAAATCTTACCTGCTGTTTCACTGACAGGAAAGAATATTGAAGAAGTTTGGAATGCCTTCCCTGAGAAAAGAAGAAAGTTTAAGAGTTTCCAAGAAAAGGGATTGCTTTTTTCAGTGGCATCAACACAGAATAACAAAACTTTAAAAAGATAACATGACAGATTTAACCCCATGAACAATGTTGGTTTTTAAAAATTCAGCAGTGGGTGCTTCTGAAGACCAACCTCTCGGAAATATTGTCAGAGAAAGTGGATATTCATTAACATAATTAGCAAAATCCAAGCCTTTTCTGTTGGAATATTAGCTAGAAACAGCCAGCCCAGCTTGTTTTGTCACCCGAAGCAGAGCCTGTCGGCACCTTCACCCCTGTTGCCACCACAGAAAAGTCACCTCAAGCATCATTAAGCTTCACCAAAGTCTCCTTTCAATCTTTGTGACATCTCAGGAGACTTTGGCGGATTTGGGGGTGACTTGGGAACAGTCTATATGAGACCTCTCCCCATGTGGCTCGGCCTCAGAGTAAGAACAGTGGCTGCTTGGTCTGGCGTGCCAGTTGCTGCCTGCCCTAGCCAGACATGCTGGCGCCCATGAAGCAGTGCTGCTTGCTTTCTCTTTCCTTTCAAATGTGGTGGCTACGGCTGTATTCCAACCACACTCATGCATTCGACTGAGAGCAGTGACAAAATAGTTACCTTTTCCCGGGAAATGTCAGAGCTTTCACTGCTGCTGCTGCTACTGCTGTCGCTGCTGTCGCTGCTGCTGTCGCTGCTGTCACTGCTGTCACTGCTGCTGTCACTGCTGTCACTGCTGTCACTGCTGCTGCTGCTGCTGCTGTCACTGCTGCTGTCACTGCTGTCACTGCTGCTGCTGTCACTGCTGTCGCTGCTGCTGCTGCTGCTGTCACTGCTGTCACTGCTGTCACTGCTGCTGCTGCTGCTGCTGCTACTGTCACTGCTGTCACTGCTGCTGCTGTCACTGCTGTCGCTGCTGCTGCTGTCACTGCTGCCACTGCTGCTGCTGCTGCTGGAAGAACTGTCTCTGGACTTTCTCTGCGGAGAATACTTGGTTTTACGGGGATGTTTATCTTTGATGTCACTGTTGCTGCTATCGCTGCTGCTGCTGCTGCTGTCGCTGCTGCTGGTGTCGCTGCTGTCGCTGCTGCTGCTCCCACTGCTGCTGCTATCACTGCTGCTGCTGCTGTCACTGCTGCTGTCACTGCTGCTGCTGCTGCTGCTACTGCTGCTCTTTTTGCTGGGCCATTTTTTAGTAGAACCGGGTGGTGGAGATGGGAAACGATCTGATTTTCTGTAATGCTCATCATCATGGCCTTTGGCATCCCTTGCATCCTTCTGCGTTTTGTCTCCACGCTGCAGCGTGATTCAGAGGAAAGCAAAGAAACACCCCGGTTAAATATATATACATCATGACATCATTCACTTGCTTTCCTTAACAAGGGGCAAATAATAATTGCTGTTCAACTGGCTGTATTTGTTATAACACATGCATAGCTATGTTAGTCGCTGCAGAGAAGAGGAGGTGGGCAAAACAGAGGTGCTCATTTGTTCAGAAATACATTTCATCTCCAGCACCTCCTACCCCATGATTCTTATGTGGACGGCTTCGACCCTTTAAAATGGTGCAGTCCCAATATAGCCCCGCTCTATAGATTGTTCCACAGAAATATTTAGTTTGGATAGTAGAAGTGACACCTTAAGATCAAGTGTCGTTTATGTACCTTTGCTGCTTCAGAAGCTCTCACATCCCTTTTCGTCCTCAGTGCTCCAGAGCCTAGTTGGAACTCGCCTTGAATCTTCTCCAGAGGAACAACTGTATAGATTAGAAAGCATGCATAAACGTTAGAAGCGGAAGGCAACCTTGTGGGTACTTACAAACAGAATGTCTTGGTCATATGATAATACCTTGTACATAGAGAAGCTCCACTTGATGTTCTTCACACAGGTAGTGCAACCAAGAAGTCACTTTGGGCATGTCTTTTGTTTTCTTGATGGTCTTCAAACACAACTGAGTCATGCACCAAGGCACCCATATGCAAGTGGGCTTATATTTGTAGGAATCGCTTGATTGCTGAATTGAACAGAGGCTTGTCAGTATTTAGAAATATATCCCAGCACATACTCCAAAACCAGAAATGGGCACCATACAATAATAATTTTTAAAAACCCAACTCTGTGGAATCTGAGGTGTGTGTGTGTGTGTGTGTGTGTGTTCTAGGAGGGCTCTGGAAACATTTTATTATTATTATATTATTATTATTATTATTATTATTATTATTATTATTATTATTCCTATAAGCCCATCTCATGAGTGTGGGTAGTACCTTTTATAAAATATCACCTGTGGATATAAATTATGGGAAAGAAAAGCATTTCTTCTTCTTCAGAACTATGGCTTTGATCCATAATTAAATTGATTAATTAATGAGTTAAAACTCATACGATGACTCAAGATTTCTCTGCTGAGGTGACACCTTTAGCCTTTAGCTAATAATTTACATCTTTACCATGGCACGTTAACTTTTGCAAAAGGCATGTCTGTATTAGTTGTAAACTTATCATGGAGCCACCATCATTTGACTTTTACCTGTGAATATCCACAGTGTCCAAGCACTTTCAAGAAAGAATCTAATTTCGCTAAATACACAAGGACAATTTCCCCCAGATTTCTAAACAATACTAACTAAATAAAAGGAGAGTTATAGAAGAAGAAAAAGACGACATATCTGAACCACAATCAGCTAAATACAAGGACAGGGTATAATAGCATTTACCACAGAACACATCTGCGTGCACACGCGCGCGCGCACACACACACACACACACACACACAATTTACCTTAATGTTGCCTTTTTCTGAGTCGAAATCTCCATCCAAAATATCGATTTCAGGTCTTTCTGGAAGTACTGAAGCCTTCTTCTCAGAATGTAAGTATCTTGCAACAGTATGTGCCTCGTGGCTGTGTGGATATGCAATGAAAACTATTCAACATGCAAATATGAAGCTGGGCATATCGAAAAAGAACTCATTTGTGCTATGAACACAGCAGGAGGAGAGAGACCAGAGCTGAGAAGTAAGAGGCTGACTCTGAAGATACAGGATGCTGGGGCTCAATTTTGGATTCTTGACATTGTTAAAAGATGGTTTGGGCTGCACGACTGGGGCACATCTCTTTCTGAAACCTTGAATTGCTAGTCATAGGAAATGACACTGGGCAAGTTAAGCTTATGGCCTGACTCAATTTAGGGCAACTTCATATATTCATACTAATCCTCCCTCAAAATGGAGAATTATATCGCAAAACAGGATTTTGGGGAAGCCAATAACAGAGAAGGATATAAGCCTTGATTTTGCGTCTGGCTCTTACCTAAAAATCCCCTATGGTCAAGTTGTATGTATCCTTACTTATGAAGAAAAACCTTTATGGGCAGTAGCTAACAAGAAAAATGATAAAATAGCCACTCTACCTTGCCATTGCCAACTCAAACTGATCATCACGGGGTGGGGCGATGTCAAATTTGAAGTTCTTGTTTCTGATGTCCACTGTGGCATTCATGTTGAATACGCCTTGTGTACGGATCTGGGCTCTCATTTCCAAACCATGTTGCATGTCATATGTGTTCACTCCCCAGAAAATCATTCCGTAGCCCTGGAGGCTAAAAGGCAATGAGAATGAGAACATTTTAGTAGGCTGCAATAATCTGTCTGTTTCGTTTCTCTTGTTTCCTTATTTTTCCAATCTAACAATGTTCATTTACTTACGCAAGTTTGCTGTCAACTTGAACGTGGATATTGGCTTCTCTGAGATCACCATGAGATAACTCTGTCCTTGCTAGAGAGACAAAAGGAAGACAAAAATGCTCAAAAGGAAGACAAAAAATGCTCAAAACAAAGACAAACATCTATGAAGTTTCTCTTAACCATTTAGTAGTGAACCATTTACATTAGTAAATATAGGGCTTTTAAAGATATTTGCTAATGATTTGGTATATCAAAGAAATAGGCCATTAACTGATGAAACATTGTAGAGTGCTCTTCTGCTTACAACTCAGGCAGGGATGTAAGTGTGGTGCTATTAACTAAGTTGTCATGAGCATGACAGATGATGCTTCGATGCAGCAAAAGACAGACCTTTGTTGTGCTCTCATTACACCTTAGTAAATAGGAAGTAACTTCATTGAAATTAGGCTAGTGTGAAATGCAGTAGATCACATCCACACACCTTAGATTTAAAGCACTTTATACCAGTTCAACAGCCATGGTTTTCCCCAAAGGATCCCAGGAACTGCAATTTGCCCCTCACAGAGGCACAATTCCCAGAACCCTTCTGAAATGACACTTCCGATTATTTTCTGGGGGAAGCAAAGTGATTAAGCCTGCTCCCTAAAACCTGGGTCTCAAATCTGTCATGCTCTGTGATTTTCTCCAACGTATGTGATTTCCAACAAACCATTGTGAAATTTGATTATCTCCAAGCTTACCCTTTAATAAACCGTGTGCCATGATGATGCTATTGGCTCTTGCTTGGAATGGCAGACCGATAACTGTTGGAACCACGTACTGAACATCTAGCATCACAGCTTTCATAATATGTTGGTTGATGTTTTTAAGGCCTTCGATAACCTTATGCAGCATGGGGAGCTGATCTTGTCTTTGCTGCTGCATGTTCTATAGGGCAAAGATGCAATAGGTTAAAAGACAAGGAGACAAAACTGATAAATATGTTGGGGGGGGGGGACACACAAACTTCCATACCTTCATAAATGCCTGCATTTCATCAGTGGTGATAAAGATCATTTCTTGGCCAAACATTTTGACAGAGGCAGATATCACAGGAATCTCACGAGGGAACTCCTTGAATCCCGGCAGCTGAAAATCAAGCCCATGAGGGTTATTCAATACTGGGATTATTCAAGTAAATTTAAGGAAATAAAGAGCAACAGAAATGGTTTTGTTATATAATTCTGCAGCCCTCGGTACATTCCCATTGCAAATGCTCACAGCTTTCCTTGATTTCACAATGCCCTCAGAAACAGCTCAATTTATTTAGCTGTGAATGCGTTATCAGGTTATTCACTGCAGCTTTTGCCACGCTGTGGATTTCCATTTGAAATGGAGAAATGTGGCACCAAATCCAGAGGTTCACTAGTGTAACCACCCTGACAAGGACTCCCTCCATCATTCCCCTATGGCGAATACACTGAGAATCTGGAAATATGCATACTTTTGCTTCAGTGTCCTTTATCTTCTGATATGCAGGGTATTTGTCGAATTGGTGTGTGTTCCTCCAGAGAAGTTCCTTGAGGCCCTGAGTTCTCACTCTAACCTTTAAAAAAAACAAAAAATAGAGGAAAAGTTTTGAGAGCAGTTTGCTAACGTTCAGCACCTATGGAGCAACATGGTATGATAGCAAAACAAACCTCTCAAGCATCCCCACCTCCCAGCCCTTAGAAATGATCTGAATAAAATGTAACACAAACCTCTAGAGGCTGAATAGTTGAACCTGCAAAGTTTACTTCTGTTTTCCAGATTATAGTCGAAGGGAGCATTGTTTGGGGGCTTTCGATCATAAACCATTTCATGAGGAATCCTGCTCTGTGTTTGCCTGTGGTGGAAAAAGCGACAACAATGAGCCATTGCTGTGTTATTAATCCTTGTGAATCAAAATGGGATCCCTTGGCTACTACTGCTTAGAAAGATTTTCCCTGGCAGAAACTTGCGACCATCCATGGGTATTTTGTTTGTGAAATTCAACAGGATGTTACTGCTGCCAACACAACAGAATATTTGAAATTTCAGTTTCAAATATTCAGTTTATTTCTACTTTTTATTTTTATTTATTTGCTTGATTTTTTTGGGGGGGGGGAGGAACCTTCCACCCCCTGCTACGCCCATTTCCAACATAGTATGTTAAAGGGTCTTTAAAATCATTGAGCCCTTTGGAATAAATGCTTTCAGTTCCAAAGTGCTAAGGAGTGGATTGTGATATCCAAAAGATGGTGGCTAGTTTGGATAAAAGCTGGGAAATGAACAGTTGTCTGCTACTTACTGCTGAAGCCACTGACAAATAAAACCTTGCTCTGGTGGAGGGGTCTGGGGTTCAGAAGTTTAAGAGCCATACTGCATGCAGAAGACCTAAATAAAACAGGTTTGAAATTAGCAGCAGGTAACAGCAAAAGTCTCTACATGCATGTTTGCTTGTCTACTTAATGCATTCATGTTCTGCCCTTTGCGCAACAAATCCCAAGATGGTCTTCAATGAGAATTTGATAATTAAAATACTACGAAAACACATATAAAAATGAAAGCACTTCCCAAATTTGGCAGAACAAACAGCTCAATTACAATGCATTGGATCCAGATTTAGTTATACTTAGAGCAAACCTGCTGCAATAAATCTTACTAACTTGAGTCCCACTGAAATGTTACCAGTTTAGCAGTAGGACCAGAACCAACTATTAACGAATAGCAGCAACAGATTTATTGCATGAAAGGTGATCTGATTGTAGATCGACTTACAGGCTGTAGTACAGTGGGATCCTGACATTTGACCAAGCTTTCATGTGAGAGTAGGCGAAATTGACCAGTTGCAAATTGTTCTCTTTGAGCAATACGTTGGCAATAGCTGTCACTGTTGGGATGGCAGGGTTGGTTTCGAAGAGGCCAATGCAAGCCATCATTCGGATGGTCACATTATATGAAGGGTCCGCAAAGATCTGGAGGAGAATGCCTTGGACCTACAGAAAGAGAAACAGACCATGTGGGGGATCAACTAATAGTATTTACCTGGCAGCTCAGATTTAAATGGATCTGCCTTGGGGATCAACTCACAGACAGGAAAACAATGTATGGGAGAGTTTTAAATAGCTTTGAGAAAGGGGTTGCTGCTGTTGTTTTAAAAAGATCTTTATCAGATGTGACTGTGTAAGTTTGCAGTCCATTGACAGCAGTAAATCTCAGCCGCTTCATAATGCCAAATACTTTGCACTCAATATATCGAGGTGACTTTGCTCTTCTTACCTTTGTAGGTTCCTGTTTGCCAATTCGCGCCATAGTCTGAACAGCAGCTGCTTGAATGTATTCTGAATATCTGTTAGAATCAATCACGGTTTTCACTAGCTTCAGGCTGGCTGGCTGAGCTGCATTGCCGATGGCTTTCAGAGCCAGAGTAATTTTGTTTTCATTGTGTTCCCTTGTTGCATCAGTTAGGAAGTCGTGCAGAGGCTGCAGACAAATGAGATGAACACTTTTAAATTCCATTCAGAACTCCATAAATGTTGTACATGTCACTATCCTCGCTCAATGAGGAAAAGATGAAGAGTGAGATTGAGAGGGACCATAGATTACTGGAACCGCCTATAAGTGTCTCTATGGTTTCAGAATATGTTAAGTGCTGATTGCAAAAGTATAGGAACGTGGCACTGATGGCCATAGGCGCCGACTCCATGGGGCTTGAGGGGGCCCGAGCCCCCTCAAAAATTCGTTTGGGGGGGCTCTGCCCCCCCAATAATCTCCGGCGCCCCTCCAGCAGAGCGCCATCGCCGCCCCTCCCCCAGCCCAAAATGCACAGGGGGGGCGGGCTGCATGCCTCCTGCCCTCCCTCCCGAGCAAAAGCTCCACCCAATTTCCTTTGGAGCTGATTAATAGGCGCAGCACGCTCTCCCCTATTCGCTCACGAGGAGGCGGCGCCACTTTATTTGCATATTCATGAGCTTATTTATTATTCATGAGCTTTCCCGGGCCCCCCCAATATTTTTTATAAGTCCGCGTCGCTGCTGATGGCACTGAAAAGACTTTAGGGGCCCAACAGTCCATTCACACAAAGAAAACTAAAAAAAAAGGCAAGAACTATTTGTTGACAAGCTAACCCAAGATCCCAAATGTTTCACAAGCACACAACTGGCCTTCTTGAAAGGCACAGGGCGAAATTCACTCAAGGAAAACTATACATCTTTGTGTGGGAAGCTAAACAAGTCCCTGTGCGGAGCAGGTATGTTTTGGCTATGGTGGGATTTCAAAATTAATAGTTTAAGGTGTGTAATTCTCCCTTCTCTCTGGGAAAGGCATTCTTCTTTTTATTGGGGGGGGGGGATAACTTGGAACAAGGACCATATACCTCAAGCAATTTGCTGGAGCAGGAGCGAGAATGAACACATTGTTTGTAGACGGTGGTACCATATCCCAGGTAGAAAATCTTCACAAGCCAAACTGATCCGGTATTCTTTATTTTGGGGAGCATTTTCTGTGGGTGAAAGATTTCCAATGAACAGAATTTGAAGGAAGCTTCTTGTTACTTTGTGATAATTTTTTCTCCTGTAGATTTTATAGCTAATGTGATTTCCTATGTAACACATTTTTCATTCTGATACACTCAATTATAATTTTACATGTACTTACGATTAGCACGTCAGCAATTTCTTCAGCTTTATCTACGTTAGGCTTGACAGAGTGTAAGGCTAGGGAAATTGTCCAGTACAATTCCAAATCGTGCAGTTCATCTTTGACAACTTTTTCTTTGAGGAATGTCAGTGATTCTATAGTGCCAACAGAAGCGACTCCAATGAGGAAGGCATTCCTGCAGTGAGCAGAAAAAGAACATTCTGAAAATTTCATTCTTCATTCTTCACTACGGAGCAAACACTGACTGGTTCAGAGTCCATCCACCCTTGTGGACAACAGGATCTAGAATCAATCTAGATTGAAAGAAGCATGCTGATGATGAGCATGAACGATTCAGGATAGGGGATGGGGGAAACCTACGTTTTGGTGCTAGTGTGTTTGCAGCCTATGATGCTGCTGTGTCTTATGTGCTAGTCAGCCAACGTACCTGGCGTTAGGTTTATTCGAAAACTTATTGTAGAGAAGGTGCAAATTTTCCAGATTCAAATAACGGAGCAGCTGGCTAAGCTGTAAGTACTTGTGGGCATTGTCTCCACGGATGTCTTGTGGGAAGCGGTCAAGCTCAACCAATAGCTCTTCAATCTGTAACAAGAAGGAAACAGTAACTAGAATATATTCACTGTGATGGAGAAAAGCACACTGCTCTCTTATCGGCTTTATGAACCGTAGAACTATTCCATCCGCCAACACATTCCCTACCTGTTGCTTAACGTCTCCGGTTCTGACAAGCATTTGGGGAAGAACCTCTGGGAACTCGTAATGAATGTTTACATTCCGAAGCTGAACCTGCGGCAGTTGGACATGTTCGTTTGTCACCTCAGTCAGTGTGAGCCTTTGCCTGGAAGGGAAGAGAAAACCACAGGTACCATTCAGTGATTTGTGCTGTTGCTCATCCAGGCAGTTTCTAGATCAGCCCAGGAAAAATTAGAAGGACAACTGGGAGATATGGAGAAGCTGATGGAAATGTAGCCAAGACTGAGTCAGAATTGTATCTCTAGTGGATGATGGGGAAATATTTGATTGGGTTGTTTCTGCTTGCAGACCTGACTTCCATTCCATGTGCTCATACAACAAACTTCTGCTGTTAATTTACACTCTGTGCAATGCCTCATTTACTCCTGAACGAAAGTCTGATGTATTAAAGTCTGTGGGGATACTGAAATCAAGAGAACGTAGACCACACAAATGACACCTGTCCCCATGTAATGGCAAGCATTTGATTTCGCAAACCTTTTTTTGTTTTTTCCCTTTGCCATTTGTAGTTTGCAAAATACTCAACAGCCTTAATTTGTCTCTTTCCTCCAATGAATGGCAGGAAACGCGTCATGCTATGTTAAATGTTTCACCAGCTTCATCATTTCAGATGGAATTATCTCTCCCTCTCCTCTCCTGCTCAATGTTCTGGGGATACCCTGATACAGGAGAGCATGGGAAGGGCATGGGGTGAGGAACAGAGGTAGGGGAAAACCCATTGCCTAGGTGGAAGTCCTTTCACAGGGCTTATGCTGTCAGGACTCATTAGGTTAATTCTGCCCATTGTCTCCAGGTCCAGAACTTTAAAACTAATATTTCATTGGTGTAAAGCAGTTAAGTGAATATGAACAGCCTTTACCTACAGACAGATAACAGCAGCTATTATTTGGGAGGATTTATTTTATTTTATTTTTATTTTGCAATGCTGCAAATGCTACTAAGACCAACTCTTGCATAGCCTAGCTGGAACCATGGCTCACTTGCAGACTCTTTTAAAAGTTATTATTTAAGCTGTGGCTACTTACGTAGCTTTCATAACTCCGGCACCCTCAGCTCCACTGAATGGAGAAAGCTGGTAGACTTGTTCGGCATCGACTTGCATGATCTGAGCATCAGCTCCAGAGGGATTATATTTCAGTTTGAAGGTGAAAGCTTCAGTCCCTTGAATCATCCTGTTTTGCTATAGAACAGAAGGAAGCGCCTCTAGTTAGCATGACTTTCAGGCGGATGTTACCCTCGCTTGTAAGCAAATCACGTTCCAACATTCTTACCAGCAGGCAGTTGGGGTTACGGTGGATGAAGAACGTTCCAATACTGCGCTCCATTTTGTTCCTGCAGTTGTTTGAGTCTTTGGTCCTAGAAACGAGGACTGTGCTGCTCCTCCTGTCATCTCGGATGACGTATCTTGTGTGGCACTCACCTCCAATTCCATCCTGCAAGGATAGATTTAGTCACTCTGTAGAATGGCACATGATAAACTTTAGGGGGTTTTATTGTTTTTATTTTTTAAATGAGAGGAAGAAGGCATACAAAGGAATTTGTGGAGTGTGTCCCAGGACACTGGAACTAATGTTAGGCATGTACAATTTCCACAGCTGAGTGTTTCATAGAATCATAGAATTGTAGAGTTTAAAGGGACCACAAGGGTCCTTTGGTCCAAATTCCTGCAATACAGGAATCTCAGCTAAAGCATCCATGACAGATAATGAGCCATGAATGGCAGGATGCACATCCATGACAGCATTCATTTAGTGGCTTCTTAAGGGGCTGGACTTGAGGGCAGAGATCCAGGGCCCCACTCAATGGAATAATCAGGAAGGCTGGCTTACCACATTATGAAATAAGTGAATTAATACACTTTACCATCTAAGTAGACCCCCTGCCCTGGTTAGACTATTAAGTGTCCAGAGCATAAGATTACCTAACTGCATGACTTATCTCATTTATTCTGTTTTTTAACCCCACATGTTATTTATTGATTGATATTTTAGACAGCCAGATAGAAGTAGGCCTTGCTGTTATTTGAGTAAGCCCCAAACACTGACATAGGCCTGTGGATTTCATGGTGAAGGAAACCCAAACTGTGGGAGTCAAACCCTACCACCTGAAATCCCTGGGAATTTGCTGAAACTCAGTTCCGGCACCTCTCAGGTGGGCGCCATTGCCATTACAAGAGAACAAGGGAGGTGTTCGTGCTGAGTTCTGGCACCTCTTTTTCTAGAAAAATAGCACTGTCCAGGAAATCTCAATTGCAAATTCAGTTACTCAATGAGAAAGTATCTAACTGAATAGCATTTCTAATTATCTAGGTGGAAATGGGAAATTTGGTGGCTTGGAGTGAGATGGGAAAGGGCTGGCATCACACATTTTGCTTCCTGAGGTGAACAAAACGTTGCCTCCCTCCTCCTACAATATATAGGTGCTGATCAGGTTGGCTTGTTTCAGCACTGGTGACAAGAGGACGAGTGTCCACCTGAGGCCTGCAGGCTAACTTAAGGGGCAGAGGGCAGGCCATGTGATCCACACAGCTCCACCCTCCGAGGCCTTGCTACTGCTCCCCACCCGCAGCAACTGTTGCCTGAGGCAGCTGCCTCACTCTGCCAAATGGTAGGGCCAGACATAAAAGCAGAAAACTGCATTCAGGGGAAAAGAAAACAGTGGGGAAAGTAAAAAAAAGTGAGATAGTTCAGTACTGAGGTAAACTAAAGCTGCTCGAAAAGACGAGTCCAAATGCATATTAAATGTACATGGAGGAAACGAACCTCTTGAAGCTCATACTCTTTCTGGTTTTTAATTGACATGGAAAATCCGTTCAGGAAGCCTCTGACAAGATTCACACAAGGCAGAGGTGGGTCTCTTGGCACACGGATGTTCTGAACCTTGCCATTGACGTAGCCAAACAGGAAAGAATATTTGGTGCAAGCAATAAGTGATTCAGGTTGCCTCGAGGGTGCTGCAAATGGAGGCTCTCCCGGAAAGATTCCGACAGCATCTTCAACTTTCAGAGATACAATCTGAGGACAAAGATGAGAGAGTAAACAAATTGCTTTTCATTTTGTTTCTGAAACGAAGAACAGTGTCTCAATCCAACTGAAGCGAAGCACCTGTAAATCCAACTGACTTCAGCGGGAGAGATAAACAGTGCCATCTAATACACGTCTACTCAGAAGTAAGCTCTACTGAAGTGTGTGCAGATTCTGTGAAAAGTTCGCAACTATTTTTTTAAAACAGTTGTGTTGTCAAAGAGTGAAATGAAAGCCAACTTAGCTTTCCCCTTTGCAATCCATGGGTGATTTTAGTCCCATGTGAACATTTAGTCAATATGATTTGCTGCCCTTTCATGACACCCCAAAGCAGCTGCCTCTCTCTCTTCTGCCCAATACGAGGGCTGGTCTAGTTGTCTTCATTTCACCTCTCCTCATTCCTCTGATCGCTGCCTTCTCTGGGCCACCACAATAGAAATTTGAGGAAATCCAAGTTTGAAAAAAAATTAAAATGTTGTTGTTGGTAAACAGCTGCTTCACTTTTTCATGTTTAATCTTTAACTTAAGGTTAATTTAAAGTTCAGCATACATTTACTTTAAGGTTCATCAAGAACATCACCTACCCTCTCCCCTCCCACCGATTCTATTTTGGATACACATTTGATTTTAGGATTGCATGATGGGTGAAGAGCACTGGAGTTTACAGTGAAAGCTAGATGGCACCTCCTTGCTTGCAATGCATCAGGAATTCTAGAAGGGATGCTCTGTAGTCTGATGGCTATTTAAAGGGACTGCATAATGATGATGCTTACCTTGAGAATATTCTCCTGATCGCCTCCATAGATATCTAGCCCTCCAGTCAGTCTCACAACAGATCTTCCCATCTCATATCCTTGCACTGTGGTGACAACGTCGGCGACATACTTGTAGCGGTAGCGTTTCCCATGTTCAAAGCGTGGCTCTAGAAAAAATAAGAGAGAGAACAATTTACACCTGCTGTATTCCATATATGCACACCCAGTAGGGTGTCAAGATTTAATCAGCTTAATCTATGTTGTGATTAATTTAACACTTTAATGGATTAATTGCAGGGTGATGTTTCGCTCTCAGGGCTGCAATTTAAAATTTTGCCCTGCAATAGGAAACAGGCAAGAAAACGTTTCGTTTAAGCATGAGTGCTGCTTTCGCTTACTACTGTTGCTTTATACTTCCTTCAGCATCTTGAAAATGTCTCCAATCCTGAGCTTTGGGTGAGATGTGGATGCATTTAAATGTCATTAAATGATTAATCTAAAATGTTCAACGTTTAGATAGGACTTGAGCGTTCAAAGCGCTTTAGGTCGTTTATTTTGTAATACTGATTTGGTCAGTATTATTATCCCCATATTGCAGATAGATTCATGGCTGAGGAGCAAATAGGGTGGTGCGCCTAAGGATATACACTGGGAATTTTCAAATTTGTAGCTCAGCTGCACAGTGCAATCCTATGGCTATCCACTCAGAAATACGTAAAATCTCTTGAGTGCAATGGAGCTTACTTCCATTGGTAGGTGTGTATAATAGCAGGGGTGATGCTGGGCTTCAATACACATCAATGGTCAATGGGCAAGATAATGAGCCTGTGGTCTAAGAAGATCTGTAGGGCCACAGTTTCCCCACCTATAGGACTGAAACTGTTGGCAATATACCAGCTCAACTAATTCCCCCCTCGGGTAGTCAACTGCCCTAAAAGTCATGTTAATCAGTGTTATGACATGTTATAGATAGACTTACTGATTTCGGCAGTCTCAGGCCCTGGGAAAAGAAATTGGATAGGTTACAAATTGTGTATAACAGTAGACCATAACCACTTCACTGTGAAATATACAAGTGGGTCCTAAAAGAAAATGTTTTGGTGTATCCTCATGTTCTAATAGAAGTGTTCCTGTCTAAGATTCTCGTCAGCCAGCCATGCCCTTCTTTGCCTCACTCCATTCCATTCCCTATGTAGTTTCCCCACCACCACCTCAAATGGCAGCCAACATTCCATAGCTATTCCAAGCCTCATGGGGCTGCTTTAAGGCATGTGTTTTTGTTTGTTTTAAAGAATTTGTACTTCTGGGAACCTCAGGGGTTCACCAAACACACTGAATACCACCCTCTTGTTTCTCTGTTGCCCCATTTTGGTTCCTATTCTGTCACCACACTGGCTGCAGTAATTGATTATCAGTTAAAGAAATTCATGAATTAAAAACATTTAGCATTGTGAATCAATAGTGCGGAGCACTTTATAGTGTTCAGAGCAGTTCACATAAATGATCTTCCTGCAATCCTTACAACAACCATCTAAGGCTGGCCTGCACAATAGTCCCTATATTCCAGATGGAGACACACCCGGGTGGGAATTAAACTGGAGATTTTCAGTTGATTTAAATTCCTCTCAGACTTACCAGGTTCTTGCGTCTGGCCCTCTGAGGGAAAGAAATCGGATAGGTTAATGTGAGTATAACTGCACAAACATACAAGAACAAGAAGAGTCTGATGGATTAGGGCATTGTCCCATCTACTCCAGCATCCTGTTCTCACAGTAGCCAACCAAATGCCTGTGGGAAACTTGCAAGCAAAACCCAAGCAGAAGAGCAGCACTCTTGTCTCCTCTGATTTCCAGCAACTGGTATTCAGAAGCATACAACTGCAAATCGTGGGGGCAGAGCATAGCCATTATGGCTAGCAGTTGCCAATAACCCTCTCCTCCATGAAAGTTTTAAATCCTGTTTTAAAGCCATCGTCACCTCCAGTGGGAGTGAGTTCCAGAGGTTAACTATGTGCTGTGTGAATAATTACTTTCTTCTACTCTGTCTTGAATCTTCCAGCATTCAGTTTCAGTAAAGTACAACATTTTAATCTATCTATCTTTCTGTCTGTCTATCTATCTATCTATCTATCATCTATCTATCTATCGATCGATCGATCTATCATCTATCTATCTATCTATCTATCTATCTATCTATCTATCTATCTATCTATCATCTATCTATCTATGCAGTTTATTATCAGAACTCCTGAAGTCCTGTTCAGGATTCCAGCCAACCAGCTATGCACTTTTTCAGGTTGCTGCAGTCCATATCCCCTCCCTCCTGGTATTCCAGGTTTATTTTCCAACCGACAATATTCTCTGGCATCTGAGCATGCAGTTTGGAGATTTCTTCCTCCCTACCCCCCACTTTAAAACACACTTTAAAATACCTCTGGGTTTTCCTGAGCATGCTGATAACACTCTCACACACACCGCTTTCCCTGAGCATTGCCCTTTTTCAGCTCCATTTCTTTTGGCACCTACCATCTGAGTTTGCTATTAGAGTGGCTTAGCTAAAGTGTATGCTGGAAAATGGATTCATTACTGGAAAAGCTTTCTGCTGCTCAAATCTATACCCACAAAGATATATCCACAAAGGTTCATTTACGCCCATTGTGTTTCATAAATGTATTGCCACTAGAACTGCATGCAACAATCAGATTAATTACTCAGTGATGATCACACTAAAACTTCACTTGATTAATAAGGAGAGAAGTTTTAATTAGCAGAGCTGTGATTTATGTATTTGTCAGCCTCTTTGGGCTTTAGTATAACATTGCAATAGGAAACGAAATTTCCTTTGAACAGTGAGTTGTTGCTTCTGCTTATTAATTCGTAAATTACTTCATACTTCCTTCAGTATCTTTAAAATGTACTCATATTGAGCTTTGGGTGAGATGTAAGTGCATTTAAAAATCATTAATGAATGAATTAATAAAGCTTAGAATTTAGACAGCCCTCTATAATTTTCAAGCTCTTCTCATAATTTAATTTTGTAATTCTTACAACAAGCCTGCAAGGTAGGTCATAATTATTGTTCCCCATATTTCAGGGCTGAGGCTCAGAAAGATTTAAGCATTTTGGGTCACTTAACAATACTTAAACAAGGAACTTCCAGATTTTTCAGTTCAGACACTACACTCAACTAATCTCTTCCCACCCTACCCTAAGTGGTTGACTATCATGCAACTTCAACAAAGGTACTATGATGATTTTAAAATAAGGTTAGATTACTGATGAACTTACTGTATGGAATCTTCTGGCACGCTAGAAGAGAGAAATTGAATAAGTCACAATGTGAGTACTGACAACAGAAAATAACCTTCTTCTTTTTTTGCTAAACTCTACAGAGTTCTGCAAAAGGATAATAGTAAAAGCAATTGCCGACTTACCCACAAGGGCGAACAGGAGGGCTAGGACTATTCCCCTCATGGTGAAGGCGAATGATAGCCCTCAGCCACAGTGGGCATTTTATAGGGAGATCAGCAGCATCACATGATCCATACTGATCAAGATTTTGCTGAGCGTGCAGATGTTTATCTCTCTCAGCAAACTTTTCTTTTGGCAATCGCTGATTTTTTTAAAAAAAAATAATTTTGGGGGTGTAGATTTCCTCATGTCCAGCAGTCATCTTAGGCATCACTTTGACCTGGTCATTCTAACCTAACATATGATGCAATGGTTTACCTACTGACAAATACGGATAAGTTATTTTGAACCTTGCACCTACCATTGTATAGTCAAACATCTGGTTAACCACTGTGAGAGCAGAATGCCATACTTTCCAACATTTCTCTGATGAAAATAGGGACATCCTATTATTATTATTATTATTATTATTATTATTATTATTATTATTATTATATTTATACCCCACCCATCTGATTGGGCGGCTTCCACCATATATAAAAGCAGAATAAAACATTAAAAATTAAAAATTTCCCTATAAAGGGCAACTTTCAGATGGCTCAGGGGTCAGATAACTTCATACCCTTCAACATTTATCTGATGAAAATAGGGATATCCTAAGGAGAAGCCAGACGTTCTGGGATCAAATCAGAAATTGGGATGGCTTCTGTAAATCCGGGACTGTCCCTGGAAAATAGGGACACTTGGAAGGTCTGGGATGCTGGATTAGATGGGCCTTTGGCCTAATCTAGCAGGACTCTTACTCTCTTATAATAATAATGTTATTATTTATACCTCACCCATCTGGCTGGGTTTCCCCAGCCACTCTGGGCAGCTTACATCATATTAGTATGTCCCTCTCACTCCACTGCAGCCAGAGCTGGGCCAAGACATTTTGGCGCCTTAGGAGAACCCACTCTGCCAGAGAAGAAGGAGCGAGCGATGATCTACACTGAGAACAAGGGTAGGGGAAGACCAGCAGCACCTCCTCTTTGCCCAGAGGCAACATTGTGGAGGCGGCTGCTGGGGTGGCAGCAGATGTGGCCTCCAAGGAATGCACCACAGCTGAGATTGCCACTGCAGCAGCAACAGGGGGCAATACATTCCTTAGGGGATGGATCTTCTGCCCCTGAGGCAGTCACCTCACCTTGCCTCATGGTAAGAGGTAGCCTCCTTATGGAGAAGGTGCAGAGCTGTTTGATGGAGCAAGACCCTTTTCTTAACATGTTGAAAGTGGAGGGACTGAGAAATACCGAAATATAAGAACTGAAAGGTGTGGCACAAATAGATGGACAAGACCATGGAGGGCTTTGAAGGAGCCTGTGAAAGATCTGGGAGATGGCAAGAAACCTGTGCTGGGAGCTTCCTGGGACATCCTGTAGTCTAGACCATCTCCTGTCTGAGGCAAAGGTCAAGATGGTGCTCTATCCACTCCTTGTTCAGAAGCCGGCTAGATTAGCAGTTGGTTCTTACTTGAATATCTGGAGTCTCTTCCACCACTACTGAAGACAGCAGGTTAGGTTAGGGGGAGCAGGTCAGGCACACAGCTCTGTCCTCTGTCCTCCATTGCTTCCCGCCTCATTGCACCCACCGCCTGAGGCAGCTGCTTGACTCTGCCTGATGGTAAGACTGGCCCTGATCAGCGCAACACAATAATTATTTTGGCTTACGTTCTGGACAGAGGCAAGAAGACTGAGGTGAGCTAATGGATTAACAGAGAGGAGGAGGAGGTTGCAGGAGTCAAGGGTGAGGAATGAACAGGAGATGTCAGCTTGAATGGTTGGTTTTCTTTAGAGGGGTGCTAAGGGAACAGGTGGCGGGGCATATTTTGCTATGTTTTAAGGAGAGAAGTGACAAAACTTGTTACAAGGAAATAGTGGCATTAGACATAGAGAAAGCCAAGTCAATGGTGTCATTCTCAAAAAGGATGGAGAGACGAGTGGAAGCCTTGTGCGTAAAAAGGAACGTTGTAGTTTGGGACATAATGAGTCCATACTCTCCAACATTTCTCTGATAAAAATAGAGACGTCCTATTCCATAATAATAATAATAATAATAATAATAATAATAATAATAATTTTATTATTTCTACAATGCCTACCTGATTTGGTTGCCTCAGCCACACTGGGCGGCTTCCAACATATATAAAAAAACATAATAAAACTATACAGGACTGCATTCAGATGTCTCCTAAGTGTTGTAGTCACTTAACTGCTTGGCTCAGGGGTCACATAACTCCATACCCTCCAACATTTCTCTGAGTAAAATAGGGGCATCTTATCATACCCTCCAACATTTCTCGGATGAAAGTAGGGACGTCCTAAGGAAAAGCAGGAGATTTCAGGTTCAGGTCAGAAACCGGGATGGCTTATGTAAATCCAGGACTGTCACTGTAAAATGGGGACACTTGGAGGGTTTGTGAGTCTGAGGCAGGCAGTGGACACACATTCAAGGTCCATGTTAAATGATGGCAACTGCCCAGACCCACAGTCCAAGAATGTCCACCACTGACCATTAGCCATCCTGGCTGGAGCTGATGGGTATTGGGAATTCATCAATATCTTAAAGGAAGATTTGCGCATTAACTTGTTGTTGTTGTTTTTCTAAAGAATGTACTTTAGATCTTCTACAGCATTCCCACCCCCTACCCCCCAAAAAAGATCCATCAATAGTACTATTGCAAAAATATGAAGATATAGGCAAGGGAAAGGGAGTGAACAGATATTTACATGATTTTAAAATTTGATATTTAAATTCATAATCTGCCTCTCAGGGTTATTTTCCTCTTCAGCAACATTGCTGCAATTTGCAGTGTGTCCTTTTATCACCGGTCACAGTGACCAAGGGATTACTTTTTTGTCTACAAAAATATTGACAGTGATGAGCAAATATTGTATCTTCCATGAATGCCAAGTTATGTAGGTTTCCAGAAGAAAGGGGTATTGGGGCAATAGCAGGTCAGTGAAAGCTTTCTCTGTCCCCCCCAAAGGCAGGTCATTCCAGGGAAGCAAAGAGCCAAGACAAACCAGAGTCGTTTGTCCATCCAGCTTCATTGCAGCTGAATATAATTGCTTGCGGATTATTCAGTGTTAATAGTATGGCTAAATTAAAATTCCATCCCAATATACAGGACTCCTGTTAGAAATATTCAACCTTTAAAATGAATGTTTTAACTGGTTGAATTGGCATCAAGTGGGTTCCTTTATTAGATAGGAACATGTTGAGCAGCAATTCCTGAAGGATCATTAAGCTATTGCATGGGTAGGCAAACTAAGGCCCAGGGGCCGGATCTGGCCCAATCGCCTTCTAAATCTGGTCCGCAGACAGTCCGGGAATCAGCATGTTTTTACATGAGTAGAATGTGTCCTTTTATTTAAAATGCATCTCTGGGTTAGTTGTGGGGCATAGGAATTTGTTCCTTTTCTTTTTTTCAAAATATAGTCCAGCCCCCCACAAGGTCTGAGGGACAGTGGACCGGCCTCCTGCTGAAAAAGTTTGCTGACCCCTGAGCTACTGTTTCCGAGCACTGAAGGTGAAAGGAAGGTGTTGATGTCTTGTGCTTAAAATTTACTTCTTGGCATTGATATTGGCTCTGAAGAGGGCCTGAAAGGGATGTAAGAGTCCAACTGGAATATTTTGATCGAAGACCATTGTTAGAATTCTATGTGGTTAAATTTCTCATTTAAATTGATATAATCTAGTTTGTGGGAACAAGCATTAAAAATAGAGGTCATATATCATTTTTGCACTGTGAGACAGCTTCCACTGACTATCTCTAATTCAAGGTTGTGTAAGAAACCAGGGTCATTTCAGCGTATGTGGTGGACTTTAAAAAGTAAGAAATGTTGCAGTTTTGTACTGGGGTCTTTGCAGAAATTACTAAAATGCCTGGACAGCAACTACTGAAATCTCTGGAACTGGTGGAGTTAAAGATTTTTTTCAAAACAACATGGATTGTCATTTCAAACCTCTAATGGGCTGTCTTCTTGTAGCTACCTAGCTGGTTGTTGCTCAATACTGGAATATTGGAAGGTGCCACATTAGCTAATGGTTATAAAATGGCTTGGCAAGTTGCTCTGGTGGGAGAAGTAACAAACATGTCTGGTTAAAGGAGCGAAATATAAATATACTTTTGTGACGAACTGGAACTCTTTTATTGTTTATACAAGCAAAGATGAGATACAAAGACTTTCTGGCTGGTGTGAACATTCTGTACTTGAATTTTAGTCCTTCCTGATGGGCTGTATTGACAGATTAATGGCCAGGGGTAATGGACCTGTAGCCCACATCTGCAGTCATACATCCTCTACCTCTGGACTAAAGTGTGACTAATTTACAGCGACATCCTACACGTCGATTCAGAAGCAGGCCCCATTCAGTTCATTGGGGTTTACTCCCAGGTTAACTAGATATAGGAGTGCAATCTCAGACTGTAATTCTTAGTGGGGTGGACTGTTGTTGTTGTCAATTACATTTATATACTGCCCTTCATCCGTAGATCTCAGGGAGGTTCAAAATGTAAAATTACAATATAAAAACCACCAAATACATAATAAAAATAAGAACAAAGGGAAAACAGTAATCCCTCTGCACTCCCACAAACAGATTTGAAAGGCCATAGGAGATTAATCAGCCAAAGGCCTGGTTCAAGAGGAACATTTTTGCCTGGTGCCTAAAGGTGTATTATGAAGGTGCTACTCAGGCCTCCTTGGGGAGAACATTCCACAAGTGGGAAGCCACTGCAGAAAAGACCCATTCTCATGTTGCTACCCTCTGGATTTTTTGTGGATGAGGCTCATGAAGAAGGGCCTCAGATGCTGAACGTAGGGCCTGGGTAGGTTCAAATGGAGAGGCGTTATTGCGGTCCTGAGCCATTGAAGGTTTTATAGGCCCTTTGAATTGGGCTCTGAAACTAATTGGCTGCCAGTGCAGCTGGACCGGGATTGACATTATATGCTCTGTCTTGCTCCTGTAAGCAACCAGGCTGCTGAATTCTGCACCAGCAGGTTTCCAAGCTGTCTTCAGAGGCAGCCTTATGTATACACGTTGCAGGATTCTAACCTTGAGGTGTGTGGAGCAATGGATTGGCAACTGTATCTGAAGTCCTACCAGCACTTGCTGTCTAAGTTAGATGTGATGGGGGGGGTTGAGGTGTCTTCACTCACCATGTTTCCATTTACCTTTTGGGTTTATCAAGTTTGCAGATTATCTGAGAATGACCTAAACTGAAAGCTTGACTGATGTCAGTGCTGTGTTGGCAAGTTGGGGTGCTGACAGGTCAAGAGTGTCAGTTGACCAGTCAACAGATTGCCCGTTGTTTGATCACTGTCAAATATTCTCAAGCATTCCATGAAGCCAAGAATGTCACTGTGCCAAAAGCAGGCAATGTGCTTTTTTTATTTAATGTTCTGAATAAGGAGCTTCCCTGAGCACGATGATGGGTGATGTAGCTGCCTTTCCCCCATGAGGCATGTCCACAACACTCTGCTGCCTTGTCTCTTGTGGTGCTCTTTCAAGATGTGGGTGTTATTTTGTCTTACAAGTCACACCCTCACAACTGCTATTCCAAATGTGGTCATTGGCCCAATACAATGAGTGACCTCTGCAGTAGGTATATGCCTGCATGCACACCATTAAAAAAGTATATCGGGTCTTCTCTCATGCAGAAAAAATAATTTTGTGTGAATTGGCTCTAAGTCTTTTTTTTTAAAAAAAAAAATTTTTTTATTAACAGGCCAATCACATCATATTGTTCAAATCACATTAGTTCCAAATTATACAGCCAAATTTTAAATTTTTTGGCGGGTACCCATATATCAAGCTCCACACGAGTCCAAAATTCCGGCTAAGTCCAGACTTCACTTATTTTACTGCATTAATTAATCAGTCCTATCCAGTTCAGTCCAGATAGTTCTTTATATATTTTCTTCATCTTGTTGTTGTCGTACATTCCTTTCTTTGCGATCTCTGATGATTCTCATAAGCAGACTGAAAACTGGTTTCTCTGTGTGGGATTAGTCCAGGACAGCCCTGTTCAACACCTCCGTAAACAAAATTAATCTTCATTGTCTTTTATTTTTCCAGGCTAGCCGAATAAATCAAATAGATCAAGGGGCTCTGTCAGATCAAACTTCAGCTTCATACTCCTTCTCTTTCCAGCATTCCTGATTCTCCTCCCCCATCTCTCTTTTCCTTTCCCCGGCAGCCTGTCATGGCGAGACACCATTTTTTTACTGCGTTGATATATGTGCTTCAGCTTCATTTCCAATCATCTGTTTCCAATTATAATTCCGGGCTGAAGCAACCAGCACGCGCTAATCGGAATCGGCGTCAGGAAGAGCTGACCTCACCGAGGGCTCGTGCCAAGTGTTCTGCACCCCCATCTCTCGGATCAGGGGGTGCATTGTGAACACCGCTGGCCAGGCAGCACCCCACCACATCCTGGTGGGGAGGGAAGGCTGCCTACTTCCCATAGCAGCCCCTAAACTACCTCATGTGGGTCAGAGAGATGTTATTGTCGGCCATCTTCCAACGCGCCCCCTGGTGGGCCCCCGAATTGGCTCCAAGTCTTACATTTTAGAAACCCTGGAAACTTGCAAAAAGAATCGCGTAGTTCTTGTTTGTTTTGCTAAAATGCATTACATAATGCAAACTGTGTAGCAGGGAGATACCGCAACGCCTTTTCACGGAAAGAATCAATTCTAAAAATTATCTTGCATACAAATAAACACAACTTTGATTCTTCAAGCATAGATTCATGAGCTGATGAAACACTTAACGCTTAGCTGTTAGAATTCAGAGGCCAGATGGAAAACCTTGGCAAGCCAGAGGGGGGTCCATCGTAACCTACCTCCGATTTGGTACAGTGCTTCCAATTGATAAATAAAACACCAGAATCCATTCATCTGTATTTTGCAGAATACACTTATTACATTTATTTTGCAGATGCGTTATAAGGTTCTTTTTCTCTGAGCATTAAAAAAAAATCCCCCATCTGTAAACATAGTATCACAATTTTTTAAAAAAACACCTCTGTGACAATTGGCATGTAAAATACTATGATTTTTTGGGACCTGTGAATTTAATTTCATGGCAATGACACGTTATAATGTGTGTGTGTGTGTGTGTATCCATCTATGTGCAAGCTAATACCTTGCTTTTTAATTTATGAAAAGAGGTAATCCCAAAGTCACACAATAAATATAGAGCCTGCCGTGTTAATCACCTGCAATATGCTGTACATTCAAGTTGGGGGGGGGGGAAGAGTTTCAATGCCAGTTACACTTGAGACACAAGTGAATATTCCCCCATACTAGTGCTAAAAGCACTACTAGTACCTGAAGTAAAAAATACAATTTCACTATCAGAAGATTCAAACATTCCTTCCGTCCAAGAACGTCTTCTGTTCTAAGAATATAATCTGTTTCAAGACATATATTTTTAAACAGCCTTCCAAAGGGTACAGACAGGAAAGGTCCGAAGTGAGGGCTGGGATGGAGGGGGGGAATCCTTAAAAAGCCACACATACAGCACAACCGCTATCAATGTCCGCTGATTGATTCCATGAAAAACAAACACCCTGTTTCGCCAAACGAAAGTTTATGGACACATCCAGTTAAGCAAAGAGAGAGAGCGAGAGAGAGCGAGAGAGAGAGAGAGAGAGCGAGAGAGAGAGAGAGAGAGAGAGAGAGAGAGAGAGGGGGGTCCAAGAATCTAAGGCAAGTTATCTATGTGCTCTGTGCATAAGTTTGCTGGCAGTGGCATGTGCAAGCTGTCCACATCGTCTTGCGCAACGGGACTGGCATCAGTAGTCTGCATCTTTCTCAACTGTTCCTTTCTAAGCTGGCTTGGCTTTCGGTCATCGGACGTTTTATCCGGAGGAGCGCTTGAGGTGAAGGAGAAACAGAAACAAGAAGAGAGGGTCAAGCACATTAATTTGGAGGAGCAGCCCTGGCTCACGCCATTTATGACACAAACCCCAAGCCAGGCACTGTTTACCAATTATATACGGCAATTATATATGGCGATGTACCATTGGGTTCTTCGTTTTCTACCTCCATGGTGCAAGGAATGGCCCATGCCAAGCAAAACGCAGGCCTGGTGGGATACAATCGGCTTGGTCTACGTTGTGTAGACTTGCCCTGCCCTGAACAATTCCAACGACAGCTCTATGGCCAGGTGTGCGACAAAAAACTTAAGGGACAACAAACTCGAGGGCCACTGATGGGAGTTTCTGGCCGAAAACGTGTGACACCATTGTTAAAACAGCTGCACTGACTGCCCATTTACCACCAAGCCAGGTTCAAGGTTCTTGTATTGATTTACAAGTCCCTGAACAACTTAGGTCCACTCCAAGGCAACTCAGGGAACACCCTGAACCCTTATATCTCAGCTCAGTCACTGAGACCCTATGCAGGAGCATTGCTGACCGTTCCCCAAGTTGGTGAGGTTCATGTGACAACAAGAAACTGAGCCATGAGTGTCATCAGCCCAGTCTTGCGGAATACTCTGTCAATAGAGATTCATCAGGCGCCTTCTGTGCCAACTTTTAAATGCCTGCTGAAAACTTTTTTAGTTTGCCAGGCCTCCTGTGCAGGCAATTAAGAGTACTCCCCCCCACACAATGGTTTGTTGCTGCTTGTTTTAAACTCTTTTTAAATTTTATATCTTTTTAATGTTGTAAAACCACTTTCATGTGATTTAGTGGTATTTAAATACTTTTATAAGTAAATACAGTCATACCGCAGAAGTCAAATGCCTTGCGAGTTGAACATTTTGGCTCCCAAACGCCGCAAACCCGGAAGTGAGTGTTCCGGTTTTCAAAGGTTCTTTGGATCCCAAACGTCTGAAACGGGTTCCGATGGGCTGCAGGAGCTTCCTGCAGCCCATCAGAAGCCACGCCTTGGTTTCCAAAAGTTTTGGAAGTCGAACGGACTTCCGGAATGGATTTCGTTCGACTTCCAAGGTACGACTGTAATAAAAAATAAGCTTATGTTGGAATGCCCCAATTCATTGCAGAATTAACCCATCTCCCCGTCAGACTTCTTGCAAGACCTTGTGAGACTGGAAAACTGTTAGGGAGGGGCTGTATTATATTTACTATTATATTCATGCCCCACCTTTCCTGAAACGAGTTCAGAGTGGCAAACGTGGGTCACCCACCTTCCCGTTTTAGCCTCACAACAACCCCCCACTTGGGCTGAGAGAAGGCAGCTGCCTCAAGACCATCCAGTGAGCCTCATGGCTGAGTGAGAATTTGAACCCAGATCTCTCAGACCTTAACCCAACTGTCTAACCATTATACTTGTTGAAACCAGGAAACAGCTAAGAACAGATTACATAAGAGAAATAACAAGGGTGCCAACTTGAATAAAATATTGTGGGGGCCCAGGGAAGCCCTGTCCTGCATAACCAATCACATGACACAGTGCACACACCCCATTTGGAAATGCCCATCAATTTTATCGGGGGCCCCACCCCCTCAAATATTTTGTGGGGGCCAAAGCCCCCAGGGCCCCTAGGAATTGGCTCCTATGCAACAGAGCAATTATTACACAGAGTCAAGTGATTCTAACATCTCTTGGAACAAACATCTAATCCAAAAACTTCTGAGGTTCGTGAATATTTCTATCTCACAGCCTGTTAACTTTTTAATGCTGTAGGGAAGGGGAGGCAAAAGTGATAAACGCGGGTACCTGTTCTCAAGGATATGCAGAGCTGCCTGACAAACATCTGAGAATTTGGAGGCATTGGTCATGTGGTTCAGTTTCTTTTGGCGATACCTGAAATTTGCTAATGGATAATCTGAGTTGGTACCTGCAAAACAAATGTTGCTTCTTAGGAAACAATAATGCCAAATGCTGTCAGAGCCGGGAAGCTACTAGAGGTTTGGTGGTGCAGCGAGCAGTTCATTAAAAAGCAAAATAAAATCGTTGCAGTACACCGCATTGTCCTTTATCATGTCCTTTACTTACGCTAAGTGTATACAACAGAAATCCAGTGAACAATATTGCACTTATCACCACAAATTTAGTCGTAGAGACTTACAGCTAAAGGTAGGCATTTCTGCTGTTAAAGGGAGAATGAGTTTGTGAAGAGTTTTTTTTAGAAAAGTCTTACTTCCCCAGAAGGCACTTTGAGGTTTCGCGTGGTCGCATTTATTTTGGTCAGGAGTCATGCTCAAGAACTGTTGCTTCAGCCAAGTCCCGCGATCCTCCTCAAATGCCTTCCTCTACACCAAGAGAAAACCCAAAATCACCACAACAAATCAACATACATCCTGGCACTATACTTAATAAATTAACTGAACGCAGGCTGTTAAAGAAGATCATAACATTGGCCTTCACCTGGAGGTCCCCTTCTGCTTTGGTTAGTGGAGGTATCAAACGTAGGTTATCTCCCACTCACACAGGAAAGCATGGACCATGCAACTTCAGGCCCTGAACCTAAGCTCTCCCCACCCCACCCCCCATAAGTTTCACATCATGGCCAAGTCTGCAGCAGAAAAAGCAATTTAATAACGCACATAATGACCTGGCTAGGAGACCATGAAAGAGCCTCCTGCACAATTTGACAGCCAATTTAAGCTTAATACATCTGCACCCCAATCAGAAATGAACTTCCCCTGCAAGTACCAACATTCCATTCTCTGTTTGGTGAAGGAGTTCTCTCTCCCAAGATGGAATACGTAACAGGCTCTATTAAATACTGGGTGGGCAAGTGGCTATTTACAAAGGGAGGACAACTCTGGGCTGAAAACACTGCCTATGGCAGCGGTTCTCAACCTGTGGGTCCCCAAATGTTGTGGGACTACAACTCCCATCATCCCCGACCACTGATCATGCTGGTTAGGAATGATGGGAGTTGTAGTCCCACAACATCTGGGGACCCACTCAACACTGGCCAGTGGGGAGATGCCTTAGTCCTGATTGTAGCATCTTGTGAAGGTGCTTATCCTAGGACCAAATTGCTGCCTGGCAGCTTTCCGAGATGACAGAGGACAGTGAGGTGGCAGCCACACTGGTGGAATGTGCTCCTATGTTCAGAGGTGTTGGGATGTGCTGTGCTTCATAGGCCAAAACTAAGTAGGCTTTGGTCCACCTGGCAATTGCAGGGCTGGTCACCTTTTCCCCCAAAGAGGTGAGATGGAAGGAAACAAAGAGATTGTCTCTTGGAATGATGTGTAATTTGTGCCAGGTTTTGCTCAGCAGCCAGAGAACATTTGGGGCAACGGAAAAGGTTCAGGACATGAGGGAGTCAGAGCAAGCTCCTTTGAAAAATGTCCTGTGAAATATGGTGTCGACTTCCAAGACGAAAGAAGGATCTGACCTAAGGACTATTCTGCTCTTATGAAAAACACATGAGTTGATCATAGTCTTCTAACTTGAAGGACGCAGAAGCTTTAACATCACGGATTTTCATAGGTTCAAAGGATTATAAGGCAAAAGGAAAGAAGAAATGAAAGGTGGAGAGGATGCCTGAGAACAAGCAGCAAAGAGAGAATTTGGATCCACTCTGAGCAAGCGCAGGAAAGAGTGAGAAAGGAGCTTCTAAGAGATGCTTCTAAGAGATGCTTAATGAAGAAGAAGAAAAAGAAGGAGGAGGAGGAGTTTGGATTTGCTATCCCACTTTATCACTACCCAAAGGAGTCTCAAAGCAGCTAAGATTCTCCTTTCCCTTCCTCCCCCACAACAAACACTCTGTGAGGTGAGTAGGGCAGAGAGACTTCAGGGAAGTGTGACTGGCCCAAGGTCACCCAGCAGCTGCATGTAGAGGAGCGGGGAATCAAACCCGGTTCACCAGATTACGAGTCCACCGCTCTTAACCACTACACCACACTGGCTCACTGGATCTAAACTCACACAATCTCTGCTTTCCTGTAGAAAGAGGAATTTAAAAATCTGCTTGCATACCTCCCACACTAAACAGAGAAGGAATGCTATCACAAAGTTTTAGAGCTTTTGCAGAGCTTGGCCTGGAACTATGGTGCTGCTGAGCACGAACTGTAAGCATTTAAGAGCATCCGAGGTAGATCAGGTAGGTCAATGGCTCTTCTAGCTCAACATCCTCTAGGCCAACCGAGGGGAACCCACAAGCTGTAATACTTGGATTGTCGGAATTAGAACCAAAGGCTGATCAGACATCATACAGCAGGCATGTTTTAGTGGGGGGTGCAGATCTATAAATACAAATAGATAAATGCAAAGAAGCTGTAGCTATCCGCAGCTCCCCTAAACATGCCCTGCCTGCTTTTGCTTTCAAACATTTGAGTGTTCATTGTGTGGTAAACAGTGGACACAATATGAACAAGGCCTGCTACACAGATCAGCTCTAGTTCCCGGTAATTTGATTTACCTGAGAAGCACAGAAAAAGACCGATCTCTAGCCTTAGAAAGCACACAATCATTTTGAGTACCTCAAGTCCTAGCCTGATAGCAGCCTCTGTAAAACTTTTACGCTCTCTCTCAAAGTTCTTCTTCTGTTCCCGGAATAGTTTCCACTCCTCCTTCAGCCTCTCCTTTTCTTCCAGCAAGTAACAGTCCTTTAGCAACATATTGGTGTCATCATCACATGGAGAAGTTAGCTGCTGCTGCACATAAGCAGGGGGGGGGGGGGAATGAGAAGTGATTATTTGGAAGCTACTACCTGGGCCAAAATAAAGTTATTTTTAGTTACCAGAAAAAGTCAAAATAAACTTGACAATTAACTAGGTGTTCCACTAGGCCCCAAAGTCAGAAAAACATGTGTTGGTGGAAAGGAGGAATCTATAAACTGAACTACTGAGCATGAGAAAAAGATTCCATTTCAATTCAGCTGCTCTATACTTGGAACATTATGTAACCTGCAGCATGCATGAAAAGTTCTAAAACTAGTCAATTCAAAGTGCAAGGAAGCAGAGCAACTAGAGTTTTGTTTTCCTTGCCCTCCTTCCTAAAATTAGTTCTGAGGCACACCAGGATACAAAAGCCTGCATAATCCCCTTCAGGAATTTGTGACCTTGTTCTTTTCCATTTGTGCCAGAATCTAACAATGCACAGGCAAGGCAGACTTCTTAAAATCATGTTAAAATGTGTACTTTTTAAAACTGTTTGTAGATCTGAATCATTATTATTATTTAATTACTACAGATCTAAAAGAACATGAGGAAATTGTTAAGTGGAAAGCTAAGACTGAACTACTTGATACCTCTTACACACTTCATCTAAGACCATGTATCTGATAAGATGCTTACCTGTAAGAGCTGCTGCTGAGTTTTTACCATCTCTTTGCACTGCTGAATTTCCAACTGCAGCCTTTCGACTTCTAGCTCATGGCTCTCTCTTGAGATTGTATCTTTCTCGTTCGGTGACCCAGAATGCACATGCGATACTGCAAGTTTGAAAAGTGCCTTCTGTTAATTTCTGCCTTTTTATTAAGAAATAGTTACTAAATTTGTTCTAGAGGAGAAAAATCTACAAACAATCGACCACAGAAGTCAATAAATTCTGGAGGTGTTGCAGCACAGATCATACTCGCCAGTCCTCTGTATAATGAAAATGGAGAAAACCAACACTCAATTGTCTGTTAAATTGCTCAGGTTCTCTGGGGCTACATGGGCTCTCTTAGTCATTAGATAAATGGCCAGCATTTCTTTCAAATCAATTATGCCAAAAGTCCAATGAAGGCATTAGCAAGGCTCCAAAAGACTTGAATGGAATCAGAATGTGATTGTTTACTTAATGTACAAAGGAAAAATAATAAAAAAGATGGGCAGTGGACATTACTGAGTTTGTTAGGGGCTGTAATATATAGAAGGAGAAAACTTGAGAGATGGAAAGCAGAAGAACCCAAAATGCCTGAAAATACAGGATAACAGAAGTGCTATTCTGAAAACCTCTATAACTGAAAGAACTGAGATAAAATGTTTGAGGAAAAAGGGAGACCAAGAATTTTCCATTAAAGTCAAACCTGCTAATAATGCTTGTGTGATTATGAATTAAGTGATTTGTAAATAGACAATGGTGTAAGTTTTCCCCCCCAATTCCTGAAGGGCATTTTCTGTCTTAAATAAAATGATTGTATTAAATGCAACTTTCTTCTAGCTGTTCCCCTGTAGTAAGGAAAATCCAGTTTCTATTGCTTGAGATGTTCTGTAGTGAGTGATCACAGCACCACTAGAAAACTGTATTAAATAGCTATTTCCATAGCAAGTGCTCAACCAACATTACAGAAGGATTAAAGATGTCACAAGTATGATGCAGATCTTTACTTTTACCTTGGTTGTCCAGGTTTTCCACATGATTTTTCAGCATTCTCCACTGTTTCCGAATGCTGTTAGCAAGCTGTTCACGCACCGTTTCACAAGAAAGTTCCCACACATTCTCTTTATTTGCTTCTCCAGAGTCCTCCTCCATGTCTGAGAGAACCTGAAAGTTAATGCCTGGGTAAGAAGATATCCATGAAGCAGCAGTGGTTTCCAAAAGTGTATGAGCTAATTGTGGGATTGTTTGGTTCATGTTATCCTGCTTTTAATACTGTCGATTTAGTTTGTGTTTTAAAGTAGATAGTTGACTGTAAATATTTGGCTTTTAGTGCTCCTGTCTATTTTGATAACTTTTTTTGAGTTGAAAAACAAAGATAAATCTTCAAACAAATATACCTAAGTTTATTTCTTGCAGAAATCTCTCTTACGGTTACAACATTATGCTTTCCAGCATAGGCTATTCATCTACACAGCTATTTATATGCACAATGTGTACACCTCCTCTAGAAAACCGCTTAAATAAAAGGATATTTCCATAGCCTTTAACCAGCATCTCCTACCAGTTAAGGCAGCTCAGAATTCTAAAATCCTGTTTTTCTGGACATGATGCACTCAGAACTGGTTGTGAAATTGCATTGGCTCCAAAACCTTTTTTAAAAAAAACATGTTTATGTCAAATATACTGCAAATGCAGTTGAAAAGGCAGCATAGAACATTTCAGGAAAATAGTACCTTGACCATATTTTTTTTTAAAAAACACACACACAAAAAAATTATAATTCTTCAAAGAAGACACATGAATTCAGTCCCCAAGAATCTCCCAATTTGCTTTAAGCCTGCTACCCTAAGTCACCAGTTCCAATCCTATAAACCAGGGTGTTTCTCGTGGCAAAATAAAGCAATAACTCCATCTACTGAAAGTAAAAAAGAATGACACGATGTGTTCAAATGTTATAGTGTTAAATGTTATGAAGACTGTCAAGTGACGCTTTAATAACTATGGAAGCAGTGAAAGTAACTGGCAGATACAAACACACAGAGTAGATAGAATAAGGGGAGCCAAATACCGGGGCAGTTTAGCTGGAGTTAATCTGTTTTGCAAATCTAATCTAGCTCTGAAGTTTGTGTAATAATGGGAAATATAAAAAAAATGAAATGCTGCTGGCAGAAATTTAATTTCTGGTTTAAGAGCAAAAAATTCCAACATGCCCAAGTTAATGAAAACACACCCGTATATATAAACTATGCTCTCCCCCAAGGAACAGAAATCTGCTATTCCTGTCTTCCAGAAAATAAAACATGTGGAGTTAGAGCCTGACTATGGCACATTTTGAAGTCAACAGGAGAAGTTAGGTTACTTGTGACTAATTCCCATTGACTGTATGGTTATCTTAGTTCAGAACTACAGTGGTATCTCAGGTTAAGTACTTAATTCGTTCCGGAGGTCTGTACTTAACCTGAAACTGTTCTTAACCTGAAGCACCACTTTAGCTAATGGGGCCTCCCACTGCCGCCGCAGCATGATTTCTGTTCTCAACCTGAAGCAAAGTTGTTAACCTGAAGCACTATTTCTGGGTTAGCAGAGTCTGTAACCTGAAGCATATGTAACCCGAGGTACCACTGTACTCAAGTAGCACCTGGTGGAAGATGCAAGTCTAACCATTTAAAAGATGAATCACAGAAGACAAAAGTGAAAAACAATTCATACGATCTCATGGTACAACACCTTATGGTGCAATTTTGTTTTTGCTCTGTGTGACGTGTGTGTGTGTATGTTTTAAAACTTACAGTTCCATTGCCATCTTCAGACTTCTCCTTGGGTTTCTGCTTCTGTGATGGAAGGAGAGAGATTATCTCCTTCTTCATTTGCTGAAGCAGCTTTTTGAGCTCAGCATTTTCTATCAGAAGCTGTTTCTGACGCTGTTCGTACTCGTTTAAGAGAGCTTTGAACATCTCCTCTTCGTTTCTGAAAGCAGAACACGCACAGTAACTAAGCATGAAAAATACAAAAATAAAACTGTGTTGTGAGCAAAAATAAAGCAGTAATAGCTCTTTATCATTAGATGGTGACCAGCTCACCTCGCTTCTGTTTTCCCAGTTCTCCATGCTCCTCTCTTGCCATCAACTCTACCTACATAGTTTAGAACATCCATGGCTGCAAGAAGGAGAAAATAAAAACACATTTCAGACACCCTAGAAGATGACAATTGACCATACATTTTGTATTGCATTACGCTGTGTGAAGTACAGAAGCCCAAGTGAGTGAGACTGTGTCATTACACTGTCCACTTTCAGCCTCGTGCAGATGGACATTGGCAAGTTGGCACTGGTTGTCGTCCTTGCTATGTCCGAACCTAAACATACCAGAAACATCCCGTGCCATCTACCTGCCAACCCCGAGTTAGGCTTCATATCAAGTTAGGTTCTGAGAAAAGCAATATACAGTCGTACCCTGGATCCCAAACACCTTGGTACTCGGATGTTTTGGCTCCCCAGCTCCGCAAACCCGGAAGTGATTGTTCCGGTTTGTGAACATTCTTTGGAATCCAAACATCCGATGGGGCTTCCGCAGCTTTCGATTGGCTGCAGGAGCTTCCTGCAGCCAATCAGAAGCTGCACTTTGGTTTCCAAACGTTTTGGAAGTCGAACGGATTTCAAAGGTACAACTGTACTGTGTTTCTTCAAAGGTACCACTTTTCCTGCACTATACATCATGATGTTTGGACAATGCAACCTGAGGAACAGTCTTCCCTAAACTGCCAGGATTTACCAAAATTTAGGAGTTTCCATGCCTATCAGTTTGGAAACAAAAAAGGGAATGACTGATAAATTAAAACTAGAATGGGGAACAAAACTGACCAGCCCCACCCCTAGAAAAAGATTTAGAAGACATACTCATTTTTTTATCTTTCTTGTTCATAAGAAGTTGATGAAAGCGCTCCTTCAGTTTGTTGTATTCTCTTTCTTTTCTCTTCATATCATGATTGTACTGGGTGGCTCGACTTGCAACGATGTTCTGTAGTTTCTGTACCTACACAATGCATATTTTTAAAGAAAAGATTACTCTTGATTTTGAATTAAAATTCCTGCCTAATATGAAACTGCTTAGATCAGTAATTCTGCTATTGATGCAGCCAGAAATTCCAATTATTGGTTTGGATGCAATTGTGCCACTGATTCTGGAAAGCTCTTTGATACAGTGGAAGCTTCCTTGTGCCAAATAAAAGGGGAGGGGTGACCCACATATTCTCTTTTGCCTACACAACCTTCCCTACTGTTCCAAGGGGTCCTTCAAAGTAAAGTTACCAGACTTTTTTTCAATGAATCTGGGGACACTTCTCAACTTCAATGGATTTTTGTATGGGGACTGATTTGTAAATCCGGGAACTGTCCCCAGGAAACTGGAACATCTGGTAACCTTACTTCAAAGCTCTTGAGCAGATTTAGAATGAGAAACTAAGATGCTAATAACCTTGAATCACCTCCATTTCATTTCAGAGTTAATAATCGTGAAAACAACTTGATTACCTGTAGTGTGAGACTGAAGATGCAGTGCAGAGTTTCCTAGAAATGTGTTTATTTAACACAAAATAGGTGGGCTGCTGGGTTGAGTAAAGGTAAAAGGTAAAGGACCCCTGGACAGTTAAGTCCAGTCAAAGGCGAGTATGGGGTGTGGCGCTCATCTTGCTTTCAGGCCAAGGGAGCCGGCGTTTGTCCATAGACAGTTTTCCAGATCATGCGGCCAGCATGACTAAACCACTTCTGGCACAATGGAACACCGTGACAGAAACCAGAGCACACGGAAACACCCTTTACCTTCCCACCACAGCAGTATCTATTTATCTACTTGCACTGGCGTGCTTTCAAACTGCTAGGTTGGCAGGAGCTGGAACAGAGCAAGGGAGCTCACCCCGTCGCGGGGATTCGAACCGCCAACCTTCTGACCGGCAAGCCCAACAGGCTCAGTGGTTTAGACCACAATGCCACCTGCGCTGAGTATGCCAGCTCTAGCCCCTGGCCACATCACCTTCCAAATTGCGGAAGGCAACCATGTGTACTTGTGTGGGAAGCTTTCGCATTTTAGAACCCCAGAAAATCAGCAGCCAGTGCTGGTCAGTGAGGGCTACAGCTTCCACACTGTCAATTACACAAGCCTGCTGCAAACACAGGTTTCAACAACTCCACACCTAGTGAATTTCCTTTTAAATGAAAGGCTGGCAATATTCTTTAAAAGTTCACTCAGTCTAGCAAAAATTATCAATGCCACTGGCCATCAACGTACAGGATGACTAACCTCATCTTTTTCCGTTTTTAGCAACTGGTGTAGATTCCTGTTTTTGCATTGCAATTGCCTGTCCCTTTCTTGAAGTCCAACTATTTCTCTTCTAGATGTTTCCAGCTGCTCCTGTTTAAAAAAAAAAAAGAGGGAGAGAGGAGGTGACCCACAATTCACTCTCACAAGTTTACCTGAAACACAACTGGCTGCTGCCAAACTACTGAGATTGTAGTGTTCGGTCACAGAAACAAACACTTAGTATTAAGCGATTGGCTTCTATTAGTCTGAACCCCAGGGCATTAGCACAACAGCTTACCATCACGGAATGCATTGAAATCAAGTTCTATGTTCTTCTGGATTTTAATGAAGTTGTTCAATTTGCCTCCAACCTGCAGACCTGGAATAAGGAGGGACTAATCCTAGTTGCGACCCTGCGCGTTGCACAGCACACTCTGCCTTCTGGAATTAGTTCATTAACACAAGGCTAGAAGTGGTAAGGCTGAGAGTCATTTATACTGCATGCAAACTGTGCTGTGTTAACCATGATGTTAAAGAGAGAACCACCAGGATATCCACCATAGCAAGTGGTTTTTTAAAAAAGAGAGATGACCATATAGCGATAAAAGTGTCATGAGTGCCTGCATAAAATGGCTGGCAAAGGCAGCAATATATATAAATGTTCCAGTACTCCATACCCATGAATATTGTTGCAAAAAGGCCCTGGCTGTAGCGCTGCTCTGAAATTAATAAAGTGCAGTGCTATGAAGACCCAAGCAAAAGGATATGGCAGTAAAAGGCCCCCTGGTGTGAAATGCAACTTCAAGAATTTGCTCTAATCGCTATGAGTTTTTCATCCGATATACACTAAAAAAATCCCTATCTTGTGGCACACAGGGAAGCTAAATGTTGCGTCCATGACAAGGCTGAAGCGAGTTCCTTTACAAAATACTGAGGGCATTCTAAGTAAGTCAGTTGACATAAAAGCGCACATTTTAAATATTCTATTTACCTGCAATAATAAATCCAAATTCTACTTTAGAAGATAAATAGAAATCAGACCAGGTGATCAGCTCAGTATCTCAGAATAAACTTCGCCTATTGTATGCTACCAAGCCCAATTCAAGGAGTTAGCATTAAAAGCAAAATGACTCGGGGCACAAATATTTGAAAGAGCCACCTCTTCTTATTTGTGCCCCTTGCGCTAAGGTTATCAGGAAAGGCCCCTCTTGCTGTTCATTTCTTAAGGAGCAATCACTGCACAATGGCATGAGAAATCACCTTCTCTAAGATGGCACCCTGTTTATGGAACTCCCTTCTCCTTGGAAAACAGTTTGCACCATCATTAATCTTTTGGTGCCAGTTAAACACTGAGTTGCCTGGGCTTTAAGAGGGGGTTGATCCGAGGTGGACAGTGGTAAATGGTTGGTTGTCCGCTTGGACTACTGCAATGCGCTCTACATGGGGCTACCTTTGAAGATGATCCGGAAACTGCAATTAATCCAGAATGCGGCAGCTAGACTGGTGACTGGGGGCGGCCGCCAGGACCACATAACACCGGTCCTGAGAGATCTGCATTGGCTCCCAGTACGTTTCCGAGCACAATTCAAAGTGTTGGTGCTGACCTTTAAAGCCCTAAACAGCCTCGGTCCTGTATACCTGAAGGAGCGTCTCCACCCCCATCGTTCACTGAGATCCAGCCCCGAGGGCCTTCTGGCAGTTCCCTCATTGCGAGAAGTGAGGTTACAGGGAACCAGACAGAGGGCCTTCTCAGTAGTGGTGCCCACCCTGTGGAACACCCTCCCTTCAGATGTGAAGGAAATAAGCAGCTATCCTATCTTTAAAAGACATCTGAAGGCAGCCCTGTTCAGGGAAGTTTTTAATATTTAATGCTGTACTGTTTTTAACATTTGAATGGGAGCTGCCCAGAGTGGCTGGGGAAACTCAGCCAGATGGGTGGGGTATAAATAATATTATTATTATTATTATTATTATTATTATTATTATTATTATTATTATTATCTGCTGTCATGCTGCATTTTGATATGTTGGTGGTGTTTCAATAAATTTTATGGCTGTAACCTGCCATGGAATCAAGAGCAAACGAGCAATCCAAATAAAATAAAACAATTAATAATAAAATGTTGCACCTTTAACTTAGTATAGCTGTTCTGCAGGTGGTCCATGTCGCTACCCAGTTTTAGATGCTGGGTTTCTGTTTCTTCCTGAGCTCGTAGAGTCTTGCGCTGAAGCAGCAGCATGTCATTCACACAGTTTAAAACCGATACCACGTTTAACTCTTTGCCTCTGGAGTCTGCATAAAGCGAAGGGAAGCCCAGCGTGGTCAGCTCCTAGCGCAACAGAACAAATTCCTTTTAAACCAATCTCTGGCAACATTCAGGTCTTTATCAAACAGAGTACTATTTCTGCCATAAGGAGCAAATGGTGGGTGGGTGGGTGGGAGTGGCACATTCATTCCTCAAAGAGCATGCTTATATTTGCTACACAATTAAGTCAATTTACCCTGTTAAGATAGGAGAGGCTCTGTTCAACATTCTCTTCTGTGCAGAAGGCACTGAAAAAGCTGTGCGCACTTTTGGACAAAGGCAGTGGTGAGCAATGCGCTTGCTGTGCACTTAAGCTTGAGGGGGACATGTTTCTGCCTGAGGTATACCAAGTGATATTATCTGGAGAGGAAAAAGCAAAATGTTACAAAAATATTACCAATCGTTTTTGTTTTACTCAAACATGTATACCCATCATCAGAGACCATTCAATTGGTTTCAAGACAAGTGTAATTCCTGCGTAACAAAAATAAACAATACACAATTGAAGAATTTGGATGACTAACCAATAGCAGCTAAACGTTGGAAACCGAGAGCTATGACATCCAGCAAGCTAATTATAAGAACAATTCCAAAAGATTTGTGGCAATATCTCTCACTGTGAAGCTTTGCATCTGATTAAATAACGAATGTGCTTTCCTTCTTTCTTATGTATAATCAATACGAGTGACCTTGTAGATACAGTATCTTATACCTTAACTTTCCTCAACAAAGCTTACTACGTTAGCCACAACACTCTGAACATACAAGACATTACAATAGATTTACTGTTGATTGTTAGATGGAAATACTTAGCTACCTCTCTCTCTCTCTCTCGATATATATATATATATATATATATATATATATATATATATCTCACAATTCTGCAAAAACCAACTTTCTTCAGCAAAACCTATTAGAAGCAGTTACATAGTTATGCATTTCCATTTTAAAGATTAATTTAACTATTTTGTATACAGACGGTCAGTCTCGACTATCAACTGCTAAGATCTTTTAATAATTATAATCAACCCTTCCTGCATTAAGACATCCAAAATTTAACTTATGACTTCAATAATTCACCTGGCGACAGTGCTGGCACTGTAACAGTGTTCCAATCTCCCATAGCAACCAACGCATCCAGAGAAACAGATCAACTGCTTCAGCAGAGAAGCATTATGAGCCACTGTGGGTTAAATCTCCTACGTAAGCATCTCCTAAAATAGCAAGAACGTTTTAGATTAACGTGAGTATTTAAATCAAATGAGAGGCTAAAGCAGGCACAGAAGGCATTCTATGTATGTTAGAAGCCACACTCTTTGATTTTCAGATCCATGGGCCTGGCTAACTGTTCATAAATGTATCACCATGCAGAGGTTTGCGATAGTTAGGTAAACCTCAAGTTACAAATCAATACTTAATCATCCATGTGAAAAAAAGGAAAAGTAACAGGGTTGCGTTAGACAAATTGCCTTATCAACCGTGTATGGCAAATGGGCTCTTATAAGCAATGAAAGCGTTTTATACATTGGAAGTTTATCAATATGCAATCACATCAACTCGGTATTCTTCACAGAGGGGGGGAAATAGAAGCATTCAGGAATCGGTGTTAATTCCTCCCAAAAAAAGTGTGCTGCACAAAGAGGGAAGAGAAATTACTGACAATATTTCCATGATTTTCAAAACTGGGAAGAAAATCTGATTCACTCGAGGTCAGAATATGACATCAGAATTGAACAAAATTGTTAGACGATTTACCTCTATTCTTTTTTTTTATGCTACCAAGCCAATTTTGCGTGGTGATTACTTCATCACTCCATGTAGCAATAAGTATTGACGGCGTCAGGGTATAAACTTCAGAACTAGCTCCCTGAAGTGGAGAAAAACATCAGCTTAAGCCACATTCATAGGAAAGAGCAAAACCGTCTTAAGGAAAATAACCCCGTGGTGACTTTATAATATGCTAAAAGTGAAAATGGAAATCATGAGCCAATCCGCTCACAAATAAAAGTTTATAGGGTCCAAAGTCTCCTCTACCCAGCTACCTCACCTCTGGTTGTAGCAAACTCTCTCATTTACGCATCCATGCTCAAAAGATGCATAGTGGCTACCTATATTTTATGTAAGAGAAATGCTTTCTTGACATTGACATGCCAGTAGCTATTACATTTTTAGGCTCACTTCCTCCAAAGAGATCAAATTATGGGCGAAGAGGCAACCACTGACCCATGGTGACCCAGCAAGTTTTGTGGCCATATAGTGATTTGAACCCAAACACTACACCACACTGGCTTTCAATAGCCCTAGAATGAATTTATAATTTTGGGTAGTACAAAATTCAACCCAATTCAACAGTCACCAGCACTAGATGTTACTTAACTACATCTGTGTTGTACTGCCCATCTATGTTTCCTGTCACTCTATATAACATACAACAATTGATTGGTTTGCTTCAGTGTGGATTTTCGATTTGTGCCTTAGGATTCCCTCCCCAGGAATAAATATTTTCACAGAACAGAGTGAACACAGGTAAACACAAGGTTGAATTCAGACTATGAGAGTTGCAAATTTTAACTGTAGTTTTAAAAACAAATTCATTTTGACAGCTTTACTGCTAGCCTTTCCATGCAGAACAGCTTGATTATAAGCTCATATGGTGCTGTAAATTATTTAGACTTGATAAATAGGTTTAAAGTGAGATTTTAGAACCCCGGCTAGTTCAGAATTAAGTGACAGAAGATAAATAGGTTCCTACAGCACTACAGTGCAATCACATTACACCATCTGCCTTTTCAATACCACATGCTGTGTCATCCAAAAAGAAAAGAGGCTTGTTCCAAGTTCTTAAAAACACAACCCCCTTTCCACAGCAGCATATGTACCTCCCCTAACAGGGTTCAGATTATTTTGCAAATGTTGAGACAAAGCATCCATAAAAGAGTTGACATCACGTAACTTTATTTCAAATCTCGTTCACAGCTACTCATGGCTTCAGATATTAACCATGGGGTAAGGATGTATGCTAAGTCATTACAGGACAGTCCTGCACACCATAACTAGAAACAGCACATGGAGAACTGTGTTCTAAGATTAGATTGCAAAGAGAGTTTATAAAAGCTTAAGCCTTTCATTTGGCAAGTAATCTCCTTAATAGACAGCTCTGTTATCCGGATGAAACAAAACCAATTTTGCAAAGGATAATTTAAGGGGCCACAGAAATGATGCAATTATACAACTCTATAACTAACCTTAAAATTTTCTAACAAGCTCTTTGTTTGTCTCTCGTATGTATTATACTAGATGTCTGGGGAAGCATTAGTACTAAGCGTAAGGTAGCAAGAGGAGGGGACAATAAACAGCTTTTCTGGAACTGATGGACAATGTCTTTGCGTTATAACAAGAATCAGCATGCAATCTCCGGAAAGATCTGGGGAAACTGGACTGCATAAAGGCTATACAACCACACTTTTAAAAAAGCCTGGTGGATAAAAATAAGTTTAGTTAAGTACAACACTATCATTTCCATTTGTCCTTCTAATACTAGATGATGTTGTTATTTTTTCTTTTCACCAGAGCTAAGAAAACGCACAAGAACCACACTTCGTAGCTCAAGCACAATATGAACTGGAAAACAACCAGGTGTAATCCCTGTGACATATACCAAACTAGCAGACAACCTTGACTGTCCCAAGCAATGATTAACCAGATCCACAAACAGCTCGCATCAACTTAAGAGGGGGGCTGGACTTAAATCTCCAAAAGCTCGGGGGGGGGGAGGAGAGGCAGGGAATCCAGTTTGGCTACTTACAAGCAGACAAGAGATCAGAACTGGACGAGATAGACAGAGAGAGAAAACAACACGTCACCACAGGGGATTTAGGGATTAACGCTGTAGGCGGAGCCCCATCCCAACCCGTGGGCGGCGTAAGCGCACGTGGGCGCTTGAGACCCCTGTCCCCAAAGTCTTAACCCCAGGGTCGTGAGGGCCCTGCATTGCACTGCAAAGAGAGTCCTGCATTGCAGAACGGGGTTGGACTAGATGACCCTCGTGCTCCCTTCCAAAATCTACAATGCAGTTGCAGCTCGAGCTAGCACCCCCCCCCCCGCAAGGCCCGCTTCCACGTGTGCACCGCCTCCCTATGAATCTGTCCCCCCCACCCACCCCTTGGTATTATTTCCTATTCTCCTTCCCTCCCCCCAAGCCAAACCTGCTCCTGGGGCAACTCCGCCCCCCCCCCCCGCGCTGGTCTGAGTGGCAGCTGCCCTCCCCTCACCTGCCAGGTACCTGGCGCTGCCCACCTGCTGCTGCGAGAGAGAGGACAGGGGGCGGGGCAAGCTGCGACCTCGGCTGCTTCTACCTCCTTCGCCGCCGCCGCCGCCTCCGGCACTAACCGACCTGGCCCCGCCCACGCGCGGGCTAACTGCGCGGGCCCCGCCTCCCCCTTCCCCACGCGGCGCCCCATTGGCCGGGAGGTTGCTAGGAGACCTTTCAACAAGAGGCCCTGGGAGGCTCTGCAGCTGCTGCTGAGGCCGCCGCCGCCACCTCCCACCCTGCGCGCCAGAAGCGCCTTTCTCACCTGTTGCAGCGTTCCTCTGAGAAAAGGGGCCACTTTGCATTGGGAGGCTAAGGCTATATAGAGTTTCCCAGGCTGCAGTCAGAAGAGATGAGTGTTCTGGGAGGACTTAGGGGGGTTTTTTGGGGGGGGGGAAACACAGGATTCAAGTGATGGGGGGAGTGTATTTTTATTTATTTTATTGAATTTATATACCGGCCTATACCGCTCAGGGCGGTTCACAAAATAAAATCAAGATGTAAAACCACAAAACACATAATAATAATAAAAAAACAAGCCAACAGCCCTCACCCCACAAAAAAGGAATTTTAAAAGGGCATAGGATGTGTATGTGATGTGCTCGCAGTTTTATCATGATTAAAAGCTCTCCAGGGAGAAAGGAGAGAGGTGGTGACTGATTTCTGTAACCGAAACTCCTCCCCTCTGAGAAAATTTCTAATAATTTTTGTTTCGCTTCCCAATCTAAGTACAGTGGTACCTCGGGTTAAGTACTTAATTCATTCTGGAGGTCCATTCTTAACCTGAAACTGTTCTTAACCTGAAGCACCACTTTAGCTAATGGGGCCTCCCGCTGCCGCCGGAGCACAATTTCTGTTCTCATCCTGAAGCAAAGTTCTTAACCTGAAGCACTATTTCTGGGTTAGCAGAGTCTGTAACCTGAAGTGTATGTAACCTGAGGTACCACTGTACAGCCGTTACCTTGAATTTTATTTTATTTATTATTATTATTATTGCATTTAATGATAAACTTGTAGAGTTGGACAGGAACCCCCAGGGTCATCTAGTCTAACCCCCTGCAATGCAGGAATCTCACCTAAAGCATCTGTGGCAGGTGGCCATCAACCTTCTTGCTTAAAAACCTGAAGAGAGTCCACAACTCAGCCACCCAGTTCACTCTTTCACACAGTTTTAGTACTGGAGCATTGCAGCAAGAGCAAAATGCTAGCCAGGTTGCCGACTGTTGCCACTGTGGTTGCTTGCAGTGTAGCAAAAGCAAACACCACTAGCCTGGTGGGGCATTTCTGTGGAATTACTGCTGTGTTACCTGGGCAGGTGGAAAAAGTCAGTGCAGTGCAGGCACACTTGTCAGGACCACCAGATTTGTCTCCAGCAGTGTGTTCCCTCCATCCTGACCTTCCCCTGCGCACCTGGTCTCTCAGCATCCAGGTAAGTGGCAGCCACAGCCTTGGCAGCTGCTCCTACATTGGGGGGGGGGGAGAAGTTATGCCAGTCACACTGCTTAACAGTGAGCCCTTTCTCCAAATAACAGTTTGGCAAAACTCCCCCAAATTTCACCGCCCATAAAAAAAATGCAGAGAATTTCAGAAGGTTATTTTTTGCTCTGTTCTAAACTGAGATCCAGTTTCTGAAGATCAGGACCACGTCCTACTTTTGACCTGGCAACTGAGTTTAGTGTAAGGTAACCAGATTTCCCCCCCCAATGAATCCGGGGACACTTTTCAACTTCAATGGATTTTGTATGGGGACTGATTTGTAAATCCGGGGACTGTCCCTGGGAAACAGGGACGTCTGGTAACCTTAGTGAGAATGACTTCCAAGTAAAGCTGCAATCCTATGCAGTGTTGGGCATGCTGTGGGCTCTGAGATGCATCTGAGATGCACATGTCCATAGGAATGCAATATGGGTGCCAGCAGTTTTTTTAAAAAAACAACCCATAGCTTTCTTTTGCATAGTGCTTGATCTGCAGCCATTAGCAGGTGGTCTTGTTTGTCTCTATGCCATGGCAACTTGACTTGCTAATCTCTGTATATCAAACCCCCTTTAAGTGGGCAATGCTATTGTTTTCTTTGTTTTGTCTGGCAGCTCTATATATGAGTCACCCATTACTTTCCGGAAGAGTGAATAACTAAGGTGTGATCCCTGTTTTCCTTAAGGAACTTTTATTTCTAGAATAAAGGAGAATGCTTTAATGTTCTTCACCCTGAGAGCCACCTTCAAGGTTAGCCAACCCTGTGAGAGCTGATGTATGTGTACACACTACATATAGGTTAAAAAAAAGGTAAAGGACCCCTGGACAGTTAAGTCCAGTCTATGGGGTCTATGGGGTGAGGCGCTCATTTCAATTCAGGCCGAGTTAGCTGTTGTTTGTCTGCAGACAGCTTTCCGGATTAAATCGCTTCTGGTGCAACTTCCTGCTGCAGCGGTACCTATTTATCTACTTGCACTGGTGTGCTTTCGAACCCCGTTGTGTGGACTCAAACCACCAACCTTCCAATTGGCAAGCCCAAGAGGCTCAGTAGTTTAGACCACAGCGCCACCCGCTCCCCTTACACACTACATATGCACACCACACATATGACACACACACACCCTATAGCTGGTACTTTTTCAGGGTTTAAAAAATTGTAAGTAACAGTACTTCTCTTGCCACATGTCTGCGTGGCATTTAATAGAGTAGAAAAGTGTAGGAGAAACAGCATATTACTTCAGTAAGAAAGGGTACCAGAGAAGGCACTGGCAGGCAAGCAGAGGTCCCTCTGACATTCAAGCAACCTTGTACTCTGCAGATAAAAACTAATTTGTTTGAAACACTAGTTGCAGAATCCCAGCCAATGTTACAGCACTGAGCCTCTGTTATCTTTAGGGTCATGGCTGCTTGTTCTTACAACACATAAGGGAGTTTACTTTTCCAGAACTTTTTTTTTTAAAAAAAACCTCATATAACACTTAATTAATTAATGGATTGCAGACCATACAATTAATCAACTAAGATTTCTTTAACTGGATAATAGTCTTATACTTTGTACATAGCAAATTTCTGCATCACCCCATGGCAGCTGCTTTGTGGCATGTTGCAAGTTCCATCTTGTACCCTATGCTATTTAAAAATCTGCATGAAATCACTGGGTGAGGTAGTCCGGAATTTGGGGGTAAGGTATCATCAGCACGCTGCTGTTACAAAGCTCAGCTTCTTCCTTGGTCTCATGAGACCATCTCGGTTCTGAGTCAGGTTAGGGGTGGGCTAGATGAGGTGGAACGGAGTGAAACATAATCCAGAAAAGATGGGTGCTGATGGTGGGAGTTGCCTTGTTCTAGAATTGCATTTGCCTTAAGGAGCAAGTCCACAGTTTGAGAATGTCTGGATCTGGCATTGCTTATGAATAGCTCACATGGCAATTAGGGCTAGGAACACTTTTCACCATCTTTGTTTGGTATCTGCTGCTGAGAAACAACGGCCCTCTAATGTCACACATGGCCTTGATATTCTTCACATTAGACTATCGTAATGTGCATATACACACACACACACACACACATATACATATATATATATATATATATATATATATATATATATATATATATATATATAATATACATATATTCATATATATACACACACATATATATACACGCATATATATATAGATATACACGCATATATATATATATATATAGATATATTTACACACACACACACATATATATATATATATATACACATACACACACACACACACACACATACATATATGGATATGGTTGCAGTTGGTCCAAAATGGGTAAGACATAACAGAATAATATTCAGTAGCCTTCCTTCTACATACGTAACACCTGTGTCTGAATATTTGCACTGGCTCTGAATTAGTTGCAATCAGTGCTTTTTTCTTTTAAAAAAATGTTTAGGGGTACTCTCATTTTGACTCAAGAAAATCACCATTTTATAGTTTAAATCGGGAAAAATAAACACAGTAAATGGACAAAAGTACAAAAGATTCACAAAATGTTTAGGGGTATGCCTACCCCTGTGTGTCCCCCAGGGAAAAAAGCACTGGTTTCAATGCACAACAAACATAGAAGAAGCTGATAAAAGGGAAGAGGACAACTATGTGAACACAATGTGAAATTTAATCTGTCTCTTGTTCCACACTAGGACTATTAGTTTCTGTTTCTTAATTTTTTTAAAAAACAACAGAAAATTTGTCAGCATGTTAGTGCATCTCCCACCCCCCACCCCATACATACATTTATGTATGTGATTCTGAGTAATATACACATTTCAGCAAGCAATTTTCACTAATAACATGCATTATTATATGTTATTTTCATTAATATCTGCATTTTGTGGGCATGCACACTAACTAATACATGCTTTTTTGGTAAACGTTATTTGGCTGAAGAGATGCAATCTGGAGAAGAGCAAATTTCAAAGGATAATTGTGTTTTACTTTACCTAATTCCCACTTCTCCAACCAATATGCAGTTGTTATTAAAATTCCAACCAAATCTAACTTCTTTATGATCACTACTTTCTGCTAATAAAAAGCCTCCACAGAATACAACTCTGTGGTTATAAAGAAATCCCAGGCTTCCAGGTTCAAGTCAGGATTAGAAATTCAGACTGTGAAGGGTTTGTATTTCACAATCGCTGTCGTAATCTGAGTGTGCATGTTTTATGGTTACAGTTTAACTCTACCAAAACTACCAAGGATTTCGTGCCCCTTGCTGAGACTGTGATATTAGTGATGAGAGTAATTTTGCAGAGGACAAAAATTATTGTCCAAAAGGCCAGTTGAATAATTATTCCTAACAGAATAGCATGAGCAAGATACACTTGAAATAGCAGATTCAGTGAAATGTAATCAGTGCTGGCAAAACAGACTTCAAAAATAAGAGGCATGTGGCACAGAGAACAATTATTAACTGTTCTAAGTTTTCTCTTGCAGAGGCTGAGGTCCTAAACATGGGCACTCAACCATTGAGAAACTAATAGAAGGCTTTTGCATTTAAATTGAAGAAAGGAATCCATATAATCCTGCGAAAAGAATGCACTTTCAGAAAGTGCTCTGCTCTGTGATCAGGGGGTCAGTATCGTTTATAAATGCTTTTGCAGTAATCTAGAAGGCTATGTTCATTTTACAACCCTAGAGATTAAATATATGGCCTCATGGTCTTGCAAATGGAAAATCCATACAGTATTTTGATAGGATTTTTAATACTGCAGAAATACTAATCTCCTGGAATGGTCATTGGATATTAAATGCTTTGCTATCTGAACTTACTCCCTGAGCTACACAACATTATAGCTATTCTTGCACGAGAGGCAAGAATTTATGCCCCAACAGTTTGGACCAGCTGGCCTAGTATATTTCTATGAAGTAGGGTATCATAACCTGATTCCTTCCAAAGAAATTTGCGAAAGCCTTGCAGTTCATTGTGCTAGTTGTGTGATCCATAGAAACATTCCTTTCTAACCACTGTTATCAGCTTACACTGAAGTGTAAGATTTGATTACCCTTGTGCTACAACTGTATGGGAAGCCAGTGAGTTAATACAGTACAATGTGGGAGTGCAATGGGGCATGTGGACAAATGGTATAGCACAGCTATAAAGTCCAGCTCTGTGTGTTTGTGTGTTTGTGTAACATTGCATTTTCCCGCAAAGTATTTTGCAAGTCCCTTGTGTCTTCCGCCTGTGTTCTGTCACACCATAATTATTTCAAATCATACTTATACTTTCTTGTTTTCTACTTCGCACAAAGCCGTTTCAAATGTTTCCTTAACTTTACTGTGTGACAAGGTTTTGTTATTTAAAATAAACTCTTTATAACAGCCGTTGAAAGAGCTCTTAGGTACATAGGTACACTTGATCTGTTGAATGTGGCTGTAGGTGTCTGTCCATGATCACAGCACTGTACTCTGTTTGAAGGCTGCCAACCCAGATGGATGGTTGGTGAAGGAACAGCGGGGGGGGGGGGAGGAGTGGGAAAGATGTAGTGAGGGGGTAACTGTGCCTTAGGGTAGAGTTCTATACCCATTTACCTGGAAGTAACGGACCTTAAGTGTTCCTATTTTCCAGGGACACTCCCGGATTTACAGAAGCCATCCTAGTTTCTGATTTGATCCTGGAATGTCCTGCTTTTCCTTAAAGGTAAAGGGACCCCTGACCGTTAGGTCCAGTTGTGGACAACTCTGAGGTTGCGGCGCTCATCTCGCTTTATTGGCCGAGGGAGCCGGCGTACAGCTTCCAGGTCATGTGGCCAACATGACTAAGCAGCTTCTGGCAAACCAGAGCAGCGCACGCCATTTACCGCCATTTACCTTCCCGTCGGAGCGGTACCTATTTGTCTACTTGCACTTTGATGTGCTTTCGAACTGCTAGGTTGGCAGGAGCAGGGACCGAGCAACGGGAGCTCACCCCGTCGCAGGGATTCGAACCGCCAACCTTCTGGTCAGTAAGCCCTAGGCTCTGTGGTTCATCAGATAATCCTTCCGCCACCCGTGTCCCTTCCTTAGGACATCCCTATTTTCATCTGAGAAATGTTGGAGGGTATGGAGTTATATGTGTCTCCCCCCAGAGCCAAGGAGATAAGTAATTATACAACCGTCAGAAGACATCTGAAGGCAGCCCTGTATAGGGAAGTTTTTAAAAAATGTTTAATGTTTTATTATGTTTTTTAATATGTTGGAAGCAGCCCAGAGTGACTGGGGAAATCCAGTCAGATTGGTGGCATATAAATAATAAAAATTATGATGATGATGATAGAATAGGACGTCCCTATTTTCATTGGAGAAATGTTGGAGGGCATGAAGTAAGCCCTACTGAAAAGGATAGGAATTATTTCTGAGCAGGCTTGGATAGGACTGCACTATTAGGAGACAATTCTATACCTATTTACTTGGGACTAAGCCGCCTTCACTTCTGGAATTTCTTCTGAGGGGATGAGTTAATGAATAGGTTGCTTTCTTCCAAGTTTGGCGTATACTGATGATTTATTTGTATTTTTTTAAGGGAATAAAGTATGGTGCGTTGTGTGCAATACTCAGCAATATAATAATTAGCAAATAATCTGTAGAGTTTGAGATGGACCAATTTAGCAAAGAAAGGAAAGATCTAGCAAATTAGTAAAAGAGAAAATTTAGAGGATTCGGGAATGACTCGCTGGGGTCACAGACAAGTTATTTGTACAATTCACCATACCTGTAACCCACATTGTGTACAGTACTCTGGAATCATTTTAAGGTCATTAACACCATTGTCAATGGGGTGGATTAGGCCAAAATGAGCTGCCCTAAACAAAATTGTTTTGGGAAAAGGTGGCATTTCCTGTTTTCCATTAGCTTCTAATATGAAAAGCAAATTAAGATGCCATTTGTATTTTGTCTTCAAAGCTTGGGCTGTTAAACATTTCTAAATCAGCTTAAATTATTGTTGCATAGAGGAAGTACAGTGCCATTTCTCACAAATAGCATGTATTGTTTAATGTCTCTTGGCACTAAAATATTATCTCTCCCCCCCCCTCCTGCACACACATATTTTTGACTAGAACATGAGAGGTATTAGTAACAATTCCATACTTCCTAAGACTTGGCAGGAGTTTGCTAAAAGCATTAGAACGAGAGCCAAAGGCCTGCCTAACATAGGGATAGGTACCATCTGTGGTGCCAGGGAACCCACAAATTTTCAGTGAAGGGGGCTGCCCCCCCCAATTCTACTTCAGAAAGAGCTAGTTCTTTCCTGCCACTCCCCAGTTAGTGCATGTGGATCAAATGACACAGCATTGTCATTAAATCAAGGTTTGCAGGATTATCTGATGAAGAATGAAGTGTGGTTATGGCCCAATTTAATCATGCAGAAAAGCCCTACGGGTGAACAGCTTCCTAACAAAGATGTGAAACACGGACATGTGAATCCAAGTAGCTACATATAAATGAACTAAAATCACCTCAGACATGGTGCCCAGTTATTTATTTGTTTGCGGAACTGGAAAAGGGGCACCTTCTCTAGAGCAGCACGCAGCTAAGCCTTACCGGGCTGTAGTGTAGGCAGAGGAGGTCCCCATGCAGAAATCCCTTAGGTTACGCAGTAATTAAACAATGAACCCAAATTCTGGAATGTTTGTTGACACAACCTTCCAGATCTTTAGTCACATCCTTAATTGAAGCAGCATAATATACTGCAGATGTCACGTTGTAATTCCAAAACTAAAATATGAAAGATCCACAATATCATAAAATATATTTAATTAAGATACCATGGGTATCTCATACTTTAGTCCTTGGTTTAAGAAAACAAATCAGTGTAGAAAATGGGGGAAACTAAGGAATTTCATACAGAGGCCCAATAACAAGCTGCCAAGGAAACCTTCGTTATAAGCTCCCTGGGGCTACAAAGAAACACTCCACAAATAGTTCGTTACCAATTATGCTTTGTGGAAAGAATACATTGTTCAAAAATATACCTCCACCACTAATCCAGTTAACAGAACAGTCATTCCTTTGCGAACTTGGCTTCTTACAGCATTTCCTATTGTTCAATTAGAAGTTGCAATAGACACATTCCTCAAATATCTAAAGGTCTGCCACATGGAAGATGGAGCAAGCTTGTTTTCTCCTTCTGGGAGCCAGTGGATTCCAGTTACAAGAAAAGAAATCCTGACTAAACTTGTGGGAAAACTTTCTGACGGGAAGAGCTGTTCAACAGTGGAACAGTCTCCCTTGGGAGGTTGTGGACTCTCCTTCCTTGGAGGTTTTTAAGCAGAGGTTGGATGGCCACCTGTCATGGATGCTTTTGTTGAGATTCCTGCATTGCGGGGGGTTGCACTAGATGACTCTTGGGGTCCCTTCCAACTCTACAATTCTATGATTCTACATAATGCAGTATTAAACTATTTGGGGGGGTGGGGTAGGTGACAGTGCAAATCTACAATGGGATTTCTCTCCCCACATGCAACCTGTTTTGTTCCACAATCTGCTCCCAGGGCAGGTGGAGAAGAAGGGGAGTAAGTTTGCTTCACACATATAAATCTGTGTTCTGAGGGAACATTTGCCTGAGTGGCACATTGGATACACACCATACTCACAAAATTACACAGTCAGATTGCAAACCAGCTTTGCACTTGGAATTTTCATGGAAGTGCAAGACTGAAGACTGGACGTTCCTAACAATCCTGGCAGCCCTGCCATTATTTAATACCTCAGGGCAAAATTTTGTTATGAGTTTTGGGGGAGGGGGAGTAGGCTACATGTGAGACCCTTCCAAGCCCTGGATCCAGCAAGTGTTGAAATATAAGCCAGGCTAGCTTCCTTTGTTGAGGTGATCGCCTGGGTGATGGGCCATTAAGGGGAACAAGGGAAAGGGGCTCTCTGCAAGGCAGCAAATGGGTGGTTAGTTAGAAGACAAAACCAGGGTTTAGAGTTGAGTTGCAGTGATGTGACTTAGAAGAAAAGCAGCAAACTGGAGAGAGAATCTGAGCAATGTTTGAGAGCAATGCTTAATTTCTGTTTGAATCCAAGGCTGTGGCTATGGGAGAAACAAGACTTTCTTGTGGTGTTCATGCTGCGAACCCCTCCATCGTAGGCTCAGGTTGTATATCTGTGTAAATAAACCATATATCACAAAGACACCACAGTCCCTACTGTGCCTTAGCCCAAAGGAGGTTCAAGGGATGAATTCCTCCCTTCAGGCATTCCTATTTCCAACCTTCCCTCAGTGGTTGCTAATTAGATTTCTTTTTTAAAAAAAGGTGTTAATTGCATTCCCACAACTAATGCTACGTTTATTTTGGTCCTTGGTTGAGGAATGAGCAATCAATAATATATGTGTAGCTTTGGCTCTGACGTGACAGAACTTGCCGGTAAAAGGTGTAAAAAGTTCTGCAAACAATTAGATCTTTACACTTACACTTGGCAATGAAATGTTTTCGGAAGTGAGAAAAGATGCTTTTGTGCATCTTGTTAGATTTGGCATATTTTATCATCTGTTTGTCATGCAGATTTAGAGCAGCAAAATCAAAGCATTGGAGAAAACAGACAATTATTATTCTTATTTTTAAAAAGACCTAACTCCTAGAACAACTAAAATGGTGCTATTAATAAATTTGTACATTGGAAAGGTATTATAACCTAAAACGTGTACAAATCAAACATATCTAACAACTGACCTTTGAGCCTATGACATGTCCCATCATAGTACACATGACATAATTTTGGTTAGTACTGGAAGATAAAAATACTGTGTAAACAGAATACTCAGGGCAATTTAACTTGGGACAAAGACAAACTTTTGGATACCTCTGGATACATTCCATCAAGTTCATTCCACCAATTTGATTGGCAATTGGTGCAATTGCACTTCATATCCATGACTAAAAAAACAGGAATATGTGGAAGGAAATATGCCAAATTTGTGGGTCTAGTTTTCGCATGAAAAAGGCCATTTTCCACAGTCTGACTTGGGTTCCACTATTGAACAGGGTGTTTAAGATATGCCTGAAGGAATAAGAATACATGGAGTTTAGGAAGGGGCCAGGTGTGTGTTCAGCTTCCATCGCCTGCATGTCTCTTTCTCCAGAGTAAAGATGCCCAACCCCTTCCATTTCCTCCCCATTAGACTTGGTCTCCAAGTCCCTCATCATATTTGTCTCCCTCTTCTGGACATGCTCCAGTTTGTCACTATCCATCTTAAACTGCAGTGCCCTGAAATGGAAACAATGCTATAATTTGGACAAGGTCTGAACAAAGCAGAATTGAAGGACCTTTTTATTTGGGTATCTTTTCCTCACATTCAAATAGCAACTTACCGCAGTTGGGAAAGTGTTGCTTCTCACCTGAAATTGCACATCCGTTGCAATCATAATACTGCATTGACTGAAGCTGACCTGTTGACGAGCGCCTGTGATAGCATCAGTGATCAGAAGGACACTTATTTCGCTACCACCAGGCGTAACTTCCCCCTGCTACCCTCCAAATATTTGGTTGCATATTTCCAGCAGCAGAGATGGTGACTGGCACCCAGATTCCATCCAACCAAATGCATAACGATGCGGTGAGACGTTGCCTATTCACTTTTTGGGATAAATACAGTGACAAAATGAATCTCTCGCAGCACACATATTCGCTTCTGCATCTGCAGACGTGGGCAAGCTCAGGAAAATAACCTGTACAACTCATCTATTTTTACTGGAGCAACAGTGGCCTCCTGTGGCCAGCAAGCATCAATGAGGCTGTCCCTTCCCCCTAGGGATTGAAGGAAATTCAGAGCCTTAGTCATCATTGCTTCATGGTTTATGGAACCCTGCATACCTCAGCCTCTGCTTTTTAAAATAAGGGGAACAGACTTTAGACAGGAATGAAAAGGAAGTGATACTTTATTGAGAACGGCAGTCCAATAGAGGTTATCATTGGAAGAATTGAACATTTGTAAAGGGGACTGTTTCTCAGTTGTGTACTGTTGGCTTCCACTAAGATTAGGTGGAACAAATTTCAGACTGCCAGAAGCAGAGATGAGGGAGAAATTTGATTCTGTTTGCATTTTAATGAGAAACTATTTAGTTCACACTTTTTAAACTGACGTGGGAACCAAATCACAATTATCCTTTGAATTCTCTAAATTTTGAAGTGCAGTTTTTCAACCAAACAATGTTTCCAACCAAAAATACACATACTAGGGAGAAATGTTCATTAAAAATTGGACATGAGTGAAAATAGCATACAGATAATCATTACCTTGAGGGGGGCCTGCTTGGAAAATGTGTATATGGTCAAAACAGCATGCAAAAAATGTGTATATTGGGATAAATCCACACGAAAATGCTAGTGAGGGTTAATTTACATGTGAATTACTGCAGAAATGGAGTGAAAGAAACCATGATCCTTGTCAGTTGGACGTAACACTGAGGAATGCTTGCACAATGGGTGGAGCAAAGGCAGAAGCAATTTTTGTGATTGGAATACAGTGGTACCTTGGTTGTCAAACTTAATCTGTTCCAGTAGTCCATTCAACTCCTGAAACTGTTCGAAAACCAAGGTGTGGCTTCCGATTGGCTGCAGGAGCTTCCTGCACTCAAGCGGAAGCAGCGTCAGACGTTCGGCTTCTGAAAAACATTCACAAACTGAAACAGGGTTTGCAGCATTCGGGAGCCGATTTGTTTGGGAGCCAAGCTGTTCGAGTACCAAGGTACCACTGTAAACCATAATCTGTGGTTTTCTGTGGCATGTGAACTGGGCCAAAACAAAGAAAAATCTGATTCCTAAGTCTACTACTAGGGGCCTTTGCTTCAAAGCGTTGACATGATGCAGATTCCTTGGAGTGTTTGCACAAATCTCTTCCTCAAAAGTTTTCATTAAGCAACTGTCATATATAGTAAAGGGGTAAAGGGACCCCTGACAATTAGGTCCAGTCATGGCCTACTCTGGGGTTGCGGCGCTCATCTCGGTTTACTGGCCGAGGGAGCCGGTGTACAGCTTCCAGGTCATGTGGCCAGCATGACTAAGCCGCTTCTGGTGAACCAGAGCAGCGCATGGAAACGCTGTTTACCTTCCCACCGGAGCAGTACCTATTTATCTACTTGCACTTTGATGTGCTTTGGAACTGCTAGGTTGGCAGGAGCAGGGACCAAGCAACGGGAGCTCACCCTGTTGCGGGGATTCGAACCACCGACCTTCTGATCGGCAAGTCCTAGGCTCTGTGGTTTAACCCACGGCGCCACCCGTGTCGCTGTCATATATACTAAAAGGCTAAACAGGCTGATCTGAATGTGCATCCTCTTCCTAATGTAATCAATCGTCTTATGCCCAAATCTGTTTTTCAGCAGGGAAGGAATGCCATTATTGCTTGCTACACCCTCGTATTAGTAACTCTCCCTGAAATGAAAAACAGAGTGAAGAACAGCATGTACTCCCTTCTGCTGAGTTAAAATGAAAATAAAATCGGATCATTTGCATCCATCCGTCACAGTTAACATTTGTGAGACTCAACTAAGGCAGCGATCCGAATCTTATTTTGATATCGAATAAAGCAGCAGACATGGCAATCTCCTTGCCGCACAGAGTAAGGAAAATTGATCTGACTACACATCAGGATCAGAGGCTAGACAAGAAAATCATTTTACACAACTTTGAGGGTGTGTGGGAGAGAAGATAGTACAGGCATAATATATGTAATAGTTCTTGTCATACTTTGTGTAAAAAAACCCCCAACAACCTCCAAAATGATTTCCCTGGAGTTGTGGAGCTGATCTTTCTGAATCAGAGTGACAATTATCCATTGCTCTTATTACGTAAAGAATCAGAGTTTATATTACTTCCCTATGACTGTAAAACTGAGTTGAGGTATGGCAATATTCCTTATTTATTTTTAGAGCCCATAAGTATGAACTAATCCAGGACATGTTGGCACTGCTGCAGATAGTACCACAATAAAATAGCCAAAAATATAGCAAATTCTTTGACTTCCTCCCACCCCAATGTGGACTTTAGTATTTGTAAATGATCATGACCCATATGTATGTCTTGCCCGGAAAGTGCTGTTTATACCTGTTGTCTGTATTATGCCCTCAGATATAAGACAATTCCTCTGTTCAAAAGAAATATCTTCCCAACTCCTGTCATTTTGTTGTTTTTATCAGTTTTAACCTGTTTGTGTTAAGGGCTAGTGTTTAAACAGTCTCGGTCCAGTACACCTGAAGGAGCGTCTCCACCCCTATCGTTCAGCCCGGACTCCGAGGTCCAGTGCTGAGGGCCTTCTGGCGGCTCTCTCACTGCGAGAAGCAAAGTTACAGGGAACCAGGCAGAGGGCCTTCTTGGTAGTGGCACCCACCTTGTGGAACGCCCTCCCATGAGATGTCAAGGAAATAAACAACTACCTGACTTTTAGAAGGCATCTGAAAGCAGCATTGTTTAGGGAAGCTTTTACTGTTTGATCTTTTATTGTGTTTTTAATATTCTGGTGAGAGCCGCCCAGAGTGACTGGGGAAACTCAGCCAGATGGGCAGGGTTTAAATAAATAAATGATGATGATGATGATGATGATTCCCCAAACTTTGCATACTTAAAAAAACACACGATTCTTGCGTAATATTTGAATTTTACTTAACTAAAAAAATCAAATCAATATAAAAATTGTATTTATTGAGATGCCAGGTAAACTGTGGAAGTGTCGTTGGCATGCGTCTGTCTTGAGAGACAGTGGAGTGCTCCTCCGAGGGTGAAGTCAAACTGCTGCGTTAACAGCACCAAAGCAACCACTTGGGGGCGCAAGCCTGGCCAGTGTGATTGGAGGTCCTAGGCTTCCCAGATAACAAGACCCCACTCCTGGCCTCACTGATGTGGTCCAAAGGTAAGCAGAGCCATATGTTTGGCACCAGCTTGGCTGCAGGAGTTGCCAGAAGGAGGTGTACAAGACGTCATCCAAGTGTGTTAGGGACTTTACTCTGGTAGGGGTTGCTCCTTAGGCTTAGCCTGTTCTTCTCCTGAAGATATCCCTCAAGGCAGTGGAGGTTTAGGGTCAGAGTTAAACCTTCTCAATTTGATGGGCCCCATCTGCCCATCACTTCCCTCTACAGCGCATGCAGAAAATGCCATCTTGACCATTGGACCCACTACTGATCTCATCTACTCAATCCGCCAGAGCCTGTCTTCGCATGCAGGGGAAATCCTTAACTCAACGAGGGTTCAAGACCCATCAGGTACCTTCACCTGGTTTTGCTGGCCAGTTCCTGGGGTATGGCTGCTGCTGCTGTTGCATGATGACAGCTTCTAGAAGCCATAGGTGAGAATTGAGTGCAGCTTGAGGACCAAAGATGGACAAACTACCCCACCAGAGGTACTACCCCTCCCCTAACACCCCATACACCCTGTGGAAGTTGTTGCATATATTCCCCACTTTTCCAAATCAGCGAGATGTTCCAACAGAGTCACTACTGTGGAGTTTAATTTCCCAGTGAGTTCAATGCTGATTCTAAAATTATACTGTTTCCCAAGAATCTGCACAAAACACCCACATACCTAGAAATTAAGGACCCGGGCTAAGGCAATATACACGAAAGGGGGGGTATAAATATCACAGTATATTTATTAGTAACATAATAGAGAGTGGAAATACTGTAGCTTCTAAATTTAGACTGGATGAAGAGTGGGAAATAATTCTCTCTAGAAAAAGGCAACATGAACATGCTTTTTAAAGAAATTACGGTAAGCTTAATTCAAGGAAATGTTTATTTGGATCCATGCACTTTGGAAATTATTTCATTTTAGCTAACTGGGAGGGGACGGGCTGTGCCTTCTCCTTGCCCAAGCACTGCAGAAACTAAGCTTTCAGTCCTCTGTGGTGCCATGGTGATGTTCAACATATGCATTCAAATAGATTAAATTAGGCAGATAAGTCATATTCAGAGGAGGAAAATGAAATGTGAGGTTAAAAATAGCAACGTAACATGAGTTACAGGAACATAACACTACAGATCTATTTATTACCTGCCTTGGTTTCGTGTTTTTTAAAGAATATTCTAAAAATGTGCTATTGCCAATCTCTATGGCAACAAGAAGCAATAGCTCTCAGCAAACTTTTCACAATGCCCTTTAGATTCCTTTGGGGTGGCAGGTCTGTTGGTGGCATCCGAACAGCAGCAGCCCAGGCAATTATGGGGTTAATCTCCAGTACAAAGGCTTTTGGCTCAATACAGAACCTCCAAGTGTCCCTATTTTGCAGGGACAGTCCCAGATTTATAGAAGCCGTCCCAGTTTCTTATTTGATCCCAGAATGTCCCACTTTTCCTTAGGATGTACTTATTTTCATCAGAGAAATGTTGGAGGGTATGGAGTTCTACAACCCCCTAGCCAAGGAAATAAATAACTATGCAACCTTTAGAAGACATCTGAAAGCAGCCCTGTATTGGGAAGTTTTAAAAAAATGTTTAATGTTTTTATATATGTTGGAAGCTTTGCAGAGTAGCTGGGGCAACCCAGTCAGATGGGCATGGTATTAATAGTAGTAGTAGTAGTAGTAGTGTTGAATGGTTTATTTAAATGTAAAGGTTCATCATTGTTGCACCCAATGTGTATGTCTTTAAGGGGCCAGAGCAAGGGCCAGAGTAAGATAACGAGACCCAGCTTTACAGCTGTGAAGCATAGCAGGTGCTGCTGAGTTGTATTTGATTAAGGTGTGTCAGCATTTGGGTGTAGTATATAAGGAGCAGCACCTAGCTCTCCCATTACCCTGGGGGATGGGTTGGTGGTTGGGTCTGGTTTGGTTGTTAATGTATTTAGTGTAAAAGGAGTTTTTCTTTTTCTTATTAAAACCTTGTTTAAGTTATTTTTGAGTCCTTTCTTTTTAATGCATGGTCTCCCCAGCAAGCTCTCTGCGCTACTAAACTGCAAATAGCCAACATCTTTGGTTATGGGCCCAGCTGCTGAGTGGATGACTGCATATTTTTGGACTCTGAGAAAGGTTTGAAAACTCCTTCTCCTGTTAGCGTAGTTCTGTGGGTCTGGAAGAGTTCCAGAATGGTTGACCGGGTTCCTGAAGCTGAGAAGGCTCTGGTCTTCCCACAGCTGACAGATGAGAACTATAGTTTATGGTCTTTTCGGGTGGAGGCGCTTTTGACCTCTAGAGAAGTATGGACCTATGTAACTGATGACCCTCCTGACCCTGTGACTAATGCTTGGTCGAAAGGAGATGCAAAAGCCAGGGCGATAATTAATTTGGCAGTCAGCGACCAGCAAGTAGTCAATATAAGAAATAAGAAAACTGCCAAAGAAATGTGGGACAGTCTTGCAGCAGTGCATGTTAGAAAAGAGTCAGCATCTGCATTGACGTTTTTCAAGCAGTTGTACCAGACGAAGTTGCAGCCTGGTGGTGATTTGGCAGCACACTTGAGACGTCTGGAGGCAATACGCGGCGAATTAATTCGAAGGGACATGGACATACCTGATATTCAGTATGTTTTTATCATTCTTTGTTCCCTTAATGAGGACTTTGATGGTATAGCTAGCCAGATATCTGCTGTTCCACCAGCACAATTAACTGTGGAAGGGGTGACGGCAAGATTAATGGGCGAGTTGGACAGAAGGGAGGCTTGTGCCATAAGCACTCCTATTTCCAGAAGTAATGAGGAACGCCATATGCAAACCTGTGGTGATACAACTGCATTTAAAGCTGCAAAGCGTTGTTGGTTCTGCAATAAGCAAGGACATTTTGCAAAGGACTGCAGATCCAAAAGAAAGCAAAGTACTCCCAAGCCTGTTTCTGTTCGTCAGTCACGGTTGTCAGCCCAGCAGCCGACATCGTATAGTAGAGACAGAAACGAGCCGCGAGTTTTCCATGCTAGGACAACAGATCGTAAAAGACTTAAACGTGCCAAGTGGAAGTCTTTTGTTGTGGACTCAGGAGCATCTCAGCATATTTGCAACGATCGAAGCTTGTTTATTTCTTTCGAAGAGGAAACTGGTAATGTACATTTAGCCAATTCACAAGTCTTGCAGTCGCTTGGCAGGGGTACTGTTAAACTTGACTCTTTAAACATTACGATAGCGAACTGCATTTACTGCCCGTCAGTGGACAATTTATTGTCAGTAAGGTGCTTTGCTCGTCAAGGCATAACTGTGCGTTTCTTAAAGTCAATGTGTGAGTTTTTCGATGGGAACAAACGTCTATTATATGCCCGGGAATCTGATGGTTTATATAGACTGTATTTTCGCACCTACTCCCAATCACCTATAAATTGCAGAGCAGCACAGTCAAGCCAGGGGTTGAGGAATGTAAGGCCACATTCCGGGTGTGTCCATGAGGCACACAGAATTCTGGGACACCTGAATTTTGCTGATGTAATTAAGACAAAGAATATTGTTAATGGCCTCAACTTAAAACCATGTAAATTCTTTATGCAATGTCTATCCTGTTGCAAGAATAAGATTAAGGTTGCACGCAAGGGTAGGTGCTCAGATAGGAAAGTAACTGAGCCATTTGAGCGTGTACATTGTGATTTAGTTGGGCCACTCCCACCATCATTAGGAGGTTCTAAGTACTGGCTTACTCTGATAGACCAGTATAGTAGATATTGTTGGACTTATGCAATAGCTGAGAAGTCCCAAGCATTTGAGAAGTACAAAGTTTTTTGCAACTGGGTAAAAACGCACTTTAACAAACCAATTAAGAACCTGTTTTCTGACCGGGGCGGGGAATTTGTTTCTGAGGATTTTGAGAAATTCCTGGAAGCGCAGGGGACTACTCATGAGTTATCTTGCCCCCGAAGTCCCTGGCAAAATGGGCTTGTTGAAGTTGTGCAGCGTGACCTACAGGCAGGGGTTAAAACGTATCTGCACGATGCTAATCTGCCCAAAGACTTTTGGGCTGAAGCGCTTAATGCGTTTTGTTATGTTAAAAATCACAGTTATCATTCTGGTTTAGATGTCACCCCCTATGAGAAGCTGTTTAAAAAACGCCCTAATCTGAAATACCTACGCATTTGGGGTTCAGATGTAATAATGCATTATCCCGCTAAGCAGAAATTGGGTGAACGTAGTGTCCAGGGAAAATTAATGGGCTACCAGCAGGGGGCGTACAGAATTTACATACCAGCAACTGGCAAATTTCATATTACCAGAAGCATGATACAAACTGTAAATTGGAATGGCGTTGCTGTTTTCCAAGATACTAACGGTATAGATAATATTGAGGAAGAAGAGGAAGCAGCAGCAGCAGCAGGAAATGGTGCTTCTGAATTAATGGAAAAAGACAAAAAGTCTGTTGAATCTGATTTGTTTGATGATTTAAAGTCACAGGCACCCGAGGGGAGGTTGGATTCTCTTGAGTTTTCTGATCGTGAGCTTAGCCTACAGGCATCTCTTCAATCTGACAATGATTTACAACCTGAAACTAGTGGTTCACTTAGTCCCATTAAGTCTGAGGAGTCTGACTCTCCTTCCGGACTGAGACGTTCAGATAGAAAGAGACAGAAGCCACAACGTTTTGCAGATGAACATTTTAATACTGTGTATGCCAATAAGGCAGTTTTTGAGCCAAAAAGCTACAATGATGTTCAGAAATTACCTTAAACACACCAAACATTATAAGTTGCAGTTTACAACATGTATTGACAAAGGTTTTGAAATTTTCTGCGATGCATCTCATGCAGTGGAACAAAATAATTGCAGGGGTGTGTCTGGTATGGTGTTTTGTTATAACGGTTGTCCATTTGAATGGAAGTCCCAGACACAAACCATTATTTGTCTCTCCACAACAGAGAGTGAATTATGTGCATGCGTTCAGGCCACTCGTGATGTAGAATGGTATCTGCAAGTATTTGCAGACCTACAGATGCAAGTAACACTACCAGTAAAAGTTTACCTTGATTCCCAGAGCGGACTTGCTATCCTGTGTTCAGAGACCAATACGCAGCGCACTAGAGTCTTAAGGTTACGTTTACAGTTTGTAAAGAAACTAATTGCTGATGAAATGATTGTATTTGAATATGTTCCAGGTGACAATCAAATTGCGGACATTTTTACTAAAGCACTTCCAAAGGTTACACATGAAAGACATGTACAAAATATGCTTTATGTTTTTGTTCCACAATGATGAACCGCAGGGGAAATGTTGAATGGTTTATTTAAATGTAAAGGTTCATCATTGTTGCACCCAATGTGTATGTCTTTAAGGGGCCAGAGCAAGGGCCAGAGTAAGATAACGAGACCCAGCTTTACAGCTGTGAAGCATAGCAGGTGCTGCTGAGTTGTATTTGATTAAGGTGTGTCAGCATTTGGGTGTAGTATATAAGGAGCAGCACCTAGCTCTCCCATTACCCTGGGGGATGGGTTGGTGGTTGGGTCTGGTTTGGTTGTTAATGTATTTAGTGTAAAAGGAGTTTTTCTTTTTCTTATTAAAACCTTGTTTAAGTTATTTTTGAGTCCTTTCTTTTTAATGCATGGTCTCCCCAGCAAGCTCTCTGCGCTACTAAACTGCAAATAGCCAACAAGTAGTAGTAGTAGTAGTAGTAATATTAACAATAATAATAGGCCATATTTGTTTTTTGGGGGGTTATAGAATATTGCGTTAAGCAAATGCTCTCCCCACTTCCAAATGTATTTCCCCACCACTTCTGACAAAAGTCCAATTTTAGGGAGAAGATGGTTTATTCCACAAGAGCACCAAATCATTTTCAAGTGTGCAACCTGAATTTACCAGTTTGTGGTGGAATCTCACTGAAAATAGTGGCAGTCTGGAAGTGCCCCAACTTTTCAGTATAAAACATTTAGCACCCCCAGAAAGAGCATAGGGTTTCTGTCAAATATTGGTTTGCACTGTTTGCACTGTTAGATTATTGTCTTAGCACATATTGTTTTTTCAAAAAAACCAGCCTCTTATTTTGAACACTCACAGCATTTGGAAAATAAAGATTTAACCTTTTAGAGATGCCAGGTATGCGTAATTTTAGTGGAAGTCAATGATAGTTGTTAAGTACCTATTTGCGTGTTCAGACCCAGAAACCTCCCCCCTAAATAAATTCACACTTGACTCAAAATTTTGGTTTTGGTTTTTGGCAGAATTTAGGCCACAACTTTATTGATTACAGAAAGTGATTGGTTGCATAGGCTCTGGTTTGACTAGCTCCCTGCCATGCAGGTAGCGCTGACCCAGGGTTCCAGAATAGGTCAGCCTAGGGTGAATACCTGGATAAGCAGAAAGCCGGGAACGGGCTAACTCCACCACCCAAATGTCCCCCTGGGTTCAGGCACAGGCACAACCCCCTCACAAGGGTTGACCAAACCATTGAGTCCCTGGATTCCTTTAAAGGAATACCCTTCACATAGGGATGGCAAGAGCGTTCTCCCATCCCTGTCACCTGAACCAGAGCCTATCTGCAACCTTACAAGTTCTGATGATTTGCTACGCGGCAGGTGAAACCCAAATGGCACCAGCCAGTCAGCCAAGTGGGGAAAATTCCTGCCGTGCCCCTGTCCCAATGACAGATGACACACGACAGCATAGCAAGGTCAAGCGCAAAGCCCTAAAAGTAGGGAGAGGTGGGTGGGTGTTCCGAATGCACACACCGAAAGAGGAAGCTCTGGGTCACACGCATGGGCATAAATAGGTCCCTCAAACCGTTTGGACTGTGTCCCATTGGCCAGATTGCACCCAGCTTCAAGGGACCTACCAATCGGGTGTTGTGGCTGACCAATTGTACCCACCCACAACACAGGGTGTCGGTTTTCCAGGTCTCACCACAATTCGTGCCCTCTTTAAGGGAGGACCCAATTAATCCCTTCAGATAATTTATGAACCAGAGATTAGCATGAAAAGAGAAGGCAGAGAATACCACATGGAAATTGCCAACAATGTAAGCTTCTCTTGGAAGTGAATAGCTTCATAATGTCATTTAGAGAACACCAAGAAGTTAACAGATGTGTGAAAAGCTGCCAGGCCAAAGTTTATATTTCTATCCCGTCTTTTTAATGTGATACATTACTCAGTGCAGCATATAGCAAATAAAAATATCACTGTTCTTCATAAAGCTACAGTACAAACCACAAGAAATTACTATAAAATAAAGAAAGGCTCGGGACGCGGGTGGCTGTGGGTTAAACCATAGAGCCTAGGGCTTGCCAATCAGAAGGTCGGTGGTTTGAATCCCCGTGATGGGGTGAGCTCCTGTTGCTCGGTCCCAGCTCCTGCCAACCTAGCAGTTCGAAAGCACATCAAAGGGCAAGTAGATAAATAGGTACCGCTCCGGTGGGAAGGTAAACGGTGTTTCCGTGAGCTGCTGTTGTTCGCCAGAAGCAGCTTAGTCATGCTGGTCACATGACTGGAAGCTGTCTGTGGACAAACGCCGGCTCCCTCGGCCAGTAAAGCAAGATGAGTGCCGCAACCCCAGAGTCGTCCGCAACTGGACCCAATGGTCAGGGGTCCCTTTACTAGAGAAAGGCTCAGCAACTTAAAAGCAGTATTTATAATCTAAAAGGTTTAAACCAAGAATAGTTTAAATGTAGGTATTGCTGGACTACAATTCCAGTGGGATGATGGGAGTTGTAGTCTGCCCAAAAGTATCTGGAAGACCACAGGTTCCCAACCCTGGTTTAGACACTAAGAAGACACTTCTTAATGAAGACACTTTGGAGGATGACCAAAAAGGGTTAAGTTCATTACACAGCCTTTCCCAACCTAGGGTTCTCCAGATGTTCTGGACCACAACTCCCATCAGTCCCATCCACCATGGCCGATGATCAAGGATGTTGGGAGTTGTAGTCCAAAATGGTGGTGGAGGAGAAGCTGCCTTCATGTATATATGCATTCATCTACAAAGGACCATGCCAACCACAAGGAAGGAAGTTTAGGAAGTGCACCCACCTTTTCCATAAATGCATTATCCCAAAGTCCTCACAAAGCCAATAAGCCTGTTCTTCCTTCAAGATGTGGTGAAGAACACCTTGTGCTAGGCTGGCAGGACAACCAGGCCTTTGTTCCTTCTCGAATCCATCATTCTGAAAGGCAAAAGTAAACAATTACACCCACTCTCCTTTCCCTGGCAATTTCATGCCCGCCGCCAGGAAGTTAATCAGAAAGTTACATAGCGGCTGAATGGCCTTTTGCTTTGCATGTGCAGCTCCCACCATGCGAATCTGTCAAGGCTGCGTTCTCGTTCCTGACATATGAGCTTTCCATTCTTTCTGCAGAGCAGCCACCGTCACTGAAACTCCTAAAGTTTCAGAGCTTCCGTCGGGCAAATTCACAATGGAAAAACACATGCACACAGAGAGAAAGAAACACACACATTGTCCCCCATCAGTATAGTCCTGTTTTAACAATCTCATGCTTAATCAAGTCATTTTTATAAATATTGAACTGGCCATCCTCACTGATGCAGAATGACAGGATCATTCCTTTCTACTTGCATCCCTCGGTTTTAGGTTCCAGCGATGCAAATGTTTATAACGGGTGTAAGTTTTAGGCTCCTCATAACCACAAACTGCAACTGATGTAAGCAAGGTAGCATTTACTCAAAACATTCTTTGTTGTTTTCAGTTTTATTTATTTATACTTATTCAAAGGTATTCAAAAACACAGACCCATTGCAAAGTATCTTTTCCAATTTACTGAGATAAAACAGTACTTAATCCAAAGAGAGAGAGCAAAGTCAGAAGGAATAAAATACAAGAAAAAGAGAAATCCAAAGAAAAGAGGAGAACAAAAGCTGCTGTGTCAAAGCTGCTGATTAAAATAATTTAAAATATATTAAAATTGTCCCAAAAAACCTTCTGCAGAGACATGGAAGCATGCAGGGTGACCCCCCCCCATGTTCTTTTAGGGTTATGTATGTGGGCAGGTGGGAGAAATAGGTATAAGTGCAGCAACTACATGATTAGGAAATATGATAAGGTTTGCCTGATATCTGTGGAGCATCAAATTCATGTTCTCGACAGGAAGAAACTACAAAAGTCTCATGACAGAAATGACCATATGTTGCAGCATTTATTCAAAACAACAAAGAGACAGTTCACAGTATGAATATCTGCAATGAGGTGAAAGCTGGAAGATACTACCGTCCAAAACATCACCGGGTACCAGTGATCTCTGTGTGATTACTTTCCAACAGATGTCGATGAATGATTATGCCCTTCCGCCCATGATGTTTATACGAAAAAGAAATGTCAAGCAAACATCCTTTTAGAAGTGGGAAAATTCAGCCTCACCATATTTTCCACCCTCTCCTAGATCTGCCTTCCTCACTTGAGTGTCATCGGGATTGACCTTCATCTTGCATTATGTCTCATCCATGAGTCATTCTCCTATAAACACTGGGCTACATAATGACTAGATGCTGACAAGAGGTTGTAACGCGAAGGTCGTCAACAGCTTTTGAAATATTGTCAGACAAATGGCCTCAGGTTAACTCGCAGGGCCAAGGCACTTTGGCACCTGAGGCAGGAAATTAAGTATCTACTGCCATTTAATCCTGGCTTCCCCAATGTGGTGCCCCCTCTGGATTTTGTTGGACTGCAAGTTCCATCAACCCCAGCTAGCATCGGGTGCCAAATTTAGGGCAGTGCGGGCGGTTCCCTCTCACAGGGTGCTGAGCTGAGGTGGCGCAAAATTGAGAAGATCCATAACTGAGAAGATCCATTTGGGGACACCAAATTTTGGCCTCATACAGGGGACCATGCTATGAAAGATTACCAGTGTCCACTCAATGTGTTCTGTGTCCTGAAAAAGGGGCTTACATTTCTGAGGAGTGGACCTGAGTGAAACCTGCCAATTCAGCTCCACCCCTCCAAGGATGCTTGCCCCTAAGCCTGCCTGCCATTGGCCAATTCAGCAGGCAAGCTAAATTCAAGCTTCCTGGCTGCTGGAGAACCAGATTGGCCAGGATCCCCCTGACTGAGACAGCCCTCCATTGGGATGCTTCAGGTGAGGTAGTGCCAGCCCGCAACACTGCCCCACCTTGCAGGAGGGAAACGGATTTACTTTAAAAATAATTCTGTTCCACTTTTCCTCCCAAAGGAACCCAGGATGGCAGAGTCTGCCCATTAAGTGTTTGTACACCACCATCTACAAAGCACCTTGCAGCTATGAAAACCTGTCAAGAAAGTATTAATACAATCTTAAAATAATTGAACTGGGGACATGGGTAGCACTGTGGGTTAAACCACAGAGCCTAGGACTTGCCGATCAGAAGGTCAGCGGTTCGAATCCCCGCGACGGGGTGAGCTTCCGTCGTTCGGTCCCAGCTCCTGCCAACCTAGCAGTTCGAAAGCATGTCAAAGTACAAGTAGATAAATAGGTACTGCTCTGGCAGGAAGGTTAACGGCATTTCCGTGCGCTGCTCTGGTTCGCCAGAAGCGGCTGAGTCATGCTGGCCACATGACCCGGAAGCTGTACGCCGGCTCCCTCGGCCAATAAAGCGAGATGAGCGCCGCAACCCCAGAGTCGGTCACGACTGGACCTAATGGTCAGGGGTCCCTTTACCTTTACCTAAAATAACTGAACACAGAAAAGCAGCAGTAATAAACAAACGCAGTAAAACAGAAGCAAAACCCACGACTCAGCTTGCATCATATGAACCAGGGATTCCTGTTCCTGTTCCTTTCCTATTCCTGTTCCTTTCTTAAACCAGGTTTATATCTGGCCATTCTGAATGATAGCCTTTTGTCATGTTGCTATTTGGAACTGCCAAGGCTGCCAAAACCTCCTCTGGTGGATCAGCTGTCAGGCAATCATTCTTAGAGCTAATGCCTTTCCCAACAGCTCGTTGTTTAGGGGCCTCTAATAGGCCTAATGAACCGAGTCTCCCAAGAGAGCTCCATTTACACAGCCACTGAAAACTAAACAGCACCGAGAAAACGTATTACAGGGAGCCATCCATTGCGGGAGGTGAAAAGGAATGGTGAAGAGAAAAGGGTTATTATTCACTTTGATTTCTAATGCTTGCAGTCTTTATGTTCCTGTTGGCTACGTCCAACCTCCAGGTTCAGATTGAAGCAGCATACAGATGAATATAGGGACGCGGGTGGCGCTGTGGGTTAAACCACAGAGCCTAGGACTTGCCAATCAGAAGGTCGGCGGTTCGAATCCCCGCGACAGGGTGAGCTCCCGTTGCTCAGTCCCTGCTCCTGCCAACCTAGCAGTTCAAAAGCACATCAAAGTGCAAGTAGATAAATAGGTACCACTCTGGCGGGAAGGTAAACGGCATTTCCATGTGCTGCTCTGGTTTGCCAGAAGAAGCTTAGCCACATGACCCGGAAGCTGTACGCCAGCTCCCTCAGCCAATAAAGCGAGATGAGCGCCGCAACCCCAGAATCATCCGCGACTGGACCTAATGGTCAGGTGTCCCTTTACCTTTACCTTTACAGCTGAATATCAGCTGCCAGGGAGCAATTGCACGAGAGAGCCTTCTGCCTTCATATCCTATTTTTGTGGGTTCCACCAAAGTCACCCATTCAACTATTTCAACATCTTCCACATGGTGCTTCTCACCTCCCTGATTTGTTTGCAAAGGAAACCATACCAAAACCATTTTGAAACCATTACAGTACAAGCCTGCAGGCTGGGACTGTCTTCTTTCAGTTAATTACCTGGAAGCCACTCTGGGGGTCTTTGGGCCTGAATTGCGGGGTACAAAAGCTCTAAATAAATAAATAAATATAGGCAAGAGCATCATTCCAAGCTCTTAGAGATAGTAGCCTGCCAACAACAGGCGAATGGCTGTTGCTCATTGGGAAAGGATCTGCCTTGCATGCAGATGGTCCCAGCAGTGGTGTTGCATGGGTTTCCGCTGCCCAAGGTGAGGCAAGCGTTGCACCCCCTAGTGGACGGGGCAGCTGGGGTGGAGGCACGCACTGGGGTGTCTGTGTGCAGAGCCCGCAAGGCACGTAGCTGCCACTGCTGATGGCACCTTCTCAGCTTGGCGACCCCGGCTCAGCCATCCCAGGAGTGGGGTGTGCTGATGTCCCTTCATTGGTCAAGAGGAGAAGGAAGTGGCGCCCCAAACCCGAAGGCCCAGACTGGGTTCAGCTTGCCTTCCTTTGGCTCCGGAAGGCGGCAGGAGCTAGGCCATGTGGCCTTGATGAGGGGTGCCTGGATTGCGCCCCTCTCAGAATTTTGTGTCTGGGGTCACCACCCTGCCGCTGCCTAGCTGCATCACACCTGATGTCCACCAAGGACAGAAAGTCCCCTGAGCATGCAGAGTGGGTGGGTGGGTTTTGGAAGTAAGCACCCATTACGATGTGCATGTCTGCTTCTGGTGTCCCACCAGGCACAAAGAGTGGCTCTCTAGCGGCTATGCAAAGGAACCCAGCGTTCCTTTGTAGTCATTGAACAAAAACATGCAGTGGTAGACTTTGCACACTAACTGAACACTCCTGAGTTGAGAAGTAGGAACGTGGCAAGGCGTGAGTGCAGCAGTGTCCCTACACCCTGCAAAGGTTATGTGTGAACTGACCCACAACTTGTGATCCATTTTTATTTCCATTAATCCGTAAGTATTCTAAAATCTGTTTTGCAGGACCAGAAACTCTAACGTGGATATGGTTTCTCCAGGTCTTGCTCAAGCTTACAGAGACATCTTGTGGCTAAGGCTGGAACAAATTAGAAAGACAAAAGATTGTTAGTAAGTCAATAGGTTCAACCCTTATGGTGGAATGTTATGGCCCTTTGATTTTTTCAAGAGTTAAAAACTGGATATACAATTAAGATGGCAGTTTTGAAATAGAAGCGAATGAGCAAAGTTTCCACCTCTCTTGTTTCCTTGAACATATGTATATTAAGTACAATCTACTAGGAAGATATGGGATGCGGGTGGCGCTGTGGGTTAAACCACTGTGCCGCTTGGGCTTGCTGATCGAAAGGTCGTCGGTTCGAATCCCCGTGACGGGGTGAGCTCCCGTTGCTCGGTCCCAGCTCCTGTCAACCTAGCAGTTCGAAAGCACATCAAAGTGCAAGTAGATAAATAGGTACCGCTCCGGCGGGAAGGTAAACGGCATTTCCGTGTTCTGCTCTGGTTTGCCAGAAGCGGCTTAGTCATGCTGGCCGCATGACCTGGAAGCTGCGGACAAACGCCGGCTCCTCAGCCTACAGAGCGAGATAAGCGCTGCAACCCCAGAGTCATCCGTGACTAGACCTAATGGTGAGGGGTGACTTTACCTTTACTAGGAAGATATGCACATACAAATGAATTTAGTTAGACTGTTCGACGGCTAGGATGAATGGTAGAGAATCAGAGAGTGACCTCAATTAATTTCAATAGGAGCTCTCCAACCCATTATCTGTTCCTATATATTATTTTATTGTTTTATTTTAAGGACAAACCCAGCTCTATGAGTTATAATATACAGGATCTGAGTGTTTCCAGCAAAAGTTTGATTGTCAAGAATTGGCAGATCATCATAAACACACAGGGATTTGATCATAGAAAGAATAAAATAATAAGATCGTGCATCACAGCGACAAACAACAACAACATTTGACATCTCCAAGAAGGTAAATGCTTTGTGTACTTGATAGCAGAGCTCGTTTTGAAATTTCAAGTTGTAGCTAAGAGGATAACGTGCTTTCCACGTAAACAGTTTGGGAGCCAAGAGTCTTAAAGATGCCCCTCTGTTTGTTCTCCTGTAAACAAAGAGGACCACACTCAGCTTTGCTAAATTGAAGAGTAGAAGGCGGACTCTCATAGAACCATCGTCCACATTTAGACATGCCGAAAAGTGTCCGTGGAACTTAAGGAGGAAATGTGTTTATGACTGTTTGATATTGTGCCGTGACCTCGAATGAACATCTTTATAAACATGCATACATCAATAAATTATCTCTCTCGTGTGTGCTTGCACAAAGATGCGAGTAACCAGAGGGAAAAAAATCCCATCCCTCCTCAGCAAATTATGTAGGAACAGGCATATGGAAATTGTATAAGGTTTTCTCTACCATCTCTGGTATGGCCTCCTTTAAGGGAATATCCACAAACCAATAATAATAATAAATAATAAATAAATTATTATTTATATGCTGCCCATCTGACTGGGTTGCGCCATCCATTCTGAGCGGCTCCCAGCAAATTAAAACACAATACATCATCAAACATTAAAACTTCCCTGAACAGGGCTGCCTTCAGATGTCTTCTAAAAGTCAGATAGCTGTTCATTTCCTTGACATCTGATGGGAGGGTGTTCCACAGGGTGGGCGCCACTACCGAGAAGGCCCTCTGCCTGGTTCCCTGTAACCTCACTTCTCACAGTGAGAGAACCATCAGAAGACCCTCAGAGCAGGACCTCAGTGTCCAGACTGAATAAATAATTCTAGTCAGCCTACTAAGTCTCCGCTCCTGTGGCAACAGGGTGTGTGGGGTTGAAGGTGGTTGAACCACCCCATCTAATGCTCTGCTAGGCTCTTCCCAACAAAGTGAAAGTGTGGGTGGAGAAGAAATGCTTCCCCCCCCTTTCTCGTTTTGCTATTTCATTCTCAGGGTCATAGGACTGCAGCCTAGAGAATTGTTTTTCTGGGCATGTTAAAATTGCCTTGAGTTAAACCTGCTGGAAATATATTCAATATCAAAGCAAAAATAATGGTCTTATTTACTTGAGGGGGGGCTCCAGAGGAATGTTCTTTCTACAAAACCTCTGGAGTCAATTTGGGGAGGGCGTGGGGCACACAGGAGGGAGAAGAACAGTGGAAAGTCGTACAGTGGCACCTCGGGTTAAGAACTTAATTCGTTCTGGAGAAAAAAAATATTCTGAATCTCAGAAGCCAGAACAGCAAGAGGGATCGCTGCGCAGTGAAAGCAATGATCCCTCTTGCTGTTCTGGCTTCTGGGATAGCTACGCAGCCTGCATTCGCTCCATAAGACGCACACACATTTCCCCTTACTTTTTAGGAGGGAAAAAGTGAGTCTTATAGAGCAAAAAATACAGTATACGGATTGTGGGATTATTTATTTATTTATTTACTGAGGCTTATATTGTCCTCTTGGGCATTTTCCTTTTTTAATGGGAAACTCAATTATGAACACAATAAATATAATACAACGGAAATAATTTTGGAGTGGCAGATTTGGAAGGTGCAAATGACAAGAGAAAGATCCTGGGGGGGAAATGAGAGTCATTTGCGCGGGGGTGGGGGGAGCAGAGCACCTAGTCCTGGAAATGGCAAGGCAAGGATGCAAGAAACGCCCAGAATCAGGGTGTACTACAAAGAGTACATTTTGTGACCACTTCCTGGCCAGGACACGAGACACACATCCCTTGAGTGCACACAAATGTCTCCCTGTATCTCACAGTGCAGACCAGAGCTATTTTCTCACATCCGCATAGCACCGCATTCTTATTTTCCAGCAAAGAACAAAGGGTTTTCTCCCCACATCCTCCTGCCTTTGCTAACGGGCTCCCTGGGCTGAGCTACCAGAACGAATGCCGGACCTTGTGTGGCAAACTCCTGGAAAGGGTTGGCTGCTCTGGCAGGCCTCCCGGTTTAAGAAAGAGTAAGCTCAGCAGGCTTCAACGCTCTTTTGGTGTCTCTCCCCCCGCCCCCATTGCTTCAGGGAAAATTATTACACCTTGATTTAGTGAAGCGCTCATGGCCAGAGTGCACATTACTGACTTAAAACACAGCAAGGCTGGTTTTTCTCTCTCTTCTGTGTTTCAAATCACATCTGCATGTGATACCCACACTGGTAGGCAGAGAGCAGGGCCGTCTTAGCATATGCACCGCTGGGGTGCAAAGATCCACCTAAAGAATTTAGGGGGCTACCACAGAGAAGGCCCTATCGTGGGCCGCTTTTGTGATCCTGAAATTCTGAGGACAGCGAAACTACCAAGAGCAGAGGCGCCAGCTTGCAAGGGCGATTAGGGAAGCTAATGTCATACGCGTGACGTCAGGACATTGGGAGGAGTTGAGGGTGGAGTTCAACATGGCGGCCACAAGGTTTCACTGGCCAGTGGCTCCTCCCCCACCTCCTCCTGGTACTACCACTGGCGGTAGGCTGCTTCAACCCTCCTTCCCTTCCACAGAAGGAGAAAGAGGAGAAGGAGCCAGCCACGAGAGTCAGTTCCGTGCTTCACATCTGCCATTTTGGAATATTGAGAGGGGCTGGCCCAAACTCAAAAATATAGGGGGGCCAACCCCCTGGAACTGGTGGCCCTGACCAAGAGGGACCCCTCGGCCACTCTTTATACCATGAAATAAGGCCACCTCTAATAAATTTGATCATTTAGGCATTGCACCTTAAATTCTGTACATAGCTTATTTAATTTTTTAATTTAGCAAACTAACAAACTGCTTGCTCAAAAAAATATGTCTCTTCAAGTGATGTACTAATCCAGTGCTTATGGTGGAAGAACAATGACAGCATAGCGATCAAAGCTCCCACTCTGTTCGAATGGAAGAATCCCCCACAAATGTATTTGCATGCGATATATATTGTTCCTTATTGTCAGTGAAGCAACAGGGTGATTAAGGCATTATCCCTGCACACAAGTAAAACTGGTCTGGTTGGCGGATTGGATTGCCCTTTTTGGAAGCCTTCTTTTGTTCCATTTTACCTACCTGTAAAATGGCAGAAACTCTGATGGTTCTATTGTGCCCCGTACGTGATTCATAATGTCTGCAAACGTGCAGTCCCAGCAAAAGCAGGCAGTAAGTTCCAAAATAGTGTCTTGACAACAATGATATAAATTGGAGCACGAACTTAATACTGGCTGCTTGCAAAAGCATTAGGTAACCGAACATCAAACTCTTTGCTCTTGGTTATTTATTTTCACTTAATGAAGGCAGGGAGTCCATGCTTAGATTTCCCACAGAGATCTAGCCAATGAATCAGATGGAGAGATGCACAACAATACACAACCTTCGACGTTTTGCATTGTAAGCAGACGCAGGTCCTCGGAAGTGGGGTTTGTTTCTGGAAAGGCATCTTGCAAATTTGCCTGCAGAGGAACAAAAAAGAGGCAGAGTTTCCCAGGAACAAGGATGAATAAAAAATGGTAAATTGATTATACAAATGTGTCTGACAAGGCAGGGAACACACGGCTTCCCTCTTTCTCTGGGTCTGTTTTATTCTTTATGGGGCAACCTACCTTTAGAGGCAATACATGCATTCGGCATTGCGAGCCAGATTTATATAGGGGATATATATTTAGAGCTTCAAGCTAAACAACGGCCACCCCACCGCTTATATTAGGAGTAAGCAAGTAATTCTGTTTACAAATATGGAACAGTTGCTTCTGCAAATGGAAGCCAATGGCCTGCACGATGACTTGCACCCCGCGAAGCATCTTTCCTAACCGCTAAACTTATGTTATTGTTTTGGACAGGAGAGGCAGTTTTCTCCTCACCTTCTTGAGCTGCCCTTTAAAAAGGCATGTCTACGTCAGAGAGGGACATGGGTGGCGCTGTGGGTTAAACCATAGAGCCTAGGACAAGCCGATCAGAAGGTCGGCGGTTCGAAGCCCCGCGACAGGGTGAGCTCCCGTTGCTCGGTCCCTGCTCCTGCCAACCTAGCAGTTCGAAAGCACGTCAAAGTGCAAGTACAGTGGTACCTCTGGTTAAGTACTTAATTCATTCCGGAGGCCTGTTATTAACCTGAAACTGTTCTTAACCTGAAGCACCACTTTAGCTAATGGGGCCTCCTGCTGCCACTGCACCTCCGGAGCATGATTTCTGTTCTCATCCTGAAGCAAAGTTCTTAACCCAAGGTACTATTTCTGGGTTAGCGGAGTCTGTAACCTGAAGCGTATGTAACCCGAGGTACCACTGTAGATAAATAGGTACTGCTCCGGCGGGAAGGTAAACGGCGATTCCGTGCGCTGCTCTGGATTGCCATGCTTAGTCATGCTGGCCACATGACCCAGAAGCTGTACACCGGCTCCCTCGGCCAATAGAGCGAGATGAGCGCCGCAACCCCAGAGTCGGCCACAACTGGACCTAATGCTCAGGGGTCCCCTTTACCTTTACCCTTACCATCAGAGAGGACTTCTCAGGAATAGGGTTGTGGGAGAAGGGATGGGGGTCTGTGCTCTGCAAGGAGGTGGTGGTGTATTGGCAGCCAAAGTTCCCACCAGATAATTTTGTGCACGTGCACACACACACACACACACAATTATGCATGGCATGGAGAAAGCGGATAGAGAAAAGCTCTCATAACACCAGAATTCGGGGACATTAAAAGAATGCTGAAGGTTTGGGAGATCCAGGATGGACCAAGGAAAGTACTTCACACAGCTCATAAAGTATGGAATTCGCTCCCACAGAAGACAGTGAGGGACAAAAGCTTGGATGGCTTTGAAAGATTAGACAAATCCGTGGAGGAGAGGGCTATCGATGGCTACTAACCTGGATAGATAGGTTCCACTTCCACAGTCACAGGTAGTTTATAGAAACCACAAGAAGAGAGGTTGCTCTTGCACCGAAGTCCTGCCTGCGTGCTTCTGCCTGTAGGCATCTGGTTGGCCGCTGTGAGAACATGGGGCTGGACTAGATGGTGTCCATCGGCCTGATCCAGTTGGCTTTTCTTATGTTCTTACACGCCCTCAAAACTCAAGCTCACCACAAATACACACACTGCACATTATTGTTCGGTGGCAGGCAGAGAGACAGGGCTTTGCCGGTTTTCATGTCTAGAGAGTGGTCCTCTACTGAATCAGCACATTGGTCCACCTAGCCCTGTACTGCAAAGTCTGACTGGCTACCACTCTCCAAGGGCAGAGCTCTTTCCCACTGCTGCTGATTAGAGAACCCTTTTACAGTCCTGTTAGCTATTAACATCCCACAGGGAATAGAAGTGGCATTCAGGAATGGCAAAAAACACCATTTTCTCACTCAAGAAGCATCATTTAAATAAATATTTCCCCCCTCTGTGGTTAATCAACTCCTTTTTTGCCCTCACTTGGACTCTCCAACACTGAACATGCTCCCTTAAACATGCCCATATTTCATTGGATGCCAGGATAAGTCACTCATTCTCCATTCTATTCCGGAGAGAAGCAATGAGCATCTCTGTCAATGAACAAGTGTGATGGTGGCTGATGAAGGTTTCTTTGCCCCAATCAGGGGAGACTGGGGTGGGGGGGTACATGTCCACACCATTTTGCATTCCTGTCTCCTTTTCTGCTCTTTTTAAGATGTAGCAGCCATTTTGTGTGGTGTCACCCTCAGTCCCTTTGTGACTGGCGCCTGTGGCGTTATCACAAAATTTCAAATGTGCCCATAGGTCCCAAAAGGCTGGCAAACCTTTATCTGTCTTGTATATGAAGATTTGGCTATTTAAAAACCCCAAACAGGTCGGGAAACCCTCCGTCACCCCAGGCCAATTGGTTGTTGCGGAGATGAATCCATCCTCTCAGATCTTGGAGTCGAAACGCCCCTCCTATAACCCAGCTCGCATGCAACCCATCTCAGAGGCAAACCTGGTCACTACATTAGCATGGGATAAAAGGAGAGAATTAAATGAGACTGAATTGGGTTCCCAAATAAAGTCCCCAGCATGGGTGCGCCAGGTTGCAATCTTAGCATTCCACCCTCCTCAAATGTGAGCATACTGAATACATCTTTAAACATCATCGAATTAGCATCTGAACTATCTGAACCCGCTGAAAGGGCTAATAGTAAGAACCAGAGGGACTTGGTGTGACATCCGGAATGCACCACGCATACCTCACTAGCACCCTTAAATCAAAGATCTCTCCAAACTCTTTCTATTATGTCCTGGAATGTAGCTGGACTCTCATGTAAATTAGCTGATTCTGATTTTATAATTTTTCTTGAGTCTTATGATATAATACTTCTGCAGGAAACCTGGTCTCTTAAACCTTTAAATATTCCTAATTTTATTACTTATAATTTACTTGCTACTAAAATGTCAACAAAAGGTCGCCCTAAAGCTGGTTTGATCTGTGGTATCAAACAGTCTTCTAACCTTAAAATTAATTATATCAGAAATATTGGACAGTATGCACAACTGTTATCATTTTCCATTGTTTACAGGAAAATTCTTCTTTTAAATATATATTTTCCTCCCTTAGAGTTGGAAATTAGACCAGATTATGGTTGGAATATAGTCTCTGAAGAGTTGTATTTAATACGTAGTAAATCCCCAAATATCCCCCTGATTGTAATGGGAGACACCAATGCTCGAATTGGATCAGATAATACAGCTCTCTATAAACACTATGTCTCAAATCTAGCTGAAGATGCCCCACTTCCATTGAGAATAGGGAGGAATTCAAAGGACATCATTATTAATAAAGCGGGAGGAAAACTCTTACAATTGGTTTTAGAATTTAACCTCTCATTTTTGAATGGCTCAATGTGGCCGGATATTCCAGGAAATTTTACCTTCAGCTCCAAAAGGGGTAGGAGCGTAATCGACTATTCTCTAGTTTCCGTTGAAATGTTAAATGAAGTTGCCTCTTTTACAGTTGTACCTCGCTCAGAAAGTGACCACTTCCCAATAGTTTTAGAGATGTACAGGAATCCTAGAAATAATGATATTAGTCCTCTTATTAGTATTGATAAGACTATCTATGCCAAAAGAGTTTATATAAGTGATAAAAATAGGGAGGATCTATTAGCAGTATTTGAAAATAACCCAGTTATTACCAACTCTCAAGGTCTCTGGAAGACTTATTTTGAAATGAAAAAAGCTTTTAAGAACATGCTCCTGGAAAAAAAATCTGAGTTCGCACTAGCCAAATGGTCTAAAATTGTTACTGCATTAGAAATTAAAGATACCAAAACTTTTGGGTCACTTCTCTCAATAAAAGATATCACTGATTTCCCTAATATAAGCGATCACCAAGTTTGTAAAAAGGAAAATTTTAAATTTTCTCTGGCAAAAACCACACAATTTCAAATTACTGTTGAGGAGATGAAAGGGATAATCTTTTCGTTTAAGCAAGGGAAATCACCTGGTATGGATGGCATTCCAATAGACCTGTTGAGATTAGATGTAGAATGGTGGGCCAATAAACTTGTACCACTTTTTAATTCTATCTATCACTCAGCCCTTGTACCTAAGTCGTGGAACAACTCAATAGTGGTACCGATCTTTAAAAAAGGTGATAGGAATTGCCAAGAGAACTATAGGCCTATAAGTTTGTTACCATGCATAAGTAAAATCTATGCCAAATCTCTGCTTATTAAATTGGAAGAATGGATGCTGACAAAAGATCTACCTGGTAAAGAGCAGGCTGGTTTTAAGGCAGGCTCGTCAACTCTTGACCAGTGTCTAGTGTTAAGTCATCTTGTGGATAAATATGTCATGAGAAATAAACGAAAACTCTTTGTGGCATTTGTGGATTTAAAAAGTGCCTTTGATTCGGTCGACCGCAATAAACTATGGACTAAAGTAGAACACCTTGGTATCGACCCATATCTACTTACACTGATTCAAAGTTTACATTCTAATAACCAAATATATGTTAAAGTATCAAAAGATGGTAGACTTGCAGGTCCTATTCTGAATAATCGAGGAGTTAGGCAAGGCTGTATCTTGGCCCCTACCCTATTTAATCTATTTTTATCTGACCTACCATTATTTCTTCAAAACGCAACCACTCATACTCCTTATTTAAACAATAGCCCACTCTTTTTATTACTTTATGCAGATGATGCTGTAATTATTTCACTCTCTGTTTTGGGTTTAAAAAAATTATTTAAGAGTTTCTCAAACTACTGCTCTCTCAATAATCTCAAAATTAATTATGATAAGACAAAGATTATGCAATTCAGAAAGAGAGGGAACCCCAAAGGCTGTATAATTAATGGACATCTAATACAGGAAGTTAAGCACTTCAATTATCTGGGAATCACATTCAAAAACAATATGAATTGGAATACACATATATGTGCTGCAATAGTTAAGGCCAAAGTGACAGCCCACCATATTAAATCCTATTTTTTTTCTCCAGTAGGAAACAGATTTATTCCAGCTGTATTGCAAGTGATTGACATGAAACTCTGTGCCCAACTTCTATACGGCACACCAGTGTGGATTTCAGGTGACCTTAAGAGGTTGGATAAATTTCACGCATCCCTTTTGAGGTCATTATTAGGACTTGCAAACTCTGTAAAATATGAAACAATATGTTGTGAGCTGGGAATACTGCCTTTATCAGTAAGAGCATGGCTGAGGACCTTGAAATATTGGATCTTCCTCCATTATAGAGCCCTATCCCCTAATTCTATACTTTACTATCTTTTAAGTGATAGTGCAATCTACAATCTATCATTGATTTGTAGGAGAAAACTGGATTCGATAGGGCTCACTCTAACTGATTTTGAAATCTCTGATCCCAAAGATATATGGGAAATTATCAGGAAGACCCTCACAGAAAAAAGTGTTCTCGCCATGCTTGAGGTTGCAAAGCACAGCACCTGCTCTCCTATCCACCTAAATCTCCCTTTGTGTAGAGATTTCCAAAAGGGATACATGACAAATCTGAAGAAACATGAATCGTGTAGGCTGCTTATGTTGGCCAGATTTAACATGTTTCCCTCGGCGGTAGTGAGAGGAAGATACTTCGCTATCCCAGAATCAGAGTGTCTCTGTAAATGCAGAAAACAGGAACCCGATACTCTAGAGCATATATTCTTTTCCTGTGATTTTGGCAGCTATGCCAGAAGACAATTATTTGAGGCCCTAAAATTTAATAGACAGTTTTTTACACAACCAACTGTTCAGGACCTGCTGGCGGACAGCGATGATCAAATTACTTTAATAGCGGCTGAATTTTTAAGTGCTGTCCATGAAGAAAGAATGGGCCATGATAAAGAGACTTAGTGGTTTTTAATGGTAGGTGATGTTGCTGTGTTGTATTATATTATTTATGTACATTGATTTATTTCTTGGAGTTAAGAATAGGACTGGGATAAATTGTGTTCGCTGAGCCCGTATTTTATACAGTCTGTATATGATGTTTGTTTGTTAATGTGAGGTGTGATATGCCTAATAAAGGATTTTGAATTTGAATTGAATTGAGATGGTATATGAAGATTTGGCTATTTAAAAACCCCAAACAGGATTTTGACAAGTCAATGCAGTTGCACTGAAGGAAGTAGAAAATCTTTCTGAACAGTAGAGGAGGGACACACACACACCATTTAGGACCAGGTGGAGAAGGCTGTTCTGAGGAAGGGAGGTGAAGTGTGATTCCATACCCCGCAAGTGTCTCAGAAAAACTGGAGCATCCCCATTTTTCTTGCAAGATAACAGCAGCCAATTTGGGTGCTGCGTTTTTGGGCACCATGCCCCAAAAAGCGCTTTTTTTGGTAGAAAATTGAGGCGTGAAATCATGCGAGAACACAGCTCCCAAAATGGCCGCCGTGCTCTCACAAGAAAAAAACAGGAAGATGGCGTCCAGGAACTTGGTGTCCCACATTTTGCTGTCACGGTATTGGAGGGTATGTGATTCTGCTGAGTAATAAGTCAACAATTCATTAACAAAGAGTGTCGTTTTTTTCCTCTTAAATAAAGAGTTAGCTCTTGTAGCATGGATATATTTTTATTTCCGCATGCTGCACCATCAGTGTGCACGATGGCACCTTGCAGATTTACACAGGCAACATATATGAGTCCCTGCTCCCAAGGAGCTTACAACCTGAAACAAACCACATGGAAACCACAGACAAAGGAAACAACAGACAAGAGAATGGGAGGGAAGAACGTGGACAAGTCTCATTGTTATGTACTTGAAGCTTGGTTAAGAAATTTAAGAAGACAAAGGGCACACAGAAAATGTTGGTTTTGAGGAGGGCTTGAGCCAAGGGAGAAAAGCAAGGCCATGCATATGTTCATGGAGCATATTTAAGGAACAAGAAATCTTATCACTGGCCAAGGGTAGTAAATGTGGGAAAAGTCATAGGGTGGGCCAATTGCTCGCTCCACCCTATACTTCAGCCTTGTTTCTCATCATTAAAAAAAAGTTTTGCATGCTGGTTGATCAAGAACAAACCATGTCCTCCTACCAGAGCAAGTCCTACATGGCAGTCAGCAGTGATTTATTTGCTGGAAAGCACAGCCAAATATTTGAAATTGAGACTTTCTGCTCCCACCTACACCTGCTGCACACATTCCAGTGGTAGAGCCCTCCGTGCAGAAAGTCTCAGGATTAGACCCTGACATCTCATGGCAGGGCTGAGAAAGACCAGACCCTCCAAGTGTCCCTATTTTCCATGGACACTCCTGGATTTCTGATTTGAACCTGGAATGTCCCACTGTCCATTAGGATGTCCCTATTTTCATCGGAGAAATGTTGGAGGTTATGCAACCCCCAAGCCAAGGAGATAAGTGACTATACAACCTATGGAAGACATCCGAAGGCAGCCCTGTTTTGGGAAGTTTTTTAATGTTTGATTATGCTTTTATATATGTTGGAAGCCACCCAGAGTGGCTGGGGCATGTTGCAGGATACGGAAGACTCCTGCCAGAAACCCCGAAGAGCCACTGCCATTCAGCATGGACAATGCAGAACCTGATGTGCCCGCATCCCAGGATTTGGCAGTGAGAAGTTTGTCCGGGGGTCTTGGAGATTTCACAGGAGCTCAAAGAGCAGAAGCCGTGTTAAAATGGGTCACCGGCATGTAGGGGTGGAGGAAGGGGTTGCGGTGGGGGCGGACCACCCCAGGTGTCTTCACTGAGGTGGGTGACATTTGGCACGCTGCCCACCTGCAACTCCCAAGCCTACTCTGAGCCGTCGGGGTAAGGGGGGAGCTGCGCCGCTTTCATGGTGCCATTCCCCCCTTCCCCTTTTGTTTTGACAGCTTGGGGGAGGCTTGGGAGTCGTGGGCAGGTGGCGCACCAAATGTCTGCCATCAGCGGCTTGCTCTGCCCCCATGGGCGGCTCGCTCCGCCCCTGGCTGCAGGGCGCGTGCACCACTCCATGCACCCGAGCTGCTATCCCGCGCCTGGGAGGGCACCCTCTGTGCCCTGCCCCCCTCAGGTCACGCTCTGCCTCCCTTGGGAGCGCACCCGCCCTCGGCAGTGCGGGCATATGCATGCTCCAGCAGTTTGGAGGCAAAAGGGAGAGGCGTGACCAGGCAGTAGTTAAGAGGATGAAAATCCATCAAGAGAGAGGATGTGATCTTTGTACAGCAGGCACCTGAAACGGAGAGACAGGTTGGTGATGCTATAGGATAATAGTGAGGGATATGGCAGTCAGGAGAAACTGGACCTGCAAGGGCGTGCACAGGTATTAGATGAGAGCAGCAGACTGACACAGAGATGTATACAATTTTAGATCTTGGTTACACTAATGCGAGCCAATTACATGCCTAATAAAATAGGAACGGGGCATCCTGCAATTAGGCTTTCAAATTTTCACATTGCACCGTAGGCTGGCGTTGTTGTTGTTTTCACTTCTAAGTTAGCTAGCTGTGTGGAACTGGGCAATCTGTATCATGAACAATGGGCATCATTCCTTCAAGGCTTAGCCTTCATCTGCTGGGCCCCAGGAGATCTAACATCAAATTCCCGTCTTAATTCTTCTTGCCACAATGCCCTGGTGCTAATTATTTGGCAGCAGTGACTGCAGATATCTCTGAACACAGATAACGACACCTGATTGCAAAATGATTGAGTAAGAGAAAAGTACTGGGCTGATGGACTGTTTTAGGCATGCTATTAAGCCAGACCTAAGTAGGCCTGGAACTTTGTTTATTTTTGTTTTCATGCAAGAAGAGAAAGTGCAGTTTTCTCTCATTTGACATGCTATTATTTTGCAATCCTAGGAGATGCATAATTTTAAACATTCATGAATTTGAATAAATTAGCACATGCTAATAAGAAGTGGTATTTCTCTCACCAAGTTAGGTGGCAAATTCTGGTCCTGTTTTCTGGCAGCATTTAGAGGGAAAGCTGTATTGCTTCTAGAAAAATCCCAGTGTCTGAAGATGGTCCCCCAAACAATGAGGTACCCAAACTCAGATATAAAGCATTGCATTTATTTACAATTCTGGACCATCGCCTGAAGTATACCACTGATCTCACACACAGTTCACAGGAGATAAAACCACTTAAAAAGTACAGTGTGAAAATTAATCTATGCACATAAAAAAATACTTTGAAATAACAAAAAGTATGATCCCATGCCTTTGCAAGAAGTTTTTCCCTCACTAACTTGAAAGGATTCAAACCATAAACCACAAAGTGCACAAATATTCTTGCTTATGTCTCTGTTATACAGGTCTAACTTTCACCACACAATAGTCTAAATCCTTTTTTTTTTAAGCCGGGACTTTTCAGAAACTCAAATTTAATAACCAAACTTCCAACATATTTTGTGCTAGCAACTCAGGCCTGAACTTGTGACAGCTGAAAGGTAAGATCAGAGGCTTAAAAATACTGCCATCAATCCTCATTGTCCCACTTTCAACTGAAGCAGTCAGTGATTATTTGGCTTGTTTCTTTAAGAGCAAACAGTTCTGTCCCTACGAACAAGTCACAAATGTTGCATACGCACGGAATAATATGTTATTGGGAGACTGGCTGCCTTTGCGTGCAATTAGTTTATTGCAGAAATCTCCTGAACTCCCCCACCCCATAATCACAGCTTGGAAGGAAAGTCAGGATGCTCAGAAATCATTACATTTACTGGGATGGGGCAGGGGCACCAGATAAACATGAAGAAGAGCTGTTTTGGTTTTGCAACCCTGTTACGCCATGAAAAATAAAAATGTTTACTGGAGGAGCACAAACACCGTACCACACAGGAGACTGAAGAGCCCAGTCCGATATATGGTTACTCGGGAGCAAGTCCCACTGAGTTCAAAAGGGCTTTAGGGCTGCAATCCGAAGCAATGCATATCATTTGGAAGCAAACCCCCACTGAGCAAAATGGCACATACTCCAATGTAAACATGCATAGGGACAGGCTGCAACTTTGGTCTGGATCTCACAGTATTGAATAGCCCTCCATACAACAACTAAAATAAAATAAAACAAAAATATTTCCACAGAGAGAATTAAAACATGAATCAGAAAGCTAGTTTACAACTCTTCTCCCTGATATCCTAGTTCTCTATGTGGAGATGATAGATGGATAGATAATAGATATAGACAGATAAGCATTTAGATGTGAGAACCAGCCTCATCTCAGCAGTCTGTAGTGGTATATGCCACACACAGTGGTAACTTGGCCTCTGAAGAATGAGGACTCCACAATGCCGGTTGTACAGTTTTCCAACTTTAAAAACACACACTGCAGAATAAGTCCGCTCTTCTATTCTTCTCCATCCCTTCCAGCATATTCCCCCTCTCATCCAATAATTATTTACAATGATGTCACGCCCCACTGGGGTTTGGGTTTCCTGGCACACAGAGTATACACTTCTGCTGTTTCGGGATTATGAACTCAGCTGGTTCAGTGCTTGGTCCGCTTGCATCCGCCGCACAAGCCACAGTCCATTTCTTAAGGAGGAAGAATGAGAGAGTGTGGCTCAGGTGTTTCCTTTGCCACTGATCGTCCCTTGGGTGATGCCATTTTCTAAGTATTGACTAGAGGTGTCCATACTCCTGTTGAGCACCGTGGAGGGGATCCGCGAAGACCGGCGCTCCGGCCTCTCCTCAAAAGAGCAGCAGATCATGCGCCTCATCGTGCTCGACATCTCGTCGTCTTTGTACGAGTAAATGATGGGGTTCATGACAGAGTTCAGAAGGGCCAGGAGGAGGAACCACCGCTTCACATTCTGTACCTCACAACGAGTGCAGTTCAAGCCGTCGAGAAGAAGGACGACAAGGCCGGGAGTCCAGCACACAACAAAGGCACCTATCAGAGAGAGAAGGAAGCAGAGAGAGAGAGAATGGATGTGTTTGTTTGTTTGTTTCAATTTGTTTGGATTTGTTTGTTTGTTTGTATTGTGCTGCATTAAGCATTTGGGCTTAGGACAAGACAAAGAGGACTACATAGCCTTCAATATTCCTCAGATGAAAACAGGAGCATTTCTCACTCGCCCCTCAACTGACCCCCCTCAACCTCCCATTTTTTTGCCACACAGACCTGCCCCTGCCACAGAGCATCTACACCACCACCACACCAATGGGACACAGAACACCCACCCTCCACTGTCTTGAGAAAACCACTTAATCCAGATTTTATTTTATTCTTTGGTAGATTTACAAAATGAAAAACACGTACCAATACAGTGGTACCTCGGGTTAAGTAATTAATTCGTTCTGGAGGTCCGTTCTTAACCTGAAACTGTTCTTAACCTGAAGCACCACTTTAGCTAATGGGGCCTCTTGCTGCCACCGCGCCGCCGGAGCACGATTTCTGTTCTCATCCTGAAGCAAAGTTCTTAACCTGAAGTACTATTTCTGGGTTAGCGGAGTCTGTAACCTGAAGCGTCTGTAACCTGAAGCGTATTTAACCCGAGGTACCACTGTACATAAATTTTAGAAAGGAGCAAGATTAGACATGGACATACAAAGCATTAAAAGAAGAAAAGAGATTCTGCTCCACTCCCCCTTTCTTCCTGCCCAGGGCAGCCCTACCCTCTGCCTGCCCTTCAGAGACAGCACATTAAACGGGACTGGGCCTTGTTGGCGATGGCAGCCTCTACTCCTCGTTGCCTGCTCTCCAGCAGTTGCTTCGAGCTGCCCAAGAGAGGAAGCTGGCAGCTGTGGCCATGGAGAGGCCATGGGATGCTTCCTTCACAGCCGTCACTGGAGGAGGAGGCAGCTGCTGCTTCATCCTTCTCCCCGACCTCAGCAACCCTGGTATATGCATGGAAAACCATGTTGCAAAATTCAGAGAAACTTGGATTTTGAAGGATGGCTGTGTTTCAATTTGAGCATTGTTTCAAAAAGTGCAAATTTGGGAAGTTCACCTTCAAGTGCAAAACGAGTCGAATTTCTTTCTTGCAATAAGTTGAGAAAAACTGTGGTTCGTCGCCCATTTGTGATAGTGCAACAACCGGTTTGCAATATTTATCTCCTGTCTCAAAGCACCTCCCGGAACAATGTGCAGACCAGCCAAGCATGCAGGCTGGTGACGTTGGTCAGAATCTATGAACCACCACACACAAGCACTGCATTTCTTTTCTTTCATAAATTTGTATTTCGTTCATCAACCCTGCTGGGTTCCCAGAGCAACTAACAAATCAGGAAGACTAAAACCACACAGTAAAACAGACAAATTCAATTAATATTTATGGAACAGGCTAATTGTATCGCTCTTTCATCTCTGGTGCCGGCATTGCCGGTTTGTCATTCCATGCTTCTTAGTGCAAAAAGAGAGAGAAAGAGAAGGAGGGAGGGAGGGAGGCCAGAGCTAATGCACAAACCAGCATGTGCTTAGCTCAAGCCACAATTGCTGCCTAGTTTACAAAAATAGGAAAATTACAGCTCTGCACAAAAGGCAGGCTGCAGAAGACGCACAGAGGAAGTGCTGCCCATTTATGTGTTGTTGTTTTGTTGTTGTTTTTTTTAAAAAAAATCAAAGTCAAAAGCTTACATTTTAGGAAGCCTTTTCCCTTCTCCCCTAAAGCCAGCAAAGAAATATTCCAGCAAGTTATGCCAGCGCTCTGTTTCCCCGCCCACAAACCATGCAAATGTAGGGCAACGGAAACCTAATCTGAACGGGGACAAGAGTTCAAATCCCAATCCTGCAGTCACCTTGAAATGGGCAGCTTTATTTCAATTCCCCTATCAGTGTTGCAGGCATTGTAAGAAATGCATATGGCGGTGAGACCTAACTGTAGGCAGATCAATGCCTTAAATTCAAAACACATGCCGTTCCTCAAAGAACTCTGGGAACTGTAAGTTTGACACGGGTACTGGGAACTGTGGCTCTATGAGGTGAAAACTACAGGATTGGGGGGGGGTTGAGGTGCTTTAAATGTACTTTAACTATATAGTGTGGCTCTGCCCTGTCCCTTCCTGCATTCCACGTACAGGACAAGTCCAAGGCCAAGTACATCTCAATCACTTTTGAAACAGCTACTCAGTTCATTTGCACAATACAAAAAATGTCAGTGTAAGCCGTATAGACGTAAGCGATACGAATTTATACGAAGAGAGAGACCTTTTATTTGCTTTTTGGTTTCTGCAAGCATCATTTCTGCTCAAATATAAGCATGTTAGGACAGACTGCCGATCACTCTTCAGCTTAGCAAAAACCAAGGTCATGTGTGGACTTGCCTGGAATGTCACCTCCTTTCCTTTCAAAAGGCTGCTTTGCATTTTTCACTGGGATGCTTCTGCGCAAGCTACATGCAGTGAAGCATCTATAACATGAAGGGAAAAAAACCAACACTGTCTTGATGGATCAGATGAAAGATTCATCCAGTCCTGTCCTGTGTTTTTAAGAGCAGCCAACAGGAGACCGCTGAAAGCTCACTCAACATGAACTCCTATTCATCCTTAGATGTGAATTCCTACCATAGGTGACATTTCCATTTACAATCATACCTTGGAAGTCGAGTGGAATCCGTTCTGGAGGTCCGTTTGACTTCCAAAACGTTCGGAAACCAAAGCAAGGCTTCTGATTGGCTGCAGGAAGCTCCTGTAGCCAATCGGAAGCCACAGAAGCCCTGTCATACCTTCGGCTTCCAAAAATACTTTGCAAACCGGAACACTCACTTCCAGGTTTGCAGCGTTCGGGAGCCAAAACGTTTGAGAACTAAGCTGTTTGAAAACCAAGATACGACTGTAGCTGCACTGGCTAAATAGAGCTTTCCACCATGGGTGTGTAGCTCAACAAGGTCTGAGCATGCTCACAAACTTTTGAGAGTCTAGAAGAGTATGGAAGAGTAGTGAATTTCATGAGACAACAGCACACTTTATTTTCTTGCCTGCAAACCTATAGGCAACTGATTAGGTGATCCTGAGTTCTACTATTATAAGAAAGGAAGAAAATATTTTATTTTATAAACCTCTATATCATGATCCAGCCGCCACGTAAAACACCTACTTGTTAAACAAGCCAGCCGCTTATCAACCCATTGTTGGAAGTTGGCTTGTTTTAAAATTTATGAGTGTGCCTTTTAAACCACATTTCGTAGTTCACATGGCAAGGAATGAAACTGAAAGCACAGTGAATTCCTGATCACCTGGACTGCTTAAAGTGCAACTGAATACTGGTTTATTTCTGCCTCCTGACTGCAAGGGTAACATGAGAGGGGAGTGCTTGAGCCCAAAGTACCGCCTAGGTTTGCAAAGGCTTCTGAACTAAACCATGGTTTGGCATTACGTGCACATTGGACCACTGTGCCTCTACTCATAGATTACTTGTGCAATTGATTGATTGTACTTATTAACTACTTTAGGCTTCATTTCAGAGGGAAAAGCAGGGAACAACACAACCATCAAACGCAATGAAGCATCTGTTGAGTGGATATTTGAATAGACAAGCGGTTATCTGGATCACTTTCTGCTAAATCTGGATCTGATCACGTCAAGGACAAAGAAAAAGCTGGGGACTATGGAATTGTGGGTTGTGATCCATGCTGTGTTCTTAAGGGAAACTCAAGTGGGAGCGGGGAATCACGAGGGGAAAGGAGCAAGAAGAAGAACAAAAGGGTCGATGACAGGGCTCTCCCCTATCTGTCCAAGGGTCAGAGTAACGCAGACATTGCACACATAGGTCAATGGAACTGACAACCACAGCAAGTAATTTCTGTCTAACGTTATCTAAATTTCTCTACCACTCAATTGGGTAAGCCTCCCAAGAAGACAGCTATCATTATCCAAAGATATGAGAGCGCATGATAAAATTGACTCGGTGGAAATATTTGCTAGTCAATCATAATAATAAGACAATGAGCGGATAAGAGTTTTTCTTCTTTTTCTCGTAATTCTGGGACACGGGGTCAACCAATAAAGCTGAAAAGTGTAGATGTGGGCCAGGACAGAGGAAGTGCCTCTTCCCACTGAGCACAGCTAAGCCAAGGAACTCACCACCACAAGATGTAGTGAATGAGGACTATCAAATTGGAAAGTTTTTTGTAGGGGAGGAGGATACAACTATTGGTGGCTGTAAAACAAGATGAGAGGCACCATGGCTCTGAATGCCACTCTAAGAGGGTCAGCTAGCCCTTATTTATGGATCAGGTTAGCTCTGAAAAACAGGATGCTGAAAAAGGCAGCCTAGAAAGGGTTCTTGTAATCTAGATGTTGGTATCACGTTGGAACAGAAAGAAGCAGGCAGAATGGCAATAATGCAGAACTATTTCTGGTCTGTTTTCTAGGAAATGGAAATATGAAATGAATTCTCACACAGGCTACAAGTCTAAACATCTTCAACGGCTGACAACCAGAAAACCGTTTCAGATAAAAAGGAAGGCACTCGAAATAAATTGAAGGCATTGTGACTAAAATACATAGTTTCCAGAGAGTGGAAACTGTCATTTAAAGAAACCCAGCTAGATTCTAATCTCCCAACATAATAGGAGAAGGAATCAGAAACATCTGAAAAGCAACTGGCATGACGTCTGACTGGAGTGAAAATGCTGCTCTCCTGAGCAAATTAATAGGCTATAGCTTACTGCGAAACTAAGCCCTTATCTGGCCCTGCCAAAATTTATGGAGAGCGTTGCCATCCATTTCGGTATGAGCTGGGTAAAGTCACGGCAGTGCATTATTTTACAAGCGGTTTGCACCAGCGGGCTCTGCTTTCCCACTGAAAGGCAGCAAAACATACTTGAATCAGTGCAAATATGTGCACTGGGAACCTTTCATCCAGAGGCAATTGCAATTCTTGTTAGCAGTACTTATTTGAGGAAGGCTTATTGGGTATTCGTTCTACTTGCTTTCCTGCTCAGGTATCTTTAAAAACTAAGTAATAAAAACCAATTGCCGCTACAAGTTTTCAGAATTAGGGTTGAAGCTCCCTTTCCCTGGGAAGACTCTTTGCCCCTGTAATGACTGCAGAAATTCAGCAACTGAAGTTCTCGTTATCACTGTGTATTCAGGCCAGGAAAACAGTATTCGCTTCTTACATTTCAGCCTGCCATGCTGCTGGTAAAAAGTGCAATAGTTTTGTGGGTGGGTGAGTGGGTCGTAGATATATAGAGTTCAAAAGCTTACGGTAGGTATTTAGGGTTGCGTCTTCTCTGTATTTAAAAACTAATTTTTAAACGTTATGCCTCACTGTAGCACAGGGGTAGCAGTCTTAATAGGATCTGGAGGGGCGGTCCCTGATTGGCACCACAATCTGAAATGGCATCAGAATGCCTCAGGCTATGCAGAGAAAAGTTAGCTCTAAGCAAGGATTCTCCACTGACAAAGTCAAAAGGGAGCAATCAAGGTCACAGCCAAGATATAGCAAAAGCTGGCCGGAACTCTAGGAACCAGAATCACCAACGGCAAGTTTGATATTGACCCAAGATAGTACCCCACTCCCCACTAGGTGTACAGTGGTACCTCGGTCTATGAACAGCCCTGTTAACGAACTATTTGGGCAACGAACTCCGCAAAACCGGAAGTAGGTGTTCCGGCTAGCGAACGTTGCCTTGGAAGCCGTACGGTGGAAGGGCACCAGCCCCTGTAGGGAAAGCGCGCCTCGGTTTAAGCATGTTTTGGGTTAAGAACGGACTTCCAGACCAAATTAAGTTCGTAGTCCGAGGTACCACTGTACTTCTTTGTCCTCTCCCTTATAAGTGAATGGATGATGTTCCCTCATACAGGATGAGGAAGTACTGCACCGAGGGGGTTGAAGATATGCCCCTCACAGTGGACATGTTCCAGCCATCAGGAGATGGGAGGCGCAATGCATCTGTGCACATGCGCGCGCACAAACGCACACACATGAACAAACAAACCACAAAGCCCCCGAAATACAATTATCTAGGTACATACACACAACCAAACCATAAAACCCTTCTTCCATTTGTAACCTGCTCCTTGTAGTAGTATAGTTAAAAGTCACTAAAAAGAAATTCCCACACCCTCTAACTTTAGAAAGTCTTTCTTTGATATCAGAAGTGTGGTCATTTATTGTGGATTACTCAGCAGTAAGAGAAAGGTGCTGTTGCTTTTTACTGTGACTTCGGCATTCCTGAAGAAAAATTATGGGGCTAAGAAGCCTGAACAAACCATGGCTCAAAACACATCTTGATGCTATAGATGCGTAAGATTTGACGAATAAGAGAGCAAAGCTTTTGCTGGGACTGTGTTGGTTCTGGTGTCCTGTAACCTGTCTCCCAGCATGTCCAAACAGGCAAGGAAAAGAAGGAGAGGAAATGTAAACCACCCAGGGAAGAAAAGAGAGAGGCGTGGGAGGATTTCTAACCTCCCAGAATGCACATCATGGTTTTGCTTTAAGCAAACAGATTGTGTTGCCTCCTACCAATGGTAATAGTCAATAATATAAGACTATATGGGGTAGGGCCATAACTCAGTGGTAAAATGGTAAGTGTGCTTTGCATACAACAGGTCCCAGGTTCAATCCCTGACATCTCCAGGTAGGGCTGGGACGAACCCCATCTGAAACCATGGAGAGCTGCTGCCAGCCAGAGTACACAGTACTGAACTAGATGGGCCAATGGCCTGACTCAGTATAAGGCAGCTTGCTATGTCCATCTACTCCAGTGTTTCCCAAATATAGATCTCCAGCTGTTTTTGGACTACAACTCCCATCATCCCTAGCTAGCAGGACCAGTGGTCAAGAACGATGGGAATTGTAGTCCAAAAGCAGCTGGAGCCCCAAGTTGGGGGAGGGGAGGAACTGCTCTACCCAAAGCTATCATTTTGTATCTACTAAAATCAGCTGCATTGACCCAGTGGAAAAACAAACGTGCCTCGCAATGGGACAGCTGTATTGTAGAAGACAATCCCTACTTTGAATTCACTATGTCAACCACAATGTATTTGTTTAGATCTAATAGCTGGGTCCCCGTCCCCCTCCACCTTTCCCACACATACTTTGTGTTGCGCTACGAGAAAACAAGGCCTCCTTGAGAAATTCTGATGCCAGACCTAAGCAGCAGAGTCCTTGGGCCTGGCATTCAGTAGATAAATGGGCGAAGCATTCGGACTATGAAAAGAGAGGCTGTCCTCCATGTTACAGATATCTTGCAATGTTACAATAGGGTCAGTAGCGGTCTCCCCCAAGCCAGAGCAATGCTTTCTTTTGTTACCTCCTGTGAAAAGGACATGGCATGGTTATGAAAGAAGCTATTCGGTGCCTGACAGGCAATTGCAACATAAATAACAGCCACGGCAAGATGCTCAGGGTCACCTCATCTCACTTAGCATTCCTTGACTGTTATAATATTTGCACTGCACACTGTAGATGCCCAAGCAGGTGAGAATGAAAATTCAATACTAGATTTGGTTTGGATATAAAGGTGTTCTGTATAACAGCCTTCCCCAACCTTCAACGTGGTGCCCTCCGGATGTTCTGGCTTGCAGCTCCCATCAGCCCCTTAGCTAGCATGGCCAAGGACAACAGGAAGTTGTAGCCCAAGATAAACAAGAAGGTACTACATCAGGGGAGGCAGCTGTATTCGGAGTCTTCCAGACATGGGAGAGGGTTCACCTGCCAGTAATTAGAATAGAGGCTCCATCTGAGCAGGTTTTCAGAACCTGGGTACCAGGGACAGAGCAATATAATGATTGTGCGGAGAATGAGCTCTGGGGAGAGGGAATGGGTAGAAGGCTTTATAAACAGGGAAAGTTAAGATCTATCACAGTGCCAATAAACCACCAGAGAGATTCTAGACTGTCCTTACTTAATACTGTGGTTGCATTGCGGTAAAAGGCACTTAATGAAAACCCCCAAGTTCCACACACACCCAACTCCCATCCCCATTTTACTCAAATCATACCCATCCTATAGCCTTCCTAAAGCTGTAGCTGAAAGGATAACCACAAAAAAGGGTTAAAGGGCCAATCTATGGAGTAGATTGAACCCATCTCAATATTTTGGGACGCAATGAACAAAAGTTAACAAGCCCACAGATTGGTTGGTTTATTTATTTTTAAAAACCAGGGCATCAGCCCAGCCACATCATTTATGGCCAGGACATTAGAGTGAAGGGTGTGTAAGAAATTTATTATTATTACTATTATTACTATTATTATTAGCCTGACAGAAAGAGTGAACTAGCTTCTCTTTCCCTACCCACCCACCCCCCCCAAGTTTACAAGAGTTGATGTGCCTGGCTTTAACCTAAATCAGGCTTTAACCTAAATATATGGTCATCTGAGATGAGTTGGAGGCAATTCCAACTCATCTCAGATGACCATATATTTAGGTTAAAGCCTGATTCCAACCTAATTTTTTTCCTTGTACTACTACCAAGTATACTAACAAGCTTCATATAGTTTGTGAGACTTTGGGCTTCCTCTTGGGATCTTTTGCTCTTTGTTGCAAAGCTGTTGGTGCCAATTAACGCAATCAGACATATTGCTGATATTCCTAGTTCTTAGGTTTCCCGTCAGTGTATCCACCTCCTGTGCATGACCTAGGGATGGGGTTAAAATTCAATTCAGCTTGTATTTTAAGCTATCAAATTCGCACTTTATGAAACAATATGAGAACCAAAACGCAGCTTCTACAAATTTTGTGATGCAGTTCACTAAACAAATGTTGACTAAAATGCATATATTAGAGGAAAGTGTGCATAAAATGAACATACGGTATTAATAAAAGAAAAAAAACATGCAAATGATGCATTGTATTAGGAGAAAATGATAGCAAAGAAGTAGTCAAAACTCCATGTAAAAATGTGTTTATGAATTCACACTAAAATGCTGGTGAATTTTCCTGATGATTTTATTTTTTGCTGCAGAAATATGGAGAACCGAATTTAAAACTGGAAAAATGAGGAACCGAGAGAGCCAAAATTGACAGATCTGTCCATCCCTGTGCATGACTACCACAAACCCTACAGCTGAATAGTAGGGTTGGGTGTGAAGTCAAGCTATCAGCATGAATGTCAGAAACCCTGCAGGAGAGAAAATGCACAAGCCATCTCCTAAGACAAGCATTGGCAAACTCGGCCCTCCAGATGTTTTGAGACTACAATTCCCATCATCCCTGACCAGTGGTCCTGTTGGCTATGGATGATGGGAGTTGTAGTCCCAAAACATCTGGAAGGCCGAGTTTGTCTATGCCTGTCCTAAGATATTGCGTTTGGAGAGTGGAGTGGTGTTACCATACCTCACATTTATAATTTTTCAGCAAAGCACCATGCTGGGAATGCAAGAAGCTTGCAGGTAGATGCATCCTCCATCTGCAGGTTAAATGGCTTTGACTAGTCACTTTGTAAACTAAAGCTGGTTATTATTCATAAGCAGCCTAATGATTCATAAGCAGCCCAAGGCCAAGCATCAGGTCAATGGCTGTGTAGCCCTCCCATGGCACCACAAACATAGATCCAAGAGAAAGGATGAGGCATGGAGTAATAACACTCTCTTGTAGCTGAGGACAAATGGTGAGTTTCCATCCCACCATCCCAGAGCCCCCATCCTACGATGAGGACCAAGTGGGCCCTAATCACCGGAAATGTAACCACAGATGGCTCAGCCAAGATCTACCATCCTTCTCAAACTGAATGATGATGATGATACAACACAAGCACATCCGCCCTCCACATCCTCTTACCTAAGACCGCCATGACTGTCTTCATAAGTTTCATTGGAGTCCTCCTGCGGCTGATGGATCCACTCGTGTGCGGAGATAAAACATTTGTTTTCCTCTGGACGTACATGTAGATTCTTATGTACACCACCACCATAATGAAGAAAACTCCCAGGTTGGAGACGGTCCAAAATATCAAGTAACTCCTGCTATAAATAGGAGCCAGCGAAGAGCAGGTTGAGATATCACAGAGGCAGTTCCAGCCCAAGGTGGGCACTGCGCCCATGAAAATAGCTATGGCCCAGATCAACAAAATGAAAAAGGTGACCCTCTTCTTTGTGAGGTTGCTGTGCACCCTCATCCGAACAACAGACAGGTGGCGCTCAACGGCAATGACTAGCAAGTTGGCCAGAGAAGCCGTCAGGCTAGTGTCCAGAAGTCCCTGTCGCAAAAACCACCTGTTAACAGTTAGTGTTTTGGAGACTGGGCCGGTGTTGAACATCAAGAATACATAAGCGATGCCTGCAAAGAAGTCCGCAGCTGCTAGGTTGGCTAGCAGGTAGTAGAAAGGGAAGTGGAACTTCTTGTTTTTGACCACAGCGGCTATGACCAGTGAATTGGAGATGAAAATGAAGAGGCAAAAGAAGGCCCCAAAACATAAGACAATGACGAGAGTTGTCCCCGTCCACTCATCTGCTGTGGCTGTGTTACTCATGTTATAGAAGAAGTCCATGCGTTTATCATAGTGACATTCATTCATCCTGGATTAGAGTATGGCATCCTAGGGGGAGAGAAAAAGAAAGGAAGGTTAAAAAAAATGAAGGATAGGAGTGGTGCCATCTTGGAATTGCCATGGATAAGGAAGCTGTCCCAAACAAATATTTCTCACCTTCAAAAGTCAAATCATGCAACTACACAGGTTATGCGAAGCAGGCAAGCTAAATCCATTTATGTGCACATTTATGCCTTTTACTCCGGTTTCAGAACCTTGATGTTTTTAGGTAGAGTCCTTATGTGGACATGCCTCATTTTAAGAGTTCCTGCACGCCACAAGCAAGCCACGTGTCAGACTCCAGATCCAAGCACATTCAACACTCTTCCGAACGAATCAGATACTCTTTGTCATTTTATGGCAAGACATTCTGAGTGCCCGTTAATATATATAAAAAAATAAAAAACCCCAGAGCATAAATTAAATATATAAATGCCTTTACAAATGGCTTATTTATGTAATTAAATGTCCCAAATGTCCCGTCCATGGATTTAATCACATGGAATTTACTAAATTTATTACATTTCTATCCCACCGTATTGGTTACAATATCAGGCACATATATTTGATGTGATGAGCAAGAGGCACCTGAGCCTTTCCTAGTTTTACTAAGGAGTCCTGCCCCGTTCTTTAAGAACCCCCAAGCGTCAGGGGAAACATTTGGAAACCCTTCAGGGCAATCAATCAATCAATCAATCAATCAAATGTTTAAGAGATTAGGAGTGGCAATTCTGCCGCAACCTTAAAAGCAAGTTCTGTTTCACTAGGAGTCGTGTTTGTTATGTATATTTGCATATATTCGCTATACGGTAATTTATATGCTAGGTAATAATTTTCACTCTCCTAGGTTGCTAGCTTTATTTGGGCACACAAGAGTCAGCTAAGCAGGCATTGCTCACCGTTTCTAACTTAAAATGTGCACACTGTGTGCTAATTGTGACACAGACACCCAGGTTCTCCATTCCTCCCAGTTTATACTGCAGAGCACATGGGTGGTCGGTTGAAAAAAATTAACAGAGCTCTCGCACTTCTAACAGCTGTGTGGAACAGAGGTGAGAGCAGCCTTCAGTTTGTAAGAACCAACTTCATTTCACCGCCCCCCACTGAACCCCAAGATCTAACTGGAGCCAAGTACAAAAGATGTCCACTTAGAATTAAAGAACTTTGCGACCAGGAAATAGTTCTAAATCCCAGAACTGAATGGACCTTGCAGCTCTTCCACACAACAATCCAATCCTGGTAACATTTGCTTCCGCTTCCTTCATTTCAGCACTGTAATGTGGAGGGACAGGGGCATTTTGTTGTTGTCATTGTTAAATACTGGGAGTTTAGCATCCTTGATGGTCAACTTAAAATCATCCAAAGATCTACCCCCCTACCTTCTGTCCACCCCAAGTATAGGAAGTGGCATTTCAGCAGATGTAGCATATAATGCCAGGTAAACCTGCTGAAATCCCTTCTGGTACACAGCGCTGAAAGGTGCAAGACGGGAATGCTTTGCTAAGCTTGAAGCCGTCACCTTTGAGTCAGGTAGGCCATTACTTTTGGGAAGAGCAGCAGACCTGCCACAATTTATGCAACTAAGGCCTCTCCTTATCCCTCTATCACTTGCGAACCATAGAACTCACAATTTTCCTCCCTAGTTGCTATAGCTACTCAAATAGCACTAGTGTTGCTCATTCCCTACCAGTCTGATCCTGTCCTCTTCTTGTTCCTGTCAACAGTGTGTTGGCAAGCGCATGAAGAATCAGGTTCCCTGTGAGGTAACTTCAGAGTTTGAAGACTTAAAGGAAGAGGAAGGAATGCAGTAGCCAATGGTGTGTCAGCCAGAGGACTGCATTTTTTTGTTTCTGGACAAGCTTTTGTGCAGAGCCAGAGGCAACAAATTTACAATTTACCTTTGTATCATATGCTGGTTTCTACACAGACCTCCCACCCTTCATCTAGGCAAGCAAAAGATATCATCAGAGTTCAAGGGCACATTCCAGTCAGGCAAAAAAACACACTCAAGGAGGCTGTGAAGCAAGACTGCTGAGGGACATGGCCTCAGGAGAAGTGGTGTGGTCTGGGGAGAGTCCTGAGGGCCAGACAGAGAAGGCAGGAGTCGCCTTGGGATACGAAGCCTTATAAACAGAGAGGATGCTTTGCTTGATTGATCTACCTTGCTTGATTGAGCAACCCAATTATAAAGCCTTGCCCAAGGTAAATGAACAGAGGAAGGAGGCCTCCAGCAACCATGTCAAGAATCACATGTGTGCTGTTAACCTTCCCTGGGTCAGTCCACGCAAACATTTTGGCCCTTTTTCTGGGCCTCAGAACAACTGAATCAAAGACTAGCTGCTGGCTTTTGGGGCTCCTCTGAGCCAGACCCTTTCTTGTTGAGGAAGAGCACTGGACCTCCATGACTGTGATCCGTTGGAGCTCCTCCTTACCCAAGGAAGAATCGCAAGGTTGGAAAAGGACGGGCTCATTTGTTTCATTGTGGGATTCCACGAAAAATCTCTGCCACCCCTTAATTTCATCTCACTTTACCCCTCCTTCTCTCACCCTCCAAAACCACACACTCTGCTCGTCCGCTTCGGAGCATCTTCGGTTCACTAGCAGCAGTCCTTTGCATTTTGGCCAAAGCCTTATTTGGGATTTCAGGGAGATAGGCTGCTGTCGTCATATTCAGACCTGTGTGCTTATTTCTCAAAGCAGCACACTTGTTTTACCAAGTCCGCTCACCTCTGGCAGTTGAGCATTGGGGCAATCCCTTGTTTTGGATGGAGGGGAGGTTTCAGTCCCCGCCTGCCCCTCCAAACGCTAGGGTATCCCATTAAAGGGATCCAGGGGGAGTGGTCGTGTCCACGTGCCCAGGGGGCTGGGGCTGAAGACACTCCCCCAGACGGCGGTCCCTGTGGGGGTCACCCTATTTGATATAAGTCTTAGGAACCCCCTCCTGGATTGACCACGCATCACTTCTGGCTGGCGGGCCAGAAGTATTTAGATTGCCCCATGCCCAAGCCAAACCTCTTTCATCTGTATTCAATAAAGTTGTGGCCTGTTTTTACCCAAAAAACCAGCCTCATTTGTCTCTTATTTATATGTGTTTGGGTATGGGAAGTCCGATGCCTTGTCCTGCAAATGGACCAGCAGTTGTAGCAAAGGGGAGCCAACATGCTGCCTTCCAGATGTGAGACTATGGCTCCCCATCAGCCCCACTCAACATGGGCAATGATCAGGGATTGTAGCAGCTGTAGACCAAAACATCTGGCAGGCACCATACTAGCTTCCCTTGAATTAAAGGGTTGAGTGAAACAGAGTAGTGAAGCCTACACAAACATGGTGAATATAGGCAAATATAGCTAGTAGAGATTCTGCCCCCAACACACTTTTATATACCCTCGCTTGACTTTTCTAGTCTAGTTTAGGGTTGCCATATTTCAAAAAGTAGCTATATGCAAAATAGTTCCTGAATACCCATATTGCATACCCTCCAACATTTCTCCAATGAAAATAAAGATAAGGGTAAAGGTACCCCTGACCATTAGGTCCAGTCGTGACCGACTCTGGGGTTGCGGCGCTCATCTCGCTTTATTGGCTGAGGGAGCCAGTGTACAGCTTCCAGGTCATGTGGCCAGCATGACTAAGCCGCTTCTGGTAAACCAGAGCAGCACACGGAAACACCGTTTACCTTCCCGCCGGAGCGGTACCTACCGTATTTATCTACTTGCACTTGACGTGCTTTCGAACTGCTAGGTTGGCAGGAGCTGGGACTGAGCAATGGGAGCTCACCTCGTCACAGGGATTCGAACCGCCGTCCTTCTGATCGGCAAGTCCTAGGCTCTGTAGTTTAACCCACAGTGCCACCCGTGTCCCCCAATGAAAATAGGGACATCCTATTCTATTCTATACTACTACTACTAGTACTACTACTACTACTACTACTACTACTAATAATAATATTTAGACTCCATCCATTTGACTGGGTCACCCAAGCCACTCTGTGAGGTTTCCAACATATATAAAAATAAAGCATAAAACATTAAAATAAACTTCCCTATACAGGGCTGCCTTCAGACGTCTTCTAAAGATTGTACAGTTACTTATCTCCTTGGCTCGGGGGGGGGGGTCGCATAACTCCATACCCTCCAACATTTCTCCAATGAAATTAGGGAAGTCCTAAAGAAAAGCGGGACATTCCGGGATCAAATCAGAAACTGGGATGGCTGCTGTAAATCCAGGACTGCCCCTGAAAAAGAGGGACACTTGGAGGGTCTGATATTGGTGGGCATGTTGCGGTACTTTTTCCAGAGGTGTGTTTGAGAGCACAGCCTTTAAGGTCAGGTGGAACTTATGTTATTTGCAGAGGAGGGTATAAGCAATCCCTGTCCCGTCTAGTTTTCAGGACTCTGGGTAATTCTGTAGATAATGCCTCACCAGGACTTTCCCATGGCAGAAACACCTTGCCTGCATTGTTATTCGCAGGAAAAAGAACATGCTGCCTGTTCTTTACAGACACTGTGTACTCAACTTTCTGCTTTGCTTCTGCTGTATTCTCACAGAGCCACCGACCAGGATTTCAGCTGAAGGTGTGGGTCTCAAGTCCTGAAGTGCACAGTGGATAATGACATTATCTCTAGAAAGGTGCTCATCTTGCACAGTAGTGCTTCATGCCACCCACATCCTCTGCAAACGGGGGTGGCAGAACCCCTAAAACGGCATGCAGGGTGGGATGTGTGTGTGTGTCATTCTGTCTGGCAAGCCAAACTGCTTGCACAGATGGAACAAGTGCAATGTTGAATTGCACCCCCTGACTTGATAAGGAGCCTTCCCAAGATGCAAAACTGGGAGATGGGAAGCAGCTATGAGGATTAGTGTCCTTGCATTCTCAGCAACATGGCCAAGCTCATGGGTGCGATCAGGGGTGTACGAAGGGGGGCAGAGGGGTGGTCCGCCCTGGGCACCCCTCTGGGGGAGTTGACAAGATGGCCTGCTGCCCCCCCCCCAGCTGTAGAGCAGCTGAGGGCGCACGCGCAGTTAGTATGGGCGCCGCTCGCGTGGCGTCCGTACAGGTTGTCACGCATGCGCAGCCCATACGGACATCGCACATGCGTCGCCGGGTGGTTCGCCCCGTCCCTCAGCATCCTGCCCCGGGTGCCGGAAAGGGTTCCTCTGCCACTGGGTGTGGTCACACCTTTTAAGTCAATAGGTAACTTGGAACAAGCAGCTGCATGGAATTAGAGGAGCTACCAAGAACGCCAAGAAAACAACAACATAAATGTGAAATATGAAGACAAATGTTTTGATTGGGGTTTGATAATGCTCCTTTCACATAAAGAAGTGCTTGCTAGATCAGGCCAAAGGGCTCTTGCACAGCATCCTGTTTTCACAGTGGTCAACCAGATGCCTGTGGAAAACCCTCAAGCACAAATAATGTGGTCATCTTATACACACAGCAATGAATCATTAACTTTCCACTTAGTGTAACAATGCAAAATGCAAATTGATTTGTAGGGAAAGGGTTTGCAACCGGATCTCTCTGATGGAGTGCTGGTTCACAAAATTAATGGTTTTCTTTTTCTTTTTTTTACACTAGAACATGCAGGCTTATTCTTTAAGAAGAAGAAAAAAAGATAAGTATATCTTTCCTGTGCTGGAATAAGTAAAATTTCTGGTAAAAATGAAGACACAAAACGTTTCTGGATTCCATGTGTACATACATACATACATACATACATACATACATATATTCAACTATCTCAAGGACTGTCACATAGAAGGAAAAAGCTTGCTTTCTCCTGCTCTGGAGGGCTGGACTTGAACCAACAGCTTCAAGTTACAAGAATGACCGCTCCCCACATTAAATGGGGGGCACCCTTTGCGTAGTTGCGCGCAGCCCCCTGGACCCTATGCGGCACCATTAACACAGGCTTGGCTTCGCCTTCCCCCGTGGGATACCTGGAGGTCTCCGCCTACCTCAACCAGTTGCTCAATCCCACCTGGGGAGGCGTTGCCAAGGTGATCAGGCCAGGTAGGGGGAGGGACCACCCTGCCCACACAATAGGGGGAGGATCTGACCTAGGAATCGTGACTAAACATGTGGGAAAACTTTCTGACGGGAAGAGCTGTTCAACAGTGGAACAGTCTCTCTTGGGAGGTTGTGGACTCTCCCTCCCTGGAGGTTTTTAAACAGAGATTGGATGGCCATCTGTCAGGGATGCTTTAGCTGAGATTCCTGAATTGCTGGGCTTTGGACTAGATGACCCTTGGGGTCCCTTCCAACTCTACAATTCTCTGATTCTATAATTTATAAAAAGATAGAGTTGGAGGGGGGAAATACTTTGTGAAATATTTATTAACATTTCCAAAAAAAAAAAACTACCTATGAAAGTGTGCCAAGAGGAATAATAAAAATAATAATAATAATAATAGGAAAAATAAATTTATAAACAGAAATAATGGAAAGCAATAGCATTTTTTTAAAGCTGGTTTTCAAAGGCACTTCTGCCAAGTAAGCAAAACCTCAATTGTTCAAGCATCATCAGCTGTTTGAAAGACTGGATAATATTTGACCATGATCACATAACATCTGACAAGTTAGTTTGATTGGTGTGTTGGCCAATCGTAACAATGTCTATTGAATACTGCAACTATTTAAATATATTGTACAGAAGATACCTTTGAATAATCCAAGTGAAAAGCAGTCCACAAGTGTGTCTTATCATCACTTTATTACTTCCCAGGCATGAGTAAATAATTAAAAGTCAACAGAGGCAAGCCACACACGGAAAGACAATATTATGCAATGCTAATGTTAGACATTGTGGGCCATTTTTGTACCATACTCCTCTAGTTCAAAGCTATTGCAGCCATGCTAAAACCTGTTAAGGGCAGACACCCAGTACATCTCTAGTTACCACAAATTTAGACTCTGGAGGCTTTCATAATTTAAGATCTTCTGAAATTACGGTTTAGGAAGTCTATACATGGCATCTAACCTAAAAACGTCATGACAAAGCTTTCATTTAAAGACTCCCGGAGTTGAGGACTAAAGAAAGAGTTGGCATCTCAGCCTGTAATGAGGAAATAATCTCAGCATTTAAGACATTATAAAGCCGGTCTCTATACTATTTACTAAATATGTATGTGCCAACTCCTTTCGTCACCATCATATCCTTTCCCCCTTAAACTTTGCTCTTCACCCGGGCAGTATATACCGAGAGCAGGATTGGAAGTCAGCAGAGAATACTGGATTGAGCCTTGATCGGGATGACTGGATACTTCAACATGTCGGCCAACAAAACAATACACAGCTGTGCAGAGTCACCGTATCTCAGCCTCTTGTCTTCTAGTCTAGACAATTCAATACAGAATCAGTTGTGAAGATATTGGTACTGGGAACGCAATGCAAATGAAGCTTTCCTCCCCCCCCCCCCCAAAAAAAAAGCATACAAGATTTTAGAAGAGCAACTTCATTGACCTGTGGCAGCAAAAGCACATTTGCCAAGATCCAGAGGGGACATTCCATGCTCAGAAACTGCGATGTACGCCTTGAGGAGCCATAGTTCAATGGTAGTGCATCTTGCTTTGCATGCAGATGGTCACAGGTTCAAATCCCAGCTGTCCCTCCTGCACTCCGTTCTGCAGCATTGTTTGGCGCCTCTGCAGTGTGGCACCCAGCGCGACCACACCGGCTCTGTGGGGATGATTGGGCAGATAATACAGCAAATAGAAGTGTCTTCTGGAGGGGCTGGTGGGGAGTTGATGAGCAGAGTAGGCGGGGGCACAGCCCCTCCGGTATTCCTATATCTACACTGCCCTCATTACAGGAGTCTGTGCATGCATGTTTGGGCCACTGCAAAAGTTGCACCAACCACGCCTGCAAACGTTGTTTGCATTCTGAAAGCAGGAAAAGAGCCAAAGTGATTTTTGATCTCGTAAAGCCACGAGCAGGCGCCTTCAAAGTCCCTGAAATGTCTTGATTACAGTGGACTGAAAGTAAAATAAGAGTCCAACCTAGACAAATCTAGGATTTGCAGCCTGGTACAGGGTATATTTTCGTTTCGCTTTCCAGTGCACATCCAAAACTTATATAGAGAGGAAAGATAAAAATACCCATGCCATCAAGCCATAAGCACTATATCAAGCATGTTTTCCTCTATTTCACACATTGCATAATTAAGTATCTGGAATGAGCTGGGAATAATGTCCAGAATATTTCATTGGAGAATGTGACACGTGGTGTAGAATTTTAATTCAGAATGGTCCTAGGTTGTGGTTGCTTTGGCTTTCAGACAATATCTTAATCCAAATCACAGGTTAGACAAATAAAAAGTCCAATATCAATGGAGCAGATAACAGAAAAACTTCATTTGAGTTGGCTGGGCATATCCACACCACACATGGCTTTCCACCAAAGTATCCTGGGAACTGCAGTTTGCCAAGGGTGCTGGGAATTGTAGCTCTCTCTGTGTGGGTAAACTAAAGTTCCCATAATTCTCTGGGGGTAGCCATGTGCTTTAAATGTACGCCATGCATGTGACCAATGTCACATGTCATGGAAGACTGCCATATTAAAGCAATTCTGAGTCCTTTCTCATGGTGGAGAATTTTTCTACCAGTTGAAACTATTTTTTACACGTGTGACTAATTTTCTGCTGCCCCAGTAAGTATAAACAAGAATAAAGATAACATCAACTGTTCGTCTCTAAGGTGCTACTGGAAGGAATTTTTTTTATTTTGCTTCAACTACAGCAGACCAACACGGCTACCTACCTGTAACATCAACTGTTCTGACACAAATTAACAGTATCGGAAGTACTCTTGTTCAGATTGCTGTATGCAAAATCTTATTCTTACTACACTGGAAGAATGAAGGGCATGTAATTTAAAGTGGAAAAGTTTACACTGTTGACTTGTTCTCTTAAGCCCTCTTGAAGCAGGAGAGGGGTGGGGACCCTTCTTCAGCTGAAGCACCACATTTTTTCTCACAAATAACCTTCTGAGCGTCAGAAGCAAACGGCTGGCAGGGCCAGAGGTGAAGTGGGTGGGATCAGAAGCAAAAGTGGGTGGAACGATGGGGTTGACTCCCACCTTTGCAAAGGACGTTGCAATCAAGCCACACCAAAGCTTGACGCTTCCACCTGCCTGCCAATCTTGCACCACGGCAAACATGCAAACGTGCATCATTGCCATAGTACGGGGCATATTCCAGCTTGAATGTGGACTATGATGAGATCTGGCCAGAGGGAACTTGGGGCGGCATTTGGCCCATCAGCTACAGGTACCTCAGTCAGTAGAGCATGAGACTCTTAATCTCAAGGTTGTGAGCTTGAGCCCCATGTTGGGCAAAAGATTCCTTTCATTGCAGGGGGTTGGACTAGATGGTCCTTGTGGTCCCTTGCAGCTCTGTGAAAATTGTGCAAATCCTGATGTAGAAAAAAAAGGCAGGAAGAATATGCTCAGCAGCAAAAGGATGATGTGCGTGAGGAATGCCGAATCCTGACCCAAACCAATGGCTGCCTCCTCACTGCGCTCTCTCTCCAAGCACTTTATTTGCAGCTGGAATGAGGAAAAGGAGCACCTTGAGACATAGATTGTAGGCAAGTGAGCTGCAGGCAAGGAATGAAGTCCACAATCCCTGAGGCCAGCTAATTATGCTGCCAAGTTCTGTCCCCTTTTTGTTTAAAAAGAGCCCTGTTTAAACGAGCGGTTCCACTGCCATCACATCTAGCTTGGTCCTCAGACTTAGGACTCAGCTCCATTAGTCAGAAAACAGTGTTTTGAATGCATTATAAGCATGCAACACAGGATGGCGCTGGAGAGCAAAAAACATTCTTTGCGATTTTCCATAGTGTTTTTCCCCCTTTCGTTATAAAAATTTAATTTCTGGCTTATTTATAGCGTGTGCCCCCCCCCCCCCCAGTGTAGATCCACCCTTAGTGAAGAGGCAATTAATGCTGTAAAGAAGTAACATCCAGCCATCTGCAGTAACACACTTACAATGAAAAGCCACCACAGGCTGCAAGTATTGTGTAGACACAATGCAAGTAGCAAAACACACACAGAGAGAGACTTTAGCTCCTGGCTATATTTGATAACACAGTGAATTCATCACTGTTATCGGCCTCAGCAGTGGCGAACCTTAGAGCATTTAATCTCCACTTGGTGCCACTCTATTTCATGCATCGATTAGCCAACAATTTGCCTTGCAATAGGCATTTGCCCACAAGGCTTGGTGACTTCAAACTCTGGCTTATAATCAATTACGTCTATTTGCTAGCCTTCCCGCTCAACAGTAAATGGAAAGGATTGCCGTGAATTCATTGGCGTTATTATTGTTGTTGTAGTCACAATTATTATATTATGTTATGTACCATTAGCCAACTTCCAAATGAATGTAGGTACAGAGGTTAGGTTAGCACGGCTGCTTAAGTGTATAATACTTTGCATGGCTGACAAAAAGAGTCTCATCCTTAGGGACACCGTTCCTTAAAGAGCCGCCCTCTGATTGTCACAAGGGAGGTCCAAGATAAGGGAAGAAGCCAACCCTTTGCATCTTATCTGCGGCCCAACAATGCACCGAAGAGCCCCAACTCAATCCCAGTCTGCAATCACCCAAATGAATGATTAGGTTTCAGCCTTACAAGTCACCCAGGATTATTACTGGATCCTGGTTTAAATATATCTGGCTGTCCAGGCGCTCTTGTAAACATATATCCTGAAAGAAGGCAGTTCCACTCCTGTTAGTAATATCTCTCAGGGTTGGAGCCTTATTGCAATTCTTTCCATTCTCCAGTAGCCAAGGATTCAGCCTTTTCCAGTGCTACTGCCTGCCCATGAAGTGAGCTGGCTAGGGATCACAAAGTGATTGAAAAGGCAACTGGGACAAGGCACTCAGCACAAAAACAAAGGCAGCGCCACAGCCCTAACTTAAGACAACCTGTCTATTGAGCATTCGTTCTGATTGGTTTGCACAGAGTTTGCAGGGAGGTTAAACAACACCAGCTGTTTATTGAGCATTTGCCAGTACAGTGGTACCTCGGGTTAAGTACTTAATTCGTTCCGGAGGTCCGTTCTTAACCTGAAACTGTTCTTAACCTGAAGCACCACTTTAGCTAATGGGGCCTCCCGCTGCCGCTGCACCGCCGGAGCACAATTTCTATTCTCATCCTGAAGCAAAGTTCTTAACCTGAGGTACTATTTCTGGTTAGTGGAGTATGTAACCTGAAGCGTATGTAAACCGAGGTATCACTGTAGTTCTGTTGTGCAAGAGCACCATGTTCACTTTAATTGCACAAACTGAATTTGCCAGTATGTGGTTGAATACCACCCTCAAATTAGCAACCGTCTGGAAGGACCCACTGTCTAGATTTGAGAAGAAGAAGAAGAAGAAGAAGAAGAAGAAGAAGAAGAAGAAGAAGAAGAAGAAGAAGAAGAGTGTGTGTATTCTAGCCAGATTAGCATTGCAGTCAAATGATGGATGCAGGAACTGCAAACAGAGAGAGGGAGAGGGAGAGAAAGAGGGGAGAAAACACTTTTACATTGGCCCCAAGGCGGTTGGATGAATAAAGCAAAGGTAAGAGCTTATGCCAGAATGGCTTCATCAGAACCAAACATGTTGCAGAGGAAAATCGAAATGGTGGTGCTCAATGGATTGTGGATGAGGATTACCAAAAAAAACCCCAAACATCTGCCCTGGTTTAGCTGCATCAGAGTCGGTCACAACAACAAACAGGCATTTAGTAGCCCAGAGACCTGAGCGTATGAACATGGGCAATTGCCTGCTGCAATGATACACTTACTCTGAAGTCCATACATTAAATCAAACACACTTCTTCTTGGTGGTGGTGATGATGATGAGAAGTTCATTCTTCCCTTGTTGGCAATCCTGCCAGCTTTGCTAACAAGGCTAGGGCAGGTCACGGCTGCTCCCATCTCTAATTGCACACCTGCCCTCTCCCTCTGAAAGCAGGGGCGGATTTTGGTAATACGGCAACCTGAGCAAGGACAAATTTTGGCACACACACCCAATATGACAAATAGGTTTCGTTATTATTTTGCGCCCCCTTGGCTCGGCGCCCTGTGAGGGGGGGCCGCCCGCACCGCCCTAAATCCGGCACTGCTGGAAGGCTCTACCTCAAAGGTGAAGAAACCTGTGGCCCTTCAGATCAAACTTCTCCCATCAGCCTCAGCCAGCATGGCCCATGGTAAGGAAAGATGGGAGCTGCCAGTCTAGAAGGGCATACAGGCTCCCATCTTTACTCTACCTGCTGGGGGAAAAAGCCTTCTCTCTTTGGGCAGTGTTGAAAGGAAGCCCGGCTCTAGCTGGTCACCTAGAGGGAGTGAAAGGTGACCCCAGGAACTCCATGGAAGAGCAGCCACCATTTCCATCTCCTCACTCGTGCTTTCTCACTCTGTCGGGGAAAGGGTGATGGGGCCCAATCCCCTAAAGAGCACCACCCAGAGACATGGGCATAGTCAGGGGCATAGCCAGGGGAGGCAGGGGGTGGCTGCCCACCACCACCACAAAAATCAAGTAAATAAATAAAAATACTTAGAAATTGGAGAAAGATTTTGACAGATTTTTCTGAGCTACCTTGGGTTCCAAAGAAAGTAATTTGAAACAACTGCTGTTGAGACATTTCCTTCCGAATCTGCTAGACAGAGGAGGGCGACGGATGGGTGTCCTGCCCCCCACCCTAACATAAATCCTGGCTACGCTCATGCTCAAAGGAAGAGTGCCAGCAAATCATAGAACTGCGGAGTTGCAAGGGGTCCATAAGGGTCATTAAGTCATGCAGGAATCTCATACCCGGTCTCCCATCCAACTTGGAGCCGCACGGGACCCTGCTTAGGTTTTCAACTGTGCTAGCATCGCTAGGAGAAGAAGGGAAGCTGCTCCTTCCGTTGCCCAGACTCGGGAGAGAGGCGTCCCGCGTTCCCGATCCCCGCTGTCCTGTCGCTCCCCACCTCCCCGGAGAAAACTCTTTTTCTTTGCTTTGCACGTTGTCCACCCTCCTCCGCGCGCGCGCCTCAGCACCGCGGCGGACGCTGCTGGGCGAAGCAACAGTTTGGTCTCCGCGCGAAGCCAGAGGCGCTTGAAGAAGGCGGCGGTGCCGCTCGAGGCCGGATTCCCTGGCAGTTCAAAGCTTCCCACGGGGCCCCCGCTTCCACAAGTGGAAAAGGCGCCGAGAAGGGAGCCACATTGCAGGCGTGTCAGTCACCCTTCGCTCCCCCCTGTTACCTCCCTACCCCACTCCCTGCCCGTCTCCCCTCACGGCAGGGCGCAAGCCCCTCACTCACCACAGCAGCCCGCGCGCGCGCGCCTCAGTTGCAGCCTGCCCGCATGCCCGGCTGGCACCCGCCACGCCGCCCGCTCGCTCTCCGGCGCCGGCTGCTTCGCGTCAAGCCGGACGGTGCACGGTCGACGTTTTTTGGCTTTGGCGGCTGCAGCCCCCAGAGCCGCCGGCGTGGGCGTGGGCTGCCTCCTTCCCCCACCGAAGGCGGCGCGAGGGCGGGGAACCCTTGGGCGAGCCGAGGCGCCCTCCGTCGGTCAAGGCTGCCTTCTGGGCCGGCGCCGGGTACGTCGCCGCGCGGTTTCTTTCGCAACCTGCCGCTCCCGGGTCCTTCCCATTGGGCCCTCGGTGGTTTGTTATGGTTTCATTCGCAAGCGGAGGGCTGAGGAGCTTCTCGCGGCGCTGCTGCTGCTCCTCCCGAGTGAATGTGGAGCAAGGCGCAAGGGCAACAGCGGCACTGGGAAAGCCCAGTCGCTGCTGCTTCGCTTCCCTGCCTGCTCCCGCCTCTTTCCTCCTCGTCCTCCTCTCCCAGCCCCTGGCTGGCTGGATCAGTCCCTCACAGCCACGAGTGAAAAACTCCTGCTCCTCCTCTACATTTTCTTCTTCTTCTCCCCTCCCCGCACTTCACATGCGTGCATACTCAGTCAAGACTAGCCCCCGCAGGGCAAAGGGGGCAGTGCCCCACCGAGACCTGAGTCTGCCCTCACCTTTCAGCGGTTCTCAACCTGTGGGTCCCCAGATGTTGTTGGACTACAACTCCCATCATCCCTGAGCTCTGGCCTTGCTAGCTAGGGGTGATGGGAGTTGTAATTCAATAACATCTGGGGACCCACAGGTTGAGAAAGGCTGCTCCAGCTGGTCCAGGGATGGCACTTCCTCGACGTTGGTGTTTCCCTTGTGAAATGGGCCCTGGCGAGGATGGGGGCAGAATTGGAATGTGTGCCCGTGGCTCTGGCCCCACCTCCTGTAGGGCTTCCTGCCTGGATGGGGCATCTGTCATGGATACTTTAGCCGAGATGCATGCATCACAGGGGGTTGGACTAGATGACCCTCAGGGTCCCTTTCCAACTCTTTAATATTCTATGATTCCACCCTACCAGCCCCCACAGGCATGGGATTGCGGTAGCATACAGAACTCCAGACTTTTGTGTACATGCACGCACAATTACATCATGCGACAGAAGGGAGCAGGTACCTTCTGTCCTGTCTTAGCCTCTGGAAATTTGCATGGATGGCAGGTGTGCCTTGCTGCCCCTAATGCAGCAAGATTTGCAGCCATGCAGAAAAGTTATGAACCAGACAGGGGCTGAATTGGCCACCCCTGTGTAATCAGCTATGCCCAAAAGGCACTCTGATCCTTTGCACCTTGCCAGGACTTTGAGGTCATCAGAGGATGCCCTCCCCAGGTGCCACACTTCTCTGGGGCACAGAATTTGGGGACCCATGCAATAGTGACACCTGACTCTGGACTGCCCTCCATTCTCAGGTGCAAACAGCAGCAGCACCCATGCGAGTTTTGCCACTAGGTAAACATGGCTACTCACCCAAGTAGTTGACTAAAGTGATACCCTTCGCTTGGCTGCTGCAGATATTAGTATATTGTCTGTTTTTACATTAAATTGTATGTGAATGAAATGTTGTTTTATTGCAGAGGTGAGGAACCTGAAGCCCTTCCAGATGTTATTTGGACTCCAGCCCCAATGGTAGCCCAGCAATATCTCTGCGTGCCGCAGGTTAGCCACCTTTGTCTTTTTGTGTTGTTTTAATGCTGTTTCTCATTCTGGGGGTTGTGTGAACAATGAATAACATGTTACAAATAGTGTAAACAGATAAGCAGAGCAGCCATGCCCAGAGGCAGTATGGCTCTGAGTACCATATGTTGTGGACCAACTATTGGAACACAGAACGTTTCACTAGCTAGACTTTGGTCTGAGCCCTCACACAGCTCCAGTCAATATGATCAGGTGCTTGCTACAAGCAACCTCTGCCTGAGACCCTGAGGAGCTGCTGCAAATCAGTGTAGACAATATTGGGCTAGGTAGATAAATAATCCAACTTTGGCCCTGTTCCCCACTGGAACCCTTTTTATTTTTGTGCATTAGTTCTGTTACATAGAATTGCCTTGGCAGCTTCCAATGTTCCTAAAGCAATTCTTATGCCTTTCCTCACCCAACACAGATATCTCCTTTCTTTGAATTTCTCCTACCCCACCTTCCTTTTTAAAAGCCACTTCTGTTTTCTAATTCCTTTCCTGCTTTTTACACAAATTACAATTTTGGTTCTGAGATAACCCATAGAGACTCAATGAACGAAGGGAAATGAGCGCTCATTCTCAGAAAACTTGTTAAGTGGCCATATTGATGTCTGCCTCCACTTGTGGGACAGCTCGCAGCATGAGCTAACCAGAAATCTGCCTTGCCGGTTCTTGTCATAGGCAGAATTAAGAGCTGATCTAAGCGCCAGGCATCTTCTTGACTTTGTAGCACCACAAAACGTAAAGAGCTGACATGAGACTTTTGGCAGCCTACCTCTCGATTGTTGTTGCAAGACAGACAGCAATGAACATGACAAGTGTTTTCAGTAAAGCATTAATTTCCAGCTCTTCCACAATATGGCTTGAAACATTAATCTTGCCAATAAGCAGCAAATCAAATCAAATAAAGGAAGATGCTGTGTCTTCACTTTTCAACAAATTCAATTAGGAAGCACTGAAAGAAAGTATCGGACATTTGAGCTGAAATATTCATGCGCTGGAGTTTCAAAGCAAATATTTGTAGAGACCATCTGTAACTTTATCTAAGCAAGAAAACCATGAGCACTAGAAACCTAAATAAATATGAAAGCTGTGCTCTCGAAAAGTTCAGCAAGAAATTTCAGGTCTCGTAAAAGTGTCAACTTTTCATATCCCTCTAATATAGAAGGTCCTTCTCAAGTCTGACATCCAGGGCTTTTTTCTGGGGTTACGCATACCCCTAAACATTTTGTGAATCTTTGTACTTTTGTCCATTTACTGTATTTATTTTTCTCAATTTGAACTATAAAATGGTGATTTTCTTGAGTCAAAATGAGAGTACCCCTAAACATTTTTTTAGAAAAAAAGCACTGCCGACGGGCTGTAGAAACATAGAGCCAGCAAAAGAGGTTTCAGCTCCCCAAACCTGTGTGCCTCTTTTTGAAGCTAACAACAGACACACCCTATATATGACTAGGCCAGACATGCAGTCTGATACAACCATCAAGCCCAGTTAGCCCTGTTGTAGACCCAAACAATGACTCGCCCACCTGACCAGTATCTCAGTGATCTTGCCCTTGCGTTTATTGCTCTTATAAAGTCAGCAAACTGGATTTGATATCTTTGCTGTTAGGTTAATCTGTAGTTGAGTCATGATAGAATCATAGAACTTGTAGAGCTGGAGGGGATTGCCAAGGGTCATCTAGTTCAAACCTCTGCAGCAGTGCAGCTCCACCGTACGGCACGTGAAGCTACGGAGAATCAGTTGTGCGTGAGCTGTACTTCTGCAAGATTCACTCTTGCTCGGTTGGCAGCGAGCAATCTTGCCCACACCAATGTTTTACCTTGCATTATTGCATGCTTTACCTCGGAGATGTTTTAAGGCACTAAAGAGAAATGAAACCTCTCCATTTATCTCTTCAGTGGAAGTAGCTTCCAGTAAGTTGGAAAATAATAATCATAATCATAATTTTTATTCATACCCCACCCATCTGGCTGGGTTTCCCCAGCCACTCCTCAGATACCTTTTTTTGCCATTTGTTGAGGATGTAATGCTGTGGGCAGAGAACCTGCATGTGACTGCTTGGCGGGGGGCTGAAATTCAAGGGGGCCAGAACCATCCCAAACTATCCACGTAGTAGCAGAAGGTGGGTCAGTGTCAAACAGGCTCCAATATACACCCAATTCTGGTTGCCACAACATCCTCTTCCTGTTGTTTAAAACATTGTGCAGTCAGGGGCTAGCCAGTCAAGCACATGCATGATTACAGTTGCTCAATTTTATTATTTTTACTTTTAATATATACTAACCTTTGCAGCAACAAAGTGATGCTTAATCTCAGCTACGTGTCCATGAAGTTGAAATGAAGGTGCAAAAATGGTGTGGTTTTTTTGTTAATCTGTATATACACACCACAGGGACGCGGGTGGCGCTGTGGGTTAAACCACAGAGCCTGCCGATCAGAAGATTGGCGGTTCAAATCCCTGCAACGGGGTGAGCTCCTGTTGCTTGGTCCCAGCTCCTGTCAACCTAGCAGTTCGAAAGCACGTCAAAGTGCAAGTAGATAAATAGGTACTGCTCCGGCAGGAAGGTAAACGGCGTTTCCGTGTGCTGCTCTGGTTCGCCAGAAGCGGCTTAGTCATGCTGGCCACATGACCCGGAAGCTGTACGCCGGCTCCCTTGGCCAATAAAGCAAGATGAGCGCCGCAACCCCAGAGTCGGTCATGACTGGACCTAATGGTCAGGGGTCCCTTTACCTTTTTATATACACACCACGAAATAGCAATTGGAATATATGCCAAATAGGAATATTCAGGTGGATACTAGCTATGTGTATGAGAACTCAGAATCTACATTGAACTTCAAATCAAGGAGACTCTGTCTTAACACACACATAGAGGGGGGAGAAACCCCTGTGTGCTATGGTACGTAATTGTTCCATTACATATTGTAAAACAGAAGGTCATTTTAGTTATTAAGATGGAGAGGCTGAGAAGACAGCTTCGTTGCCAAGGTTTGTTCAATATTCCATATATAATTTAATTGCCCCTGAGAACTTTGTGGAACTTCAAAAACAGAGCGAAGCCAAATTTAAGTCACTTGGATCAGCCGAATTTATGAGCATGAACTTCACTGAGACTACTTGGCTCAGATTTTAAAAATTAATCTTCAGCATTTCTTAAAATAAAATAAAAAGTAATGCAAGTCCCCACTTGGCGTTGTGGAATCCAAAAACCCTCCCCTTTGAAAAAGAAACTATAGCACAGAGGTTTGATAAAAGTCACACCCCCCAGGGGCTAAGCGTCACAACTTTAAAACCTTATACAGCTTATACACATTCATTTTTCTCTTTTGCATTTGAAAATGTAATGACAAAATACTAACTAGTTTGTGAGGAGCAGGTAAATAAGCCTAGCTTGCATTGTGGTTTTCTCCATTATCACCTCCAGTCTCATCTGTCAAGTTTGCTTTCAATAAGCACCATTTCAGCCACTTAAAAAAAAAATCATTTTCTCTCCCATTAAGCTGAATAGTGTAGCTCACATTACTTAAAAGCTGTGCAACTGCAAAGCGTTTTTTGTTTGTTAGTTAGTTTCAGCAGGATGAGAACTCTGGATTATGAATTCTTCTCAGTGGAGGCAGACTTATTGCAAACTTATCTGCTGTTTGCTTATTATTATAGGCAGGCTGGCAAAAGGCTCATGGATTACACAGTCAACTGGGCCACTTTCATGCCACTCAACATTTCCTGTTGCAACTCTGATGCCATAGCTTTCCTGTTTATTTTAATGTTTCTAGCACTCATGGTTTCCATATCTTGCTTGATAAAACTGACAGTAGCAATACCAAAAGCTGGAAGCGAGAGGGTATAATGTAACAATAATTGAAAAGCCAGAATAATTTCCACACTGTAACAGGGCTGGATAATATACCCTTTTGGTATGTATACATTTAGAGGTAAGTGGAATGCTCTTCCCAGGGAGGTTTGCCTGGCGCCTTCATTATACTCCTTCAGCCGCCAGGTGAAAACATTCCTCTTCAACCAGGCTTTGGCTAACATCTTAAACCCTTTTAAAATGTGTTTGTGGGTGTGAAGGTTATTGATTTGTGGTGGGGGTTTTTTGCTTATTGCTTTTATCATGTATTTTGTGCTTTTATATTGTGTTTTTATGTTGTGAACTGCCCTGAGATCTGCGGGTGGGTGACAGTAAATAATAATAATAATAATTTGATCATAATCATAATGTATCTGTTCAGATATTCTATTCAGAAAAAATTCTTAATAGCAACAAAGAGAGGGCTTCATGTAAATTTATCTCTGAAATTTCATTCTGTTCGTCCCTACCCTGACAACAACCAGTCAGAATTCTGTGGCCACTGAGCATTCTCAGTCATGATTAAGCTGCTGCTCTTTTTCCGAAAGATTTTTGTAGTTCTGCAAACCTGGCATTTTCCTGAGCCTGTCAGAACCTTCCTCTTGTGCACGAATGCTGCGACTCTGGCTACATTACACTATTAGCGTATAGGAAACTTGCTGTCAATATATACAATAGTATTTTGTAGTTAGTTAGTTGATAAGTGGTCCAGCCATAAAGGTAAAGGTAAAGGTACCCCTGCCCGTACGGGCCAGTCATATCCGACTCTAGGGTTGCGCGCTCATCTCGCTCAAGAGGCCGGGGGCCAGCGCTGTCCGGAGACACTTCCGGGTCATGTGGCCAGCGTGACTAAGCGGCATCTGGCGAGCCAGCACCAGCGCCGCACACGGAAACACCGTTTACCTTCCCGCTATAAAGCAGTACCTATTTATCTACTTGCACTTAGGGGTGCTTTCGAACTGCTAGGTGGGCAGGAGCTGGGACCAAACGACAGGAGCTCACCCCGCCGCGGGGATTCAAACCGCTGACCTTGCGATCAGCAAGTCCTAGGCACTGAGGTTTTACCCACAGCGCCACCCGCGTCCCTGGTCCAGCCATACTACATCCCTATAATTATATCTGACAATGACGAAATCTGTGTATGTCTTGCTATATGAGAAATATTCCTGGAGTATTTTCATTTGAAAAACTGGAAGCATCAAGCAGGTTTCCAATTTGAAAAAAGACACAAGAACAACTGAGTGAATTAACAATGTCTATTCTGGAGAAAAGGGCTACTGTGGAAGCAATCAAGTCAGTAGAATACTACATTTTTCCAGAGTCTTTTACAAATATGTAAGATAAATGGACAGTTATAAGAATATATGATCAATACTGAATCATTTGAAGTCTGAAATTCCTAACTCTGGAGGTTTAGGGTACTCAGACTCTTATGGTTAATATCTTGGTCCTGAAGATAGCTTTTCCTCTCTGTCATTAGGCTTAAACCCAGATCATTTATCATTTCCTTCCTGCAGCTGATCCAGTAAAAGGCTTTCAGTGAAAAGGCGGGGGGGGGGGACGACAAGAAGTGGACTAGACCAAATGTACTCACAACAAAGAGCATCACAGAACCGCACTCCATCACTGGAATGGAAACTTTGCACATTTATAAATACAACCGATTTGGGACACACATGTGGTTGTGTTACGCCTCCCCATCTAAAGCTACTAAAATGAAACTGTCTGGAATAAAATCAGTGGCAGAATGACACCACCCACGCAATCTTGCTACTTGGTTATAACACTCACCTGTACTGCTCACCTCACTAAGGCCATATAAGTTTGTTGTGTGTCTCCCCCACCCACCCAAGATGGCAAATGACAGCATCTCTTTCTGGTGTAGCAGCAAACTAGGAAAGTTGGTTTGCAGAGTTCAGTGCTGTCTTGCCTCTCCACTCTATCTTAGGCCATACTTAGGGCTAGTTCTCAGATTTCTTGCTGCTACAGAGTGCTGAGTCATTTCCATCATTTCAATTAAACTAACGACTTTCATTCCCTCAACCTTTGAAGATGATTCATAGTAGGACTGCAACACATTTCTCCACAGTGGCCTCCAGCTATCGAAAGCATATTCCATGTGGAAAGTCACAGCATTTTCATCGTGCACTGGGGACAGCATTTATTATTATTATTATTCCTCCTAGTTTTTAAAGGAGGACACGCAATGCTAACACTAAATTAGATTTATCTTGGGGGTAGAAAAAAAATTATATACTCTTCTTTGCTAGATTAACCTGCACTCACACTTGCCCAGATCTCATAACACAGAATCATGTTAATTATTCAATAGTGTGTATACACATTATCCTAAGTCACCATAGACAATATTTACATTGGACGGCAGGGATACAAGTTTATAAAACACAGTAACAGATCAACCCATCACCCAAACATTATAAAACATAATATTTCCCTGAAGAACATACCAATAATTCCGTTTTAGAAGTCTCTGGACTGCAATTCCTAGAAATTATAGTTTGGAAATAATCTGAATAAATGCAATTGCAAAATTGTTGATTTTTCTTAGATGTGATCCAGACCAATATAGCTAGAAATTACTGAGTTCAACTCTTCTCCCAAGACTAATGTAAAGAGTTAAGTAGCAAGATTGGTCAGTATGATGAAACATGCTCTCAGCTTACCCCCTAGTTTAGGTTATAACTACTCTTTTGAACCACAGTCATGTTTCTAGCACGCCCTCCTCTGTCTATTAAATAAGGCATAAGGCGCTCTAAGTGCTTTGTAGAAAAGCACTCAAAAACCGATCAGGTCAATGAGATTTTCAGCTTATTAATTGCCTTTGCACTTTCTCCAATGTTACTTTGCCATTTAGGTAAGTTACAATCCTCCAAAATACATCTGAAATTAACTTGGAGCATTTCATTTCCCTCCTGAGTCACTGCTTTTATATAACGGTGCATAGTAAATCTTCCATTGTTTTCGAATCAAAAGTCTTGGCTCCATCTTGGTTCCAATTTTTGCATTTCTTTTTAAGGGCAGTTTCCTTCATTTATTCTAAGGGCAGTGGCATGTTTATTTACCTGTTCAAATTACTTCTAAGATACAACTGAAATCATCTTGTATCCTTCAGTTCTGTTCTATCTTATCTAGTTCTTTACACACATATATTTTATCTTCCATTATTTTACCTGCTGCTGGAGAACCAGGTAGATTATGCCTTCATTTAAGATCCTAGTAAGTTTTTATTTGTCATGCTGTTTATAATTGCAATTTCACCACTAATTGCTGCAACCCCCTTGTAACAGATTTCATTGTAGTCCCATACCACTGTTGCCTTTAAGGTAGTACAGTAGTGGATTGTCTCTTCAATGTTCTTGCAAAGTAACTTAAAATTAAATCTCCAATTGGGGTGTCATATGGAGACTGAAAATACAGAATTGTGCTGTCATGAGGCATGTACTAATATTTTGTATACCCTGGATGCAGATTAGGCACACCAAAAGGTTTATGGAGGAAAAAACATAACTTATTTTAGAAAAGGATCTGTAAGTGCTGAATAGAAGGCATACTGTTAATGATTTGGACTGGGAGCCCTCGTATGCATATCTACCAAATCAAAGCAGCAGTTTTGTAAAAATAATAATAATAATAAATAAAATTGTAAACATTTCAGCAAACTACCATTCCTCATTAGGGCTGGGCAATATCGTCCAATACCTATATCGTCCAAAACTGGTTTGAAGTCCATTATTGTGATATCAGTTTCATAATTTTTGACCTGGCAATATATATCTCAAATCATGGTGTGTGTGTGTGTGTGTGTGTGTGTGATGCAAAAATCACAATGAGGGGAAACCATGAAGCCAGCCAATGTTTCTCTCAATTTTCCCATTAACTCTTGTTGGTTCAACTCTCCCCTGGCTCCTACAGGGGGCAGCGAATCATAAAAGCAAGCGCCAGCAAAAATCACAATGCGGGGAAAACCGTGAAGCCAGCCAATGCCTTTACATAGCTCCATCCTTATTTTAGACATTGTGTATATGGAGATGTTCAACTGGTGATATAGCACGATGTTGAAAACCAGATATGGCCCAGCCCTATTCCTCTTTCAAGGTTAGTCTGCATGTGGTCTCCAACTACCTTTAAATCAGCTCCATTTAATATTAGCAATTTTTGTCAAGGTCTTTCTGAGAAAGTCCCTTTGTGTTACATTGGGGCTGTATACCAAAGCTATTGTGATGTGCTTTCCCCCATAAACCCTTGATAGTGACAGGTACCTGGAAGGCTGCCAATAACTACATGGCACTTAAAAGGGGAAATTACAGTATAATATGATTGCTATCCCATGAGACTTTTAAGTGCCAGATGCAGAAAAGTGAAGTCCTAATTGTTTTTGTTTTGATGAACATTGCCAACAGTTAACACGGCAAAATTCCTGAAGGCAGATCATGCTAGGTTCTTTCCTTATGTACTGGGCAATAGGATCTCTCTTGGCTGGGTTTCCTAGACCTTTCATTTTCCAATAAACCCGTTTTCAGTCGCACTGTCATTATTGGGAGTTGAACTGAGCTCGAACATAGTGAAATCTACAAGAGTTCACTGCCTGATATATAGCAAACTTAGAACAAACACCCACCCATGTAACAAACAAAACAGAAAAGCTATTTTGCTCCAAAAGATACCAAGGGCTATCACACCTCTTGCAAGCATCTGGCTAAGCTAGGCTAAGATCAGCAGGTCCTGATCTTTCCACAAAGCCAGTCCCACCTGCTATGCAAGTCCGACTCTCAGATATTAGCGCATGAGAATTATCAATACATGTGTCGTTTTCATTTCAATAAAAGGTTTTATGTAATGGGAAGGTCCTTGCATTCAGGGTTTTCTAAACTAATTTCCTCGAAACAGCTTTTTAAGCTCGTTGCCTTTTAAAACTTTTAGCAAAAGCACAGGTTGTTTTGGAAAAATCTGGTACGAAACCTGGTTATTATTCACCTCACTCTGAACTGTCATTCCACTCTACCTAATTCCAAGGGCTATTTAATGGGGGCAGCCTAAGGAAAAGGGGGTGGAAATCACCCTCTGCCACCAAACAGATAACAAAGAAAAGGACCCCAATTTGCCTGGTTTGCTTGCCTCCCTTCTTTCTTAGGGTGCAGGCTGTAGCCTGTGCTGTTGGCTCCCCCCCCCCCTTTGAATTTACTGCTAGGAGTCACACAACCTGCCTTGACTTGCCATTGTTTCTACTGCAGATGCCAGGAAAGACTTGGGGCTCTAATACCAGCTTTGAGGGTTTATAATTGCCTTAAAGTTCAAGCGGCTCACCCAAAGTTCCACCCTCCTTCTCAATCCCGCATTGTCCTCACCTGCACTACTGCTTTATACCTGGTGGCCAGTGGTTACAAGCAGACAGTGAGAGGTGAAGGAAGGCAGGGTAGATCTTGATAGGAGGCAAAGCCCCCCTAGGCCTTCCTGGCTGAGAGGGTCCTGGTGGGGCTCTATCATCCATTGATGGTTTTAGGGTGCAGCCTCTTTTCTGCTTCAGAAGCCAATGAAGAGCGAACAGGCCTCCCATTGCCATGGATTTGTAAAGGATTTGCAGGCAAGTATCATCTCCTGGCCAACTTAAAGAATTGCAGCCTCATTTAGATGCAAGGGGACAATAGGGATGACACACACAATGATTGATTCTTTGTTTGTTTTAAAGGGGGGGGGGAATGCACACCTGGCTGAGTGAACCTCAAATGACCAAACAGCTTTTTAGATCAATTTCATGAAACAAAATCCAGAAAGAAGAGAAAGCATAATGGTACAAGTTTTGCATAGGTTTAAAGGGAAAACCTACATTTGTAATTCCAAAAAAAGAAACCTTAAAAATGAATCCCCCCAAAGGTACTGTCACCAAGAACCGCAATATTCTGTGTTCTTTTAGGAGGTGAGTTTCATTTAAATATTTTAATATAAAAATACCTAGAAAGCAGGTTGCAAATCAAGAAGTGACCAAATGATAACCGATTCTCTGAAGTTCATTGACCACGACTTGCAAGATGAGCTATTTACAAATGAAGCAAGAAATGGTCATCAGCTATTGATGAAATGCTAGCTCAAGATGTACAGTTTTTGAGCTTTCCAACTGTGGACTGCAGGACGACTCCACCACTTCTCTTTATAAAGTTGTAGTCGTTGGTTCGTAGAGGGGGGAAAGAACCACATGGCGGTGGTTCTACTGCAGTTCAGGAGGCTCAGCTTTTCCCAGCAGTTACCTCCACGTGTGCAAAAATTTATGCCAGCACCACTCATCTTCAGTTAATAAGTATCAAGTTGTCATCGCTCTTCCGTCTGCAGAAAGAAGAAGTTCACCGTTTCAGATGGATAATAATGAAAAGACAGGATAAAGCGCTAAAATCTGTAGCTGCAGCTGTTTTCTGCGCTTCCAACCTCCTCAGTTATCAGTTCCTGGCAATGATGAGTCCCGGGCTCTGCTATCATCAGTCCCCTTTCATATATTTACAGCTCTCTTTGGGTTTTCCCTACATCCAGAGTTCATGAAAAGAGGCAAGAGGGTCTCACAACACATTCCAGATGTTCACCAGGAATCGCAGGTGAACATCGGAAAGTTGCCAGTCAGGCCATCGGTCTATCTAGCATGGAGTAGTCTGCATCAAGTAGCAGCAGCCCCAGACTAGGTTACCTGCCAGCAACTGAACCTGCATACAAGGCAGATCCTCTCCCGTTGAGCCACAGCCCTTCTGTTATGTACTAAGCTTGGATCCTGGAACAATAGGCAAGTAGGATCCTAGAATACAACAACTGATTGGCTTGCAGGAAAAGACCAGTCAGCCTCCAGAAGGAAGTTAACCAGCCTATTAGGCTGGTAGGATCGTAGAATGCAACAACTGATTGACCTGCAGGAAAAGACCAATCAGGCTCCAGGAGGGAAGCAGAATCAGCCAATCAGATGGGACTCATTGTGTAAATAATGTATATAAAAGCCTGAGGTTTGGGGGGCAATTCAATCACTGTTTTACAAGCTGCAACAAAGAGCATGAAATCACTACAGGACTCCAAGTATATTTCACCTTCCCTGCTATGCACCTACTATGAGGAGCCAAAGACTGGTGTAAAGAGAGACAGCCAGCAAAGACTGAATACTGGACAACATGCATCTCCAGGGGGCACTTGTGCGCCCTCTATTTTAGTTCAAGGCTAGCGCATACATGTTCGGTGTCAGCAAACGACTGCTATGCTTGAGAGAGAGAGATGCAAGGAGAGAAGTAGGGCAGGAAAAAAAGGCCGGTGTGCTCTGCCCTTAACCTCAAGCTGTCCTTGGACAATAAGTACAGGACGTGTCCATATGCGGCTATTTAAAAAGTTATCCAAAATGGTCGAATATTGCTTCAGTATTGATAAGCATTTCCTTTCTTTTTTTAAAAAAGAAAACAAGTCTTTAGGCAAGCTTCCTCAACCTCGGCCCTCCAGATGTTTTTGGCCTACAAAACTCCCATGATCCCTAGCTACCAGGACCAGTGGTCAGGGATAATGGGAATTGTAGTCTCAAAACATCTGGAGGGCTGGGGTTGAGGAAGCCTGTCTTTAGGGATATTGAAGGGGCTATTTTAAATGCGGCATTTTTCAGCTGCCGTTTGGAAGTCTTGCTTGATGGAGGCGAGTTGTAAATATTAATACTCAAGACTAAAAGACTTTAGAAGAAAAAAAAACTGGTTAGTTCCATATGTGAAATCCAGCACTTACTTCCATTCAACCCTTCTGCTGCTTGGTCCTAGTTGCTCCTGGAGCCCCAGTGCTAGAGCAATAGTAGATGCCACAGCACTCTTAAATGTCAGGGTCTTGGGTTTGAGCCCTACGTTGAGCAAAAAGATTCCTGCATTGCAGAGGGTTGGACTGGATGACCCTCATGGTCTTCTCCGGCTCTATGATTCTGAATAAATGTAACTGAAAACAATCCTTTCCCCCCTATGCAATCACTAAGAGAGGCATTCTGGACAATACACCTCACAACCACATGACTCCTGGTGGGCAGCCATGTCCTTAGCACAGTTGCTCCACAAGAGGAGAGGTTTGCATGTGATCCCTTTCTTCCCCTCCATTGCTAGAAGAAGCCACTTCCAAATAGTTTTATTCTATTACTTATTATATTTATCTACCGCTATACCAGCCAAACCTATCAAAACAGTTTGTAACAGTGAGATAAAACAATACAAAAAAAGTCAAAAAAACAACAAGGTTCAAAACAAAGACCAGTAACCCATTGTGGAGGATGTACTCTTCTGTCATGGAGACTTTAGCTGCGATCCCTGCATTGCAGGTGGTTTGACAACATGACCCTTGTTGGCTCCCTTCCGACTCGTATGATCCTTAACTGCTTGCATAAGCTTGGAGGAATTTAAAGTTTCCAGCAGGTGTTTAAAAGCTGGCATAGAAGGTACAACAGCAGAAAAGCCAGGTGGATACTTTAACCTGAAAGCTCTTTACAAAGAACTCTTTACAAAGAACGTATTTTTCGCTCCATAAGACGCACCTAGTTTTCAGAGGAGGAAAACAAGAAAAAAAATATTCTGAATCAAATGTTGTTGAAGAGGAAGGAGGAGGGAGGATCAGGCTAAGGCATCGCAACAAGAGGCACTGTGCAGCTCTCCCTCTTGCTGTGCTGGCTTCAGCAGAGCAGTGCAAAGCCTCTTCAGCGAAGCGGGAGGAGGAACGCTCCGACTTCGCTGAAGAGGCTTTGCGCCGCTATCCCTGAAGCCAGAACAGCAAGAGGGATTGCTGCGCAGCGCTCCCTCTTGCTGCTCTTACTATAGCGATAGCTGTGCAGCCTGCATTCGCTCCATAAGACGCACACACATTTCCCCTTACTTTTTAGGAGGAAAAAAGTGCGTCTTATAGAGAGAAAAATACGGTATGCAGAATTTAAAGGAATCTGAAGAAACAACACACTGACCTCTTGCAGCAGCAGAAACTCCTGAACGTTCGTGGCTCTGTGCTGTATTCTTCACTGTTACATTCTTTTAGGAATTCTTGTAGGTCTGTGTCTGGGAAACCAATCAGTTGGTATTTCTGAAACAGGAGTTGGAGGGAGGGGGGACAATCTGTTTAGGAAGCCACTCTCCGTTTCATACTGCTCTCCCGACTCTGTATATCACAGGTGGAGAGGAATGGGTGAAGTCACAGCAGAAGCTTGCAAGGCTAAACCAAGTTGTAGGGTTGCGATCAATTTTTTTTTCTTTTTATAGTGCACGCTGTAAGGAGGGAGATAAAAATGCTCTCCCCTTTGCATCCTCTTATTCTAAATAGAACAAGCTCAACCTGCAACATCAGTACAAAACTACTAATGTTCTTATGCATGGGCTTGACAAAATATCAAACAATTTGCTGTTCCTGCTCCCTATATCCTTTCCAAGACACACTCTGCCAGGCTACTTTAGTACAGGGTTTTCAATACTACTGTTCAAAACAACCAGGGCAGGGAAGACAGCGGTATCTTCTGGCTTTCAGTGTCTTTTGAGGCTGTGCAGCCAAAACAGGACTGCCTAGGCCCATGCAGAGGTGGGGGGCAGCAGAGTACATTTGCCCTGGGCCACAGAGGGGTAAGCCGGCCGGGGGGCTCCCGTCAGGGACGGACCGCTTTTTTTGTTTGCGTTTATAACTTTATACCAACAAGACTTCCGCCCCTGGCCTCAGATAAACTCTACATGGGCCTGGGACTGCCTTTACCTGCTTCCTGCCCTGTGGAACGCCCTCCCACCAGATGTCAAAGAGAAAAACAACTATCAGACTTTTAGAAGACATCTGAAGGCAGCCCTGTTTAGGGAAGCTTTTAATGTTTAATAGGTTATTGCATTTTGGTGTTCTGTTGGAAGCCGCCTAGAGTGGCTAGGGAAACCCAGTCAGATGGGCGGGGTAAAAATAATATATTATTATTATTATTATTATTATTATTATTATTATTATTATTCCTGCCTTATTATTACAGCAAAAGTTGGAAGAGCTGAAGTTTCATATTCTATGTGGAGAAATAGCTGTCAAATAGCTTAATAAAATGGAACATTAGCATTCCCAAAAATAGAGAAACCTTAGTTTTGCAACTTACTACAGACAGAGATTGGAAGGTTCCATCACCGTCACATATGGTGCATGCCAGGGCAAGCAAGTGAAATTGAGAGGAAGCCAATTTTCATGCCCCTTTTAACAAACTCTACCCACCCAGTCTACACAGTTACATACTTTTAAGGAGCAACAACAAAAGTTAGTAAATGTTATTGAAGTCCAGCTCACCATCTGGGAACTTCTTGTTACTTCTTGAGCTATAGCTCATCTCTCTTGATAAACACAAACTCAATAAATTTACCTTTATTGTATCATATGCATCCGTAATAAGGGCAATGAAAAGGCTGAGGATCATATAGATGAAGAGGCTAATGAAGGAAAACAAGTAGAGTCGGCTGAAGAGCCACACTAAAGTACTCTTCTGCTGGATTTGAGCAAATGTCGCGAACATGTCATCGCCGTTGACCAAAGAAAACAGACACTCAGCTACCGTGTTCAGATCTTCAAACTAGAACGCATGAAAACTGGCATTAGAGAAAACTGCACTTGAAAGAATCAAAGGCTCGCTTTATAAAATCTTTCTTTAAAACCACTATAAATTGACGTGCACAGACCTAAATATCATTCATACCTCTTAAGTCTGAACTAAAAAGCCAAATGCCATCATATAAATGGTGTGAAAAATAAAATAAAATTCTTTGTTCGGAAACCGCCAACTGAGTTAGAAAATAGTGCTGAGACTCTGCATAATGCACGTGCAAAGTCTTATGAAGAACAATGAGCCTTTTCTGTCAGCGATTTCAGCGAGATCAAATTTAAACTGCTGTTTGAAGGTATTTTGGACCAAAGAAGTGGATGAAAACACTTGAACTTCTGACCTAACTACCAAGACCGGTCTTCTTTCAGTGAAGAGATCATGTTCACAGTCGATGGGCAACTGTGATACAAGACTGCCCTCTTGTGAGAAACCTGAGGGTGAGGCACAGACAAAAAGCCCTAGTAGTTTTCCGTTCCTTCCTGAGCAAACTTCATTATTTCCTTCGATTTTCTTTTCCAGTAAAGAGGTTTGCTTTACAAAACCAAGTGTTGCAGGTTATTTGGACTCCAAGACATACGCTTCATTCAGAACGCAGAGTGAAGCATGCATATACAAATAAGTATCTTGAATGGAGAGTATGCACAGCTTAATTTTTTTTGGCAGGCTTTGAGAACTGTGCTTCAGCCACACCTGGAGAGCACCGTGTTTGCTTACATGTACCGTATTTTTTGCTCTATAAGACTCACTTTTTCCCTCCTAAAAAGTATGGGGAAATGTGTGTGCGTCTTATGGAGCGAATGCAGGCTGCGCAGCTATCCCAGAAGCCAGAACAGCAAGAGGGATTGCTGCTTTCGCTGCGCAGCGATCCCTCTTGCTGTTCTGGCTTCTGAGATTCTGAATATTTTTTTTCTTGTTTTCCTCCTCCAAAAACTAGGTGCGTCTTGTGGTCTGCTGCGTCTTATAGAGCGAAAAATACGGTACTTTTCACATTATCCCAGTTACACAAACTGAGACACCCACATACCTTGTCATGGTATGGTCCTAAAACGATCCAGCCACAAAAAGTATATCCCAGGTATATCATCCCAGCACAGCAACAGAACCTTAGCACTTTGGGCAACGATGCTTGCATTGTTAAAATGAGCACCTATGAAAGGACGAGAGTGTTACTTTCTTTTCTTGGAAGAAAGGCAGAATCTAATCCATCATTGTACCCACGGTTGTAAACATGTTGTTCCCAGGGAGTCTCCCATCCAGGCATTGACCAGACCCGGACCTGCTTGTCTGAAGTAAGGTGGTGTTCTCACACGCATTAAAAGAAAGGAAAACTCCACCACTGATTTTTTTCTACTCTAGTGCTTACATTATAGGTCTGGAAGTAGCCTAAGTACCGAATGACTCCAACCCAAACGAATAAAGTAGACGTGCCAAGCAAAATACTGCAGACATCATAGCTTGTAAGATTCTGGAAGAAAAAAAGGAAAACAAGATTTCGCACAGTTGATTCCTCCAATACCTCAAAAGCATGGCTTGGCAATTTAGGATTCCCACAGCCGCTGCTCCAGAACAGGCCAAAATATTTATGACTGGTTTTTTGTTTGTTTTTTAAGGCTCACCTTGGCTTTTATTTCCATTTTCATGATGGAGCCTATGATAGTCATCACATCACTGATAATCACCAGGACGTACCACCCGTTTAAGAACTCCAGGCGGTCTGCATTGCACACGTGGCGATTATATCGCTCCAGGAAGAAATTCACAAATCTCTGTTTTTAAGCGTTGAGAAGAACGATTAGAAAACTCCCACTCTTTCAGAGCAGAAAACCTATTTACTTCACATTACTAGAGTCCACCAAGCGACTATAACAGGTATTGCACTAAATTGTAGAGTGGTTTTGTTTCACTATGGATGGCCACCAGAAGATTGCGAAAGATAACTAAATTTTATATTTGCCATAAATGTGTGGGCAATAATTCCTTTACACAGCGCATGGCCCCTTACCGGTCTTGTTGTCTAGTCTAGCATACTGTTCTTACAGTGGCCAACCAGATTCCTTAAGCCCAGAAGCAGGGCATGAGTGCAGCAGCAGTACTCCAATTCTGTTCTAAACTCCCCAATTGAAATATACTCGAAGTCGAGAGTGGATTTCATGCTTTTTATTCAGCTCATAGTGATGAGGAGGAATGGAAGTTCCCCCAGAATGTCTGCTTTATATAAATTATTTACACAATAGGCTCCACATGATTGGCTAATTCCGGAGGATTCTCCTGTAGGCCAATCAGGTTGCGGATTCACTTCCACCTGGAGCTGGATTGGGTGGCTCCTGTGAACCAATCAGACTGCTGCATTCTGGATCCTATTGTTTAAGGACCAATCAGACTGCTGCATTCTGAATCCTATTGTTTGAGGACCAATCAGACTGCTGCATTCTGAATCCTATTGTTCGAGGACCAATCAGACTGCTGCATTTTGGATCCTATTCAACTCAGTACATAACACCAATTCTGTTCTAATCAACTAGTATTCAAAGGTATGGTGCCTCTGACAGTGGATGACAGCCTTATCCTCCATGTTGCTTGAGAGACAAATCCAAAATTGCCAATAGTACAGCCACCATAGAGAACTCCTGACTAAGCTACAAGGCAGATAATGCCAGACAAATTGTTCTTACTTTATTTCTTGTAGGTTCAGCCCATCCTTCCTGTTTTAGGATAGTTTTTTGTTTGTTTTTTTAAGCCAAGCACACATCTACTACAAAGACAAAGGTATGCTTACTTTTTGCAGTTTCAGAGCAAGAATGATGGATCGTGTGCAGAGGATAAGGGAAGCGATGCAGATGACAATGACAGCCCCATCAAAAACCAAAAGATACTGTGTGTTTTTCTGAACTATTAGAGGAGATTAAAAAAATGCAAAATTTAATCAGCATAGGGGTGCTCAAGTAATTTAGAGAGAAAGTCTAAATTACATTCCCCTTTCTTTCAGTAAGTCTTAAATGAAACAGAGGGCTGAGAAGCAAAAGAAGCAAAAGAATGAACAGGAAAAAGTTATTGCACATCTGTAGGTGGACCACCTCTTCCAAAAAGCAGCCCTCCAACAAGAGTGAATAGAATTCAGTCTTATGAAGAGGGCTTGCAAAACAATCCAAGTAGTGTCCCGCTTGAGCCAGTGTGGTGTAGTGGTTAAGAGCGGTAGTCTCATAATCTGGGGAACCGGGTTCGCGTCTCCGCTCCTCCACATGCAGCTGCTGGGTGACCTTGGGCCAGTCACACTTCTCTGAAGTCTCTCAGCCCCACTCACCTCACAGAGTGTTTGTTGTGGGGGAGGAAGGGAAAGGAGAATGTTAGCCGCTTTGAGACTCCTGAAGGGGAGTGAAAGGCGGGATATCAAATCCAAACTCTTCTTCTTCTTCTAAAATTTTAACATTATTATAGCAAAGTAAAAATGCAGACATGGGATCAGGTTTATTGGCTAGCAGGATCACCTTTGCTAGCTGCAGCACAATGTCGCTGAACAAGCCTGTCCCTGTGTAAAAATTGCTGCTTGCAAGAAAGTTAGCTCTGCAAATTGCCACAGTGCCACCAGCCCCTACGCCAACTCATCAGCGAAACACACACGAAAATCCCAGGCTTCTTTGTGCTCATCTTCAAACATGGATATAGTTCTCTCACACACAGATACTTACTAGAGCCAGTTATGTTCCAGTCTTTACATTCTTCAATATCAGCATCCGTATCAAAAAATATTTTCATTTTACCACTGTGGGCTTTATTGTTAAAAGTAATCTGTTGAGATAAATGTTGTTGTTTTTAGTTTACTTGCTTGAAGCAATACAGCATCAGTGTGCATTACTCACACACAGTGCTGTTTTTTTCCAGAAAAAGAGGTGCCGGAGCTCACCATGAACTTCTCCCTTGTTCTCTTAGAAGGGCAATGGTGCCCACCTGAGATGTGTTGGAACGGAGCTTCTGGAAATAAAGGCCCTGCTCACACATATCAACTTTTACACATCTGAAAATTTTAAAATCAATATACTTCGTGTGCAAACACACAGACAGACACGCACCTTCCAAAGGCCTGACAATCATGTTGTCCCAAACCTACTGTGGCCAAAAGACAGAACCAGCCATCAATACCCTGAAAATTGGGATCTATAAATTGGATGCTAGATTAGACCCCTCCCCTTCCACCAAACAAGCCAGAGCATACGTGTAACACACACACACACACACACAGCTTTCCTAAGGGGTCTGGATATAAGTAAGAATTGAACTGGGATCTTTTTAAACAAACATGATTTCACATGGTGTCTCCAAAGAACCACCATCCAATTTAAAGACTGCGCAGTAAAAAAAAAAAATCACACATCCAATGCTTGCCAATGGCACATAAGCATTGATGGAAGGCACATATACTATGTAAAAAGAAAAAATTGAGGATCCATGAGGGTAACAACAAGGCACAGAACACATCTGTGGACACGTGATCTATAAATTTGATGGCAACCCTTGTAAATAGTATGGTGATCTGTAACGATCCATGTCATTCATTCATTCATACATACACATCACACACACACACACACACACTTTGGCAGCGCTGGAAAATACCACATGTGCTATTTTTTTGAAGTGGCATTACAAAATAAAATAATATATATTTTTTTGTACATGTCTAATAGGGTCCCTTTTGAAAACACTGAGGATGCTGGCATAAAGCTAAAAGTTGTTCATTTTCTTAACAGGTGTAAAAGAAAAATACAGACAGAACCTTTAAGACACTCTGTGCCCAATTATGGCAAATATGCATTTGGAACGAGGACTAAAACTGAATTGGACAATATTTACAACGAGAAATGGGCAGAAGTGTTCTCATCCAATATTATATCACAAGGTTGGTGTAAATATCAGTGATTTTTACTGTTCTGTCAATGGAAACAATTGCAACCTGTGATTTGACAGTGGTTGAGGGAAGTGGGGGGCGGGGAATTATGCACTTTATGTTACAAATGTTTCATTGCATCCAGTGCGTGCATGTTCTTTCTTTCCCTTGCCCCACCCTGATTCTTCTGGAATTCAAATTCCCACCCACCCATCTCCTTTTTCAGTGTCCCATATTGCTCCCCTTTACCTCCTGTCCGTAGCTGTCAACTTTTCCCTTTTCTTGCGAGGAATCCTATTCGGAATAAGGGAAATTCCCTTTTAAAAAAGTTGACAGCTATGCTCCTGTCCTCTTGGGCCACTCTTTGCTGATCCAAACTTGGAGCTAAAGAGAAAGTGTAGAACTCTGCCACTCTACCAACTTCCTCCTTCAGCTCTATGTACTTTTCAAGGTGGGGGTGGGGAGCCTATTGAACTGAAAAGGAACTGAAGCCCATCGTAAGTAATTTAAGAGACAGGATCCCATTGTCTATGTGTATAATAACAAGAACAGCACTTACAGTATTTTCAAACTCATAGCAGTCAGGCAGTTCACGAGAATGGATGGTTTGTAGATCAATGCCTTTCAGTTTGAATGAAATTATCACCTGTATCAGCCTGGGTGCAAGAAGATACTGTATTATGTTAGGTTCTCCCCGCTTCTTTAGAAACACAAATAAAACTGGTGTCCCCAAACCGCACTTTACCTATAAAACTCAAAGTTGAAAAAAGACGAATTCTTAAAGTGGCCCGTTTCGTCGTGTGGTTTCACAACAATGCATTCTGGAAGTGAAAGGGAAAACCAAAAGACATAAATGCATTTCTAATTGTACCACAAGTAACCTAGAACTGTGATCATAGAGACATCTACTTGGGAATAATTCATTTTAGGACTATTAAGACTATGGAGGATTATGCAGCAAAACGGCAACCTTTTTGACCCCACTTTGCAATGCCATGCAATGGCAAATCTCAGAAACAGTCTGTGTCATCTTCTGCATGTAAATAGCAGGCTACTTCTCTATCCATGCAGCCCAAAGCCTATGCATGTCTAATTCCCACCAAATTAGCTATGGGGAACAATAGGCTCTGTCTGTATATAAAGCGAGTCCATGCAGACAGTGAAACTGCTCCAAGAATTTGTTCATCTGTATTAGTTTGCCACAATGGCAGTGGCATAGCGTGGGGGGTGCAGGGGGGGCCGGCTGCACCGGGCGCAACATCTGGGGGTTAGGGGGCGCAAATCCACGGGTTAGGGGGCGCAAATTACTTGCCTTGCCCTGGGTGCTGACAACCCACGCTACGCCACTGCACAATGGTAAGGAGTTTTAATATACATTGGGGGCAGAACGGTCATATGCACAGGCTCACAGAAGTATACTGTAGCTTTTGATTTTATACTGGTACCTCCATCAAGACACAGGTGCAACTTTTAGTACATGAGTTCAAATATAAACCCCAAAGAAAGAAATCTACAAGGTAGCAAGAGCAAATTCACAGGAATACCTGGAACTTCTCTACAGGTTGGTAAATTGTTGTGTGCTGTAATCACATCAAGGAATGGAAGACTTGTGGCAGAGAGACGCCACAGCTGCATATTTTTTTACAGATAGGAGCATTCACAAGAAGTAACAACATGATAAAAGCACTTGTAAACAGCCTCAAAGTATAAAATGAGTTCCCTGGTGTAATGGGAAGCCTTGAAGATTCTACACCTTCATACACCTGTTGTTTTTAAAAACATTGGCAGCTAAACTGTACAAAAAGAGTACAAAACCTGTATAAAAACAGGTGATATAATGGGATTCAATTCCTCCTTCGTCAATGAAGTTAGACCTATTTTCTCCCAGAGGGGAAAAAAAATAGCACCATACCTTCTTCAACCGTGCTGTCTATGTGCAGTGTATCATTGGAGGAAAGTACTGTGCCTTTCTTATACTCTTCTTTACAAATCTTTAAGCCTCGCAAGTCATCTTCATCTTGCTCATAACCAAGTGTACCCAGGGATATATTCTTCAGTTGCCGGTACTAGTTGAGAAGCAAACACACAAAACGAAAACACTTCTTCAGAAAGGCTGCAAACCAGTAATGGCAAAACCGTATTTTCAAGTGATATGCTAAGAATACCTGTTCACATCTGGAACAAGTCGCTGGTGAATATGGGTTTGAAAGTGGTTGTTACTACAACCCAGAAACTGGCACATCTAAAGCAATGTGAACTATGATATTAAACTCTGTGTGCGGATGCCATAAAACGGATGCTTACCTGATCAACCACAAAATGTATGCTATCGTAAGCATCTTGCTGTGTGTACACACTGCAGCTGTAGTCATCCTCATCAATGCCAGGGTAGTTTCTCAGAAATAGGTGCTTGAAAGCCATAGTGTTCTCCTCTTTGAAAGAAACCACCAACTGGTTACTCAGACCAAAAAGGACGAGCTTTACATAAATGAAAAAAGAAAGAAAAAAAGAAAGAGGTAGATTCTGTCATACATAACACAATGCATCCAATGATGGGCCCTTTCAGATGTAACACACCCTGGATCACTAGAACATGATTCAGTAATGTGGGAGCAAATATTAGGCCTGAAAGGTGCTGCTTCATTCCAGGTACCAACATCAACAATTCAGTCCTGCATTTGCTAGCCAGGATATTAAACTAATTTGCTCCAGATTTAAGATCCTGGGGAGTAAGCAGACTTTGTAAAAACAAGGATTCCCCACTTAAGAACCCTGACATGATCAGAACACAAAGTAAACATATGAAAGGGAAAACATGCAATGGTTTTACAGCTAAACTATGGTTCTACCACTGAGAGAAACTATAGTTTAGCAAGCTTGGATTGTGGCACATTGCTTAGGAATTTGACCATGATCAATCTGATGACTGGAAATGCAGAGGGAATGATACGATCAGGTCATTCATTTCTTGACCTCAATCCCCATTATCATATATTGTAAAAAAAAATGTTGCGTCTCATCTTAAGTTGCTATATTATTTGCTATGGCATGGAAAATGTCAAGACTTTCCGTTAGAGATTGGGCACCGATTTATGAAGAACTGTATTTACCTTACTGTAAAGTCTTTACTGTTAGCTACTGTAAATGCTTCCCTTTCTCCCCTCATCCACACAAATCCAATTAGCACTCCACAAAGTTCCAGGTAGAGGCCATGCCTAGCATGACTGTCAAAGAACTTTTAAACTGGAAAAGCAGGGGAATGTACCGTATTTTTTGCTCCATAAGATGCACCTGACCATAAGACGCACATAGTTTTTAGAGGAGGAAAACAATAATAATAATAATAATAATAATAATAATAATAATAATAATAATAATAATATCTTTATTGTCATTACCCCCTCTCGGGGACAACGAAATTACTTGACTGCTCCATAAAAACACTAATTAAGACAATACAGTATAGTACAGCAAGGAAGATTAGATGACTTTCAAAGTCCAGGCTTCCCATTCAGGGCCGAGATCGCTCTGGAGAAGAAGCTGTTCTTAAGATGGCTCGTTCTTGTCTTCATCGTCCTGTATCTCCGTCCCGACGGCAGGAGCTCGAAGAGACAGTGACCAGGATGCGATGGATCTTTTACTATGTCCAGTGCCTTCCTATGGCACCTTGTGGCATAAATCTGCTCTAAGGTGGAGAGTGGGCAGCCAACAATGCTCTCTGCTGCCTTAACAACTCTGCACAACCCCATCCTGTCCTGGGTAGTACAGCTTCCGTACCACACACATAAGCCATAAGTGAGCACGCTCTCGATGGCACAGTGATAGAAGGCAAGCAGCAGTTTCTGCGGAAGATGGTTTTTCCTTAGAATTCTCAAAAAGTACAGTCTCTGCTGCGCCTTCTTCACAAGCCCCCTTGTGTTGACACTCCAGGACAGATCCTCTCGTAATTCAATTCCCAAAAATCTGAACGAAACAATGGATGTATGATTTTTGTGGTTCATGCTGTGGCCACAGACATGATATGTGATTTGACGATGAGTTTGGGGTAGCCCAATGCAAAAATCCTGAGAATCCATGTGGATCCGTGCCATTGTGGCCCCACGAAACAGTGGGTGCGTGATTTTTTGATGCAGGCTGTAGCCATTGGCATGCTATGTGATCTGATGGTGAATTTGGGGTGACCCAGTGCAAAAATCCTGAGGATCTATGTGCTTTTACCTCCCCCCTCCCAGGCAGCCTCCTTTTTTCTCTAGAGTCCCTTATCCCTCCCGATTGCTTGCCAATCAGCTGCTCAGTGGTTTTGTTTCAACATCCCCTTCCCTCTTTCTAAAAAAAAGAGGCATGATCTGCTTTTTGCCCCTGGGCAATTCGGCTCCAGGGACCACGCATTCGCTCCATAAGACACACAGACATTTCCCCTTACTTTTTAGGAGGAAAAAAGTGCATCTTATGGAGCGAAAAATACGGTACTTGGATTCTAATGAACATAAACCATGAGCTATGGCTCCCCCGCCCCTGAATCATCTACAAATGATCTGAAGGAACATACGGAATACACACAGTGTCGCGTATTAAATGAAATAAGTGGTTTTTTAAACCACTTTATGCATTTAAAGTTGCTGGCCTTTTAAAGTTTTCGTAAGGGTAAAAAGATGCTTGGTTGACATCTCTTTGATGTTTCATGACCAGCGAGAAGTGAACATCTTCAGAGTAGCAGGGAGGAAGTTTTGTGAATCTAGAGAGGCTTTCCCATAACTAAGTCTTCCATAATTCTGAATGTAGTCATGTAGGCTTAAGAATCCGATGAATACTCCCAGCGATCTTAAATATCTGTGTAGAGCTTAAGTAGATAAATAGCACTTGGGAGAATCCATCTCTACCACGGGGCAAAGCAGCTGGGGAGTTGAATTGGTTCTACTTCTGCTCTTTGCAGTGGCCAACACAAGCTAAATTAACTCAGGTTTGTACAGCAGCTTCTAATAATCTCTTTCTCTCTCCCCCTCTCTTCCATCTTCAAATCCCCACCAATCTTCTGACAGTAAGGTAAAGGTAAAGGGACCCCTGACCATTAGGTCCAGTCATGGCTGACTCTGGGGTTGTGGCGCTCATCTCGCTTTATTGGCCAAGGGAGCTGGCGTACAGCTTCCGGGTCATGCGGCCAGCATGAATAAGCTGCTTCTGGCTAACCAGAGCAGTGCACGAAAACACCGTTTACCTTCCCACCGGAGCGGTACCTATTTATCTACTTGCATTTTGACGTGCCTTCAAACTGCTAGGTTGGCAGGAGCAGGGACCGAGCAATGGGAGCTCACCCCGTTGCGGGGATTCGAACCGCCAACCTTCTGATTGTCAAGTCCTAGGCTCTGTGGTTTAACCCACAGTGCCACCCGCGTCCCTTTCTGACAGTAGCAAGCAATAAAGACCAGAACATCCAACAAGAAACAAACTTGTTATAGTTGTTTTCCTAAAATTAGCATTACTTTTAAATTATCACAATGCATTTGAGAGCATAAGAGCCTGCAGGATCATGCCAATGGCCCATCTAATCCTGTATTCTGTTTGCACAGTGACAGCCTGTGAGAAACTAGAAAGAAGGATTTGCGCACAAGAACACTCTCCCCTCCTGTAACCAGCATTCAGAAGCATAATGCCTCCATGGTCCGTGGATTTTATATCTTTCCTGCCCATTCAAGAACTGACAGGTAGGCAGAAATTTTATATATATATATATATAAGTCTAAGAGGTGGCCTGAATGAGCATCCATTTTATAGCTCTAGGTTTATAATTCCAAGCAGCACATGCTAAAACAGGGCAATCAATTCACTTGACCACAAGAGATTAAAAAACACTTTTTGCAATACAAAGCTACCGAGGCTGCAAGAAAGTGACCCCAGGTGGAGAAACACAAACTACGGTATAAACTTCATCCTTCATACTTACATGGCAGCATACTGCAATCCAGCATGAAGGCAAAAAGGAAATATTTTATTACTGTAGTGATACGTCAGCACTGTACAGAACGCTTCCCTCAAAACTGTTCCAAGACTAAAGCTCAGCACGTTCTTAGACAAATTGCTCCTATGCCCCTTTAACTTCAAAACTCGGCACTTGTATATTCACATAAATACGTTGCACAAACCTCTGAACCCTCTGGCCTTTTGTAAAAGTTTGATGCCCCCCAAAAAGTGCCAGGACAATAAATACACCCAAGTGAGGGGCAGGTGCAGAGAGAAACACAATGAGAAGCTACAAGGGGTATTTGTAGGATACATGAGCTCTGCTTCCCTAATGACAGAATGAAGAAGAAGAAGGAGAAGGAGAAGGAGGAGAAGAAGAAGAAGAAGAAGGGCTTTTTGCAAATTCCTCATTGGCGTTTTCGAGACATTCTCCATGGCTGCTGAAATATACTCGGAGTCAAGAGTGGATTTCATGCTCTTTATTCAGCTCATAGTGGTGAGGAGGAATGGAAGTTCCCCCAGAATGTCTGCTTTATATACATTATTTACACAATGGGCCCCACGTGATTGGCTAATTCCAGGATTCTCCTGTAGGCCAATCTGGTTGTGGATTCACTTCCACCTGGAGCTGGATTGGGTGGCTCCTGTGGACCAATCAGACTGCTGCATTCTGAATCCTATTGTTCTAGGACCAATCAGACTGCTGCATTTTGCTATTCAACTCAGTACATAACAGCTGCAATTCTGTTGACCCCACATGTTTACAAAAGTGTGCCGAGCCTTCTAAGAAACTAGCATAGCTCTATCTTGGGTTGATTCTGTGCTGAGCCACTCCCATGCTGTCAAGCACATGGCATTGCTCGCCATCCCTACATTTCAAGGCTAGGCTATCAAGACAATCCTTTGCAAAATCTAGCAACTTATTCTTACCCAGCATCCAACACACAGGTTACTCCAATAGTAAGGGAGGTGCAAGGCTGGAGGTCTCCCAAATGTGGAAGCCCATCCCTGTATGTGGAATACCTTTCAGGCATAAAGCACAAGGAACTATCAGGAACTAAGGCTAAAGTTCCAGCAGAGTGAAGTTAAAGGAAGACGGGAAAACATGCATAAACAGACAAATTATCATGATCTCCACCTGGTCATCTTCATCAACATCATACAGTCAAATGTAGCAAGACAGCTTCACAGCAGGACAATTACAGGAAAGGATAGCAGGCAGAGAAATGATTTACACTGAACAGTATTCAACCAAGTTTGAATATTCAGAGAGTTGAACCCCTGAAATTAATGTAACCGAGTTCATTTATTTTAAATGGGTCATATCTGACTAAAACTTAAGCTGAATACCATCCAAAAGAAACATTAGCAACCTGGAGTCACCGATAGGACTGTTCATTTACTTATTCATTAGGCATGAAGAAACAATATCCGATTCCATGCAAGTAAATTTTTTAAAGTTACCTGGGTAGTAACCAAAACTATCTTCAAAATCTGAAGTCCCAGTTTCCATGGTATCTGACGTCTAGCTCGATATTTATCACACGGATTCATGAAGTAGAACTTTAAATCCTCTTTTAGGGACTGTTCTTCTTTAAAATCCATATCCAGCTGCGTCATCATACTTCTGCCATAAACAAAAGGTTGAGGATTTAAATTTAACACATCTTAACATTGTGCATATGGATACTCCATACCATCGTTGAAAAGCATTAAAGAATAAGGCCTTCGCATTAAAGAGAACAAAGGCACATTGCCCCAGGTTCCAAAGGGGAGGTTTGTTTCATCACACCTTGTCAGCCTGCTTATACATCTCTGCTGGCATTTTAAAAAGTAGCAGCTAGTAAACATTAACATAAAGTAAATCAGATTAACCCAAGATAAGCCGAAGTCTTCTGTAACCTAGATACCTTTGTAAGAAGACTTGAACTGTTCTTAGGATTTTTCAGACTTCTTTCTGCAAAGCAACTTCAGTATAACCAATCTGAGCTATGGGCTAAGGTCCAAATTACGTATTATACACAAGGGGAGGGACGCTTCAACCCATTTCCCAATCCAAGACAACTTCCAGCCCTTGCCTGTAAGATTCCATGCTTCGAGGGTGTGCAATAGGGGAAGAGCAGAAGAAAAGAGGAACAAGGAGAATGTCATTCTGCTTTCCCGATTTCGCCACTGAGAATCATGTGCATTGGTCACTCCCAAATCTGAGGCTTAGCAAAAAAACAAAGGAAAAAGAAAGCAGGCTGTGAAAAAATTCCTTGCATACAATTGCATAAGGTACAGTTTGGTCCCTAAGACACTGGGAGGAAGGGTTCTCGCAGCATGTTGTTGACACCTTACCAACAGAAAAGCAGCCGAGACAATTTCATTTCCTCTAACCTTTTTGCTATAACTAGCCCTGTAAAGCTGCACAAACGTCAAAGCTATAAAAACATCCCGCTGTCGTAAAAGGAATTATTGAAGCCAAAGGTCTCTGTGGTTGTGCATTAGCCAAACAAACCCAGAACTTGCCACCTATCTCATGACTAAAAATAATCACACTGAAAGACCCACTGTAGTCTCTGGTGTGAGAGCAAACACAGCCTTCCGGGAAAGTCCTAAATAAGTACTTAACTCAGTTCTGCCCTGCTAGTTGCAGAGCACTGAGCTGTGAGCACAGGAACAGCACCGTCTGCATGGTGCGCTGGGCAGGAGATATGCATGGATGGAGTCTCAAGCAGAGTTTTGGTATGTCACAAAACACTAGCTGGACAACTGCAGAATAAGCCAAAGCCGTTTTGAAAAGTCTGTGGGTTCCTGTGTAGTTTTCATCTTGTAATGCCCACGTCACTTAGCTTCAGAGGCAAACCCATCCCATCCAAACCCACTGGTTTCAAAGATGTAAAATTATCCAAAATGCCAACTCATGGCTTGTAGTAAAGATCTGCAGTGGCATCACGGTACTGTGTCTTCTGATGGAGAATTTGAAAGGTTTGAACAGAAGCATTCACATGTTACATTCGTGACTCCAGTCCTGATCCTGTTAGAACTCTCACCTACTTGCAAGACACCTATTTGAGTAGCATCACTTGGTGCAATTATTTCAGTAAAGCATTACATAAATGCCCAAGTCTTAACTATGGGAGGAAGATCTTACAGGCCTCCTTGTGGGTCTCTTGCTTCTTCTGCCTTATCAGGCCAGATCCAGATGTCATCAGCCTAATCAGGTAGGTTACCATTCATTTACCAGCTTTCAGGAAGGCTGCCAAAATCTCTGAAGCAGGTAGCTTGAGTTTGCTATACTCTCTGCGTCACTTTTTTTAAAAAACAGGAAAACAACCACCAAAACAACAGCCAATTCAGTCACTAGAGCAATAGGCTGCTAATCTTAGGGTTGCGGGTTTGAGCCCCACATTGAGTAAAAGATTTCTGCATTGCAGGAAGTTGGACAAGATTAGCCTTGTGGTCCCTTCCAACACATGAAAAGCGTAATGCTGGTGGTCAACAAAAGAGGTTTAAAGACTGTCTCAAGGCAAATCTAAAAAAATGTAGTATAAACACTGACAGCTGGGAAACACTGGCCTGCGAGCGCTCCAAGTGGAGAACAGCCTTTACCAAAGGTGTGATGGACTTTGAAGACACTCAAACTCAGGATGCAAGGGAGAAACGTGCTAGGAGGAAGGCACGCTTGGCAAATCCACACCGTGATCAGCTCCCGCCTGGAAACCAATGTCCCCACCATGGAAGGACGTTGGATCCAGAATTGGCCTCCACAGTCCCTTACGGACTCATTGTTAAAACCGTGTTTATGGAAGACAATCTTACTCGGCTATGAGTGATCACCAAAGAAGAAGACAATTCTATTATTGAAACACCAGGTGAAGTTTGGCACACTCGTTTTGAATAACCCCAAAACACGCTCGTTCTGAATAACTCCAAGACACTAAAATCAACACCTGGGTATTGTTATAGATTTGGGGGAGACCCCTCTAAACCCTAGAAATTAATAAATGGGAGGATTTTGATTAATTGTGAAATAGATGAAAGTACAAGTTGCAGAACTGTTCCAGTTGAAATAGTATATTAAAGTTAGCTAACTTGAAAAAGGGTACCATAGCACCAAACCTTTATTAGGTTTATTTATTAGCTGTCCTTGCACTTCTAAATTCTACTGCATTTTTTTAATAAAAAAAATCCCTCTCCCCATAGACCAACAGTATTGCCTACATAATTTGATGAACTCTTGATTTCAATTTGGAGAGGGTGGGGAGGGCAGTTTAAAAATAATAAACGAGAACAGATCACAGCCCAGCCCTGTCGACGTCTACTCCGGAGTAACCCTGCCAAGTTCATGGGGGCCAACTTGCCGCTTCTGCCCCTCCGCTTCAAGGAGCGTAGTTTCCCCGAACCAACCGCGCTCCTCGCTGGCTGCCCACCTCCCCGCGCCCGCTCTGCGCTCACCTGGTCACCCCCGTGGGCAGGTAGCCCAGCGCCATACCGCCGCGCGGAGACGGGGGCTGGGCGCCTCCTCCTGCGGCTCTGCCCGCGGCGACGTACTCAGTAAGCCGCGCGGGACTCATCGCGGAGGAAGAGCCCGGCCGGCGAGGGCGTCACGTGGAAGGAGCGAGGAAAAGCGAAAGCTGCGGGCGCCCTCGGCGGCCGCGCAGCCCCGCGCCGCCTGCGCGCTTGGGCGAGCTCGGAGCGTCGGAGGACCCGCTCCGTGCGCGCCGGAGGGGACGCGCCGCCATTCGGCTTTAAAGGCGCCCTGCCGCCGCCCAAGGTGAGGAGCTGCTGCGGTCAGCTGTGGGCGAGACGCCGGCTTGGGCTTCCCTCGACGGGGTGGGAGGCCTTTTCGCAGGTGAGAGGGAGATCGGAGGCCCGTGGAGTCGGGAGAAAGGAGGGATCCCCAGCGGGTCTTGGCCCGCCCTAGGTGCGTGCATAGGTGCAAGCAGGGGCGCCAACTGGAATAAAAAATGGTGTGTGTGTCAGGTAAGCCCCACGCTGCATGATTATCACAAGGCACAGCGCATGCACACCTTTTGAATGGGAATGCCCATCAATTTGCTCCCCCACCCCCACCCCCCGCCCTTAGCACATTTTGCCAACTAATGCACCTTAACTGTTTGGAAGGGAGCCCCCATGTTATGTAATGAAGTTCTCACCCTGGGCCAGCAGGGGGATACTGTAGATAGTTTTCACTCAGGTTGTTGTTTAGTCGTGTCCGACTCTTCGTGACCCCATGGACCAGAGAACGCCAGGCACCTCTGTCCTCCACTGCCTCCCGCAGTTTGGTCAAACTCATGCTGGTAACCTCGAAAACACTATCCAACCATCTCGTCCTCTGTCGCCCCCTTCTCCTTGTGCCCTCCATCTTTCCCAACATCAGGGTCTTCTCCAGGGAGTCTTCTCTTCTCATGAGGTGGCCAAAGTACTGGAGCCTCAGCTTCAGGATCTGTCCTTCCAGTGAGCACTGAGGGCTGATTTCCTTCAGAATGGAGAGGTTTGATCTTCTTGCAGTCCATGGGACTCTCAAGAGTCTCCTCCAGCACCATAATTCAAAAGCATCAATTCTTCGGCGATCAGCCTTCTTTATGGTCCAGCTCTCACTTCCATACATCACTACTGGGAAAACCATAGCTTTAACTATACAGACCTTTGTTGGCAAGGTGATGTCTCTACTTCTCAAGATGCTGTCTAGGCCTGTCATTGCCCTTCTCCAAGAAGCAGGCGTCTTTTAATTTCGTGACTGCTGTCACCATCTGCAGTGATCATGGAGCCCAAGAAAGTAAAATATCTCACTGCCTCCATTTCTTCCCCTTCTATTTGCCAGGAGGTGATGGGACCAGTGGCCATGATCTTCGTTATTTTGATGTTGAGCTTCAGACCATATTTTGCGCTCTCCTCTTTCACCCTCATTAAAAGGTTTTTTAATTCCTCCTCACTTTCTGCCATCAAGGTTGTGTCATCTGCATATCTGAGGTTGTTGATATTTCTTCCGGCAATCTTAATTCCGGCTAGGGATTCATCCAGTCCAGCCTTTCGCATGATGAATTCTGCATATAAGTTAAATAAGCAGGGAGACAAAATACAGCCTTGTCGTACTCCTTTTCCAATTTTGAACCAATCAGTTGTTCCATATCCAGTTCTAACTGTAGCTTCTTGTCCCACATAGAGATTTCTCAGGAGACAGATGAGGTGATCAGGCACTCCCATTTCTTTAAGAACTTGCCATAGTTTGCCGTGGTCGACACAGTCAAAGGCTTTTGCATAGTCAATGAAGCAGAAGTAGATGTCTTTCTGGAACTCTCTAGCTTTCTCCATAATCCAGCGCATGTTTGCAATTTGGTCTCTGGTTCCTCTGCCTCTTCTAAATCCAGCTTGCACTTCTGGGAGTTCTCGGTCCACATACTGCTTGAGCCTTCCTTGTAGAATTTTAAGCATAACCTTGCTAGCGTGTGAAATGAGTGCAATTGTGCGGTAGTTGGAGCACTCTTTGGCACTGCCCTTCTTTGGGACTGGGATGTAGACTGATCTTCTCCAATCTTCTGGCCACTGCTGAGTTTTCCAAACTTGCTGGCATATTGAGTGTAGCACCTTAACAGCATCATCTTTAAAAAATTTTAATAGTTCAGCTGGAATATCATCACTTCCACTGGCCTTGTTATTAGCAGTGCTTTCTAAGGCCCATTTGACTTCACTCTCCAGGATGTCTGGCTCAAGGTCAGCAACTACACTACCTGGGGTGTACGAGACATCCATTTCTTTCTGATATAATTCCTCTGTGTATTCTTGCCACCCCTTCTTGATGTCTTCTGCTTCTGTTAGATCCTTTCCACTTTTGTCCTTTATTATGGAAATCTTTGTATGAAATGTTCCTTTCATATCTCCAATTTTCTTGAACAGATCTCTGGTTCTTCCCATTCTATTGCTTTCCTCTATTTCTTTGCATTGCTCGTTTAAGAAGGTCTTCTTGTCTCTCCTTGCTATTCTTTGGAAATCTGCATTCAATTTCCTGTATCTATCACTATCTCCCTCGCATTTTGCTTGCCTTCTCTCCCCCGCTATTTGTAAGGCCTCATTGGACAGCCACTTTGCTTTCTTGCATTTCCTTTTCATTGGGATGGTTTTCGTTGCTGCCTCCTGTATAATGTTACGAGCCTCCATCCATAGTTCTTCAGGCACTCTGTCCACCAAATCTAAATCCTTAAACCTGTTCCTCACTTCCACTGTGTATTCATAAGGGATTTGACTTAGATTGTATCTTACCGGCCCAGTGGTTTTTCCTACTTTGGTGTCACTTCTATAAGGTGTTGTAAGTCTTCATAGAATTGGTCTATTTCAGTTTCTTCAGCACCAGTAGTTGGTGCATAAACTTGGATTACTGTGATGTTAAAAGGTCTGCCTTGGATTCGTATCGAGATCATTCTATCATTTTTGAGATCGCATCCCAGTACAGCTTTCGCCACTCTTTTGTTGACTATGAGGGCCACTCCATTTCTTTTACGGGTTTCTTGCCCACAGTAGTAGATATGATGGTCATCCGAACTGAATTCACCCATTCCCATCCATTTTAGTTCACTGGTGCCCAGGATGTCAATATTTATTCTTGCCATCTCATTTTTGACCACATCCAACTTACCCAGGTTCATGGTTCTTACATTCCAGGTTCCTATGCAATATTTTTCTTTACAGCATTGGACTTTCCTTTCGCTTCCAGGCATATCCGCAACTGAGCGTCCTTTCGGCTTTGGCCCAGCCGCTTCATCAGCTCTGGATCTACTTGTACTTGCCCTCCGCTCTTCCCCAGTAGCATGTTGGACGCCTTCCGACCTGAGGGGCTCATCTTCCAGCGTCATAACTTTTATATGCCTGTTGTCTTTGTCCATGGAGTTTTCTTGGCAGGAATACTGGAGTGGCTTGCCGGTTCCTCCTCCAGGTGGATCACGTTTGGTCAAAACTCTCCACTATGACCTGTTCATCTTGGGTGCCCTGCTCGGCATAGTTCATAGCTTCTCTGAGTTCTTCAAGCCCCTTCGCCACGGCAAGGCAGTGATCCATGAAGGGGATCACTCAGGTCCACATATGCAAATAAGGGATCGAAAGTGACGTTCAGTGATTGGATAGTTACAGAAAGTTGTTACAGTTGCGTTGTAGTGGAGCTCTATCGGAGGCTGGCTGAACCCTTCAATTCAGTTCAGTTCAGGCCTGTGAATAAACAAGAGTTGTTTGAAGAATCACTGTGTCTTCTGATATGTTCATCCACAACTTAACACCCCATAAGGCCGTTTCAGAAGCCAGAGTCTAAAATGTCCTGAGGGCACATCTCGAATCAATTCCCATTTGGTTTAATGGGGTTTGCCATAGTGGGAGGGAGAGGACTACTGTCTTGCAACCTATGTGGGAGCTTGTTGGACTGACTGGTAGATGGATCTTCTGTCTCCGACAACAAGGCTTTTGCATTCTTCCTTGGGCCCAGGACTTGAAGACTTTTAAATTGCAGAGATAAAATAAATTAAAAAAGATCCACGTGCTTAAACCGTCCACTCCTGCCATAGATGCAGCTACATTAAGAAAATCAATTAAAAAAGTATAACTGAGGTCATGCCCCTTTCATAAATCCTGTCTACACCTGTGGCTCCTGGCACCAATGAAATAGGTCTAAGCAGAGTTTCCCAAACGTAGCTCTTCAACTGTTTTTGGACTACAACTCCCATCATCCCTAGCTAGCAGGACCAGTAGTCAGGAATGATAGGAATTGTAGTCCCAAAACAGCTGGAGACCCAAGTTTGGTAAAACCTTAAAAGACCTAAAGGCCCCAAACAGAGCATAACATTGGCCTGTTAGGCAACTCACTTATGCATACTTTGTAGAAATCACAGGGTGTTTTTAAAGTCTTGTGTGTGTGTGTGTTTTGGAGAACTCAAAAATAATTTTTGTGAATGCAATGGTTAATTAAGTTAATCTGTTTTTTTTTTAAAAAAATCGATCAATTTGTATTGCTATTGTCTGTTAGGAGACAGGATGTTTTGTGTTGCTGTGTTCCATGAAGTGGGACTATTGTCTTTTGTTCTTTCTCTCTTTGCTGTCTGATGAGAAAGAGGAAGGAGCTACGTCAGAATGCTCTGAGTGTATTACAGTGGTACCTTGGGTTAAGTACTTAATTTGTTCCGGAGGTCCGTTCTTAACCTGAAACTGTTCCTAACCTGAAGCACCACTTTAGCTAATGGGGCCTTCTGCTGCCGCTGCGCCGCCACTGCACGATTTCTGTTCTCATCCTGAAGCAAAGTTCTTAACCTGAGGCACTATTTCTGGGTTAGTGGAGTCTGTAACCTGAAGCGTATGTAACGTGAAGTGTATGTAACCCAAGGTACCACTGTATATGTAAATAAAGTAGATTAGCCAAAATGCTGAGCTACTGAGTTCTGTTACACAAACTGGATACTCTGCAGATCCCTAAGTGTGCTGATGCTTCTTGGTATCAGACGCTGTGATGTTTGGGTTGGAGAACGCTTTTGAAGCTCCAACCGACCAAGAGGGAGAGAACATGCCAGTCGGGCATGTGTCTCTGCCAGGGTCCTACATGCGAGTACAATGATCCTAACATTGCCTACACTGACTGGCAGCGCTTCTCAGGATTTCGAATAGGGGATCTTTCCCAGTCCTTCTACCTGGAGATGCCAGGAATTGAATGAGGAACCTTCTGCATACAGAAGAGATGCTTTGTCAAAGAGTTGTGACCTTTCTCTGATTAGGTATCCATAACACAGCTGCTGTGGGACGAGATGGTTAAACAATGTTCTCAAAACTACCAAAATGAATTTGACGAAACTGCGGGAGGCAGTGGAAAACAGAAGTGCCTGGCCCATGGGGTCACGAAGCGTCAGACACGACTAAATGACTAAACAACAACAAAATACAGCTGCATCTAAAAACTGCACATGACAAGTGCTATTTTATGAAAGGCCAGGATGAATGCCTCTTCTAAGATGCTGCAGTACGATGGATAATTCATCACGGAACTCAAATGACACAAGATGTGATTGCAATGGATTTCCAGATGGATCCCACAAATGATGGTCTGTGGCAATGCTTCTATTCTTCTGCTTGGTGTATGTATGTGTGGGGTTTTGTGTCAGCGTCACTTGTGTGAGTTCTCTTACTATTCGCTTGTTGTATTTCCTGGTGGTAAGAGAGGTTGGGGGGGTGGCCTAGGGTGTGGTTGGTTGTCTTTGGTTGGCTGTAGTGAGATTTGTTTTTGTGTGAGTGGGGTATGTATGTGTGTGTTTTTGGTTAGCCGGATTGATTTGTATGGTGCCGGCCAATTCTCCTTGTTGTCTTGTTGGGCTGTGTATGTGTGAAACGGGGACCTAACCTAACAATGTATGCAACACTAATGTCTCAAAACAAATGAAACTGATCTGTAGAAAACACAACTTGAAAAAAGAGACAATGCACGTATTTTTGTAAACTAAGAAATCTTTAATAAAAATATATATTTAAAAAAAGCACAAATGATGGTCGTCAACAGCTAATAACCATGATAGGCTAACAGAGCATTTCTGCTTCAAAATAGAATGCATGGGGGCAAACAAATCGAGGTGCTGCATTTAATTCCTTGAACAGGTTTTGAAATTGTGTGTGGTGCCTACATGAGTAGAAAGGACTAACTTGCCCCAGAAGATACAGGAAGTTAGCATGAGTTCATGTTGCCTCTTTGTAAAGCCTGAGTAAGGCATTTCCTTCCATTCTCAAGGTCTTAGTTGGAGTAAATAACCTGTAAGATACCTTCTCACTCTTTAAGACTTCTATGACAAGCAGGATTCAGCAGGTGACACTTTTCATGGTAGAAAAAGGCACATCTTTTTTTTACTTTTAACCTGTTGGATAGGTGTTAAGAGCCGCAAGAGCTGTGTCAGAAAGTGGGTGAAAACAACCCTAAAATTGGCAGTGGTTAAGTGATACGTGATGAGGCTTAAGCTTGCCTGGAAGACATGACTTTGAAGTCTTGTTCCTTCATTCCAACCAATAGAGGCAGCTCTGCTTACTTAGTGATAAGATAAAAGTTCTATAGCCTTAAAAATCTAGTCAAAGGAGGAAGGTCATCAGGAGGCACCAAAAAGACAACAGAGAAGGCGGCTGCCTAAAATCCTGCTGGAAGAAATCCCAGAGGCTAGGTGCCAGGGTCCTTGAAACAGAAAAACGTTTTTTTCTGGACTTGCCCCCAAATAAAGAAATTCTGGTGCACAGTGACATTAAAAGCAGAAACAATTGTTTCTGTTCACTGTTGCTGCTTTCTTTTGGTGGGTTGCAATCTGGATGGTAGGCATAAAGGATTTTAGTGGGAGGTGGAGCTAATCTTCTTTGTAATAATGCAACCCTGCAGTTTTATGATTCCGCTTTCTTTTACCATTCTCTACAAACTTGGGTAGATCCATTTTAGCCAAACCGCAACGATAAACATTTTCCAAAATACAAGAAAGAAGCAACGAGAAAGTGCAGGTTGAACAAAAATTTATTCTCAGTGTCAATATTAATTAACGTTCAAGTTAAATACTTAACCATAGCATCCTATAAAATGTGAACAAACAACACATAATGTTTTCCAAAGTTTGTACACAGTACATAAAAAGTCTTTCTGCTCATTCAGTAGTACTCTGTCATGATTGTTGCTTTTACATTTGAAATATTTAAAAGTCTAAAAATAGATTTCCTTTATTTTTTTCACATTTGCTTTCTCAGTAAATACATTTTAGCAAATAAGGCATCTATAAAAGTCGGGTTCCACATCAAGGTTTTGGACCAGTGTTTAGCAGTTCTAACATCTAACACAAGTTGCAGAATTGTTTTAAGAGCTATATTTAGAGTAGTTCTATTTGCTTGCCCACTCTTACATTATTGCAAATAGTCTGCACTTGTTTAATATAAAGGCTTGAAAAATTACACTACATTTGCAATGAAATGTGTTCACATCTCTGACCACCTTGTTTCGTGTTAATGGATGTGAAACACAGGAATGTTCCTCCTTCTTTCCAGCAAGTGTCAATCCTGGCCTCTTTGTCCACTTAAATCAAAATAATGGCAGAGAACACCAGCCACTAAGACTTTGTTTACACCACATTGAAGAAACCTGAACATCTGTGTAGCAAATTAGAAAGATTTTTATGCGGTTTCATCAACTAGGTTGATCAAACTCCTTTTTCAGAAAGATGGAAATCCCATTTTCCAGCTACTGTTCCTGCTAAGTGCTATCAGTTCATTTGAGTGTTTGAGAGAAACTGCCTCCTTCCTGTGAGTGGGACCCTTCGGGGGGGGGACCATCTACCAGCAGAGATTGGGGACCTGTAGCCCTCCAGATGTTGCAGGACTATAAGTGGAGGGCCACATGTTCTCCAGGCCTGCCATAAAAGGAGGCAAATTCTATCTGCATGATTTCTGGTGGAGTGTATAATACTCTGCCTTGCCAACCCAGTTCTCACTGTCATTGGTTTAATCTTTTTTGTCTAGCCAAAGACTACAGCAGTTTCCTGTGATATTAGAAGATTTAAAGGGGAGAGCTTTTCTGTACCTAACACAGAACTTTCTATAGGCTGGATAATACCCAGGTTGTCCATTGTGGAGCAATTTTTTTCTGCTCTGTTGTCCGAAACAGCACATGCTTGAGATACCACATTTGCAGATGCGTTAAATATAGAACTATTTTCTGCGCGCGCGCACACACACACACGGACCTGCTGGGTCACACAGTGCCATAGACCAAGTGTAGAGAAAGCTTGAATTGAAATTCTTGTGCTTTGCAGTTATATTTTTACCATGATTTTTTCACTTTTAATACCATGTAAACTCTTAATTCTGTTAAATATATTTTATTTCTTATTTAATTATGCTTCTTTGTGTGGGGCAGGAAAGCCAATATGTCACCCTCTTGTCAGCCCCAGCAAGCGTAGCCAGGGATGGCAGCAAACATGGGTCGGGGATGGTTGGAGATCTAGTTCATCCAGAGAACACCATGGTGGCTACCTCTGGCCTAGAGTCTTTCCATTCAACTCATCCAAACAACTTATTGTTTAATGCACTAAGACACTGAGCTACGTCTAAATATTGGGTACTTTTCAAAGATGTTTTTATCAGACCGAAGCCCAGTGCTCTTGTTCTAGAAAAAGAAGTGCCAGAACTCACCATGAACACCTCCCACCTGAGAGGTGCTGGAACTGAGTTCCTGTGAGTTCCCTCTGAAAAAGGCCCTCCTGAAGCCCATTAGGTTTTTACAAGTTTTGATAGTCTCTGCACCCTCACGTTGGCCCTGATCCCTTGGCAGCATCAAGAAGGCCACTGCCTCAGCTTGTAATGCAGATGTATACACAGAACTAAAACAAACAAAGCAGTTTTGAAAAACAACTAGTGTCCTTAATCATTAGTGGACAGTATTCACACATGGTGCCTATAGGACTAAGATAGTAATATGCCTATATTCAACAATGCTTCTAAACCCAGGCAATTCTGCTTTGATTTTTGCTGAAGTTCTAATGAATGCACTAGGAAGTAATTAAAGTTAGCTAATCTTGCAAGGACCTTCATGGGTGTTTCGTGCCTTGTGTACAGGAATTTTCTCTTTGATGGTTCAGTTAAGTATCTGTAATGAGAGCGCCGTCCAAGAATCTCCGAATATATTCAAGAATTCTTGCTATTCTCATTAAGACCTTGAAAAGGGGGGAGGGATCAAGATTAGTTCCTTGGAACACAATGGAACAACTAAAACTATAGCATAGTTACCTGGAAATAAAGTCTCAGTGAACTCAATATTTATTTCTAAGTAAACTTGCTGTATTAGGACGCAGGTGGTGCTGTGGGTTAAACAACAGAGCCTAGGGCTTGCCGATCAGAAGGTTGGCGGTTTGAATCCCCGCGACGGGGTGAGCTCCTGTTGTTCGGTCCCTGCTCCTGCCAACCTAGCATTTCGAAAGCACGCAGTGCAAGTAGATAAATAGGTACTGCTCCGGCAGGAAGGTAAACAGCATTTCCGTGCACTGCTCCGGTTCGCCAGAAGCGGCTTAGTCATGCTGGCCACATGACCCAGAAGCTGTACGCCAGCTCCCTCGGCCAGTAAAGGGAGATGAGCGCCACAACCCCAGAGTCGTCTGCGACTGGACCTAACGGTCAGGGGTCCCTTTACCTTTAAACTTGCTGTAGGGTTGTACTGCATGTCTGATAATGGAATTGATTGTGCATGTAAGTTTCGGCTGAGCTTGGTGTGCTCAAAACACCGTATCATTTGGTTTCATGAAGCAATACTTCTTGTTTTGTGCGAAAGACATTATGTGTACTGCATTTTACGGGTAAGATCACATTTCCAGTTCCTGCCAAAAGAGTGCAGTGGTACATGCTGTGGCCCATTGTCATGGCCCTGCATTAAAACCCTTCCCACAAAATTTTTCTTCTTAATGCATCGTCTGGATCCCTCATGAACATGCCTTAAGTTTGGGGTCATCAATGTGGTATCCTCCACTCCTTTCTTTTGATACCTGCCAATCCCAATTTTTGGATTTTTAAAAATTTACCTCAGGCTACCTTGCTGGAAAGCTCAGATTTCCAGTGGCACCCCCTTTCCAATTTGTTTCCCGCTGGATGCCTCTTGGCCCCACACAGGCCCAGAGATATTCAAAGAACATGAAGCAAGCAGGGCGATTTGCTGCTCTGTTTGTTGGCAGCCCCAGTTGCCTTTGAAATGGGGGTGAGGAGCAAAATGATGTTGTGCTGCAACTCCCAACGTCCTTGAACTATTGACCAGCACCGGGGGAGGGCAACCTGCCACTCAGGGCACATTTCCCCATTCACACCCCCGTACCTCATTCTGGACCTGCATTCAAGTGGGAGACTTTCACTTTCCAGATGCCCGAGAATCCTATCCTGCCCAATGGTTAATTTTTTGCTACTCTCAGATATGCTGCTTCAATGCAAATCTGTGTGAATATAGGTATAAATGACTATGGAGTGTGTGTTATACATTTCTAGCTAAACCTGGTGTCGTTTGGAGCTGCCCAAAGCACATTTCTGGGTGGTTTTTAAATCTCCAGGCCCTTATAGCTACACTAAATCTGCCCTGGAGGGGTTATCACATTTAATAGCGTATCAGGTAAATGCAATAGTTCAGGCATAGGCCTGATGTTTGGGAACTACAACTCCCATCATCCCTAGCTAACAGGACTCAGTGGTCAGGGATGATGGGAGTTGTAGTCCCAAAACATCTGGAGGGCCGAGTTTGCCTATGCCTGAAGTAGTTTGTATTCAAAGAGAACTAAGTGCATCTTGCAGAGGGTGTATAATATAGAGTGGCTCAATGATTATTTTGGAGTATAGAGTAATACAGGCACTCCCCCCACCTCCATACGCATACACGTGGCACCGGGAAATAATTCAATTCATACCCAGAAATGGTAGGAGAGAGTGTGAGAGCCCTTGTGGCTCACAGAGACACCCTCCCCAGAGCCCAAAGAGTACATCAGTGTGGGTGGAGGATGCTTATGAAAAGACAGGCGGCACAGTGGGGCTTTGTTTACGCTGCTTAGCCTCCCCAGCTAGCAGCTGGCGTGCAGGGGAGTGCAGCAGCAGAAGCTGTTTTCCTGCATGCCCCCCAGCCTCCTGCTGACACCAGAGCTTCAATTCTAGTTGTGGATATTTTTGGATACAGTATTTTTTTGTTGTGGATTGAAGAGAGAGCGGCAGGGAGGGCTTTTAGAGGGTGCTCCCCACTTCACGCAGGTTCATTTATGTGCATGGGGCCCAGGAATGTAAGTGGGGATGTCAGGGAACTGACATCGGAGATCAACGGAGAGGGAAGACGCTCCGAGGATGCAGGGGAGGGAACCAGCAAGGAGAGAGGGAGAGCTTCGGCTGGGGAAGGAAACCAAGGTGACACCAGGAAGAAAGGGGAGGCTGAGAGTACTTCGGAGGGAAGGCTCCGAGACTCTGCCAGTGAGACCAGTGGGGAGAGCGCAGGACCTCCGCTTGGCACGCCTACTCTGCGCAGAAGGCTTCCGCGCAGAGAAGCTAGGCGGAGACTGGCGGTTAAGGAATTCTTATGTTGGAAGAAGTTCAGGAAACGCCCACTGACAGAATCTAGCAGTGATTAAGACAGTGGCATTTGCTAGGCGCTGTCAAACCAGGGAAGTTTGAGCTATATAACCTGCTTGGAGGCAGTTTGGAGTTTTACGCATGAGCAACACCTTTTCCCATTACAGGGGAGTTGCCTGTATAAACTTCAGTTCTGTAATCTGGCAACTGCCAAATTGGAAACTGTAGCAACCAGTTCAGTTTTGCATAATTGGGGTGGAGCAGAGAGCACAAGCTAGCAGTGATATTTTCTGGAAACAACTCTCTGTATGCGTTTGCATTTAGTTACTAACCTTTTACAGCAGCAGAAGATTGTTACAGGGCCTTCGTCTTCTATCCTGTATCTCCCAGAGTTTGGTAGATCTTTGCACTGTGCTACGAATGCACGGAGCTCTGTCTCTGGAAAGCCTTCTTGCTGGTAGTGCTTTTTTAAAAAAGTGTTGTTGTTAGCATCAATGCACGGAATCTCAAACAAACCACTGTACGCAAATCAATGGAGAGATGTAATTTTAATTGTTATTCAGCATACCATTTCACCTGTTGTTGGTTTTTTAAAGGGGGGGGTTGGAGTGCTGTGGGTGGACTTGCTAGGTAGAAAAATTGGGCTAGGAGAGAAGGATAAAGTGGTTTATTTTATTATAAAATATTTTTATATACCTGTCATGTAAACATGGTTTCTTCAAACCATGGGAGACGAATCTTCAAAGTATGAAGGAAAATCATATTCTTGCTAATGCTTTCCCACCTCCCCACAAAACTCCCAAAACAGGCTAGAGATTAGGGCAGCACATGCACAGTGCCTTGATGCTTGTCTTAAAAAAATCTGCTGTTACTAATTCTCAGCTGCAGACTCCAAGGTCTTTCTTTAATGTCTGATGCAGATAGATGCTGGAGATGTAATGCTGAAAATGCATTGCATATGATGCAGGTGTGTCCAGCGATATTTTCCTTTGGGTCTGAAGTTACTGTTGGCATTAATTTTGTCCTGGAGAAATCCTAGATATTTGCAGTGTCCACGTACTTTTAAATTATATTCCCATGGTATGGGAACCAACAGCAGGACAACAAAATTGTATTTAGCAAAACCTTCTGGTTGCTGGGACTTAAGACTTCAAGCATTTGGGAAACCCAAAATCTACTATGCAATTCTCCAAGCACCTCACTGCAATTGTTGCATTGGAATGTATTCCCTATAAACATTGAATTCATTTGGATATCTATTGGGATGTTTGGATGGCATATATAGAAACATATGTTTAAACTGAGGCTGATTTATTTTGTGGCCCTTGACTGCTTTATGTGAGTTGGTGTTTTCTTCTACGGCTTCTCTTTTTCTTTCTCAACTCCAACGCTAGCAGATGAGGATTTGTATTTAAGTATTTACATTTTTAAATGGCAAGTTTAATTCATAAAGAAAAGAAATAAAAATTCTCAGCTGATAAAGAGTTGGAGGAGTCTGAAGTGAAGCAGGTGGCATCCATCTAAGGTAAAGGTAAAGGGACCCCTGACCATTAGGTCCAGTCACGGACGACTCTGGGGTTGCGGCGCTCATCTCGCTTTATTGGCCGAGCGAGCCGGCATACAGCTTCCGGGTCATGTGACCAGCATGACTAAGCCGCTTCTGGCAAACCAGAGCAGTGCACCGAAACGCCATTTACCTTCCTGCCAGAGCGGTACCTATTTATCTACTTGCACTTTGACATGCTTTCAAACTGCTAGGTTGGCAGGAGCTGGGACCGAGCAACGGGAGCTCACCCTGTCGCAGGGATTCGAACCACCGACCTTCTGATCGGCAAGCCCTAGGCTCTGTGGTTTAACCCACAGCACCACCCGTGTCCCTTCACCTGCCATCTACTTCCCTTCAAACCTAGAGCCTATAGAGGAAAAGAATGGGGCTCCTTCCTTCCACAAGAGACCAGCTGCAATCTTTTTGCTGAAACAAGATGTTTTGGCTCAAGCAGCCAGACTGCAGCAGTTGTCCCCAGGGCTGGCCCCCTCTATAGCAGTGCACCCCAATCCAATTAAGGGAGAAGTTTCTTAATAACTGGGGAGTGGGAGAAAAACATTAACATTAGTTCCCTACAAGGAAATAATAATAATAAATTAATTAATTAATAAAATTTTATTTATACCCCAGCCATCTGACTGGGTTTTCCCAGCCCCTCTGGGTGGCTCCCAACAGAATATTAAAAACATGATAAAACATCAAACATTAAAAACTTCCCGAAACAGGGCTGCCTTCAGATGTCTTCTAAAAGTCAGATAGTTGTTTATTTCCCTGACATCTGGTGGGAGGGCATTCCACAGGGTGGGCATTACTACCGAGAAGGCCCTTTGCCTGGTTCCCTGTAGCTTCACTTCTCCCAGTGAGGGAACTGCCAGAAGGCCCTTGAAGCTGGACCTCAGCGTCCGGGCAGAACGATGGGGGTGGAGATGCTCCTTCAAGTATACTGGGCTGAGGCCATTTAGGGCTTTAAAGGTTAGTACCAACACTTTGAATTGTGCTCAGAAACCTACTGGGAGCCAATGTAGCCCTTTCAGGACTGGTGTTATATGGCCACTCCCCGTCACCAGTCTAGCTGCTACATTCTGGATTAATTGTAGTTTCCGGGTCACCTTCAAAGGTAGCCCCACATAGAACGCATTGTAGTAGTCCAAGAGGGAGGTAACTGGAGCATGCATCACTCTGGAAAGGTTCACACATACCTTAACTGTTTCATAGGTGTCTGTAATGAGGGCAATGAAGAGACTCAGAACCATGTAGATAAAAAGGCTAATGAAAGAGTAGAGGTAGATCCGACTAAACAGCCAAACCAAGTAGCTTTTCTGCTGCATCTTTGCAAAAGTAGCAAACATATCGTCTCCGTTTATCAACGAAAAGAGACATTCGGAAACCATGTTCAAGGAACGGAACTGGAAGAGAGGAACCAGAACAAAACAAAAAAAGATAGGTGTTTGTTTTTGACAGATTAGTGAAGCAATTTCAAACAAACATGTTATATACCTTATTGGGGATGTGCGGGTCCCTGTCACACATAGTATACAGTAAATACAGTGGTACCTCGGGTTACAGACGCTTCTGGTTACAGACACTTCAGGTTACAGACTCTGCCAACCCAGAAATAGTACCTTGGGTTAAGAACTTCACTTCAGGATGAGAAGAGAAATTGTGCAGCGGCGGCAGCAGGAGATTCCATTAGCTAAAGTGGTACCTCAGGTTAAGAACAGTTTCAGGTTAAGAACGGACCTCGGAACGAATTAAGTTCTTAACCCGAGGCACCACTATAGTAGATCATTTGGACAGTACTTTAATACTATCTCCATATACAGGGCCATACATAGGAATGGACAGGCAAAATTGGAGTCCCAATCAGAGGTAAACTGGGTGTTATGGGCATAATCTAATTTTGTGCAGACTGCCACTTGTGCAACAGAACTCCTCTCCTTTTCTGGTGTGCCTCCAAAATATGTTACAGAGAGTCCTCCAACTCTTCGCAGCAGATTCTGAGGCTGCACACAAGGCTGCAGGGGAGAGGAGAGGACAGTGAAATCTTGTTACACAAGCTGAATGGGATTCTTCTTCTGCACAGACAGCTTTGGAAACTACTCTGTGTTTGGGGCACGCTGCCCTAAATAAAATCCACGAGTGACTTTTTCATCTCCCTCAGTAGGTATGGTTTTTTTATGGGGCAGAAGGAGCTAAATAAATTTATATGCAAGGCTTAAACGAACAAACAAAAACCCCTAGATTGCAATACCTTGACATGATATGGGCCCAGCACAATCCAGCCGCAGAAACAATAGCCCAGATAAATCATAGCAGCACAACAGCAAAATCGGATGACGTTGGGCAAAGCCGCACGTAGTGTCAAAATAAGCAGCTGCAGAAAACAAAACAAAAAGCAAAACAATCCAGGATTGCTAATCAGACTTCAGCCCTGCATTCAGTACAGCTAGATAGCAACAGGAAACAAAATAAATACCAACAGCATGGAGGTCCTAGGTAATCCTTACATTGTACTTCTGAAAGAAGCCTAGGTAGCGAATCACTCCAAGCCAGACGAGCATGGTGGAGGTTCCCAAGAGGATGCTGCAGACATCGTAGCTGGTTAGACTCTGTGCGAAACAGAATTTTGGAATGTTATTAGCTGTTTTGTATAACTACCCAGATTAGGTATAATAGCATTGAATCTTAGTAGCATTATGGTGGTGATTGGGAGGATGGGAGCAAGGTAGATCTGGATCACAACCTGCCTCCTTATCAAACACCTGTCTTGGTGAGAGGTAGCATTTGATAAGATATGTGGATTGCATTTTTTACAAGCTGTCCTAGATAAAACCCTCTCTATTCCCTTTAAGACAGGAGGCACCCCAGACCTGCCAGACAAAAATCAGGGGAAAACATCAACTACTTTTGCAGCAATAGCAGACAGGTAAGGCCATTCTTTTTCTGAGGGGTGTCACTATGACCCAGGTGAACAAGGAGCCTCCAGAGACTCAAGGTGCACCGGAGAGATGAGTAGAGCTGCTTCTAAATCAGGGTTCCTCAGCTGTTTTTTGGACTACAACTCCCATCATCCCTAGCAAGCAGGACCAGTGGTCAGGGATGATGGGAGCTGTAGTCCAAAAACAGCTGGAGACCCAAGTTTGGGAAACCCTGTTTTAGATGAAATTAGTATTTGGAAAGTGGTGTGTATTAGAACATTTATTTAATATACATGCACAACTGACGATATTCCTCCACGTGCCCAGAGATGCTTCAAGGGTCCCACTTCATACCTTAAACTATGGAACTCGCTCTTACAGGAGCCAGCGATGGCCTCCAAGTTGGATGGCTTTAAAAGTGGATTAGACAAATTCATGGAGGAGAGGGCTATCTGGCTAGCAGCTGTGACGTCTGCCTCCACAGTTATAGAAGCAGCAATGCTTCTGAATACCATTTACTAGAATCTGGTCAGCCTCAATGTAAGAACAGGATGCTGGTCTTGATGGGCCATTGGCCTGTCCAGCAGCATCTTCTTATCATCATCACAACATGAATGGGGGGGAAAGCAGGCAAAGAATATTTAGGCAGCAATCCCTAGACCTACAAAGCTGGGAGTACGCCCCATTGAACTTAAGACTTATTTCTGAACTGACATGTATAGGATTTCTGTTAACCTAGGATGCCAAGATATTAAAGGCCAGTTGAAGAGCAGAGGAAACATTTGTTCCCTGTTCAGCACACAAGCCTGCTACCTACCTTAGCCTGTATCTCCATCTTCAGCGTAGAACCAATTAGTGTTAGAACATCACTAACTATGATCATGATATACCAGCCATTCACAAATTCCATCTGATCCGTGAAAGAGACTTCTTTCTTATAGTGTTGTTGGAAGAAAGATACAAATTCCTGAGAGAGGGGACACAGACATAGAGGAAAAAAGGGGAGGAATTATTATATGAGAAGCTGCAAACGACAATACACTGGGAAGTGCCGTCCAGCAAACCCTAAACTCACCCTCTGCAGACGGACTCCTTTAATCACAGATCGTGTGCAGAGAACCAGGGATGCTAGACATGTCAATATGACAAAGGCGTCAAAGATCATCATGTAGTGTGTGTTCTTCTGTACTGGAAGAGAAAGAGGGGGGAAACCCTAACAAACTTGTAGGTAATAGTCATTCCCTCCTCCACCCCATTCTCATTCACACCAGTACGTTTGTGTAGGTCAGCGTAGTATCTTACAAACATAGACTGGCCATGGGAGGATATAGCAATATTTGGAATTCATTTTTATAAATACCATATTAGGCTAAGGGCTAATAACTTAACCACAATAACGTTTCATTTTATTTTATTTTTGTAATGTATACAATTTCCTTTTCATTTTTTGTTCTTTTCTTTTCTTTTGAAACAAAAAAAGTTTATAACAATTCCAAATACATATCCATTTAAAGAGATTTCTCTGACTCTTGTGACTTCCCCCAGCCCTTCCATGTGAACATTTTCAGCTACATATTATTTCCTAATCTATATTTTGTATTCATATTATCCATAATACCTGTTACATTACAAGAGATATTAAAATCCTGCTAATGTTTTCATCTGCTTACAGTGGTCTCCTAAGTAAGTTATAAATTTTCCCCATTCTTTTATAAAGTTTTTGTCCTCTTGGTTCCTGAGCTTTCCAATCAGCTTTGCCATTTCAGCGTAGTCCATCAGCTTAGTTTGCCATTCCTCTCTGGCAGGGACTCTTTCTGCCTTCCATCTCCGTGTTGGTAGCATCTGTGCGGCTGTTGTCACATACATAAATGTTGTTTTCTACATGCGTACTATTCATTTTTGTGTCTTATCTTACTCTGTGCACTTGTAATTATATACTTTTCATTTTTCAATAAGGTGTACATATATTCTCTCTCTCTCTCTCTCTCTCACACACACACACACACACACACACACACACAGTTAGTGTGTGTTTGTGTATAAAAGCCAGAGAGACCTGCATTGGGGGCCCCTTCTGCACTCACTACTGAGTGAGGTCCTGGACTTCAGCCCCAAAGCCAATGGCAACAGTTTTTTATTTTAAGAGAGTGTTAAATGTCATCTTGCTAAATAGTTTTATGCCTTCCTTCTCCTTCTCAAATATGTAACACCAACAATATCCATAAACTGCTTATCTTTAAAAAGTGCTATATGAAAAGTAGCCCTTAGCAATGATGCTAAGTGAGAAGTCTATTTCCTATTGGGAGACTTGTCCTCAATGGAGATGAGGTTTCCATTTTTCGTTAATATTTGGATCATGGAGCAATTTGGGGTGGCCAAGCAATTCTACTAGTCAAAGTTTTCAGCGAACTTGAGGGAACATGCTCATGAATATGAAACCTTCAAGGAAACAGTCAAAGCTGATACTGGGTGGAATTCATCCTCTCCCACCTGTTGCACTGATTGAATTTGCATTTTTTTAAAGACCTGGACATTAGATGCAAAGAAAACCTTGAATATGAGGTTTTTACTTACGTGATCCAGAAACATGCCAGTCTTTACATTCCTTAATGGCAATATCGTTGTCTAGGCTAATTTTGATTCTTCCACTGTGTGCTTTGTTATCAAAGACTATCTGTGGGGTCAGAGACAAAAAAGCAGTTATCTATTTAGAGAGAAAGCTCTGAAGCCATATATCACACTGACGTGCCATTAAGACAGACTGGATCTGACAAACATTCTTCTAGCAAGAACACATTGGATTGAAACATCTTACGATTCCCAATTGTTTGCTCAAAAGAAAGAACACCTGGTGTCTGCCAGATGTTGTTTGCTTATAGCTCCTGTTGGCCCCAGCTAACATGGCTAATGGTCAGAAATGATGGGAGATGAACCACATCTGGAGAGTGCCACCTTGGCTATTCCTGGTTTAGCTATAACTGCTGCACCATGACAGCCAAAATTATATTCTTGAAAACAGGCCTGGAGTTGGCGCCTGGAATCCTTGGGCAGCTGGCAATGCCCACAACAGATGATTGACCCGGAATCTTCTTTTTCAAAAATCTCTTCTATGCTTCAGTTGGCACCAGGCAACTAGGCTTGGAAGCCACCATTTTAATTTCCCACAGTGCCTTGGCAAAAACCCAGCTCAGGGATAGTGGGAGGAATTAAAATAGCAGCTCATTGGCTAGCACTGACTGGAGTGCCGCTGCCCAACACCACCAAGCTGGCCTGCCAGGACCCAACATATAAGTGGTCCCCCCTCCCCCCCCTCAGCACTTCTGCAAGGATGCCCTTAGCACACTGATGACATCTTTGAAGTCAAAATAGCTGAACTGCCTCAAGGAAAATGGGGCTTCGGTACTCTTCACATCTCCTCAACTCCTCAACATCTCCCTTGGCTATTATCACTTTGTCCAGGTCTCATCCTCCATATCCTCCACCGGCAAAATCCAAGTTGTAATGGAAAAAGAAACATGAATTTATACTTCATAAACTGGATATCCCTGGAGTGCAAGTCCATACACTTTACCTGTGTTCCATATGCTTTAATATTGTTTAATAAGTATTTGCAAATGGTGAACCAAACTATTGATGTTAAAATAACAGAAATGATCCTTACCACACGACTTGGCATCTGGTGCCCCTTGCAAGGGATAGCTTCAGCCCCATGATTTGCTAGGCCCTTTCTGCCTCGCACATCTTCTTGAGGCTTTGATGGGCTCCTGGGTTCACATCACCCCTTCTCCAACCCACCCTTTGGAAAAGCTGGTTGGGGCCCTACAGCAAATGGGAACATTTGAACCTGAAGCCTGTACTTACTGTCAGTGTGAAATCATAGCAATCTGGTAGTTCGTGATGACGAACCGTCTGGAGATTGATAGCCTTCAGTTTGAACGTGAGCTGCAGAGTCACAAGTCTAGAAGAAGAGTTTGGGGATTTTATTTCACCATTACCAACAACAACATGCGAGCACACCAGCAACTGAGAACTCCCGCCTCACCTATGGAAGTCTAGAGTGAAGTTGAAAACATTCTTCCCCAGTGTCCTGTTTTCCAAAGGCAGCATGGGTTCCACATAAAAGCATTCTGTGAGGAAAAGACAAGACAGATTTTGTGGGAAGTACTCGGCATCTCACAAGGCAAAGAAGAGTCTAGATCAGTCTCTCTCAAACTTGGGTACCCAGCTGTTTTGTGACTACAAATCCCATCACCCTTAGCTAGCAAGACCAGTGGTCAGGGATGAATGGGAACTGTAGTCCAAAAGCAGCTGGAAACCCAGGTTTGGGAAGATCCTACTGTCCACAAGGGTAGGCATGTTTGATTTGACATGCATTGGGAAGCTTTCCCTTTGATTAAGTTACCCACCGTGTAACCTTTTCTCCCTGCTTCCTTCTCCCCAGCCACCCACAACTTCATTGGGCAGTTAAGGATAAGCCCCTCAGTGTCAGGACTGCCGACATCTGTTTTTCAAATGTGGGGTAATGCTGAATCAATGTGAAATGGGCTCTTATTTCAGAATGAACACCAGTTTCTCAATAAATAAATAAAAACCAGGGGAAAATAGCAACACAATGGATCTAGATTATGTATTTGGGCTATATAGGGGGGGAGGAAACCAAGTACTTAAGTCTCCATTGATTCTAGAATGAGATGGTGTGTGTACAAACCTCAAGAGTAACAGTTGGTATTGCATATGAGTGATGACAGGAAATTGACCTCTCCCCCCCCCCTCCTTTCTCTCTCTCAAACACAAGACTTGAGTAATAAAAATATATATTACCAGTTTCGATTTCTGGATCAATATCAAAAGTGTCATTTCCAGGACAAATGGTTCCTCGCTTGTAGAAGTATTGGCATATGGCCATCGGTGTCTCTTCGGCTCCTCTCTTCTCGTAGGCGTGATTTCCAACAGATATGGTACGTAGCTGTAAATACTAACCCAAAACTGACAGATGGTTAATGAACCCATATGAACTTGCCTCACAATCAAGAGAAAGCTCAGATGACTCTCTCTCCATCCTGTTGATGCACGATATCAGATAAGTAGCTACTGGAGGCAGGATCATCCCAGTGGTGGTTCCAAATGTGTGTGGAACGTCCTCCCTTTGGAGATATTCTGGTCCCCTCTCTTGGTTTTTAGGTGATCAACTGGAGTCTAAGTCTACAAAAGTTTATGCCATAATAACATTGAGGTGCCACTCTTTGTTGGTGTTGCTGCAGCAGACCAGCACAGATCACCTCTCTGGAAATATTATTTAAAATACCTTCATTTCAACATGCTTTTAATGTTTAATTTTAAATGTGCAGCTTTGAATGCATTTTATGTTATTGGCTGCATTAGGTTTTTGTAACTGTAATTACAAAATAACATTTTCTATTGCCTTGTCTTTGGTGTTTATTCATTTTGTAAACTCTTCTGATTTTCAGAAATAGGTCATCCTCCTGACAGGTCAAGGGAGCATCTGAGGGCATCCAGATAAATGATTAAATCTACATAGATAAATTTAGTGTTGTTCTCTGAGCTATGTTTGGTTTCACTGGGTTTAGTTAAATTTGTATGGACAAAGTCGAGATCGGAATCTGCATTTTATTGAGCTTCTATTTGCCTGCTTCCCATAAATAAGCAAAGAACAAGCAATTAGGACAAAGATGAGCAGTTTCTTTGCCCTTTAAGGATTTTTCACGGGGAGTTTCACAACAGAAACCCAAATAATTGAAAACCAGCAAGTGACTACAAGTGACTCACAAAAAGCACACTAAGGCATGTACCAATTTGAATGAGACTGTATCTACAGGCTCTTGAACTATGGTAGTTTATAAGTGGGAAGGAGTTTCTGGAATTCTGATTTGGGAATTAAGTTTGGCTTGTGAGGATGATGTTATCTATTAGCTATTACTATGCTCAGATGCTGAAGACAAATAACAGCCTGCCTGTGACCCTGCAGAATTACTACAGAGCCGGCCCTATCATTAGGCAGGATGAAGTGATCACCACAGACAACTGGTTTGGGTTTCTTGAAAGGCCAGCAAATGGTTAGGTATTTAATCATTCTTGGATTTTTACAGCCAGAGACAAGGAGGAGCGCTTTGGGGGGGGGGGTTGCCTCAAGAGCCAAAATAACTTGACTGGCCTTATGTATTCTGCACCTAGATTGGCAGCATTTGCTACTCTGCCTCAGGCAGTACAGTCTCTTGGGCCACGTGGAAACAAGATGGGATACAAGGAAATCCTTATACTGTTAGCCTTGCCAAACAGGTAGGTAGCCAGACAAGGACAGAAGCAGGTTCCACATCTTAGCTCCCAAATGTTGTGGTGAGAAAAGGGTTTTCAAGCTGCTATCAAAACAAGTACATGTCCCAGATTTGGGCTCAAGTAGACTTCTTCACCTAAGCCCAAGGGTGGGGGACTAGATCAATCTGGCAGGTGGGTTCCTTCATCTTGACACACCCATCCATGAACTAAGCTTAACAGGTGGGTGGGGCCAGTCACCTGACATCACGCCCATTTTTAGCCTGCATGGTTTGAAATCAAACTCTGAGGGGCAAAACATTCTGCAATGCATAGACATTCATCTGACTGTCAGCACTTGAGAAGCCTTGTGCAATATGTTTTTCGGGGACCACGGATCAGCCATTATCTGCCCTACACCATACAGCTGACCCAAGTCCTTTTTAGCCATTATCACTTGAGGTGTGAACACTGGTACGGCAGATCTGCAGGTACATTCTTTTGGCCTCACTCTCTGTAGCCATGCAAACTAGGTGAGGGTCCCTACTTTTCTGTGAAATGTGCAAGACACCTCTGCATGATTTTGCTGAAAACAAAGCAAAAAGCTGAATGAGTCATGCAGCTCTGGGGCAGGCTAAAGGTCTCCCTCTTCAGACAATAGCACAGAGATGAAGGAACCTGTGGCGCTCTAAATGCCCATCATCCCTGACCATTAAGCTCTGCTGGCTGAAGGGAGCTAAAGTTCAAGAACATGGGGAGGACTAACAGGTTCCCCATTCCCTGCAGAAGCACCTGAAAATAGTTTTAGTGTTGACTACTTTTGTTGTGCAATTCTGTCTGTACAGAAAGTCTGTATAGTCAGTGTAGTGTTGGACTAGGAGCAATCCAACAGGTTCAAATTTCTACTCATCTATAAAGTTCATTGGGTGACCTTGGGCCACTCAACCCAGCCTGTCTCACAATGTTGTTTTGAGGGTAATGTATGAACAGAACCTTGTACTTTGTCAGTCTTGAGCTCCTTCAAGTAAAAGGTGGGAGAAAGGTGTAAATAATAATAATAAATTTTATTTATACCCTGCCCTCCCTGGCCAGAGCCGGGCTCAGGGCGGCTAACACCAGTAAAATTACAATAAAAACATAATGGGGGGGAACCAATTTATTAAAATATGGGTTAAAATACAATTTAAAATGCAACCTCATTTTAATAGTAGCCCATAGATCAAAACCATCAGGGGAGGGAAACATAAGGGTCAGACTGAGTCCAAACCAACGGCCAGGTGGAACAGCTCCGTCTTGCAGGCCCTGCGAAAAGATGTCAAGTCCCGCAGGGCCCTAGTCTCTTGTGACAGAGCGTTCCACCTAGTCGGGGAGTAGTTGCTTGGTTTTTTTAAGCTAGCTTTAAATTTCATGGGAAAGGCACCCTTGTAGAATAACCCCAGCTGCTATATTTATTGTATTGTAAATTGCTTCTAGATGGCTCGTAGGAAGTGAAGTTACCTGATTTATTGCGAAATAGATCTGATCATAGACATCCATCTGCGTATAAACTGCATAGGTGTCATCCAGTCTGTCCGTGTAGCCTTTCAGGAAGAGATGTTTAAAAGCCACTGTGTTCTCCTCTTTAAATTCCACTACCATTTGGTTGCTTAACCCAAACACTACCAGCTGAAGGCAACCGCACACAAAAAGAAAGAAAGAAAAGAGAGCAAAAGTTGTTGTTTTTATATTCCAAATAATTTCAGCTGGTTAAAAGCTGCACGTTTCTACACAGGTCATTTCTCTGCTATGTGGACAGCTATGGCTAAGACCATATTTATATTTATCAAATTTATATCCCACCCTTCCTCCCGAAAGATCCCAGGGTAGCAAACACACATCTGTAATTTAAAATAAAAATGTATTTAAAAACAGTGAAAAACATCCTTTTGAAAAATGAATCGCAATAAAACATGTACCACATTTTTGCTCTATAAGACTCACCAGACCATAAGACGCACCTAGTTTTTGGAGGAGGAAAACAAGAAAAAAAATATTCTGAATCTCAGAAGCCAGAACAACAAGAGGGATCACTGCGCAGCAAAAGCAGCGATCCCTCTTGCTGTTCTGGCTTCTCGGATAGCTGCGCAGCCTGCATTCACTCCATAAGGCGCACACATATTTCCCCTTAATTTTTAGGCAGGAAAAAGTGAGTCTTATAGAGCAAAAAATATTGTAACCAATGATGTGTCTGGATAGGCCCGTCGAAAACGTTTTTAGCAGGCATCTAAAATAATACAATTATGGCACTTTACCATAAACTTGGGACGCGGGTGGTGCTGTGGGTTAAACCACAGAGCCTAGGACTTGCCAATCAGAAGGTCAGCGGTTCAAATCCCCGCGACAGGTGAGCTCCCATTGCTCGGTCCCTGCTCCTGCCAACCTAGCAGTTCGAAAGCACATCAAAGTGCAAGTAGATAAATAGGTACCGCTCTGGCGGGAAGGTAAACGGCGTTTCCGTGCGCTGCTCTGGTTCGCCAGAAGCGGCTTAATCATGCTGACCTCATGACCCGGAAGCTGTACGCCGGCTCCCTCGGCCAATAAAGCAAGATGAGCGCCGCAACCCCAGAGTCATCCGTGACTGGACCTAATAGTCAGGGGTCCCTTTACCTTTACCTTTACCATAAACTTATAAGGGCTGAGTTCAGAAATGCAACCTTATTATTCTCTTCGGTTCTTACATGATTTGGCAAAGAAAAAGTTGGCAAGGTAGGAGTATATTCTCAGTTTACTGGGTGTATCCCTCCCTGGTTCCAATCCGTTGTTGGGCCTTGAATGCAAGCAGTGGATTTCCTGCAAATTTAACCTTCACATCTCTCTCACTCTATTTGCACATAGAGCTTATTATCTGGGATCTGCAAAGGTGAAGACAGTGCAATGGCTATAAAACTGACTCTAAATATATGTCAGCTGGAGGCGCTTTGCAGCCTGAGAGAAAGGACAATATGACACCCCCTCCCCTCTCCGTGTGAAGAAGCTGACTGGCCTGAAGGTTGGATTTTACTCCCAACACTGTTGTGGAGGGGTCAATTTTGCAACCAAAAAAATAACCATTGGTGACAATTCAGGCTGCATACAAGCCATACATTTCAAAGCACATTGCTTCTGCCAGAGAATCCTGAGAACTGCGGTTTGTTGAGGGTGCTGGGAATCTCTCTGAAGATACAGTCCCTAGGATTCTGTGAGGGGGAAATGTATGGTGTATAGTTGTATACTGTCCACCATGCTTGATGCAACAAGCTAGATTAGGAGGCCCAGGGCAGGTCATGTGACAACAAAAGGAAATGTCTAGAGCAGGGTTTCTCACACTTGGGTCTCCATCTGGTTTTGGGCTACACTTCCCATCATCACTGACCACTGGTCCTGCTAGCTAGGGATGATGGGCATTGTAGTCCAAAAGCAGCTGGAGATCCAAGTTTGGGAAACCCTGATCTAGAGGGCTCCGAAAGAACAAGCGGGGGTAGCTCCCACCTCTCACTTTGCTTAGTGGCATAGCTGGGTGTTTATTGGGCCTCCAATATCAGAGGAGTTTATTTTTCTCGCAAACTTTCATAATTTGAAACACTGAAGCCATTTCCATTTTATTTCAAGTCTTGACATTTTCCATTAGTATTAAAAGTAATTCCAGAAATGTATTTCTCAAAGGAGTACAGTGGTACCTCAGGTTACATACGCTTCAGGTTACATACGCTTTAGGTTACAGACTCCGCTAACCCAGAAATAATGCTTCAGGTTAAGAACTTTGCTTCAGGATGAGAACAGAAATTGTGCTCCGGCGGCACGGCAGCAGCAGGAGGCCCCATTAGGTAAAGTGGTGCTTCAGGTTAAGAACAGGTTCAGGTTAAGTACGGACTTCCGGAACGAATTAAGTACTTAACCTGAGGTACCACTGTATCTCAATTCAGTATCAATAGCCTCTTGCAGTCATGTCCAAGCAACATAATATGGTTTGGGGCGTTTCTAAAAGGCAACCTGCAGCTTCCCCATTGTCTCTCACCTGGATAGTAACCATGGCAATTTTCAGAAGTTGTATCCCAAGTTTCCAAGGCTTCCTCCCCCGGGCCCAGAATTTTTCACAGGGGTTCATGAAGAAAAATTTAAGTTTCCTTCTCAGCTGATCTTCCAGAAGCAACTCCTGACACATTGAAGGGCGCCTCTTGTAGCTGTAGACGTTTTCATCATCATGGGAACTGCAGCTGCTTACAACCACCACTTCAGGGTTTTCCATTGCTGGAATGTGCAACCCAGTGATTAAACCAAAGAGACATTAGCAAGCTCAGAATGACTAACATTGGTTAGGAGCATCTCTACTATATGAGCTGGACTATCGTCTCCATGAAGGAATCAGACAATCATAGAGTTGTAGAGTTGGGAGGGACCTTTGAGGGTCATCTGGCCCAACCGCCTGAGGCAGTGGTTCTCAAAGGGTGTGGCAGGAGTAGATGGTGTGGCAGGAAGATTCAAGGACCATCAAAGAAACTTAAACATTTTGGTGTAGCATCGTATCAGAATTTTATTTTATTTTTTAATTTGCAGAATCTGGACAGATACATTTTCAAAACGAGAGCAAGAACATCAAATGATATTGAGGATAATCCTTGTTTTGACTCTGAACTGCCGTGTTGTGCTGGAGAGAATGCATTAGCTATTCTGCTGCAGTTCTCCACAACATGGTGTTGTGAACAGGGATTTTCAACTCTTGACAAATATGAAAGATCAGAAGAGAGAAAGCCTTCTTTGTGTTGATGAGGAGATGAGAGTTTGCTTGTCTCAAATTAGACCTAATATAAATGAGATTACCCAGCAAAAGCAAGCTCATGCCTCTCTCATTCAGTTTGAATACGTACATAAGGTACATATGTAAGAGGCTCGTTTACAATTATATTTTGGGAATGGTCCCATGTTCTTATGTAGCTGCATTGTTTTTATACTTTCTGGATGTCCCATGATCATATTATAAAGTAGTTGTGTTCTATGTTATATATCAAGCACTGCCAGGAGTTGGTTTCTTTTTGTTTTCCAAAGTATTTCTTATCAATAGGAAGATTTGGTGTGGTACGACCAAATTTTTATTCTGAAACTGTGCCCGAGAAGAAAGAACCACTTTGAGAACCACTGCCCTTAGGAGTGGCACAGCCCAGATGTGTACGGTGTAAAACAGAAACCAGGTATATACACTCATCCCAAGGACCAGCCAACCCATATGATCAGGCTTATTAGGTCATCAACTAAGCACAGCAGGGAAGGGTGAATTAGTTAAGAGTACAGAAAAACTAATTCACACACAGTTCCCATGCTTCACTCACAGAAAGCACTATTTTTAGAGATGAGCAATAGAGGCATTTTCCATAAACGCAGTATTTCCACATCTTGGTTTTTTTCTGGTTTTCCTACTAGAGTTTGGATACAATAGAAGACAGATTTCTTAAAAAATAAAAAGCTATGCAAAAAAACACACCCTTGCATATAAATTCTTAATTGGAACTTATCTGTATTTCTTATAATACAGGTCATCAGATCAGAGTGTTCTTTATTTCTTACTCACATACAGTTCCAAGATACGGATTGACTAAATCAGCAATCCTGCGGTTCTCCAGGTATTGTGCTCCAGTCATCAGCTTCAGCCAGCATAGACAATCATCAGGGAATGCTAGGAGTTGTAGTCCAGCAACATCTGGAAAGTCTCAGGTTCTCCATCCTTTCACACGGGGTTTCCCAAACATGGGTCTCCAGCTATTCTTGAACTACAAATGCCATCATCCCTAGCTAGCAGGTACAGTGGTCGGGGATGATGGGAACTGTAGTCCAAAAACAACTGGAGACCCAAGTTTGGGAAACCTCGCTTTCACTAAATACAAATCGGTATCAAGATAATTATTTGCAGAATGCAGATTCTTTAAAAGTGAGGAAACTAAAGGGAAAGCATCTCTTTACCCCTGAGTTTTAATTTACTAACTTATTTCTCTGACCAGCAATGAGGCTGTCAAACAGGAATCCTGGTGCCTTGCGGATATTGTTAAGGCTAGGGTGGCCTGTAGTCAGGGATGAAGGAAGTTTCCGTCCAGCAATTTCTGGATGGGCACAGGTTCCCCAACCTTGTAGTAAAGGGAAGGAAGGTACTTGGAAGTCTTAGTTGCAACTGTGCAGCTGCTTTAGATTTGAGGTCCCCAGAAAGCAGATTACATCTGGCCAATGGAGAACATCCCCTTTGCTCTACTTGCTACACAAATGTCGTAGAAGTGCTTACAGCTTGACCGATGGCATTGCTTCTAGTTCTCTTGCCCCTATCTCTTGCAAATGGTATGTGAATTATTTAGTGTTTTACCTGCAGCAGTGACCAAAATATGCCAAGAGCCTACAAGCAGGGTGCAGTGCATTCATTTAAGAACAAGTATAGCTCAATCCGAACGTATGCTTAGAAGTAAATCTGATGGTGCTTTTCCCAAAGGAAATGCACATTGGATGACGGCTTTCAGCAGGGAAGTAATCCCACTAGGGGCCTTAACTTTCAAGTAAACATACATATAATCAAGTTGTGAAAAACATCACAAAACGCTGACCTGATCTCTTTGGGTCATTTAGGCTGCAATTCTATACACATCTACCTGAGAGAGTATGTTCCATTAAACCCAACAGGACTTACTTCTGAGTAGACATGTATAAGGTTACTGTAATTGCCATTATAGAAAACAAGAACAGCTCAATTTTTGGAAGAAAATTCTGCACACGTGAGAAAGCAGCTGCTAATCTACAAAGTAGTGACTTTGATTCACTTTTTGCCAAACCAGGGTCCGTAACTACAGACAAATGCAGCAAAATTCTGCGCTAGATTTAAGTCCCTAATTTAGCTCTTTAAAAATATGTTAACATACAACCTGAGCTTGAAAAAACCCACAAGGCTGGCTATGCAGCTGATAAGTGCCAAACTATGTCGACTCTCTTGTCTCCCTCACACACCAATTGATGGAAACAAGGGCACTGCAAGAGTGGCACACATTTACACAGGAATTGATGTTCTGTTCATTTTCACGGCTGATAGCATGACAAGATATGCAGCACGGATACATGCAAAAAATTGCTAACTAACAGGAGCATCACACAGCATCCCTAATGTATCCATAAATGACTGCAATTAAAATTGCCAAATGTGTTGATCAGGAACATTTTCATGTCCAAAGTTTCCACATTTTGTGTTACTGTTTGAACGAGAAACTTTGTCATGGCCACATGGGTAAAATTATCAGGCATTTGGAGTGATTACTCACATTTCTGCAAGGTTACTGGATATACCCATATCAAAGTCCCACCAGTGGCGTAGTGTGGGGGGTGCAGGGGGGCCCGGCCGCAACATCTGGGGGGGCGCGCTCACACTCGCAAGGGGATCTATGGGGACCCTGCTCCGGGTTAGGGGGCGCAAATTACTTGCCTTGCCCCAGGTGCTGACAACCCACGCTCCGCCACTGAGTCCCACATCTACTGATCTAGAGATTGTAGGTGGAGACAACAAGCATGTTTCTGTTGACTTCATCTTCACCATCCCAGCCTCTCTTAGGAAGGAAACAAGGAAACCAATGGGGCATATTCCCAGATAAGTGTGGTTAGGATTGCAGTCAAACTTTCAAGTATAAGTCATTGTACAGATAAATCAAATTGGTTTTAATCAGATATGTGATTAAATCTGCATAAGCTTACATGACTAAAGAATAGTTTTGAAACAAAGGGGAAAAGCTTGGGTATAAATTATCCAAAATCCATGAATAAAACAAATTGATACTTAACTTGCATTTTTAATTGTCCATTTAATAAGGGTCTCCTTTTAGTCAATTGCAAGATGCTGAATCTAATATATTAACCAATTAAAGGTTGCAGCCCCATCTATTTCCAGTGCCACCCCTCATCCCTGAAAATCTGACCAAGCAGGCTATGCCTCTGAACATGCACAAAGTGCCTTTCCCTCTACCAATGAGTTCCCTCCAAAGCACTGGAGAAGAGAAGCAAGGATCCCTATGGGCATAGAATTGGAAGGTACCCCAAGGGTCATCTAGTCCAACCCCCTGCAAAGCAGGAATCTCAACGAAAGCATCCATTTCCATATACCAACTGATCATGGGAAAGAGATTCATTTAAAAATCCTTGTGCGCGTCCACCTGCCTGTCTGATGCTCAGCTCCAAAATCCAGCATCTTTGAAGAAGGGCCACAAAACGAAGCGGGGAAGGTCTGTCTCCTCTCCCTGCCCCCACCCCGGTTATATGACCTCCGCGGGATCTTCAACCAGGAGGAGAGCCTTTCCTTGCCTCGGAGAGAAAGCAGGAGCGCCCGGACTGACCTTTGGAGGGACGGCGAGAGAAGCAGCGCATTGGGGCGCCTGAGCCTACCGCGCTTCTCCCTTCCATGCGCTCCCCCCATCCGTGAACCAGCCTCTCCGGGCGACTTACTCATTGAGGCGGCCCCAAGCGCTTACGGACGCCGCCGGCTGAACACGACACCACCAGGGACGCCGAGAGAGAGAGACCTCCTCGCGCCCGGGCGCAAAGCGACACCTGATGCCCGCGGAGAGGGCAACGCGCCACCGCCGCTCGCTCACCTGCCCTACCTGCCCGGGAAGGGCGCGCGCATCGCCAGGAGGAGGAGGAGGAGGCGGCCGGCGCCTCAAGGGGAGTCCGCTTTCATCCCTGCTGCCGCGGAGGAGGAGGAGGAGGGGAGCGTCCTCCTCAGCAGGAGGCGGGAGGGCGGCCCCTCACTCCGAGCTGGTGCCGGCGAAGCTGCCCGGGCGCAGGAACTGCAGCGGCGAAGGCGGCGCAGGAGGAGGACGCGCCACGTGACTGGCGAAGCGCGCTCCTGCAGCAGCAACAGCAGCTTGGGCCTCCGCCTCCCTCAGGGGAAGATAGCCAGTGTGTGCACAAACTAGACCAGAAATGCCGCCCTACTTACCTCTCTTCACCTACAGCAGCAGCAGAAGAAGAAGTCCAAGTTGAGACACACACACACACACACATGTTTGAAGGCCCTGGGTCCCCCAAAGTTAATGGGCATTGCCCAGTGCAAAATTTACGTATAACAAAACAAAACAAAAAAAATAAGGGAAAAAACTGGATGTACATTTCCAAGTGTTTTGTGTTGTGTATGTAGGCTCCTACGACTTCTTCATGGATCACCGCCTTGTTGTGGCGAAGGGGCTTGAATAACTCAGAGAAGCTATGAGCAGGGCCACCAAAGACGGACAGGTCACAGTGGAGAGTTTTGACCAAACTTGATCCACCTGGAGGAGGAACTGTCAAGCCACTCCAGTATCCCTGCCAAGAAAACTCCATGGACAAAGACAACAGGCATAGAAAAGTTACGACGCAGGAAGATGAGCCTCTCAGGTCGGAAGGCATCCAACATGCTACTGAGGAAGAGTGGAGGACAAGTACAAGTAGATTCAGAGCTGATGAAGCAGCTGGGCCAAAGCCGAAAGGTCGCTCAGTTGCGGATATGCCTGGAAGTGAATGGAAAGTCCAATGCTGTAAAGAAAAATATTGCATAGGAACCTGGAATGTAAGAACCACAAACCTTGGTAAGCTGGATGTGGTCAAAAATGAGATGGCAAGAATAAATATTGACATCCTGGGCATCAGTGAACTAAAATGGACGGGAATGGGCGAATTCAGTTCGGAGGGCCATCATATCTACTACTGTGGGCAAGAATCCTGTAAAAGAAAGGGAGTGGCCCTCATAGTCAACAAAAGAGTGGCGAAAGCTGTACTGGGATGCAATCTCAAAAATGACAGAATGATCTCGATACGAATCCAAGGCAGACATTTTAACATTACAGTACAGTGGTACCTTGGGTTACAGACGCTTCAGGTTACAGACGCTTCAAGAAGAGATGGCAAGAATACACAGAGGAATTATACCAGAAAGATATGGATGTCTCGTACACCCCAGGTAGTGTGGTTGCTGACCTTGAGCCAGACATCCTGGAGAGTGAAGTCAAATGGGCCTTAGAAAGCACTGCTAATAACAAGGCCAGTGGAAGTGATGATATTCCAGCTGAACTATTTAAAATTTTAAAAGATGATGCTGTTAAGGTGCTACACTCAATATGCCAGCAAGTTTGGAAAACTCAGCAGTGGCCAGAAGATTGGACAAGATCAGTCTACATCCCAATCCCAAAGAAGGACAGTGCCAAAGAATGCTCCAACTATGGCACAATTGCGCTCATTTCACATGCTAGCAAGGTTATGCTTAAAATTCTACAAGGCAGGCTTAAGCAGTATGTGAACCAAGAACTCCCAGAAGTACAAGCTGGATTTAGAAAAGGCAGAGGAACCAGAGACCAAATTGCAAACATGCGCTGGATTATGGAGAAAGCTAGAGAGTTCCAGAAAAACATCTACTTCTACTTCATTGACTACGCAAAAGCTTTTGACTGTGTTGACCACAGCAAACTATGGCAAGTTCTTAAAGAAATGGGAGTGCCTGATCACCTCATCTGTCTCCTGAGAAATCTCTATGTGGGACAAGAATCTACAGTTAGAACAGGATATGGAATAGCTGATTGGTTTAAAATTGGGAGAGGAGTACGACAAGGCTGTATATTGTCTCCCTGCTTATTTAACTTATATGCAGAATTCATCATGCGAAAGGCTGGACTGGATGAATCCCAAGACGGAATTAAGATTGCCAGAAGAAATATCAACAACCTCAGATATGCTGATGACACAGCCTTGACGGCAGAAAGTGAGGAGGAATTAAATAACCTTTTAATGAGGGTGAAAGAGAAGAGCGCAAAATATGGTCTGAAGCTCAACATCAAAAAAACTAAGATCATGGCCACTGGTCCCATCACCTCCTGGCAAATAGAAGGGGAAGAAATGGAGGCAGTGAGAGATTTTACTTTCTTGGGTTCCATGTTCACTGCAGATGGTGACAGCAGCTACAAAATTAAAAGACGCCTGCTTCTTGGGAGAAAAGCAATGACAAACCTAGACAGCATCTTAAAAAGCAGAGACATCACCTTGCCAACAAAGGTCTGTATAGTTAAAGCTATAGTTTTCCCAGTAGTGATGTATGGAAGTGAGAGCTGGACCATAAAGAAGGCTGATCGCCGAAGAATTGATGCTTTTGAATTATGGTGCTGGAGGAGAGTCTTGAGAGTCCCATGGACTGCAAGAAGATCAAACCTATCCATTCTTAAGGAAAGCAGCCCTGGGTGCTCACTGGAAGGACAGATCCTGAAGCTGAGGCTCCAATACTTTGGCCACGTCATGAGAAGAGAAGACTCTCTGGAAAAGACCCTGATGTTGGGAAAGAGTGAAGGCACAAGGAGAAGGGAACAACAGAGGACGAGATGGTTGGACAGTGTTCTTGAAGCTACCAACATGAGTTTGACCAAACTGCTGGAGGCAGTGGAAGACAGGAGTGCCTGGCGTGCTCTGGTCCATGAGGTCATGAAGAGTCAGACACGACTAAACAACAACAAGGCTCCTATGATGTAAGCAATGGGCCCCACTTGCTAGCCTGCTCCCTAAAATATCACTGGTTTGCTCATTTCTATTTATAGGGTGCCTACATTATGCATGTGCAAATGGCTTTAGATAGCTATTAGGTCCATAAATTACCATATAGCATATATTCAACACAAAAAACAGTGACAATTTGTTGTTGACAAAGGAAAGCTGGACATATAAAGGTCCCCATTACCTTTACTAGCTTAGGGCCTCATCAAACCTAAATCCGGCCCTGGTTGACACACACACATACACACACACAAAAAATATTTGAAGGGCCTGGTTCCCCCAAAGTTAATGGGCATTGCCATTCAGATGGTGTGTGTGTGTGTGCCACATCTTGCGATTGATTATGTGAAGTGGGGTTTACCTGGGCCCCACAATATGTTATTCAAGTTGGCACACCTGGCTTAAGCTGCTAGTACAGCTAGATTGCTGCCTGCAGCAGATCTAGCTCTTATCTTATGGGGTAATGGACAAAGGCAGCGTGAGGTTATTTTTATTTTTCTCCCACCCAGAGGTTAGCCCTCTTGGTATAGACCAGGGCGGTCCAACTTTTCATACCAAGGGTACTTTGGCACAGAATATGTGGGCCGCAGAGCGAATTACATTTCCACGCTGTAAATTCAAGTGTTTGCAATATTTTTAATGTTATTTAATATGCACACAATCAGTATATTGAACTTATATAATTAAATGCACCATTAATATATTTAATAGAGGTAGTTATTAAATAAATTTGATACACAAACAGATGGATGAGTTTCATTAGCAAAGCTGACTCAAAAAAATATATCAATTTTAAGGCTTAAATATGTTTTTTTCCTGAATGTTGCCACCATTCCAACAGAACGCAGCAAAACAGGTAATATAGACTGGAGAGGTGCTGCAGTTCTGTTCACCTGCTTTTCTCCATGAGGTGCACAGGTGGGTGGGAGAGAGGAAATTTATAGCACCCTGGGAATACACCCATCCTTGCAGAACGTGAGCTGCATTTACTATTGTAGACTAATTAAAAGGTACTTCCAGCAAGTATCGAGAGTCAATACTTTAATAATAGACCTCTGGGAGAAGGGAGTGCCACAATGATTGTTCAGTTAAAAATAACTTTCTAAATCCCTTTTGCTGTTTGAACTTGTTGTACTGATGTCATAGGGACACTCTAGTGGTGGAAGAAATGAGGGAAGGCAGTATCTGTGGTATACATAGTGCCTAATAGACCAAGATCTGCCCCTTCTTGAATGGTGCCCAGGGGGTCATAGGTGGTCAGATGCTGGAACAAAGGCATAGTGTCCCCTGTGACCTGTCTGGGTGAGGTGGCAGGCCATTATTCTGCCTGGATAGCTCAGTGGTGCTAATAACGCCAGGGTTGGAGGTTCAATCCTCATATGGGACAACTGCATTGCAGGGGATTGGACTAGAGTCACATGATCCTCAGGGTCCCTTCCAACTATGCAGTTCTGTGAATGAAACATACTATAGCTACGGAACTTCCCGAGCAGTTATCAAGGGCATCCCCTCGTGTTCTGCATTAAAGCAGCCAAGCCTCGAGTTTATGGCCGCATAAACTCCGGGTTTTAGATTATGACTGGATAGCATTACACACTTGCACTTTTCTCATAAGATATGGGCTGTGGAATGCATATCTCGCCATCACTGGCATCTGAGCTTCTTCCAGGCACACCTGCAGACCCAGAAGCACTCCGAAATAGCAAACATGGGAGCATCCAAATCCTGTCTCCTCATCTACACACAACGATTCTTATGACTTCTATTCAGCTTTAGTTATCTCACCTACAGCTGGTGCCCCACCATGGCCAGATTTATTGTTAAGCTCATAATGCGCAGTATATTTCCACCTCATAATTATTAAAATCCCAGAGGAATCCAAGAATTCCACAGGGCAGAAAGGTGTGATTTCAAGAAGGCTGAAACCCCCACACTTTGTAGTTTAGAAATTAAGCACAAGATGGATAAGTACACAAAACTTCCTGTAGTTCTTGCTCTCTACCCAGGAAATTTGGATATGGTTAGAGTTATTGAATAGTGAAGGAAAGGCTCTCTACACAGTCTGTATTGGCATTACCGTTACTTCGTAATTAATGTATCAATGCAGCATAGCTTTAGGGAAACTTTTAATGACTGTAAATTTTTCTTTCTTTTTGAGCTGTAGGCAGTGGCGTAGCGTGGGGGGTGCAGGGGGTGCCGGCCGCACCGGCCGCAACATCTGGGGGTTAGGGTTAGGGGCGCAAATCCACGGGTTAGGGGGCGCAAATCCACTGGTTAGGGGGCGCAAATTACTTGCCTTGCCCCGGGTGCTGACAACCCACGCTACGCCACTGGCTGTAGGTTATCGCATTACCAATTACAATCAATTTAGAAATTCAAGATCAGTCTCACTGGTACCAAGATGTCGAGATTTATTCATTTTATTCGTCATAGCCACCGTTTTAAAAGATGGTGACCAAATTATAAGATTAGAAATATAACCCAAAATAAGTATCGACCTGGGCACCTTGGAATTTGTTTTTGTTATTAAAAAGTCTCTGGAAATACATTGGTGTTATAAAGATGTCTGGAGATACGTGTTTTTTTTAAAAGATGTACAGTCTTTGTGAAAACATTTTATGTAACAGCAATTGTGTCAGTCGTTCCTCGTTCTCTCTCCCTCCCAAATTCAGGAAAGAAAACTGCATGCAAGTTTAGTTCCTGAATCTTTAATGAAATCTCCTTTTCGGTCACAAAGTAACAATTATAGGGAGCAATCTCTTGCTAGGGGAGAGCTACTCTGAATAGCTTCCTTTGACTGCATCTCCGCAGATGTAATCCAAATAACGCTCAAGTATAATTAAGCTCTTGAAAGTTATTAGATGAGCAAGTCAGCCACAGACGCGAAGGCATATTTTGCTGCAGTGATCCAGCCGCCTTCTCTTGCTTTCCCAATGGCTCAGCACGTTTTATCTTTCGAAATAAAATTGAAAATAAAATACAAACGCTTTAAGGATAGGAAAAAAAGAACTGCAAGCTGAAAAGTGGACGTTTGGTACTTCAAAGGAAGCGCCAACGACGAGCTCCAATGAATCGCACCCCAAACCTGCGCAAAAAGAAAACTACAATTCCTCCTCCTCTTTCCACCTGTGGCTGCGAGAAGGCCAGAGCAAGTGCATGCTGGGAGTTGTAGTCCTCTCGATTTTTCCCAGCGTCGTTTGTCGAAGCGTCCAATGGCTCTTTCCTCCAGGAGGGACGGGTTAAGCCCTTCGAATGCTTATTGGCTCTTTCAACTGCCAGTCTTTAATAGCAACTGTTGATCATAGCAACTGAACGACGCCGGCTGTAGGAAGGCGGCATTCAGATTGGGAAGCGGACGGAGGGTGGGGGACGCTGCAAAGCAGGTAAGGAGCGGGGACAGTGCAACTTCGGGCGGGGGGGGCAGCTGCGTTGGGGCACCCCAAGTCTCCCATGGAGCCAGCTAGGTCGCTGACCGGGAGCTTGCAGGTTGCAGCCAGAGTGTGCAAGCATGCCCTAGTTCTTTATCCGAGCTATTCCTTCAAAGTCTTTCGTTTCATTGGCGTCTCATCTAATTCCTTAGAAATGCACCTTCAGCCGTGCTGTGCATGCCTGGTCACCAATCTGAATATTGCACCCAGTGCTATTTTTCTAGGGAAAACAGGTGCTGGAACTCCTCATGAACGCCTCCCTTGTTCTCTTATAATGGCAATGGCGCCCACCGGTGAGTTCCAGCTGGGGAGAAAAAAACCCTGATTGCACCCACTGCATAGATGGGGAACTGATGGCATGCTCTCATCCTGCCCAGATCTAAACACTCAGCTAGCCCATAATTATACTTCAAATTTAGCTTGGCATCTGTTTATGTGAACTCTGGGCCAACCTACACTGTGCTACTTCCCTCTGGCTTAAGGAGGAGGAAGAAACAGAATTGCTTGATTCAGGGTTTCCCAAACTTGGGTCTCTGGCTGCTGTTGGACTATAATTCCCATCATTCCTAGCTAGCAGGAACTATGGTCTGGGATGATGGGAACTGTGGTCCAAACACAGCCGGAAACCCAACTTTCGGGGTTTGGGAAACCCTGCAGAGGCCACATCCACACCCTTTAAAGCACATTACTCCCCCCAGGGAATCCTGGAAAGTGCAATTTACTGCATTCACAGAGCTACAGTTCCCAGAATCCTTTGGGTGGGGGCATGCTTTTTAAATGTATGGTGTAGATGTGACAAGAGCCAGAGACACTTCATTCATTTGGCGAAGTCTTTTCCAGAGCTACTGACTGGGAAGAGGCTATTGTGGAGGCTTATAGACTACAATGGCAGTACATTCACACAGGGAGTTTACTGATTAGTTCAAGACTAATCAACTGCACCTGCAAGTGAAGTAATCATTTTCAACACATGTGTCAGAGTAGGGGAATTACAGAGTCAAGAAAAGTGGCAATCTGCATAGGGCAGGTTTGGGGAACCAGTTCCTCTTCAAATGTTGCTGAACTACAACTTCCATTATCCCTGGCCATTGGCCATTCTGACTGGGACTGATGGGAATTGGTGTCCAATGACTTCTGGAAGGTCACACAAGTTCCCCTGTCCCTGACACTGAGGAATATTACACAAAACCAGGGCTTTTTTTCACTGCAACTCAGGTCCAGCACCTCTCAAGTGGGCACCATTGCCATTATAAGAGAACAATGGAAGCATTCATGTTGAGTTTTGGCACACCTCTTTTTCTACCACTGCGCAAAACTGATCCTAAAGAAAGGAAGGGAGGGGGAAATAAATAATTAAAGCACACATTATGGTTGCGGGATCAGTAATAAGTCAAGAGATATAGCTTGATAATGGCCCAGAAAAACTGGTTGATGTTTTCTCAGTCAGAGTGACTGGTTGGGAGAAATATGAAGGTTTCTCAAGCATTAATTTTGCATGTGACATATGCCTGCCATATGGAGCAAAGATGTTTTAAGGAGACAGAAGGCAAAGCTTTTTTTTTTAAAAAAAGAGAACTAAAGAATATTAAAAAATAAAAATTGTTTTGATCTGCACTCAAAAACCCTTACTATTCTCTATCCCACATGGCATCTGTAAAACATATATCTGTAGTGAAAGTTGCTTAAATTTGTTTCTGGGTAAATCTGAAAAAATGTACAAGCAGATTACAGTGGTACCTCGGGTTAAGTACTTAATTCGTTCCGGAGGTCCGTTCTTAACCTGAAACTGTTCTTAACCTGAAGCACCACTTTAGCTAATGGGGCCTCCTGCTGCCGCCGCGCTGCCAGAGCATGATTTCTGTTCTCATCCTGAAGCAAAGTTCTTAACCTGAAACACTATTTCTGGGTTAGCGGAGTCTGTAACCTGAAGCGTATGTAACCTGAGGCGTATGTAACCCGACGTACCACTGTACTTCCAGAGGGTTAGTGATATTTTGCTGCAGCAAAACAAACCAAAGAAACTTGTGGCGCTTTAAAGATTGACAAAAGTATGGTGACACAAACATATGTGGATCGCAGTGCATTTCATCACATGCTGCTGTTTGTCTGGTGGTGATATTCTGAACATATTTCCTGTTGCAAAGGCACAAAGTAGCACAGCAGTCCAATGCACAATGTAAATCCATTCAGTAACAAACATGTAAAATAATTATCACCTGCAGGATTACTGTGTGCAGTTGTGTAGAGAATTACAGCCTAAAATGATGTGACCATGGTCTGCAGCCTCTGATAATTAGTACTAAACCCTCTCTTTCATACAGACCATGGTGAAGATCCCCCACTTTCATTTCCAAATGATACAGGATTCCATTCCACATGATGCAAAATATTGAAAAGATTAACCTGACTTGAGTACTGTTATCACCTTAAGTATATTAGCAGCAAGGCCTTCCTAGGGCAAGTACACAGCAGTTGTCTTTGCAGGAAGCTCATTGGAGGAGCTGGCTGGCTAGTTAAAGGACACCTGTCTTATTTTGTAGTTTTCTGCTTCTGTAGAGATTATCCCCATAGCAACCTTGTGAGGTAGACCAGGCTGAGAGACTGTGGCTGGCCCAAAGTCACCCTGGTTGAAACCTGGTCTCTCCGGTTCTGGCCTAACACACTAATCTCTACATCACACCGACTCTCTTTACCCCAGTTTTTGACAGCGCCCTCCTCTTCCATTCATGATGTGCTCACTGAAATTGTTGAGTTTCTCCCCATTCATACCTTCATTTCCCATTACCTGGATTCACAAACTGGGTTTTTAAGAAATTATGGGCTTTCAGAAAAAAATACCAGAGGAGTCGTAGAAATATATTGTGTGGCTGCTGTACAAATTTCAAGGTTAAAATTAAAACACTCAGATATTAGATCACTTCAGTACTCAGATATTATATCTTTTTAGACTTTAGCTGTAAAAATATGAGGCAGTTTGTTTTCTGACAGAAGCATGGATCTTCAAGGACTGAGATGTCAAGTACATTTGTTAAAAAGGACTTCATGTTTTATACCTATGTATTCTGATGATTCAGTTCTTTTGTAATGAAATAAATTGCAGTCTTTAATGGGTACTGCACATAAACATGATGTTTAAATAGTTCAATCTGGTCACTGATTAATCGTTCTTTCTTCTTGGTACAGACATCATCCATGTCTTTGCTGATAACTAATTAACTTTCCTCCCCTTGAGCACCTAGCAACATGGTAGTTTAGTTTCATAACGCTAACTATTTCAGCCCATTAGATAATTGGAAGAACATACTTCTCTGTTTTTGTTACTTTTAAGTTAATACAAAATACTTAGATACAAAGTTAACAGCCGCCTGTAGTTCTGCTAATGCACTGTCAGTTCTAAACATTATTATTTCATGACTCAGGATTTAGGTTGGCTAAATGCACAACTACAAACACCTGGGCTAAAACACTTAACAGTTACCTTTCACTCAGATAACAGTTTCATGGGAAAGTGTTTTTAATTAGCCCAAACCCGGGGGGGGGGGGGGTTTGAGCAAAATATAATTATATTTTTGAGCTGCGGTTCCAAAAGACCAAACATTGTCTACCTAAATAAAGGTTGTAGGGAAAGAGTAGAGGCCCTTAGGAGCCTTGGTCACAATCTATTGGGAATTTTTTCCACCTCTAGTGAACTGCATTAATTTTTATCATTCTGTTCCACAACACTCATGTCAAAGAGTGCAGGAGGGGTTTAAAGAGCTGTTCCCTGCTATTGACTCAGAGTAAAAAGATTGTGGCAGGACCTTTTCATAAACCACACCCTCAAATCTAGATGTTCTTCTGTAATCTTGGTTGTGTCATGTCTGGCTGTGGTTACTGAACTAAGGGAGTTATTTAACATGCACAAAGCTATTGTGATTATTTCGCATATTACAGGGCTGAAGTTCTAGCACTTAAAATAGGTCCTGATGGCTGAGGGTTCACATATAATCCTGGGAAGACACTCCTTTGTGCCTTCCACCATGGGCCAAAATCATCACACTTCTAGAAGGCTATGTCTGTATTTGAGCTTTTGAGGTGTGGTTCGTATGATCATGCAGTTTGTTCAGATCACATGTTAAAAAAAAATGGACTGATTTGTTCTCCGCTTCCATGTTTGTTGTCTCAAAATGTAGCACTTCAATGAATATGCACCAAATTTGCCCATGATTAAGCTTATTGGCTGGAGATTCAGAACCGACAAAACGAAGGCATTTTTAAAATCATGTGCATAATTCATTTAAGGCAGGGTTGGAGAGCCTACAGGTTTTTTGGTATGGTCCTTGGCACACACACCCCAGGCTACATTCCCTTCTTCCCAGTGCCACGCCTTTCACTGGTGCTGCTTCATGCCCTAAGTGCTGGGATCATAGACTCATAGAATTGTGGAGTTGAAAGGGACCACCAAGGGCCATCTAGTCCACCCCCTGCAATGCAGGAATCTTTTGCCCAACATGAGATTCGGAGTCTCCTGCTCTACCAACTGAGCTATCTCAGAGTTGCCAAAGCTATCCCATTAGTGGCCAGTCACTAAAGGCTCATCCATACTTTTGCTTGGGCCATATTTTGATTGTATCCCCCTGGCCTGAGAGCTTTTCTCATTGTTCTGCCGCTGTGCCTTGCGAAAATCTGATCTTACCCGCTGCGTCTGATTTTATCGGATAATCCAAGAGAGATTTTGCTTAACCAAGCTTCAATTCAGCAGCCTCTTCTCTCATAGCCAGAATTTCTCCCCCCATTTGTATTAATCTCCTGTCTAAAAAGCTTGTGTGTATTTTTTAAAAAAATGTATTTATTGATAGAATTCAGTTGAACTAATAAAAATAAAATGGACAAATGAGCAAATGTTGGCATTTTTGCTTTGCAAAGAGGAAATGATGGACGAGCTGGAAGGAACAGGAAATGAAGGCCCAAGGTCCATTTCAACTAGATACTTTTGCTGTTGAGAATTAGACAAGACTTAGTTCTGAGTAAACATACTTAGACTCTTGCCAGTGGAGGTTGGCCACTGAATGTTTTTATGGCAAATGTAGCATTTTATTATTTAAATACAATGCGGGACCACAATTTTAATTCTATAGTGGTACCTCGGGTTAAGTACTTAATTTGTTCTGGAGGTCCGTTCTTAACCTGAAACTGTTCTTAACCTGAAGCACCACTTTAGCTAAAGGGGCCTCCCACTGCCACTGCGCCACCACTGCACAATTTCTGTTCTCATCCTGAAGCAAAGTTCTTAACCCGAGGTACTATTTCTGGGTTAGTGGAGTCTGTAACCTGAAGCGTATGTAACCTGAAGCATATGTAAGCCGTGGTACCACTGTACTTCCACCAAGTTGTAAAACAGCAACACTTTAGCAGCTCAAAAAGGTCTTGGGGTAGAAAGATCCTTGTTTTGGTTTTCTATTTTGCCCTACTTTACATTGCTCTGGCTATTTCTTAACAGTGTGCCCAGCCCTCCAACATTATTGATTGTAGCCATTAGCTACTGATGCTGTATTAATGAGCTCCTCTCACTCATTCTTGATATCTGGTATTCTCTTTCCACATTCCAAAGTTTCAGCACTCAGAAAGAAGGATCATTTTAATAAGTCAACAAAAACAATACACCATAGGTTTAGGGCAATCAGTTTGATAAGTAGCTGTTTTTAGGAGCTTTCTGCCTTGCCTTGTAAACCGCTTTTCTAAAATTATCTCTGTGATTAATCTCAGAAACGCCAGTGTTGTCTTTGTTCATGTGACTGGATTGTTTGGATGACTTGAGAGAGAAGCAAATCACATGTTCCAATCTGTGGTTATTTCAGTTCCCTGTAAAGTGGCGATTGACAGCTTCCCTAGCTACCAATTTGATGTTTGGGTCATCCTTTGTGATTTTTCCAGACCCTGGAAGTATGGTTGCCATCTTTCAAAAAGTGAAAAAAAGTTGTTGAGCTTTCTTTGGCAAAGTTTGTCTGAGTTTTCCTGGGCATTTCAGCAATTTCCACTGTTTCTGGGGCTGAGTACCACCTATGTATGGGAAATTCTGCACATATGGCAAACCTACCTGAAAGTCACACAGGGAAAGAAGCAAGCATTTGCTCAAATCTCTCCATGTGACATCAGGCTTAGCACTTAACTTGGGTTGGATCGCATCCTATGTCTCCCATCTCTTTTGTTATCTGCTTTGTTAGAATTCAGTTTCTGGTATAGCAGCATTGGGTTAAACATGGTGACACTTTGAAAAATAAAAACAGTGACTCAAATTATGAAGTTGCTATTTTGTTTCCTGTTATGCACATCATTTCCACATGATGGTGCTGGAGTTATTCCCCCCATACACTTTTTAAAAATCTTCCTCCATTCATCTTTTCTGTTTAAGTGATTCATTAATGCTTTGTTTTTAAGAACTGAACTGGCTGCTTTAGCAGAGCTATGATTTCTATTCAACCCGCTTGACGACTTTAGCAGCCACTTGCCTAGACCCCAGTCTTATCATCATAGAATCACTGAGTTGTAAAGGACTGTGCAGTCAGTCATTTAGTCCAACCCGGTTTCACATTTAGGTGTGTTGATAGTCTCGGGAGTGCCAATGAAACAGCATGTAACCTAATATATTTGTCCTAAGCAACCTTGCAAGGTTACAGAAGGACACTCAAATAGTGCATAGCTATGCTCTACCCAAGGAGCATCCTCTTTATTTTTTTATTATTATGCAACCCCTGCAAGCCAATGAGATAAGTAACTAATACGGCCTTTAGAAGACATCTGAAGGCAGCCCTGTATAGGGAAGGGTTTGGGGTTTTTTAAGTTTAATGTTTTGTTATGTTTTTATATATGTTGGAAGTCACCCAAAGTGGCTGGGGCAACCCGGGCCTCTGATGGACTGGGTATAAATAATAAAACTGTTGTTGTTGTTGTTTGTTGTTATGGAATAGGACATCCCTGTTTTCATCAGAGAAATATCGGAGGGTATGTTACAATTGTATCCCACCCTTCCTCCAAAACTAGCCTAGAGTGGCAAATCTGAAAAGCAATTTCAATACAGATTCAGACTCGGAAAAATCAGAGGGAGGCAGGAAGGCTTATTGGAAGAGGAAGGTATCCAAAAGAAAACAAAGATGGTGTCTTTCAGGGAAGGGGGAGGGATTACACAGCACTAAAGGCCCAATTTCTTGTGCAGAGCCGACCTTCTGTTAAGATGGCATCTGCAGGAAGCCTAGCCTGTTGAGCACAGTGATCAGCTGGGTATATAAAGAGTGAGGCTATCTTTCAGCTATTCTGGTCCCAAGCTGCATAGGGCTTTGTTCACCAAAGCAGTATCCCATGTCTCAGCCAGCACTGTCTCGCAACTAATGGGATGAATGAGTTTTTAAGCCACCCCCCTGAATTCCGCCTCATTATCCACATTGATGTGCCACCTATTTTCCAGGCAGAAATCTTTCAAAATGGCTGAAAGCGCAGAGACTCCCGTACCGCGTTCTGCTCCTGGTTCAGCGAAGAAACCTAAAGCTAAAGGATCGCCGAAACCTAAAAAGTCGCCCAAAGGATCGCCAAAAGGCTCACCCAAAGGGAAGCAAAGAAGTGCTGGTAAGTATAATAGTGCAGAACTGTGGAACTAAAGAAAGTAATTTGTCGGGAATTTGGATGTCAAGACAGTATGCCCAACAACATTTCTCTGTGATGTTTTCATGTACAGTCGTACCTTGGTTGTCGAACGGAATCGGTTCCAGAAGTCATTTCGACTTCCAAAAATGTTTGACAACCAAGGCGCGACTTCCAATCGGCTGCAGGAAGTTCCTGCAGCCAATCAGAAGCCACATCAGACGTTCAGGTTCCAAAGAACATCCACAAACCAGGACACTCACTTCCGGGTTTGTGGCGTTAGGGAACCAAAACGTTTGAGTTGCAAGGCGTTCAGGATCCAAGGTATGACTGTACTCAAAAGCTGAAGGTTTTCAGTTATTGTTGATGGCTCCCCCACCCCTCCATTTCAGCTAAGACCGCTCCTTGAAAAGGCCAGGGTGAAACTCAACATGTAGCAGAAGCGAAAGTGGTAAGTTCAGTGGGTTGGGTAATCAGAATAATCAGGTGAAGGAAGCACATGTGGAAGGAAGTTGCACCTTCCCCCAACCCCCTCTTCACCACAATCCCCTGCACTTCCTGAAAAAGTTGGAGGATTGGGCAAAATTGGGTAGCTTTGCATTGGCTTTGTGGTTTTAGACAGTTCTCCCTTTTCCCCTACGGAGTCTACTATACCCCATCCCAAACCATGCCAAGTTCTGTGATAGGAAAAGAGGGCAGCAGTAGAGTTGGGAGGGCAGATGCACACATGACTCGCCCCTCCCCCCAAAAAAGATCCTGGAAACTGTGGCTTCCCCTTCACAGAACTACAATTGCCAGTACCCTGAACAAACTAAAGCTCCCAGGATTCTTTGTGAGGGGTGTCACCTGCTTTAAATGTCTGTTGGTTGTGCTTTAAATGTATCAGTGTAGACCTGCCCTCCTGAGTTTTTAAAACTTTCCTTCCATGATTTTTCTTCCATTGTGTTTTTTGGGATCCAATGCGTTGTTGGGAATTATTAGGAAAGGGCTGAAAATGTATCTGCCAGTATTATGTACACACACACACACACACACACAGAGAGAGAGAGAGAGAGAGAGAGAGAGAGAGAGAGAGAGAGAGAGAGTTTGGCCACATTTGGAGTAATGTACATTTGGCTGTTATTATCTTGTCTGGGGAATATATATATATATATATATATATATATATATATATATATATATGTCATATATATATATCATATATATATATCATATAGCACTGGCTATGAAAAGAACAACTGAAATGATAAAAGTGCAACTTTAAAGTGTTTGGGGGCCTTTTAATTCAGGAAAAAATATTTTGTGGGGAGCATGAGAAAGGTTTATAAAGTTGCGAATGGAAGAGATTTTAGCAGCCGCAGCCCCCAGGCTAGAGCTCACCCACTGAAATTGATTGACGAAAGGAGGTTTTAAAATGGAATTCAACAAATTCATGGGGTATACTAGTCCTCATCATTTTATGAAACCTCCAGGTGGAAACAGAATTATAGCTTTTTTATTTTAAAGTGCCTAAAAAATGTACTGTACACAGATCAGAAGCATGAGATCGTGTCCACAGGCTTACAATCTAAAAGTCATGAGGGAAAAAAGGGATGGGGAGAGAAAAGGAAAACAAGCAAACTCCGATAGTGTAATACAGTGTGACCTCTGAATAAGTGATACTGGAGAAGACAATGGTGTGAGTGGGTTGTTCATGCCTTCGGTTCCAGAGGATACTTGACAAGAATTTGCCCTTGGTCTGCTTCAGCAGGGCTCTTCTTAATGTTCTTATGCTAAGACCCCACTTTATCTCATTTCAGCAAAAAAAGATGAAGAAGTGGATTTATCGATGGCAAGCATGGGTAAGTTCGACACGGAAAAAACAGTTTTTGAAGAATATGCAGCAGACATAGAGTCTTAAGGCCATAAGACTAGCTGTGAAAGGAAAAAAGAAATATTTCTCTTCAGAAGCTGCATCTTCTGCCTTTTAGCTATGGGGAAAATAACACAGAACACATGTCCGTTTGAGTTACAGATAGGTAGCCGTGTTGGTCTGCCATAGTCAAAACAATTTTTTTTTTTTTCTTTCCAGTAGCACCTTAAAGACCAACTAAGTTAGTTCTTGGTATGAGCTTTCGTGTGCAGTGTGCATGCACACGAAAGCTCATACCAAGAACTAACTTAGTTGGTCTTTAAGGTGCTACTGGAAAGAAAATTTTTTTTTTGTTATGTCCGTTTGAGAAGTTGTAGGAAAGAGGAGCAGATCATTAGCTGGGATTCATAAGTGCTAAGTAGAATACAGTAGAATACAGTGTACAGTGGTACCTCGGGTTAAGAACTTAATTCGTTCTGGAAGCCCGTTCTAAACCTGAAACTGTTCTTAACCTGAGGTACCAATTTAGCTAATGGGGCCTCCCACTGCCGCAGCCACGCAATTTCTGTTCTCATCCTGAAGCAAAGTTCTTAACCCAAGGTACTATTTCTGGGTTAGCGGAGTCTGTAACCTGAAGCGTCTATGACTTGAAGCATCTGTAACCCGAGGTACCACTGTATCTCATAAGACATTTGGTATGTGCAGTGCAATGGTTGGGCTGGGATCTCAGAGACTCTGGTTCAAATTCCCTTTTGATCATGAAGCTCAGCCGGCGACCTTGGGAAAGTCACTGTTTCTCAGCCTAAACTACCCTACATGGTTGTAGTGAGGAAAACATGGAGAGGGGAGAACCATGAACTCCTTGGAGGAATAGTGGGATAATATCCATCTATCCATCTATAGGGCCCACCATTTTTGTCCTACTCCATTTGCAGAAGGTTTCTGGCCATTTGTGTGGGCTTGTGGGTACTTTCTGCCTCAAGCGAAAATATCTCCAAGCCGATTTCTCTTGGGGCTCCTGGTGCCAAATTTACGAAAGCGCCAGATATCTCTCTCCTCCTTTTGTAGGTTTTAATGAATAGCTGCAGTTGAGCAGGTGCAGTGGAGGACCAGAAATGACAGGGCTTAAGGGATAAATGTAGGGTTTATGAAATGTAACATATTAAGTGAGAGACGTTTGCTGAGGGATTTAGATTTCTGGATGAGCCGGATTAAAATAGGATTTAGCATTTTGTCAGTTCAAAAAAAAAAAGGATTAAGTGAGTGAAGACTTTCCCCCCAAAGCATGTGTACATTAAGCTTATCAATATTCCCAAATTTATATTTCATTCAGCTTTGTAAATGCCTAAAAATAAAGAAGCCTGTCCTTGACATCTTCACGGACATAAATTCCTTCACCCTGAGCCACTGAGCTCTTTTCCACCCATAATATATCCACGGTGGTTGCCTCGTTAACTGCAATAAAGGGGTTTCGTTTTAGGGCAGCGTACATCAAGTATGGAAAGAGTATATGGCAAAAGAAGTAAAAAGGTATTGCTCTGAGGGGGTGGGAATCTCGTTTAATTTCACTAACACTTGTAAGGGTACTAAAAGTATCTAGTTATACTTGTTGAAGAATTCTAGAATGTGTGGGACAAATTGGTACTTGAAATACAGCGAGCCTTTTAAGAAGAGGTGTTTCTATATTGTTCTTTACTCTTTCAGGCCACCCGGAAATCTTCCCCTTGGTCCTCACTGAGAAAACTCAGGAGATATTTAATTGCCGTGCTGACATCGATGTCACAGCAGAAAACCCTCACAAACTTTTGAAGAGAGAGGACATCATTGATGACATGAAAGCAAGAGCTGCAGTTTCTGACTTCCACCCTTTCAAAAAAATTATCTTGGTGAGTTACCCTTTTGGGGCATGTTGTATACCGGGGGTTGTGCTGGAATTCGGTAAACTGATCGCCTAACTTCATTTCACTTAAGATTTGTTACTCCTCCTGGCAAACAAAGTCCTTTTGAGCACAAGCTTAGAAGTGGCTGTGATGGAGGCATGAGGTTCACAAAAGGAGTGCCCAACATTAACACGGATTGTGGTGTATGTGTTGCCCACAACTGTTTCTCTGGTTTGTAAATGTACCTATGGGCCCCAGAAATGACCCCTAGTATATGGTGCGGGATGAGCAGTTGTGATCTAGAAAGAAATCAGTCGCATTGGCAGGCAGAGGGCATTCTAGAAAGTAATGGGAAGAAGGAGGATACATTGAGGAAGAAGCTTAAGGGACCCTGCTCCTCTGAAGCAGTTAGTGCTAGACCAAAAACGTAAGCGGAGAACCTTCCAATCCATCAGTATTAAAGTGATGTCATAGAATCGTAGAATTGGACGGGACCCCAAGGGTCATCCAGTCCAACCCCATGCAATGCAGGAATCTAAACAAAAGCATCTATGACACATGGCAATCCAACCTCTGCTTAAAAACCTCCAAGGAAGGAGAGTCCACAACCTCATGAAGGAGGCTATTCCACTGTTGAATGGCTCTTACTCTCACGTTTTTCCTAATGTTTTGTTGGAATCTCCTTTCTGGTAACTTGAATCCATTGGTTTGAGCCCTAACCCTCCAGAGCAGGAGAAAAGCAGCTTGTTCCCTCTGCCATGTGACAGCCCTTGAGATATTTGAAGATGGCTATCAGATCTCCTTGGTCTCCTTTTTCCCAAGCTTAAACCTATCCAACTCCTTCAACTGTCAGTTATAGTTGGATGTAGAAATCATTTAAAACTGCTTAAAACTTTTCAACTGTTTGTATTCACACAGGAATATCCTGGGGACGAACTTCTGGTAGTCTTTGACAGGGAATTAAAATATGGGCAAATATTTTATCTTATTGCAACGGAAGAGGCCAAGGAAAGCATTTTACATGTAAGGCATTTTAAATAAAAAAAAATACTGCATTTATATTTATTTGTATCATATTGATACTCTTTGTATTGATACCTTTGCAAATATTTTTCCTGATAGCCTCCCGAGCCAGAGGAAGAGGAAGGGGAGGTCAAAGAGGGCACCCCAGAAGAATATGTGTACAAGCCTCCTGTGTGGAAACCTTGGGTTTCGCTTGGAAGTGAAAAAGAAATTGAAGAAGAATCGGTTAAGGAAAGAACGACAAAGGTCAGTCTTCCTAACAGTGTCTTATACAGTTGTACCTTGGAAGTCAAATGGAATCCGTCCTGGAAGTCTGTTCGACTTCCAAAACGTTCAGAAACCAAAGCGCAGCTTCTGACTGGCTGCAGGAAGCTCCCCGTCGGACGTTCGGCTTCCAAAAGAACGTTCGAAAACCGGAACACTGACTTCCGGTTTTCGACCGTTTGGGAGCCAAGACATTTGAGAGCCAAAGTATGACTGTCTACTTTAAATAACAGTCTTAAATAGACTATATTTTTAAAAGCAATAAACTTGTAGGATCCTGCGTTGCCCAATTTTGACTAGAAATCTTTCAGATTTCAAAGCCTGAGTAGGGAGTAGATTTAGAAAGCATCTAGAAAAACGAGAACCTAACTCTTACAGAATCTTTGCTAGCCTTGGCCAAGGTGTGGATTTTAAGCAGAGAAAATGAGGTGGTAACCTGTGAAATACTCCACAGAAAAGGACCTCTGGATGTGGATGAGAAGGTTTGGTGAGAATACTTGAGACTACTCCACCAACATACTGGTCTCATAACAAGCACATCCCAAGTGTTCAGTTGTTCCTTCCCATGGGGGAATGATGAGCATGTTGAAAAATAGTCGTAAAATCAGATCAAATGCAGGTCCTGTAAGAGATCTTAAAGATCTGTTATTCTCTGTTTTATGGCTGTGTGCCATACCCTCAAGACAATGCACAGTCAAATGTACAAAAACAAGAGTTTCCATTGAGAAATATTTTGTGTGAAATTTCAGGTTAAATATAAGATTTCTCGGCGGCAGAGAGAATTTGGGGCTCGGGTTAAATTTCACAACAGAAACGCTTCGGCTGACCCTAAACACGGCTACGTGGAATGTACGAGTTATTTCGATAAGAACTTTACCATTCGGCAGCTTGAGAAAAATGTTGGCACTCAGGTTGTCCCGATAGTAGAAGAAACAGGAACTCAAACAAAATGGTAAGTATAAGACACACACACACACACACACACACACTCTCTCTCTCTCTCTCTCTATATATATATACCATTTTAAATCATATTTAAAAAGAAACAATGCCCCCACTAATTTCGGGCCAGGTTATTTTCTTTCGTTATCTGAATGGAGGGAAACCTAGAATCGGGCACCTTTCACTTTTTAAAATTTACTTTCAAGCAGAGTGGTATGAAGCAGAGTGCGCAATTTCAGATTATGTTTATTACATCCTGCCTTTCTTGCCTGATGTGGTTCAAGGCAACGTACATGGGCTTCCTACTTGGCCGCCCATCCAGTTACTGACCAGACTTATACCTGCTTAGCTTTAACAAGGATTGCTAACCACAACATACTGTTATAGCACTAGCATAGCACTTTAATAGTCATGACTCCTCCCCACCCCTCATGAATCATGGGAGTTTGTTAAAGGTGGTAGGGGCTGTAGCTCTGTGAAGGTTTTCCTAACAACTCTCAGCCCCTCTAACAAACTATATTTCCCAGGATTTCTTTTTTTGGGGGTGGGGGGTGGAATCCATTACAGTGGAACCTCGGGTTGCATACGCTTCAGGTTACAGACTCCGCTAACCCAGAAATAGTACCTCGAGTTAAGAACTTTGCTTCAGGATGAGAACAGAAATCGTGCTCCAGCGGTGCAGCGGCAGTGGGAGGCCCCATTAGCTAAAGTGGTGCTTCAGGTTAAGAACAGTTTCAGGTTAAGAACGGACCTCCGGAACAAATTAAGTTCTTAACCTGAGGTACCACTGTACTGTTAATGTGGTATAATAGCACTTTAAAGTTATGGTGTGGTTGCTATATTATGCAACTTCCAATCATTCCCAGGGATATGTCTTCTGACTATTCCCTGAGATTATGTACTTCAAACATCACTTCTTAACAAACAACTACATTTTCTTTTGTGGGGATGGGACTAGGCACGCTATTAGGTGGGGCTGATGCACACACACAAAAAAAGTTCTTCACTTCTCATATTATTTAATACAACTGTTCTTCATTATTTATTAAATTTGTATACCACTCTGCACCCAAAGATCACAGAGTGGTTCACAACATAAAACTACAAAATGTGAACACAAAATACATAACGAAACAACAACAAACCAATACACCACCCCCAACACATTCAAAAGGCCGTAGAATGTTAATCAGCCAAAGGCCTAGTTATAGAGAAACGTTTTCGCCTGGCGCCTACCGATAGGTAATGAGGGCACCAGGCGAGCCTCCCTGGGGAGAGCATTCCACAGATGGGGAGCCACCGCAGAAAAGGCCTGTTCTTGTGTTGCCACCCTCCGGACCTCTCATGGAGGAGGCGCATGAAATCCTTCTCTTCGCTGCCACCAGTGGGCCAGGAGGTTTGACAGGTCCAAGCATGACTTTGCCTGCCCCACAAATGATGTCTTATATGCCTTCAAGCATAGGCCTAGTTAAGCCTACAGGTCAGAGAGGCTGCCCACAGCTGGTTTAGCCAGACTTACCTGTGTGCTTTCTCATCTCCCATCAGTGACAGATGGTGCTGTGGAGCAGGAATGCGGGAACACTGTGAAATGAGTGGCATACACAAATCTGGCTTAAAGGAGGAAACACTCTATGAAGTTTCATCAATTCTGCCTTCATTGTTTTGGATTTTCCTTTTCCCTCCCAAATTTTTCTGAACAGTGTGTTTTCACTCGCCTTAGGACCTACCCCAAAAATGCAACAACACAGTATTTTCCAAGGGACTTTTCAGATGAAGAAAAAGAAAAGTATTTGTCATCGGAAGACCTGAAAGACTTCATTGTCTCTGTGGCTTTAAGGTGAAGTATCAAGGTCCACTGAAAGTTCTGTATGGAGACGTAGGCAAGATTTCTTGCAGTCATAAAATATGAGGATAGGGTGGCTTGAGGAGTATTCAGCCCAAGAAATTATATATAAAACTGTTGATCTCGAAGACTTCTGCTTTCCCTCCTTAGGGTTCTTAATCTTTAAACCAGACAGCCCTTCAAACAGAGAACTGTCCTCTGTAAAGGAGGACACATGACCACTCTATAAAGCACCTGGACATATTTTTTATCTCCAGCATCTTGAGCAGCTTCTGGTGTCATGTAGAAAATGTCTTCCTCTCAAATGTGTGCCTTAAATCTGTATAATAGTTCTGGTCCAATGTTTCCCAAACTTACTGGGAGGTCTCCAGCTTTTTTGGCCCACAGCTCCCATCATCCCTAGTTAGCAAGACCAGTGGTCAGGGATGATGAGAATTGCAGCTCGAAAACAGCTGGAGGCCCAAGTTTGGGAAACACTGGTCTACAGTATCAAATAAAGAAGCCATGGCACATAATCCTTTATTGCTAGTGACACTATACCACGATTTGAAATACAGTATCTGAATTTTTTTATTAAAAACAAAACAAAACAAAAATGTCCCCGTTCCAGAGTTGAAATAGCACTGCAGCAGAATGAGATCCTGAATGCCTTCTTTGACGACTGGAAAGCCCTTGCGGAAGATGAAAGTGGCTTTGCAGGCAAGTCCGACGTTTCCCTCAAGGAGTACCAGTCATTCACAGACCTGCATTACCTCAAGGACAGGACCGTGAGCTGCGTCTGCTGGCACCCAACCATTTATGGTAAAGTTTGCAGAGCGTTCGGTTTGTGGGCAGAAACTTTGTGAGGGTTGTTCTGAAGTCTTGGGTTTAAAGATTAGCCACTGTGCCCGTTCCACTGGCCCTTTCTCTGAACAAATCAGCAGCACGAAGGAAAATGAGATGAGGAAATCTTTTGTAACGTGCTAGCACAAGGGTAGTCAACGTGGTGCCCTTCAGATCCTGTTGGACCTCAACTCTCCCATAAGCCCCAGCCAGAAGTCAATGGCTAGGGATGCTGGGAGTTGGAATCCAACACATCTGGACTGCTACCCCCGTTTTAGCAAACTTGGGTTACCTCACGCTAGGCAAGCTGTAACAGAAATGAAAGTGAAACGAATGTTATTGCTGCAGTCTCTTAAGAGTGGTTGCCCCAGGCCCAAAATTGTTAGGGGTGCAAAATTTCAACATCTGGCACTGCCTCAATATAGGTGTGGGCTTCCATTGAAAATGGCTTCTCCATGCAAACCAGGAAGTGAGCTCTCCAAACAAAGGAACGACTTCCTTTTCTTATCCCGGAGGCTGCAACCTCTTGGGTGATGCAGACACTGTCAGGCCGTTGAATGTGCATGCGTACTCGCATCCGTTTCCCTCCCTTGCAACATGCCTTCCACACGGCCCCGGGCACCGGCAACCCATGCTACTTTAAGACTCCTGCTGCAGGCAGGCTAGAGCCCTGAGCATAAGTGCTCCACTTAGGAGGCAGAATATAAAGCAGTGCCTGTAACGACTAGAAGAATGTCGGCAGAGCAGATAAGAGAGTTGTTTCTTCACTGCCACTGCCACCATCGCGTTAGGTGACCCAGAAACTTGATTAGTAAAAGGCTGAGGACAGTAATGCTTCACATAGTGCTTGTGGAATTCACTGCCATCAAGAAGTGAAGGTGATGATTGGCTTTTAGGATTTGCACCTCTTCTAAAACAGCCCTGGACAATTCTTGCCGCAATTTCTGACAGCGTGGTTGAGTGTGGACATGGACCACTTTAAACGGACGCAAAGTTTTACCCTTGCAAAAGGTGAAATGACATTTGTCTCCAATCAGGGATTATCGCAGTGGCGGTAACGGAGCGACTGTCTTACGAGGAGCGGGTGAACAACTCTGGGCGACTGCTCTTGTGGAAAGCACCAATTCTCTTTTGGAGCTTCGCAGACCCAATTCACCCCCAGGTATTTAAAGGAGGGCTTGAATGTTTCTGAGGTGTTTAAAGAACAGAACCAATAATTTCAGCATAAGGCTGTCCTCAGATCTGATCTATTCCTCCCTGGATATTTATGTTTTCTAGCTGATGCTGGAGTGCCCTGAAGATATCTACTGCTTTCAGTTCTCCCCAAGCAATCCCAACATCATTGCAGGAGGCTGTATAAACGGACAGGTTAGGATTCCATTATTTTTCAGCTACTTGTTTGCATTCGCAACATACCTCTTCTACATCGGTATTGTGGAATAAGTTGCTCCGGCAGGTTTGCAGATGTTTGAGGGACCAGCAAGGGCTAAGGCCCATGCAGGGTCTGGTCATTCTCATCTAACCCTCAAAATCTGAGGTTGCCAACCTTTTTTGGGGTCTGTGGTCACATTTGCAAACTGGAGAAAATGCCAGGGGCATCACATGCACACCACAACCAAGCACACACTGCAACCTCTTCTTTTGGTGACAGCAGAATGCTTCCTTCAAGCCTACTTTCAGCACAGGAGTGGGATCCTATGGGTGCCAGGGAAGACCTCTGTGGGTCCATGGGTGCCTGGGGGGGGCGCGCATTGGCCAAGCCCTGCTCAGAATGCTAACACTGCCTACATGAGTACTTTGAGGCCTCACTAGATGTTGCATCACACCCTCGTTTAGATAATTCAGGGTTTATTGAAGTACGCCTGGAATCCCCATGCCATTGTGTGGGACTCCTCAGTACCGGAGACATGTTAATGTTTTTAAAAAAAATAAAAATGATTCCCTTTCTATTAGTACAAAACAGATTTCTCCCCGTGAGCTCAGCTGCCCCTCTCTGCATATTCTGTAGAGTCCTATTCTACCCTTCCTTCACGTGGCACATTAAAGTGTCCATTAAAACAGGACAATCTGCCTTCTAACGTGTCGTTTCCCCTCTCTGCCCTCCCATTCCAGGTTGTACTGTGGGACATTTCAGCATATGAAGAGAGGTTACGAAATGCGAAGTCCGGTACAGGCGGGAGCAAGAATGCCACAGTTAACATGGTTGGTACTTTTAAAGATTCTGCTTTTAGCGTTCCGTATCATGAATTCCTCAAGGAACCACTGAGAATTGCTTCACGTTTTCTTCTGTGCATGGATGAAGTTGCAGGCTTTCCAGAGCACTCGTTTGTGTGCACACAAGGGTAACATAGGAATAAGGGGCTGGAAGTGGGGCAGATCCACCGCGCTCGCTTTCTGGCAGGTGGGTCGCTGTGGCTTGCCAGAAGGGGAGAGGAGGTGATGGGAGAGAAGGGGCTCCGTTTCTCCTGCCACTTCGCTGAAGGGGCGCTGAGCAGAGGGGGAGATTTATTTTTTTCTTGTTCTCCCCCTCTAAAACAATGTGCGTCCTATGGTCGGGTGCGTCCTATAGAGCGAAAAATACGGTAGTTCAGGTGTGAAAGGAAACTGGCTTTGTGCTTTTAGTTGCCCCTGAAAAACATACGCTTATACAATGTAGAAGTATTACCGCATTTTTCCATGTATAAGTTTTTCCCCTAAAAAATAATGTCACTCTCCTCCCATTTTCTTAAATCTGAGTCCCCCTCCCCATATAGGGGGCATCTTATACATGGGGGCGACTTATAGACGAAAAAATGTGGGAAATTTTAGGTCAGGTTGTATCAATGAATGCTTGGCAGTCCCCCCCCCCCCAAGATGTATCCAAAATTATTCACTATAAAAACAGGAATGGCAAGTGGATGCAGGAAGCAATGCCCACCAGGAAAGCATGGAAAAACTAGAAAGAGCTGGGTCATGCAGTGGATGCAAATGATAGCTCAGTCGGTAGAGCATGAGGCTCTTAATCTCAGGGCTGCAGGTTCAAACCCTGGGTTGGGTGAAAGATTCCTGCATTGCAGGGGGTTAGACTATATGCAGGGCGTTGGATAACATACGACCCTCGTGTCCCTTCCAACTCTCAGCATTCTATGATTCTGTCGTGTATGGAAATTAGTGGACACTAATTTGTGTTCAATTTCAGCCAAGTTTCATGCTGGAACAACAAGTTGGGAAGGAGCCACACTTGGTGAGATACTGTGCAGTCTCTTCCATCGAATATGGCCATAAATCAGTAATAACAGATATACAGTGGTTGCCAGAGTTTTTTGAGGTAAGAGTCCATCCTAAGTATTTCATATTTGTACCGTTAATGCAAAAGAGAAAAATTACAAATAATGCCCTATTTGTTACATCTGTATAACTGTCTGGGACCAACACAGGAACAGTGATCTATACTAAGCAACCCATGCATATTAAGCTCAGTATTAATTACCCGTGTAATTTCAAAGGGCTGCTTCACACCATACTTCTTCATTGTGTTTTGGTGAACGAGATAAATTTAATTATTGCATGAAAAGCTCTGCATACGCTTGTAACTCGTGTGTGTGTGTGTGTGTTTCCCTTGTGCCCTTTAAAAAAAAGTTGTGTGATATGGATGTTGAGTGTGAATACAGATGTTGAGTGTGAATTTCTAGCCTGTCCTCATGACAGCGACTATAGATAATTCCCCAGTGTTCCAAACACTTTTTACGTACATTATTTCAACAACCCTTTCAACAGCTTTGTAAGGTAGGCCAAATGATCGTCATGCTGCAGTCGAGGGGGTATGGCAGTGGTTTGTCTTAGGCGCCCTAGCATGTTTATGAAAGAGGCAAGATTTGAATTAGGCCCCATCTGCTCTATACATTGATAGCAGCATCATGCCAGTTTAAACCTTCATGGCCTCCTCCAGAGAATCCTGCGAACTGTAGTTTGTTAAGGGTGCTTGGAGTTGTTAGGAGATCCCTATTCCATCGCAGAGCCACAACTGTGTTCTTAACAGCTGGGGGGCCACAGTTTCCCCATCCCTGCTGTTGAGCATGCCTTCTCCAAAGCACTTGTATAGCTACTGCATTTTGTATTTTTGTTTCTAATAAACGTTGTTTTACTTGCTATTTCTAAGGTCAACAGAATGGGCACTATGTTTGAAAACAGAGCTGGAGTTTGTGTACAGCTTGTCACTTGCTCACCAGACTGGTAAGTATTTCTTCTTCTTCAAGGTTTATTACGCAAGGCCCAGTTCAGATGTCACAATCTCCGACTTTTAAACCATGGTTTATTGGACCAGGAATGAGTTGTGTGCCTGCAGGCTCCCTCCTTGCCCATCCTCTTTGCTCCTGCTCTCCTGGGGCTTCCTTTGGCAAAGATATCCCGATTTCCTAAATCACAGTTTCCTGTGATACCATAACCAGGAAACTGTGGTTTGGCAGTGTCTTCAAACAGATTGTGACTTCTGAACCAGGTTGATAAGGTTTGGTGTAACAACTACTCCTTTTGTGTAATAACTACTGAATACCAATAGACGAGTAATGTCCCATACTACCAATTAAGCTGTTGAAAAATGTTACCTGCAAGGTTTCGCTTTATGGAATCTTGCATAACTTTTTTTAAAAAAACTTACTTTAGCACAAGCATTTTCACATAAGAGTACTCTTCAGCAGCTCCACTACCATTTAGTTTGCACGTGCCGTGGAGTGTATAGATGTTAGATTTAGTGTGTTGGCAAAGGAAGACTAAGAGCAGGAAAGCCTCTCTCTTTCACACTGGCATTTGGAATAGTCCTCTAAATAGGAGAGGCTTCAGAGACTTGCTCAAGGTTAGAATTTGTGACGTGCACCCAAGCTAACCACAGCCAGTCTGCCATGTATGGAAAACCCATCAAGAGGCTTGAAAGATATTTTGTTTCATGCTACCTACCTGAAACTGCAAAAAGGGGATTATCAGATAGCTAAAATGGGCTGCGTTTGGCTTGGAGGATGAATCATAAGTTGCTCAGGGCTGGATGAGAATAAGAATCCTCCCCTTTTATTGTAGATTAATCGGTGGATTTAGGGCTTTCTTCTGCTCATTTTACTTCTCCACCACCTCCCATCTTGACCTGTTTCTGGTTGGCACCCTAGTAGGGACTCACCTTTTACCCTGCCAGATGCTCTCCGTTTGTAGCGTACTGTAATCCTTTTGACACCCCAAGGGGCTCCTTTTTCTGTGACATCTGCTTACCTGATGTATTCGGCCGTTCCTAAACAACTGCTATCTCACTGAAAGTGGATGAGGCAGGCTGGATCTACAACCTAACTTTTCTATCGTTGTCTATTCCTCCACAGCACAATATATTTTTGGGATCTCCGAGCCCACAGGCCTACTCTCCAGCCTTCAGGTGAGAAGAAAAAGGAGGATAAGCTGATTTTGGCTCCGCCTGATGTGCCTACTACCTTCAAACACCTGGATCTCTGCTGGAGGCCTCTCATTAAGGTACGGGGCTGTGAATTTAGGAGAACCGCCAAGGTCTATTGATAGGGATGATGTGGCTACAGCATATAGTTTTATTGTTAATTTCTCCACCATACTTTTCATCTCCTCAAGGCAGTGAGGTTTCTCTCTGAGCAATCTTATGTTTCGGGGAAAAAATATTTAAAATTGCATGTACAAATTGTCCTACTCTGCAGCAGGGATGGTGGATAAACATGATTCATTTAAAAGCAAGCCCTACCCAACCCACATGTTCCAAAAGAAAATGCAAACTGAAACACAGCCGGCCTTCTGGTTTCTCTTCAGATCGTATAAATCTTTTGCCTTTTATGAAATTCGCACAGCTCTGAATTTCGCAGTGCAATTCTCCAACCGGGGAATGTTTACCAAAAAAACCTGCATCCCTAGGGTAAAGTGTGCATTCGTGAAAATAGCAGGCACAAATGCATTATTATGGAGGGAAACCTGCTTGGAAAAAGGTGTATATTAGGCAAAATGACATAGGAAAACGTGTTCGTGGGGAGAAATTCATACTAAAATGCTGATGAGTACACATAAGGACTTTCCTTTTTTAAAAGAAAATGCAATATGATGTGGAAATGGAAAGGAACTGAACTTATGAATGGAAAAGTGATTTGGACAGCAAGCCCCACAGGGACTGATGGGAGTTGTAGTCCAAATCGCCTGGCAGGCACCAGGTTGGTGAGGGCTCGTGTGGCACAACTAACGCTTCTGACCTCTTATCTCAGTACCACTGAATGTGTAAGCTGCCTTTCTGTCTGGTCACACCAGAAAGTGATGTAACTTTTAACTCAAGTTTCTTTGTGGAGTATACGGTCCAATGCTCTTCGTATCTTAAAACAGGTGAACCTGCCCAAGACAGATACAGGTGCAGAGTACAGCCCTATAAAACTTAGCTTTAGAGAAGAGCATTACCATACCAAAATTCAAGGTATATATATATTTACATTATATATGCATGAATTATATATACATATGGACTGATGCCAGCATATCTCCCTCCACCTGGTTTCTACACCATTCAGGGTTGCCCCTAACCCTCTGGGGAGAGGTTTGGGGAGCACAGGAAGCTAAGCTTTCTGCTTGCAAAACCTCTAAACACAACACTATGCCCGTAATGTGGGTGCTTATTAAATCTACTTTTAGTGGAGAGAGGTGGGGAGGAGGGAGCAGGGGTGCAAACTTGAATATAATATTGGGGGGCCAGGTACACTCCACCCCACATAATTGATCAAAAGACATGTCACACACACACCATTTTAATGGCAATGCTCATCAACGGGGGGGGGGGGGGGAGGAGGCTGGTTCCCTCAAATATTTGGGGGGAGGAGGTGTCCTTGGTCCCTAGGAGTTCGAGAGAGCACATTCATTAAATGCCATACATTCTTTTCTCGGGGCATGTCTATTCGCCGTAACATAACCTGGTGAAACTGACAGCAGTTTCTCTCATAAAACACGGAGAAACATACCCATTGAGGGAGTTAGATAACAATTCTCTATTGAGAACTCCTCTAATTCAGGGGTGGCCAACTCCCAAGAGACTGCGATCTACTCACAGAATTAAAAACTGGCAGTGATCTACCCCATTTTGGGGGGGTCCAGGTTAAATTTGCTGAGGTATTTTTTGGGAGGGCGAAAGCCCAGTTTTTTAGGGGTTCAGGGCAAAAATGTTGAGCTTTTCTTCGGGGAGACAAACTTGTTGAGCTGCTTTGGGGGAGCCAGTGATCTACCGCAGACGTCCAGTGATCTACCAGTAGATCACGATCTACCTGTTGGACGTGCCTGCTCGAACTGAATAAACTGCAGGACAATGACAATTCTGGAATGTGGATTTTCCATAGCTTGCCACCTTCTGCCCACCTGAGCTTAAAGATGGTAGATGAAAGGCATTAATTAATGGGAACGGTTGCTGTGCTTAGTAGTTGTTGTTTTTAATGCAAAACACGTAAAATGATAGCAATGAGTGAGTAGGAATGTGGAAAGTTTCGAGTTTTTTTGTTTATACAATTTGCATAGTGATTTTATCCACATTCTTCCAAAGACAAAACACAGCCCCAAGTCAAACAGGAGGCACTTGTGGAAAAGCTGCCATATAGCGAGATACAGGCCACGTCCATGAAACCTCTGAAGCTGCTAGAAAATGTCACCAGCAGCTTTTTTGTTGGGACTGAGGTAAGTTGGACATTTGGGTGTACAATTGTTCTTTAAGGTGGGGGAGGGTAAGAGACAATTGGAGAATGCAAGGCCTGAACTTAAAGGAAAAGTAATAACCACACCATAAAGTATTTTGTTTTTTTTCAAAGCGCCTCTTAAACCATCCCGGCAATTCTTCTTCGTTCTCTCAGCTTGTGGCCCATCTTAAAAACAAGGCATCATGCAGGAAATTGTTTCGATTTTGCAAACACTTTTGTATGCTTCAAAAGAGATCAAAGCTCAGCTTAAAAAAAATAAAATTGTGACCAGTATTTCACTTTATGGCATTGCAGGATGGTGAAGTCCTTTATACCGACTGGAAGATGGAGAGAGATGGGGACTCAGGAAGACTGCTCAGTATGCTTTGAATTTCTCTGGGTGGACAGGGATTGCTGTGGGATTTGGGTGGCTTTTGTTTTGGTTTTTTAAACTAACCAAGGACAACACAGTTCTGAAAAAAATCTGCGTGTAACAGTTTCTTCAGTCAATGTTAATATTACTCAACTGAACTGAGTTTAACAGGATACAGTAGTGAGTTTGGCATTAGAGAGGTGTTGCTGAGTAAAAGAGAGAGGGAGAGGTAGAAAAGGCGAATAAATGCTGAGAACACTACTACTAGCAATGGGGCACGGGGGATAAATTCAATTCTCTTCACATTTCCATAGCAACAGTTGAATCAAAACGAAATCACTGTTGAAAATTTACACTTCTCCAAATTGTGCTGTGTAGTTTTCCAGCCAAGCGATGCTTTAAAAAGTGCATGTCTTCAGGGTAATATTGCTTTGGCAAAACATTTATATCAGGAGAAATCACGCGGGTATATTGGCAGAAACTCCTGACAAATTTTCATATGGACTTTAAATTCTCCTCGCACACTGCAGTGAAGGTTTATTACTCAAGGAGATACATGCATGTATTATTGTGCTGTGGGGTTCAGATGAGAACAGATTAACAGAGCATCTTTCAAAAACTAGATGTAGGTAAAGGAACTATTTAGATTAGGTTAAGGGGCAATGCAAGGGGGTTGCCTAGGTGGGGTGTCTGAGTCCTGGGAATTTTTTGTGCAGGGAGGGACCTAGATCTCCTGACCCTCCTTTAAAACACAAACAAAAACTTTGCTTAAAGGGCAGCAGGGCACACGGCAATGTGTGGGGCTGGTAAGACCCAATCTACCTTCTTTAATTTGCACTGAGGAACTATATGTATTTGTGCAAATATGTGGCATATGGACCTGTACTTTGAGGCCTTATTCACATCTGCACACATGCCATTTTAAACAATCATGGCTTCCTCCAGAATCCTAGCAACTCTAGTTCATTTAGAGTGCTGGGAATTGTAGCTCTGTGATGGGTATCCTAGCAATTTTTCTCTTTATCCTGACCTCTTTAAAAGGCACAGAATAGTCACTTACCAACTAGTTCAACACCTTGCAAGAGCCAGATAAAATGTGGCAAAGAGACAAATGTATGCACATGCAAAACATGAGTCTCTCTCTCTCTTTCTCGTAAGGTCAAAAGCCATCCAACACGTACATCATCCATGATGGACTTGTTCATACTGTACAGAGGTCTCCGTTTTTCAAAGACATAATTCTCACCGTTGGAGGCTGGAATTTTGCAATATGGAAAGAAGGTGTCACGGTATGTTCCTCTGGAAAGGGAAATCCTTAAGAAAGGGGTGACAAGTCCATTCCAAGTGTAGCACAAGGTGATTCAGAAAGGTGTGAGGAACAGGTAGGAACGTGTTTTCAGCTGTTTTTGGGGGGGGGCTGTTTACCTATTTCCTTTGATATTCTTCAAGAGAAGTTTCCTGCAGATGGTTTATATGTAGATGACTCCTCTCAGTGAATATAACAGAATATTTTAAAACCAGCCATGATTCTCTAATCAAGAGCTGTTATAGCTCAGAACATATTGGATATTTTTTGCAAGAAGCAAAAACATGAAAATACCCCTATTTCTTGCACCTGTTTGAATAATGCTGTGCCCCACTGATTCAGGACATACTGAAGGATATTCTTCAGTTCCCCACAGGTGTAGAGGTTTCACTATTTCAATGTATATGCATAAATTCACGATGCAAGCGTAGCTTCTTCTGCCAGCAGAGTGGAATTTATCAGTGATGAATATCTGATGAATTTATCAATTTATCATATCCTCATGCACCTGCCATAAACTGAGGATACAGATCCCCAATAAATTTCTATTTTAATCTTCCTGTATTCTTCAATTGCAGTTAAGCTACCCAAATATAACAAAATCCTTTAAAAAGCACTCACGTAGAATTGTAACAGGTTGTACAATGTGTAAGACTTGTCAGCATAATGATTGAAAGTCAATGAAGAGTTTAATGGGGATTTTGCCGCAGCTCCCATTTTAATGGGATGGGATGGGGAAAGGCAGGAATACTCAAAAAAAAAAAAAGACAGAAAGATGGAAGTGTTAGGTGAACAATTTTAATCTGGTATTTGTTTCATGCAACTATTTTCCTTTTGGCCTTTGCTTTTTTAATGAAGAGCGGTCCCCTCCTTGAGTCAAGTTGCACAGCAAAGAGATACACTGTTGGGCAGTGGTCCTTATCAAGGCCAGGTGTTTTCTTCATTGGGAGAGAAGATGGAAATATTGACATTTGGGACCTGTTGGAGAAGACTCATGAAGCGTCTCAGACCCAAAACGTCTGTATTGCACTGATTACTTGCATCAAACCCTGGATTTACTCTTGTATGTCAGTGTACCGTATTTCTTATTTCCTTACTTTGAATGTAACTTTGCAGTGGGTCGGCCAGGTTAGAAAGAAAGGCAATGTTTAAAAAAAGGAAGGCAATTCAAATGGAGATATCAACTTGTATCACATGCACAGTTGGCTATAAGATGGCAAGGGAAAGGAAGAATAGGGAAAGCAGCAATGAAATTTTGCCTAAGCCTGCTGGTCTAGCATTACCCTCCGTCTCCAGCAGCTGAAAGTGGAATGAGTGCTGAAAAAAAGGCCTTGGGTGAACTACACATTACAAGCAGATGCATGAAACAGAGTCCAGGTGCCATTTTTTAAAATATGAAAAGCTGCTTCAGGAGCCACTCCCAGGTGGTTTTCTAGGGGAAATCTTTTCCTGACACCCCATGTGGTTTCACATTCCTGCTCTCCCCCTTGTTTTGTCAGCACCAGTTTCCATCCTCCCCAAATGGCCTTTTATTTTGTTTTTAAGTAGCACTGGGACTCAGTTGCACATATGAATGTAGAACATGTAGTTAGCTCTGCAGTCAGACATGTAGAGAGTTAATCTTTTATCTTTGGATGTTAGAAGTCATAACGTTTTATTGTGATATTTCTGTACAGTAGGTATGCACACTGAGATATTTGCTCCTGCTTTTAGCTCTCTCGTGCCAAACCATAGCTGTCAACCTTCCCTTTTTTGCGGGAAATTCCCTTATTTCAGCGCCGTTTCCCGCTGCTATCCCGGATTGTTAGATATCCCGTAGACTGTCCACAGGACAGGTGAGGCTGCTGATCCCTTATTTTCAAATCTGAAAGTTGACAGCTATGTGCCGAACTCTGAACAAATAGGCTTATAAACTGTATTTTGGGATTCCAGTTTAATAAGGTTTGGGGGAGGAGGAGCAAAACAGAACAGGCAAGGCAGCTAGGAAGAACATGCAAGAGATTGAGTTCCCAAATTGACCCTTACAGCTCATTTTCTCACTGCCACAAATACTGAACAGACAAATAATAATTCTGTGTTTTGTGTACAACTCCTTCTGCATTCTCTGTCTTCTCTTACAGCAAAGCAACACTTCTTAGCAGTATCTGACGACTTTGGCACCCTGCATGTTTTGGAAATTTCGTGGACATTAAGCCACCCTTCCCTCAATGAGGTTTGTAACATGTTCCAGAAACTGGGCTGGGGAGCCGCAAACAATATTTCTTGCATGGGGTTCTAAGAGTTACATGTTGTAGTTGGTTTGGCATTGCAGGGGGTTGGACTGGATGACCCTTGGGGTCCCTTCCAGCTCTATGATCTGGTGGCATCCTGTTGACTAACAGAGAAAAATGGATGTGCCATTCATTTAGACAAGGTATGATCGGAGGTGCAAACACAATGGTTTGTTGCATTTGTGTAACACTCATATCAGAAAGCTGGCAATTGTGTAGTGAGGCTGGAATGTGAGCAGAACTCAACTGGAAAACAGGCAACTACCTTGGCCAGCCACTTTGGTCGGGGAAGAAGACCTAAATGCAGCCTCTGATTGGCATAACTGACAAACTTCTGGCGGCTGGATTTGGGGGGAAACTAATTACCAAGAGACTCATTCGTTCTTTTCTTAAATTAAATTTTAATCCCACTATTCTTCTGAGCAGCTCAGATTAGGAAGGTACATGGTTCTCTCTCCTTCCTTTCCTCATTTTCCCACACATCTGTAATATGGAAACCTGGTTCGGCTCCCATGGCTGGAAAAGGGGCAACTGTGTTTTCGTTGATGGATATTTAAAATGCCTCTGTCATAACCTAAAAATGCCTTGGAATATCAGCGTTCTAGTGTCCTTCATTACTTTGAGCGAGAAGTCAAACATCTGGAGTTTTCTGAAAAGCGGCGAGAATTCAGAGAAGAAGAAAGAGAGAATATGGAGCGTGAGAATATGATGAAGAAAACGGTAAGATTCTTTTAAAGTGACAAAAAAAGTTAGGAGTGCTAAGGTTTTGAAAAATGTGCCTATTTTTCATGTACCGTATTTTTCGCACTATAGGACGCAGCGGTCCATAGGATGCACCAAGATTTGGGGGGGGGAAATAAAGGGGGAAAATTTTATTTCCCCCCCCAGGCGCGGGCTGGGGGAGGAGGAAGCCCTCCGCCAGCCTCCAAACCATGTCGGGAGACAGCGGGATGGCGCGCTGCGCCTCTTCCGCTGTCCCCCGAATTTGCGGGGCTGGCGACGGGGAGGAGCAGGCTTCTCCCCCCCGCCAGCCTTCTAACCAAGTCGGGGGACAGCGGGAAAGGCACGCTGCGCCTCTCCCGCTGTCCCCCGAGTTTGCGGGGCTGGCGACGGGGAGGAGCAGGCTTCTCCCCCCCACCAGCCTTCTAACCAAGTCGGGGGACAGCGGGATGGCGGCGTTCCGCCTCCCCGCTGTCCCCCGAGCTTGTGGGGCTGGCGGTGAGGCTCTCCTGAAGCCTGGAGGGAGAGAGGGGTTGGTGCGCACCGACCCCTCTCACTCTCCAGGCTTCAGCGAAAGCCTGCATTCGCACCATAGGACGCACACACATTTCCCCTTCATTTTTGGAGGGGGAAAAGTGCGTCCTATAGTGCGAAAAATACGGTATTCTATTTATTTTCCATTCCTTTAGTTTATAAGCAGTCGGACCCTGTGCAGTGTAGGGCAGCTAAATTTAACCACAATCATAATTTAAATTCAGTGAAGGATATCTTTTAGTACAGCATGTTTGAGCTGCTGTACTGGTAAAGTGTTCTTGTTTTAGAAGCAGGGTTTGTACCCTGAATATGAACACTTACCGTATTTTTCGCCCTATAGGGCGCACCGGCCCATAGGGCACACCTAGTTTTCAGGGGGGGAAATCAAGGGAAAAAATATGATCCCCCCCCCCGCAGCTCTGGGAGCAGCGGACAGGCTGCACGCAGCCTGCGTGCTACTCCAAGACCTTCTCCCTGCTTTTGCGGGAGGTGATGGAATTCACATCACCCCCACATTTTCGACCAGGAGGGAGAAGGGACTGAAACGGCCAGTCAGTCCCTTCTCCCTCCTCAGGGAAAAGCCCCCAAGAGCGGCGCGCTCTTTAAAATATCCCCCCCCCATAGAAAAGCCAGCAGAAGCCGCGCAGCCTTTAAAGAGCTTTTTGCGCGCTTTTCGACCCAGCTTGTGGGGCTGGCGGTGGGGGGAAGCATTGCTTTCCCCCACCACCAGCCTCAAAGAGCAGACTCTCCTGGCTTCAGCGAAAGCAACGCGAAGCCTCCGGAGCGCAGGCTTCGGAGGCTTCGCGTTGCTATCGCTGAAGCCAAGGAGCCTGCATTCGCCCCATAGGACGCACACCCGTTTCCCCTTCATTTTTGAAGGGGGAAAAGTGCGTCCTATAGGGCGAAAAATACGGTAATAATTATTTACTAAGTGCTGGTGTCAACCTTATAAAGTCTCAGGACCTCAATACCTTAAGAATCGCATCTCATCTATGAACCAACCACTTATCTGATGCCCTCTATGCCCCCCCATCACAGAGAGGTCTGGAGGGTGGCAATAAGAAAACAGGCTGTCTCAACATGCTTTTCATTATGTTTTTATCATTGATGTTCTGCAATGTATTCTTAATGTTGCACAGCGTCCTGGGATATTCTGATAAAGGGTGGCGCTGTGGTCTAAACCACTGAGCCTCTTGGGCTTGCCAAGTGGAAGATCGGCAGTTTGAATCCCTGTGATGGGGTGAGCTCCCATTGCTCTGTCCCAGCTCCTGCCCACCTAGCAGTTCGAAAGCACACTAGTGCAGGTAGATAAATAGGTACCATTGTGGCGGGAAGGTAGATGGCGCTTCTGTGCACTCTGGCACTCGTCACGGTGTTCCGTTGCGCCACATGACCCAGAAAGCTGTCTGTGGACAAACACCAGCTCCCTCGGCCTGAAAGCGAGATTAGCGCCGCAACCCTATATTTGCCACCCAGGGGTCCTTTATTATTACTGTATTTTTCGCTCTATAGGACGCACTTTTTCCCCTCCAAAAATTAAGGGGAAATTTGTGTGCGTCCTATGGAGCGAATGCAGGCTCCTTGGCTGCAGCGATAGCAACAGAAAGCCTCTGAAGCGCAGAGGGAGCGCTCCCTCCACGCTCCGGAGGCTTCGCGTTGCTTTCGCTGAAGCCTGGAGAGCGAGAGGGGTCTGTGCGAGCAAGACTCTCCTGGCTTCAGCAAAAGGAACCCAAAGCCTGTGGAGCACAGCAGGAACTCGTGCTGCGCTCTGAAGGCTTCAGGGATCTTTGAGGCTGGTGGTGGGGGAAAGCAGCGCTTCCCCCACCGCCAGCCCCAAAGAGCAGGTCAAAAGGAACCTGGAGCCTCCGGAGCCCAGCGGGAACTCCCACCACGCTCCTGAGGCTTCGGGTTGCCTTCACTGAAGCCTGGGGAGCGAGAGGGGTCAGTGCGCACTGACCCCTCTCGCTCTCCAGGCTTCCAAGGAACTCCCGCTCACCTTGACCGCACAGAACGCACCTTGTTTTAAAGGGGGAGAACAAGAAAAAAAATATCTCCCCCTCTCTGCGCAGCACCCCTTCAGCAAAGCAGCAGGAGAAATGGAAGGGGCTCCGTTTCTCCTGCCGCTTTGCTGAAAGGGCGCTGAGCAGAGAGGGGGAGAATTCTTTTCCTTGTTCTCCCCCTCTAAAACAAGGTGTGTCCTATGGTCGTGTACGTCCTATAGAGCGAAAAATACGGTATATCATCGTCTACCTAAGCAGGCTATATTTTAAGGCTTTGAGAATTAACTTACCCCCTCCTTCCTTGCAGAGAGCGCTAGGTGGCCAGCGGTCAAGAGAATTTATGGAAGAACAGACAAATCAAGATTATACAGAGTTTTTGGATCTAGAGAAGACCATTCTGACTCGTCTTGGGGTACTGAAGGTGCCAGACAGATACGCCTCCAGGACCAACTAGCTGCATAAGACACCACTGTCATATTCAGGACAGCGTAACTTGTTGTAAGCAACATATTTAGAATGACACTGATCCAAAGACATGGGAGCACCTGAGGAGACCCTTGTGTGGCTTTGAAAATTTGCAATGCAGGAGAGCTCCCCGCAAGCCAAAAGGACCTGCTGCTGTACTGTTCAATTTGCAGCTTGTTTTTTTTACTGTAGGACTGTTGAAAATGCCCCCCTCCCCAATATGGTTGTAGGTGCTGTTCCTCCATACCTCTACACTATGTATCATAATAAATATACAGGTAAGCAACATTTTCACACATGGCTAAAGGTGCGTATTGACAATAAAATAATTGGTTTTGCATTAATTAGAACCTGTAGCGCCTTAATGCAAATATTAAAAACAATATTTAATATTGTTAATATGTATGCCCATTAAGTGCCCTGGAATACAGCATAATATGGAAACAGCAGCAACGCCAGGAAACATCACAAGTAATCATTTCAGACATCTGGAAGTGCACATCAGGCTTCTTTCCAGATCTACTACATATTCCGTTGTTATCACATAATTCTCTGTGTATGCTAACAGCTGGCCTCAGCAACACTTCAGTTTTCAAAGTGACTAAGGTTGATTTAGGCCAGAGCTTTTCCAAACTTTTCACGTTGGTAACACGCTATTTAGACCTGCACCATTTCGCATCACAGTAATTGAGTTTTACTAGCAAACTGGAGGTTAAACTAATGCTGCTGAATGAAAAAATGGGCGCCGCAACAGCCACGACTTAACGATTAACAGTAAGCACTACAACCCCCCCACAAACACATCATCTCCCCATGTAGCCAAGCAAGAGGCATAATCACCATTCAAACTCACCTGCAGTCACTGTGCTATCAGCTTGCTTATTTACATAGTCCTTCTGTCCAATACACATTCTCAACATATGAACGTCAGGATGCACAAACTGCAATAGTAAAAAGATTTGTGTTGAAGGGAGCACCTTTCCCTTGGCACACAAAAGCAGGTCACCGGCTGCTTGTGCTGCAGCAGGAGAGCAGCTTTCCCCCTGGAGGAGTTAAACAACAGCTTGACTATTTACCTGTGCAAATGAACAGCAGCTGATTAATATTAATGTCGCTCTCTTATCGGTTGGGGTGACATTTTTCATCATGCAGTGCTATGTTACCAGGTCAGGTGCCATCAGAGACCATTAAGCAGAAATGAAAGGCTTCAGAGAAGGGCAGGTTAGACTCTCAAGAGGGTGAATCCACACTTTCCACAGCCTGCTGTGGTAGCAGAGGCTCCTGTCAGACAAGCGGTCATACGGCCAGGGCAGAAAGCGGAAAGACCCATGGAGACGGTTTGCAAAGCGACTCTTACCAGTCTGCAATATTCACTGCTCCTGTCTAGCTTTGATCAGTGAAAATAACAAATCGGGAATCATAGAGTTGGAAGAGACATCAAGGGTCATCTAGTCCAACCCCCTGCAATGCAGGAATCTCCACTAAAGCATCCATGACAGACGGCCTTCTAAAGGTAAAGGTACCCCTGCCCGTACGGGCCAGTCGTGTCCGACTCTGGGGTTGTGCGCCCATCTCACTTAAGAGGCCGGGGGCCAGCGCTGTCCGGAGACACTTCCGGGTCACGTGGCCAGCGTGACAAAGCTGCTCTGGCGAGCCAGCACCAGCGCAGCACACGGAAACGTCGTTTACCTTCCCGCTATAAAGTGGTACCTATTTATCTACTTGCACTTAAGGGTGCTTTCAAACTGCTAGGTGGGCAGGAGCTGGCACCGAACGACGGGAGCTCACCCTGTTGCGGGGATTCGAACTGCCGACCATACGATCGGCAAGTCCTAGGCACTGAGGTTTTACCCACAGCGCCACCCGCGTCCCTACCAAACGGCCTTCTAGCCTCTGTTTAAAAGCCACCAATGAAAGGGAGTCCCCAACTTCCCAAGGGAGACCATTCCACTGCCAAACAGCTCTTCCCCTCAGAAAGTTCTTCCTGGTGTTTAGTCAGAATCTCCTTCCTTGTAACTTGAATCCATTGGTTCGAGTCCTACCTTCCGGAGCAGGAGAAGACAAGCTTGCTCCACCTTCCATGTGAAAGCCCTTTAGATATCTGAAGATGGCCATCGTACCTCCTCTAATTCAACAATCCATAGTAGATGCTAACCTGCTTGGGGCACAGGAAAGTGATAATTAGAAGCTGGGAAGAAAACATTAAAAAAAGAAGTAACAGAAGGTCTAACAGAATACAGTGGCCAAAGACCATTTTAGGTCTCTGTCCTCCTTTTCTCCCCAGTCCAAATTATCTTTCAGCCACCAACTCTTAGATCCTCTCTCACACACCTGGTAGCAGCAGGCCTCTGAATGCCAGTTGGGAGAGGGGAGGGCTCTTGAGCTCAGATCCTGCTTATAGGCTTCGTATAGGCATCTGGGTTGGCCACCGCGAGAGCAAGACAAGGTAGCCTGTTGCTCTGATTTAGCAGGGCTCTTTTTATGTTCTTACATGACCCAGACTGTATGCCCAAGGCATGGTTCCAGACAGCACATTCAAATATCATGAGATGATGAACAAGTAACCCCTTAAAATATGTTTACCCACTCTTTCTCTTACATACACAGGCAGGCTAAAGAGCAGCAAAGGTGGATCCCTGCCACTACCTTTTCAATAAACTCTGAAGTATTTGGGTACAGCCACAATTATATATATATTGTGATAAATATGCTTCAAATATCACACATGCATTTCGTGTACTAGACTAGCCCCCCTAAAACATGAGTGGCCTTGAACGACCAGATGTGTCCCAAGCTTATCAGATTTAGAGATTTGTGCTGCAAAAATCCAGAGGATCTATTTTTATACGAGAAGTTACCAGCTATTTTTAGCATACCAATTTAGCTATCTCTGCCGCCTGCCCTCCCCCCCCCCCACGCCAGGGCAGTGAGGAGGGGACTGGCTGGCTCACCAAACACTAGTTTCCTTAGTGTATTTTGCAAAATAACTTACAAGGGCCCCCCAAAAATGAGCTGGAAGGTTCAGCCTAGGTGAACAAACTCGGGGCCTCCATCTGAACCATATGGTGGAGGCAGGGTTAGATCAATAAACTTGTACTTGACAATGTTCCATCTGTCGGCATTCAAATATGAAAGGTGGACAGAGACAGATGGAGGCAGATAACAAGAGGCCACAGTTCAGTAGTCTCTGTCAAATGCATCTCTCTTTATTCACGAGTAAGGAATATGGGGTGGCTGCACTTAAGGACTGAAGAACAAAAATGCCTGCAAACAAAAACTTCACTATTGTTGGAATTATTGCACTGCAAAACGCTTCCACACCAAAAAAAGAGCATTTTTTTAAAAGTTTATAAAAAGCACATGCACCCCTTAAACTGCAACTTTAAGAATGATCACATGAACCATTCATTTGCACTGTTGCATAAACCCAGACAAACCTGCAGAAGATGCTAAACACAGATTAGCTCTGCTGGCCTGTTTGCACCATGCTGACCTCAAACCCCCACCCCACCACCTCCCGCACCCTATGCCTGCCTGCCGCAGTAGTAAATCAGCCGGATGGAAGGCAGGTAAACAATATGGGTTCACCAATATATCCGCTACTGGCTGACCTAGAATCTTCTCTTGAAAAACTGAAAACCCTAGACACGTCTGTTAGAAGATGATGTTCATCTTCTTTCCTAAAGCAAGCAAGCAAGCTGTAATCCTTGCATTTATTGTTGTTTGTCTGCAATCTGAATCCTAATCCTATTCTTTATGGGGGGGACGACTATGCCTGATTGCAATATGTACATAGAGTGGATCCTATTATATAAACTGTTACATAATATAACAAGCAACAGCTTACACAAACATGTATCACCAGTTTAGGTGGCTTGAACAACAGACAGAAAGCTGACATTTGGTACAGGTTTGGGGCTCTTTTGCATTCACACACTTAACCAGCTACGGACTGGGGGTGGGATGGGGGACTGCAATACCAGTCAGCAATATATTTATGCTGGTAAAATGTAAGCTGTATTAACCAGGGTAGAATCCAGGCATTCCTCTGTTCTTAATAAGAGCAGGAAACATTTACATGCATGTCACAGAAGGTTCTAATAAAGTGAGCAAAAACCACCAAGTGGGTCATCATCACAGTTCTTAATTTCCACACATCTAATTTGTAAATCATGCAGGCACACAATCTACCTCTAAGCAGGGATGTGCTGAAGCCATTAATTTAAAACAGATTTGAAGCCATTTAATACAGGCTCTCAGATTGCATTTCAATTTAACAAATGCATCATTAAATTGTTTCCTGACAGATGATGAATTCCCATTTGGGAGACACAAGTTTTCACATAAATTTTTTATCATTTGTGCTTGTTGAAACAAGCACAGCTTTCTTTCAGTTCTAAAATAATGTGTATGGAAAACGTGCATCTCTCCCAAATGGCCACAAACAATTGCTACGAAGAAAACAGATATAAATACATCTGACGTGGTGGACTTAATATTAGGCTTTCTTAAAACTAAAGTTTTTTGTTTACTTGTAATATAACAAAAACTACTGGCCAAAATGCCAAGACGACATGAAGTCTTGAAATTTGCTAACAGAATTAAATTCAGTCACTGCTCATACATTACTGAGTTCCACAGCCTGTTCTATGGATGGGAGAACAACCATGAACTTCAGCCTTGCTCTCCTGAAGAGGGCCAGTTTCCAGCCCCTAGAGCTATACCCCTTCCATGCTTGCCCTGAGCATGGTAGCAACAACAAAGGTGAGTTGCCTTGAACTCTCTCTTTAGGCCAGTGGTGAGGAACCTGTGATCGTCAAGATGTTGTCAAGACTACAATTCCCATCATCCACAGCCAGCTTCATCAGCAGGGATGGTGGGAGCTGGAGTCCAGCAACATCTGGAAGACCACAGTTTCTGCACCCCTGCTTATAGGCAGGTGTACAAGTCAGGCCCAGTGGGAAAGTGAAAGTGAATGGCAGGTGAGCACAGAAGTTCAAGGGGGGGCCAGTGAGTGCATCCCCCACCACCCTTGGAAATGGTCTGGATGAGAAGCATTTGCATGTACAGTCATATGCACAATGGCCTAATTTGTGTGATTATTCCCCCTCTAACAGATATGTTGCAGCAGGAAGGTGTGTGTGGGGAAAACGATGACAATAGAGTCCTTGTGTGCTTGTAGCTCATTAGGCCTCTGGGAAATTGATCAAATTACTCAACAACATGATGTTCTGGCTCAAGATACAATGTGGATAGAGTAGAATTTTACTCATTTTCTGTTGGGAATTTGTATGTTCAAAAGCTGTTGGAAAGCTAAACATTCTGATAGCATGTCTGTGTGTGCTAAAAGGGCACTGTGATTTTCACAACGCGACAAAGTAGGCTACTTCCATTCTCATTATGCAAAGGGCAAGCATGAAAAACGCAAAGCCCATTATTGAGCTAGGCTCTCTCTCTGGCCCAATTCCAATTATCTATCCACTGAGACATGAAGGCTTCGTTTGTACATCCATGTTCATTGCTAGACAACTGCAACATCAGTTGTTTTCCTGTGTGAATGAGACACCACAGGCCCAAAACTACAAAACAAGGTTTTGCTACTTATTCTGACGTACAAAAACTAAAGAGTTTTCCAATGTTGAAGTTCTCATTTATCTAAAACTAGTCAGCGGAACAACACAAATGCAGAAGATCAGAAGCAAGCAGATCAGACAGGCAATTAGTTTTCAAAGGTAGAAAGGGTAAGTTGCTTCTGGGAAGATGTTTGGAAGGAGACAATACTGTACTCCATCTCTAGCAGGGTATCCCAGAGGATCAAGATGGTAACAGAGAAGAAGGCCATAACATTAGGAGCACTTTCACACTGTAAACTTCAATGACCAGGCAGGTCTATTATAGGAGACACATCTTCAGCTGAACTCATTCCATAACAGCAAAACATTAAACCTGGCTTGGTAGCAAATGGCAAAACACGTGCTATAACAATGCAACAATTCACCCAGTGAGCTGCAAACAAATCTGTATCAGATAAACTACCGTATTTTTCGCACCATAGGAGGCACTTTTCCCCTCCTAAAAAGCAAAGGAAAATGTGTGTGCGTCCTATGGAGCGAATGCAGGGGGGAGGCAGGCGGGAAAAGCCCCCAAGAGCCGCACACAAGCTCCGTGCGCTCTTGCGGGCTTTTCCACAGGAGGGAGAAGGGACTGACTGGCTGCATCAGTCCCTTCTCCCACCTCCCAGACAAGCCAGGAGAAGACGCGCAGCCCCTTTAAAGAGCTGGCAGCTTCTGCCGGTTTTGTGGGAGGTGGGGGAATCCCCCCCCCCACATCCCAGAAAAGCCAGGAGACGACGCGCAGCCCCTTTAAAGAGCTGGCGGCTTCTGCGGGCTCTCCAGGAGGTGGGGGAATCTGCAGCGGATTCCCTCCTCTCCGGCTCCCTTTGAAGCAGCAAAGTGGGAGGGGAGCAGCTTACACTTAGGGGAGCAGCTTACACTCGTGTAAGCAGCTCCTCTCCCACTTTCCTGCTTCAAAGCAACTACGGAAGAGGGAAGGAAGGGGACCATGGATCCTCTGCTTGCGGCTGCAGAGGATTCCCTCCTCCCGTGCTCCCTTTGAAGCAGCAAAGTGGGAGGGGAGCAGCTTACACTTGTGTAAGCAGCTCCTCTCCCACTTTCCTGCTTCAAAGTGGAGGGAATCCACTGCAGTTGCGAGCAGAGGATCCATGCTCCGCTTCCTTCCCTCAAAGCAGGGTGCGGGGGTGCAGGGGGGAAAGACGGCAGGAAATAGATGCCAGGCAGGAAGACACAACCACACTTTGACCACTGAAAGTCCACCCCAGCCTCCCCAGATTTCCACTGAGACGGCCAGGCTAATCTCGATGGCCATAAGTCAGGCTCAGCATTATTAACTGGACTTAGATAAGCCATGGTTCCCCTTCCTACCCTCCTTTGAGGCTCGATTTAAAGCAGCAAAGCGGACAGGAGCCGCCCGCTTTGTGCTTTAAATAGTTTAGTGCAACATTTGATTCAGAATATTTTTTTGTGTGTTTTCCTCCTCTAAAAACTAGGTGCGCCCTATGGTCAGGTGCACCCTATGGTGCGAAAAATACGGTACCTCTGGCTGGGAAGAAATAGCACTGAAATCGCCACTCAAATTCCTGCATGAGATTAGGCCTTCATCCTCCCTCTCAGTTGCTGAGCGCATTGAACGACTAGCCCTGAAAAATATGAAGGAAAACTTATATTCACAACCACAGCAGATTCTGTGTGGGCAAATACATTTTCAAGGTATTATGTGGAATCAGAAATGCATCCAACTTATCTTCAAATAATGGCAACCAGGGCTTTTTCCAGCCGGAATTTGCTGGAATTCTGTTGCGGCACCTCTCAGGTGAGCACCATTGTCATTCTAAGAGAACGAGGAAGTTGTTCATGATGAGTTCCTGCACCTCTTTTCCTAGAAAAATTGCACTGATGGCAACCTTTTACAAAATGCAACCCATTTTTATTCTTAATCCAGATTTTATTCAGAATTAACATTTATATTTTTAAAAATAATCCACTTCCTGTACATATATACTTTTAAAAAAATACATCAGCTTATCAATAAATGCTTCAGGTTAAAATTTCCAAACAGTACCGTTGTTATTTAATTGCAATGACTGTATTGTGTACTGAGACACTAACGATAATAAATTAATAAAAAGGACACTGGATAAAAAGTGGAGATATTTAGGAAAAAACGTGGCAAAAAATTCATGCACCAAATTTGTGCATCCTATTGTAAATAAATAATAACAATAACAACAACAGTAGCCAGACAAAATATAGGAGGGAAACAAACAAGTTAAAATAGCATTTACACAAGGTCCATAGGCCAAGAGAGCGGCCGCTAACATAATACAGGAGAAAATGAAATCTTACAGTGTGTCAAGATCCAAAGCACTGTTTAAGAAACCTTTGCTAACTTATATTTTTAAAAGCATTTTCATTTAAAAACTTACTCATCTGCATTATTAATAATGCAGCCTTTTTTAATGAGGCAATTGGTTGTATAATTTTTATTGCTTGGGTTTTATTGCTAGACAGTGGACAGAAGTTGAGTTTTCATTTATATATTTGCATAAGACTTGCAATTGCTTTGGTTAACTACTAAGATAGCCAACATCCGAGGACAAGCTTAATAAACGTTTTGTCACATTTATCCTTCTAAGGGAAGGGCTGAGGAGCTGTCAATAACACTCATTTAAGACAACTGGCAAGATAAACAGTAAATTGATAGTCTCATTTAATACTTATTTAATATTTCTGGTATGAGAGCAAATATTAAGAACTTCAAAATGCATTCAGGACCTAGATACATTATTTTTAAAAGGCACTTTCTCAATTCACATGTCAACCTTTAAAAATAGGATGGACTTTCTCGGGGAGGGGACTACAGCCATTTTAGCATCTACTAAGCTTTCAGAACATCTAAAATATCCCACTCGAACCAATATGACTACTCTCCTCCTTTTTTCAAAAAACAAAAAACAGGCTCTCTCTGTTTGTATACCTTTGCATCAGGTATCAGAGCTATAGTGTTTACTACATGAGTAGACACTGGAGGCTATATTCTGGAGTCCTAGGTGGCTTCTTTCCAACAATTTGTGTGCAAATGAAGAGCCCGTTGACACCAGTCTGGCACACACAATTTATATGCAGTTGGGTGTGGGAGCGTTGGGATTGTGAATACTTATTATGCAGACATGTATAACATGTGCTGCAATTGGATTTGTACCCCCTATAAACATATTTCCTACCTTACAACCTGTGCCCAGATTTTCAAGGGGTATGGACTACTTGGTAGCTATATATATTGTCCTAAGGCCCATTCTACATGCCTATTATAGGGCTGCCATACGTCTGGATTTTCTTGGACATCACCGGGATTTCAAAGGCAGAAATGACGTCTGTCCAAAAACGCGTTTTGTAAAAAAGCTCAACAACTTTGGGGTTTGTCTAAAAAAAGCTCAGCAAGGGTGTATGTGCCCTTCTCCTAATAGTAGGCAACCCTACTATTAAGAGAAGGGCACATACACCATTGTAAGACAGTCCTCCCACAGAACCTCTACTTAACGAGTTCGCATCAGACAAGAAGGTAGACCTGCATTAGCTTTAACACTATGGCTGAAATCCTAAACATTTACCACTGAACTCAGCAAGATGTAATGTCGGAATAAGAATGCCGGGGGTGCTGCCACTAGTAAGCTATGGAATACAATTAGAGTTCAATGGGAGTCCCCCTACAGTAGTATCGCTCTCTACTTTTGTGGTGATGGCAGGGTGAGACACAGAGATTTTTCCTGACCTGATCCATGCCAAGGTCTCCTTTAAAGTCCTATGCAAGCTCTAGACACAGTGGATGGTTTTCACCACTATGTGGGGAGCAGTGGCCACATCCCGTACTTCTGAGTTCTAGCAGCCAGTCTGGCTAGCATGAGACACTGGCAAAACTCTAGACAGGGGAGAAAAAACCCAAAACATTTAGAGTACCTTCCTCAACTTGATGCCCACCCAATGTTGTTGGAGTCTGTCTCCCGACAGATGTAACTAGCATGGCCAATGGTTGGGGATGATACAAGTTATAGACCAAAACATCTGGACTACAGATGCTGAGGATGGTTGATTCAGAGCAGGGTTTGGGGAGCCTGCAGTCCTCTGGTTTGTTCTGGACTACAGTTCCCATAATCCCTGATCACTGCATTTGTAGTCACAAGGACTACAACTTCATAAACATGGTTCAGCATAGGGATCTGCACTCTTGAATTATGTTTGCTACTTGAGGCTGAACCAGAAAACATGTTCAGTCTTTAAATCCATCCCAATTTAAGTCTCATGGAGTTTTTTTGTGTTTGTGTGCATCTAACTTATTCTGAACATTTGCCATTAACAGAGCCTTTGATCATGCATGAGATACTGCTCTGTCCATTGTTTGCATCTGGCTGAACTTTGGAAAGGGTTACAGGGATGTATATTTGGGGGGAAATTTGCATTTTAAACAATATGCATATTTGTGAGCCACCACGGTGTGAAATTTGGACTCTGGGAAACAATCGTTCCCATTGCCAAAGCCTCTCTAGAAACTCTCAAAAACGTGGAAATTGCACGATGAGACAAGGACACATTATCTGGGAAAGTTACGCACTTGTACATCTGAGAGATACCAATGTCATCTGTGGCCTTCGAACTCCTTGCAGGTATTCAGCAAGTCCCTTCTGGTCCGACCCATATCCACTGCTGCTTAGCTGGCCATTTATTTTGGCATCGCGCGACACACATTCCTTTTAGAAGTTGTGTTCATGTTTAAATCTAAAACGGCCCTTTCCTGAAGTACCGATGATTACAAAGGGTTTGAGACAGGCAGCAATTGCTCTTCATAATGTCTCATAGAACTTGCCCTGCAAGGCTCTCGTTTCTTGACTTGCGGCGAGGGAAAGGGAAGGCTGGACAGGGAAGAGGAGGAATGCAGTGTCCTCCTATTTCCGACAAGCCAAGTATGCTGCCTGTAGATGCATAATGCATGTGTCTTGCGTAAGGAGGCATGATCTCCTATGCTATGTTCTATAGCAGGGATGGGGAACCTTCCGCTCACAGCTGAATTTAATCTGGCTCCTTCCTGCTTATCAGCTGGAACAGCTTAGCAGGGGGGAAGAGAGGGAAGACAGGGAGGGCTATGGTGAACTGTACAAGCACTGTGCCCCAAATGGAGTAGATCAAGCCCAATGCTTTTTAATATATGTATATAAATATGTACAAAACAAAAAAAAAGTTAGAAAAATATTTAATTTCTTTTCACTTTTAAATAATTGCTGGAAAGTGTTAATGCAGGAATACATTAATATTTGTACATTTAAACGTTTTCATATATAGCTATATAGGTATATATAAAAAGCTTTTTCTTTTCATAGCAGCCTTTGCATTGCAAGTGAATAAGGTGTCAAAATATGGTAGAAAAAAAATGATCTACCTACAGTTTGCGCTGCAAATTATCAGGTAAGCAGCAATGTTAATCCTCCCTTTCTGGGAAAGCATGTGTACCAGGGCTAAAGTTTCAGGAACAAATGAGTGCTGTTCCTGCTGTAACGTAGACCGAGATGGTGCCTTGCGTACCTTGCATAAATTGTCCAAACTTCCTAAGTGCATAGTACCTTGAAAGGGAAACGGAAATTCTGCAATCATCTCACGAAAAGTAACGTACCATTTTAAACCCAGAAGGGTCAACCCGAAACCATCCTCAACGGAGAAGAAGGAAGGGGGAGGAAAATTACAACAAAGCAATAAACAGATTGTGTAATACGAATGCACTAAGCCCACGGTGGATCAAAATCACTGCACGATGCAATGGGAATAACAGCACTGCACCCGTCTCTCTTTTGGGGAAGAAACAGGGGGTTGGGGGGGGAAGAGACAGCAAAAAAAGAGAGAGGAGGTATTGCAGAGGGAAATTACTTATCAGTAACTGATGTTGAGCTTGTTTTTATTGAGTTCCCGTTCCAGGTTTCCTATCAGAGTATCAATGCTTTCCTGCAGATCTTTGAGGTTTACTCTGTGGTTCCCTGCAGAATCCATGGCTTGCACCGTCAAATAGGCCTGGAAAGTGTGTTCTTTGGACATGCAATGGGGCCGTTCGGCAAGCTTCTCCGAGCCATCCACTCTGCCGCTGTCATCGCCACTTTCGGCATCTTCCGAAGGAACATCATCATAGTCTGCTTCGTTCAGGGCCTCCTTGGGGCTGACGAAGTAGCTCTCCCCACAGCCACTCCAGTCTCCAGCATAGCGGTTGCTTGAAGGGCTATCCAGTCTGGCTGGCCTGGACCTGAGGATGCCTGACATCTCGGTACTGCTCAAGTTCAACATCTGAGGCCGCTGCTTCTTAGGTCTCAAGTAATTCACAGACGACTGCTGCTCAGACAATGCAGATTCCTTGATGGCTGAATGTTGCACTAAGACAAACAGCAGTTTTAAGACATGTTAGCTGAACGGTGTATACGACAAGAAACCAACAGTGTTAACATTTGCATTATTTCTCTCTATTTCTCTACAATTGGAACATGCATGTATGCATGCACACTTAACAGCCAAAACATTCTACTACTGGGGTAGTGGAGCTAGCTAGTAATCCTATATTAGGAGGGGGAAGCCTAGGAGAAAACGTTCCATCTCAAAACTATCATGCCTTAGTCCACCTGCAACCGCAGGAGTCTGTTAAATTTTCTAAGCGCCTCAATGAACTCTGCAAGTTAATCCCAAACCCGCAAACGCAACACAGTTCAAGTGAGGGCTGGGCTTTCATCTGCCACCCACATTCAGCTGTGTAAGACAAAAGCAAGGCCTGGCAAGTGTTAAAACAGCTTGCAAATATAGCCACCACTCTAGAAAGCTGACTATTTTGGATCCAAGTGTGTGCAAAGCCAGTCGAAGCTTTTCAAAGGTTTCTTTCCCCCCCACCTCTAAGCAGCCATATACTCCAGCTCAGAGACAGTGGTGGGGAATACATGCAACACACATCTGACAATTTTTATTACCTGAACTCATGGATCTACACCCCAAGAAACTAAGTCTCCTCTGGTTACCGGCTCCCTATGGTTAAATAGTACAAATGTTTTATTGACAGCTGACGGCTGAATATTTCAACTGTAAAATATCTTTATCCCATGGTGCTTCTACCATCATGCCATTTTTGTTCAATTTTAGCTGTTTGCTGGCTGCAATATGGAACATGAAAGGGGCGTAATTCCTCCTCCAAATGCTTAAATACTTGCTAAGGTTAGGGCTGGGCGATATATCGTCCAAATCTGAAGTCCATATCGTGATATTGGTTTCATAATTGGCAATTATAATGTGTGTGCGCACGTGTGCTATACAAAAATCACGATGCGGGGAAAACATGAAGCCAGCCAATGTCTCTACGTAGCTCCATCCTTATTTCACACATTGCGATATGTTGGTATATTGCGAGGTTTAGCTGGCGATATATAACACGATGTTGAAAACCAGGTAACGCCCTGGCGTGGCTAAAGGATGAGGGAGAAGGAAAGGCTATCAACAGAGAACTATGGGGGAAATGTAGGTTGTCATGATCCAGAAGTAACTGAGGGGACCTGGTAGCAGTGCTTGAATCTGGGACTGGGGTGAGGGGGAAAGCGGGCCTGTCACCACATTTTGTGACAGGGGCCGACTTCCCAGCTTCTGTATTTAGAAGTCTACAGGAGTGGGGCACTGTGATTTGGAGAAAACTGATGAAAGTATGGGGTGGGCCTTGTGGATTTCATGAGAGGCCTCCGCTACCTTTACCCTCACAGTTCAAGCGCTGAGTAGGATAGACTAATCCAAGTCTGGGGAAACATCTTATTTAGGCATGAAGATGGAAGATAACTGGGCTAAGAAAAAGGGGAGGATAGGATCATGCATGGCATGGCGGACATATGAAAGGGGAAAGGGAGAGAGTTAGCCCTTGTTATGCTTTGACAGTTTGATAGACAGAAGGGGTCTTCTTGCATTTCATACTTTAAAACTACAGTTTGAGCCTCTCACATGGCATGTGTGTCAGATATGATTCTTGGTAATAAGGGAAAGGATGCGGACGTTAACGTGACAGAACATTCTAGCAAGCGTAGGTTTGGCAACTATATTACAGAAAGCCAGTGTTTTTTGAACTAGTTTTTCCGACTGTACAAACTCCCCATCTGACATCCCACACTGAAAAAAGAAGACAAATGGACACACAGGGGCCATCTCCCCATAGATTAGTACATGGCCAGACAGTCCAAAGGCCTTTGCATCAGTGGCATGCCATGAAATTTTTTGTACAGGAAGAGTTAGGGCCAGAGGCGCCAGCTTGCCAGGGCGATGGGGTGACGTCGCACACATGACGTCTTGATGTCCTGATGTCACACACATGGGCATCACGTCTTCCTCCCTAAGCTGGACAGAAGCTTCCTGGGCTTTGGCAAGGAGGTGACAGGGCTATGACAGGATGCTGGAGTCCTCCTGCCTGTTTCCCAAAGCTGGGAATTAAAAAACAAACAAACCCCACAATAAGGCGGCAATTCTGCAAAAGCTGCTCCTTCAGCCAGATGACTTAGTGGAGTCAAAGCAGAGTGATGCTGGCAGTTGTGTTCATTGTGCTCTGCAAACAGCAGAATGGTCTCTGCCAGAGCATTCCGTATTGTCTGCAGAATCAAGTTGCCAACCAAGGAGCCTTTTCAGACGATTTCCAGATGGTCTAATTCAGACACAGTTCAGGCATACAGTTGGTCAATCTGAAGGGCTTGACTAGGAGATGGAGGACTTTGGTGAGACAAGCAACAAGGGACTGAAAAATCTGTAGTAGTTTTCTGGTTTGGGGCATGAAGAGGATCCCTCCTCCCTTCAAGTTCTCTAAAGATGAATATTCTCTGTGCCTCTAGTATTTTTGAGGGAAATGGTGAGTCTAGCTACCCTTCCAAGAAAAAAAGGGGGGGGATGTTTCCACTGATGAAATATTGGTGTTGACTTGTGTTGGAAGTACGCGTTCCTTGGCTTTGCAAGACAAGGTCAGATTCTTTGCAGGGTCACCAGATTACAAGAGCACACTGCTGTGATCCTCAGCCACGTAAGTCACTGAAAACCACGACAGAAATCACCACCAAGAGGCTCTAAAGTACAACCGTAGAGGTCAAAAGTAAAAAAGCAGGACATGTTACCTGCAAGAAAATGGGGAATAGGAAGTTCTCTTTTTTAAAAAAGTAAAAATTGCACACACAGCATTTGCAGTAGTATGTGAAGAGTCAAATCCTGCCTATAAACAGCACACTACAAGCTGGGAGCCCTCTGCAAAAGCAAGCCTTATTGGTGGGGATACGTCTTGTTATTAGTCTTTAACAATTCGGCTTTTTTTCTTTAAGAAACCAGGAGTGGGGAGAACTCTCCACAGCAACTAAAGCTCTTCTGTTTAGGCTTTGCTCTCTTAAGGCAAAAGGGTCATGTGTTAAACCTTAAGTGCCAGCGTTGTTGAGCTTTCCTACTGAACAAGGAGCATGTGTTTTCCATTTAAAAATTAAAAAAACCCACGAGGAGCACAAACATGGTTATCTAGTTTTTCAAATCCATTGGAGGCGTAATCTCTGAGAGCCCAAGCTCTGGCTTTTGGCTCCTTCGTTGGAACAGAGCTCACTCCACAATGTTTAATTAAATTCTTGAAGAGCTGAAATACGCTGTACAGTATCATGCCTCTACAAGGAGTTTTTGCAATCCTCTCGTTTGTGCCATGGTTAGCTTCCTTGACAATAATAGCACACAAAATTTTTTTTTATAGCAAAACAGTCTCCATACATCCTGTACGTTTATAACTCTGACATTCAAATCAGAGATTCATAAATCCTAGGCAACCAGCCATAGCCCTCATTTCCTGGGCAAACATGAGGATTTGTCCAATTACGGAGACTATCTCAGCTTCCACTGACAGCACGGCCACATCATGGTTGCAACGAACAGACCTTGAAAGCATGGCTGCAGGTTATAGCTAGCATTATACATGTGACCACCAGAAGATGCTGTTGCTTAGGAGCAGACACATTACTCTGAAGGCACTTTCTTCTTTCAGCCTGGCCTGCCACAGCAGTTCGGGGAGTAGCTGCCTTGAGAGGTTTCCGTTGTACCCGTTGTGGGAAAGGTGGTGAATGAACTTGTACAGCAACTACAGTGTTGCAGAAGCTCTCATTGGCAAGGAAAGACAAAATCAAGAGCACCAAGGAACAGGGACCCATTTGGGGGGATGCTCCTTGCACTTATAGAGCAGCAAACAGAATAGCTCAGGGGACAGCATCAACAATGGTATTTCGTGGCACACGGACAGCAAGTGAGTGCTTCTAAATGTTTGGGTTCAGTTAAATATTTTTGTCTTCATTGCATTTGTGCAATATCTCTTCTGCTCCCAATTTAGCGAAATTTAATTGCAGATCTGCACTGCATCCTGCTTGCTGGACTCACAGAATTGTAGAGTGGAAACGGACCCTGATGATCAACTAAGTCCAACCCCCTTGCAATGCAGGAATATGCAGCTGTCCCATACAGGAATCAAACCTGCAACCTTGGCGTTATCAGCATCACCCTCTAACCAACTGAGAATGTTAGCACACAACTCCAGACAGCTATGTTGCTGGGTGGACCAACAGGTGGATGAAGAATATTCCACATTACTGCACAGATTGGAAATGGAGATATTGTTGCTACATAAACACCGGAAGGCCATAAATATCCATTTCTAAGAGTGGGCTGGGCTTTCAGTACATGACCAATCGACAACCTGTAGCACAGTGAAGCCTGGGTTCTGCCCTGAATACCCAATCTTTCCTACCATCAGGGTTTGATGGTAGAAATGGGAATGGTAGAAGATGGAAACAATTTCTAAATGTGGTGTAGGCACCCAAAGGGCAGTTGAAGCAGACTTGCCCCATCTACTCTATGGTCCGTATCAGCAACCAGACTGGAACCAGTGGGTAGCACAGGGGAACCCTCCATCTCCTTAGGGAAGCTTCGGATGACTCATCTGATCTGGCAAGTGATGCCACAAACCTATCGCAAAATGAGTTTCACTTGATCACAGCTGACCTTAACAGCTGTCATTAACCAGTGTTAGGATCAAGCCTTCTTAAGCGTGGCTCATTCAAAACTACAAAAAGACAGACAATCGAAAACACACTTATGCAGAAAATGAGACAGTCCTCCCAGTACACAACCTTTCACAGACTTGCCTACTTAATCTGCTGCGATCATCAGCTTTATTCCTGACTACTGAAGCAGTTCTGCTTGAAATGGGATTAAGAGCTTGATATCAAATATTTCTGGCTCTGGAAAGCATTCTGGAAATATTCCTAAGGCATAAGTTATTTGCTGAGGCACCAGTAATCAGCGATGGAGAAAAATACTGAGTGAGTGTGTCTTTTGCTGCAACCACCAGAACTATATGGTGATGATGAGCATTCTGAAATATCACAAGCAAACTCTGGCTTCATACCTAAAATGGCATTTATTTATTTTTTGCTATGCTATACAGTGGGGGCGGGTGAGGGGGGGGAAGGAACACTTCAGCATTCATATTCTATTTATCCACTTCCTTTCCTCTAGTTGGCAAGCCAAAAAATAAAATAACCACCACCAATTTTTATTTAAACCCGTTTGCATCATCTTTCTCAAATAAACTCAAGAATAATATACAATAAATAAGTGAATATATAAAAATAAAGGTTAGAACATTTCAACTTCCCCATAACACAGTTACTGACCTTAAGGTGGCCATTCTCAAGCAAAGGAACTTCACGTGGGAAACTCCAGCTTGACGCCGGCTGAATTGCAACTTATCAAGAAGTTCGGTCCTATCACCAGTAGCCTGAATCAAGGTAACTCCACTATAGGTGTGATTAGCTTACTCATGCCTGGATTGTGTATTTGTGTTACCATCAACACTGCTTTGTGAATGGTCCTTGTTACAACTACAACAGGTGTGTGTGTGTGCATACATACATATATACACATATATATGTACCTATACTTGCCCATTTAGGGCATCAGATGAAGTGGTCCCTACTCTGCAAAAGCTAAGCCGTAATAAATGTACTAAGACACTCTGGTTTGTTTGGTTTTTTGCAGCAACAGACTAAGACTGCAATCCAAATCTGTCACAGCTGCTGCTACTGAGGCCCTGCAGGCTGCATCAGGTTTTTTGCTGGCCGGTGTCGGCCCTGTGAGCAGCCTGGGCTCTAGCGGGGTTGGCTCAACACTGCCCTGCCCTTGGAATGCCCCATTTGAGGGCTATCCACTGGGCAAACTGGTGGGGAACCAGCTGAGCTGGCAGAAGTGAGCCTAGGAATGCCTCCCTCCTCAGCCCAGCTTTGGGGTTTGGATTACATCCCAACGCAGCTCCCCCTCTGCAAATAAAGAGTTAAATCACTTCCAGATATGCTCCTCTAAGACTTTTACCTGGCCACAGCTGGAGGAGGTAATGCAAAACCTCTATGTGTTTTTTGAAATCCAAGGCACTGGCAAGCTCTTCTGAATCTGTGAAAACTCTGTTGTTGTGATTGGTGGTTTCCTGCCGCTGGCTCAGTAACACAGGCCCAAAACACACAGCTAAGTTCTGGCATGTCATTCTGTTTACTTCATGGTACGAAGCCACCAATTTCAGATGGTCCAACAGCATCCTTAGAGTAGCCTAAGAATAAAATAAAAATGGGGTGGGGAATAATTTGAGTTAGTTAGCTTCAGGGTGGTGGTGGGGAGAGAGGGTTTTTGTTTTGTTTCTAATCCTCTTGAAGAATCGGGCCTTTTCACATAGCCACAATATCGTCATTTATGCATGATGCCAACAGTCAACAGAAGATAACCTTTCGATAGTACCTTTTTGTGTGCCACGTAGAAGGGCGCAGATAACTGGTGTTTTCGCAGCTGCTCTGTGTTCTGTAATTCCTTCTTCAGGAAAAATTTGCCAAAGAGCCCTAAGCTGCAGTCCTAAGCACACTTGCTTGGAAATAAGCCTAGCTGAAAACAGTGGGATTTGCTTCCACATAAACATAGAATTGTGCTTCATCACATACTTGGGTGCATAATCAGTCACAGATGGGCCATTTTAGTTACAGTTTAAAAAATCTTTAGTATGTTTTATGCTCACACTGGGTCCTCCCCCCGCTCTTTGGAAGAATTATAAAACACTTTCGGTCTCAAAGTGAAGCTTTAGCTATCAAGGAACTGTTTTATTGGCACAGCAGCCCATAGGATCAAGGGCAGAATTATAACCATAATGCCAGCACAGAAATTCCATCTCCCCCCCCCATAAACAGCCCTGCAGCTAAACTGTAGGGGGCTCTTTGCCTCAGCATGTGGCTCTTCAGCAGTGGGCATCACGACAGCAAAAACCAGAGCAATGAATCTACCACAGCATGCATGGCTTCCTTTTGCAGGTGTGTCCTTTTCTCCAACTGGTACCATCACATAATTTTCTCTTACGCCAACAACAGCAACATGTGAGAGTTCCACCACGGAACTCACCTAGCCAGTATCCCTCCAGGATGTTGTGGGACTACAATTCCCATCATCCTTTCTGTCAGGGTGGGTGTCAGCGATAACTCACACGGTGGCAGTAAATTTAACTTTCTTCATTCAAGGAAACAAGCTCAGGAGGCCAGGCCTCGTGAGCACAACAACACTTCCTGGTCGATCTTGCCCCAATGTGGCAGTTGCAAGGACTGAAAGTCCACATTTTCCCCCAGCTCCCTAATTCGCCTCCTCCCCCAGTTTTTCCCCAGGCAATCTGAGGCTCTGTCATCTTGCGTGTCTTTGCTCTACCCTCTTCATACTTCATACTTCTTTGGATTCTGGGAGACCAGAAAGGAGGTGAGGTGGTTGCAGCAGGAGGGTGGGCTTCAGCACCAGCACCAGCCCTTCAGCACCTGCCTCATCTCTGCCTCTTGGATAAGGAAAGGGTAAGATGCCGGAGGAAAACAAATATTATTTTTAAAAATAAAGCTTTGGGATTAAGTAACTCAATGTAGAAAAAAAAGTCGCCCCTGTCTAGCTGCCCGAGTATAAAATGGCGCAGCTGGTTCCCTTCACTGGGAAGGTTAGAATGCCCACATGCCTTGGCTGTATGTGAAATTAATTAAGCAGCAGTCTTTCGTTAGAGGTACTTGAAAATTACAGTGGCCCAGGGATAGTCAACACGTGGCAGCTTAGCAAGTCAATAAAATCATTGTCTCCTGATATATTCAGAACAGGCACACGCATTATTGTTGACTGTCGGTTAAACATTCACAGTGTTTGGGCATTGCTCAAAATCAATGGGCCTTTCCATCAGCATTGCTGAACGATCTCGCCTTTCGTTTATTTTCAGTCACTCACAGACGTCGCACCATCTCATTCATAAACAAAATGCAGCACTTTACTGTTTTTAAATTACTATTTGAAAGCAACCACACAGTGCTTGCCAAAGCTGCTTTTAACAGCATGGGGATCTAAAAGGGGCCATGCATGCCTAAGAGAGAACTGTTGGGAGATTTGCTTTTTTATTTTCCACTGTGGAAGACAAAGCCACTGTTCAGCCCCCCCCCAACCCCCCCCCCCCAGTTTCTCTCTTTGGTAGTGGGAACTGTGTAGAAAATAAACAAATAATTAAAAGCAGAGCTGTAGCTGCAGGTGTTGTTTGTTGCCATGTACATATGTTCTTTCTTTGGCTCCCAGGCCCTCTGTTTACATGGGAATGATCTGCTGAGATGGAGCATTAAGTTGCTGTGCTTAGCAGATGATTTTAAACATCTGCGGTCTAAAGTTCGCTTTGCTCACTACCGGGGGCATGGCGACAGTAGCAGAACACGAACCTTCTTGCAGGACACTTGCAATCTACCGTATTTTTCGCCCTATAGGATGTACTTTTTCCCCTCCAAAAATGAAGGGGAAATGTGTGTGCGTCCTATGGGGCAAATGCAGGCTTTCGCTGAAGCCTGGAGAGCGAGAGGGGTTGGTGCGCACCGACCCCTCTCGCTCTCCAGGCTTCAGGAAGCTATCCGCAAGCCTTGGGAGCCCAGCGGGCTTGCAGACAGCAGCCTGCAGCCCGAAACCCAGGGAGCGCAGCGGGGCGCACCCTGGGCTTCAGGCAGATATCTGCAAGCCTGGGCTCCCTAGGCTTGCGGATAGCAGCCTGCATCCCGAAGCCTGGGGCGCGCTGAGCAGCGCACCCCGGGCTTTGGGCAGATATCCGGAAGCCTAGAGAGCCCAGGGGGAGTTCCCGCCGGGCTCCCAAGGCTTGCGGATAGCAGCCTGTTCTGGGGGCTGGGGTCGGAGGAAGCTCGGGCTTCCATCCCGCTTGCTGTCATGGCTTCTTTGCTCTTTGGGACTCGGGGGGGAAATAATTTTGTTTCTTTATTTCCCCCCCCCCCAAAAAATAAGTGCGCCCTATGGGCCAGTGCGCCCTATAGGGCGAAAAATACGGTATATTATCTAGATACCAAGTCTGCAGGTTAGTTTCCTAACACACTCTCACATCCATCTCTAGCACTCACTCTCTCTTACACACACACACACACACACACACACACACACACACACACACACACACCAGGCAAACAAGGCAAACAAGAAGCATTATCAGAGTTCATGGATCTATTTGAGAAGGATTTCCACACTGGAAATGGTAGGTCTATGAGAATAGTGGTCTCTTTAACACTCTTAACCCAGCACCCTTAAAAAAATAAGGTTCTGATCATTCTATTCACTGTGGTGGAATTAAATTTCACACAGTTTAATTTCAGATTTACAGGCATCTCTCCCCATGCAGTCTAGAGAAATATGGTTGTCATGATTGCAGACTGGATGCTATTATTTAATATTATTTAGGTTCTGTATGCCCTGGTCCTTAGGGTGGATATATTATTGAATTTTCTGTTATAGTTTAGCAATCTCTGTGGTTCCATAATAATTTGAAAGCTAATAAAAATATTTCAAAAACAAAAAACATAAGTTTCCCATAATTCTTTGGGAGACGTCTTGACTGTTTAAAGTAGCACGTATACTGCTTTAAATTTATAGTGCAGAGGGAGCCACACAGAGAAAAACGACTTCAGAACTACATAGTCAACTGGACCACATTCTACCTCAGCAAACATCATGCCACTGTCAGCCTGGTTGCTAAGCAACAGCTCCACCTATTCCCCTCTTGACTAGTTGACTTTAATACCAATAAAATTAAACCTTTAATTTGCACATAGAATGATCTCTGCTGATGCACCTCCAGCAATGCCAACATAAATCTGGACAGAATGTCAGCTAACACTATTTAGCATCATTGACACCCAGCAATGCAAAGACAAAAACAGCTTAATATTGCCATGAATAAGAATGGGTTCACTAGACTGATCTAATTACCCGCTTAGCAATATTTTCAGAAACCCGTTGTATGATTCATGAGGTCCAACATCTTATGGAAGAGCCCATTTGTCTCAGGTCATGACGCAATCTGTTTTCTTTAAAACGGATTTGGAATTTAATATGCCATCTACAACAGACCAGTAAACGATACTTACCTTCTCCACTTCAGGAAGGCAATCCAAGAGAGCCACAGTATGCTCAGAATCACCAGGGTTATTATCACATCCATTCGCTGTCATTTTCAAGGGCTTTTTCACCATGGCATCTAACACAGCTTCGTAGAGTTGTTTGGTTATCAAGGGGGAAGGCAGCTCTCTTAAATAGTCCTTGAGAACACCTTCAGAAGAGATGCAGACAAGGTGCAATGAACAAACTGCAATGACAGACGCCAGCAGGCACCTCCCTGCACACACTGTGAGCATATGTACAAAGCACAAGGGTACCACTCCCAGAGCATCCCAGGACCTCAAGACATGTATGTATGAGCGTATATCCCAAGGCATGTATGCATGAGCACATGTGTTACAAATGGCCCATTTTGAATATTACAAAATCCTGCAAATAATTCCAGTTCTCCGATCTCACAACAATTTCTAATTCCGATTTTTAAACCCTCCCTCACGAATTCTGTATTCAATGTTTGCTAATGGATGGATGGCCAAAAAGAAAATAGTATCTAATAATTAAATAATACAGGGAAGCTGTCACAACACTATAATGCTTTCCATTTCAACGTCAGTTGAGTTATGCCATATAGAATTCCAATAATCTTAGAACTGGGCATTCAGGGTAGAATGCAATGACTGGGACATTTTCCTTTTCTGCATATTCTGTTTTCCCATTTTGCTTTATCCTCTTTGATAGTGCAATACTCTTATGGAGCATGGGAGATACCTTATACCGAGTCCATGTCCTTAGTGTTGTCTACAATGATTGGCAGTGGCTCCCTAGAGGAGATTCCTAGCCCTAGTGAGGGATGCCACTGACTGAACTCTGGGACTTCTCCATGCAAAACCAATTTTCTATCCCCTGAGCTATGGCCCTTTCAAGACTACCATTCACCATATCAGGAAATCTTGTAGTACCAGTTCTTTAATACTGGCAGAAGAAAAAGTACTGTGTTAACTTTACCATTGTGGTGCTATTCAAAGCCCAGAACTGGCGCTCAAACAAAAATCACACCCTAGGGAGAGAAATCTTTACAGCCTGAAGCAGCTGCTCAAACCTAAAGCAGCAAAATGAGGATCAGCCGGGCTGAAGGGTAGAAAATTAAGCTTGCGTTTAGAACTTTTCACATTGTGGTTGGGTCTATACCCACAGAAGAACAAGGTGGCAGAATGGATTATATCATGCTTTAAGCTAGAAGTGGAGCATGCTGCTTTTAACCACTCCTCTACCGAACTCCACCACCCCCTAGAAAAACCCAAACACATACCTCCATGGTAATATGAAAGTAAATCATTGAGGAGAAAAGTTCTAGTCTACCTTTTCACCTACTGTGCTGATCAGCTTGAAGCAAGCTCTCAACACATTGGAGCATTCAAAAATTTAATCCCCCCGTTTCTAGCAACCTCTAGTCTGAAATGATACCATCGATTCTACCGCCTCGTCCTATTGCATCTGTAGACTGGACCTATGATGCCATCTTCCACAGGAGGAGGAGGAGGAGGAGGAGGAGGAGGAGGAGAAGAAGAAGAAGAAGAAGAAGAAGAAGAAGAAGAAGAAGAAGAAGAAGAGTAGTAGTAGTAGTAGTAGTAGTAGTAGTTTGGATTTGATACCCCGCCTTTCACTCCCTTTAAGGAGTCTCAAAGCGGCTAACATTCTCCTTTCCCTTCCTCCCCCACAACAAACACTCTGTGAGATGAGTGGGGCTGAGATACTTCAGAGAAGTGTGACTGGCCCAAGGTCACCCAGCAGCTGCATGTGGAGGAGCGGAGACGCGAACCCGGTTCCCCAGATTACGAGACTACCGCTCTTAACCACTACACCACACTGGCTCTCCACACTGGAGTGTGGAATGTGTTGTGGTTGTGGAAGAGAAACGGCATCAAGGAGCCAGCAGACATTTCACCCACAAACCCAAAATAGAGGGTTTTTGGGTTTGTTTGTTTTTTTAGCAACTTCTGAATTCCTTTGCTACAATTTAGAACAGTTTGTTGTCTATAGGTCTCTTTACTCTTGTTAGTCAAGTGTACAGTGTTTTAAATGTGGTGATGGGTGCTGCAGGGCTGCGCACTGTGGTTGCCATAGCTTCTGCAGCAGGGACCTTTCACTATGTACATCACACAGCTTCCACATATTCGACTGTTCCCCACTGAGTAAGGTTGGCAGACACGATGGAGGCAGGAGAAGCCATGCAATACTGGAAACAGAGCTAAGCAATCAACCCTACCCTTGCCCTCTCTTCACATAAGTAACATGTCAAACACCAGCAATATTTTATCACACTATGTTTTTCCCCCCTTCTAATGTACAAGCCACTACAGGAAACGTAGAATGATGAGCGCAAATGCTAATTTCAATGTAACAGGTACTTGTGCAAAAATAAATCCTGATGTCAAATACATAGCATCCAATCCTTGTGCAAGACTATTTCATACTAGCAGAAATACCTGGCATTACAAGAGTAATTTCATACTAAGTGAAATACCTGGCATCACTTGAATTTTTTATTTTATTTTAAAAAATAATCAGTAGTTAAAATCAGCACACTTTTGAAAGGTTCAGGCTGCCATCTTGCTAGAAAATGGTGTCCAAAGATAAAAAAAACAAAAAACCCCGCTCCTTTAAGTCAGGAACCAACCAGCAAGCAAAATCTGGTTACGGTATCTTGAGTGGTGTCCAAATGCCAAGCGAACAGAGGAAGACAAACAACTTTCCGAGATAGATAGTGAGATCTCAGACACTTTGTATAGTTTGCTTTGAAGATCATGTAACGTTATTCATTTCAGGCCCCAACATTTTGCTTTGAGAAACTAAAATAAAGCAGTCAAGTTAAAACAAACTGCATCCCCAACACAAAATTCTGCAACCATACCAGCTTTAAAACTACTGCCTCCCCTTTTTAGGAATACCCCATCTGGCAACCAAGATATTTGTTTTATGCTACCAAGTATCTAGGCTCAGAAATCCAAACACCTAACTTTATAAACTCTTAAAATGGCAGCTCAGTTGTTTTAATTGGGAGGTGGGGCGAATGTAGTGGTGCACGAGACCTTTTTTGTATTGTTCATAACTCATGGCCCAACTAGGCAAGCACAGCCTGCTCTTCAATAAATAGCACCATTTAATGCAGAATGAAAACAAAGAGAACTGAAAATAGGAAGCCGAGATACCAGTTTAAGTATCTGCCAAATAAAGGCCTTGCTAATCCTCGAACCATGACAGAAATACCACTGCTGAGTGTTCCTTAACAAAGCAAGACTTGTTGCAAGCCTCAGTGTGCCTACCACAAATCCTGCCCTATGACCCAACTGTAATGTGAACTGTGTTAATTGAAGACTTTGTTAAGAGCAAAAATCCTTAAGAGTAAAGTGAGGGATTCTATTCTCACTCTTTGTTTGGGGAAAGGGGGGGGGCGCTGCTGAAAAAGCCCTAAAGACTACATAATTTTGATGTCAAGGAATATTGGAACCAGCCAGAATGTAAAGGCTAATTGTTTAATCACAACATGACACTAAAGAGCTCTTTATGAATTCCACAGCTCCTAAGAGGCCCATCTGACGCAAGAGTCTTCAAACCTTGCTAGTAAGTGAGGAGGGTTTGATGGTTACTTTGCAAGCCAAAGGGATGCATTTCACACAATTATTTCAAGTCTAGGTAGGCCTAAATTTACAACCTCGACAAGCAGTGGAACCAAATAGACAGAAGCTGGTCTTTGTAAATAATGGTTTGGAAATATAGTGAAACAGGGTGGGGTGAGGATATCAAATTCTGTCACCAGAATGCTTTAAAAAAAGAAGTTTTGCAGACAGCTCATATGCAACTGATAGGAAAGGAATCTGTCCTGTATTTTAAACACATTCAGTTACAGAGGCACCACTTGCAATGTCTATTCATAGCATCAGCATTGAGCTATGCAACAGAGTAACCTGGCATTTCCTTCTCAAAACACTTTCTCCTGCTTAATTCCTGAACAGAATAACTTGTGAGCCCTCTGACCCACATCCCCTGTCCAAATCCTTTCACTAGCTGAGCTCTGTAAGAGACGGCAGTTATTTTTATGGAGTTGCTCTCCTGACAGCTGCGGTTTTCTTGATACACCACTGTCCACACAGAACTAATTTAGGCAGCAAGCAGAAAACACATACCTCCCCCAATCCACCTCATTAATTTCCCATTTTTCTGAGCCACTGAACTGTTAAGTGTATGACATGCTTTACTCCAAGATGAGAATTCACATGGCTGGAAGCAGAAACGATGCAGCAATGTCAGAAACCAACCAGGATCCAAATCCAGCAGAACACATTATTCTAAATCACATGTGCATTTAATTGCTTGCCAGCCAGAGGAGCATTCCTCAGTTGAGGTTTAATAATTAAATGCACATTCCTTGACCAACTGGAGTTTTCAAAGTAAAGCAATGCCTTTTAGAGTCTTAGGGACACCCCACAGTTAATTAAAAAGTGGGAATGGGGGGAGCAGCATCAAATACGAATCAGCTTTTAAAAGAACTACGATTTATGCTGAGGTTTCAACAAAATACTTTTAACAAGAACAATGTGTTTTATCATACACATGTACACATCAGCCTCAAAATAATAAATGTTAAGAACTAAAACCGTCCTCAATCCCAGCAGTGAAATTGCACCCATTTCACTGATACACTGTCTGCACCATCCACATCAGTAAATACATATCTTCTAAAAACAGAATTTGGTATTTGGAGTTAGCACCCAAATAGTCATAAACTTCAAAGCTGTAGGACAAGTTTCTAGCCCTCACAGTTGCAAATGCCTACAAAGTGCCTGCTGAAAGTTAATACAGTGGTACCTCAGGTTAAGAACTTAATTCGTTCTGGAGGTCCATTCTTAACCTGAAACTGTTCTTAACCTGAAGCACCACTTTAGCTAATGGGGCCTCCCGCTGCCGCCATGCCACTGCTGCACGATTTCTGTTCTCATCCTGAAGCAAAGTTCTCAACCCGAGGTAATATTTCTGGGTTAGTAGAGTCTGTAACCTGAAGCGTATGTAACCCAAGGTACCACTGTAACTCAGTGGAGAGTTGAATTCTCCTGACCTTTGAAGGAGTCACAAGATGAGCTTTAATGAAAAGTATGAGCCTCTGTTGCGTTTCCCTGGTTACCACTAGCCTTTTTGGTTCCTACTACCTTTCTAACCTACACAAACCTAGACAGCATCTTAAAAAGCAGAGACATCACCTTGCCAACAAAGGTCCATATAGTTAAAGCTATGGTTTTCCCAGTAGTGATGTATGGAAGTGAGAGCTAGACCATAAAGAAGGCTGATGCAGAAGAATTGATGCTTTTGAATTATGGTCCCATGGACTGCAAAACCTATCCATTCTTAAGGAAATCAGCCCTGAGTGCTCACTGGAAGGACAGATTGTGAAGCTGAGGCTCGAATACTTTGGCCACCTCATAAGAAGAGAAGACTCCCTGGAAAAGACCCTGATGTTGGGAAAGATGGAGGGCACGAGGAGAAGGGGACGACAGAAGATGAGATGGTTGGATAGTTTTCTCGAAGCTACCAGCATGAGTTTGACTAAACTGCGGGAGGCAGTGGAAGACAGAAGTGCCTGGCGTGCTCTGGTCCATGGGGTCACGAAGAGTCGGACACGACTAAACAACAAAACCTTTCTAACACAATGAACACCTTCCATTTCTATGTCTCTCCTTCCCTTTCTCTTTACCACAGTGGCCTACAACTTCTGGTTGGCCAAAGCTTCTGCCAACCCTCCCACCAGCGTCGGCAGGGAGAGTATGCTGCTGGCAAAAGTACTACACGGGCGACTTTGTGCCCAAGTGCTTCTCCCCTGTGCAGGACAGCCTCAACCCAACTCTGCAGTTTCGATGCTGGGAGAAATCTGGTTCCTCACCAGAGGGCAGTGCCGCCCTTGCCGTGGCAAAGCAAAAACTGCTAAAACCTGCTTCGTTATATCTGATCTTGTCCGAAAACAAACAAACCTTTCAAAAACCTGAGTCCACCAGCACTCTTCTTCTGAGAAGGGGATTCTGATTTTGCTTAAGAAGCATCCGGTTTGGATTTCTGTTACAGCGTATACAGACGGCCATTATTGCTCTCATCTATTGAAACAAATAGCACGGCCTTATCTGAAGTGTTGCAGGGCTTACGAGTTAAAACACATGCTGGCAAGCAGCACTGTGCGTACTGTCAGGCTGGCGGCCTGGCTAGCCCACAGTGCTGTCTGCTTTGGCTGGCAATGCTCTGTAAGGTCTCAGGGAGCATATTTCCCCAGCCCTGCTCCTTTTAAGTGGAGATGCCAGGTACCCTGAACCTGTGGACATCTGCATGCGGACAGCATTGTCTTTACCCATTGAGCTATTATTCCTCTTTGTTTTTGCTGAGCTCCCAGCCAATTTCAACAGGTGCTGCTGAGGCTCGTTTAGGCTTTTGACTAACAACAACAAGAGCTAGAAAAATGTCCTTTTTTTAAAAAAAAAGTGAAAGCTCATATTCTTATGAACTCAATAACACACACATCTTACCATCCTTGCATTGGGCTTTAAAGACTAACCATTCAGCAGTCACACACTCAACTTGATCCAGGCATTATTGGAATTTGTCATTAGCTGGGGAACAGTGTTTTTTCATTTTGTTTTTTTAAAAAGGGCTGCCACCAAAATGAAGGATACAGGCACTGCAATGTTTGCTGGAGAGTTGAAGTACAATCGTACCTTAGTTCTTTGACAGAATAACCATTTGAAAACCAAGGCACGGCTTCCGATTAGCTGCAGGAGCGTCCTGCAGCCAATTGGAAGCCACAGCAGACATTCGGCTTCTGAAAATGGTTCAAAACTAGAACACTCACTTCCAGGTTTCAATCGTTTGGGAGCTGATTTGTTCGGGAGCCAAGGCATTTGAGATCTAAAGTATGTCTGTAACTGGAATGTTCACCAATGCTCGAAAACAAAACCACATTTAAATGTAAGATATAATCATGCTATGGATGCTAGCCTAGATGGCTATTTTAAAAGAAGCATTATACCAGAGGTGGGGAATCTGTGGACCCCACCCCAGATGTTGTCGGACTACAACTTCCATCATCTCCAACCACTGTTCATGCATTCCACGTTTTAGACAGATTAATGCAGGATAGGTCTATGAGCAGCTGTTTGCCATGATTGCTAAAGGAAACTTCCACGTTACAAGGTAGTGTACCTCTGTATACTAGATACTGAGGAAACGCAACAGGCAAGACCTACTGATTTCTTGCCCTCCTTGCAAGCTTCCGAGAGACCTCTGCCTGACTTATGTTGGAAACAGAATGCTAGACTAGATGGGACTATTGACCTGAGTCTTCTATGTTCTCATTACTGCGCAGTGCTACAAAGCCTAGCCTGTGCACACAAATGAAAGCAGAGCAGCCGCAGCAGCTCAAATCAAGAGAGACAAGATTGAAAGAGACATTCTATTCTCAAAACGGCTGTAATTCAGATGGCGTTGCTTGAAACTGCCCATCCCACAGGAAATTCCACACTTGAGGTTCGCTGTCATCCAAGATGGAAAAGGAGCACAAAGAGGAATTTTCCATAAAAAGGAATCCATGAGCATTTTTATTCAGCTGAGGGGAAAGCTTAATCGGAGATTTCAAGAGATGAATCAAGACAGTCCAAGCAAGGTATTCAGATTCATCTACATCAGAGAAGACACTCAGAACTGCTATATTTTATTTCAGCAATTTTTGCTGAACTTATAATGGACAGGTGCAGCACTGCCTAGACTCAGAACACAATTTAGTCAAACAGGCCCTAGTAAACACACACTTTGAACCTTGTGGGGCTAACACTTGGAGGTTGAACTGAAGTAGCAAGATGATGTGTGAGGAAAGGGTTAAGGGCTCATTCTCTGTCCTTCACTTCTCTGACCTAAATTCCCCTCCAGTTTGCTCCAGACTGTTAACAGGCACCAGCATGCAGTGTGCAGCTAGACCCCCCCCCCAATAAGTAATTTTGATGTCATAAAAGTTGTCCTTGTTGCTAAATCCTAAAGCAGCTCTAAAATCTCCTCCAGTATTCCCATGGCTTCGTGACCCCTGAAAACTACCTGGGGAGGACAATTCCAGCAGCAAAATAAGTCAAAATGTATTAATTTTGTTCCACCCTAAGCCAAACTTGCAGGACAATCTGAGCAATTCTCTGTTTGATACTACATTCTCCAAGCCATGTCCATTTTGGATCCTGGGTGGGAGTAGGCCTTGGCAAATAACAAGGTGAAATAGCTGTAAGATATAACCTTCATGCCCCCAAGCCCAGCCAAAAAATAACACCCAGGATTGTTCCGATGGCATAATCCTGCCCTATGCATGGTCAGCATAAAATGGATCTCTCTTCCTCCCCTTTCTCAGCTCGCTCTTACTGGTCAGGGAAGTTAGAGGGTTCTGTTGATCATGTCCTGAGCATTTCTGCTTTTTAAAAAAACAAAACAGAAAGCATACTCTTTATTTTGAAAATGTCAGCTTCATCCCTGCCTTACACAGCCAATGCAACTACTTACTCTGGACATTTTCCCATTTCTGTTGTAAAGCACACATACACAGAATGTTGTGACAAAAGCTCCTTCTCATCAGATAAATGGGAACCAGCCCTGATCAGGAATCCCTAAGCAGATGAGCACTGAGGAACTGTCCAAGCTGAAGACCCAAAATTCCACGAAAGCTCAACACTTACTTCCAGGTTTGCGAATGTTTTTTGGAAGCCGAACGTCCAACGCAGCTTCCGCGGCTTCCGACTGAGCGCAGAAAGCACCTGCAGCCGATTAGAAGCCACGCCTTGGTTTCTGAATGTTTCCGGGAGTTGAACAAACTTCCGGATAAAGTTTGACAACCAAGGTACCACTGTAATGATATCTATGGCTCCACGTGTAGACTACCAAAATTAAAATAATTTTCACATTGACATTGACAGACATTTTAAGCATATTCTTCCTTTTTTGGGGGAAAAAGTCAAGGTTTTTAATTTTCTTTACCTGTTATCACATTTATATCTGGGTACTGGGTTTCACAGAGGGTAACTGCTTTGCTATCCTTCTCAAATGCCTCACGAAGCTCTTTCTTGACGGCTGCTGAGCCACATAAACGGTACAGGCCTACAACCTAGAAGCAAAATCATAACCTTACAACATGGCACAGGTTTGCCACCTAAGGAATACGAAGGTTGTAAGTTAAATACCAAGCACAAACACAGTTTTCAGTAAGCCCAGTAGAAGCATCAAGATATTCATGCAAGACCCCCAAAGACGCTGAGAGACGTGCAGATTGTATCATTGGCACACAGTATGAGTTTTTCGCTAGAAAAAGACATAACAGTTATCAATATTCTACGGAGTACTCTGCCAGAGATATAACAAAATAAATTAATATTGTTGGCATCTATCTGTCTCAGAAGACAGTGGAGGAGTGTGCCTTTGGGGGTGGAGTCAAACTGTTGGAAGCCTGGAAATTAGTATCAGGCGATAAAATAAGCTGAAACTCAAAATTACAAAGGACATCAGTTTGCATTTTTGAATGCAATGAATGCTTTCTACATAGTCAGCCAGCCAGTAGGCAAAATCGTCTTTAGGTTATATGCAGCAAAGTTGTTTAGAAAATTTCCCCAAAGGCTCCTTTATTAGGAACCCATAAAAGGCTTAATAAATAAGCCACAGGGAGAGAAATCTCTCTCTCTCTCTCTCCACTCTTGGAAATTCAATAATCCCATTATGACCAGAGGACGCAATAACCTCTGATAGCAATTACATGCTCTCAGCTTATCATGTGATGACTGTAATTCCCATAAAAGCAATAAAACATTTAAACTTGCCCTGTGAGGAATCTATCCATCAAAACTGCTTACTACAACTTCATCTTCCACACTGGGACAGTAAAAACTAGCTGTTTTGTTTGTTCAGTTTTGTTCAGAATAGCACAAAAAACCCCAATTAATTTCACTACCACCATATTACAGGTTTGGAAGTTCCTGAGGCCAGGGGGAACTTAGACCCACAATAGATTTGTTGGCGTTCCAGAAGGCACAAACTGCTTTTATCCCTCCACTTCTTGTATCATACAAACACATCATGTCTCCATGACTGCAAAGAGCAGGAGAGAGCAGCCTTCATCCCACTGCAATGCAGGTGTGCTACCCCAAACTAAGGAAGTGAAGGATATGGTGCATCCAACAAAGGCAACATTATTTATAGCAAAAGTAAATAAATAGGGGTAATGCTCTAAGCAGCAAAAAATTAAATGCAGAAGAATGCAGTGGTTGTTATTTTTAATTAACTCTACCTGGCAGCCTCTTTTTTCAATCTCTATAATGCACTTCTTCATCAACAGGGGCACCATCAAGCCCACGTTTTCCTTCTCCACAACCTTCCGAGCATCTACTCCAAACATTACCGGTTCTCTTTCTCCATCTAGTCCATTGAGAGAATTCTCCCACTGCTCCAGGAGGGTCAGCTTGACATAAATAATACCTCGGGGCTCCAGCTTTACTGCCAACTGATGAGTCTTCGTCACCCGGAAAAGAGCAGGGAGGACCACCGTCCCATGGCAGCAGACCCGGTTTTTCCTCGGTGTGGGCTCCCAGCTGAAGACCACCAATTTCAAATGCTGGGCGTTCTCTATTTCTATGTTGAAAGTGTGATCCATGTCCAAAAAGGTCGTCCTGCAGGTCAGCAAGGCAGTCCTCGCTTTGTTTACCGAATCTACCTGAATGGCGCAGAAGACGTCTCTGGAGTCCATCCTTGGCGGTTTCAGGTCCTCCGCGCCATAGAAATGGATGCTCATGAGTCCAGATATGTACTGGGAACATTTAGGTTGGTCGGAGAAACTGTAGTGCCTGAAAGCGTCAATGTCTATTTCCGCCTTACTACCGTTGCTGCTTGGGAATGCTTCCTTTCCTCCTTTCCCAGCCCGGCTTTCGAGGCTGTGCTTCCCTGATTTTGTTATAAGCTCAGGAGAGTCTCCGTCGCTGAGGTAGCCCCCTTTGCTGGAGGATTTCGAATTGCCACTGCTTTTCTTTTTGTAGTTGTGCTGAGAGGACACGCTGCTGTCAAGATGGTACCGGCTTATGACGTTCCTGCTGGCTGCCGCCGTGATGTTCCCGGAAGAAGGTAGTGACCCGTGACCTATGACCTGGCAGTTATTCTTAAGCAACGAAGAATTGTCCGTGCTACTATGGCTTGAATTTCCCTTGACACTCAGCTTCCTGCTCAGCTCTGGCAATTTTTTCATTTTCATGGAAAGTTTCCTCACTGTTCTCGGGGATTTTATTTTGTCAGGGAAGGACCAGTTTATCGAACCACCTTTCTTCAAAGGGTTAGGACTCGGAGGAGAACCTTCTGTCACTCCCATCTCGGACTTGCTTGCAGACAAGATCCCAGGACCTTTGCAGGGGTGGGGAAAAGAAGAAAGGGACATATTAAAAATGAAGGGAAAGGATACTTTAATTTAAGAAGCTACTAATTTGCCAGGACCTGAAAAAGATATGTGTGGTATTATTCAGGACAACGCAGAGCATCAGATGCTCCTACAACATGCTCTGACCTATGGGCTGTACTTTTCTGCCTTGTTCTGCCAAAAGCAGAACCACACAAGGAACCTGCCCCATCCTTCCCTTAAGAATCTGCCTCGGAACAATTAACCGATCCCTGCCCGTTACGTACTGTTTTGTCTCTCTGCATTGCCTTCTCAGACTTGTTAATTTAGCTTCTTTCAGAAGAAGAGACTCCTGGATGCAACTGCTCTGTGCAAGCAAGTCATTTGGGGGGGGGGGAAGACTCAGACTCCTGTGCCTTGTCTGCAAGTCAAGCCACTGGAAAAGAATGGAAAATTAAAGGGGACCTAACTTTGCTCTAGAACTTGCATCTTTTAAACAGCTGCATCATGTTTGAGCGTAATTTGCCCCCTCTTGTCAAACAACCATGTCCCCCTCTGCTTCTGATGGGCAGGGTGGAGATGGAATGCTTTTGGAAGTCTTTTAACAGTTCTAACTTGCCTTGCTTCTTCAAGCCCCAAAGTGCCCTCTTCCTTTCTTGCACAATGCCCCTTTCTGTGTGTCATGGAAAGCTGCTGGCTCCCAGGTGATAGCCACCTAGGAATTAAGAAAGCATCCAGTGGATTCAGCAAAGGATTACCAGCTTGCGTGCTGATCCAGGATGACTGTTCTTTTTTTATATATATAAAAAAATTATCATAGCCAGGAGAAGAAAAACTGAGCATTAATCAGGAGCCCTGCATCCTGTGGTTGCATGAGGGCATCATAACAAATTAAGCTTTATTACGGTAAGCCTAGGTGAGTCTTGAGGAGGAGATCGGAAGCTCTGGCTTCTGTTTTGACTAACTACAGGGTTTGGAGTAATGTGACCTCTAAAGCATGGTTAATCTTAACTATGGTTTGCTGAAATAAGCCAGCTTCCTAACAGCTAATTTCTCCAGTAAAACTATTTTTATTTGCCTTGACTTTTCCAGATGACCTGTTTATTGAGGGTTCATCCTGATTTGTTTGCAGAAAGATTACCGGTAAATTATCAGCATTTAGATTTTTTCCCCAGGGAGCCTGGAAAACATTGCAATGAAGCAAAAGTTATACCATACTTTCCATTGCATTTCCATTCACTTTCCGTATCAGAAAGAATATGACCTTTTGAGGAAGCAGTATCGTTGCACAAGAAGCTTCCAAATCAGCTTTGATTTCACAAGCTGAATTTGCCAGTATATGATTGAATCCAATCAGAAAATAGCAAAGAACCTGCAAGTACTCTTATTTACTATTGTACTTCACTATGATATCTGCTCATGTTTAGCAGTCTGTAAGTTTTCCAAATAAATAAGATAAACCATGCATGTTTTTTGTTGGGTTCTGACAAAACAAGCTGTAGTTAACAAAAAACAAAAGCACCTGCTCTCCTTGTGAGTTACAGTTTAGTGCAAAGTCTCAATTGGCAAAGCATGGTTTGAGATCAGCCAGCAAACTAGAATCCGAAACCATAGAATATGTTTCAGCTAACCGTTCTGATGTGAATTTTTTGAACTGACCATAGTTGTTATGCTACCTTTGGAAGCTCTTGCACCAAGAAACAAGACTGCCGACGAGATGAAAAGTAAAGCAGGCATGTATCTCTAAAAAAGTTGGCCCATATGCTGGGAACTCAAACAACAATCTGGAAACTAAACTGTGGTTAGTGCGAACCACTCTCTCTAAACTGAGAGAGAGAAACAGTGGCTTTATTTCGATTTTCTCTCTTTGGATTTACAGAGCTATATCAAAAACGTAATTCACATTTTCATAATTCACAACAACTGGCGAATTCACAGAACTGGTCATAATTCATAGGAACTGGTCAGGTGAGATTCTAGAATATATTACTGTCTTTCTGACAGTTTCTCTTTAGCAGCATCTGCTACCAACCACTTCCTAATTTTTGTTATCAGAGCAGACTCTACTGAGGCTGCGACTTCACAAGAAGCTGTTAACAAGACAGGTGCTCCACTACAAAGTTATTTCATCTGGATATTTTGGACCAGCAGCTATTGAGTGTACATGTGATTACGTTACAAAGAACCCTTCCTCCACCACTGCCCCAATCTAAAAATCCCATACGCCTCAGAAGTCAGTATACTTCCAAAACTAACAAAATTCTCTCATGAGCCTTTCATAGACCAACAGGTTAACAAATGCCTATTTATCTAATTTTAGCAATGACCATATTTTGGACAGAATAAGAATTGAAGATTCAATAACATTAGCATTGCCCAAGAACCTACTCTCATGCCAACAGAGACTCAGGTGAAATATTATTCAGTTTATCCTTTTGCTTATGATGTATAGCTGCTGCTCACTCCAGGACACATGCAAAGGTCATTAGAAAGCAGTTAAGTTAGGATTCATAACAAGAAGAGTTTCCTTAGTTTCGAAGGCTATGCAAAAGGGACCAGACTAAGCCACTAGGCCATCACTTCCTAACCTACAATGAGCAGAGGGACTGCGGAAGTACTTCCATCAGTCACAACAACAAAAAGTTCAAATAGTCACACTGCATTCTCACTTCCGGTGATAAAAATTCCTGCTTGGAGGAAAAATAAAACGAGTTCTTAAACAACACTGTAATACAAAATGATATCCTCCCTCCCTTTTTTATTAAAAAAAATATGCATCAAGTATTTCTACTAGTAACTATGTACTATACATCTTTAATGCACTTTGTCTAGAAATACCAAACCTGTTGACTAATCACACAGGACAAAGCAGGCATGATTCTTCAATACCCATTCCACGTTTCATGTTAGAAAACGAAGCTCAACAAGTTAAAGTTCATCAAAATCCTTCAGGAAGCTGAATAACTCTCTTCCCAGATACAAATTCACAAGGAGCTTCATTTTTTAAAAAAAGACAAAAAAAAGTTAAAAGAATACAATGCTGCACAAAGTCTGTTTTCCAAATGCCTCAATGAATCTTCTTGTTTCTCCCAGTTGCTACGCTTCTGTTGAAGCTGTTTCCTTGCAGGGAACAGACTATTTCTAGCACGCCTGCTGTGCTTTTCTGGCAAGCAGCTCGCAAGAAATGCGGTGTTTGATAAAACCGGACAAAGGCTTCCCTTGTACTGCAAATCACAGCGTAGTCCCACTGGTGGCCTGCTCTGGAGCCTTCTATAGTAATCAGTGCCATGCTTTCGCCTGCTAACATCAATCTTCCCTTTCTGTCAGAAGCCTCTGGCAAAGGCTTAGGAAAGCCAGCCAAGATATTAGAAAACTTTCCTCGGCTCCATTACAGCTGAGAAGTTCTTAACGTTCTTGACGTTTTCCCGTCTAACTTCCGGTGGCTTCAGTCCTTTTCTCTCCCCTCACCCAAATTTGTTAGAGTGACAAATGACGTCGAAAGGGCAGCACTGGAATTCTTCCTGGCAGTGTGGCATCCATTTATTACAGATGTAGATGCCAGAGACATCTCTGTTGCTAAGCCGTCTAAGTTGCTTATACCTTTTCCAAATGGTATCCATGAGGAGGTTCAGGCCTTCTCATGGTCCTACATGCATGTTCAAGCTATTTTAAAAATCAATACTACCGTATTTTTTGCTCTGTAGGACGCACCCGACCATAGGACGCACCTTGTTTTAGACGGAAAGAACAAGGGAAAAAAATCTCCCCCTCTCTGCTCAGCGCCCCTTCAGCGAAGCGGCAGGAGAAACGGAGCCCCTTCCTTCGGTGCGCACCGACCCCTCTCACTCTCCAGGCTTCAGTGAAAGCAACGTGAAGCCTCCGGAGCGCGGAGGGAGTGCTCCCTCTGAGCTTCGGGGGCTTCGCATTGCTATCGCTGAAGCCAAGGAGCCTGCATTTGCTCCATAGGATGCACACACATTTCCCCTTAATTTTTGGAGGGGGAAAAAGTGCGTCCTATAGAGCAAAAAATACGGTATATCTATTGTTACAGGCACTGGGTGCCTGGCATGCATGTATGACATTACATGGCGGGAGGAGACCGCAAGGCCCACTGCAGCCACAGGGATGCTCTGCAGAGCCTATCGCAGGCTGTGGAATATTGAGGGGCCCCAGCCCACTCCTTGAAAATTTAAGGGGTGCCCTCAGCCTCTCCCAAGATGGCGCCCCTGTCTATCTTACTGCGCACACAGGGTCTAGAGCAGAGCTTTCCAATCTTTTCATGTTGGTGACACACTTTTTAGACATGCATCATTTCATGACACAGTAATTCAGTTCTACTAGCAAACCCGGAGGTTAAACTTACCCCTTTCCAGCCCTGGGAGGAGCAAGGGGAACGTTTGTGTGACACATTGCAGCCAAAACATTAACGTGTCGCGCCACACAGTTTGGAAAGCTCCAGTCTAGAGCGTTTGGTATTTTGTTTTACATTGCTAAACTTTACTTTCATTACTGGCATTTAGCCAGTGACCCTCTGCCTCTGAACTGCACCTTCCCCATTTTATGGTAAAACCTCGCTAAATTATTGCATACCCTCGCTAAAAGTTGAACGTGTGCACAGGTGAAGTGGAACAGAACAGTGATCAGATGATATGTGAATGTGCAAAAGTCTGAACAGAAACACACGAAGGTATTTCTCGCATGAGTTGTAAACTACTGTATATGACCATTCCAAAGTCAATCTAATTCCGCTTTGAAGGCATGACTGCTGTTTTGCTTGAAACAAATGCAGAATGTAGCTTCAGTACAGGCTGGAATAGCACTCCCTCAATGGAAACTCTACTCATGTGCCTCAAGCCACTAGTCTCCCATCCTCCTGAAGTAGCAGCTATTTTAAAATGGCTATCACCTCACAAGGATGACTGTCTCCAGCTGCTCAGGAAAGAATGAGGTTAAGGAGGGACACCTGCTTTCAGCCAAGGAAAATGGGGAAGGAAAGGATGGATGCAGGAAAATATCTGGGGGGAGGGAAGCCCATCCCCTTCAAGAAGCCTTGGTTGGCACAATCCAGTCCCCCAGTCCTTCAGAGCACGAGTTCTGCTCCCAGAGTCTCTCAACCAACACCCCCTCTATTGTAGAACAAATAAATATTTTGCTTTTGCTGTATATTGTCCTTTATGCACACTGCTCTCTGAAAGTGAGGGTGGAATTATCAAGGAGTATTATATAATGGAGAATTTGTTGAATGGTTTATTTAAATGTAAAGGTTCATCATTGTTCCACCTGATGTGTATGTCTTTAAGGGGCCAGAGCAAGGGCCAGAGTAAGATAACGAGACCCAGCTTTACAGCTGTGAAGCATAGCAGGTGCTGCTGAGTTGTATTTGATTAAGGTGTGTCAGCATTTGGGTGTAGTATATAAGGAGCAGCACCTAGCTCTCCCATTACCCTGGGGGATGGGTTGGTGGTTGGGTCTGGTTTGGTTGTTAATGTATTTAGTGTAAAAGGAGTTTTTGTTTTTCTTATTAAAACCTAGTTTAAGTTATTTTTGAGTCCTTTATTTTTTAATGCATGGTCTCCCCAGCAAGCTCTCTGCGCTACTAAACTGCAAACAGCCAACATCTTTGGTTATGGGCCCAGCTGCTGAGTGGATGACTGCATATTTTTTGACTCTGAGAAAGGTTTGAAAACTCCTTCTCCTGTTAGCGTAGTTCTGTGGGTCTGGAAGAGTTCCAGAATGGTTGACTGGGTTCCTGAAGCTGAGAAGGCTCTGGTCTTCCCACAGCTAACAGATGAGAACTATAGTTTATGGTCTTTTCGGGTGGAGGCGCTTTTGACCTCTAGAGAAGTATGGACCTATGTAACTGATGACCCTCCTGACCCTGTGACTAATGCTTGGTCGAAAGGAGATGCAAAAGCCAGGGCGATAATTAATTTGGCAGTCAGCGACCATCAAGTAGTCTATATAAGAAATAAGAAAACTGCCAAAGAAATGTGGGACAGTCTTGCAGCAGTGCATGTTAGAAAAGAGTCAGCATCTGCATTGACGTTTTTCAAGCAGTTGTACCAGACGAAGTTGCAGCCTGGTAGTGATTTGGCAGCACACTTGAGACGTCTGGAGGCAATACGTGGCGAATTAATTCGAAGAGACATGGACATACCTGATATTCAGTATGTTTTTATCATTCTATGTTCCCTTAATGAGGACTTTGATGGTATAGCTAGCCAGATATCTGCTGTTCCACCAGCACAATTAACTGTGGAAGGGGTGACGGCAAGATTAATGGGCGAGTTGGACAGAAGGGAGGCTTGTGCCATAAGCACTCCTATTTCCAGAAGTAATGAGGAACGCCATATGCAAACCTGTGGTGGTACAACTGCATTTAAAGCTGCAAAGCGTTGTTGGTTCTGCAATAAACAAGGACATTTTGCAAAGGACTGCAGATCCAAAAGAAAGCAAAGTACTCCCAAGCCTGTTTCTGTTCATCAGTCACGGTTGTCAGCCCAGCAGCCGACATCGTATAGTAGAGACAGAAACGAGCCGCGAGTTTTCCATGCTAGGACAACAGATCGTAAAAGACTTAAACGTGCCAAGTGGAAGTCTTTTGTTGTGGACTCAGGAGCATCTCAGCATATTTGCAACGATCGAAGCTTGTTTATTTCTTTCGAAGAGGATATTGGTAATGTACATTTAGCCAATTCACAAGTCTTGCAGTCGCTTGGCAGGGGTACCGTTAAACTTGACTCTTTAAACATTACAATAGCGAACTGCATTTACTGCCCGTCAGTGGACAATTTATTGTCAGTAAGGTGCTTTGCTCGTCAAGGCATAACTGTGCGTTTCTTAAAGTCAATGTGTGAGTTTTTCGATGGGAACAAACGTCTATTGTATGCCCGGGAATCTGATGGTTTATATAGACTGTATTTTCGCACATACTCCCAATCGCCTATAAATTGCAGAGCAGCACAGTCAAGCCAGGGGTTGAGGAATGTAAGGCCACATTCCGGGTGTGTCCACGAGGCACACAGAATTCTGGGACACCTGAATTTTGCTGATGTAATTAAGACAAAGAATATTGTTAATGGCCTCAACTTAAAACCATGTAAATTCTTTATGCAATGTCTATCCTGTTGCAAGAATAAGATTAAGGTTGCACGCAAGGGTAGGTGCTCAGATAGGGAAGTAACTGAGCCATTTGAGCGTGTACATTGTGATTTAGTTGGGCCACTCCCACCATCATTAGGAGGTTCTAAGTACTGGCTTACTCTGATAGACCAGTATAGTAGATATTGTTGGACTTATGCAATAGCTGAGAAGTCCCAAGCATTTGAGAAGTACAAAGTTTTTTGCAACTGGGTAAAAACGCACTTTAACAAACCAATTAAGAACCTATTTTCTGACCGGGGCGGGGAATTTGTTTCTGAGGATTTTGAGAAATTCCTGGAAGCGCAGGGGACTACTCATGAGTTATCTTGCCCCCGAAGTCCCTGGCAAAATGGGCTTGTTGAAGTTGTGCAGCGTGACCTACAGGCAGGGGTTAAAACTTATCTGCACGATGCTAATCTGCCCAAAGACTTTTGGGCTGAAGCGCTTAATGCTTTTTGTTATGTTAGAAATCGCAGTTATCATTCTGGTTTAGATGTCACCCCCTATGAGAAGCTGTTTAAAAAACGCCCTAATCTGAAATACCTACGCATTTGGGGTTCAGATGTAATAATGCATTATCCCGCTAAGCAGAAATTGGGTGAACGTAGTGTCCAGGGAAAATTAATGGGCTACCAGCAGGGAGCGTACAGAATTTACATACCAGCAACTGGCAAATTTCATATTACCAGAAGCATGATACAAACTGTAAATTGGAATGGAGTTGCTGTCTTCCAAGATACTGATGGTATAGATAATACTGAGGAAGAAGAGGAAGAAGCAGCAGCAGCAGGAAATGGTGCTTCTGAATTAATGGAAAAAGACAAAAAGTCTGTTGAATCTGATTTGTTTGATGATTTAAAGTCAAAGGCACCCGAGGGGAGGTTAGATTCTCTTGAGTTTTCTGACCGTGAGCTTAGCCTACAGGCATCTCTTCAATCTGACGATGGTTTACAACCTGAAACTAGTAGTTCACTTAGTCCTATTAAGTCTGAGGAGTCTGACTCTCCTTCTGGACTGAGACGTTCAGATAGAAAGAGACAGAAGCCACAACGTTTTGCAGATGAACGTTTTAATACTGTGTATGCCAATAAGGCAGTTTTTGAGCCAAAAAGCTACAATGATGTTCAGAAATTACCTAAGGAACAAGCTGCAAATTGGTATAAAGCTATGAACTCTGAGATAGCTTCTTTAAAAGAGCATAACACTTGGTCTCTTGTACCACAAACCCCAGATATGAGACTTATTGATTCAAAATGGGTTTATAGAGTTAAAATGAATGACAAAAATGAAGTTGTAAGGTACAAAGCAAGACTAGTTGCTAGGGGTTTTCAACAAATTCCAGGCGAAGATTATGATTTGTGTTATTCACCAAGCGTAAAATATGAAACAGTTAAGCTTTTGTTAAAAGATGCATCACAACGTGGACATTCTGTTTATCACCTAGATATAAAAACTGCATATTTGTTTGCAGATTTAAAAGAACAAATTTTTATGCGTGTTCCTGAAGGCATAGATGCCGCTGAAGGTTTGGTATGCAAATTAAACAAATCCCTTTATGGTCTGCACCAAAGTGGAAGGAATTGGCACCAAACTTTAGCGAAAGAATTGCTGGATATTGGTTTTTCACAAGGAAAGGCAGACAACTGTGTGTTTATAAAGGAAAGGGCAAACTCTGTAACAAAAATATGTGTGTATGTAGATGACGTGTTAATTTCTACAAAAACTAAACAGGAATATGAACTGGTAGTATCACAGTTACAGAAGAAATTTGATGTGGTGGAATTAGGCATAGCTAAAAATTACTTATCCATGCAAATTGAGAAAGGCAAAAATGGATCTTTTCTGGTTCATCAAACCGCAAAAATTGATGATCTTGTTGAAATGCTATGTTTAGAAAATGCAAATGGGAAGGAAACGCCTATGGTGTGTGGTTTCACCTTTACAGGTGAAGATAAGCCATTTCCTAACAAAACTTTGTATCGTTCTGCTATAGGCAAGCTAAATTTCATTCAAAGAATCTCAAGACCAGATATAACTTATGCTTTTCACTTTCTGGCAAAATTTGTGGAAAAGCCTACTACACAATGTTTCTCTGCTCTTAAGAGAGTGGTAATGTACCTTAAACACACCAAACATTATAGGTTGCAGTTTACAACATGTATTGACAAAGGTTTTGAAATTTTCTGCGATGCATCTCATGCAGTGGAACAAAATAATTGCAGGGGTGTGTCTGGTATGGTGTTTTGTTATAACGGTTGTCCATTTGAATGGAAGTCCCAGACACAAACCATTATTTGTCTCTCCACAACAGAGAGTGAATTATGTGCATGCGTTCAGGCCACTCGTGATGTAGAATGGTATCTGCAAGTATTTGCAGACCTACAGATGCAAGTAACACTACCAGTAAAAGTTTACCTTGATTCCCAGAGCGGACTTGCTATCCTGTGTTCAGAGACCAATACGCAGCGCACTAGAGTCTTACGGTTACGTTTACAGTTTGTAAAGAAACTAATTGCTGACGAAATGATTGTATTTGAATATGTTCCAGGTGACAATCAAATTGCGGACATTTTTACTAAAGCACTTCCAAAGGTTACACATGAAAGACATGTACAAAATATGCTTTATGTTTTTGTTCCACAATGATGAACCGCAGGGGAAATGTTGAATGGTTTATTTAAATGTAAAGGTTCATCATTGTTGCACCCAATGTGTATGTCTTTAAGGGGCCAGAGCAAGGGCCAGAGTAAGATAACGAGACCCAGCTTTACAGCTGTGAAGCATAGCAGGTGCTGCTGAGTTGTATTTGATTAAGGTGTGTCAGCATTTGGGTGTAGTATATAAGGAGCAGCACCTAGCTCTCCCATTACCCTGGGGGATGGGTTGGTGGTTGGGTCTGGTTTGGTTGTTAATGTATTTAGTGTAAAAGGAGTTTTTGTTTTTCTTATTAAAACCTAGTTTAAGTTATTTTTGAGTCCTTTATTTTTTAATGCATGGTCTCCCCAGCAAGCTCTCTGCGCTACTAAACTGCAAACAGCCAACAGAATTCACCTATGCAGTTCCCATTGGGACAAACAGAAACACTGCTGTGATTTTTGCCACATCCCATTTTCTTTCCAAGTGCATTATCAGATATTTGCAATGAAAAGCAAGTGCTTGGGAAAAAACAAAGCCTTACAATAAGGCGGCTTTGGTGGTTTTTTGCCATCATAAATATGTGTGCAGACACTCACTCACAAGTAACAGAGAAAGAAAAGGCAGATTTTGCGGTCAGTTTAAATTCATCATCTTGGCACAGAAGTGTCTGCAAGCTTTTCAATATGGCACCTGGGGTGGAGGTGGGGAACTACACAAGATTATAAACTGCCTTCTGCAGATAACACAAAAAGTGAAGATAGCCACATTAGCCCGTGAGCTTGTGTTACCTAGTTTTTAAAAAGTTATAGAGCTTCTGCAATAAAGCAATTAAATGCACAGCCGCACACCCACTTCTTTCAAAGCTAGAGACCAACAAGCATCACATGGGAATCACTGTACTTCATAAAGTCAGATCTCATCTCATCTACTCAATCGAAGTCTATTTAATCCATCAAGTCAATCCTAATTAAAACAACATGTACACAACTCTGCTCAGACGCAGAAAGGCTGACTCAAATTAACCCCAGAAGTCAATACTCAAGAGTCCTCACCGTGCTCCCCCGCCACCAGTTATACTAAACGGATACAGCTATTGTCTTGGACCGAACACATTCATTTGGTCTAATGCAAACTGGCTATATAAAATTATGATCAAAAGCACCAGCCTTCTGTTTTCGAAGGAAGTCTGCAGGGATATTTATCTTTCTCCTCCCACAGCTACACATTCATACAGAAAGCCTTACAAACTCTGAAGCTGCAGTTCTTATATAAAAGGCAACGCATTGCGGTAAAAACAGAAAGCTTTTTTATCTAAATATGGACTACTCGGCTGCAGGATGGAATGCAAATAATGTTCCTTTCAGTACCTCCTGAACTAAAAATACTGCTCTCCCTTTTTTATGATTTGAGGAAGTCTTAAGGATGCTAGGTATAATTCAGTAAACATTATCTCGGAAAACCTCAGCAGCAAACACTATAGTTAAGATGGAAATAGCAATAGAGAGACACTTATTTTCAGAAAGCTTGCAATTGTCTAAAAAAGAGATTTCCTCTACGGCAGGCAGGCAGTTAAGGATTGCTGTTTTTTCTTATGAGAGGCCTGCTGCTTAATTCTGGAATGGTTAAAAAAAATACGGCATAGCACATACAGGAGACTTCTGTACCAAGAAAATAAGACAGTAAAATGCGAGTGCCTTAGAAAGCATGATGAGTATTAAACAATGTGATGCTTACTGAGAAGCCAACTCATGCAGCCTTTCTGTGGTCACGCAGTTCAAGACTTCTGTTTCAGCAGCCCTTCAGGAGGGATGGTTCTGTTGCCAGGTTTAGATATATACATGCAGAGTTGGAAGAGAAAGTTGCTTTCTTTGTAAAGGGGAGGCAGTATGTCATCTGCCTCTCGCTGGTTTTAAAAGTCAGGGAGAAGAGTTGAATGAAAAATGGACAAAGCACAACTGTCGCTGTGAACAGCACAACCGTGCCAAGTTCACCCTTCTGCACTGGCTAGTAAAAGTTATCCCGTGTCCTGACAACATCACGCTTTGTGTTTTTTCCCATCAGCAACAGTCAGCAATGTGGAGCAATGGCAGGAAAGGTAAGTTCCCCTATGTTGTTGCAAAGCTTGATATTGAATGGCGTGTTTGATGGCAGCCCTATCTTGATTTGCAGGAAAGTAACAATAAAAATCATACTTAGTGCAAATCAGAACCTGGAAAGATATTAAAGACATTTATTAGTAAGTCCCCTTGAAGAAGCGCTACACAAAATCCCGTCTGCATGCAACGGTTAAGCTGTTTAGTCCCCATTACGGGCAACAAGGATGATTAGATGATATTGCAGATCTGCTAAAAGGTATTCTGGGAAATATAGCAATCATATCTGTTGTGCTGTTATGGAAACAGGTCAATTTTGGACTAGGAAAGTATTTCAAAATCAACTCAGCATAAAAACTATACACAAGCTGGCATCTGCCCCACCTCAAAGGATATCCCTTTTGGGGGTGGGGTAAATATTTAGAAAATCACTAGGCAGAAGACAGTAACAACCAGCTATGATTGAAAGGCATGAAGACATTTACATCCCACTTCAGAGTAACTGCATGTGCTACTCAGTACTATACATTCATACAAACAAATTGATTTGCCCTGCTGCCCTTTATGTGACAATTTTGTCTGGAGGAGCTGTCATTTCAGCTTTGACTGAAATTAACTGTAGACACCTTAACAGGATTAAAAGAATCACTAAGTACTCCTTAGCAATAAAGCCAATTACGTAACAGCAGGGACTCTCTTCATCAATTATTGCATTGTGTGATTACTATTCAATGGACACAGAGGCAAGGCTGCATTCATTAACTTAATACACAAGGAACAGTACAGGATAAATTTGCAATCAATTTCACCAGGGTTCATTATAGGCACCACAATCATGAACCAATCTTGATTTAGTTAAGCAACAAATTTCCCCCAGTGAGTTGAAAGCCTCTATATAATTTCCCTTAATTCAAAAACGAACTTTAATCTATCAGAAGTCCTCTGCCAATACTCGTGGGAGCTATGTATGTATTAAGAAATTGATCCATGAAACATGGCATAAAATGCATGTAGATTTCCTACAGCGGTCATATTTACACCTTACCAGCTTGCAAATAAAGTATATATTACGATGAACTCAGTAGAAGCCACAAAAAATAGCTAGTATGTCTCAAGAAAAGCATAACTCTGATGTTGTAGAAATTAAAAGCACACACAAAATGGAATCCCCCCCTCCTCGCTCCTTGTTTTCTGTTTTTGTTTTTTAAAAACAACCCTGAGAAGCAAAGCCAATTTAGAAACAATGTTAGGCGTATCCCTATAGACAGCACTATTAAGAAAAATGTTCAATAAGTTGTAATGGGCAATTTGTGTTATATAGTTTGTTCTAAGAACTGAACAAAAATTAAAATGTCAGTTCTACGCAAACAAAAATCAACGGCAGATCTCATATTGTAGGATATAACCAATTCCCAATCGTGGCTGAAAATAGTGTTTCCGCAAACCTACTAGAAGAACGATTGGGAGAGATGTTTCTACATGAGCAAATGAAAGTTTCAGAATTTGTTACAGAAGAAACCCAAAGTAGGCCTAGTGAAAATAAAGCTTTCTAAAAGAGTAAGTCTGATTTAAAAAATCAGTTCATTTCTGAATGAAGATGCATTGATCAAGCTGTATGAGTGAATTAATGCTTACGTAAGACTTGAACTTCCAGAGAAATGGGACTTTCAGCTTACCCCAAAATGATAGCTAGTACCACCTTATGAAATGTAATATTTAACAACATCGCTGTAGGTTAAATGTTTGCACTCCTCTTACCTCCCAAAGTACCTTTTAATGTAGGGCTATCTTCCACTGCAAATCCAGTCTGAATACTGCACGTAGGCTTTTGCTTGTGTACTTGCAAATGTTCCATGGAATGTACACCATCTACTTCATTAATTTCCCTGGGCAGAGTGTTTCCGACACAGTCTAGGACGTGTGCGAGGCCTTCATTAGGCCTTATGACTTTAACCAAGTCATTCCCAGAAGGCACCTTGCAATTAATGGCTTGAGGGTCCAAATGGTCAGCATTACAACCAGGGAAATTGGGCTCATCGTCTTCAGGGATAGGGTTGTACCATATTTCTCCTTCATCATCTGCATCGTTATCATCCCCAAAATCTAAAGTACAGTTTCGCCGTGCCAAAGAGCTTGCCCCGTTCTCAACAGTTCGTACGCAACCAATTCTTCTTTTAGGGCTTTCATGCCCTAGAAGTTTGGGGAAAAGGTGAGGCATCTTCGGCTCAAGCAATGGGCTGGGCGATTTCTGTCTCTGGTGCGTTTCTCTTGAAATTTTCTTATACGAGTTTCCTTTTTCCAAACTGGGCACCCTTGGAGAACTTTGATGTAGCCAGTTACGTTTCTTGGACACGGTGATGCTGGCAATCCGAGGCCTGCACTCAACAACTTCGGTGGATTTGAAGTTCTTAAGTTCTCTTCTGCTCACCGACGGTATGTACACCGTTTCAATCAAATCTGTAACGGACGGGGAGGAGGGAAACAGAGAGAGCAAATTGTAATTGCGGAGTGGGATGGTCTACAGCAGCACATTGCAAGTGTCCAGAAAGCCTGAAAAAAGCTTCTGTTTCATAGAAGTAAAGCAGCCAACCTGGTGCCCTTCCAAAGAGTTTTGGACTACAAAACCCATCAGCCCATCCAGCATGCTTTACTGGCTGGGGCTGATGGAAATTGCAGCCCAAAACATCTGGAGGGCACCAGGTTGGCAAAGGCTGACATAAAGGTAAAGCTCTGATGGAAACAGAACTCCCTTGATTTTACTTTCCCCCTTTTTTAAATCAAAAAACTACATAAACTCTGTAGCTATACATAATACACACATTATATCCATATACAGGCATAGCTCAGCATACAGGCATTCCACACAGATTCAATATACAACAGGGATAGCGGGCAGAGAGGGGGAGGCTGTATATTTTGATGGCTAAATATTCAAATCTGACCAGATGCACAGACCCGACAGCAATAAAAGTCTTGAAGTAACTACAAATGGTAGGACAGTCGTGTCTGAACATGCATCACATTCCAAGTGTGCAGACACAGCGAGAAAAGGATCTACCCCACCCCCCACCCCAATATCAGACACTGCTTGATAAACATTAAGTTAGGGAGCATGCTATAATGTAGCTATCATGACCCACCAAGGGACCAGATTCTTGACTAGTTCCAGTGGCGTAGCGTGGGTTGTCAGAACCCGGGGCAAGGCAAGTAATTTGCACCCCTAACCCGTGGATTTGCGCCCCCTAACCCGTGGATTTGCGCCCCCTAACCCTAACCCCCAGATGTTGCGCCCGGTGCGGCTGGCCCCCCCTGCACCCCCCACGCTACGCCACTGACTAGTTCAGATTCTTTCATCCTTCTGGGATGAAAGTAAATAACCAAAGAATAGATTTATCTGAGATGCATTTTTACAAATGTCACTCTTCCTAGGTTTCATAAAACAAACGTTTATTCTAAAAGAAAGGGGGGGAATATTTTTAAAACTTCTATGCTCCCTGTGAATAATATATAAGGGGCACAGGGGGGGGGGAGATGCAATCATTTAATCATGCATTATTTCAGCGTTTCATGTCTTCTTGTTCCTCCAGATGTGGTGAAGGTTCCCTTTTACCCCATTTCTGGCCGCTTACAATTATTCCTCAGGAGAATCTCTCTCTCACTGGCATCCTACCCTTCGTCCTAAGACCCCAGAGCAATTTACGATAGTAAATACACAAAACAATAAACGTTAACACAAAACACAGTATCAGCAATACAATAATAAAAAAAAGAACAGTCGGCCAGCTTCCTGAGATCCAAGCATCCTACTATATTAAAACCTGGTGGAAAAGGCAGTTCTTCAGCAGGTCGTGTCACAGTGGACAATGTTGGCACCAGCTGAACCTCTAGGGGCATCGCCTTCCACAACTGCACTGCTATTACTAAGAAGTGCTCAAAGACTTGGCTTGGGCTACCATCATGGCCTCCCCAATAGTCCATATGCTAAACAAATACTCACTAGGAATATCCTGTAATTTTACTAGAACATGGAAGCAGTTTAAGAAAAGTTTCGCCGTGTTACTGTCTCCCTAATATTTAAGGTTATTGGGCAAAAGAAATTGTAAAAATAAAGCCATTAGGCAGAACAATTCCCATCAGTCAATCAAACTCGAGGTTACGACCAAGAACAGAACAGAACTTGACTTCATTTAACTTTACCCATGTCTCCATAAAACCTATTTAAGCAGACAGAATTCATTCTGCCTATTTTTAAAAACGCAAATCGATAAGTTCTTTGTTAAAATAATAATAATAATAATAATAATCATCATCATCATCATCATCATCATCACTCGCTATGTTGGTTTATATATTTTGTTATTACTGGAAATCTGAAAGACTAAAGTCCGCCCCTGTATGGGGCAAGAAGCATTCTTACATCTCAACCCAGATTTCTGGAGTAAGTCTTTTTCTTTTCCTGTGACTACTCAAGTCTGTACAATTAACAGGCACCTCGTAATTATGTGCATTTTAACCTTCCCATGTCTGTAAAACAATACACAGAATGTAGTACCATTGTGCAACCAATGTTTAGAATGCTCTGGCTAATTATATTTTTCTGAAGCAGTGTTTTGCAATAAATCTAGGAGGATTTAGAGCAATGAAACTTTAAACCAGGCATAATCCTAAAACAGAACTTAAAACAAAACTGGGGGGGGGGGGGAGGCACCCTCGAAAAGGATTTTCCACTGCAGCTATTCTACACACACTTATGTGGAAAAGTTAAAACATGAAAGAAACTGTACTAAAAAGCAACTGCTTCTTTCAGTTAAGATTAGAGACCACACACTGTTAAAGAGGAGTATTTGAATAAATAAATTATTAACATTTAACTTACAAGCTGGTTCATTCATTATAAAAAGCACCGATACCTGCTAATGCAAGTGACTATTTCACACAAGCACTGTTAACACCAAAGTGGACATCCTGGAGCTTTGTTAAATGCCCGGGCTTTCCTGCAAGATCTAGATTGATCACAGTGGGAGAATGGGTCACTTGAGGGTACTGGGGCCAGTTGCCATGAGCTGCCCCTGGGGGCAAGATTTGCGGAGGAGGAGAATCCCTTCTCTTTAACTGCCCCGTAGAAATGAGAATTTTGACAGGAGCACTTGCTGAAATTCCCTTTCCTGTGCAGTCTGTTTCTTTACAACTGGGCACCTTAGCAAGATACACATCTCTGTGTTTGTAGGACCGTGAAGCAATTCACAAATGTCCACCCTATATTAAAAGGGCAAGTTTTCCCTCCTCCATTAAGGACAAGTTAGGAAAGCTAACAGCCCTCCAGAGAGCAGATTCTCAACACATAACTCATATCCATAGCTACTCAACATTAATCACACATGTACAAACTAGACCTAAGGCTATGTCTAGTTTACAAAAACAGCAGAAGCAAGTTTAACAAGGGCAAAGCACCACAGTGATCCTGAAGATTTATCGCAGCAATCCTAATTAGAAGTTATTTAAGGTGGGGGGTGCGGGGGGGGTGCTAAGATGCAATGACAAAATATATTCAAACCCTGTGTAGTCTTTGAATTGTGTGATCTTATTACCTGGAAGTAAATCCTGCTGAACACAATGGGGCTTGCTTACGAGGAAGCATGCCTCGGTCTACACCAGAAGTTCCCAAACTTATTTGACCTACTGTCTCCTTTTCAGGAAAAAAACAAAACAAAACATTACCCAGCACCCCCCAGAAAATCTACCTTCTTTACGCGAACAAACAGAAAGGTGCAGTGACAAATTTGTGTTCTTTTATGTATCTATATTTCTACCTACGTTCTACAACATAGTAAATAAAGATGTAGTTGTAAACAACAGATGAAACATGTACAGTTTTTCAAAATTTTCTTCTCTTCATGCTTCCACTGCCCCTTTATTTTTATTCAATGCCCCATCCCAATTGCACCAGAGGTTACTACCCCCCCCAATCGTTCCAGTACCTCCCCCCAGGGGGCGGTATCACCCACTCTCGGAAGCATTGGCCTACGCTGACATACAGAATTTGTTTGTTTCAGAAATACTTTCAATCAGCTGCACACACATTGTACCTTTAGAGTACATGCACAATGCATTACTTTCCTCAAGAAATTCTGGGCACTGCTGTTTAAGGATTGCTGGAAATTGCATCTCTGTGAGGAATAAACTACAGTGCCCAGAATTACTTTGAGTGAAAGAATGTGCTTTAAAGACATAGCAGATACACAGGTCTTTCTTTAATTGTCACAAAATGTGGTCAGTGGTGTGCTAAGTACTGATTTTTTGTGTGTGAACTGGGCACTGTGGAGGGTGCCTTTGATTTAGTACAGAACACAACAAGTGGGTGCCATCGTCCCCCATACTAGCATCTTTAATATTTGTCTCTCCCCACACATTTGTGTCTTGAGGAACTAGATAAGGAAATACAATATAGGATTTATTGAGCTGTACTGTTTCTTGGATGTTAAGCAGAGGGCAATACAGCAGAAAATGGTCCAGAACAACACAGAGGGCCAAAGACAGGTTAAACAGGTGGAAAGGACTGTATCCCCCCTCAGGATAAACCAATCAAAGCAACTAAGCTACCCATTTAAATTCGAAAGCTCTTTGATTAAGCATTTTGAAAATCTTCTAAATAAATAACTCAATGGAGCTGCTCTAAACATGACTCAATTTGGATCCAACCCAGCGTTCTGTTGAACTTGAAGTATTTCACAAAGGAAACTTACTATAGGCTTGCCCAGAAAAAGATAATTAAGCATTTTCCGATTATTATTATTTTTATTATTACAGTGGTACCTCGGGTTAAGTACTTAATTCGCTCCGGAGGTCTGTTCTTAACCTGAAACTGTTCTTAACCTGAAGCACCACTTTAGCTAATGGGGCCTCCTGCTGCCGCCGCACCACCGGAGCATGATTTCTGTTCTCACCCTGAAGCAAAGTTCTTAACCCGAGGTAATATTTCTGGGTTAACGGAGTCTGTAACCTGAAGCGTATGTAACCTGAAGCGTATGTAACCCGAGGTACCACTGTATTATTCATCATCATTACTATTACTCGAATCTGTAGCTTCTAATTTCTACATACAATACTGGACTATCCACAATAATGTGGACTTTATAGAGAAATTAAACACCAAGGGACCTAGAAACTGAAAGCTTACTTCATATACGGGCACTTTAATAAGTGAGCTATTAACACGGTTTAGCAACACGTTCTGAGATTAATGTATAAAAGGGAGGCATTTTTCTGGAAGCATCCATGTTGATTTGCCAACCCTTCTGGGAATGTTTCACCCCCTCAGGGCCAATAGAAATAAATGAGACAGTGGTGCTTGACCAGATAACAGTAACATGTTCCTCCCCACCCCACTGTACTTCCCCCCCACTCCCCCCTGTTTTTGTTTTGTCACCGGAATTGTGAGGTGTACTTGTGAACCTGCCACTGGGCAGAGATTTCAGGGGTGGGAGGGAGAGATAAAAAAGAGAAGTATTTTCCACGATACTTCTTGGACTCAAAGTAACTAAACATTTATGGTTAATAAGTGTCACACGTCCATTAAGATTTCACGCAGAGGTTACAATTTAAAACAGTAACTGGGGCGGAGAGAGACAAATTGCATTCCATACCAAGAATGACTTTTCACACTGTATTCACAGCAGGGGAAGTGCTACTGGGCAACACTTTGCTCTGCAACTTGGGGTAAAATGAGGACTGTTTAAGAGGCAGCTCCTCCCCATTGGATTTAGAGTAGCACTGTGCCAGGTAGGCTCCTCCTCAAGGCTTTCTTACACCAGAGAAAGGGGTTGCACTGCTGCAGCGGGCTCAAACGCTGCAAATGTGGCAAGTCCTCAATATTTAAATTCTTCTCCCAGCCTAAAATAAAATAAGCTCCCTGCACATGAAAAACAGCATGCAAGGGGAAGTGTTAGTTAGGATGGAACCTCTCTCCTTGCTACGCCAGCTTTCCACCTGCAGCGATATTTGATGCGGAAAAGCCCTCCCCACAACTTACCTTTGGAGAAATCGAGACTCAGAAGCATTACGCCTTTCCTCCCCCCCCTTAATTAATATTTTAATGGCAGCAAGCATTTTTAAGTTTTGCTGTATTTGAATGGGGGAGATCTATGCAACTGCTTAACTCTCCCAATGAAATAAGTGAGCTTTAAAAAAATTCCAGGTTGCGCACTGGAATAAGGAGAAGTTATGGTTACTGTACAGTATTTCTTCCTATTCTACATGTACTCTCCTTTCCTTTAACTAACCTACTTGTCCTGGTCTGCAAACACAAGTGACCTCATTTTTGTGCGTGCGTGCGTTTTCCCTTCATGTGAATCCCACACACTACTTGCAAATTAGTATTTGGCATGCAAACTTTACGAAAGCCTTGCCTCTTTCTCAACACTCCGCATGCCTGTTATAGCAAACTTGCTATTTTTATGCAATACTGCTTCACATGCCATAAGCATTAGTGGTATACTCCATCCGGCCCAGAAACTGAGACTATTTTGCCTTTAGCAGAATGCAACAGAGCAGGTGAAGCTTGGAGTAGGCCTGCTCCTTAATAAACAAAGGCAAGTCTCCTGCACCTGAAAGCAATTCGGCCAAGTGAAGCTTTTCCCAACCATGGAGATGCAAGGGTGAGGCAAACTGCACTGAAGTGTTTTCTTTCTATCAAGCAGCTGTTAAAAGCACATCACCACTGTCCATTAAAAAAGAAGAACAGAGCAACTCTGGGGAGCCTTGCAAACCCCCAACCATGGGAAAGTGAGGGGGGGGGGAGCGGTCACAAAAATCATTACCTGTCAGCAAGATTCTTTGGTCTGAAGGGGATCCTAGGCCCTTTCCACCTTGACCCCTCAAGGGGGCAGGAGGCGGCGTTGCCGGCCCCTCTTCTCTGCCCAGAGGTGGCCCGCAGGTCCTGGATGTTTTTGCGGGAGACGAAGACGACGAAGCCCCCGCTGGCTGGCTGCGGCCTTTCATGCCCAGGGAGAGGAGGCGTCCTTTGTACATCCATTTCTGCAGCTTCCGGACCGTCACGGCGGGAGGCTTGAAGGGGCCGCCGTGGGTGCCTGCCGGAGGGCGCACGTGGCTTCTGCCGCCGCCCCCCTCCGCCGCCGGGTCCGCGGCGCCCTTCAGCGCCCCCGCCTCGCCCAGGGCGGCGCACAGCTCCGAGCCCAGCAAGCGGCCCAAGTCGTCCCGCGGCAGCGCCGACGGATGTCCCTCGCAAGCGCTCCGGCTGCCGGGGCTTTGCTCACAGCTGCTGCGGTGGCCAGAGCAGCCGGCGGCAGCTGCGAGGGCGCCGCAGCCTAGTCCCCGCCTGGCGCCCAGCCGCTGCAGCAGGTGGCCCCGGGGCGAGGGGCCGAGCGCGCCGTCGCTGCTGCACCTCCGCAAGGGCGGCGGTCTGGCGGGCGGCTGGGCAGCGGGGAGGCTTTCCCAGCTCTTGCTGATGCCCCGGCGCCTGCCGGAGCCTTGGGAGCCGGAATCGGGCGCTGGCGACGGCGGGGACCCGTCCCCGCAGGGGAAAGACCAGCTTGAGGCATCGTGGCTCCTCCCAGCCGAGGAGAAGGAGGAGGGCGGCGGGTGGGCCAGGGGCTGCGGGGAGCGAGCCCCGACGACGGGGCTCGCCGGGGGCAGGTCGTGCATGGCGTGGATCAGCAGGTAATAAGCCTCCTGCAGCTGGCTGCGAAGCCGGCCCGCGCTCTCTTGTTGTGCCTTGGAGTGGCCGCCGCCACTGCCACTGCCAAGGGCCACGCTGCCGTCGGCGTTCCCCTGCGCCCGGCACGCCAATCTGGGGCAGCTCCAGCCGGGCAGGCTGTGGTTGTCGTAATAGTCCTCTTCCTCGCTCCCGCCGCCCCGCTCCAGTGCAGAGCCCGAGTCCTCCCCCCGGGGGAAAAACGACGACGACGACGAGAAGCAGAGCTCGGCCGCCGGCGGGGGAGCACGGAGCCCCGGCGGGCTCGGCGGAGGCAGCTGCCGCGTCCCTTCCACGCGGTTCTTCGGCGGGCAAAGGCGGGCTCCGGTGGATTCTTCCTCAGGCGCCGCTGCAGCCTTCCCCCGCCGGGACCAAGACTCCGGCTCCCTCAGCGTGGGCTCCTCCAGGTGGGGCGCGAAGACCCCGCACGGCGCTCCGTTTCCCGGGCGCGCCAGATTCTGCTGGGCTCGGCTTCGAAGGGCGCCGCCTCCGCTGGGGTGCCCGGCGGCTTCCCCCGCCGCCCCTCGCTGCGCCCGCCTGCCCCGCAGCTTGGAGAGGGTCCTGCGCAGAGGGTCAGCCATGCCTGGCGCTGGTCGTCGCCTCTCTCCGCCTGGGGGCTAGTTGCTGGGCGCCGCCGCCGCCGCCGCTGCGCGCAAGGGTCCCCCTGAGGGAGACGGCGAGCGCAGCAGCCCGGAGCCCGGCTGGCAGGAGCGCCCCATGGTCCCCTCTCTCGCTCGCGCGCGTCCCGCTCTCTCTCCTCTTTCGCTGCTGCTCACCACATATTTGGCATAGCTGAGAGGGGTGAGAGGGCGCCCTGCAATGCGCATGCCTTGCTGCCAGCAGCTGGGCTGAGCGCTCTCGCAGGAGCCTCGCGCACACGGCCTCCCGCCGCCGCCTCCTCGTTCCAGCCCCGAGGCTGCACAGGCTGGGATAGGACGTCGGAGAACAACAGGAGAGGCGAAGTTTTTTCTTCTTTTTTCTTTTACCCCGCGCACCTCCTCCCCTCCCCACGCGCAGGGGCGGGGCGAGCGCCGCTCCCTCTCCCCTCCTTCGCCTGGAAATTAACCCTTAACTGGCCCCTCTAAGGCACCTACTTTGCGCGAGCCTCAGTGAGCCTACCTTGGGCAGGGAATTGGGCTTAGCCGCGAGGCTGCTTCGCTTTCTTCTCCCTTTTTCTGGGGAGGCTTCTCTGCCTTTGATAGCTAGAGCCCAGAGCGGTGGTTCTCAAAGGGTGTGGCAGGCGAAGGAGATGATGGCAAGTGGCTCAGGAAGATTGAAGGAATCCAAAAACATTTAAACGTTTCAATATAGCATAGCATAGCAATAATTTGCGGCGGGGGGGGGGGGAGATATACAACCACAGTCTCCAAGCCTTTCGTCAAAGAGCATTGCCTATTTTTCTGCAGTTCTCCACTACATGCTGTTGTGAACAGCGATTTTCAACTCTGACAAATAGGAAAGATCAGAAAAGAGAAGGGCTTCTTTGCATTGATGAGAAGAGAGTCTGTCTCAAATTATACCTAATACAAATGAGATTACCTTGCAAAAGCAAGCTCACACCTTGCACTGAGTTTGCATACATACTTATGGTACATAGGCAAGCAGCTCATTTATGATTATATTTTAGGGATGGTTACTGTTCTTATGTAGCTGTACTTTCTGAATGTCATATTATAAAGTAGTTGTGTTCTGTGTTATAAATCAAGCCCTGCCAGGAGTTGCTTGTTTTTTTGTTTTTCAGTGAGTTTCTTATCAATAAAATAAGTTTGGTGTGACAAGAGCAAATTTTTATTCTGAACATGTGGCTCAGAGAAAATAGTTTGAGAACCCCTGGTCTAGGGAAAAGCACCTGCCACAACCATACCACCTTGGTGGAAGCAAAAGGTGGAGCCGGTTTAGGGTCTCCACAGGTCCATGTGGGGCAAAGGGAAATAGATCTGCCATGACTCCATGTACAAGATTCTACTTTTACTTACCGGAAAGTTGATGAGAAGTTATGACCACTCCTTTGAAGGGCTCTAATTCATGGAAGGCAAGGCTGCCAAAAGCTGCTAAGCACCATGGCTACTTGCTGGGAAACACGGGTGCGGAGAGAACTGTCAAGCTCAAGTCCTGCTTGCATCCTGGGCATCCTGCCTGCCGCCGCTGTTAGCCCTTGGCCTGATCCAGCAAGTTTCTTCTGTTCTTATGCCTCAGCTCCCCCATCTACACAATGAAAATAAATGGGTCTGCTTGCAGGGTTGTTGTAAAAATAAACTCAGTGTAAGATTTTTAAACATTTTCCAGGTTTGCAAGCGTGTTGGAGGACGGCCCAACAACAGGTAATACGGCAACTTTGGTATTACCGGTATCGGGCGTTGCATCGGCATATTATTACGCAGACAAAAGGTCCTTCACGTTTCCCCACACAAAAGGTCCTTCACTGCTGTTGAGGGGAGAACATCCTCCCCTCCACGTGAGGGCAGCAAGCCAGCCTAGGAGGCACAGGAAAGACCACACGGGGGGGGGGTGGACACCCAACTCCCCCCAGCCTCAGTATGTGAGGAACACTGGGCATTGTGGTCCAAGAACACCTGGAGGGGGACAGGTTAGGGACCCCTGTGAAGTCCAACATCTCATCAGTTCTCTCCACCCTTCAGCAACTTTTGCCTTTGCATCACTTTGACTAACAGGCCCTGGTGCCTTCTCTTTGGAGAGGTTCGTATTCAGCAAACATGGCTTCTCCTCCAGGCAAAGGCTGGATTTCTCCCTGCCATATGGTCGCGCAAGCGAAGGCATTCAAGTGCTTTGGAAGATGAGAAAAAAGGGAGAGAAATTATAATGGGATTCTAGCTGCAAGGATTTATGATTCTAGCAGCAAGGATTTTGTATGTACTGGAAAAAGAAATAGGTTTCCCTATCTGAGGGGAACGGACTATTAAAAAAGCTGGGAACTGGCCGCTTTTAAATAAAATCGCCTGGATCCTTTGGGTCTGACGCGAAAAGAAAAGAAATAGATCTGAGCAAGAATGGAAAACGTTTAAAGAACTTTGGAATAAGCAGGCAGAGCGAGCACAGGATTACTTATAATCCTTTTGCAATTACATGAGAAAATTATATGCAATTCACTAATGTATGTTGCTCCTTTTTTCTTTTCTCTGGATTATAACAGCAATTATTGTTTATTCTGGTGTATCCATGCAAATGGCAGCTATTGTTTGGGTGCCTTTTTGTTTCTCTTTCATTTAAAGTAATATATGGAAGCCCTAGTTTGATTTAGAAGTCACACTCATTGCCATGTTTTAGAGCCGATCTACCCTTGGGGCAGCGGTCTTGTTTAATTTTTTCCTAATCGATTGCAACTTGCAGTGTCCCTTTTCGGAGCCAACACCATGGAAAAGCCCTCAAATGTCTTTGCACTGCAGTCTCCGCAATGGAGCGCTACACTTACCTGCAGTTTCAATGTGACCCTTTAAAAGAAGGGAACAGTTGGACAAAATAGGCACTGTTTGGGGATGACAACCATCCCCGCCCCCTATTGCCACCACCAGCCCCTTTTTTTGGCATTGCAGTGCCACCTGGCAGGCAGGAGCAGCAGCCTTGGGGGCCAGCTGTTGTCTCCTGACCCTGATAAGGTTAGGCAAGGACACTGCCCTGTCACACTGCGTCCCCAGGGGCTGGAATCCTCTCTGCCAAAGGGAAATTGCAAGCTAAGGTCAAAGACTTACTTAGTCTGCAACTTGTCCCAGGAGCCGGAGAAATAGATGAGTTGCCATTTTCTGCTCAACATTGGGAATTTTGAAAGCCCCTAGAATAGAAGCAAGTTGCCGTTTTGATCAATCGTTAAGTACTACTGTATTAAGAAACGGCAAAATTGTGTTATCTTTTCCCTCCTTATTTTGGAAATTTCTGAGAGAGGGAGCGACAGAGCTGATGCTGTCCAGAGTGGTATTTCAAGTGTCCAAGAAGGGACTAATGTTATTATAGATTGGTATCATAACTGGGCTGTTTGTTAGAGAATAAAAACAATTACTTAGGGCATGGAAATCAATGTGGTTTTTTAAAAAATTCTTCTTTCTGTCACATAACATTCCTTAAATTAACACATGGTGAGCAATATCCATAATGACTGTTAAGCACATTGGATTACATCTACTTATGACTTTGGCTGTACAGTGGTACCTCGGGTTACATACGCTTCAGGTTACATGTGCTTCAGGTTACATACGATTCAGGTTACACACTCCACTAACCCAAAAATAGTGCTTCAGGTTAAGAACTTTGCTTCAGGATAAGAACAGAAATCGGGCTCCAGCGGCGCGGCAGCAGCAGGAGGCCCCATTAGCTAAAGTGGTGCTTCAGGTTAAGAACAGTTTCAGGTTAAGAACGGACCTCCGGAACAAATAAAGTACTTAACCCGAGGTACCACTGTATATGCACTATATTTTAAAGCACATTTAACACACCTGACCTGGGAATCTTGGGACCCGTAACTTGTTAAAAGTTCTGGGAATTGTGGTTCGGTAAACTACCGTTTTCCAGATTCTTTGGAGGAAATTGTGTTTTTAAATGGGTGGTGTGCCTGCAGCCCTACTCTTTCAAATCAATTGACTTCATTTACTTAAATCCATTGATCTGAATGCATCAGCTCTGGGTATGGCTAATGTTGAGCATCACCTGCTATGGTTTTGTTTAAAACTAGCAATAATGTTTAAATGTGATAATTAACTATGTAATATACTTGTGAGCATTTTCTATTGATTATTTCTTTTTCTTGTATCCAGTATTTCTCAACAAACATTGCAGAAAAACACAATGAAGCAACAGGGGTTAGTGGAGCTGCGGAGAGTATTTTTCCCTTGTTTGCTTTTGTGTGAGGATAGGGAAGAAGAAGAGAGACAAGTGCAACAGCTGGTCTCGTATAACAGAAGAAAACGTGCTGTGGAATTGGTCACAAAGTGGTTTTTGAAGAAGGGCCTTTTGAACCGCTGATCTTAAAAATTCTGCAGTGTACTCCCACTAACACAACTTCATCTTGGGAGCTTGTTTGATTGAAGACATTGAAATAGGGATGCCAGATGTCCCTTCTTGAAAATGAGTAGCCTTTATACAAGCCCTTTTGTTGCAGAATACACTGCCAGAACTCCCTGCAGCACACTGATTTACCATCAGCTGGTAGAAACGTTTTATGTAATCCAAGGCCTCGGCTACATGGTAAATGGTGCCAAGGGACCAGATTGTGTCACCAGGGGTCATCATTTCATTCACATGCCCATTTTTGAGACTGAAGTATCCTTCAGTATTCATATTGCAAAGCGACCCTGTAAATATATCCCCAACTAATCCAAAGATGCAGACCTAAGCATAAAAGTACAACATGTTGTACATTTTCTCAAAATAAGTATCAGAAGTATTCCATCTACCGGATAAATGCTGACTTCCTTACTGAAACCAGTATGTTTCTTTAAAAGAAAAAAATCCAAGCCATTTTTTTTGATAAGCCAAAAAGATGGTTGATCTTTCCCTGGGACAAATAATGGCTTCAACCTATCTTTCTTTTCACATTTGAAGGAAAATATTGCTCTGTGTCTTTGTTTTCTTTCACAACAGGGATAGCCTGGATGGGATGGGGAAAATACAGTGTTACCGCAGGTTACAGACGCTTCAGGTTACAGACTCCGCTAACCCGGAAATAGTACCTCGGGTTAAGAACTTTGCTTCAGGATGAGAACAGAAATCGTGCTCTGGCGGCGTGGCGGCAGCGGGAGGCCCCATTAGCTAAAGTGGTGCTTCAAGTTAAGAACAGTTTCAGGTTAAGAACGGACCTCCAGAACGAATTAAGTTCTTAACCCGAGGTACCACTGTAATTAGAATCTTATTAACCTAATAATGTATCTTTGAAACAGGGCTGAAAAATATTCAGTATGGTGATGATGTATGCCAATGGATGAATTATGGATCCACTCATAAGGAGCTGATAACACACCTTGCTTTCATGTAGGGTGACCATGTACTGTATCCTACTTTACAGAGGACAGCAGTTTATGTTAAGGCTGTCTGGTCCAAGTCCACTTTAGCTATATGTTTCAAAAAAACAACGGAAGGGAGAAAAGAGGCCCTGAAGTTGCTCATCAAAGGTTAGTGTTTAGACAGTAGATGTTACCAAACCATGTCAGCATTTACTCTGACGTTTTGGTAACAGGAATGTCAAAGCAGCAACATATTGAAAATTAATGTTGCTTACTTGTGAATGGTTCCGTTCTTTTGTGACTTGGTGTTAGGGTGCCCCCGTGGGGTGAAAGAAAGGCTTATCAATGTAACACAACATTAACAAAAATACTGCATATTGAAAAAAAGGTAGCACAGATCAAAAGGGTTTCACAAGCCAGGATGTAGCCCAGAACCTGTTTTCAGTGGTGGGACTGGAATACTTGATACAGCAACAAAGAAAAAAGTGCCTCTAAGCAAATAAAAAATATTTGCCATTCACATCTGAATAGCTACAATCGGTATTTTAGTTTTCGGTGTGGTGTTAGTTGAGGCAACTGCACAAAGTGGGATCAAGGAGAAGGGGGATCTAATACACAATAATTATTTTATAACTAGGGCGGGAAACAGTGCGGTATCTTGTTTTGCATAGCCAGAGCTTTCAACATGAGCTGGAGTCCAGCCTTGGAATACATGGTGCAAAACCAAGGAGGACCCAAGAGCATTATTTATCTGTCATTCAATGTCTTGCCTGCCTTCACCAGAATCTCACAGGGTGGGTTACAACAATTTTTAAATGCAATATTAAAATCAGTGGCTGGAATTCAGCGGCACGCTATGACAGATGCTCCATCTGCGCAAGCACAGCAGCTTGCCAGACAAAATGATCTGTTCTGCACACTGTTCTGGGGTTCTCCTGATATCCCCCACCTCAGAGCAGACATATGGCACATTCCTTCACTTAACTGAAGACAGTGGGAACAAATGACATGTTACTTCTTTTGCATCACTAGAGCATCAAGATATCACTTTACGATGATTTGGCATTAAACAAAATTTGAAAACCTTATTGTGCAACCAATAGTCAATTGCTACCAATAGATAGCAACAAATGATTATTAAGAAATGATCCCATTGCAATAAAATGGAACTTCCCAGTAAGTTTGTTCAGCTATGGACTTTTTACATGGGCACAGGACAACAAGTGGTAACTTCAGTTTGCAAGCACAGCTTAATTTATAGGAACATGATCCAAACACAAACATGTTTAAGTCCCTTTGATTCCAGTTGGAGAGTTCTGCAATCCTCTACACACCTGCCTGAGACGGAGAGCAAGTTTCATTGAATTCAGTGCAATTTACTTCTGAGTAGACATGAACAGGATTCCTTTGTGTAGCCTATGTTTATGAACTTTCATAGGATCGCTCTGTGACTTAGCAGATTGCTTCCAGCAAACTGGTGATAGCAGAAAACACTTTAAAAAATCACTACCCTATATTTGCAAATAAATTTAATTTTAAAAAAAATCAGATCCCATTGAGGTCCTGTGTTGAATGGACTGAAGCCAAGTATTCTAGAACTGTGTTAGTGTTTTCTTGTACAGGTACTGTAAAAATTAGGCTTCCAGCAGCAATCTAGGAAATAATCCTTGCCCATTCTGAAATTCATCTCAGGACCTTGTGTTTAGATTCACTCATCGTTACATTAAAATAATGCTGCTAAATGCCTCAGTACAGATTCAATCACATACTTCTCTCATAAGATGCAAGTAAGATTTCAGTCCCCGCTTGCTTGCATTTTTTGGGCGCCTCAGCTATCAGATATGGCACCAACGAAGTGAGAATATTAATGACTGCCATAGGCCTGAAATTCAAGACGCTTGCAGTGATAAAAGTCTTCGGCAAAGCACAACTCCGTGGCAAAGGAAGAACAACAAAAAGCTCACACGCAAACTGGTTTAAGTCTCTTGACCCACTGGCTTTGCTTCATTCCCATCTGTAGGAATTACTCCAGCGTAAGTGGTTTTAAGTCCCGCAGCTGATATTGAACAGAAAGCAAGGACACCTGCCTGAGGGCTAATTTTGACTGAGGTAAGGAAAAATTAAAGTGGCTTGTTCAAGACGGCTGGCAAACAACTCTGAGTGACCTTGCTTCTCCTTTTCCAGGGTCAGTTCTGTCTCAGCATATCCCTTTATGCAAACTGAGCCTTTTTGAACTGGTACACAACAACGAAATTTCAATGACACTGGTGTTCTGCTCTGTTTTTAAATTGATCTTGATTTTAAAATCACCCGTTGTGCTTTACTCAGCTATCTACAGCATATTACATTTAAAATAAAAATAGAAATTCTGCATACTATTAACAATGCCCCTGTATTTGCTGACCAGATTATAGTCAATATTAAATGGCCTTGGGACAAAAAGAGCAGGTCGTTGAAGGTTGATTCTCATATCTACTCAACCAGGTATGTGCGCTTGGCCGGCTGCCGATTCTTAGCTGGAGTTTTGCTTTTTAAGGTTTTCGCCGGTGCTGTTGCATTTAACCCAGAGTAGGGACATAGGAAGCTGCTTGAAAGCAGGTCGGGATGGAGAAGAGTCCTGCCTGAAACCCTGAAGAGCTAGCTTAGTATTATGTGCATCAGGAGTGGAGGACATTTTTTAGCCCACAGGTTGGCGCTGTGGGTTAAACCACAGAGCCTAGGACTTGCCGATCAGAAGGTCAGCAGTTCGAATCCACATGACGGGGTGAGCTCCCGTTGCTCGATCCCTGCTCCTGCCAACCTAGCAGTTCGAAAGCACATCAAAGTGCAAGTAGATAAATAGGTACCGCTCCGGTGGGAAGGTAAACGGCGTTTCCGTGCGCTGCTCTGGTTCGCCAGAAGCAGCTTAGTCATGCTGGCCACATGACCCGGAAGCTGTACGCCGGCTCCCTCGGCCAATAAAGTGAGATGAGCGCCGCAACCCCAGAGTCGGCCACGACTGGACCTAATGGTCAGGGGTCCCTTTACCTATCCTTCCAGGAACTGCATTCCAGTGATGGGCAGAGCCAACAGAAAAAGTGGGTGGGACCAAAACAGGAAGGACTGGAGCTGGCACGCATAGAGCAAACACCCCATGTACCCCCACTTTTTATATATACAGTGGATGCTCGGGTTGTGAATGTGATCCATGCAGGATGCACGTTCGCAACCCACAGCGTTCACAACCTGCAGCGGCGCATCTGCGCACGCGCGGGTTGCAATTAGGCAATTTCGGTGGGTCCGTAACCCGTAAAAACGCAACCTGAAGCATCTGTAGCCCAAGGTTTGGCTGTATATATATAAAAAGTACCAAGGAGCTTGTACACCAGCAGTGACTGTGGATGCATACAAGGCTCTCTTGACTTCTCAGATTACCTTACTGAGCAATTTGGAATATGTTTATTCAGAAATAGGTCTTGCTAGGTGCAATGGCCTTTATTCCAACATTAGCATGTTCAGACCGGTAGCACTGGTGTCATTTACGCTTGCCTGTCTCCAAATCATCGTCATCAGTTTTTATTGGTCAGCCAAATACAGGTTATAGCAAGCAAGCAAACAAACAAACACAGACAGGTCTCAAAAACATATTATAGAATATGTGGTTCAAAATACATATATATAATACATATCACAGATATAAACAAATAGTGGAAAACTCAGGGCGCAAGAAAGGATTCTTGGGCTTTCCTGAATTGAGAGTCTTTCCTGAATTGAGAGTCTGTATTAAACATACAGACGCGGGTGGCGCTGTGGGTAAAACCTCAGCTCCTAGGACTTGCCGATCGCATGGTCGGCGGTTCGAATCCCTGCGGCAGGTGCGCTCCCGTTGCTCGGTCCCAGCGCCTGCCAACCTAGCAGTTCGAAAGCACCCCCGGGTGCAAGTAGATAAATAGGGACCGCTTACTAGCGGGAAGGTAAACGGCGTTTCCGTGTGCGACTCTGCCTCGCCAGGGTAGCTTCGTCACGCTGGCCACGTGACCCGGAAGTGTCTGCAGACAGCGCTGGCTCCCGGCCTATAGAGTGAGATGAGCGCACAACCCTAGAGTCTGTCAAGACTCTGCCGTACGGGCAGGGGTACCTTTACCTTTACCTTTTATTAAACATAACTGGTCTGTTTGAGGGATTACCACCATACCTTTTTAAAAATAGATTGATTTGAGTGGGAGCTCCTGCAACAAAATGTTGCAGTGCAGAGTGCTCCCAGGTTCCAGCCAACCACGGCCTTTTCTACCCTGCTCCCCCTTGTTTTCTGCGCTCACTCCTAAGAGTCAGCCAGCCTTCCATGGGCACTGAGCACGCAGAGTCCTCATTAGGATGTACTTGGGGTTCCTCCTGCCATGTTTTTCCTTTTCAAGTTTTGTGTAATTCTGGGGGGAGGGGGTTTCCCAAACCTATTGTGTGTGGATGGTGGTGCCATTTTGATTACATAAAGATAGGAACTTCGAGAGTGGATTCATTCTTAGGCTGCATATACACCATATATTGAAAGCACATTATTTCCTCAACAGAATCCTGGGAACTGTAGTTTCTTAAGGGTGCTGTAGATTCTAGCTCTGTGAGGAGCAAACTACAATTCCCAGAACTCTTCTCTCTCTCTCTCTCTCTCTCTCTCTCTCTCTCTCTCTCTCTGTGTGTGTGTGTGTGTTGGAGGGGGTTAACATGCTTCCAATGTGCTTTAAATGTATGATGTATGTGCAGCCTTAGTAGAAACTAGCTGGCAGACCACAACACAGTATTGCAGTATATTCCTGCCATAGGGAGGGGTGTTACCTGAGCCTGTGGTTGGGAGCGGGGGATTAGCATCAAGGACAGGAGACCCCTGCTCTAACTTGGATGTTAAGCCATGTACAAAATGTATTTTTTATTTTATTTTTAAGGTTTTGACCGGTTAAAAGAGCAAGCTGTTTGCACGCAAGTCAACAGAGCCTGAGGTTTCAGCATGCAGCCTGAGGAGGCAATTTAAGTAACCTGACCTTTGCTGCAACCTGAGAGGTGTGGGGTGTTTTTTGACTGGGAATCCAAATCAGGCTCAGCTCCACCTCTGACCTGCAGCGTTAACAGTGGAGCGCAGTTGCCTGGCTAGTGGAAGCTACTTGCGGCACAGGCCTCCAGCCTGCCACAGGGGTGTAACAATGAACCGCCCTGCTGGATTGATGCACACTGGCTCAACCTGCAGCATGGGGATAAAAAAACAGCGGATAGCATTGCCAGATTTCTGGATTCTCCTAGTTTCTGCCCAAACAGCAACAGGGTACTGCAGAGTAACACTGCCAGGGTATTGTAAAGCACTCAGAATCTGCCCTGCAGTATTCAGTGTGAACTACACGGTTCGGGGTGGATAATGAACTGTATTTGCTTTGAAATGTGCATTAGCGAGGTTAAAAAAAAAAGAAATAACATCAAATAATCAGCGAGTTCGAAAAAGCAGGATTTTTACCCCTTTTGCTGCTACCTTAAGTTTTCGTTTAGTTTTGATTTATGAGGGGATGGGGGATACACACTGGGGCCCAATCCTGGGTACATCAATTTCTCAATTGATTTGTATGGACAGTTCTTGTTTCACTGTGAGCCAAGAAACAATCTATTAGTAGAGATGGAGAGGGGGGTCATTCCACACTTTCTATCATCATCTCTTCTTTCTTCCGATCATCCCAGTCACTTCATTCTATTCCCACTTCAACCCAGATACCAGCTTTCCCTCCCCTACAGACATTATATTTATCCGTATGGGGATGTTTTGGGATTCTAGCCCCAATTTATACCTTTTTTTCTCCTTATTTGTGTCCCTACAAACTTTGGGCCTCCCCCAAGTCTACTAATACCTCTCACTTCTGCATGGGTAACGTTTTTGCCCTATTCTTGTGTGTTTTTTAGTCTTGCACCCCGTGAGATGTGCATGACTACACAAACACACATTTGCTTGTCATAAAATCACAGAATTTAGAGTTGCAAGGATCAACCCAGCAGATCAACTAGTCCAACCCCTTGCAATGCAGGGATATGCAGCTGTCCCATACGGGGACTGAACCTGCAACCTTGGTATTTATCATTACCACACACTAATCAACTGAGCTCTCCAGGCTTAGTTCTGTTTAATAAACAAAAAAGTAATTCAAAGCTGAACAAGAGAATGTAGCTATGGCGGCGAGAGCATCGTCTGGAGCATTTATACCGCCAAAAACCATATGCTGCTCTCTGTTTAGGTTAATGAGAAGGGTTATACTGCGGTATGAGCCAGAACAAGTCGTCGCCATCATCATCACCATGTTTCCACCCCCCCTCCCTTAAAAAAAAAAAAGTTTGTAAAAGTTGTACAAAAGACTGCGGATTTTTCTTCACAGTTTTATACGAGAGCTTGAAGGGGGAACCATTTCTGTGGCTGTATGTATTTCGTCATTTGCTAATTAGGGAGTACAGTATTTTTCGCCCTATAGGACGCACTTTTTCCCTTCCAAAAATGAAGGGGAAATGTGTGTGCGTCCTACGGGGCGAATGCAGGCTTTCGCTGAAGCCTGGAGAGCGAGAGTGGTCGGGGCGCACCGACCCCTCTCGCTCTCCAGGCTTCAGGAGAGCCCCACCGCCAGCCCCACAAGCTCGGGGGACAGCGGGGAGGCGCAGCGCGCCTTTCCGGCTGTCCCCCGACTTGGTTAGAAGGCTGGCGGGGGGGGGGGAGAAGCCTGCTCCTCCCCGTCGCCAGCCCCGCAAGCTCGGGGGACAGCGGGAGGTGCAGCGCGCCTTTCCGGCTGTCCCCCGACTTGGTTAGAAGGCTGGCGGGGGGGAGAAGCCTGCTCCTCCCCGTCACCAGCCCCGCAAACTCAGGGGACAGCGGGAGGCGCAGCGCGCCTTTCCCGCTGTCCCCCGACTTGGTTAGAAGGCTGGTGGAGGGCTTCCCCCTTCTCCAGCCCCTCCTCCCTCCCCCAGCCACGCAGCTTCGGCATCGCTCTGGGTCCCGTTCTGGGGGCTGGCGTCGGGGGAAGCTCGGGCTTCCCCCGCCCCAGCCCCGTGCCTGGGGGGCAAATAAATTTTTTCCCCTTTATTTCCCCCTCCCAAAATCTAGGTGCGTCCTATGGGCCAGTGCGTCCTATAGGGTGTGTCCTATGGGCCAGTGCGTCCAGTATAGGGTGTGTCCTATGGGCCAGTGCGTCCTATAGGAATACGGTATATTCATGAGCTGCATATGGGCAGTTTCAGTAATATACATCGAAAGGCTGTAAAGCCAACAGAAAGAGACGAAGAGGCAGAGAGAGAGAGAGAGAGAGAGAGAGAGAGAGAGAAGTAAAAAGCTAGCAAGCAAGCAAAGTCCAAAGCTTAAACTCAGACTGCCTGGAGGCATATGGAATTCTACGTCTGTTTACTCTGCCATGCAATTAAACAAATGAAATATTTCACATATGAGTCACAGCTATGTTAGACATACACATAGTGGTTTTAAAGCGGGGGGGGGGAGTATTTCTTTACCGAAACCAGAATGGGCGGGGGGAACCCTTTATGAGCACATAAGTTCATTCCTTGCATATACAACGCCAGTGCTTCTGTGCCACAGCAAAGGGCTGGAAAAGCATTTTCGGTATCAGAGTATAAATAGTTGCACAGAAAGTCTTTTGTGTGTGCAGCAGGGTAGCTTCTAAGAACAGATAGCCATTTGTATTGTACCTTTTTAGGGAGTTCACAGCTCTTCAAATACATTATCTCGGCTCTCTTTACGACAGCCCTGTCAGTAGGCCAATGTTATCACCTCCGTATCACGGAGCTACGAATGTTAAAACAATTTGCTGCCTATAAGGCCACCTTCTGAAGTGATGGCACAGTTGAGATTTGCACTGGGGCTTCAGAGTAGGGTTAAAAGAGGACAGTGCTGACTTTATTAGTTTATGGCACGTGGCTCACTTGTGCTGACCTTTGAGGGGTTTGCTAAGGCTAGGTGTCTGCTACTGAGTTGCCAAATACAACACTGGAGAGTGTTCATGTGCTTTTGAAAGCTGCATTTGTCAGAAGTCCCCTCTTTGCAACCATTAAAAGCATTTGAGCTCCTGCTTCTTTTACTGAACCCCATTACCCTAACACATGGCAATCAACTACCAGCAATTAAAGAGCTTCTGCCTAAGCAGCTCTCAAATCATGGAAATAAAAGAGTCACAATAGAACCACGCACACACACATTTCCCTTCCAACATTTCTCTGATGAAAATAGGGACGGCCTATTAAACAACAACCATCACAACAACAATGGTGTTATTATTCATACCCCGTCCATGTGACTGGGTTGTCCCAGCCACTCTGGGCAGCTTCCAACATATATAAAAACAAAATGAAACATGAAATATTAAAAATTTCCCTATACAGGGCTGCCTTTGGATGTCTTTGAAAGGTTGTATAGTTAATTATCTCCTTGGGGGTTGAAAAACCCTCCAACATTTCTCTGGTAGAAACAGGGATATCCTAAGGACATTCCGGGATCAAATCAGAAACCGGGACGTCTTCTGTAAATCTGGGACTGTCCCTGGAAAATAGGACATTTGGAGGGTCTGCATGAGAAGCATGAAGCAACGGCATTAAGATTTTCCATCCTGGATAAATACATTTAGCTGACTCTGTTGTATACATGCAATCAGGTCTGCGAAGCGTTCTGTACCCCCCGCCCCACTCTAACCTCACAGTAAGCCTGGTCTTCCGATGGTGATTGCTGTTGATAATTTTTAGAGGTCAAAGATATTCAAAATATTTGCATTCCTCTGATGGATAAAAGCACTGGTTTATTCTAATCTCTGCTCTAATAGTTTGATTTCCCCGACATCTCTCTTGGCATAATCTTTCCTATTCATTCCTAAAGCACTGGCAACATTTCAATAATTTTGGGGGTGGGGTGGGGAGGCAGGGAAATACCACATATGCACTAATCTCTGTTTATAAACTCATATGCCGTTTGGAAGATTAGGGTTGGAGTCCAGAAACCGCAAGCTCACAAACGGTCCACTTTGCCTCGCTGCTGAATAGCTTGTTTCAGGCTTGCAACAGCTGGAATATTTTTAGAACGTCTATTAATACTAATAATTAAAACCCATTTCTTAAGTTTTTCAAAAAAGCAGTTCTCCCTTTCTGCCAAAGATGGAAACAGATGGGTTAGGAAACACTGACGGTCGTTTTTGAAAAATGGTTTGTCATCTGTGATCTGGAGTGCATATGGTTGCTTCTAGTGCTGTTTAACCCTTCAGCAGGCAGTGTATAATGCTGAACACAAACACTGTTCCACTGTATTGCCATTTGAGGAGGTGGTGGGGTGAAGCATTGCTTGATCTGAAAGCAAATAGAAACCCTAAGATACAGGAAACCTTCAGACTGAAGAATGCACCTGGGAATCACCCAGGGGTGTGGGTGTAAATTTCGCCCTGTAGGGACCCCCAACCAGCCACTTGCCTTCTTAATTTGCCCAAAGTCCTTTAAGTACTGTAGCAATACCCCTGCCTGTAACAGAAAATCATTTGGATGTTTGCTATAACTTGATCATGGATGTGGGTGCAAGAGATGTCCTGATCCCAAAACTGGCCTCTACGTTTGCTGACCACATCACCTTGTGGCGCATAGGAATGGGAAGGCTGGTCTTAAAAAAAAAATGCAATTACAGTGGTACCTCAGGTTAAGAACTTAATTCATTCTGGAGGTCAGTCCTTAACCTGAAACTGTTCTTAACCTGAGGACTTTAGCTAATGGGGCCTCCTGCTGCCGCTGCACGATTTCTGTTCTCTTCCTGAAGCAAAGTTCTTAACCCGAGGTATTATTTCTGGGTTAGCGGAGTCTGTAACCTGAAGCGTCTGTAACCCGAGGTACCACTGTAGAGGATAGCATTACGGAAGGAAATCCCAAATGGAATCTGGGTGATACTTGTGACCTGAAGCCACAAAAGGAAAAGAATGTCACATAGGCCACTGTGGCACAAAACCTGATTTTTATTTTTATTTTTACTAAGGGTTGTCCCAGCTGCCTTTTTGTTTAGGAAGTTCAAAAAAACTTGCTGGGGTGGAGCGCAGGTAAGAGCAGAGGCATGATACAAGAGAAATCAGAAGCTGCCTGGTTCTCCAAGAATGAGGGAGTGTTCTTAACACATCAGGTGTGTATGTGTATTGGGCATCAGGTCTGAGAATTCCTGCAGTTTACAGAGCCGTAAGAAAAATACAGAACTCATTATATGATGTATATTGGGATATATCAGGCTTCCTCAACCTTGACCCTCCAGATGTTCTGGGACTACAACTCCCATGATCCCTACCTAGCAGGACCAGTGGTCAGGGATGATGGGAATTGTAGTCTCAAAACATCTGGTGGTCCGAGGTTGAGGAAGCCTGGGATATATGATATATTATGAGAATATAACTCATTATATGATGTATAATGAAATTAAAAAGATGTTCAAGCTGATGATTCCCAAGAAACCCAAAGCTTTTCTTTTAGGAATTATAGATAACGATGTAGTAAAAAAGTTGGTTAATTTATTCATGTATATAATGACAGCGGCATGAATACTGTATGCCCAAAGAAAGGTGGACGGAGAAGTTGCAACAAAGGAAGACTGGCTTTTGACAAGGATGGAGTTCGCGGAACTGGCAAAGTTAACAGCAGAGACCCAAATGATGAAAAATTCCTTGAGGAGTAGAGACCTTTTATTGTGCATTTAAAGAACTACTATGGTGAGATGGGACCATAGAGGGACGCGGGTCAGCGCCTAGGACTTGCCGATCGTATGGCGGGGTGAGCTCCCATCGTTCGGTCCCAGCTCCTGCCCACCTAGCAGTTTGAAAGCACCCTTAAGTGCAAGTAGATAAATAGGTACCGCTTTATAGTGGGAAGGTAAACGGCATTCCGTGTGCTGCGCTGGCTCGCCAGATGCAGCTTTGTCACGCTGGCCACGTGACCCAGAAGTGTCTGCGGACAGCGCTGGCTCCCGGCCTCTAGAGTGAGATGAGCGCACAACCCTAGAGTCTGTCAAGACTGGCCCGTACGGGCAGGGGTACCTTTACCTTTTATGGTGAGATGAAAACACGAGCAGGACTTGAAATATGAGCAATAGTGTGAATTATTAAGACAATTTGGTTAAATAGTACATGTGAAATATGCAGCATTCAAGGGTAATAAATATGGAAAGGGAGGATGGGAAGTCAATTGATAATGTAATTTACAGTCTATGTTAAAAAAAGGGGGGGGGAGACAAAGAAAAATACAGAACTTATTCCAGGCTTGCCAGTTCTTGGGTTAACAACTCTAAACACGTTGTTCTAAGCATATTCCAGTTGTGTCACACGATTATTGAACAGGCTGAACTGTGCGATAAAAGAGGCAATCCCTACATTGCAAGTCTTTCTGACTTGATGTTGTTGCATATTTGTGTGATGGATAGGTCCCTGTTTGGGCACCTATTAGCAGGTCAAAGCCTGCAGACCTTGAAAGGAAGAATCTTGGGAGACACACACAGACACACACAACTGTCTTAGGCAGCTGTAACCTGCCGGGCCTGTTTGGTAGCTTCCCTCCTCCTAACTGTTAGAGCAAGCAGAGAAAACTCCCCAGGAGAAGCCAACCACCTATGTCAACAACAAAAATCCCTGAAATAGTAAGTGTGGCTTTCGAAAACCTTTAAGCAACTGCCGGTTATTTATTTTTGTTTTTTAAATGGCATATGTTCTAGGCAAATCCCTGCGGTGGTTTGAGGGGAAATGATACAGTGGTGCCTCGCAAGACGAAATTAATTCGTTCCGCGAGTCTTTTCATCTTGCGCGGTTTTTCGTCTTGCGAAGCACGGTCCGTCGCAACTGCACCTCTTCAAGCGGCTTTAAGAAAAAAGGAAACAAACTCGCAAGACGTTTTCGTCTTGCGAAGCAAGCCCATAGGGAAAATCGTCTTGCGAAGCAGCTCAAAAAACGAAAAACTCTTTCGTCTTGCGACTTTTTCGTCTTCCGAGGCATTCGTCTTGCGAGGTACCACTGTATTGATAAACCATATCCCCCACCCCAAATGATTTGCTTTCAGCTGAAGAACACTCAGAGCAAGGAAACCATTTTATTTTTTTACAACTGACTCAGGCATGGAATAAGGTTGCTCCTGCAACGATCTTCGGATAAACACATTATGCAAACGGATTCCCTAACAAGCCACACTCTCTTTTATCAGCCTGAGATTTGCTGATAAGAAGAAAGTGGTAAAGATAAATTTATTCTGCATAGAAATGTCCATTATGGGATATAGTCAGGCATTTTACAGGGCTTCAGGTAAAATGCAACATACACACTGGCTCCTATTGCCATGTGAGCTGGTCTTTGACAGTAATAAATAAATTATCTATCTATCTATCTATCTGGCTCCTACTGCCAAAGGTTATATCATCCCTGCCCTAAAGGCAGAATCCAGCCTTCAGCAACCCAGTGTTACACCATAAAATATGCCACATTGCCATGAGGACAGAGATGGGGTGGGTGGGAATCAATCATTAAACCCATCAAACTGCAGCATGCCAGAATCCAAAGAAAACCAGCGCTGTCTCATGCCAGAGAAGTAACACAATGCAATTCAAGGAGCAGTTCAGTTAGCCACATGCTCGAAGAGAAGATGACAAGAGGATGGGGGTTTTTGCCACCCAAGCCAACCAGGGGAAGATGCCTTTATTATCCGACGTTGTGCTGAGTGTGGAGCGAAACTCTTCCATGCCACAGAGAATCTTCTAGAGCAGCCTTCTCCAACCTAGGATCTTACAGATGTTTGGGGCTACAACTCACGACCACCAGCCTTAGCTGTGCTACCTGAGACGGAACTCGTAGTCCAAAAAAAGATCTGAAGAGTGCGAGGTTGGGGAAGGTGGCCTTAGAACAAATATTTTGAGGGCCTCTTGCATTCTACAACGTCCATATCTCATCTCAGAGGCTCTCTCAACCTCTTACTGCCAGAGATAAGAGGTAAACCAAACTAATACTAAGATGTTAACAGGGGGAGAAGAATCCTTCTTGGTATCAGGGAGACACCGATGAAAATGGAACCATAGTCATCACCTGTCCCAGTTCTGTATATATTGAAGGCTCTCTGCTTCTGTGACATCACCACTGTTCAGAAACCTCTTCCTATTCTCCATCTGAAGCTTATGAATGGACGGCTTGAAGTTACCATTTCCCATACCGATGTTCTTCATTAATACTGAGTGTTCTCTCCACTCTACTGAGTTTACAGAGTGACGTCATGACCCTCTCTTTCTAATCAAACCCACTTGTTCCGTGCGAATACTTTATTTCAAGCATTGCCCTCCCTGTTCCACACCGTGATTCTGAAACAACCGAGAATAATCCAATGCAGCTTCCAGGCTCTCAAGAAGCGAGCAAACACTATGGTCTTTTCTGTGCAATACATGCTGATTTGTTGTTGTTGTTGTTTAGTCGTGTCTGACTCTTCGTGACCCCATGGACCAGAGCACGCCAGACACTCCTGTCTTCCACTGCCTCCCGCAGTTTGGTCAAACTCATGCTGGTAGCGTCGAGAACACTGTCCAACCATCTTGTCCTCTGTCATCCCCTTCTCCTTGTGCCCTCCATCTTTCCCAACATCAGGGAGTCTTCTAATGAGGTGGCCAAAGTATTGGAGCCTCAGCTTCAGGATCTGTCCTTCCAGTGAGCACTCAGGGCTGATTTCCTTAAGAATGGATGTGTTTGATCTTCTTGCAGTCCATGGGACTCTCAAGAGTCTTCTCCAGCACCATAATTCAAAAACATCAATTCTTCCGCTATCAGCCTTCTTTATGGTCCAGCTCTCACTTCCATACATCACTACTGAGACAAATATGCAAAAATGCAGCGACACAGAAGTGTGGCTTAAGAGCATGATGTCCTGGTTATAATATTAATCCCAAGATTAATTACACAAAGAAAAGACAGAAGCATGTAACAATAGGAATAAGTCACCTCCCAACAACTCTGAGCACCCTTGGCAAACTACAGTTCCCAGGATTCTTTGGGGGTAGCCTGCTTAAAGTGGTAGGATATGTATTTAGATGTTTAGTGAAGGGGGGCACACAGTTTTACTGTTTCTTCTTGAGGTGGGGAATCCCTCTTCCACAAAGGGGCAGGGAAGTGTTCAGCGGGGGGTACAAAGCCAGAACTCATTCACACATACATACGTATGTCATGCCTCATTCTCTGACTCTCTGTCTCTAAACGCCCCCCCCCATTAGAGTACACAGACAGCTGCAGAAAAACTCTTCAAGTGGAGAGTTCACCTACACTAAACATACACATGGTATTTCCTGTTTATCTTCTTTCTGGCCCACAGAGAGACTTGCAATTTTTCAATTCCCTGAATCCCACTTTGCTTCCACTGTCTGGGTGAGGACTATCAGTCAAGTGAGAGGAGTGGAAGTTCTTTCCTCCCCTTGTATCCCAGTTCCCTCAACTTTTGATACTTCTCCCAAATTCCTTTCCCTCAGACCTCCCACCACAGACAGAAGACGTCTATAACTGCTTTCGGCTAAGTTTATCTTGTTCCAAGACTGCTCAAGTAGCCCGACAGGGAATGCTTTGCGAGGGCAGTAGAAAGGGAACAAAAAGAGGCAGCGACTTGTTCATACGCTCTCCCTCAGGGCAGACACAGAGGGGACCATCATTACCATACTGTAATCACAGTGAAGTCTCTATATGTTGGTTTGTTGAGAAATGTGGAAAAGCCGTGCTGGAATCTAATGCAGAACACATAGCCTTGTGCTGATTGACAAAACCAACTGGACCCTTCGAGTTTTCCTGATGAATGCTGAAAAACAATTATCTCAAACTAGTGAGGTCCTTTATCTTTAAACTGGACATGGACTCGGCAGCCCTTTACACAGGGGACTGTCCTCTGTAAAACAGGACACATGGACACCCCAGCAGTTAGTAGAGAGCTAGGAGGGGAAATAGAATTGAACACAGGAAAAAGGGTGGATGGGTGGGTCTCAAAGTGATGTCAAGAAGTAGGGCTTTCAGATATCAAACTGAAGCAACTATTTGGCTGCAAGCATCTACTGTTGTTTCTGAAACTTCTAAAAACTGTATAGCAAATAGATAAGAGTGAGAAATCCCTACTCCCACAAAGAACTGAGAAGGTCAAAAAGATAACGCATCCCAATTTAGTTTTAAATATAGATTCTGGCTGCCATCATCACCCATGCTTTCGTTTGCATGTTACATTTTGGCAACGTATCCCTAAAATCTCTGGGTTAGTCTGTATCCAGGCAATATATCACATGGCCCATGTGTGTGTGTGTGTTTGTGTGTGTGTGTATAATGTGTGTGTATGTATATGTGTGTGTGTGTGTGTGTATATATATATATATATATATACACACACACACACACACACACATAATATATATATATATATCAGACAGCTTGGGCAACCAAAGAAGTAATTGCCTGAATGAGAATATCCTTACGGATTTCTCAAGACACAGCGTCTACTTCCCCATAAAGAATGAATCTCAAGCTGCACAAGTACTGTATGATAAAATATCCGTAGTATTCCCTGTAAGTTGCCCTTGGCCAGAAAATAAAACAGTACAGTATTAAGGGTATTTTTATTGCCTGAAGTAAAAAAAAGAGTCCCCTTGGAGGAACAGCAAGCTACGTCTAACTGTTAAATCCTTCACCCTTCAGAACAAATGGAGGGAAAGAATGCCCTGAGGTAGAACGAAGACTGCCACCGCAAGTGGAAGAGACTGGCAGATTTCCAGATACGGATGGACCACAGTTTATTTGCATAAAAATTAAGTCACTTCCAGCTGTCCTCCTCTTCGGTGGTGCAGGTGCAGACTCAGCATGCAGCCGCCTTTGATGAGCTCAACCAATGGCAATGGAGCTTTTCAAGGACTGGGACCTGTAAACTCTCCCAACAAAAATCAAATCAGGGCACCATGTGAAGAGTCATGTTTCTCAGATACAGAAAACAGTTTTGAAGCATCTGTGAGTCAAGGGAATTCCTGTGGCTGTGCACCTAGAGCACTGTTTGGGTGTGGACGCTTCATGTTTGAACCGCTGCTCACTTTGTGGCCTCGTCTCTCAGCTTAACCTACCCCTGAAGACCTTCAACTTGTCTGGGTAGCGCATTGGCGGCCAGTGCAGTTCTTTTGGCAGTGGTGTTGCACATTGTTCAAAGGACCCCTTCTGCACTGGCTGCAGCTTCCAGAGCAGCCGTAAGGAGAGTCGCACGCAGTGTCCTGGTTGGAGGTAGCTGAGCAGTTCTGCCCTAGAAAACTCCTAGCATGCTCGCTGTCCACACACACCTGACTTCTGCAGGTTCTTAGGCTGTCCTGCATCGCTGTACCAGAGTAACATCCTAGCTGCTGGGATGCACTGATGCCACATCGCAAGCCATGTCACTGTACCAGCCACTGCACCTGGTAACATTTGGCTTGTGGATGAGGCCAGACCATCTCGAGACGAGAGTATCTTGTGAGACCCAGGTGGCAGGATGTAGTTGGGAGCACGTGACCAGAAAACCAAGGACCCAGCGTCAAAAACCAATTCTGCAGCCAGCGCCTGACAGAGGAAAAGTGACTAAAGTAAAGGTAAAGGGACCCCTGACCATTAGGTCCAGTCGTGGCCAACTCTAGGGTTGCGGCGCTCATCTCGCTTTATTGGCCGAGGGAGCCGGCGTACAGCTTCCGGGTCATGTGGCCAGGATGACTAAGCTGCTTCTGGCGAACCAGAGTAGTGCACGGAAACACCGTTTACCTTCCCACCGGAGCGGTACCTATTTATTTACTTGCACTTTGACGTGCTTTCGAAATGCTAGGTTGGCAGGAGCAGGGACCGAGCAACGGGAGCTCACCCCATCACGGGGATTCGAACCGCCAACCTTCTGATCGGCAAGTCCTAGGCTCTGTGGTTTAACCCACAGCACCTAGTCATGTTTTAAAAAGGAAATAATATGTACTAGAACACAGGATATGGTTCAGCCCAACCATCAATGTCCAGCAATCAAACCATGGTTATAATCAGATCGCCTCATCTCTGCCATTTAATGAAATCATCAACAACATTGCTGAAATTTTAACAGTTGCGTTTTCGTTGTGTTTACAAGCCGTCAAACAGCGAGAGAGGTGCAGAATAAAAATGCTCAGTCAATGAATGGATTTCTTTAGTCCTGGCTTGTTTACATGAACCTCAGTACCTAAACCCCATATGACTCAAATAACCTGATTACAATTAACTGCTAGTTTTATGGACTTTAAAAGGAAGCAGACCGGCTTAAATCTAAATCTAGTTCATGGTTCAGGAACACGCAGAGATTTATCTAACATTCCACAGTTGCTTCCTGGGACATCTGGTGGTAAGACATTTGCCCCGGGGGGGGGGTGAACTGCTTTGGTTAACCTTTGGCCTTTTAAGTCGCAACACAGAGGCAATTTCTCTCACGCACATTTCTTCACATCGAGTGAGGCAATTTTACTCCAGGGTGAGAGAACCAGAATGTGCCAACTGAACAGCTGAGGCACTGAGGAGGGGTGGTGCAGGAAATGCCCAAAAGAACAAAATTTGGAGCAAATATTTTGAAACAGTATAACAACAACCCTGAATTTAAAGCTATCCACAAATAGAATGTACCGTATTTTTTGCTCTATAAGACGCACCAGACCACAAGACGCACCTAGTTTTTGGAGGAGGAAAACAAGAAAAAAAAATATTTTGAATCTCAGAAGCCAGAACAGCAAGAGGTATCACTGTGCAGTGAAAGCAGCAATCCCTCTTGCTGGGATAGCTGCGCAGCCTGCATTCGCTCCATAGGGGACACACACATTTCCCCTTACTTTTTAGGAGGGAAAAAGTGAGTCTTATAGAGCAAAAAATGCGGTACGTTTCTATCTGGTATTTGCTCCACTTCAAACTTTGGATGCTCCAGTTGCACAAATAGTTTGTGCAGGACAAATTGTCAAGAATGATACTTTGTGTGTGCGCCTCTTCTTTCCCCCCAGTGTTGGTTTTATGAGCCCCCAGCTGTGCCCTGACACTAAATAGAAGATGTAAATAAGGAGTTCAGGTCTGAACCCCCAAAACACAGTTTTCAACCTCCACAAGTAGCCATAACTTAAGGCTGACATGGCTATTTAAACATATTTATTGGGTGAAGAAATACAAACACAGCCGCTTGAGACACACAAAAGCCATTTCAAGCAACTGGCTAGAGCAAACAAAAAAAACGGAACGTTGCAAAGACCGTTAAGCAGAAACAAAAGCTCCAGGTCAGAGGGAGCACAGATTCAAGACAGCAGGTGTGCAACCTTCAACAAGGAGTTAGTTGAGTGGAAAGTTATTTTCCTCCCCTCAGTCAAAACAAATTCCTGCCCTATTAAAAGCACCCGCTTCAAATGGAAAAACATCAATTTAGCACCTCCTAGTGGACTCTCAAGGAAATGCAGAATTGTTTTCCTGGCCAAACTATTGATGATGATGATGATTATGATAACAACCACCCACCCTTCATCCAAAGGTCCCAGAGCATGTGATAGCAATTTAAAATGAAACATTAAAAAAAGAAACAGTTCAAAACAACTTAAACTCATGAAAATAGGGTGGGTCCTCAAATACATACCTCTCAGGGCCAGGTAAGTGGTACATCTTCAGCATTTGACAAAAACTGCATAGTGAAGTTGCTAGACTGACTTCTGTGGGGAAAGAGTTCTACAACTTAGGGGCTGTTTTTATTAGTCGCTTTTTTTCAGAAAGGTTTGCTTATTCAGTTCTCATATTTAATTGGGTGACTTGGTCTGCAGCTTGCATCGTTATAACTCAAAGAGGATGGTGCTTCAACACGCTACAATACATACTGCAGTCAGAACTGCAACAGGGAACAAGGGCTGAGGCCTCTGCCTTCTGCCAAGTGCGACAAATGGCTTATTTAGCTCAGAAAGTTAAAGGTAAGGTAAAGGAACCCCGGACAGTTAAGACCAGCCAAATCTGTCTATGGGATGTGGCGCTTGTCTCTGCTTTCAGGCCGAGGGAGCCGGCATTAGTCCACAGACAGTTTTTCCAGGTCAAGTGGCCAGCATGACTAAACTGCTTCTGGCACAACGGGACACCATGACGAGTGCCAGAGCGCACGGAAACACCATTTACCTTCCCGCCACAGTGGTACCTATTCATCTACTTGCGCTGGTGTGCTTTCCAACTACTAGGTTGGCAGGAGCTGGGACAAAGCAATGGGAGCTCACTCCGTAGCAGGGATTCGAAGCACCAACCTTACGATCTGCAATCCCAAGAGGCTCAGTGGTTTAGACCACGGCACCACCCTTGTCCCCATAGAATTGTCTACTACTCAGAAGGAGAAAAGCTCTCCAGGGCTTCAGATAGATTTCTCTGTTGGTTGTACCTGGATATGCTGAGGACTGAACCTGGGACCTTTGGTAGGCAACTTTTGTCCAGAGCCTCCTTTTCGTGTCTGTGAGGGGAGAGATGTCTGCTTTCCAAGCTGATTGGTGATTCTCATTTGACGCCTGAAAGCACACAAGGATCTGTGTTATTTACTACACTCATTGTTCTCCGAGAACACAGACTGGTCCTGGAGAACATCTGTCACTTGCAAACATACTGAGAACAATCAGTCAGCACTTTTTGTGTAGGCGAAAGCTCCCAAGTTAGCTCTTAAAAGTCAGACCCACTTTTATCTATCTTTTTAGCCAGAGCATATGCTGCATGAATAAGCAGCACCTCTGAAGACAGGCACCCAATTAGCATTTCTTCTTACTCCTGGATACCAGATGGAGGAGCAATTGTGGGTTCATCCTAACAAATGCTTGCAAGAAACTGCAACTCAAGTGAAGAATTTTAAAGTGTTAAAATGTCATAGGTACTAAGCAATAACCAAAAATAAAATAAAAATATTCAGAGCTTGCAGCTAAGTCTCTTGAAAAGACAAACTGGAGGAACGGTTTCTTGTCACTTTTTCTTCAAACCAAGGCCACAAGAGTAGAACATGGGCAGAATTGGCTTTCTGTTGGATCAGGGCCATCTCCTTGTCAATCTCCTGATGCCGTATGACACCAGGAGATTTTTATTTCAATCCGAAGCAGACAAAGCTTGAATGGAAATGAACTCAAGTGCCAAATTGGGAAGGTGGTGACTTCAAGCCACGCCTGCCAAAGAAGAATATTTCCTTTTGAATTCAGCTTCACCGTAGCTTTACCTATTCCGCACCTGAGATCAGGTGATGAGACAGGTAGGTGTGGCTTGGCCAAAGCAGCCTCGTGAGCTAGATGTGGAGGCCTAGCGGCTAGAGGTTCTCCACCACTGTACTACAAAGTATTATTTTTTATTCACTTTATCATCTTGTGTTAAAAAAAAATCCTTTAAAATCTGAATGACTGAGAGATGACAGAAATCTAAATACAAAAGGGTCATTGGTTTTTAAATGGTCCCTACACTACTCAGGATAAAGTGTAACTATTGTCTGATTCATATAATCTGCTTCACTTTCCTCGCTGTTCTCAGAAAAGAATATGCAGACACGTTATAAAAAAATTTGCTGCTGCTGCTGCAGAGATGCTTGATGGCTCTCAAAAGCTTGCAACACCATTTAAGGCAACTAGTTGGTCAAATTCAAAGAAAGCAAGGCGGGGCTAGACTTACAATTAGGCAGAGTGAGGCAACAGAGTTTGAGATAGCAAACGTCAGATATTTTGGAACACTGTGTGTTTGTCAAACATTCTGCTGTTTTCTTGCTTGCGTCCCAACAATGCCTTCTTGTAGACAAAGTCCTTTTCTGAGTCTGAGGAAGAAAAGTCAGATGGCACATCTATGGTGGTAAAAATGAAAAATGGCAAGAAAAGTACAACTCACCAGGGGGCAGGGGCATGGCGAAATCCTATTAAAAACATATACAAAGCTTTGTGTGATTCAACACAGATATTCTTGATTTATAGGAAATTATGGAGTTTTTTATTATGCGCATTTTTGTCAGTTTTGGAGTAAGGATACCAGATACACTTCCAAACATATAGTTTTATTTCAGTGACCTATTTACATATTTTACATACATTTCAAAATAGCATCACTATCATCACCACAATACATTGTTGAAAACTTCACCCCTTTAAAATGTCATTTCTTGATTTTAGAAACAAATATCTTCTACCCCAATGGTAGTTCAGTAAACAATTCTCACATTTTTTTCAGTTTCATGGATGAACAGAACACTCTGAAATTCCATAGCCCGCACAAATATTTACCACAATATTCTAAAAGGTTGTGTTTTCATTAAAAGGGTTCTAATTGAAACATTGTGGGTTTATAGACATGACATCTAAAACAATACCAATCAATGCATTCTATAATTTCCTGTATAATAATAGAGTCCATAAATGTGCTGTATGGCTGGCAATGCTTTTTGCTCCCTGGTCCAGTGGTGAAATCAAGGTTCAGTAGACGTTCTACGTGTTCAAGAACAACATTGTCAGCAGTCAAACTTTTGTTCAATTCATCACTGCTTCTTTTTTCTCATCTGCTCCTCAGGGTCTAGCTTGCGTTTCTTAAACGAAGCAGGTTCATCTTTTTCATCATCTTCAAATAAAAAAGTATTTATAAATGCAAATATATGCATAAGCTGGAGGTTTTTAAAGCCCCATTTACAAAAGCTTGGCTTCAATTCATCTGGCATAATGCGTCCAGTTCTCGGCAACACACTTTGGAAGAAGGATATAGAATGGTTCAGAAGGTGGCAACAAAAAATGATCAAGGGTATAGAAAAAAGTCCTATAAGGAAAGGCTAAATGAAGGAATTGGATATTTTTAACCTGGAAAAAAATGAGGAGGGACTTGATATTCCTTGAAGTGTGTGTTTTCTAATTTAGCAGACTGTAGGATTACATCCAATAGGCTTAATTTACAGGAAAGTATATAGTTGGTAATTAATGGTAAGAGCAATTCAACAATTTTTAAAAACAAAGTGTTTGGTACAGGGAGGATTGTGCTGGCACATCTCTGTGGCCAGTAACGGTCTACAGTCTAGTAGTTTCTACTTGTGAGCATCACCAATTAAGCATGGGGTAGAATGGAGGTATATTTTTTATATATTAAACATTCTAGTCAAAGCTTGCATCTTTAATAGGAATAGCAGTCAAACCAAAAGGACACACGGAAACAAGGGTCCAAAAGAAATCTAAAATAGCAAGTTAAACCATTTATTGGAAGCAGCAATATCCTCCAGTGATTTAAGCGATGAAAAACTCAGAGTTAGTATCAGAATATTCAGGGATTGTCCTGAGGAAGAAACTACTTAAAATACCTCAGAACATGACACACACCTTCATTATCAAAACAGAAACTCCCGCGCATCAGTAAAAGCCAACAGACAAAAGTGGCTTTGAACGTTAGGAAAGCGAAGGAGGAAGAACAGAAATAGATATTATACAGTGGTACCTTGGGTTAAGAACTTAATTCGTTCTGGAGGTCCATTCTTAACCTGAAATTGTTCTTAACCTGAAGCACCACTTTAGCTAATGGGGCCTCCCACTGCTGCTGTGCCACTGCTGCGAGATTTCTGTTCTCATCCTGAAGCAAAGTTCTTAACCCGAGGTACTATTTCTGGGTGAGTGGAGTCTATAACCTGAAGCGTCTGTAACCTGACGCATATGTAACCCAAGGTACCACTGTAGTCTGAAAATACATGAAGATACAGCCTTGCTGATGCTAAGCAAGTCTGGATCTGATGCCTTGTGACTACCTGGAAACCACATGTATGCTACCTTGGATTCCATGATAATAGAAGAAAAGTTGGACATAAACATAATGAAAATGAATGTCTTGCACTCTCCCACCCTGTTTTTTCCTGCACTATTCAATCCCCATCTTGAGAGGGAGATGCAAAGATTCTGTTATAGGTAAGCATGCAAAAACAGGAAGTGCCTTGTACTTCCTGTGCCCCCGCATTCCATGACAAACAACCCAAACTACTTTCAGGTGTAAAATTGTAATGGGAAAACTAAGCTACTTTTACTATTACATTGCAGAAAAAGCCACGGGATGTATTGCTGGCTAAAAGTATGCCTGGATTCAAAAATATACTACACAAATTGGCATTGATGGAAGTATCTAACTGGCACGGGGGAGATTTAAATCAAATTATTTATATACAAAGGGTTACCTGATTCTACGTGCTCTTGCTCCTCTTCTGCTGGTAAGAAGTTAACTTTGTTTGGATTCCTTGGAGCATCATCACCATTATCTTCATACATATTGGACCATTTGATTGCCATATCGAGCTCAGGAGGTGGCGGTGGCTTTGTTTCTTTGACACTATAAGTTTCAGGGGGCGGAACAGCATGTGTCGTCCATGCCTTGAACTCTTTTGGAGGCTGTTTGGGGGAACACATTGGATTAAAATACTGTGCTGTCAGAAGACCAAGTGCAGGGACTACGTATCTTGTAATACATTTTAAAGGCATAGGCGAAATCATGGGCACAAGCTGTTTTGCTCTCATATCTGAAAATATACCCAGCATCTAATGAATGAGCAGTATCACCAATGAATGAATAAAGCAGCAACATAGTATCATCAATGCCATGGCCGTTTAGAAATCAAAATGGTTTAAGCAAATAAGCCAAGCCACTCATTACAAGGATAAATGGAGGAGGAATACAACAACAAGTAATCCTGATCTAGGAGAAAGACTCCATCTTCATCGCAAATAGGATAAATAAGTTCCATATTTTGGATACAAACAAGAAAGCAAACCCCACTGACCAAGGAGTTCCGTATCTTTAATACTAGGCTTTAAAGCAGCCTCTGGCTCTAGGGAAGGATTGGGGACCTGAAGCTCTCCAGATGTTCTTTGGTGTCAACTCCAACCAGCTCCAGACACCATGGCTAATGGTCAGGGATGATGGGAGCTGGAGCCTAATGTATCTGGAGGTCCACAGAATCCCCATCCCTTCCCCTAGAAGGATGGAAGGAACAACACAGGATTTTCATTAAAAAAATTAATTATTTTTATAATTAATTATAAAAAAATAAAATATTTAACACTGAGAAGTTGTAAAGAGACAAGTGCTGCTGGGGCAATTGCTATTGCCATAGGCTGGACCTTCAATGACAGCCCTTTCTGTTCTCAGACGAACAGTCAATACCAGAATATCTAGATCTGTGGTTCCCAACATGTGGCACACGCCCCACAGGGGGGCAATTTGATTTTAAAGGGGGGCAATTCGAGAATGAGTTAAACCAAGTTAATGGCCTTTTAGGCTTCCTCCACATGAACAGGAGTTCACTTTTTGAATAAGAATTATATGTCACAGGATTTTAGAGATGCTTAGGTGGGGCATGGCCAAAAAAAGGTTGGGAACTACTGATCTAGATATTATTTTTATGCGTAGCCATCAATTATGCATAGCCATTGATTATAATGTACCGGTAATTAACATCACACATAACTTTTCAGCATTCCATATGCACCTGAAACTCAGGATAACACATATCCGATGAAGCAAACCAACACTTAAGATAGCTTTGTGTGTGTACATGTGTGTGTGTGTATATATGTGTATATGCTCTAGGTGGGGCCTAAAAGTCTCAAATACCCTCTCCAGCCAGGGCCTCCAATAGCCCTAAACCAACGTTTTTAGGCCACAAGCCACCCCAATAAAATAAATTTAGGACACAAGAAACACAAATATAGACTTCCAGGGGCACACGCAGCCGGAAAAGCTACAGGCCCCGGCAGCGAGGCACACATAGGAGCCAACTCCTAGGGGCCAAAGTCCCTTCAGCCACCCCAATAAAATGTGACCCCCCCAAGTTTCCATTCAAATAGTGTGCGTGTATGCCATGTCCTGTGGTCGGTTATTAGGGGGGCTTACCTGCTCCCCCAAAAAACATTTTATTTACCCCTGGATGCACATCATGTGTGTGTCCCTCCCGTATACAACTCCGCCCTTTAGGAATACATCATGTTAGGTCTTCCCAGCGTGGTCCTCCCCTCGTCGCCCAGCTCTTGCTGCTGCAGGAGAGCGACCCCCAGCCCTCCCCTCCCCAGCCCCCCGCTTCTTCCCACCCACCTCCTCGGGAGCTCGCAGGACCCGGCTCTCCCAGTCGATCTCCTTGTGCAGCGGGTTATAGAGGAAGGCCGGCCGGTGGACGCTGCGGAACAGCTCGTCGGGCCCTGGCAAGCGCGGCCTGCCCTCGGGGCTCCCCCTCGGCAGAGGAGGCGGCCCTTTGGCCTCCCCGCCGCGGCCCGAGCCGGGCCCTTCGTCGCCTTCCGAGTCCGAGCCCGCGCTGTCCGAGCTGTCGTCGCTGGCCCCGTAAGCGGCGAAAAAGCCCAGCGGGTCCTTCCCTTCCGCAGCTGCCATGGCGGGGGACCGGTGCGGCAGAAACACCCGCCCGCGGAAACGGAGGCGCGAGGAGAGGGAGGTTCCGGGGAAGGGGGGGGGACAAAACACCACAACTCGCCCTCTCAGGCCTGGGGAAGGGAAGAGAGGGGGCGGCCGAACTCAAGCTGCCACCTCGGCTGGGAAAGAACTCTCCTCCTCTCTGCTGCTGCCCCACTTGGGGGAAATATACAGTATATATATCCAGTGTTAATATATAACTTGTGTTGAGGTCGATGGGGGCTCTCACGCCCAAGTGAACGTGTAAGGGATTGCAGACCCTCCAAGTGTTCCTATTTTCCAGGGACGTCCCTGATTTAGAGAAGCTGTCCCGGTTTCTGATTTGATCCACTTTTCCTTAGGATGTCCCTACCTTTACCTTGGAGGAATGTTGGAGGGGATGGAATAGAACCTCCCTATTGTCGTTGGAGAAATGTTGGAGGGTATGGAGTTTATGCGACCGCCGAGCGGTCTGAAGGCAATCCTGTATAGGGAAGTTGTTTTCTTTAATGTTTTTATATATGTTGGAAGCTGCCCAGAGTAGCTGGGGCAACCCAGTCAGATGTGTGGGGCATAAATAGTAAAATTATCATTATGGAATGGAATGTCCCTATTTTCATCGGAGAAATGTTGGAGGGTATGGGATTGTAGTCTAGGGAGTCGCATCCACGCATTTAAAGCACATGGGGTCCCCTCCCCTAAATCCTGGGAACTTTAGTTTGTTAAAGGCTCTAGAAATTGTTGCTGAGTGTGGAGTAAAATAGAGTTCCCAGGATTCTTTGGTGGCCAGGAACCATGTGCTTTAAATGCCTCCTTTATGGGCTGAAGTTAATACGTGTTGAATTATTCGAAGTCGTTCTACTGGGCAGTGAAGTTGAGGATGCAATGGAAGATAAAGTGGGTTGCTTTGCCTGTGACTGCTACACAATAGGCATGGTAACATGCTCAAAGGCATGTTCACTCACCTTTGCAACAGGTCTTGTCATGGGCATAGCCAGGGGGGGGAGTGGGGGCAGCTGCCCCCCCTAATCAATAAAAATCAGTAGCCGAGGTTCTGCCTCCTTAACAAAAGGCATGCCCCCCCCAACAAAAATCCTGCCTACACCCATGGGTCCTGTATTATCAGCAAGCATTCTAGCTATTGTACATCTTGCTTCATTGCTCACAGCTACCTAGTTTTCCATGGCATTGTGGGCTCATGTTGGAGAGGGTGCTCAGCAGCAATAACATTGATGTCCTTTCACATCTCACCTCTCCATAGTGAGAGAAGGGCCTCAACACTTATCACCAGTTCTCTTCACTGCAGGAGTCTGCAGAAGACCATGCAGATAGGTCTTCCAATCCCAAAGGGAGAACAGTCACAATGAGTCGAAACTTCACCAGGTAGTTATCTGAAAGTTGTTTGGAATCTCCCTGCTGCATTCAGACCATTCACCTCTGCCCCTGCAGCAAAGACCAAATCCAAAGTTCTGTGCGTTGGGTCCCTGACAGTCCCAAAGTTGCCATAAAGACCAAGAGATCCTACGGAAGCCTAGAATAGGCTCTTCTAATGATCCTTCCAATGTAATCTCTGCCAATTTCGTCAGGGAGGCTGTAGTGCAGCAGGGTGGATGGTACATTGCATGCATCCCCAATCTGCCTCTTTGGGCCAGGGGTCAGTAAACCTTTTCAGCAGGGGGCCGTTCCTATGCCCCACAAGTAACCTAGAGATGCATTTTAAATAAAAGAACACATTCTACTCATGTAAAAACACCAGACAGGTCCCACAAATAATCCAGAGAAGCATTTTAAATAAAAGAACACATTCTACTCATGTAAAAACACCTGGCAGGCCCCACAAATAACCCAGAGATGCATTTTAAATAGAAGAACACATTCTACTCATGTAAAAACATGCTGATTCCCGGACTGTCTGTGGGCCAGATTTAAAAGGCGATTGGGCCACATTTAGAAGGTGATTGGGCCAGATCCAGCCCCAAGGCCTTAGTTTGCCTACCCATGATCTAGGCCCACTCCAAGATATAGGGGTTTCTTTGTGATGGGAGTCTCTCTGGACCACAGCAATGCCTCATCACCCCAGTCTGTATTAGTATAGCACCAAGTACCTGGCTGAGCAGAACTACACTCAGCCCAGCTCACAATGCTTTATAAACACACATGCCAACCAAGGATCACAATGCATGCATCTGATGAAATGGGCTCTGGTCCACAACGGCTTGTGCTGTAATAAATTTGATGTGTAAAATGCTACAAGACTTTGCTATTCTGTGTGCAACAGGATATAAAAAGAGCATAGACCTGGTTACTCAAAATCCTGTAGTTAAAGGAAAAACTAAGCTTCAAAGAGCAGCACATTACTGGAGGCTTATAAACCCTTGTACTAGATGTGTGGGTCCAAAGTTATCCCAAAGCCCCTTTTTTTCCAGCAACCATCAACAGCTGAGATTTTACTCTGGTCATCTATAGCAGATCCAAGCTTTGGCAGCCATCCATTTTCCAAAGCAACCACACATTCAAACACTGATATCTTCCACCCAAATATTTCTCACCTTATATTCCAACAGAGAAAGGCAGAGTATGGTCAAAACATTATTTCATTTTAAATTCATTCTTACATAATTGACTGCAAGGACAACAAAAGCCATTACAGGGAAGGAATAAAATATTTTAACACTCACTGCCAAATTCATTGATGACCTATCCCAACAAGTATTCTGGTGCAAAATATATTTACAAACTCATTAAATAACCTTAGAGTTCATGCCTTATGTAGCCATATAGCCTTACTTGGATATAAAGCTTTTGTTATTTTACACCCTTGCATTACCATAACAATCTGCTAGAATGCATTTGTTATGTCATTTGGCTAGCATCAACTGTGGTTTCTATAGTATTCATGAAAAGTTACAATGTTAGAAAGAATTGTGACCAAACCAATCTCAGCCCACTCCTAAGAGTAATGCCTTAGGTCAATAGTTATGGGTAGAATTACCGTAAGCAAAAACAAATTATCATATTAGAAGAAAAATATTCTGCCCAGGACACCAAAACATTAAGAATTGTGTGAGACCAGGGTCTCTCTTCTAGCACTTTTTCCAACAGCAGGCAGCCAGATTCTTCCCAGAAGTCTACAAGCCAAGCATGAAAACAAGCCCATTGCAGTACACACACAAGCCTCTAATATGCAGAATACATGGGTTCTGAACATGGATGTTCCTTTTCATTATCATGGCTAATGTATCAGAGCCTAGTGCTGTAAAGGAACCTGTTGAAGGCTACAATGATCCTCCAATTCTGAAATACCACAAAGATATAACCTGCTCTAAATGTATTTTATTGTCAGGTGTCAACAACCCTTGAACAATGCTGCTCAGCAAAGCCATTAAGAACACAGCTGCCACTGAATAGAAAGCAAGCTTAGCACATGTGAGGTGTACTTTAAAAAAAAACACCACCTACTGACAATTTATTAGAAATTAATGCTTCTCGGATTGCTTGTTTCAAAAGTTAAACTCTACAAGAGAAATATTTTTGAAAAGTTGAGTTTAGAGTTTCCAAACAATTTTTCAGTTCAGTATTGTTTTATAATGGTTGTACCTTTTTGGGTGGGGGTAATACAGCAGTTGTGAACAGTCCGCAATTTACACAGTAGAACACATTATGGTCAGAAATAGTCACAGAAATAGTGGAAATTTCCACACAAGTAAATTTTGGATTATATGGGATCACATGCTTGGGAGAGGAATAAACCCTAGTGCAATTTCAAAATCTAGAAAGCCATAAAGCTTTTCAGGGGAAAACATCACACAATATTAAATGTTAAGTTCACGGTTGTGTGAATACAAGGTTTTGTTTAACACAGCAACATCTAGAGTAGGAACTTAATGCCCTGTAAATCACCAGCATGGAAGTTTGAGTTCAGGCAAGCTACATGGCAAGCAAGTACTTAATACACTGCGACAGAACCACCACCAGATCAGTTTGTGCTTAAGATCTACTGTGTTCTGCAGACAGTGACCAGTGTAATTGACCCATTGCCATCAGATCAAATGTTCTTAAAATATTTGCCTGTAATCCTAATACAGTGGGAGTTACTTCTGAGTGAACATGCATAGAAGCAGGCTGTAAATTAGTGTAATTTATTGCACGTTTTAATCCAAGGGCTTGTGAAAGAAAAATGCAGGCACATTTCACAATACGTTGGTATTTCTGAGACTTTTTTTTGACCGGATATAGAAAAGGCACTGCTTCCCTGAGGTTTAGAGTAGACATACAGTTAGCACAGAAGACAGCAAAAAACACACTACATCCCTGATAATGCCCAGAGCGCAAATACTTTTAAAAGTGTATACATCTGGAATTTAAAAGAATATCCTGTTCGCTTCCTTGTACGTTCGCAAATGTTGAGAAGTACACATCTTTAGTAAAGCTAAGCAACAATGGTATTAGAACAGAAAAGAGGTTTAGAAAAAAATAGTATTAAGAGTAGAAAAGAGGTTTAGAAAAAAGTTAATAAAAAATGGCAAATCCTGTAAGTTCACAGGAAAGTAAGGCCCCTCTTTACTGCCATCTTTCTTTTGCTGCATCTTTTCCCTGTTAGTTAGCAACAATAAATCCCTTTAGTGGCTTGCAGGGAATTCATATTTGCGGCAACCTGTTTCACTTTGCGAGAGTAATTAAGCTGTTAATTTTATATATATATTCAGTATTGTAAAGGAGCCCAAGGCATATGTACTAAAACGAAGTAAAATGCCTAGAAAGTTAAATGTTTTGATAGTGAATAAAAATGAATTTGATTTGTGAAGTACACACTTAATTGCTTTTGAAGATCAGTGACAATAGAGTATTACTCAGAAGATCATGTCTTACTCCAAAAGAAGGCACTTAACCCTACAGCCAGGAATTTGTTCATGTCACACAAAAACTGGATAAGGCAGGCGCCCCATGATACATTACAAAACAATCGTATACTTGGGTTGCAAATCAAAGAATACGTCTCCCTATGTTCCGAGGCTTCTTTACTTCCTGTCAATAGTAACCAAGCAGAACTTACCAATGTAATGCCAACACCAGTGAGATGTAAGACTCACCACCCTCATTCATGACTACTATGTTCATATCAAAACTTTCCTTGGTGCAAACTTCCCTCCTCATGACACTTCATCAGCACGAATTGATGTAAGTTGGGAGAAAACTAGGAAGTTCTCAGTAATCAGCAAGCCCAAAAAATCACCAGATTAAATTGTTCTTACGATGCAGAAGAGGATCAAATTATGCTTTCTCGGTGTGAATTTTATGCAGACAGTGCATATAGAAAACAGTAGGAAAAACCTCCTTAAAATGTTCAACTGAGCATCATTTTGCCTATATTGTTTTTGAATAGAAAATACCATTTAAAAGCTTTTACACTGCAAAAAAAATCAATAAAAGCATACAAACGAACATTTAAAATATGAATTAATGGGGAAACTGTTCAATTTTTTTTAATAAAAAACTTATAAGATGCAGTGAGCTGTCAAGCTATTTCTTGATCTATTGTGACTTTACAGTTAGACACTTTTTTTCCCACCACCCAAAACTGTTCAAGGTATCCAGCATGATAGTACTCAAGGAAAAATATCGCTACGGAAGAAGAGAGCGGGATCTTAAAGGCAGGAAAGGACTGTCACTCGAAGTCGTACATGTTTCCTCTTGTTCATTTTGCAATTGCGGCGGAAGAGGTGGGGCTCCAGAATCTCCAGGGCCAGGAAGCGTGGCTGAGAAAACAGAGTTTTCCGTACTTCCAACCTCAGTAATCGGCAAATTCATTGAATGAAGAGAAGCGGCGGATACAAAAGCAGATGTACTAAACTCTTCCGGATGAAGGTAGGTGGTTTCTCTGTCTTTTTGTTTCTCAAAGAGATTAGATTCATTTGACTGTGATCTGGAGAGATTGTTCGATTGGTCATACCCTGAAGCCATGCAGTTGCTACAGTTCAAGCCTGTAATAAAGACATAAAATGTATCATTTGCATACAATTTACATAGTGTGGTGGTTGGTTTGTTTTTTTAAGTCTACAACACTGCCTCTTGAGTCCATGCAAGCGGTGTTACGAGTACTGGTTCTTATTTTTAAAAATTGGTGTTACGTTGACCACTTTCCAATCCTCAGGTATAGAGGCATGTAGCTGACCACTGTGAGAACAGGATGCTGCAGTAGATGGGCCATTGGCCTGATACAGCAGGTTCTTAAGAGGTAAAATTAAAAGGCAGAAACCAATCACCAATATAATCCAATGCAACTACCCAGGCCAGACATGAAACACTCAAATAGAAACATTACATTAAGTTCTTCCACATATCCCCTTTCCAAAGGACACCCCCACCCCCACCCTAATGCTATCACCTGATTTTGAACAAACTAATTCTGGTCAGTAGCTTGTGCCTTGGGTTTATTCATCTTAAGTACAAAAAGAGGACCAAAACCCACAGCTGACAACTGAAGTTTTACCTGGCATAAGTCCCCCGAAATCAGCGGAACACACTTTTGAGCAAACACGCACAGAAGCAGGTTGCATGAAAATTAATTTTTACAAAACCTTTTGGAATAGATTCAAATGCATGTTATTCCATTTACCTTTGAGGCTTTCCAGTTTTTCATTTTTTGCCTTCAAGACAGCATCAGTTATCTTTTCTAACAGGAAGGTCTGTGTTTTTTCCCATCTAATAGATTCTATTAGTGCATCCAGTCCTTTGGGATGTTCTGCTAAGTAATCCAGCAGCTTCCCAGCTTTCTTCCTACTTGAAGATCGACAAGAGATTTCTTCAGTGTCCTCTCTGCTGAGTATTTTTTTTGAACGTAGATAATCAAAGTGTCTTTCTGCAATAATTTTGTCACACAGATAGCGGCGCAATCGTTCCAAAACCTAGCAAGAAGAAATGACGAAGTTAGCAACAGATGAATTTTTCATCTTGTATGTTGTGCTATGAATATATGTGTGGTAGTTCTTGGTGCACATTCAAATACTCATCCTAGCTTTCAAATTGTAACAAATTTCATTAATCGCTATCATTGACCAACACACACACACACACCAGAAAGGAATCAGATGTTTCAAGTTAAGGTAAAGTATCTGTATGTTGACTACAGAAACAAAAAGGAAATTGCCAGCAAGGGGTTACCAAAGGTGTTTCAGCTATTTCTCTCTTTAGGATTCTATAGCTCCCCAATCAGCATGAAAGGGGAATTTTTTAGCCACTGAGAAGAGGTCTTCTCACCCTTTGTGCACACTGGAGCCAATCCAATTGAAAGGAGGAAAGTCAGCCTCTGAAGATTGGCTCCTAGGGTCACTCGGGTGAAGGTCTATGGAAATAAAACTGAGGTGTATACTCCAAAGCTTAGCATTTAGGAACACTGAAAACACAAAGTGCTTCAGCTTCAAGAGAATGGTGTTCACATTCTGTTAAGTACAATGGAACTTGGAGGAAAGTCACTGTGAAATAAAATATTGCAGCACTCCAAATCATTTATTTGTATACATGCATAGAAAAAAAATGTATCTAGCTGAAAAGCAACAAGTGGAGATCTGCATTGATGATTACAATGCATCCCAAATTATTACTATATAATTACGTATATTATGGTGCAATCTAAGAAGACGAGCGGCTGCGACATCATGGACCTGCACTTCCTAAATTTGTCATTACACTACTGCTGTGAACATAAACTGTTATTACCCTCTGGCCCAGCATAAAGTAATAACGTACTGAGAGAGATTTATGGTTCTGAACAAACATCGTGTATTCCACACATAGTATGTGGACTTCATAGCAGGAAAAAATAGGACTAGCAAGAACTACTTTTATTGACTCATACATGTGTCAAGCTCAGAAACAAAAGAGGGGAATTCCTATAAACACTCCAAGAGAAACTCCTACGTAGAAATTTACAAACGGGGGCAGAATGCATGCGATTTAGTGGACCTTCCTTCCTCCTTTTTAATGTTCTTCTAGGACACGAAAGGGCACTCACCCAGAGACTTTTCTGCAATTCAGAGAACCTCCCCTGCCCCCCAACAGTGGCATTCCTGTGAGAACATGCCTCACTGCTAGGAACTGTGATTGTCATTACTCACAGCTCTCACCTAGTACAGTATATTTTACGTTCTAATACAGCCCTTCCAATGCAGGTTGAGCAGTGGGGTGGGTGCACAGAAGCAACCAACTCAAAGGGGCTGGGGTCTCTTTGCCCCTCCCCCAATAAAATATTTAAGGGGGCCAGCCCCCCCTCAAGTTGATGGACATGGCCATTCAAGCAGTGTGTGAAGCACCACATCATGCGATCCATTGTGTGGGGGCGAGGCTTACCTGGCTCCCCCCACCTAATATTTTATTCAAGTCGGCACCCCTCGGTGGGTGGTGCACTGGGGACCAAGCGTAGAAGGGGTGGCGGTGGTGAAAGGAATACAGAAGCCTCCATTATGATTATTATTATCAACTGAATTTATATACCACCCTATACCCAGAGGTCTCAGGGGCAGGTGGTTCACAGAATAAAATACAAAATCGCAAAAGACACAATCAAAATAAAAACAACCCAATAACTACCCCACTCAAAAAACCCCACATTTTAAAAGGGCATATGATCTTCACACCATTAGCTCAGGACAATATCCATCTTACAAGCCAGAGCCAGGATCTTATCCAGGTATGCATTTCCTCCTTCTCACCCTCTTGCTACAGAGCATGGGGTTTTTGCTGGGAGTAGTGGGGCGGAGGGCAGACTTTGGTTAGTGGGGGTGGGGCAGGCCCTCCATGAGTTAAGTATTTTTATTTATTTTTATTGATCTGGTGGCGGGGGGGGGGGGGGACGGCAGCTACTACGCCCATCCTACAGAGGCAGGAAAAGGCATCTCCCCTTTTCCAGGAGAGAAACAAACAAAAAGGCGGGAATCTTGGCACAGAGGAGCCTTAAACAAACCAGCGCTTTTTGCTTTTAGAGAACACGGCAGCCTCGGCATTATAAACAAGCACCCCGCCACACGTCCCCTCCCCAAAAGCTTTACCCCTCCCCACCGCTCTCCCCGTTTCCCACGACACGCTTTTCCATTCACACGATACGAATACCCCCCCCCGCTTTCCCTCCCTCCCCGCGTGTCTGGAGGGACAGAGGCTCCTCTCCCCGTCCTCGCGGTCCTTACTTCCTTCTTCACCTCCGCCATTTCGTCGTCGGTAAGCGGCCGCCCGGCAGCCGGGAGCCCAGAGTCGGCCATGGCGGAAACGGCTTCGGAGGGCGACGGTGAGAGGGCGAGAGAGGGAAGGGAAGAGAGGGAGGGAAAGAGAAGGGAGCCGCTGCCCCCCTCTTCCTCAGCGGCCCTTCAAGCCCGACTCCCCCGGGGAGATGCCGAAGCTTCCGGCGCCGGGGTGGGGAGAAGCCCCGCCCACCTCTCTCGAGGCCACGCCCACTCTCCGCCGGCCGTGGGGAGAGACCTCACGCAAGGCTTACCGTTGGCGCAGGCGCGGGCGCGCGCTTCAGGACGCTGCTGTCTTCCTGCCAAATCGCAGGATCATACCATTCGAAGGGACCGCCGGGGGCCATCCAAGTCCAACCCCCTGCAAACGCAGTGATCTTTTTGCCCGGCGTGGGGTTCGAGCCCATGACGCTGAGATAAAAGATGCAACTACCTCTACCAACTGAGCTCTTAATCTTATCTATCTAGGCAACTGCCCCCCCCGTCCAAAAAAGTAAATCAATAAAAAAATAATTAGCTGATGTTCCGCGCCCTAATAAAAATCATGGCAGCGCTCTTTAACTATTGCTAATCGTTTCTGCTTGGTTTTTTAGTGCTTATTTTAGCTGCGTTATTAATATTATTATTCTTTCTATATTTATCTACATCTCGCTTTTCTCACAGAACCAGGAATGTTCTGTTTTACAATTTAGAATACTCATTTAAACATCCTTAAAATACCAGTGACTTCCCTTCCTCTTTCCATGGTTCATTTGGCATATCATAAATCCCTGCATATTTTACACAAACTAAGCCATTCAGTATTCCACTATTACATCCATCAAAACTTATTTACACTGTTGAATTTATCTTATTGCTGCCAACGTTTTCAAGTGTACACAATTCCCGCCCCCCCCAGTCAGAACCAGGATTCAAGGTGGCTCAAAACTAATCTAGAGATAGAACACATATAGCTTAAAACATATAAGGTTGTGGTTAACCATTGTTAACTAAGTAATGTAAAAAAAATTAAAAATCATTTGTTCGTTTATTCGCCATTAGTTTATATCTACATCAAGCTTCCTCAACCTCCAGATGTTTTTGGCCTACAACTCCCATGATCCCTAGCTAGCTGGACCAATGGTCAGGGATGATGGGAATTGTACAAAACAAAATTGTGCAAAACATCTGGAGGGCCGAGGTTGAGGAAGCCTAATCTACATCCATAGAGTTGCACAGTACAGTAATGGATCTGCTGCTTCATGGCACAAAAACGTGAACCCAAGGCATAAATCCCTAAGAATTTGTGTTTGACACACACACCCTCTGTATCAAACAGCATAATATACATGGACGCAGATGTGCTCTGTGATTTGATGGTGGTTTGCCGGAATCACATATAAAAATTCGGAGGATGCGTGAGGATCTGTCCTTAAGCTCCATACTGGTTCCATAGTGTTATTTTTACTGTACAGTCGAGGACACGGGTGTAACCTTTTTCTTCACTCAGGTTTGGGGAGATGCCAGGAGAAAATCCCAAGTATTCCGTGAGGATCCACACCCTGTAATCATGTTTTTGCACTATGACGGTGCCAGGAACCAGTGCCACACCTGTGATTTTCCCAGTCTAGTCTATGGATATGGAAACGATCTCTGATTTTATAGTGGTTTTGCTGGGAATCTGTACAAAATCATGCAAATTCTTTGGGATGCATGTCTTAGATTTGTGTATTTGGGTGCAGTGAATCTCGGTAGTGGCACCCGCCCTGTGGAACACCCTCCCACCAGATGTCGAAGAGAAAAACAACTACCAGACTTTTAGAAGACATCTGAAGGCAGCCCTGTTTAGGGAAGCTTTTAATGTTTAATAGACTATTGTATTTTAATATTCTGTTGGAAGCCGCTGAGAGTGGCTGGGGAAACCCAGGCAGATGGGCGGGGTATAAATAATTATTATTATTATTATTATTATTATTATTATTATTATTATTATTATTATTATTCCTGTGCAGTCCACAGGTACAAGCATGAACTATAATTTGAAGGTAATTTTAATAGAATCCCTTGTAAAAAAAATCTTTAAGAATTGTACTGTACTGTACATTCCACCTGAGACAGCAAATCTCACAGACAACTCTCATCCCTCTGGCAGCAAATATACAACAATAAATTAAATAGCTAACCTTTTGTGACACCATCACACTATATGCTTCTTATGGTTGATCTAGCCAGGCCCTGAAGCCATTTTTAAGAGACGTGTTTTTTAGTTTCTTCTTTCTTTGTTTCTTTCCTCCCTTTTTTACAGTCACATTCTATCATTCTATCAAAGTAAACACTTGTGAAAAGACCCTTTAAATAGATGTTCATTTTAGCTAACTAATGTTAACAAATATGGGAAACACAGAACTACCTGAGGAAACTATTGTGGGATTTCCCTCTGTATGCCTACTTGTAAGGCCTTAATCCTGTATTTAAGTCAGTTAGACTTATTTTTGAGTAGTCATGTGAGTAGGATTGCACTGGTAATAACACTTTCTTCACTATAGTCTGAGGCTAGTAGTAATAATATAATAGTCATATTATTATATTACAGTGAGTGAAAAAAGTATTTGGTCCCCTGCTAAATTTGCCCGTTTTCCCCCTGACGAAGAAATGACCAGTCCATAATTTTAATGGTAGGTTTAGTGTAGCTGTAGTGTAGAACAACAACAGGAAAAACCCCAGAAACCATTTTTTTAGTAGATGGTGGAGACTGTTATTTCCACAAAAGTAAAACATGTTTTCGATAATGTCAGCCTTCCTTCAAAATACTGACTGTTATACTATGGGAGATACAATGCTGAAGCAAATTTGCGGCAGTGCTATTTATTGAGTTCCCACTAGAGGTCTCTGCTGTTTAACACTTTCACCCCAACAAATCTCTCCCCCCCAATCATTTCCAGCATTACTTTAAATTCTTATAATTTATAGCTACTAGATTGAAATTTCCACCTACATTGTAGAGAAACGGGATAGAAGTGTATGGAGAAAGTGGCTAGAGAAGTTTCTCTCTCTCCTAGCACTGGCACTCGTGGACATCATGGGTTCATGTCCCATGTTGGGCAAAAGATTCCTGAATTGCAGGAGATTGGACTAGATGACCCTAGTATCCTTTCCAACTCTATAATTCTATGAATTCATGGCACAAAAACAAGGCTTGGGGTAGGAGACAATGCTGAAAGAGATATCCTCTCAAGTCATCGTGTTCATGATTTGATGAAATTGTGTGCATACTTGTTGAAGCTGCTTGTGTTGTGTACCTCTGTACTGAGTAAGGAACTAGCAACCAGGAACCACATTCAGTCTTGTAACACACAACCTCCCCCTGCCCCCTCCTTTGATACCATATCTGAGAAACACTCTCTCTGTGTAAGCTGTCAGTTGATGAAATCAGTTTTCCTTATCAGGGAGAGGAAGATTTCTCTCTCTTCCTTCTAAACGAGCTCTGAAAGGAGATCACCCAGAATGATTGCTGTATCCAGGTCATCTACATGTGATGTTCATAGCTCTTGACTCTTTAGCTCTCTTCCCAGCTCTCTCTGCTGTGCAGGTAGTGGTTTTATTACCACCCCGTTCCTCTTGCAGTCGCATGATTAATCCTTGACAATCTGAACTTCTGTTGGCTCGCAATCATCAAAGGTCACCTTGAAATAGGCGGCAGACTTTTAAGGAAAAAACACATTGTGCATGCAAATGTCTTCCTAAATGCATGTAACATTTATTACCTTTTACTGTTCTGCCAGAGATGTTTTCCTGGAAATGTGGCAACAGCACTCATCCCTGCTTTTGCCATGGCTGTTGTCTGTTTCCTTCCACATTTAACTCGGCTTCTGCATCGTGAAATGGACCTTCTGTTTTTTATTTACTCCCTAATGCAAAACTCATCTTTCCGCAAGGGGACTGTCTTCAGGCTTATGCTTTTACACGGGCCAAGATGGGAATTTGCAGAAAGTAATTTTGCAATCTTTTACCTCTCACCTTTTACCTTCTTCTTTACAATGTTATGGAGAAGCCAGCAGAAGCCTCCTTGCTTCATATGTTCTTTTCAGTGGAAGAATGATACCCCACAGGTTGAGCCTGCCTAGATCAATCTCAATCGATCAGACCACATTGTGGCAGAGAACAGTTGCCATGCGGAAAAATGCTTGCAGGGCACCTTTCTCCAGGAAAGCCAAACCCATGTATTACTGCAGAAGGTAGGCCAGGATCTCTGGTCAGTTGGGATACAATTTTGTTCCCTGCTTTAAATACTATTCTTAAATTGAGCAAAAAACCCTGCATATTGGATGGCAAGGGAACACAGCAATATACCAGTCCCCAACTAAAAGCACCAATCTCCAAGTGTTTTTAGTTGCAGAGGGCAAAAACACTGCACCTGTGCAATATTAGCTGCAGTACTGCAGTCCCAATCCAACACATACATACCCAGCTACTATTTAACTTTATATATATATATATATATATGTGTGTGTGTGTGTGTGTGTGCGCGCGTGTGTGCGTGTGTGTGTGTGTGTGTGTGTGTGTGTGAGAGAGAGAGAGAGAGAGAGAGAGAGATTTTCTGATCATGGGCCCCGTGTGTTACACCTGTGCCTTACGTATTCATTAAACTGTGCCAAATTAGCTAAAACCACGCTTATAGTGGTTAGAACAGAGCTTTCCAAACTTTTCATGTTGGTGACACACTTTTTAGACATGCATCATTTCACGACGCAGTAATTTAGTTTTACTAGCAAACCGGAGGTTAAACTAACCCCTTTCCAGCCCCAAGAGGAGCGTTCACGCAACACACCTACATATTGCAGCCGACACGCTAATGTGTCAAGACACACAGTTGGGAAAGCTCTGGGTTAGCATTAAGGCAGACAGGATTAAAAAAATTCCATTCAGCCATGAAGCTAAAGTGATTAATTGATAAATAAATCTAAATATGAATAAAGGAGACATGAGAATAGCCTGCTGGATCAGGCCAGTGGCCCAGCTAGTCCACATCCTGTTCTCACAACGGCCAACTAGATGCTTGTGAGAAACCTACAAGCAGGACCCAAGCCCAAGAGCACTCCGCTCTCCTGCAGTTTCCAGCAAATGGTTAATGCAAACTTTACTGTAATATATCAACTATTTGTATATGTGTGTGTCTGTGTGTATAGATAGATGGATGGATGGATGGATAAATTCATTCATTCATTCACACACCCACACCCCCCAAAAAATAAAAACAAATTTATATATTGTATTACGTAATGTGATTTATACTATGGTAAATGTTACATGTAAAGTAGACTTTAATGTTGCATGTTAATAGTCATACCAGCCTCCAGCTGTCACTAAAAGGTACTACGCTGCTGTGAAAAACTCTTCTCTCTAAATATATCCTCTGTATGCTGTTCTTTTTTAGACACACACACACGTTTTAATATTATCATATATAATAATCAAATGCAGGTATAAAAATATAAGCAATATAGGTCGAACAATAATATAACTATTCTTTCTGTAACCTAAATGGTTTTGCTATTTAAAAAAACGTAGGAGCATTATCCTCGCTTTAAAGAAGCACTCCTACACACAGAGTTAAGTTCAATCAATCACAGTGGGATTTACCTCCAAGTCAGTATTGTTTTAAATTAAGCACTGTGTTGCATAATTCAGAGCATGTGAAAACCAAAGGTAATAATAATAGTAATAATAATACCCCAGCCACTCTGGGTGGCTATGTTCTCTTCTGTACAGGTATAAGTCTGGGAGGCATTGATCAAGTCAGTTCCTAATCAGAATCTGAAATAAATCAAATTTATCAAACATCCCTACCTGCCCCCTCACCTACAATAAGGGGATAATAACACAGACCCATCTTACAGGATGGTTGTTAAGGACTGCAATAACGGTTTATTAAACTAGTGTGGACATTGGCTCCCAGTACGTTTCCAAGCACAATTCAAAGTGCTGGTGTTGACCTTTAAAGCCCTAAACGGCCTCGGCCCAGTATACCTGAAGGAGCGTCTCCACCCCCATCATTCAGCCCAGACACTGAGGTCCAGCGCCGAGGGCCTTCTGGTGGTTCCCTCATTGCGAGAAGCAAAGCTACAGGGAACCAGGCAGAGGGCCTTCTCGGTAGTGGTGCCCGCCCTGTGGAACGCCCTCCCATCAGATGTCAAAGCGATAAATAACTACCTGACATTCAGAAGACATCTTAAGGCAGCCCTCTTCAGGGAAGTTTTTAATGTGTGATATTTTAGTGTATTTTTGGTTTCTATGGAAGCCGCCCAGAGTGGCTGGGGAAACCCAGCCAGATGGGCGGGGTATAAATAATAAATTATTATTATTATTATTATTATTATTATTATTATTATTATTGCTATATAAACATTAAGTACTCAAATTATCTAAATAGCATTACCAATATAATAGATGGGAATATTTTGCTTTTATGAACTACGGGTTGGGTCCATTGTTTGTTAGACTTAGGGAACCATCCTAACCCATCAAAGCTGATGGCTGGGGGGAGTTTAGGATGAAGTGCAGTCCTCTCTCCACTGGTGGAGCAGACTGCCACTGATTCATGAGGACTCTGACCTCTCTCCAAATAGTTTGGAGGCTACCAAATGGTCCAAGCAAAGCTGGATCCTATGTTGGCCCCATTGCCAGGTGAGGGGGGGCAATATGTTGTATCAGCCTGGAGCTGGTGCAGGAAAACAACAACAACAAACCAAGAAAACCACCACCCCATTCTACCTTGAGAGACTTCTGATGCAATGGTGGTTCTGCCACTCTGATCACCCCCACCCTGCTCCATGCAGGGTTTGGTTTGCTATGCCCAGCAGTGATCCTGTACAAACTTAATTTGGGACTAGGTGCTACTGAGCTCAAACAGACTCAATTCTGTATAGAACAGAGCCAGCCCTACTGTTGGGAGAGTGAGGCAACTGTGTCAGGCAACTAGTGCTGGGGGGAGGAGGAGCAGCAGCAGGAATGAACCTTCTGGGTCATACCCTCCTATTAAAGGACAGGGCTTTGTATGCCATATGGCCTGTTCTGCACCCCCCCCCCCATAAGTAGCCCATTGCCTTCAGGCAATATTCCATTGCAATTATTGAAATAAGTTTCCATGGCCATTCTAGTCAGCTTCTGAATATAGAATTGGGGTGGAATCTTGTCCTTTGCCTCAGGCAGCCAAATTATTTGGGTCTCCCCTAGAGTAGACATATATAGAACTGCACTGCTAGTTCCCATTAAAATTAATGAGACTTAAGTCATGACTAATTTTTTCACATTGATTGCACTGTGACCTAAGTCACAAACGAGATTTGTCAGTATGTTTTTTTTTAATGTTTCAATTATGTTTATATCATTGATGTTCTGTTATGTGTTTTTAATGTTGTACACTGCCTTGGGGTCTTCTGATAAGAGGTAGTATATAATTTGAAGAATTATTATTATTATTATTATATCCAACCCAATGTTAAAAAGCAATGTCTGTGACTAAACTCCACTTCTCTAATTAGGCTGCATGGCTGGCAAAATAATGCAAACTTTTGTGTAAACCCAAACTAAGCAGAAAATTCAAGTCATCTGCTGGAACAAAACACACATGGTCCAGGTACAACTGACACTTTATTCCATAGTGATATGTGTACATGAAGTACTGAAACTGCAGAAGACGAAACAAAATGGAAAATCTGGATCAACTTTTTCCAGTGTTAACAGACTATGGAATGCGTGGATGTTTGGCACAAAAAAGTGGGCAACAATATACTGGATTGTAATAAAGGTCTCGCAAAGGTAACAGAGTCTAAAATACTGTGGTAATTTAGTAGTCATATCTGTGCATAGTAAAGCAACACAATGCACTTGATTCATAGTAGATCTCATACAAGCTACACCATCAAGCATCCAGTGTCAAGCTTTCTGGGAGTTCAAGTAAGGTCCCTGATATTTTGCTCACAGCTTCTAACAGATGAAAAAATGCTCTTCAAAAAACAACAACACAGTCTCTCTTTTGTATGGATATGTACCAACTCCTGAGAAACATTTGATTATTACTCAAATGGATTCTGCCCTGCCTATATTTAAATAAGTGCCAAAGTTGTACCAGAGTTTGCTTTCAGTGAGGGAGAAGACAGGGAGGGGGAGATTTTTGACAGTTCTTCACTAAGCTGAACATGATGTTCTGCCTGAGCTATGATCCCATCTTATGGGACTGCTGTGTTTCGCCTGTCCTTAACAAAAAAATGCCACAGTACACTTCTAAAACGGGGCATATCTGTGAAATATTTCAACTGAGTGTATACTTTGTGGTGTGGGTGGGAGTGGAAAAATGCCAAGTGTAGCAATGTAAGGTACATCATGTATACAAACTTCTTGTTGGCATAAAGAGGGGAACCTTAGATGACACCGATCACATTTTGTCCAACAAGGAAACCCACAAGTTGCATCACTTTCTTCAGCCCCAAAATAAACTAAACAACACAAGGATAAAAAGGAATGAAATGGGAGAGCTTATCTGGGGCTTCCAATTTTGTAACCACCAAAGTGTTTGGGGGGAAAGTGTAAAGGTCTGGGCAGGTCATGGATGACAGAGGAAACAGTGGGACAAAGTAAGTTTCAGAATACAACAGTGCTAGGCTTGCCATCTTTTAATTTAAGCAGTTCCGAACATTGAATTGGGTAGTGCAAGGGAGGTCATTTTAGATTTTATCAGAAGTTAAGGGCCAGTTTATGTCGCTTTGTCCCAGCTCCTGCCAACCTAGCAGTTTGAACGCATACCAGCGTGAGTAAATACCTAGGTACCACTGCAGCGGGGAGATAAACGGCGTTTCCATGTGCTCTAGCTTCCGGCACGGTGTCCTGCTGCGCCAGAAGTGGTTTAGTCATGCTGGCTACATGACCCGAAAAAGCTGTCTGTAGACAGATGGCAGCTCCCTCAGCCTGAAAGCAGAGATGAACACCGTACCCCATAGTTGAATTTAACTGGACTAAACTGTCCAGGGGTCCTTTACTTTTACCTTACCAGCTGAATCAACAGGTGGTAAATGGACTCTTACCAATTTAGACTACACTTCAGGGAAAGGGTTTGCATTTTTTTAAAAAAATGCCCCCAACATACACGTTGAAGAATTTTATAACATATCAGGACTGAGAGAAGGCCAGGCTGAACTACCCTCAATGGAAATAGCAGTTTTCTAAATACATGGTTATTTTCTATAATGGAATATTCAATAACAAAGTTCGAAGCAGTGGTGTGTAAGAAAGGTCTTACCATTTGAGTCTACTGATTGTACAACGGGCAATCAGATTGTACAAGTGCCAAACATAGGCTTGAATAATTATTTAGATAAAGTTTCAGTGCTTCAGGCCAAAATTAGGAAGATGCAGGCAGTAGCTGAAAGCAACAGCTCCATACCCTTTTTCCTTTTCCCCAACCCCACCCATAACATATAAGGATACTCATTGTGATTATGTTACAAACCTCTAGATATTGAAGGGGAGAATTGGCTTTGGCAATAGCTCTGCATTAGCTGTAGAGTCTAGTTCCAGCCTCAGAAAGGAATTTGCTATGCTACAAAGCTGAACTACAAACATTGATTCTGGAGCATAGATTTCCAAGTGTTTACATATGCTTCCATGTGGCACACAATAACGGAAGGGAAATGTACCTGCTGGAAGAATACAAAGTATGCACACATATAAAGATCTAAATGAGTCTCTCTCACTCTACATTAACACCCTTCAAATTCTGAAAATCCCCCCATTGTGGAGCGATGTTTCTGGATACTGGGGTGATAGTAATTTCCTGGACCATAATGATAAAAATCAGGAAAGCTGGCAATCCTAGAACTGTTGCATAATCAGGCATAGCAATCCATTTTTGTTTGTTTGTTTCGGAAACAATACAGAAACTGGTTTTGGAGCGCAACATACGAATTTATCCATGAATAAAATTAATTAAACTATGTGCCCAAAAAGCCTTCAATGAACTATCAAAAGCTCGGCAGAGGCAACCCATCACACAAATTTATACACAAAAAGCAGATGAGAAACATAATCTACATGTCTTCAATTAGAAAGATATATGCCTGGCGTAGTGACAACACAGCTCTGAAGCTGGAATGCAAGACAAAAGAAAGCATCAAAGATGAAGACCCTTTCACAAGAATTTGCAGATTTTACTTCCGTGGCAAGTGGTCCCTGCATGCCAGTAAAGGAGACTGATTGATTGACTGATTGACAGGGTGTCCACTGAAACATAACAGAGCGGAACTCTCATCCTTTGGGCTGTGGGGCTTGTGTTTGGGGAAGATGACTTCATACCTCTTCCTCTTTCCTCCTTCAGCTGGAGAGATGGTGACTTCTTGAAGAGTGGCTTTCTGCAGCTGTTTTTATTTCATTTTTCCTTGCAGGGATATATTGTCACAAAAATCACTGCAATTCTTCCACTGTTTTCTCTCTCTCTTATAAACTGAATTCCAAATGGTGAAAGAAATGCATTGCTTTCATATTAATTCCCTTTACCGCATAAAACCCTTCCCATATGAATCAGCCCTGCCTCTTTCATGAATGTTTATTTCACTCCACAAATTTCATGTAAACTCATTCTAAGGCTTTTGGCTTGATGGAACATGAGCAATACCTGACAAGTGAATAAGACGCAGTATAATTTCTCATCAAAAGGGAGAAATGAAAGGGCAAAAGAATCACGAACCAGAGAGTTTTTAAGTATACTTAATCCTTCTAAAAGGCAACAGGATGATATTGGTAGCATTTTCCAGTTTACATTTCTTGGATTCCCTACATGGTTAAATAGTTTCAGAGATTCTTTCCTTATTACTTGGCTACCCAGTCTTCCTTCCTTCTATGACACCTCAGCAACTAGACAGAATTAGCATTGGAGAATAGTGGCCTTAACCAGGAAGTTGATAAAATACTCAGACCGTATGTCAGCCCTTGGAGAGTTCCTACCGCTACTTGAGCTAGATAGTATATCCATACTTTGAAATGACATAACAGGTTTCAAGACAATGCAATTGTCTATATTCTTTGTGTGTGTGGTGAAAAAACATATGACTAAGGCCTTAAGCGTGTTGCGGAATTTACCATAAGAAATATTTCTTTCAGCTGAATTCCATAGTAAACAGTCACACAATTAAAAGTTAGAAAAATCATCCAAGATATTCATTGTTCCGAGCACAACAACCTGAAAGCTTAGACAGAGTAGTCATGGCAGCCTGCTGGAAGACAACTCTCTTCCTTATTTGAAGGAATACACCACAGTAAAAAACCAAAGCAAAACTTCTGCAGCTAGAACTCCTGCAATCTCTTTCTCACTACCGAAACTTCCCAGGAAGTTCACTGTTGGCTCTCAGAAGAACTCTGATCAAACAAAAATTCAAAACAAAACAAAATTCCATGAAAAGTAAAGCAAAATTGGTGAAGGTGAGATGAAGAAGAAATTTGTTAACATCATTTGTTAAGGCCGACTGTACGGGTGTCAGAACATTAAGTTTGAGATTCACAAAAACACGTGGATTATTCTTAGAACAAGATTGATATAAGATTTATTTATGAGCTATCTGTCTATCCAGTGGATAAACAAAGAGACCATTGTCTCAGCTTCTAGGATCCAGTAGGATAAACTTACTAGTAGTTTAAGCCTTGCTGAAATTCAAGACTATCAGAATGAAATCCCCCTGAGAATCCACCTTTGCAGTAACACTTTTTCTCTAGGTGCCACCCGCCGTTTGCAATAGATTCTGCTCACGATTCTCTTCTAATGCACTTCCATGGCATGAGCAGCAACACAATACTGTGGAATAATAAAACACAGTACATTTCACACTGCAGCTGGTACTCTAAAAAGGACTACACAGAAGCCCAGGTTCATGATGCTATCGAATTTCTTTTGTTTTAGTTACCTATAATAGGGATTTCTGGAAGAGAGAAGACAAGAGAAACGGAAGGCAAAGGTAGAAGGGGAGGGAGAAGGAGAAGAAAAAACGAGACACAGAACAAAAAAGGCAAAAGTCAGGGATGAATAAAACCGAGGCTGATTTCTGCATTACTCTTAATGAGCACAGACGTCAGAACCAATGTCAGCTATAGATGTTCATTAGAGGCCTTTGCAACATGAGTACTGCGGCCAATGTAGATTTCACATTTACATTAAAAATGGACTGAAGCAAGAACTAATATAAGCCTCATGCGTGATGGCACGCTATGTAAATTTCAATCCCAACAGATGCCTTCAGCAAAGCACAAAAGCAACCCACCTAACACAGGCGCAAAGATCTTGCTTTAATGAGCAAGCATCCCAAAATTCAAGGGGAAATGACTAGAGGCCACCAAAGTGTAACAGTCTGATTTGAGGGCGTGAAATCCATCTTAATGCATCCCCAGTTAAAGGCATTGGTATTACTCTGAGCCTTTTATGTCCCAGCTATCGCTCAAACCTGAGGTTATAGAAGTTACATGGCAGAAGTTACATGGCAGTCACATGTAGTCCTTTTGTAAAGAAAAACAGCTGTGGATATCTTCAAGTCCAAGTGGAGGAATAAGCAGGGGAGGGGTTGCTAAAGCTATTCACATCTAGCCACTCCCCCCCTGAAATCCTCCTCAAGCTGCTTTTTTACCCACGGGAGAAAATATACAGTACCATAACTTTTCTCCAGAAGGTAAAAAAAGATGCTAGAAGACCAATATTTAGTTTTAAAAAGTGGTCAGGCGGGAGAAGAGATAATTATCCCCTTTCTTCTGCCATTTCTCTTTTCTAACATGAAGATAATCCATAGCTTTGTTGTTATTTCTAAAGGTCATTTTTTTTGGCCATGAATACCTGGGATGGAAGATAGGCAGATCAATGGGGAAAGAAGACGAGAAAGCCCTTATGGGAACAAATTTGAAATTCCCGTGACAAAGTCAACATCAGCAGAAGCAAAGAGTTGGACCATCGGCCCCTAACCCCTGTATTACATTGGGGTACAAGGTAGGCAGTCATCAGCATACTGCTGGACACAATACAGCAATAAAGCTGGCTTGTGTGAAGGGAGGCTAAATTCTAAAAGTTATACTTTCTCTAGCACCTGTCCGCATGTGCCGTTAAGGGGACTTGACTTGCTTCATACATTTGGAATCTTGCACCTAAAGCATGCCTTGGGAGTGAAATGTACACAATATGCACCTGAGCACTCTATAAAGTAGCATTTAAGACCTGGGTCATAAGGTTTGTGTCAGTTAAAAGTAATGTTAGATGTGGCCCCCTACGTCTGCTTTCTAGATCAGTTTCACACCAACTATATAAACCACTAATCGTCATAATGGTCCAGACAAACATGCAGCAGAGTCCTTTTACATCAGAAAAAAGCAGATATATATATACACACATACCTTAATTACCACCTGAAAGGGCACCATTGTAAACAAAGGTTAGTAGCACAGTGGTACAGTAGATTGTCAAGGGAACCAATAAAAAGTGGGTACAGATTCGTCTGCCTTGCATGTACGTTATTGCCAGTTACAAGGGAGGAAGTCTGTAAACTCATAATTGCGAAGTTTTATTAATAAGGACAGAACAACAAGTGAGCGCCCCATCTATTTTTTCAAGCTCTGTGTTCGCTATAGGGATCAACATGTGGTCCTTCAGTTTTTCGAAGACCTATTTGGGGGGGGGGAAGAAACAAGAGGGAAAAGGTGTTATATTTGCGAATTTCTTACTCTCACAGAAACGGTTTCTAAGTATTTAAATAAGAGGTTGCACTACTAAAATTGTGCTTTGATTACATATTTACTTATGCCTCCCCCCACTGTTCTGACTTGGAAATCTCTCTCTCTCACACACACACAAGTCTACAGCTCCCAGATCACACTGGGAGCACATATTTCAGTCTGACGAGGGCTAAAAAGATGCCTTTAGGGGGAGCGCTTTCTGGAGGCCTAGTTCAAAACCTCTCTCGGTCCAACAAATTGTTTAAACTGGAAAGGGGATACAGGGAAATGATTCATTGGAGCAAAAAATGCAAGTGCGCTAATGGCGCGAACCAAGGAAAGCCTTGCACAACTATCAGGTGGTTAAAAATCGCAGCATGTGTCGGCATCACTTATAGAACTGATTAAACCAAACAGTACTACAGTAGCAGCAAGTATCCCAAACCTGCACCCTGAATCCTTTACAGAGCAGAGATGATGGAAAACTTCAAAGAGCTACGAAGGAGCGACTTAAGCATCAGGAACTGTAACCAGGTCTCCTATGCTTTAGTTATGAAAACACATGTGAATGGTGGTGGGAATGTAAGAAAGTTAAGAACTTCTGGGAAGGGATATATAATGAATTTAAAAAAAATGTAAAAATATACTTTTGTTAAGAAACCAGAAGTTTTTCTTTTAGGAATCACAGGGAAAGAAATAAGAAGAAAAGACTGTAAGCTATTCTACTGTAAGCAAGAATTCTACTAGCCCAGAAATGGAAATGGAAACAGGAAGAAACACCGACAATCCAAGATTGGAGAATGAAACTAACAGACTATGCGGAACTGGATAAACTGACTGGGAAAATAAGATATACTGAAAACCAAAAGTTCATCGAAAATTGGGGGAAGTTTGTAGATTATCTGAAAAATGTATGTGATTTACAAACAACGCTAGTGGGGTTCCAAGAAGCACTGTAAAGGTTAAGATGTATTGTTTGGGAAAATATAAATTGAAAGAGGTGAAAGTCAAAAGGCAATGCAACAAAGGAAATGCGTTTTCTTTAGGGGTAAATATGGATGATTACCAGAAAAATCGAAGGAAGTCTCAAAAGTATAATTTGTGAAAATTTGGTTAAAAATGTATAATTTTGGTTGAATATTAATAAAAAGAATATTAAAAAAAAAAGAAAACACATGTGAATGATACAAAAATGCTCTGCACTCAGGTACATCCTTGGAAATGGCAACCTTTGTGCCATCACCTGGAGCAGCTAAGAAAAGCTGTTGGAATTCACAGCACAAGACCCATTGCTTAATTATTTTTGCTAGCACCATGCACATAAAACTTTCACCTTTCCACTCCTTTTCCCCTCTTTAACGCACATTGCAAGGGGGAGTGGAAATGGCTAGTATTTGAAGGCATGGCTAAAGTAACATTCCGCACCTTCCCTTACACAGCCGCTATTAGTTTAGCATTGATCGGCACCTTATAAGAAGGAGCTTTTATTCTATTAGCTTTTTTACCTTTGCACTTTCTGGATATTCCTCAGGGGCTCGGTGCAACAAGATGTGACCTTTGCCAGGAATGTTTAAATATATACAGTTTGCTGCAGCGTCGTCAGGAACTGTAAGCTTGTCGTAGCGGTGGTCACTCATCTGCTGCATCGTCTGTTATGGAAAGTTAAGGTGGAGACCTTTAGAGCAAGATTTCATCAGCTGTAAGGGGGGGGGGCTCTTCTGGGGGAGGGGGTTACAAGAAATAATTGCACAAAGGTACTGTTTCCGCAGAGAGGTCTCTAATGCATACCACGCACTTCCAAGTCCCAAACGTATTAGCAACAAGCAAAGTCACAATGAATTCCATTTGTACAATTTAGGACTGCACACTTTCCAAGATGGCAGAAGGATTTCTTAAAGCAAGTCTCTGAAAGTAAAGCCTGCTACTGTCTCTTGTGCGTTTCCATCAGTTTCTAGGAAAGAGCTATGGCATTTACAGGGCAAGTCTGCTGTACATGTTTACTCAGAAGTAAACCAGCTGAGTTCAGTGAGATTTACCAGTAGGTAAGTGTGTATAGGATTGCAGTTGACAATAGCACATGCCCTCTATAGAAGTTTCAATCCTCAATTTCAGTTACTCAGAATGATGTGATAAACTAAGCTGGTAGAAATTCTGGACTGTTTCACTTCAGACTGCAGGCAGAAGCAGTGATACTTTTGATTGCCACAGAGGGAGCAGGAGTATATGGTTGACCACTATAGGATAGGGAACATTGAACTAGATGATCTTTGCAAGATTCATGCTCTTCTATGCATTTAGCACCAATTAAATAGATAAATCTCAAGATCAAACAGGTGGCAGGAGGATGAGTTCTTTTGCAAATACTGTTCCTTTGCACAATATTTGGATTACCTTGATTGAGAATTAATTTAGTTTGTGCTAGATCTGTTCATAGTAAACCTGTCGAGGTTCCATTTAAGGTATATAATTTATCGTAGCATCATTTTCCTGGTATCAGTGCAAAAAGAACCTATGATTGGATATGATCTGACACAAATTGGGTGCCTCACTCTTGAAGGGAAAAGGGAGATAAATCCCTGCTATTGTACTTTTTTATGGAAGCAGTTGCTCAGCTCTCAGGAATGTATTTTCAGTCGGTTGCAAACAATCATTTAAACAGAAGGCACAGAGACCAAACACCTTTTTATTTTGTTTACAGTATGCAACGAATCCTTGGAATATGTAACCTTATACTGAGCGATACTTTCTGAGAGATGTAAGACCCCCAAGTGAGACAGCAAATTAAACCAAGACCAAACTCTGGAATAACAGAAGGCATTTGGAAATCACATAGTAGATTACAAAACCAAAGATGTGAACCAAACACAAATATAGAAACAGCAAAGTCAGTCTCTTGTGTTGTATACTATCCCATAGTTTGTGCACGTAGTGTCTATGGAAGAATATCAAACGAACCATTTTAAGCTCTTTTATTTACCTTAATAGTCTAAGTCAGAGGTTTTCAACCTTTTTGAGTCCACAGATCCCTTGCTCAACTACATTCTTTCTTCGGCACCCCTGTGGGGCTCAGGAGCTCAGATATGTCACCCCTTGCTTGCAGAGCTGGCAGCCTCTTACCCTTTTTATGAACACCCTCCTTTGTGGGGTGTTCTCTCAGCCTCCTCTCCTTGGGAGTCCTCTGGGCAGCCTCTACTGCCGCCCCTGGTCTCTGAGCTGCCCCCCTGCCACAAAGAGAGGTGCCTCCTCACACTGGCCCACAGGGGCCTGGGACTTTTCTGTCCATTCCCAACAGCAAGGGCTGGTGGACTGGCTGGCTGGGCTCCCTCGCCTGCTTGCTTACTCCGAGGCCACCTCTGCTCCTGGCAACCAGCACCCCCTGGCCAGCCCCAGAGGCACCATTTGCCTGGGGAGCTTGTAGCAGGGCTGCTGCAAGAAACAGCTGTGCAAGCCTTTGGGAGGCAGAGACGCAGGAGGACATCAGAGGAAGGGAGGGAAGGAAAGAGGGACAGAGGCCAATGTTGGCCTGTGGCACCCCTGACCATCATTCAAGGCACCCCAGGATGCCACGACACATTGGTCTAAGTAACTAACATTTAAAAAGAGGGTATAAGGATGGGCCCACAGCTGTGATTTGAGGAGTCACATAAGGACAATGGAATCTGACTTATACCAGATCACATTATTTCTCCATCCATACCCTCCAGCATTCCTTAGATGAAAATAGGGCCAATAGAAAAAGAAAGAGACAAAACACTTTAGAATGACTAAATAGTAGTGTTTTGTCTCTAATGTGACAACCTACAGGTCTATGCAAAAGGAGTCATAGCCATGTGGTGCAGGGATGGCTCTGCATTTGAAGTCAGCAATGAGCCAACTCCCATCAGCTTGACTGGGAATCAAACCAGCAATTTAAAGCATTATTGGAGAATCTCTCTCTCTCTGTGTGTGTGTGAGTGTAATAGCTATTAATATTTATATTCATATAGTCTCAGAATACTTTTTGCATGTGACCCTTTATACAAGAAAGTTTAAAAGATGCATGCAAGTTCTTCAACACCATTAAGTATGGGGGACAGGAAAGTCAGCACGGTCTCTGGCAAGAGGTTTCCCTCAGCCATACTGCCCACCTGCACACAAGCCCACCTGCATCTATTCCTTGCTCGTCTATTATTTGCCAGGATTGGGCTGCATGCAGGACATGTATGCTCTTGAGGCAAAAATGAATTTTTCAAACTTGGAAATTCCAGGTGCAGTTGACTGCTCACAACTGGAGCCAAGGTACTGCTCTGTAAATTACATTTTCATTTTTTAAAGTTTTAGTCTATAAACCAGAGTGTCATCAAGATAAGGATCAAAGCAATTAACTTCTGAACATGTACCAACATTGCTGCTGGCTTTGAGTGCCTAACCTAATGAATGTAAGACTGCATAAGCACAAACCTGGCACATAAACCCATAATACTTTTCATTTAAATTCCATGTAGACAAAGGATTTCAGGACAAGTGAGATCTTCTTGGAATACATCTGGGAACTGTGAGCTGGGAAAATGCATATTCAGAACCTTTTTCAAATTTCAGCAGTATCAGTGCTGCTGACAAAGTGCTCCAAACGAGACATCTTCTACAATGTATTGATAGCACAGTGAATTGCAAATTTATGCAGATAACTGAGAGAACCATCTGATGAAAATGCTGTTTCGTGGTGCCCTAAAACTGCAAAACAAGTAGTATTTCATTCTGGGGCTACAAATGGGAAGAATCCGCTCCATTTACCATTTAGATGCAAACCAGTTTTCACCACAATGCACCAAAAGGTCTTCCTGGAGCAAATGAAACCCTTCTCTTCCTAAACCTCTCTTTTAGCTAGCAGTTAAAAGATGGTAGTGATGGATTGGATTTTGCTGCAGAAAGGCCTTCTGAATATAAGATGATACAAGCATACAGTGGACCTTGAGTTACAAATGCCTCAGGTTACAAACACTGCTAACCTGGAAGAGTTACCTTGAGTTGAGAACTTTGCCCCAGGATGAGAATGGAAATTGTATGCCAGCGGTGCAGTGGCAGCAAGAGGCCCCATTAACGAAAGCACGCCTCTAGTTAAGAACAGTTTCAGGTTAAGAATGGAACTCTGGAATGAATTAAGTTCGTAACTAGAGGCATCGTTGTATTTAACTCATTGCAAATGTCTCTTTATAGAAAAAATAACATCCATTTCGCCAGTGTGTGCTGTGTTTAAGATGTACTACAGGGGGAAACTTCATTATTGACAAAGATTAAAACAGTCACAAATTCAGTATGTGTGAATCTGGATTCCTGCCCAGAAACCTTTGCATGGCCATCTACACTACGAGCCTGGCATTTCCTTCATGCATGATTTTTCTGGGAAATCTGTCCTTCCTGTGCAGGGCAATTTTTGGTCCGCATTCTCCAAAGCCTGAGTCACGCTTTCCTGATGTCAAACAAAGAAATTTCCAAAGCCCCCAATCTCATTTTTTCCAATTGTGTTTTACAAGGCATACTTTGCCAACTGAAGTCTAGGATAACAAGTAATGCAATTAAATGTGCCCAGCAAAGACCCTAAACAGACTGAGTATTCTTCATTCACATGCTGTCATCCCAGCTCTCATTGTTCCATTGTGCCTTGAACCCCATTCCAGTCAAATCTCTATATATTATTTTTTAATTTTTAAATGAGACATCCCATATTTAGTTTGTTGTTCCTTTCAACTGCTGGAGACCTTATTTTAAACAGATGGTGTTCAGGGAAAGAGTGAATACAGAACAGCCAACTTAACATGTGGTAGATATGGGGAAGGCTTATTATGGGTGGCTAACCTTTCCCAGCAGGGACCCGGGTGGCGCTGTGGGTTAAACCACAGAGCCTAGGACTTGCCGATCAGAAGGTCGGCGGTTCGAATCCCCGCGATGGGGTGAGCTCCCGTTGCTCGGTCCCTGCTCCTGGCAACCTAGCAGTTTGAAAGCACATCAAAGTGCAAGTAGATAAATAGGTACCGCTCCAGCGTGAAGGTAAACGGCGTTTCCGTGCGCTGCTCTGGTTCGCCAGAAGCGGCTTAGTCATGCTGGCTACATGACCCGGAAGCTGTACACCAGCTCCCTCGGCCAATAAAGCGAGATGAGCGCCGCAACCCCAGAGTCGGTCATGACTGGACCTAATGGTCAGGGGTCCCTTCACCTTTACCTAACCTTTCCCAGCAGGCTTCCATCACTTGCACCCATATGTGCATTCATCACACATATGGCAAATATACACTCACACCAGCACCATGCATGTTGCACACAACAAACACATATACAGCATGCACACTGACCACACATGCAGGCACAAGGCACTCTTTCTTTAGTGCACCTCACCACCACCACGGCTTCCCCACCCCCGCAAGAAAATAGGTGCCGGAACTCACCATGAAGTTGTTACAGTAAGTCGCCAGGCTACTCGAGGCAGCACTGAACAGATGCCGGTCTGACAACAGCTGCATTCACCACCCACGGAGGTGCTAAACACTACAGAAAGCTGGTTTGGAGGTTGCCCCTGATTCTGGTGTAGGTCTAATAAATGCACTCCCTCCTCATTCATTCTCTTAGATTCAGGCGAATGGCTAGGGCAGTTCAGAAGGGCCCTCACGCAAACGTGTGCATGGGTAATGGTGGAGGCCTGGCTGAAAAGCTTAAAGCCTGCCGCCACTACATGGGAGATGGATTGAAGAAAAGGAAATACAAATTGGCCCCGATCCGTAGCTTTACCAATCACAGCTAGGAGTGGCTAGCAGCTAGGTGGAGTAATTGATATTAAAGAACACACTGGCCAGCTGCCATTTTGACTTGAAATGTTCATCTGGGGCTTCTCAGAAGTACAGTGGTACCTAAGGTTACATACGCTTCAGGTTACAGACTCCGCTAACCCAGAAATAGTGCTTCAGGTTAAGAACTTTGCTTCAGGATGAGAACAGAAATCATGCTCCAGCAGCGCGGCGGCAGCAGGATGCCCCATTAGCTAAAGTGGTGCTTCAGGTTAAGAACAGTTTCAGGTTAAGTACGGACCTCCGGAACGAATTAAGTACTTAACCTGAGGTACCACTGTATGTAAAGGCAAGAAGTGAGTGGGTGGGGGGAATGGAGTGCTGGCCTACAATGGCACCAACCTGAGAGGTGCTGGAACTGCCCCCTGGTGCGTTCTGGCTGAAAAAAAGCACAGGATACTCCCGCCATTATTTTACTTTGGCCTTTCAGAGGCAGTTAGGAATCTAACTGATAACCAGGCTGTAGATTTGCACTACTCTTGACATGGTGTCCCTGAGCTGCTCTGCTGCCTCTTCTGATATAACCTTGAAACAAGGTGGCACTGGGGGCATAGCTTCAGCCATTGCATAGGAACTCCTGCAGAAAGCAAAAAACATGTCCAGGAAATGGCTCAAACTGCTGTTGCATTCAAGAAATTTCAGAGAATGAACATCCTGTCTTTTGGAACACGAGCAGGGGAAGAGAAGGGAAGTTGGTCCTCAGAAAAGCAAAGGAAAGCAAACAAGAACAATAACAAGGGAAGCCAAGTTCCTATTTACGTAAGCCAAGCGGACAGCTTCCCCAGTCACAAGAGCTGGCAAGCGCCGGGTGGCCAGAGGTACATGATTAGAGGAGTCCCAAACTTTTAACACACATTTGTTTACTAGCTTAATTTCTCTGCTAACTTTTCTTTGCTATGGTTAATTGCTGTACTCTCAGCATTTTTGTGGTTAGCTGAATTCTTTCACAATCACAGATTCGCCCAGTTTATTACGCAACAGCAGCAAAAGAGAGAGAGAAATCTGAAAAAAAAGTTTCAAAAAATGTATAAGGGGACAGCGCTTCAGTGCCTGCTAGATGTTGGCGTAGCGAGGGAACAACCCGGCTCACCCAGTAAAAATGGACCCCAAAGCCTGCCTAAAGTGACCCGCAGCTTAATAAACAATATCTCTGTGCTTGTGGTAGAATAGTGGGGAAAGGCAGAACTGATAAGATGAGGTTTCAGCATACTTTAAAAGCTGAAGGTTCTAGGAATGCTGCGAGCTCTGAAAACAGCATCAGCCTTCATTAGCTGACTTAATTGTTTCAGGAGTTGCTGGAACTTTCAAATATTTTGATCCTAATACTGCCCACCCAACCAAAAGTGTTGTACCGGTATATGTATGCTCTAGGGTTGCCCAATTCGGGAGATTAAGACCATCAGCAGGTCTCCAGTGTCCGATAATTGCCAATACATAAGCACGATGGTATAAATTCCAGATCTGGAATTCCAAATCCGCCTTCCTTAATCTGTAATTGCATTTTCTGCAGCAATATTCTTGGTACATCTGAACCCCCAAAGACATTTCTTAAACAGGGAGTTCTCCTTCCAAGGAAGCCCTGATAACGTTGGCAATGCTGACTAATGCAGCAAAGGAGGAGTTATTGCAACAACATTCATCGTTTAAAGAGGAACTTAAAAGATTGCTGGGTGACAACGCTAGACAACAAGCCAGACGATCTGAGTAAGTGTGTGGATTCAGTCAAAAGCAACAACACTGAAATAGTGGAGAAGGTCAACCTGGCAGGAGAACGAATTAAACAAAAAACCTAGAATAACTTCATTTGAATAATAAACTTAAGCTGCAGGAACACAGTAGTAGACCAGGAGATCAAACCTGAGAATTCAAGGGGTGGAAGACAAATGGCTGACAATTCTCCAATAGCCCCCGGAGATGTGGAGCAGGTGCACTGAGCCGTGGGCCCAAGAAGGGCAGAAGATTCAGGTCCATGAGATGCTGTGTTGCGTTTTAGCAGGTTCTCAGAAAAGGTGCAGCTTGGTCTTGGAAGCCAGGTGGGGGAAGCCTAGAGAGCCTAATTATGCATGAGTGCCAGTAGTTCTCCACACTTGCACTAAACTTTGGCTTGTTAGCTTGCTCCTAATTGCCCTTCTTAGAAAAGCAAACCTCAAGTCAGGGTACACTGTCACTCTTGGTTATACATACCTATGTGTGTTCCATCAGTGTGTATGTCTTGCATACACATATGTAGACAAGGACACATTGTGCCGTCCTTGACTCTTTGTGGTTATACCCAATGCTAGTCGTACAAAGAGGAGACCCACAGAAGTTAATGAACATGGCTAACTTAGGTTCACTCATTTCAATAGGTCTACTCTCAGCAGGACTAACATTGGATACAGCTCTCTATGTCTCAGGTTGTTGGGCTCGTACCCAATTGCCCTCAGCACCAGTGCTAAAATTATTAAATGGCTGCTGTGCTCTCTCCTACAGTCAGAATGCTCTTGAGAAATTGTGCTAATTTGCTCTTTACAGATATACTTGCAGCTAATTAGTGTTATTTCAATTACTTTGATATCCCATGACAAATGTCTCACTAGGAGAGTAATGTGTCAACTACAGCTATGCAATTAAGAACGATCAGCATTCACTATGCTGAAGTAGTAGAAAACTACCATTACTTCCAAAATTAACACAGCAATATGTTGGGAATACATATGAAACCCAAGATGAAAAGCATTTTCACCACATGCCATTTAGAACAGCATTTCCAAATGTTTCAGAGCACAATTCAAAGTGTTGGTGCTGACCTTTGAAGCCCTAAATGGCTTCAGCCCTGTATAGCTGAAGGAGTGTCTCCACCCCCATTATTCAGTCCGGACACTGAGGTCCAGCTCTGAGGGCCTTCTGGCGGTTCCCTCCCTGAGAGAAGTGAGGTTACAGGCAGAGGGCTTTCTCGGTAGTGGCACCAACCTTGTGGAACACCCTCCTATCAGATGTCAAGGAGATGAGTAACTATAACCATAACCTTTAGAAGACACCTGAAGGCAGCCCTGCATTGGGAAGTTTATAAATATTTAATGTTTTATTATGTTTTTGTATATGCTGGAAGCTGCCCAGAGTGACTGGGGCAACTCAGTCTGATGGGTGGAGTACAAATAATAAAATTATTATTATCAAAAGCCAAACCGTTTAGATCTCTGTGTAGCAGTCCTCACAGAATCTACCCAGGAAATGTTATATGGCTCTACCTATTTACTCCATTCTAATACCCTCAGATAGGGTTTTAGATGCTAGAGAAATCTGCAAGCTGCTGCAGTTCCACCAAACCTGTGGCTATCTGTGCCCCTTGCCGACCCTCCCTCCATCTCCCTCTCTCGCAGCTGCCAAACACACTAAGTTCTGTCCAATATACATCTGCACGAAGAACCCAACCCAATTAAGAGGAGAATTCAGTGGCACACAATGATCAGCACCAGCCAGAAGTCTTGAGTGTAAAGCATGTTACCTCTTCATTTCTCTGTAAACTCAGCAATTAGTGAACTGGAAAATAACTAGTATATAATATTCCAGAAAATATGCACAAAGTTTTGTGTGGTTTTTTTTGCTGGCGCATATGCAATAGTACTTAAGCCTGAATGGGAATACAGATTGTCATGTACAAAAGCCTTTTGGAACTAAGGGGAAAGCTCTGAAGTGCCTGAAAATGACAGATGGCTTGAAGCAGGACTCGATATTGAATAAGTCAGAGCCTCTGTCCACCTACGGCAAGCAGCACAGAAGTACGTTGCCTGGTAAAGTTGATACAAGCTCTAGAGGATTAGACAGAGCCTGGTAGCTGGACATTCATGTTTGCCCAGCCAGCTAAGTAAACAAGCAGAATCTTGGGATTTACATTTGAAGGAAGGGATGAGAAGGAGAGCATAATAGGAATAAAGTGGGTTTTTGTTCTTCCAGTAATTCCTAGTGGTGATTTTGTCTAGCCTGTGTCCCCAGGGCTAATGAAACTTTAACTGAATTACATCAGAAATAGGCATCCGTTCAAGTATTGCCTCAGCAGGACTCTAAGGGCTGCTAAAAAGTGACTCGAGAAACAAAACACAGGATAGTGAGGCCATTTAAAGCATAATACTTAGATAGATATCTATTGGCTGACGTGGAAATCTAAGTTACACGGAGCATGCTCCAGACTTCTCAGAGCTAAAGTTCCTGATGGAAGTCAGAAGCACTACTGGCCTACTGGAAGAGGATTTAGGAAGGGAGTGCAAGTTACCTCATCTTCTTTCTTTCTTTCTTTCTTTCTTTGTAACAACCAGCATTAGCCACTAAAATAAATCTTGGACGAAAGACGGTTACTTACTGATCCTATTAAGCACTCTGTAGATGTTGGAAGACATGGATATTTATCGGGGCCAGACCTTGCCATTTTGCTGTCTGAGGCAAAAGACAACATGTCATCCCTATTTTTTTAATCCTGTGCATTCCACCCCACTCCATTCCAGCTGGACAGATCACTGAATCTTACTTCAACACTGGTGACCTGGGGGCAGGAGGCTAGCCTAGCGGTGCAGCTCTGTCCTCTGGTGCTTCATTGTGGCCCCCCTGCCCCCAGCATCTGCCACCTGAGGCAGTTGCTTCACTCTGCCCAATGGTAGCGCCAGCCCTTAATGTTTATATTTTCTCTCTCTTGACTTTGGGTCTTTGTTTTGGATCCCATCCAGAAGAGGAAGAACTACTAGTTCTACCAGCAACCTGCATCAAGCAAGATGAATATTAAACTATAGCATCACCATCCTATGCATGATCAGTCAGAAATAAGTCCATTCAATGGCATTTATAGTTTTCCACAGGATTGCAGTTTAATAAATCTTAAAGAGTCTTACTACACCAAGAATGGGGAACCTATGACCATTCAGATGTTGCTAGACTACATCTCCTGTCGTATCTGACCACTGGTTATACTGGTGGAGGCTTAGTGGAGTCCAGCAACATCTGCAGAACCACATGTCCCCCATTCCTCTTCTATACCTTATGCAAAATAAGGTAGTAGATTCTGTACTATACCTCCTCAAGTCTTCAGTTTTCTCTCTTACCATCACAACCCATGTCGTTAAACCAGCAGATCAAGGAATTTGGGGGTAAAAACATTTCAAACAAACAAACAAGTACAAACAATCTGAGCTACACAAAACCTCAGCAATTATAAACAGGAGGAAAAAGCAAAACAAGAGCCATTCACAATAGCCTTATTCAGTTTGATTCCCCCAGCAGCATCTGCTCATCTTAATATAAACCATTTTTCTCTTCTGTTTTCAAACAGAGAAAACGAGGGGGAAATCCTCTGGATCTTGCTAGGAAGTCACTAGATGGAGCTCTAGGTAGTAGATCCGATTTCAGTTACAGGCTGAGATGCAGTGTAACCTTTGCATCCTTAGGACCAAACTTCATTTCACTGAAAAGAGCTATTATTCAAGCCCTTTGGGTACAGCTTCTGCTCTGCTGTACATCAAAAGCAGTGAAAGAAAAACAGAACCTACTCAGGCTACAATGGGGGAATTCTACAAAGGGATCTAGTGTCAGAAATCTGGCCGTGACATCACCCTGATGATTGCAAACCTTTCAAGAAGCCCATGTCATGTAAGTGATGAAATGGACTCTTAGTCCGTGAAAGCGTACATCACAATATACTTGATAGTCCTTTAGGTGCCACATACTAATTCCACATACTAATACTTGATAGTCCTTTAGGTGCCACATACTAATTCCAGAATTTTTTAGTTTCCAGAATTTGTGGAGTGATTGCAAATTTAAGCCTGGGTTTCTTCATGCCCTGGGATATTCCTGTTATTCTTTTCCCCTATCGTGGCAGGGAATGCAGTAATTAGGCCATATTTTCATCTTCCTTGCTTCTTCTTAGATGAGTTCAGAGCTCCCCAAAGGGTATCCACTTAAGTTTGCGTTTTCAGCAATGTCATTTGTCCTGATGTTAATTATGTGAATGCAATGAAGGTGCGTGTTTTTTGTTATGTAAAATAGAGGTCGCAGGGAAGCCTGAATCACCTTTGGCACACTCATTCTCTCTTCTATGGTTTGGACAAAACAAAACAAAAATCCCTGCTATTTGTGCTTCAGGTGAAGCCTCCGTTGGCTAGTCCCACCCAGAGTGAAGGCTTTTTAATTTATTTATCTTTGATCATTCATGAAGTTTCTGATCAAATATATGGGGCAGCAAGACACATGCTTGGAGATGCACCTGATAGTTCTTGGTATCCCCTGGAGTCCTTCCTAGTCCTATGCTAGTCCTGTAGGAAAAACTTTTTCTACTACAGCATAGGAGACAGAAACAAGTCTCCACAGCTCAATAGATTTGCTAATCCAAAGCAGGCCAAGCAACCACAGAAGGCCAATTGTTGAACTCTTGCACAGTGAAGATTTCCTGTTCCTTCCAAGTTCCATTAAGCACCTGCCCTAGAAATTGCCTGCTTTTGATAGGAGTCTTGCCTATCTCAAAATCTCCTTCCTTTAGCCTGACACCACCAGTTAACCTCACTGCGCAGTTTAAATGGCTCCTGACTTACACTGATGCACGACTCAATTCCAATCTTCCTCTGATTTGATATAGTTTTTGCAACTTTAAAATATAGCAAGCTAGCCACACAGGTATCATAGTAAACTTGCTCTTTCAGCAGGGTGAGATGAACTTTCTACACTGAAGAACATTGACCTTGAAATGACTTTCATGTGTCACTCCTGATAAGGAACAACAAAGAGAAGCACAGCCAGAATTTTATTTTTTTTAAAATCCATCTTCTTTTGGGTACTCTGTCTGGCTTAATGTGCTAATTAAAAAGGGTTAGGGTTAGGGTTAGGGTTAGCAGCACCCTTCCCCCCACCCCCAAACCTGATGAATGCTTTAGCATGTGCATTTTGGCCTGGGTTCAGATATTATAACTGAACACAATGGCGGCCTGTAACTTATGCAGTGACTGGGAAGAACGATGAGCAGGGGAGTACGGAACAATAAGCATAAAGGTAAAGGTAAAAGGACCCCTGACCATTAGGTCCAGTCGTGGCCGACTCTGGGATTGCGGCGCTCATCTCGCTTTATTGGCCGAGGGAGCCGGCGTACAGCTTCTGAGTCATGTGGCCAGCATGACTAAGCAGCTTCTGGCGAACCAGAGGAGCGCACGGAAATGCCATTTACCTTCCCCATTTACCTATTTATCTACTTGCACTTTGACGTGCTTTTGAACTGCTAGGTTAGCAGAAGCTGGGACTGAGCAACGGGAGCTCACCCTGTCGCGGGGATTCGAACCGCTGACCTTCTGATCGGCAAGTCCTAGGCTCTGTGGTTTAACCCACAGCGCCACCCGCATCCCACTAACAATAAGCATAAAAAAGGTAAAGGTACCCCTGCCTGTACGTGTCCGACTCTAGGGTTGCGTGCTCATCTCGCTCTAGAGGCCGTGAGCCAGCGCCGTCCGAAGACACTTCCGGGTCACGTGGCCAGCGTGACGAAACAATAAGCATGCATAACTGCTATTTCCTTCTTAAAACACTGCTTACTTCACTTTTGGTTTCTGCTACATCTCTAACACAAGTGGGACCTGTAATAATAAAATGCTGCAGTGCAGAAGTGCAGTGCAGTGCAGTGCAGTACAGTGTTCCAGTTAGCAGGCAATGCCTAGTTTAGGATACTCCATTTAATTCAGCTCCCCACAGTTTCCCGTTACCCCCATCTCTCAACATTCATGCTGCTTATTTTACTCCATGTAAATGATAGCTGGGGGGGGGGCAGATTCTCTGCAGCACCAAAGAGGAGGAAAGTGTTAATTTCCCCCCGCACATCTGCTGTGATCCCCAAAACTATCAACCCCTCAAGCTGACATTACTGGCACTTTTTTTTTAAAGTGAATAACAAAGATGTATTTAATATCACAGCTGGAATGGTTCTTCATTTTGAAGTTGCTGAGGCTGTTGATGCTTGCAGCTTGCATAGGCCGGATTCCCCCTTACACGGAGTCTATAAGGAAACACGGAGTCTAAAAGCAATGTTTTTTAAGCACAGGCTATTTTTAGCATGCTTTACCTTGAGGGCTTTCTGTGCAGCTTCACTTGAACCAATAGCAATGAGGTTTGGCCCAGCCATACTGCAGAAACTCTTCAGATGCAAGGAGTCAGAAACAGGGACTGTAGAAACGGCATAATCCTGTACAGAAAGTAGGCATTTGCAAAGGAAATGCATTAGATTGGTAATCTCGTAAACTAGCACCATTATAAATTGCATCCCCCAACCCCCGTGCATTAATGAATTCATGTGTCTTGAAGATATATGTAGAGTCAACTCTTAGAACCACAGCAATTTTCTATGGAGAGTTTTGGGTCGTTCCGTGGACTTCAGTGCCATCATTGTTTCAGGAAACAAGTAGATAAAAAAATGCTTCATTAACATGCAAAAGAAGCCTCCATAAAATCAACAGTTTGACTTCAAGAGCCTCTAAAAAAAGAAATGTTGAGTGGCTAAGAGACACAACAGTTTCCTAGTAACAAGCACCCTTCTCCTGAATACTTTCCATGGAAGCATGTTATGCTGAAGCCAGCGGATTGCCATTCTTACAATGTGGTTTGGATGGGAAATAATGGTCAAAATAGTATTTCAATTATGATTTCAGAAGTTATTGATTTATTATACTTCACTCCATTCTTCCTCCAAAGAGCTTGAACATCTGATGTATGGCTCCTTGGAAGTCTCCCATCTAGGCTAGATAGTGGCACCCTCCCATTAGATGTCAAAGAAATAAACAACTATCGGACTTTTAGAAGACATCTGAAGGCAGCCCTGTTTAGGGAAGCTTTTAATACTGGATGAATCATTGTATTTTAATATTCTGCTGGAAGCCGCCCAGAGTGGCTAGGGAAACCCAGCCAGATGGGTGGGGTATAAATAATATATATTTTTATTATTATTATTATTATTATTATTATTATTATTATTATTATTATTATCTGCTCCAAACATCCATGATCATTGGTCATACTGGCTAGAGCGGATGGAAGTTAATCTAATGACATCATTGGGGTTGCTTTGCGTTGGATCTGCTTAGCACCACTAATAGAACTGTTTCACGTGTAGGGATAGGATGGATCAGTTTACTCCCAGTCCATGTTAATTTTTCCATGTGTTTAGACCTAAGCCTCCTCCCATCCCATTTCCACACTGATCTGCAATTTACAACTTTCACCACCACCCATGCAAGAATTTGTATTCCAATACTCATGAGTATTTAAATATGTAAATTATCACAAAATAAGTGTACTGTATACTATACAAAATAATTATTTAAAATAAGCATTTCTAAAATAGTCAATTAAAAAACAACAACTTTGGAATGTTTCTGGATTGCAAAATTCAGAGCAGTCTGGAAATTAGAAGTATAATAATGTTCTAATTAGTTTATTAGTCTGGGATGTGCAAATTAGGTCAGTCTGCTTAAAAATGCAGATTGAACAAAATTCTCTTTATTCCTTGTATGTATCTTCAAAACATTTTCCATCCATACTTTAAGGATGTTCAGTCAAAGAAGAAATATTGAAACATCAACTTTTCGGGAATGCCGACCACTTTTTAAATCAAAATGAAATCAAAATCAAAATCAAAGATGAGCTGTAACCTGCAAATCTTATGCATGTTTATTTGGACTTAAGTCCCGCACTCCCAGTACCTTGTGCATATGATTGCAGCATAAGACATGTTTTTCAATTATATATTTTTTCTCACGTTTTCTCCAAGTTCTCATGGAACCATGCCTTGTCATCATGACTCACCAGAACCCATTGAGTTTCACGGTGCGGTGGACCTTTGAACCCAGGTCACAGCAATTTAAGACAAGCACTCTGTCCACTTTCCTACATTGACACTGTGTGCCTCAGCAGAATTTTATTTATAGTGTAAAAATGAAGTAAGAAAAGATGAACAATCCATTTCCCAGCCTCACATCCTCAGAATCAGGTAAGGTACAAGATCATTCAGGCAATGTTGCCTCCCCCCCCAAAAAAATTGAAAGTGACTAACAAAAAATAAATATGTTATTATAGCACAGAACTGTAGTAATCTCTCTCATTTGTTTTTAGTTCTTGCACTGTGTTAATGCCTTGAATTCTCCACAGAAGATGCCTCAGTACTGGCATATATCTTGGCTCCTTCCTTTTACACAGTGTGCAAAACTTTACCACGCATTGGATCCCCCATCCGAAGGTCAATCTGCAACTCTGCTAACCTTAAAGGTGTCTGCCAGAATTTCTGCACCACGTCGATTGGTCCGCTTTGAAAGACCAACGAAAAATTCCCTGCCTGAGAAAAGAAAATATTAACAGGCGTGATTGAGTTCGTATGCAATAAGATAATCTACTGTTTTCGTCCAATCTTGTTGAAGTTAACATCATTTGAATACGTAAACTGAACAAAGAAATGTCCTTTGAAAACATGCACACACAATCTCGCAACATCAAGTTTAATTATAGTTATAATTTTTTTAGAAATAGTAACTTACAAGTATAACATCATCACCTCCTTCAGATAGCCAAAGGAATAACTCCTACATAGAAATAAACACTGAACCCTTTGAATAGTACTATTGTTCTTGCCTGGTCTCCTGTCCTTTTGAGATCAGCACAGTAACCGATGCTACACCTAGGTTGTGTGGGCACGATCATCTCAATGAGCTACTCATCTCAGAGTGAAGCCAATTTTTTCCCATCACTTTTGCTGCCCATTCACTTGACTCTCCCTCCGTGCCCTATCAGCATAATCTCCCAGTGATTATTTCAGAAATAGACTGGAAAGAGAAGCTGCTGAATTGCTACTCATTACCAAACTTAAAACCATGGAGAGACCTGGTCTGAACAAAGACATTGGATTCTTATCTCATTATACATGACAAAGCCATTTTTCACCTTCTCACCCCTTGCTTTTTCCTGTAAGACCTATTGCAGTCGTTAAGAGTCATCAACAGGCTCACCACAGCTATCTGCCAATCACCCATTCCCACCACCCTTCTGAGTAATACCCCTCCCCACCTTCTCACTATATAGAAGTGAAGGGAGAGGGGAACGGTTAATCATTAATATTATCTACACATAGTAAATTCCGGCACTCTGCTAGGATGGCTACACAAGCTCAAACTCAAAAATGCAGTTATTTGCAAAGCCTAAATCAGACAGGTCAGGAGGCCGTTTTCTGTCTAACCAGCTATCTGAAACTGCTGATGCTAGCTACAGGTCAGAAGGTCGTTTCCTGCCTAGCCAAAAACTGCTGTCAACTAAAAACCACTAGCAAGATGTTTCCTGCTTTACTTCTGCTTTAAGTAATGCAAGATAAGAAGAGATACGAAGGAAATGCTTAGCTAGCAAAAGAAAGACACGTGTACAAGAAGGTGGGAGGGGGTGCTTACTGAGCAGAGAAAATGCTTAACCAGCAGAGGAAGTGCTTAGCTAGCAGCCTTAGCCAGCAAATATTGGGGGGGAGGTATGGGAGGAGGGTGAATGCTTTCAGGTATAAAAATGCTTGCTGAACATGGTAACAACACAGTCAGATTTCAGAAACTATATTCTGCTGACTGTCTCTGTGCACAGATTTGCAATAAATCTCTTTTCTCTGACCAAGAAGTCTCTGGAATTGTTTTTCCCCTCTGGCCACGGGGTTGGCGGACCGCTGGACCTCCGGGTACTGCTAATCTAAGGCTTCAGTTTTGGGGGCTCGTGTCCGGGATGGGTCCCCACCCCACGAAAGGTGGACCGAGGGGCCAGACTCGACCGGGTGAGCAACCAGGACCAGCGCTCGCAATCTCCAGCGCGCACCCTGCCAGTTCGTAGGGGGAGATCGCCACGCTGTGCCTGAGCCGAGACACCCAGTCGGGAGAGAAAAGAGGACGGCCGAAGGAGGGAATCCGCAGCGGAAAACGGTAAGCCCAAGGGAAAGGGCGTGGGCCCCAAGGAAAAGGGGGGCGAGGTCTGATCAAGCCTCACCTGGTTGTGCAGAGGGCCGCCAGGAAGGGAACTGGCCGATTGCAGTAGAGTGCCGCCAGTAAGGTTGGGTAAAAGGGAAACAGAGGGGAAATTGTATTGGTGTGTTTTGTGTGTTGCATGTTGCAATTATAATGGTGTGATTTGTATGTTATATGTTGCATGTCGGATACCCCAGTGACTGAATTGTTGTCAAGTGTGGGTCGGGGCCTAGCGTTCCCCTTGGCCGAGCGATTGCAGGGTTGTGCATTTTCTGCCAGGGCGACCTCGGCAGGTCACAATCTGTAGTGCGTGGAGTGTGAAAGAATTTACAGCCCATTAGGTGCGGGGTATCTGAAAAAGAAAAAAAAAAATGGGGTCTGGGGCAAGCCAATGTAGTCCTCTGGAATGTTTTTTAAAGAACTGGAAAGCGGCCACAAAGCATGATGATTGGGGGTTCAAATTGAGAATACAGAGGATGAGGACATTGTGTGAAGTTGATTGGCCCCAACAAACTAACTGGCCCTCGGAGGGGAGCTTTGATTTGCAACTAATCAGCCCACTATATCAAAATATCTTGAACGTCCACCCAGACCAGATCCCTTATATTTCTACTTGGAAAACCAATGTAGAAAAGAATCCACCGTGGTTGAAAGCCTGCCGAGGCGACGCCCCACAAAATACAATTTGTGCAGTCCAACCGGCAGGGAAGTCAGAAAAGCCCCCGGTGATACCAGAGCCAGAAGGAGAAGAGGGGGAAGTCATTAAACCGCCGCCACCCTATGCTCCACCAACTGCCCCTCTAGCGAATCCCCCAGGCCCAGGGCCCCAGGACTAGGGAGGAGCCGGCCCTCAGCCTGAACCCTCCAAGGTTGATGAATTAGAGAGCAAAGAGGAAGAGGATGATGAGGAGTTTATGAAGGGACTAATTGAGTTAGCAAAGAAAGGAAAAATGTGGACACAGTATCAGACAATTGAGATTGCAACAGTATGTACAACCCTATGTGAAAGAAGTGGATGTTAGTTCCCATTTGTTAGCAGCAACCAGGGTGTCCCTCCATAAGTCCCATAAGGCACAGAAAAAGGGTGGGACTGCAATGATGCCTCTATGCAGAGTGTATGACCCACCAGCCCCCCAGGACAGGGTGGGGAAGCACCACCATGCACTTATACAGTCCAACATGTGCCTTTTTCAAGTGCTGATGTGTGCAATTGGAGAAATTAGAACCCTACCTTTGAGGAGAACCCAGATGATATTGCCAACGCCCCATTATAAAGGCTGCCTTTGTAGCTCAGGCAGCGTCCAATATTCGCCAAAAGAAAAAATCCAAAAGCATGAGGGGTGCATCGATCATGGGCTGGAATAGATGTTGAAGTAGTATCAAACAAGGAAGTTGACGGCATTACAGGCTACCACACCCACCCCTCAGGAAAGAGGAAGTGCCCGGGGAGGAGGGCGAAGCCGTCTGGGGAGGAATCAGTGCGCCATCTGCCGACAGGAAGGGCACTGGAAGAGAGAATGCCCTATTCTATTATTAGGAAGAGATTTGTTGGTAAAGTTGCAAGCCCAAATTACTTTTAAGCCATTGGGAGAAGCCACATTGTCCACTATGTCACTTGGGGAACTGGTTGTGGAGGCACCCCTGAGGGAGTACTGGCGCCTCATGATAATAAAAGAAGAGGAGGGACCCATCCCCGCCAGTATTCTGGAACAAGTGAACCCCCCAGGAATGGCAAAGAATATCCCACCAATAATTGTGAAGCCCAAGCCATTTGTCAATCCTGTTGCAGTAAATAAGTATCCCATCCCACGAAGGGCGACTGAAGGAGTGTAGGTGCATCTAGAGCGACTGCTCCAACATAGGATCTTGAGGCAATGCCAATCACAGTGGAACACCCTTTTGTTACCAGTGAAGAAAGGAAGCAGGCTATTATCCTGATACCAGAGCCAAAGAACTGCAGAGAACTCTGTGGCTTTCTGGGGTCTGCAGGATTTTGTAGGATATGGATATTTAATTACAGCATCATTGCCAAGCCTCTACATGAGTCAACCAGAGGAACTGAGAGAGACCCCTTTGTTTGAAACACAGAACAACAGCAAGCCTTCGTGGATTTGAAGAGGGCACTACAGCAAGCCCCAGCGCTTGGCATCCCAAACCCTGAGAAACCCTTTACTCTATTCGTGGATGAGGACCAAGGGACAGCGAAAGGCGTTTTGTGCCAAAATTGGGAAGCTGGCAACAGCCAGTGGCATACCTATCTGAGCGCCTGATGCCTACAGAACAAGGCTTACCGCCGTGCATGAGAGCAGTTGTGGCAGTAGCCACCCTACTGAACAAAGCAGACAAATTTACTTTTGGCCAAGACACTGTTTGTGTGACCCCGCATGCAGTCCCAGCTCTGCTTGACATGAAGGGTACCTATTTCCTCTCCCAAGCAAAGATGATGAAGAATATTTTAGCAGGCCTGACCTCAAAGATGAAGCAAACCCCCACTGGCCTTCATGGTTTGTGGATGGAAGCAGCTTTGTTAAGGCTGGACAGCGGAAGGCAGGCTATGCAGTGGTAGCCTTGGAAGACCAAGTGATTGAAGCGCAGCCACTCCCGCCTGGAACGTCGGCCCGGCTGGCATAAATAACAGCGCTCACCAGAGCCCTGACCCTAGCAAAGGGACAGAAGATAAACATTTATACTCTAAGTATGCCTTTCTGACTTTACATGCCCATGGAGCCTTATGGAAGGAAAGAGGTTTGCTTACCTCCAGAGGAAACCAGGTGGCCCACCCACAAGCCTTATTGAACTTTCTGGATGCTGTATGGGAGCCCAAGGCAGTGGCAGTTATCCATTGTTATGGACACAAAACTGGACTAGGAGAAGTGGCCAGAGGAAACCGACTAGCAGACAGGGTGGCCAAGGAAGCAGCCCGAGAACCAGCTCCCGCATCAGTTATTGGAGCACTGGTCCCTGGAAGGATCTTGAACACCGCTGATAAGCCAATATACACCAAAATGGAAAAGGACACTGCAGATGCCCAGGGGCTGACTATGTCCAAAGAAGGATGTTACCTTACTCATGATGACAGAATATGGATTCCAGAGTCCCTTTCTCGGCAGATTATTCAGAGGTACCATGATTCAACCCACATAGGACCCGATGCTACAACCAAGCAGCTGGAAAAATGCTTCTACATAGCCCACCTCTACCAACTGGCAGCCCAGATCTCCAGGAAATGCTTGCTGTGTCAAAAGAATAATCCCAGAACCGGACCACTGGCTCCCCCAGGGATTCAGCACAGTGGAACGGCACCTATGGAACATCTTGTCGTGGACTTTACTGAATTACCCCGTTGTGGACTACACCGCTACCTGCTGGTGGCAGTGTGCACCTACACCGGATGGGTCGAAGCATGGCCCACAAAGACTGAAAAGGCATTTGAAGTAACCAGGTGCCTGCTTAGGGAAATCATCCCTCGCTATGGAGTGCCAAGGTCCATAGGATCTGACAATGGACCAGCATTTGTTCATGCCGTCCTACAGGGACTGGCAAAAGCGCTCCAGATCAACTGGAAGCTGCATACTGCTTATAGACCCCAGAGTTCTGGAAAGGTAGAGAGAATGAACAGGACTCTAAAGAATCAGCTGTCCAAGCTGACACAGGAAACCGGGTCTAATTGGGTGACCATGTTGCCCTTGGCGTTACTCAGGGTCCGCAGTCTCCCGTCAAAGCGAACCCACCTGTCTCCTTTTGAGATTCTGTTTGGAAGACCAGTTCCATATGTTAGAATGTTAACTCCATATGCTAGCCAAGATGTGCAATTGAATAATTATGTACAGTCACTCTCCCAAGTTTTCTCTTATCTCAACAGGTGGACCCAGGCCCACTGCTGTTGAAGTTGCTGACCTCACCCCTTGGGTCCACCACACTTAAGTGAAGAAGGCTATTTTAGATTGGACAGTTACACCAAATCCTGATGATCCTCTGAAGCTAACCATCTCCAGAAGAGCGCCAGACGACTGGACAAGTGGATGGGAGGGACGCCCGCGGGCAGCGTCCCCAACGTAGAGACTTTTTTCCCAGCAAATTCTGAGGCACCGCCAGGACTTTTGATATTGGGGCCAGAACTCTTTGATATGGTCACTCCGTGTGTCAGGCCTCTGCAAGGGTGGATATATATATTCCTGTGGGTATATGTTAATATATGTAGAGGGAGAAGCCCCTTTCGGATACAGTGTGTTGGGAAGAAATCATGAGAGTATTAAGCATCCACAAGGACAGGTGGGAAAATTGGTTAAGATAATAAGCTCCTCCTCAGAGAGGTGGGACACAACCTCCCAAAAAGCAAGGCAGCTGATAGAGCACGAGTATCAGTGGGCCCTTCAGCAATAAAATAGATATGTCCTAGATAATATTTCAGTCACCATTGATCACATGGAAACAATGATAGCTGAAAACCCGCTGAAAGCCACAGGGAGTGATGCATGGGGTTGGTTGTATTCCTGGCTGCCTGATGGCAGTTGGCTCAGGAATGTTATAGTATTATTAGCAGGACCGCTATTAATCCTTTTGCTTCTTTGCCTCTGTATCCCCTGCTTATTGCAATGCTTGCAGCAAATGATGCAAAGACTCCTGTCACGGAAGCTAGGACCCACAGTCATCGCTGTGATGAGGGAGTATAGGCCCATACCCCAGAACGAACCTAAGTATTAGGTTGTTCAGAAGAAGAGGAGGGAGTGAAGGGAGAGGGGAACGGTTAATCATTAATATTATCTACACATAGTAAATTCCGGCACTCTGCTAGGATGGCTACACAAGCTCAAACTCAAAAATGCAGTTATTTGCAAAGCCTAAATCAGACAGGTCAGGAGGCCGTTTTCTGTCTAACCAGCTATCTGAAACTGCTGATGCTAGCTACAGGTCAGAAGGTCGTTTCCTGCCTAGCCAAAAACTGCTGTCAACTAAAAACCACTAGCAAGATGTTTCCTGCTTTACTTCTGCTTTAAGTAATGCAAGATAAGAAGAGATACGAAGGAAATGCTTAGCTAGCAAAAGAAAGACACGTGTACAAGAAGGTGGGAGGGGGTGCTTACTGAGCAGAGAAAATGCTTAACCAGCAGAGGAAGTGCTTAGCTAGCAGCCTTAGCCAGCAAATATTGGGGGGGAGGTATGGGAGGAGGGTGAATGCTTTCAGGTATAAAAATGCTTGCTGAACATGGTAACAACACAGTCAGATTTCAGAAACTATATTCTGCTGACTGTCTCTGTGCACAGATTTGCAATAAATCTCTTTTCTCTGACCAAGAAGTCTCTGGAATTGTTTTTCCCCTCTGGCCACGGGGTTGGCGGACCGCTGGACCTCCGGGTACTGCTAATCTAAGGCTTCAGAAGGATCTGGCAACTTCTGTTTCAGTGTATCTGAAGAAGTGTGCATGCACACGAAAGCTCATACGAAGAACTAACATAGTTGGTCTTTAAGGTGCTACTGGAAGGAAAAAAAATTTTTGTTTTGACTATGGCAGACCAACACGGCTACCTATCTGCTCCCAGTGATAGCAACTGAGAGAGAGCAAGGTTTCTGGAAGTTCCCATTCCTTCTTGTTCACCATCTCACTGCTCCCTAGCTCAAAAAGGGCAGGTGAACAAGCAGCAACGGCAATGAGAAGGAGCAGCGGGGCCTGGATAATTGACCTTTGATACAATCTTAATACAGTCGTACCTCGGAAGTCGAACAGAATCCATTCCAGAAGTTCGTTCAACTTCCAAAACATTTGGGAACCAAGGCGCGGCTTCCGATTGGCTGCAGCCAATTGGAAGTCGCAACAGACATTTGGGTTCCAAAGAATGTTTGCAAACCGGAACAATCACTTCCAGGTTTGCGGAGTTCGGGAGCCAAAACGTTCATCTCACAAGTCTTTCAAGGTATGACTGTACTAACATTATTTTTTCCAAGCAACCTATGAAATAAAGCAGACTGATAAACACATACAAAAACTCAGGGTACCTGTGTGATATGAGCAACTCCTGTTGATAGCACTTTAAAATTGTTTTTAGATACTATTAATGCTCTTATTTTGTTTGTAATTGTGTTGTCTTGCTGCTTTGCCATCTCAGACCCCTTTGGGAGGAAGGATGGGATAGAAATGAAATAAACAACAACAACAAACTTAGTTTACTTCTCCTAATTCACTTGTTATTCTGATGTCAGGAAATTTATTGCATTAGGAAATGATTTCCTGTGTTCAAAGTCTCATGTTACTGTTGGACAAGCAAATTAACTAATGAAAATGTAAAGAGAAACGGGAAATGGGTTTTTTAAATCAGTACCTTACCATCAAGCTGTCTGTGCAGCCGAAACATTAAGTGGCAAAATTTCGTATTTTATTTTACTGTACCTGTAAATAAAACATCTCCTCCATCTAAGGTTGCATGTTCATCTGTCATCTCTACAATATTCAGGTTAAGGCTTTCAAGCGCTCTCTTCATTACTTCAACCTGTTTGGAAAAGGACACATTTTAGAATTTCATTTAAAGGCTGAAGCCCTAGGCATAGTTTTTAACCATGCATATTGTTCAGCTTTGTATCTGCTGTACTGGAACATCCACAAATCAAACCAAAAAGAGATGTCTGGAAATTTATTTAAAGGTGATATGCTTTTTTAGCCAAGTTTAGAGAACCAACTTTCAATCTGGCATAATCACACTGATGGTTGTTGTTATTAGGAAAGTCTACTTATTTTTGTGAAGGTTGATTCAAATGAAAGACAAGCCCCACCTCAGCCGCCCCCCAAATCAATCAGTTGGGAGGGGTTAACCAAATAAAATATTTCAAGATTTAATGAACAGCTTGGACTTGTGAGTACCTCATTTGCTTTGGAATACTGGAAGAGTCCCCAAAATGCATTTCAAAGGCAACACTTTGACATTAGTCATGCATGCCCTGCGAGACTGAATGTAAGTTTCTGGGAATCTGTTGTAAAGTCTTCTGGGCATCCACATAAAAGCACTTCAAGCATCTTAACTACAGCACCACTGCTGAACTAGAATACTTCTGTGCCCAGAAGCCGTCTTTAATCTTACAATTAAAAGTTGTCAATTGTGCTAATGCATGGGGGGGACAGGAAGTCCGCTCCACTTCATTGTGGGGAGGAGTTGCGGTGGATCGTGTGGCCACCCACTCACCTCCGGGGTGGGGGACAAAGTCCCGCGTTGCCCGGGGGAACCTGGCCACATCAATGAGCAGCCAGCCAATCCTCTGGCTGGTGGGGGCGTGGTCATTGAGGGGTCTGGTAGGAATTTTTCTACTTGGCAAAATTGGCATGGGGCCATTTGGTTTTCGCCTACCTCGTAGCAATTGTCACAACTTTGTAAGGTTTTGCGGTTAGGCATTGTTTGTCCTTATGATGGGGGAGGGGAGGTGTGGCCATCACCTGCTTCTCCAAGCTTAAGGGTATTCTGTTAAAGGAATCCGGGAGGTGTGGATCTTGTCCGAAGTCCGGGGCTGGGCTAGGGCCATGCCACGACCCCATCAGGAACACCTGGGGGAGCTCGAGTTGGTCTGCATCGACGGGGCTCCCCCTTCTGGTGGTTTACCCTTACCAGACTCCCTGTGCAACGCAGGAGTCAGATACAGTCCGGTTCATTCAATGCCTAAGCCAATACCGCTCACATTCTGTAATCAATAAAGTTGTGGCCAAGATTTGCCCAATAAAATTAACCTAATATTTTTGTCCTGTGTGTTTATTCTTCAAATAGGGGGTGGTTGCGGGGTCTTGACACGCAAATAGACCACCATAGTAAACTAACAACTTGGGTATTCTGAGTTGCCCACTCCTTGACAAACTTGCAATTGCTCTGCTATGATTTTTGCACTTATTCCTTGATAGACATTAAATATCTAATTTGGTGTGCACTGGGCATTTTCTTTGCAAAAGGTGGCGTGATTGCGCACAGCTAACAAAACAGTCCTTACTTGTTTGTAGCAAGTAGTTCAGGTGTTGGCAATACAACTCTGTGTACAAACATGTCTGCAAAAGTGACATGCAGGCTGGGAACATTAACCCCGCCTTATGGGAATCCTTGCAGATGATCTCAGTACCTGGGGACAGACAGTCAGGTTGTTTAACCACAGCAGTGACCAGAGAAGGAAAGATCATTGGGGGGAGCACAGAGAGAACACACACCATGGTGCACCTGTGGCAGCAAAACTGGATGCCACATCTAACTGCCTTACCTGCAATAAAACATGTCTCTCCCATATTGGTCTCTATAGCCACAGCAAGCGTTGCAACTCTCCAAGGGTTTGACTTCACCCCTGAAGGCATGCTCTTTCATTTGTCTCCCAACGGATGCCAACAAAAATACTTTTAGACACCATAAGTCTAGCAATTTCACTGACCATTCTGAATCATGGATCTTGCTGCCGTTGCAAAATTCAAGTTAATGGTTCACTGCCATATGAGCTGCCCTCATGTGCGAAGACAAAACAAGTCACAAAGGTAACATGAGAACTGGCCATAAGGTTCCATTGATTTTTCTGGATAACACTCAGTATACAGAACTCGCTGCCATGGGAAGAGGTCACATCAATATGATAAGGCAGGTAGAAGCAAAGCAAAAGGCAGGTTCTTAGGAATACCGAAGCTTATGCCGGCCACAAAGAAAGCAAATGTCTCCACTGCCTGTGATGGCATAGCAATACCAAGTGAATTGGCTGAGATTAAGTAGAGATTCGTTTAACCTTGTGATACAGAAGAGATGAGACAGATGTATTTAAGTAGAGAGAGAACTCATAAGCTAGGTCATAATTTCTTAAAAAATCTATTTGCCTGCAAGTGTCAAAGCTTAAATATTGAATCAATATGAATCAGACTTAAAAAATTATTTCACCCGTAAAAAAAAATGAGTGTAGTGGTACAAAACAGTGAATTCATTTTAAAAAACCCTGAAGCCATGACCTGAGTTGATCATATTAGTTCGATGCCCATTAATAATATTATGAACTGTTTCAAACTTTAAAATCTCTCTCTCTCTCTCCCTCTCTCTCTCTCTCTCTCTCTGGGTGAAAGCTAGGTGCAACCCTGAATAACTGTGTAGATAGTAGATAGATATGTGAGCACAATAAAGGTTAATTATTTTCTCCCTGCATCACTTCTTTCTGCTCAAAATGATCACCCCCAGTTGCTAATGGGCTTAATGTAACCCCATTATACTTGTCTCCCCCCCAACTGCCTGCAGTGGACTATTGGCAGCTCCGGAGGGTGGGGGTGGGAGAAGATTTCAACAGGAAAACTTTCATGACCTCAGATTCCCGCAGTGTCACAGACAGAACAGAGTATGACCGAGAAGGCATTGAACCTGAGCCCTTTAACTGAGCCTGAACTTAACTTAGGTCCCCCTGTGCCCAGATCCAATATTGAAGCCCTTGAGTCAATTTAGCCTTCCTTAGAAGCATATAATCATAGAACTGTAGAGTCGGAAGGGAAGTCCAACCCTCTTATTTTATTTTTTATTTTTTATTGTATAAAGGCTTGCTAAACTACTCGAGGAATTTTGTGATCGGTGCAGTGAGGAATGGGCTTATAATATCAGAAGCTCCGAACATCAGGTGCTCTCCACTGGTGTTCTGATGTCCGCTAAATTATATTATGTTAGAAGTTCACAACTGTGTTTTTAAGCTCACCCTAGAAAGCAAGTTGTATGTTTGCTTACAGAAGAAGAGAAAATGGCCTACATTTGTACACATGCCCTTTGAAAAAGAAAGATGCATGTAGAGTCAATTTTAAGTTTAAGAGCACACAACAGAAGGCTTTTATAATAACTGCTACCCATTAATATATCAAGTGGCTGAATGCTTAAGCCCTTATTGCTCTGTGCTGTGATTCCCCCACCCCAAATAAGCACATTCCTGTTGTGCGATGGAATGCATCTAATCCATAATAAATCTGGTCGAGAGACTCTGGGCTTAAGCCAGCTGAGCTACGTTTGAAGAAAAAGGATATTAAATGTGTTTGATGGCATTTATAAGAATCCTATTTCCTTGGCCCCACCACTTTAAAATGGAACTCATTAGTCTTTGCATAGATGCAGTCCATCAACTGCCTCAGCTGCTATATGCAAAATATCTATCCCTTCCACAGTTGTGCCAATGTGCTTTAAATGAAAGCCATTTCTTAAAAAGTTATTTATTGGCACTTGGTTATCTCAACTCTGGCAACAAAACAAATGTTTTCAAAATGAGAACAGAAATGACAGATTGATGAGCAGAATGGAGGGAGGGAAAAGAAACAGGGAGACGAACCCTTTATTTTCTTAGCTGCCCGGTGCAAACAGCGTACAACATTTTATAAAATTGGCTTGAAAGCTGAAAACCTTGAACAAATGCCTGGATCTGTGTCAGGCATAGGCAAACTCGGCCCTCCGTATGTTTTTTGGGACTGCAACTCCCATCATCCCTGACCACTGGTCCTGTTAGCTAGGGATGATGGGAGTTGTAGTCCCAAAACATATGGAGGGCTGAGTTTGCCTATGCCTGATCTATGTCAAAAAAAGGCCATGGCTCTGTTGGTCTTTGCATACCCTCTAGAAAATGGCCAGCAAAGAAGTATTCTTAACTTAACCCAACACAGGAGCTGAAATGTCATTCGGTGGGAGCTGAATTTCTCCCACTGTGAATGCCTTGTTCAGAACTTGGTTCTATAGACTACATGAAAGTATGTTAAAATTCCTTCCTTGCCCCCTAACCCTCTTCTCTGAGAACAAATGGCAATGCTGAACAAGCCTATTAGCACCACCTCTAAAGAAATATTATTAGTGAAACAAACAAGCCAGCGGTACAGGAAATTGTTAAGACTCTAGCTAGTACAGTGGTACCTCGGGATGCGAACGGGATCCATTCCGGAGCCCCGTTCACATCCTGAACATAACGTAAGACGCGACAGCGAGTCTGCATGTGCGCGGGTCGCATTTCGCTACTTCCGCGCATGCGCATGATGTCATTTTGAGCGTCTGCGCATGCGCGAACGGCGAAACCCAGAAGTAACACGCTCAGTTACTTCCGGGTCGCTGCGGAGCGCAACCTGAATGCGCTCTACCTGAAGCGTATTTATCCCGAGGTATGACTGTATTAGGTTTTGAGGCCCCATCACTGCTTTCCACAGAGATGCCCATTCTTTACTGCTCCAGGTCAAACAGATGTCCAAGCAACTCTGTAAGTTATGTTTTCAAGCTCTAAACATGAGCTTGCAGCATGCATCCAAATCTTAATTTCTTTCTCGTTTGTAAGTGAAACTCTTAATTTTCCTATGTGAGTATTCAACTGTTTGCTTCTTCTTCATCATCACCATCATTTTATTTATACCCCACCCATCTGGCTGGGTTGCTTCCATGAACAAAGCATGTTTGTGTACACATAACATTCAGGTGTTCTGCTTGGTTTAATTGACATATCTCTCTCCTTCAACCAATCCTAAGCATAAAGTCATAAGGATTCACAGTTCTGCTCACCACATCAGTTTCACTATCAGCAGCCCCCACTCCCACATGCTACAGTTTTTGACTGTTCCTTTAATTTGAAAAGTGCTTAATGCAAGAGCTATAAAACAGGCATGTGAAGGGCTCTTTAAACAACATCGTCACTTAGGTATATACGTGTGTGCTATTTTTAGCCTGTGTGAATATTACATTAATGGATTACAGCTTTATACATGCATATTATTTAGAACAAGGGTAAAAATTTATTTTTAAAAAGTCTGAGGGCTAACGGTGAAGGAGGGTTAAGGGAGGGAGAATTCTGGTCAAAATGTACATGATGAAATACGGGAATAAGTTGCGGAGGCATGGAAAACTTTTGCTGATAATTAGCTGCAAAATACCAGTAAATATTTGGTTGGATAGAGACGATGACAGAAAATGTAAATCTTAGACAAGTATGCTGAGAAAGCAACATTCTAAATACTTTTCTGCTCACAATTACAAAATGGTCAATTGTTAGATGCTGGACTGAGAGAGGCACAGTCTATTCTGCCGGGACCTGCACGGTAGGCCAAGAATGCACCTGCATAAGCGAAGCATTCATTATCTTTGAGACACCCAATATCCCATAATACCAAGACTGACTGCTAGTTCCAAGTCCACCATTGACCACACGCCATGTACCCTATTTCCCCCCTCCTTTTTTTTTTGCAATGAAAAGTATTTAAAATTCATGAAGCTTGCTGAAAGCTCAGCTGTCACATTCTACTCATTCCAAAGTGCATGGGAAAAAGAGAGTATAATGGACATTTCAGCTGGAGCTACTATTGCCCTTGAATAACCAATATTCCATTAAATTGCTAATAAACCCACTTGAAGATGTAGATAACAATCAAGCCATACAGGAGCATTCCTTTCCCCTAACACCGAGATGTCAGATTTCACTTTGTACAGTACTGCTGTTTCTGTGCTATTTGTTCAGGGCTTGACGCAAGGTATTCAGAACGCTTGCTCCATTCCAGAGATCACAAGCTGCTCTGTTTTAAAGGGCCCAGAATATGCTTTAGGTGTAGATTACTGCCGAGTCCCTCCTTTTAATTATCGTGGTTTTTGTTTTTTAAAAAGCACCTAAAATGAACTAGGTACTCTACAAAAACAGTTTAAAGAAAATATAAAAGGCTTTGCCTGAAGCCTTACTATCAAATTAATTAAAATACAAAGGGAGAAAGGAGGAGAATTAAATAATAATATAACTGCGAGAATGAATAATGTAATTCTTCTTGCTTCATATACAGTATGAAAAGTTGGAAATGTAATGGCAATGTTTATTTAATATCGCAGGGGGAAAGGCAGCTTATATGTACTTGTGCTTATGTATGGCTGCAAGAATACCAACAGTATTAGGGCAAGACTAAATGCTGTCTTATATTGGGGCCTCTTCAAATTGCCATCTAGATTCCATGTTTCCTAAAACATTTTTGCCCTAAACCAGAGTCTGAGAACCTTTGGCCATCTAATTGTTGTTGGACTACAGTGCCCATCATGCCTGGCCATTGGCTTTGCTGGCTGGAGCTGATGGGACTTGGGAGACTAGCAACCTCTGGGAGACCTCAAGCTCTCCATCCCAGCTCTAAACTTTCTGAAATGTTCCTAACTTCTTCTTCTGAATACATTAGTCTCCAAAAGGCTTCAGTTGGTCTGCCACAGTCCATATGCTTTGGGCTGGCAATTCGAATCTGTGTGACAGGGTGAGCTCCCATTGCTCTGTCCCAGCTTCTGCCAACCTAGCAGTTCGAAAGCACACAGTGCAAGTAGATAAATAGGTACATGTTGTTGTTTTTTTAAAACACACATACACACACATTTTTTAAAAAAACTTTCCTTTCTCAGTCCTTTACAACGCCCATTGCTGTACAATGGTGTTGAACAGGAATGGAAATGTTGCAAATTATGAAATCACACAAAGCGGAAAACAATAGCATCATGGAAAACTAGTAAATTCATTCAAGATGTGCAACAAACTAAACATGTGGTTATTACAAGGGGCATTTTTACAATGAAAGAAGCGCTGGAATCCTCCATCCTTGAGAAAACCTAATGTTTTATATTTGCAGCATTCACATAAGAAGGGACTGAAAACAAAGCAACCAATGGCTCCAATAAGCATTTCATTCATTCTTTCAGAAACCTTCTCTCCGACATGCCGAACACTTCTAAGTGTGGGTTGGTTAGACCACCAGGGCAGAAGGTTCTGGGAATGGTTTTCACTCTGCCATCCCATCAGGCTGCAGACTCTTACCTGCATGGGCTGGCCAGGCCTGTGGACATTTTCTATCATCTTCTTTCTAAGTTCCAAGCTCTTACAGCAGCCTTATGCAAGCCCAATGGATAATCCACAGCAGACAACCACTGATGGAAGGGAAGGGCCAAGGCAGAGCCACAAGGTGTTGTTATCGTTCATTTATAAAGTGTCTAAAATCATTAGAGGCAGTTGAATACGAAAGCAGGCTCTGCTCATAGTCTAGATTTCAAGACATGGCACATCAGAAAGGAAAGGAACAGAATGGTCCTGTCTTCTATGTGTTCTTTCCTGCATGTTCCATTCATCATCTGCGACTTTGGTCCAAATTCCTCAGCCACAAGAGGCTCAGCAGAGACCAACAAGGAGTAAGACCTGGTTGGTGGTGACAACCACCCCTTTTAGTGGAGATTGATCAAGCCCCACAGCATTACACGGCTTTAAGTACTTACCAAAACCTGGTTAAGAAGGCATTTAGCTGAGGAAAAACCACATTATCTCCTCATTATGAGTATGTTAAGGCTGTTTTGCTTTCTCTGTGCCTTCACTTTGTTTTGGGGAGGTACTGTTTTTCTGATGTTGGTATTTTCTGGTGGTAGTTTAGTGTGTTTTGTTGACTTGATTACATTGTATGTACAGGTGACTCCTCATTTATGCAGAGGTTATGTTCTGGCCCCCTGCGCACATAAACAAGGAGCACACCACAGCCCCTCTGGCTTGCGAGGAGAACCTTCCAGGAGTGGGAAGAGGATTCCCCTTTTGGGCTCTAGGGAGAGTCTCCTTATAAGCTGGAGGTGCTGTGGGACTTTGTTGAAGCTTTTCAGGTTTCTTCCTCCACTTCTGGGTTTTTGGCACTGCACGTATGCGCAGTGATGCATGACTTGAATGTGTGTAAATGAAGGGAAGCCTCTATATTTTATTGTTGCCACTTTGAGTTTCTTTTTGGGGGGATCTAAGTGGTTTATGTTTTCTGAATAGACAACTGGTGATATCCTGCAATGATTATTCCCTTTACAGGAAAGAGGCTTTTTTTCTCCATCATGCTGACTAGTTCTGACAATAAAAACAATGCAAAGGAAACAAAGACAACTACCTAACTACAGCCGAATCTTTACAGCACAAACAAATGACTGGCATGGTTCACCTCCGCTACTGTGCGCACTAAAGCAAAGAGCGGCTCCAAACAAGTACATAGTAGAGATTGATAAGGACACTTGGATAGTGATTTAGTACTCTCAGTTTAAGCTATACTCTGCCTCATGCTGTTCAAAGAGCATGAAAGGCAAGACCAGAATAACAGATATGTACATAATATACTTCCATCTTTGTATCCCAATGGTTTGCAAGGGATCAGAAGAACTGGAAAGAATATCTATATCTATACACCTTCATACTACTTGCTATTAGAGAATAATGTGCGATGCCTTTTCACTGAGATTCCAGTGAACCTTATGCTTTTTATCAATGGAAGCCAAGATTAAGTTCGAATAGCTTATTGCTAATTTAAATAATCTGGGACAAGGGTGGTGCTGTGGTCTAAACCACTGAGCCTAGGGCTTGCTGATCGGAAGGTCGGCAGATCGAATCCCCATGACGGGGTGAGCTCCCATTGCTTGGTCCCAGCTCCTGCCAACCTAGCAGTTCGAAAGCACGTCAAAGTGCAAGCAGATAAATAGGTACCACTCCGGTGGGAAGGTAAATGGCATTTCCGTGCACTGCTCTTGTTTCACCATAAGCAGCTTAGTCATGCTGGCCACATGACCCGGAAAAACTGTCTGCGGAAGCGGACAAACACTGGTTCCCTTGGCCTGTAAAGCGAGATGAGCACCGTAACCCCAGAGTCGTTTGTGACTGGACGTAACTGTCAGGGGTCCTTTATCTTTTTAAAAAAATTAAATAAACACGTGTAGGGAGGCTGCTATAAACTTAACAAAAGGAAGGAGACATGGCAAGAAGCCTAAGGGTGGGCTATAGTACTTTTCCCTATAGTACTTTCCCTTCTAAACATATATCAATAACCCCAAAGCTGTGTATTTTCCTAAAACTTTTATTAAAGAAAATAGTGTGTGTTGTATAAAGTAAACCTAGACCTCTGCGTAAAGATGTGGGTTGTGGTGTGTGCCCCTCCCCAGCACTGAAGATAGAAAACTATTCTGTTGGCAACTTAGACAGATTCAAGCACAGTCCTTGCTTATTCAGAACAAAATTCTACTGGTTTCAATGTTGCATTTTCCTTTCTGTGTTTTAAGAATGTAGTCTAAATCTGCTTCTGTTACTATGTAGACGACCTCCCTGGTTAATGATAGATCTGGACACACCTTTCAGAACACAGGAACATGGTTGTATTGGGTAGGGTAAAAAAGTAGACCAACACAAGTTGTTCACAACAACCCATGAAAAATAGAAGGAAACAAAACCAGTCACGCTGGATGACAGGAGGGGTTGGCATTCTCTGACCGAAGCCAAACAAACAAAAAGGACAAACAGAGAAAAGAAACTGCTTTTCCTTTGTTAAGAAGACTATTCATTTCAAGGACCTATAGGGCTCTATAAAGAGGATTCATTCTTTCCTACTATGATATACTTGACTGTAAAAAAAAAAAGTAGTGTGGGGGGGAAATCTGATCAACACAGCAACAATTTCATATAGCTTTTAAGAGGAAGTCCAGGTGAGACACACTCTACATTGGAACTGCTACAGAAGCTCCTGTGAGTGGGAAGTGATGTCACAAGTGAAATAAATACTTCTGGTTGTGTGTCTAGACAATCTGATTCACGGTGACGTTTTCCAATACGTGTGTGGCCTAGGGCAGCTTCAGGTGGCTTACGTGTAGCTTTTTAAAAAATGGTTGCGTTAATTTTTCTCCTCCCTAGCAAATCGTGAACTGCGAATCCCATGTAGCAAGAAATATCCCTGTTTGCCTATTTAATTACAGTTCAGCTTATAACAACAGAAAGGGAGTTGTTTGTTTAGAAAATAGGTGAAAAATCTTTCGGTTTTTATACATCTATCATTCCTTGGAGCAAACACAGTCTTAAGCTTTTGTGAACATTTGATAAATCTCTTAGCAACTAGTCACTAGAGTGGATTCAGCCAACAATGGATGATTCACAGTTTTTAGCACAGGGTTGTCTGCCAAACGGCCTGAATAAACTCATATTGCTAGACACTAAGGCAAAATGTACCCTGATCTCTTTGAAACTATTATATCAGAGGAAAGCTAAGCTGCGTACATTCCTCCAACTCGGTTGACGCCTGGAGAAAAAACAAATGCCTTCTAATCCTACGTCTCTCTTCTCAATGCCTCATAGGACTTACACCCAGGTAACTCTTCTAAATCTTGCTTTTTTGACAAAGTAGTGATCTCTGTTCTTCTTAATTAGAACAACTGTACTTCTGGCTGAAAATGCTTCAAAACTACTCTATGCAAATCGGGGACTAGAATAAAATAAGGGTTCTGAAAGTGAATCGTGAGATTGCAATGGAGACAGTCTTAAGGACCTGTTTATATGACAGGCACTGTAGTCATGAGATAGACAGGACTGCCATGTAACATGGAATGAAATAGTCATTTGAATGCTGGTGCCAGATGCAGAATTCAGAGGAAACAGGGGCTTGCATTATTTGTTTATTTTTGGATGCCATTATGAACACTCATTAAAGCTGCTCTCACAGCAGAATGCAAAAAAAAGGCTGACTCATCCTTATTTTGCCAGTAGTGTCGCATTTCTAGAAGCGTCTCCATGAATGGCAACTGCAACTGGAAGTCAATGTGCAATGACTCAAAACGCAGACAGCTTTCCAGGTCATGTGGCCAGCATGACTAAACCACTTCTGGTGCAACAGAAGCCAGAGCGCACGGAAACTCTGCTTACCTTCCCAGCGTGGCGATACCTATTTATCTACTTGCACTGGTGTGCTTCTGAACTGCTAGGTTGGCAGGAGATGGGACAGAGCAAAGGGATCTCGCCTCATCACGTGAATTTGAACCGCCAACCTTGGAAATTCTAATCATTAAAAACATGTTGAGGGGGTGTGGGGAATAGCTACCTAATGAGATGATGCAGCAAGAGTACAGATAATCACTCAGAGACACTGCTTCATATCTTGACTGGGATCCCTTGTTGATATTTGCATGGGGGGCGGGAAATAACCTGCATTCCACAAAGCAGTAAATTTTGCCTTCACGGGCATGAGTGACTTCATTGGAAAATGCAGGCTAGCCTTAAATGATCTTACCTTCACATCTAGCTCTCTTCCAGATGTTATTCCTTTTACAAATATCGCAGCAACTTAATCTTAACTATGTCCCTTTAAAGAAAGAAGTTTGCATGGCCACCGGTAGATCTGGATGATCCGAGTGCAAATTGGCCAGGATTTTATTGGGCAAGCTGCTAACTTTTATTCTAATCTACATAAATGCAGATAATTTACACAACTGTTTCCTGTCCAATGCTTTAGGGATGTGGTATGTTGTATATCTAAAGAAAACCCATCAGAGCAAAAATGGGCTCAGCAGAATGGAGAGTGGCCTGTAGTTATGATGGGGTCCAATCCGTAGGTTTTTTTAAATGTTATTTGATACATACAAGATATGTTGTGTTCTCTCTCAATGAATACAAACAAGAACTTTGGCTCAAAACAATGGCCTGGTTTGGATACACCCACCCCACAAAACAAATAATGGTTGCATTGTGGAAGATAATGAAATTGAGTATGCCATTGGAAGCCTTCTGAGGAAGAGTAGGTGTTCAATTCAGAATGAATCTTGCTTATACAGATACCATTGGTGCCAAATAATATAATGCATTTGTAGTACCCACCTGTGTGGCTCAGCAAGACACGTTTGAAGTTGCTCCTAGCTCACTAGCTCTTTAATTGGTTGCCTCCTCCTTCCATCTTTTCTTCTGACGTGACTTTTGCTTCTTGGATTAATATCCTGATCAGTATTCTGGATTAATACCCTGATTAGTTAAGTAATGTAACATCCATTGGGGTGTAGTGGGGAACTCTGGCTTTAAAACAAAGCAGGATCTCTGTACCAATGTGTCACGAGAGAGGGGAGGAGAGAGCGAGAACACAAGTCTGATGCTTGTTCCTGGCTTCACAAACCAGGTTTCTCATAAGCAACGACATTACTCCAAACCAGACCATTGTTTTGAGCCAAAGTTCAGTCTTTCATAATGGGACGTGGGTGGTGCTGTGGTCTAAACCACAGAGCCTAGGGCTTGCCGATCAGAAGGTCGGCAGTTCGAATCCCCGCGACGGGGTGAGCTCCCGTTGCTCGGTCCCCCTCAAGTGCAAGTAGATAAATAGGTACCGCTCTGGCGTTTCTGTGCGCTGCTCTGGTTCTCCAGAAGCGGCTTAGTCATGCTGGCCACATGACCCGGAAGCTGTCTGCAGACAAACGCCGTTTCCCTCAGCCTATAGAGCAAAATAAGCGCTGCAACCCCAGAGTTGTCCACAACTGGACTTAACGGTCAGGGGTTCTTTACTTTTACTCAGTCTTTCATAGATCATCTTGCAATATCAACAAGCCATGCTTAAAACAGTACCCCAATGTAATCCATTAATTTCAAAGCATGAACTGTTACTTTCGGGGTGGGGTCCTAAGCATTACAAGTTTGGGCTACGGCACACACCATAAACATGTTACACAATTAAAGAAACTTAATATGTGCTGCAAAAGTGGTAGATTTAAATGCTGATGAAATACTAGGAGCAGTTATACAGAGCAGGAAGAACCATTTACCTTTTCCTTAAACCTTTTAAGGGCATTGGAGGATAATTCTGTGAACCTGTCTCTTCACACATATTTCTTGCAGCTGCTGAGATGACTTCATAGCCAAACTCCGAATTTGGATTCCTACATGTTGTGATAATCAGCTGGGGTTTGGAAAATCATTCAAAAAATCAAAACGTTCTGGCAACTTAACAAGGCTTCTGAAAAAACAACAGTTTAACATCTGGAACTAACATTCTTCATGGAAGCTGAGATTTACAAAGCACAGAACATTTTCTCTTATAGTAACTTTTAGTTCAATAAACCTAATTGAACTTAAAGTATAAAACCACGACTGTTTGTATACAGATGTTGAAATGTTTCAATTAAAATAAAATATGCAACATGAGAGCTCCAGAGCTGTTTTATAATCTGAATGGGCAAGGACACTGAAAAGGAGCTTACAGACTTCATGTTTAGTTCCACCACATGAATTTCTTCTAAGAGTTCTTTAATACCACAGCCCAAGAACTGGCTGATTTATTTAATTCAAGATGTGAAATTCAGTCCCACCTTCCTTTTTAGCATTTGCCTTCTCCACCCATTTATCAGAGCCCCCCTTCGGCTTCTGTTTCTCAATCTGTTGTTTACTGTGAACCCTTGCTTCTGCCACCTTGCCTCACCGGGCAACCTGCCCCATTGCTCCCCTATTTTTCAGCATCTATTTCAAGCTCTCAGACAGCCCAATGAAATTTCTGCTACACCTAAAGTCTATGTATGGTTTTACTGTGAGTAAAACCATATATAGACCTTAGGTATAGCAGAAATTTCTGTTCCCTCGCAGATATTTTGCTAAGCACTTAGAATGGTCATGTACATTCTACAGCACCAGACCAGGCCAACCAATCAGAGGCTTCCTTGCTACAAGCACAATCAGGCACTTCCCTGTTGTTTCTTATTTTATTTGATAAGGCCTTTGACAGGGCTTGGATATACCCTAATTCAAAATGTGACAGCACCTGTTGGAATCAATTATAAACTTCTGTTAATTGTAACTAACTTGCTTCATCAATTTCAATAGTACTTACAGAAAACTAACTTCCCACTGTATTTTATTGCTTGGTCACTATACCAATAACTAGCTGGCTATAATTAAAAGCTGTCATACGGCATCAACTCTAGAAAAAAATATTACAACAATGTTACATCTACCATTCCTTGGCATCTTCCTACTTAATTTTATTAGAACAAAAGAAGCAGTGGAGAAAAAAGACTGACAGCACTGTCAATCAGCAAAACAGCACAGCATCACAAAATAATGTTTTAGGAATGTTGCAATGGCAATAGCAATCAACATAAATGTTTAAGATCACTAGTCACTTGAGTAGGGCTCTCTCCAAGCCGAATATATTCCTGACCCCCACAAACCTGTTTTTAGGACTACCTTGGAGAAGTTATCTGGTCACTTCTGTTTCTTGCTCCCAGTCCCCTTCCCATAGTGGGGGAGAAATAGAGAAACACTACACTTTGCCATGGGATATGTACGAAAACACATATAGCTTGAAGATGAAGTTGGAAAGGGTATTACTTCCAAATTTGTCCTTCACCTCTATGTACTTTTAAATGGAAGGTAACCCCCACACCCACCTCATGACCAAGGAGCCACTGAGGGAAGGATCAGAGCCTCTGTGGGCAACCAGGGGAAGAGTGCCTATAGGTGTCATTCTGGAAATTCCTACACAGTATGGGCTTTGGTGCTGCAGGAAGTGGTTATTAAATGAAGGATTCTGAGTAATATTCCTTTAGCAGAGGCAGTCTGGGAGACATAATTTTTTTTTTAAAGGGTTTACCATAGCCTTCTGATAAACTGCATAACATAGTAACTCAAGAGGTATCAACCTGCCCCCAGTCTAAGCTAACACTCCATGTACATCACTGATGAAGAGTGTGGCACACCAAATCATGAGCATAAATGTGCTTTGTCCAGTGCCCATTTCCCCTATGGTTTCTCCTTTCCCATATATCCAGCTTCTGTGATGTAGTTTTGTATAATGTCTCCTGTGAAAATGCTCAGAAATAAAATGAAATCCCACTGGACAATTGTGTCACAGCTGCAGTTTTCGTACAAAACAAAAATTAATTCTGCTAATCTAATCCTTCTCAAGACACCATACCCTCCAACATTTCTCTGATGAAAATGGGGATGTCATATTCAATTATTATTAATATTAATATTAATTAATTATACCATGCCCATCTGACTGGGTTTCCCCAGCTGCTCTGGGCGGCTTCCAACATATATAAAAACATAATTAAACATTTAAAAAACCTTCCCTATACAGGGCTGACTTCAGATGGCTTGAGGGTCGGATAACTTCATAGCCTCCAACATTTATCTGATGAAAATAGGGACATCCTAAGGAAAAGCAGGACATTCTGGGATAAAATCAGAAACCAGGACAGCTTCTGTAAATCAGGGACTGTCACTGGAAAGCAGGGACATTTGGAGGGTCTGAGACACAAGTAGCATTTCAATCCCCATTGTTGTCCAACATTTAACATACAACACATCACATCCAGATTAAAATGTCCTACAAACAGGAGAGGAAGGAACAAGTGAAGTGGCTGCAGGATAAACAGTAGACGTTTTAATAAAACAAAGCCAGATGGCTCAGAACAAGCAAGCTGTGCCACATGCTATAAGGGAAAGCAAAAACCTAGAGGCCATTTCCTTAAAAATGCAAAAAAGATGTCCAGCGACCCACTGCTTTTTACATCTTCAGAGATGCTGCATTCAGCTACATTCCTTGCTCTCTAATAACTAGCAACAGGCAAGCCTCAGAGCTGGCTGACAATCTCAGGAGACAGGATCTTGCAAGAATTTCCTGCTTCTGGTTAGGCCAGACAACAGCAGACACTCTTGTGGTATTTTGGCACTTTCGTTCTGCTCCTTATTTGTCCAGGCCAAAACTCAGTTTCAGTGGAAAATTAAATAGCTTAATTTTTAGGATATTAGAATTTGCTTTCTTCTGCTCTTTTAGCCTTACTGGTTTACAATGTTATTAAAGGCTACTGTGTTATTAAATTTATGATTTCTGTTTATCATTAAAGACCAGGGAGATGTGTCACTCGGAGTGCAAAAACACGGCAAATGTTACATAACTGTTATCCTGAATGAAGATACACCATGAGCTCTCAAAGCAAGATTTCTTAGACTTCAGTTAAAGTTAGTTATTTAAAGTTATTTAAAGTTATTATTTATTTATTATTTAAATTTATTATTTAAAGTTATTTAAATTTAAATTTATTTATTTAAAGTTAGCTATTGGAACAAGTTAGTCATGACTATCTTAGGTTCCATTGCTTTCAGTGGGACTTCAGTCATAACTAACTTTTGCTGAATTGGGATCTAATGTATCTGAATCATACATTAGCAACTCCAACTACAGATGCCCTGGTCCGTATGAGTTTTTACAAACAGGCGTGAGATGCACTCTGTATAAGATCTTTGCCAGCAAGTAAAAGCGTTTTCTGCATATATATGCATTTGGCAAGGAAGCCAAATCATCAAAGATGGTTTTTTGTGCTGAAAACCCTTCAAAATGAATCACAGCCAGCACACATTCAGCATTCTTTATGTAATGGGAGCATCAGCAATGCAGATAACTTCCCTCCTATCTTCTGCTGTGGACATGATGTGATTCTGGGTCCTTTTGTGACCTCAATGTTTTGAGGACATGTGCATGCATGAAAGGGTGTGAGTGAGCATTTCTGTCTGGGATCAGGAAAAGAAATGCACATTGGGTGTTTTCTAAGTACTTAATTTGTTGACCATAGAATGCATATTGTGAACAGTTTCACTGATGGATCAACACCTGGTTAGGCGCTGCCACCTGCCCAAGTACCATAATTTCACTCTTCAAGAACTGGTGATGCTATACCAGCTATTTCTGGCAAGGGAAGGGAGAAAATCTGTATCAGAGGATGGGAACTGGAGGGAGCACACATCCTCAAGGATAGCAACTGCTCTGCAAAGCATCATTTGTAGGGAGTTATATGTAAGTGCCCACCAAAGGGAGTCGTCTGCCACACTGCCAGCCCCAGGCTTCACTCCCCTCTCTGGGATATCTTGAAGAGCAGGAGCCATCCTTACCTAAAGCTTTGCAATCTTTCCCATGCTGGTTTTTCTAAGTGAATTAATTGGCAACTGAAGTGAGAGGGATGTAGGCTTTGATTTCATGTGTTTCTGGTTCTGAAAGTTCTAGCAACTTGCCTACTAGGGTCTGGCCTGGTCCACAGTCCAAGACATTGGGCCCTGAAAGCGTTCCTACAAGTTGGTGCCATTTGTCATGTCTTGCATACCCTCCCAAACCCCGCTGTGATCAAAATTGGGACGTTTGTTATTTGGTCCTCAGCCAACTGATTCATGAGAGGCAAAAAATTGCAGCTTTTGGTTGGGTGCTCTGGCGCGAGCCACCTGACTCATACCAGAATGCCCAAACACCCAAACAGAGGGACATTCCAGAATCCAATCAGAAGCCAGGATGGCTTCTGCAATTCTGGAATGTCCCACTCAAATCGGGACTGTTAAGAGGTATGGGCTTGGGGCCGCCAGGGTCACATCACTAGAGCTTGCACAATTACAGAGGGAAGAGTATTCTATGCACGCATTGTGTAAATGTAGTTTATTTATTCTTTTCCTATACATGAGGAAAGAGCTAAGAGGTCCCTCTTCCTTTCCCCCGCCCCCATTCTACCCTTCTGCTTCAAACTGCAACTTCAGCGACCTGGTGTTCTGTAGTCTGGAACATTTGGATGTGATTTTCCAGCACAAAGTCCCAAAGCATTGCTTGTTTTATAATGCAGTAGTGATCATTAACAAAACGAACTTTGAATCTTGAATTAGGGTTGCCTTATTTCAAAATGTGAAAATCCGGACACAAAAGTTTTTGAGCTAAAGATCTGCCCTTCGCCTAAATCTACACTTCCGGCATGGGATTTTCCTGGACATTCAGCAATTTCCGCCCGGACACAGTTTCTGACAGCCAAATTCCGGCTGTGTCCAGGAAATTCCAGATGTATGGCAACCCTACCTGAATACAACAGATTTGCAGATAGCAATGAGAATTAGGTGCAAACATTATAACAGACTCCTTTAAACATATTTCATACATCACTCTGGAAGGCATAATAATGTTTTATTTAAAATCATATCCCCGTTCTTAGTTTTTCCATTTCAGGTCTCAGGCAAAATGAGTAAGGATATGTTTGTTTTGTTTCCTCCCCCGCCCCCCAATCAGGGTCTTCTGTTGCCCCCTCCACAAGCTTTCACTTATCTAGCTCCCTTTTTTTGTAGAGATTGGTTATGCAAAGCTTTGCCACAGTCAAATGTCCCATAGCTTTTGTTAGATCAATGTTTTATGAAGAAACCCTTGGACATCTAATAAAATATTTAACATTATACCAGAAAGCATAATTAACATGGTTACTTGTACAAATTATTTTCTTTCCTCCACAAACATGACAGAAACTCATTACTTAATTACCTTTTTAAAAAGCTTCTGGCTCAGGCAGCTCCATTTTTGCTGAATTTTCCCTTTCTCCTGAATGCTAGTCTTTCACTTCATACCAGAGATTCAACCACAAAATAGGCCTGATATCTGATGACATATTTTCTTAAGCAGATAACCTTGAGTGCCCCAAGGTTAGTAACCTTGATTGCGCTATTCATATAGTACATTGTCAAAACGCCTTGCCAAATGTTCATATTTCATGGGTGAATAAATACAGGCTAACTTAGAAGGGTGAAATGGCTAATGGACTGTATCATGTTAACCGTATTCTTGCTACTTTTTCTTTTTCTTTACAAGGTGCTCAAAATGCAATTTTTAACACAATAAACAGTTACTTCTCAGTCACATTTTTAAAAGGTGCACAGCCCACTCAGTACAAAATTCAGGATGTCATCAATCACATACTACCTTTAAAAAATAAAATAAAACCTCTTGCCTAAAATCTTTGTTACAAAACCAAACTAGATAAGGTATATGTCGTCATGTTAAGTCTGCAATCTTCAAATCAAATTAATGGTATACTCAATCAACTATTGATTTAATCATAGATTAACCTCCTACACAGTAATTACAGGAGCTGAGAACAAGTGGACTTGTAGCATCAAACTTTGCAAGCTACATGGCCAGTTGTACTACCTTCATTGCACCAAACTGGATGAGAAGAAACTCAAAGACAACACATTTTCTGAGAATGAACTGCATTGAATTCAGCAGGACTTACTCCTGGGTAGACTTGGTTAGGATTATATATATAGGCAGCATAGCTCTATCAGTCTAGAATGGCATTGGACCAGTGCACTTAGGTCCAAATTACATCGCAGAAGGCCTGGATATGGGTTTCAGTTGATACGTTTACTGAAAGCTGGATGTTATTTATTATGCACTGGAAGAGTAAATGTTAGAATAAGGTGAAATCCGATGTTCTCTTTTCCATGCTATAGCTACTCTTTCCTGCACATTTTGCTTCTGTATTATTATTATTATTGAACAACAATGGATAGAATTCATTGTACTGTAGCACTATGACAATCACTCCATCAATGCAAGAAATTCAGCTTGCCAGATGGAACAATGTCTCTTCTTCTCCTTCCTGCTGTAGTGGGGGTTCCCCCACCCTGAGCCAATTTTTGGGGGACGCATGGGGAGGATAGGGTGGAAACCTTGTTGCTCTGGTGACTAGTCCTTGTGCAAGTTTCCACCAGTGGGGCTTGTTAGTTTAATGGGTTCAACATACAAAGCCACACACCTATTTTGTTTCCAATTTCAACAGCTCTGCTCACAAAGACCAACGAACAAAAAAACTTTATGTAGAAAATCTCAGTTTCACCATGTATGATGGCCTGAGAATGCTCACAGTTCGTTAAAGTAATTATAATTACGTTGGCCTTCTCTGAGAGAAGAGCAGAAGAAACATTGCTTCAAAATCAGGTTGCATATCAATGAGCTGTTCTTCATTTTCCCTTTTTGTATCCAGGGATTCATAGCACGTTATTAAAAAAACCAACCCCACGTACCTTGTCAAATGTGATGAGTGTGTGTATGTAGAATTAGGTGTGCAAAAAAATATCAGCTGGGCTTTGTGGAGACAGGTACCTAATTCTACACACACACACACACACACACACACACACACACACACACTGCATCCAAAAGGATGCACCATAGGTATACATATGCAAGTACAAAAATAAAGGGAACCAACCAAATAAATATTAGATGGAAGACACATAGATATGCAAGCACATCACTGTTTCCACTGTTCTAAACAAAAAACAAAAAACCCATCATCCCACTCCAGCTATTTAGCACTTTTCCTTCTACGCTTTATCTCCAAGCTCCTGGCATGTGCTACTTAACAACCGGTGTCCAAACTCTCTTTCCTGCAGCTGTCCTTTGACACACAACCCTTCAAAATAGCTTTTCACCCCTGCACCCCACAAAAAACTGCCCTCATGGAAATTACAGAGGATCTGTTCATCTGTTCACCATAAGCCATAAGCCCCTGGTAGTGGGGACCTATGATACTTGTTCTTTCTAAAGAGAGAATATAGATGATGCTATGTAAATGCAAACAAGTGAATTAGACACTCAGTCCTCCCTTGCTATGAATGAACAACACTCAAACACAAACCTGCGCAAAACACACACAGGATCAATAACTCCCATAAGGACAAATAAGAGATACAAAGCCTGAAGGAAGTGTGAAGCAAGCCCAAAGACCAATAAGGGAGACAGAGTTCAGTTAACACATGGATAGGCAAACTAAGGCCTCGGGGCTGGATCCGGCCCAATCACCTTCTAAATCCGGCCCGCAGATGGTCCGGGAATCTGAGTGCTTTTACATGAGCAGAATGTGTCCTTTTATTTAAAATGCATCTCTGGGTTATTTGTGGGGCATAGGAATTGGTTCATTTTTTTCCAAAATATAGTCTGGCCCACCACAAAGTCTGAGGGACAGTGGACTAGCTCCCCTGCTGAAAAAGTCTGCTGACTCTGATGTTAATAATTAGTTAGCCAGAGCCAACAGCCACATAGCACAAAGGCATTGTTCTAGCATTCGGTTGCTAGAGAGGAAGGCTTTTAAGCCTGAGGAGTGGCGGAGCTTCATGCTCTGGCACCGGGGGGGGGGCGGAGAGCAGGTGGGGGCAGGGCTGGCGTGCATCCTGGGGGCGGGGCATGCCGCCCACAGGGGTGTGGCACATTACCTGCGGGGGCGGGGCACCCAGCACGGGCGGGAGGGAAGCCGCGATGGCACCCTGTCGTGATCATGCTGCTGGGGGCAGGGCGCTCCCCCCACACTCTTCTTCATCCGCCAGTGAGCCTGAGCCTCTCCAGCCCCACACAGAACATAGCTGTAAGGCCATCAATGTTACCTCAGGAATTGGTCTACTTGTCAGGGATAACTTACGTACAGGTATCCTTTTCTCCATGCAGAGGACTTCTGCATCTTGTAGGTTGAGGGGAGAGTGAGACTCTGTTACACTCCTGATTATATCATAGGGAGTGTGACAGGGTCTGAATTGGATTTGGAATGAACTGAGCTATTTTCCAAGGTTCCCTCTGCCCTGCAGGTTTTTCTAGGCTGGTATGCTTTTTAAATGGTTTTAGAAGCCTGCCTCCTAGCTGAGACAGGGAAAAGAGCAAAAGCAAATGCAACAGAGGGGAAAATGGAGACACACACATTCCACCAAGTGTACATACTGGTATACTTAAGCTTGGACATAAATACTGCAAAGTGATAATAGAAAATTTCAGCCTGAGTTTGCATCTCTTGGGTTTGATCTACTGTAAAGTGCTAATTCCCCATGGAACTACTGATGGACCACAGCCAATTGTGCAGCAGAGAGTCTATTTTAAATGATCTGCCAGTGACTGGAGTTACTGCTGCTACTAATGTGCAATGTAAAGAAGTTAATTATTCTAATTAATGATAGGGAAGTTAGCATATGGCCAACACTTTCATTAGTTTTTTTTTCTTATTAACAACCTTATTCTTATTCATTTCTTGGCACAGAGCTTTCAGGACCTATGATAAACTTCACAAACTGCATCACACGTATCACAGTTCTGAGTAGTACTACTTAATCCATTTAAAGCTGTCCTCAGAATGAATGCTTCCTAGGACAACATCAAAGGAAAGGCTGCAGAGCCTGAGTGAGGTGCTTGGGTTCACTTCTTCTTCTCTTTTCCTTCATGGGACCCTACTAGCACTCAAAAAAACCCTAAATGTTGAAGGCACACGCAATTTAAGCTTGCAGCTCACCTAAGAATCTCCATCTTCAGTAAAGGCTAATAGAACAGAAACAGAGCACCCTGGTCCCACCAGGTGAGTTCAAATCTGGAACCAGTTTATCTGGACCTGCAGCCTCAAAAGGATTGAAGTTAGGTGGGACCTGATGAGATCTGCCTTTCAAATTACATAAACGATCATGTAAAACTTATAATCTGAATTATATTGAACTGCTTTTTTTAGAACATGTTATAATACAAATTATGTTAACACCATCCACTTGAAGTCAACTCTACTGTTTTCCCCCTCTGTGCACCCCTCTTCTTCACAAAACCAGGTAAGAAGTCCAACACATTATGGGGGAAAGGAGGAAAAAAACCCCATGTTTTTAGCAGTCACCCAATGTTTCAAATAACATATCCAGTTATACAATACAAATAATGTATGTATATAGCAGGATAATGAAATTGTCATCTACCAATTCGGGTCTCTCACCCAGAATCGCTTAATACATTGTTTGTGTCACACTTAAATAAGGTTTGCTATATTTCAAAAAGTAAAAGCCAGGACACCCCGAAAGTTGTTGCGCATTTTTAAGGAGCTTTTCTTTAGACAAACCCCAAAGCTTCTCTCTCTCTCTTTCTTTTTACAAAAATGCCCCCCCCCACGATTTTTCGATTGACTTTCCTAAGATTCAGGACAAAGCACCACCTTTTGGAAATCCCGCCCCCTGCCTCAAACGTCAAGTCCGCCTTTGAAATCCCAGTGTTGTAACCACAGGCAGACTAACTTGAGAGTAAGCACCACTGAACTCAATAGGCCTTGCTTCTGAGTAGGATCAGGCTGTAAAAGTGGTAACAGCATGGGGGCTGGGCTTCAACGCTTTGGAGTGCTTAGCTTTTCCATAGGTTATTGGACATTTTGGAATTGGGCTGCTGTTCAAATTAACAGAGAACCAAAGGTGTAACAGTGCATATATGATGGAAATAGCATATCCTGTTTCCTTTTTTAGTGAGACTCCTTGATATTGAACTGATATTGCATCTGTATATACGGTACATATACAGAGCTGCCAACCAATCACAGAATTTTAAGCTGATAAATCATCTTCCTTGAAACAGATTAAATCAACCGATTTCATTTAAAATAAAATCTGCAGATTTCAGAACTCAAAAACATGGACAATTTTTTACAGGAATTGCTGTAAAATTGCTGCCTTTGATCAACATGACAACCTAAGCCACAGGACTCATCAGGGTTTGGCTCCAGTCAAAGCTGGACTATTTGTTGTCTAACCCAAGAACCATCAATTAATTCATTTACTTTAAATATTTATACCTGCCTTTCGACCAAATAATCTCCAAGTGGCTTAAACAATGCCAAAACTCCTCTGTGGACTGGACTCTTTTTCTTTTACATCACCCCTCACCATCACTATAGTTGTTGCTCTCTCCAGTTGCAACGGTTGAAAACAAGACCTTCAGTCTCACTACTATAGCAGAATTGTCATGAATTGTGGGTAAAAAACCCCTTGGTATAAATTCAGACAAACAGATTTCCCTTTCTCCAATGGACACAGACTATTTATATTGTCCAGACAACCTGTTTCCACTAGAATCGTTCAGCTTGGTGATTGCAACCTGTGTCCCACTGTGGGCAAAATGTTTGTTTGAGAATGCCCTAAGGAAAGCAGGTGGGTGCTTCTGTCGCAAGCACAAAGTGAATTTCAGCACACCCTCCACTCAACCTTCTTTGCAGAGCAAGTTTCTATTGTCAACTGTTTCACAGATGAGAAAGTAAGTAGAATGGAGACAGCAACATTCCCAAATAACTCTGACCCAAGAAAATGCTTAAAAGGGATTTTGAAGCCTTTGATTTCTAGGTCCAAGTCCATCACTTGGTCCGATGAATACGCTTTAGCACTTAGCCAGCAGTTTACTTTCCATTAATTTATTACCTAAAAGTTAGCCTTTAAAAGAAAGCAGCAACTTCACTAACTGAACTTGTTATACATTGAACTTTATGCATGTTACTATTTGCGTGTTGCTTTTCAATTTGTTACCAACATCTCCCTTCTCCACTGGACACCCATAAGCAGTGGGAAGTTTCAGGAGATATATGAGGGAACTGAGAGAGATCTATCGCCAAGCAGGTTTGGCAAAAGCCAAATGCCAGATAAGATTTAAAGTTTTAAATCAGTCGTTTCCGAACATAAGGCTCCCACTGCAACAATAAATCTCTTGCAACTGTTTATTAAATACCAGTCTGATAATGATAATAATAAAAAGTCTCATTTCCCCACTGTGCAGGAACTTGGTGGGATGCAGAACGGATTGAAATACCCTTGAATATCCTAGTTGCGCTAATCTAATCAAACATAAATCTAATACTCTTAATTTACATTTTAAGCATGAAAAATAATGAATCTCGTACTACAATATATGCATGTTCTGCTATCTTACAAAGAAACTAGGTTAATATATTACAGCAATTTAATTACAGGAAGGTTATTCTTAATGCTCTGGAAAACTCATTGCTCCTCCCTCCTTTGCACTCGCTTCCCTCTGGTTTGTGGCAACAATAGGCGAGAAGAGGGAGCCACAATTTTTTTGTTGTTGCTTCTCTTTGCTGCTCAGTTATAAGCACCACTGTCCAACTTATTCCCTAGTGTTGCTTGAGTTGCTGTTGTTGTTACATTTATATCCTAGCTTTTCTCCAAAGAGCTCAAGGTGGCACATACATAATTCTCCCCACTTCCATTTTTCTCCTCACAACAACTCTGTGGTAGGTTAGGCTAAGAGAGAGAGAGAGAGACTGACTGACTGGCTAACGTCACCCAGTGAGCTTCACGGCTGAGTGGGGATTTGAACCCTGGTCTCCCAGGTCCTAGTCCAGCACTCTAACCACTACACCACACCGGTGAGTAGACGAGGGAGGTCAGTAACAGATACAGGAAATCTGCACCCTTTAACAGACCTTACATGCTCCAGAGAACTATATCCAAACCTACAATGGAATCCAGTGCTTCCTGAAAATTCACAGATCTGAGGAAAACTTTCTGACCTGTTATTGGATGCAGATTCATTACCCCCACACCTAAAAATGTTTACATTTAGTATGTTGATGAGTGAACATAGTAAAGGTAAAGGGACCCTTGACCATTAGGTCCAGTCGTGACCGACTCTGGGGTTGCAGCGCTCATCTCGCTTTATTGGCCGAGGGAGCCGGCGTACAGCTTCTGGGTCATGTGGCCAGCATGACTAAGCCGCTTCTGGCAAACCAGAGCAGCGCACGGAAATGCCATTTACCTTCCCGCCGGAGCAGTACCTATTTATCTACTTGCACTTTGATGTGCTTTCGAACTGCTAGGTTGGCAGGAGCAGGGACCGAGCAACGGGAGCTCATCCTGTCACAGGGATTCGAACCGCTGACCTTCTGATCGGCAAGTCCTAGGCTCTGTGGTTTAACCCACAGCACCACCCACATCCGATGAGTGAACATATCCCACCTTAAATGGAGTTAATCTATCCCTCACATTTCTGCATGAATCACATTTCTGGGGTACCAGCTGATTGGAAGACGGAAAACCCAAGATCAGTGACTCATGCAGAGGTGTAGCAGGCAGCCCCTCATGGCAATGAGAATTCTACCACTTTGTGCTTTAGTAGTGAATGAATGACCCAATATGATATGGCAAAATTACCTACTCCTAGTGGAGGCTGTTGGAATATAGGCAAGCACAGAACAGAAATGCAGCGGACAGCATTGTATGTGTTGGAGGCTGTTGTGGTGGTGGTGGTGTATTTTGGGTTCAGAGGAGCATTTAATTATATAATTAATGTATTTCTCACTGCAACTACTTCCTTTTATTTATTTATTCCAAGCAGTCTCCTGAAAGATATTGCTATGCACCAGGACACAGTTTGGAAATTACTGATATAACCACATCCTACTAAAATCACAGACACATTCATGCAAATATGTGCTGAAGATTTCCATAGTACCTAAGCGCATTTAACTTCATACATGCAATACATTTATTTCCCAATATACAGTAATCAGTACTCCATGGTAGATTTTTGTTGTATTTAGCAGCCTGGTTCCACACACACACCCCTTTAGCTGCTAATCCACTTCAGCCATTTCCCAAATCAGACTCTGCTGACTGCTTTTATTTCATTTTCTGGCTCACTGATCTTATCCCTGCCTGTCTGAATGGATTGCAGAGGTGGTTCTTGACATGACTGTCTTCCGTCCTGGAAACCAATTACAACTCATGGGCTATATGAGAAAATTTAACAGGGCAGAATATAATGTACTTGGATTTCATGTTAATAAAACATTGCTGAAAACAAAAGCAAACTTTAGGTCGCGTATTATCATCATCATTTAAAACTTAGAACTCAGGTTCTGCCCAAACTGTCTACTTCAGTGGCTCTGAAACTGAGGTCTAAAAATCACACATCTCCACAAGATTATGGAAGAAGAAATGGAAATATGTATTTGTATATACAAACAAATCAACAAAGCTTATATAGAGGGGGGCGCAGTTTGTAAATATATATATCTCAATAGTTTGAGCATTCTTCCTATATAAAGTGCAAATATACATTTGAAGATTACACATTGGAAGAACACTGACTTTTTCTTTGTTTGTGGCTAAGGTAGAGGAAAGAGACTGGGAGAGAAAAAAATATTGCCAGCCCCCACACTTGGGCTCCCAATAGTCTCTCATCTGTCTGCAAAGTTCTACAGCTGCAGCAGAACCAGCTGGAAGCATGGTGGTGGCTGAGAGAGCTCTGGGCAGCCAAGCACCATCTGCCCATAGATCTAAAAAAGCAAGATTGCTGCAGTGCAGTGAACGGCACCGCAGGAAAACACCAAAGAGGTCCGTCCCTTTTGGGTTTCCACTTCAGAGTCCTCACACCTGCTTATTTATTCAGTGTTCCCGAGGCATTGTTAAAAGAGATTTGTCTTTGTGTTTGTCTGGGTGATAGGGATGCTCTCTGCGAAGTGGTGAGCATCAAGAGTGTTGGTGGCTGCATCTGCCTCCCTACTGGGTGAGCATCTGCCTGTGGGAAGGGATTGGGCTCTCCAGGTTAAGAAGGTGGCAAAGAGTGTTTGTATTGCTCCAGGTGAGAGATGGGGTTGAAATGAATAAGTTATTGGTTTGCTTTTTTCTGCTGTTATTGAGCTGTTCTTATTGAGTGGACCTAATTCTTTGCACAGGACTCTTGGTGGGTTGAACATTGGAAGGGTTTTTTTATTCCTCCCCTCTCCCACGCTGGAGGGTCAGGAGAACCCCCAGAAGAGTATGCAGGAAGGAGCGGAAGGATCATTCTAACAGCAGCAGAAATGCCAAAACAACAAGAAGTGTGTGCTGCTGAAATCCTCCCAGTACAGTGGTACCTTGGGTTACAAACACTTCAGGTTACAGACTCTGCTAACCCAGAAGTAGTACCTCGGGTTAAGAACTTTACTTCAGGATGAGAACAGAAATCGCATGCCGGTGGCGCGGCAGCAGTGGGAGGCCCCATTAGCTAAAGTGGTACCTCAGGTTAAGAACAGTTTCAGGTTAAGAACGGACCTCCAGAACAAATTAAGTTCTTAACCAGAGGTACCGCTGTATTATTTTGTATTACCATTCAAATTTTCTAGACAATACATGCTGCAATTAAGTTTCATAAATAATTTACTTTTGTGATTATTTATTCATGCATATAGTTTTATTTGTTGTTGCTTAATTATGTTATTTAAAATGTGGGATTAATTATTATTATTAGTGGTAGCTGCAGGATGGTTTAGATTTGAATGTGGACTATATACCGGGGCATTTTACACCAATACTTTTTTGTTGGGATATGTTGAAATAGCAAACTGTATGTAAAGTAGAGAGCAACTGAAACTATTGCTGAGCTGGTAGAGAGAAGGTTGGATTAGGTGGAGATATACCCTTGCTCAGCCTTCCTTAATGAACTGGCCTTCTGCCAGGTCACGACTGTGAAGGTGAGTGGAAGAGTTGTCAGTGGGCAAAAGACCCCAAAACGAGACATTTCAAAGGTGGGGAGAGATGGGACTGAGCTGGCCCAGGATCCACTGGATTCCCAAGCCAGTCTCACCACAATTGGGCAATGCCGTCAGGTCCACATCAGGCTTGGTCATCTTGCCCCTGACCTTCTGCTGCTGGTTGTGTGAGCTGTAGAGCTGCAGATGCAGCAATAGCTCTGCCGCTTTGCAAAGCCCTGGCAGCACGATGTGCATGTGCGAGTTTGGATTGTGCCCTAAATAAAAACGGATGGAACTTATGCATGGAATGTTGAATGTTTACATGTGGAATTCACCACTTTGTCCAGGATAAATTCAATTTCTATCAGAGTCTTTTTGCAACAGAAAGAAATGTCTGAGACTTTGTGATCTCTCACCTGAAAGAGAGCAGAGCATGGCAGCCCTGCACTCACCTGAGAGCAAGACCCACTGAACACAATGGGACTCTCTCCAAAGTAATCATGCGCTGACTTGTGCTGTAAGATGCCATTTAAATTACCAGTTAAACCTGTTGGGAAAACTGCACCAAGCTACAGATTTTTAGGAAGAAACACCAAAAGGAAATATATACTGGTGTGGAAGACTAAGCAACTGTTCACCTAATGAAGTGAATGGGGATATTTTGCTCCCCACAAAGATGCCTATACATCAATGTGAAAGATGTCATCTACGTTCTGCTGTTCTTCCAAAGGCACATGCACCTGTGCTTTAAATAACCTACTCGGAATACAAAGATATCTCTTCAAGCAATATTCATGGACAACTTTTCCACAGTGCATGGAAGTGTACCTTTTATTCCTTGCATCTGTGAAGTTTCCTGTGGTTGCTGTTTCTAATTATTCCTGGCAAACGTGATGAGCATCACTCTTGATCTGGCTTCATTAAAAAGAAACCTGCTGTGGTTTCATTTGGAGCCATTACTACTTCCGAAAAGAACCTGCCCATGTATAAAAGAAAAAAAAGCTGTCCCTTCTAAAATTGCGGGCAGGGTAGAAGACACAAAGAAAGGAACGAGATTATCTTTTCAGTCCAGCCAATTATTTCTAAAGCAAGCACCCTGCCAGAACGCATCTGTGTGCCCCACGACTGAAAACTGATTCATGCCTCCCCCCAAAAAAAAACCTCATTCAGATCTACTTTTTCTCCCAATCTGCAATATTGTGCTGGCTTGGTGAAAGACGGGCGAGGATGGGAAGATGGGAAGGCTTCAGAGTTCACGAGGAACGAGAGAGGAGACTGCCTTGGTGCTGAGCATCTTCTTCCTCCAGCATCTCTCCCTCCTCCCAGCACAGCCGGCCACGCCTTACAGTACCGCACTCCCCACACCCAGCGCGCGCGGAGGCGGCGGCGGCAGCAGCCTGCTGCGCCCAGGAGCCCCTCGCTCCTCTCAGGGAGCGCTTCCCACCCCGACCTTCCCCTTCAGGTCCGGCTGAGAGGAAAGCGTAGCCTGCCAACGCTCTGCCGGCCCATCCCAAGATGCTGCCGCCCCCACCAAGGCGCTTCTTCTCCCGCCCAACCGGCTTTCCCGCTCTCCACACTCCTTTGGCCACGGTGGGAAGTTGCAGCGGCCCCCGCCCTAGAGGTGGCGGTGGCGTGGGGGAGTCACACTCACGCATACACGGAGAGGCGCCCCCTCCCGCTCCCTCCCTCCTCAGTCGCCCCCTCACAGCGCGCCCCGCCCCGGTACCTCTTTCCTCCTGCTGGGCGCGCCCGGGCGCGTGAGGAGAGCCGTCTCCTCGCACACGACGGCCACGTCCTCGACGAAGACGCAGTCGGGCAGGCTCTCGTCGGCGGGCAGCTCGAGCACCTGCAGCCCCAGCTTGCTCTTCAGCACCCCGACGTAGAGCTGGTGCTCGCGCTCGGCGCGCGCCAAGTCCACCTCCTTGCCCTTCTCGCGCCTCAGCGCCTGCTGGCACAGGGACTCGGGCAGAGCCCGCACCAAGGCGTGCGTGCAGCGCCCGAAGGCGGAGGCGCCGCCGCCGCCGCCGCTGCCCAGCCCTGCCATGTTGGGGAGAGAGAGGAAGAGGAGGAAGAAGAGGGCAGCCGCGGCAAGAGCAGGAGGCACCACCACAGCCCGCCTTCTCGTCTGGCTCCGGCGCTGCCAAGCTTCCCCCACCTCTCCTCCGCTTTCCCTCCCACCACCAGCTGAAGCGCCCTCCCCACCGCCTCAGAATAGGAGGAGGTGGGCGAGCGCCAGGAGCCGAAACCGCTTCGGATTGGCCACGCTAGCCTCATCGCAGTCCTGCATCCCGGGGACCGTCCATTGGCTGGGCGCTTTGGTCGGGGCATCCGATTGGCTCGAGGCGGCAGAAATTACCTGTGCGCTGATTTACAACCTTGGGGAAACCTTGGCCTTGGACATACCCACCAACCGCCTCTGTCCAAGGGATCCGTTCTTAACACCAGCAACAGCAATAAGAGTGTGAGCACGGAATAAGCTTCTACCTGATAACGGGGTACAGAATGCAGAAAACGTTAGGTATGTTTTCCCCACCTAGTTTTCACATAGGTTCTCCAGCAGAAGACAGCTTAGGCTGGAACCAGACTTAGTAGTGTTCTGCTTCTTTTCTCGGAGGGCTGCAGGTGAGTTGAGAAGAAGGCAGTTTCTTGTGATGCCTGCACACACCTCACTTTTCCTCTAGGAAGGAGAGTCTGGTGATTAGGTTTCAAAAGCCCATCTCCCTGACAAGTGAGCTAAAATAAATTTGCTCTGCAAAGTGGGATGAAGTAACTTTCAAGACTTTCTAGGTGATCTTTCCCCTTTATAAAATTCTATGGCACATAATTCTAGCATCTGTCTCTCTAGTCCCTCAGTGTAAGAAAACTTTTTTTCACATAATGCAAAACAAAATACACCTATTTTCAACTGAGGGATGATGAAAAATATATAACCTACAGTATGAGTCCCCTAGCTCATAAAGGTCTTTCAGTGTATGCCTTTTTAAGGGATGTTGGTGGTGGTATTGCCTAGCTAGAAAAGAGGTGGAAGAAAGTTAATAAGTGTGTATATAATATAATATATAAAATATTGCAGAAGAGACCTTTTGCACTGTGACTAGAAGAAAATGATTTCAGTTGTGGGGGACAATTGGATCTCACAACTTCCTTGCACATTGACCTCAACGATCTGCAGTATCGCCTCCTGGATAAAGTGTTAGGCTTTGTTATATTAGCCACAATCCATATGTATCCTGCAGCTGTCTGATATGCTTTCCCTGAAACCAGTTTCCATCCAATTAGAAAATGGAAGCCCCAATTAAGCTGAGGTGTGTACAGTTCAGTCAGGCATTGCACATGTGCAGGAGAGTCAGGTAAGGGACATGAGTACAGCAATGTAAGAATGCAACCTGAAACACAGCGGGGGGTCAGGGTGGGATGAGCTCATCACATTTCAAGCTGCTAATGTGTACATAGTCTTAAATACGGACTGGAGAGACATGGATTGACCATTTACCCAAAGCCATGGACTCTGGACTCAGAGGATGGGTTTGACAAAGCCTGAACTTCATGTCCCCATGTGTAAACACATAATAATTATTTTGTTCCAAAGTGCCTGCATTAATTAGACACCGTAATAAGGAGTGACCTAATTCAGAGAGTTGGTGAGAGTAAGAACTGCAAGCGCTCTGCACAGCAAATAAGTTAAAACAAAGTGCATATTGTGACTTCCATTGGCTGTGAACAAGTAGATTTCATTCATTAATTCAACCATTCATTCATTCATTCATTCAGCAATCTATGAAATCTCCCCCTCCTGCAGATTTAAATTTGAAAACAAATGTTTAGAATTTTGTCAAGGAGCTGCCCGGGTACAAGAGTTTAAAGCTTGGATGTGAGATTTCAAGTTATACTTTACAGGCTACTTTCTAACTTTGGTTATCTAAGGAGATAGCCATGCTATCTGTGTAGCAGATGAACAGTCTGACTTAAAAGCAAAGGTGAGGAGCACCAATGCTTATATCAAAAGGCCAAACAAGACATCATGTTGGAAACATGCATTTTCCAATCCTATGATTCCTTCATAACCATATTGTGGGGACCGAGGGGGGCACTTGCAGAGATGAACCAGTAGGTGAGAGGAGGTGCTCAACCCTCCCCCCACAATGCCCTTTCAGTATTCAATTATTTTCCCCAAACTGAGCTTTTCAGAAATGGGGGGGGGGAGGGGGTAATTGCTTGAAAGAACAACTTATAGAAAATTCGCAGCTGAGTTTTCTATTGCAAGTGACCCCAAAGATAATGCACAGTTTCCTTTGGGCTGCAAAGGCAGCCTTGTTACTTAGAATCCCAGTTATGGTTTAAATATATGTGAGATCCATGACTAAGATTTCCCAAGTTTCTTTCAAAACATTGGTATCAGGAAAGAAGACCCCCCCCCAACTAAAATCAGGACTAGGTAGAGGGATAGTTTAACTCTTTCTACTGTATAATTTTTATGTTTGAAAACCACACACCCACAGCACTGGTAACCTGCTGTTTGCCCTACATGAACTTTGCATGAATTATGGTGCAACCTCAAACAATCACCTCTTTCTCCCAAAATTAGTGGGACAACATATTCCCACCACCATTTAATCCCAGATAGGCAGCATAGATGAAATAATAATTGCCTGTGTGAGCAGTCTTAAATATCCCCACATTTATGCTCATGAGGGCAGACAGAATGTGTGGACCAAGTAATCCTGGACAATCACAACAGAAGCTGGAAGCAACACAAGCACAACCGTGGGCATGGCCATTACCTACAAACAAATGTGGACAGTTAACATTGCTGTCTGAACCAGCTCCCAGATATTACAGATTGAAGCTGGAAGATCCTTCAGGAAGAACTGAAACTATCACCGCAACTAGAAACTGTCTGTCATTCTGTGGCACAGCTATTTCTAGGCGCACTTCCAGGCAGAAATAATTTGCAAGTGTCACATTACAGAATCAGCTTTACTATCACCTTCAAATGATATAGTGATCTGCATTCCAATTGTTTCCAGTTCAAATGAACTTGCAGGATCAAAGCTACCACCCTAGCACCAGCCTTCCTCTGAGGCGCACCCTGTTCACCTTCCTGTTCTAGCAATTCAGGTGATAAAAAGTTGTCACATGAAAAGATCCTTAGAAGATGCATGGGGTATGTCTATGTCACCCAATGCGGTTAAATTAACCTGGCATTTTGTCTGCCGCCGTTTTCTACATTCAGATGAATAGCAGTGTCAGCAAAACTGACAGCTAGGCAGAGAAGAAGGGGAGGGGGGAACGGCTGCCAATGGTGATTGTTTAGAAACCAGTTTTGACAGCAAATCCTGTGTATCCTATGTAACTAGAGAGAACAGGCAATGTTCAGAGGCACTGTGAATGCACAGAGTCTAGCATGATAAGATATACTTATATTCCAAATGTGGCTTGGCATGATGTTGTCATCTAAGGCTTTGTATGTATTTCCACAAATCTCTTCAAAGGCGCAATAACTCTTGGAAGTTTTGTTTTCAATCCCTTTCCCAAATATTTCCAAGGCTGAATTCGACATTTTTACCGCAGCAGGAAACTAACTTGACACTGTCAATAAGCTTTCTGCTATGACTGACTCTTTTTAAACAGACCTCACCTGACACATGAGGGGAAAGTAATATTTATTCCTCTTGAACGGTCCACCTTGGAAAATGTTGATTTATTTCCTGAAAATTGCTAATGACTAAATCCCAACTAAACGTGTTGCACAGCGAATCCCAACAAAACGTGTTGCACAGCAAAGAGTCAACCTTTTCTGCAGGCAAAGTAGAAAGGAAAAATCTAGTGGACGGCAAGATGTCAGCCAACTCTGAAACACTGCTTTGTTTGTGCTTGCTTGCCATGACAAATATGGATTTCTAATGGTTAGTATGAGCCTGTTCTGGTCACTTGGTAAGACATGGAGTCAGAACCAAGTTGCTCTTTATTTACTTAAAAATATGTATATCCTATAGCAGCACAAGGTGGCTTACAACTGCAATTAAAATCATAGCAACCATCAGTAATAAAAACAAATTTTCAAACAAGAAAAAAGTCCAAACGGCTGACAAATTCATCTCACAAATTCATTTATCAGGGATGCACTTTAATAAGCGTCCAAGAAGTCATTCCATAGCCCCATTGCCATCACCAAAAACCCTTGCTCCTTGCCAAGGTCAGCTTACCTTAAACAAGGGTGTAAATAATTTCCCCCCACATTTGTAACCACCCTTCCATTACCCTTGATTCATCCCCATCCTTTGTAAGCTTTAGAATGGGACTGATAAGGAATTAACACCTTCTGTGCCACCGGATTTTGGTGGAAAAAGAAGAAGAAGAGTTTGGATTTGATATCCCGCTTTATCACTACCTGAAGGAGTCTCAAAGTGGCTAACATTCTCCTTTCCCTTCCTCCCCCACAACAAACACTCTGTGAGGTGAGTGGGGCTGAGAGACTTCAGAGAAGTGTGACTAGCCCAAGGTCACCCAGCAGCTGCATGTGGGGGAGCGGAGACGCGAACCCGGTTCACCAGATTATGAGTCTACTGCTCTTAACCACTACACCACGCTGGAAGCAGACACCAGACCTGGAGTGAGCAATGGGCTGGACCTTACTATTGGGACTGTGACAATGAATAAAGTGGTACCTCTGGTTGCTAACGGGATCCGTTCCGGAGCCCCATTCGCAACCAGAAAGGAACGCAACCCGCATCTGTGCACACGCGGGTCGCAATTCGCTGCTTCTGCACATGTGCGTGACATCATTTTGTTCATCTGCGCATGCACGAGTGGCGAAACCTGGAAGTAACGCTTTCCGGTACTTTCGGGTCGCCGCAGGACGCAACCTGAAAAAACGTACAGTGGTACCTCGAGTTAGGTATGCTTCAGGTTACAGACTCCGCTAACCCAGAAATAGTACCTCGGGTTAAGAACTTTGCTTCAGGATGAGAACAGAAATCATGCTCTGGCTGCGCGGCAGCAGCGGGAGGCCGCATTAGCTAAAGTGGTGCTTCAGGTTAAGAACATTTTCAGGTTAAGAACGGACCTCCGGAACAAATTAAGTACTTAACCCGAGGTGCCACTGTATCATGAAGCAAACGTAACAAAGAGGTCTGACTGTACTAAACCTAGACTGAGCCCTTAGCAGATGTGTTTTCTGCGAGAGAGTTATGAGTTCTTGAGAAGCCATTACATTTTGACACAAATCTGAAATAAATAAAATGTTACTTGAAAAATGTAAACCATCCCAGTATATCCTCAATTTATGCTTGCTGCTTTCACAGGCAAGTGTGTGGGTGAGCAAGGGAAAGGCTCATTGGACAAATCAGTCAATTCACAACTAAGCTGATAAAAAAACACAAACTACCTCCCTTCAGTAATACACAACTTTTTGATTACATTTCGTTTCAGTGGGCCAATTTGGGAGAATCTTGAGTGAAAATAGTTTGTTTAACTGATGATTTCTCAGATAACTAGAATGAATAACAGTATGGTTTTTATTCTCCCAAATATTTGGTGTTCTTCAGCAGGGCCAGCAATACCATTCGGCAGAGTGAGATAACTGCTTCAGGTGGCTCGTCCTCCTGAACTCTCAACCATTCCCCTTGGGCCACATGGTTTCTCCTGGGCCCCCTAATCTGGCCCTCTACCTCAGGTACAGTGGTGTGGGGATTATTGGGTTGCCTTTTAAATTTTTTTATTATGTATTTAGTGTTTTTCATATTGTGATTTTATGTCGTGAACCCCTTGAGATCTATGCGTATAGGGTGGTATACAAATTTAATAAAGAATAATAAAAAATAAATATCCCATCACAAGTATTACAGTAAGATTCAGCTGCCAGTCCAGTCAGCTTCTGTATATAGCATGGGGAGGGAGCACCATTTTGTCTTTCACCTCAAGCAGCAAAAGCCCTATACACTTCAGCTGTGATATGAAATATATCACATATTAATATGTTAATGCTGCTGCTGAAACCTTTTTCCAGATCACTGTTACAGTACCGTGGTACCTCTGGTTAAGAACTTAATTTGTTCTGGAGGTCCGTTCTTAACCTGTTCTTAACCTGAAGCACCACTTTAGCTAATGGGGCCTCCCGCTGGTCCCGTGCCGCCGCACGATTTCTGTTCTCATCCTGAAGCAAAGTTCTTAACCCGAGGTACTATTTCTGGGTTAGCGGAGTCTGTAACCTGAAGAGTCTGTAACCTGAAGCTTATGTAACCCGAGGTACCACTATATAATTAGGAAACACAGTGGTTATTTTCTGTTTTGGCTCCATATTTCTTTGCTCAATTTGCAGCAACCTTCTAAAGCACAAAAGGGTAATTATTCTTTTCCTGATTAACTAGAATTAAGCTTAGTTTCTAATAATTGGACTGATTAAGCTGCTAAAGACAGCATCGCTATTTCAGTGAAATTAATAGTACTTATTTCACTGTTAATATGTTTTGGACGATGGCTGTTGGTTAAGTTAAATGAAAGTCAATTCTAAACATGTTTATGAGTAATGCAATTATTTCCCCAGGATAAAGTCCCCACCCCCCACCCCAGTTAGTTACTTCCTACAAGATTTTCCTACTAGGCTGCTTTACTCAAGACCTGTACTATATTTCAGTACCTGCCCCTGATAAATCCTTACACTGGCTATCTTCACACAAACAAATCAAATAATGAAGGTGGGGCGTTGTGTGTTTTGAGCCAGTTTCAAACCAAAAGGTGAGATGAGAAGAGGCAAGTGGATAGCAATGCAGGAAGAATTTGCATTTGGGGGGACCTGCAGGAAACTTTACTGTGCAAGAAGCTCTACTGGAATCCTTCTTTCCTCTGATCTCTGCCTGAAATCTCTCTTGCAGCAGAAAAAGGGAGTTAGATTTGTGTGGGCTGTGCCACACGATAAGACACATTTTTGAATGTTCCCTGCCAAACGACAACAAACAAACCAATAACCTAGCCTATCCAGGTGCACAGCTTTCAGCTCAGCCAACTGTTCGTTGTGCTGCTTTTCTGTTTTGCAGGTTTTAACATTTGAGGAGAGATTTCAAAAATAGAACAACCCAATTTCTGTAGTCTGAAGCAGGACATCACATACCTCGGGGCCCTGATACCTCCGTTTCCATTCCATTCTGCTCCAGTGCAAACTACTGCTCTTGCAGTGTTAAGGTGGCACCATGCACACTCCTCCTCCACTCCTTTCACAGCCTCTAAAAGCCTTCGGGGAATGCATGTGCTGCACAAGGGCTCCCCCCCCCCCAGAGCTTGTACATAATTTCCTGTGGCTCCTGCTGCTACCCTGGTGCAAGGGGAGAGAGATCAGCTCTCAGCGCTAAAGCATGTGGATGAGGTTTTTTCCTCTGTGCCACTGCTGGGAGCGCAGCATCAAAGCAAAAACAAAGAACCGAAACACTCAAGCAAATAAACAGAAGGCTCATCTGCCCCAGCTTACTGTTGCATGACAGGACAATTAATTCAGCTGCACGAGTGAACACATTTTCAGTTTTGTACAATGTGCAGTTTTACGCAGGAGAGACAATCAGCCATACTCAGTGGACTCTAGGTGTCTTCATTGCCTTTAAAGTTGTATCCAGTACAGTCTGTTTAACCACAGGCTTAAATGTTAAGGATCTACAGAACTTCTGTTTCCCCTCTTCATCTGACTTTAATCCAGGTAAGATTGTAATTATTTATAATTCCTGCAGCACTCTGGGCACTCAGATTGTTATAGAAACAAGAACAGGACCTTCATTCCTAATCACAACTGCATTAAGCAAGGTAAGTTTCAGTAAAGTCAACGAGACTTTCTTTTGTGCATGAGACTTCTCTAGAACAAATAGGGATGTCCTATTCATCAATAATCATAATTTTACTATTTATACCCCACCCATCTGGACTGGGTTGCCTCAGTCGCTCTGGGTTGCTTCCAGCATATATAAAAACATAATAAAACATTCAACATTAAAAAAGCTTGCCTATTCAGGGCTGCCTTCAGATGGCTCAGGGGTCAGATAATTCCATACCCTCCATTTCTCAGATGAAAATAGGGACGTCCTAAGGGAGAGCGGGTCATTCCGAGGTAAAATTAGAAACTGGGATGGCTTCTGTAAATTTGGGCTTTCCCTAGAAAATAGGGACACTTGGAGAGTCTGTAGTACAATACCAGTGCAGGGGACAGGCCTGGTTCACTGGACTTGAGCAAGAAAACATTGCTTTGCTCCCTTTGCTCTATTGGAACCCCTGGTGCCAGATCTTGTGTCCCACAGACAGAAGACAGAAAGGTTCTGACCAAGCCCCTGAGTGTTATTCTGCAAACCAGATTCTATCAAGCACAGCTTAATGGAAGACCAACAAGAGCACTGGATTTCCTGACTAAATTATTCAAACGATCCCTCTAGATTAGAAGCTGAAAGTCAAAACTGGCAGCAGCACCAAAAACTGATAGGTTTGCCAGAAATGTGCAAGATTATCTGTATTATTTTCTGCAAAGCAAACACCACTCTCTGTGGAGGCAGAAGCAAAAAATAAATTATGGTCTCTGTCAGCTGGTGTTAATGGCTTCCAGTAACACTACTACAGTGACTTTGGCCAAGGTGACGCCATTCTGAATAAGCCTAGAATCCATTGTGAATTAGTTAATTTGTCTAAAGCTCTCTGGAGACGAAAGCCACTAAAAGCGAGGAATTATTTAAATGTCATGGAGATTAAAGTAATGTGAGAAAGTAAATTTGCACATTCATATTTTTTTTTTAAAAAAAAGCCTATCCAAATTTCAGGGAATCAGTCTTATGTTTTTACCAGTAACGTTTTCCAGAGCCATGTTCGTCTGGTGCAACAAAACAGGAGACTTGTGGCACCTTAAAGACTAACCAATTTATTGTGGCGTAAACAGGGCTGGATTAAACATTAAGCAAAATGAGCATGTGCTTAGGGCGTCAAGGGAAGGGGGACACCACAGAAATTTTCCATTGCCAGATTTTTAACATTAATGGTCACAAATTGCTCAGCTGAGCGTGCATTTTCTCAGTTGAAGTATATTTAAAATCCGAACAGGAGAACTATGCAACAAGGCACCACAGAGCAGCAGTGCCGGCAGCAAGAGATATGGTAGGTAGCAGAGGCAGGGCAAGGTGTCGCTTCCCATTTCACCTCAAGCAGTGAAACAGAACACACCACCCCTGAATTATGATGGATACGAATAGTTGAGAGTGAATTTTCTATGAGGGAGAGTGCTAAGGATGTGTTTGGGAGGTGTTACTGAGTGGGGGGGGATAGTGGGGGTGCACCTTCTACCTTAATTATTTTGTTTAACCACTAATGATGTGGGGGTTTTTTTATATTGCATTTCTAAGTCTGAGTCTTATTCACATTTTTTAAAAAATATACAGTATATGTTTCAGATAACAGTTTGTTTTCTTGTTAATAATGCTGCTTTAAATGTGGGTCTTTGTTGTATTTTGTAATGTTTCACATTGATATATTTTAATGTTTCATTTCATGTTTCAATTTATGTTGTAAACCGCTTGGAGATATAGGTAGGGGTGTGTGTGTGTGTGTGTGTGTGTGAGAGAGAGAGAGAGAGAGAGAGAGAGAGAGAGAAATGTACCATATTTTTCCATGTATAAGACTAGTTTTCCCCCCTAAAAAATAATGTCCAAAATTTGGGGGCGTCTTATGCATGGGGGCCATCTCTCCCCATTTTCTTAAATTGGAGTCCCCAAAAATATGGGGCTTCTTATACATAGGGGGCATCTTATAGATGGATAAATACGGTAAGTTGCTACTGAAATGGTCTAGATCAGGGTTTCCCAAACTTGGGTCTCCAGCTGTTTTTGGACTACAATTCCCATCATCCTGACCACTGGTCCTGCTAACTAGGGATGATGGGAGTTGTAGTCCAAAAACCGCTAAAGACCCACGTTTGGGAAACCCTGGTCTAAATAAATTATCACAATTAAAGAAACCAGCCACCCCTGACTACTGGCCATGCTGGCTGGGGCTGATGGGAGTTAAGAGTCCAGCAATAATTGCAGGGCCTCTGATTCCCCATCCCTCCCCTTCATCTTTGTATACCAAACACTTTGAATCGCTCTTCATGTAAATGAGACCAGACTCACGGCTGACAAGAAGAAAGGCTCGTCAGGGAGAAACTGTCTGGTATACTTACAAAATGTTACTAATTGCAACAAAAATAAGTAAGCGGGGGAGGGGGGAATCACACGCAAAGAGTTATTCAAAGGAAACATGTGGGCATTCACATCCAGAGAGAACGACGCCATCTGTTCGACACCACCATCATTTTTTTAATGTTCTGTCTTAATAACACCTCTCAAAATAGGTATAGAAGATTACCTTTCACAATGCGCGGTATGTCTTCATCTATGTTGGTGAAGCACTGCAGATTTTAATCTACAATGTTCTATGAAAGTTCCACAGTCATTTCCAAGAGCTGGTTTCGGGCGGTTAATTCTGGCATCTGCAAGCAAATAGAGGCTTCGGGATAGAGTGCGATGCAAATCCTGTTTGGCGTTCCATGACCTAAAACTTAAAGGAAAAATGGAGGGAACTCAATTGCTTAGGCATTTCAATTAAAACAAACAATGGCATTAGGTATTTTTCGGCCCTCTTGGCAAGGGGCTACACGTGTTGCTTTATTTTTGCCCGATTTAATGTTTTAGTCACAGTAAGTACTATTACTGGCATTTTGCGCTGCTTAAAATATCTCAGCAATATTTATCTGAGGGTGGGCTGTTGCTAAGTGCACAATCCTATCTCCTGGCCGGCAGCAGAGCAGATTTACAGAGTGGTGGAGCCACCACTTGCACCCGCAGCTCCTCTGATTCCACTGTCCAGGGTGGAAGGTGAGAAGGCAGGAGAGGTCTACAAGTTTGCTGTGAAAGTTCCAGGCTGATACAGGAAACAAGCCTGAATTGGGCCCCTTGCCACAGCTTGCAGGTACCTGGACTGGCTTAGGATCCAGCAGACCCTTGGCTAGCACAACTGCACCCACTCCCCACTCTGAAAACGGCTAATAGGACCTTGACTCCTTCTGTTCTCTTTGAATGCATAAACACTTGGGACATCAGAATTTGATACACCAGTCTTCCTCCTCTGCATGCACCAGGAACTTCCAAGCAACAGAGTCCAGGATTAAGGCAATCAGGATGGGGCTGTGCAGACAGGAGTTATGCAGAGCTCACTAAGATGGCGGGCAAGAGCTGAATAGGACTGCAGAAAGGAAGCAGCGGATGCAGGTGAATCAGGCAATGAGTAGAAGCAACAGTCATAGAATTACAGAATTGTAGAGTTGTAAGGGATGAAGGTCATCTGGTCCAAACACGGGTGGCGCTGTGGGTTAAACCACAGAGCCTAGGGCTTGCTGATCAGAAGGTCAGCGGTTCGAATCCCCACGACGGGGTGAGCTCCCATTGCTCAGTCCCTGCTCCTGCCCACCTAGCAGTTCGAAAGCCCGTCAAGTGCATGTAGATAAATAGGCAGGAAGGTAAACGGTGTAGAGTTCCTTGCGCTGCTCTGGTTCACCAGAAGTGGCTTAGTCATGCTGGCCACATGACCCAGAAGCTCTACGCCGGCTCCCTCGGCCAGTAAAGCGATACGAGCACCACAACCCCAGAGTCATCCACGACTGGACCTAATGGTCAGGAGTCCCTTTACCTTTACCGAAGGGTCATCCAGTCCAAACTTTTGCCCAACGTGGGTCTCAAACCCACAACCCTGAGATTAAGAGTCCCATGCTCTACCAACAGAGCTATTCAAGCTCATTTTCCAAAGTGATCTTAACCTGGTACCATGGAGGGGCAAGAGATCTGGGGCCAGTGCAGCTGGAGAAGGAAGTAGACGTCATTACCCAAAAACCCACTTAGCCACTGTGCAGCCTTATGGCTATGCTTCCATGCACATTCCCACCATGTGCTGGGCATCTTGCTTTCTCAGAAACTTAGCCGGGCTGTTCTCAGCACAAAGCACTTCCTGAATTGCTATGCATGTCCAGGCTTCCGCTAGGAAATCTTTTCACATCTAGAATGCCTCATTTTGGGCTTGCATATGAAGCCCACACTGCTAAAGAGAAAGACAAAAGAGGGGGGAAAGAGTGCAGTATTTTCTGCTCCCCTTCTTTCCACCAAACAAGTTTGTTTTGGTTATACGTACGCAAGGGCAAAAGGTACAAAAAGTCATAAAAGGAGCGAATAATTTGTATCTCATTTAAGGGACTGTTCTTTCGTCAGTTGGACTACTTTAGTAAGTTTCAGAGCCTTGCATAAATTCTGTCACAAAGGTTTACTTAAGAGCCAAACTCATTTGCTTTAGCCACAACGCACAACGGATTTTCTCCAGAACAGCCAAATTAAAGCAATTGGGCCTGATCCAAAGTTAATGGGTTGCAATTCTATTGCACCCTTTTCACCTGCACAGACACTGTATTTATGTGGTACTTACTCCATTGTAAATTCGGTAATTGCCATCTGTCCCCAGTGACATTTTAGGCAAGCTGCAGTCAACCTCTGGCTGATCCTCTCTCCCTTGTAGCAAATCCCCTTTCACTTTTGGCAAGACACTCAAGAGAGTGGTACGTAATGAGTGTGATCCAAAGCTGTGCACGTGAGCAGAACTCGCACCGTCGACTCTGGAATGCGAGAGCCCCACAGGAACACAGATAGCATAACTGGCCATAAATGAGCATAGAGAAAGCTGTCACTCCCGGCTGCCTTCCTCTTTGTTAGATCATCATGGCAATGTTTGGAACTAGCTCAAGTGATGTAACTAAGACAGTTATGCCAAGTCAGACCATTGGTCCATCTAGGTCATGAACTGACAGTGGGTCTCCAGGGTCTCAGGCAGGATCCTATTTGAGTCCTACCTGAAGATGTCAGAAACTGAACATGGAACCTTGCTCTTCCACTGAATGACCCCAAATCTTAGTATTATGAGAGAGGAAGTGTAAGGGATGCTTATCTCCACATTCTCCATGCCATGCACAATTCGACAAACACCTCTTGCATCTCCCACATCATCATCATCATCATCATCATCATCATCATCATTATTATTATTATTAAACCTAAAGAGCCCCAAATGCTTTTCCTTGCAGGGAAGTTGCTCCTGGGTCTCTTGTCCTGCAGCTTTTCCAACTCTACAATGCTGACACTTGAACTTTGGGCTAAAAAATGTGGCACTGAGAATCTCCCCCTTTTATTAATTAAGCTTTTTAACAACAACAAACAACAACAACTTGACCAAATATTTGGGAAATATCTGTGACTATTCAGGGCATGTGTGTTTACCACAAAATTTGCCTGTGAGAAGTGTAAGAATGAACATGTCCGAGCAATGTTGTACTAGAGTGCACAACAAGCTATGTTCAAATCAGGAACCAAGGTGTCGAATCAGGAACCAAGGTGATCTCTCTCTCTCTTTCTCATACACACACACACACACACAGAGAGAGAGAGAGAGAGAGAGAGAGAGAGAGAGAGAGAGAGAGAGAGATTAGATCTCTAAATATCTTGCAAGGTCATTTAACATAACAAAGAAACTAACGCAGCGCAATATGAGAAAAACAGAGGGAAACTTCTGAAACAGAAGCTCAGCTAGGAAGGGAGAGTAGGAATTATCCACTGCCCAAACTAATGGGAGAGAAGCAGCCGGTATGATACAGACAATTGGCAAAGTTCCTAAGAAAAGGTTGCTTCCTATACACAGGAAAGTGAAATGTAATTTGGCAGAGATTTATGAAAATTTTGATTTTGAAGGGGACTTACTTCAACAGTTCCAAAGCAAATGAATATCGTCCAAAGCATTTTTTTTTCAACTTGCTCAGGGTACATAAGGATAAAAAAAAGGTAAAGGACCCCTGGATGGTTAAGTCCAGTCAAATTCGACTATGGGGTGCTGTTGGTTTTGCCATCATTCCAAAATCCAAAGCAACATGCTTCTCTTTCAGTCCTCATCCTGTCCTGAAATTGGCACACTCCATCACTGGACATGGAAAACAGAAAAAGAGTAGCTGATAGATTTTCCTTTCCTTTCCTCCCCCTTTTACATGTGTGATGTAAAAAGTAACTATCAATTTTGATTCTGAAAGCATGCTCATGTTTAGGAATATGGATGAGAAATTACCATTTTCCTGAGCATTAATGATTACCGCTGTTTGCTGCTGAACACACATTCAGTAATACGCAGTTTCAAGCTGATGACTCACAGCCCCACTCTCAAAGCTTTATCGAGCACAAGAGTAGTTCAGTGCAACACAGGTGATTCATTAACATAATTGTGGGGCTACAAATAAAACAAATGGTGGTTAAATCCCTTAAGTGTTCGCAGATATACAGTATTTGGCTTTCTGTATTATTGTGCCAAATGGGAGGAAACAGAGCTAATTCAACAGAAACAACTACATTGCAAGAGTCAGGGCTGCGACGTTTCCAAGCTTGCTATCATGTACTTAATGCAACGTCTTCTGCCTCTACACAAAACATATAGTATTTCAAGTCATTTTGGAGAAGCTGAATCCAGTTTTCTTTCTTTTCAGAACAGAATGCCCAAGTTTACAATTGGCATTTCGTTAAATTTACTGCCGTAGTCTGATGACGTAAGCCCTTGATTTTAATTTAATATAATATATATCCCCACCTCCACTGCCTTTATGGGAGAGAAAAGGGGATACAGATTTTTGGTCCTAATTCTCAGCCATGATTTTTGAAAGTGTGGCACTGGGACAAATGTAGGATTCCGGAGGTGCCCCCCCCGCAACTAAAGGCAGTTTGGTGGGGGGCATAAGCAGCTAAGGGGAGATGGAATGCAGCATGCAAACAACGCTTTTCCTAAATCATCTTCTCAGCTGAATCACATAATCAGACTAACCCACATGGCTTTTTAAAAGTCATCTTTTAAACTGCCCACAGTGTATCTAAAAGGATAGCGCCACCATCCTTCATAAAAGTGCCCCCAATAACATTTTTCTCACACTCCAGTTTATACAAGATCACACCTTATGAATATGGATCTAGCCTGTTATTCTAATTACTTGGTAGAGCTTAGAATGATCTATTAAAAGTATGTTAAAAAAAAATATCCCTCCGTGGGTGAACTTAATTAAGCACAACGGGATGATTAATAGAAAGCTAAGTTAAGACCAAGGGGAATTCAAAAGACCATGTTGGGCTTTTGTTGGGCTTCCAACAAGCTCCTCTGTTGACTGCTGTTCACCTTCTTGTATACCTCACTGTTCTCTGGAGCTGCCCCCTGGCTGAAGATCTGTAGCATGGACAACCACACACCTATGTTTTTCCTTTGTGCATCAGGTTGCCTACTAGGGGCAATTGCAGACTGTCACTATTTTGCAGGTAAGATTCAATCGCATACTGTTGCATCTAGGTAAAGGTAAAGGGACCCCTGACAATTAGGTCCAGTCGTGGCCAACTCTGGGGTTGCAGCGCTCATATCGCTTTATTGGCTGAGGGAGCTGGCTTGCATCTTCTGGGTCATGTGGCCAGCATGACTAAGCCGCTTCTGGCGAACCAGAGCAGTGCACGGAAACGCCGTTTACCTTCCCGCTGGAGCGGTACCTATTTATCTACTTGCACTTTGATGTGCTTTCAAACTGCTAGGTTGGCAGGAGCAGGGACCGAGCAACGGGAGCTCACCCCGTCGCGGGGATTCAAACCGCCGATCTTCTGATCGGCAAGTCCTAGGCTCAGTGGTTTAGACCACAGCACCACCCGCGTCCCTCATAAAAGAGTACCAGACTGCAAAATAAAATAAAAATAAATCCTTTGGTTTTGCTTTCCCCTTTAAAAGTAAAAAAAGCCAGTTTTTCTGCCATGAAGACATTCCAGATTCTATGGAGCCATCCCTCAAATGTAAAGTTCCTCCCAGTTCCCAGTGCTTAGCTATCTCTAGTCTAGCTGCCATTAGTTCTTGCCCCTTCCTAAGCAGGATTAAGAAATTGCAAATCCTGAAGGTTTTCCTGCAATGCAGCAGTCTTAAGATCTTTCTATAGTGTGGCTCTGCAAACTTTAGAAAAAAAACACCACCACCCAGAACAAGTGGTTCAAAAATCCCCCCTCCCCACCCACTCTCCTCCCTTGCATAACCTCACAGTTCATTACTAGGAAGGTAGAGAATGGAACATCCCCCCACCCCAACCCCCGCAAGGAAAAAAAAAGTCAAATGTCAAAAGGACATGCTGTTTTCCAGAATGGAAACTCCAAGAGTTGGACTGAAATAACTGAAAAGTTGCTGAAACAGGAGACTTGCAGTTAATCCTGAAGATGGAGCTAAACCTTCCTGGAAAAGCTACTGCACTTGGTATTCTGCACTGTGGTAAACCAGAGTATTCAAGGGTCATTACTAATTACCATAACATCCCACCACTTACTGTGTCATGCACACAACCCATTCAACAAAAGCCACACTTAAAGGCAGAATGTTTAGCTTTAAGTTTTAAGTAGTTTGAAATACATTTTCCAACCACCAGTTCATTGCGAGTTGTTTTTCCCGCAAACTACCTTCCAGTCCAACACTAAAAATAATACATATATATATATATATATATATACCCCAACCGGCCACCTTATATAATTTCAGGTTGGATAAGAAAGGACCTGTGCTTTGACTGTTACATACATTTTTTATTTATTTAAATGAGGCATTTCATTCAGCTTGCTACTTCCCAATCTAAGGACATGCTTCTTTATTCCACTTTCCACAATTCTGATTTTCTCTGGTTATGCAAACAGCTCTTGGGAATAGTGTTAGAACTAACGTTAGCTAACCAGTTACCAGTTAGGACCAAGCCGCTGGTACAGGAGCTTGCATTCATCCTGTGCAGCAAAGTCATTTCCGATAAACCAGCCAAACTGGGCTATATATTCTGGTGTGCACACCTCTCTACCAGAATATTTCTACCACCACCTCATGCACCCATTCAAGGGAAGTGCATCCTGTTTCGCAGGCAAAATAGGAAATGCTGCCCCACCCACCCCCGCCACGCCTCCCTTGCCAGAGCGTCTCTTATTTAGGTTGTGTGGCGGCAGCAGCTTCCAGTGAGATCTCTTGATGTTTGGGTGAGATCTCACCAGAATTAGGCACCAGTGCTGGCACCGCTTCTCCATCAACAGCAGAGGCAGTGGGGTGTCTCAGGGTGGGGTGGGGCAGGTCCTCTACCTCCTGAGCAGGCTGCTTCGCCCCGTCTCATGGGTGGGCTGGCCTTGCATCCACTTACCCAGAAACATCATACAAGTTGGGCATAAGAAGCCAAATTCTGGAACAGGCCAAATTCTGATCTAGTCCAACATTCTGTTCTCATAGTGGCCACCCACATTATTTTTTATTATTATTATTATTATTATTATTATTATTATTATTATTATTATTATTATATTTATACCCCACCCATCTGGCTCAGTTTCCCCAGCCACTCTGCGCAGCCTACAGCATATACGAAAACACAGTAAAACATCAAACATTAAAAACTTCCTGATTGAGCTGCATTCAACACAGCACTCCACTCCCCCACCCACAAGCCCCTAAATCTCCAGGGCAGATTTTGGGACAGCACAGAGTATTGTCGTAGTCCCCAAACAGAACGTAAGAGTCTCTGAGATACGCTTGCCTGGAGACAGATTCAGCACACAAAGTTAGGTCCGTTTCGAGGGTTGGGCCAACAGCAATCCACATAGTCAGACAACCTGGAGGGGTCAGGGAATCCGATGATCATGAAGCCAAGGGACCAGATGGGAAACAGGAAGCAGCAAGGTAGGGCTGGGAACCACAGGCATTGTTTCCAGCATCTCAATGTTGCTGAGAGCTCTTTTTAAAGTTGAAGCCAGCTTGGTTCTCATCAGTGCCTTCTTCTCAGTGTCCTTGAAAGCTGATCAGCTGCAGGTGGTCCCTCTGCCTTCTCCCCCTTCAGGCTGCTGTTCAGCAGGTAAAGATGACTCTTGGCCCATGACAAGTATATGCAGGGGAAGGGGGGAATCGCTCTGTAGTATCGCTAGCCCTTGCACTGCTGCAGGAACTTAAATACTACCCAATCTTCCCATACAATGTGACACAGGAAATGAGCAGAGTATGCCCAACTGACTGATCCTTGCAATACTTTCACCACTTAACATGGGGCTAGGGAACCTGTGGCCTTGGAGAAACCCTCACATGCCAACTTCCCTTAGCCACAGCTAGTGTTGCCAAAAGTCAGGGGGTTGAATCCAGCATCTGGAGAGCCACAGGTTTCTTAGCTCTGTCTTGAAAGATGCAAGCACAGTATATTTGTGAAGACATGCGTGTCCAAGTTCTCATTAAACACAGAGAGAAACAGCAGTTGCATCTGGCTTGATCATAACATTGCTTAATAAACTGAGATACGAATGAGCCTCCTGCGCCTGCATGTGCCCTTTGTGCAAGCGAGAAAACAAGCCAGGAAGCTGCAGTTGATCATAGCTTCCTGCTACATCCAAACCAGGAAACTGTGGTTAATGGCTTCCACACAAGCCAGGATATTAAGCCAACTTGAAATCATGACTTTATATCCTGCCTTGTATGGAAGCCATTAACTGTAATGTGGGTGCAGGAGGCTCATCTTATCTCCGTTTAACGGGCAGCCATTGTTCATTTTTGCTTTCTGGCGTGTTTACCTGCCCAAATGAAGGGGAGGAGCAAAACCATTGTATGCGGTTGCATGAAGCTCATTTGTATTTTGGCTTATCAAGCTGAAATACAATCATCCGAATGCTGCCAGTGGGAAGAGTGTGCAAGCTCAATGTGACAGCCCAATTCGTTATCCATTAGGCATATGCCCAGTGTCAGGGGGACAATCTGTCCTAAACACTATGCTATGTATTTGCAAAATGGGTGGTTGGTGTTAGGAGCTCGTCCTACTCTCGAGTAGGACCCTGGCAGAGACACACGCCCGACTAGCATGTTCCCTCCCTCCTGGTCGATCGTTCGGGAGCTTCAAAAGCTTTCTTCTGCCTGAACATCACAGCAACCGATGCCAACAGACACCGGCACACTTAGGGATCCGCAGAGTCTTCGCAGTTGTGTAACAGACCTCAGCAACTCAGCATTTTGGCTAATCTACTTTATTTACATATAAACACACATGGTGCACTGCAACACTGCTCCCTCTCTCTCTAGCATCAGACAGCAAAGAGAGAAAGAACAAAGGACAATAGTCCCACTTCACGGAACACAGTAACACAAACATCCTGTCTCCGTCACTTCCCACTCTGTGGAGTCAAAACACACACCGTCATGTGATAGACAAAAATCCCATGGCTGCAATCATGGAGCAGGAATTCTGGATGGGCTGGTGGGCAAAGGAGACACTGAGGCACCATGCAGAAAGTGGTGACTTGTGGAGTGTAATCCAATAGGTGGATTCTCAGTCAAGAGAAGAATTCCATTGGTGAGTCATCTTGGAGAAATATCTTGACAACCACAAACTTTAGATGGCAAACGGCACAGAGTATCTGTTTGTGGCCACATTCCTCTCCAAAGTTACTTTGTCATTGCCACTAGTATGAGAGACAACAGAGCACGCCTGTCCAAACAAGGTTATGTGCTGAGATCCAAAGAGTTATTTTTAAATACTTGTGCACAAATACCAAACTTCATGTGCTGGATGGACACCTGTCACCTCCTCCTCAACTGTGTCCAGCTCCCATTTAGAGTGGTACCTTGGTTCTCAAACGCCTTGGTTTTCAAATGCCAAAAACTCGGAAGTAAGTGTTCTGGTTTTCAAACGATTTTCGGAAGCCGAACGTCGGATGCGGCTGTCAGCTATTGTTTCTGGGGCACCTGCACCAATCAGAAGCTGTGCCTTGGTTTTCAAACATTTCAGAAGTCAAACAGGCTTCTGGAATGGATTAAGTTTGGTGCTTTTGTTTTTGCTATTTATTTTGCATTTTTGTTTTTAAGGCTTTTTCGGTTCATTTGTTTTTGTGACTGTGTGGAACCCAGTTCAGCTACTGACTGACTGATTGATTGATTGATTGATTGATTGACTGACTGATTGATTGTGTGACTGCGGAAATGGATAAAAGCCCCCTCATCCAAACAGTGACTATCATCAGTGCAGCTAAGGGAAAAAAATTACTTTCAATTTTTATCATCTACAATACTGTTTTATTTATTTTATAGTACAGTACATTGATTATTGCTTTCATTTCATGGATCAATGGTCTCGTTAGATAGTAAAATTCATGTTAAATTGCTGTTTTAGGGGTTGTTTTCAAAAGTCTGGAATGGATTGATCCGTTTGCATTACTTTCTATGCATTACTTTCCTTGGTTTTGGGATGCTTTGGGTTTTGGAACGGATTAAGTTTGAGAACCAAGGTACCACTGTACTTGACTCTGCCAGGCTCCATCAGCACCAACTCCTAGAGGAAGAAGGAAAGGTTGGTGGAGATTATTGTTTCTCCTCCTCGCTCCTCCTACTGCTCTCTTGCTCAGAGAGGGCAGGTGAACACGCAACAAAAACAAGGAGGGGGGCCGAAAGAGCCAGGAGGCTCCAAGGATTGGCAGTGCCCCACCCTTTTAGAGGCACCTCAGCCTGGAGATCAAACGCAGCCTCCCCAGAAGTCTCCTCAGGCCACACCTTTTCTCCTCAGCCTACACTCTTGTTAATAAGTGCATCTGCCTTGAAATGGTGTATTATAGAAAAGTGCACAAATGCGGGGGGAAATTGTATGCGAACTCAAGGGTACTTTGGGAAAAGACAGATTGTCTCATTCAACAAATGGCAGACAAATCGTGTAATAGTTAAACTAAACTTTAGCAGAACGTATGCCGGAAATAAACTGTTTCCAGCCCTGCCTTGTCATATAGCACAACTCAACAATCCAAAATTGAATCCTGACCTACACAAAAAAGGTGTGTGGCTTGACTATTCATCTTTTCACCACTTACTGCAAAATTCAGTACATAAATTAGCCCATTAATTTTTTTTTCACACCTCCCTCCCCCCTTTTGTTTATATATTTACATTTTTAATCCATTTAAAACATGTATATACTGCATATACAACATATTCTATATAAAATTCAACAACAAATTAGTTAGTATAAAACAGTAATCCACTCTGACAGGTTACATCTTATGTTTTTTGTTTCTCAGGGTTCAGAAATGAACCTATTCCCCTTGCCATCCAAACTGTGATAATTTGGTATGGAGCACTCCTGTATCTCTGATCTGACCAAATCTCCAAATCTATACCCATAGCTTTAGAAAAACAGGCAGAGGGTGTTGCTTGGGTAAAAGGAAAGCAACACAGTCACCAAATGACCCATGCAGTGTGCTGAATAGATAATTGGAGGGTGTCTTCTCACATTTTGTACTCAAGTAAAAATATACCAGTGCAAAATATGTGTTCTCCACAACAGTTGCCAAGGGCACACAAGCATTTTTCCATTTGAAATACACAGAAGTTGCCTCCAGCTTTCTGATTCCAGCATACTTGTAAGTCTTGGTCGCATTGATCTATGTGGGGCTCTGATATTTTGTGTGGATCGGCACTGGCAGGTGATAGAGGCCTTATGAAACAGCTTTCTATCTTAGATGAACATTATCCATCTTATTACTCAGGACACGTGCCATGTCTCCTCAGACATCCACAATAGTTTCCCATTCCCTTCCACACCAGCACTTTGCCTCAGACTTTTTTACTGTCACTTATTTTCTGTTATATCTATGGCCTCAGGTCACCAACTCTGCCATCCTCAGTTGTCCAACTACCTCAGCCTTGTCTCTTTCTCTGTACTTAGAATTACATCCCAGAACATCTACGGAGATACATCTCTCTTGTTTAAAATTCCTCCTCAAATCCTACCTCTTCCAGGAAGGATCTGACTTAACCATTGAACCCTCACTACCCCAACTGAAACGAAACGTGGATAGCTCAGCCGGTAGAGTGTGAGACTCTTAATCTCAGGGCGGTGGGTTCGAGTCCCATGTTGGGCAAAAGATTCCCGCATTGCAGGGGGTTGGACTAGATGACCCCCGCGGTACCTTCCAGCTCTATAGTTCTATTCTGTGATCTGTACTGATTCACATGGTGAAAACACAGCTAGTCGTTTACTGTGAATGCACCAAACTGGGTTCTTTTGCACCTCCCTGATAGTATGCAGGAGAAACAAACCATGATCCCTGGCTTAGCATTGCGTCCAAATGAGGAATTGTGGTTTGCTTTGCTTCAAAAAAAACTCCATGATGATAAACTATGGAACTCACTCCCACAGGAGACGATGGTGGCCACCAACTTGGTTGGTTTTAAAATAGAATTAGACAGATTCATGGAGAATAAGCCTATCAATGGCTACTAGCCAACTGGGCAACGCTCTGTCTCCATGCCCATATATTTCTGAACACCACTTGCTGGAAACCACAGGAGGGGGGGATGCTCTTGTGTTTGGCTCTTGCTTGTGGGCATCTGCTTGGCCAATGTGGAAGCAGGATGCTGGACAAAATGGGTCATTGGTCTGATCCAGCATGCTCCTCTTATGTTCTTATAATAACACATCTTACTTGCTAGAACTGAAGGTGGCAATTAGGAGATGTATGGAAATCTTTAAATTTCAGGACGGCTGGAATTGAGCCTACTGTACAAAGCAAGATTCACATCCATCCATTCCTCTTCCCACTTTTGTCCTTGCCCGTCACTGGCCTATGTTCTGAGAAGGGTTCCCCACCATGCTGTGAAAATGCTCCACTTGCATCTCCATCCCTCCCTTCAGTTCATCCCCTTAGTTTTCTTCTCCACTATCCAATTTCTGTGTACATTGATGATGCTGTCTTATTAATGATTCTTAATCAATTTAAAAAAACAAAGACTTTATCAAGAAGAGTACAGTGGTACCTCGGGTTAAGAACTTAATTCGTTCTGGGGGTCTGTTCTTAACCTGAAACTGTTCTTAACCTGAAGCACCACTTTAGCTAATGGGGCCTCCCGCTGCCACGCGATTTCTGTTCTCGTCCTGAAGCAAAGTTCTTAACCAAAGGTACTATTTCTGGGTTAGCGGAATCTGTAACCTGAAGCGTCTGTAACCTGAAGCGTCTGTAACCCGAGGTACCACTGTAAAGGGATCCGGTGCTAATCTGTAAACAGAATATCTAAACTGGTTTTGCTCCGGTTTAGGCTATGTTTCCACTTCAGTGAGGTAAGTGAATAGTGTTAATAGCTCTAATCAAACGAGGGGTTATTGGGTGCACATGCATTAGCCAGAAAGGGGCTCAAAGTGCACACTACTTCCAGAAATCAGTTCTGCAACAATCACATTTATTTTTGGAAACTTTATAGTGTGTGGTACTTTCTCCAGTTGAGGTGGTTTCTATTTTAAGCCTCTAAGTGGCTGGTCAGGATGAGCCAGAGCGATGAGCTCAAAACACTGTATCGTGCACATCCCCATCTTAAGTTAGCGGCTGGTGATGCTGTCAAGCTGCCATTAGTCATCTGCGTCATTTTTGCAAGCATGACCTGTCCCTGGCCAGCTGCACGTCTGATGAGCAAACCAATCCTGACTTGACAGACACATATGGTGAATTTTGGAGACCACACACGCATATTTAGCCCAACAGACTCTGTCACATATCACATTTTGATTTCTTATAAATCACTATAAATCTTGCAAATTACAGCTCTGTTACTGTGTAACAACAGAGCTACATGTTTTTGAAATATTACTGAAAATGCTCAGTAACGAAGGAAGACCATGAACTGGAAACGGCTAGGCAACTTGCTTTTGTTTTCCAAATAAATTATATCGTATGATGGTCCAAGAAACTAAAGATTCAGAAACACACCCACCACATGTTCCACCCTGCCTTCTTCTCCCTAACCCCTGCTCTTTTTTTCTTTTTCTTTTGATTGTTTTGCATGTGATGTATTTATTTATTATTGAAAAATTATGTGAAATATGGATTTTGTTGTTTTGATGGCAGAACTGTTTCTTTTTTAAAGACTTCTGAGACTGGCAATGCTGCTGTTCTGCTTGTGAAGCAGACTTTCACTTGTGCAATGGAACTTCTCTCTCCTCTCCTCTCCTGTGAAGCCCCCTCTGCACCCTCAAAATCTGCTCTAGAAAGTTGGAAGACCCCCCTGGAGGGGCACACAGCATGAGGAAGGGAAAGGAAAGTCCTGTTGTGCAAGCGGAATTTCATATGTGGAGCAGTGGATACAATCCAATTTCTATACTGTTTTCAATTCTTAATGTATGGCTTACATTAGACATGGTACGGTCCTAGATACCACTGAAGAAAGGTGGAGTATAAATATAACAAGTAAGTAAATGAAGAGAATTAAAGTGTTAAGTGAAATTAAACTAGGCATGTTTACAGATTCATTCGCTTAAGAATGGGGAAATGGGGGTGCGAACAGATATAACATTATACCCAAATAAGGCAACCCACAGTTTGTCCACATGTCAGAACTGGAAACTGTATTCAAGCTGTAGTTGCAAACCACAGTTTCCCCAGTTTGGATGTGACAGCAAACGATGGTTTTGCTGTGAACTAAGAGGTCAGGGAGAGAACCAGACCTCCCTGTGAGAAGAAGAGAGGAGGAAGTGTGAAACTGAGGCCAGACAGCCAAACCATTGTTTGATTGTTATATCCGAACCAGCTGTGTTGACAATATTTTTACTCTTGCTATTGTAAGGTTTAAACAAAAGTTTACACAATATAAGTTGATATAGTGCATTACTCCTTTGCAATTTTATCCTGCATATATCCAAGAGCAGCCCTTCAAGGCTAAACTTCACATGCACTGAAATTTCTTTGCCCACCCAACAGAAATTGGAACTGGATTCCTTAAGCCAACATGGGACTATGGTGCTGTGTTCCTTTAAGTGATACTGCCGTGGTTGGTAGGAGCAGTGCCAGCTTCCAAAAGCCTGCCTCACATGTCTATTGTTATTGCAGAGTCTACAGAGGCCAGGAGGAGGCACCCTTGGGGTAGGGATGGGCGGATCAGTCGGTTTTTGATCTGTGTTGTGTTCATTCCTAACTGTGTTCCGTCCTGGTTCCACATTAGTCCGTGCTTTTTAAAATTTGTATGAAAATCTGTATGTATATAAAAAATACTAAAATGTGCATTGATCTACACCTGCACATCAAGGCCAAGTTAGAACTATGGGCAGCCCTACCTATGACCACAGCATCTGCTTTGCATGCATGCAGAAGGTCCCAGGTTCCATTCTTGACATCTCCAGGTAGAGATGGGAATAATATCATCCGAAACCTGGACATCCACTGCCATGCAGTGTAGATAACACTGAACTACATAGGCCAATAGCCCAACTCACTATAAGGCATATTCCTGTGTACTTATACCCAGTCTAGACCTGGAGGGTATGATCCCCAGCTGAGGATCCCAGGAGCTTACTTCAAAGGACAGAAATTTTGTCCCATTGATCCGGCCGGGCTCCCAGTATTTCAACCAGACCTGGCCAATTCAGAGGCTGCATAGTACCAGCCAATTACAGGTACTGGTGTTACACACGCGGCTCCATTCTGTCACTCAAGAACACGACCTCGGTCCAGTATACCTGAAGGAACGTCTCCACCTCCATCGTTCTACCCGGACACTGAAGTCGAGCGCCGAGGGCCTTTTGGTGGCTCCCTCGCTATGTGAAGCCAAGTTACAGGGATCCAGGCAAAGGGCCTTCTCGGTAGTGGCGCCCGCCCTGTGGAACGCCCTCCCACCAGATCTCAAAGAGAAAAATAACTACCAAACTTTTAGAAGACATCTGAAGGCAGCCCTGTTTAGGGAAGCTTTTAATGTTTAATAGGTTATTGTATTTGAGTGTTTTATTGGAAGCCGCCCAGAGTGGCTGGGGAATCCCAGCCAGATGGGCGGGGTATAAATAATAAATTATTATTATTATTATTATTATTATTATTATTATTATTATTATTGGCTTGACAGAAGGCTACCAAGGTAGGCTAAAGATACAGACCGTGTGGCATGCTGCTTGAGCCCCTGCCAGCACAATATAATCTGAACTGGACATCATAGCTCAGCTGGTAGAGCATGAGACTCTTTAATCTCAGAGTCGTGGGTTCGAGCCCCATGTTGGGCAAAATATTCCTGCATCATGGGAGATTGGACTAGATGACCCTGGTGGCTCCTTCCAATCCTGTACAATTCTGCGGTCGTCATCCTGCATGAACACATCTGCAGCAGAATCCATGCACAGTTGTTGCATCGTGCTTCCTTGTAAGTTTTGCTCCGTCCATAGCCGTGCACGAAGAATAACGGTCAACTAGTAAAGCCACACTTTGTCCTTCCAGTATTTTTAGGCACTTTCAAAATTTATAGTGACAACAACAGACGTGGGTCAGGGTAACCATTCTTAACAGGGCTTTGTTATTACAGCTTGCAGGACTTGACCCAAACCCCTAGCCAAGAGGTTCACCCGATATAGTGAGACCTTGAGCTGAGTTCTTGTGTTACTTGAGAAGACGCTGTTCTTGGCTGCATTTTATGGGATGGAAGGGGAAGGTGCAAAGGGGAAAGATTCCAGACAAGTTAACATCCTTGCTGTCATCAAAGGCTTCTGCTCTGACCATGAAAAGCTCAAGAATGTGAAGGACTTCAGCTGTATATGGAAGAAATTTTTATTTCCTCTTCCATGGGAAATAATGGTGTTGCTATGTGCCAAGGCTATTTCCTTCCCTTCCTCTTGCAACGATTTGTGTCCCACCGACCATAAAATGTACTGAAAATAAGGTGCACAATCTCCTTTGTGCAACATCATCATCATCAACAACAACAACATTATTATTATTCTCTGGGTGGCTTCCAATCAATATAAAAGCATAAAACATCAAACATTAAAAACTTCCCAAGACAGGGCTGCCTTCCAATGTCTTCTAAAAGTTGTAGTGTTATTTATCTCCTTGACATCTGATGGGAGGGCGTTCCACGGGGCGGGTGCCACTACCTAGAAGGCCCTCTGCCTGGTTCTCTGTAATTTCATTTCTCACAGTGAAGGAGCTGCCAGAAGGCCCTTGGAGCTGGGCCTCAGTGTCCAGGCTGAATGATGGGGGTGGAGACGCTCCTTCAGGTATCCTGGGCCAAGGCCATTTAGGGCTTTAAAGGTCAGCATCAACACTTTGAATTGTGCTTGGAAATGTACTGGGAGCCAGTGTAGATCCTTAAGGACCAGTGTTATATGGTCCCGGCGGCCGCTCCCAGTCAACAGCTTAGCTGCCGCATTCTGGATTAGTTGTAGTTTCTGAGTCACCTTCAAAGGTAGCTCCACTTGAAGCGCATTCACCCCGCTCTGATTTGACTGTGGTGTTTTCTGCATGATCAACTAAATATTTTAGCTTTCAAACCACACTCTTGAATATCACTTATTGAGACATGGCATACAATGAATGGGGATGGGTGAAGAAAGTGTTCTGCTGGGATGGAAGAAGAGACTTGAGCTGTCAGCCAAGACTGACAGCATCACTTAAAGACCTGTCACTGGATATACTGAAGATTAAACAGGAAAGAGTGATGTCTTTTAGGAGCATTCGTATCCCGCATAATAAACACGTGCTTCTGAGGAATTATCATATGTGGGTCAGGGGTGGACTTCTTCACCTGCCTCAAACAGCATTCCTAGTAATGAAAGATGGCCTGTTTAAAGTTTTCACATTGTTCAGAAGTTTCTAGCTAGTCCAATCCATTCTTCACATTCTGGGTAAGTATATGGGGTATACTCCTGTCAAACTCAACCTAAAGCAGATGTAGCAGTCAGTGCTAGCTCCAGGTTGGAGGAAACTGCCTTCTATCTTTCTCAGTATTATCCACAATGACCACTATGCCAGTGTGGCATAGTGGTTAAGAGCGGTGGACTCGTAATGTGGTGAACCGGGTTCGATTCCTTGCAGCTGCTGGGTGACCTTGGGCTAGTCACACTTCTCTGAAGTCTCTCAACCCCACTCACTTGAGGAGGAAGGGAAAGGAGAATGTTAGCTGCTTTGAGACTCCTTCGGATAGTGATAAAGCTGGATATCAAATCCAAACTCTTCTTCTTCAGCGAAGAGGCGTTCCCAGCCTTATCTGGACTTGCCGGGGATTGAACCTGAGACCTTCTGCATGCCAAGCAGACACTCTGTCCCTGAACTACAGCACTTTCAGATGCCAGCTGTCCTAGCCGGCCCTTTTCCAGGAGGCAAACCTCACCCTCACTGCTGTTGCCACTGCCCATTTGCCTGCCCCTTCCTTTGGAGCTCAGTCCAGAGAGAGAGAGAGACAAGAGATGAGCCAAGGACGTTTCTCTTCTTCCTCGTTTCTGTCACTCAGGGGCGGCGCATCCCCTTTTGCCGCCTGAGGCGAAACAGGAAGTGCCACACTGCCCTGTGCTGCCTGGCCCAAGACCTGCCTGGTTGCTGGAGAAGCTAGTGCCGATTTCGGGTGAGATCTCTCACTTTCCATAAGATCTTACCCCAAATCAGTGCTGATGTCAGTGGTGGATGAGGTGGGGCATGTAAGGCACCACAAGGGATGTCGGCTCAGGGGACTTCTGCTGCCTGAGGCAGCGTCCTCACCCTGTTTAATGGCCGCATCAGCCCTGCTGCCATTGTTTACTTGCTTAGAGGTGCCAAGTGAGCATACTGCAACAGCAAGAAGAAGTGGCAGAGCCACAGGGCATCAGGAATTGGCAGTGACCCACCTGCTAGGGCTTGAGCCTTGGCACGGGCCCTGCTGATTCCTGCTTCTGGCCATGAACTAAGCCCACAACCCCTTACTCTCCAACCCTGGCCATAAGTTATCCCATTTCAAAAAGTCCTCCATTTAAAGTCCTAAGAAGGATGCTCCAGAATTGGGTCATGAGAAAAGAGCTCATGGTTGTGGAGAAGGTGCTAAAAATGTTTCTCTTCGCATTGCTATCGGAACATGATTTAGCATTTTCCAATAAAATGTTATGCGTATATTTTGCTTATGGAACAACAAGCACAACAACAAAAACCCTTGATTGCCATTTTCTTCCTCTTGCATATCAATGTTTGACCCAAAGTGCTCTGGAAGTCTCAGGTTTGTCCCCAGCTTTGCCCAGACAAGCATGCTTGAGACGCTTACACTGCAAGCTATTTGGTCTGTGTTTTTAGTATTATTATTATTATTACTACGTCTTGACCTCTCAGAGTTCCCATTTGACATGCATTTTTGCACAGCGGAAGAACTCATCTCAACAGAGGCAGCTCTGCAGGCATCCAGTTCAGTAATGTACCCCGCAAATGGGACAGCATAGCATCACATATCAGCCGTCAGGGGGGAAAAGATGACTTTGTGATAACAAAACTCTCACACACATCTGGTATTATGCTTCAAAGAGAAAAGAAAAATACTTTTTTTTGGGGGGGGGGGAGACACGAACCTCCAACTAGTACTTGCAACCTTTTGTCAAGTTTTGCCAACATTGTGATTATTAAAATATGTCAGCACAGTCATACCTTGGTTGTCAAACGGAATCCATTCCAGGAGTCCATTTGACTTCCGAAAACGTTAGAAAACCAAGGCGCGGCTTCCGATTGGCTGCAGGCGCTTCCTGCACTAAATCAGAAGCCGCGTCAGACATTCAGGTTCCAAAAAACGTTCGCAAACTGGAACACTCACTTCCGGGTTTGCAGCGTTCGGGAGCCAAAATGTTCAAGTCACAAGGCGTCCAAGAGCCAAGGTATGACTGTACTAAAATGTCAGTACCACTTTTGCATGCCAAAAACCACGAGTGGCTACAGTGCATATTATGCTGCCCCAAATGCTATTTTCAAGAAGAGGCATCATTGAAGAGGAGGAAACTTTGAGTGAAAAGCTATCAACACTCCCCCTTGCCCACTGTTGCTCTGCTCAAAATTAACCACCCCAGCGGGTTCAAAATGTAGCAAAGCACAGTTGCCGGGGGTCATTGGAGAGGGAAATTAGGAAAAGAAAAACGCCAGAAGGGGAAAGAATTAAGCACTCCCTTCCTAAGCTATCCCTTTCCATCATCACCACCACCACCATTTAACACAGGGGTCAGCAAACTTTTTCAGCAGGGGGCTGGTCCACTGTCCCTCAGACCTTGTGGGGGGCCGGACTATATATTTTTTTTGGGGGGGGGGAATTAACGAATTCCTATGCCCCACAAATAACCCATTTTAAATAAAACCTCACATTCTACTCATGTAAATACACGCCGATTCCCGGACCGTCTGCGTGCCGGATTTAGAAGGCGATTGGGCCGGATCCTGCCCCCGGGCCTTAGTTTGCCCATGATTTAACATCTGTACAGCACTTCCAAGTGTTCAAAGCACTTTGCGTACTTTATCTAGCTGTAATCCTTACCAGCAACTCTGTAAGCGAAGTCAGGATTATTATCCCCATAATGCAGGCTGAGAGAGCGTGCTTTGCTGAAGGCCACCTGAAGGCCACAAAAACGGAAGAAGCACTGGGTATCATTACATGTATTTGCATGTATTATTTAGTTGGCCTTTGAGAAATGATAACATCACCATGTACATACAGAGTAGATTTCCCTCAGCACCGATTCACTCCAGGTCACTGGCCATGTGTCAAAACAGGGCTTCCACGTCAGATGCTGCAGCTGACAGAGAAGTCTGAGCTCACAAATTATCCTTTTAGAAACTAATATTTTGCTTTCCCCACCCCCACCCCGAACAGGACAGAAATTACACATGGCACATTACCCAGAGTGCTAGGATTGTTCTGTCCATGTCCTATATTTCAGCCCCGGCTTCAGTCTCAGATGCTGCCTCTGTGGCATCCTTCATTGTATAAGGCAATTCTCAGTTGTTTCCAAGGCCCTTCCCTTGGCAAAGGCCCACCTGCTAGTACAATCAATGTCTCCTGAAATGCATTCAGGAGGGCAACTGAGACGTGGGCAGGCAGCTCTTATGCTTAGAGATGGGGGTTTGTTCATTTGAATTGTCAGTGGCTGAACAAAGCCAAATATTCCCCCCAAACAAATGCTTCTCTTTTTCAGTTAACAAATGGTGGGAACCAAGTAGAAATCTGAAGAGATTCAAGAAGTGACGCCTTCTGCTGTTAGCCTGCTTGTCTAGTGAATTCATAAGCTCCCTCTGGTGACATAGATTTGTCCTGGCAAGTGGGGACTTGTGTTAATTGTGCTGCTGTGGAAACCTACCTAGGGTTGCCATATTTCAAAAAGTGAAATTCCTGACACCCGCAAAGTTGTTGAGCTTTTTTGGGGAAACCTCCCTCCAAAATAGTGATTTTAAGTTTTTTGAGCTGTTTCCACTACTATTTCCATCGCGTTACCATACATCCGGGTTTTCCATGACATTTTGCCATTTCGGCAAAATTCTCCCCGACACCATTTTTACACATAAAAACCAGGACATGTCAGGAATTTTTCTGACGTATGGCAAGCCTAACATAACCTAGTCAGTGCTGTTTATATTCCATGATTACACATTTGCAGAAAAAGTAATTTATTTGATAATGGGCGCAGAAGTCTGCATTTTAAGAACCTTCCTTCCTTCCTTCCTTCCTTTCAAAAAAGCAAGTTTTTAGCCCTTAGGACTACCAAAAAGGGTTTGAAAGCGTTTGGGCAATGCCAGGTAAAATCCCTAGAGCCAGATGCCTCATGGACATGTCTCTGTTCTTCCCCATTAATAGCAGACGAGGGATAAGTTATGCAAAATGTATACGAAGCAATACATTTGCATAATGTATACCAGCTGTATAATTTTACTTTTCTTGGCACATACAACCAGCTGGGCTGCTGAATGTATCATAGAACTCTCAAGAAACACTTGCCATCTTTTAAAGATTTCCCCAGCACTTTATAACCCATTTGCTTTCTCAGTAGAGTGGCATTACAGTATACCTATAGGGCAGCATACAAAACTTGCTCTAAGCAACGTAACTCGCCCCGTGTAAGTTCCCCACTCCTAAGACCGGCATTGTAGTTTATACATATTCCACCTTTCTTCTGTCATGAACTCAAGAAAATGTACATGTTTTTTCTCAGGTGGTTACCCAACCCGGGCATTGCCCAGCCCCAGACTGGCTTAGCTGTTGCAAGGTAGTGGTCTCATGGGTCTTGCTAACTTGCTAACTGTTGTGGTCAGGCTCCCTGGAGCTCTAGGTATTGTATGCACACCCTACCCCAGTAGTGCTGTTTATACACTTGCAAAGCGTTGAGTAGCTGGATTTGAAACAAAGTGAGAGAATAATTAAGCCCTTGTGCCAGACATAGAATTTCAGTTGTCCTCAGCCTCAGAGTTTTATGGCTATACTCACAAGCGGCAGCATAGAGGATTTCACTCGTCAGGCTTCTGAGACACAAGAAACAAAGGAACATGGGGAACTGCCTTACTCTTGAGTCAGATTATTGGACCATCTGGTTTAGGATTGCCCACACACTCAAGTTTTCAGATAGAGGACACCCCCAGCCTGTCTTGAAGATGCTAAGGACTGAACCTGGGACCAAATGCTCTCTACCACTCAGCTACAGCCTTCCCTTAGGAGGAAGGCATGCTGGGTGCCATAGGCACCAGCTCTATAGGGCTGAGGCGTTTTCAGCCCCCCAATGTTTGATGGGGCAGAGGGGGCAGAGGAGGCAGAGCCCTTCCTCGCCCACCAGCCTCCTCCACCCTCCCTTTGTCCACTGTCCTCTGCCATCTTGGGAGATGCCGTTTCAGACAGGTGTGGCTTGGCCACCGCACCTGTCGCAGCCCTCCCAAGTGTCTGTGCTGTGTCTCCCAATGCTGCATGGCCCCAGGTGACCTTGAAGCGTTGGGAGACACAGCACAGACACTTGGGAGGGCTGCGACAGTCGTGCAACATCGCAACGCGTGTGATGTTGTGTGTGTGATGTCACACACACAAGGGATTGAGCTACCTAATGTTGGGTGCAACTCATTGTCTCTGCCAGGTGCCTATGGAGTCTCATATTTGCACCCTGCAAGATGCTTGGCTCATTATTTGAAAGTTTCAACTTGTATTTTATTTCCCCCCTGAAGCTGTTGGGGAAAAAAAAGCAATTGCAGCCGAGTTACTGTTTAAATGAAACTTACTAACAAAGCCATTGTTATCAAAGTATTGCTACAGGATATATAGATATAGATATAGTGCTTTTTTTCTAAAAGAAATGTTTAGGGGTACTCTCATTTTCCTACTCATATTGAAATACTGCCCCTCAGTGAGGCCAAACTTAGATTCACAAAATGTTTAGGGGTATGCGTACCCCTGCGTACGCCCCCCCCAGAAAAAAGCACTAGATATAGATATATTCATAAACTTAAAAAGAATCCTAGTGTCTTGTTCACAGAACTGAATCATTATTCTCCTCTACAAGTGACCATTAAGGATTGTTTGAGTCAATCCACACCCAGCGGCTGAGCATGTGAAAGGCAAATGTCACCGCAGAACCACATAAATTGGCAGAAGATTTAGGAACACCTGAATATCTTTTTATTTCTATTCACAGGCAGGTATTCCAAACTGATGCGACCTTTTAGTTCTCATAAAGACAGCAACAAAAGTCCTGTAGCGCCTTAAAGCCTATTTTATGATGGGCTAGAGCTTTTGTCGACTGCTGGAGACCATTTGATCAGAGCCCAGGCAATCTTGAAAGAAAGATAAGGCAGGTGGGGGACATGTGTGGCCCAGAAATTGCCTACAACGGCTCAGAAGGCAGGTAGCCAGAAATGAAGGTTCCCAGAGTTCCTCAAGTGCTAGCCATGGAGGATTGAATCCAATGCTACTCCCACTAAGAGTAGGACATGCTGAAGATGAAATGCAACAGGTCTACTGTGACCAGGACTAGCATTGCATACAAACTGGAGCTTGGAGAGAAGGAGAAGGCATCTGAGCTACCAGAGATCTCATTTCTCTCCAGCTGAGGTCACAGAGGGAGAGGGAAAATCTGCAGCTGCAGCTGGGAAGGGGTGGGGGCACCTTCCTACCCAGACAAGGACTTAAAAGTGCTTAACTGTGGCTGGTCTGTGCCATTTGTTTCTCATTCTAGTTGGGCCGTTCCAGGATTACATGAGTCTGCAAGAGCACAATGTTTGAAAGGATTTCTTTTTTTTAAAAGGTCAACCTGGGAGGATGACAGACAAGCAAGGGACAGCCAAGTATAACTTTATGCATGCTGGCGAAGTGGGGGAAATAATGTGTGCATCAGCTATGGAAGCATGTCAATGAGGGCATTGCAAGCAACGTGAACGAAAAACCACACAAAACTATTTTGAGCCGGATACATCTTACATTGCAGTCTAACCTCACATAATCTGGACAAAGTCAGAGCCCGTCAGCTGGTGAGACTTCTTGAGAAACGCCACAATATTATTATTTTTAATTAATAAAAGCTTTTAAGAACTGTGAGACCTTCAAGATGCATTTAGGTGTAACAAGAAAGACACAAGGATGATGCACAATATATAGATAGACGTATTGGCAAAGAAAATTGCATCCAACTGAGTTTGATTCAGAATAGACCCAATGATATTAAATGGGCCTAAGCTAGCCATTTTCCATAGGTCTACTCTGAATAGGTCCGGCACTTGCTACAATCTATTATAAAACCTTTAAGCTTTCATCTTTCTGAATCCAAAGGTAGCCAGAGATTCAGAAACCAACCTAGGAGCGTTCAGTGGAAATGCTGCCTAGAGCACATGGGTTGTTAATCCAGATACAAAATTTTAGCAGAACAAAAATGGTGCAGCTGTAATGTAGTGTAGCTGTGTATCCTCGGAAGTAGCGGAACATTCCATTTTGGTTTAGCAGCCTAATTCTGGGGTCACCAACGTGCCACTGAGGACGCCTCCAGTGCCAACAAAACCTCTAAGCCTCTCTCCCCCTCCCCTGTTTCCAGCTCCCTTCGCTATGAGGTGAGAAAGGTAAGCTACTTTTTGACACGTGGAAAAATTAATAGAGCCAAAGGAAGTTGGAAGGGCCAAGATTTTCCCCACTTCCTCTTTCAGCAATGTGCTTTTTAAGGCTCAGTTCTACTCAGACCTGAGCAGCTCGAGAGAAAGCAGAATGAGCAAGAGAGCAGGAAGGAAAGGGGAGCAATCTGGAAGACTGTGGGACAGGGGAGGGAAATAGAGAAGCCAAGGGGAGCTTTGTAACCTCAAAGGTGTTGCCTCATTGGCTGAGCTCCCTGCCACTCCCTGCAATAATATCTTCTCTGATGTCTGCACATCACCAAAGGGGAGGCTTGGACCTTAAGGCTGCAAGCGTCAACTGCTGCTCTCTGGGCTGCTTAGCTATTGTATTAGGTGTGTTGTGGACCCTTCCTGGCAGAACTGCATTCTGGTCATCATCATAAGGTTGCTTTTGACACAGCTAGTGTAGGGGTGTTGTCAGTAGCAACAATGCGATTGATGGGTTTTGATGAAGTTGTTAGGGGCTCAGTGGGAGTGGCTTTTGCTACATTGCCTCTGTTATTATTGTGCTTTCAGTTACGTTCCCAGAAGATAATAGGATCCCAACCAGCTACAGGGGCATAAACATCAACCTAGTATTGGCCATCTTAACTGGACCAATGGTATTGGCCCCATCTAATTTCAGTTAGATGGGGCCAATAACATACCCTCCAACATTTCTCTGATGAAAATAGGGACATCCTACCATACCCTTCAACACTTATCTTGATTAAAATAGGGATGTCCTAAGGAAAAGCGGGACATTCCAGAATCAAATCAGAAGCCGGGATAGCTTCTGTAAATCCAGGACTGTCCCTGGAAAATAGGGACACTTGGAGGGTCTGCAATAAGCTCTATGATCGTTTTAGTAATAGATAGGATGGATTATTTTATGATACAGAGACATTAGTAATATAAGTGTCCACTGGTGCTTTGATGATTTTTGTCCCCACTGTTTTGTAGCAATAGAACCCTTTTATCAACCAATATAAGGGACGCAGGTGGCGCTGTGGGTTAAACCACAGAGCCTAGGACTTGCTGATCAGAAGGTCGGTGGTTTGAATCCCCGTGACGGGGTGAGCTCCTGTTGCTCGGTCCCTGCTCCTGCCAACCTAGCAGTTCGAAAGCACGTCAAAGTGCAAGTAGATAAATAGGTACCGCTCCGGCAGGAAGGTAAATGGAGTTTCCGTGTGCTGCTCTGGTTCGCCAGAAGCGGCTTAGTCATGCTGGCCACATGACCCAGAAGCTGTACGCCGGCTCCCTCGGCCAATAAAGCGAGATGAGCGCCGCAACACCAGAGTTGGCCACGACTGGACCTAATGGTCAGGGGTCCCTTTACCTTATCAACCAATATACTCACTAAAACCAGGGTGTGTGTTTTTCAGCCAGAATCTCAGTTCCGGCACCTCTCAGGTGGGCGCCATTGAGAAAGAAGGGAAGCATTTGTGGTGAGTTCCAGAGCCTTTTTCTTAAAGAAAACGAAACAAAAAACAGCACTGACTAAAACCAATTCATTGTGGAGTGGCTTCCCCTTACTCCACCCCACCTTCCAGTACCAGCCTTTTCACCCTCACTTTTTAAGGGCTATTAAGGATAGCAAGGGGAAGGAGTAAGGGGTGGACCAGTTTGGAGAAGCGGATGCAGCGACCTCAAGACTTGCCAAGCAGCAAGGGTAGTTAAATGGATCTAAGCAGCCTCAAGTCAATACTCTCAACCTGTCATTAATTTTAGCAGTGCAGAATCGGGTTCAGGATGTCCTTTTGCCTTTGTTTACTCTTGTCAATCTGCCTTGACACTGCTAGCCTTCCTTACCCTTGGTTTTTCCTCTCTTTTCTTTTTTCTTTTCGGTCTGCATACAGTTCGAAGGTATCTATTCATCTCAATTATTTAACAATGTGTAAAATTACAAACACGTTCAGCGGCAATATGTTCCTCTTGCGTAAACCTCTCCGCTTGGCCACATGCATAATGAAAACCCTGTTGAGCCCATAATAAAATCCAGAAATCTTTCAAGTCTCAGAACTGAATGTTCAGATGTTGTTGCTCGCTTCCTTTTCTAACCAGACAGCGGGAGCTGCCAAGAGACTTTCTGGGCGTTCAGCCCCTTTCCATATTAATATAGGCGTGTATATATTTATAGCACTTTACCAGAGTAGCCGAGGACCAGATCAGATGTTGATTGTTTTCAACCTAATTAGTTATATACGTATGTGACTTCCCCCTAATTTATATGCACACATATTCTCTGTCTTTGTCTGTCTGTCTCTGTCTCTCTCTCTCACACACACACACATATACACACATGTGTATGTACACATGTGAATGTATCCTCTACCTTCAAAGATGATGAACTAAAAGAAAACAAGCAGCTCAGTTCATCGATAAACAGTGTATTAAAATTTCACTTTTCATAAAAAGTTATGGGGGCCATCTTGCTAAACATTCACATGGTCAGACGCCCGTTCTGCTAACAGAGCGCGTGCAGCTTGCAAATGAGCAAACCATTCGCTTTTCACATGGTTTGTTGAACTCGGTAGGCTGCTGCAAGAACACTTTCCACAACACAGCGGCATGCTCTTACGAGCACAAATATATTAACAATATTTCCTTTTCCTGAATCAGCTGTTTATAGTTTCTCAAGAAGTCAGCACTGAAAGCAGTTAGGCTGTTTCTTCGTTTTACCTTCTTGCCATTCCAACGTGGTCAAAAGCGTGTGTGTGTGTGTGATAGCTGCAAATTGGACCTACACCCAGGAGCAAATGCAGCTCATTACACAGATTGCAGTGCCGACAAATGTGCACACACATAACAAGCCTATCTTAAAAACAAACAAACCCTCGTAACCTTGTTTTTATGCTGTTTTCTGAGGCTGAGCTATCGCCAGCACTTGTGTCATTGCAAGAAGGAAGATTCTGCGCAAGAGCATGAACTAGTCCCTTTGCTCTTTCTAGGAGTCCGGTGCTCGCTTTGTCTACACGTAATAAGACACAAATCCCTTTGCTTCAAAGGAAAAGGGTATCTGTATGTAACTGACCTGCGCTAACAACATCACTATAGCTATTACAATATTTAGAAGGGACAACAAATATTTAGAAGGGACTGCAACAAATGATACCAAAACACACTGTTTTTAATTTCATGATACAATCTTGAAAATATCGATTACTGGACTTTTTAAAATAGCACTGGGAATCTTGTGTCACATGTAGCGAAACTGTAAATGGTGCATTACTTCTACCCCTGCATGTAGGCACTTAAGCAAACAAACCAGGCTGGTATACAGTGGTACCTCTGGTTATGTACTTAATTGGTTCCGGAGGTCCGTTCTTAACCTGAAACTGTTCTTAACCTGAAGCACCACTTTAGCTAATGGGACCTCCCACTGGTGCCACGCCACCGGAGCACGATTTCTGTTCTCATCCTGAAGCAATGTTCTTAACCCGAGGTACTATTTCTGGGTTAGCGGAGTCTGTAACCTGAAGCATATGTAACCTGAAGCGTATGTAACCCGAGGTACCACTGTAGATCCTTTAGGCTTGTGCTGTCAATCATGAAGTGTGGCTGTGTATACTGTAAAGTGGTACCTCGGGTTACAAACGCTTCGGGTTACAAACTCCGCTAACCCGGAAGTAGTACCTCAGGTTGCGAACTTTGCCCCAGGATGAGAATGGAAATCACGCGACGGCATCAGGAGGCCCCATTAGTGAAATGCGCCTCAGGTCAGGTTAAGAATGGTTTCAGGTTAAGAACGGACCTCTGGAATGAATTAAGTTCGTAACCCGAGGTACCACTGTACAGGCATGAAGGTGAGGACCTTACCTTGTGAAGAAAGTGCAAACACAATCTAAGGCAATCCTAAACACACTTATCTGGGAGCAAGCCCCTTTATATTCAATAGGTAAACATGGTAAGGCGTGTGTATTAATTTTTTAAAAATATTTAAATTACTATTAAAACAATAGTTTATTTAAATCAAATTCATGCTCTAGTGTTAAGGACTAAGGCCATAATCTCTGCAGTTATATTGGACTAAAATGAATAATTGGAGCAGCATGATTCTTATTTGCTCTTTCTTCTGTCTGCTTTTTCATTTATGCTAAAAGACGTGTTTTATTTTTACAAGGATGAAATAGACTTGACAGATGCTACAGCAAAAGATGCTTCACGAGAGCAGGGAAAGTCCAAATAAAGGGAAGGACAAATATTCCAGAGTTCGAAATGACACAGAAGACAAGAAGTGAAGTTCAGTTTGAAGGCTTTCCCCCCCACACTTCAGCTCAGAGCTTCACCAAAAAAATCTCAGCGAAGTTGGATGCCAGAAAGATTGCAAATGACACGCCAAAGTGGATTTCTCTACAGTGGTACCTCGCAAGTCGAAGGCCTCGGAAGACGAAAAACTCGCAAGACGAAAGAGTTTTTCGGTTTTTGAGTTGCTTCGCAAGACGATTTTCCCTATGGGCTTGCTTCGCAAGACGAAAACGTCTTGCGAGTTTGTTTCCTTTTTCTTAAAACCGCTTGAAGAGGTGCAGTTGCGACTGACCGTGCTTCACAAGACAAAAAACATCGCAAGACGAAAAGACTCGCGGAACGAATTAATTTCGTCTTGCGAGGCACCACTGTATTGGATTTCTTTTAAAACACTGATTTGTATCAGAGTCGGAGAGAATGTTCAACCACTCTTGACTCTAAGTCTCAACAAGCAAGAAAGCTATGCTTTATTTGTATTATTATTTTATTATCCAGATGAAGACCCGCAGCATTTTGCTAAGATATTTGTGGAACATATGTGTGGGGAAAGGAGAACTTCCCAATGACCAACGCCAGAAACGAGACAATCCTTTCAAACTTGTATAGTGCTCAGGCCTGGGAAGGAGGGCTTACTATGGTTGTAGATATGGTTGCATGGGCGCCATTTTGGAAGGGGAAATGACCACACTCTAAAGCCCAGCCTTTCTCAACCTTGGGTCCCCAGATGTTTTTGGCCTACAACTCCCATCATTCCTAGCTAGCCAGGCCAGTGCTCAGGGATGATGGGAGTTGTAGTCCAACAACATCTGGGGACCCAAGGTTGAGAAACACTGTGTCTAAGCCAAGAACCACAGGAAAGCTTTAAAATGGAAAGCTACAACACACACACTCTCTCTTTGGCTGCCACTGGGCCCTAAGAAATAAAGCCCCTCACATTTCAAATGGGGGGGGGGATATTTCAGGGTAGTGGGGAGGAAGTTTCCAGCATTATTTAAAACGGGTCATTCCACGCCAAATCACCTGATTTTAATAGTCAACTGTGCTCTCAAGACTCAGATTTTCTTCAAATTTTGAAATTTTCAAAATATTCTCCTGTGCCCAATTTTGGACCAAAAAATTTTAAAATATTATTTTGAGCTTATCTCATAGGTATCTATGAGGCATCTGATCAAGGCCTGTATTTTAAAATGAGCTTAAAGATTTGCAAATGTTTCATGCCAGGAAGAAAACCAGCTGGCTAAGGACTTTGGCAGTTGTTTATCCTCCTGGACAAGGGCCCCCCTGATTTATAGCAGTAGCAGGAGACAGGTTTCTCAAGGTTGTAAAAGGGAAATACAGGCTGGGAGCAAAGGTTACACTGACCCTACATATTACAGAATACAATCAAGCTGCAAAAACACTAATTAAGAGTTGGTAAATAGTAAGATCTCTGTTTAGATAGAACTTAATACCATGAGCCATCTGTTTTAGCCATTTGTTTTGGAATGCAGGGGCAGCAGGGGCAACAGGGGCAAAAGGTGATCTGGTAATTAAGGTGCCTTGTTGAGGCAAATGTAAGATATATGGCTACTTGTCTGCCATTTATGGATAGAAGGAAATATAGCTCTTTGTCTCCCATAAAAGGTAATAGGAAATGGGTGTATCTTTTATGATTGGTTCTAGCAAACAGCCAATAGGAATTTCAACCAGGCTGATTGGACAGAGGCAGCCAAAGGAGGAGCAAGGGGGCTGGGTTGAAGAAATATAAGTGCTGGCCATCAGGGCTGGAAGGCAGGCAGAGCTTTGGTAACCATATACCACTGTGCCTATCATTTATTTGTCAGACAAATAAATTATTATTTTAATTTCTCTATTGCTGCGTTGAATATTTCATTCCAGCTAAGCGTTAACCACAAGCAGGGTGCTACATCTACACATAATTTTTTTTGAAGAAAATCTGAGTCGTGAGAGCACATGGCACCAGGTGATTTGGTGTGGAATGACCCAAGGAGCTCTTTGCTGTACCTCATACTATAGCAATGTTATCAACACAGGCCAAAAGGTCTCCGTTTTATGAAGCAATGGAATGTGTGCCTTTGGCATGCGTACTTAGCACATAGTTTATTGCTTTTTATTTGCATACTGTTTATTACAGTAGTCAATCAGAGCGCAGAATGAGAGACATAGATGCCCCTTGCCCTCCCTAAATGATACCCATGGCTGGAGGGTGGGGCCTTTCTGCTTGTGTTTATGAGAAGACGGCAAGTGCCTTGTCATTTACTTATTGCCCCCACAGCGGGCATCCATTCATGCGTAGTTCCACCCTCTCTGAATCTTAGCCTGTAATATAATCGCCTGGAGCAAAACATCACCAACCTATATGGAGACTGTGAGCAAAATAAATCAGAAACATGAATGGACAGCAGGCAGGAGGACCACAGAGAGGAAGACAAAACATGGGGATCCGAAGAGGGAGGCAGAGCTCTAGGGAAAGATTGCAGTGGCGCCAGTAGGGTACAAAACATTGAGGAGCCAAGGAAAGAAAAGCATCTTCTAAGCCTCTTTTATATATAATCTGTTGGTGGATGGCATTTTCAGTTGGGCTTTTGTCACCCCTGACGCTGGTATTTGTGAATTGCTGGATTCTGAGAGGATTTGTAGGAGGATACACTCTTAAAGGATTAAGTGGAAGATAATGGAAGGAAAAAGAAAAGTTTGGATGAGAAATGCCCTGTTTTGCAGTTCTACTTTAAACAGGTCACGAAACCGTAACTTGACTCACAGTAAAAAAAGGGCAATCAAATATTTTGAAACAAATATACTCTGAAGTTTCCATCACAGTAATAATAATAATAATAATAATAATAATAATAATAATAATAAAAATTTTTATTTATATCCCGCCCTCCCCAGCCGAAGCCGGGCTCAGGGCAGCTAACAACACTAAAATAGTGCAACATTATAAAAACATTATAAAAATTAATTAAAATCAAAATTGATGGCAACCATAAACTAAAGTTTTATAAAGATTGCCAAAGGAGGGAGTCAGGCTGTACCCTGACCAAAGGCCTGGTGGAACAGCTCTGTCTTGCAGGCCCTGCGGAAAGATGTCAAGTCCTGCAGGGCCCTTGTCTCTTGTGACAGAGCGTTCCACCAGATTGGAGCCGCAGCCAAAAAAACCCTGGATAAAGTAAGGATAAACAATTATCAGTCCATCCCTAGTGGAGATTTGAAGACTCGCTCCACACTCTCCCTTTTTGTTCATCCTAGCTTTAGAACCATTAGCTACATCAAGGGAGCCCAAATTGGAAAACAAAACTACACGACCAGGCTATTTGCTGATGATTTAATGATTTTGACACCTGGCCTGCCAAACAGGGAAGCAGCAATACTTCAATTGCTCAGCAACTTTGCAACATTACCAGGTTTTCAAGTTAGCTTCTCAAAATCTGGAGCTTTATGCTTCAGTGTACCACATAAGATCCAAGAAGTATTTGCAGAACTCACAGGCGTTAGACTCCGTCACACGAAGTTTAAGATACTTAAGAAGAATTATCACAAGAAACCTTAACACACTCTATTCACTATCCCCCTGTATGGCAAACAATTCTAAGAAATTTGAAGGGGGAAAATAGAGCAAACCCTCCCAGGCAGATCACCAATGGTTAAAGTGAGGGTCTTATCAAAATTGCTGTTTCTATTCCAATCACTCCCAACTTGGATTCCACTCAAACAGATATGAAAGTGGCAGAAATATGGGTCCCCCCCTGCAAAAGACCCAGAATAAATGCCAAACTTCTGTACCTCCTCACAGTGTAAGGAGGCTGGGTCATCCCAAAACTGAAGCTATATTTTATTGCTAACCAAGTAACATGTAAAAAGGTAAAGGGACCCCTGACCATTAGGTCCAGTCGTGACCGACTCTGGGGTTGCGGCGCTCATCTCGCTTTATTGGCCGAGGGATCCGGCGTACAGCTTCCGGGTCATGTGGCCAGCATGACTAAGCTGCCTCTGGAGAACCAGAGCAGCACACGGAAATGCCGTTTACCTTCCCGCCGGAGTGGTACCTATTTATCTACTTGCACTTTGACATGCTTTCGAACTGCTAGGTTGGCAGGAGAAGGGACCGAGCAACGGGAGCTCACCCCGTCGTGGGGATTCGAACCGCCAACCTTCTGATCAGCAAATCCTAGGTTCTGTGGTTTAACCCACAGCGCCACCCGCATCCCTAAGTAAGATGTACCATCCCTTTTATTTTAGATCAGGCACGTCCAACTCCCAAGAGACTGCGATATACTCTCAGTATAAAAAAACTGAAAGTGATCTACCCATTGTCATTGGAGGGAGGAGGAGCATGCGTGGGGATTGCTCAGAGCTGTTGAGCTTTTCGGGGAGGACTCAGAGTGGTCTACCTTTTTGGGGGGAGGGGGGAGGATTGCCCAGACTTCTTGAGATTTTTTTAGGGTCCCACAGGTGTACAGCTTTCTTTGGGGAGCCCACAGGTGTACAGCTTTCTTTGGGGAGCCCACAGGTGTACAGCTTTCTTTGGGGAGCGATCAATAAGGATCCCGTGATGTATCAGGATCACAAGGGGATCTACCAGTAGATCGCGACCCACCTGTTGTACATGCCTGTTTTAGATGATGCTACAAAACAATTGGAAAGAGAACTGAGCGAGGAAATTCCAACCTCCGCATATCCCTTCTTAAAGCAAAAAATTTAAAACTGGCCTAAAAAATTGAAAACAAATTCATACAAACCATGCTTAATACTTGGAAACAGAAGGCAGGAATCCTAACTACAGCCCATGGACACCCATCTGCTCCCACAACACTTCATGACAATCTGATATGACCAGATGGAGGGTCTATTTATTTATTTGTATCATTTGCTATTCCTACGATCCTTGTTTACAAAATCCAGTAAGAAGTTATTCGAGGGGGGAAAGGGCAAGCAACCAATAAGTGGTGTGTCAGCTAAGATGGCCAACAGTATATCCTTTCAGATGGAATTACCAAAGTAGAAGAAAGGGGGGGGGAGAGAAATATCCTATAGCAGAGCTATGTGTCTCCAAAAAGGGGGGGGGGTCATTAAAATTTGGCAGTTTCTCAGAAGAACAATGTGCTGCACTCATGTGTTCAGTATGTGTTACTATTACTAATCTGCTGCGATTCAGGATGCATAACAGTCAAAATTGCAAACAGTATCATCCTAAGAGTTCAAAATGTTAAATAAAAAAAGAGAGGAGAGAAAAAACTCTCAGTAAAAGGAAGGCATGGTACTTGAGGATGTAGCTGACTCCAACTGGCAAATTCTTTGCCATCCCATCTTCCGAGTCCTAGAAATACAGTTGACCTCGGCTAATAAATTTCCCTAAAACCTAGACATACTCTTGGCCTTAATCCCAAATTCACATAAGAAGCCATTTCATAGGCAAGAGTCTTATTTATACTTACTTGACTCCTGTAATATTTTATCTGAGGTGGCACTTTCAGCAACCCCCCACTACTGAATGAACTGCCTCTTTTACTTTAAAGTTTTTTTGGGGGGTTGTTTTTTTAAAAAGCTAATCTAGTAAAATCCCATAAATATCAGGAGGCTTTAGTTCCCTACATTCAGATGGGAAAAAGACTGAGGAGAAACCGCATTAGCATTAAAATAATGGTAGCATCCAGACGGAGGCTGACAAAGCATTCATTTTTTACATCTCCTGTCATCATGCCAGCTGTCCCTGACTCTATCGAGATGCAGAGCCTTCAAAAAGAATGAGAAATTCGGGGAAGAGGAAACTGCTAAGTCCGAAAGATTACAGACACACTTTCCCCCCCCCCAGCTTCAGAAGGCCTGGTCCCCATCTCTACCCTCAACTGTACTCCAGCCTACAACCTCGCCACCAATATTAATTATTTTCTATCCTATTTCATGAGGAATGTATTTGTAACATTTTAACCTGCAATGCAAACTAGTCAAGTATCTATATAATCCAAAGATTGCCCCTACTACTTTTGCTTTATGGCTGGTAAGAGATCTAATAAATAGTATTCCAGTAATTAAATTAAATAATAATCGGTGTCTCCCCTCACCCAAAGCCACCCCACTAGCAAACACACTGTTCTCGGTGGCTCTTTCCATGTGACACAGTTCAATATGGCCCCCTAAGCATTGCATTCTGTAAGAAGTTGGCCCTTTTCCACAGAAATAGATATAACGGAACTCCCCTATCCAAATCTCTTGGATGTATGGACTTTTGTTACACGTATTCAGCGTGAAGAAAACAAAGGATCATAGGCTCGCTGCCGTGTGGAGGTAAGGAAAAGGTGAGTCAGACAACAAAATGAATATCCACATGGCTCTGAGTTTGTAGGAGTCCAGTATACAGAAGGCTGTGTATCAGGCAAAAGCATCAACTTGGAATCTGAAAGCCATCAATCATAGAGGGCTGACCTGCAAATCACAACTGGTGATGGACCTGGGATTCGGGGATGGGGATTGGGGGAGAAGGTCAAGAGCAAAGCTCAGTAAGCTGCAGAGTTGGAGGGATAGAGATGGAGGAGTACCCACATCCTCTAGCATTCAACTTAGTGCTTACTAAGCAGGTATGTAAGTAGTGCTGAATTTACTAAGTAGTGCTTATGGAGTAGGGCTTAATGGAATTAAGAATATAAAGATTTGTTACCATTCTGCTGGTTCAAGTCGTACAAAGCTCAAGTGGTGTTCATGTGAACCACAATGACACGTGATTCGGTCCAATGATGTCCCCCCATACCTGTGCATTACTTTTCAAAATGGCACCAAAACTGACCACTCCCTCGCCATTGAAGAGTTTAAATCTTTAATCTATTCCGGCGTTTGAGTGTTACTGTTCTTTAATGATTCAGCTCAACACTGGTTGCAGGGCAACAGGAAACATTCAAGGTGCCTTGAAATCAATGGGAAGAACAAAGACTCTTATTTCCTCTATAGGGGATTGATTATTCTGTGGTAGCAGAAGACAATCCACAGGGTTTTCTGGGGACAGCTGAAAGTTAGCCACACTTCCACCTAGCTTGCTCCTTTACCCCCATCATTCCGGTGGTTATGCAGGTATGCAGGAATAATATTTGGACATTAGCTCTGTGCTCCATTAAGTTTAAGGGTTGCTATTCTGACTGCCTCCTACACAGGATATGTTAAGGAGACAGAGAGGAATTTCCTCTTACTGCATCCTCGATCCAGCCCTTCTGAACACTATTAGACCTACTCTAACAACATTCTAGCCTTTTCTCTTGTGTCAACAGTTCAAGCCTCATATATAGGACTGAGCTGCTATTTTTCTTAAAAGGAAGCTTTTCCACCAGCTAATATTAACAGCAATGTTTTCCCGAATTAAGGAAGAAGAAGAAGAAAGTCAATGGAACCATTTTATATTTTTAAAACATTCCCCTCCAGAGCCCACAAGCCAAACAGTACAGCATTGTGCTAGCACATGGAACCGGCTATAAACAGACTGTCTGCCTTTGCTGTTAAGCTGAGAAAAGTCAGCATAAAAGGTGGACAAGGAAATCTGTACGTTACACATTTGCTGTTTACAAGGCATATGTTGAAAAAGTTTTGCCAGTAGAAGAAGATGACATTTTTTTTTGAACTGGGATGGTTCCCTTGCCATTGCAGAGCCCAGGATTCTATATCCAACACGTTCTGAAAATGCAAACCCTTCCTAATTTAAGTTATGTCAGTTACCACCAGGTATAGACAGTATTTACTTATCTCCCCGTTACCTGGCATGAAAGGGCAATATCACTTCTCATGCTGCCATCAGTTCTCCATACACCACAAAGTGCTGTATTCCAGCAAGGGAGATTGCTGGAACAGCAAACACCCTACAATTAAAAAGAGAGGTAGGCAAAAAGACAGTGCTGGAGGTGAAGAAGCAAAACCGAAAGAAAGGTCAAAAGTGTAATGGCATATAAAAGTCAACTGCTCTACAGGCGGATAGCTTTGCGTTAATTCATAATTTTATTGTATACCTAACAGACGCAGGAGCTGGATTTTTACTGTTTGCTGGAGGAAATACTTGTCAGTAAGTATCCTGGATAATTTAATGTTCTGGCACGATGTTAACACTTCACACTAGGAATCTCGGCTTCTCTAACTATATTAAATAACTATGTTAATGCAGTATTTGAAGGTGCTTCCTGGCACAGTCTTTACCTTATGCCAGGAATGGGGAACTGGTGAACCCCAAAATGTTATCGGATTGCAATGTCTACTGTTCCTGACAACTGGCCTTGCTTCTTGGAGTTGATGGGAGTTGAGAGTCTAGAAAACATCTAGAGGCCACAGGTTCTGCATCTCTACCATGTGCTATTGACAATACTGATAAGAAAAAACAACACCTTTCCAAAACAACACAAAAAATGCCCATGGAACATGGCCATGCTTTCTTTCCATTACCATCAGCGGTGGCATATGTACCGACAAACATTTCTACCACAGTCTTACTGCACTTCCTGCTTATGCGTCCCAGAGCTATTATGAAAGTGTCTAGACATGTCCAAATATGTAGAATCCAGTCTCTTTTCTGTGATCCTAGGGAAACTGCTTAGCACTTTATGGTATAATCTAGGAAGCCAGATGCGGCCAGGAATCCCTCACAGGGAAACCACCGTTGACGTTGCCACGATAAAACAAAAAAGGCTCCTTAAGCAAGCACCACGAATGAATGGATTTTACGTCACCAGTATAAAAGCCGGTCATCTTCCACAATTAAAGATGTAGTTACACCCCACAACCTGCATAACATGGAAATGTACTTTTATTCCCAGGGATGTGTGATCTACACTGCTTTAAAATTCTGGCTGGCTCAACAGGACATCCTTTGCTGAAGTTGGCTTGGGCTGACAAAGCAGTATGTCAAAGTAAGAATTATGCATTGCACATGCCGCTATAGAATCACAGAACTGTAGGGTTGGAAGGGACAGGGGTCGAGGTTATTTTTTGGAGAGCACAGCTCCAAACCTTGCTCTTCTCTTTCCTAAAATCTGTTTCTAGTCTCATGGAGAAATAAAAGAATTACGAAATTTCACTCCTCCCACTGGCCCGAACCCATCACTCCACTCCGTTTAGATGAACCAGGAACATCAGGTATGAAATAACATCAAGTTTTGGAAACCAGTTGTGCTAAGAGGTTAGCTTCACATGCCACCATTTGCTTTATTCACAAGCGTGTAATATTGGGGTGGGCAGGTCCTTGTGCATTCCTAAATAGAAACGCTGGGTCAACCATCACTCTTAAAGCACATGCATGATTTCTTGGCTGCCACCAAGTCTTCCCTATCGGTAGGAAAAGATGACATCGTGTCTGCTTACATTTTCTCCTTCTCAAAGGCTTTTCCTCCCAGGAACACAAAGCTGCCTAAATGTGGAGGTCCCATGACATTGTAAATGCCCACTCTTCCGCAGGAAGGCCTTATCTCCAAGAGCAATGCCATGCGTGGCTAAGGATGGACAGGATGCCAAACAGAAACTGATATAGACGACTTTGCAAGGAAGAAGAACAGAGAGTGACTGTTGATAATTTCCTGGAGCGAAAAGACTTCCAGCCACGATGAGACACGATGGGGTCCCTCATCCCGAAGCACCAAGTGGTGACTTGCATGTGTGAATGTGACATCAGAAAGCAAATGACACAGAATAAACACTCATATCATCTCACCAGCATCTGACACGCTCAGCGAATTTCAGTGGGCTCAGTTCATGAAGGAAGAAAAGTCAAGAGATTGCTGTGCATTTGTGACCTACAGATTTTGCACATTATATATGACTTGGAAGAGAATGCAGCTGCGCAGCTGACACAGTCACCTGCTTCTCACACAACATCCAAAAGGGAATTCTTGCCTCTCTCCTGTAATAAAATGTGTTCACTGGGCACCAGATGTGACTACTGGGCATGTATCTCACTGTGAGCAAGAGGGACTTCGGTACATCGAACTCCGTTAAGTTTTAATGCAGAATGTTTTCTGCTTATAGTACAGTAATGCATGTAGAAGTTTGCATTTTTATTATTATTATTTCAGAGTCAGATCACAGTTATCTGCATTCCAAAAGTGAGAGGGCTTTAATCTTTTAAAGGACTGTGAATGTTAGCATAAATTTATGGAACTCATTGCAACAGGATGTAGTATCAGCCATTTGTTTTAACTTTGCAAGGCAATTAGACAAATGGATGGAGGCGGGGAAGCTGAGAAGCAACTACAGTGGTACCTCAGGTTAAGTACTTAATTCGTTCCGGGGGTCCGTTCTTAACCTGAAACTGTTCTCAACCTGAAGCACCACTTTAGCTAATGGGGCCTCCTGCTGATGTAGCGCCACCGGAGCACGATTTCTGTTCTCATCCTGAAGCAAAGTTCTTAACCTGAAGCACTATTTCTGGGTTGGCGGAGTGTGTAACCTGAAGCATATGTAACCTCAAGCGTATGTAACCTGAAGCGTATGTAACCCGAGGTACCACTGTACAGAGGGTACAGAGGAACTGAGCCCACAGCCAGTAGGGGGATGAACTATGATATTTATTTATTTATTTATTTGATAGGCCTCCTGGAAAGGAAGGTAAGGTAAAGATAAAGGGACCCCTGACCATTAGGTCCAGTTGTGGCCGACTCTGGGGTTGCGGCGCTCATCTTGGTTTATTGGCCGAGGGAGCCGGCTTCCGGGTCATGTGGCCAGCATGACTAAGCCGCTTCTGGCGAACCAGAGCAGCACACGGAAACGTCGTTTACCTTCCCGCCGGAGCGGTACCTATTTATCTACTTGCACTTTGATGTGCTTTCAAACTGCTAGGTTGGCAGCAGCAGGGACCGAGCAACGGGAGCTCACCCCGTCACAGGGATTCGAACCGCCGACCTTCTGATCGGCAAGCCCTAGGCTCTGTGGTTTAACCCACAGCGCCACCCACGTCCCTCGGAAAGGAAGGTAATGAAGCATAAAATACAAGCTTCTAAGTGATTTCTGCTTCAGTCTGTAATGGGAGAAGCTGCACTGACAGCAACATCCCCTTTCTTTTTGAAATAAGGTTACTCCATAAAAAAAGTGATATGTGCAACTCCTTCCAAAACGTTTGGTGAACCCATTGCCCGTATCAAAGGAAATACGACAAATTAACAGACACAGTCATAAGTGACATCCAGTTTTGTGCGAGTGGACTCCCATTTGCATAAGGGGACTTAATATCTCAGTCAGTAGAGAATGAGACTCTTAATTCTTAGGATCATGGGTATGAGCTCCATGTTGGACAAAAGATTCCTGGACTGCAGGGGGTTGGACTAGATCAGTGTTTCCCAAACTTGGGACTCCAGCTGTTTTTGGACTACAACTCCCATCATCCCTGACCACTGGTCTTGCCAGCTAGGGATGATAGGGGTTGTAGTCCAAAAACAGTTGGAGACCTGAGTTTGGGAACCAGGGACTAGATGAACCTCAGGGTCCCTTCCAACTCTTATGATTCTACAATTCCCTTTGCCTCTTTCCCCTGCGCTTAAACTCTGCTGCTGGGGGCAATACAGTGGTACCTCTGGTTACGAACTTAATTTGTTCCGGAGGTCTGTTCTTAAGCTGAAACCGTTCATAACCCAAGGCGCGCTTTCGCTAATAGCACCTCCCGCTGCTGCCGCGCTGCCGGCGTGCGACTTCCGCTCACATCCCAGGGCAAAGTTCGCAACCGGGAGCATCTACTTCTGGGTTAGCGGAGCTCGTAACCTGCAGCGTTCGCAAGGAGGACGGTACGTAACACGAGGTTCCACTGTATTGCTATGCTAAGGTGCCATGCAAAGAGCTTAGGCAAGGATCAGCGACTCTACAATCACTACATCCAGCATGACAACATAAGGAGGACTACATATTTAGTTTATCTGCACATGGTTTATACTCTCACTGAAATAAAACCAGAAGGCATAATTTAAATACTAATTTAAATGGGGGTCTTTGTGGTCGGTGTGTGTGTTAAAAAAAAATCATTCGTCAATAAGTCAGGTATGTTGACCCCAAGGTTTCCTGGAATGCCTCCACGAATATAAGAGTGACATCATGTCTGTTCACTTTTCTCCTGTTGATAAATTAGCCAAACCACATAGGTAAGAGGAGCTTTTTTCTGAATTAGGACAGCAGCAGTTTGATCATCCTATATGTTTGTTCAGTCGACTGCTTGAGTGACCAAATTCTATTTGTAGTCATTGTGACAATGAAAGCTATGTCGGTTTAGGTGACATCTGCGTCAGTGGATTCCCTCCCCCCTTCCTGACTGGAACTTATATGGCCTGGGACAGAAACTAACTCATAGGATATGAGGTCAGCAGAATCCTCTGGAAATTTCCCCACAAATATGTGGACCTCCATGTTCAGTGAGATGTGTGCTTCTGAGTTCTCCCACGTCACAAGTTAGGCAGGTGTTACCAGAAAGAGTACCTAGTTTTTAAACTCCTTTCCTAGAGAAGTTCACCTGGAGCCTTTCACTGGACACCAAACCAAAACCATCCCATTTTCCTGAATTTATAGTTGACATCATAGCTTTTAAGGCATTTTTTCCTATTGTTCTATTTTTTTTTAGTTGCTGTTTTTAGTACAGTTATGTATTGCTTTTATAATCTATCCAGTGGATTCTATGAATACGAAGGGAGGATAAAGGGGGGACGTCTATATAAATAACATTGACACAAGTGATAATTTTATTAAAGCTAGAATTATTCTCAGACTTTCAGCTTTGACTAACTTGCACATTCTTCGGATTGCGATATTAAATCTAAAATTCACGCAGACCTCTTTCCGCACAAGGGGTGCTCATTAATTCTTTGCTCTGGCTATGTGGCTTTTATTTTGCGAGCAGGCGGTCACCTAAGTTACATGGTGATATTTTGCTCTTTGAATGGATGACTGAAGCTTACCTAGCGTGCTGGATCTTTTGTTCTTTTTCACCCCATCTCTCCTATTGTTTGCCATGGCCTTGTTGTTCCGTCATGTGTAAAATTAGATTCTAAGCTCCTTGGAGAAAGGACAGCACCTTTCTCGCTTTGTTCTCTAAATGCCTAACACGCTTTTGGGTCATATAGAAGTGGAAAAAATATTAAAGTAAGCATTATATGAACTTCAGAAGATGATGAAAACATTTAAGATATAGCACATTGCAAGAACCTTTAAGGGAAAATACAAGAAAAGGAGTACTGGAGCTGGCGACAAGCTCACATATTCACGAAAGAATCTGGAATCCTGACTGCAAGCAAAATATGTTAACAGGTTTGCGGAAGTTATGTGCAAAATGTAGAGAAGAAAAGTGTGCTTCCACTTCCATTATCCAAACCCCAACAGTGACTTTTTGCAGAAAGTCAAATTAAAATTCAATGTGCACTCTTCTGGCACATCTTTGTTCAAAGCAATTTAGGACCAAGATACTATTTAGGCTCATGGCTGCATTGTATTAATGGTTTTGAATCACTCGCAATCATGCATATTTTCTCCAATATCAGACTGCATCATGGAATTGGTAGTCTTGAAATGCATCTAATGGCACAATGGCACTTTCCTACCCTCTCCTTCTCGCTGCACCTCCCGTGCCCTCTTAAAGAGCCATTTCTAAGGATTTGGGAGACCCTCTGGAACAATGTGGCACAGGTAGCGGCTCTGGGAGGAGGCAATGAATGGAAACTGGGATGTTGCCTTGCATTAACAAGTTCAGATCCAAGCCACTGAGTCATTCTCGAGCAAACATGATTGACTTTGGCATAAAACAGGACAGAGGGATTTGGTGAGATTGTAAGAGATAGTTTGGTGCAAAAGGGTTCGATGTTCATGAGAAGGCAACTATCACAAGAACACCTTCTGTCACAGGTAAAAGCATAACAGAAACACGCATTACAGGAACATGTGGCCAGCAGCACACTTGCTACTATACAGGGGCATAACCTCATGGGGGCTCAGCTATGTTCCCCTCCCAAAAAGTATTTGGGGGGCTCAGGTTCTCCAATAGCCCGAATGATCGGGGGGGGGGAGGAGGCCAAGTGTGGAGCCAAGCATGGCACGGCTTCCGTGGCCAGCTCCTCCTCCTCCTCCTCCTGATGTGAAAGGAGGCACCAGCTGTTCCCAAAGCTGCCACGATGTCACATACATGAAGTTGCTCTCACACGCGTGACATCACGCACCATATGTGCTCTGCGGGCACTCCAATCTTCAGCACCTCCTCTGCTGCTCTACATGTTGCAGTCTTTACCGATTGCTACCAAGCCACAAAGAGGACAGCCAGTTTGTTTCCTGGCCCCTGCAGCCTAGTGGGCGTAACAAAAGTATAACACAAAGTTACGCATATTGCAAGCTCGCTGAACTGATCTGTGATTTGATCGATATTTACTGTTTGCTCTTTGTTTTAGAATTGGTTCGTTGTTTATTGTGTTCATGATTATAGTCCTCAACATATGCTGTGATATTGTTTCCGCTGCGGGATTTATTTTAACAAAGAGGGAGCTAAAAGTACCCTAGATAAAATAAGGCATAATAATAAAGGGAAAGGACCACACATTCCATATGCTGCTTCCTTCTGCAAATAACCATGCGAAACAATTACGTCATTAACACCATGCATGGACTCAGCCATTATTTGCCTCTACATCCTTGGCTGCTGCTCACAAATGCACTAGATTATCTCTCCACATACACCAGCCATCATCAGCCCTGGCATATCTTTCTGCATATAGAAGCTTTGCCTGTGGCAAGTATGGGGGAGATGAAAGCATGAATAACCCTTTTGCTTTTCATGTTCCCACTGTCTTTAATGAAAGGGGAACTTCAACATCTGCCACAGACAGATCACACATCTTTTTGCAGGGAAGAAGCCTGAGTTCCTCCTTCGCACATCAACCTGAAGTGCAGAAGACTAAGAGTGCTCCCGCTTCCTTTCAAACCCATTGCATAATGCACAAAGCCACATCCCAAGGTAGCATGTTACTTGCACATTGGAGCTAAATTGAAACTAGTTCATACTGAGGCTGTAACTAAAATTTAGCAGTTATAGCAGAACCCGTTTTGTGTTTCCTTTGCATTTATTTGGTCTCTTGATTTCGTCTCAACCGGTTCTGGTGATTTGAGTCTTGCACGCTTGTGTCCAACTTGTGTCCAGTAATTTGGATATCCAAATTATTAGAAAAGTTCCCAAGGACCTAGAGCTCTGAAACTTGGCACATATGTAATCCAAAGCTAAAAACACTATTCTGTCAAAACAGGGGGCTCAAAAGTTCACCCCAAATGGTTAAGGTACTTCTCGACAACAAAGAAGCTGAATATTTGGCACTCAGGTTGCCCAAAACATGCAGATGACTCAAAAAGTCCAAAAGGGAGACAACTGCAAGGGTGTTCCTGAAAATGAGGGATAAAACTGTTCCTCCCAAATAGCTAAGATGCTTCTAGGCACTCCAGAAAGTTGAAACTTGGTGTGTATATTCTTAGTAGCAGCAAGGAACAGAATGCTACTTTCATTAATGAGTAAATGTGTATAAGAACAGGCTAGGTGCTTCAATTACCGTATTTTTCGCACCATAGGACGCACCGGACAATAGGACGCACCTTGTTTTAGAGGGGGGAGAACAAGAAAAAAAAAATCTCCCCCTCTCTGCCCAGCGCCCCTTCAGCGAAGCGGCAGGAGGCGCTGCACAGAGAGGGGGAGAATTTCCCCCGTTTTCCCGCTCTAAAACAAGGTGCCGTTTAAGGTGTGTTCAGGTGGCTACCTTGGAAGCCTGGAGAGCGAGAGGGGCGACCCCTCTCACTCTCCAGGCTTCAGGTTCCTTTCGACCTGCTCTTTGGGGCTGGCGGGGGGAAGCCCACCACCAGCCCCAAAGAGCAGGTCAGGGAGCAGCGGAAAGGCGCAGCGGAGAGGCTGCTGCCATAGTCGCGTGTCACCTCTCCAGCCGGGAGAGGGTCACGGGGCTATGGCTTCTTTAGCCCTGCGCGCGCTCTCCCAGCTGGAGAGGTGACACGCGGCTATAGAGGCTCCTGCCATAGCCGCGCATCACCTCTCCAGCCGGGAGAGGGTCGCGGGGCTATGGCGTCTTCGCTCCATAGGACGCACACACATTTCCCCTTCATTTTTGAAGGGGGAAAACTGCGTCCTATAGAGCGAAAAATACGGTAAGATTGTCACGCTATGCAGCAAAGAAATGCTCATATCAAATGTAATTGCTCAGTGATCTCATCATCATCGCCCAGCTATGCTCCTTCTATCTGATTTCAGAAGTTTCAGAACACAGAAACACACATCAGACAGAAATTCCCATGCCAGAACTTGTGATAAGGAAGTCAATAACCTTTCAAAAAGCTGAGTAGTCTCACCTTCTTGTTTAGCTTGCAATTGTCCCTCCAATGTTCCTCGTTGTCCAGTCATTTTACGGGTTATTAAAAGTTCACAGGTCAGTCACAATAGCCTTCTCCTGTTCAGATGAAAAACAGCATAAAGATTTCATGAGGTTTTTTTCACCGCCACACATAAATGTTTTCACCACCACATGAAAACGTTTTGTCTGTTCTGGCTCTTAGAAATCTGCCTTTATTTTTATTTGGATTCCACATTATTGGAAAAAAGTTGCACAATTTAGTACATATTTTCTTCACTTCCAATATATGGTTCAGGGCTGATTAGGGCTTGGCCTGGCCTCTGAAGTGGTTTGAAATGCCAGCACCATCCACACTGGTTACAATAAAAAGTGAGTATTGTTGAGCAAGTACCAAGGACCTTTTCCTCACCATTAAGTAACCACAACCGCATTAGGGGATGGGGCTTCTTCTAGGAAAAGCAACATAGCTTTTCCTGCTCAAGCCCCTGCACCTCTTCTATTTGAAATGAAACATTATTCAACATCCACCTTCAGTCCTGAAGCCCCAATTCTGAATAACGCCAGGGTAACTGTTAGATTTCCACCCCCCTCTCTTTAATTCCCTGAAGAAAAATAAGCAAATGAGACAGGAAGTTCCCAAAGGCTCTGTAGGTAAGATGAACCATGAGATCTGCAAAGATACAGCAGAAGAAGAAAGGAGAGGCACAGGAATGAAAGAACATCTTTATTCCCAAGGACTGAAAAAGCACCCAGAACCTGTTCTTAGCAGGCCTTGTTTATACAGTTGTTGCACAAGGAATGTAGACTTGTCTATTTGTTCCTGAAGAATACTGCGTTAACTTTGTGCAAACCAAGGAAGCAAAAACCTGAAACCACTTGAACATTAAACACTGAGGTCATACTTCAGTTCCGCTGTCTTCTCTATGCATTTCCATGTTTAGCTGGCCCCCTCCCCAGCTTTTCACCTCCCTTGTGAGTCACGGAACCAAGACGTTTACTACTGAAGGGATGATTTAGGGCTGCAGGAACCAGTGGTCTGGCAAAGGCAGCAGGAGAGGCCCATTCGAAGGTAAGCGCAAACATTAAATGCAGAAAAGTGTAGGGCTGAGGGAAGAAACCAAAAGTGGAGAAAAGGAGAAGAATGAAAGACATAGGAAGGAAAAACTCGAATCTGGAAACATTAAGAACACCACAAAAGGTGTTTCCATTGAGCAAAAGCTTTCCTAAGAGAACATTTAGACAGCCTTTGGACATGACTGCCATCCATCTCCATTCTCAATATATATTTTCAGGGCATTCATGCAGAATGAAACCTTGGCCCCAATAGATGCTCCTTGGTTGAGTTACTGTCCTTAAATGAACACAGGAAACTCAAGACGAGCCAGTAGGGCACAATAGGGTCAAGTTCTGCTCTCTCCCATTGTAGCCTGTACTAGAAGTTCAAGCTTCAATTCCTGGCATGTCAAGGAAGGGGCAACTTTATCTGATAGTTTCTGAAGTCCACGTGCCATATTGCTGTGTTTATGCTGTGGTCTGTAGTCAGCTCCTGCTGCTGATGTTGTCATGTCTTTGCAAGCTACTCCAGGAAGTCAGTGCAGCACGGCAGAAACCCACAGCACACAACACTGCCTCATGAGCCCTGGCTGACCAAGAAGACCGGCTGGAATTCTGGTTTCCACCTCCAGCCAAAGCATCATAAACCAGGCATGCAACTGGTGCTAGCAAGCCAAACATTAGGATTTCCTTCTATGACGAGAATTATGAATTATTATTTGGGGAAGAGGGGTGTGTGTGAAGGGGCAAAGTCACCTTCATGCTATAGGAGCAAAGATGTTCTGTGTTGAACTTCTGAAATCTATTTAAAGTTTGTTCCCAAGAAGTGTACAGTTAATCTGTGGACCGTCAAATGGTAGTAGATTGCAACTCCCATCATTGGTGATGCTGACTGGGGCTGATGGGGGCTAGAGTCTAGCACAGGGTTTCCCAAACTTGTGTCTCCAGCTGTTTTTGGATTACAGTTCCCATCATCCCTGGCCACTGGTCCTGCTAGCTAGGGATGATGGGAGTTGTAGTCCAAAAACAGCTGGAGGGCCAAGTTTGGCAAACTCTGGTCTAGCAGGATCTAGAGGGCCACAGGTTAGTCATCCCTATACTATGGGATGGAGGAGGAGAAGCAGAGGCAAGAAGTGACATGGGAGATAAATGTAGGAATAGATGGGTGAAGGACTGAGGAAGAAGAAACGTTGATGGAGATCGCCCACTGCCTCAGGATAACAAGGCCTGGGATGTGGAAGAGAAGAAAAGCCACCCCTCCAACTGATTGGTTCCTACAATTGCAGATCCTGCCCCTCTCCTCTACACAATTCAGCGGAGCACTATTTGCTCCATTGATCAAAGAGAATATTGAAAGGCTGGTCCTGAATTCACCATGCATGGCCTGTGGCAGCACCTGTAGTTGCAGCTGAATCGCCTTAGGAACCACTGCTATAGAAGCCCTGGCATATGCTTACAATACACGAGCAAGGCTTTTCCTCGGGCAGAAATGTTCAGATCAAAACAGAATGCAATTGATTGTGTTCAACATTGCCTCCTGTCTGGGAGGAATTGTACGGCTTTCATTTAGAAACAAACAGAATCATTCCAATCTTCTTTTACACTCTTTCTCTCTGTGGGACACTCCCCCTTAACGACATAACGGCAATCAGCAATCTTGAAGGAAAATATATATACATATATATGCTACCCTAATGTGTCTAGAGAGAAGCAGATTCATTCTCTAAGGTACAGACTGCAGAAAAGACTGCAACAGAAAAGCATCTGAGAAATGCTCACAGGGAAATCTGAATTCAAAAGTCATTCACGTAGCTGCGGGATTCAACTCCTTAAAATTCAGCTCAGGACTATAAAATGGCACGGATTCGCCCCTGATTTAGAGGCTCCCAATGGGACCGTGTGAAGTGTGTGGGTTTGATATCACATTTACTGGGATAGAGCCAGGGGGCAAACCAAGAGGGAAAGAAATTATGAGCTCCCTTAGGGGAAGAAAATATGTGGGAATAGGTTTGGTAAGGTGAGCTTTATCAGTTTTATCTCGTCTTTCCTTTCGCTCTCATCCCATCCTGCTGCCATGTAAAGGATTCTCCTGGAAGGGTGCCCTTAGACCTGGAGCTCCCAGGAGTTCCTTTGGTGTGAGGGATGTTTGAATGATCATTGACTAGGGTGAATACCAGCCCTGCCAGGTAATATGGCCATCAAACCTGTAGCTCTGCAAGCTGAGCCAGGGGAAACTCAGGCTCTTATCTTGACATCCTTGGGAGTCACAAAAACAGGAGCCAAACAGTCCCATTCATTGTCTTTTGAGCCTCAAACCCACACACTTTATCCAGTCGCATGGAGCCGAGCATCCAGATTCAGAGCCAAGTTTACTCCAAAAAGCCACAGCAGCAAAAATGCAATGCTTCATTAAGGAGGTTATAAACCCAGGACCAAGAAAGGGCAATTGAAAAAGGGCCAGCAGTGTAGAGATAATTTTAGGAAGTCAGGTACAGAATAGAAAATAACAGAACTAGATTGCTCCCACCCTAATACTAACTAATCATGAAGATTAGCTACTGAACCAACAAGCTGTATCCAGGCACATGTGGGTTTTGCATCAAACCAAAGCCAGATACCAACTTTTATTACAAAAAGGCCTGTATTTCCTGTAGCTAATCAGGACCTAGGGACATTTTTTCACAGCACTAGAGGGTCTATGCCTCGGTGCACCATGCAGTCATTTCTGCAGTTACAGTGACCTTGACACAGTCTTGCAACAGATGCTTACAGAAGACAATATGAAACGAGTTAACAGTGCTACAATTCCAAGCACCCACAACAACCCACAGTTCCCAGGATACTCCAGGGGAAATGGATGGTGCAGACATGGCAAAAGAGCATCCACAGGAAACACTGAGGGTAAAGTGCCGGGCTAGATGTGGGCGAAAGGACCCATGCGCACATAGGACTGCACCGGCTTCCGGGAATGCAGCTTTCCAGTTCTTAAGCAAATGAATAGGACGTGCAGGTAAATGTCTTAGGCTAGACTTCAGTAAAAGGCTTGGGAAGTGCTGCTCTATGGCTTGAACAGAGCCAACAAATAGATTGTGCTGGCAACCAAATGATCTAAGAGCGGTGCACCAAAACGCCACAGAGAAAATACTGGGGCCTACTCTCTGATTCTCTGCAGTGGCGTACGGCCCTAGAAACAGGCCTTAGCACCCTCCGTAATATTGCAAGGCTTTCTCAGATGCACCTCTCAGGTTGGCCACTGCTTGGCCAGTGACCTTATCTATAGCGACGCTCCCATGCGCTTCCTCTTGGTCGCATGTGAAGCCAGTCTGGCAATTTTAGAATCTGTGCCTTTTAACTTAACCTTAAGAAAGGAAGTTAAACCACCACACTCCTACCACCCACCTCTGGCCAGTAAGGACTGCCAAATCCAGCTAAAGTTGCCTGCATGGCTAATCTCTCCCTCTCCCCCCACCTCAAACATCCCCTGCCAGGGATGCCAACTTGAATAAAATATTCGGGGGGGGGGAGGCCTCAGGTAATCCACCCTCCACATTAATTGATCACATGAAGCGGCACACACACACCCTTTGAATGGCAGTGCCTGTTAACTTTGCCCCACCCTTCGAATATTTTATTGGGTGGGGTGAGTGATGCAAAAGGACCTCGTCCTCTAGGAGTTGGTTCCTATGTCCCTTGCAGGAAGAGCCCCGAGGTACCAAGTCCTTAACCCGGTTTGCTGCTGGCTTAGCAAAGCGAGGCAGAGCGCACGCAGAGCTGCGCGGGGAGGATCTTCGACGGCGCGGAAGGGAGGAAGAACCCCTCTCTAGGAAAGGCTCGGGACACGTGCCCAGAGATTCCCGAGTGATCCGGATCTCTGGAACGCTGCAGGGTCAACGACCCCAAATGAGCTCGCCTTGCTAAAAAGAGAGCCGGACGCGCCTTACGCCTACCCTTTCGGCTACATCATCGTCGTCCTCCTGCGGGGTGGGGGGTGGCTAGCGGATGACGACACTCCTCAAGACTTTCACCAAATATGGATCGGGGTTGGAAACCTCGGGAGTTTGTTTAGCTCGAGCCGGAAATCACTTTGGCAATTATCTCCTCTCTCTCTCCATCCACCCCAAGCCCCCGCCTCTGCTACGTCGGTTTCCCAAAGCAAAGGCCAGGCAGCAAGGGAAGGGATCCGACCCCACCAACCCGGCTGCAGAGGGCAAAGGGAGAGGAGGGGTGGGGGTGGGGAAACCCCACTCTGCCTAACAGTGACGAGGCAGCTTCCCTGGCTGCCCCACTCAGCACTTTCTGCCTGAGATCCGACGAGGAGCAAATGGGAGGCGGCGCCAGAACACACCTCGGCTCCTCTCTGGCCCCCACGCGCAAGCCCCATCGGTTTTGACAGGCGTGGGGTTTTTTCATTTTTTAGGGGTGTGGGGAGCCACGAGCTACTGAAACAAGTTTTCTCCCTTTCCGGTGAACAGTCACTGGGGAACGCAATCGTCTTAACCCTGGACTCAATTCCTTTTTGGACAGATGGTTACCTCATGTTGTCTTCTGATGGGGTGGGGATAGAGGGATGGAGAATTCCCTCCTGAAGGATGCACAAAAAGACGGGTCTTTTATGCTACCCCAACCCCGTGTTTATTCCTTCTTCTTTTTTTGAGGGGGGGGAGGTGTCTGGAGCTAGTCAGAAAATACTCCCATATTTGACAGGGCCGGAGGGGACCATGAGGACCACTGAGAGTCCAACCCCCCCCCTGCAATGTGGGGCTCGAACCCACGGCCTTGAGATTAAGAGCCTCATGCTGTACCAACTGAGCTCTCCCCTTTAGTCGAAGGGGAGAGACAGGGAAACCGTATATGTGCGTGGAAACTGCTTCTGCAAGCTGGTGCTTCAACCCGCCGCCCCCCCTCAGAGGACACAGGGCTCCATTATATTGGTTCTGTCTCCCTGGCTGCAGAGACACCCAACCCCTTTTCCCTTGGAAAAAAAACACCTAACAACAACAGCCACTCTGTCATTTCTGAAGTTCCCTGCAGGATTTAACAAAGCTGGTTATTATTCCTCGAACATTGCCCCCAACTTCTCACTTAGACTCACACTCGCACCCCCCACCTCCAATTAGGACCCAGGAGCAGCAACAACTTACCCTGGAAACACGCTCCCAGCCCCTCTGAAACGCCTCCCTGTGTGCGGACCCGGCGACGAGCCGTCTGGGTTTGCCCTGCTCCAAAGCAGCAGCGGGGCTGGCGAGGGGTCCGCTCCCCTCCCCGCCACCGGCCACCCTCTGTGCGTCGAATAGCGCATATAAGACACAACCCGTATGGCCATGGGAGGCGGCCAGGTCGATCACATTGCTTTCCCCCCCTTCGCATCGCCTCCAACAACCTCTCTCCCCCCCCTACCCCCCGCCCCCCACTGCTACATGGTCTCTCTGCTTGGGAGCAGCACGTTTCTGTGGTTGGAAATCAGACGGCGCGGACGGAATCGATAGTTGCTTTATTAAAAGTTAAGCTCAGCAACAACCCCCCCCTCCCCTCCCCAGGGGAATAAGATATCCAGCAAGGGATATTTCTTCTAAGTTATGTATTTGTCACTAACAGGCCAGCAAAGCCACAATGCAATTCCTCCTAAACCATAATAGGTAGATTGCGTGAAGGACGGGGGGTGGGGAGAGAGAGAAAGGGGGGGTGTGTAGAGAGGAGAAGAAAAACACCCCAACAAGAATTCCGAAGAATTTCCTGCCCTGGGAACAAAAGTGAAGTCTATATTTAACAACATCTGAAGCTGTCAAGAATGCTTTGTGGTTGGGTAACAGTGCAGAAAAATGTGGAAAATGCGGACTACTGCTCGACCAAATATGGAAATATTGTTACGTCTGGTGTCTGAATCGCCATCTGGAAATACTTAGGGCGATGAAGGAGGGTTGAAAGACGCCACAACAGAAGCTAGGAACACCTCTGTGTCGTCGTCGTCGTGCCCTCCACGATAATAATAAAAAAACCCAAATCCTAAAACCAGAGAAGATGCATTAGGAAAGAAACTTAACCGAAGAGGAAAATACTATAAGCAAACAAACAAACCCCCAAAACCCATAAACAACAGGCTTGCAAAGGAAGGCGTGTTCTGAAGGCCCGCCATCGCTTTTAAATGACTTATTATGGGAGCCCACGTTTACCAAAGTGTTTGCCTTCCGCGTAATTAAAGAGCCAATAAGGAACTTTCGGATTTATTTATTTTTTTACGTATTTTGAACAGAACGCCGTAGGTGTATTGCAATATATGGTTTATCATCTGCATAGCTTTCAAAACATTCTCCACATTATAGTAAAAAAAAACCCCAAAAAACATTATTTGAATACTGCTAAGCCAGGACATGCAGGGTAGGCGCTGCTTTATTCTAATTGCTTATCATTCCACGCTAGAGTGGAAGGTCACGGAGAGTTCATTGTTCCATAGGAACCACTTTCAATTTTGCTTTTATTGAAGCAGATTTCACACACACGGTCACAGCCCTCTTCAAGACAGATCAAGAATCATAAAAGGGACCTTTAAAAAGGGTGTGTGTGTGCTTTTACTCTCAGCGTCTCGAAATTCTTACAGCAACATCCCAAGTTTAAAGATTATCAGCTTAAAAGGTAGAGAGAGATAAGAAAAGCCGAACCTTTTCCCTGAAAAGCTGGAAACATTTGCAGCGTGGAGGTCTGGCTAGCTGCTTTTCGAGCCATCGAAATGTGCCAATTAAACCCTGAGAAGTTAATTAATAGCTGCAGGGCGAGGGAGCTGCTGGAGACGTTCTGCTTGATATGACCTCAAATAGCGGAAATGGAGCTTCCGAGATCAAGGTAACCGAAGGTAAAAATAATAATCCATAACCCAAAAACTTAAGGGCACAAGAGGACCCCTCCCCCTTCCTGGGACCGGTCCAGACAACGGGGAGTAATTTCTTTTGCCCATGCCCCATTCAAAAAATATATATACAAATTTAAACGACGCCATCTGGGTCTTAGTTAAGGGATACACCTTTCCATTCCACTATTAGATCAAATCCGAGTGTCTTAAGAAATTTGCATGCCTCTTCCCCTTCCCCCTCAACCCCCCCTCCTCTTTAATCTTCAATAGCATATAAGCTATTTAGCAAACACACCGGGACAATATGTCTAACGCACTTGTTTCCTAGGCTGCAAATGGGGAAAGTTTCGGGGGGGGGGCAAAGAGAAGAAATCTTTATAGCCAAGCAAAATATTTTCTACCACCCACCCACCCAAAAAAGAGGAGAGGGGTTCGTGTTGCGATATTACAATCTATAACTCCGCGATTGTTTAAAAGCGTTGGAAAGGGGAGGGGAGGGAGAACCTGTTTTCTTGCTTGTGAGACGGCGAGGGGGAAAAAGTGCAGCTTAGACAGGGCGGAGCTTGGATGCAAACCGCGCCAAGGAAACATTCCTGAGATGCCTTACAATTCCTGGTGCTTTAGAATTCTGGAACGCTCAACGTCAGTGCAGCTGCAGCACGCGGCGCCTGCACACTATATAAGGCTGCTCCCTCTCGGAGCCTCCTCAGACGGCAAAGGGATCCCCGGGAAAGTGCGCGGCGCCACGAGCAGAGGGAGCCAAGAGAAAGCAGCCGAGTCCTCCTCTCCGCCTTCCCCGCAAGAGAAGCAAAGCGAGCCCCCGAGGCTTTCCAGGACTCGCGACTCTCTCTTTAAAACAAAAAGTCACCGCCACTTCGCTCAGACAAACACCGAGAAATTGTTTAGGTCCTACTTTCCCTCTCTCTCTCTCTCTGTTCAAGTTTGCTTCTGGCTGAAGAAGGGAGAAAAGAGACCAGAAATCCTTCGCCTTAAAAAAAAGGGAACCGAAGATGAACTCTCAGAGAACCAGCTGTTTCGTCCTGGCTTTTGCACTCCTTCAGTTAGTAAACAGGGTAGGTGTGGACGTTTCTTTCTCATTTGCTGAGGATTCTTGCCTTCTCTGGTCTGCTGTGGGCAGAATGGTTTTTATTTTTATTTTTAAATAAGATATAGTGTGGCTTTGGGGAGGCATATACTTAAGTTGGGAGAAGGCAGAGGCAGCCGGCACGCCTGTTGTGAGGGAAGCGAATGTATTCTTGCCAGTTCATAGAAATATAAGGAACTTGAGCTCTGAAGTGGCAATGATCAAAGGTGACGTGCCTGTGTTTTTGGTCTGCATTTATGGCAGGGAGGCCGGGCCGACTGTTTCCTGCTTTGCTTAGTTGTACCTGTTTGTGTCTCACCAAACTTTTTATCCGTCTCTCCTCCCCAGGTGCTTTCTTCTTCTTGCCCAGCTGCTTGCCAATGCCCCCTGGAGGTCCCCAGATGTGCCCCGGGAGTCGGTCTGGTCCTGGACGGCTGTGGATGTTGTAAAGTCTGTGCTAAGCAGCTCAACGAGGACTGCAGCAAGACGCAGCCTTGCGATCACACCAAGGGACTGGAATGCAATTTCGGCGCCAGCTCCACAGCTCCGAAGGGGATCTGCAGAGGTAAAAAGCTTGTGGCTTTGGCTCCCTTTGAAGTGTATATATATATAAATATATATATTACCAACCAGTCCTTGTAGCGGTGAAGTTTAGTAATTTTCAGTCCATGTATGGTTATGCTTTGTTGTTGGTAGATTGGCAAAAGGGCATATGACTTCAACAGTCTGGAATGCAATTCACTATGTCTGGGCTGCACTAACAGCGCATAAGGAAAAGTGATTCCTGACTAACTTATTGTTCTAGCCTAGAGCTCTTGGGGATTGCAGGGAACTTTACCATAAATCGAATTTAACAGAGCAGAAAGAAAAGGGGGGGGAGAGAAACACACACCCTGCTTCAGCAGACTGAGCCCCCATTTATAACTCTCTCCTCTTTCCTAATCTTTGCAGCACAATCAGAAGGGAGACCCTGTGAGTACAACTCCAAAATCTACCAGAACGGAGAAAGTTTCCAGCCCAACTGCAAGCACCAGTGCACATGCATCGATGGAGCGGTTGGCTGTATCCCGCTGTGCCCCCAAGAACTCTCCCTTCCTAACTTGGGCTGTCCTAACCCAAGGCTAGTGAAAGTCCCTGGCCAGTGCTGTGAGGAATGGGTCTGTGATGACTCCAAAGATAACCTGGATGACCTGCAAGGTTTCATGGACAAAGAGTTTGGTCAGGATGCTTCCGAAGGAGAGCTAACCAGGAACAATGAGCTCATAGCCATCGTGAAAGGAGGGCTGAAAATGTTACCCGGTGAGTTTTAAGATGACCAGGGTCATGTTGTTCTTCTGCCAGGGAGGGGGAGGGGGGATTACCACTGGAAATTCTTTAGTGTGGGGGATTATCTGTCTACAGTGTTTTGCTATGCATGTTGATGAGAAGAGAAACAAAGAGCTCGTAAAAATGAGAAATTTATACTGTTCTTTTCTCTCCCCCCCTCCTTTTTTTAAAAGTCTTTGAATCTGAGCCACGCACTCACTTCTTTGAGAACCGAAAGTGCATTGTGCAGACAACCTCCTGGTCCCAGTGCTCAAAGACCTGTGGGACGGGCGTCTCCACCCGAGTCACCAACGATAATCCCGACTGCAGACTAGTCAAAGAGACCAGGATATGTGAAGTGAGACCCTGCGGACAACCCAGCTACGACTCCTTAAAGGTAAAAACAACAGAACCCCCTTTACGGTCCCACAACAATTCCCAGGTCGTTTTTTGGGTGGAGGGAGCCTTTTGGCTGGAATTGCAACCTAACTTACGCTGTTGATCTCTTCCTTCCAGAAGGGGAAGAAATGCACAAAGACCAAGAAGTCCCAAGAGCCAGTCAAGTTCACTTACGCAGGTTGCTCCAGCGTAAAGAAGTACCGGCCCAAGTACTGCGGCTCATGTGTGGACAGCAGATGCTGCACGCCTCAGCAGACCAGGACTGTCAAGATCCGTTTCCGCTGCGACGACGGAGAGACCTTCACTAAGAACGTCATGATGATCCAGTCTTGCAGATGCAACTACAACTGCCCCCATGCAAATGAGGCCTATCCTAATTACCGGCTATTCAATGACATCCACAAATTTAGGGACTAGGTTGTGATTTGTGCAGGCTTGAGCGGAAGGCTTGCTCCAATTTTTTTTTTTTTTTTTGAAGTAACAGTGGAGAAATGAACTCTTACAGAAGTGGTGCGTTTGTCCATTGGAGGGCAACACTGAGACACACACAAAATGCACTGTGCAACTGGATACTAATGCAACAGTTTGAGCATACTTAAAGCTTCATAGTACTGGAGCAATCTTATTGCTTCATTTTGGAGCACTTTCATGATGACCGATTTCTGTTTGTAACTGATCTGTTTATACTTTGTCCGTCTGTTCTGGTTATGAAAACCTTCATTTTCTTACTGTTCAACATAATATCATGCTTTAGTTGTTGTTCCAAACTTTTGTTCGAGGTTACATTCCTTCCTATGGTGGGCACTTTTGGAGTCCTCGCCTATGGCAGCTATAGGCACCAGCTATATATTTCATACCCACAAACAGAAATTGGTTCTTTTTAAAGCTGAATATTTTATTTATCAAAATGTAGCTTTTTTGTTTTTTTGGAGGAAAAAAAATCCCTAATACTGGAATAAGTTGTAAATGATTTAATTTTATATTCAATGAATTAAGAGAATTTATTTATGAAATTAATCATTTAATAAAGAAATATTTACCTAATTTCATTTTCAATATGGTGTGTTGATTTAGGGAAGCAGGAGATGCTATGGAATTTTAGATGGCTATGGGAAGCAATTTCTAAGAAAAGTTACTCTCACTAAACTTATTAGCACTAGAGGGCTTCCTTTCAACTAAACATGTTCAGCATTGGCTTTTGAGGCTGCAGTCTTATGCACACGTATTACCTGGGAGTAAATTCCATTGAACTCGGTGCGGTTTATAAATAGACATGTATAGCATTGCATTGTTAGACTTACTTTAGTTCTGCCATCATTTTACCAAAGAAGTTAGTAACTTGTTTGATTAAATTATACATATCTTTGTACTTGTAATCTTTAAACACAGCATTGTGCTTATTCCAGGTCAGTTCTTAAGGATTCTAAATCAGATCATATACTGATTCTTAAGTACACCGTGAAGCCAAAGTATTTTTTCATTATTGATGGCATTTCTCTAAAATGCAACGTTCTCGCTCTGCAGCTAAATAGGTTGTTGCTAGTGCTTTTAAGGATTTCTACTGCTGCTGCTTCTTGCAGATGAATACATTTCTTTGTTTGTGGGGAAAAGGTTTCCTTCAGTCTGCAGGAGGTAGTTTGCTTTCACTAAATTCAAACTTAAATGAGCTTGAAGCAATTACTTGTGTTAATCCTAAATAACATGGTGATTAAAAGTAAACATGTTGTTAAAAAGGAAAAGAATGCTAGGAATTCATAGTATTTTTCCAGCAGGCCAAGAACTAGCCTCTCCTTTTGCCTCTGCTTCTCTCCCCACCCCCCTACAATGTAATGTCAAAGAGAGTAAAGGAAACAGAACTATTCAAAAGGAACAGAAAGCGCAAACTTATATTTACTGGTCTCAACCGAGTTCAATGAGGCTTCCTCCCAAGGAAGTGGATCTAGGTGTGTAGCCAAGGTCTAAACAATTTCAATCCTATTTTCTGGTGTTCAGAGTGCTTCATAGTCCATAATTTATCAATCCTCAACAATCCAGCAACAGAGCTAATTTATATTTCCATTCATAGTTAGGGGGCTTAGAGCTGATGGACTGGGACTCGTGCAAGGCCATTTGGCGAGCAGAGCTCACACAAATGCTATAGACCTAGCCTTAAATTGGGCCAAATTGGCATTAAGAGCACGAGGCTCTTAATCTCAGGGTTCAAGCCCCACGCCGGGTGAAAGATTCCTGCATTGCATGCCCCTTCCGACTCTACAATTCTTTGGAAACCCTTTGGCTCAAGCTGTATCATCCTTTCGGTTTCTGATGTTCAGCTACGAGTGCTGATGCCTCGGTGCAGCCAAATGGTACCACCCACATACAAGTGGGAAGTAGAATAGAAGGCTTGGGTGAACCTTGAAGTTTACAGAAACACACACACACACACAGAGAGAGAGAGAGAGAGAGAGAGAGAGAGAGAGAGGTATTCAAAAACAAACAAACTAGAAGGTGGGGAAACCCCAAAGCAGCTGTTGGGGGCAGGGTTGTATAAAAATGTCCGGTAGGAGGGGAAATAGAAGAGAACATTCTGAAGAACGGCATAGCTGGCTGACTGGAATGCTGAACTGGAATGCATTCCACACTAACACTTTCCTGAAGGGCCCACTTGTTCATATTTCTCTTCGCACCTACGTTATAGAAAACTCTGCTAAAAGGGATTCAATGGCTGCTTTTAGATCCAGCCAGGTGGAGACACTTTCCCAAGGGATTATAAGAGCACCGTGTGCAGCCTCAACACACCCACTGCTAATCATCCATTTTGTAGGTCTACGGTAATGCCTTGGGGGTTTGAGGTCCTGAATGGTTGGTTAGCTCCTAGATGGCTTTAAAGCGGGGGGAGGGGGGGGGAGGAGACGAGACAAATTCATGGACGACAGAGCTACCGATGGTTATTATTAGCCATGGCAGCTAAATTAAACCTTCCCGTACGGAGGTAGCATACCTGTGAACACCAGGCATTCAGGAAGCACAGTAAGGAAAGACTTTTGTTTGTTTGCGGCATTTCTGAGTCTCCCCGGAGCCAGGGCTCTCTGGGTGATGTACACAACCTTCCTTAAAAGCTTCCAGATGCATTTAACTGTTCTCTTTTGGAAATGGGCTGGCCTGATTTGCCAAGACAGGTCTTGTGAGTCTATATGTACAAGAGGCTCTTGAGGTGGAGCAATTGTTAAACACAAGGCTGGTGTCAAGAGTTTGGCACGGCTGGGCGTCTGCCAAGGCCCATGGCGAAGTGGGAAGGCCCACTGCCAATCCCTGGAGTCTCCTGCTCTTGCCTGTTCACCTGCACTTTCTAAGTGAACAATCAGGGAGAGGAATGATGAGAAGGAAAATAAATATTTGCTTGCCTTTGTCCTCTTTTCTCTGGAAGGTGGGGCAGGCTGGGGCCAGAGGGAGATGTATCAAATGGGCCGTAGTGACAAGGAACAGGTGGGAACATCAGTGGGAGGTCCACCGAGAGCATCTTGCCCTAAGGTGCCCCCAAAATAAAAGGGGTGTGGGTCATGCAAGCACTTCTTATATGGATAAGCCATCAGCTGAACACTGCAGCTTGATCAAGCAGGTCTAATTTGATCCCTGGGCAACGTGGAGTTGCTATTCTTTTAAAATAACAGTCCAGTGAGGAAGTTTCGACAGAGGCAGACAGGTGGTTAAAAAAGCTCAGCGGATATTTGAACCCAGGATTCCCTTTCAAATCTAGCATTCGTCACAGCTTCACATCTGTCATCATATGCACATGGGGGAGCTGTGTTGCTACAGTTTCGCAACCGTCCTGGAGACATCAGCTATGGTTTCCAGCACCATGCATGCATTCATTCATACATTCATTTTCTACGAAGGTCTAAGGCAAGAAGGTAAAAGGTAAAGGTACCCCTGCCCGTACGGGCCAGTCTTGACAGACTCTAGGGTTGTGCGCTCATCTCACTCTATAGGCCGGGAGCCAGCGCTGTCCGAAGACACTTCCGGGTCACGTGGCCAGCGTGACGAAGCTGCATCTGGCGAGCCAGCGCAGCACACGGAACGCCGTTTACCTTCCCGCTAGTAAGCGGTCCCTATTTATCTACTTGCACCCGGGGGTGCTTTCGAACTGCTAGGTTGGCAGGCGCTGGGACCGAGCGACGGGAGCGCACCCCGCCGCGGGGATTCAAACCTCCGACCTTTCGATCGGCAAGTCCTAGGTGCTGAGGCTTTTACCCACAGCGCCACCCGCGTCCCCAGGCAAGAACGGACCACCAAATTGCTGGTGTGCGTTCGACTAATAAATGTAATACATCACAATCAAATGACTAGCCAAGGGTCTCGATAAGCATAGCTTCCACTTCACTTTTTTATTTTATTCTAATGGCAGCTCTCCTTATCTCTGCTCAGTCATGTTCCTCTCCCCGCAAGGCATTCGAATCTTGAGCTGGTTTGGAATTTAAGTACCACCTGGCCACCAGTCGCAGCTACATCTGAACTTGTCTGTACAATATTTTTGTTGACAAGGGAGGTTTGAAACTAACTGAAGCATGTTTGGCCAGGCTCCTATTTAATCCCGGGAAGGAGCAATGTACTAGTTAAAAGAGGACTAAATGTTGTTTTTCCTCATGGAGCAGGGCGGTGGGTATATGGACAATGAACTGCTTTTTTGATACACCTGCCAGCTGATTTCCTGTGACTGTGCGGAGACGTTCCTGTGCTCAAATGAGTGGCGAGTTTGCAACCAGCAGTTCCTTGAAAAGTTACAGGAATTCACCAGGTATTTCTGTTCGGTGTTTCACCTGAGCAGTGCATCACATTGAATCAAGCCCCTTCCAGCTCAGGGGCAGCTGACAGTATTTCTCCTTGTCCTTCTGCTCTTTTCCTGGATGTTAACAGAGGCAGCATGACTGTTTCTTAAATAAGAAAGAATTATTATACACCGGTAGGACTCTGCAGTTGGGTGCTCAGAGTTGAGGCTTGTTCTCTCACAGTTTGAGGGCCACCACAGAACGCTGCAGACTGCAGAGGGGAAGGAGTCTGTAGAAATATGTGGACAATCCTGTAAGCTGATGCCAGCAGGAATTTGGCATGCAAAACTGCCTTAGTTTATTAGACTAACTGGTTGATCTCAAGCACAGTACTGTTTGCACAGATTGAAAGTAACTCTGGGAGGTTTCAGGTAGAAGCATTTCCAAGCCCCGCTTGCTACCTGATGGACTGGAGATGAAAGAGACTGAGGCTGGGCTGTTCTCCATCCAAGGCGAGTGCCCCTGAACTATGGCTCCTCTCCCCTTTAAAGGTTGCCCCATGGAAAATCCACGTGGATGACACCCACCCACCAACAAAGCATTCTTGGAATGCCTCCCTCCGTGGGGTTACTAAGTCCAAAGACATTATACTGGAAAAGGCAGAATGTTTCAGGACGATCCAATGGCTTACAGAAATTGCAGTTTGCCGAACTTTGGTTGTTAAGCTCTTTCGTAACCTCTCGTCGGGAAAATTCTCACGATTGCCATTCCTGAAGTCTTCTATGCAGCCAAAGACCCAGCAGTGTCAATATCTTCAGTGGCTTCCAGATGGGCTACAGATATCAAAAATTCCCTGCCTTTTTATATCCCCCTACACCATGGGCAACCCCGGCCCATGAGATAAGGAGTGAAAGCAACATAACTGTGGGCAGAAGATCCTATTAATCTTCCAGTTGCCTGACAAATTGCAAGGTCCCCTTTTCAATGGTAAAACTGAGAACGGAGAAAAAGAGAGGAAAAAGCAATCTATTCTGAGCTAGGACTGTGACTGTAGCTAATTATTTATACAGCAGTTTTAGATTGCACAACACTTCACAGTTTTTAACTGTGCTGGCCCACACAACAGCCTGTGTTGTAGGAGATTATTACTCCCATTTTACAGATGAGAGACATGATGCTACTTCTGCTCTCACGGTGCCTAAATGATCCCTTAGCTCCACTAGCGCTCTGTCCCTTCCAAGGTCAGCTGTGAATACGCAGAGAACATTGTGGAGTCCCAGAGAGACATTTCATTTACATTCATCACTGGGCTCAAAATACCATCCAAAATTAAGGGACTTTCCAGTGAAATATGCAGTCCCCTTCCATCACTTGTTTCTCCCCACCCGCCTCTAGCCACCACAGAGGCACCTCCTCCATCCCAGCCGGGGTACACCATAAAAGGCAGTATAGAAGCCCCAAACATCTGCCTCCACAGCCACAGGGGGATATCTCTGTCTTTATTCAAGGAAACGGCAACACTTCCCAGCAAGTCTTGCCCCTGTGGAGCAGTTGCCAGGACTGAAGGCTCCCGCCTTCCATTCTTTCTAAGGCTCCTCCTCTCCTGGATGTTTCCCAAGCAGTTTCAACCTGCGTCTGCACACCTCTGGTCTCTGTTCTGCCCTCCTCATTATTCTGCGTGTTCTTAGAGACTGGGGGAGAGGGGAGGGAGCTTTTCACAGCAGGAGCGGGAGAGTCCCTGGCTTCTTCAGCAGCCTCTTAAGCCCCCTCCTCTGCTTCAGCCTTGGAGTCTGAACTGCTCCCATTCACCAGCTCTTCCTGCTCACTAAACCCTGTTGCCCCTTCAGCACCTTCTCCCAATCCTCTTCCTCCGACTTCTCCTCAGTGTCCCACCACCAATCCCCTGGCTTTGAGCCTTCCTCCTCTAGGGTTTCCCTTGGGGGTTCCCCGACTGGTGTCTCCCTTCACTCCTCTTCGTCCACCCAGTCCCTGACATTATATCAGCAGCTTCGCCCAACTACAATTTCCCGGGTTTGTTTGTGTGTGTTATTAAGTGAGCATGTATATTTTTTTACTTTTTATCCATGGTTGATTAGGGCCTTTCACATTTACCGTATTACAATACACCAAGTCCCTTAGCCTCCCTCCCTCCAACCTGATTCATGCCTTTAAAAAAAAATAGCTACAGTATTATCACATCTGATATTGGGTTGCTTGGCATGCTTTACAGTGCTCAGATTTGCATGCTCAGAGGTTATCCCCAGATTTCATGTCAGTTAACTTGGCATAGTCTATGACTCTGTAAATGGTTGATAGAAAGGATGCAGAAGACTACAACTTCCACCAGCCCCCGCCAGAATGGCCAATATCAAGTGATGATGGGAGTTGTAGTCCAAAACCGCCTGGAGGACACCGGGTTGGCGAAGGCTGAATTAAAATAATATGAACATTACTTCACCCATCTTTCTTGTGAACTTCTATTCCCTTTACTGAATTGGCTGGAAGTCACAAGGAGCCACCCTTGTGCTACAGCAAAACAGGCAAGCCTGGAAACATTCTCAAGAGAGTATGCTAGATTATGTCAGCTCAAGAAGCACAATGATTTATTACTGGGTGTCAATGTGGTCTCCATAAGTAAATAACAAGGACGCTCCCCACTCCCTGCAGTTTCCTTCTTCCGAGATTACAAATTACACGAAGAATTTTATGTTGTCATAAACAGGAAAAAACATGAAGCCCAGCCTTCGCCCACCCTGGTTTCGGCAATGCAGTAATTGTCTTAAACGTCTTGCTCACAAACATGACAACTCTCTGTGTGCACATATTAAACCTTGCAATACTTGTAATATTCCACACTCTGAAATATTTCACATACCCTCCAACTGCCCCCAAAATACCAGGATCGTCACAAAGAGTCCCAAATTCCCAAGGGACAGTGTTTCAGTGTGTTCAGATCTAACACATTTCTTAGCTCTATCCCTCCCACTCCATTCCCTGCCCCACTCAATATGGCATCACTTCCTGTTTCTATCAGTTTTATAGATGATGATGATACTACTGAGTTTGACTAGATGGTCCAACTCAAGTGTAGTCAATATGGTGGTGCCTTTCAGTCTTTAGACTACAACTCCCATTGAGTATGGCCAATGGCAAGGAAAGATGGGAGCTGTAGTCTCCCAATTCATTATTTTAGCGGATGGGGAGGATTACAGCCTTGCTGCCCTGCTCCACGCAACTCTAAATTCCACAACTGAACCCAGGTACAGAATCCAAGGAGGAAGACTAAGGAACACAGAGAACTTGGGAAGTTTGCTATGACCAGCCTGCAAAGCACTTCCCAGATAACGGCTTGCATCTCTTCCGGCTTTGGCTGTTTACAAAGTGTGCCGGTGGTATTTATTGCTCTCTGTTATCAGGTTTCTATTCATATCTTTCAGCTTGTTTCGCCTGAGAATGCAGACAAGATTCTTGTTGGAGTGCAGCCAACTATGTGTGTGTTTGACCCTTATTCATCCCAGCTGATTAGGACGGCAAGGCTGGGAAGGACCGACGGGTTGCCGGAGGTTGTTAATGCATCACCGAGGGAAGGTGATGTTCCAAGTGTTTTAAAGAAAGTGGCAATACATCCCTTCTTGGAAAAGTAATTGCTCAGACTGTCCTGATTAGGGTAAATATAATCCATTCTTCAATATTTCACCCTTGGGCCAAGGGTCTGGTTTTAGGTGCAACACAGCAACACCACGAGGCATGATGACACCAATTTGGAAGCTGGTTAAAGCAGTTGTCTCCACATGGAGATCTATTTTCAATTAGCTGATACTCTGCTGAAGGAATTACCGTATTTTTTGCTCTATAAGACTCACTTTTTCCCTCCTAAAAAGTAAGGGGAAATGTGTGTGCGTCTTATGGGGCGAATGCAGGCTGCACAGCTATCCCAGAAGCCAGAACAGCAAGAGGGATGGCTGCTTTCACTGCACAGCGATCCCTCTTGCTGTTCTGGCTTCTGAGATTCAGAATATTTTTTTCCCTTGTTTTTCTCCTCCAAAAACTAGGTGCGTCTTGTGGTCTGGTGCATCTTATAGAGCGAAAAATACGTAATAAAGCTATGTTGCACAGTTCCTTCTGTCAGCTTAGAAATATAGAATAAAGTTGTCTAGATGAGCAGGGCTGGCTTGTTTCCTGCTACCTCTGGGACTGCTGTGGTGGTGAAGGCCTAGAATTGAGGGAGTTTCTACAAAGGAGTTGTCTGTATCTGGTGTACCTAGCTGCACATTATGCATCAGAATGAGGGCACCAACTGGCAACATTGCCATCATCCAAAATATATTAGGGAGCGGTTACCAGGCCTTAGCTCCCCAATATACTATGTGTTGCTTTGAGCAAATACTAACATCATATTTCTACTGGCAGTAGGGGAAGCCATAAGGCACCCGTGTTTATAGAAATCATGGGTGAGAAGTCTACTCTCAGGCATCTGATGAGCTATGATGCTGTTGCTATTTCTGCTGATGTTATCTGCATTCATTTTCTATGAGCTGGGGTGAATTTATTACTATATGGATGACTGGTGTTTTTATCACCTTGTTTTAAATCCTGTATATCTTATATTTGTATATCTTATAGTTGCTCTGAGACGTCCTGAGAAAGGTGTCTCAAGAAATTGAGACACCTTTCAAGAAATTTAAAACGATGAGGATTTATAAAAGAAATTTAAAACGATGAGGATAATTATAAATGCAGGCTATTGAACTCTCACCAAATGGCATATGGTAGGGAAGCCGCTTCGGAAATGAATGAAAAAGATGAGAAATGCTCTAATTCATTGGAAGTGTTGGAGAAACAGAATTAAAACTGGCAGTACTCCACACAATCAGATGATTTCTGGGAACGGCAAGGATTGATGGCATCTGCAATACAGATGTAGGAAGAAATCAACGTGGAGGACCAAAGCCAGTTGAACCTAGTAAGGAGGTACGATTCCTAGTAATGGTGACTGATGATTAATAAATGCTGAGTATGTATTAGGATTTCTGAGCTTTATGACATTTACATTCCTGACATTTTGAGTCCAGTCGTTGACAACTTTATAGGCTTGTCAAGGGGTTGATGAAGTCAGAATCTGGTGGAACTCTGCATGGACAACCAGGTTTGGCTTAATGACTAGTCTAAAGGTCATTTGTGCCAAAAGTGGGTCTTGCCCCACCATGTAGGAATCACTGGTGCAAAGTGTGTGCTACAGCCCCTGCATCACACATTCCATTGGAGACAAGGTGAGAGGAGACCAAAGAAGCATCACACATAAGGGGGCTGTACAGCAACAGACTGCATAGGATTTTGTGTGTGTTTGTGTTTGTACATTGATCGAATTAGTCACAGAAACCACCTGGGAAGCTTAAGTGCCTGGCTTTTGAATTCCTTTTCTATTTGGGTTAGGCAAGCAGGCATTTAGCATGGACAGTAGCAATGGATTTCCCAACCTTAAAGTTTGTGCTTTTGGATTGTTCTTGACCCCGAATACAGAAGTCAAACTGCTATGCCTTGCCGACTGCCTTCCCCTCAAAAGAGAGCAACAACACAAATCCAAGTGATGGAAATGAGTGCAAGGAAAATCAACATCTCCTGGATGAGAACATGTATTTCCTGTAGAGAAGCCTTCTCCAAGCTGGTGTCCTCCAGATGTTTCAGGCTACAAACTCCCATTGGCTTCAGCTAGCACAGCTGTGCCAGCAGAAGCTGAAAGGAGTTGAAATTTGAGGCATTGACTTGGAGGCAGCAAGTTGGGAATGGCTGCTAGAGGCAGTTGTTTCCTCCACTCTCCTGAATCAGTACTCCCATCACCATCATAAAAATATATTTATGAAAATTATTGGTACACTACCTTTGATAGGGACGCGGGTGGCGCTGTGGGTTAAAACACAGAGCCTAGGACTTGCCGACCAGAAGGTCGGCAGTTCGAATCCCCGTGATGGGGTGAGCTTCCGTTGCTCGGTCCCTGCTCCTGCCAACCTAGCAGTTTGAAAGCACGTCTAAGTGCAAGTAGATAAATAGGTACCGCTCTGGCGGGAAGGTAAACGGCATTTCCGTGCGCTGCTCTGGTTTGCCAGAAGTGGCTTAGTCATGCTGGCCACATGGTCTGGAAGCTGTACGCCGGCTCCCTCGGCCAATAAAGCCAGATGAACGCCGCAACCCCAGAGTCGGTCATGACTAGACCTAATGGTTAGGGGTCCCTTTACCTTTACCTTACCTTTGATTAAAAAAAAAATCCACATAGAATAACCAACAAACCCACACCGAACAATAAAAACACTATCTGTAAAACAGCATAACATTAGTTGCAGTAACACCCAGAAATGCCAGGAGCAGGTAACAATAATCAGGCAAAGACTGCATGAAGAGGTATGCTTTCAATTTCTGGCGGAAGCACCCAACAACCTGTGCCCACTTGATCTCTGGGATAAGGGGTATCATTCTACAAAATAGGCGCCACCAGAAATAAAGCCTGTTCTTTTAACGCTTCAGGCCAATTTCCATTTCAAGAAGATATCCCCATTCCAAACCCCCAAATCAACAAGGTTTGCTTAATCACCCTTCCGTAACCCCAGCAAGTGTTTTGTAACTGTGCACACACAGGAGAGTCCTGAGCTGCTCAGAACCAAAGAAGCCACGATGGTATGAAACAAACAAACAAAAACCCCACGGAAAGGCCAAGCAAAGTCCCATCCAATTTGCTCACGAGGCAGCTAATGCAGTTTGTCAGCGTTATAAATCTCTGGATTTCTATGAAGACCCGGATTGCCAAGAAGAGTCCAAGTTAGCGGCGGGGCTCGTTTTATCTTCTGCTCTCATCATAAACGCCACAGAGAGGCACAGTCCAAAAGACTGCAAAGAGGCACAATCACAACCATGCTTACTGGTAAAAGAAAAAGTAAGCAACACGGTGATCTGATTTTTAAAAAATATTTTAAAATCAAGGCCTGGCTGGCTGCTAATCCTCTTTGCGTCAAGGCCTCAAAAGCAGACAGTCAATCAGCCATCCTTCTAAACAGAGGGCAGACAAGGTTATAGGTAGGCAGGCCAGGGGAACTCCGCCTGCCCCTGAACATTGTTCCGTGGAATTTGCACAGCAGGGTAGATGGGAATTTGGAGGCTAGCCAACGCTGGGAAGCCATACAAGTCCCTGAGCCAAGCCTTTCACCTTCCTGCATTTCTGAAGCATCAGGAAGCTCCTGGCCAGCATCCCAACTTGGTAGAACTCATAGAAAACCCCCAGTATTGTAGTATAGGAGAAAGGGCTTGAGCAGAGGGGGGAGGGCAGGAAAGATGCTCATTCAAGATATTGCACATAACATGTGTGGAAAATTATTAGAGGCAACATCAAGTTCATTGCTTGCATTCTCTGAAAGCAGTTGTCTTGATACCGGGGTGGAGTGGGGACACTGTACAAGGCTGCTATCTGCCGGTTAGGGTTGGCAACCGTTAAGATATTTTATCTGCCCAGTTGGGACTTTTGCCTCAACTTCAGATTTTTAAAGAAAAAAATTAATATTTATTTTAATAAGTGATTCCCTCTCATCCACCTTCAGGGGAAGCGCCAGAGCTCAGTGATAGAGCATCTACTTTGCATATTGAAGGTCTCAGAATCAGTCCCAGGTATCTCCAAGTAGGACTAAGAATGTCCCGTCTGAAACTCTGGAAAGTCATTGCCAGTGACTGCAGATAGCCCTGAGTTAGATGGACCATTAGGCCACTTCCTATACCTCCCTTTGATCTGACTAGCCCCCCCTCTCTAGTCTTATCTACCAAAAAAACCCCAAAAGCAAACCCCAGGCTGTACCCTAACCTGTCAAAATCCCACCAAGCTCCCCGCAACTGCAACCCCTTATCTCAGTATCTTTCAAAACACACCTAAGAACAATACATGAGTGCTCCGCTTTTCCTCCAAGCTAGAAATACCTGCTTCCTCTCTGGCCCCACGAACCACCACAGCTATCTTATTTGTGTCATCCTTTCCATATACAAAAGGTGTGCCAATCAAGGGATGTAGTAGTCAGTCCACACGTGCAGTCCCGTGTGCAGTTCTGGGCGCCACAATTTAAGATTGGCAAGCTGGAACGTGTGCAGAGGAGGGCAGCCAGGATGATCAAGGGCCTGGAAACCAAGCCTTATGAGGAACAAATTGGGTATGTTTAGCCTGGAAAAGAGGAGACCGAGAGGAAGTATGAGAGCCAAATATCTTAAGGGCTTCTACAGGGAGCATGGAGCAAGCTCGCTTTCTCCTGCTCCAGAGGGTAGGACTTGAACCAATGGTTTTACGTTATAAGAAAGGACATTCCACTAAACACCAGGAAGAACTTTCTGACAGTAAGAATTGTTCGACAGTGGAAGAGACTCCCACAAGCAGAGGTGGATTTAGGGGAGCATGACCACTTTGGTCACGCTGGGTCTTGGAGGCACCACAGAGGATGCTGCAACTATTATTTAGAATGGAGTACTAGAGGCAGTGGGGAACCAAATTTTGGCATCAGACATGCTGGTCGCCGCTGAAATTTGAGCCCCTTCCACTGCCAGGAGAGGTGGTGGACTCTTTCCTTGGAGGTTTTTAAGCAGAGATTGGATGGCCATCTGTCATGCAAGATTTACTTGAGATTCTTTTTTTTTTTTTTAAAAAAAAGAATGATTATGCAATACCATCTCCACAGAGAAAAGAACATAGCATTAAGTTTATGGCATTAATAGATTCCTTCATTGCAAGGGGTTGGACTAGATGATCCTTGGGATCCTTTCCAACTCTACGATTCTATGAGAGTAGGAGTGTTGGCTTCCTACCAAATAATACAGCTGGACAGGAAAGAAGTCTACCTAACACGTCCAGCAATTACCTTACCTTTCTCATCTGTGACTACCCATTCAACTTGTGCATGTATGTGGAGCTGTATTTGTTGCAATTTCTTGTTTGTTTGTCTTGCATGCATCCGATTTCCTTCCATTTCACTGCAAACATCCACGAAATAAAACCATATGCTCTGCCATAGCAACATTCTAATACAAACACAGACTAATCTTTGTTCACTAGAGTACACAGTTCGTTTTTATTTCTTATTAACACAATCTGCATCTGCATACAGTTCACCCAAATTCCATAGCAACCACACAAATACAAATTAATGTTTTTTGGGGGTTTTAAAAAAAAGTTTTCCGGGAAATAGCTTGGAACTTAAAAGGGCAGAATGCAATGTTTGTAAGCAAACGCAGCTTGAATTGGGTAGCACTACTGACTATAAATTTTTTCTGTGTCTGTCTTCTCGCAAGTTGAGGACTTCTATAAACTAGAAATATGTTGAAAAAGAGTGTCTCTTATACTAATATACCTTATACTTGTTATTAGAAGCAGCAGAGGCAGAAGGAAAATGCTACACAAATAAGGCTCTATTTCTGAAATTACTTGCAAATCCCAATGCAACTAGTGGGATTTATTAAGTTTGCATGTGGCTTGAAGAACTGAAAATAGATGCTTTGGATGCTAAAGCTTCCCTTACTTTTGCCTTTATATGCAGTTGAGAGTAGGAGGCAAAACCAGTCAGAGGCAGCAGCACCAAGTGTTAAATCTCACAAACCTTTCCTATGACAAGGAAGCACCTGAAACATTCCTGAAGGTTATCTGGAGCATTTAAAAAGACTCAAGAGTATATTGCCTTTTAAAGCATCCTTTCCATGCCTATTCATCCATATTCCCAACTGCATTTGAAAATTTAGCTTCCAATAATTATGCTTGCCAAATACCTAGGGCATGTTGGTTGTTTTCAGAAGGTGGTGGTAGTAATATATTGTACCAGACAGCACTGTGTACCATTGTCATGTAGGGATGCGGGTGACGCTCTGGTCTAAACCACTGAGCCTCTTGGGCTTGCCGATCAGAAGGTTGGCGGTTTGAATCCACAAGACGGGGTGAGCTCCCGTTGCTCTGTCCCAGCTCCTGCCAACAGTGGTGTAGCAAGGTCAGGTGGTACCCGGTGCAGAACATTTCTTGTCATACCCCCCCCCCATCAAAATCTGCTTGGCCTCCCAAGAGACTGTGATCTACTCACAGTATAAAAAGACTGCCTGTGATCTATCCATTTTTTTTAGGGGAGGGTTGGCCACAGTTGTTGAGCTTTTTTGGGGGCAGCCCAGGAGCACGGGCCTGTCAAAAACGAAGGGGGAAGGGCGCAGCTCCCCCTTCCCCCAACAACTTGGGGTAGGCACGCCCTTGGAGATGACATTACCCCCCTCGGAGATGACACCAGGGCAGTCTGCACCCACCTTGCTCTGCCTCTGCCTGCCAATCCGGCAGTTCAAAAGCATGTCAGTGCAAGTAGATAAATAGGTACCACTGTGGCAGGAAGGTAAACGTTTCCGTGCGCTCTGGTTTCCGTCACTGTGTTACGTTGCACCAGAAGCGGTTTAGTCATGTTGGCCACATGACTCTGAAAAGCTGTCTACGGACAAACGCTGGTCCCATCTCAAGCTCTAGTGGTTCACTATAGAGCAGACTTCAGGAATTGTTCATCAGTTCCCACATTCCCGTCTGTTCTGCCGCAGCTGTCATTGCTAACAACCTGCCACACCTTTTCCTGGAAGGGTGCAATACAGATTCATGTAGAAGTGTTTTTAGAATTGCCTCTTTGTGCACATTCAGGAAACTGGAAAAGCAAACAGGGTGTTGCGAATCCATTTTGTTTTAAAAGGTTGCTGAGTCACACCTGGCAACTTGCCAGGTGTGGCTCACCCTTTAAATGAGGATTTTTCATAGCCTGGTAAGACATTTTGTTTGGGTGGGCATGTGCAAAATATGACTAAGCCCCTACTAGCCCTTCTGCAGGCTCTGCCTATGCCTCCTGAGCTTTTATCACTACAGTCGTGAACATACATGATTGAATCTATATCCAGCCCCAGTGCCAATCCTTATTGATATGTAACATACAATGGTACCTTGGTTCTCAAATGCCTTGGTACTCAAACAACTTGGAACCCAAACAATGCAAACCCAGAAGTAAGTGTTCCAGTTTGCGAACTTTTTTCGGAAGCCGAACGTGCTCCATTTTGAATGTTACGGTTCTGATTTGCGTGCCACACTTCCATTTTGAGTGTTACGCTAAGGTCTGTCTGTTTTTGCTATTTGTTTTGCGTTTTTGTGGCTCTTTGTTTGTTTTGTTTTTGTGACTGTGTGGAATCCAGTTCAGCTACTGATAGATTGATTGATTGATTGATTGTGTGACTGCAGTAAATTGTTTATTGTTTTCATTTTATGGTTCAATGCTCTTGTTAGATAGTAAAATTCATGTTAAATTGCTGTTTTGGAGGTTGTTTTTAAAAGTCTGGAATGGATTAATCCATTTTGCATTACTTCCTATGGGAAAGCGCACCTTGGTTTCGGAACGCTTTGGTTTTGGAACGGATTTCTGGAACAGATTAATTTTGAGAACCAAGGTACCACTGTATTATTTTGCTCCCAAGTATAAAACAGATCATGCTATAGGTTAAGGCAGATGTTACATGAGGAGAATTTTGTGACCCAGTTTTCAGCCAGTTTATATCGGACCATTAATTCTTTTCTCATTGCCAATAAAAAAGTCGTTTTCAGGAACAGATGTATCAATTTATTCGCTTGTTCAGGAAGTGGGCTTGAGACAGAGTAACAATTTCAATCTTCCTTCCCTGTCCTGCTAGCGCCCCCCACTAGGAAAGACTACTAGTTAAATCCTGGGCAGCTATCTGCAGTCAGTTGCAGAGAGTACTTGGCCAGCCAGGCTGTTGGTCTCTCTCAGTATAAGTCAGCTTCTCATAGACTATTCCTTGGGGTCCTCTGAACAGGCAGTTAATCTAGTAAACAGACCACATGAATTGTTTGGCTGTCGCTTTGGTATTGCACCAATTTTCTATGTGCCCTGAAACAATTATGAGGTTTGCTACACCGCCCCACCTCCTGTGGGTTGTGTTTTTTTTTTGGTAAAACAAAGACAATAAAGTCATTGTAATAAATACTTACTCACTCTTTCATGCGAGGACAATGAGCTAATGTTTATTTAGTACTTTGAAGCTGCAAATGTACCAACACATGAGCTGAAGTTGCTATTGCCGCAGCACTTTTTCCAGTGCTTTGTCCAATCTAGCTTTAAATGACTCAGTTAATGAGATGCTCACCATTTCCTCAGGGAGATCATTGCGCAGTGCAGTTGAACAAGTTGTCAAGACTTTTAGGGTACTCATCCAAAATCTGTCAACTGCTTGATTTTGTTGTGTTTTCTTATTTAAACTGAAGTCCATCCCGATCCACCTGGTCTATTTGGCTGATGCAGTTATGGCACACCACTGTCTACAGCTTCCTTATAGCTTAAAAGGAGGCAAAACGTCAGCCCAATGGATCAGGTAGCTAACAATATTCAAGTTCAGGCGATTATCCATGGCCAAATATTATACTGAACAGCTTCAAATGCATATACTGATTGGCTTCTATCTAATAAATTAGCTCATTTCAGAACCACAAATTAGCATGGGCAGAAACTGAAGTCTTAATGAACCATTACGGCTGTTGATGGGCATAACCCAGCCAAAGCAAGACTGACTTCAGATACTGATCTCACTTCACGTTTCAATTGTCATCACCAATCCACTATGGAGTGTTATTTTGAGGGCACACAGCAGCTGATCCTTCAGGTGCTTTGTATAAATCAAGAGAGAAACGAAAAGATTGCTGTTCACCACCTTATAAAAGCTAGTTGGGCTGTGATCTTACCACATATACACACAGCACAGGAAGAGACCAGTTACAATGTAAAAAGAAGGGCAATCAACCTATAGGGTCTTCCCGATATCAAAAGCTTGTTTGAATTACCTATGAACCCGACTCCACGCCATCAGTTACATTAAGGTAAGTTCTTGCCAGTTTGGTCCTTGATAACAGCATCTTGCCAGACAGGTGCTCTTCTGAGCACATGATGGGGCAAAATTTCTCTAGATTCCATCCACTTCTGCTGCATCATGAGCAACAGATTTGGCTCACTATGTGGTAAAATCTTTCAATAGTATGTTAGAGTAGGGCTGGATCTAGACCCATTGAAGAAGCATTTCAATTAAATGGGTTGCGAGCTTTGTATGAGAAATTGGGTTAGCAAAAATGGAACTCCACAGCACCATCTTGTGTCATAGTGTTAGAATGCATAAATATGCATAAATAATGCATATAAAGTGTTTTTTCTTTGCGAATGTAGCTGAGTCCTGGATGCCCAGGCTTTTTCTCATTTTCTTGTTTTCAATAAACTCACTAAGAGAAATTCAACACTAATCTCTCCTTAATATTTACATTGCCTGCATTGGTTTTTTTTAAAAGCTAAATCAATTGTGCACACATTTTAAGGTAGCTTAACACTGAGTCAGACCACTGGTTCATCTAGTTCTATGACTTCTACATGGATTGACAGCTACTTTCCAAGGGCTCAGTGGCCTCGCCGTGCCAAGCTACCTGAAATTCTTTTACCAAGATATGCCCTGGGCTGAACCTCGCACAATTCCTTCTAACAATGGCCTGGTTCGTGCATCACAAAAAGACTGGCTTAGAATGAGCAGGCATGCTCGAGGAGATCAGAGAAGCTCTGTTTCTCCCTGATCATTCTGCTACTGCACTGCGCTAAGCCTCAGTACGTTATCCAAACCCAGGTTTGTGGTTTAGCTCTCCTTTGCAAACCATGAGCCGTAGAACATAGACCAAACCTTGGCTGCAGCTCATGATTGGTTTGGAAAGAACTAAACTGGAAGCCCAGATCTGCAGCCTAATGATGTCTAAGCACAGCGTAGCAGCAGAACAACTGGGAAGGAGCAAGTGGCTGCGATCTCTCTAGGAGCCCACAAACTCACCCCAAGCTGTTGCTTATGTGCAATCCAGATCAATATATTAAAGCAGGGATTTATTCCAACAAATATTTGTTTCTTTTATGAGTTGGTTGCTTCTGTTTCATGTTCTTTACCACACCCAGATATTTGTACAGATGAAAGGAGAGTTAGGTGTTTTATTAAAAGTATTTATAGCTTTCTACTTCAATAAGTGGAAAAAACAGCCAAGCGTACAAAGATTGGCAACAGAGTCCTGTAAAACTGTAATTGTTACATCAGTGATTTTCACAAAAGAAAGCTAGAGCTAGGCACCTTCATCTATAAACATAGATTAGAACATAATGTAGAACATACATTAACAGATTGCAGTGCTTTTTAATAGCTGTAGGTTTTGGATGCTATTAATAAAAAGCAATGCTCAAAACTAATTTTCTGAATATATGTTCAACAAGTCAGGTGCAAAGCAAGTTGCTCCAACTCCACATCCGATTTTGCTTTGTCAGGAGCTATCATGGATTTCCCCTTCTTCCTCAGACGAGTTTTCCTGATTGGATTTACTGGCATCTAAAGGAGAGAAGGGGAAAGAAATACAATATTTATATATTTACTAAGCTAACCCCAGCCCTGGTTTTGCACCCTCCACAAATGTTTCCTATTATTCTCTTCAGTTTAAATGGATTCTTATCTACTACAGTATATGCTTTTTTGTATTTTTATTTATACCACTTACAACTTTGGTGATTAAGTGGTATAAAAATAGGTGGAATAAATGAATAATAAATGCACATTTCCACAGTACATATTTACTTGCAAAGTAACTATCATTCATTCATTCATTTATAAATTGTATACTGCCCATCTGTAGGTCTCAGGGGTGGTTCACAATATAAAAACACAATATAAAACTACAAAATACACAATAAAAACAAGAACAAAAATAATAATCCCACGAACCAATAAACCTCCTCCCCCCAAACACATTTAAAAGGGTTATAAGATGTTCATCATTAATAGGTGGAAGTTCTACCAATTGTTCATGGAGTTACTCCCAAACCAATCCCTAATCAGAATCCAAGAAGGATTGCCATGTGGACTTTTTGCCTGAGCATTGTGTTTATTGACTGGACCTGGGCTTATAGTTCTGGAGGTGCAGCCACATAGGCTTGCAATTTCTGAGGAGCGTTTGGAAGTGTAGGAGGGCTTTGTAAGGGTAAAAGATTGCTTGGCTGATTTCTTCTCCATCTCCCTTAGACAGAGCAGTCAGGCTTTTTTTCTTGCCCCTAGTTCCAATGAGGATGGCTTCCAAGTGGTGCTCAGAGAGCTACCTTCTTTAAAACGGGATGCCTGTGACTGCTGCCTCACATCTACCACAAAAACTGCACAGCAATAGACTTTTTTCTTTTTAAAAAAATTGTATACCTTCCTTTCTAATGCACAAGGCGGCCCAGAACAATTCAAATCACAATCTGAAAATATAATAAAAGTGTTCCTTTCTGATGTGCTGTCGGAGACCATGGGTGCAGTTTCAAGTGAGTGCTTCTAGCAATTTGTTGGCCAGGAAGACCACTGAGAGGGAATTTTCCTGAGTGAGTTTCTTTTCTATTTCATTAAACATTTCTTTCGCAGGACAAAAGGATGCATTTTTTCTATATTCAATATAACACCTAACTGATGGAACAATACTACAGTGTCTATTATCTAGCCTTTCCTTCAAGGAATAAAGGCAGCATATATCACCCCCCCATGAGAAAAGTGAGGCTGAGAGATAGCGACTGGGTCAAGGTCACCCGGTGAGCTTTAAAGCTGAACCCGGGTATTCCCAATCTTAGTCTGGCACTCTCAGCATACTGGCTCTCATAAGAAACCGTATTTATAAAGCAAAACTGGATTCGTGGAACACAGGGTGTGGTGATGTATCACTAGGTGGAAAGACTCAACATGACAGCCATCATTTGTAATGTCAGGCAGAACAGAATTTGGCATTTCGTTCAAACTTCTGATTTACACAGAGCACTACTGAGAATTGGTCTTGTTTCATGTTGGAACCCTTTCAACGAAACTAAGACATGACGCATACATGTTGCCTTTTTGTATAGTTCAACATTTCAACATAGCGTTTGCAAGTCTGAGCCAAAGCGAAGATGTTACAGATTCAAGCTGTCCAGAGTTCCAGGACTGACTGATGTCATCATTTCCTGAAGTCTTTGTCAACCTTCCCCTCCCTCTCCCACCCTCCAGATCACCCCAATTCTCCTGCCACAGCCCTACCAACCCCTCCTCAGATGAGGTCAACAGATATATATACACACACATATAAAATGCATGTTTGCAAAGGAAATACACATAATCTTTCTTATGGGTATTTTCACTTAACTAACATTGCTTAACACCAATGTGCCTTTTTGTACATATGAGGCCAAAGGCTTCTTATTAGAGAAATATTACTAAGATGGAGTTAATGGGGAATTGCTACGTAATCATGAAATGCTGAGCAGATGGTCAGCAGGGGTAACACTGGGATCAAGTGTGCACCTGTATAACTTCAATGGAATCTAGACAAGAAAATAAAAGCACTTCACCCAGAAATGGCTGAGGTCACATTTTGTCTACATTAAATCTAGTGTATAATCAATTAACATCTATATGCCAGATATGTACTGAGTACTGAGATAGAAAGAAATGTTTTTGTCCCTAAGTCTTGTAATAACTTCTATAATCCTTTAGTAATTCTAGCCGTGACTATGCTTGCAGACAGAATGGCGAACACCTGTACTTTCTTTAAACAAGACCAACCATACTAACCCCATAAAGCAGCGTAAACAATCTGATTTAAAATTACTTTTAATTTGAAGGCTAGGGCCCTTTTTCTATTATGCTTTCATCGCAGAACACTGCCTGCTTTTTAAGTGGAATACTGTATTTTATTGCGTATGCATATATAAATTCAGGTTGTGTCTTTTGTCAATTTGTGCAGAGAAAAACACATACTTTCTAACATATTGTAACATATTAGTTACAAACGTAACTAATGAAATATCAATCTTATTCAAAGACAAGAATATAAATCCAGAATTTTGGTGATCTCATTGCAAGGCCCATTGTAAGATCTTTCCAAGGTGACCAGAACAGAAAGAATCTGCTGTTTCAATAGGCTCATGAATGTTTTCAAAGTTTTTGGGTCTCATAAGGAAAAACATTCCAGATATTTCAATTCTAGAAGTGTTTGGTTGTGACCTGCACTTATATCCACATTACTACTGACTATCTATCTATGTAAAATAAAATAGAAAAATTCTATATAGGCAGCAACTAAAATACCATGGGAACGCAAAAGCTTGCTAAAAAACGGCCAATCAGGCACAATTCACAGCAGCTTCTTAGCAAGAAGGTTTTGTAAGGTTCAGTTTCCCATTCAGATTAGCTAGTGCTCACATGTTCTACAAATGGTAAAGTGTGATCCACATTATGCTATTAGCAACTAGATTAAATTTTTTGTTTGTTTGTTCAAACTACTGAACACACTTATAGAGCAAGCTTTTTGAAAAAGGTTATTTTGATGTAAACCACCTTGCACCCTGGTTATATATACAAGGCATATGTATACATAGAAACATAAGCAAGCGAAGTGGGATATCAGAAAAACTTCCTTAGCCCCAAACTTATTCCAGAAGACAACAATGGCATCTTCCCTTTTTAAGATGTATGCCGTTACTGTGTCTGCTCAGCACTGCCAGTGCAACACTGTAGCCATTTACCACTGAAACCTACCCTGATGTGTTTGATCTTTGTTATTTGTTAATTATTATTTGTATTTATAACCTCCTCTTCCATCAAATAGTTGCAGGGTGGGTTGCAAAAGCGTTACCATTGCAAGTACCACACACAATTAAAAACCAGGAACAAAAAACTGCCGCACAGAAAAGAGCTACAATAAAATACCACGATATACAACTAAAATACAATGCAAGGGATTAAAACATTGTTCCAGCTGCATTTAAAAACTCATCTTCCATTAAGTACAGCACCCTCAACTCCTGAAAACATAGCAAACTTCCTTCCAAAGGAGGAAGGGAGTCTGCAGGTAGCATATGATGCTGCCTTTTCTGTGTGGTATCTAGGTATAACATGGAGTCAGTCTATGGTAGGAAGATATGTTACTATGCACACTGGAAAGTTACTGCAGCAACTAGAGAGGTAAGCTTGTGTAGAGCCCCCCCCCCCACAACTTTTTGGTACTTTTCACGTCGCCCTTGATTCTTAATTCAATTTGGACTCCAAGCAACATTTCTGTGCCAATTACTAATATGTCTGGCTGCAAAACAGCTGGCCACCCAGATGCCACTGGGTTCTTTAAAGCTGCACTTGATAAGCAGGTAGCATTTTGAGATGCATTCGTTCTTTTTTCTTTCGCATCCACTCTACCCAGAAATATTGGCCAAATGTATAGGCTATAAAACTCGAAAACACTTTGGCATGTTCAGATCTGTGCAGTTTGTAAAGCAGATGCCTTATTTGTCAGAAGAATGTAAGAGAGCCTTGCTAGATCAGGCTTAAGGCCCATCAAGTTCAGAATCCTGTTTCTCACAGTGGCCAACCAGATGCTATGGGAAATCCACAAGCTGCATATGCATGAAATAGCCCTTTTATGCCTTAGCAACTGATATCTGGACCATGCGTCCTCTGAGCCTGGAGGTAGCATATAGCCATCATGTCCAATATAAACATTAACATATTTATGTGGCAGAATATTAAAATATTATTTCTTCCTAGCATACTGACTCTGGAATATAGGATATGACCAGGAAAAAGAAATGGAATAATTCTGTTCCAAGGTATTTTGAAGGTTTCACAGTAGAGGAAGCAAACTTTTCTCAGTTATGTAACCAACCATAATTTGTAAGATATATTCAAGCATTGCCTGGTGCCTTCAAACTTCAGTTACCAAGCAGGCATTTGATCTGGTAAAACAAATCAGCTGCAGATGTTAACAAACGCTACGCTGCAAAATTGTCTGGAAGGTTATTCATATAGCAGGTATGTGTTTATCTACCCTATCAAATTTGATGGCTCAAAAACCCTGAACTATGGTTTTGACGCATTTTAGATATATTTTACATCATCATAAACTGGTAAATAAAATGCTAAAATAAAATACAGTGATTAAATTACCTGAAACCTAACTAGAAAAGATCAACATATACACTGATAATATATATGTTCCAAGTAATTGCAACAGGGCAAAATGCTTTATTATTTACAAGCTGATGCTCATTCCTGGTTTTAACAGGATAAAGAGCCTTAATTCTTGTTGGCATAAAATGTTATTGCATTGTAATGTATAGTTTCTTACCGTGGCCAAGAATCACCATATCCGTCTGGAATTTCTTCAAAACAATATGCAAAGTTGGGTATTCTATGACAACCTTCCCTTTCAAATTGTCTCGAAGGCCTTTGCTGACATCCAGTTCTTCGTACCTTTGAAAAAGTAATTGCAAAAGTTTATCGGCAAGCAGATATTTGAAAGCGTTAGCAAATCAAACTTATTCACAGGCATCACGACAAATCTCTCCTCCTCCAAATCCAGTAGCGGCCGGTAGGCGGTGTGGCACACCTGTTTTGCCGGCGGGAATGACTGCTGCTATTTACCAAGAGGGACGATGTGAGAAGCACAGAGGTGCTGGATTGGCTTCACTATGGCACCCACGCTGTGCTGCGCTCTACACTAGTCAAATCCAATAAAGGAAAGGGCAGTTCTGCAATCTAACATTGTGTCCAAAGTGTGGCTAGTTTGTGCTGGAATACGAGCCTATAGAAGTAATTCCAGGTCTCGTTTTGTTGATTACGTCATAAAAACCTCCCATTTCAGACTTCCCTTCCCTTGATAGTGCTGAAGTACCGTGGCCATTGGGACGCGGGTGGCGCTGTGGGTAAAACCTCAGCGCCTAGGACTTGCCGATCGCATGGTCGGCGGTTCGAATCCCCGTGGCAGGGTGAGCTCCCGTCGTTCGGTCCCAGCTCCTGCCCACCTAGCAGTTCGAAAGCACCCTTAAGTGCAAGTAGATAAATAGGTACCGCTTTATAGCGGGAAGGTAAACGGCGTTTCCGTGTGCTGCTCTGGTGCTGGTTCGCCCGAGCAGCTTCGTCACGCTGGCCACGTGACCCGGAAGTGTCTTCGGACAGTGCCGGCTCCCGGCCTCTAGAGTGAGATGAGCGCACAACCCTAGAGTCTGTCAAGACTGGCCCGGTATGGGCAGGGGTATCTTTACCTTTTACCATGGCCATTGAGGATTAGGTCCACCATTTTAAGGGACAGAGTTAGAAAATAAAAATCTGAAAGGGAGGCTATCAGTGTACTCTGGGATAGATGTGAACCAAATTTCAGCTTCCTGGAAATAAAGCAAACATTTCATAACCTGTTGAGCCAGTCAACCGAAACCACTGTTTATATATATATATATACTCTCTCTCTCTCTAGTAATTCAGTTTGTATGCTGTGCTGTACACATGGAGGCACATTCCAGGCTGCCACTGGAAATCCCCCAAAGCTCATTCAAGTATTTGAAGCAGCAATTGCATGCCCACAGCTCAACATTCCGTACCAATGTGCAGTTCTCTGCTGGGTTGCTGGCCTCTGCTTCGAGACACAAACAGAAAAAAATGGTTCATTTTTAGGCTCTTCGATATAACTTGGGATGCAGGCATGTATCAAACTTTGGTTTTGCAAGTGATGTGGATATATATCACTTGCAACCCCTTTATGATTCTTTCGTTTTCATATTCCTCTAGTAACAAGAGTGACTTGATTAAACTCAATAAATAATACAACCATTTTAGGCACGTCCAAGCAACGTTGAGAGTCCTTTGGGACCTTGAAAAATGGGGGTATATTGGGGGCGGGGTATAACAGGGGGCGATAATGCATGCTGCACTGATGTGCACAGGGACCAGATTCCCTGTGCTGGTCCTGTGGGATAATCGTGAGGCATGGTCCGAGTCCAGTCCTAGGTCGAGGGTGCAGTATGGAGGGTCAAGCCCCAGCCCTGGGCTCAGCTGGTTCTGGAGGCGGAGAATCCTATGCAGGCTGGGATTCCTCAGGTTCAGCCTCCAAGTTCAAATCCCAGGCCATCACATTCCCTGTGCAAAATGGTTGCAGCCTATATAAAATTGCAACTTCTCAGCCATGGCACCCATACACCTTCCTTTGATGCCCACCAAGGCTCCCATTTTCTATTTTAAAAAATTGGGGGGGGGTGTTACCAGTTTTGGGGAATGCTGCCTTCTTCGTCCATTTTATTTGTTTTAGTGGGATGCAGGTATTTTGCGTGATCTGGGCATTACAAGTTTTTCTTCTGTGAAGAAATGTGTCCTGGGCTCAAAAAGGTTGGGAACACATGTTTACAAATAGCTCAGTCATTTGAGGGAGATATATAAATGCTTCCTTTAAAAAAAATAAATAATTCCAGTAATCGGGGTACCTTCTATCTGACTTTAGTGTACACGGCATTAATTAAGAACTATCGTAGTTAGATGGCAAAGGTAGGATAAAATTATATCAATATACATGTGCAAAACTTTGAAAGTCACAGAACGGCAGAATTATGTAGCAAAACAAAACCAGAAATCTAGTTGACGAAATTAAGAACTATTTGTTTGTGGAAATAGAATTTAAAATGTCATAACTTCATAGTATAATCCACAGCTACTCACACCAGCAGCTCCAAACTAAACTCCCAAAAGAAAACCTCATTTTATTTGTGTGTTCTGGCTCATCCATGTGACTTGGATCAGCCGGCCAATTCCATATAAGGGAGACTTTCTCCTTCTTAGGAGGAGGCATTCAAAGCCAGGAGCAGGCATCATCATAGCATTTCTAAATAACTGAAGTAATCCTAAGAACTTAACTGTGCCTATTCCTAATAATTATTACATAAGCAAGCTACGGTCCTTCCAGACCTATACATTTCAAGAGCAAAAAAACCAGAGAAAACTTCAACTCCTAAGGCTATTAATAGCCAACACTATCTCAGCAATTATTACAAAAAAAGCAAAGCGAGCTGTAATTCCTCAATTGCCACCAATGTACTAAATCCAGTGAATAAAAAGTTTAGATATAAAGTATTTGCCTGAAATAGATCCCCAGTATGTTGCCTAGCCTTGACTTCCACCAACTGTATTATCTACTGTAGAATTCCTTACCAGTTACCACAATATTTTAAATTGATATTACTGGTATACCTCACTGCTTATTGCATAACACTGTATCAGGAGTCAGATTTTTAAAAGTCAAGATGTTAAAAATTTGCAACTTGCTTTTTCTGGTTCTGGAAGAAACAACTTTAAGCAATGGTTATGTCCCTCAAATCCAACTTCAATCATCATGAAAATATTTGGTTTCATGTTTCTTTCAACCCAGAGTAATTATGACCAGCTCTTTCTGAAACCTTTTAAAAAGGATAACAGTATATTGCGTTTCTTATTCAATGAATGCATTCATAAGTTGTGGATTAACACATGAACAGAACCATATTTACTGATTTATTTACAGTACTTTAATGCAAAATATGGCAATACCTTTCTATTGGCAAGAGTCTCAACACATTCTTTTCTGGTTAAGCAAACATCTACCACCAAAAGGCTAAAGTCATTCACATGCCACAATACACTTTCCATTATCTCATGTTTTAGACAAAACATCTTTAGCGTCCAGCTTGGCATAGCATAAAACATTTGTACTTTAAACTATTTTATGATAGTAAATTATTCAAGTGTTAGATCACCAAGGCATAGCTTTAAGTAAACTTTATTGGTTGACAGACAGTGACAGCTTTTGGCAAACAGCCAAGACTTTGGTGCAGTACGAAGAGCAAAAGAATCTTTAGAGAACAGTTTTTTCCTGTAGTGATCTAATTAAATCTCTGGAACTTACTATTCTATTTTGCTTTTACCTTCTTGGCTTCCCTCTCCCCATAAAAAAACCAAACTGTTAACTATATTCTGCTCTCTCTCAAATACAGCTTTGATTTGCTTTGCTTTCATAAATTAAAAAGTGTCCCATTTATAAAATCTATCAACACATTTCACTGCACTTCAAACACCCCTCCCCAAAAAACTGTTGCAAATATTAAGTGTTTAAAAGTAAATGACAATGTTAGACCAATATTTTACCATTAATATTATTTTTGTTATTACTTCTATCGATCACATTTTTGCACAAAGCAACTTAATATTTTAAAAAATCCCATATAAACAAACCGCATATAAAAACCAGCAATAAACAAAAACAAAAAGACTCATAGAATCGTAGAGTTGGAAGGGACCCAAGGGCCATCTACCCCCTGCAATGCAGAAATCTCAGCTAAAGCATCCATGACAGATGACCATCCAACCTCTGCTTAAAAACCTCCAAGGGGAAGCAGAGCCCACAACCTTCCATGGAAGACTATCAAAAGCCTCTTACTGTCAGAATTTTCCCCCCGTATGTTTAGTCAGAATCTCCTTTCTTGTAACTTGAAGCCACTGGCTCAAGCCCTACCCCCCAGAGCAGGAGAAAACAAACTTGTTCCCTCACCCAAAGTATGTATTTCAAGGAACAAATCCCACCCCATCTTAAGTCCATTTTTGGACCTGTCCTTGGAACAAGTTGCACTCTCTCAGCGTAACCCACCAATGGTTACTGTTAATGATGGCCATGTACTGGCTCCAGAATCAGAGGCAACACACCTCTCAATGGCAGTCACTGGGGGAGAACAGTGGGAGAAGGCAGTTGTGCTCCTGTCATTGCTTGTGGGATTCCTACAGGCACCTGTGCTTGTCAAAATGGGCCCTTGGTCTGTGGTCCATCAGGGCTTGCGATTAAGAGGGTGCAATTGTAATTGGCGTTCTTTTTATCCTTGAGGGTGGGAGGTTTTAAGATAGATCAATTGTGAAGATAGCTTCTCACAAGTCTGAGGCTGTGGTCTCCTTAGCGACACGTTCAGGAGCTCTTCTTTTAGTGGAATTTGTGGTCCAGTCAAACGCGACTATGGGGTTGCGGCGCTCATCTAACTTTCAGAACGAGGGAGCCAGCGTTTGTCCACAGACAGCCTTCCGGGTCATGTGCTTAGCAGGACTAAACCACTTCTGGCACAATGGAACACGGTGACGGAAGCCAGAGCACACGGAAATGCTGCTTACCTTCCCGCTGGAGCGGTACCTATTTATCTACTTGCACTGGCATGCTTTTGAACTGCTAGGTTGGCAGGAGCTGGGACCAAGCAATGGGAGCTCATACTGTCACGGGGATTCGAACAGCTGACCTTCTGATTGGTAAGCCCAAGAGGCTCAGTAGTTTAGACCACAGCACTACCCTCTCAATTAAGCAATAATACCATTGTAAGGAATATGAGGCTATAGTGCCTTGATACAGGGGACAGTCTGCTGGAGTCATCAAGGGCAAGCTCTCCCCTGCTCAGCATTCCCGCCAACTGGGGTTGGTGGTATCGCTTTTGCTGCTATTTGGATGTTTTGTACTTTATTGTTAGGCATTATTTCAGTGTTTATTAACATGAGATGTTTGCCCTTATCGATATTAGCGTGACTTTGTGTTCTGCTTTGTAACTGTTAAGGCATCATCACGAAATATTGCATTTATTCTGTGCGTTGTTGTGAGCCACTCTTTTCCAGCATGGTTCTAGTGCCATACAAATACGATCACGATGTACACACCTGCAATTTATGTGTGTGTGTGTAAAAGGATTGCATTTTTTAGAATTATCCTGGGATGACTACCATATTAAAGGATTTCAAACAGCATCTGAACAAGTATCATCAGTGCAACATGATGGAATGGATTTACCTGTTGTGCCCCAAGAAAAACGATGATGCTGAAGAGAGACAATATTGGCAAGAGCTTTGCGCCTGCATTTTAATGCTTTAATTTTGTCCATTATGACTGACCAGAAGCCGCATAAGCTCCGAAAGAGCCTACTGGCTTGCAAGAAGGCCAAAAAGGCAGCCAACTAATCCTTCTGAAAACTGCTGCATTCTACAGAACCCTCCATCATAAATGTATACCTCTCCAATGGAGCCTCCAGCTATTATCTTAGTGGTGAACTCAGTCATCCCTGCCAGCTCAGACAGCAGGAAATTCCCTGCTAAGATCAGTCCTTCCTGCATGTCATCTGCACAGCCTTTCGTTTTAATAATGGCATTTTTGTAGTCTGTGATTAAAGATAAAAACGAAAATCCCGTTGAGTCTACTCTCCTATGATAAAGCATGACTGCTCCATTGAAGCATCTTCACTGGAACAATGTATTCGTACTTCGTGAGGAAAAAAACTCTTTTAACACAGGCTTTGAAATCCCCCCACAAAACATGCTGACATCAGCATACAATGAAAAATGGAAGTACTTCCTGAAGCAGCTATGGGCACCATCCCATTTTATTGAAGCATTCCTTGACAGAAATATTACTGCCAAAACACAAAATATAAATGAATTTTGGTACTACTGCTACTAATAATGCAGAAGGTTTAACCCCATTTCAGGAGGGGGAGTTAGAACAGAGGAGATGTCCACTGCACTTAAGAATCCTTTCAAGTACTAAGTTTTGAGGGGCTGCAGTGCTGCAGAGATAATAACTAACAGATGGACATTCATTCCTAAGTGGTGAATAACTCTTCCTTGTGGTTATGATTTGTGAACGGGAAAATAGTGAAATGCTCTTCTCAGTTATACAGCAAGGAGGAAAACTACATTCTGGATTATAAAATTCAGTTCCACCTACAACTGTAGCATACCTTAAACTTTGCACTTATGTTTGTCTCGTTACTAATGTGATCATTCAGATTTGTGAAGTATTAAGGGAGCTAATGTTTTCCGAAAGGATTTATAAAGAGCTTTGGCACTTGAACTAGAACTTGGTTTAAGTCCCCATAAAAAGGATTACAACACTGCAATAAAATGCAACTTCCTGAAAATAGATATGCTTTGCACACTGAAATTATCAAATATTCCACCTCAGCTAACCAAAAGTGTCTGTGCGTACCAGTCACTTGTGTATTTGCCAGCTGAAGATCAAGATGCTGCTTCAGATGCATTTTTAGGAAGGATAGCAATTATCTTCCCTTCACTGCTACTTAGCTCCAATTAAGACATTTTGCCCAGCTAACAAAAAATAATTGGTTTCAATTGTTTGCCTCATGAAGCATATTTCACCATGAAAGCCTGACTTTTAATAGGATATATCCTTTACATTTAATGCTCCATTACATAAACGTTTGTTTACTTATAGGCAGCCACCTTCCACCTTTTGGAATATGGCTGACCCAAAGTGGCTTACAATTTCAGCCTAAAACTAGCAATGGAAGCACTAGCTGCACAAGAGAATGGGTGTTGTTTAGGAGAAAGGATTCTGAAAAAGATGGGTTTTTAAGGTCTACTCAAAAATAAGTGGCATGGAGGCCACACATACCTCTGTGGGGGATAAGTTCCACTATTTAGAGGCCAGGATATATAACTATAATCATTTGAATTGTAAACTGGCATTGTATATCTTTGCCTATGTAAACCAAAATGGGGGACATGACAATATATGCAGAGAAAGTCCCTAGAGTCTGTGTCTGACATCTGAAGAACATTTTTGTCTTAAAAACATGCCACTTGTAGTCACTTAGGACAGCTCCGCCACATGGCAGATGCAACAACTGGAAAGAAGTACCTTCACCACAATCACTGCTATGCAGTAGGGTCAAAGATCAGATCTCATCTGTGATTAACTGGTCAGGTCTGGTCTAGCCTAGCATCTTTGTTCTAGTCATCATTCCTGTCACTTCATTACACAAGCTCTTAATAGGCCAAGGATTTCCCTAGCTTCTAGCTTGCAGTAGGAAAACCCCAAGACCTTTCAGGAAACCACCGGGATCCACCTGGCGATGGACTATCTTAATAGATTCCCCCATGCCTATACAGTTTTAGATTCTCTGTAAGTCCTGCCACATAAAGATCTGTCCATGATAAAGGAGCCGCACAAAGCTGCCAATCATTCCTGATCATCTTCGTATCCTGGATAAAATACCAGATCAAGAGCATGCCCTGCCACAAATATGACTGATCCACAATTGCTGTAGAAATCATGAAATTCTAAGCCACACCCGAGAAAGAGATCTTGGTATCAATGTTAAATGATGGCTGCCCCTTACACAGCTAAGTGCTTGAGCTGACTGTGGAGTTGGAATTACATCAAAGGAACACCGATTCTGTCTCAAGAACCCAGTGCTAGGAGCACACTCTCAAAATTATATGGCTTTGGGGCAGCTTATCCTGAAAGGGAAACAGAACCCATGACAGATCACAAAAGTCCTCCCCCCACCCCCCACCCTCATCATGTCCAGGCAACTGAGGAATCAAAAACTGAGGTGATTAAATCACCTGATATGTAGAAATCATGACTGCCTGAATCCTGCACTGATCAAGGAGAAACAGCCAAGAGAATGATGCGGATGATAAAAAGAAGGTATGACACTCAAAGCAGGAGAGCACTTTTGATGCAGCAGTAGACAGAAGCCACTTTCCCTTCCCCGGACTCTTCTCTTTTCTGCCGTACTCATGTAACACAGGAAAAAGGACTGCAGGCAAGAAGTAGATATTAGCCCACTGAGGCTCATGGGGTTAAGTTATGTATCAAGACCCAGGTTTTAGTGACAAGCCTGGAACGGAAACCAATGAGCCGGTGGTTGTTTGCTAGCTTGATGTAGGAACAGACTACAGACTCCGGCAAACGTTAAGACATTATTCTTATTCTTATTATTCTTATGTCCTACATCTGTAGATTTCAAGGCAGCTCACAACACAGCATTACAATATACAAGCCACAAAATACATAATAAAAATAAGAACAACCCAAACTAGGAACTAGGAGGGATAGATGTATAGGGGCTACAGGCCACAAAGCAAGGGCCCTGATTTCTACTGAAAGGACTCCCTGGATGTAAAGGTACAGTGCCCAGTGCAAACATTTCGGAGCCTAATCCAACAAACAGCCATTCACTTAGCAACAATCAGTGTTTGTCCTGCAAGTGCAGCCGCATTGCGTCTCTGTAAGTTTACAGAAGGCAGCAGCACAATGGCAGTCAAATCTCAGGAAAGCAGATGGTAGGAAAATATGCAACAAGTGAGGCACAATAGGAGGAAATATGAAAGGTAGTTTGGGAATCCCCAAAAACAAGCGCACCCCCCCTACAGTTTCCAAGTGTAACACTGTTAAGTGACGCTCCATAGTGCAATAATCCAAAGGAAAAGGCTTGAAAAGCTAGTCTAGAACTTAAAAGGGGAAAAGATAGGTGGTTAAAGTTACCGCAGCCTCCAGAACTCAAAATGTCCCCCCAAAAGTTGGTGATTCCTGGTCTATTACAAAACACCAACATTGAGGGAATTTAAGATATTAACTTAAACATAAATGAAATTCATAAATATCTGTTAATTTTGTAGCTAAGAGATCTAATTTAATACACAGATGTTCAAAGAGTACAAACGCAGAACTTAACTATGAAGCGGGAACCGTGTAGCACACACAGAATCATCATGTTAAATATTCTCTCCTGCACTATACGAGAACTTTAGTTTTAAAATGGAAGTTCAAAACATATCTTGTTGCTGTATAATGGTGTTACATGCTGATGAAGTTGCATGTTGTACAAACGAATTACCATGGCAAAAGATACATTCAAAACTTTGACATAATTGTTTTGCTATGCACTGGTAATTTATGCGCAGGAAAGATGACACATGTGCCACAAATGTTATCTGGATTTATATCAACCAAAAAATGTTTGAAGCATACACTCAGGAGCTTAAACTCTGGCAGCTAATCATCACTACTGATGGAAAATTGATTGGGAGCAGTAGGGCTGCTGGTCAATGGAAGTCTCCACCAAATTACTTAATCAAAAGTATTTGCCACAAACCCTATATCTGCCAATTTCCTAAACAGGAGTTCAGGAAAATGGGTCAAAATTATTAAATTTTGATTTGGGCAAAGATGTTCCATCTATGAAATACCTAGTAACTGTTTTGCTTCAAACAGTGCAGCCCCAGCAGTTTTTCTCTTATACCTTAGAACGAAGCTTTCCAAACTTTTCGTGTTGGTGACACACTTTTTAGACATGCATCATTTTGCAACACAGTAATTCAGTTTTACTAGCAAACCGGAGGTTAAACTAACCCCTTTCCAGCCCTGGGCGGAGCGCGGGGAGTGTTCACACAGCACACCTACACACTGCAGCCAACACACGAACGTGTCACAATATAACATGGAAAGCTCTGCCTTAGAATTTTGTCCAGAGATTTTGATGAAGCTTGTTACAGAGCAAACTAGGGCACCGTTTCAAACCACAGCATACAAATTCTCACCTTGCTTACACAATGATGTCTTTTAAACAGAGTCCACGCCACTTCTGGATTCATATTATGAAATTGTAAGCTGCCCTGGAAATGCGAATGTGGCCCTGAAGGCACATAGTACAAATCTCACATATATAAACAAAAATAAGTATCGATTAAGCACAGCTTATTGTTGAAGAGTTGTCCTTGTTACTTATACCAATTCCCATGCAGATTCATTCCATCAGGTCCAACATCAGATGTACGCGGTATATTATTGATAACTGGCCAGTCCATGATCTTGATATAATTGGGACATTTCTGTGATGCGAACAAATAGATTCTGTTGTGCTACATAATGTACAACTTTGCCCAAACTAAATCACACCAGTATGGGATGCCTGCTGCAAAATATCCCAATGGGATCATCTGGCCAATAGATGAAAGACACAGAAAAACCTTGAATGCGAAAGCTATATTGATTGAGCACTATACCTTAGTCAATGATAGTCTAGAACCATGTTTCCCAACATGGGGCACACGCCCCACGGGAGGGGGGCAATTTGATTTTTAAGGGGGGCAATTAGAGAATGAGTTATTAACAGTGAATGGCATTTTAGGCTTCCTCCACGTGAATAGGAGTTCACTTTTTGAATAATAAGAATTATATGTAACCGGGGTGGAGTGGGGCATCAGGATTTTAGAGATGCTTAGGTGGCGCATGGCCAAAAAAAGTTGGGAACCACTGGTCTGGAATCATATTACCTCTTTTTTTAGGGGTATGTGAAGATCAATGAGTAGCTTCAGGGACAGTTGAAGACACTGATGGTGCAATTATATAGAGTTCTATTTGAGCACTGGCTGACATAATGACCCTTGTTGGTTTCTGCAGCTGGCCAATTCTGAGCAACCATGAGCCTCCCATGAGATTTGGATCCAGGTCATGGATTTCAGATCTGCAAATGCCATATAAGCTCCACTTGACCCACCACTATGTCCTCCAAACCCCCCAAAATAAGGTCCTGTGTGTGTGTGCGCACGCTTATGTGTGTATATGTATATATACACACACAGACACACAATAGTGCTCTTCTTGCCTAACTATATTATGACAAAACCTAGTGGGAATAAATAGCTGATGCAACAAGCATTACATAACTCTATGTAGTCATTTGTGGTTCTGGACAAGGCCATTGGGAACAGAAACACGGACTCTTTAATCTACTGTGGAGAGACTGAAACTTTACGAAAAGGAAGTTACTTCTATGTACTGTATTCATTTTATTTGGCATGTTTTCTTCCATGAATAAGAGAAAGTTGAGGTTATTCTCCCAATTAACACACACTGAGTTATAAAACACAAGTATCTTAATCTCCGTACTTTTAACATTCCCATCACAGGTCTTCACATTCTTACAAAGGTTGTATTTGCTGCCTGCCAAAAATTCACTAACCCTTGCAAAACAAACATGTTCCTTCTTCTCTGCCAAGGAAGGAAGGTCAAACCTCTCCTGACAAGGTCAGAGGAACAGTTCTAGTTCATTACTGTCGGAAAGAGATAAACAGAGGGATTCCCTTTTGGCAACATAAAATGGAAAATCATTCTGGGGATTCTTTTCGACAGCAACATGTAAGATTCCCGTCTCAAAACCAGTGAAAGAAACAATCCTAAGAATACTATTCCCAGCTATGCCTTCATCCCCTTTTCACCTCAAAACACCAGCCCATATTCAGCTACATCCGTATACTATGACATATGTATTTATTGCTCCATTCTAAAGTTTCTAGAATGTCTGTGGGTTGTATGAACTTTTACAAAACAGTTACAGGTCACAACGGTTAAAGTGATTTCAACAAGATGGTTACAGAATAGACCCTTGAGTTAAGGCACTATCAACACCCTATAAACGCACTGTTTGCTCTGTGCAACTCTTCAGATATACAGCATTTTTCTTTATACTTTTGAAAATTCTGGAGCTGTTAACCAGAGATAAGAACTGACTAGACACAGGCTAATTCCTTTAAGGTGGTGCTGGCAGACTGAATCACAAGTAAATGGAGATAATCAGTGAACTAATGAAAACGTTACAATGGTGGAATGCGAACATTCAAAGTGGGACACGTTTCGATATTAAGGTCCCCCATATTTATTTGAGGATCTATTGCATTTAGCAACATTTTGATTGCTCCCTAATTGACTGCTTCTATACTACAAGAAATAACTTGGCAAACTTTTTGATTCATTTCTAGTCCATAAGGGGCAAATTAAACTGGGATGGTTGTTTTGGAAAGTGATTAATAAAGCAATGATGATGATGATGATGATCATCATCATCATCATCATAATGGCAACTAAATTGCTGCACTATCAACACCAGCACAAGGAGTCCTTAATAATATAACAGGGCTTCCCACCCTCTCCTCTTCCCGTGCCCCCAATCTGGGCACTAGGAGAAAGTGATTGAACCTGGGACTTTCTGAATGAATAGCAGATGCACTGAATGGCACTAAGCTGCAGCCACAGGAGGAGATGTCCACACACATATTATTTGCTGGATCAGGAACTTCAGAGGCAAATCCGATTTATATCTGAAGGTAAGTGTTGCCTATTTGCATCCATTCGCTTTTGATGGAGTGCATGGGCATACAAAAAGGCACCCCTATTAGTCACAGGTAGATACTTCTTAAATATGCAACTAGACCTGGAACAGAGCCAGTGTTGATCTACTAACCAATTCGCTAAAGGTTGGCCAGGTTTTCGATACAATGACACAAGTTATCCTTGCTAACATACTACAGTGGTACCTTGGGTAACATACGCTTCAGGTTACGGACTCCGCTAACCCAGAAATAGTACCTCGGGTTAAGAACTTTGCTTCAGGATGAGAACAGAAATCGTGCTCCGGCAGTGCAGCGGCAGCAGGAGGCCCCATTAGCTAAAGTGGTGTCTCAGGTTAAGAACAGTTTCAGGTCAAGAACAGACCTCCAGAACGAATTAAGTTCTTAACCCGAGGTACGACTGTATTCATGGTTATTTCAAAGTGTATTTAATGTAAGCAGGAGTTTTCTTACTTTCTTACTAAGCATATGAGACAAAGCCAGCTTGTTTTTCAGCAGAATGTAAATACCCACAGGAAACCAACATAACATGAGAAACAAAAGCTGATTTTACAGCAATGACTCTTAAACCCTTTTCGACTTTTAGGTATGCAAAGCTTTGTCAAGATCACACAAATATGACGTACTTAAAGAGTAATTCGTTTCACCAAAAGTTTACTTTCCCTTGGAACTGTGGTGAGGGAACAGGAGGTAGAAAGCTTCTCAAGAACTCTCCTCATAGACCACAAGTTTTCTAAGCCACAGCTATAAACTAAGCTGTTATGCTTGGATGAAGTTCAACAGATCATGGTTACATTTTTAAAAGCAAATTTATTTTGTTGAGGACTGTCCACTTGATTGCAGCTACTGGGTCTATAATCCATGCAAGTGCTAAAAGGAATGGTAGCAAGTTGCAATCCTTAAAATACTTGCCTTCCATCCCTGGTTTCTCCAGCTGCAAAGGAACTGGAAGTGTGCTCTTCAGTGTACCCGATTCTTTCTCCTTTACAGCAGCCGCTTCAAGTTTTGAGCCATGGCTTTAACTTTCCCATGCCTAACTTCTTATGGCACCAAGCCAGGGAAATGTGGGCGTGGCTCACCCAAAACGGCCTGACAGGCCTACCTCCATGGCCTCATGGGCCTAAATTTGGCCCACAGTCTGGAAGATCCCCACCAATGCCATAAAAATAGTTAGCAACTTTTAAGTTATATAGGAAAATAGCACTGATAGAACTTAAGGCACTGACAAAACCGAAAGGTAACCATCATCTTTACATATCCTTAAACTGAACTAGAAAATGTCTATTTGGGCACAAAAACGGACATCACACAGCTGAAATAAGTATCCGTTCTGAAAGTAAAACTTAAGACTGATGTTTTATTGCAGATTTCCCATAAGGAGAAAGACTATACTACCTCAACAAAGAACAAAGACTTCAAACAGAGAGCATTAAGCACAAAAGTCTTACAAGACTCACTAGCAGTCTGTCTCTTTCCCACACTATGCTTGAAACAAGTCGCCAAATACATCTGTTCTACCATTAGCTTTAAAGAAAGTAAGGTCATCTTGAGATATCATTATTGGTACACAATGGCCTGGTTCGTGCATAAACCATGGTTTATTGCTTTAGCACCATATGCCTTGATAAGCCCAAATGAAGCATTGCACTTGCTGCTCCCCTGCAGCTGAGAGGCTGACTGATGCTTTGTTCAGTTTCAGTTTTACTGCACCCTTAGCATTACATCTAAGCCTGGGATCCAAGTTTAAAACAAATTCTAGTATATTTTGTAACAAGTCAACATCAGACATGGGTTATGAAACCTTGGTTCAAATACAGTGGTACCTCGGTTTACGAACTTAATCCGTTCCAGAAGTCTGTTCTTAAACTGAAACAATTCTTAAACCGAGCCACGCTTTCCCTAATGAGGCCTCCCGCCACCAGTGCCTTTCCACCGTTCGGATTCCATTCTTAGACCGAGGTAAAGTTCGCAAACTGGGACACTACTTCGGATTTTGTGGAGTTCGTAAACTGAATCGTTCGTAAACAGGACTGTTCTTAAACCGAGGTACCACTGTATAATGTTAAGACCAGATTCATAAAAATTAAATTCAGTGCAATAGGAGCAGGAGGAGGATATGCATAAGCCCACAGCTTCACTTGGGCCAGACTTGTTCAAGCCTGCTAAAACAGTGCTAAAAACATGGTTTAGCATTATGTGTGATCCAGGCAAATTAGTGCTTTCGATATGCAACCATCGAAGTAGATTCTGTAGCAAAAGAAAAATATGTAAGGTGGAATTTAATGGGTGTTGCTCTGCTGATGAAAAACATCTATCAGCAGAATGGACAAAGAGACACTTTTCAGCAACCTCTCTTCCTCCATGGAGCCTCTGCACTGAAGGGTTAGGGAACCGTCCTGAGGAAGGCTGCAGAAGAGAAGATGAATGGCTGAAAATTGCTTCCTTCCCTATTCTGCTGATGTATGCCTTCTACCAGTGAAGTTACACCCACTGAATTCCCATATGCTCCAATACTAGCTTTCAGGCTGGAGTCTACTACAATGGGATCCGCAGAATTACAGCACTAAACCAGCAGTCAATTGATGGGGTCCCCACCATACAAGGAGCAAAACCCTAGAACAATGTTTAGGTCCTAAGAACATAAAGCAGAGACTCTTCACAAAAGAAAAAATATATATCATTAATGGCTAGCGCAGGTGTCATGCTAGTCAACTGTTTAAAGATCTAGCACAGGCCACATGGTTTAACATCTGCACTGATATTAACCAGACTTAACTGTACTCTCGAGACACACCTAACCAGGTAATGCTGGCTTTCTATGAGAAATAGCTCGAGAGAAAAGTTGTCCTGCAATAAAACTTTGTCACAGTTAAGTGCCAGAAAGCCATACCAGTCATTCATGAATTATCACCAGGGTAGTGTTATACTTTGAATTAAAATAATTAATTAAGTATCTCAAACACTCATTTTGTTAATTAATATCAACTTCTTTGATTACAAAGACTTGTCTGACCACTCTCCTGGGAAAAGGAGAAGGTGAACTTCCCTAACCAGATTGTATAATTTGGCAGCAGTTTCTTTCCTTCCTTTACTGGAAAAAGCAATATCCCCTACTGCATGAAGTCATTCTGAAGGCATCCCAAACATAAAGCACTAGACAAAGTTATTAATTTATTCTGAAGAGGACAAACAGATATTTCTAAAAGGAACGCAATGAACTGCAAAAAAACCCATTCAGTATGCATCAGCTAAGCCTCACTTGGAACTGACTGCCCCCCAAAACAACAGAAAAAAGAATAAAAGAATAAAATCACCTACTGCATTACCAGATGGCAAATTTGTTTTAGAGATTTATCCAGATTTTGATCATTGGCTTTTGCATCCTACTCAGAGTCTAGAATTTAGAATATTTAGCAAGCCTGTTGTCATTTTTTTACGCCATAGTATTTCTTTACTGATACCTAGCTGTTATCACCCTGAACACCTATATCTGATTTGTAGAATATGATTGTATTATTGGCATTTCAGATATTATATTTTTTGGAATTCTGAGTAACACACAATTCAGATACCCTCACAGAACTGGAGCCAGTCATGATTACGCAGAAGCAGATCCTAATGCTTTCAATGGAACTTACTCTAAAGTAAGGGCAAGACTATATAACCATTTCCTAACCTCTCTGAGCAATTTACAATCCCAGTCTTTCTTCTCCTTTTCACATTCCACCCTCTCTTTTGCCTGGGGCTTAATTAGTTCAGCTCCCGTGCTGCATCTGTTGTTTCTGAGGTGGACGAGTCTATTTATGGACTTCCTTTGTGGATGCTGTTAAGCAGGTAGATCTGTGGATTTCTCTTTGTCGCCAAACCCAGAGCAAGAAAGAAAGGTAGGACTGGAAACCTGCTTGGACTGAAAAGGACTAAAAGCCACTGAGTGGGCTGGTGCTGTAGTGGGTGATACAGGATTGCGGTGCAGACTCCCCATTCTCGGTCTACATCTACCACAGTGGCTCTCCTTGGGTTCGGACAGTGGTCTTACCCCCAGTCCTACCTGGAGATGCTAAGGAAGGAATGTGGGCTCTTTCACACACAAAACATGTGCTGCATCACTGAGCAGCAGCTCTCCCCTAAAGTAAAGGTAAAGGTAAAGGGACCCCTGACCATCAGGTCCAGTCGTGGCCGACTCTGGGGTTGCGGCGTTCATCTCGTTTTATTGGCTGAGGGAGCCGGCGTACAGCTTCCAGGTCATGTGGCCAGCATGACTAAGCTGCTTCTGGCGAACCAGAGCAGCGCACAGAAACGCTGTTTACCTTCCCGCCGGAGCGGTACCTATTTATCTACTTGCACTTTGATGTGCTTTCGAACTGCTATGTTGGCAAGAGCTGGGACCGAGCAACGGGAGCTCACCCTGTCACGGGGATTCGAACCGCCGACCTTCTGATCAGCAAGCCCTAGGCTCTGTGGTTTAACCCACAGTGCCACTCGCGTCCATAAAGTACCACAAGTGAAAAGAAAGTAACTGCGTTCTTCCATGCATGTCTTGTGTTTTGGACCTAAGGGACAACATTTCGCTCCACATTCTTCTAAGCTGGCCATTTTATAGCTGCCTTACTACTCAAAAGGTATATGGAGATACAGAGTTTGCTGCTTTGTAAAACAAAACTAAATCTCTTACCTGATGGAGTTTTGTGGTCTGTTTTCCACTTTCATTAAAATTCGTATGTCTGACTGAGGGGACATTGCATAGGTTTTTAATCTGAAATGAAAGGCGTAACATTAGATAAACCTTGCCACGTAACAAGAAATCTGTTTCATTCAAAACAAACCAGACCAAGTAATGTGCTTGTTGAGTGTAAGCCACAATGCATCACAAGACTGCCCAATATGCTTTAATGACTGATTTGTATCTCAACAGAACGTTAGAATGCTAAATATTTAGAAGCACGTACCTTTGATGAATGACAGGATCAGACTCTTGAGGATCAACATACCGCTTTAGAATGTCATACAGTGGCTTATCATCTGCGACCCTTTACACAAAAAGACAAAAGTGTATCAATCACGAAGCTTAATACTGGCAAGAACTAGAATAATCAGGTTAACATGTGTGAAACTGTAGTTATATAAGCCCCAGTGTCAGAGCTGTGGAAAAGGCTATAGCACAAGAGCACATTCAAGAAGAAAAGAGTACCTGACTTCTCTGACACTGGTCCAAGAATACCAAGGGCCTTTGGGGAAAGGTTTTCCTGTTCTAAATGTCTCATTTCCATAACACAGAGATGAGCTGGTGCTTTAATTTTAAAGAAATCTTCCACATCTTTCAATCTGTTCTATGGGAAGACAAGCTTTCTCCCACCTTTTCTAGATAAGAAACTATAGCTGGGAGAGTGCCTAACTGAGCAATGGTAGTCACCAAGCAAGATACAAAACGGATGGTAATAATTCAAGAAACATCTATGTGTTGCAACAGGGTCAGCAAAATATAATGATCGGACCCGCCCTTGACTGCATGGTGAATGGATAAATAAAACCTAAAAACTATGGAACACATTCAGTTTTATAACAGATCAGTTACACCTCTCAGTGGTAAAGATGGACATTTTAAAACAATAGGTTTTAAACCAAACCACAGAAACAGTATTTTAAAAACAAGATTTAAATTTTATGCTATGAATTCAGTTTATTGTTTAGCCAAGAAGGCTGCAATAATCATTTTTATGAAACAAAAAGCAGAACAAGCTGTGATACAATACAACGGTAGTTGTTTACATTTCATGGTAAGCAAAGGCTAACAAAAACATTTGGATACCTTTTTTCTGTGAATTTAGCATGACTATGAGGAAATAGAAGCTTCAAGTGCCAGTAGAACTTTTGTTCCCTGAAACGAAACCAGCGAGAACTATTAACACTTCATTATGTAAACTATTAATCACAAATGCAATTGCCTGAGCTCTGTGGCAGAGAGTCCAAAATAAACAAGGTGGTAGGAAAAGGCAGATCAATATCATCACGAAAGGATTGATCACATGATCACTTATGCAGGTAACAAACTTCTTAAAATCACTTCCACCTTGGGTTGTTTATACAAATCAATTCAACCCAACACTGAACAGAACTAATGACTACTGCTTCATTCAAAGCACAATGGTGCCTTTACATTCTGTATAGCTTAAAATGTATGAACTGCTGCTTCCCTGATATTTAAGATGTGATAATACTTCTTTTATTATACAAGGCTATATATATATATAAATACAAGTATCAAGTTTAAGAGACTCTGATATCAGTGACTGGAAACAATGCACTGTTGCCATAGCAAAGTTACTTTGTCTATTGGGCAGATAAAACATTCAGCTGAGTCCAACTTGCTACAGAAACATGCACAGTAGCAAAACAGTAGACAAATCTGTTGCTATGTACAATTAAATATTCACTTGAGATATTGTTGGATTGATCAGTCTAGTAACGAGCAAAGCACTTTGTGATATTTACACAGAAAGCAAGATGCAAGTTTCGCTAGCGTGAAGATGCCATGTTTTAGAAGGTGACCAGGCAAAAAACGAGTATGCTGTAAAACATATTCTGGATGGGATTTGCAGTCCAACGATGGGATTTTGAGGTCCACAGGATAGCCACCCTTGCTGTACAAGGGATCCACTCGATTACAGAATAAATGGCAGCTGAAAGTGGATTTCCTGAGGCTATTTGTTTTCATGTCCAATGCCCCATTCTCCCTTACCCCTGAGAAATCTCACTGCCATGAATGTAGGAAATTTAATCTGAATTAGTTTACTAGAATTCACAAGATCACATAACACGCTTAGCTGTAGCTCTTTCCTTTTTTTTTTAAGGTAAGAGTAATCAAAAGGCAAGTTATGAGAAAGAAAAATGGGCTAAGGTTTTGGAAACATTAACCACAAGTTATATAAACCACTTGTTGCATTGACATGGATGTCAAGTGGGACAAAATTAAGCCAAAGTAATTATGAAAAGGTTTATTCTTCTTTAACTAGTGGTTACTTGTTTGTCCACTGGATAGGGGCCACCACATGCTAAGCTTCTGTTTTTTAGCCAGTCTAATCATGAGTCCTTGAGGGGGTCTGTCCACAAGGCTGCAAAAAAATAACGCTGAGGTATGTTAAGAGCAACGGTGGAGCCACAGGCATGGGAGGGCAATAGCTACTACCCAAACATAATTATACGTAAGTGCATTACTTCATTCTGTTCAGAACTAGACATTAAGGAGGGGAAATGAGAAACGGGATATGCAATAGCATTTTCAAACGACCCAATTGCTGCTTTAATACAGACCTTAAACTTAAAGAAATTTATATCCCACCTTTCTCACAGAGCCTCCAAGATGGCTTGTCCTGCACCAGTAAAATGGGGGGGGGGGACTAGAGGAGGTCTGCAAAGGTGAAGCAGCATTCATTGCTGAACCTTAATGCATGTACAGCCAGGCTTAATTCACTTTTCAGTAAATGAGGTCCCTGCAGTGTTATATATGTCTCATAAGCTTCTGTAAACAACACAGATCCAGACTAATTAAGTGATTATAGTCTCCTGTGAACCCCCGCCCCCACCTAGAAATCTCATTAAAGTACATGAATGCTGAGCCTTTTATGACACACCAACCACTGAAGCGCCAGTGTGACATAGTTGAGGTCCTAAACCACGTAAGGCACCAGAGGAGCCTCTGTTTTACTGAAGCTTAGCTAAGCATCAGTAACAACCCAGTAGAGATTTGATATATAAGCAAGAAAGTTGTGCTAACTTTACTGCAAGCTCAACTATTTTTTGATCCCTATAATTTGTATAACAAGACAATTCACCTAGAACTGACTGAAGTCCATTTTCATGGTACACAAATGGCTTACCAGAAAGGCCTCACAAGAGCAGGAAAACTACCTTGCTAGGTGCATAATAATAATAATACTAATAATTTATTACTTATACCCTGCCCATCTGGCTGGGTTTCGCCAGCCACTCTGGGCTGCTTCCAACAAAATATTAAAATACAATAATTAATCAAATATTAAAAGCTTCCCTAAACAGGGCTGCCTTCATTGTCTTCAGATGTCTTCTAAAAGTCCAATAGTTGTTTATTTCTTTGAGATCTGATGGGAGGGTGTTCCACAGGACGGGTGCCACTACCGAAAAGGCCCTCTGCCTAGTTCCCTGTAACTTCGCTTCTTGCATTGAGGGAACTGCCAGAAGGCCCTCTTGCTGAAGCATGATGCAGCAGATTTAAAATTTGCAAGAAGGATAATTCCAAGGTGACTAAACATGTAACAATTTTAAAATTCTCAAGATTCTGCATTGATTGAAAACAATGTCTGCTATATTGGCTACATTTGCACATAAACCTTGGCTTACTACTACACACAAGCAAACTGCTCCCTGCTTCAATCCATCTGCTTTAGTGTTGCATCTGAAGGACTAATCACGGGCTGCTTTGCTCCCATTACTCTCAACAAACAACGACACAATAAAGTTTGGTCTTGGCTTACTGACCATGGAAAACATCACAAACCCCTTGTTCGGACATAACATTAAGCTAGGGATCATGGTTGCTTTCTCCCAGCACAAGCTCAAAGGAACGAAGCGAGCACAATTTTCTTGTGCATGGTAAGCCAATGTTTACAGCTTACCATGACATGCGACTGCTATTGTTCTTTCAGTTCATTTTTATGATCAGAATGGAAAAGCTACATTACTGTTCTCAATACATGGAAGACAAATAGCATTGCAGTACACAATTCTGACAGTCTGTCTTAACTGTATTGTTAACATGTATCTACATCAACATGAATTTTACACGTCGGGCCTTGGAGCTTAATGTGGATTCTGAAACATGAGTTCAACCATCACTGTGTCAAGACATCATAGCTTGACAACCACTGAATAATGCATTTTAAAGCTACACTTTACATGGTTTTGTTTCCCCTGACTGCTTTGCACCTGTACTGCTTGATTTGCACTACATGGGTCTGTTAGCATAATGAGTGTGTTTTTAAATGGCTGCTGTTGATAGTATTTTGTCTGCATTCTGCTGACTGGAGGACAAACCCAAATGAACAGAGACCATGATTATATTGGTTTACAGCTTGTGGCCAAGCTAAATCTATTTTTGTTAAGGGGCGGAACAAAAATGGGTCAAAGTGTATGCAAGAAATCTCAATGTACCCAAAGCTTAATTCTAGACAAAAACTTGATCTGATCTGCCTAGTCTATATGCCATACAGCTGGGGAGTGATATAATCTAAAAGGCAGGGAGGCTCTGGCCCACATGCCAAACTAGGACCACCAGGCCTTCACACTTGTCCCACAATGCCATTTTGACCAAGCCATGGCAACGTGCACTACAGCTGAAGGGGCAGGTCTTGGATGCAAAGGGGCTTTGCAGGCACTACCAACCAGCTCACCAGAGGTTCTTGCAAGCATCTGACAATCAGCTGAACTTGGTGCTTTGGACGTACTGCACTAGGTGTTTTGCAAGCTTTCAGGACAGGGGGAATGCAGTTTTTAAAAGAAGCATTTCCCCCTCTGCAGGGACTTCAAAGCAGTTTCCCCTAACCAACAATCAGTTCAAGGGATGAAATTTAAAGTAAGCCTTTTTGAAAGCCTGTTCCCAGTGCCAATCAGCTGACTGCAGTTGAAAATGCATCTTCAAAGGAGGCTGGTCTAATTGACAGTCAACTGATTGGGGGTTACAACTAGCTCCTTTGATCTGTGTCAGGTGTCAGTTACCTGATCACATTATGATGCCGGGTGGGTGACATGCTGGCAGTCCTACGCACCTGTCAACATTGGCCCACTCTGGTTGGAAACATAAGGATCTAGCATGCTGGCAGGTTCCAGTTCTCCACCGCGAACTAAGGCTTGGAAATATTTTATATTTTTGGCAGTCTTATGTTAAGGGGTCAACATCAGTTTTTGGAACCTCATTCTGCATCTGAAAGAATATTCCCGGGTTTTTTGCTACCCAAATACCAGCCAGGCACCTGCAATTTTCCCCCGCCTTGGAATGGTGACCCAAACAGAACCATACATAGTAGAGTGTTATAGTGCAGAGCACTGGAAAAAATGTTAAAGAAACCCAGGTTCAAATCCCCCCTCATCCATGAAGTTCATTAGGTGACCTTGTGCCTGTCATTATCTCTTAGCTTAACCTACCTCACTGAGTTGATGTGAGGATAAAATGGGATGGAGGAAACAGGGAACTCCTTGCAGGAAGGGCGGGTAGCTTATTAAAAAACAACAAAACTGCACATACCAAGTGGTTACATGCACATCATTGTAAATTATTACTGGCCAAATGGCTTTCTGGATTTACTTAGGGTAAAATTGCTGCAAGCTAAAAGGTTGTCAGACTTAATAATTATTTGAGTCCCGTTGCTAGGAAGAAAAGATGCAGCATTGTATTTTTTGGAAGAAAGAAAAATTGCATTTGCTTTGCAAAGCTGAATACAGGCACTACCTTTTATATCCTAGACGTAAGTGTTAGGTAACTTTTTTGCAAATTCCTGTGATACTTTGCTGCTTAGTTCAGAAAATACATGCTCAATAGAGAACTATTTGGGCTGGTTTCATAATTACCCCTTGCAAGCACATCAGTGTTGGAGAATCTGTTTGCTAATATGCTGCAAGAGAGACATCTACTGGTTTATAGTGAAACGTCACATTTCCCCTCCATCACTATCTGTCAATGAGATATGATTTTCTAGTGTTCCTTCAAAGGTATTACTCTAGGGTTTCTCACCTTCCATCATTGTTTTCTGATGACTTTCTGTTTGCCAGGAAAAAAAAACAATTCCTCTGGCATAAACCACACACATAAACAAGTGACCCATAAGTACCTGGTCACTAGTAAACAAAAAGCCTCTACCTACCACTAACAGAAACACAAGTGGATTCATTAAAAGGTCCCAAAAGTCTTGACTGCCCCATACAGAACAAAACAAAAATATTGCAAAGTAAGGGACATCTGAACCCACGTCCCTGAGATTAAGTGTCTCATGCTCTACGGACTGTAGGTGAATTAGGTTACTGAAAGTATATTTCTAATTTCACTTGACAATTAACATGCTGCCCAATTCACATCCTTTCGAAAAATCCCAGTATTTCCTAAAATGTGCATTGTAGTTCAGAAATACTATGGGATGGAATTCAATGTTGAACTTCAGCTTGCCAGATGGAATGATCCCCCTCTCCCCTCCTCAGGCACACTGTTAGTGCAGGGTTCTTCAGACATCCCCCTGAGCCAACTGCAAGGGAGTAGAAAAAGAAGGTGGGGAATCCCATTGTGCAAGCAGAAGTCTTTGTCCCGGGCTTAGGTTGATGGGGTTACTTAGGTGAATCCTACCCTATATTCTCCCAAAAAGAAGAAATGCAAGTTATTTTCTACTCCCTCCGTCAAAATTTTGCTTCATCAAATATTCATTAGAATGTACGGAAACTGTTTGGTGAAGACATTGCATTAATGTCAACTATATTGTTTATATAACCTAAATATCCATCAAGGGATTGTTCCTATTGTCCAACTATCGCCATGGCATAAGTTTAGCACACAGTAAAGGAATTAATTAAAGAAAAAAATCTTTAAAATACCATGGGCTAAAATCAAGCACAAAGTTAAGCATACACAAGCCTTTTTATTTCAGTGGGCTTAATACTAAATTGTGACATATAGCCTTAAATTTAATGCATGAGAATGACATTTAGAACAGGTCTGTATAACTTGGGACTTTTCAACTTAGCACAGTTCAAACCTATTTTTGCAGTCCTAGCAAACCCTGACCAAAAAACAGGTATCATTGAGTTTCTGGTCAAGTCACCCTTTCTGGCTGACGGGCTAGCTTTATCTTGGTGGGCCACAAGTTATTCAGAATGACAATTTTTGATAACATTATCCCGAAGTAATATTAACTAGAAACTTACTTGTTGTTAAAGAACGTAGAATTCTCTCGTCTCTTTGTGAATCCAATTGGCAAAGTTCGTAGGCAGATGTCATACCTTCGAGCTCGGTTTCTCAAAAAATTCACCTGATTGTTTCAAAAGACAGAAAAAATAATTACTGACAATTTCAAAGTCCAGGCTAATGGTCTTGTTTTTATGCAATGACGGGGTGAGCTCCCGTTGCTCGGTCCCTGCTCCTGCCAACCTAGCAGTTCAAAAGCACAAAGTGCAAGTAGATAAATAGGTACCGCTCCGGCGGGAAGGTAAATGGCGTTTCCGTGCGCTGCTCTGGTTCGCCAGAAGCGGCTTAGTCATGCTGGCCACATGACCCGGAAGCTGTACGCTGGCTCCCTCGGCCAATAAAGCGAGATGAGCGCCGCAACCCCAGAGTCGGCCACGACCAGACCTAATGGTCAGGGGTCCCTTTACCTTTACCTAAGCCCTGGTTTACTAAATGTTACAAGAATGAGCTGCAGTAACCTTTGCACTTGCATGCTGTGACCATAAGGAGAAGTTTGGAAACTGCTGCTTTGGTTTCTGATTTACCGTTGCTTGTTGAGATAACTGAACATGGATGAAACATAGCTTACTGTAATGATTGTTTACTGAAACAACCCAAATGCAAATCAGTTTATAAAGCTGGCTTGTTTCAACAAAGCATAGTTAAGATTAACCACTGTTTATCTAGGTTTGCATATTTGTAGTTAATTTAAAACAGAAGTGGAAACTTCTGATCTCCTCCTTACAGATATACCAAAGGAAGAGAGGGTGGAATGTTTGAGTCCAAGGCCCAATGCAGCTTGTTCTTGAAATAATAAACTGTGGTTTAGCATTACATCCAAACACAGCCAATGAAACAGAGCAGTGGCTAAAGAGCTGATTGAGAGGCAAGTACAATTTTTACATGAGGACCTAAACCCCCCTGGCTCAGATAGGTATTGGGCTTAATTTCCAGGAGTTAACATTATTATTGATTTATACTATTTTAGTATAGTACTCTTTACAGAGATCAGATAAATAACCAAAAGTGCAATTCACAAGCTATACAAGTAGCTGCTCTCATTAATGGCTTAATATAAAACATATATAGCTGGAAGTAAATCCCATCAATTTCATTTGGATTTATGTCTCGGTAAGATGTAACTAAAAGTATAATTATACTTAAAGCTGTAGTTTAAAGGCCCATCAATGTACATTTTTCGTAGCATATAAATGTCATTACTTGATGAAGAACTATTTATGTATTACTGTATAAATAACACATCAGAACTCTAAAACAAATTTCACCCATGCTGTCCCCTTAAGATTCAGAAGATGTTTGATTGGTTTTATACACAACTAAAATAAAAACTATTACTTCTGCATTAATAATCCAGACCATGATATGAGATCCTCCTGCTTTAAATTCAGATACCAACAACCACATATTACAGCCTCCAGGTCTCATCACAACTCTGAAGACATTTGCTAAGGTGTGCATGCATATATACATTCTATATGCTATGATTTTATTACCAGCAACAATTCTATAGTGTATATTGGTGTACAAAATGCTTCTCAGCCAGGTTGAGAGTGGCGAGTTGCCAATTTCCCTCCTTTGCAGGGTTCCTCTTCCTTAACAGTAACCCAGCAGGAAGTAATTCAACAAGTGGCATTTCCCATCAAGGCGTATTTGTGCTAAAAAGTAATCTACCTGTGTGACCAAATGGAGAGAGGGAGAGAGAGGAAATACTTTTTCTCCCCTTGGCTCAGGGACACCCTCTCACAGATGAGTGGGCAGAGAAGATAGGCAATTTCTAAACTGGGCAAATGTTTTCCGCTGGCATCACCTTTGAATCCCACTCCCATATTTCTCATGTGAGGAACAGAAATTTATATGCCCATGTTTATTAGTAAACGGTTACAGGAAGCACAGTAAAGCACTTTTCTGTGGTGTCAAAGGTTGCAGACGTTCTGCAATGTTCCTGAATATTACTCACTATATTCAACACTTGGGCCCATTAATAACTAAAACTCTATCCCACAATGCACAGTATATGCACTCTATAACAGCTACAATACTGATATGGTACTGCAAATCATGTACTGCAAATACAATGCTAAGTAGTAATGTGATTTTGCTAAAGCAAAAACAAGCACCCAGGAACACACCTAAGCTTATGTGTTACATGTGTTCTATTTCTTTTCAGATACTGTATATTTTAATCACCTTCTGCATATTTTTAAAGACTTGTCTTTAGCAATAATTTTAATGTTTCATATTTATGTAAGCCACATATACCAATCTAGTGGTATATAAGTTCTGTTAAATAAAAATAAACAAATAAAAATGTTCCAACCCTCTAGCAACCAAGAGGCTGAGATGAGATTCTTTCACGTTGCAGTTTCACGGGATAGAAACGTGGGCACATTCCTTCTAAATGAGTAAAGAAAGTTTTTACAAAAATTGTTCCTGCGCTCTTTTAGACCCATGAAACTCAGTTCCCTGATCCAACCCATAAAATTTGGACATTATCAAGCTGTCAGGACATAATGTAATAAGCTGGATTGGATCTTGTTCCCGCTAATACAGGCAAATGCTGTAGTTTTGTTCCTCGCATTCTTTTCAATCTGACTTGAAGGACAAATATTTTAAAACTGCTATTAAAAAGAGTTATTAGTGCTGTTTTTGAAAGCACAAGACTGAGATGATCTTGATAGTGCTGTTAGCGTGCCATTACTCACTAAATGTGTTATCTCTGGAGGAAAACTAAGTGTGAACAACACTTAATCTATCATTGTATCATACACTGCAACCTTTAAGTGTCAAGAGGAACTAAATGAATAATGCCATTAGATTACATTATAATGCCCAAAGGCTGCCCTCCACTTTGAGGGTATATGGATGTACCGTATGTATCACACTCCCCAAACCTGCACAATTGTCCTTGTCAACCCTGACGCAGGTCATCTATATTTGGCCAACCCAGGTGCACAGCTCATTTTGGACCAGTCTCCAGAGGAGGTTTCATTGGGGCTACTTTGCAGCTGCAGAGATCCAGATGGGGAGGCAGGCTTGGCAAGAGATGGAAAGTGAACAGTCTCCCAAACCCCTACTAAAGTTAATGTAACTTACCAAGGTGGACAGGGGAGGGGGCGGAATGGAAGAAGCCAATGTTCTACAAAAGCTGGCTTGAGATGCCATTCTATCTGGCCAATCTCTCCAACCACTTAAAATACAGTAACATCTGGAGGACAACACCTTGGCTACTACGGGGGGGGGGGGCATGTTGACACACAGAAAAGCAGCCAAACTGTCTGACTACAAACAAAATTAAGCCCTGTCACCAATTAATATTGCTACGTTTACAAATGACAAAATTCAGAAGAGATGGGTTTTTAAAAAACGCATCCTCTGAGCTAATGAGGTTTTGTTTCTTTACTTTGCTTTTGGAAAATCTGCCACCAATAGGGGTGACTGAAAGTGAAGAAGCAATGGGGGAAAGGGGCACTTAAATCTTTTCCCCACTCATTTCTCTGCTCAAAACAGCTGGATATCATTTTTGTTGTTCTTGTGGGTTTTTAAATGAACACAAACCTTTGCACACATCAGAGGTGTGTGTGTGTGTTAAATACACACATTTGTGTATAATTTGTACTTAAGTGATTTTCTTTGACAAATTTCTTTAAAACATTAACCTTCAATTAGAGGGATCACTTTTTGAATCTGGTTCAGTATGTTTCTCAGATTGAATGATAATAAGCAACTACTGTGACTGAATCAAATTCTTCCTTCCACCCCCATCTGGTATTTGTCATTTAAGTTTCTAATACCACCCTTTTGTTTTTAAAAAAGGCAATGAACATTTGTTTTCTGTAGTATGCTCAAGGTAGCTAGAAAGACTTACAAATTTATTGCTTTTTGGTCTATGTGAAGTGTCATCTCGAGCCGCGCCATCAGCTGTTCTTCCCACATCTTCCAGAAACCGGTAATCTGAAATTGAGAAGGGCAGCGGGGAAAAGGCTCAAATGAAATTAGCTCCCAAAACCCTTTACAATGTGATTCTTAAGGGATCGTACGAAAGTGATGGGTTTTAGCATAAGTTCACAGCAAATAAGAGAGGGTGTGCATCAAAAATTTGTCGTTTGGTTGCTGTGCTTTCTAAAGCTTAAATATGTGATATTATTGATGGGGTTTTAAAAATGTGAACCACCATATCTGAAGCAGCAAGGCAGGACAAAAATGTTTTAAATGAAATAAATGCCTGTGCTGTAACTACCATATTTTTTGCTCTATAAGACTCACTTTTTCCCTCCTAAAAAGTAAGGGGAAATGTGTGTGTGTCTTATGGAGCGAATGCAGCCTGCGCAGCTATCCCAAAAGCCAGAACAGCAAGAGGGATTTCTGCTTTCACTGCGCAGCGATCCCTCTTGCTGTTCTGGCTTCTGAGATTCAGAATATTTTTTTTCTTGTTTTCCTCCTCCAAAAACTAGGTGCGTCTTGTGGTCTGGTGCGTCTTATAGAGCGAAAAATACGGTACTTACCTACTGTGCATTACTCACTTGCTTCATACAGCGCCAGATTTCTCTAAGGTGGACAAAGTTTGTAGGGTAGCAAGGAGCAGAAGGACCTGTTTTCTTTCATTCACCCCACAAGCTGTATTTAATGTGCCATTTAACAGCTTTGTGCAACTATACATTTGCTGATGGTGGCTATACTTAGGCTGCAGTCCTAAACCCTGAGTTCAAAGCAACTTATTTATATGTAAACACACTAAGGATTGCATTATTACTTCAGTAGTGCCACCCAAGGCCTTGTGCCTGCTGGCAATGCAGATAGGAAACTCCAACACTATATACCGTATTTTTGCTCCATAAGACGCACCTAGTTTTTAGAGGAGGAAAACAAGAAAAAAAATATTCTGAACGAAACAGTGGATGTATGATTTTTGTGGTTCATGCTGTGGCCACAGACATGTGATCTGATGGTGTATTTGGGGCAACCCAATGTAAAAATCCTGAGAATCCACGGGCTTTTACCTCCCTACTCCCAGGCAGCCTCCGCTAGCGTCCCTTATCTCTCTTCCGATCCCACCGATCAGCTGTTTCCTTTCAACACTCCCTTCCCTCTTGTTTGCCTTAGTGTCTTTTCCTTAGCTGGAGAAGTTTTTTGCTCCTCCTTTTCTTCTAATTTCTCTCCTTATTGCTTTAGTTTTCCTGTTTCCCCCCTTTGCAAGTTTGCTGTCTTTACCTCCCCCCTCCCAGGCAGCCTCCTTTATCTCTAGCGTCCCTTATCTCTCTCCCCGGCAAACAATCAGCGGCTTTGTTTCAACACCCACTTCCCTCTTTCAAAAAAAAGGGGGGGGAAGGCATGCACTGCTTTTTGCCCCTGGGCAATTCAGCTCCAGGGACCACACATTCGCTCAGAGATTTCCCCTTACTTTTTAGGAAGAAAAAAGTGTGTCTTATGGAGCGAAAAATACAGCAATGGTAGGTATAGAACATTGTAGGTGTAGAACACTGCCTCCTCCATACCCACCCATCGCAATAACACCCTGGAGCTTTAGAACAATTGAGATTTTTAGAGACTCTCTTACCACTTAGAAGATTTAAATCACTGAACTCATTTATGGAAACGAATGCTGTCTTTTCTCTTACTCCATTACAACTGAATGCAGTCTTATGTTGCTTCACACAAGCCAAACTGAAAGCACACAGAGAAAGCAAAGCAATCTTGTCACTCTCTTTTCAGTACACAAGAAAAATATAAGCAAGGGATGCCCATCAGTTTATATCTACCTGCATGAGTATTTCATACAACGGGGGCATCGGTATTTTGCTTCTTCTGTATTGCAGATTTCACAACTGAAAGGAGAGAAAAATGAAGGGACATCTTTACATTGGAACAACATGGGTGAGTGCTAAAACACCATTTTGAGAAAGCGTCCCTTCATGCTAATAAGCAGTAAAAGCAATAGATGTATTTGGTAAGTGTGTGTGTGTGTGTGTGTGTGTGTGTGTGTGTACACACAGTGGTACCTTGGGTTACAGACGCTTCAGGTTACAGACTCCGCTAACCCAGAAATAGTACCTTGGGTTAAGAACTTTGCTTCAGGATGAGAACAGAAATTGGGTGACAGCAGCAGGAGGCCCCATTATCTAAAGTGGTACCTCAGGTTAAGAACAGTTTCAGGTTACGAATTGACCTCCAGAACGAATTAAGTTCTTAACCCAAGGTACCACTGTGTGTGTATATCTATCTATCTATCTATCTATCTATCTATCTAATCTATCTATATCTCCAGAATGTTTTTGTTGCATACAAATAGTATTTAAGAACCCATCTTATATTAGTGGCCTAGAACATCTCTCAATAACAAGGATTAAGTAGTATCAATATGCTTCTAGCAAAAGGCTCTGGGATTCAGACACAAGTAATATGAGTAGCTCAGAGCCTTCAGTCAGAAACAACAAAACATGAACTAACGCTCCTCTAATGAGCTGCCACTATTCTGAAAAGGTTGGACAAGTATTTCCCCAACACCAAGCTTGCACTTGCTTTTTACTTCTCCTCTTCTATTCATTAGCAAGTGATCTTCCTGCCCTATGATGGATGATGGTAACATCTTAATAGCAAAGTCAGTGATTTTATATCAGAGTTCCTATTTTAGTGGGGGGAAAGTCTGATCGGAGCATGTGTGCTCTGAAATGAATCCTTTGGGGAGAGAATGTGCCCGATCACAAGAAGTATCTATGATCCACAAAGTTCTTCACATACTCCCAGCAGAGCACAATGACCTTATTTACGAACAGTCATCTCAACTTCTGGTTTAACTGCTGTCCCTCTTTTTCTCGCAAAAACATTTTTAGAAATTAAATTTGAAAGCTAGGTCAGACTGACCCAGGCTATAGTTTAACACGGTAAATTTGAGGAAATGGTTTACAGATCAGCCAAAAGGAAACAGTGAGCTAATAACTCTGGGACTTTGGTTTGGGGCTGCCATTTTTTTTCTCTCCTGACAGGGTTTCTATGCCCTACACAGCTAATCACTTAAGTGTCTTAGTTAGTGCTGTCTACTTTATTGTACTCGATATGGAACAAGTCAAAATACACAAAAATCACGCATTGTTTGAGCGTAGATCACACATTGTTTAAGCATAGACCACCTCAGAAACAGCGGCGGTTTCACCCCAGGGCCTTGCGGGACCAGGGCAATACAGCTTGGGTCTTCCCTCCACATGCCAGGCACTGGTGGCAGAGAGAGCCAGGCACAGGCAAGCCCTATACACGCGATATACTTACCGCCAGGTGAAAATGCCATCACGCTCTGACTGTCCTGGGCGATGTATTGTTACATTGCCCAGGCCTATGTACAAATTTAATAAATATGTAACAAATAAGGTGTTGTTGTTTTTTAAATCCATATTGAGAAAGGCGTGGGCTATCTGGTATCCCTTTTAAAATAAGTTGCCCTGCCCCAAAGTTAAGAGGAAGGCTAATTTAGCCCCAGATTATCTTCCACAGAAGAAAACTTCTGGAAAACTACAATCCGCTGCCTGCAAGGACATCACAACATATTGCCCCCGCCCCCACATAATAATAATAATAATAATAATAATAATAATAATAATAATAATAGTAAATGATAAATTTTATTTTATTATACACACACTACTACTACTACTAATAATAATAATAATAACAATAACGCCGCTCCTTAAATATTATGCTGTTAACTTTGCTCGCCTTCCGGTCCTTCCAGACACGTTTCTCTCAACGCCGCGAGGAACCCTCTGGCTTTGCGCGCGCGCCCCGCGTCGCCTCCAGGGTGCGCGTGTGAATGTGTGGACGCGTGTGTCGGACTCCCCCCCCCCTTTCCTCCCGCCTCCCAAGCCAACCTAATATTAATAACTCTGGGGCAGGAGGGCAGTGGGGAAAGAGGCCAAGGAGACATTCCTCCCCGCCTCGCACACACACACCTTCGCAGCGACATCTTCCGCCTCGCGCTCCCTTCGGTCTCTGCCGCCGCCGCCGCCGCCGCCGCCATGCTCAGCAAACGGCTTGCCCGTCGAGGTGGCTCCCCTTCCTCTTTTTCGAAGTCCTAGACAGTCGCCTCGCCTCGGCGGCGCGCGGGGGAAAGGGAGGCTGCTGACCCCTGGCGGGAGCTCGGGGAAGTGCAGCGAAAAGGATGCCTTCGAGGTTGGGCAGTGGTGGGAGGAGGAGGCAGGGAGCATCCTCGTTCCGCGGGGCTAAAGCGCCAGCCTTGGGAACGCTGTGCGCAGTTTGGAGGAGCGCAGTCCCGCGCGCAGGCGGATCCCCAAACTTTCCCCGTTTGAAAACGGCTGAGGGGAGCTTGGCTGACCCATTTGAATTGGTGTTTTGGTGGTTTCTTCCCCCCTCCCTGCCCTTCCTAGGCTGTGCCTGGTTTGGGTTTTGGTTGTTTTAAAATTGTGTTTTTTGTTGTTTTAAAATTTTCCCATGGCGCCTCCTTTCATTTATTTCTGTCACACTTCGAATTCCATAGACGGTACAAAAAATGCAACAGAAGGAAAGCAGTTAAAGCTCAGCGTTAAAATATGGGTGGGAATGGAAGTGTTTTATTATGCATTTTGTTAGGCATTTTGTGTTTTCATGTTGTGTTTTTAGGTTCCATCTTTGGAGGAAGGGCGGTGTACAAGTTTAATAAATAAAACGATATAATCAGTAATGCGGATACACCGCACAGGCCACCTGAATGAAGCTCGTGGACCTCCGGCAGATTGTTCAGTTGGTTGGTTAAGAGGGTGGTGCTGAGAAAGCCAAGGTTGCAGGTTCGATTCCCGTAGCTACAAATTTCTTCATTGTAGGGGGTTGGACTAGATGATCCTTAGGGTCCCTTTAAACTCTACAGATCTACAATTCTATGATCCATGGACCACTATCTGGGGGCCTTATCTGGGAGTAAGTCCTGTTGGACCTAATGGAACTTCATTCTTCTGAGCCGACGTATGGGACTCCAGCATCCTTAGGCTTGCCCTACGTCAGGAAAATTCCTGACATGTTCTGGTTTCTGGGTGTAAAAATGGCATCCATTTTGCCGATTTTTTTCTCCAAAAGCGTAAGGCTTCCCCAACAATTTGGGTTTGTTCCCAAAAAAAGCTCAGGAATTTTACTTTTTGAAATATGGCAACCCTAAGCATCTTCTTCATCATCATCACCATCTTCTTCTTCGTTGTTGTTGTTTTTATGTATATTCTGCCTTTTCCTCTGACAGGTAAAATAGATCCTATTCCTTCAACTGGGCAGGAAGTCCCATTCCACTTCTCAGGAGCTCTTCCAGTTAATGGCAGCAGAAGGAAGGAGCCTCTCATCAGATACTGTCTGTGTGGTAATGTAGACCCCACTATATAGTGGCTTGAAGGGACTTCCCCTTTCCCTGGCCTTTGTCTATAACCCACACCTGCTAAGGCTGCTTCACGTGTTACACAATTCCAGTCTGGGAAATAATGTAGAGATTAAAGGGGCAACCACGTGTAAAGGTGCAACAGATGAGCTGTGGCCTTCAGGGAGACATATTCTGAACTCCTCACCATAAGTGTACACTTGGGACTGTTCCTTATAAGTGGTAACCCTAACTATGGCTATGTAAGATATCTGAGATGTCCTTTGCAGCCTGAAAGAAGGAAGTGTTGCTAGCTACACAAAATTGTTTTGAGACAATGATCTCTCTGAGTAGTGCTCCCAGTGTATTCTGAATAACCTGTCCTGGGCTGCAAGCCTAAATGCGCTTTCTAGTGAATAAGCCCCGTTGAAGATACTGGGACTTATTTCTGAGCAAACAAGTATAGGGTTGTATTAATTTGCTGTAGCTTCTTCCAGATCTACTCTCAAAAATCCTAAAAACACATCCTACAACCATGAAAAACAATTGTTTCTAGGCGAATCAAGGGGTGACTATGTGTGTACATATGTTTTTAATATTCCTGATGCAAGACTATGTGCGTACATGTGTTTATAATATTCCTGATGCTTCCACCATGTATACACTCACACATCCACACATACAAATGTGCAGAGTACCTGGAGAAGCTTAGGATATGAAAGGAAACCCTTCTTTCTTTTTCTGCTTTCTCATTATACCCAGGATGGTTCATAACATGTAGCACAAGATGGCAGCCACTGTCTAGAATTTATAAGCCACCTCCTCTGCCATAGACACCCTTCTAGTCTCAGAAATTAAAAAAAACTATACTGTTTCTTGCCCAGGAAAGGCACTCTGCACCTGTGCAAATGTATTTCCTTTTTCCCTATGTTACATTGTGGAGGCCTGGTGTTGACAACAGGTTTTAGAGCTGAATTCTCATGAGCTTGTCTCGGATTAACCTCAATTATCACATCTGTGTAGCAGGCCAGAGCAATCCAGTAGTCCAGCTATCGCCAGCATAACATTATACTGTGGTACCTCGGTTACAAACTTAATCCGTTTTGGAAGTCTGTTCTTAAACCGAAACCATTCTTAAACTGAAACCATTCTTAAACCGAGGTGTGTTTTCCCTAATGAGGCCTCCTGCCACTGGTGCTCTTCCACTGTTCGGATTCTGTTCTTAGACCGAGGTAAAGTTCGCAAACCAGGACACTGCTTCTGGTTTGTGCGTAAACCGAATCGTTCGTAAACAGGACTGTTCTTAAACCAAGGTACCACTGTATATATATAATGGTAGTAAATTTTTAGGATCTGTTGAAACAGAGCACTAAGCACTCCAGTAGAAATCCTTAAACTCTTCAGATAGAAATTACAATGCAGTATCAGCAAACTACATTTTCCAAGTCATTTTACGCTAGAATGATCCCTTTGATGAGACTCTCAAGTAACAGACTTGACCCTAGAGTTAGGGTTGTTTACAATGCAATCCTCTTTTTTTTTTGGACAGCAACTGACAAATTTATGAGGCGTTGGTTTGGGTGGATCTGTGAAACAGTGACACTTTACTTGTTTGCTTCCTAACCCTGGTATATTTCCTAGCAGAAACATCTGCAATAACGATGTTACTAACCAATGGATGAAGCATTAAATCCAGGAAGGGTGTAGATTTCTTTAAACAAATGCAGTAGCTGTATTTTCAGATCCAGATGCATAAAAAAATATGAACCAAGTCCCAAACTCCATCTTTACCGCTTAAATCACAACAAATAAGAATGATTTTAAACATCTGTGGGGTTTTTTTTGCTTCTGAACATTTAAGCCACAAAGCCCTATGTGTATGACTTTTTCTGTAGCCAAACCTTTACATCTCCTTTTATAGATGTAAGATCTTACAATTGAAGCTATGGGAGTAGGGCTACATTAATGAGTTGACAAACTTACAGAACACCAAGCAAAGGCTTTCTGCTGCTGGTGAGCATACTCGAGGTATATGCTTCGTAAGTTTTACCATTCTGATTCATGAAACTAGACGTCAAATCTTATACTTCATAGGATCTAACAGTTGCAGGGCAGGACATCTTGTAATCTGGAAGAACTGCATAAATTGTTTAATGCCTGTCCAAAAAGCATCCATCAGGTTTTAATGGTCATGTTGAGATTTTTAAGAAGGTAATTGACAAATGTGTGCACCTAGTGGAGAAAAACCAGATGGTGAGTAGTCAATAAAGTAAGATCTATGAGGAATGGTTGAAAGAGAATGGTACATTTCAGCCTGGAGAAGGCTTGCATAAGCCTATTATGCAAAAGATGGCACAGACTTGTTCTCTTTGCTCCAGAGGGAAGGACTGGAACTGACTGTTTAAAAACAACTACTTTCCCTCCCCAAATACAAGGAGGTGCAGATAATATTGGATTAAACCTTGTTGACAACAGAGAGGAACTTTTAAAGGGTAAGTTGCCAGACTGTTTCTGACAGTCTGATGGATAAAATATATTATGATTAGAATTTATATACCACCCTGTACCCGGGGGTCTCAGGGCGGTTCACAGAATAAAATCAAGATATAAAACCACAAAATACCTAATAAATATAAAAACAACAACCCAACAGTCTCCCTCCCCAAAAAAAAATATTTAAAAAAGGGCATAGGATGTAAATCAGATCACCCAAAGGCCTGGTTAAAAAGGAACATTTTTGCCTGGCGTGTAAAGGTGTATAATGAAGGCGCCTGGTGATCTTCTCTGGGGAGAGCATTCCCCAGACAGGGAGTCACTGCAGAGAAGGCCCGTTCTCGTGTTGCCACCCTCCAGACCTCTCGAGGAGGAGGCACACGAAGGGGGGCCTCAGATGATGACCCCAAAGTCTAGGTTGGTTCATATCGGAAGAGGTGGTCCTTGAGGTATTGCGGTCCTGAGCCGCAAAATATTTGGGCTGAAATAAATATATATGTGAAACAGTATATTATTACTGGGATAGAATGCCCCTGATGCTGAAGTAATTAAGATTATTATAATTTAATAGCAGCCATTTAAATATATGCTGTATTAACATTTTCAACAAGTTACAAAATATTTACACAATACATCATTGTAGATGGCCTTTGATAGATAAAATCTTTAACTGCAGTCCAAAAACTTCTTAAAAGACTACTGTGTGTAGTCGTCCTACAACTACAAAATCCTGTTCTTCTTATAAGCACCAGATACTGTTCTGCCTCATGTACCATTTCCATGTCTACAGACATTTTAAACATTTTAAACAAGGTTTTCACATAAATAATGTTTTCACTCATAATGAAGTATGTGACCAAATATTTTTTTAAAGACACAATTTTACAATGAATGCAACCAGCACATACAGTCTAAAAAAAAAGTAATAAAAAAATGATCCAAATAATCTTGACCAAGGCCACAAAGACTTTTGAGTTGTACAGAGAGCACCAGGCAACACAAACAGGAAACACATAAGAGGTAGTGTATCATCTGTTAAGATGTCTGTGTCCACAAAGGACTGTAATACAACTTAAGTGTTTAAGGGAACCATTTGTTTTACGGTGGCATAACTCATTGTCATACAATTATAATACAAGCTATTGCACATTTGGGAGCGTTAGCCGGAGTTGCTCCAAGTACTGCATGCCTCTATCTTTCCTTAAGGTGTCCCGGGACAATGCTGTTATGAAGGTTAAAAAACACTGGGTTTTCTGAAGAATTTCCAGATATATGTAGTGTTTTCAGTTCCAGCGAATAATATAAAAAGCACCAATGGAAAATTAAATACTTTATTAAGGTTGTCAAGGTCTCTCTCGTCTTCTTCTTCTTTATTTAAGAGCAATATCTCCTTCTTAGGAGGAAGTCTTTTTCTTCCTGAGATTCATTTAGAAAGCACCAACGTTTTTCTTTATATTTCTTCTGCAGTTTTTTTTTAAACCACTACTTGCAGCAATTCCATGTGATAAACTCCACTCCATTCAGAAGTCTAGAGAAAACACACCGGGCCACTTTCTATGTAACGCTGTTGTCCTTGTTTGAGATGAGGAAATTTCTGCACTTGAACAACTGGAAGCTGAGTGGTGTCTTGAGTGTGAAAAAGGAACTGGGTTTTATGCCAGCTGCCATCTTGAATCTGCAATGCATATAACAAGAGTGTTAATTAACACACATTAACAATCATCCCCTATGCTTTTTTTATTTTAATATTCCTAGGCCTTTGAGAGAAAAACAATAACGAAGGACAATTATTTATTCATTACACTTGGTCTTGTATATTAATGTGTTCAGGATTTGGTACATTATTTTATGCCATGGGTAGGCAAACTAAGGCCCGGGGGGCCGGATCTGGCCCAATCGCCTTCTAAATCTGGCCCGCGGATGGTCCGGGAATCAGCGTACTTTTACATGAGTAGAATGTCCTTTTATTTAAAATGCATCTCTGGGTTACTTGTGGGGCCTGCCTGGTGTTTTTACATGAGTAGAATGTGTGCTTTTATTTAAAATACATCTCTGGGTTATTTGTGGGGCATAGGAATTCGTTCATTTTTTTGTTCTTCAAAATATAGTCCGCCCCCCCCCCCAAGGTCTGAGGGACAGTGGACCGGCCCCCTGCTGAAAAAGTTTGCTGACCCCTGTTTTATCCTTTCTTAATGTTGTGTGGAAAACAGCACCATGGAGAAAATCCAGGAAGGATTTGGAAAGTGAGCTTTTTGTGTAACATGCTCTGTTCTAAAAATGCTCTTTTTAAAAAAGGTTATGAATAAATTAAAAGCTACATCTTAGTACACACTTCAGGATTGATAACGTTTGAATCAAAACCTTGTGCAATCTATCATCTATCTATCTATCTATCTATCTATCTACACACACACACACACACACACACACACACACACACACCAGTGTATTGGGTTGAAGAGGGCTTTGGAAGTTTGCAATTTTTGTTTTTGCCCAATCACTCAAAGATGTGAGCTCAGTGAAAGCCATTGAAAAGTGCAGTCCCTGCAGACAGGCATCTGTGAGATTCTGTAGGAATCTCTTTCCTGCAGAAAGAGATAAAGATCTCAGAGAATCTCACAGAAAAACTGCACTTTTCAGTAACTTCACAGCACTACCTTTATCATATATTATATTTTCAGCCTGCATTCACCACAGTTTCATAAAGAGCCAGTGTGTTTTAGTGGATTTTAGTGTTTTAGTGGATAGTTTGGGGAACTGCAGAAATCTGTTTTCAGATTCCTTTGTGCTTACTAAATTTATTGACACTGGACTAAGACATTATCATTCAATCCCACCTCACAGGACTATTATGAGAATAAAATGGGGTGTCCTTGTGTAAACTAACCTGAGCTGTTTGGCGGAAGGGCAGGATATAAATATAGTACATAATATGTTTAATAGCTGTGAGTGGAAAGAGCTAGAAAACTATCCAAATGGAAAATGCTGATTTGATAGCATTTTAGCACCTACTTTGCACAGCTTCCAGTTCTTTAAGGGCTTGTCATGCTGACATTTATTCTGCTCTTTGAGGTCAGGGAGAGCAAATGATGACAAGACCAGATCATGTGTAAAAGGATACTTCTTGGCTTTCTCAAATAAAAAAACATGAAGTATTTGGATTGCAACATCTTGTTCATAAACCAGAGGCAATTCAATAGCGATTGGGAGGGGAAAGGAGCTCTTTCAAGTTTTCATCAAATAGTCCGAAACATTCTGACATTTTGAGTTCTGTCATTCGTTTAGGACAGTGTTTCCCAAAATTGAGTCTCCCAACTGTTTGGACTACATCATCCCTAGTGAGCAGGACCAGTGGTCAGGGATGATGGGAATTGTAGTCCAAAAACAGCTGGAGACCCAAGTGTGGGAAACTCTGATGGGTGACCCATCTTTGGCATGGGTACCAGTAGTGCAGACAGAGGGATTTGTGGCACTTGTGCACTGTTGCAGAAGGGCTCACGGCGTCCACATCCCTCCTTATCATCTTATGAAGCACTATTACTTTCTCCCAAGCAGAGGCTTCTAAATACAGTTTGATAGAAATGTTGTAACCTGCCCAGTGAGTAATTAAGAACACCAAGGCTAGCAACTCTGTGGTTACATGGAGTCTGATGCTAAGTGACGGGGAAAGAAAGCACTACAGCTGCTTGCAACTTTTGGACAGAGGTACGTTTGGATTTTGCATGAGTGCTAGGTGTGTCTCTGTGTTGGTATCCTTAAGAAATAAGAATCACTGAAGTAAAATCTTAAATATTAACAGTAGCGGGTAAAGTAAATGTCCAGAATTTCAACTCTCATCTGTATTAATTCAAACTAAATACTTTCACTGCAAATTTTAACAATGCAAGCAGATGGCTTACCTTGCATTCATCTAGAAGCACTTTTGGTTCAAGTGGAGCATTTGCTTCAAACATTTGGCCATTCCATCCTTTGAAGCTGACGGAGGGCCTCTGAGCACGTAGGTCATTGGTTCCCCACACCGGGGTGTTTAGACAGTGGACTGTGATGGTATGGATTGCTTCTGAACTCAGTAAATGAAGGAAGTTCATCTGCACTTTTCCAGTGCCAAACTCCAACTGTTTTAACAAAAACACACATTAGTGCAGAAAGTCAGATTGCACTTTATAGCCACAAAAGCACAGTGATCCCATGCAATTTAGGCATACCTTTACAAAGGCTTCATAAACATTTCTTTCCACTGGTATAACAAACTATTGCCATTTAATCTGCTAATGTAAACTATTTAGACAAAACATGCATACCGCTCTCCACAGAAATATGTCCTCCTTACAGAAAACTTGCACTACATAAATATGAGGAGGAAGATGACAGTGTGCAGTTCATAATGTTAATGGGGGAAAAAGAAGACGACATTCTTTGAAGCAATGCCTGCTCTTCCATATGTCACTCCCATATGACACTTTGCTAGTGTTTTCCAATGTTTCTTCAGCTGTGTACAACATGGTCTTTTACATTAGTCTACATCCCAGGGTGTAACAGCATTTTAAGACACGCCCGTTCTTGTTTTTTCAAATTTTCCATTAAATCCACCAAATGTTCCGGGAGCCAGGGTACAGTGCCACATCGAACAACAGAAATTACTGAGTGATAACTGTCATTTTATCAGTAAGAAAAGAGTTTTGTCTTCTGTGTAACTTGAGAACTCAAATTAACCACTTGCATTTCAATGTTACGACTGCTGGATATGACGGTAAGTGGAGCTTACTATCATGCAGTCACTCAGAAATACCTATTTTTCCCCCCTTTTATTTTTGGACATCCAGCCTAAGGAACAAGCCCATAACTGATGACTGAACTAACACTTCACTGCAGCTATGTATAACATTAGCCTAAGAGTTCACTGCTGATTGAACCAACTTCTCCCTCCTCCCTTTGCTAGGGTTCCGAACCTGATTAATCTTGCAAACATGAGCCTGCAACCCTGCATGGAGAAAAGCAGCTGATGGGGGAAGGTTAAGCACACATTTCTCCTGCCCCTTCTCAGCTGCAAAGCACCCTCTTTTGGGGACGGGCTGTAGCTCAGTGGTACAGCATCTGCCTTGAATGCAGAAGAGCCCAAGTTCAATTCCTAGGATCTCTCGATAGGGGTGAGGGAGACGTACTGCCTGAAACCCTGGAAAGCCGCCTGCCGGTCAGTGCAGACAATAACGATACTGAGCAAGTGGAACCGATGGTCTGACTCTGCACGGCAGCTTCCTAAGTATATATTGCAAATATTCATTGGCCCTAATGTGGAGTTGAAGTTTACTGATTTTCAGAAAACTATCTCATCCAGTGCTAACAAAGACTATCAGGGTATTTTCCTGTTCTTAGGTGCGTACAGTGAGGTTACGTTAAAAAAAAGGCATAAGTGGAATCCAGAAGACTGTACTGTGGGTCTTTCAGAAGAGAACAATATACCTTAGTTACAGAGACAGGTGATAAGCATGTCTGGCCACCAGCGCTGAAGTTGCAGAAAACCTCAATGGCATCAGAAGGACATCCAATATTCGGATCAATCCAGTATTTTCCTACCAGTTGAGGAAAATTAGGAAAGAAAATAGAATTTTCCTTATGTTTCCAGTTTCCAAGATGGAGAGGGAGGGGGGGAAATAGGTGCGAGTTTAGGCTCAAATATGTTCAACGGAGAAATCCAGAAGTGGGAAAAGGTGTAACAAAGTGTTTTACACTTTTTACTCCTTTTAAAAATTGGCTCCACAGTAACAACAGCCAAAGAGTTGTACAATCATCTTGTGAAAGCAGCGAGAGTTACTTTTCTTTTGGTGATATGTTTATGCTAGCTGAATCCTACAGCAGTGATAGGAGACTCAAGAGAACACTCAAGTAGTGTGAGAGCCATGCTGCAGAGGCAGTGAAGAAGAAGAAGAGGAGGAGGAGGAGTTTGGATTTGATATTCAGCTTTATCACTACCCTAAGGAGTCTCAAAGCAGCTAACAATCTCCTTCCCCCCCCCCAACAAACACTGTGAGGTGAGTGAGGCTGAGAGACTTCAGAGAAGTATGACTAGCCCAAGGTCACTCAGCAGCTGCATGTGGAGGAGCGGGCAATCGAACCCAGTTCACCAGAGTCCACCGCTCTAAACCACTACACCACACTGGCTCTCCAACCATAGTCACCATCCAACCTAGAAACAGTACCTCAAACTGGCCAAAAATGCCCAGATAGCTGAATTAAACCCAAAACCAAATGCACTCTAGATTGTGTATGGACGCTACAGATATGATTAGGATTCATTTCAGAGCAATTAATAACAATGGGGGGGACTTACCATCAGACACCTTACGTTCACAGTTAAGCAAATCCCTGCAGATACGTGCTGGGTTATCTCGAGTTCCCAGAGGGTTCTTAATACTGTGCAGTAAATTGCTAAGGTAATGTAATGTTTTGAATATCTCGGCACTGTGATCCAGTAATGTTACTTCAGTGTTTTGGTAGCTCTGCCAAGGGGGAAAAAACAACAACAATTGACATTTTATGGCATCACCAAAAAAATGCCTTAGTACCGAGACATGGCCAAATGGCAAACTGGATCATAAAGCTGGATTTTCAACTGAAAGGGCAACGTATTCACGAGAGATACTGAAAGTTACACTGAGGTATAAGATACGTAATAAAGAGGGAATTTAATTTTTTAAGTGAAAGTGATTCATATATGCAGAAAATCTACACATGCTAACCCCCCCAAATCCAAACAAGTATACCCCAATGACATTTTTGTCTTTGAAAGACAAAATAGCTAATCACTATTCTAAGGCAATAGCATAAGACCCTTCCCATACATAATGGTGCATGCAAGGAAACAAGAGACTGGATGCTGCTGCTGCAGTAAATTTCAGCCCCCTACAACGATGACTGACCCCACAAGCACATTTATTACTTGAACGGCAGCGACGAAACAACTTCTGATGGAGTGGTTAAGGTCCGAACAAAAGCCACCAGTACATTTTATAAATTACGCTTTGCGCTCTGTGCGTACCTCTCTCAAGTTGCAGCCACACAAAAACACAATACTTCATTCATATAATGTGTTTCCAATTAAGCAGACTGCTATTGCATAACGTTCTGAGCATTTAGGCCAGAGGTCTCAAAGACTCAGCTACAAAACTTATTCTCTATATCCTGCGGTGTTTATACGTACAGTTTCCCCCTCATTATTCACACCCCTGCCAAGTAGTATGATATTTGTAAATGTGTGATGAATTAAATATTTGTGAAGACATACAGCTTATCAGTGAAGCGACTTTTATAACATGTATACATGTGACAAGCTAAACATGCAAATATTTTTACCTCCATCTGTAATGCAGTATTGGAATCAATCAAGGCTTGAATAGCAACACTGATGTCAATCTGCTTCTGTATATAATCAAACATTTTAATATCAGCAGCATAACAAACAAACCATCAGAACATCAGAAATTAATTACGCACATTCTTTGGCTCCTGCCACATAATTAAAATACTTATTGCCAAAGAGTATTAATATTGCTGTTGTTATAAAAGGGATTATTATTATGACCGGAATGCAATTCAAATTAAAAAGATTTTGGAATGCAGGAATAAAGAAAATCATCAAACCAGCAAATCTAGCATGCCACTTTATCTAAATTATATAATTCGGTATTTGAACGATTGGTATTAATAATTGTATTAGAAATTGTTATAATGAGGCTATCATTTGACTGTAATTGAAAACTAATTTAAAAATATTATAAAAAAAATAGATGGCTCTTTGGGGGAGGGAGTGCAGAGAGTGTGCTAATTTTACTATAATCTTCCAGGCTTGCTTGCAATTCCTACAATTGCCATTTCTATGCTTCAAGGTAGTTTGCGCCTTGCAATGCAGGGAACTGCCATAAATCACACATTAAGGCTTGTGGTGAAGTTGTGACTGAGGACTGGTGGATACTGGTTAAAATGAGCAAAATGTGGCAAAGAAGGGAGAAAGGTTTTTTTAAAAGCATGAAATACTTTAGGTGGACACACTTCCACAATACTCGGAGTAGATGCAATGGCCTTAAGTCAACCATGATTCACTTAAATCCATTGGCTTCAATGGATCTATCCTTAGCATGGCTTAGTCAGATATTGCCTTTGAGGAAGGATCCCTAGGAACAGCATGATGTGTAATATTTTATAAAGACTCAATATATTGCTTATACACAGAACATGAATCAAGTGAAAGGCAAACCTTTCTAAGCCCTGATGCAGCTTGAGGCTGCAATCCTAAATGCAGCCCCATGAAAGTAAACATGCCTAGGAGGAGAAAGGTAAAAAAAAAGTTCAGTTAAAGGCAACTATGGGGTTGTGGCGCTCATCTCTGCTTTCAGGCTGAGGGAGCCGGCGTTTGTCCACAGACAGCTTTCTGGGTCATGTGGCCAGTGTGACTAAACCACTTCTGGCACAATGGAACACTATGATGGAAACCAGAGCACACAGAAACGCCGTTTACCTTTCCGCCACAGCGGTACCTATTTATCTACTCACACTGACATGCTTTTGAACTGCTAGGTTGGCAGGAGCTGGGACAGAGAAACAGGAGCTCACCCTGTTGCAGGGATTCGAACCGCCAACTACACCGCATTGCCCCTGCTCAGTGGGCAGAGTCTTCCAGAATCTCCTCCTAGGCATGCTCCATTGAAAAGGATGGCGGCTGGGCATGGTTACTCTTGTCCACCTCCCATTCATTGTTCTTATTATTTATTAAATTTGTATACAGCCCTTCATCCAAAGATCACAGGGTGGTTTGCAACATAAAAATACAAAACTGAGAACACGAAATACATCCCTCTCCCCAGGGAAAGTTTGTCGGGCATTTTCAGTACCATCCTTTGGGTGATTAATATTCTACAGCCTTTTAAATGTGTTTGTGGGAGGGGGGGCTATTGGTTTTTTTTTAAAAAAAACCTATTTATTTGTGTTTTGTCTGTATTTTTATCTTGTCAACCACCCCGAGATCTTTTAATGAAGGACGGTATATAAATCTTACAACAACAACCAACTAATACCACCACCCCTTCTTAATAGTGACTACAAAAGTTCTAGAGGATAGTGCCCCAACTCTTTTACAATTCAATGCTGAAACCATCATAGAAAACATATCCAACTTACTCTTGGACCAGGTGGCCCTGGTGGACCCTAAAAGGTAGGAGAGAAGGGAACACCATTTAAGAGTGGTTCATACAATTATGCAGTTATGCAAACTTTAAAATAATGTATATTCACTTACAGGTGGACCTGGATGGCCTCGTGATCCTTGAGGTCCCTGAGTAAAAAGAGATGATAAAAATGCATGAAATATAGTTTTTCTTTTTTAAAAAAGTAAAATAAATCTCTATATACCACCTTGGAATGAAATGCAGTTTACAAAGAAGACTGACATGTTTAATGCATATATTAAACAAGCTGTAAAATGCACCAGGACGACAAAGGCTATTCTCTACTAGTTATGATCTACACAAAGATTTCTTAGTGCACTGTAGACCATTTGCCTGAGTTGCTGTGTACTTTTTAAAGCGAGTTTGTGTACTTTTAAAAAACTGAGTAAGCTTTCTGTCAAAGGTGTCAGCCCAACACGACTCAATTACTGAAGTTCTCTGTTTATCCAGTCCTACCCCCCTGTGAATACTGTGGGTGCATTTAGCATTTTAAAATGGTTTAATAAAGGATTTAAAGCATCTCACGAGCAAGCAATTCTGCGTATTTTTCGGCCAGCCAACCCATTAGCTAAAAAAATATCATTTATTAAAATTTGTATTATTAATTTATTAGTCATGTATAATGTACACTGTGTGTGTTTTTCAGAAAATTAAACAAGCATGTCATATAGAGAAGCAACACCTCCCCATATAATGTCTACATGCTGTGCCATGGGATGGGTTGAATCCATTGGTTTGGGTCCTAGCCTCCAGTGCAGGAGAAAACCAGCTTGCTCCATCTTCCGGGAGACAGATATTGGAAGGTGGCTGTCATATCTCATCTCACTCTCCTGTTTTCCAGGCCACTGTTGTTTAGTCGTGTCCGACTCTTCGTGGACCCATGGACCAGAGCACGCCAGGCACTCCTGTCTTCCACTGCCTCCCGCAGTTTGGTCAAACTCATGCTGGTAGCGTCGAGAACACTGTCCAACCAGTTTTCCAGGCTAAACATACCCAATCCCTCCAACTGTTCCTCCTAAGGCTTGGTTTCCAGACCCTTGATCATCTTGGTTGCCCTCCTCTGCACACGTTCCAGCTTGTCAATATCCTTCTTAGACTGTGGTGCCCAGAATTGGACACAGTATTTCAAGTGTGGCCAGACCAACACAGAATAGAGCAGGACTATGACTTCCCTTGTTTGGGACACTATATGTCAGTTGATGGAGCCTGGAATAGCATTAGTTGTTTTTTGCTGCTGTATCACACTGTTGGCTCATAAAACCATAGAATTGTAGAGTTGGAAGGGACCCTGAGAATCATCTAATTCAATCTCCTGCAATGCAGAAATATGCAGCTGTTCCATACCTGTCCCAAACCTGAAACCTTGGCGTCATCAGCACCACACTTTAATGTTAAACTTGTGGTCCATACTAAGACCCCTAGATACTTTAGCTGAAATTCTTGCATAGCAGGGGGTTAAACTAGATGACTCTTGGGGTCCCTTCCAATTCTACAGTTCTTTGATACTTCCCCTCAAGTCTCTCCCTTTTCTCTTCCTCCTCAGTCTTATTTTCTCTGTTTATCTATCGCCTTCCCTGCTACACCAGTTTCCCTTATCTGCTCTGCCTCACTGTTTACGCTGCAGAAACCCAAAAATGATTGTCTGTACAAGCATCGCAAGGCTTCAGAAGCCTCAGTGTCACTCTGTGGTCTCATTTCTGGTCTGTCCAACCCTATTATTGGGTAGGACCACCCAGGATGCAGCACAACAGTTGGCTGCAGTCTCTGTGCTCTCCAGACATAGATACAAACCATAAAACAAAAACCACAGAGAATATTTAATAAAATTAAAACAATAAAACCACAATACTGCAGGTCAGTAGGTGGCAGCAATAGGGCCTTTCCTCTGGCCTTGCAATGCCACTGAACTCAAGAGAAGAATAACTGCCATAGCTTTGCTTTGCAGGCTCTTCCACAGGTCCAGAACAGGATAGCTATGTGATGCTGAGTAAGCAGCATAAATGTAAAGAACATGACTTTCCCCTAAAGAATCATGGGAATTGTAGCTTGTTAGGGGTGCTGGGAACTGTAGCTCTGCAAGGAGGTTAACTATAGTTCCCAAGATTATTTGGAGGAAGTCAAATGTATGTTTTAAATGTATATTGTGTATGCAGCCTGACTTTCTGAGAAGAAGAGAGATAGGTTTGAGATATATTATACCTCTTATAGAACTCTTGGGACCTCCATTATAGTTTGTCCCCCTCATCCTTGTATCCAGCCTTTTCAGAATCAGTTACCATTTTCTGACTATTGATGTACTTGGTTTGCCCGCCAATGTGAGCAGAAGACTATAATCCTGAAACTCAGAGAAGCATGATCTTGCTGTTTCTGCACTGCATATTTTTTTGCTGTACACTCTCCTTGTCAGTACTGAACTGACAAAAAATATTGTTTCCAGGAAACACAGTATACTTTTGACTTCTTGTTTATTCATAGAAAAAGAAGGCTACCCCTTTCTTATTTATTGTTTTTAATTGCTCTGCTCAGAAATCCTAATACTATTCTGTGTTAAAAGTAATCGGGCATCTAGGAAGGATGCCAACAGTTTCCTGTGCTTCAAAGGAATGTGTTCAGACTCAGTACACAGCTGAATGAAAATTATTTGATGTCTGTGAAAATACATGGAAATAGAACTTTCACCCTGGCTGTAAAGGCAAAGCTAATTGCTTTGTGCTGCCAACAGTCGCATTCCCCTTTTCTGACAAGTGGCTCATGCAATGAATTCGTGATGGAAGGAAATTGCTAATTGCCAGCAGTGCGCAATTTCAAAGGCAAAAAGAGTACTTAAATGACACAGAGACGCCTATTTTCCACTGAAACGCCCTGGAAAGATCCATTAACAGGAAGATGTGTTTATGTGACAGCAAAGTAGACTATCAGGCAAAAAACAAGAAGAGGAGGAGGAGGAGCATCTTCGGACACTGAACATCCATAAAAATATCAAGAACACAGAAGAATTTACTTCTGGTAACCATGCATGGAACATGTCTGCTGCCGAAAACGCAAACAATAACGATCACAGAAACCAGTGATTGTTTTGAAGGTTAGCCATGAACTTGAAAGTTATTAGGACCAGACTACTGCGGGTTCTTATATGGGAAAGACATTGGGATGTACCATGGTTCCAAAAGGTCTCTGATAATTCCTTTGCTCTTAAGTAAGATTGAGCTGCAAGGATTTGGCGTTGAAGATGACATTTCTGAGAAAGGAAAAAGTCTGTACTCTCTGGCCTATGTTGCTCCATCCCTTAGTACTAAAATAAATCTCAATAAGGTCACTTGACCAGGGTTGGCCCAAGACATTTTGCTGTTCTAGTCATCTATGCTATGATCCGAGATAAGTGTCTCAAGCGGGTTGCTTTTAAAGTTGGGCTGGTCCTGATCTTCACTCAAGTCACTGCAGTGACAACAGAGTTCAGGATTAGTCCGAGTGCTGCTGGCTGCTGGACTTAGCTACCATTCTGTGAATGTATTAACAGGCGTCACCTAAAGACGCTCTCAACAAAAAGCCCATATTACTACACTGCAGCTGCAAGCATAACTAATGTTTCTGGTGACATTCTACAATTCCTAGTTACGCAGAGGCACATCTATCTACCACTTGCACTTCTGTCCCCAGAAGCTATGTAATCATGATGTTGCAGGAAGCACTGTAGGTGAGTGGTAGAGTACAGTCAAACCTCTTGTTACGTTCGGTTCAGGTTACGCCTTTTCAGGTTGTGTCCCGCGGCGACCCGGAAGTACCGGAAAGAGTTACTTCCGGGTTTCGCTGCTTGCGCATGCACAGACGCTCAAAATGACGTCACATGCATGCGCAGAAGCAGCGAATCGCAACCCGCACATGCACAGACGTGGGTTGCGTTCTGCTCATGTTGCGAACGGGGCTCCAGAACGGATCCCGTTCACAACCAGAGGTACCACTGTATATCCTTTGCATGCAAAATTCCCAGGTTCAATTCCTGGCATCCAGGTAAGAGCCCTGCCTAAAACCCTAGAAAGCTGTGGCTGATCAGTGTGGAGAATACTGAACCAGACAGGCTAGAGATCTGACCCACTGTAAGTGCATAGATTTCTTTCACCTGAGCAGCTGGAATGATGCAAATAAACACAGCCCACAACTTCTTGAAAACAAGGAATTAGTAAGGAAGTTATGATCCCTCCCCCCAACTTGGTACTTTTGCAGGATGTGGATGGAGTAGAAATCACCTCAAACATGCCGTGTCCCATATATTGTGCATCCCACCCTATTTTTAACATTACAAAATTTATTTTCACGTACCATTTCGCCTCTGGATCCCTTTTCACCCCTGGGTCCCTGAAATTAAAAGAAATACATGTCATCTTAAAACCCCCCAAAGACAGTGAATTATAGTCACTCCAGAAACCATTTATTTCAATGTGTTTTACACTGTGAACAAACCATTCATTTCTACAGAACAGAAGGATATCTAACTTTATTTCACTTATGCATAACATTTGTGCAGATATATTGGAATGGCTCAATACCACCTGAACGAACCGAGCTGCAATACTTATGGATTACAGCAGCCCTTGCCAACCTGGTGCACCCTCCAGATGTTTTGGACTACAACTCCCATCACCCCTTGCTATTGCCCATTTAGGCTGGGGCTGATGGATGTCCAGAGGACATCAGGTTGGCAAAGGTTGGATTATTAAGGGAAATCAGTGCTCTCGTGTTCTTGTCTACAAAACAAGTCTTTTATCTTGCATGCATGTTACAGTGCAAAAGAGTTCTTGTTTATTTGTTGTTCAAAGTGTGGAAACCTTCATGCGATGAAAAGCAATGCTGGGAAAGACCAAGCACTTACAGGTTTGCCTGCTGGACCTATGATGCCTTCATTACCAACAGGGCCAATGTTTCCCTAAAAACAAAATGCAAATAAATGTTTGGAGCAATAAATGAATGACAGTACTCTGCTGTGTGACATTTGACTACTTAAAGAACATACAATTGTGTGCCTGGTGAAAATTAAACAATAGTGAAATGATATGAGATGAAATTCATGTTCAAAGAAGGCCAGTTCTGTTTCTGGATATAAGAAGGGCAAATAAGACAAGATAAGTTTGCATCCCTTTCATTTGCACACCATAGAATCATAGAGTTGGAAGAGACCACAAGGGCCATCGAGTCCAACCCCCTACCAAATCGATTGTATTTCTGAACATGCATTTATGAACACCTGAATACTGAAAGGAACTTGACCTCTGCTGTTTATCTAAGAGCCCTATTTATATGTGACGTAATTTTCAGCTTAACAGACAAACAATACCATTACTTGTAGTAAGTAATAAGAGAAAGTGATCCTTAACTGGTATGCTTGTGCAGATTGCACAGCGATCCATTCGGCAAGTTCTGAAATGTTATGGCTAGTTAATTGCTGGGGATTGTGTGGGGGAACATGATTCTCTATGGTTAAAGCTTCAATGGTGCTGATTAATTCATTAAATCTTGCAGAAAAGCAAATTTTGCCTCCATGGTGATTAGAATTAAAGTATATAACTGACAATGTGCTACCCTCCCTTGGTAACCCCTGAATTTGCTGTCAGAAGCAGGTCACCTGACCCTGCCTCAACCAGGGTCAACCAAGGTGTAAGTACAACTCTCTCAAATTCTGCTCTGGGCCACCTGTCCTCAAATTCAGTTGTTCCTGCTTATCTGCTGGCATAGGAGGAAAGTGGTCTGAGTTTTCACTATAAACCCATGGGAACTGCAGAGATGTCAGTTAGATTGTACAGTGAACAGTAAGTTTATTAACAGACAGAATCACTTACTATTTGTCCTACCGGGCCTTTAGGTCCCAAAATTCCAATTAAACCAAGGTCACCTTCAGGACCCTGAAAAATGAAAAGTAAAAGCTTAGTACGACTGATACACTTAAAAAAAAGTGTTTGTCTAAAAAAAAGAAAACTCTAAAGTAAATGAAAGTGAAACTAGTATAAAATATGAAATGTTAAGTACTGCAATCTTCTTCTTTAGATCTCTGATACAGTGAACAAGCCTCAACAGACAATGCACTTCCAGTCAAATTACTGTAGCTGTTTCATAAAGTGAAATATTATTTCTTTTGCTCTCCAATCTCAGGGCAATTAAGAAGTGCTCGCTGAAGATCTTTCATGCATGACAGATGGCTTACAGTTCAGCTTTTAAAAAAGGACATGATCCAGCCACACAAAGTTTAAGAACGTGTTAGTTCCATTCACTCCAATGCGAGGGTTAAGGACATGTTTAACTATTTCCCATTTAATGGGATGTAAAGATGCTTAGCTTTGGGACTGGGCTCAAAGTGAGCACATACCTTGGGACCTGGGAATCCCTGAAATCCCATCAAGCCATGATCTCCAGATTGTCCCTGGAATATTAGCAGATAGGAAGATTAATATATGAAACTGCACCTGAATGGTACTGAGAACTGTTTACATACAACAGGTGGTACATACAGCATGACCCTTGAGGCCAGGATCTCCCGGGGGGCCTTGATCGCCTTGGGTCCCAGGGTGACCTCTTTTACCTTGCTTCCCTGGATGACCCCGAAGCCCTTGTTCACCCTGCAACAAGAGGGAAAGTACGCACTCATTATTATTCTTATACAGGAGAAGCATACGGTGCCTTGGAATTTCTTCATGAAGAAATCATAGATAATGATTGCTGATGCAGAATTCACCCTGATTCTTTTTTTAATGTATTTTTATTAAAGATTTTCTTTACAAAGGTATGTGCAATGTCTGTCTCTCGTATTTTTTTCCACGTAACACTTAAAAAAAAACCAAAACAACAAATCGGTTTCATTTGTTGAGACATTAGGAAGAATAGGCGGAAAGAGGTGGAGGGGGGGAAAGATGAGTGGGGGTGGGGCCAGGTGGTGATGTTTCTATTTTACTTAATATATGTGGGGTTTTGTGTCAGCGTTGCTTGTGCAGGTTCTCTGCTGTTCACTTGTGTTCCTTTGGTGGTGAGAGAGGTTGGAGTTGGCCTAGGGTGCGGCTGTTCATTTGTGGTTGGCTGTGGTGATCTTTATTTTCATGTGTGAGTGGGGTGGGTGGGTGTTTTGGATCAGGTTAAACATATTGATTTGTATGCTGTTGGTGGATTTTTGTCATTGTCTTGTTGGGCTGTGTATGTGATAAAGGGGAGCCATACCGGGGTGAAGGCGTTGTCTTCTATTTGTCCCCGTGTCAGTTTCAGTTTATTGGTTAATTTTTCTAGTAAGGCTGTTTCCCATACTATTTGGTACCATTGGTCCATGCTTACTCCTGACAGGAATTCACCCTGATTCTGAGGTTCAGCGATTAAAGAAATATTTCAAAACTGTGCTTAGGATTTGAATAAGTTATCAGCTTATCAGCCTGATCCTTGGTAATGTTGGTGGACAACTGTTGTTGCTTATGTGATGTCATTAATTTTGGCCCCTCGTTTTCTGTTGGTGAATTTTGAAAAAAAGCAAAAAAAATCAGCTAATTTCGACTGAATGGTGAGACTTCTTGCATTGCGTGTTCATAGAAGCAAAGCCAATGCTGCTGAAATAAAATAAAAACTCCTTCTTTCAAACCTGGAAGAAGAACACCCTAATACCCAGTCTACCAGGCATGTAAACTCAGTAGAAAATCCCTTCCCATCAACCCCAGCTTGATCTTTACTGCTGGAGGGGGTTGGGATGTGGTGGAATTGACATGCCTCTGGCCTGGGGAACTGGGTGGGCTTCACTGCTGCAGAGACCCTTATATGGGAAGCAAACACTGTTGGGTTTTCTGCCACTGATGGAAGCCAGCAAAGAACCCTGATATGGGGCGTTTCAGGGTGGGGAGCAGTGGTGCCATTCAGTCCAAAGGATCCAAAGTTCCATGAATCCCCTAAGCAGGCAGTTAGGGTTACTCTGCTGTTTTAATGTGCTCCTAGCTGGCAATATAGCAACCAATAAACTGACAACCCCACATTCCTCCACAGTATTAACAAATGCAATTATAATGACAGTTATAATTACCCCCTACCCTCTCCAGTAGTTCGCTTTAAGCTTGATTCACTTATCATAAAAACAGAAAGCAGTCCCTTTCAAGGCAATTAGTACAAACTAATTGGCCTTCCCTTCGGTACAGAGAGCAGGCTGTGCCTATCTTTCTTTCCAAACCGCTGGGAAATTAAATGCTCTTTCCCCCCCCCTCTTTTTTTTTCACCCTTTCAAAAAGCCTTGTCTTGCTCCTGAAGTAAATTCAGAGAGATAGCTCAATTTGCACTGGGGCTGAAGAAATGCCTGTACCACTCCTAGACTAATTAGGGCTTTCAAATTTCACAGGTCGCCCTTGTGATCCTATAAAATGCTAGTGTGAACTGCGAAAGTTTGTAAAGAGCCTAAAAATAAATAAATGGGAAGCCCTATAAGAAAAACCCTTTTGTTTTAAGGCAGCTTAAAAGGTAAAGGTAAAGGTACCCTTGCCCGTACGGGCCAGTCTTGACAGACTCTGGGGTTGTGCGCCCATCTCACTTAAGAGGCCGAGGGCCAGCGCTGTCCGGAGACACTTCCGGGTCACGTGGCCAGCGTGACATCGCTGCTCTGGCGAGCCAGAGCCGCACACAGAAACGCCGTTTACCTTCCCGCCAGTAAGCGGTCCCTATTTATCTACTTGCACCCGGGGGTGCTTTCGAACTGCTAGGTTGGCGGGCGCTGGGACCGAACAACGGGAGCGCACCCCGCCGCGGGGATTCGAACCGCCGACCTTTCGATCGGCAAGCCCTAGGCGCTGAGGCTTTTACCCACAGCGCCACCCACGTCCCTATTTAAGGCAGCTTACATACATGCATTTTCAGAGAGGGAAGGAGCATACTTCCACAATACCAGGTGCATAAGCTTTGGTAGAAGCTGCAGTTCTGCCTTTGATATTACTTCCGAATGAGCGGGTAGAAATATTTCGAACACAGTGCCAGCCGGCTTGAGAAGCTCCCCATTCGAAGTACCTTTAGTCCTGGTGGTCCAGTGTTTCCTGGCATACCTGGTAACCCCTTTGGTCCCTGAGTTCCAGGATATCCTGCCAGTCCAGCTAGTCCCACGCTTCCTCTGTTACCCTTGACAAGCAAGTTATACATAGTCACATCAACCACTGGTTCCATTTTTCTTAAGCAATATGCCAAACACATGCTTTTGTTTCTTCAAAGTAGCCATGCTCGTTACACACACCTATGTACATCTATCTGCATGCACACTCTTACACAACATCAGTACAATGATGGCATCCTATAAATTGTTATCTAAATAATTATGGTATTATTATTATTATTATTATTATTATTATTATTATTATTATACCCTGCCCATCTGGCTGGGTTTCTCCAGCCACTCTGGGCAGCTCCCAACAGACTATTAAAAACATAATAAAACATCAAACATTAAAAACTTCCCTAAACAGGGGTGCCTTCAGATGTCTTCTAAAAGTCAGATATTTCTTTGACACCTAATGGGAGGGCATCCACAGGGCGGGTGCCACTATCAAAAAGGCCCTCTGCCTGGTTCCCTGTAACCTCATTTCTCGCAGGGAGGGTACCACCACAAGGCCCCCGGAGCTGGGCCTCAGTGTCTGGGCTGAACAATGGGGGTGGAGATGCTCCATCAGCACCAACACTTTGAATTGTCCTCGGAAACGTGATTAAATGATGGTGATATTAACAATACTATTTAAAATGAGAACATGCTGTCTATTGAAAAACATTGTTACTTAGAAATTAACTTTTAACATTTCATAAATAAGCACTAAGTTCGCAACCCCCAATGACTTAGAGAAATAAGGCCCTAAATCAAAGCAGACTAGGGTGATCGGGTATAAAATTGGCCAGAGTTCCTGCATACATAGAAAGTGGTGTTTCAGCAGTTGTATCCCATCCTGGTATCTCTGTTGATGAAAAGTGGGTTGCAAATATGCAGGAATATGCAACTGTCCCGTACGGGGATTAAACCTGCAAGCCTGACATTATCACCAGCATGCTCTAACCAGCTGAGCTATCCAAGTGTTGTGAAGCTACAGAAGCTCTGTGTCTTTTGCACCTAAAACAGACTGGGGCTCCTGGAACTGATTTGCTATTGCAGGAAAAAAAACCACTAAGGTTGTGCAGAAAGGTGGCCGAATCTGATTAATATGTTCCCATTGCAGGATGTGAGATGCTTCTGCATAATAATATAATATAATAATAATTTATTATTTATACCCCACCCATCTGGCTGGGTTTCCCCAGCCACTCTGGGAGGCTTCCAATAGAATATTAAAATACAATAACCTATTAAACATTAAAAGCTTCCCGGTATACCTGTAGGAGCGTCTCCACCCCCATCATTCTGCCCGGACACTGAGATCCAGCACCGAGGGCCTTCTGGCGGTTCCCTCACTGCGAGAAGTGAGGTTACAGGGAACCAGACAGAGGGCCTTCTCGGTAGTGGCACCCGCCCTGTGGAACGCCCTCCCTTCAGATGTGAAGGAAATAAGTAGCTATCTCATCTTTAAAAGACATCTCAAGGCAGCCCTGTTTAGGGAGGTTTTTTAATATTTAATGCTGTATTGTTTTTAACACTCGATTGGAAGCCGCCCAGAGTGGCTGGGGAAACTCAGCCAAATGGGCGGGGTATAAATAAATTATTATTATTATTATTATTATTATTATTATTATTATTATTATTATTAACAAGGCTGCCTTCAGATGTATTCTAAAAGTCTGTTAGTTGTTTTCTCTTTGACATCTGGTGGGAGGGCGTTCCACAGGGCGGGTGCCACTACCGAGAAGGCCCTCTGCCTGGTTCCCTGTAACTTGGCTTCTCGTAGTGAGGGAACCGCCAGAAGGCCTTCGGCACTGGACCTCAGTGTCTGGGCAGAACAATGGGGGTGGAGACATAGTTGGGCCTACACCACAATGGCATGGAACAAGAACCATACTGGCAAACAAATGATGTAGCTACTTCTCAAACAAGTGCTGCTGGCCCTCAGGGAGAGGTGGCAACAGGGCAGGAGGAAATTATGGAATCCCCTTCTTCCATATAGTTCTTGCTTACAGGTGTTTATGATGCACTGAGAATATTTAAAGACTTTTTCAAGTGGAAAACAACCATGCAAGTACTACTCACAGGAAGGCCCTGTTGTCCAGGTAAGCCAGCCTTTCCAGGATTCCCAAGAATGCCCTCTGGTCCAGGATAGCCTTGTACACCCTTCTGACCCAAAGGACCAGGTATACCCTGAAATAAATTTGAGATGTATTAAGACAGCCCTGAACAGCACACTATTTGCAACTAAGCTCTGCTAAACATGATTTTACACAATTAAAAAAAGTACAGTTATATACCTCGAGAAAGTTACTTAAGTCTGAGAGCAGACAACATTTAATTTATTTTTAGATATGCTTCCTCTCTGGATGGAGACACTTTATATTCTGGATTTTCCTTCTTTTGTTTTAGGGAAATAATACTGGCTAATGCCTTTTTTTTTTAATCAGTAGGACTGCTAAAGTGCAACACCTAGCAACATAAACTACAAACATTCTTTCTGTCCAGGCCATTCAGCTTCTGTAGCAGAAGAACAAACATGTTGTACACAACTATGCAACTATGGGAAAAATCAGAAAAGAGGAAATATCTATATTAGAGGACTTTTCAGGGGGGGGGTTATACTTGAAAATGTGCCAGGGAGATTCCCCCCCCCCAGCCCCACTTGTGGGTTTCATTACAAATTACCACTGAAATCTTAGGACTTCCTTTTGTATCTAGGAACAGGTTCATGCTTTAAAGCACTGTGTCAAAATATGCTAAAAAATTTTTGGGCCCTAGTGTTTTCCCTGCACTTTACCACTGAATCAGAGCAAACGGCAATTTGCGGAAAACCCTAACTGCCATTTGTTCCGAATCAGTGATAAAGAGTGGGCTTTCGCAGGAAAAATTGCAGGGGCAGGTAAAAAAGCGACCAGCCCTTTGTAGGCATGTCTAGGACTACAACAGAGACTTTATGAACTGTGGCTTTCTAATGCTCTATTAGACTGCAATCCCAAAAACACTAACTAGACAGAAATCCCCATTAAGCACAGTCCAAGTAAACATGCATAGAACTGAGATATAAAGGTGAAATATGCACATGGTACAATTTAAACCAATTTTTCTACTTTGCATGTTAGTGAATATAATTCCATCTGATAAGCTGTTTTTCATCGCTACATGTCACTGCTTTCTTCTTCTTCTTCTTCTTCTTCTTCTTCTTCTTCTTCTTCTTCTTCTTCTTCTTATACCCCACCTATCTGACTGAGTTTCCCCAGCCACTCTGGGCGACTTCCAGCACATATAAAAACATAATAAAATGTCAAACGTTTAAAACTTCCCAATACAGGGATACTTGCATTTGTGGTGGGTACCTGATACCTGAAATCTAGTGTGTGATTAATAAAACATTTTGCTTACTTACAGACATCCCAGGTTTCCCAGCTTGACCACTCATTCCTTTTTTCCCAATGGGACCCTAGAAATTTCAAAACATGTGTTCACTGACAAAGCCAATGAAACATAAAAGCAGAATAGAAGCTAGGAGCATATTTATTATCTAGCACTGGGGTCAAAGAACACAAGAATCACTTCAGTTTCAGGGGAATCTAAGATCATAAACCGGCTGGATATTCTTTCTACTTGAGTACAAAATCTGCCAAAGCACCACATTCATTCACAAAAGCACATTATCATTTCCCCGAGGTTTTTCTGTTTCAGCAACATGTCATTTATGAGAAAGAATGAATGGGCTGGACAGAATTGCATCCACGTCGCTCACAGGTCAGTTAGAATGGATTTTGTTTTTGTTTTTAAAAAATGTCTCCTATTTATAGGATTTATGGTATTTCCTATTAATAAATGAAACATCACTGGAGTACTTTCAGCTTTTAACTGCTCTATATTAGCCCAAGAACAGATTGAGCCCCCGCCAGAATACATACTGCTTCAGTAGTGCTTAAGACTGCGTAAAATAACAGTTCTTATTTTAAGAGATAAGAGATCCAAGTCAGGAAAACTGGTTTAATATCTGCTTACTAACCAGGGCTGAAATCATGGCTCATTCAGTCTGAACCAGGACAATATCATTTTACTTAACGATCATTAATTTCTACAGCAGCTTCTTTGTTATAAATGTAAGCTATATTATTATGCATCATTGTCTTTTGAACCACAGCTGCTGCCCGCCCAACGTTAAAAATGCAATATCCATAAACAGAAGATAAAGCGTGCTGGGCTGTTTCACACAATCTCATTTCTAAATGTGTGTGTATGTTTATAGAGGGGGAAACAGAATTATACACATGTCCCTCTCTGCTTTGGAGGTAATGCTAAACCCCAGTGCATTCTAAGGACAAACCTAGGTGAGCCTCATGGCTGTGAGTTTGCAAGCTTCTGCTTCCATTTTTGACTGGCCACAGTTTGCTGGGTCATCTGAACCCAACAAACTGTGGTTATTATTAACTAGGGTTTGATGGAACAAGCCAACTTTAAAACCAGAGATTAAGAAAATGATTTGTTTCAATAAAACACTGCAATGGTTAACTTTGGGTTAAATGCAAATCTGCAGTTTTTTGTTTTTTTTAAAAAAGAAGCAAATGCTCCTATCTCTTCTTCCTGGCTGCAGTGATAAGAGGAAGAAGGAATTTGCAAGGTTTGCTGAACCAAGTTTATAAACCATGGAACTTGCTCTCACAGGAGGCAGGGATGTCAACCAACCTAGACGGCTTTAAAAAAAGGATTAGACAAATTAATGAAGGAGAAGTCTATCCATGGCTATGAGCCATAGTTGGAGGAACTAATGTTTCTGAATAGCAGTCACTGGAGAGTGCTCTTGTGCTTGGGTCTCGCTTGCAGGTTTTCCATAGGCCACTGGGAGAACAGGGTGCTGGACTAGATGGACTATTAACCAGATCAAGTAGGCTCTTATGAACACTGGATATGAACCCTCCTACACAATTTTACATTTGTTACCAATTTGGAGTCCATGTGAAAGAAAAGCAGTTCATTTATTATTTGGATTCCTGTTCTACGTGATGCATTTTGCAGAACTTAGCAGCACAGTATGGTTGAAGTTATGGACACAGGTTTAACTGCAGTCTTAAGATGTGCATTTTTCACTAGGCTTCTGGTTGTTAAAACTATTTTTAGGAATAAAACTCTGATATAAAATTTCAGCCTAAGGGACATCAAGGAAAGTTTGAAAGAAGCCCAAAGAGGCTGTGGATTTGGGGTTCTATATTACGCACACCCTGCCAAAGCGGCTTGTGATCACAGTGTAGGCTTTACAGAACTACTGAGATATGCAAGTTAATAAAATGTGGTTTTGCTTTGAGTCACAGATTATCACATACCCTTCAGAAAACAACTTTATTGCAGCAAGACTTGGTGGAAAGTGGAAGTATGAAGGTGCAATGGGGATATTAAAAGCCGTTCCTTATGTAATCCTTTAAAAACATATTAAAAGTCACTCTGTGGCAGAACATAGCATTTCTTTGGCAGCTTTCACTGTAGCCTCAATTCAAAGTATTATTCAGAAGTGGAACATTTATACTTGGCGCTCTGGGACTTGCCCAATACACATTACGCCAAACATGTATCTGCTGTATCTTCTTTACAAGTGAGTTCAAATGGATTTGTACCATGGCCAGAATCCAAAGAGCTCCTATGGATCTCGTGCATGCTCAGTGGGATAGCAAACTCTCCGTGCCCAAGAGTAGCAGCCCCCAAATGCCACATCACTGCTCTTGAAATTAACCTTATTTCCAAATGTGCTGGAGGGCAGAGGAGGGGGGAACTGCTGGTAAAAACTAGACAAGGCAAAAGTTCTGCAAGGTATGCAGAGTTTGTTGTGTGGTTCTTTTGATGATGGCCTTTATCAGCCCAAATGCTCATTCAGATCTGGCTTCCTGAGTTTACTTTTAAAGTCACAAAATAAAAGGATTCCCCCCCTCCCAAAGGAAGAAGCATATTTTCACAACAAAAAATATAAAGAATGGTTAAAAATATCATCAGAGATGAAGCCAGAAAGGCAACTGTTCATAAATGCTGCTGCCCTTTGTATCATTGATGTCGGCACTTAAGATCTTCATCTGCTTATTTTCTAACAGCTTCGTTTTAGGAACTGCCTCTCAAGATATCACAGCACAATGAAAATTAAGCTCGCTGCACTTGAGATCAACACCTGGAGTTCTTGTCCCAGCACCCAACCCTAGACCTCTGCAGGTTGCCACTGTTTGCTGAAATGTGCAGCAGGTACCACCTAATGGGAAAAGCTGGAGTCTTGATGACCACAGGTTCCTCATCCAAGACATAATGAGATATGCAAAGCTAATGGGGTTAATAAGAACTGCCTTGTTGCATCATCTTGCCCAAGGCTTTTTCACCAACAGTGGCCAAAGAGTTGCCTCTGAAAACTCACAGGTACTGCTTTCAAAATGCCCTTTTATGTAAAATTAGATAGATGGGGTTAAGGAGAAGGGCTTTCCAGCAAATGACACCCTCCTTATGAATACATATCCCACTTTCTGAGCAGCTTCAGCAACATATTATATTCCTTTTAGAGTTAATGGGTCCTGGAGACAGAAACAAGTTAACAAAAGAAGCAAGCTTATAAATGAAACTGCTGGTCTGTCTAGTGTTACAGAACTCTAATTTCAAATATGACAAAAAAATGTGTCTTGCTCTTTTCTACCTACTTGAGATCCTTTCTCTCCTTTTAGTCCTGGTTCACCACGTTCACCTGGCTCACCCTTTGGAAAAAGCAAGAAAAGTAATATGAATAAAGCCTAGAAGACATCAAGGCAAAGGAACAGGGATTTCCCACCTGGTAACAAATATAGAAGTACCATTTGTTTTATTATATTTATCAAAGCACAAAGTCAACCTCCTTCACAAGAGACTTACTGGTGGCCCTTGTTGTCCAACAGCACCTCTAAGTCCTGGAAGCCCCATGTGACCCTAGAAATAGGAAATGCAATATATTATTGGACAGACAACTAATACTATCAGTTTCTGGTGAGAGGACAAGCCTGAGAGGAGCCAAGGTGTATTCCAACATGTTTGTTTCAATATATTTCAATATATTTATCACCTTATTGGAGCTTAGTCTTCAAGATATATTCCATCTCCCCAGGTGTTGTGGACTACTACTCCCATAATCCCTGACCACTGGCCATGCTGGCTGGGGATGATGTGAGCTGTTGCCCATAGCATTAGATACCCCAAATTAGGTACCCCAGATACACTCCATTCAACCTGTTTTGTCCTAAAGCATCTATTGCAACATATTGCATTAATCTGTTAATCCTTTGCTCCACCTATTGGCTCATAGCCTGGTAAATCTTGCCCTTGCCTTCTGTACAACCACCTGTTCATCCATCTGGCTTTTGCCAGTGGAAAAATCCTCACATGCCTTTATGCGTCCTTATTTCTGGTCTGTATCTGCACTACCCCTACACTGTATCCAAGTCTTAAAGCCATGCTCCTGCCCGCAATCTCGAGGCGTTGTTGTCAGATAGCATTTGGCCTGGGCTTTGATCCTGTTCATCCTATTGGCTCCTGCCCAACGCATACAGGCAGAGGCTCTAACCTGAAAGAAAGGGATCTCTATTCAGACAAGTAGCAGTATAGGGTCAGGAGCAAACAAAGCGGTTCAGGATCAGGTCAAGGCAGTTAGAAATGACACAGATGTCCCAACAAGTTTTAACCCTATTCATCCAGCCAGTTCCCAAATCTTTACCCAGTTTTCCAGTGGTGACCCTGATACAGTTGAACCTGAATTCTGATTAGCTTCTAGTATCAGATCCTGTCCATAATTTCTTTGGCAGTAGTCAACTCTAGCCCTGTCTTTTGCAATATCACTGACACTGAAATTCTATTCATATCTAGACACAGAGCCATAGCTAGGTGATCTTGCACCCCTGGCAAAACTATCCAGATTGCACCCCCTAGCCACAGACAAATTAGCTCTTCTTTCCGCCTCTCCTCCAACCCACCCCTCGACCCACTCAATTCACCCTCTATTTAAAACAATTTCTTATGAGGCAATAATAAATATTTATGGACATATTTTTTAGCCGATTTTGCGCCCCCCAATAGCCTGCGCCCCTGGCGAGGGCCCACCTCACCCCCCCTAGCTACAGCCCTGTCTAGACAGAACAAAGATTCATTGAGTTTAACGGAATTTACTCCCCGGTAAGTTAGTATAATGTTAGTGATATTGTACTTAACATGCATTCACATGTATGAAAGAGTGATTTTTTCTATTGCTGTTTTAGAATAAACTACAGCGTACGGCCCATATCAATACAAATGGAAGCAGAATTCTACCTTGTAACCAAAATCACCAGGTTCTCCTCTCTCTCCACGTTCACCAATAGGGCCCTAGAGAAATAACCACAAGAAGTCCAGATGGTTTAAAATTTCTTTGAAATTTGGCTGCTTTAGAATAAAAAAAGAAAGGGGAACTTATATTCAAAAGTAACTCTGAGCAGGCCGGGGGAGCAGGAAGAGAGAGAAGAGAAAAAAAGAAAGGAAAAAGAAAGCAAAGCAAACATAGTCAATACAATAAATGATGTCTAAAATTATTTTTATTATGGCTAGTTGAGGTTTTGAATCACATATATTTTAAACCAAAAACAAACAAACTGAAAATGTAATTTCAAGAAATTAGGACTAATCATACTTTAGTTATTGATAAGAATATTTTAAAACTGCAAACTCATTAAAAAAATAACATTCTGTGTACAATAAATTATCAAAATGCCACAAAATTAGGAAATAACAAAATGCAAAACCGATTATCATCATGGAACCAGATTAATTGTCTAAAAACAAAGGCAAAACAAAATCGTTTTGAGCAAGTGATGAAACAGAATTGTAGGTACCTGCCTGATTTCTATAGTAACAATGTTTTAAATTACTGGTGCTACTGACACTAAAAATCTTTGTCGGAATTAGCATTTATACAGAAGTTTGAACGCTCTAAAATGTTACATTTAACCTTACATTTGACCTTTGGGTCAAACTAGATGAGATACTAAAAGTGTTAAAAACTATGACAGAGTTTTGGGTTTGTTTGTTTGTTTGTTTGTTTTACTTTGAAAATAGGTCTGATTTTTATCAGAACTGTGACTGGGGAGGAAAACATTAAACCTCATCTCCCTGTGTCCTGCTATCTCTACGCCTACCCCTGCCCTCACACCCCTATTATTAAATGTCTTACAAACCCTGACACACTTTCTAATTACACATTTAGTGCCACTTCTAGTTTAGCCCCTTGATACCCCTTATGTTTGCTGCTTTCCAAAAAACACACACATGCAATTGCTGGTAGCAATGAAAAAGCTGGAACCTGTACAAATCTAAACATAACGTATTTCAAAGCAACTATACCAATTCCACACATCTTTGCACAACATGAGTGTAGTCTCTGGAGGCAACTATATAATTTTTGGGAACACTTTCAATTCTGAATCACGTATATAGTTTTCTGGATAAAGAAAGACCTACTGGTTCACCTATGGGCCCAGGTGGTCCCAGCACTGTGCTGTCTTCCCCCGGGTAACCCTGAAATAGAGACAAATCAATGGTTTATTGGCCATGAAGCCTCAGGATATTGTTAGTAAACTATGCATGAAAAATCGAAATATAGTCCCTATGCAGGCCATACGTACGCAAAGAGGTACTGAGCCATTTACATAAAAGACTTAGTAGTTTTTGATAGTTATACTTGTAGCATCCCCTCAGCAAACAGATTTTATAACTTATTATTCTGAAGAACCATATACAGTCGTACCTTGGAAGTCGGACGGAATCCGTTCCGGAAGTCCGTTCGACTTCTAAAATGTTCGGAAACCAAAGCGCAGCTTCTGATTGGCTGCAGGAAGCTCCTGCAGCCAATCAGAAGCCACAGAAGCCGAATCGGACATTCAGCTTCCAAAAAGCGTTTGAAAACTGGAACGCTCACTTCCGGGTTTCGAACGTGATTTGTTCAGGATCCAAGGCGTTTGAGATCTAAGGTATAAATGTACTTGCTGCTTCACAGCAAATCTATTGGCTGACCAGTAGTAAGTTCAGTTTCCAAACAGACAGCCCCCCAGAAATAAGTACTGCTCCCAGGTAGATGAGTATGAGATTGTGTGTCCATTCTTAGTATTGTATAAATTGTTTTTCCATTCTTTCTCTTTCCATAAACAGATATAAACCAAAATGTACAAATTACTACTGTTACAAACAGACATGCAATCTAATTATATAGGCACAGCAAAGTAAAACAGCTAATATCTGAAGCACAATTTAATAATAAAATCAGTTGCCATTACGCAAGCTACATTGCATAGAACAATAATTTATTAAAATTAAAAGTTTAAGCATATTTTGTAAGGGCACAATCACCAAACACAAACATGTGAAATTAGATATGTTCAGCATCAGTTGGATGCTATCCTGTGAGTGTACAAAAAAGAAGAAGTAGAATTGCACACAGAAAACCATCTATTTGAGCCACAGCTCCATGTGCTCTCCAATGCACAAATGGAACACCTGGGAGTTTCAGAATTAAGACTTTCCCACCAACTGCAGTGTAGAGAGACAGGTCTGAAAGTACATCCCTTTGGACCTAATAAGCTGCCCACTTATTGAAAGATGTACCGGTATTTTACATTTTATTTGCAAGTGTCATCAGTATCCACCAAAATTAATGGAAAAGCTGTTGAATACTGGAGAGCTGTATGTGTTGTGCATACTGGAAATCGCATGCCTGCAAGCAACCTCTGGCTGTTACCGCGCCTGCTTCCCCCTTTTTCTGCCAGGGACAAGGAAGGAGAAGACAAGCTGCAGTTGCTACAAACCATGGGGGAAATCCCCTATTTTGTGTAAAGCCCTGCCCCCTTTCACAGTGAACAAAGAGATACTCATGTACCCTAAGGACAAATTAGAACAGTGGAAGTGCCTAACAAGAAGCATGGAATCTTATATGATGAACTCTTAAGAAGTATCTGCACTGCTGGGAGCCAAAGGTATTCTTATAAGAATTTTAAGGTCTCAAATACAGAATATTCATAAATGCACACATATCTAAATATATGAATTATGTGTCTGAAATAGTATGGGAGAGCAATCCTGAAGCCATTTTAACTATCCCAATGACTTCAAATATTCCTTTGCAGTAAGGGAGACAAATGGGGAAAGCCTTCCCATTGCCTTTTTACTTGCAAATCCTGTCTTAAGGGCATATTTGTGTATGAATAGGGTGAGCCTGTGACCTGAATTCAGGAACTAAAGTATTATCCATCACAAAAGAATGGCCAGACTGCCCAGGTAGTGCAACCAGTGAGAATCATCAGCTATCCTGGCAGACAGGATTTCTGCTGTAGACCACCTCCTTCTGCGATGTATGTATGATGATTTGAGGGGTGGTCTTGGGCTACAGATTGGGCATTTTCAAAAGTCTATGTAAGGGCTTGCACACCATTGTTCAGCGTTCTCCCTCCTGTGTGTAGTGAGTGGGGACCATGTTGCAACATTTCCTTTAATAAAGATCAGGCTTACTAGTCGCTTAGCTTCTCAATATACTCTGCTTGGCCTCTGTTTTCTCCTACCGATAGGGAAGCCACTTAAGGACTCTGGAACACCCCAAAAGGGAAAGGGAGCAGTTTTTCTTTTAACAGTATGATGTGACAGGAAGAATCAAACCTCACACAGCATATGCTACATCAGGGATGAAATATACTCAGTCTCGAGAGTGGATTTCATGCTCTTTATTCCGCTCATAGTGGTGAGGAGGAATGGAAGCTCCCCTAGAATGTCTGCTTTATATACATTATTTTCACAATGGGCCCCACATGATTGGCTAATTCCAGGATTCTCCTGTAGGCCAATCAGGTTGCAGATTCATTTCCACCTGGAGCTGGATTGGGTGGCTCCTGTGGACCAATTAGACTGCTGCATTCTGGGTCCTACTTTTCTAGGACCAATCAGACTGCTGCATTTTGGATCCTATTCAACTCAGTATATAACAAGAGACAACACGGATTAGAAAAATCAGCACATGCCCTGCTCCCAGCACAATGTCATCAGTCACTGGCTTTATAGCATCTATGCTATAAACCGAACCTGAGGATTTATGCTTTGGCATAAATGTGTGCAACCTAGGCCAAGTCATTTCATTAATAATATTCAGAGGTTTCTCCTCACACAATATTGTTCCCTCAGAGCTTTAAAATAAGAATAAAATAAAAATAAAATAAGAATCTGTAAAAATCAGGGATAGCTCAGTCGGTAGAGCATGAAACTCTTATCTCAGGGCTGTGGGTTCGAGCTCCACGTTGGGCAAAAGATTTCTGCATTGCAGAAGGTTGGACAAGACGACTCTCATGGTGCTTTCCAACTCTACAATTCTAAGTGGATGGAGGGGGATGTGTAAAATATATGCTTATTTTGTGAGCCTCCGAGACTTCTAGCCAACAGCAACAACTTCTGTCAACTACAGTATTTGATACCACTCTTCATACCTTCTCTCCTTTGGCTCCTGGTGGGCCAGGAGCGCCTGGCTGACCCTGGTGACCCTAGGAAAAGAAACAATTAAACATAAATGCCATGCCATGTGTGCAATCTGTTTGCGTTGTTATGTAGTCAATATGCTGGACAATTGAAGACAATAGACCACAACATTTGGGAACAGAAACCACCAGTTTTCAACAGGCCCAGATTCAGTTTTAGTTACAACATGTGTTTTCTGGTCTTGTTGGGATTGATGGAGGATGCCCTTTGATCCGTGATGGAAGAAAGGTAAGATATATATGTTAAAAAAAAAAATCCCAACAAGAACTAAATAAAATCTAACATGTGTTTGGCAGTTTGCCTTTTTGATAATTTTCTTGAAAAATGAAAGTTTCCCAACAATAAATAAATAAAATGGAGCTATCTAATGTGTGTGTATCAGTTTGATTTTTTAAAATATAATTTTCTTGAAAAATGGAAATTTGATGGTTAATTCAAACTGCATAACTTATTTATTTTTTAAAAAGAGAGAGTTGAGTATAGCTGTGGGGAAAATGGCAGCTTTCAATAGGCTTCGTTCAGAATGGCCATCATGAAGCAGACAAGGGACAAATAGGCAGAGCAATCCACATACATGCCTTGATGCCAGGCTGCATGTGCGAATTATGTGGCGGTGTAGTTCTGTCCAGCTCTCCTGGCTAAGCTGGCCTCCTGCCAATGGTAACCAACCTCCCCTTTCTGACTAATGAATGGGTGGGCAAGTGGCCCCCACCAGCGGGAGACATCAAAGCACCCAAATGGGGGGGTGAGGGTGTATAAGAATTTTTTGCACAGGTCAATGGGCCATAACAAATGTAGCGCAATGTACAAAGACGGTACACAGTCAACAAACTCAACAGAAAGGACAGACAGACATTCAGGAAGTGCATCCTACCCCGTAACCTGGAATTCCTGGCTCTCCTGCAGATCCCATTGACCCTAAATGTCCCTGTATGTATAAACAGCAGTAAAGACATTTTAATTTCTAATTAGTTAAGCTCTCAATCCTTCTGATCAGAAAAACAAAAAGGGCATAACCCTCACCCAAGTTAAGCAAATATAAATCCTGTTGATTTCAAATTGTGAGAGTCAAACAGATACTGTCAACATAACATATGTTCATAGTGGCTGGCTCATGCCCAGGGATTTTTTCTTTTCTTTTAATGTAGTAATATTTATATAACCAAATGCCCTGGGGACCCATGTGTTTGAAGGTGTAGGATATACATTTAAGAAGTTAATAAATTATACGATTAAAAAAGTGCAAGTATGAGGTTTGATGGTGTTCTCTCCTGAAAAGCACCTAAAAAGGTATAAGCATGCAGATTATCCTAACTACTTTTTTAAAGGAAACAACAACAGCCTAAAAGGGAACCAGAATAAACGCAGCTTAGATTAAAAAGTCTACCTTCAGCATATTTGAACCAGAAATAGATCTTTTACATAAAAATAATGCTGTAAGGAACACTAATGTCTCACGACAAATGAAACTCATCTGTAGAAAACACAACTTGAAAAAAGAGGCAATGCATGTATTTTTGTAAATGACAAAATCTTTAATAAAAATATAATGCAGGTATAAGTAATTGGTGAAACTAAATGTAAATTGCTTCTTTGAATACACCATTTCAGAATATATCTCTGCAAATAGGTATAGCACAATGTTGTTGTTGTTTAAAAAAGGCACATGCATTAAAAAAAAACACCCACTCAAAACCTATACCCTAATGAACTAAAAATATAGGCAAACAAGTTCTATAGACAAATGAACAGAGAGTCAGTGTGGCATCGTGGAGCAGGAAGATCAAGGTTCAAATTCCCACTCAGCCGTTAAACCGACTGGGGGTGCTTCAGCCAGTCACATTCTCTGTCTCTCTCTCTCTCAGTCTAACCTATTTTACAGGGTTGTTGTGAAGGTAATAGGGAAAACAACTGTATACCAACCATTGGGCCTCTAGTTCCTCTTGAACCCTTTGGACCAATTTCTCCAGGCTGCCCGCGGTCACCTGTGGCGCCAATCTCTCCTGGGGGGCCATGCTGTCCCTTTGCCCCCTTTTGGGGTGGTTAAGAGTCAAAGATAAGACAATACAAGATGTTATTCCAAATGCAAACTGCACTGGAGAGCCAAACAAGAGTCCCAACATCCTGTTAACGTTCTGTTTCAAAACCGTTTGTTTACCACCTGTCCATTATTAATAAATAAATGCTAGGCCCTCAATTAATAAAAATACATGACAGAAGAACCAAGATGAATTACCTTTTTTCCTGGGCGGCCCCTTTGACCTAGAGTTCCTGGAGCTCCTTCGGGCCCCTGAAATATTTGTTATGAAGGAAGAGAGCTTTGAGAACATGTTTAAACTTTGGTGTGAACTGCATAATCTTAGCAAGGTCTTATAACATTCAGCATGAGGGTTATGGGAAACTCTTATTAAACATTAGTATGACTGTTCTGTTTTGGAGAAGAGTGATATAATGCTGGTGATTTTTATCAAGCCAGTGAAAATGCCACAAAAATCTAACATGTCTGAACAGAAAACAACAGCTGGAGACTAAAATAAATTTTGTGCTCAAGCCAAACACTTCATTTAGTAGGGATCTATATTCAGTCAGGGAAGGACTAAAGAATGTCAGATTCAGGCCAGAGAAGTATCTCCAGTGAAAGTAGATGTATTTGCATTACTACGGTTCCTGACTAGGCTTCTACAAAGGAGATAGTAGCCAGTTACTCACTAAGCTAGGGATCAAGCCCACTGGGGCAGACACATGTCCAGGCTTCAAGTTTTCCTCTTAAGCAGTACAGGACATGTTCAATCATCCCTACATGTACTTGATTGGGAAAGCTTTTGGGAAACAACAAGATATTCTGGATTTGCATTGGCATGGTGCAAATCAAAGGCTCAGGAACCACCACAACTGAAGCAATATGTAGTCCACTAATACTAAATTTATTATGTAGCCACCGTCCCCATATTCCCAGTGTTTTGGAAGAGCACAGAGGTCAACAAGTGTCCTCTCATTGAGCAAGTTAGTGCTCCCCTTTTATGTGGCAGTCAGGGATAGAAGGCCCAACTACCATTTGGCACAATGGAAAGAGAACTTTCCCCTCTGGTCCTGAAAACTCTCCTTCTCTTTGTCCTACCCAGCGCTTTCAAACACCTTCCATGGCACCAATATGCACCTATATTAAATGTAGGAGGAAATTAGGGTTGCCATATTTCAAGAAGTTGTTGAGGTATTTTTGGAGGGGGGAGCAAGTTGTTCAGCTTTTTTTTGCAAAATCTCTGGAAAAAATGAAGTTCTCTTAGGAAATTTGCCTAAAAAATCCCAGATATGCCCAGGAAATGCTAGACGTATGACAGCCCTAAAACAGTTCTAGCAAGATTGTTCTCTCATCCTGGAAATTATAGCTCAGTTATCACTGACAAACTACACCTTTAAACTGGAAGCCACAGTTCCTGGCCTAGGCGTGAACAGTATTGTGTACCTGTTCTCAACTGCACAGCAGGACTTGGTGGAGGAGCCATAGCTCAGCAGCAGAGTAGCTGCTTTGCTTCTAAAATCCAAGGAAGTCACTGCTACACAGTGTTGATATTATTGAGCAAGAAAGACCATTGTGTCTGACTCAGTAGAAGACAGTTTTCTTTCCTGTGTTTCTAACAATTTTGTTATTGTTTTGTCTCATTGATTTTCTTCGCATACATTAAGTGGATGTTTCATCACTCTGTTTAATTTCCCAGCCCCATCATCAATGTTTTTATGGCTACAAGAAACAGTAATTTAGGAATGGAGGAAAGCTGTTGATTGCCACACTACAAAAAAACAAACAACACATCCAAAGTATGAAGATTTCAGCAGGCATTTTCATCAACAGCTGACTTCTGGATTAGACTCATTAACTGATAAAACTTTGTATATGCTTGGTGACTAAGAAAAATAACTAGAGGACAACGTGTTGCAGTTGACCAGATTTTGTTTGTCTCATTCTTGGCTTTTCTAGCTAATGCATTATGCAAAGCAAAAGCATTTCTGGTTTGTTCCAAACCGTGTGGTTATCTTGAAAGATCAGCAGCATTGAAGGCCAAGCTAGACGAGATGCCAATCATGCAATTAGCAGCTCCTGAATAACATCTGTGACCTCACAGACCATGCCAGAGTCCCAATTAAGATTGCTCCTCCCTCCCTGTGCCCACTATTTACTTTTCAAAAGCTGCTCATGCAATAATTGCTAGCTGAATGAACAGCATGCACCTCGTTTTTATCAGCCAGGTTTCCTTCAGGAGGAAGGACGGAACAGAAATTTAACAACAGCAACAATCTCATTTAGTTTGGTCCCTAGACAAAATGGCCCGTGCATATGTTCCAGTGCTTAGGGGAAATCTATATTATAAATTGCATCTTAAATGGATAGTAGCAAACAAGTGTTCTGATTATATCATGTTATTGAAATGTCCTGCAATATTTGAGACAGAATAGGGGCTGCATGGAGCATCTTTGGAATACATTGTGCCTTCTTATTATATAAAAATATACAGTGAAATGGTATGTGACATGCTAAATCTATCTCATGGTCCAATGAAAAATACTGGCATCAATATCTGTTAGGATCTACTTAAAATGAAACTCTGAGTAACCAGGATAGGGTTGCCATATGAACCGGAAAATTCTGGTAATGTCCAGGGTAGCTATCAGCAGGGTCTCTAAACCTACTATTCAAGTATGACGTTACTATGTGATAATGTGTGAATAATAATAATGTGAAGGAAGTAGATATGATTTACTACATTTTACCTAGATATATGCAAAGAATGAATAGCGGGGCTGACACCAACATCAAACATTTGTTTTTAACAAACCTTGAAGATACATGCTACATAATAAAAGGAAGAGTTAAATCAGGGAGAAATAGCACCAGAACATTTTACAGCAAAACAATAATCATACCGCAAGGAAGAGACGCTTATAATGTAAGCTACACGTCTTACTCAGAAGTGAACATGACTTAATTAAGTGAGACTTAATCCCAAGTAAATATGTATAGAATTGCAGTCCCAAATCTTCTGATTTTATGCGTTGTCTCTTAAAGATCTACATCTCTGAAGCATATATTTTTTTAAAGATGTCAACATGTGGAAAGCTCTGATTCTGAGCAGGATTTCCACACTTCATTTCATTCTAAGACAAACAACTCTGTGCAATGAGTAATGTTCTGCTGGATTAAACCATTGGGATGAAAGTCTGTTTTGAGACCAGAGTCTTCCCATAGGACTAGGTGGGGCTTTGAACAAGCATTCAACAAGCAATGGAAACAGGAAGCAGAAGTGAACACGAGCTTTCTGTTTTCATGCTTCTGTGTAATGTCTGAAGCGGGAGCACAGATGTGTAGAAACGAAAACTGGGAGGATAAGTGCCACTGCTTATTACGTGAAGTCAATCTGAGACACAGTTAATTCTCCACAACCATCCACAGTGGTGGTCCCATTACTGTGCTTGCCAGCAGAAGTGATAATTAGTGCTAGCTGTGAGACAGAAACCTATCCAAATTGAGCTGGACTGGAATCAACAACTCCCCCCCCCCCAATATGAGCCACTCAGCTGTTGCAACTTTGGCCATAGCTTCCAAGGCATATAGCGACAATTTCTGTACACTAAATGTGTAGTTCTGATGGGGTAGTTATTGGAGAGGATCCCAACATTTCCCCCTAAGGCAGTGTTTCTGATGTGTAGGAAGTCATATTTTCTAGCACTCAAACCACAACATTTTCTTCCTGGGAAAATGCAATCCACCATCCCCAGTGTCATGGGAGGCACCTAGTGGGATCAAAGGCGATAAACAATATATAACTCCCCCCCCCAACCTGTTTCATGGATTTTGTATTTAACTCTTTATTCGCCTAATATACCACTTGCACAAGAGACCAGTCATATAGCATGCTTATCTGCCAAGTTCCCTTGGAGTGAATAGGTCACATTGCTGTTATTTGCACTATAATTCTGAGATTACTTACTGGAATGCCCCTTATGCCGGGTGCACCTGAAGGGCCTGGGATTCCTGGGATTCCGGTCTCTCCTTTTTCACCATCTTCTCCAGGAAGCCCTCGGTCTCCTACACTGCCCTAAAACAGCCACATGCATAAGCAAAGGTCAAGAGGAGATGGAATCTGTTTATCAAGTTCAACCGCCTTGGAAATGTATACATGATTCTGACCAAACTAAGCCCCCTAAAGCAAAATATACATAGGAGGCTTAGTTTGGTCAGAATCGAGTATACACCTCCAGAGCTAACGCTAACTACACTACTTCTGCTACATGAGCCACCATAGCTGCTAGAGGGCCATGAAAATTTCTGCCCCAGGCTTTTCAGACTCGTCTACCCATGTACTATCTGAAACCAAAGGGTCGAATCAGTTGCCAGATGTGAATTATTTTTTTCAACTCTCCTACCCCTCTAAATCACCATCTTAATCCTTCCGTTTTGTTGCAATGTCTGCATGAAGCCTGCTTTGCCAATCACAAGAAACCAGCTTGAAATACATTCCACAACACAGTAAATACAGCTCTTTTGGACAGGCATTGTGCGAAGATGCAAATTCTCTGTGCCTTTTGTCTCTGTGATTTCTTAATGAGGATGCAGCATCAGGGTGACATTGCTGGACAACTTCTATGTACACAAATGCGGCAATGCTGTATTTTGTTATATATTTTGTTTAAAGAAACACGGTACAAAGACAACGCTGGGGCTGTTCAGTTGTTAAAATGTACCTTTGGTCCATCTTTCCCTTGGACACCATCTTCCCCCGGTGGTCCTGGTACACCCTATTTTTCAGAAGAAATAAATCCAAATGTTGTTACTTCCAAAAACTGTGGTGTACAAATACCTAAAATCGAGGTACGTTACCCCGGGGAACAACAGTAGAAGGAACACCATGTGAGGGGTTGGGACAAACAACATATTGAGGCGGGTTGCCACTGTCTTGTCTTGTCTTCCCACAACAACAAGACCTGCCTGAAAAGGAGAGGGGATAAACAGGGACAAACGTCCTGAGCATATCTTGGCAGAGTGAGTTGTGAATGACAGTTCAATAGGGATTTCAGCTCCCTATACCTGAGATGTGTGTAGCTGGAGGAAGTGAGCAGGAGGGAAGGAGGGGGTTACAGGGGTCTGAACTTTTAAAGGAAGGCTTAGCACCCCTCCGCAAAATGGGAAATTTCTATGGGCTTACATCATAATTTGAAATACGCCTGAACCGAAAGGGCTAATGTGTTTATTGGCAAGCAGCATATTCCTTTCACTTATTCAAAACAACTTAACATTCTGGAAGAAATGGTTTTAGGTTGATGACAACAGACTGCTGGCTTTCGTATTTTTGAAAGCGCGATTGGTATTTGCCTGTTTTTCACAGAATGCCCTGGTGCAACCTGAGATTGTTAAGATATATATAAAATCGGGCGGGCCCATTAATCAGCAAAGCAATGCTTTCATTATCATTCTAAGATTGTAGTTGGGTTTCAATAATAATAATAATAGTAGTAGTAGCAGTAATAATAATAATTTATTATTTATGCCCCGCCCATCTGGCTGGGTTTCCGCAGCCACTCTAGGCGGCTTCCAACCGAATATTAAAAACAATATAGCGACAGACATTAAAAACTTCCCTAAACAGGGCCGCCTTCAGTTGTCTTTTAAAAGTAAAATAGTTCTTTATTCTATCATGTCTTCTACCAGAAATGTCTTTTTCTAGCCTGAAGATGAGTTCATTGTTTTTGCTTGGATTGAATAACAACATTATTTTAGTGTCTCCACTGATGACAATGGATTTTTGTTGCCTTCATATTGAAGAGAAATCAGAATTATAGAAGTCTAGAATGCAGCAAAACTGTGAAATGCCTACATAGTTGAAAATGGGCTATAATAAACATACAGTGGTGCCTTGCAAGACGAAATTAATTCGTTCCGTGAGTTTTTTCGTCTAGCGAATTTTTCGTCTTGCGAAGCACGGTTTCCCATAGGAATGCATTGAAAATCAATTAATGCGTTCCTATGGTCAAAAAAAGTCCAAACAAAGCCAAATTTGGTACAACAAATTTAATTTATTAAGTGCTCTTTAAAGTCACACATACTGTAAAGAGCATTTCAAAATTCAAACCCAGAATTTTTTTTAAAAAAAGCAGAGTGGCCCAATGGTCACAGAAAATCATAAAAATGCAGAAAAAAACCACACAAGCTTCCAGACTCTTGCAAACCCCTCCCCAACTGTTCCCCCAGCCACCCTGCACACAGAAATTCAAACCCAGAATTTTTTTCGTCTTGCGAAGCAAGCCCATAGGGAAATTCGTCTTGCGAAGCAGCTCGAAAAACGGAAAACCCTTTCGTCTAGCGAGTTTTTTGTCTTGCGAGGCATTCGTCTTGCGGGGCACCACTGTACCACGCCACACCACAAGGCAGCGATCGTCATCACATCTGGCCATTAGGTTTCCCTCGTCTTTGTCCTTTTTATACTCTATCTATGGTTCTCTTGCTGTGATGTCATGATTCCAAAAAGTTTTTGTGCCCCACAAAATATTTACATTCTTTTAAAAGCTATTTTTAATGACAAAATGTCTTTGTAACCCCATCAAAACCCATCCAAATGTGAACTTTGATACTTTGACCGCACTCATTTTTACATGCAGCCCTTGAAGGGTTAACCAAAGGGGTCCTTATACAGAAAAAGGTTAGCCACTGTTGCCTTAGATTTATGTCTCTTCCTCTTACACAATCCAACTTTATCTAATCCACAGTTTCCATTGCATACAAATCATCAAACTATGTTTTGCACTTGACCTCCAAACCATAAGTGAAAGCCAATATTTTGACTGTGATTTCCAATTCTGGTTTGGAGGCAAGCACGAACAATAGTTTGCTGTAATTATGAACTATGGTTTGCCCTAAACAGGCAGATGTGAATGGAATTACAGTACACAAGGATAGGAGGGAGGGGAGGAAACGAACATGCAAATCTAATTCATGTAACACTAAGTTTGACAAGTGAACCATTGTGTTCAGGTTTCTTGGACCAATATTAATATTTTTTTCAATGAGGAACAAGGCCCAACTGTGCTCTTTGACTCACATTAGCCAAGACTGAAAATAAAACAAACTCTGATATTAATTACAATGCCTATTGCAGTTATTCCCAAAACTGTGTTCAAGGCCGCAATGGCATAAGTATGCTACAAGGAAAAAGAAATACGATTAATTCAGGTTTCTTGTGAACCTGTTTCTCTGCAGGATTTACTGCTCTAGCCTTCCTTGCTTCCAATGCATCTCTACTGGGAACAAGTTATTCTTATATCACCAGGTGTGACTGGATCTTGCCATCCATTGCTATGGGCTTACCTTCTTCCAATAAGGAGGCACACCCAGATCACTGATGTAGAAACTGATGGGGGAAGGAGGCAAATCTTACTCAAGAATGCTCTAAAAAGTAATCCTATTCAGATGTAAGAATGAAGTGTGTTTCCATTTTTCATTCCGGAAAGAAACATGTCTCCGTTATGAGAAGTTTAGATAAGGCTGACCTAAAGCCTTCTTATACCTACTGTAGTCCTGTTAACATAAGTTTATTGTCTTTTTCAAAAATAAGATATCTACACTAGTCATAACTAGTCATATTTAAGCCTCTGCTTCTGATGATGCTGAGAATTTTCCAGGCATAGGAATCCAAGAGTCTCATTCATCCCTTCTCTGGTTTCATAATTTGCATGCCGCTCTGCATTTCTAAAATTCAGGACTCTCTTTAGTTCCAAAATATATTTCATATTTACCACTTACTCTTAAACCTTGTTCTCCTGATTCTCCAGCATTGCCAACAGGTCCAGCATCTCCCTGTGACATACAACACAAATACATGAAGCCTACGGACTACATAACAGGAGCAACAGAACAAAACATTATATCTAACATGGCAGAAGTCTTGTAACAAAATAAACTCAAGCAGCAACAACATTTTGTTTTGCATGCAAACAGTAAACGTATATTGTTTGGTTGGAGAACTAAATTGCAAAAACTGGAGAACTGAACTTTGAAGTGTTTCAGTTTGTTGGTTCAAGAAGTGAAAATCAGGCAGCATTTTATTAAAATGGTAACAAATCAATTTTATCCTTCATCCTTACTTAGAAGTGCATCTGTTTCCCACATTGCTGGGCTTCAGACATCAATTCAAAATGTTTTAAATTTGCCCAGGCTTTCACAAATTAATAATGGGTACATCAATAATGTACATATTTCTTTTTAAATTAAACTATTACAAATGCTCTCTCTCTCTCTCTCTCTCTCTCTCTCTCTCTCTCTGTGTGTGTGTGTGTGTTTAGTACTGGTTTATTGCATTTTGTTCGTATGTTTGATTTACATTGCCCTGGGCTCTTACTGAGGAAAGGTGATAAATAAAGAAAAATTATTTTGCAGCAAGACAAGCAGGTAGATTTGCAACAAGTACTTTAGAATTTTGCAAGCATCTCTATTTGTTTGTCTTATTTATAACTCACTCAATCAATTATATCAATAGAGAAGTTGGCAGCCTTTCATCTTTCTTTGAACCACAGGGATTTGGGCTCCTGGCATGCATACCAAGCACACAGGCCCATTTTATTTTTAACAACAGCCATTCAGCTCAGCAAGAACATGCGATACTCAGGTGTGCCTGAGATCTAATCAAATGTGGCCTGAGAGGCAACTCCCCACCTCTTTCTCCCCATATCCCAGAAGGTCTCCCTGAAACAGCGTGCAAACTATTACCTTTGTGCCTGGTTCTCCTTGTGGCCCTGGGTCCCCCTCTGGGCCAGGTGGTCCCTGAATTGAAAACATAAGCAAGCTTATTCACTTTCCACCACTAAATGCTTCCCACCATAAAAGCAAGATGGAGCACACAAAGAGGATCACACAGCTAGAGGGGGAGGGATTAAAATAGAAGGTACACTTCTCCCAACAGGTTTGTGCGTTAACAGGGTCCCATAAAACCCTTTCTAAGGTGCTTGAATGCCATCTCTTCTACAGGTCTTGGTGCTTCTTACCTTGTCCAGGTCAACAATGGCCACTGATGACCCCTTGCACCTGCTTTCCTTCCAGACATGTGTCCTGTTCACATCCCAACATCCTTCCCTATGTGTTGCATCCTGCTTGGGCTGCATAGCTGAACATCTGATAACACACTTCCAACCTATTTCCAAGAAAAACTATTTCCCTGTGTGATAGCCAATGGGCACACTTAATCGGCATCATCCTAATTCACACACCGGTCACCTTGGAACGCTCAGTTTTGCTGAAGGTGGCTATCCTAAAATTGTATGCATCCCCTCCCTTTCCCCCAATAAACTCACGCCAGACTTCTAGGACTTTGTCCTTAGACCGTTGGGGCAAATTCGACCCAGCCTTTTTTCTTTATTTTTAAACACATATACAGAATGCACACATTATGAAGTGTACGATAACGCTAGCCAGCTCCCCTCCCAGGGCCAGAAGAGGCGCAGCGAGTGACTGGGCTGCTTGCAGCCAGCCACACCCATGTCTTTGTAAGGAGCAATATCTGCAGAGCGCAATTACTCGAAGTGCAATAAAACAAGGTGTTCCTGTGCAATACTCACTTCAAAGCCTGGTTCTCCTACAGGACCAGCATCACCTTGTTGTCCCCTTGGTCCCTAGTATTAAACAAAAGTTTATGTATGAATGCCATTCAGTTATCTTTTTGTAGAAACTAGTACAATTATTTACTACAGCAGCTCTTCTCATAAGAAATGAATGGAAGGATTGCTTTTATAGACCTATACCTGTAGTATTAGCGCATGTCAGAATATATACGAGATTCAGTCTGCTCCGTCTAAGGATTATTCTCTTCCAACTTGGACCAGAAATAAGCTTTCTGTCTCTGTTACACTATCCTCCTTTTGACTAATATAGACTTTGTTTAGATAGGATGTAATTTGTTTTCTGCTTTGTTTTGTTAAGGCAGCCTGGAATTTAATTAAGTGAAAGTAACTACGCAGGTGGCGCTGTGGGTTAAACCACAGAGCCTAGGACTTGCCGATCAGAAGGTAGGCAGTAAGAAACCCTGCGACGGGGTGAGCTTCCGTTGCTCAGTCCCTGCTCCTGCCAACCTAGCAGTTTGAAAGAACATCAAAGTGCAAGTAGATAAATAGGAACCGCTCCGGCGGGAAGGTAAACGGCGTTTCCGTGTGCTGCTCTGGTTCGCCAGAAGCATCTTAGTCATGCTGGCCACATGACCCGGAAGCTGTCTGCGGACAAACACTGGCTCCCTCGGCCCATAGAGCGAGATGAGCGCCGCAACCCCAGAGTCGGTCACGACTGGACCTAACAGTCAGGGGTCCCTTTACCTTTACCTAACTACGAATAACAGCCTTGTTAGTTGTTAGTTCAAAGAAAAGAGTGAGCATTTATTATTGTATTATTATTATTATTAGAAGAAGAAGAGTTTGGATTTGATATCCCGCTTTATCACTACCTGAAGGAATCTCAAATCAGCTAACATTCTCCTTTCCCTTCCTCCCCCACAACAAACACTCTGTGAGGTGAGTGAGGCTGAGAGACTTTAGAGAAGTGTGACTAGCCCAAGGTCACCCAGCAGCTGCATGTGGAGGAGCGGAGACACGAACCCGGTTCACCAGATTACGAGTCGACCGCTCTTAACCACTACACCACACTGGCTATTATTATTATTATTATTATTATTATTATTATTATTATTATTATTTTATATACTGCTGACTGTAAAAACAAACAAACCTCAAAGCAGTTTACAAAAAAAAGTGGGGCTCCCTTTATGCTGCAAAACAAATACATGTTAGCCTAGTGGGAGTTTGGAAACTTTTACATGCGAATTGACTAGTGCTAGTCTTTCACCTGAGTTCGGAAGGTTTTTTTTTTTTTTTAATAACATGGGAGGGTGATTTTGTGGAAGAACCCCTACCTTTCCCTGTCATCTGCATACTTCCCCCCATTATTCTCTTCACCATCCTTCCTCTCTGATTCCCAGTAAAACATTCAAGATGGGGAAGGGGACCCTTATCAGTTTTATCTGCATATTTACAAAAAACAAAAATGATGCAAACCACCAAGGGTGAATGAAACCCTGTATCTTATTTATTAATTGTTATTTACAATTTTACCCCACCTTTCCTCCCAAAGGATCAGGGTGGCATTTTATGGTTCTCCCCTCCTCTCATTTTATCTCCATAATAACCCTGTGAAGTAAGTTAGCTTAAAAGGCTATGTTAGGTTACCAAGGGGTTGCTTGAGAGCAAGTAGGCAAATGCCTCCCCGCTCAGCTGTGAAGCCTTGCTTTTGATGCCAAAATAAACTTTCTCTGTGCAGAGCGCCACTCTCCCATGGCTGGCTCATTCACTGGCAGAATCTGTGAGTGGGCGGTCCTTAAACCTTCCCCAACAGAGTAGTTTCTTGACGCCCAGTCTGCGCCTACCCTCTCTGCGCAGAAGCCTACTGCGCAGGGAGGGCATGGGTAACGGAGGACCTCTCTCCTCCCCACTTTGCCCAGGCAAGGTGTCCTGGCACCACCTCGCCTCCTCCGAGCCCTGAAGCTCCTCTCCACTGGAGGCGTGGTTACTCTCCTCCGCTGAGGAGGTGCTGCTTCCCACAATCTTTGGGGGCTCTCTGTAATCCATCCGGCTTTTCCCCTCTCACCCCTTAGCCGATGGCAGTTCCCTGACAGGCTGTGACTACCCCAAGATTACCTAGTGAGCATCCTGATTGATGTGAACTGTGGTCTCCCAGATTCTAGTCCAGAGGTGCCATTGTCTCAAGACTATTGAGGGGGCCCAACACTATATCCCGATGTCACAAGGAGCCAGAGGGCAGAGCCGAACGCCCTCTGAAACTCCGAAACTGCTTTGGCCCCTAGGAGTTGGCACGCCTGTTCTAGTCTAACCACTAGGCCACATTGGAGCAGGAGGAGAAGGAAAGCCTATGTTGCAATGTGGGGAAAGCAAATGAACCCATGGAAAAGCTGACAGAAGGCAGAGAGACAGGCAGGGCAGCAATCACAGACAAAGTTGAAGTGGTGGGGGAGGAAATTCCTCTCCCCCAGCACCACAGTAAACAGGATACTGCTGAGAACTTATCAACAGGTGCCTTCCTGAATTTTAAAACAAGGTCCAAATTACTTCAAGGAACTGGAATTTCACCATTAGGCAGAAATCCATATGGCAACCTAAGCGCTTTGAGCACCTCCGCTGTATTCTGCTGCTTCGGGTGTCATGAAGATTAGGGTTTGATCGAACAGGCGAATGTTTTTTTCCATACTATTCCCACGGAGCTCAGACAGACTTGGCACAGACACCTTTTTCTCATGACTCCAGTGGAAAACCAGAAGTCAAAGCATGTAAGTGAACAATACTGGAAAGCTCAGGTGCAACCAAGAACACAAGTGGTCACCAGCACAGATTTTAATGAGGCGGTGTGACACTGAGATGAAATCCTTTTCAAAGTATAGCCAGTACTACCTTGCAACCTCAATGGAAGGATCTTTGTTATGCACTAAAAAGAGAATTCCAAAGCAAAGCAGAGAATTCCAAAGCAAACGCCCATCGTATGATCTAGTTGAGATTCCAGCATTGCAAGGAGTTTGACTAGATGATCCTCAGGGTCCCTTCCAACTCCACAATTCTATGATTCGATGATTGGTTGCTTAGACGCTGGGTTTCTCTAACTTGGGTCTCCAATTGTTGTTGGACTACAGTTCCCATCATCCCTGGTCACTGGTGCTGCTAGCTAGGGATGATGGGAGCTGCAGTCCAATAACAGGTAAAGAGCTAAGTCTAGAACCCTGGCTTAGAGCATCTTGCCCAAGTTTTTAAGAACACAGAACAAGCACCTCTTTGCTTTTTGTGTCCATCTGCAACATGCAATTTCCCTAGCAAAGCCATTTCAACCTTCTGACACTGGGATAGGGAACCTGTAGCTCCCCAGATGCTGCTGGACTGCAATTCCCATCAGCCCCAGGCCAGCATAGCCAATGGTCAGGGATGATGGGAGTTGGGAGTCCAACATTCATCTGGAAGGCTTCACAGTCCTCATCCCTTTAGCTGCTCACATTTTCCTCCTGAGCTCATGCAGTGAAAAATATGTGTGAGGGATTGTCCCACATGATATATAGATAACACACTCACTCACACACATTTATCTCACACACTATGCTGTGAGATATGATTTTTCTCACCCTCTGCCTGCTAGATTTATATTGTATTTCTAGCCAAAAAAAGGTTATGCAACAAATGCCTGCAGGCACACTTCTGAGATAAGTAGGCGCAAAGCCAGACCTTGAAAAATTGACAGTGGTGTAAATCTTAGAACTATATTGCTGATGTAAAGGAACATTGCAGTATATTTTTACATCACTTACTGGGAAGAGTACTTTTTCATAACAATGAAATCCCAGAAGTAATGTTGACTTTTTGACATGTGAAATAATAGCTCCAGTGCTGCTTCAATCAAGAAGCAACATATTACTGCATGACATATGTTCGTTTTTTTCTGAATTTCATTGTGTTTACACCTTTCAATTGATTCTACATTATATTGCATTTTCAGTGGTTTTAAACATAAATAAGATCCGTATAGAGATGAGAACAAGAAGACATTATCCAGCAAAAGAATGTCTGGTGTTTACAGCACGGTACTTTTTGATAAAGTACCAACAGGGCAATTGCATGCAGCTGTAACATTACAGAATGTCTAGAGGCAGAGAGCAACACAGAAGCCACTAACATTAGTATTTAAAAACTATTTATATGAACATGTAATGTAGATTTGTCTACCTCCAAGCAACACGGAGCTGCATAAGAAATACGATTATACCAACCTAACTATTGTTGGATATGTTTTGCCAAAGCGATGCTCTTAAACTCAGAACAACTGCTTATGCATGCTGACAACTTCACACAACAATGTGGGTGAACAGCATAATAACACAAACAGTATTTTATACAGCAGCATCAATGCGCACAAACATATGACAGGTGAGCGGGGAGGAAGGGAGGAGGAGAGAACACTGATATCGCCTACTTCAGGGAGAAGGAAGCTGTAGCCCTCAAATTCCCATCATCCCCAGCCAATATGGCCAATTGCCAGAGATTATGGGATCTGCAGTTCAGCCATATATGGAAGGTCACAGTTTCCCTATCGGTGATCTAAGTGTTCTAGGAGAGAGTTCCCATAAGGGGCACTCCTGGAATAGAGATGCAGTCATTTAAGGATACCATGGAATTTGGGAAGCGTGTATTGCTCTTCCATTTGCCTGAGTTGTCTGCATCTTCCAACCACAAGCAACATTAGGTGTCTGTAACATTACTGCAGGCACTGCAAAGTTATATGTGGGAGTGCCAGAAAAAGCAGACTGCTTCATCTGGTGGTGGGTGCAAATGATTAGACTACTACAAGCTCAAGTAGCTAAGCACCAACATGAGCAGATTTTTCTCATGCACTACCACAGGCTAAAATAATCATGTAAACAGACTGCAAGTACAAATTAGTAATTAGTTTAGCAGCACAAGCCTATACATGCTTACTCAGAAGCAAGTCCTATTGAATACAATGAGACTTACTCTAAAGGGCTTAGTATAGCTCCTTTTACAAGGTCTACTTAATTACAGTGCAAAATGCAACATCTGTTTTCCAAGGAATTCGGCATGGCATGGGAAAATGTTATAGGAGAAATCATAGAAATCAACTTACTGGTTCACCCATAGGACCACTGTCTCCTGTGTTTCCTGGAGGACCAGGCAAACCCTAAAAGCAGAAAGCCAACAGAAAAAAAAAAAGGTTGTTTCAAATTCCATTTAAAAGGCATTACATTCCTTGGCCTACACAATCAAAACACTGCTCACAAAATCCCTTCAGTGACATTTATGGTTTTCTTCCCAGCTCTTACCAAATTAACTCTTGTGGTTAATTGGTTAGCTGCTTTGCCAATTAAAAACAGAAAAAAGCTGGATCCTTAATAGTATTTGGAGAAATGAATGTACACAAAAACTAAGTTGGTCCGTTAAGTTCAACGGGTCTATTCTGAGTCAAATACTATCCATGATAACTGATAATAAAATGACATTTTTTGCCAAATCAAACCTGGTTATGCCTGCTGTAGCTTGATTTTAAAAAGGTAAAGGGACTCCTGACCATTAGGTCCAGTCGCGGCCGACTCTGGGGTTGCGGCACTCATCTCGTTTTATTGGCTGAGGGAGCCGGCGTACATCTTCCGGGTCATGTGGCCAGCATGACTAAGCCGCTTCTGGTGAACCAGAGCAGCGCACGGAAACGCCGTTTACTTTCCCGCCGGAGCGGTACCTTTTTATCTACTTGCACTTTGATGTGCTTTCGAACTGCTAGGTTGGCAAGAGCAGGGACCGAGCAACGGGAGCTCACCCGTCGCGGGGATTCGAATTGCCAACCTTCTGATCGGCAAGCCCTAGGCTCTGTGGTTTAACCCACAGCGCCACCCGCGTCCCTTGTTTGATTTTACATCGCATTAAAAGTTCAAAATCAAAGCAATAATATCCTAAAGCAGGTGGGCACAGCAACGAGTTTAGAAGGCAAAACAATGCACCTCTTTTATCCTGATGAAGTGTTTCTTCTCTGTAGGTTTTCTTACTTTCTAGTAAACTGTGTATTTCAAATGTTCTTCAAATGAATACAATAAAGACCACGCTTGTGGCACTTTAGAAAGCAGCAGGAAGGGGGCAGCAGATTTCCAAATTAAACAACAACAACAAAACAGCAGGCAAACATGTCAAGTAGATCAATGGCAATGTTAATCAGGATGACTGAAGTATCACAGTGCATTGCAAACACACAGGCTTTCCCCAATAAATTTTGGGTTTCTCTAGATTTTTATTTCCCCCTTTTAAAAAAACCTATATTCTCTGGAAGTTCTCTCATCTTTTTAAAATGATTCTCCAAGAAAACCCATGTTTCCATGTGTGACTTTGCCATACTCTCTTAAGAAAGACAATTGGTCAAAAAAAATACAAGCTACGTTGCTCGATCAAGCCAAGGTCCAGCATTCTCCGTACAACGATAATCAGCCACAGATATTCACAAGCGTAGAACGGTGGAGTTCCTATCCATAGGGTACTCAACAGCCAGTTTAGATCCTACACTGCAGAACTGGCTCTTCAGATAGGGTGGATTTGCTACACAAGCTTCTCTGCTGGTGGGCCCCTGTTGCTGACCAGGAGGAGGTCAGTACAGTGCAAACGCGCTGGAAGGAGTGCAAGATTGGCTGCATCTGGGTGTTTGCACCATGCCTACCTCCCTGCAGCTCTCCTTCCAGTCAGCAACAGTGGCCCCCCCCCCTGCCGGAATAACAGCTGCTTCTGCTAACTTTGCCTCTTGTTTGCCATTCTGTCACCCTTTCAATCAGCAACAAATTATTTCCCCTGTCTGCTCCTTCTGCCACTTTTATAACATTTCAAAATCAAATCTCTTGGGAAAATAAATTTATATGCCTTTTTATTATTATTTTGAGCAAACCACTTGAACTCTGTTAAAGTGCAACGTCACAACTGTCCCCTTCTGTTCCCAAGGTTTTGTTTCACAGTGCAAAGCAGAATTTGATGGCTTCAGTGTGAGCAGAGGATTGGCAGGAGAGGGGAAGAGGTTGTTCAACTCTTTCTTTGCCAAATGCTTATTTGCTCAAACCTGCCGCCCCCCGGCAGTGGGGGGGACGGGACAAGAATATGCTGCTCCAATGCTCTTGCCATACAGTGGTATCTCGGGTTACAGACACTTCAGGTTATGGACACTTCGGGTTACATAACCCAGAAACAGTACCTCGGGTTAAGAACTTTGCTTCAGGATGAGAACAGAAACCGTGCAGCAGCAGCGGGAGGCCCCATTGGGTAAAGTGGTACCTCAGGTTAAGAACAGTTTCAGGTTAAGAACGGACCTCCAGAACGAATTAAGTTCTTAACCCGAGGTACCACTGTATTGGGGAAAGTGTTGCTGGAAGTCTGAAGGGGATTAACTGATGTCAATGAAAGCGTTAAATAGTCCCCTACCCTCCTGTCAAGTCTCTGCTCAATCTGAAGCCACCAGCCACACACACATCCCAAAAAGGAACAATTATTCTGTCCTCAGTAGCAGTAGTAATATAGAAGGGAAGCTTAGTTAGATCATAACTGATCAACTGAAGTCCTTCAGATGAAAAATGCAAAATAATACAGGCACACATAATTAGGTTTTGGGCACAATGGCAATATAAAGAATTCTTCTGCCTAAGTATGAAGAACTTACTGCTGTTCCTGGGCTACCTCTTTCTCCAGGGTTTCCAGCTTTGCCCTGCTCAGACACAATTAAGAGAATGGTAATGTAAAAAAAAATTCTAAAAAGCATCTTGCTACAATTGCAACTGTAAATATAAATGCTGAAAGAACACTACTTCTCTGGCACGTACAATGAGTCCAGGGATGCCTTTCTTCCCTGTGTCACCACTCTCTCCCTGGGGGGAAAAAGGCAATAGAAAGCCAATTTATTGTAAATTTACAATCAGAAGTTGACAGTTTCTTCAGTTCGTCTTTTAAATCCCAAACCAGGCACAGGCAAACTCCAGCCCGCCAATGTTTGGGACTACAATTCCCTTCATCCCTGACCACTGGTCCTGTTAGCTAGGGATGATGGGAATTGTAGTCCCAAACATCTGGAGTGCCGGAAATTTGCCTATGCATGTCGCAAACCATGGGCCTTTTGTCACCATGTACATAGACAGAGAAATGCAGAGATCAATATTCTACTAATAAGTGCCATCAGCACAAGGAATTCTGCTTGAGCCATCGGACATTCCCTCTCCTGCTTTTGTATGTGGGAACCCCAGAACAGATTTAGGTGAGTGGGGAGGGGGAGGTAATGGGAAAACGTTCTTGTGCACAAAGAAAAATCCTTGCACTGGTGAAATGTTCACCTTAGTGCTATGCTGAATTCCACCAAGTACCCCATTATTTATTTCAAAATGTATACATCACTTCCACGCCAGTTCACACGAGCAGCTGACAAGAATGCTTATCACAGGAACCACACAGAGCTGAAAGCAACAACATCTCAACAGCCTTTGCTTTCATCCACCTTCTACCAGCATGATGACAAACTTTCTGAAGTGCAAGAAAGAACAAGTTAGTATTACCTTAATACCTTGTGTCCCTTGCTCTCCCAGAGGACCATCCTGGCCTCTTGGTCCCTACAAATTAAGAAACAAATTTCTGGTATATAAAAGGGGCATTTCAGTACTCGTGCAATAGTGTGTGTGTGTGTGTGTGTGTGTGTGTGTGTGTTAGGGAGAAAAGCTTCTCTCAAGTTGGCAGCATTTCCAGCAATAGCTCTCTTATTGTTTTCATGAAAACAAGTTGTATGACTGCTGGCATTTTAAGAATAACCCAAAGGCTTACTCCTATGCAAGGCCCACTGAAATCAGAGGAAGTGGTCCTGAATAGAGAGGGGTGAGAAACTGAAAACGAACCTGCCTAATGTGCACTTTCTGAAACAATACGTGAACTGAAATTCACACATCTTTGAATTTTGCAATGCAGTTCTGCAACCGAGTAATTCGTACAAAAATTATATAGTAGGGAAAGTATGCATAAAATGCATATATTCGTGAAAATAACTTATAAAAATGCATTATATTGGGGGAAAGCGTTTTGTAAAAATGTGTATAGTGGGACTGGACCATTAGGTCCAGTCGTGACCGACTGGGGTTGCGGCGCTCATCTCGCTTTATTGGCCAAGGGAGCCGGCGTACAGTTTCGGGGTCATGTGGCCAGCATGACTAAGCCGCTTCTGGCGAACCAGAGCAGCACACGGAAACGCCGTTTACCTTCCCACTGGAGTGGTACCTCTTTATCTACTTGCACTTTGATGTGCTTTCGAACTGCTAGGTGGGCAGGAGCAGGGACCGAGCAACAGGAGCTCACCCCGTTGCGGGGATTCGAACTGCCAACCTTCTGATCAGCAAGTCCTAGGCTCTGTGGTTTACCCCACAGCGCCACCCGCGTCCCTCAAAAATGTGTATATCAGACAACAAATCAACACTAATAGGCTGATGAGTTTTCATAATGACTTTTTTAAAATAAAAAAAATAGCAAATTAATGTGGAAATGTGGAAAGGAATATGCAGCAACGGGTAAGGAGCTCCATTGCAATTACATTATCCCTCTTGTTATTTGCTATGGCCCAAATTTCAATTCCTTTACATTGAAGGGAAATGTCAAAAGCAAGGCAGAAGATAATGCAATTAATTATACAATGTATATGGACTAAAGAAAACAAGAACAATCAATGCCACAGTACCATTTTTTGTACATGCAGATGGATAGCATCCTTCTGGCCCCCCCCCCCCATTCAAAGCAACTGCAATGTGGCTAAAACTACATCCACACACTCACGAAGAATTTAATATAAATAAAAGGCTCACAAAATGGCATGGCACAGCTGCTTTTCACTTTTAAAAAAGCGAAGCGCTTCTGTACAGGAGCTGTATAGCAATGAAGTGCACATCCTCCGAAAACAAAAAATTAACAAAAAACACAAATTCCATCATGGGTCAGAAATACTTCTGTAACCACATTAAAAACAGTAGCCATAACTGTAATGATTGCACTATGTAGTAAGCACAGTATTTTCCCTGGTCCAAAACATTATTTTTTATATAATTGGGGGGTGGGGTGGGGGAAGTGATACAGCCTTCAGGGAACACGCGGACAATGCGTTATACTAGATCAGAAACATGTATTGTGAGAAAAACAAAAACCTGTTTATTTGGAAAGCCCCAAGGATAGGAGATTCTTGGGTAGATGAAAAGGGTAGAGAGAAAATGCAAGATGGCAGCAACACACTGGCTGCACCTCTGCATACGTTCTCCCAGAGGTTCTGTAAAATATCCATATTAAAAAAGAAAGGTACCAAAGAGATATTTACTCCTAAAAATATTTATATATCGCTATTTCATTTCAAAATATCAAAGTGGTTTACAACAGTATAGAGAAACCATAAAATAAACACCATACAAATAGTTAAAATCAGATATCAATTAACTATTGTATTGGAAAAAATGTATTCTTAATTGCCTGCATAAGCTTGGCAGAATGGAAAGGTTTTCAGCAAGCGTTTAAAAGTTGAAATAGAAGGAGCCTGCTGAATCTCTGTAGACAAAGTGTTCCACAATACAGTTGTACCTTGGTTCTTGAATGCCTTGGCTCCCAAACAAATCAGCTCCCGAACTATCAAAACCCGGATGTGAGTGTTAAGGTTTTCGAATGGTTTTCGGAAGCTGAATGTCTGGCGCGGCTTCCAATTGGCTGCGGGAGCTTCCTGCAGCCAACTGGAAGCCGCACTTTGGTTTCCCAATGTTTTGGAAGTCGAACGGACTTCCAGAACGGATTCTGTTCGACTTCTAAGGTATGACTGCACTGGGATGATAATGCTAAAGGCTGTTTCTTGCTGTTATCAAGCGAGTCTTGCCAAGTCAGGAACAACCAATGATGCTCTTCCATAACATTATAGAGGAAACATCCTGAAGAGATAAGCCATCAGCCATCATCGCTGCCTGGGAATTGTCTATGGAGAGTGAGGAGAGTCACTCCAAATCAGTTCTCAGGAGCCACAATCACGGATAGTATTTCTGAACCTTTCAGGTGCAATGGGAAGAGGCCCCACATATTCGTTCTAAAACAAACACGCTGGATATGCACACCAGGAGATACCAGGAGTTTGAAACGTAGTATAAACTCCTTTGCTATAACAGACCAAAATAATAATAGGCCTATATTTGGAGTGGACTCTTGGACTTCCCTAAAAAAAGAAAGCAAAAAGCAGAGTTGTAGTATTTCTATAAATAGCACAGTGTGACTCACTGCTGGCATCCTGCATTTTGAGGGAGTGCACAATGGATGCACTAAGCTACTTGGCTGTGGTCACTTCTGCTGGGCTGTCTGCTGTACGATTCCATATAAACAAAGAAGTCAAAAGCGTAACTTTGCCAAACGGCAGCTACTGCCTGCCCCGCCCAGTGCCATTGAGTCAGCTTTGTTTCGAAGTTAACAGGATATCACACACTTAAATGTAGTGTTTATATGGAGTTGTAAGAAGAATTCACATATCTAATATCCAGAAATGTTGCAACAATCTTCTAGGGTAGATTGACTTCACTGTTCCCATATTGCAAGTGAGGGGCTGAGAGATACCACGCTACCTAAAGTTGACTTAGTGAGTCCAACACCACCTTCCCCCCGTCCCATTTTTCCATTCCCTCCCCACCTCCACCAAACAGTTGCTCAATGTATTTTGGCCACTAAGGGTAGCCCACTCTAATAAAGAGAACTAGGACGTCCGAATGCCTTTGAGTTTAAAAGGGAAACAGAGCCACTAAAAACAAGACTGTGTTTTCTACGTGCTCAGAGGACCCTCAAGGTACGCGGAAACATATACCTGAAGCACAATGACGGCTATTTCATTTATTTATGCTTTTTGCAGAAAAACAAATCATTTGAATTAACAGCTGTATCTTTGTGCAAGCCCCATCTATGCATATTTACACCAAATCTATTATTTTTGTCTACATTCAGTATACTAAATGAATATATAGAATTGTAAATTAAAACATAAAACCCCACTTCAGGATGGCCCGACAAACACTTGTGAGCTTATACTCTTGGTGGCAATTGAGAATACTGAAAGTCAAGTGGGGCGGCAGGGGTCTAAAGAAGGAATAGGTATATTTCTAGTGCTCCAGATGTTTCTGGACTGCAACTTCCACCATCCTTGACTCCTGGCCATGATGGCTCAGGCTGATGGCAAAGGAGTCCTGGTCTAAGGGAACCAGAAATCAGGCAAACCATGGTTCCATGGATGACAACAACTGAAATACAGAATATTAGGTTAACAGTATCCTCTTTGTATCATCTCTCTATCTTTTCTTTATACTAAATGAGGTCAAGTGGTTCTTAAAGTTTGGCAAAAGAGTTCTGAATGTTAACACCAGCTCCTATGTGTGCAAAAGCTTATTAGAATGCACTATACTAGTATCGGTGACTTGGAAGCAATAGCACTGTAAAATAAATGAAACTTACATAATAAATTATTTCCTTCTGATCCTGTTCAGATTACTTAACTTCAGAGTAACCAACATCCAGATGTAAGCTTTTCCGCTACATTTCCGACATGAATTGCAAAACTGGATTTGATAGTACAATCTTTCGGCTCACTCAAATTCCTACTGTTTTCAAAAGTTCTCAACGACTGCATGAGTTCCGTTCTCCACGGCTTTCTCATATGGAGGATAGTATTAACTAGTTTGCATGTAATGCAAAGCCAAGTCATGGCTTAGCATGAACATGCAAAGATAAAGATAACGTGCTAGTGTATCATTCTTTATAAGGGAAAGAACAATTCCTCTTTCTTGCAGTTTTTTCTAGTTTTGGAAAACTGTGTTCAGGCAGCTTCTTGCATTTTCATTTTCTCAAAGCCAGATAGCCCATCTAACCATTGAGCAGCCCACCAAAATCTCAGAACATATGACAACTGGATGCGCAGAGTACAGCTTAATGGAACACGGCTATGGGTGGGGCAGCTTGAGGAAGTGTCACCTATCTTGGGCTTGCTCATAAAAGCTTTAAAATCCCTTAAATACTCTTTAAAAAGCTCACACAGCTGTATTACTGGTCCTTTATCCATACCCAGGAAGGAAATCTGCATGTGGAAACAGACCTTCACCTGTGATTTGGCCTGCATAGTATATTCCATGTGTAATAGAAAAAAATGTGGATTCAGAACCCAGGAGTATCCAGTGTGTTTATCCTACCTAGATTACTGGCCTGAGCTCCTTTCGAAACACCAATTACAGCTGTAGGGACTGGAATCATATTCCAGAGCTCTTCTCCTTTACCTTGACAGATGATCAGCTGACTATATCTTCAGATGATCTGATACACACACACACACACACACACACACAGGCTACAAATCTATCTTACAACAAATAAAATCCTACTACTCACTCTTTGACCTTTGGGGCCCTGTAGTCCAGGAGGTCCTCTTGCCCCTGGAGGACCCTAGAAATAATAAAAAAAAGATTTTCAACGTTAATAATTTCAGAAGGCCAGTTGAGGCAGCTAGTGAATGCAATTTAATTTTTAGCATAGATAAGTGCATTCCAAAGTGCTTCAATACCAGCCAATGGCAACCAACCAACCAACCAAACAAACAAACAAACAAACAATAATCCTCCCATGCCTATTCCAAGTTGCTTAACCAATTAATTTTATATATATATTTTTCCCTAGATGGGAAGTGATGATGATGTAAACACATTAATATGTTGTTTATAACTTTATCCAAATAGCATTGTAAGCAGCAGGTTCTTAAGAACCACGTTGCTGAACAAAAGAAATTTGATTAGATTGCCTTTAGGTCACTTAAGGACAAAGTCATTTCTTGTTAACTGAGTAGGAGACTTCATTTATTATTATATTTTCTTCCAACCTTTCCTATAAAAAAACTCACTTTATAGCAGCCCTGATATGAGGGTTCTCTCTAGGTTAGGTTAAGACTTATGTAAAGCTACCCATTTTTTTAATGGCTGAACAAATATACACACACCCCCGGATTTCCCAAGGAAAATCATCTATCCACCACACAGCTTTTTAGTGATGTAAGTTCCATCACCTTCTAAAGATTTGTTGATGTTGGTTGAGCAAGCAGATTATGGAAAACTTCTTGTATGAGAGTCAAGTTGTTATTATTTTAATATGTTCTGTGAATTTTCTTTAACATTTTTTTAAAGAAGCACAATACAATAACGTATCAGTCGTGCTGTTCCCACTTGACTGAAAGGTCAAGAATTTTAAATGAGTTACTAACAGGTACATACATTTCCAAGTCGCTATCAGGTCATCATGGCAAAGGATAAAACCTGTCGGGCTGGATGTAATGGTGCCCTTCATTTCATGGAAGAAGCTCCAATTCAAATGAAACTTTCATATAACAGAAATGGGGGAAGTGATTTTGGCCAATTCCCCCTTCAGCCCATCCCACAAACCTCTCACACTGTTCCAGGGCATCCCCCAGTGCTTGAGAGGAAAAGCGCAGGGAGAATAATAAAATATCACTGTTCCCGCTGATAAATATGCTGATGACACCCAGCTTTATCTGTTGATGGACGGCCACCCTGACTTGGCCCCGAACACACTGACCAGATGCTTGGAAGCTGTGGCTGGATGGCTGCCTGGGAGCCATTTGAAGTTGAATCCTTCGAAGACAGAGGTCCTCTGGCTGGTTTGGGATGACATGGAGTTGGGGGGCCAACTCCCATCTCTTGTGGGGGCTCAATTAGTGCCAGCGCCTTCTGTCAAGAGTTTGGGTGTAATCTTTGATGCCTCCCTTTCTATGGAGGCACAGGTTGCAGCCACAGCAAAGGTGGCATTTTTCCATTCCTGCCGTATTAAGCAGTTGGTCCCTTACCTTTCTCGCCCTGATCTGGCCACAGTGATCCATGCAACAATCAACTCCAGGCTTGATTATTGTAACTTGCTCTACACAGGGCTGCCCTTGAAGCTGACCCAGAAACTCCAGCGGGTGCAGAATGCCGCGGTGAGGCTCCTTACAGGGTCCTTGCCGTGGGATCACATTCATCCAGTGCTTTACCAGCTGTACTGGCTCCCGGTGGAGTACAGGGTCAGGTTAAAGGTGCTGGTTTTGACCTTTAAAGCCCTATGTAGCTTAGGATCCTCGTACCTATGGGACCGCCTCTCCTGGTATGCCCCAAGGAGGGCCTAATAACAACACTTTGGAGGTCCCAAGCCTCAAGGAGGTTAGATTGGTTTCAACTAGGGCCAGGGCCTTTTCAGCACTGGCCCCAACGTGGTGGAATGCTCTGTCACAAGAGACTAGGGCCCTGCAGTATTTGACATCTTTCCGCAGGGCCTGCAAGATGGAGCTGTTCCACCTGGCCTTCGGCTTAGACTCACTCTGACCCCTCATATGGGATTTGGTATACAAATTTTCCCTTGGCTTTTTTGCTGGCCCATGTAGGGCCAGCATGGATAGCTGGCTTGTGTGAATATCTGATGTTTCCTCCCTTTATGGTCTTGATTTGTGGGCTACTACTAAAACGAGGCTGAATTTTAAGCTGTATTTTAAGCCGTATTTTAATTAACTGTTTATTTGTTGTTGTGTGTATGTTTTTTTCCTTCCCCTATTATGTTTTATTGTAATTCATTCATATCTGGTGTCAGCCGCCCTGAGCACAGCCCATTATTTAATTATTATTATTATTAAATCAAAGCCCCTTCTGTTAAACATGTGCTTAAATGTCTTCTTCTGAACTGACACTTGCTGATTATTAATTTTGGTTGAATAGTATGGCTGGTTTTATCTCACTGTGTCTGCATCCCACCCCACATCGCAGCTGGTGAATTTTCATCAGCCTTCTGCAAGGATACACAGTATACTAACAAAGCTAGGGTTAATATGTAATTGTGGGGCGATTTGTATGTGTAATACACTGCACCCAACAAACAAAAATAAGTTTCACTTACAGGCAATCCTTGTGGCCCTATACCCCCAGAGCCACCTGGAGGACCTGGATATCCCTGAAATGGAAGGAAATGGTTAGTCTGGTTGAATGGCAGCCACCGAAATGCTCTCATGTGTTTTCTCCCACTGCTCACAATTCAACACCTGCGACTGCTCGCATCTTACCAGCACCATGTTCATTCTGCAGGTCAGGAAAACCCAACAGACTCAAGGCTTTAACCTTCGGGTCTTCACAAACACACGAGAATATTCACATGAGGGAGAAGAATGGCTATTATCAGAAACAATTATTGCCAATTGCTCTGGCCAGATGCTTATTTTTGAAGTAGGAGAGTTGGCTTTCCCAGAGCTTCAGATACTTTAGATTTTTATTCATACGCCTGGCTAATTTATCATTTCTGAGACTTCATGTGTTGCCCTGTCGATTATCTCCAGAAACACACTCTGTCCCAGTGAAAGTGGCAAGTTGTAAATTGCTTCTTGAAAAATCAGGCCACAACAGGTTTTGTTTTTACAAAAATACATGTGTCTACTATTTTCTTTGATATGACAGCTTCTCATTTTGTATTAGGTAGAGGCTATTTCACACAAATGCCTCTCCAAGCAATCATGACTTTAACACCTTGAAGTTAACATGTGACTTGGTCCTAAAACGCTTCTTAAAAAAGGATTAACTAACACTGCTTTTCCTTCTTTTTCTTGCAAGAGTTCTTTCCAAAGCAGAAAATTTCCAGTTAAGTTACTAAGTACTAGGTTTCTCACTGTTCATGCCATTAAAAACATAAAATAAATATGCATATAAAGTTGCTTCCCATTAATTACTTACCATGATACCTTTTTCCCCAGGAGGGCCCATTGGGCCCGGACTACCCCTCTCTCCCTAAAAGGTAAAGAACAACAAAAATGAAAATTTCTGATAGGTTGTCATTGCATTTTTCTTTCTCTGTGAGAAAATACAAGGTTAGTTGTGGGAGAATGGGGCCTGGTCATATAATTCTTCTGCCAGGGTGGAGAACATATGGTCCTCCAGATGTTGTTGGACTCCTGCTAGTTTTCTGGAAAATTTTGCTTACGAAAAGTTATAGGTCCTGAAGCTGAAGCGTTCAGTTTGTCAACGTATTCCTGAGTTGGTTCCTGTGTGGCTCAGAAAACTGGTTGGAAGAAAGAACCACCTGCTTGTTGGCTGGAAGGAAAATGCCACTATGAGGGGACATCTTTATTGCTGCATGGTCTTCTGGCTAGCGGAAGTTCTCTTCCTGCTACTGCTTTTCTCTTTTCTTTTGGCTTAAACTGAGCTCTGCCTGCCTCCAATGAAGAGAAGAAGGAATCTGGGGTTCCCTCCTCCAAAATAGGCAAACTGGAAACTGTCTTCTTGGCCCTGGATGAGGGATCCTTTTCCTACTAACTGTCTTCCTCTACTTGAAGAGAGAAGTGATGATTTTATGGAACAAGGCGCCAATCAAATTTATCTACATGGCAATATTATGAAGGATAACATAGCATGGGGCAGCCATATTTTCCATAAATTGCTCCTGCTAATGATGCCGTATTATTATGTATTATGTATCATCGTTCCCGGATCATTAGTAGGTCTATTTCCCAAGGGCACTGCAGCTCTGTTGCTGTGTACTCTGCTGCCGAACCAATAATTTTAATTTAGAAGTTAGGAGGGGGGGGGAAACAAAATTAAAAACACAGCCCTTGGATGGTTAGTAAAGTACTATAACCTTGCATCATCTGATTTCCCTGCCTTGGCAAGAAACCTCTGACCCTGCTCTCAGTCTTTGGGAATGGTTTCATACTTCTGGCTGACCACTGCCCCCCAAGTATTGAAAAACTCTTATGTGGTGAAACATCGTTAGATCTACAGGTATAGGGTGGTGCACCAATCTAAATAACAACAACAACAACATTGGCATACAAACACTTTGTGTAGCCCTAATGGAATGTGTATTAAAATAGCACAATTATCAACAACAGACCCAAAAAAAAGTGTTACACTATTAAAATACACCTTACAATATTACTTTCATGTGTGTAAAATGGTTTTATGCGAAAAATATTTCAGCACTCTATGTAAAATGATATGTTACAGAGAAATAAGCAAATGATAAGTGCCTCTTAAGGGTTTCATTCCATTTGAAAACCGATTAATTACCCCAATACTTTATTCTCTTGAGTCAAAACTTTTGTTTTATCTGAAAATAAACTTGTCAGTTTATCCTTAAATAGCAACCAATTGCAATTACTGTGTCATACTGCTTGGCATTATTAAAATCCATCTCTTAGTTATATCCTGAACAGAGGAAATAAGTTTATTTTTCAGTTATTTTACTTTGATGTTAACGTATAACGAAAGTGACTTTTCACATTTTTCATGTCAGATACAATACCATCATAGAATAAAATTTTGGGGTGGGATGCCACTAAGTTGTTGTGTGCACAAATCAAGGTCCACTTGCGCAACAGGACTCCCCCCCCTGCTCTTCCTCCCAAATCTGCTCTGATTTAGGGGGTGAGTGGTGGGAGGAGAGATAGGGGTCAGCCCCAATGCGTGAGGAAACCTCGTTCCCTGCATACATTGCCCACTAAGCGCTATGCTGAATCCCTCTCTTTCTCTAGAATTTCCTTTTGAATTCCTGCCATTAAACTGGCTGAAATAATTTTTCCCTTCAGGGTAGAAATAACAAATATGCTAGATCACACTGAAAAATATTTAGGTTTCTAGCATAATGAAACCTGACATCCATTTAAATAATAGTTTCCTGTTTTCAATTTTAAGAAAAGGAATAATGGAGAATTCTTCAGAACATTAAAGGGCTGTAGTAATAAGGACATTTGGAAATGTAACTTAACCCTACTGTGTATTCTAAAATTAGATAAGGCTATTAATCTTTCAGACGTTCTGAATGCTCTTGAATAAAACTTCTTGCTTTGCCAGTCTTTGATTTCCATGCAGTTCTCTTCTTTCCCAACCTTATACTGTATACAACATTAAAGTCTCACATTGAGTATGACTGTTCTACAGAAAAGAATTTATGAAAATTGAGATGATGTATGTACTCTTGTAACCAAATAAAAATCTTTAATAAAATATAATAATAATAATAATAATAATAATAATAATAATAATAATAACAACAACAACAACAACAACAACTTTACAATTCAACAGACACCATAGGCAAACACCACTAATATGTGTGCATGTTCGAAAGGTGTCTAGTTTGTAACTTAGGACCAAACTTGACAAGACAGCAAAGATCAAGGGTGTAGATTTCCATTTTTCAATTGTTAGCAGAAAGCAGCTGCTGTAGCCTTTTAATCTCAACTGGAGTCACACGGGCATTGGACAATGCCCTCCAAAACCCACCCTCCCTCCTGCACATTTTTGATGCAAGCCAACTCTCAAAGGTGCTATTTGCCCCATTAAGGAAAACTTTCAAATAAATGTAAGCTTCCCCTAACAAGAAAATTAACTGCTCCAGGGGAAGGGTTCTTTATAATTGGGGAAATGGCACAAGGGGAACTCCTATTCTCCATACTGGAAGGAGGCAGCAGCTGATTTTAGAGAAAAAGAGAAAGAGGTGGGAGGTCCAAGCACAGGTCTTCATCATCTTGTCAAGTTTGGCAAGATTAACCAAGATCAAAACCCTCACATGCAGCTTTTGCAATTTTACTGTATTTGGAACATTACGTGTGCCAGAGTGATTATTACATTATCAGTACTAGCATCTCATTATACACCTTCTCGCCGGGTCCTCCGGATGATCCAGTTTCACCAGGTAAGCCGATGGGACCCTACAGGGAAAACAAAAGTAGATGGGTTTCTAATTTCGTATCTTCATATTTGAGCATCAACTCATGCTAATGGTGTTACCAGAATCATCAATGTAAGTGCTTTTCCCTACACCCAAAGATACGGTTTGGTCCACTGGGGTTTAGTGGGAGCTAATTATTATTTTCTCATGTCTTCTAGTGATTTCATCTGTATACATTTCAACTTTGAGATTAATATTGGAAGAGCATGAATCCTAATGGCACAGCTGTTTTAATATCACTTTAATCCTAGCCCCAGTCAAACTACCATAAATTCATCACAAGTGTGTCACTGGAATGACGCTACAATGAATGGGTCCAATCTTTATTTTAAACGAGCTCATGGAACTCATTAGTGTTCCCTGTGGGGGGTGGGGGGAGCTTAGTCCAAATTCATTTTGCCGAACTGTCACACATTATCCGATTTTCTGGCCTAGTAGTGGGGAACTTAGGGCTGCCAACACTATATTAATATAACTAATAACTCCAATCAGTCTGGACAATTATTCAGCTTGGTGAGTGAAGACTGTTTACTACCTTAAACTGTGCTTTCTTATTATTGTATTATTGTTTATTTTGTTGGAAGGTGCCTCAAGACTTTGGAAGGGGAGAACACAAATGTCTCAAACTCTCAAGATTACAAAAAGCTTATTTGCATGGTGCCTTTAAGGCAATCCTTATGAACCACAAGTAACTATTTATAAGCCTCACCCAAGACTAATTTGGCTAACGAAAGCACAGAGCTTTCTGCCTGCCCCATAAACTGTTTGCATGATATATTTCTACAGAGGAAGTTTAGCAACTGCCAAATAAGTATTCTGGAGGTCATAATTCTGGCTATCTTCAGAGCAGAAGGAAAGGACAAGAGCAAAAAAGAGTGCAAGTTCTGAAGCTTCTTGCTTAGGCACTGGGAGTCTCATCCAAGAATAAAGGGTAGTTGCGATACAGATGTGTTTCTGTGTATAAATGGCTCTCAGCTGCAAGATTTTCCTCCCTGGGAAAATACCTTCGAGACTTCAAACAATAGCAGTACACAAACTTTAGGAGACTCAAGATGCTGTAATTGTAAAGCAAGTATTATTGGAAACATCCAGTTTTTCTAAGAGCTTCTAAAATTGGTGTTTGATGAAACAGCGTTAAGAGCCCGGGATCACAAATACCGCTAACAGAAGCTGACAATCTTCAAAAGATTAAAACAAGGTATTAGAAGTGCAATGTAGCAGACTGATATGCAGGGCTTTTTTTCACCCAGAACTCACTGGAACTCAGTTCTGGCACCTCTCAGATGGGCACCATTGCCATGATAAGAGAAAAAGGGAGGCATTCATGGTGAGTTCCAGCACCTCTTTTTCTGGAAAAGTAGCACTGCTGATATTTAATTTTTAAAAACTCATAACTTGGCTATTGGCTCTGTATATTGGAAAATAGGAACAAACCAATTTCACCTCGTATCAAATTAGCTTTATTGATTCATCAGTATCAAACTATTGAAGCACTGGCCATCAAACTATGAATCCCCAGGCAATAAGAAGAATTAAAAAGACCAGTTAAAACAGCTATATGGGGTGGGGCTTCAATGATACAGATCTAACAATATAGGCCTTCATTTTAGGACTGATTTGTAGCATAGACCATCCTTCAACAAGTATCTATCATGGCAGCGCAGAATCTGGCAACGGAATATGTGACTTCTGGGCTTTCGTCCTGCAGTAATAGGGAGATGTTGTGTTGTTCTGAATGCCCTGGGAATTTTTATAGGATGGGCTGCATAAACCTGGCTCTAATGTCTATATAAGACTGGCAATGAAGAAGGGCATGTTCCATTGTTTCCTGCTGCCCAGAGCCACATGGGCTTTCCTCTCCTCGTATAGTATCTTCCTATAACGGCCTTCCTGAATTGCTGAAGGGAGGGCCTGACAACGGGCCAAGGTGAAAGCCCTTCGCTGTTTTGGTATTTGAGATTAGCTATGTATGACATTTGGGAAGTCAAGTATCTTCTAGTTTCACTAATTAGAAATTTTGGGGAGTCAAAGACCATGCTTGGGTGATCTCAGAATCATGGAAAAGACACAGCTTTGTTGGTAGTGGCACTGATTTTTATTATCAGGGTGCCAATATATTGGGATATATATTTATCGGGAGCGGGTGACACTGTGGTCTAAACCACTGAGTCTCTTGGGCTTGCTGATTGGAAGGTTGGTGGTTCAAGTCAGCGCGACAGGGTGAGCTCCTGTTGCTCTGTCCCAGCTTCTGCCAACCTAGCAGTTCGAAAGCACGCCAGCGCAAGTAGATAAATAGGCACTGCTGTAGCAGGAAGGCAAATGGCATTTCCATGGATGGAGAAGGGGGTAACCACAGATTCTCCGTGCTCACAGCCAGGGTGTGCATGTGGTGAACCAGTCAACTGCCTGCTTATCATCAAAGGCACATAATGGACACTTATCCCTTCCTCCGGGTGGGCAGTTGTTGCGGACCCTCGAGCTCAGTCGCCATCCCCGGGCAGTGAGAAAGGAATGCACATGGCCAGGCGGCCACAGGGGGAATTCTCATTGGCCGCCTGGGTAGCTAGCGTTGAGTTCCCACCAGCTGCTGCATTTCAAATTGGCCAATGAATGGCCTCTTCTGGGGGGTGGAGGGGGTGTGGCTTGCAGGCTGAAAAGGCATTGGTTGCACACATGTCCTGGCAACCAGGGAGGCATAAACGCCTGCAGCACCATCCTGCCTCAGCACATTTAATGCCCATTTAATAGACATCACAAAACCAATTGAGGTATATTTTCACATCCATCTTAACACGCGCAGCAAGCCTAATCTTTTTATTCATCATCTGGACTTCTAAAAAGTACTACTCTCAGATGTTTTCCTGAGAACATTTTAATTAGAGGGTGAGGGGTTTTTTTTCTTCCATAGTGGAGAAGTTGGAGATTGGTACTGCATTATGCACTCTATATTTATAAAGGCTAAAAGCCAAGTTGTTTTCCTCTGCTTGAAAAAATATTCCCAAGGCCCATGAGTGCCAAAGACTGACTGGCATGGTCCAGCCCCCAGGGCAAGTGACAAGCTATAAATTAAACTAGGGGGTGAAAAGGAATTAAAAAGTTCAGGCTGAAATGTATCCAGAAAATGTGTAATTAAAAGGCAGTTGACAAAATACCCTAATGAAACCCCATCCAGGACAAGCAGAGATTCAGATCAGGTAGGTTTGAAGCTAGAAATTAGGCTTTTTAATAGAATCAAGACTGGAGCACAGACGGATCAGAGAGCCAGGAACAAAGCTGAGAAGTAACAAGCACAAAAAGGCAAAACTGTAGGGTTTGAACACAAAAATATACAAGCCAGCATCTGAGTCAGAAACAATGGGCTACCTAAAGATAAAAGGGATCATTTCAGCACTCCCAAAGGCTATCACAATTTAAGCACAGGATGAAAACCAGAAGCTACTGGATGCTGGTAAAGTCACTGTCTCCTGAAACAACTGATTTTCTGTGTGATATCATACTAAAGAAAATGTCACACCATCAATACACTAAACAGCATACAGTGGTACCTTGGGTTAAGAACTTAATTTGTTCTGGAGGTCCATTCTTAACCTGAAACTGTTCATAACCTGAGGCACCACTTTAGCTAATGGGGCCTCCTGCTGCCGCCGCGCCGCTGGAGCACGATTTCTGTTCTCATCCCGAAGCAAAGTTCTTAACCTGAGGTACTATTTCTGGGTTAGCGGAGTCTGTAACCTGAAGCGTCTGTAACCTGAGGTACCACTGTACATGCAAACGAAAACGAATGGCAATCTCAAACTGAAGTTGAATGCGCTTTTAAAACAACTACAGAAAATATTGTGCCGTGGTTTCTGTTTGTCTCTCTCTAACGGCAAAGATGACTTTTTGGAAGCCTCCTTGACACATGCGTTCTTCTGGAAAATTAATCAGAGGGTAGATCCCACATCTAACACATGCTTAAGGCAGGCAAAGCTTCTGCCAGGGCATCTGCTGTGTGTTAAAAAGTTGGACTACAGTAAAATAATTGGAAACATGATGTGCTTAGTGTTGGGGGGGGGGACACTTGAGCATGTAATAGCAACGATAATAATACTTCAGTAGACCCTTTTAGAAAGAAGATTATAACTAGGTAGCTCCATGAATTCCCTGCACAAGCAGGTACTTATCACATATATTTATATACACTTTACTTCTTCCTGTACCTCCAACCAGGTTTCTGAAGGGATGCTCAAAACAATCACCTCATCTACATTTATCTTATCATTTCCCCACTACTGCTATGCACACTTCTCATTTGAGAAAGCTGCTTCATTGGCTGAAGTTTGTGCCTTCCTTTCTGGCATGATATGTTTAGAAAAGTGCAGTTTTCACATACGGTTGCTTCCAACAGATTAGCAATGGAAGAAAATGCCTACAGGCACAAAATACCTCAAATTCAGGGGTGGAGCACTAAAAATAGGAAGAGTTAGGAACTAGCAGATGGACAGTGTTGCCTCTTTGGTGGAAAGCCATACTGGTAGTTAGCTATTTCATCCCCAAATTAATAAAGGCTGTGTTTCAGTTGCATCATCTTGCTATGCTAATGTTGCATCCAAACAAGTCTTAGTGTTGCTGAGGCATTACTTTTCTGTAACTAGATGGAAGTGGAATTAAACAAGGGAGTCCATACAGCCAGAGAGAGAACCGCCATGGTCCCCCGAAATGCCCTTCCCTGTGGCCAACATTTTTCTATATACTGCTTATTTACAATCACAGCTTGTTGGGCAAAGGTCCTTCACAAAGTCAATTAATACTTTCCCGATTCAGCTTTTTCCTTCCTTATTTATGTTTATTACAGCTGGGGATTACTAATCATCAGCCTGCTAATGGCACCATTGTTGGTTTCTGCTCCTGCAAGGGTGAGGAGCTTTAATTATTGGTTTTCTTTCCATTTTTATGTCAATGTTTCACTATATAAAAAAGAAAAATATATATATGAGAAGGTAAACCCTTCCATTACCCCGCAGCATGAATAGAAAGTAATGATGGGGCTATCAGGGCTAAACAGCCCTGTTTTGGGAAGTTTTTAAAGATTGATGTTTTTATAATGTTTTTAGATATGTTGTAAGCCGCTCAGAGTGGCTAGGGAAACCCAGCCAGATGAGTGGGATATAAATAACGAAATTATTATATATCAAGTAAAGCTATTAATCACTAATCCCCCAACTAAGATGTATCACTATTCTTCTTGTTGTAAAGGCGGCATACAATTAAGACGAAACATTATCAACAGGAAACAATTAAATGGATGGGATCTGCAAGTAAGAAACTTTAATTAAACACACAGGGGCCACGAAAAGCCTTGATAGTACTTTGCGTGTCCACACTGGACAGTGTTTTATTGCCAAAACGTGGGGAGGGGTGGGGATCATCACACACCAGGCCTGGAGGGGGGAGAGGACAACACATGAAACACCAGACTGCAACAATTTGACATTACATGGATCCTCTGCAAAAAATTAAGTGAACAGATGGTAATTCCAGAGAAAACGACTAGCATGGAATTAAGGACATATGTAACAGAACCCTGATAACTTTCTTTTCTTTTCCTTTTTTTGGTAAAAGAAAAAGAAACACAGATTTCCTTGAGGCAGCGGAGTTATAAAAGTATTTCAGACAGCTTGTTCTGTATACTGAAGCACAAGACGTAATTTTCCTATAAAAGGAGATCTATCAAATTTGAAGAATTGCAACACACAACTATTCTGGAGAGACTAGTGCATTTCATCATTCCAGATGGAATCAATGAATCAGGAACAACTGTTCGTTTATAAGATCTTTAATTTGTTGTTGTTGTTGTTGTTGTTGTTGAAACTGATGTTTCACAGGTGATTCGTAGTATGTACCATGATTTTCCTATATGGATAAAAACTCACAGTAGTACAGTACTATTTGGATATAATTTGAGTCTCCTTATCTGTTGTCCAGCCTATTGTTTTCAAAAGAAGAGCTGAAGTCTTTTGTAATCGCTACCTATGAAACGGCTAGTGAGGCCTGTAACAAAATACTGCAGTATATCTTTCCTCCTATTCAGGTCCTATTCTGGTCACCCATTCTCTCCAAGTAGGGCATTCCAATCATCTCATGCTGTTGCCCCATTCCGTTTTTCCTTTTCCAACACTCCATGGTACATTTCATGGCTCCTGGTCATGCTCAGTCCTCACTGGGCTGCTTTAAATTTAAATACACAAGAATGCACATGCATGTGAGTGCCCACCCCAACAAACCCCATTATGGTAGCAGTCATATACAGAATTTCTAGAGAGTAAGCAAACTACAGGTCGTACTTCTGTAGTATTTGCCACAGTAGCTATTTGCCACAAGCATTTCATCTTAAGATAGTAGAGTTTTCCAGACCTAACAAAACCAGGATGGAACACAGTTCATCTGGCACTGAGTTATAGCCAAAACCCATACTCAATTCACAGAGTAAGAGCTGCTTCACTCCATCAGACTAGCAAGCCGGAATTTTTGTGTGTGGTCTTTGGGTTGATGCCTCACCTTCATACTTCAAACTCAATTTCCTGCCACTTAGCTGAAGTACTAAGAATGTTATGGCAGGAGCACCAGGATCCGCAGAAACTCACTCACGTTGGGAATATGATTATAAAGGTGTGTTTTCCTTCTAAAAGTTCCCAAAGAACTGAGTCTGGTTGATGTTTGTGTTAACATTTCTGACTTGTGAAATCTTAACCGGGTAGCAAATCAAAGGTGCGTGAGTCAGGGTAAAAACCTGTGTCGTTAACCCACCGCTGGGTTAAGTACATTTTGCAAGATGAACCACGCGGCGTCCACATTTCAAATGTGCATTTGAAATAATATAGGATTAGCCAAGGATTCTTAAGCAGGGATTCTCATTTTGTTCCAGAGCCAACCTAAGCAAATGAAAAGATGGTTCAAGTCTCCCCAAACGCAAACAACTAAGTTTTTTTTGGGGGGGGAAGAGTGGGGGTTCCTGGTTTATTTTGTTCTTGTTTGGTAGTAGCAATAGTTGAGAGCTGGGAGGAGGAAGGAAAAAATAACTTCTTTGTCTCCTTTTCTGCTGTTGCTGCCACAATCCCTGGAAACATCTAAAGGAAGGGAAAAGAAGGAAAGGGTGCTTTGGGGGCTGGCAGAGAGAAGAAAGGGGTTTGTGGAAGCAATGCACCCATCTCTAATCCAGGTATTGCTCTGATCCAAATAAGGCTATGAGTTGCTCAGGGGAGTTCATAAAAGCTTGCAAGGAAGTGTTTTAGGAGCTCTGAAAGGCACTCCAAGTGAGGAGTCGTTGAATTTCTGGAACAACGATAAGAATTAACACATGGCACTTAATACATAGAAATTATATAGCTCTCTAGGCTTAATTCCCTCAGTGTCATTTCCTCCAGCTTCTCCTGTCACCTTCAGTATTGAAATAAATCATCACAGACTACCACTTACTTTTCAGGCACGGATCAAAGTGCTGATTTTTACCTATAAATCTTAAATGGTCTGGGCTCAGGGCACCTGAAGGACTGCCTGTTCTCATCCAAACTTGACCAGTTCTTTGTTGGTGTTCTGAGGTGAGGTGACGGTGAAGCCAAGGCCTACTTAGTTGCTCCAAGTCTGAGGAACGCCTTTCTCTTGTCTGCGTCATTAGAACGCTCTTTGATGGCATTTAAAGGTCAGCTAAAAATGCAGTTGCTTTTCCAGCCATTTAATGAGATTAAAAAATTTTAAAAAATGCCTTCTGTTTTAAATTGGATTTGCTCCTGCTGCTTTAATTGTAAATTTAATTTGTTGAGGCCTGTTTCTGATGTAATGTCGTTTGGACGGAACACTGAAATATGACAAATGGACAGGATCAAGCTTTAGGTCAAGCAATCACCCCATTTCTCTGGTAGACATCACCAGCATTCGCTTCTGGGTTTAACCTGGTTCTTTAAACAAATCAAGATACACTGTGGTCTGTGACACTGGCTAGTTCGAATAAACTGTAGTTTAAACTAACCACAGATCCCGGTTCAGACATAACAAACTGTGGTTAGTTTAAACCAGGAAACAGATGCTTCCTGTCTCCTTCTCCAGATGATGCAAATAGACGGGTATGTGCTCAACCACAAGGCAGCACATTTGAACTGCACCTATGTGTTTTGTTGCAATTCTTTTTTCCTGTTGTGAGTTACCTTGGAAAGCATGGCTCAGAGACTTATGACTCTTGTGATGCTACAAACTCACAGCTCTTGCAACACAGATGTTAATTTTGAAAACTGGCTGAGATAGTTACATCGTATGCTAATGAAACATTAGCAGTCCAGTTCTTCTGCGATCATATTGCAGATTTATTGCCTTGTCTTCTATTTTTTGGCTCCTTATCTCCAAACCTGAGGCATTTCTACAAAGTTTGAAGAATTTGTTCTACTCAGCATCTTCAAGTCCTCAATCATTTAAAGCAATTTCAATTTTCCCTTTAATTTTGGGCATAGGCAATTATGATTTCCTCTCCTAGATAAATTAGGTATCCTCAAGGCCTAAAACAAGTTTAGCAACGAGGCAGTTAAGTGCAAAGCTTCCAAGCAGGCAGGTCTATACAAAAAATATTGGCTATGCTTTTTCTTAAATGTGAGCCTGTAATAGTTCAACCAGGCATATCACTTCTAGCAGAACTCCCATACATTGTTTTAGTTACCCTCTGTGTGTTTGTTGCTAGAACAGAATACATATACTTGTAATGAATACCTGTCTACCAACAGACATGTGTATTTAAATACAGTTTTGCAGGCATTTGATTGGTGGTATCCCATACTATAACATTGGATCACATGCTTTGAAGCAAAAGATCCCAGGGTTGATCCTGGGTTTTATCTCCAGTTTAAAGAACTCACTGGGTTAGCAAGGGCCACTGCTTCAGGCTTGAAAGAGCAAATCAGAACAGGCAGTACTGGGCTGGATAGACCAATAGGAAGCTTCATATGCTCACATGACATTCTTATTTGCCCTTCTGACAACAACTCAACATTCTGGCACTGTTTATGGTCCTTTGGTCTGCTGCTGACATTTTCTATCTTGGTCTGACTGTCTACAGACTGAATTTTATATTGGGCTTCTCGACAAGGAATCCACATCCATATAAATCAAATTTTCAGAGGGTGTTTCCTCCGACCCTTGGCAATGAGTTATGTTTCCAAGTAATAATGGCAGCCAAGAAACATAACGCTTTTGTAGGTCACATTAGTTTTCATGTGTGAAAGAATGTCATCTTTCAATCATCTTTTTCAAACGTCTAAAGCCATTCATGCAGTGGATTATGCTCAGCGATGGACAAGACAGGTTACATGCATCTGTGCGTAATACAATGTGGTTTCAAAGTTCTGCCAGCTAGTAATTTAAAAATCTGAAACTCAACTGTGCATGCCAACACAGTTGAGACTTTTCTCCCTCTAATCCAGGGGCAATTTTCTCAGTAGCTGAAGCCAATGTTTTTCTTGGCATCGCTTTCCAAAAAAAACACACACAAAAAAACCAACCCAAAAACACTTTGTCTCATCAGCATTGTAAATCTGCTCTGGCTGAACTCCTTTAGTTCTCATTAAATTAATCAAATGCTGTCTAAAGGGATCTGCTGATTCTGTAAGAGGTGGCTAATCTTACCAGCCAGGGAAAGCTGCAGAATTCCACTTCAGGTTTTAAATTCTATTCTGTCAAAGTCATGGATCTAATAAGGATCTTAAACAAATTAGCTTCCCCTTATATAAAAAAAGCCTGTTGCATTCCAAGGCTCACAACAACAACGAAGGGAGGGAGGAACCAAGATACTGGCTTGCTTGGAAGTGTGTGCAGACTCATTGTAAGCAATAACTGTGGCAAACACAACTTACATGGGTAGCCTTCAAAAAGGAAAGAACTATGGCCAGCTGTGCCTGTTAAAATCCCATTATAGCAAGGCATTCCCATTATTCCTGTAGAATTTTCCGCAACTTTTCTCTGCTGCTTCAAAAGTGTCATGATTTTCAGCACATCAGATACCCATTTTATAAAGCTTCCTTGATGCCCTTTCACTCTGGAAAAACCAGAGAGAGCTAAGTGTGCACACATTTAATGCTATTCCTTTAGGAGTAATAATAATAATTATTATTTATTTATATCCCGCATTGTATATGCTAATTTTATTTCCTTGTTGGCTACTGTTCTCTCTCTTGTTGAGTTTTAAGATGTTAAATTTGGTTAGCTTGTTTCCATTGTTTCTGTGTGGATTTTCTGTATTCATTGACATTATGATTATTTCTAATTGTTCTTAATGTGTGTATTTTTTTTGTTCATTATTGTTCATTTGGTATGTTGTAAGCCACCATTGTGGAAATGTAGAGTATAAATAAACTGATGTTTGCCAAGGGCACATGGAGATCTTGCATAACAAAGAATTGTACAAGTAACAGGGGGAAAACCCCAGACATTAGGAGCTATCAATCTAATCATTCTCCTCACCTGTAATGAGGACATTGTTGGACAGCTTTAGAGCATATTGTCTAGATTGCTTCAGGAATTTTTATTACCATATATGTGTGTTTCTACACATCCCTGCTAGAACTTCTAAACAAGTCCAGGGAGATGGATATAGCTTGTTTAAAAAGTGTCATCAACAATGGACCATCTAGAACTCAGATATAATTTAACAGGCGAAACTCTTATCAGATTTAAACTGGTCTATGACCGTAATAAACTGATTGAGATTGTTATCAAGTTTTTATCACTTTTGTGAGTATTGCCCATACTCATAAATCCAAATAAGGAGCATTAAATACATTTATCTTCTAATTAAATGTATAACTATTTCTGTATACCTGAAGGAGCGTCTCCACCCCATCGTCCAACCTGGACTCTGAGGTCCAGCGCCGAGGGCCTTCTGGCGGGTCCATCACTGCAAGAAGCGAAGTTACAGGGAACCAGGCAGAGGCCCTTCTTGGGGTAGTGGCACCCACCCTGTGGAACACCCTCCCATCAAATCTCAAAGAAATAAACAACTATATGACATTTAGAAGACATCTGCATCCCTGTTTAGGGAAGTTTCTAATGACTGATGTTTTAATGTATTTTTAACCCAGCCCGGAGTGGCTGGGGAAATCCAGCCAGATGGGCGGGATAGAAATAATAATAATGATTTATTATTATTATTATTATTATTATTATTATTTAGGGTACCACCAGCAGTGGTATTTTCTGCATAAAGAGGAGGGCAGTTTGGAACTCTGTGTTTCCAACAATACATGAATGTAGGATAAAAATGTTCAGACTGTGAAAAATTATAACCTAATAATCTCTAATTATCAATGGGACTATAGATACCATCCACATTTATGCATGCATCACTTATAAAAGCCAAGAAAGTATTTCAAAATCCAAATATACTATTTCAGTCTACCCTTGGTCTGGAAGCTGCACCTGGTACAGATTTTGGCCAGGAGGGCTGTAAACAGAATGAGGAGGCTCAGTTGTTCAGGTCCATGGATTTGTCAAGTTTATGCACTTATGATAATACTGAACCAAAGCCAAAAAGTTCTTTCCATTACTATTCTATGTTATCATCTACCTCAAAAAATATTCCTTAAATTCAGTAATTGCAACATTTGGTCCAAATTTACAATTAAGTGCTATGTACACAACTCACCATAGTCCACTACTCCTACTTTTATTTTTTAAAAGCATTTTTCTTTTTTGGCTACTGCACCATATAGGCCAAATGTGCTGTTTATTTATTTGATCATTTCTAATGAAGTAAAGTTGCAAGATGAGTTTTTACAATAAATATACGTCTGGTTATATATTGTGTAAATACAGCTTTGTTTCATGAAAAGAAACCAAACAAACAATACATTTGACATACAGTGTATACAATATCGATAATATTTTTAGAGGTAATTAAGGCCGCTTCTGTACATAATACTTATTTGCAAGTAGGGCCAAAGGTTACACAAATATATCTGTGGTTTGGAACCAAATAACCAGGGATTCTATTTTAAAGTGAGTTATCCCTCTCTCTTGTATTTCATCCTTCGGACCACTGTTCCAATATTCTGTATTAGTGTCTATGTGTTCCTAAGGGGATGACTATTATTTTGTCTCTAGTAGGAGAGCACAAACATTTAAGACTCAACTAAGCAATTCAAAAGTAGAGACATCACCTTGCCAACAAAAGTCCGTATAGTAAAAGCTATGGTTTTCCCAGTAGTGATGTATGGAAGTAAAAGCTGGACCATAAAGAAGGCTGATCGCCGAAGAATTGATGCTTTTGAATTATGGTGCTGGAGGAGACTCTTGAGAGTCCCATGGACTGCAAGAAGATCAAACGCATCCATTCTGAAGAAAATCAGCCCTGAGTGCTCACTGGAAGGACAGATCCTGAAGCTGAGGCTCCAATACTTTGGCCACCTCATGAGAAGAGAAGACTCCCTGGAAAAGACCCTGATGTTGGGAAAGATGGAGGGCACAAGGAGAAGGGGACGACAGAGGACGAGATGGTTGGATAGTGTTCTCAAAGCTACCAGCATGAGATTGACAAAACTGCGGGAGGCAGTGGAAGACAGAAGTGCCTGGCATGCTCTGGTCCATGGGGTCACAAAGAGTCGGACACAACTAAACGACTAAACAACAACAAACAATTCATTTAGTTATAATTTCACATTCAATTCTGTTGAAAAATTCTCAAATTTTAGCAAGATTAATCTTGTCACCAGCACCTGAGAGATAGCTGTCAATCAGTTCATGCACATGAATCATATGCCTCAGCTGTCCTGATTCCATTTTTTATTGTGAGAGCATGGCAGCCATTTTGGGCACTGTGCTCTCACACAATTTCTGGCCACAATCTCCCCCCCCCCCCCGCACTTTTTCAGGGCTGTGATCTCACACGGTGCCCCAAAACAAATGCTTTTGGCCACTGTGGCCCCCCAAGTGTTTTTGGAGGGTCACAATCTCGCATGGGTCATGTGACTCACATGGGAGTTCAGCCCCGGAAGACGGGGTCGCAGATTGTCCCTGAGTCATATATGGAATCACAGTTTAAGAACCTTGTGAACAACCACCATAGAATTATTTTTAAAGCTCCAGGAAACTGCAGTCACCGACAGAGGCTACACAACATAGTTCAAGGAAACACCGAAATGCCACAAACTGAGTGAGATGCAACACAGAGACAGCTGTTTTTTTAAAAAATGCTCAGTAGTTCCACTAGGCCAAGAGACAACTCTGGGATTACCTATACAAAATATCCGTAAAATTTAATTACAGTGGATTCAATAAAAAGGCTCAGACCAGATGCTAAACTTTAACCCCGTTTTGCTTTATATTGCAAGGCATACAGTTTCTTACAAAAGAATACCAATGAATCCATGAACATTTCTCCCTAATTCTTTCCAGATAGTATGCCACACTGGTATTTTGGATTGGACCTCCCCTGTTCATCTTGGTTAATGTCTACCTCAGATTCTTGATTTGTAAAATGAGGGGCAATAATATTTACCTATGTCTTTACAAGAAGCAGGGATGTATGCCAATATTTTGAAGAATGAAATGATAAAGTAAGTGTGTGTGTGTGTGTGTGTGTGTGTGTGTGTGTAACCACTATTCCAAAATTTATTTCACTTGTGGTGATATTCTCCAACATCTGTTTCAAAGTATTGCAAGGAATGCCATCTAAAATACTTTTCTCCATATTTTATTAGCTCCAATGCAGAATTTGTGCCCCAGCAGATGAACATGTTTAGTAGTGTCTTGTGTTAATATTTTTGGAGTTTATAACTAGATCTCCTCTTTATTGCATATGAAATATACCGGTAGGCATTGCCCTAAAAATTATTTATGGAAAAACATAAGCACCAACAGCAACTTGAAAAAAAATCCAAATTCCAGTAAACTTCATTGTGTGCACATGGCCATGAGCTTAAGTTTTTGTTTTATAAAGGTAAAGGTACCCCTGCCCATACGGGCCAGTCTTGACAGACTCTAGGGTTGTGCGCCCATCTCACTCTATAGGCCGGGGGCCAGCGCTGTCCGCAGACACTTCCGGGTCACGTGGCCAGCGTGACAAGCTGCATCTGGTGAGCCAGCGCAGCACATGGAACGCCGTTTACCTTCCCGCTAGTAAGCGGTCCCTATTTATCTACTTGCACCCGGGGGTGCTTTTGAACTGCTAGGTTGGCAGGCATTGGGACCGAGCGACAGGAGCGCACCCCGCCGCGGGGATTCGAACCGCCGACCTTTCGATCGGCAAGTCCTAGGCGCTGAGGCTTTAACCCACAGCGCCACCCGCATCCCTATTGTTATATATATATATATATATATATATATATATATATATATATATATGGAATTCCTTTGTGCCACACTTGAAGCTACATTTCCACACTGTTATCGAGAAGCTTGGTTTAGCTGAAACTCTGTGCATGTCTAGCATCCATGTATTTGATTTTGCTTTTCTCTGAGTTATAGCAGTAGAGCCCACCATGGTGGACAAAGGAAGAAATAGAGTGAATGTGAGCAAATAATGATATTCATCTTGAGTAGCAAGATGCAATATGATCTAATTATTTCCAAACCCCCATACCAAAGCTAATGCAGAATAGCATCTATAATCAGCATACCCACCCAATCTTAAATTAATCAAGACTTTCTTTCTTTCTTTTGTTTTCTTTTTGTGTCCCCAGAGAAATACAAGCTCCTTCCCCCTCAGTGGAGCAGAGGCACATTACACATAGTCAGTACTAATTATGCTGTTTTGTGTTCCTTCCAGGGAATATGCGGCACAGGGGTGCAAAGATCCGCCCTGCGCCCCCCCTCGGTTACCCAGTCACAGGCATGAAGGGCGGAGCCAGCCGGCTGCCTCAACGTCTCACTGGCTTGGCCGCCCCTGAACTAGCGGTGCAGCCGCCCGCAGCAGAAGAGCCTGTTGGGGCTCTCCAACCGATGGGCAGGCTCTTCCCCGGAATCAACTCTCAGCCTGGTGTCCCTGAGAGCCAGGCGCCCCGCACCCCTAGTGCCTATGGCTAAGACGTCCCTGGTTCCTTTCAAACTTCAGCCCTTGGCTGAACCAGGAAGAATCTGAAGTAAGAAACCGTTACGGGGATCTGAGGGCCCTTAGTAGGAGTTGTTGGGAACAAGAAAACTGATACTGTTTATGGACACCATAAAGGAGAATTAAAGCATGCCTACAACAAAGTTAGGTTTGTAGGTCAACTATTGAAAGAAAGTGATCCTATAGATTCTGTGAAAAGATGTCAAGGGGGTCTTAATAACAACAGTGAGCACCTTTGTAGCATTTTATACAAACCAAATTAATGTGATATTGCATGCATCTTTGCATGTAACATGCAGGTTTTTAAAAACGCAAATAGCAGCTCCTGAGTGGGACAGATAACTACTGAGACTACAGCAGATTGGGAGCAGGAGTGTAACACTTCTGAAGAAAACAGAAGAAAATTGCTCTTCCCAAGCTGCTATTTGCATTACAATCAAAGCAACCAATGTAAGTGAATGCTTATCTGATAGGCTATATGCAAACCTATTTGAGATAGTTAATTAGATATTATATGCTAAAATCTAGACACAAGTTAATTCCTTTTTTCTTCTTCATTTGGAACCCAGCCTGCTCAAACTTTGGAGCAGCCCAAAGATAAATGAGGATCTCAACAGAAGCAGTTGTGCTGAAGGTTGAATTTATTATTTAGAAGACATCTGAAGGCAGCCCTGTATCAGGAAGTTTTTAATGTTTGATGTTTTATTACATTATTATATAGGCTGTAAGCTGCCCAGAGTGGCTGGGGAAATCCAGCTAGATGGGCGGGGTATAAATAATAAAATTATTAATATTAATCTATGGATAAAGTTTAATTTTTTCTGAGGGTGGAACAATATACTTGGCATGGGATGCCACTGAAAACTGCAGACCCATGCCAAGTTCTTCCCCCGCCCCCAGCACCACTATTTACCATAAGTTGTAAGTTTTCCCATTCCAAATCACTGGCTATCATTACAAAATGTACCATACTGTGAATAAAACATAAATTTATCCTTACTGTTTCACCAGTTTTCCCAATAATTCCTTGATCTCCTGTTTCTCCCTGTGAATTTAAAAATTGATTTAGTAATTTAGCACACAATTTCATTTTAACAGAGAGGAAGTTTTCAATCCTTACTTACCTCAAACAGCTTAGTGCATTTCCTCTCCTTAAGGCAGTTTATCAATGCACAGAATAATTTTTTTTTTGCTTTTCCAGTACTACTCATCTTTACAAGTTTGCCATGCTAAAATAAATTGGCTATATTTTGCATTTTGTAATAATGTTACTTGGCCAGAGCCCCTTTTTAAAAGCACAATATATGCATTGATTATTTGTTGGATGAGGCTGATTAGTTCAGGAAGAAGTAATGCATACGCGTTACTCATAAACTGATGCAATTGTGCACTTGGCAGGAGGCAGGAGGCCTTTTCACTCCATCTTCCATGGCCCACAGGTGAACGAATGCACACTGCACCACACCAGATGCTACTCACAAACAGGCCTATGTGCACTTTCAATATACCTATTCCAGGTAAAACTGTAAGGTGGGGGAGCTTTCAGAGACATTCAGAGGCTTCAGCTGGTGCAAAATGACTTGCCTCCTGAAGGAGTGGGTCATAAGGAGCAGACTGCACCATCGTTCCCAACCTGACTCCCGACGACATTCCAGGTTCAAGCAGAGGTAATTTTGATGACCCATAAACCACTAAAAAAACAAGCGTATTGGGCAGATTTTCCCCTACTCCTATGTTCCACCATGTCTAGGGACACCTTTTACAATGGCATCTCTTGTGGGCATCGATATGTTCTTCTCCTAGACACCTGTCACAGCCCAAGCCTGTATATTTTTGAGAAGCAGTGTAAGTTCTTTTTACTCAAAGTGGTCTAGATAGTGGTTTGCTGGTCTGGATAGGGTAGAATAATTGGCAAATGGTTGCCTGCCTTGAAGTCCTGGGTTGGGGACAGCCAAAGCAATACAAGCAATCCCCTGCCTTAAACATTTCATCATATTAACCCTCAACCCAAAGCTTCCTGGGCTGGGCTAGAGTGACACAAAAGGACACCCGTGGGCAGGATTCCTGCATTGCCATGGGTGATGACCCTTGGGGTCCCTTCCAGCTCAACAATTCTACCATTATATGATTTGTTCCTGCTGACTATGGTCTCTTAATTATGGGTGGCTTCACCATTTGGACTTTCTTTATAAGAGTGGACACTGCTGTGTGTTTTATGGGCAGGGAAGGGGTGGCCAACATGTGCACAAAGTCCTACACACTTGGAGATTATGGCTTGGAGCCACAGAAGGGAAATTTCCTATCACCTTCTCCCTCAGGTGCCCATAACATTCCAAAAAGCCTCTCGGGTGGATCAAGGGACATACTGAAAATGTTGGTGGAAATAGGAAAGGCTGCTGGAGAAGAGAAGGTGGGGATCTTCTGCTCATCCTTGGGTATGTTGGGGTGAAGTTGAATCAGAGAGAGCGGGAAGAGAGAGAAATAATTTTTGGTTGATTTATCCTTGTGTTCTGAATGCTCATTTTTGTAAGTCGCTTTTTTTGAAAAAAGGAACAATAAATTAAAATAAAAATTGATATATTTTTACTAGCTTTCAGTTTTCATCTGTGAACCTAGTATTAGCTATACAATAAATACTTTATATACATATATATATTTACAACAGTAAATTCAGAAAAAGTCAACCCTACCTTCAGGCCTTCTGGTCCTGGTTCACCTGCATAACCTTTTCGACCAGGCTTTCCCTGCATTCAAATAAAGAAAAACCTCTGCTTTTGAATGGCTTTGGAATCATGAAATGCACCAGAGTTGCATCATGCCTGACACAAAATACCTGTCCATGCTTCAATAGACTGAGCTGAGTTACGCTGACACAGCAAAAGCAATGCTTAGCTAAACTTTGCCACTGCTGATTAGCTAGAATTGAAAATTGAACATATAGAGGCTGTTGTATTTATATGAACAAAAGAAGCTTAAACTAACACAGAATATGCTGTATTACACACAGTAACAACCTGGGCAATTTGATGTGTGCCAGGTTTGGGAACAGAACAAATAATGTGCAGAAGGACCTCAAATATTACTTTTACAAAAAGGTCGTATTAGCAGAGTATTTTAATGGATTAAAAATTAATAAACATAATAAAAACTTGAATTTATTCCTTAAAATTCATTGAATTTATTTCTTAAAATCATACTGAATTTTGGGATGTTCTTACAGTGAAAGACAAGAAATGGAATATGGGAAATCTGTTGCCATCAAAAGTGCACAGACAAATTTTAAGAGAAGGTGAACAGAGAGGTGAAAAGGAATAAAGCCCTACCCATGTCGCAGACCTACCAATTGATAAGTTATGTGAACACTGTCCTGTCAACTTTGGCCCTCAGATAAGAGGCATGAAAGCGAACAGCAGAAAACATGAACCACTGCTGCTTGCAATAATAACCATTCCCATTTCAGTGCAGATTTCATATCCAGATGCAGTACACCTTTGATGACCAGATGGTGGCAACAAACATCAAGTGATGGCTGCTTCCATTATCCCCAACTTCTCTGAGCTTCTCTGAGGGTCAAACTACATGTCATGCTTGATGTGTTGGGATCAAAACACACAGAGAAGGTACGATTATCCCTTCTTCCCAACTGCAACCTCCTAAAATTGCCTCTCCAAAGTGGTGATGAGTCTTTATAAAAAAGAAGAAAAGGAAGTAACCTTTGATGCCAATAAGAGCTTCTCTTCTCTTTCTTTTCTTTTCCTCTTCTCTTCTCTAGGCCTCTTGGCGTAATATTGTTTTAAAAGCTTTTTCATGTTTTACTGTTTGCCTGTTGTTGAACGGCACCCTGATGTTTCATGAGATGGAAGTAGATAAATAAAACAGGGTGTGTGACGGGGTAGTTTTCAGAAGGATCGCAGCTGAGCAGCAAAGGGATAACCCTCACCTCCCTGCACACTGCAATCCAGTAACAATGGGGGACATGGCTGTAACTAATCTAAGAAAGACAAAGAGACAGCTGCATGTGGTGCAGTAAGTGCATCACGCAGTTTGACCCTGAGGCACCTGGCAGGTCACTGATGGAAGCAGAAAACTGGACAACACTGACTACGTTTCCATCCCAGCTTTCATCTGAACCTCTCAGAGCCCTAGGAGGCAGGGACGTCAAGAGATAGTTTCATGCCCAAGACTACCAAACAGGGATCTGAAGGCGGCTTTCCTATGCCCTACTGATTCACTTAGCCACAGGGTGAACTCTCTAAAAAGTCAGTGACAGAAATACAAACCCAACTCGTGTCCATGTCCACAATGGCAAACAGTTGGAGAATTTCACTTTCAACAGGTCTTCTACTGCAGTTCTAAAATATGAAGTTACTTACCCTTGGTCCAGCTCCCCCAATAGGTCCAGCAGGTCCTTCTTCTCCCTGAAATAAAAACAGGTTAGCCATTCTTCTCCATTCTTGAATGCTGTGTTTATTTTAAGCACATGGTGTACTATGGTCTGTGTGCAGTTAAACATGAAAGAGTTAAAAATAATAATTAATAACCAGTAGTCAGAGATCTAGAAACAGAATGGATGGAAGCCTGTGGCCTTCCAATTGTTGTTGGACTACAACTCCCATTATTCCCAGCCAGAGTGGCCGATTGTTAGGGTTGATGGAAGTTGTAGTCAAACAACATTTAGAAGGCAATAGGTTCTCCATCTCTATCTCACCCACCATCTAGAATTCACATACCAAGTATTTGATTGGCTGTATTTACTGAAATTCCCCAGGTAAACAGATATTCATTAAACCCTATGTTGATGCTACTTATGTTTCTGATGGTCACAATGTTAAGATATCTCCACTGTCTCCACAGCAAGTGAAATATCTTTTAACGTTAATACCTCTTAAAACTAACCTTACAAAGGAAAAAAATATATGCGCTCAACAACTTCATTCAATTTATTTAGGCATTCAGATCATTCTTCTTCAGAATGTGAAACTTAATTCTTCAGTATATCTGCAAGCTGCCAGATTCAGCTCATTTAAACAGTGCATAGGAATCAAAAGAAATAAATAGCACAGCGATGTGTAACCATTTCTATTCAACACCTGCCAAAACAGAAGGTCGATATCTTTGCAAACAAAAGCAACCACGTTAGTGAAAATGGAGTCAAATTTCAAGGAAAAAATGGTGTGAAATTAAGGGAACAATGTAGCTTTCTTACCTCAACACCTTTGGGGCCTGGTGGTCCTGGAGGTCCTCTGTCACCTAGAAATCCCTAAGTAACACACACACAAAATATTTAGATTAATGAATGAGCATGTTAGTCTAGACAACCTAGAAAGAGTGATGCTATAAAAGTTAAGACACTTCACTCTATTTTATTCTTTTAAGTGTTTCCTTAGGAAGCACACTTGTGACCATTTGAATTTCTTAGTAAAACTACAATATGTATACAATTATCTGCATATGCATTTCAGTTGCGCAGAACAAGGAAGCTTACAATGGGAAACTAACTGGTTATAGCGAGGGAAAGCTGATAACCATTTCCTGCTAATGGCACTGATCTGAATGAATCCATATTTTCCTATTTTAGGTGAGAAAGAAACTAGGGAAAGGAGTTTCGGACACAAACATAGCTCCATGGTAAGGGTCTCCAACAGTTTTGCTGTAACAATCAAATTGATAACTCCGCAAGACTGCAGTATCAATTCACTAACAGACTGGAATGAGAGGAGTACATTGCACAATTTATTTAAAGTTGGCCTTACTCAACCATAACTCATCCATAAACTATCCAGTTGTGTGTCTGATTTAAGAATCATAAAATAGCCTTTGCTATATATTCTGTATGCATTCAGTTATTAAAACGCTACTTAAATAATACACAAACAACCCACCCTCTAGGGTTACCCACCACCAGAGAAACCCTGTTCCATGTTGTTTTCTCCAAGCAACTGCTCTGAGCATAAGTCCTGATCAAAAGGAGACAAGTCCAGAGATGCAGAGATGCAAGAGACAGCTACCTCTAGAGCTGGATAATTACGCTGCATTTGTGCATTGCAAACTGCTGAATGATCCAGTAATACTTGCTGGAGACATAGAAGTACTGCTACAGCAGAAACGTATAGGGATGAGGCAAGGCTGGAGCAGTTAATCATACACAGACACAAGGAGAAACCTCTTTTGATGCATTAGAAATAACTGAGTTAGATGCCTGATCTCACCAAACGTAGATATGTGGCACGTCTGCCAGCCCCAGCTTTGGCTGACAGGAAGCAGGAAAGCCCTGAGCACTGAATTGTGCAAAAATGCAAATCTCCTCCTCCTCCAGGGATGGGTACTTGCAGGTGCCTTACTTAATTAATGTTCTTCTTATAACATATCAGTTCTCTCAGAGTAGACCAGTGTGCCCCTGTGTACAATTTGGAAACTGCTATTTTATATAATCCAGCACTGCAATATAGCATAGCCAATAATGTGACTACTTAAGGGGAAATTGTTATATTGTTCTGGGATACTTCAGGGTAGAAAACAAGGGTTGAGGAACAAGTTCAGCGCTGTGAGGATGTTTGGATCTAGTGAAGCACTACTGCTTGTACAGTAAATGGCAACAGCTTTGCCATTTCATATTACACCATGACCAAGCTGTAGATGGAGGCCAGATGTTTAGCTTGGCCACTTTCACCACTGTTCTGCAGGGCTACCCTAATATTCAGGGATATATTCAGAGGTAAGTCCCACCCTCACACATTTCTGATTGGGTTCAGGTGCTACAAAACTGCTCAAATAATTACACGCACAACTATAACTGTACTAAGTTACTACTCAGTAAGTGGTCGACTGCATTCACCACAGGAGAAGTCTACTTTAAAACCACTAACAGTAATTACTACAACCAGTTTTTTATGTGATTTTTCAGTATGGTAACTGGCTTACAACCTCCTTCATCAAGCTACATTTCCAAAAATTTCTCACAATAGGAAATCGTGTGATTTCAAGAAGCGTTTATGAGGCTAGAACTGAATTCAACCAATCATTAGCTCGCCACGTTGCTTGCTCCCTTGTGCAAAGTAGGTTGTGTGAACCACCCAAAACCCAGGAATGTTCACTGAGAAACACAACGATGGCATGAGCTGGCCCGTCTAGTTCTGTATTGTCTACCTTGATTGGCAGAGGCTCTCCAGAGTTTCAGACAGAGAACATCCCCATCCCTACATGGAGATGCCACAGATAGAACCAGAGTCCTTCTGCATGCAAAGCAGCTGCTCTGCCACTGAGACACAGTCCTTCTCTTCATAGGCAGGGCTATTATCTAGGATCAACAACCACTGTTATAACAGCTGTGAAAATTCTGATCCTAAACTGCCTTGCACCTATACTCAATCATAAGAAAGGCTTCAGGAGTAAACCCTGAGGAATCCATACTCACTCCCTTGCAGAGAAAAGGCTAAGGAGTAAACCCTACATGAATCCCGAGTCGAGTCCCTAAGACAGCTGGATGGCGTCTCCTTCTGGCAACTCCTGCAGCCAATTTGGTGCAAAATGTATTGCTCTACTTTCCTTTGGATCACATCAGCTAGGCCCAGAGGGAGGGCTTATTGTCTGGGCAGCACAAGACTTCCAGACACACCCAGGCTTGCGCCCCAGAGAGGTCTATTCAGTGTTGCTAACGCAGCCAAAACAACAGGGGATGCAGCAGTCACAAGTTACCAGTCTCTGCAGCCCACAGTGCTGTGCTTCTACAGCAGTGTGAACTTCTCTCCCGGAGGCGCCCTCAACTGTCTGTTGAGACAGATGGGTGCCAGCATATACCGGTACTTCTTCTTTTACTAATTGAACACATCTCCAGTTTCCAGCCTAGTGGAGTTTGGCTACCCTGCCTCTGTTGCCACTTCATCCTTTCTCCTTGGAACCACTCTCAAGCCAAGCTTCCACACTTCCTGGTCTTGGACTATGTTTTATCCTGCTGACCCAGCTAAACCACCCGTCTAGTGGATTACCAGTTTATTCCTCTTGGACAAATTGATCCTGCAAACATACATTAAACCCAATCATGCATAGGATAAACAGATCCTCAGGTCCTACATGACCCTTTGAGTTAATGAATGGCATTGCCAATGAGATCTGCTAGACTGTGGTTTGTACAATGCAGCCTCTGCTTCTACATTCAGCATAATTTTAAAATAATTTCTGAATGGCTTGAAGAGGGCCAGAAATGGCACATACCGGATCCAAAATTCTTGGAAAGGGCCAAAGAACACATTCAAACATTGACGTTGTACCGGGGAAATATAAATATTACTAAACGGCTGTTGGTTTTCTTTCCCGCATGCCTGTCAACGAACACGATATACTTTTCACTATTAATTAATTAATGTGATGCAGATGGGCAGCAACTTTCTTTGCTACTGCGGATCTTTAGACATGACTTGTCCAGTTTGCAAAAAGTGTTTCCAGACACTATCAGGATAATTAACTGAAGTTTCCATTCCTTACAGGAGTTTCAACTAAAAAAGAGAAAGTGAAGGTCTTTCAGAGATTTATCAAACATGCCAGGAAAGAATCTAGAGAGTCTACAAAGAGTCATATATACTTCACATTGCTATGTAACTTCCCCATTAGCTTTCTCTTACAGGATTAGTGAAGTTCTTACTATCATGTAAGCAGTCCAAACAAAACACCAGAAAGTAATGGAAAGAAGCTACCAGCTATTTCCATTTTACAGCATGCGTGGCAGTTAATTCTCAAATAAGTGCGCTGAAAGACATAAATGAATTAAATAATTAAAGGTTCCCATGAGCCACGGATGAAAGGCCCTGCTCTGATTATCTGAATGTATACTTGATATAGGCTTGCTCCCTTCTAAATCCAACTCTGCTAGAAGGTAGATACCACTGCATTGGGCATACCTGGATCATTCAATCATAAAATAACATATCTCCAGAGGGGGCTGCATGTTGCATCATTGGCCTGAGTCAGTGCTCTGGGCCTGACCATTTTCATTCAGGAGCCATGTCCTAAACGGCCTCGGTCCAGTATACCTGAAGGAGCGTCTCCAACCCCATCGTTCTGCCTGGACGCTGAGGTCCAGTGCCAAGGGCCTCCTGGCAGTTCCCTCGCTTTGAGAAGCCATGTTACAGGGAACCAGGCAGAGGGCCTTCTAAGTAGTGGCACCTGCCCTGTAGAATGCCCTCCCACCAGATGTCAAAGAGAAAAGCAACTACCAATCTTTTAGAAGACATCTGAAGGCAGCCCTGTTTAGGGAAGCTTCTAATGTTTGATGCATTACTGTATTTTAATATTCTGTTGGAAGCCGCCCCGAGTGGCTGGGGAAACCCAGCCAGATGGGCGGGGTATAAATAATAAATTATAATAATATTATTATTATGTCCAGATTGCTGACATGTAGAAACCTGAGTGGCAGCCTCCTCTGAGGACAGGCGGTTCTTACTCTTACAATACACTTTTCGGGTGGAAAAGAAAAGCATCTTTCCAGGTTTACATTGGAAATAAGACAGCCTTGCCTTTCAGCAGCTTGTGCAAAGCGCAGTGGCAATGCATGCAGTGGGCACAGCCATGGAGTTGCCCTCCCAACACTGCTTTACGGGACAGGAGTAGGATGGCAGCAAGGTCAGGGGCATACAATTGCACCAGTAGGACTAACGATCTGCTACTGCTGTTGGCACAGCTACGTGGCCCCAAGCTCACCATGGCCTTGCCCATTTTGGTCCAGGTTGGCGACAGAGATGCCAACATCAGAAAGGGTGCTCTGGTGCTCTGCCCCATCACAAACTCTGATTTTGGGTGTATGGAAGGGCTTCAGAACCTGAGCCAAGTTATTGTGCAGGTTCATATGGGAATAGACAATTTGTAGTCCATTAATCATATCAATATGAGCCGATTACAGTGGTACCCCACAAGACGAATGCCTTGCAAGACGGAAAACCCGCTAGACGAAAGGGTTTTCCGTTTTGGAGGAGCTTCGCAAAACGAATTTCCTATGGGCTTGCTTCGCAAGACGAAAATGTCTTGCGAGTTCCTGCAGGTTTTTTTTCCTCCTCCCCCTTTTTCCCAAGCCGCTAAGCCGCTTATCAGCTGATCCGCTAAGCCGCTTAACATCTGATCCGCTAAGCCGCTTAACATCTGATCCGCTAAGCCGCTTAACAGCTGATCCGCTAAACCGCTTAACAGCTGATCTGCTAAGCCGTTTAACAGCTAATCGCTAAGCCGCTTATCAGCTGATCCGCTAAGCCGCTTATCAGCTGATCCGCTAATCCGCTAATAGGCTTGCTTCGCAAGATGAAAAAACCGCAAGACGAAGAGACTCGCGGAACGGATTCTTTTCGTCTTGCGAGGCACCACTGTAATTGATTTATCAGTCTATCAAATTTGCATAAATCTTCAGCCAGGGGGAAAAACATTCTCTCTTTGTTCTGAGGGTTGCATCATCCAAGGCCAAACTAGCTGTGATGAGGATGCAGCTAAAGTTGCACATACTTTGATCCTTAGACGACACATTGCCACTTTTACTACACATAGGGCGAAATGCCTCTTCGAAGATAGCATTTGCTACCTGCAGGTTTTTTTAAGTATGGTAATTAATATTAATTATCGAAAAAATCACTTGAGATAAAATCTGCTTAAATCTGTTAATTGTGGAGGCACCTTTATATTCAAAATGTTTTTAATTGATTCATCTAACCAATTAGGATCCTTACGTCAGCTGCTCTTGTGATGGAGAGGCCAGAGTTATCATCAGCAAACACAACTCAAGGGACAGCACACATACCAAAAGCAACCACCGATAGGTTCTTCTAAAACTAATGAAATGAAAATACTTCCAACGATGTTTGGATGTTGATCACATCCAAAGGTCAAAAGAAAAATGTTGTTTACAAGCTGAACTGTATGTTCAGATCATGGTCCATAATAATACAATTAAAATATACCAGGGAAATACATTTGTTGATTACTGTAGGGATTTGGAAAAAGAAATAGAAAAAATAATAACGAACCAGCCAGTCTAGTGTTTGCAGACAGTATGAAACGCGGATATCTTAAACTAGTGTTAACACAAAAGTTCTGTAATGCTTTCTTGGCAGCTAGCATACATTTAACTTCTGTGGAAGCATAAAAACAGAAGAATGAGGAAAAGAGAGGCTTAGCAAAGCTTTCTTCCAAAAATAAGAGAGAGAGGGAACTCCTCAAAACCGCAGTCAGCACAAAGCAGCTGGGAGTGCTAAAGCTGAACATTTCCAGTGTCATGTAGGCCTCGACTCTTGGTCTTATAGACTGTGTAAAAGCTTTTCCATTTTGTCTAACGCTCATCTCAAATGTAAGACACCAATTTTCTCTGATTAGAGATGGCTGTTTGAGCTCTCCATGCACGAGAGCCAAAAAAATCTATGGAGACCATAAAGTCTCTTCGTAAAAGTTATTATTATAGCAAACAACATTTGAAGTTTCCAACTAACTAATCAGCATTTTGGCAGGGATCTGAGTGAATAGCAATAAACTAGAGCAGTGAGGGTTGTGACAGTATATTTTACTAGGGAGAAATGTGAACATACTTCCCGATCGCAGATATTTGTACCCAAATAAATGGCTGAAATGTTGACATAACATCAACATTAATATCAACATGTGTCATTGGACTTGGACAATGATTGCAATCAAAGTTGTTGCTGCAGGAGAGGTGCTTTTTCTAGGTCTCAGGCTTGGGAGAAAGTCATAGTCCACACAAGGTGTATTTAGAGTTGATAGCCGTTCTAGCAGAATCTTGGGACGTAGTCATACAAAAATTTCAACCAATGGCGACCATGTTTTAAAGCAGCATCTGCCAACTTCTAAACAAGTCATAAGGACCAGCCTGTTGGAACAGGCCAATGACCCATCTAGTCCAGCATCTTGTTCTCACAGTGGCCAACTAGATGCCTGTGGGAAACCTGCAAGCAAGACCTCAGCACAAGAGCAGCACTCTTCTCTCCAGCAAATGGTATTCAGAAGCATACAGCTGCAAATCATGGAGGCAGACCATAGCTGTCATAAGTAATAGCCACTGATAGTCTTCTCCTCCATGGATTTTGTCTAAACCTCTTTTAAAGCCATCCAAGTTGATGGACATCACTGCCTTCTGTCGGAGCAAGCTCCATAGTTTAACTATGCACTGCATGAAGAAGTCCCTTTTTTAAAATCTGTCATGAAATCTTCCAACATTCAGCTTTATTGGATATCAATGAGCTTTAGTGAAAAGTAAAAAAAGTCCCAAATGCTGCAACCTTTCCTCATGGATTGAGTCACTCCAACCTCTTAATCATTTGGGTTGCCCTTTTCTGAATATTCTCCAGCTCTACAGTATCAGTTTGGACGTGAAGTGAGAAGAACTCTACACAGTATTCCAAATGCAGTCACACCAATAGCTTTGCCTAACAGCATTATGATATTGGCAGTTTTATTTTTGATTCCTTTCCTAATGATCCCCAGCATGAAATTTGCATTTTTCACAGCTGCTGCACACTAAGTCGACATCTTCATTGAGCTGTCCACTTTGACCCCAAAGTCTTGTTCCTGGTAAGTCACCACCAGTTCAGACCCTATTAGCATATATGTGAAGTTAATAAATTTTTGCTCCAACATACATCACTACACACTTGTTTATACTGAACTGCATTTGCTATTTGACCGCCCACTCAGTTTGGAGTGGTCTTTTTGGACCTCTTCACAATCTCTTTTTGTCTGAATGACCCTCAACAATTTAGTATGATGAACAAAGGTAGCCATGTCACTGCTCATCCCTAACTCTAGTTCGTTAAAAAATACAGGCCACAGCACTGGTCTTTGGGGACTCCACTTTCTACATCCTTCCATTCAGAGAACTGTCCATTTACAGTATTTCTACGGTTTGCTTCCTGCTACTTAAGCAATTCCCGATCCACAAGAGGACCTGTCCTCTTACTACATGACTGCTAAGCTTACTCAGGTGTCTTTGGTGAAGTACCTGAAACTCCAAGTACACTATGTCAACCGGATCAGCTTTCTCTATATGCTTGCTGACGCTCTTGAAGAACTCTCATGAGTTCGTGAGACAGGACTTGCCCTTGTATAATCCATGCTGACTCTGTTTCAGCAAAGCTTGTTCTTCACCATAGCCTAGGTGGTCACATGCATGCTGACACCATACATTCAGTTCGTCTTTGGGCATTTGATTGCAACCACTTGAAAATTCAAAGTCCCTTTGAGGCAGCTTCAGAGAGTACCCTCAAAATACAGTGGATTCTGTGCCAGGGTCACCCCCCAACTGACCTTTATCAAGTTACAACTATCATTACCTTGGTTTCCCTATCCCACTGGATCCAGTGTTTCAAAAGCCTATCCAAGAAGAAATAGGAAGAAGCTGCTGAGAACAAGGCATTTTGTCACCTGAACCCAACTCTGTCACAGTTCTGATAGCGCTGTTTATGATTCAATGTGTTAAGTCATTCAGCCACAAAGCAAGGATACTAGATCATGGCTGGGGAAACCAAATTCTTGCCCTTGTTCTAGACAGCCTGTTTTAATTAGAGTCCAAAATTATTGGTAACAGTGGATTAGGAAATGCTAATAGCTGCATCAGAGAATTTAGGATTCAGGCTTATAGCTCCCTTGCACAATCATCTTACTGCTGTCTTCATCATCCATGAATGATGAAGAGATCTAGCCCTGCCTATGACTAGGTAGCCAAAGACTCACAGTCTCAGTTGTAAGCTGAACATTGACAATGACTAGAACAGCATCACGAAGTCTACGGAGTCTCCCTTCTGGCTTCAGGGATCCCTTGGTAAGGGAAGTGTGAAAACAAATGAGGCAGGATCTGTTCCTACAAACTCCTGCCTATTTTTTTTACCCTTGCTTCCTTCATATATCCAACTGGAAGGATCCAACAGCTGTGCCTATTTTTCTTCCATTTTCTTCTCCTACTGTGCTTTTGAGAGAGAACTAGTCAATTGAATTTTAAAGAGCAGCAAGTTTACCTACGTCAAGATCTAAAAGATTTTTCACAGACCGAGCTCTGAATAAAAGTTATTTGAAGCAAATGGATAGTGACTTCAAAGTAAAAAAAAAAAAGTTACACTTTTTCTAAGCAAGGAATACTGATATTATCCTTCACTCTGAAAGAGCTTACAACAGAACTTCACATATGCTTACCTTTGGGCCTTCAGGGCCATTCAAACCAGGAACACCAATATCCCCTGGAAAACCCTAGAAATCAAGAAATAAATAACGCTTTTATTCTGCTTATTCAGTTATAAAATCCAACAGGTGTATGGAGAAAATGTTGGTGTGGGTGATGCATTTGAGAAAGACTTTACTAATTTCACATTTTCTAGATCAAGTTAATACAATAATTTATTATATTATTTATTTATCTGATGATAACTTAATTTATATCAAACCATTCACTCTTGGACATAAATACCTAAGAAATGTAAAAGTCACCCTGCAAATCTTTTCACATTCTGTTCCCCAGCCCATATTGTAATGGTTTCTTCTATTTTGCTACAAGAGAGAAACCAACCTACCTCAAAAGACTCAAAATGATGTTAAACACTTAACTGCTCTGCCACATTATGCGAGCCATGTGAAAAGCTATTGAAAATAACAATTTCAGAAATGAAAATATTCCTTCAAAGAATTTGTAGATTTTGCATTTTTAGTAGTTTGTAAATTTCTGTGGCAGGTTAAAGGTAAAGGGACCCCTGACCATTAGGTCCAGTCGTGGCCGACTCTGGGGTTGCGGCGCTCATCTCGCTTTATTGGCCGAGGGAGCCGGCGTACAGCTTCCAGGTCATGTGGCCAGCATGACTAAGCCGCTTCTGGCAAACCAGAGCAGTGCACGGAAACGCCATTTACCTTCCTGCCGGAGCGGTACCTATTTATCTACTTGCACTTTGACGTGCTTTCGAACTGCTAAGTTGGTAGGAGCAGGGACCGAACAACAGGAGCTCACCCTGTCGCGGGGATTCAAACCACCAACCTTCAGCAAGTCCTAGACTCTGTGGTTTAACCCACAGCGCCACCCACGTCCCCTGTGGAGGTTAGGCACAAGTATAAGGAAGGAACTACTTTGAGGAACAAAGTTATCTCCAATGCTATTTTTCTAGAAAAAGAGGTGCCAGAACTCACCATGAACACCCCTCTTGTTCTCTGAAAATGGCAATGACGCCCACCTGAGAGGTGCCGGAACTGAGTTCTGGCGAGTTCCGACTGAAAAAAAGGCCCTGGTTATCTCCACCCTTTCCTTTTTTGTTCACAAGCTACCTCAAGTTCATCATCAACTATCTTCCTCTGCAGAATCAACAGCTCTGTTATAGAAAACATGGGATGCCTCCTTCGACCTTGGGTGAGACCACTGGTGTTCTATAGGTCAGCAGCAGTGACTGGCAACAAACGTTTCAGATGGATATTTTTCTTCGTTCTACTTGGATTGAACCTAGGAACTTCTGCAGGCAAATCACGTGCCCTGTTACTTTAGTAAAAGGTGACAGATTTATACATTCTGAAGCAAAACCAAGAGGATGTGCTCTAATACAGTGCTATGGCCATTTTGTATAAATACAAAATATCTCAACATTCTAGGAGTTCCAAACCACAGAAGAATCCGTGAAATTTCAGAATGGTAACGCAACTGCTTTGTGTCTAAACAAACATCAGCTAATTTCCCCATTAACTAAATAAAGCTTCACACACACACAGCCTAAAAACCATTATTTGAAATAATCCAAAGAGCTGTTTAGGCTCACATGTTAGCCTAGCTGAGTGTTTGCTTTTCTTTGAACAGCAGGCCTCTTATGTCATAACAAGATGCTTTAAAAACTTCCCTCAGTTTTAAAAGTGGTTCGTACTGTGGCATTTAAAAGGACAGAGGAAGGTACTGTTTGAGGAAAAACAAATCTAAAGCCTCCAAGTATATGTGTATAATTGTTATAATCCTAATTTCACACTTCAGTCACTGCTTTTCTGCAAGTCTTTATTTTCACTTCTGCAAGTCAACATTAAAATATTCCATTAACGTACATGTCATTAATTTTACTAGAGCTGCTCTGCAAAAGAAAATCTTCAGGTGTTCTGAATGTCAAACACAAAAGTTAAGCGAAGCTAGCACATTTCTGTTGGAAATATGAAAGCCCCGGAACACGTCGTGTTTCTTGTGACCAGGTCTGGTACCTCGGGTTAAGAACTTAATTCGTTCCGGAGGGCTGTTCTTAACCTGAAGTACCACTTTAGCTAATGGGGCCTCCCACTGCTGCCAAGCCGCCGGAGCATGATTTCTGTTCTCATCCTGAAGCAAACTTCTTAACCCGAGGTACTATTTCTGGGTTAGCGGAGTCTGTAACCTGAAGCATATGTAACTTGAAGCGTATGTAACCCGAGGTACCACTGTATATCCAATAATGGTTCATATATTTAAAATCCCCCATACTGTGCAGTTCTGTCACTGTAGCTGCATGGAGGAAATAATATACAGTGGTATATTATCACACACATTCTCAACCCGCAGCGTTCGCAACCCGCAGCACTGCATCTGCACATGACGCGATTTTGTGCTTCTGCGCATGTGCGTGATATCATTTTGCGCTTCTGCGCATGCGCTGAAAACCGGAAGTAACCCGTTCCGGTACTTCCGGGTTCGGCGCAGTCCACAGCCTGAAAATGCGCAACCCGCAGAGTTCGCAACCTGAGGTATGACTGTATAGTGGCCAGATGTCTCTTATTTTAAGAGTATGTGTCTAATTTCAGATAATTGCTCCATAGTTCCCTTGGTGTCTCTTGTGATTGGAATTTCCACCTGGCAACCCTGAAATAACAAGCCTTGCTTTGGAAATATAGGTCGAAGCACCTTAATTAATTAAATTACTCTTGGCCAAAGGCACTTGAGAATCAAGAGATTCAAAGCACTCTCATGTTGCAGGAAATTATGCAGAAGCACTGATAGCTAACTACCAGCTGTTATGAGGTTGGGTTTTTTAAAAATATAAGTAATAGTAAACAGAAGTTATTGGATACCCCAGTGCTTACAGCATTGTCTGCAGAACCTCAAAACGTCACAGTTTGAGATGAAACATGGCTTGAAAGTAGACTTTTGGGAGCACGATCAGGGATTCGTGCGTTAAGAAACTTGCATTTTGCTGCCACCAAAGCATGATTCAAATCAAACGTGCCCCTTTTCCTTTGTAATTCCCAAGCTCTGTGCACAAAACATATGGCAGTCGACTCCCATATGGCTGACCGTCCTGAAAAAAATTAAGTGCGCAATTTCAGATCAAAACAATTTATGGATACAATGAAGTATCTATTGAAAGAAATGACTTATGTTTTCTTTACTCCAGATGCAGTCTGGAGTAAAGCCCCTTGAGGAAACAATAAATTCTGCTTTGAAAGAAGTTTGTGGGATGCAATGCAGGGACTTCCCCACCAAAGGGGGAAGAACCCCACGAAGACACAGAGAAGTTCAGTCTGCCGGAGTTGGCAAGGAATCCTTTTTCCATACACAGGATAGTGGTTTTAATCAGATGGCTTTCCAATGCAGATAATAGTAACAATGTTCCTGTTCTCATGAAATTCCATTTTCACAGCAGAAATAAGAATAAAGTCTTTAAACTCAGATTCAAAAATATACTGTAGCTAGGCCCAAGAGAATGGGTGCGCCTGTTGGGATTATTATTTTTACTTCTCCCTCTCCCTGCTGACCCTCATTACCCACCACCAAACACAAGCTACATGAGAAAATGCTTGTTGAAGCACACTGCAGTTTGCCATGCAACACAAGCCTTAGATTATATTTATGAGCCTTAGATTATAGTTATGAACTTTTGAACGTATTTCTGCAATACAGTGGAAGCTCAGTTTTCAAATGTAATCCGTTCTGGAAGACGGTTCGACTTCTGAAACGTTCAAAAACCAAGGAGCAATGGGCAGTCGGCAAAATCCATTGAAAAAATGGAAAAACATGCAGTGGAAGCCATTCAACTTTTGAGGCTTGTTCAAAAATGGAAGCAATTACCGTCTTTTTCTGTGTATAAGACACCCTCATGTATAAGACGCCCCCTATTTTGGGGGACTCAAAACTAAGAAAATGCACTATACACTATACGTGTATAAGATGACCCCTTATTTTAAAGTTCAAAAATTTAGGAAAAATATATAGTCTTATACACGGGGAAAAACGGTACTTCTGGGTTTTTGGCGTTTGGGTTCCGAATCATTCGTCAACAGAGACGTTTGAGAACTGAGGTTGTAATGCAGCAATGTATTAACCAAATATGACACCTGGTTAAGGCAAATAAACCAGTTTTAAAGGGTTTTCTTCTTCTAAACAACTTATTGGCTCTTAAGCAATTACGTTCCTAACTTAAATATATTTATGTATTGCAAAACATGAATGTAGATTCTTATTGAGGATCTTAAAAGGATCCCAGCTAACCGGATCAGTGCAAACTGTATATCCTGCTTTCCAAGCAAGTACTGAATAACATCTGCATTAAACGAAGAATCAGAAATGGCTATTTATTTATTACATGTATACACCTCCTTTCTTCTGGGGCATCCAAAGTTCCCAAGTGGTCTCCCATTCAGGCACTGACCAAATTCAGTACGGTTACTGCATCATGAGCCAAATCAGCCACCCTTCATGCATGAGCAGCGAAAGCTTGGCCTAATTGTGCTGTTTTCAGTGCAAAGTAGGATGCATTATTTACTTCTTTAAATAGTTCCTTACCTCAGGTCCAAGAGGTCCCAGTGGTCCCCGGGGTCCTGGATCTCCTGTTTTACCCTAAAATTAGAGCATCCATTATAAATTCAGGTTTTTCTGATTAGTTCTGCATAAGACGTTTCCTATTCCTTCACAAAAACGTACATCTGAACAATTACCAAAAGAAAAGTTTATTTCTATCTATCTTGATTTTAAGGGTTTCATGGTGAAATGGCTCCCGTTTTTGGTAAATTTTTAATTCCAAAATAGGGGTGTATTAAAGGCTCTACTGAGGGACGTGGGTGGCGCAGTGGGTTAAACCACAGAGCCTAGGACTTGCCGATCAGAACGTCGGCGGTTCGAATCCCCACAACGGGGTGAGCTCCCGTTGCTCGGTCCCTGCTCCTGCCAACCTAGCAGTTCGAAAGCGCGTCAAAGTACAAGTAGATAAATAGGTACTGCTCCGGAGGGAAGGTAAATGGCGTTTCCATGCGCTGCTCTGGTTTGGCAGAAGCGGCTTAGTCATGCTGGCCACATGACCTGGAAGCTGTACGCCAGCTCCCTTGGCCAATAAAGCGAGATGAGCGCTGCAACCCCAGAGTCGTTTGCGACTGGACCCAACGGTCAGGGGTCCCTTTACCTTTACCTAAAGGTTCTACTCCACGTATGACTAGTCTTGGATACAACCCCTTTATCTATTATCTATCTGGAGTGATTTTTAATACACCATTTGTTATATTTTCACCAACAGACAGTCCAAGGAATATAAAGTTTCCTATTATCAATTTGGATATTACCAATGTTCACTCTGTACTGGTTATTAATTTATTTTTTGTGTTTAAAATAATGTCAATGCATGCATATTGGAAAATACAACTAGGATGCATTGTATCCCTGCAATTCGAAAAACAGTTCAGTTCCTGTCACATGACCACCACCACCACCCCACTTTTGGACTGTCCTTTCTCTTATATGAATCAAATAGGTTAATGGTTTCATATCCAATGGGTTCTTATTTTGCTCAAATAATCAGATTCTGTAGGTGTTTCTCTTTCTCCCTGGTTTCTTGTTGTTATTAATTTGGTCGGAAAGAATTTTTTGACCCATTTACATTCTTCAAATTTATAAACAATCCTTGTTTGCTTGAAATAAGAAACACGCATAACCAGTATCAGGACTTTAGATTATGAAAGCTGAACATCTGAAAATGCTCCCCAACCACATACACACCCCAGATATATTGCCCAATGATTTAGTTCCTTACTTCTTATAAATAACATGCATTGTATGGCAATGTGCCGGATAAGATTTGGTCAGCAACCCTTTTAGATATTATTGGATACCAAACTCAAATAAATGCTGCTACTGTCGAAGTGCAAATGAAGTTAAATGTTAAGGCATACCGGGGGTCCTGGTTTTCCTCTGATTCCTGGTGGTCCCGGCAAACCAGCTGTACCCTTTGAGAAATACAGTTAAGAGTGGCTAGAATTTAAGTGAAAATTATGGCAGCACATTCCCATTAAAAATAGAAGGAGGGAGGAGATGGTTTTATAAATTATCTGTCACAGGACTTGTTATGCTTCCATTTTGGGGATAAAGCATTCCAATAGAAATATAGAAAAATCCTATCCATATACAGCTTAACTCTGCAGCTCAGCTAAAATAATGATTATTTTGCCTGCGCCCATAGATATTTTGCATTACAAAGCTACGTGGGGGCTGACAAGAATAAAAGACAGACATTTACATTTAATTCTTTTTCTTTCTTTCTTTTTGCCACTGCTACGAAACATTTATCTTTGAAAACCAATCCACCTAGATGGCTTTTAAAGCAAAACAAAACCTCTTGCTTCCCTCCTGTGCTTATCCTTCCCCATTCTGTCAGAGAAACATAGGTTGCTTCCAGACAACCTGTTAATTGAGCAACCATCCTGATTCGTTTGCACAAAGTTTACAGGGTGCTTATCTAGAGGACATAGGGAAAGGGGAGAACGTTCTGTTGAGCAAGGAAAAATCCTTGCACTAATGCAATGTTAGCCTTAGCACTATGTTGAATTCCGCTGAGGATGTTGTTTTCCGGAAGGCAGCAATATACCCTTTGGAATCAATCTGCCTCAAAAAATATCACAGGCAAAATTCTCCCTGGTCCTGAATACAGTGATTGAAGGCATCCGTAGCGAGGTCTTATGCATGGCATGTCCACGGGCAGTCCTGAACACAGAGTGCCGAGTGGGTGGGGATACCAAACACCAATTTAGACCAGTGCCTGGGCGTGGGTGGCTTATACAGCCAGGGAGAGGATCAGAGGGAAGTCAGAGATGAAGTCTTCCCTCTGGTCTGCCCCCCAGGTCATGCCCCCAAGCTCGCCTACGATTGAATGAAACCATGAGCGAGCCCCAGCAGTCAGTGCAGCCAGAGGAGCCAGAGGAAGAGGAAGTGACATCAGCAGAGCTGAGAATGAGTTATTTGGATACCACCCATGACTGATAAACACAACAGTGCAGAACATAAGACCACTCTGTATAAAGTGTAGCACATTTCCAAGAAGACTAAGACTTATAGAAGTTGGTCAAAACAGAGCTGTTATGAGTTACCTTGTCTCCTGGGTATCCCAGCTCCCCCATCTCTCCTGAAATGCCTTGTTCGCCCTAAACAATGTATTAGTATATTCAGAAACATTGGGGGGGGGGAGAAAGAGAGAGAGAGAGAGAGAGAGAGAGAGAGAGAGAGAGAGAGAGAGAGAAGGGACACTTTAATAGAAAGTTTTATGAAGTCCAACAGACATAGAAATGTGTCAGTATGGCTTGTTATTCACAGCCCAAGTGCATTGCACTGCTGCACAAATGAGTATGATTTCAGAGCCTCTAATGGCTAAAACAGGTCTCAGCATTTGATGAGATTATTCACAGTAGTAATAGCTACAGCAGCAGGAAGTGTGTGTTGGCAGAGATTCTTAGCCCCGAGTAGCTTGTACAAAACAAAGCGGCGGGTAAAATGTAGAACCTTATTGCAGGTGCTTTTCCCCCCCAAAAAAAGAAAAGTAAGAAAGGGTTCTTTGTAGAATCACATTAGGAGGTGTAGATAAGGTTCAAAGTTAAAAGAGCACCGATAATGAAACTATTTAGATCACCTTATCACCTTTCAATCCAGGTTGCCCCATACTCCCCGGAAGACCCTATGCAGAAGAAAGATAAAAGAAATTACAAAACACAATTGTTCAACTGTCTGGCAGAAAAGGGCTTTCAGCAAAACACTTGGGTATGAGCTATGAAACACTGTACCAGAGGTCCAGGAATCCCAGGTGCGCCAGATGGTCCGGCTGGTCCTACAACACCCTAAAAGACAATAAAGAACATGACTGCTCTGTGTGTTTACTCTTAAAAGGGAACTAAGTCATACAGAGAGCCTGTATAATAGGAGTATCCAACATATGCATTTGGCCTACAAATCCTGTCAGCCCCAGTCAGCACGGCTAATAACCAGGGAAGATGTGGGTTGTAGTCCAACAGCACCTGGAAAACAACATGTTGGCCACCCCTGTCATAAGACAATATAGTGTATTTGCTGCTTGAGTGCTGGTTTTCTTCTGACCCATCCAAGCTAACCTGTCTGAGAGCTAATTAAACAACAATAAAACATCCAAGATGTGCGTGTAATCACGATATTACCGTTCTCTTTCCTCAGCTGGAAAATACATTGCAAGGATATCCTGCCTGCCTGATAGACTGGGAAAGGGCTGAACAATACAGCCAGGTAGAACTTTCCTGCTCTTTCCAGATGGGGAAATGTCTATGCTGAATGACGGGATGAAAAATGAAGTATCAGGAAGCGCCACTCATTTGCTCGCAAGTGTGGAAGGTCATGTTAACCGATTTCACACCCTATTAGGGTGCATTTGGGAGAATGCACATAAGGTTATCTGCAGGTGGTACCTATCCCCCCCCATGCCCTGAGAAGAATTACTAAAACAAGCAGCTCAGTTTGCTGGAGGAGTGGGAGGGGATGGGTACATACAACCATATGCAGTGGCCTTGCCCTGTTATTCAGTCTTTCAAGGCTTTATTAAATAAGCCTATCTTACATTCCAAACATAATCTATGGACCCAGTGATGGTCCTTCCCCCCCCCTTATTTGATAATTCAGAAGCAGAGTTTTCCAATAAAGAACTACTTTGATTCCTTTGGTTCGTAGCTGCCGGGCTTATAGTGGCCAGACAATGGAAGTCAGCTACAGGGGACATGTAAGACTATTGGTACGGCATCCGAAAACGAAAGACAACTTTTCTAAAGTTTGGCATCCATTTATTGAATGTATTAAAGTAAAGGGAAAGCCTTCTTCTCATGAAAAAAAAAACATTCTGGGATAATATGCCAATAAAGGACAATTGTCTGGAACTATAACGCTGCTTTTTAGAATAGTACCACTCCCTCCTCTTTTCTCTCAGCCTTCCTTTCTTTCCCTCATCTTGTTTGGAAGTTTCTCTTTATTGTTGTTATTTTTGCTTTTTGTGTATCAGAAAGTGAAAACAATTACAAAATAAATAAATAATGACCAACACTTTGAACTAAGCTCAAAATATGACATGGAGTTAGTGAAGTTGGTAAAAAAAACCCCACAGTTGAATGTTTTCATTTCGTTTCTTTTTTTTTTAAATGTACTAGCTGAAATTTCTGAACACACTTCAAAGAGAGCCCCAAGTACAGCCTGTAACAGCAAACTAGCCTTGATAAAATTAAAGTATGAGTGACCCGGGCCGTGTCCTCTTTCTGCAGTGGCCGCTGGGACACAAGCTTATGTTATACAAAGCTCTCCTAGCACAGCCAAAATACGGTTTTTCCAGAGGTACTCATAGGTTATGAACCTGATTCTTCAATGGCACTGCAACCCTGTCCAAAATAGGCTATATCTCTATGCTACATCAACCATCCTACCAACAAGAGCATTTCTGTCTTGTCTCAGACTCAGCTTGCTCTCCTACATCTGATTTCATACATCAGTTCAGGATCTGGATGTTTTGGAGGGCTAGCTTTCTAAACACAAGGCATTCATAGGGAACACTGGGAACATATAGAACTTTTAGAACAATTTAAAGCGGGTCACTTCTGAATAACTCATACCTCGTGATTATTATGAGGGTGTAGATCAACTCTGAGTAATCACCCGGGCCAAAACTCCTCTTAAGAGTGGGTTGTGTCTCAGCACAGGCAAAGGGAAGAATGCCACTTAAATGGATTGTGTATTTTTCAAAATAGAAATGGACTAAGTAAACTAACAGTAAAGTAAGTAAATATTCCCCTGAAAATGAATGTAGATAACTTTTTTTAAAAGCCTTTTTTACTTCAGGTTTTGAAGCAGACATTTGGACTAGATTGCTCTGATGTGTAATTGACCCTTTCATTTAAATGTGCATACATGTTCTGTCACATCATTTATTCCTAGAAATCAAAAGCAGCCACCATACCATTAGTCTTAGTATTTTCTGGCAAAGTCCACCTTGGTTTCGTTTCCAGTTATAGTTTTTTTTTTTTTTTTTTTTGGAGTTTGTTTGGGTCTTTTTTTAAACAGTAGAATATTGGGACCTTATTTTAACCACAACTTGGAACTGATTTCATCACTGATTTCACTGGGACTTGCTTCCAAGCAAGTGTGCTTAGGATCTCAGCCATAAACTGGAAGCCTTGATCTGGCAATGGCTAAATGTACTTTTGTCTAGAAACAGCCAAGCCAATGTTGATGTTATGGAAATATCCATATGGCAAAGTCTTGCGCCGACTTGAAAGCCAGCTGAAACTATTCCAGCTATAAGAAAGAGAAAATAACTTAGGCCCGGTGTGTTGATCTAGAGTAGACTCACATGTGAGCTTGGATGGAAACGAAGGCTTTCTACAAGCACAGAATGGGAATATGTTTCCAATGAAGGGAAGAAATACTTGTGCTACTTGCTCCTTAGCAACATCCAAGAAAAACACATTTTAAAAAATCTGTTTTAGGAAGCAAAATAAAAGAATGCTGTGAAGAATCAAAATTATGGCACTGAAAGGCAGATCATGTAACATGATGACTAAAGAATACAAGCATGGCTGTGCATAAGAAATCATTTTGCTACCTAGAAAGTAAGAAAAGAGACTACTTTTAATTTGTAAGGAGCTTTGTCAAAAGTCTGAGCAGGCTTTACGAACTCAAACGTAAACAATATACTTGAATCCTATCATTTTTGTGTCGCCGCGTATGTTTCAGGATGGATGACCAAATAGCATACATGAACAAATTTGCAACAAATGTGCAGCTACTTTTGCCACTGATGTGAAATGGCTACGGATCTCGTGCACAAAAGAGTTTCTGGCTGAGAGAGCATCTTTTCACATAACTAAACATGCAGTGGAGCTTTCCACTGTCTTTCTCAAATGCATTTAGATGCACAAAGACTTTTGCGATCAAGAATCAAATTTTAAAAGCTGCTTCTAATGGGAGAGCAGTTAATTTTGTCCGGGGGCCAGAGACAGAGCACATAAGTTTGGCAGTGAACCAGCACTGCCAGATGCTACACATGTGCTATAGCTTTGCACTCTGATAAGCACATACTCCTATCATGCATCTGCCTGGGTGGTTGTGGCACAGAGGACGGGGTGGTTGGCCACAAAATGCCAACACAATCCCCTCCCTCCTTAATGATTCCTTGATGCATGTTTCCTCTGGAGAAAATTAGCGTTGCCATGCATCTGTGTAGGTGGTTCATGTTTTCAGTTACATGCTAAAAGACTGCAGCTCACGTCTTCCTATTCAGTAAATAGCATATGGGCATATATCTCCAAGCCGTGTTTTCTCTATTCCAACCCATTTAAGCACTTTCCCCCCGGAATTAAAAAATAAATAAAGCTTCTCTAATAAACATGCAGAGTTTGTGTTGCAGCATGACCTACTTTGCTCTTTATTTCAAGTTCATTCATCCTGGCTGCAAACCTCCCCCACCCCACAACCTTTTGCTTTCTGTTCCATTTCCGTCTTGCCCCAGCTCCCATTCAGCCAAATCTGCCATTGTGTACGGTTTCAGCAGGAAGCACTAACACTCAAGCACAAGCCCTGGTGTTACAGCACAGGTTGCCACAATTCAATCACAACAGTCCTAAGATCACAACCAAGTTAAAATGACCACAGATCAGGGCAGCCATGTACAAATTGCATGTACATTAGTGAACTACAGAAGGTTTGTGCAAATCACTATCCCTAAAATCCCCTCAATATTTAGCAGAAACTTCTGTGAATGCACGACACAGCACCCATGAGTAATTAATTGAACTTTTGAAAAAAGGTCTATGGGATGAAGCATATCTACTCACTCGAAGTCCAGGAAATCCAGGAGGACCAACACCACCAACAATTCCCTTTGGGGGGAAAAATGGGCGTAAAACAATTAGAATTGCATGTTTCCAAGCAAAAGTTCAGATGGTGACAAATACAGGGCACAGGTTGCAGGATATGAGATCGGCATAGGGAAAAAGAGCCCCATTGGATCAGAACTGTGGCCAGATGGCTACAAGATGCTCACAACATCCAGAGACATGTTGCCTCTGTTCCTGCAGGTGACAGAGAGCACTCATGATCACAAGCAGCTGATTCTCCATGAATCTGTGTAATTACCATGCAAAGCAGAGGGTTGGCTCCCAGCCCCCAATGGGGATCTCCCATAATAAGAGAGTCTGTCTTCTAACAGCCGACCCAACTTCGGGGGGCTGCTGCTTGGCAACGCTCATAGGTTTCCTAAGGAGCCCACTGGGACTTATCCATGCTTGTAAGTAGGCTCCAACACCCTGTGGACAGACCCCAGCACATGGGCAAGGGCCTTGGACTACAAGTGAGCTGCATGAATGGGACCTGCCTTGTACCATACAGCCACCCAGGTTGCTGTAACCCAAAATAAAAATTGTGGCCTTGTCTCTGTGCCATTTCTTGCTCTGACACCCCACCTTTCATGGATCTGGGCATGTGATTTTTGTGGCAGCAAATTCCACACTCTGCGCAAAAAGGTGCTTTGCTCGGTCTTTCCATTTATATGCTGCTTTATCTGTTCAGTATGCAACGGAATCGAGGTTATTGATTCACACATTTCCATTTTGCAGCTCTGAGGATTCGCTGTTGATTGCAACACCCCTCAATGTGTGAAATATACATTTTTTTCTATTTATTGTCATGCAGACCACACTGCTGCACTCAAGGATCTGTGATGGTGGTGGAGGTTTACCTGTAGGGGGGCTGACAATTCTGCTGCACAGTTACAATAATTTCTACCTCACAATCAACATTATTTTTCAAATAATGATGATAGTTCACATTCACTGTAAGTGTTCAAAGCATTCCACACACACCCTTCCACCACCCTGCAGGAAAAACCAATAGTATTATTCCCATATGGCAGATGATTGACGTGGGGGCGTGTTTTAGAGGGGGACTTAATAAGATCCAAAAGGATTAAGTGACATCAAAAGTTGAAGCGTGATTCGAACCAGGGACTTCTTGATTTGCAGTCTCATGTGCTATTAAGCCACAAAGAACCACAGAGAGGGTTTTTGTTTTGTTTTGTTTGTTTCCTCCATTCATTGGCACTTTAAACAACTACTCAGGTGGCCAAATCTGTATCATGGAGTTGGTATACCCTCTTTCCAGTTCCTATTTTTAAAATGGTGATGTAGAAAGGCAACTATACCTAAAACTATTCTTTAGACAAGCATTTGCTCTATTATAGCAGAACACGTGGGGCAGAGGAGAGCATATGGCAAGGGTTGCCAATGTTTGGGGCCTGTGGGCACATTTGCAAATGGTACAGTGGTACCTTGGGTTAAGTACTTAATTCGTTCTGGAGGTCCATTCTTAACCTGAAACTGTTCTTAACCTGAAGCACCACTTTCGCTAATGGGGCCTCCTGCTGCCGCCGCGCTGCCAGAGCACGATTTCTGTTCACATCCTGAAGCAAAGTTCTTAACCTGAGGCACTATTTCTGGGTTAACAGAGTCCATAACCTGAAGCGTCTGTAACCCGAGGTACCACTGTACAAGGAGAGATCTGTAGTTGCCTTTATCTGTGTCTTATCCAAAGTGCTGGTTATACCTATGACATCTAGGTATGTTTTAAACATAGGTTTCTCTTCATTACCAGCTGCTCAAGTTCTAATGTCAGAGTTTGGAGGAAGCCTGCATTAGCTTCTGAGCCATCCCACATTTTTCCTACAGTAGGTGCAATAGCATCTGCAACCCTCCCCACCGCAGCAGCTGCAGGTTTGGCAGCTTGCCTGAACCAACCCTGCGGGGCAGGCTTGACTGGTTGTTCGATAGCAGCAGCTGTCACAGACAATTAGAAGGAACTCCTTTGCAAACGGATTTATTGACTTTTCTTCTTCTTCTTCTATATAAACGTTCTCAGTTGCACTGAATAGTTTTTGTGTGTCTCTCTCTCTTTCTTGGAATCCAGGTTCTGCCAAGTTTGATTCTTTAATTAAACTGTTTATTCTGCAGCAGCATTTGCAAAATATTTTATCTGAGCATTTATAAAGAAGCAGCTGCTAGCAGTTAGCTCAGGCTTCTTACAGGGCCAAAGGTCCAAGGTATTTTCTTTACTTATCAAAACGAACCCCACAACAAACTAATTCTGATATAAGCAATTATTAAGAAGCCCCCATAAAATGCTCTGACGGTGTCCAGTGCTTGCAGCATCCCAGACTACAAACTCAGATTGCTGTGAATTCCTAGCCATCCAGGACGACATTCTTCATAAGTCCTAGTTCAAGTGTTCAGCTGCTACAGAGCTGCAGTGGCTGGCTTGGTGGAGCTGAGTGACAGAGATGCCCTCCCAATATCAGCACTGCTGCACCTTCCCTGGGTGGGACCGAAGTGGGGCAACACTGAGGTCAGGCAGTGGCAGGAGTGGTGGATTGGCTCTGCAATGATGCCGCGATCAGGAGCGTGGGTCCACAGCTCCACAACAGCAGCTACTGTTATAAGGGTCTATCATGAATACAACCAAGGAATCACTTGCCTTCTTTCTGATGACATCCCTAAGAAGTAAAATGTTTGACCTAATCTGTCTATCTGTATTAATAATAATAATAATAATAATAATAATAATAATAATAATAATGCAACAGTCATGGGAGGCCCTGATTTGGAGTGGGACTGCAACATAAGAGAAAAGGGACGAATACATCCACATAATATTCTTCTCCTGAAGAAAAACACTGCCATTCACCTTCAGCAGTTGTGTAGCTTTCAGATGCTTAAAACACTCTGCACACAGACTCATGACACAAATTTGCATACATATATATATATATATATATATATATATATATATGCACATATGTGGAAATTTAGGATGAACTCTGGCTACCAGGGCTATCTCCGAGCTATGCAATGCTAGCAGGATTTTCTAAGCCTGGTACACTGTTTGTGAATTGGACCTTCCTAGTAATTTCTGGACCCCTAAGAACTGCTGCTCACGTACATATTAAAGCGGAAATAAGTGCCTCTGGGTAAATTAAGATGATGGGTGGCTGGGATCACACTAGCACTGCTCTTTGCAGTGTGCATGTATGCAAAGTTGTTGTTGTTGTTGTTGTTGTTGTTGTTGTTGTTGTTATTGAGCAGGGGGAAAGACATGAGATGTGGGGCACAAAACAAAACACCTTGGGCCTTCTGGACCATTCCTGAACAATGCCCCTGGCATTTGGGGGGGGGGATTCTGCTATTTGCATCCCCAGTAGCTCACCCGTGTCCCTGTCACAAGGCACAAGGCAAAAAAAAAGAAAAAAAAGAATAAGAATAGCATGAGGAGTGAGGTGAAGTTCCCTTTCTCCTCCCATATTGCATGCCAATCGCTCCAAGGCTGTTATTAGGTTAAAGATACAGAAACACAATCATGCATTCAACTTGGCATTTAGCTTGACCTTAAAATGTCGCTCTGAAAACATAAGGACCTAGGATGCTCAATCTCTCCAACCCAGATACTGAGAGAGGTTAACCTCATATTAGGTAAATGGAACCTCTTATAGATAGGAATGTGTTATAATCCTGGAGCAACGCCTCTTACAGGTTGTCAGAGACTGAATAACCTCGAAAATTCCATTATTGTTTTCTGTCGCATGATATCATACTTACAGGACTTCCATCAGGACCAGGGGGGCCTCTATTTCCAATATCACCTGGTAATCCCTGGTTAAAACATCACCAATAGTTTTGTTAGGAGTCACAGCATATATGAGTGCATATTTAACATTATATGTTGAGAGTAAGCTTGGGGGGGGGGACTTGCTCTTAGGAATCTTCAAACCAAATAGTGTTTGGGGGTTATTTATTGATTTACTAATTTAGTCTCTTATCGGCTTTCCAGCTCTAACAGCCTGATTCCCACATAAAGAACGTAAGAGCCCCAGCATATCAGGCCATCTTGTCTAAATCCTGTTCTCACAGTAGCCAATCAGATGCCTGTGGTAGACCTGCGAGCAAGACCTGAACACAACAGGACTCTTCTCTCCTGTAGTTTCCAGCCACTGCTATTCAGAAGCATGCAGCCTACGACGCCTCTGATTGCCTTATCCCCCATGAGTTTGGCTAACACTCTTCTAAAGCTGTACAGATTTGTGGCTACCACCACTTTTTGTGAGAGTAAATGCCATAGTTTTAACTATGCACTATGTGAATAAGTACTTTCTGCCATCTGGCTTGAACCTTTCAACATTCAGCTTGATGTTAGCATTTCAAGACAGAGAAGTTTCTCCCTAGCCACTTCTTACACATGAAGCATAATTTTATATCCCTCTGCTCCCTCGTGCTCACCGTTTTTCTAGACTTTAAACCCCTAAACATTGCCACCTTTCCTCACAGGGGAGTTCTACAACTGTTTGATCGTTTGGGTTGCCCTTTGACAAACTTTTTTCAGCTCTGCCGTATCATTTTTGAGGTGAGGAAAACAAGAACTATACGCAAGTAGGGTTGCACCACAGATTTGAACAACAGCATTATGATATAGGCATTTCCCCCCACAAAAAACCTTTTCCTAACGACCCCCAATGTCGAATTAATCTTTTTTCACAGCTGCTGCACACTGAGTCAACAACATCAGGCTGGCAGCTTCCAGTGATGACTTGCATGGACTGCTACCACATTTTCTGCCTCACAGTGGTGGAGCTTCATGCTCCGGCACTGGGGGTGTGGAGAGCAGGTGGGGACGGGGCTGGCACGAGTCCTGGGGGTGTGGCGTGCCACCTGCAGGGGTGTGACACGCATTCTGGGGGCATGGCGCACCGCCCGCAGAGGCATGGCGCGTGTCCTGGGGGTGTGGTGCACTGCCCGCAAGGGCGTGGCACCCAGCGTGGGCGGGGGGCAGCCCCGATGGCACCCTACCAGGATCATGCTGCCGGGGGCGGTGCGCTCCCCCTGCACCCCTCTTCCTCCGCCAGTGCCCCCACATCCACATGTTCAAAATTGGAATGGGGTTCCTCCTCATGTGGAGGAGCACTACATGAGTGGTTCTCCTTCTGATGTAACTTGAATGCACAAACCTTATTTCGGTGCATTGAGGGGGTTGCATGAATCCTCCTCAAGTGTATAGTCTTCAAGAGTAATCAAACAACCCACACACATGCATGAACAAGCAACCCATGCATATTATATCCATTTGTGCCACACTGACCTCACCACTGCCTCACCCCTTCCCCTCTACCTCCTGGTAACCAGTAGTGACACAACCAACTAGAGGTCAGGTGACTGCCAAACCACAGCATTTGCTACTGGAAGCAAGTGGGGAAGTAGGAACTCCTTTTTGAGTGTTTCTCTGGATAAATATCTGTATCCTTATTGTGTTAATGACCCCCTGGGAATCAACTTTTACCGTGACAGCAATCAGTCAACCACTGCAACTCCACGCCATGCCAATTTAAAACAAGTCAGCATTATATATAAAAAAGCAAGACAAAACAAAGCTAAGACCAGAACAGAGCACGATTCTATTCATACTGCTATGAACTGCTACAGCAAGGCAATTCTTTAATTCTCAAATATCGGTCGGTGTTGTTTTAAATCCAACACTGTTCAGAAAACTGAGAAGTCCTAAAAATCAGGATCCAAAGAATTACATTGCTAGCTCTGCGTTCCCAGGGGTGCTTTCAAGTTGTGTTCCTTGAACGATACTCTACTATAGCCATTCTCTTTTGACACCTGAGGCTGCTTTCAAAAGCAGTATCTGATAAGGCATGGCAGCAAAGAGACAGTCCTCTGCTAAAAAATTATTACAATAACAGTCCAAAAACTTTTGGAGATACAAAAATAACTCTTCAGATGCCAGCCTAAATCTCCCATGAGCCACTGTCAGGATTTGTCTTTTTTAAAAGTGTTATCTCCCATTACATTTTAAACATCCCTGTAACAATTCAGGTGGTACACTGTTCTTTAGCATTAAATAGTACCAGTTGCTGGGCTTCTGTAGAACATCCCTAGGAGGAAGTCTATTAATATTTTACTAGGAACTATGATTGATTGTTCTTGCAGCTACAGTGAGTTAAACTGGAAAACTATAAATTCAATTTATGAAGTGTCCTACATCAGATTGACTTCTAGCTGTATAGAATAATTCCACATATAAGAAAGCCCTCATATAATTTATTCTCCCGACCAAATATAACGTTTGCAAAAATTCTGTGTATCAAATATAATACGATTGGCAATAACTTTCAAATACAGTAAAACATGCCAGTTTTCATATAATATACATAATGTGGAAAAGAAACTTGATACATATGTTTTGAATAACAGAGTGTTTCTTATTTAAACATACTATACATTCAGAATATTAAAAACGCTTGTAGCTCAGACCCTATAATTTTCTTAATAATAAAGCTAACCAGTTTAATATTTTGTTCCACTTCACGTATGCCAAGAATATTTGAAGTACTAATCACAACTGCTCTCTTAGCAGAATCCCCTTTTTCACTCCTAAAGTCTGACGTTCTAATGCTACTGCCTATGAAACGGTAGCAAAAGAGTAACCAAGATGGAGCCAAGACGATTTTGAAAGCAGTACATCAACCTGTATAATGGCGGGGAGTGGAAATCAGATCTATCTCAGGAGCTATTACGGCCCAGGTGGGCAAGCCAGGCACCACAAAACTACTACAGCTGCTTTTTGGATTTCAAGGAGTGTAATTCACACATGGAGAAAGGTGCATGGGAATGGCTCTCCTCATCATTTAAACTAGCCTGATGCATTTCAAATGCCGAATCTTTCTTTAGGAGCAACCCTACGGCCTCGGTCCAGTGCCGAGGGCCTTCTGGCAGTTCCCTCACTGCGAGAAGCCAAGTTACAGGAAACCAGGCAGAGGGCCTTCTCGGTAGTGGCACCCACCCTGTGGAACGCCCTCCCACCAGATGTCAAAGAGAACAACAACTACCAGAGTTTTAGAAGACATCTAAAGGCAGTCCTGTTTAGGGAAGCTTTTAATGTTTGATGCATTACTGTATTTTAATATTTTGTTGGAAGCCGCCCAGAGTGGCTGGGGTATAAAAAAATTACTATTACTACTACTACTACTACTACTACTACTATTATTATTATTATTATTATTATTATTATTATTGTTATTTCACAGAGCGCTACCTCTCGTGCTGTCTCTCACTGCATAGGTCTTTGAGACAGCAAGAAGCACTACTTTGATAAAGCTAAGTTGTTCTCGAAGCAAGGTTTTACAACTAAAGTGGGGAGGTTAAAATGTTATTTGCTCTTTCCAAAATCCTGAGGTCTCCTCCATTCTGTCTGCACCCTTCTGCTCTTTGTTACAGTCCTCTACTCCCCCCCCCTTTATTTTTCTTTTTCTGGCCTTTGTACAGAACATCCTTTTAATAAGAAACCTTTCCTCCAGGACAAAACTAATTTTTTTTTAAAAAAAAAGCTGAGGAAAGCAGCATTTTAACATTCTTAAGACAGAATATAAAAGGGAACAACCAATCAAACTAAACAAGCAGCAAACTAAGTGAATAAAACATTGGCCCGTTATGCCAATAAAGACTGAATTAATTAATTAATGAAACATTGAGGCACTTTACCTGTCTCCCTTTAGGACCTCTTTTTCCAGGTAAACCAGGGGTGCCCTGAAACAAAAAAGTCACAGAATAGAATCCTTGAATTAAAGTTGCAGGCTCTTGTTAATGCAGTTTGTTTCTATTACTGTTCTTGTTATTTGTTTACAATCTTTAATTAATAAATCAATTAATTCCATAACGTTTATAGCCTGCTTATTTATTTTTTAACAAAATCTAAGTGGCATACCGTATTTTTCGCTCGATAACACGCACCTGACCATAACACGCACATAGTTTTTAGAGGAGGAAAACAAGAAAAAAAAATTCTGAATGAAACAGTGGATGTATCATTTTTGTGCTTCATGCTGCGGCCACAGACATGTGATTTGACGGTGAGTTTGGGGTAGCCCAATGCAAAGATCCTGAGGATCCATGTGGATCCATGCTTTGTAACCACGTTTTTGCACCATTGCAGCCCCAGGCAACAGTGGGTGCGTGATTTTTTTGGTGCAGGCTGTAGCCATGGACATGCTATGTGATCTGATGGTGAATTTGGGGTGACCCAATGCAAAGATCCTGAGGATCCATGTGGATCCATGCTTTGTAACCACGTTTTTGTACCATTGCAGCCCCAGGCAACAGTGGGTGCGTGATTTTCTTGGTGCAGGCTGTAGCCATGGACATGCTATGTGATCTGATGGTGAATTTGGGGTGACCCAATGCAAAGATCCTGAGGATCCATGTGGATCTGTGCTTTGTAACCACGTTTTTGCACCATTGCAGCCCCAGGCAACAGTGGGTGCGTGATTTTTTTGGTGCAGGCTGTAGCCATGGACATGCTATGTGATCTGATGGTGAATTTGGGGTGACCCAATGCAAAGATCCTGAGGATCCATGTGGATCTGTGCTTTGTAACCACGTTTTTGCACCATTGCAGCCCCAGGCAACAGTGGGTGCGTGATTTTTTTGGTGCAGGCTGTAGCCATGGACATGCTATGTGATCTGATGGTGAATTTGGGGTGACCCAATGCAAAGATCCTGAGGATCCATGTGGATCCATGTTTTGTAACCACGTTTTTGTACCATTGCAGCCCCAGGCAACAGTGGGTGCGTGATTTTCTTGGTGCAGGCTGTAGCCATGGACATGCTATGTGATCTGATGGTGAATTTGGGGTGACCCAATGCAAAGATCCTGAGGATCCATGTGGATCCATGCTTTGTAACCACGTTTTTGTACCATTGCAGCCCCAGGCAACAGTGGGTGCGTGATTTTTTTGGTGCAGGCTGTAGCCATGGACATGCTATGTGATCTGATGGTGAATTTGGGGTGACCCAATGCAAAGATCCTGAGGATCCATGTGGATCCGTGCTTTGTAACCATGTTTTTGCACCATTGCAGCCCTGTTTTTGCATCAGATCATTGCTATGTGATCTGATGGTGAATTTGGGGTGACTCAATGCAAAGATCCTGAGGATCCATGTGGATCCGTGATTGGAACCACGTTTTAAGTAGGGAGGGAAGGAAAAACATAGAAGCGACAAGGAGAAGGGTGTGCAGAGAAGCAGCTGGCTAAGAATGCAGGAGAGGGGTTTTACCGGAGGGAGGAAAGGAAGGCAAAAGTCCCCCCCCCACAAGCCAGCCAGCTCTCTCTCTCTCCCCCCCCCAACCTGCATGTTGCCTTCGAGTCCCAGACGCACGGAAAGGAATTGCCTGGAGGGGAGGGGTTTTCTCTGCTCTTTGTTCCGTTTGAGCAAACACAGTAAGGAAACAGAAGCGGGTGGGCAGTAAGACCCTGAGGCAGAATGCAGGAAAGCAGCAACTTCCTCCTTTCCTCCCTTCTCCGGACAATTTGATATTTGCCTGATTTATGCCTTCACTCGCGCTTGTCAGCTCCAGGGACCACACATTCGCTCAATAACACGCACAGACATTTTCCCTTACTTTTTAGGAGAAAAAATCTGCGTGTAATAGAGGGAAAAATACGGTATATGAAACAGCATAATAATTTTCAATAATATGCAGCTAAAATTAGCAAAATTTAAAAACAAGTATGAGTAACTAAACTATACGTCCTGCTGAAATAAAGTTTTTTTAGTAGACATCTAAAACATTATATTAAAAGGGGCCTACCTAATAGGCAAGCAGTTTCAAAGCATAGGTGCTGACTCACTGAAAGAATGACTCCACACAGATTTAGAACATGAGGCTGCTGGCAAATACTGATCCCAAAAGCCAAATTAGTAAACTGTGCACAAAATAATAGCTATCTTTTGGGGGGTGGGGTGGCGTAGGGGTGGAGATATACACCTGTGGGTACTATTGGCTCCTAATTGGCTCCATTTGTATTGACGTCAAAAAAAATTTGAGTAATTTGTCTATTGCAAAAATAGACAAATTCTTGCCTCTGTGCTCAAGGGACAATGAAAGACCAGATATCTAAGTATATGTAGAAATGTTGGCATCTGTCTGTCCCGAAAGACGATGGAGTTCGCCTCCAGAGGTGGAGTCAAACTGCTGGAGAATCACAGCACCCACTATGGCTACAGAGACTGGTAACTCATAAGTGCTGCCTCCTGTGTCGTTGTTTTTGCTGCATTAGCAGCACTGAAGTGACCTTTCTGGGGCACAAGCGTGGGCAGTGGGCAGGCAGTAATAAATTTAAACAGCATCCAAAGGGATTACTTGAACCAAAGCACCTCACATTCATTTCTCAGTTGTTTCGGTCAATAGGGTTAGAATAGACCCCAAAAGCCATAAGAATAAACACATTGATTTTGTTGTTGTTGTTGTTGTTAAATTAAGGAAGGAGAGGGCATGGCAAATTACACTTCCTGGAGAACTGAGCTCCCTTGCAGCAGCTGTTTACATTTTATGAAATGTGCACATTAAGAGAAATGACCCATTTAATGCCATGTCTAGTTTGGCCCTCTGTTTGGTGTATGTGAGGCAGAGTCCTATGAAATGCATGTCACATTTAGATTTCATGGCACTTTCTTATCATAAATGCGCGAAAATTCCATAAAACCTACTCTTTCTCCCTCGGGTCCAGGCAGTCCTGCTACACCAGGGGGCCCAATGAAACCCTTGATAAACAAAAGAAATAAGCAGGTCAGAAATTGTTTTTCCAGCACAAAGTCACTTACGATTTGCTACGCTCATAGATGACCAGCACCAAATGCTACATGCAATTTAACTAAGGAGGAAAACATGTTGCAGAGAAAACCCTATTGTTGCAATTAAATGAACTGATCAAAAGAATAAACAGTCACTTGTCTGGTTACCCATGGCAAGAAAGATTCAAGAACTGGGGTTGTTTAAAAAAGAAAATTAAGACACAACTGAGTGACTAATATGAGGAGAGATTGATCTTAAAATCTGCCATTGGCTAGTAACTTTTGTATACTTATTTCCAAGGCTGAATGATCGAATAAAGTTATTTTAATTCAAATATTGAAGAAACACCTAGCTTTAATTGCATAATTTTAACTTTGTGAATTGTTCTTCCAAACTATTTTTTTCCAATCAGCCTATTGTCTTTTAAAGATAACCAAATTTCCCCCACCAATTTAACAGCCAATTGTATCAATTCTGATGCATTTTTCAAACAGGGCATCAGAACAGGAACTGAATCTGTATGTCCAAGTAGTCTATACTTATAGTGTCAAAATACAGTACAGAAAACTCTAACTAAAGACAACTGTTCTCAATTGTGCACATGATACATACACACACAAAGAAAACCCACAAAGGAAAACAAAATCTGTGCAGTAGTAACCAAGGTGACAAGCAAATGTTTATTGAGAAAAAGAGTCGTATTTCTCAGATGTTGCCACAAAATATTCCACTAATCGGCAATTAAAATGAATAGACTTAGTGGTAGAAGGATCCCACGTTCTATTCCCAGCATCTCCAGTTAAAAATAAACTTCATGCACACCAGAAAACGATGCTGGGAACCCAAAATACAGGATGGATAATGCTGAGTAAGTTGGGCCACTGACTTAAATTTAGTGTAAAACAGCACTTAAGTCCTTTAACTTTACAGAGCTTGTTGTCCTGGCTTGACTAGCTGTTCAACTAGTTCAGTAGTGACTCGTTAGAATCTGAAGTAACCTCTTCCATGTAAAAGAAATGAGCAAACTAGTTCCTAGATCAAGTGGCAGGCGTAGCTAACCCATGGCCCTTAAGATACTGAACTACAGCTCCCATCATCCCTCATCACCAGCCATGCTGGCTGAGCCCAATGGGAGTTGTGGTTCAGCAATGCTTGAGGGACACAGATTAGCCACCATTGCCTTATGGTAAGAGACTGGACGCTGATCATGTCCCTGCACTGTTACACCTTTCTGCTAAAATTGCTATTCTAAATAGAACAATGGATTGCTTCGCTTTTCGATGGCACACACGTAACTCTTTTAGACCTTTTCTGCTTAGCAAGTTTAATACCCAAGGTCAAAGGAGATTTCACATTCTTCTGGGTCAGTTACTGAGGGACTGGGTGGAAGCACACAAGCCCAAGACCTCCTCACAACCTTACTGCGTTCAGAGGAGGAATCAGGAAAGTATCGTCCAAACACACCTTTAGTTTTGCAAACCTGATAACTGTGGGGAAAGTCTGTTTTATTCTTCCATTCTGTCTTCTTAACAACACAAAATCTATTGTTTCAGGCACAAAATGCCCAGCATCCATACATGCACATCCACACAATGCTATTTCCCTCCAGGGTCTGTCTCTTTCTCTTTGTATTCCAATCAAAGATGGAGCACTTGCATGGATAGACTGTGAGCACAATGAAACAAACCCTTCCATGAACGTCAATGAAACACAGTTTGTGAATAACTCACAGAGTGACCCCGTGAGCGGAAAAAATAGTAAATCTGGATGAAGTATCTGCAGTTCCATGCTACATTGTGAATGGGCAAAAAATAAAATAAAGTCATGCATGTCATAATCCTTTAAAAATGCTTACTTACTCTTACACCTTTAGGGCCTGGGTTACCTTCTGGTCCTGCTAAACCCTAGCACAAGAAGAAATGCCTTTTACTTCATTTTTAATACACAGAGAAACTATATTTTAAAATGCCATAGCTATCCATTTGCAAAACTGGCAAAATGCTTTTTCAATAATTATGACTGTGTCAGAACTCTCTATATGTGATCAAATTTGCAAAGGGTTTTTTTAAAACAACAACATATAGTTCCCTTGGTATGGGTGCAACTTTCTTTCTTTTTCTTTCAGTTAATTATTTGCAGGGATTGCACCTCACCCCCTTTCAATTAGAGACTTGGCTTAATATGACTTCACAACCATTTTTTAATAAACTTTTAAGCTCGGATGCAATTCCAGACATTTCCCAGAACAACATGCTGATTTCAGTCATTCAAAGTGCTTGATAGTTGGGAAGAGCTGGCAGGCTATTATCCTGTTGCTATAACCCCTATTCATGACTGTGAGTTATTAGAAACAAATTAGCAGACACAGAATCACTGCAAAAGCCAAAATTAAGGGATAAAACTGACCCCTTTGTATGTGTACATTGGAATTGAACTTTGTTCCTGATATTAAGTGTCTTAAGGAAATCCTGTGTCTATGACGATGGATGTTTTAGTTGGGTCTCTCTCTGTATGTACTGACTTAATGGAAAGAGTCGTTTAACATATTAACGAGCTTATGAAAGTTCCAGTGGTTAAAAACAATTAAGAAACCAACACAAATATTGAAGGGAAAGTACAGTGCATTTGAAGTAGTATTTTTTCTTCTTGTTCCAGGGCTGGTTCTCAGCAGGCTCTTCAGTTCTTGACTTGTTCCATATTTATAACCCTTTGTTCCCTACTGCTAACTTTTGGCAGTAGCCCAACTGTGAGGATACCAACCATCACCAACCATAACTCTTCATATCTTGTTGGCGAGCCACTTTGTGCCTCTCTCCTAAACTCTGAGGACCACCGTGAGGGACCTCAGTCTGTGCTATTCATGGTGATTAATATTTAACCTCCTTGACCTGAATGACCAACACTTGAAAAAGTACATACTGTACCACCTTCTTAGGTGGACAGAATTCAAGCTCGTTGGGTGAACTTTTGTTTTCTGATCGAATTCTGAGATTCACCAAAAGAAACCAGGAGCAAAGTAGCGACTCAAGAGGGTGGGCACATACCCTCAGCCTGGTAGGACGCGGGTGGCGCTGTGGGTTAAACCACAGAGCCTAGGACTTGCCGATCAGAAGGTCGGCGGTTTGAATCCCCGCGATGGGGTGAGCTCCCGTTGCTCGGTCCCTGCTCCTGCCAAACTAGCAGTTCAAAAGCATGTCAAAGTGCAAGTAGATAAATAGGTACCGCTCCGGTGGGAAGGTAAACAGCGTTTCCGTGCGCTGCTCTGATTCACCAGAAGCGGCTTAGTCATGCTGGCCACATGACCCGGAAGCTGTACGCCAGCTCCCTCGGCCAATAAAGCGAGATGAGCGCCGCAACCCCAGAGTCGGCCACAACTGGACCTAATGGTCAGGGGTCCCTTTAACTTTTATACCCTCAGCCTAGGAATTTGTTTTCGATACCAGAACAAAGTTCGCACAAAAACCCAGTCCTGAACCACACCATCCCCCAAAGCTTTCTTCATCTCAGCAGTCTCTTATTCATTATTATTTTTGTGGCAAGGAAAGCCTTTTTCTTATTGGAAGTCAGAGAGCCTTGTGGATTCATTGAAAACTACCCAGAGATCTACAAGTGGATCCAGATCTATTTCCTGGACACACCCCATGAGCCTGCAAAGACAGTTGCAACTGATATGCTCTATCATATTATTCATTTAATTCAGCTTCCTTTGCAGTTAATGACTGTGCTTCTGAAAAGTACAGCCCCAATCTTGGTTCTTCCTGTTGACACCTGTAATTAAGATGTTAACAACATGGAGGATGCATGGTTAGCTGGCTCTAACACCTGATAACGAGTCACTGGATTTCAGCTGGCCAATAGCAGTGGCGTGTGGAGGACTGAGCTGGTTGTTGAGGTGGTTTAGGTTTTAAGAATCAGCAGGACCTGTTTGTCTTTTATAGGAACTGGCCCCAAGCAAAGAGTTGTGGAAAGTGTAATGCAGAAGCATCCATCTTGGATATTTTGGACCATGGCTTGAACTGAAGACAGATAACATAACTGTATGCTGTAACTACTTTGCTTATTTTCTCCAATCTGGGCACTTCGCATGACAAACACAACTGATGTTTCCCACAGGAAACACCGACACTGTCGATGCCTTAATTTCGTGTTTTACAAAGGGTGTTCATGGGCTTGGACGTCAGTATTCTCAGATGTGCTTAAGGATTTGGGTATGTCATCCACAGGGCACTTATTTTCTGCACATGTTACATATTTGGTACACCTTCAGTGTACACACAATAACTGGATTTGCCAAAGAAGGCCTGGAGCCGATTTTAAGTCGGCAGCGCAACAGGCCAGCTTAAAAAAGTAAGCCGTTATTTTGCCAGATGTTCTTGCCATGTAATGTCTTTTGCTCTCTTTTAATCATGAAACTCCTTTTTGAGAGAAGATTCAGTCAGTGAGAACCAAGACTCCCTTACAGTTTAAAAATAGGCTTTTATGCTTTCTTGGAATTAAACCCACAGAGCCTGGGGGAAGAAGTTGACAGGGGTGGCACAGAACCTAACAAAAAAGTTTTTGGTTCATGCTTGTTTCAGGCTTTCAGCTTGGCCAGAATTGAGAATCTGACTCAAGTTTTGCCTCTTTGCTTTTATATAAATAAAACTACGCTAGTGGCAGCTGTTAATATCATACTCCCAGATTCAGATTCTGGATAGACTCTGGTACTGATAAATATACTCCCATCAGAACTGGGGTTGAAAACCAGCAGGTGCTTCTTACTGTCCTAAAGTGGCTTATCACATAATTATTCCTCCACAAGAATCAAGACAGATGTTGGGGAAAGTGGGGGAGAAGGAGTTTTTGTAACTTCTGAGTGTCTACTGAGCTGGTTATTTGGTTTCTAACATTTCTGATGGAAGGCAGGTGTGTCTCAGAATCATAGAGAAACAAAAACATAAAAGGAGCATGAGAAAGAGCTGTAAACAAAAGAAAAGGAGAGCAGGAAAGAAATATTAACATGGTTGTTGCTCCAATGGGGGAAATATACCAAAGCCTATCATCTACGTATCTCTTTATGCATAGAAGTTTAAGACAAATGTTGCATAGGACAAACCAAAAAATTAAAACAAAAAACAGAGTGACCAGCCTAATTTATATCAATAAACTTTACCAGAACACAAAACTTCTAGATGTGTAAGGACAAATGCACACACTATATCCTGACACAAAACACCACATCTCTTCAATATGCACTTTACCTAGTATAATATCTCTTTCAAGGATCTTTGCAATACACCAAAGCCAGAATCATACTTTGCTTTGCTACTTACAAAACATGGTGATATGCCAAGATTTGTCTTGTGATCCCTGGTTTGGGCATATTGCTAATCCAAGGATCATGGTTTGTTTCTACCAGGGGCAAGCTGGACTAAGTGAAAGCGAGTGCAATCACCTTGTGCATGATTAAACCATTAACTGTGATTTTACCATGACGTGTCCCTGCCATCATAGTGAACAAATGACACACCAGTCATACTTTGGTGGAGTCTTAATTCCTATATTGCATGTTGCCTTTAATCTCCACTTATGGAACAAACTTAGACCATACTCAGGTGCAGACGGCTTATATCTCTAGGTGGCAAACCAGAACAAAGACTTCTCCAGTCGAGTCTACCGCCCAGACTCCACACACACACATACCTGCCCATAATTGGGCAGTTTAAATTCGAGAGGGGCAGGATTTCCCACAATCCCTTGCAGACAGCCAGGAAAATTCCCCAACAGCTGGCCGCCATGTTGGGAGTTTTTCACCCCAGGGAGCTAGGGGGTGATGGGCCGCAACCACCGTCCATTCTTTTATAACTGCTCTGTGAATAAACTGTGCAAAGAAACCAACAAACTTAAACAGAATAGAGCAATAGACAAATTATTGTGGGATTGTATTCACGACTGTATTATTATTTTTTTAACAAAAGAAGAAAATCTGATTATTTGGGTATGTAGTAAAAAAATAATGTGATAATTTAGGTTTGAAGTATAGTTACTGCACCTGCCTGCCAGGGTAACCTGGAGCCCCAGGGTTGCCAGCCATTCCTAGAATTCCCTGAATTGAAGAAAAGGGGTGGGGGAAAGAAGAATTAATGCATTTTCTCACTTGTAGGTAAGGCCTAAACGTTCAATTCAAGACTGCCTTTCACGTAACTTACAGAAAATGTCAATCCTGTGCATCAACATGATAACTCAACCAAGCAATGGAACATGTATCTCAACAGTTAGTGGGCGAGAGAGGAGGGCCGTGACATTCAGTGGTGAAATGCGAGACACAGGCTGATTCATGAGGGAAACTGTTAGACCACTTTTCGGAAAAAGTGAAACATGGAAGATTCCCTCGGGGGACAGTGATTTATAATGCAGATTACAGAAAATGAGCCTGAGCTTGGTCATACGATTGCTATTTACACTGGGGTGGGGGGAACCATGTGAGAAGGTTTTCAATATCTACATAAGTATTTACTCAACGCTGTCTGCTGTCAGGTACCCCGGTGCAATAGTTCAGAAGCCAAGTTAAATGGCTTTTTTGCGGCTCAAAACCCCACTAGGTGGTAGGATTTGAGGTGATCTGAGAAGATTTCTGCATGGGAGCAGCTAAGCGGACAAGGATGTCAGGGAAGTAGGGAATTGAACCTGCAATAAATTCTGGCAAAAGTACCACCACCGCCTGTCACAGTTCACAGTCTGCATTTTTTCAAATCATTCTAAAATACACAGAGTGCAGATTATGTAAATTTGGAATAAATGAAAATCGGCCGGGGGGGGGAACATGGCTTGGCTGCACCATTCACCTGGCCTGCATCCAAGTGAGTCACTGCAGCATCCTGGGACCAAGAGCGGGAGAGACACAGCGGTTACACCATAATAGTTTGCTGACTTTGCTGAGGCCCTTTCCTCTGTCCTGCTATACTGCAGTGACTCAGCTGAACAGAGATCATGTGAGTGATGCAGCCACATCACACTGTCTGCCGCTGATGAAAATGCTGTTTCAGAAGATTGTAAAATGCTTAAAGACAGGAAAATATTCTAACTTGACTAACTGGGGATAGAAGCTGCCTGCTAGATAGATGCTCCCTGCATCCAGTCTAGCACTGCGAAGGGAACCTAGGTAATATGTAATAGTTGCAGGTGATCTCGCCTGTTTCACACACAGTGACGTCTCCCAGATACATCCTTACCAATTTTCCACATATGAACCTTATTCTCATACAGATAACACAGCTGATTCTCAGGCAACCATTTGTTGCAAAAAGAATGCCTGGTCTGCAAATAATAATAATAATAATAGCCCACCCTGGCAGAATTAAGCATAATTTACAACCAGCTCATTCACCACCTCCATCCAGGGCAGGGCTAATTAATCTCTGGTCCGCAGGCAAACTTGGCCCACTAGGCGGCTTTTCCCCAACTAACCACACTTGCCATCGTACATGACATCAGATCTGGCACAGGAAGAGGCATGTCTGACAAGGCAAACTTGGGAGGCTTAAAGTGTGCTCCCAATGGAGCAGTGGCTAGGAAAACCATCTGATGGGCAGCAGAGACAAAACCTGATGGACTGAGTGCATATCCCAAATTTGGGATTTCAAAGCACCCAGTCACATCAGATATGTGACAGGTGGGCAGCCCTGCCCAACTGTCCTATTTGGCCTGACGGCCAAAAAAAATGTTCCCCACCCCCCAATTGAGGACAAAACAGCAACAAATAAACAACACCATAACTAATCCCTGTCTCCAATCCAAGTAAGGCCTTACTTTTCACTGGTACAGCCTTTCACACTGAGTGGCATTTCATGGTATTCCAGTTACCACCCAACAATACATCATCTGCTACATCAATGGTGGCCAAACTTGGCCCTCCAGCTGTTTTGGGACTACAGTTCCCATCATCCCTGACCACTGGTCCTGTTAGCTAGGGATGATGGGAGTTGTAGTCCAAAAAGAGCTGGAGGGCCAAGTTTGGCCACCACTATGCTACATCATGTATTCCTAAAATGTCTCTGAAGTATCTGAAGGTTGGTCCAACTAGCTCAAAATTATCTACTGTGACTAGCAGTGGTGCTCAGATGCCAGAATCTTCCCCAGTCCCATTTTTCTGAAATCCTTCTAGCTGGCATTGTCAGAGATTGAAACTAGTCCCTTACTCATGCAAAGGATGCTCTACCACTGAACTTTGGTTCCTCCAAAAATTGTCTAAGGTATCAGCCTCACTTTCCCAAACTCTGGCACAAAGTGCTTATTAAATGAGAGATGCATTATAAGAGATGCATCAGATTGCGACTGGACTACTTACTTGCTCCCCACGTGGCCCCGGTGGTCCTGGATACCCCATGGGACCCTACAGGTATGAAAGATAAATGTTTCAATGAATGCTGAAATGATCATACACACACATCAGGTATCGGCACTCTGCTTCCTCCTCCCCTCCGCACCCTTAAGCAAAGAAAATTTTGCCAAGCCTATTTTCATCTGATATCAATATAGCTTAGTTTTAACAGCTGGCATCTGAAAAGACAAGTCTACTGGTGAGAAATGGGGAGAGACTTGTATCTCCATACTCTTTATCAACTTCTTGATATGCCAACCTGAAATCAAGCAGAGGTTTGCATTAAGTAGCATGTAGATGAAAAAGACCTCCAGGAGCAATCTGCTTGTAAGTACTGAATGCTGGATCCGGTCCAGGCAGTTTCCCCCCCATTCCAAATCCTTTTCGCAACACTCTGAGTAATACTGTGAGGTAGCTATAAAGAAGTTTTTCACAGACAGCTCCAAGAAGCTATCTAGGAAAAAAGATTAATTAAGATAATTTTACACACATAAAAGAAAACATCAATATTCCAATAAATTTGGAATATTCAACAAGCCAGCTTATGCAAGCTGTTGTCTCACTACTTAAACAGCATTGTCCTAAACTGTATTATAGAGAATTACTGCTGTTTAAGAAAGTGAACTAAACCTGCAAATTTTACTGTCTGGCTTTGGGAAAATAATGCGAGTTGAGAAAGTTTATGATCACCCAAAAACCAAAATTACACTCTGATCAATACTTTGCTATTTCTATTCTTATAAGAGGCGAGGAATTCAGTCCATTGTAGGGTCCACCTGCTCATCTCACCAATTTCCCTCTTCTTCCATACAAAAGAGCCCAAGGTATGTTGCGGCAGTTGTACCCCAAAAAGCACAAAATCCTTGGCATTCTGTTTGTAAGCACCTTTCAAACCGTGGGTAGAAAAATGACCTTGTGTTATGCGCGCACACATGTGCACGCACACACACGGGTAGCTTTGGGATGGTGGGCAAAATGGCTGTTGGATGTACCCCTCTCCCCTCTACTGGTGACCCTAGCAAGCATACCTGGCAGCACTGGTAGGCAGCAGAAACAGCACCATCTCACTGGGGCTGGGCCACTTTCATGTCTCATGATACCCTGGAGCTACATGCTACATTGGGAGACACTGTGGAAAATCAAAATGGCAGCTGCCCAGTGCTCCTTGAAAAAATGTAGCAAGGGGCCCAGGGCAGGCATCAGGAGTGGGACCTGCCAGGGTACTGGTGCCCTGACAGACACCCAAGGATTCCAGGTGCTGACAACCAGTTCTTACATACACACATGAAGCCAGCCACAATATAAAAAAGGCTAGTTTCTTTTTTAGCGCAATAGGTAAAAATAAAAAATAAAAATGTGAGTGGTCTAGGTTTCAGCTCCTTCTCATTGGAGTCCCCCCCAAGGAAACAAAACCAGGAAACACATGCAAATAAGTGTGAACTGCAAAGCGAATTACGTAAAATGAGGTATATTTTGCACATCCGCTGAACTTTTCTATTCTATTCAGGCACAGAAGTGTCCCTGAAACTCGATAATCTGGGCTGTAATTTTCTGGACTTTAAAAACACACACACAACAAAACACCTCTACGCATGCAACTGATAGTGAACATTTTATTTCTATTTCATGATTATTTTATGTAAAAAAATCTAAATTACATTAAAACGTTTTACTTACAAGATAATGTACAAATTGAACATTTCCCCCACCATGTAACAATTGCACATTAAGCTTCCGTCTTGTAATATTTCAAGTTGCTAACTCATCTCTTGCTTACAGTTCTGCTTAATTAAGCATATTATATTTGTTCTGTGTCTGGAATAGATTCTAGAAGCAACAGTGAGGAGCAGTACGTTTGAATTGCTGCTTCCAAAAAATTGATTCAGGTGCTTTTTACAGTCAAACCAGCCCAACTTTGTCTATAGAGTCCAGACTTCACATCCAGCATGAGGAAAAGTGCACCCAAATTACATCCAAAGAACCCCAAATGCATGCCTTCCACATATACTGTAGAACTTCAGCTGCAGCCCTTAACGCAGCATTGAATTCCTCTCTGGGAACGTCTCCTCTATGACTCTCACAGCTAGCTTTTGGAGAGGCAAGGGAAAGCTGCTTTGAGGAGGCAGATTTTAAATTTACTTTAGGTTCTTTAAGAGAACTATTTTGGTCAGCAAAGAAAGGAGCACGTGCTGACAAATATGATCATATCAATTTGCATTATGTCTGCAACCTTTAAAACAAACTAATTGCAACATGGTTAATTAATTTCACAGTTTACTGCAGCTGTAATCATGAAAAAGTAGGTCGGTTTTTGCCAAAATATAGACCAGATGTATTGGCTTAAGCAATATAAAGAAGCATTGAAGGGTACTTTTGTCTGTGTGTGTTTTCTTGCATTACTCTGAATGGAAAATGAACTCTATTTATGTATATACACTTCATCAACATGTCATCAACAGCTCATCCACATTTTCCATTTGCAACTAGAAATGGGCATGTTAGGATTTTGGAGGGGGAAAAAATCTGTCCATGTGGAGTACATTTTTAGGTTCTGAAACTGACTGAAGGATAGGACGACACTATAGAGAAGTGTTCACATAAAATCACATTTGTGACTATTGCAGTCTGTACCTCAATCTGGCAGAGATGATATGAAATTTCGCTTTAAGATCACTTAAAGAGTCTTGGTCAGCGCACACCATTTTGGGATAATCTACATGCGTCGTTTTTGGAAGTGAGGAAGTTTTGAAATTATGTCTCAAAATAAATAGCAGACTAACAGATCTTGAGACAAAAACATGGTCACCAACATGTTTTAATTGGATTCATTAAGCCTAACAATAAGAACATATTTCCTTGTACGGCACGTTATTTTTGTTTAGCCCAGGGGTGCCCAAACTTTTTTCAAAGAGGGCCAGAAGTGAACATGTGTGAGGGCTGACCAAAGTTTGTGAGCTTTTTTAGGATTTGACACCAATAAATAAACTGCCACAAGACCCGGATAAAACCAGTCAGATTACGCCCCTGAAATGGACTTTGGACATGCTTGGTTTAGCCAATAACTTTTCCCTCATCTTCCCATCACCCCTCATATTTGAACTTCATAAATTTTTTTTCTACAGTAGCCAAGGCACCATGAAAAAAATTTACTACAGAAATTACTGCTCAAACTCTATGGTAAAGTGAATAAAAGCACATTTAAAAGATTTTGGTTCTTGTGATGTATGAAAGCTATTTCGATGGATAAACATGCATCACCCCTGTGGTTTTAGAACATAACTTACATTGGAACTTTTAAAGGACCACTGCAGCACGTACTTCCAGTAAATCTACAGGCGGCCCTGCTATTTTCTACTCAGATGGTAGAGGAAATGGGAAAGGACAGATCTGTAGTTTGTTCAGTTCAAAATGCTTCACTTTTTACAAGCAGCTCCTGATAGCAAGGTTAGTAGATATCATTTGCTAAATTAGCACACAGATGTGGCAAAGATCTCTATGCTGCCAGCCTAGAAAGCATGTCAACTGTGGCACAAAGCGAATGACCATAGCACTAAATTTCAGCGCCGAGAAATTAAAACAACTGCGATTCCATTTCTTGTTTGCTGCCGCGTACAGTGGAGAAACTGCCTTTCATAAGCGTTCATTTAGCTAACCTCTGTGACAAGAGCTAAAACAGAACAAGCTTGAGTTTCCCATGGCAATCAGTCACAGAAGGGACATTAGATCCCTGCAAAATCAAATATTAGAACAAAATTCCACTTGCTGAATTCCCACAATCTTATGATTTCCGAAGTTGGCGCATTCAAAAAATTGACATTTCTGTAGATTGGGTTTTGTGGAAAATTATTTTTTTAAAGGCTTCTGGAAAAAGATATCGATCAAGACTTGAGAGCCACAATCGTCACTGAACAATTACGCTCTGATCCAAAAAAATAAAAATAAAAAAATTCCTTCCAGTAGCACCTTAGAGACCAACTAAGTTTGTTATTGGTATGAGCTTTCGTGTGCATGCACACTTCTTCAGATACACACTAATAACAAACTTAGTTGGTCTCTAAGGTGCTACTGGAAGGAATTTTTAAATTTTGCTTCAGCTATGGCAGACCTACCTGTAACTAGAGCTCTGATCCAAAGCTCTGTTTGCTCACTAGCAATCTTATTCACGGGCAGCTTTGCACCGGTCTGTAAGGAAACCCTTCCACACACTGAAACTCTGTGTGTACATAAGCCTCAAGCATTCTGTTTGCAGACTTCCAGTAATAGCACTGAAAGTTAATAATAATAATAATAATAATAATAATAATAATAATAATAATAACAACAACAACAACAACAACAACAAAACACCTTACCTTTTCACCTTTGATGCCTACAAGGCCTGGCAAGCCTATTAGTCCTGTATCGCCCTGTAATTTCAGAATTCAAACAATTGTTGTAACCTGTCACAATATTGGGGAGGGATGAAATCATAGCATGTCTAAGGCTGGAAGACATGATAAAGGCCACTATGTTCCCCTCCCTAAAGATAGAGCCAATGAGTCATCACAGGAGCCTCCCACCTCTCCAGCCTGTTCAACACAAGCAAACCCACACAACACCATTCAGAATGCACAGAACCGGAGTAAATCATCAGCAATATCTCCAAAAGACAAAAATACAGGAGCCATATCTCCATGGCACAGTACATGCCTTGCATGCAGAAGGTTCAGGGTTCAATCCTTGGCATTCCCAGTGAGGAAAAATTCTTTTCTATTGCCACCTGGATACTTTTTCAAGCAAGAGACTACCAATTGAACCTGGAGCATTCTATGACTTAGCTAGGTTGCCCACCATCCCATCTTATTTTCCCAGAACTCTGATTTACACGAGCACCGTTGAACATATTGAAACGAGATTTGTGTTGATCTAGCACCATTTTCTGAACAATGTAGCTAGGGTCATTAGGTTTTCCAGATACAGATTCAGATGGAGCTTCAAGGCAAGAAAGGGTATTTCCACACTTGCTTTTGATGTCTGCTTTAACACAACTCTGACTTTGGCACTAGTTCTGATTTGTATCTAACAATAAAATATAAATGTTTTCCTCCAATCTGCAAATCCCCCAGTATAAACAAGCTACCTGTAGTTTATTACTGAAAACATTCAGGAGAGACTTAAATTTTATGTCATGAGTACAAGAATATCGGCAAGATTTCAAATGTTTGTGGAGATGGCTCTCAAAAAATTAAACTAGTTACCTTTTCCCCACGTTTTGCTTGTCCTGGGGAGAATCCTGGATCACCTTTGGGACCCTGTGGTTGAGAGATTAAATAAAGAGTTAAAAACAAGAAGAAGAAGAAGAAGAAGAAGAAGAAGAAGAAGAAGAAGAAGAAGAAGAAGAGTTTGGATTTGATATCCTGCCTTTCACTCCCTTTAAGGAGTCTCAAAGCGGCTAACATTCTCCTTTCCCTTCCTGCCCCACAACAAACACTTTGTGAGGTGAGTGGGGCTGAGAGACTTCAGAGAAGTGTGACTAGCCCAAGGTCACCCAGCAGCTGCATGTGGAGGAGCGGAGACGTGAACCCGGTTCCCCAGATTACGAGACTACCGCTCTTAACCACTACATCACCACAACAACATATGATTGCTATCATTACTTAGGAGATACAGATAATTTGCTTCAACATGGTATAATGTCTAAAACGTGCCCAGGATTTTAACTGAATTTATATCTACTTTTTTTGTATGTTTACTGTTGCTACGATAATTGTTTTTGTTTCTGATGTTTTTGATCTGTTTTATATTTGTTTCATGTTCTCTTTTGTAAGATACCTTGAAAATCTAGATTAATAAAATTACGATTTTTTTAAAAAAATGGTATAATGGAAATCAACTAATTAAGTAGGCCATTGTGTCCCAAAATACCTGCATTTACCATGTCAGAACCTCTGGAGTTTTTTTTAAAATGGATGACTTGGGTTTCACATCTACAAGAATGCAGCAAAGTACCGTATTTTTTGCTCTATAAGACTCACTTTTTCCCTCCTAAAAAGTAAGGGAAAATGTGTGTGCGTCTTATGGAGCAAATGCAGGTTGCGCAGCTATCCCAGAAGCCAGAACAGCAAGAGGGATTGCTGCTTTCACTGCGCAGCGATCCCTCTTGCTGTTCTGGCTTCTGAGATTCAGAATATTTTTTTTTCTTGTTTTCCTCCTCCAAAAACTAGGTGCGTCTTGTGGTCTGGTGCGTCTTATAGAGCGAAAAATACGGTATACAGTGGTACCTCGCAAGACGAATGCCTCGCAAGACAAAAAACTCGCTAGATGAAAGGGTTTTTTGTTTTTTGAGCTGCTTCGCAAGACGATTTTCCCTATGGGCTTGCTTCGCAAGACGGAAACGTTAATACAGTTAATACAGTTGCGACTTGACTTCGAGGAGCAACTCATAGAACGCGGTGTGGTAGCCTTTTTTGAGGTTTTTAAAGACTTTGGTGATTTTTGAAGCTTTTCCAAAACTTTCCCGACACCGTGCTTCGCAAGACGAAAAAAATCGCAAGACGACAAAACTCGCGGAACGAATTAATTTTGTCTTGCGAGGCACCACTGTATATTTCTGGCCTCTGCAAACTAGTTTAAACTTAACCAATATAGTACCAGAAATTATCTGAAACACACATTTCGTCATAGTTGTTGAAGAGGCAACATGGAAAATGAACATGCAAAATGGTTCTGTGGCTGCAATCCCAAACACAGTTGCAAGAAGGTAGGCTCCATTGAACACAATAAGTAAATCTGAATAAGACTACACCATTAAGTCTCTACATATTATTACAATTGGAAGAACAGGGGTGATTAAAAAGTGTTCGGCACTCTGAATCAGTATGTCGAGACCTACAAATTCTTAGTAGTAATTTGAGCAGCAACTTCCTCAATGTGAGTTTTGGTGATACAGTCACCAGTTGCCAGGCAGAAGCAACATCTGATAAACAACAGGCACAATGCCTGCACTACATTCAATGGTGTTTGGTCCAAATTCTAATTCTCATCGGGGATTTTTTTTTTTTTTTAAAGATGCCACTACTCATATATTGATAAAACTGCTGTGGGTACCAGTCCAAAATGGCTGCCATGGGGCAACCAAATTAGAGGTGCTGACAGTGACTACTGCCTATTCTGGATGTCTCTGGTGGTTTCCCCCCCAATTCCTTCTCTCATTCACTAACTCAATCACCATTCTTCACTTTTCTGTTATTTCCTGGGTTTGGGTCATAGAAGGAGGAGTATATGTTGCTTTGTTTTGCATTCTAATAATATATATATGCCATGACATGTTCCATTTTGTATACGTCCAAATCCTGAAAAAAGGCAGCTGATGGATTTTGTCAGTACTAAAGAGGAACAAAAACCCCTGAAGGATATAGTAATAATGTCAATCAAAAAAACAGTAAAGGATGAGAAGGAACATCACAACTTGCTTCCTGCTCCCTCCTACAGCAGGCAAAGTGCCAACATCCAGGTTTCAACCTCACATTAACCAGTTTATTTATTTTAGGCAACAGACCAGAAATAAGACCAAAAATAAAACTATACAATGCACCATAATCTTACACGCATGATAGCAAATGACCTAAATAACCCCTGAAAGTTTTAACCTCAGTCAGCTGTCAATAAACAGGGGGCAGCAATGAAGTGGAAGGTAGTGGGACTTGGCTCTTTGTGCATTTAGTTTGCCCTAGAATGGTTTGTTCAGATGAGAGGAACTATGTGTGTCTGCCTGAGCAACAGCTAGTCTCTGAACTCCATTCACGATTTGCTGTATCTCTTCTCTGAACTAAATAGCTTGCAAACTGACAGCTTGCTCCAGTCAAAAGGAAGTGGCATTAAACAGATGTCTCTAAAACAATAGCTATCACCTCTCATAGCCTTCACACGGGGGGGGGGGGCGATGCTTGTACAAATTAAATGAAAATATTGAGCTTTCACAAATGTTGGGTTTTTTGCAGTAGAAGAAAAAACAGGGGTGGTTGGTTTTTTTTAGCACATTAATAGAAGCTGAATGATGATGATGTTGTGTGGCACCATGCCAATAAACTCCCCAAAATCAACAACCAGCAACTATACCATTATAAATTATTATAATATTTATTATTGGTAAGTGCAGAAAGGCCCAGTATGTAGGTTCTTCTTCCAATACTTTGCTAATGTATCATCCATGTAATCTACCACCCAGCTGCTATTTTGCCATTATTTATTTATTTATTAGATTTGTATACTGACCCTTATCGAAAGATTTGCCATGCATATAAAATATATAGCCACTGAATATTGATGTGTTAAATAATTGATGTGTGGCTGATTAATAAATAACTACTCTTCGACTAAGAATTCAGCAGGAATTGGGATTACAAAAGACAAAAAAAAACCATGGAGCAAGTACAAAGCAATTCTTGCTTTCTGAACTAATTAAGTACAAAAAAACAAACAAACACCCGGTAATGTTAGAACCAGTAATGTTAGAAACACTGGTTTTGGTGAAGGCAACATTTCACCTCAAAATACGAGCGACCTGGTCACTGAAGAAGAACGTCATAGAATATGTCCAACAAGCAGCTTGCAACGGCTTCCGATTGGTCTGTCTATATTTTAACTCACCGTAAAACCCACACAGATAGAACTAGTGAACTTTGCATATTCCACTTACCTGCTCTTAAAACACCAGATGCTAATAAGAGGGCGCCCCAACAATCATGGGCTACTTTGTTTTACAATGTCAAACTGTGAGAGCCTTATTTGATATATTTTCTTGGCCCGGGGCAATTTTTAACACCTGTCACTACAGGTCAGATTCCTGCCATGAGGAATCACACTAAAACAAATCATGGTTGGGGCTGCGTTTCCCCCCACCCCACCCCCTCCAACGTATCTATCAAACTGTTATAACTAAATATGAGCTGAAGGCATTCCACAACGGCACAAATCTGTCCAAAACTATTTACATAGCTTGCGCTCCTCTGGTTTGAGTTCGGAGTCGCTTACTAGGCCTTAATCTATCAAAGCTTAACACTGTCTTTCCAGTTTAACCACCACTGAACTTTTGGCGCAGTTTGGTGACGTTTTCCATCTGAAACGGTTCCCTCTTACAAAAATTAATGATGACTTAAAGGAGCAAAATCCATATCAATATTTAATTCTTTGGGCATTTTTTTGAATTCTACAGTACTGTCTGTTTGCGCTCAGTCTTGCACTTGTTCAGGGAAGTTTTTAATATTTAACGCTGTATTGTTTTTAACACTTGATTGGGAGCCGCCCAGAGTGGCTGGGGTAACTCAGCCAGATGGTCGGGGTATAAATACTAAATTATTATTATTATTATTATTATTATTATTATTATTATTATTATTATTATTATTGCACTTCTGTTTACTAGCTATATTTGCTGAGAACCATTTATAGTCAGGACTTCATTTATAAACCAAATACATGACTCTCATTAATTTCTGTGCAAGCAGGTTTTAACCATTCCAAACATGGACATATCAGAAGAGCATTGGATTCACACAGTAGTTTTGTTTATGTGTTAGCATACCTTGGGACCAGGCAGCCCCGGTAGCCCTGGGTTCCCGTGTGGACCTGGAATACCCTACAGAAAGCGAGAGGAAAGGTTACACAAAATAGTAAGAGTAAAGGAGTGCTTTGTGTAAAAAATAACAAACAGCCGTTCTGAAAGATCATTAGTTCAATAGTCAATAGTGTATGGGGGGTTTCTCCAAAAAAAGCCCCAAACAAGTTAATAACCCGCTAACTGCCTTATTCCCTATATTATTTAGTTGCTATTACTGTGATTATTATGGTTATGATTATCCTCCCTTTCTCGATTGAACAATAAAACAGTTCTCAATAAAAAAAAGTTCATTTCAACTATCTCTGCTTTACCTTTCTACCTGAAATACCCAAGCCAGCCAATGAAACGTACCCAAATAAAAATGCAGTAATAATAAAAAATTTAAAAAGAAAAATCCTAATAAAACACATCGGGTGAACTGCAGCAAAAGAATAGTTATCAAAAGTTTCTCCCTTCTCCCCTCTCAGACTGAATGCCAACTCAAAACTAGTTAAGCGTTGAAAGAACATAGGACATCTAGCAAATGTCTCTGGAGACGGAAGCCTGAGAGCTACCACTGAGAAATAGTTGTTCCTACACACCATTCACAGAGCCTCTTACAGCACGAGCAACTGGTTCAGGGCCTCGGTTGATAAGCATAGTAAAATGGACACGCTCAATATTTGCAATATTTCATGTATTAAAGTAATACAAATAGATGAAGAGAATAAAGAAATATATAGCAGCATATCCACAGAGCTCTTCTCTGGAGTATGATTCAAGAATATATGATTTCTTTACCGCTGCCTGATTGGGTTGGATTTTTATACAATGAACTTTGTTTGTTTGTTTTAGATTGTTGCTTTCCACTGTTTAGCTATTCTTTGTTTAACTGGTAAATAGAGTTGTACAATAAATAAAAGAAAAACAGGCAACGCAGGGTTATTCCATTCACACAATTGGCCCTCCTTGACTAACAAAGTAGGGCCTAAGTGAGGCCGCCATGTTTATGGCACCCTCAACTGTCAAGTCAGTAGAGGGGCCAACCTCTTGCTCAGCCCTTGTTTCAGTCTCTCAGTCTACCCTCGGCTATTTCTACATATTCTCTTCCAATACACAAGTGGCTGGTTTATGTGGCCCTGTATCATCACCCTGCTCAGCAAGATCCTAGTGATTTATTTAACTTTCAAATTGGCCCCCACCACGTTAAGTAATAGATAATGAAGAAGCAGCAGTAATGGGTGGGAGGGTAGGATTGCTAAGTCGCCGCTGAAAGCTGGATAGAAAAGGGGGCAACAGTGAAGTGCAAAAGTGCCTGAGGAGCCAACCTAGCATTCCTACTGGCACGGTGGCACTGAGACACCCCCTCCCCTTCTCTGCCCAAGTAGTACCAAGTCAGTCAGAGAGAGGTCAGATGAATGGCACAGCCCCACCACACTGCCCGGGACTGAGTACAGTGGTACCTCGCGTTACGAACGCTTCAACTTACTTTTTTTGGGTTATGAACAATTGTAACCCGGAAGTAAGTTGTCCAAGCGCTCAGAGGCCTCCACGCTGTCTGGAGGCAAACCTGGACATCGGCGGGGCCTACAGAGCTCTCTGAGGCCTCCGCAAATGCCAGGAACCAAGCCCCGACATCCGCAGTGCCTAGAGCGGCTCCGCAAATGCCGGGAGCTTAGCCCCAACACCCGCGGTGCCTGCAGGGCTCCGCGAATGCTGGGAGCCAAGCCCCGGCATCTGCGGTGCCTAGAGCGGCTCTGTGGATGTTGGGAGCCAAGCCCCGGCATCAACGGTGGCTGCAGGGCTCCGCGGGTGTTGGGAGCCAAGCCCTGGCATCCATGGCGCCTGCAGAGGCTCTGCGACCGGGGTCCAGCCACAGGAGCTCTCTGAGGCCTCCACGAATTCAGGGAGCCAAGCCAATTGTGATTATGGAAGAGGACCCTGAGCCCCCTCCAAACAGTCAGTTTGGAAATAAATTTTAATTTTTTTCATCTAAAATACTGTCTTATTTATTTTATAGTACAGTACATTGATTATTGCCTTCATTTTATGGATCAATGGTCTCGTGAAACAGTAAAATTCGTGTTAAATTGCTGTTTTAGGGGGTGTTTTTTCATCGTTTGGAACGGATCAATCCCCTTTCCATTACTTTCAATGGGAAAGTCCGCTTCAGGTTAAGTACAGACTTCCGGAACCAATTAAATACTTAACCTGAGGTACCACTGTAATAGTAATATATTATCATTATCATACCGCTTTATATTTTTTAAGGGGGGAAAAACCTCAAAGGGGCTTACAATCTACATTAAAATATCAAATGAAAGAAGCCAGAATAAAACATCAATGAAGAAAGTCAAACACAAAGCAACACAAGTTAACAAAAAATATCTTTTAACATTTCAGAGAAAACCATACTAAGGGAAGCCAAATGTAAGATGTGTGTATTTCCCCCCAGTAAAAATAAAATATAAATATAGAGAGAGGGGTCAGCAGGAAGTGTTCTGCTCCTACCCAAATAGAAGTGCGTGGATGAAAAGTAGAACCCCATAGTTCTATTTGTGATGTATATAAATATAAGTATATGTTTGAACAGAGATGCTATTCAAACATATTCAGTTCAATTTCTGGGTATGTTTCACGTATGCTAGTTCAAGTAACTTTCCACAAACTCATGCAAGTCTTGACTGATGAAAATGAGATGAAATAATCAAGTCCCAGTGATTTCAGCAACACCAAATTCCAGATCATTATGCTAATCCAGAAAGATTAATTAATCCATGTGCAGAAACATGCTCCTTTGTATAGTAGAGGCCACCTGTTAGGAATGGGTCCAAATGCAATGAGAGTGCTGTGGAGCTCTGCGCCATGTGCGTTTCTGCACCACATATGCTCAGCCCAAATAATCAGTCAGTGCAGCCAACTCTGATACTGCTGATCATTGTTGGAATCTTTTTTCTCTTCCCTCTCCTTACAGCAGTTAATAAGGGCTGCCAAAATTGACACCTTCAGTCATTTGGCAAGGAGATCTTCACATGCAGCTTGCCAATACACGTGGGAATCTCTGCATCAGTGCCATTGTTTACTTGATGAGTTAGTTTTTGATAATTATAACATGCTGAAAGGTACTTCTTAAATATGTCAACTCATTTGCAACTAACGGTCTTGCCATTGGAACGTCGAAATGTTGGTTACACCACTTGTGACATATTCAGGTAAATTTTAGGGATTTTTAAAGGAAATTTCAGGAATAACCCAGGGATGTACAAGAGAAAAAGCACTTCATAAAGTGCTATAAAAAAATTCATAAAGTGCTATAACTTGCAGTTTCAGAAGTGGGAAGTGTTACTCTAAAATAAAATAAGCTTGGAGTTTGTAACATACTCAGAATTGCACTGTTAAAAACAGCCACGCTTGAATAGGCAAAAAACAAGATCAAGTAAACAGCTGTCAAATGCTTCAGAATTTTTTTACTTGTCTTGTTTTGTGTGAAATCATCAAAGTGTCCTTTAACTTCATTTTCATGTGAGAAATTCCATAAACCGGTGAGGTTTTATTTTAGGTTAGAAATGGACAGAAATATGTAACTTTAACTAAAGGCATCTCCACATTGACTGGACTACTAAAGTGGCTGCATATTGACCCAACTGGGCAAAGGATACAAATCAAAGATTAATGTTTAATGGATAAGCAGGATACTTATTTAATGGATCTCCTTTCCCCAAATTTTAGGCGCTCATTCCCTCCTTCTCCACTTAAGAGCATAAGTTTATAAGAGGGCGCTTCCAATCCAGTATCCTTTTCTCAAAGTAGCAAACCAGATGCCCGTGGAAAGTGTATTTCATTAAGAGCCTACTTCCTCTAATAATTTGACCACTGCCCCAAGAGTTGCCCAAATATTCAAAGCTCTCAGAGACAAAATCTACCAAATATTGCATTAAGTCAGATAAGCCACATTATGTGCTTTAATGCAACTTTGCTTAATTTCTATAATTGCAAAACGAGCTGCGTTGAAACAAAATTTAGGCTTTTCTTTCGAAAGGGTGCAATCCTGGGTATTTAAAGGGGTATTTAGAAGGTGTAGAATTTCCTTGCAGTCGTTCAAAGTATGACTGCATTATCCTGCTAAGAAGGTACACTATATATTCCTAAGGCTGCTTTTCCTCTCTCCAGCTGTGGATAATTCCTCCTTCATTGTTTTTTACTCTCTAGCTCTGGAATGCAGTGATCTAGGAAGCCCACTCCCCTTCATTCCAACAACCAAATGAACATGACCTTTAGGTTGCAGAGTCACAGATGATGAGAAGACTGAAAAAAATAAGGATTAGTGTAGCAGCAAACCAACGTTCAGTGGAAGTGCAAAGCAAAAAGTACTGCTTTGTCTATTTCTTATTTCAACACATGCCATATCATGATAATTAACAACAAAGCTTTCTGCACTTAATTTGTTTTGAGCGTATGAGAAGAGTCAGAGTTATAGCGTCCCATTTGATCATTAATGATCATGTTTTAGGAACAACAGATCAGCCTTTACTTACCCTTGGACCTCTTTTCCCTGCTGGACCAGGTAATCCTGGAGAACCTTGGGGTCCCTAGAGGTAAACAAACAAACAAACAAACAAACAAACAGGTTAAAGCTAACATCAAACAAATGAATGAACTCTGGCGACAAGTGTAACTCAACACATCCTATTTCGACAACATTTAGACACATTGAATTGCATGAGATTATTTTTACTGTGTGTTCTTTGAAAGAGGAAACGGCATTGCTGGAAATAACCACTGCAGTGATTCTCACCATCCCTAACTATTGGCCATGCTGGCTGGGACTAATGAGAGTTGTAGCCCAAAACATCTGGAGGCCACCATATGGAGATTAAGATTGTGAAATGTTTAATCATAGAATCACAGAACTGAGTTGGAAGGGATCCCGAGTGTCATCTAGTCCAACCCCTGCAATGCAGGAAACTCAACTAGATTATACATGGCAGGTGGCTATTCAACCTCTGCTTAAAAGGTCCATTTGCAGGTTTTAAATCTGTGAACATCTACCCCCCTTTTAAAGATGCCACAGGGATAAGAAAAATCAAATTTCTGAATTGTGAAAGTTAATACAGAACCACAGAATGAAGATCACATTCCACTCTCATCCCGACCCAAATTCCACTCTTGCAAAACAAGGACCTATGACTGGAAGCTGCCCAAGAACAACCGTGCATATACATCTGCATTATCAGTCTTTGTGTCCCTTCTTTAAGAGGGATATTGCCATTTTCTGCCCAGGACTCTTGGTCACCTCTTACTCTTGTGGAGATCTATCCCTGAGCAGCAGCAGCAGCAGCTCTCTGCAAGATGAAGCAGAGATTGAGGGCCCCAGCTGGGAATGAGGAGCAAGTGGCAACTCAACAGTACAGCGGTGTACTGACATCTTCAACAAAAAGGATTAGGTAGCTGGAACTACCCAAGGGAGGGCACTCCATCAAGAAGATGCGTTTCTGTGCTGTCATCAAGTGACAATCCAGTGGTCATCAAATGACCACAAAGTCTTCTCAGAAGGTCTTATGAATTGCCAGGGAGGGGTGTCTGCAAGGTCCCTGGTGGTTCAGGGTTTCAGCAGCAAAACAAGCCCATCAGTAGTGGGTTAGATGGACCAAATGGTTTGACTTGCTCTAGGGCAGCTTCCTCCTAGTTGAAACACCTGCTTGATCCTGCAGGAATCTACCCTGCAGAAGCAGAGAGTGGGCTTCCACTCTCCAGCTCCATCCCTTGCATTCTAGTACATGTGTGATTTGGTTTAGAGCAGAGGACAAGAGCCTATAACAATACCAGGCAAACTGCTTCTTTCTCCCACTCCCACCCCCACCCCCAATTGCTGCTCCTGGCATGGCTACATGTCTGCACAACTAGCTTCAGGTACTAGGGCAGCCTTGGTGGTTTCTGCTAGAATGCATGTACCAGTAACAGGCCTCTCTACAAAGCCAGCTTGAATCTTCCTCAGTGGGATGCCCAGGCAACAGATTTTAGGCAAAGACTAGTGTTGCAAACGTTTGGTAAATATGTTGACAGAGTAGGAGGAAGGTGAACTGAATTAGCTATGCTACTTTAACTCAATAGCGGAACAGCAAGGGAGCTGAAATTCATTTTTGGCCATCAGCAATCACGTACTATTGCTATGTACACTATAAATCTCAGTGAAGCATCTGGTTTCTCCATTAGTTTGTTTGCTTTTAATTTTTCGAACATCTCTGATGATGCTTTCTGCACGTGGCTGCAAGAAGTAACACTGCTATGCAGAATTCCGCAGTCTGGATTTCTAGCAAATGCACATCACATACAAAACAAAAGCTATAGTTGCAAGCTGCCTTAAAATGTTTCTGTTTTCAGTGTTCCTGAATAAACTAAAGCCCTAGAGCTGAAACATTCTTCACATCTCTCTCTCTTCATATTTAGAGATACATTGCTACACTTTAAAATGATTCTGTCGAGAAATTCAAACAACACAAAAACATAATTACATGTAGAATATATCACAAAAGCATTCTGAAAATTATTATTTAAATAGCTGCTGTTAATTTAACATTGACTTTTAAATAGTCACTTTTCTGGTTGCCTGTGGATCAAATTAGAGATTTCATCCTGTGGTTGTAAAGTGATATGATGCTAAAAAGACTTAACTGAAAAGCAGCTTCTGTCCCTTAAATTTATTCAGTCTGCATGCATAAAAACACAGGGAAACCATTGGGGATATCCACTTTCTGTACTTTTCCCAGTACCATAAACGCACACATCATCTTGCACTGCACATTATAAGGTGTGCTCTTCTGACACAGGTATTAATAGGAAACTGGTACACAGGAAGGAGCACTCAGTGACTTGGGAGCGACAGAGTTGTATTTTCGTAAGACAGAGATGGACTACATTGCTGACAATAACAAAAAGTGTATTGTGTAACACTTAAAGCCTAACAAATGTATTTTGGCATAAGCTTTCAAGAACTAGAGTCCAGTTTGTCAAAGGTTGATACACTGTTAGCAGTCTAGAAACCACATGAATCAGCAAAAAGGAGTGAAAACAGAAGGACTCATTTATTGGCAATTGTAGAATGGGAAGCAATTTATTGTAGGCCAGTAGGCCATGGAACTAAATATATTTAGCAACTGTCCTGATATCAAACAATGCAGACTTCTGACAAGTGGCTCAAAAGCCGCACAAAGTACCTGAACTCAAAACTAGAGAATCAGAAACCTAGAATACGTGTGGGGTATCTTGGCCTTCACCAAACTACAACTCCCAGCCCCAGCCAGCATTGCCAATGTGATAGGGATGTTGAGATCTGTAGTTCAACATGGGGGGGGGCAAAGACTCCCTATACATGATCTAGCAGACGCCTGGAAGTTACATATCTATCTCAGAAATGATCCAATAAAGAGGGATCATGTGTACTGAATTGTCCCTATGCCTAAAATTATTTTCATTCCCGACACCAACTACAGGCAAATTAGACAACCATGTCTCTGTGCCCTGTTTCGGCTCTCACCTTGCGTCTAACTTTGGGCAAGCACATTCTGCTGCCACTATAAACTCACCTTTACAGCAGCACTTTCATCTTCCACAGAAAATAACAAAAATGGGTTCCCTGCTTATTTTCCTCCCTTGTTCCCTGTAGTGATAGCTCCTTGCACCTCCTTGCATGGGACAACTTCATTAGGATGAAGCAACTTCATCAGTTGGAAGAAGAAAAGACTACTCAAAGAAGAGTGGAGTAACCTCATTATAGGTGTTACTTCATTAAGAATGTAATGAACCAGCCCTTAGAGCAGGTACCCTCCACGTATTAAACCATGTTATAGATTTAACAACATTATCAAGATTAAGTTGGCAGATTCCCAGTGCCAAGTAAGTGTCTTATTTGGCATTGACCGTAAGGCTTCTAGCATTCAAACAGTAGAATGTCATAAATGAGAAAAGGTTCTAGCCTCTTCCTCTAACCTTCGGTTTAGTTCTCTGCCTCAACATGTTTTTTCTGCATCCACAGCAACAAACCCTACTTTTATCAGGAACCACAAGTTCAAGGTTATTTCTCATACCTCCAGCTTAAAGTACCAAACTGAAACCACAGGAAATTCCTGCGTCAATTTGTTGAGTCGCTATGCGTCAATTTGTTGAGTCACTATGGTGTATAACCTGTGAACTCCCGCTGCATTTTATTAAGGAACATAAACAAGACAACTTACCGGTGGCCCGGGGTCTCCTTTAGGCCCTCTCAGATTCTCGAGTTCAAACATCCTTTCCAATTCTTCATAGTCGTAATCGTAACCGTCAATATCAAGTTCATAACTGGTTTCTGCGTTGTAAGTGTCATCAATCGGAAATGTCCCTTCGTCCCTTGAACCAAGCTGGTTATCGAAAGATGTGGAATCAGAAGCTCTATATGATGTTGTATTTAAGACTTGCTGCAGCTCCACGGGTTCATACGGATACTGCTTTGATGTGCCAGTTTTGGTTTTAGTCTGCTTTATGGAAAACAGCAGATCGGGGTAGGTTTTCCTGCTTATATCACCCGTGGCATTATCTGTAAGGTTTGGAGGCAATTTTGTGAGAGCCTGGAAGCCATCTTTCTTTTTGCTGGCATCTTGCTGAGGAATTTTCGATGCTTTCACAATTCCCTGGTCATCTGGTTCCAGTATAATTTCCAATGCAGTACCATTTCCTAATAAACGAGGTGTCAGGGGAGAGGTTGTCTCTAGGGGTTCTGGTGGCATGTGGACTGATGCACCGTTGCTGCTACGAAGGTTTGATTCTCCTTTCCTTGTACTCAATGGCATGGAAACTGGTTGGGTTTCTTCATCCAACTGTTTGCTTGGCGGCACCCCAAGGGATGTGTCTGGAGGAATCGTTTGAGACCGGTATGTGTCAGCTTGACGACACTGTTGTTTCACATATTTACAATAGTTTGCCAAGGCTTGTGCAGAGGGGATAATGTCCAGCTGACAAATTATTCCTTCAAAGTTGACTGAATGGGAGTTCATCCTTCCTAAAGTAAACAAACTCTGCGAATCGAACGCCTGTACTTTAGAAATAGTCTCCCTGCTGAAGTGCTTTCTTCCACATTGAGTATACAGGGACACGGCTTTTTCCGTAACGTCAATAGCAAATGTGTGCCACTGCTCATCATGAACAGTGTAATCAAAATATACAGACTGCTTCCCTCCAGTATGCACCATTATCTTCCTTGGGAGCAACTGGACACCAAACTGCAGTCTATTTTTATTTCTAACACTGAAAAGAAAGGCATTGTTTACTGCGTAAGAACGTAAGCTAACCAAAAGGGTGAACTGGGAGCCTATGTGTGATGCTATCACTTGAGAGACAGGCACCTCAATGGCTGCATTTGTGGACAAAACAACTCCTGAGGCACTTAGGTGAACCCCCTGAGGTAATGAAGTACGTGACAAAGGCTGTGCAGTCCCTGTTGATGGTTGATGAAGAGCTTGCCCACTTAGGCCTAAATGATGAAGAATATCTATGCCTAGGGGAGGAAAGAGAAAGGAAGGGGTGAGACAACTTCATTCTTAATTTTATTCAAATGCTTTATATTAACTCTGCGCTTATCCACACCTTCTTTTCCTCCACACTTTCCAGGCATGGTCCACACCTGAAGCGCCACAAAAACCCACTCTTTAAAGCTGAATTGGAGCAAACAGAATTACCATTTGTTCCAAGTGAGTAGCAAAGAGAGGGTTTTCCAGCTCAAACACAGGATAGGAGAATGGCAGAAGGTATGGTATGAATTCATATGAATAATGTATGCCTAACAGTATTTCATAACAATATTTCATACATATAACGAAGGCATCTCTCCTGGTTCTGTGGATGCCACCACAATATGTTATTTCCACATGGTTGACCATAACCTTGACCCTTACACAAGGCTAACAATTCTACTTCCCAACTAGTTTCATACATTAAAATTTCATCTAAGTCAATTTTGTTTTTGTTTTAAACGGGGCAACCCGCCCTCAAAATGTCAGAATTCTGCTGGTCTTTCGACAACATTTTTCATCTGACTTCATAACTAGAAAGGCCTGCATTTGGTGAATATTAAACTGAGGTGCAATTTTGGATTCTAAACCCTAGAGAAAAAAACAAACAAACGTAAGAATAGCTTTGACCAGGCATCCCCAAATTCGGCCCTCCAGCTGTTATAGGACAACAGCTCCCATCATCCCTAGCTAACAGGACCAGTGATGAGGGATGATGGGAACTGTAGTCCAAAAACAGCTGGAGAGCCGAGTTTGGGGATGCCTGGCTTTGCTGGATCAGGCTGGTAGCCCACCTAGTCCAGCATCTTGGGCTCACAGCAGCCAACCAGATGCCCATGGAGAGCTCACAAGCAGGATGTCAGCACAACTGCACTCCCCCCTCCTGTGGTTTCCAGCAACTACTATTAAGAAGCATACCGTCTCCGAGTATAGCCATTGTGTCTGGGTAACTATTGATAATCTTGTCCTCCGAGAATTTGTCTTTTCCTCTTTTAAACCCATCTAAGTTGGTGGTCATAACTGCCCCCAGCAGGAGCCCATTTCTTACTACAACTAAGCACTGTGTGAATAAGTACTTCCTTTTGACCATGGGTAGACAAACTAAGGCCCGGGGGCCGGATCCCGCCCAGTCGCCTTCTAAATCTGGCCCGCAGATGGTCCAGGAATCAGCGTGTTTTTACATGAGTACAATGTGTCCTTTTATTTTAAATGCACCTCTGGGTTATTTGTGGGGCCTGCCTGGTGTTTTTACATGAGTAGAATGTGTGCTTTTATTTAAAACCCATCTCTGGGTTATTTGTGGGGCATAGGAATTTGTTCATTCCCCCCCCCTCCAAAATATAGTCCGGCCCCCCACAAGGTCTGAGGGACAGTGGACCGGCCCCCTGCTGAAAAAGTTTGCTGACCCCCTGCTTTTGACTGTCCTGAATCTTCCAACCTTGCGCTTCCTTAGATTCCCATGAGTTCTATGGTTATGAGAGAAAAACCTGCTGAACTCATTCCTATCTACACTTTTCTTCCCCCAGTTGTTTTTCTACCAGCAGGTCCTTCTGGACACAGAGCCACTTCATGGCTGGGGAGAAATTATTTTTGGGGAGAAAGCATAGGTTGGGGAACGTGTACAGAGGAGGGCAACCAAGATGATCAAGGGTCTGGAAACCAAGACTTAGGAAGAATGGTTGAAGGATCTTGGGGTGTACAGCCTGGCAAAGAGGAAACTAAGAGGTGATACGATAGCCGTCTTCAAATATCTGAAGAGCTGTCACATGGAAGGTGGAGCAAACTTGATTGCTTCTGCTCTGGAGAAAAGAGATTCTGACTAAACATCAGGAAGAACTTTCTGACAGATAAGAGCTGCTGGACAGCGGAACATGCCCTTGGGAGGTTGGGGAGTCTCCACTGGAGGTTTTTAGGCAGAGGTTGAATGACCATCTGTCATGCTTTAGTTGAGATTCCTGCATTGCAGGGGGTTGGACTAGATGGCCCGGGGGGGGGGTTGCTTCCAACACTAATCCAGCTCCCTCACCTCTTGCTCACTGATCTTGTGCTTGACATCTTCTATCTCCAACCTAGTTCATAGGAAAGAAATGGCCACCTGCTTCTGACACATGGATCTGCCATTCTCACAACTAGATTGGACCTGACATATTAAATGTTGCTTGGACTAATGTTAGCAGAGTAGCAACTCTGTGTTTAAGTCCCAAAAATGGCATCACATCCTCATACACCTGGTGCCTAATCCTAAAAGCTGCTAGGCCATCTCATAGTATCAAAGCAGGAAGGGTATTTACATGATCAATTCCTCTTTGAGTTCTGAGAACAGCAGGATGTTACCTCAGGATTAAAGTGCTGATGAACGGTCAAGTCTCTGTCAGCATGAAAGCAAGTCGAAGCCAAAGCTAAGTCAAGAGAGTCCTTGAAACATAAGGATTTCCACAGACTTTACCAAGAAATTTGGTTTCATTTCCCAACCTGCCTTCCCTCTGTTTACCAAAGATATTACTAGCAAATGTTAAGAGCAGACACATCTTGGCTCCAGTTCCAGCAAAAATGTGCACATATGCACACAAATATCGAAGACATTTCTGGAAAGGTTTTTAAAAATTGGCATAGAATGCATACGTTTGACTGTGCTATACATCTTGAAAATTAGTTACACACCTTGCAGTGGTTCTAGTCATGTTAGGGAGTGCACAATGGTGCCAAGTTTACAAATGGCAAGCAGCCAGCATGGCCTGAGGCACAGGAAGTCCTATCATTTGGGGTGGGGGTGGGGGGGTTACACATCTGTCAACGCTTTTGGATGTCCAGCTGCAAAACAATTCATTTATTTAAGCTATAGTCTAATCTGCAGTAATTGTAGGCTTGGTTATGGTACAGTGAGAAATCAATGTTATAAGTTGAAGGCCAAAATCTTCCATGCATGATCATGGCTTAGCTGCAAATTTATTTATTTTTTTGATACTTTTTTTAAAAAAATTGTTTTCGTTTTGTTTTACAGAGGCCAAATCAAGCATAGATTGGGTTTTTCTGGGGCACAGTAGAAGTTTTGTTCCAAGTCTAATATGGTATTTTCCGCTCTGTGGGGTGTGGGTAACCCTAATAAATGCTAAGTTTAACATATCAATCTCTCCCTCTTCCAAATAGCAAATTGTACTAGTAAGTGCTGACAGGATTCAAGACCAAACAGAATGAGAAATGTGTTGGGATGAGGGGACCAAACTTTGCAAAAATAAGTACAAAAAAGGGACATCGCTGGTTAGTAGCTGGCTGGCATCATGAGAGTGTCCCACATTTTGTTGCAGGTCCCCCTCATATATTTTTATTTATTATGTATTTCATTTTTGAATCACTTATTATGACATTCAAAGTGATTTCACAACATGATATTAAACAACTGCATTTTCCTTTTATCTATTTAATAAAAACCCAATTACATACATAAAAACCAATTTTAAATCCAATAAAGATATTGACTAGATACTTACTAAGATCTTTTCATACTACTCTGTACCACAACTAGTCAGAGGACAGTTTACAAAAAATAATAATAAGGTAAACCAAAAACATAATAAACAAAATAATTAAAATTATTATGTAAACAATTACATATGGTTAAATTTAACTTTTAAACTCAAAGTGTGATTTTCAAAAGAGTCAGGAATACAGTGGTGCCTCGCAAGACGAAATTAATTCGTTCCGCAAGTTTTTTCTTCTTGTGAGTTTTTCGTCTTGCGAAGCACGGTTTCCCATAGGAATGCATTGAAAATCAATCAATGCGTTCCTATGGAAACCGCCTTCAGACCAGGTCCGGGGACAATCTGTCCCCCGACCTCTTCTGAAGGCTGGGGGGGGGGACAAGGGCTTTTCTTCCCACCGCCAGCCTTCAGAAGGCTGTTCTGAAGGCTGGTGGTGGGAAGAAAAGCCCTTCTCCCCACCTCCCACCCCGCAAGCTCCGGGGACAGGAGGGCTTTCCTCCCGACTGCCAGCATTTTAAAAGCCCCCAGGACAGCGGAGACTTCTCCGCTGTCCCGGGGAGATTTTAAAATGCTGGCGGAGCATGATGTGCCCCCCACCAGAGGTACTACCCCTCCCCTAACACCCCATACATCCCACTACAGGTATATATTTCTGATTAAGAGCACAATGCGTCGATCCCCCAAATGCAGAAAGCAGAGTATTCCTCCACATGGCCAGCTATGAATGTGCAAGCAAGCTTTGGGATGTGAGGGCAATCACCTCAAAGCAACGACCCACACCGCTTCAGGCAGACCTTTGAGCCTGAGGCAAATGTGCGGAAAGCTATAACCACGTCATCCGCACTGCTCAAAAGCTCTTTCTAAATATAACAGTGTTCAAAGACACTTAACAGAATGCATTCTTTTGGAGCACATGTAATCCACTTGCTTTCTCCTCATTCCAGCGGCCATTCCCGCCCCCCATTAATGATCAGTTATTCCTTCCCGCACACAGATGTCGGCATCTGATTTCATTTACTCTCTAAATTAAAAAAAAGAAGAAAGAAATCAAAGGATAGGCAATCTCCTTGCAACATATATTTATGATTTGTCATCTTGAAAATGGCGTGTTTCAAGTCCAGGAGAGACTTTCTTCTATGCTTGCCTGCAGACTCCCATTAATCATTCCCCTAAATCATAGGGGGATAAGGGTAACAGGACTGCATCTTATCCCTCAAACACCCCGTGCATTGTCAAGGAAGCACAGTCAGGGAAGCCATCAAACTCTTTTTCTCCCTATATGTGCCACATATCTCCAGTTTTTCCTGTATTTTGAAAGTTTTCTATTCTAAATAACCTAAGAAATCCAGATGCCAAATGACAGAACAGGTTTTCAGCCCATCACATCTAAAGGGCTTGAGGTAAGGAATAATGCTTTGAACAACACAGGTGCGTGTGATAAATTCAAGAGCAGCAGAACACGAAGGAAGGAATACAAAGAACTATGAAGCTACTTCGCTGTTTCTTTAGGCTTCTTAAATGGCATCCCTACCATCACCACAATGGAAGTCACTTTTGAAACACAAAGAAGTCTACTGCTCAATTTTAGAAAAACAACAAATTGCATAATCCCAAATCCTTGGTGTTCCTAAACCAGCTTTTTGCATCTTGGCCAAATAAGAACTACAGCCATTGCCAGCAGATATGATGGGTAAAATCTTCAGAAGAACGTAACTTAAGAGTTAGTGAGTTGAAATACCTATTAGGTCATGAAGCCCACCAGGTGAGCCTGAACCACTCACAATTTCTCAGGTTGGTCTACCTCAACAGGGTTATTGTGAGGATAAAATGGAAGGGGGCATTGGAGGAAGGGCATGATGAAAAGATATGACATAATATCTTTGTCATATGACAAAAACAAAGAATTTAAGTGTTTCCCATGAAAACATCGGAAAAATGAAAGACAAGAGGCACGGGTTATGTCAGAAAACTACTTGCAGTGTGTGTCAGATGACTGTAAACTAGCTCAGGATCTCATTGGCTAATATTGCCAATGAATGATCAATCTTGATAGGGGTCAGATTCCCAGGAGCAGAAAGTTTCACAAACTTTTTGTAAGTCTTGAGAAGAAGCAAGAGATGGGAAGGTGGTGACATCATCGCCCTAAGATGGCACCTTGAGCCAATTCTCTGTCACTCTGAGCTATAGACATAGATATAAACACGAACGCACACACACTTCCCAATACTTAAAACTTTTAAATCTGTAATGCTTGCTGGAGTGTGAATATCCAAAACAACTACCTTTCTTAGGTGCCCTGACTTAAAAAACCTGGAGCTGCCAAGCTGCAAAAAGTGATGACAAAATTTGCAGTTGAATGGTCTCCCAGAGCAGCTTCAAGGTATCAACAAGACAGTCCCTGTCCTCAAGTTTAAAATCCAGAAGCTATGACACAAAAGGAAATGAGATTAGTAGGGATGGTTGGGGGAAAGGAACTTCCTAAACGTAGAAAGCTAACCGTCAGGGAGAAAGCTTCTAGCTTAGTTGTTGTGTCTCCCTGACATGAAACTTTTCAGTGAGCAGGATGTTTGTCCTCCATACAACAAAACTACAGTGGTACCTCGGGTTACAGATGCTTCAGGTTACAGACGCTTCAGGTTACAGACTCCACTAACCCAGAAATAGTACCTCGGGTTAAGAACTTTGCTTCAGGATGAGAACAGAAATCGCGCAACAGCGATGCGGCAGCAGCAGGAGGCCCCATTAGCTAAAGTGGTGCTTCAGGTTAAGAACAGTTTCAGATTAAGAACGGACCTCCAGAACGAATTAAGTTCTTAACCCAAGGTACCACTGTACTAGAAGACCAATGTGGTAAAGGCCAGGAACAGTTTTATCATGTGAACTGTAGTCTTTCTCAATCACCTCTAAAATTCTTCATATTTCTTCATGCAACTATAACCTGAGTAGATACCACAAAATAGCAGAAGTCTCATAGTGAGCTGGTTTGGATGAAACACTAAGTCAAACTAGGATATTGCAAATTTGTAAGCTCTGAGAGAGAGGAGATTGCAGCCACTTTTCTCCTCCTCTGGGTCCTGCTGTTGAATGAAGCCATGGTTTGGCTTTACAGTGTCAGAATCTGGGCTTATGGTTTGTTTCCTCCAGATAAACATGAATTACTTCTTGTGGTTTATCTGGAATGAGACAAACCACGAGTCTGGGTTTAGACAACATGATAAGACAAACCATGGCAGGGCAGCTGCAGCTAGACTAGAGGAGGAATGCAGCAGCCACAATCCTCATTCCTAGAAGTCTCACACTCAAACATTCAAACTAAATTACAGCTTGGCTTAGTATAGATTTGGGGAACCTGTGGTCCTCCAGAGGTTGCTAGATTACAAGTCCCATAATTCCAACCCATTGTCCCTGCTGACTAGGGCTGATGCAAGTTGGAATTCATGAACATCTGGATGGTCACAGGTTCCTCATCCTTGGCTTAGTGTTCCATGCAAACCAGCTCATTTGTTTCAAAGATGACAACCCCAGCACAGGTTTTAACTGCTGCTAAAATAGATACAGATGCTAACTTCAGATGTTAGCATCTCAGAACAAGTGCCCAGCCATCTGTCCTCTGAATAAACACAAACAACAACAAAAGCACAATCAGTTGCTTTTTAGCCAACATCTGCGTCTGAAAATTTGTGGGTGGAGGGAATAAGCCAAAAAAGCAAGTTTACTTTTTTGGCCTTAAAAATGCAAGTTCAGACTAAGTACTTATTATGTGAACTAGTTTGTTTTGGAGAGTCCCAAGAAGTGCAAAGGTAATCTAGCTTCGGTTTGCCACCCCCAAAAACACCCACGTGCAATGAAGTCACAATCAAAGCCTTTACAATGTACAAAACTTCCTTTTTGCAAGGAGTCTGCCTAAATATGTAAGCAATTTCACAGACAGAAAATCTGAGTAATTTTGAAAAGGTCAGCCTTCCTAAACTGGTTTCTTTAAACTTTTGCTCCTATTGTAACTATCTGGCATTAGAGGCCTTTGAAAAACTGAATTTCACGTCATTACTACCAGAATTCTTCATATAATTTCTCTCTCTCTTTTTTAAAGGAAGATCATTCAAATATTCTGTAATAAAATTAGGAACATGTCTCACCTTCTTCTTGTATTTGTGTAGCACCCACAGCTATACATGTTGCAAAAAAAAGGAGGAGGGTTTTCCTAAAAGAAAAAAGAAAATAATATCAAGTTAAATACACAGAAAAATATATGTTTTATCCCTAATAAGTGATGCACAATCCTCAGGTATGAAACAATTTATTCACCACCCAATTCTCAGATTCTGTTAGGCTTTTCCAGGTCAGTATCCAGTTTTGCCAGAAGACTACATGTTGGTTTAGTGATGGGTAAACATGTTAAGTCTCCACCACCATTCCTGGCTGTCCCCACTCTCACAGGTGTCATTTTATCCGTCACCACCTGCATCTCTTATTCTTATATTTCTTCTCTTTGGAATTCCTTATTTGGCACAAGCACAGTGAACAGTAGAATTGTGAGGTTGTGTGCTATATATATAGTTACACACTGTGTCAGGGCTTTTTTCAATCCCGCAGCCATCATACTGTTCAATACAAGGGCCCCCAATCTTTCTGGGCCCGGGACACATTTGGAAATCTAAGAAACAGTTCTGAGTGTCACACAATGCCCATTTCATAGAAGAAACATGGGCGAAGCTCAGAAGTCCACTCAGATAACAGGCAAAAGACCTAGGTGGCGCCGCAAGACGAACCATAATGATAAAGCAGTACGCACCACAAACAAATAAGCCCCCAAACCTTCAATCTCTTTAAAGAGATATACAGCATAAAATTGTCAGGGACAGAGGCCTTAGTGGATGCCAAAGAAGGTGTTTGTCTGAGGCAGAGCACATTGGGGACCCCAGCTGTGATATGCATTAATGTTTGTGTTACACAAAATGTTAACGTTTAGCCAAAGAGTCAGAGGTAGAAGGGGTCAAAAAGGCCATTATTCCACCTTCTAGAAATCCAATATTAGAGTATCCCCAACAGATGGGTGTCTGGCCTCTGACTGAAGGCCTCCAGGGAGGGAGAGACCACTACCCATTGACGTTAATTGGTTCCACTGGATTGGAAACAGGTTTCCTCTAATGTTCAACTGAAATCTATCCTCCAGTCACTTGATGCCATCAGGTTTATCCCTGACCCCTGTAGCTGCAGAGAACAAGTCTTTGCCCTCCTCTTCTGTGTGGCAGCCTTTCAGTCAACAAATTATTATTATTATTATTATTATTATTATTATTATTATTATTATTATTATTATTTCATTTCAAAACCTTAATTTACCCTGTCCCTTCATAGGATTACTATTCTTTTAATGTGCCTATAAGGAAGAAGGAGATGGTGGCAGCTAGATGTGCAAACACTTTCATATAATGAGCCAAGAAGGAGAAGAAAGAGACCAGCACTTGCTTGTGGTATGTTCCGTGTAGATGAGCATCAGCAAGGCAAAATACCCTGAGCATTTTCCAGCCTGGTCGATTAACATCACCCAAGGCAACTGATACCATGGAAAGTGTAAAGCAAACTATAATGAACACACATGGTCTGCCACACACACAGCATGGAGATCTGTGAGAAAGAATTTGCACAAAGCATTTCATAGAATCATAGGATTGCAGAGTTGGAAGGTACCCAAGGTTCGGTTCTCAACCTGTGGGTCCCCAGATGTTGTTGGACTACAACTCCCATCATCCCTGACCACTGGTCATGCTGACTAGGCATGATGGGAGCTGTAGTCCAACATACATCTGGGGAACCACAGGTTGAACTAGTCCAACCCCCTGCAATGCAACCTTTTGCCTACAGCCATCCATGGGTGGGCTTGAAGCACCAACCTACCAGTTAACAGCCAGATGCACTGACCCATTTGCTCCATGTTGCTGTGGACCCTTCCCAAGAGCCCCTTTACTCTGCACCCACTGGCTGCCAACCACAGTCTGGCGCTATCCCTGGGAATGCTGCCTTTTCAACTGTCTCCACCACCACCACCCGCCCCCGTCAAACTGATTTTGATCCAAATGGAGAAGAAGAACAACGACCTGCGTTTTTAAGACAGCAATGTGCCCACAGCCCAAGTAGGCTGCTCCAAGGCAGAATCCAGCCCCCCTGCCCCGTTTGTTCTGGGTCTTGCAGAAGACAAATAAAAATGGGGGGGTACTGTTATGATTAATTTGTTATTTACATTGTCTGCTATGCTTTTTTATTAGGTTTTTATTCTTGATGCTCTGTAAAACGTGTTCTTAATGTTGTACACCGCCCTAGGATCTTTGGATGAAAGGCAGTATATAAATCAAATTAATAAATAACAACAGCTGTATAATAATAATAATAATAATAATAATAATAATAATAATAATAATTTATTCCCCAGCCAGATGGGCGGCTTCCAACTGACTATTAAAAACAATACAGCATCAGAAATTAAAAACGTCCCTAAACACGGCCGCCTCCAGTTGTCTTTTAAAAGTAAAATAGTTGTTTATTGCCTTGACATCTGCTGGGAGGCCATTCCACAGGGCAGGCACCACTACCGAAAAGGCCCTCTACCTGGTTCCCAGTAACCTCACTTCTCGCAGTGAGGGAACCGCCAGAAGGCCCTCGGCGCTGGACCTCAGTGTCTGGGCTGGATGATGGGGGTGGAGACGCTCCTTCAGGTATATAGGACCTGAACCGAATAATCCTTCAGGTATACAGGACCTTCAGGTATAATGTAAATAAGCTCCTTGTTCACACCTCACACCAATCATATAGAAGTCAAGGGGTGGAGCCAGCAAGGATTATAATGTTGGGAGTGAAGCAGGGAGTGGGGGGGGGCATTTCAGAAGAGGGTTTATGTCCCATAAAAATCCATGAACAAAAGGTCTACAGAGTAAAAAAATTCCTGTAGCTATTGCCTGCGCATATGGTTACCTGAATAGTGAACAGGCTCTGAATTTATCTATCCTGTTATTTTTCAATCAGTGCGGATTCTAATCCCCTTGTCCTAAGATATGTATCTACGTTATTTTTGCATGACCAAGTCACTATTAATTTCGTATTATTTGTCTTTCAGATTGACTCGAGTGAAAGAAACGCACTCTCCAAAAATGAACACCTGTGAGGGGGAGTGAAATTGACATCAAACAAAAATGCATCCAGCTGTTCACAAGAGAGAGGCTATTCCACATCTTATACTAGTGTTAATAGTCAAGGAAGGTGAAATGTAATACATGAATCAGCCCTGAGTGAAGAGAAAAATAGTTAACTGAAAACTATAGACTTACCTACCTAACTCTGCATGAAATCAGGCTGCACATATATTGCATTTTGTATTTATCTTTGCTTCCATTCTGAATAAAAACAACTTTTAAACTGGCTCTGCCCCTACATCTTTAACAGCAGCAAGAATGCAGATGGTTCGGTTCAAATGCATTAAATGCACGAGGCATGGGCTTGCATGACAGCTTTCCCTCCCCACTCCCAAGAAGGTGGGGAGACAGGAAGTATCCGCTTCCACTGTGAAGCTAACAACAGTTCCTCGTTACAGCCAAACCTGGGAAACTCTGGTTACTTGAAACTTCAGTTTGAGAACAAGTCGGGATCATAAACAACAACTTGTTAGCGGCTGGCTTGAAGAAATCACATTTTAAAGTAACAACAAGCAAAAGCAAAAGTGCCCAATCCTGAAAAGAGGAGCAGTCTATGAGTGAAGCTCCTGCTGACTTGTGCACGTAATTCTGAATGACAAGTGGCTAAGCTGTGGCCCCACAGATGTTGCTGAACTACAACTCCCATCATTCCTATTCACAGCTTGGGCTGATTGCAGTTGGGAGTCCGGCAGCAACCTGGAGGGCCACAGGTTAGCCACTCTGCAATAAACCATAGTTTAGCATTCCATTCAAACAGGGTCCATGCCAAGGCAAGATTCACCTTCTAATCTTTTGCCAACATAATTTTACAAGTGTTTACCCCAAACAAATAACAATTTGAGGCTTCCCCAGAAAAAGTTTTGTTGTTTGCTTCTACACAATATTCACCACCACCACCTCTGTCTAAATACAAGAAGTATTAGCAAATTTTTCAAGTTGAGGGCTCTGCTAGTTATCCCTGTTAATGCAAGTTCACCTTTCTATTTCTCACACAGCTTTTTAAAAAAAAAAACTTTCCGAAAAACTGTTGGCAACTTGAAATATAAAAAAACCATTCTTGTACTGTAAATAATTCACTTTTACTATACAAGTTCTTCCTGAGAGGCTGCTCCTGCTGACTTCATTCTGTCTGGTTTCCCTTCGACATCTGATATGAGAAAACACACCTGCTGCAGATGTTATACTTCAGAGGGAACTTTTTACAAATCACCAAGGCATAGGCTCTGAATAATGTTTCCTTCGACATTGTTTTGTCTCTAGTCAACATTAAAAGGTTTTTTTTAAAAAAGAAAAGAAAGAAACTGTGCAGCACCAAGTGTGTAGCTCCTCTTTTGGCTGCAAAAGTCGTCCTACTAAAATCCAGGAGAGAAAGCAACACTGATAATTATATTTTATGCTCAGCGGCCAATTCTCAATTCAGAAAACAGGAAGAAAAGGAACTGTTCATTTTATGCTAAAAATGGCACTAGATAGATATATTTCTGAGCCTTCCAAAACTGAATATAATAAGAATGTTTTATACCTGAAAACCAGTCTGACGGGAGCAGACTGATGTTGTTTTTGCCTGCCTCCCTCCCTCACTCTTTTCTTCCTTCTCAAATGGCAACTGGTGTCTGTTGGCCAATCTGTGGGGCCCTGGCTAGAGAAGGATGCATTAGCCTGACAGGATGCTTGACTCAACTCCCAGAATCCTTTGCTTCTCTCTTGCAAACTGTTGTATGAACTTTGCTTGTCCTTACTAGGTGAAATATTAATAAATGGCATGTGATTTAGAATAAAGCCCAGGGTCAGAAGCTACTGTAATCAACGTATTTTTCCGGAAATAAAGAAGGTGGGCCAGTGGAGAAGCAGCTATTAAAAAATAAGTTATCAAGATATGGCAGGGAAGGAAAAATTTATTATCCTTGTATAATGATAGACCGTAACATCAGAACTTCTAAAGAACAAGACTACAGTAAGGAAATTATGAAATCTGGTACAGTACTTCAAAATTGGCAACGGCACCCGCTAAAATGTGCCTCTTAAAAACAAACAAGCATAATACTGATTACCCTATAATTAAGATTCAGTCCTGGTTAATAACTCATACTTTGCTTGGCAGTCTAAATCAAACAATCCCAAAAGCCCATGCCAGATTTAAGAATGATTGAATATTAGTAATGCTACATTTTGCATTACAAAATAAACCAATCAAAGAGATCTGATAAACAAAACCCCACAAAATCCTAATGTCCTATTGCAACTGATATATTGATCTGTTTCCTGTTGTCAGGGTTATCTTTTTCAGAAAAAAATGATTTTCTATATCTATATCTATCTATCTATCTATCTATCTATCTATCTATCCCTCGTAAGGTTTCTGAAAATTCACTTGGCCATGAGTTATTCAACTCTAGCCTAAAAGAAGATAGGGAAATGGCTGTTCGAGGTCTGCAGTTCTTTCTGCCTAATATAAAGAACAGAGGTAGAACTTACAAGAAACCACAAACAAAAGGTAGCCAGTTCAGGGATTTCTAAAGATTGGCAATCCATTCCTTAAGCTACAGAAGGTGAATCAATTTAGAAAACTGATCTCTTCCCATGAATACATGTATTATTTCTTTTTCCACAGTTGTAAGTTGGGAATGAAGAGAAGGAAAAAATAAGTCCAAGTCCCTTTCATGTTGATAGCTTGAATGAAACTTGAACGCAATTGCTGTGACACATTGCAAAACAGTTCCTTCATTTTCTATAGTCTTGTATCTGTGCAGATTTGTCTGATGGCCTGCCACCTGATTTCAGAGGGTAATTTCAGAGATAATTTCAGCTGATGGCCATATCCATGTGTGGAAAGTGGTCCTAGTTTAGATCAGACTTCGACACTAAGGTCTCAGGATCTTTAAATCTTCAAGGTCAAGACAAGCACTTTGAACTGAGCCCAGAAAAAAACTGGGAAGCAGGGGATGACGACCACACATCAACAATGGGATAATATGCTTAGGGTGGTCCAGATTAACCTTTCACAAACTCGGCTTCATGGTTTCCCTGCCTGGAATCTGCAAATTGTTTGCAGCCTCTCAGAAGCCCACCTCACCCGCTTACCCGAAAGCCAAACTTCATCCTGGCCATTTCTTTCACAGTTCCGATAAACACGCTTGTGCTTATTCCTCTCCCACCACCAGCACCAGCACCACACACACACAAACACACACACATCCTTTTGCTCACCAAATTCAAAATCTTTTCCTCATCTGGACCCAATTTGCAAGGCCCCAAAACCAGCCAGGAAACTATCAGAGGGTCTCTGGAGAAAGATGTACGCAGAAAGACAAATGACGAGCAAATCCCATCACAGCTACTCAAGTAGTGAGCAGTTGCTCAAACCCCACTACCTACAGAACATTTTTTTCCATCGGGCTCTAAAGCACAGGGGGAGGGGAATGCAATTTGAAGCAAGATTGTATAGGAAAGGATCCTCACTTCATCTTTCACTTCATATGCATTTGCAGTTTAGCCTCTTTGCGTTTTTGCTTAAAGTGATAAACTCTTAATATTTCCCCCCGGAATGGGCTGGAAAAGTTGTAGAGAGCATTTCCCTAATATTCCATACAGGCTCTTATTTCCCCCCACATGGTTAGCTGTCAACATTCGTGTGCAAAACACAGGTGGGTAGTATGCAGCCCTAGAAACCCTCCTGTGCAGCGCATAGTTTTTTGGTAGCAACCTAAGAGTCTGGGTTTTGGTTTTAATCGGTTATTGCTGCAGATATGCGCTTTAAAATGCTTTAGCCTAAATGCCAAAACTAGAAAACAAGAATGCAGGTAAAACAAGGCTACAACGCAGTCACTAGGAAGCAGAAGTAGGAGGAGTGATGTTGCACTCGTGTCCTGCTTTTTGGCTTCCCTTAGGTACTTGGTTGGCCACTGTGATAACGGGATGCTCTGATTCAGCAGGGCTCTTCCTACAGTGGTACCTCGCAAGACGAATGCCTCGCAAGACGGAAAACTCGCAAGAAGAAAGAATTTTCCGTTTTTCGAGGTGCTTCGCCAGACGAATTTCCCTACGGGCTTCCTTTGCAAGACGAAAGCCCATAGGGAAATCTCCAGGGACAGCGGGGAAGCGCAGCGTGTCTTCCCCACTGTCCTCGGACCTCCTCCGAAGGCTGGCGGTGGGGCGGAGAGACCTCCTCCCGCCGCCAGCCTTCGGAAGGCTGCTCCGAAGGCTGGCGGTGGGGCGGAGAGCCCTTCTCCCCGCGCCAGCCTTTGGATGGCTGTTCTGAAGGCTGGCGGTGGACCGCCAGCCTTCAGAACAGGTCTGGGGACAGAGGAGAAGCGCAACGCGCCTTCGCCTCTGTTCCTGGACCTGTCCTGAAGACTTGCGGTGGGAGGAGGGTTTTCCTTCCCACCGCCAACATTCAGAATGCTGTTCTTAATGTTGGCGGTGGGGAGGAAAAACCCTCCTCCCACCGCAAGCCCCGGGAACAGAGGAGAAGCGCTGCATGCCTTCCCCTCTGTTCCCAGACCTGTCCTGAAGACTTGCGGTGGGAGGAGGGTTTTCCTTCCCACCGCCAACATTCAGAATGCTGTTCTGAATGTTGGCGGTGGGGAGGAAAGCCCTTCTCCTCACCGCAAGCCCCGCAAGCTCCGGGAACAGAGGAGAAGCACAGCGCGCCTTCCCCTCTGTTCCCGGACCTGTCCTGAAGGCTTGCGGTGGGGAGAAAAGCCCTTCTCCGCACCGCCAGCCCGGCAAGCGGTTTCCATAGGAACGCATTAATTGATTTTCAATGCATTCCTATGGGAAACCGTGCTTCGCAAGACAAAAAACTCGCAAGAAGAAAAAACTCGCGGAACGAATTAATTTCGTCTTGCGAGGTACCACTGTATGTTCTCAGTTACTTGAGAGAAAGCTCCAGTGAACACAGTGGATGAAATCTATTTCTGAGTAAGCACGAACAAGCTGGCACAGAATGGCTGCAATGACATTTGGAAACAAGCCCGAATGAATACAGCACAACTTGCTTAGGAGCAAACATGCATAGTAATATGGTGTAGTGGTTAAGAGCGGTGGACTCGTAATCTGGTGAACCGGGTTCGCATCCCCGCTCCTCCACATGCAGCTGCTGGGTGATCTTGGGCTAGTCACACTTCTCTGAAGTCTCTCAGCCTCACTCACCTCACAGAGTGTTTGTTGTGGGGGAGGAAGGGAAAAGGAGATTGTTAGCCGCTTTGAGACTCCTTAGGGTAGTGATAAAGCGGGATATCAAACCCAACCTTTTCTAGTACTGTGCTGCCAATTCACTGTGATTTCCAAATGCTTTCTCTTTGTGAAAGTAGGTAAGGCTCCTGTGCCATTAATAGTCATGCAGAAAAACGGAATTCAGCTGCTAGGAGTTTAGAAGCCCTGTCCTCTTGTGCATCTAGCCACATTATTTCTCAATGAAAAGCTTAAAAGCAACACTGCCACAAACGGTAGCTGGTCATATGCCATGTTCATGAAGCTATACGGAAACGTTATCGAACCAAGCTTTATATGCTTTCACTCTTTGTTTGGACTTACGATATGACTCTGAGGTGACTCTGAGGTGTTTATTCAACCCTCAGATGGACAGGGGCGTAGCGTGGGTTGCCAGTGTCCGGGGCCGTGGAAAGAGGGGGGAGGGAAACAGACAGAGTACGTACGCACATTCAACTGCCTACGGCATCCACGTCACCCAGGAGATCGCAGCCGCAGAGCTAAGAAGAGTTGTTCCGTTGTTTGGAGAGGTCACTTCCTGGTTTAAATGGAGAAGCTGTTTTCAACAGAGCCCAGCGATGGAAGTGTGTAGCTGTATGGAGGCAGCAACGGGTGTTTGAAATTTTGCGCCCCTAACAAATTTTATGCCTGGGCCAACCTGTGGGCACTCCCAGGCTATGCCACTGGATGAACATACTCGTTCTGATAAGTGTATGCACAGTCATCACTGCAACATCAAATCACAAGCTGTATGTACGAAACAATAATCATGGATCAAAGACCATAGAGAGATAGCAAATTTCAAAAAGCCACCTCTTTTTTTTTTTAATAATGGAGGTAGTGTGCACATTTCAGCTGCAAGTTATGAGATACTGAACTGCATGGTGTCAACTTAGATGATAGATGTACATATGAAAAATCCCCTGGATGAGAACTGCGTATATTTTGCCTCTTTGTGACTCTATAAGGGAGGAGGCCCCCTCCCCCTAATAAATATTGCAGACAAGAGAGCCTGCTTCAGCACTTGCCTACTCCTGGCTTTCTCCATGCTCCTGGTAAAAAATAAATAAAAATCTCTACCTTCCATTGCTGCACCTCTGTGATCTCCTGCCATCATGAAACAGTGCTCATTCTGGCAGGAACAGGGTGCTCAGAGGACAGGTAGCAAGTCAGAAGGAGTAATGAAGAGCTTCTGCAGTGAGCATTTAGCAGAAGGCTAGCAGCATGTGTTGCATGTGGAAACCCTACATAGGACATGGGACAGGAAAGGATAAGCAGGTGTCTGAAGCAGACTGTCCAGACCCTGATGCCTTTAATGACTGCAGGCTGTGACTGCATGCTCCCTATTATGACCCTAAGCCAGGGGCTTATCATATGTGCACCTTACTAAGAGGATGTAAAGGGTAAAAGGGACCCCTGACCATTAGGTCCAGTCGGGGCTGACTCTGGGGTTGCGGCGCTCATCTCGCTTTATTTGCCGAGGGAGCCAGCGTACAGCTTCCAGGTCATGTGGCCAGCATGACTAAGCCACTTCTGGTGAATCAGAGCAGCTCACAGAAACGCTGTTTACCTTCCCGCCGGAGCGGTACCTATTTATCTACTTGCACTTGGACGTGCTTTCAAACTGCTAGGTGGGCAGGAGCTGGGACGGAGCAACAGGAGCTCACCCCGTTGCAGGGTTTCCAACCACTGACCTTCTGATCAGCAAGTCCTAGGCTCTGTGGTTTAACCCACAGCGCCACCCACGTCCTAAGAGGATGACATGGGAACAAAAAGTAGAAACTGAGCTAGTGCTTGCTGAGATGGTTTTACTCATTGACTCACTCCTGCACAAGCTAAGCAGTAAGTCAATGATTTTTTAACACCCTCACTCCTCACATAGGGCTATGTTATTCACAAGGCAAGGAGATTGCTTCTTTTGTTTTGTTGTAAAGCTGTCAGCTTGCACTGCAGTGGGGTGGGTCCAGTATTGGCAGTGTGATGGAAAACTTTGAGAGCTCCCAAGCCACCAATTACCCAAGTTTCTGTTAGCTCTTGTTTTGTTTTTTAAATAATGCATTTGTTAATGTAACCCAAAACAGTACAGAAGGCCAGCAACTTATGTTGGGGTTACGTTCCAGGGATTGCACCTAAAGCCAAAAGCATGTACAGTGGTACCTTGGGTTAAGAACTTAATTTGTTCTGGAGGTCCGTTCTTAACCTGAAACTGTTCTTAACCTGAGGTACCACTTTAGCTAACGGGACCTCCCGCTGCCACCGCCTCGCAATTTCTTTTCTCATCCTGAAGCAAAGTTCTTAACCCGAGGTACTATTTCTGGGTTAGCCGAGTCTGTAACCTGAGGTACCACTGTATAGTCAAAACTCACTGGGTTCTTGGGGGGGGGGCATGGATTGCCACATTCATTTTCCCTAATACCTTGCCACCTTTTAATTCCCCCCCCCCCATTTTGGGGGGCCAAGTGCCTAAAGCTGAATGTGCACAAGTTAAATGCACGCAGATTGCAGGGGCTTACTGCATTGCCATTTTTTTTTGCTCCAGCCATCGCATTCATATATTCAGTCTTCAGTCCACAATGGCTCCTAGGTTTTAGGACTGTTACTGTCTAAACAACATCCTGCATATAGAAAGTTATAACATAAACAGTATTTTACTATTTTTATAGCAGTGCCAATATTTTTAGCCACTGCCAAAAACGTAAACAGTCATTTACATGACCAAATCCTTCAGTAATTCTCAGGGCTGGCAATATATACTGCAGAAAGCGTGAGAAACAGATTTTCTTGGTATCTGCTGACAATACACCCTGCCCCATAGATTTGGGGGTGTTTCCAGATGGAAGCTTAATACTGCAAAAAGTTGGACAGATATCACAAGCAGGTCAATGGCAAAAGCTTTTTTGTTAACCAATCAGCTTTCCCCCAGAAATGTTAAATCCAGATTAAATAAGGGCAAAGTGAGGTAAAGGTAAAGGGACCCCTGACCATTAGGTCCAGTCTTGACCAACTCTGGGGATGTAAAGTAAAGGTAAAGGGACCCCTGACCATTAGGTCCAGTCATGGCCGACTCTGGGGTTGCGGTGCTCATCTCGCTTTATTGGCCGAGGGAGCCAGCGTACAGCTTCCAGGTCATGTGGCCAGCATGACTAAGCCGCTTCTGGCGAACCAGAGCAGCGCACAGAAACGCCATTTACCTTCCCGCCGGAGTGGTACCTATTTATCTACTTGCTCTTTCACGTGCTTTCGAACTGCTAGGTTGGCAGGAGCTGGGACCGAACAACGGGAGCTCACCCTGTTGCGGGGATTCGAACCGCCGACCTTCTGATCGGCAAGTCCTAGGCTCTGTGGTTTAACCCTCAGCGCCACCCGCGTCCCTTAAAGGCAAAGTAGGGGTTGGCATTTTGATGCCAATGACATTATGTTGATGTTATAGAAAAAAGGTAAGCATGATGAGCTCCCATCCCATAATAAAGACCTATCTGGAAGCATCCATTAATCACAACCATCAGGACAGACACATTTTGTGACCTGAGGCAAAGGACAAGATAGCAACTCCTCCTAGTTCCACATGCAGAAGCCAAATAAATTAGCAGCTGAATCTTACTTCAACACTAGTGACAGGACAGCTCCACCACCACATCTGGGGCAGCAGACCAGCTTAGGGAGCCCAGACAAAGCCATGTAGCAGAACAGCTGGAGGTGCAGAAGGATCTGCCAAGGACTGTTGCTGCCCCGGATGGCTGTCCAACTCCCTAATGGTAAGGCCGGCCCTGACAAGCACTTATAGAGGGTTAGCCGACGTTGTGCCCTCTAGGTGTTTTGGGCTACAATTCCCATCAGCCTCAGGCAGCAAGGTCAAAGGTCAGGGATAATGGCAGTTGTAGACCAAAACATCTGGAGGGCACCATGTTAGCTATCCCTCCTGTATTGTGTGGATACATACAGGTTTTTTTAAGTGGGGGTAAATTTTACCATCATTGGTGAAATTCACAAGGGCTGAAACAACACACATATAAAAAACACTGTGCAAATGTTTTTTTAAATAACCATTCTTAAAAACCTGTGGAATTTGTCGTTAGCTCATCAGCGCCATCTGGTGTCCCATTTGTATAATGCACTTATAACATACTTAAAACATTATATTTGCAGCTGTATAGCTGAACCCTTGGGAGGGTTCAGACAGACCACCACATGGCCATGAGAACAAGATCTAAGTGCATACTGATGTTGCCCCATGCATGCAGGATACTGACCAACCAGGGAACCCCTCTCTCAGGCAGAGGAGCCCTACGTGCATGCATACATACATACATACATGCATACACATGTATGACTCCCTCTCATGGCAGCTGAACCTGCGCCCTGCACGTGCATCAGCTGGGGCTAACACGATCCCCTCGCATTTACTCATCATCTGAAATCCCTGCCCTGCTGTCACTAGCCTTTGTGGGATAACACTGCATCCAAATCCTATCATAACCATCATCTGCTGGGCCCATGCACTATCTGCAGGCAATGAGCCAGTGTGGCATAATGGTTAGAGTGTGGGACTATGACTTGGGAGACCAAGATTTGATTCTGCACTCAGCCATGAAGCTCATCGGGTGACCATGGGCCAGTCACCATCTCTTAGCCTAACACCGGGTTAGGCTAGTCAAGTATTCAATCTAAAGTTCATTTTGGAAGACTGGCTCGTAGAAAATTAGACATCTAGCTCCTAAGGGGAAGGTACTCAGGTAAAGGTAAAGGGACCCCTGACCATTAGGTCCAGTCATGACCAACCCTGGGGTTGTGGCGCTCATCTCGCTTTATTGGCCAAGGGAGTCAGCGTACAGCTTCCAGGTCATGTGGCCGCATGACTAAGCCCCACGTAAGTCTAAAGGTAAAGGTAAAGGTACACCTGACCATTAGGTCCAGTCATGACCGACACTGGGGTTGCGGCGCTCATCTCGCTTTATTGGCCGAGGGAGCCAGCATTTGTCCGCAGACAGCTTCTGGGTCATGTGGCCAGCATGACTAAGCCGCTTCTGGCAAACCAGAGCAGCGCACGGAAATGCAGTTTACCTTCCCGTCAGAGCGGTACCTATTTATCTACTTGCACTTTGACATGCTTTCGAACTGCTAGGTTGGCAGGAGCAGGGACCGAGCAACCAGAGCTCACCCCGTTGCGGGGATTCGAACCACCAACCTTCTGATCGGCAAGTCCTAGGCTCTATGGTTTAACCCACAGCGCCACCTGCGTCCCTAAGGGGCAGGTACTTATTTGGGCTGAAATGCTTATGCTTATGGAATGATTGCCAGAGCTCTCTGCTAAAATTATTGCTCCCATAATTTTTTATTTTTCTGGTTGAAAGGACATTCAATCATTTGAAGTGCTCCTCTCCAGATCCATGTTTAACTACCTCAATGAGAACTGGGCCTTAAAGAACAGACACATCTGACGAAGAATAAATTCAGACCAGCGAAGCATAAAACAAAAGGAGTCAGCCTTGCAAATCTCAACAAAGCAAATTGCTCTCCAGCTCTTCTGTGGAAAGACTACCTCGCACGCCAAGGGATTTGTTTACAGAGAGCTGCCCCAAGAGACTCTGCTGTATTAAATTAAAAGAATTGGCTGCTTGGCAGAGCCTGTTGATTTTCTAAGCAGAAAATGAGCAAAAGCCCAGGGCAAATCAAACTGCATCCAGGAAGATCACCTTGATTTCTCATGCCTGTAAGTCAAACCTAACTAAGTAGTCCTATCCATCACAAGTAACAACAAATGCCTCTTTGCTCCTGGTTGCCTTCAGGGAAAGAGAAAGATTATTACTAAAGATGAACTAGAGGGAAGCGGAATGAAGCTACGTTTTGGCAACCTGACCTCTCAATGCAGCACTTGCCTGTGAATTGAGCAAAAGAGGGTGGGAGAGAGGTTTTCCAGTCAGCTGCCTCCCTACCCCCTCCTCTCTTCCCCTCTCTCTCACACACATGTACAAACAAGCAACCCTTCTCCAAACCTCTCCTTCCTCTCCCAATAACAGTCATCTTGGGTGCCCTTTTGCTTCCTTCCCAAAACCGGGCTGCACAGATGGGAAAGCAAGTGCTTTTCTGTCATGCTTCATGAACGCAGGAACTTTAAATAGCCCCAGATCACCAGTAAAAAAATAAAAATAATGATTGGTTTAAAACAAGGGTTTTGTTTCTTTCTTAAAAGAAAGAAAGACGGGTGTCTGCAGGCAGCTAAGTCATTGCAGCAGCTCCCTCCTCTAGAATGCAGCCAAATCTGCTTGGAACCCAAATGGTTCCTTCTCTAAAAATAACACACATGAACTGTGCCCTTCCAGGGAGGATGGACGGAAAGGCACAACTTCACCCTCATTATGTCTCATACCATGAACATCTCACACATGCACAGGGATGTGAGGCCTCCCCACATGGGTTGCATGTTGTCCTTATACCCTGATATGCCCTTCCTCATCAGACTGGGCAAGAAAGGGCAATTTTGCTCCTAGGTAAAAGTAGGAAGTCCAAAGATAAAAATATTTTTTATTTAAAAAAAACCATGTGTTGGCTCTAGGGAGCATCAATGTTCAGAAATCAGGGGACAATCATTATGCTCCATTGTAGTGACTGGGACAGATCTGCTAATCTAATGGTTCACAGGATCAATGTAAGCAAGTTCTTGCCAGAGTGGTAGATGTTGAGGGGGGGGGGGAGGTGGCGTTTCAATCTTGGTTGTGGAGCTGGAATCCACACACAGAAGTCCGTCCCCAGTTCCAATAGGAATAATATTAATTCTGGGAGCTGCTGCTCTGCAGAGCTGGCATGTCCTTGCAGACTATCCAGGAGAGCTGGCAAACTGTGGAGAAGAATGCTGTGGTTAGGGCAACCAGAGACATCTCTGGTTAAAAGAGATGCTTCCTCCCTAAGTCTGCTCTCAGCAAACCCAAACAAACTTGCCAGTTCATCATTAATCAATCAACTGCTTCCCAACTCAGGCCAACCCACTCAAACTTGTCATCTGGTGCTGGAAATAAAACAGAATTAATATTTTTTAAAAAATAAAATGCAAAAAAAGGACCCATGTTTCCTTCTGGTTTAACGAGGGAAAAGGTCAACCGAGAAAGCTAGAGTCTCCTTGTAGATGAGCGGACCTGGTAACTCCCAGGGACAGCTGGGGGAAACCTGGGAGTCCCGGCATCCTGTTCCTCCCAGGAATGGGGAACGCGCCAACAGCCTTCCCCCGCGAGGGCTTTCAAACATCAAGTCCAGAAACAGCCTCGCCGGGCAAGGAGAACGGAGATCTTCCAACAAACGAGCATCTTTGCTGTTGACCATTGTCAACTCATTCGTGCCAACTTAAATAAAAGAAAGCCCCGCCCCACACAATCATCGCAAGTCAGGGCGCACGCACACCGTGTGAATGGCCATGCCAATAGCCATCAACATTTGGGGGGAGGGCCCTCAAAATATTTCATTGGGGGAACTTGGTTCCTCTGTGTGTGTCCCCCAGCATCATAAGCAGGCACCCCCCCACCCCCTCGTCGCTGCAACAGCCGGGACCCGCCGCTCGGCCACCGCGTTGACAAGCGGGCTCCTCCATCCCGCGCTCTCGCCTCCCCGGCCGCCCCCCCCGCTCCCCCCTGCCTGAAACTCACGTTTTCGCGGTGGGAGAGATGCTTCCACTCCTTGTCCTTTGAGCTCCTAAAGGCATTTGTATGCATTTGTCCGGGCAGCGAAGTTCTAACCGAAAACAGAAGGCGGCTGTCTTCTTCTTCTCCTCGGGGCGCCCCCTCTCCTCCTCAAGCGCTTCCTCACAGCCAGGGGCTTCAGGTACTGTCCATGAAACGCCGACGCCGCTCCTCGGTTCCGCTCCGCCCAGAGAGGAGCTGCTGCTGCTGCTGCTGCTTGCGCGAAGGTCGCCCTAGCGGGTCTCGCTCCGCATGGCGGGGAAGCGCCAGCTCGGCAAAGGCGCGAGAGGGGGCGCCTCGCGCGTGCCTCGCCGGCGGCCGCCCGGGCGCTGTTGTTTGGGTGTCGCGTGGTGGTTGGCGTGAGGGGCTTCGGCGGGGTGGGTTTTTGCACGAGTTCTGGGCCAACGGAAGGGGGGGAACAGCTGCAGCAAAGGTCCAGACTGGCAAAGAAAAAAAGGAGGGGGGAGCTCTGCAACGCGCAGGCAAAAAACCCCCCACCAAACTTTTTAAATTGCTCTCTCTGCAGCTTCTAGTGGCAACAGCGCAGGCATCCGGAGCTGAAAAGGAGACTCTGCCTCTGGCTGCGGAGCAGAGCAGAGCGAGCAGCCAACCCCAAAGCAAAGCGAATCCTCCCCACCGCCGCTCGGTGTTAAATTTCACCGCTCACTGACTGGCGATTACATCATCAAACGCATCTCTCTTTTCTTCCCCCGGCCTCCCGGCAGCCGCCAAGCAGAGGAGGCAGAGCGAGAGACAAGAGCCGGACTCGGGATGGCTTGGGTGGGCGGCCCGCCGCCGCCGCTGAGGGGAGCCCGGGAGCTGCTGCTGCTGCTGCTTACTTTGGGCTCCCCCATTGCAGCGCCCGAAGAGGGTTGGACGCGCGCGCTCTCAAGGCGGCGGTTTTGTGTCCCGCTTTGGAGGGAAAGCGCTTTTGCAAGCGAAGCAGCCCAGGCCTGCTGCTGCTTCTGCTGCCTTGATATGGCTCGCGCCCCCTTATTAAGGCCGCAATCCCCCAAAGCGCTTTTTCACCGAGTTCAGTCAGTGGTTCTTAACTAAGGAATCCAGTGCCTGATTTTCCTATAAGCTAAACAAGCTGTAGCTTAGGGCCCCACTCTTTTGGGGGCCCCCCAAACAAATTAAAGGGGAAAAACCCGTGGATGTACATTTCCAAAATATAAGATGAAAAACAAATTAAAATCTACATACAGAAACATGTGCAAATGGCTTTAGATACCCATTAGGTCCATAAATCACCATATAGCATATATTCAACCCAAAAAACAGTGACAATTTGTTGTTGACAAAGGACAGCTGGACACATAAAAAGCCCCATTACCTTCAGTAGCTTAGGGCCTCATCAAACCTAAATACAGCCCTGAATATGTATGACCATGGTTGCACTTTTATTGCCTGGGTGCAATTACCATTAATTAGTTTGTTCTCTTTCTAGCCTCCCTTCCACCTTACATTTTGTACCTCACGTTTGTTTGTTTTTTACTGAAAAGGACTTTTTAAAGGCCACCCTCTTTAAGGAAAAATGTCCATTTGAGGGCTCTCCTCACAGCACTGTGTGTCAACACAGCGTCCCCCCCCCCCCCCAGCTTGGGTGGTTGAGGTAAATATGCACATAAACCATCCATATTTCAAGTCAGACTCAGCATGTTAAGATTTTTCATCTCTAAAAGACAAAGACAAAAATTACGGTATACTGTACTGTATTCACTTTCAATGTATACAAGGGGTACTTCTACCTTAGAGTGTGGTGTTTGCAAAATGCCACAATACTATAAAGGTGTCAGCAAATCTAACAAGAATTTGCATTGCAGCTGTTGGATCTCCAGCAGAGAGGGAGATGAGAAGATGGTTCTTCTTGATGTGTTTTGAGTCAGAGATTTTAAAAGGTTCAGTGCACTCACTGCAACACCTCTGAAACGTTCCGATTCACGCAAAAGTGGGATGGTTAAAAATATGAGCTATATACTGGGTTGTAAAATTTATCATTAAATGTTGTAGAAGAAACTTCTTGGATTTCTGCGTCATCTGCAATGAATAAACGAAATATTGTGAAGGAGCTCGCAATAAGGTTCAACATTTTTGTTTCCATTGTTTTTACCCCACTCTGAAGCTGAAAAGCCCCCCAGAGTGGTTTACTTACAGTGCTTGCCTTCAGATCTATGATCTAAAAGCAGGGCACAAAAGGAAAGAGGGAAGAGCGAGAAAGAGGACAACATGCAAACTGAGGCATTGGTTTTAAAATTATACAGTTCTTAAAATGACCATCTTGAACTGAAGTCATTTAGGGATAGAAGGAACCACATAGAAGAGGTATTCCCACAGAGCTAATGAAATATCCCTGCTTTCTACCACTCCTGAGAAATTCAAGGCAGCCTTTACAAATGCAATCTCCTTTTGAAGAAGACAGTGCTAGAAATTAATGATAGCTCTGTACCAATCTTTTTACTTGCAAATCTAGAAGTTTGAGCAAGCATTGCAGAGATGGATAAGCAAGCACATAGGGATTGATGATGCTGATGATGTTCTGGGACTAATGATAATCTTTGGCCAAATCCAAAAATGGCTCCCATACAAGAAGCGGTTTGCACATTCTGTCCACTCTGGGCATTACAATCCCATTTCAGCACCCTAGTAGCCTAGTAGCGGCTTTAGGTAAAAAGCAGCCTAATACACTCTCAGGGTCCTCTGGCCCTCATCAGTGGCCAGGACATGCTGTTGTAAGCCTAGGGAACCAACTTTATGTTCTGGTTAATTTACAAGCATAACTTGTACAATATGCAAACTAGGCCTTTTTTCAGTGTTGTAAAAAAAGAAGTCTGAAGGTCATATTCCTTAATTCTTATTTGAACCCACATATAGAGTTGTTAGGGGCGGGGGTGGTGCTGTGGTCTAAACCACTGAGCCTTGGGTTTGCTGATTGGAAGGTTGGCAGTTCCAATTCCCATGACAGGGTGAGCTCCCGTTGCTCGGTCCCAGCTCCTGCCAACCTAGCAGTTCGAAAACGCACCAGTGCAAGTAGATGAATAGGGTACCGTTTCGGCGGGAAGGTAAACGGCGTTTCTATGTGCTGCTCTGGTTTTGACAGAAGCAGCTTAGTCATGTTGGCCACATGACCTGGAAAAACTGTCTGCGGACAAATGTTGGCTCCCTCAGCCAGTAAAGCAAGATGAGCGCCGCAACCCTAGAGTCATTCGCAACTGGACTTAACTGTCAGGGGGTACTTTACCTTTACCTGTTTATAGAGTTGTTAAAAGCAAATAGTTAATTTTTTGAAACTCACGGAGCATTTTTTTTTCCTGTCTAGTGTTGCCCATTTGTACAGAATTACCAGAAAGGTTTTTAGAGGGGCAAAAAGTTCCTGAAAGTAGTTTATTGCTCTTTCTTTCTTTCTTTCTTTCTTTCTTTCTTTCTTTGCCTATTAAAATATTCTCAGAAGTCCAAAAATAAAACTAGAGTTGAAAAATAGTCACAGAAGCGAACTTCACAGAATTGGCACTTTGGGGTGAAGCTTGATGGTCTCTGTGAAGGTTTCCCAGATTTAAACCCCTTTTTTTGACAGGTAATCATTTTGTTGCCTCTTTAAAAGCTGCAGAACGGGAGATTCAGTTGCTCTTGACATAATTCGGAGCCAATTTTCTGGTATGCCAAGAAGTGGACTGACATTATTGCAGGGGTAATTTTGGTTTGAGCAATTCGCCATAAAACTATATCACATGTCAACATAGCATCATTCAAGATACTTTCAGAAGTTTTTAACTGGCATTCAGACCAACAAATTACAATCATGACTACCTCACTTCAAGCAAAGTGGCAACCAAGACCTCTTCAACTTGCTCATGTAACACACTAAAAGAATCATATGGACAGGCTCCTACTATACAGTTCAGCTTTTGCTAAAATTAGAAAATGTATATCCAACCTATGTTTTGTTGTGACCCATTGGTACTTGGCTCAGCCTCTGATAGTTTTTAGATTTTCGAAAACAGTTTATGTGCAAAACGTATTGTCCCACCAACACGAAGAAAACAAAATACCACAGCAGTGAGCAGCGTAAGTTCAACAACAAGTTCATACTCATAAAACAAGTACAAAATGCATCACAGATCAGTAGATCATACATCAACGTAGCTAGATCACCCCTTGCGGAAAGTCTGGGTTGTCAATGTCCACACAGGTCCATCTTTCCCCCAAAGCTAAACATGACAAGTTCCTTCCACCTTGCTTGCATTCGCAACACTTTCAGACATTCATGAAGATAATGACCAAGGCGTGAGTGCTGTCAGAATGCTTTACCACAGAAATTTAAAGAGAAACATACACCTCATCCATTCCCAAACATCTGCCAGCCCCTTACCATATTCACATGGGTTCGAACATACCCTGATACTGCCAGCATTAAAGGACAAGAAATAGCACTGCTCTTGCTCCCAAGTTTTGCAAATCTGAAAGGGAGCCCTTTTCCTCCAAGGAACTGCTGAGGCAGATTTAGGGGAGCGCAACCAGTTCGTTCGCACTGGGTGCGGAGTCTCAGGGGTGACTCAACTATGATGTAGAATGGAAGACAAAAGGCGGGGGATGGGGACGACCAACTTTTGGCCTTGCACAGGGTGTTGCTGAAATTTGAGATCCCAAGGGAACTGGAAGGAGCAAAATAGGTACTTAAAATCTCTATAGCCGGAGCAGGGAACCTGTGGCCTTTCGGATGTTGTCAGGCTATAACTACATTATCCCTAACCATTGGCCATATGGGCAGGGGTTGATAGGAATTGGAGTCTTGAAGGCCACAAGTTATCCATCCCTGCTCTACAGTCACTTAGTATCTCTATGTGCTCACTTCCCAGGATTGGCCCAAAAATTATTTATTTTTTGCAGGTTCATAGCTGTCAACCTACAGATTTGAAAATAAGGGACTGGCAGCCTTGAAAATAAGGGACCAGCAGCCAAAATAAGGGACCTGCAGCCTCGCCTGTTCCAGGCACTCCAGTCTTCCTGTCCTCCTGCAGTCTGGTCAAACTCATGCTGGTAGCTTCGAGAACACTGTCCAACCAACTTTGTAACCAGAGGTTCAACTGAATAGAATCTGAATCACATGCACCACAAAGCCTATGCAGCCTCAACTTAAGATGGCTCCCCGGCCTGGCTTTGCACTGCAAAGTTTGCAGCAGCACGTGCAACAAAATGGCGTCCAGCATTCAAAACCCCCCTCAGCTTGCATTAACTAGCTACACACAAGGCATGCAAGCTCCACCCCCAGTTGTTCTTAGACTTCTTATTGGGTGAGCAACACAGCCAAGCAACACAGTTGGCCAACAGGGAGGGAGGGAGAGGAGCTGCTTCCTTTGAAATTTAAGGGACATTTAAGGGACATCCATCAATAAGGGACACCAGCGGGACATGGTGCTGGAATAAGGGACTGTCCCTTCAAATAAGGGACACTTGACGGCTATGCAGGTTTCACCTTTCTGCATTTTAAATCAGTGTTTTAATATTTGTTATTTTACCCTTATTCCTTTTTTCAGTTTTCAGTGTACCAGCACCAGCAGCATTTTCCGCTCTCCATAAATAGAACATTCTGTTTGTAAGTTGCTGATCTCGATCAGTGATGCTGTACTCAGCCAAGAAACAGAGACAAGAGGCCTAAAAATGTGGGCTTCTTTATTTAGTGTGATTCCAAAGGACTGGCAGCTTCTATTCTTTCTGGGGTATGCCAGCAAAGCTTGGTGCTAAAATGTAGAGAAGAATTTAAAAGATGATGGAATGGAGGTTTTTTACTGAATACAATTAGGGCACGATCTAAGAACCTTCCTTCTGGAAAATGTTCGAAGAACAGATGTAATTTGGGAGTAACACTGTGCCAAAAGAAACACAATACTCTTCTCTCCCTTTCTGCTGCTTTAACTTCAATTGATTTTTCCAGTGCTTCTATCTTTACTGTGAAGCTCTGTATAATTCTGTCTCAGAGGCTTCATCCAAGCTGTCCCCTGAAACATGCACAGGAAAAAGTTAAACAATACAAGCGAGGGCCCTGTGTACATTATAAAAGGAGTAGTGACAAAAAGATTGCCAAATCCACAGACATTATATTAATAACAAACCCTTATTAATACAATACTCCCACTGACTTCAGCATATTTTCCTGCATGAGGGATTTTATGTGCATGGTGAACATTAAAAAATGTCCTCTGCATGCAACGCAGTTATTTTTCCCACTGCGAAATATTTCTACCACATACATACTAAATTCTTTATCTATGTAAACAGAACCTCCAATACTAATAACGTTACAGGAGTTATGAGAACAGCTATTTCTCAAAGCCGTTGAAACACAGGAAGGAAAAGAAAAAAATGGATTTGGTGCACCCAAGTTTAATCCCCACTAGTTTTTATGGGAGAGAATTAAATACATCCTGAAGGTTGAAATCATAAATATACTTCCTGGTTTGACATGCTTCCTGCTGAATGGGCATAGGATTGAGCTGTACATCTTGAAATCAGTATGGTTTAAAAGTGCTTAGCATGGCAGGTCATGGTTTAGAGCAAGGTCTACTAGGAAGACCTCCTATACGCACCCTAGTTATATGCAACAGCAGCAGTGACAATGAGGATGTAAAAAAGCAGCTAAGGAAGCCCCATGAAGCCCTTGCTGGTGGACATTACTGAGTCGGCATGCTGTAAAAACACAAGTACTTACAGGATTTAGTTTAGGTGTGCATCTGCACTGTACTAGTTCCAAGCACACCCTGATTTGCAGTGACTATCAGCCGTGCTTTTTTTTCTAAAACAATAAAACGTTTAGGGGTACTCTCATTTTGACTCAAGAAAATCACCATTTTATAGTTCAAATTGGGGGAAATAAATACAGTAAATGGACAAAAGTAGAGAGAACATGCATAACACCGTTATCCCATCTTTTGTTTTTACGGAGTCATCATTAACTTTATACTTCTTTGCTGGCTGTGATGATGAAAAACAGTTAGTAATTTTCCTACTCATACTGAAATACTGCCTCTCAATGAGGCCAAACTTTCATCAGTAAAACTCCACACATCCACATTCCACATTGCTTCACATATTAAATGCTCGCTTCCGTCTGGGACTCAGGAAACACCGGGAAAGAAAATTAAGCCGCCATCAGGGGTGGTAACAACAAAACTGACCAATCATCGTGCTAGATTTCAACTCCTACTTCACACATTAAACGCTCGCTTCCGTCTGAAACTCAGGAAACACCATGGCAGGAAATGAGGCTGCCATTGGGGGTAGCAACGGAACTGACGATTCACCGTGCTAGAGAAAAAATATTTTAGATTCACAGAATTTAGGGGTATATGTACCCCTGCGTCTCCCCCAGGAAAAAAGCACAGAAAAAAGGGTCTAGAGGCCCCACAACTAGGGCAGCCATTTAACAGTTCCGGGCACTACCACTTACCTTGCTAGCTGCCACTGAAAGCATGGTAGCACCCAGAAGTTCCATTGTGGCTTGCCCTGGTGAAATTTGCTGTGGATGTTCCCGTAGAAAAGAGCAACAACCAAGTCAGAAATTCAATAATAATATTCAATATTATTGCCCATTTCCACATAAAGGAATTTAAGATATGCCTCTACAAGCATCTTGTGTCTCGTATATTTTAGTTTCATTTGTTTGGTTGATTTCCTTTCTGCCACCAGTATCATTGTGCCATTCTTAGTACTTCTTCTTTATGAGAAATGATCCCTTTTCTTGGGATTGCAATTTTTTCTTTCAATGGAAAAGAAAGAATGCTGAATTTGGATATACATATATCATATGTTTTTGAAGAGTTGTGGAAACACGAGCTATCTACCTGGGATTGCAAAGCAGCCAAGGCAGTACCAATATTCTCTTCAAATGAACAAACAAGCAGCATTGTAATTAGATTTTTAAGGTGCGATGGTTCGTGGAAAAGTACCGGTATTATCACTGAGATGAGAAACTACAGTAAGAAATTATAGTCAGAATCATTGCAAGTTCCTAAAATAAGGCAAAAATATAGCACGCCTTTGGGAATGGAATGGTAGAGCCCATCAGTCCAAGAAGCATGTAATAAATATTTGACTTCTATAAAGACATGTATGGGGGTTCTTTTTGCTGTAGTTCCTGTGTCTGGCAGAAGAATCCTAAGGAAACTGAGGCTACTTCAAAAAAAGTATTTCCTCTGAATACCGCAATATACAGGGCTAGGCCATATACCAAGATTTATGGAATGTAACGCAGCACAATATTTATTTTAAGTTATGTAAGGGAAAGCCAGAAATTATATTTGATTGCTTTGGTTAAAGAAAATATTACCAGTCTATCAAATATGGATTGAGGAAATCCAAGAAATGGAAAGCTTTACACCATGTCTTTTATGACAACTCGCTAAGCTTATATGGGTTCCTAAAATATTTCTCATACTTATTGCTTTGTGGAAATAAGAAAACTGCAACAAAGTGGTCTGCACATTCAGAATAATCTGGCCGGACACCTTTAGTGGGACTGTACCATGTCAGGCTGCTGTTTAATGGATCTGAATGTTTTCACTTTTACCAAAAAAACAAAAAAAACTTTATATTGGGGGTTGAATTGAGCCAACTGCAAAAGGAAATGATTAGCAAAACCTTAGCTGGAGGAAGATAATGTTTTCCCTACAGTCAAGGAAGTGCCATTGGGACAGATTTATTTTATTCATTTATTTATGAAAGTATTTCTATACTACCATATCGTAAAATATAAGGGCAGTGTACAAACCCTCCCCAATAAAAATAGAATTTTAAAAGTGACTGGCTAATTAAACAGTTGCAAAGGCCTATCGGCATTAAAAAAAAACCCTATCAACTTGCCTTTGGCCTCTTTCAGCTAAATTTTCATATACGTCGCACAGCTATGCATTTATCTCTCCCCCCACCCAACCCAAATTTCGCAGAACTTCCACTTCATCCTGTCATGGCAGCTGTTCCAGTGTTCCTTACACTGCCACGGTTGAGACTTCCTCTGGGGTGCATAAACAAAACACAGGAAACCAATACATCAGGGAGAGTGCTTGAGCTAGACCAATTCTCTCTGGTTTGCTAGTTATGAACTGCAGGATGGATGTTTTGCAAGAGCCACAGAATCCATCATTTGATTCTGCTGTAGTGCAGCCCTAACATGACTGCACTGTATCAGTCCAAATGGGTTAGACCAGCTCTGATGGATTACATTAGCTCATATTAGTATTAGTATTTCATAGAATGAAGGGAAATGCAGTGCTTTCAAACAGTTGCATTTCCTATTATTCCTAAATCCAGAAAGGTTGCAAGTTAGGGTGACTGCATATCCTACTTTACAAAGGACAGTTCTCAGTTTGAAATAGCTGTTTTATTTAAAAGGCTGTCTGGTCCAAGTCCAATAAGATGGAGAACCATCAGAAGAGGAGAGCAGAGGATGTGGTGTTGCCTAGCAACAGTGACCATCTATAGAGCAGACTGAGCAGTCACAGTCTTCCCAACAATGGTGCAGACATACTGTATTTCTATTTAATGTATAGTGGTTATTTCTAGATTCCCATCTTTAAAGATCAGCTAACATGTACAAATTGGTCTCATATTTTATCCTATTTTTTGCACTCCTAACTCCTTTCTGGGGTGCTAGGTTTAATGCTGCAAGTGATCACTGATTTTATCAGCCTTCTTAGCTTTCTGCCTTACCGTTTTTTAAGCAGACTTTTGCACCATTATCAGTTCAGATGAAAAACAATCAGTAGATATTTTAACACTTAATGCATTGACAGCCATAGCTACTTCTGTTGGTGTTGACTTGTTAACATGCTTACAGAAGCCGAACAGAATACCAGATCCCAGTGGAAGAAGTCCACTTTGCTCTCTATATAATTGCACTGTGGCTCTTGAATTTAGGGAAATAAGAAAACTATGTTTATTACAGCAGCACATCCTTCATAGGAAATATCCTAGTTCTATATAACTAAGGAGAAGATACAAAGAGCCATCTTTCATCTCAGCAGGAGGCACACACAAAGATGTCAGTTTTCCCCAGGTAAGATGAAGGAAGTAGGAAATGAGGTCAGATAAATTGAACGTTATCAGTCTAATACTGAAAGAAGACCAATAGCTTGGCAAAAGAAGCAGCATCTAGGAAGGTTGGTGGTTCCTCACTAGCTATGCTTCCCTTGCAGCTATAGCAGCCTACAGCGGCATCTCAAGACTTCCAACAACTTCTCCCTCTGACCTGCCTTTGCTGGTCTCTGTGTGTATGGTTATTATTTAGGGATCAAGTGGCATGTGGGTGTGGCTCTAATTTAGAGATCAAGTGAGCCTTGGCTTCAATTTGGAGAGCAGCCAGCCCCTGGGGGAACATACCGTAAGTGGCTGCAGTAAGGCAAAAAGCTGTTGCCTCAATTAAGCTCCAACCATTCAACCAATCACCTAGTTGCCCGATAACTTGCATGGCCAACCCGCCAGGGCAGTAGAACATCTTGAAAACCCAAATATAGAAGTCGTCTATAGGCCTGAACTTGAGGTGGCGTATAGCTCGCAAGAAAAAGGCCAAGCCACAAATAACTATGCAGTCTTGAAATGTTGTAAGATGAGCAGCTACAGAAAGCGAAGGAATGTAGACAGGGAGCGAAATGGGAAAGCGTAGGGGGGAGATGGGTAAGTAAACCATGAGGTGGAATGAAGGCTTTATGCCACAAGGCTTCTCAGGCTGAGAAAGAAGAAGTGCTGTGTTTCAGGAAGCCAGAATGTGCTGCCCACAAAACGCATTCAGAAAGCTGCTCCTGAAGGAGGAGAAGTCCATGACAAAGCTACAAGCAAAATCTTTGCTGGAAGACTGAGGTGCCCTTAATGCAAACCATCCCATGGAAGCAGCTCTGCGCTTGAGTGGGAAACCTGTCAGATCTCATTAGAGAGATGACATAGTATGTGCCTTACGAGGAACCATGAGAAACCTAGGCAAACACCCAACAAGTTACGCAGAAGAAGAAAGTCGGTCAAGGGTATTTGCCAGATGATAAACTGATGAATGCTGATGAGGCAGGAGAGCAAGGATTTATCTAGCCAATTCATATCCCAATCACATTTCAGTCCTTTCATAGAAATACCCATTGAATTTTTCAGAGGCAACAGCATGATATCAAGTTAACATCTAATGGAGAGGGAATGCAGCTGGCAAAACACCAACACCACCCAAATATAGATTTCTAGAAAGAACTGAATAACCAGCCTATTAGATTTATATCCTGCCTTCTCTTCAGTGAACCCAAGGTATTGTTTTTCCCTATTATCCTTACAACAAACATTGTGTGGTTATGTTAGACTTAGGGCTCATCCACAGAGAGTTGAAAGAGACACTGCTTTTCCATATACCAAAGTCTTTCATGAAACATTTTACTCATTCAAAACAAGTCATTTGTTATCTTTTCTACCCCCAGTTTGGTGTGAACTTACCTCACATACACTGCCAAGTTTCAAATTAGTCTGCTAAACCATTTCCCAGCTATAAGCCATAGAGGCTACTCCCCGGTTTTTCATTTATAATGCCAACTCATCCTTAAGATGACTGTGACTCCATTATATGCCACTGTAGATTTTCCATCCAAAAAAATATTACTATCAAGAAACAAGTTTGCAGACTCTGTTCAAAGAGCATACATGGTAAAAATTCAAAGAACATATATGAGAATGCACCTAGGAGCTCTGGCCATTCTTTGCAAACCTGCTGAGGGTTCCTCAATCAAATCAGCAATGGCAGGCCAGCTACTCCGAAAGACATCCTGACCAGCGTTCGATATCCCTTCTCTTACGGAGCCAGCAAAGAGTGCTGGGGACAGTGGTAAAGTCTAACAGGCCTGATTAGGGCCTCACAAATCACCTACAGCACAAAGATTACTGTCAAGATATCTCGCAAGGTTCCTGAGGAGACACATGGATGGAGGCAGGTTTGGGAACCACAACTAATTGAAGTGACAGACCTTTTTACGACAAGGCTGGGTACCACAAATGAAGGCATCCATCATGTAACCACATTTGCTTGCTCAACTGGCAGCTCACTATGAGGGGCGCTCGTGGTTGCCACATTGGAGCAGGTTGTGAAGAGGGGTACTGTGAAAAGATAATTAAGGAACTAATGTGGTGCACATGCTTTTTTAAAAAAATCAAAATCTTTTTTTTTTTTAGCCAGTGTTTCTCTGTGCCTTAGTCTCACCATTTAGGACAATTAGGCCTGATTACAGTTGCTAATAATGCAAATAATAATAATAGTAATAGTAATAATAATAATAATAATAACAACAACCCACATTACAACTGCAGTGAGTAAATACAGCAAACATTCTGTTTTTATGGATGTCATGTTTTATTTTTAAGTTCCCTTTCCATGTGTTTCCCATTATCAATTAATTGCTTTTGGGATTTTTCTGGGACAAAGGTCCTCCCCTCCCCCCTTTTTTTAAGCATAATACCAGACAGACAATTGGAAGTTTGTGAATAATAATAATCATCTCAAATCCTAGACTTCCTAGGCAGCTCTTTTAATAAAAAGTCTGAAAAGCCAACACATTTCTAAGGGCAGAAATACACATTCCACTTCACTCTGTGTCCTCAGTGACAGTCCAGACATTTAAAAAGTGGGGCTGAGGGGGGCACAACTGCCAGTTGAAAAGGCGTAAGTGGGAGGAGGGCACTTGCCCCCCCCAACAACTGTCAACTGGGTTGTTCCTAGCTCATATCCCAAGCCATGTTTGCAACAGAAGGGTGGTTCTGGAACTCCAGCTGTGGGGAGCTATAGAGGAAAATTGGCCTTCCCCCTCTTTGTTGGAAATCATGCTATTCCAGCCTCACTTTGCAAAGGAAAAGCTCTAACCAGCCTTTGAAGCCTCAAGGTGGAAGCCAAATATGTTGACATTCTGCCTTTGCATCACACCCCCTAACAGCAAGCTCAGATGGTGAGTGGCAGCAGAAATGGATCAAAACAGGGCCACCGAGAAACAAAATAGACATATTGGCATGTTCAATAGTAACTTTGAGGTTTACATGAATAATGATAATAATAAAACTTTTTTTAAGAAACCCAAGGGGCAAACTGAGCTTGCTGAGTACTCATGGAATGTTGACTGTGAGTAAGAAAACAAAAATTGGGGAAACAAGGGGATTTTCAGTGGAATAGTTGGCTGGAACTGCGAACAGAAACACTCCTTTTAGCGTAGGATACACTGGAACATTTTGCTGCAAGCCCTACTCGTCTGCACCAGTGATACCGATTCTGTCCAAAAGTACACTTCAAAAAGTTTTGATGAGCATTTTCATGCTAAGCAAATAGGAGTAAGCAAGTGTTAAGTAACTTTGGAGCACATACACAAACTGAGGGACTGAAATTTTAAAACCCCCCTTTTCAAAAAATGTGACCTTTTAATAGTCACAAACTATAGGTTCAAGCAAAGTGTGGCATTGTTGAAACAAAGTCTTTGCGTAGGTGTGATGCCAAATTTAGGCAAGGCAAGTATGTTCTATTAGTGGGTCTGAATTTCTTCCTGGCTGTGACTGCGTGGCATTCACTTTTTGTGCCAGGGTGTTGTCGTGGTAGCCATACTAGGAAATCCAGAAACAATTCCCGGCTCACACAAAGAATGAAATCATACTGTGAAAATATGGGTGGCCAACTCCAGTACTATAATTTTAAGAGCATTCTGCTTTAGCACCATGACCCTATAGAGTGTATGACAGATAGTAAGCAAAAATAAAATAAAATTGTGTCCTTGCCCTGAGGAACTTGCAAATTTAAATTTTGCATAACTTTTTAAAATTGCAAAACAACAGGACAACAATATAGGCTGTAAAGTTGTTACAGTTGATTAGCCATGCTCAAATATCAGCTCCACAGGGTTTGCCTCTGTTATTTCCATTTGGCAGATTGAAAACTAGGGCTCAGAGTCAGTTGCTACACAATGGTCCCATTTACACTTATCACTAAACCATGGTTTAGCATTACATGGGCAAGCTGAGCTTTAGACTCCCACACTCCCCCTCCCCTTTTTTGGTGCAGCCACATGGAAATATTCAGAAGCTTTCCTTTCTGTTTTAGATTACCCTCAGTCTGCTGTTTCATCAAAGCACGGACAAATAGTGGTTTTGTTAAAAGCCACTCAGGTTCTTAAACTATGGTTTGAAGTTGGCTTTTTCCAACAAACCATAGCTGAGATTAACCACTGTTCCTCCAGGTTCAGATCACACAGCCAGCTGTGGTTAATCTAAAACAGAAGGGGAAGCCGAACTTCTTGCAGACATGTGAAGAGGATCTGGGAGTTGTCCCGAAACAACTGTTCAGTATGATGTCTACAACAGACAAATGACTCCACTGGCTTACTGTATGGAGTTGAGTTAGTTTGCATTATCACAGACAATTTGCTGAATTTCTGTCTTTGTGAGTCAGTTTGCTGAGCAGAGGAAAAGGAACCAACCTTTTCAGAAGGCCATGCGACTGAGACTTAGCGTTAAGTTGTGGGTGAACATATCAGACGACACAGCGATTCTTCAAACAGCTCTTCTTTATTCAGAGGTCAGAACAGTACTGAACTGAAGGGCTCAGTCAGCCTGCTTATATAGAGCTCCAGTACCACGTTACTGTAACAACTTTCTAAAACTATCCAATCACTGAACGTCACTTTCGATCCTTCATTTGCATAACTATCTACAGTATCCATCCAATCACTGAACTTCACTTTCAATCCTTCATTTGCATAACTATCTACAGTATCCCCCTGCTGTCCCAGGGTGAGAACTTCAGTACATAACACTTAGTACGATTGTACTCTGGAAATTCCTGAGGGAAGCCCTACACTTGGACATGGCTTGTCTTGCTTTTAGCAAAAGTAATTTATTCGTTGGTTGAGAACATAAGGCCATTAAATGCACCACTTTCATAGAGCATAAGGCTACCTGTGGATACTAGTCGTGATGGCTGTGTTTCTTCCAGTATCACAGGCAATGTGCCTCTAGACAACAGATGTTAGGGAATGGACTTCTGTGCTGGTTGTGTGCTTCTTCCCATTGGTATCCGGTTGGCCACTGAGAGAACAGAGGAGATGGGTCTTAGGTCTGCCTCACTTCTTTCTGCAGAAAAGCCAACTGAAGCAGCTCAGAGAGAGAAAGAGAGCGCTAACAAATATGGGGATAAGGCACAGCATTTCTAAGCATGTTTACTTGGCAATAAGTGGCTTAGAACACCAATGACATGCACTTCCAATTAAGCATGGTTTTAACATTGGCTGTATTTAAAGCCACTGAACAATTATCTTCAATTCTAAGCATTGCAGAGCCTCTTAGTTTTAAGGCTGGTGGAACTGATCCCGAAAACAAGTTTCTGCATTATGCATTTCAGGTAGGTATATTCATAAACTCCAATAGAGGATTTGCCCATTCACTGACCTCAAAGGAGAGGAAACTCTAGCCACACATTGTAATGCTTAATGAGTTTTCCATCTTTTACAAAGCTTGTTGCTGCCAGGAAGCAAAAGGAAAATGTTTTAAACCTTATATTTAGAAAACTAGGAAGCTTTTGAGATACCAAGGAGATAAGGAGAGGGCTTCTCACTCCTATAGTCGAAAGCAAGCAAAGAGTTTGCACTTCAGTGCTCTTTAGGTAAATATGTAATGTAAGGCATGCCGAGGGGGAAATGTTTAATCATAACAATCTGTAAATCATCACATAATTTTCCTAGATGCTACTACTATCCATTAGTCAATTTATCTTCTGTCTTGTAATATGATTTCTTCCTAAGTTCACCGTAATTTATAGAAATTATGCCTCCAGCACTAGAGCAGCTTACAAAGACATTGCAAGCATTGGGTTTTTCCAGTCTGTGCTCTTAACAGCAAAAACAAACACTTGCAGCACGTAGGAAGATACCATGTACCGAAGTCCATCTAGCTCACTATCATCTATCCTGGCCATTCGCAGCTCACCATAGCTTTAGCAGGAGTCTCCTGAACCCCACTTGGAGATGTCAGGGGTTGTTCCTCAAACCATTTGCATGCCAAGCTTGTCCTTTTCCACCGAGATATGCCCTTCCCTACTATTCAAAACTATTCGCGGAGCATGCTTTTTTTTCACATGGAAGAATAAACATGTGCTGTGGCTCAGGTTCCCCCACCCCACAGATCTCTTCAGGGATTCAGTCTTCAAATTAACTTAACAAGTAAAAGGAACCACAGGAATGAGCATGCTAGCTCTGCCCACCATTGTCATCCCAATGGCTCTTCATGGCTTGGTGTGAGACAATAATCTTTAAATGGGGAGCACCTTGTATTCACAAAGGACCCCTATGCATTTGAGAACATAGGCAAAACAGGATTCTAAACACATTGGCAGCCTTCATGTGCATCAGAGGCTGCCTATTCCAGAAAGTCAAGAATAGCAACAGGGAGCAGAGCTGGTGTGCTCAACCCCCACCTCCAGCAATCTGTTTGTGAGTTAAATTAATACGGACACTCCGCCTGAAGAGGGCTCATGTCCTCGTGGTGTTTACAGTCACTGGCTGATGTCATTCCCAACAGGATTCCTGCAAATTGTTGGAAGTATGTTGCTAATAGAATCCATTCTTCAGATTTAGCAGAAGCAGCAATTTCTGTTCCAAAAAGACTCACAGTGCAACACCACAATCCCATGTGTGTTTCCTTCAAAGCAAATGCCATAGTCTTCAGTAGGATTTACTCCCTAGTAAATATTCAAGTTTACGTGGAAGTAATCTTCAGTGAATACCAAAAATGTAAGAAGATCTCTACTGAGTTGGACCAAAAGCCATCTAAATGCAATGTATTACGCTTCGTAAATATAGTAGTTATATTAACATTAGCAAAATAACAAAAATTTGGTCGGCCAGGACTCCATCTTCCCCAAGCCAGGTGGAAATGGGCCAGATATAAGACTACATTTTGAGGACTCACAGGCAGATGAACTCCATCCATTCCTATATGCAGTTAACAACATACAATGGCCCTGATTCTGGGATCATATAGCCCACATGCTCACTATTAGCCCATATCACTTACAAATGCATTTGGGATGGGGAATAAAATTCTTTTTTTAATTAAATATTTTTTATTAACTGGCCAATCACATCAAATTAAATCACATCACATAAATTCCGAATTACAAAGCCAAATTTTGAATTTTGTTGGGGGGACCCATACTTCAAGATCCAAAGGGGGATTCTAATCATCTTCTTGCTACTGCGTTAATGTCCAAATCAGTCCCAATCAGTCCAAACAAAGTTCATAATTCTATCCAATCTTATCTTGCTGTTTCCACATCATATCTTGTTCATATAATTTCTCTTTTTTCTTTATGATCTCTTCTGATAGTCTCCTTAAGCCAATAAACACAAATATAATAATCCTGTGTGAATTTCCCGTTCTTCCAATCCAAGTCCAGATGGTTTCCATATATCATCTCCTTCATAGATAACATCACTCTTTCCATCATAATTTTATGAAGTTGTCGCTCTTAAGTCCCACTGAGGAGTTTAATCCATGATATATAAACAGCTTTGTTTCTCTTTCTCCTCCCAGACTCAAGACCTCCGACAGAGCTTCCCAAAATGGCGACGGCATTTTTAACTGCGTCATTCCAAAACTCTTATGCCTTCCAGATTCGTCTTGAAACATTGCTTTGGTTCGAAAGTTTATCTCCACACAGCCTTAAATCCACAGCTTAAGTCCTTAAAACGACATTTCTGACTCATTCGGGGAGGGGATTCTTGTTTAATCACATAAAAAGAAAGGAAAGCTTTTCCCCCCCTCCCCCCTCAGTCATTTGCCGTACCGTATCTTGACGTATCTTCTCATGTTTTATTCTTGTCTTGTTTTATCAGAGATCTCTTCTGTCAGCAGTCTTTACTCCCCCTCCTTCCTTGAAGTATGTGCAATTCATCTCGTCCAAATTGTTTCTTTTGAAGTTCTTGCAGCTAGTGGCGCGAATCAGAGACGGCGTCCAGGAGTGCCGAAATCCCACAGGAGGGCTTTGTGCCTAGTGCCCCATCCCCACAAATTCGGGGGTGGTATAGGGCACAGCAGGCAAGGGCCGTCCCCCCCCACAATCCTAGGGGGGTTAAGGAGGCTAATTACCCCATGAGCCTCCAAATTACCTTGTGTGGGTCAGAGAGATGTTATTGTCAGCCATCTTCCGATGCGCCCCCTAGATTTAGCTAATTACCCCCATCATAGCCTCCAAATTACCTCGTGTGGGTCGGAGAGATGTTATTGTCAGCCATCTTCCGATGCGCCCCCTAGATTTAGCAGAAGCAGCAATTTCTGTTCCATACAATGGCCCTGATTCTGGGATCATATAGCCCACATGCTCACTATTAGCCCATATAACTTACAAATGCATTTGGGATGGGGAATAAAATTCAATTCTGTTTGCATTTAAAGGAATATCTACTTAATTCATGCTTTCTGAAACAATGTGTGTGATCAGTAACACAGCCACCTTTCAAAAGCCACACTTTTCCGAATTTTGCAACATAGTGCTCCAGCCAAGTAACATGTACAAAAAATGCATATACAAAAGTAAAGTGTGCAATTAAAATACGTAGTTGGGTGAAATAGCATTTAAAAATGCATCATAGTAGGAGGAACCTATTTGCAAAAATGTGTGTATTGGGCAAAATTGCACACATATATGCATACTATGAGTAATCTACTGATGAATTTTCATGCGACTTTTGAAATAAAAAATAAAAATTGCAAACTTGATGTGGAAATGTGGAGAACTGAAGACTAGGAAATGAGAAATGGAGAAAGGGCTCATCCAAACGTCCACACGTCCTGCCACTTTCCTCTGGGAAAACTGTCTCTTTCCTGCTGAAATGAACCAAATGTCAACTGGGTTTTCCATAGACTGATGTTTGCTCAAATTTAGCATTAAATCAGGAAGTGGTGGGACAAGCAGAAAACTGCTCAGACCCATGTTTTCTAGGAGCGGGATTGTGGAAGTGTGGGTGAGCCAAAACTGAAACTGAGGATTGGTTTACACTTCCATTTTCCCTGTGCCTAGAAAACATGAGTTTGTGCAGTTTTCCACTTGCCCCTGTTTTCTCAGCACAGGTCCAGGTAGTTTCCCCCTTCCCTGCTCCTTTCCCAGGGAAAACCCACTCTTTAGTGCTTAATCAGAGAAAACATCAATCTGGAGAAAACCCAAATTGCTGTTTGTTCCAACTGAGTGCTAAAGAGCTGTTTTCTCTGGGGGAAAGCAGAGGCATAAGAGGAATGCGGATAAGCCCACATAGACCCAACCATCTCTATTGTGGTTCTGGGCATATGCAACAGGTCAGGATAGTTTTCAGGCTTTCTAATGCAGCTATCCTGCATGTAACTAACTTCTTGCCCTTTTACGGGCCTTAAAAATAGCCGTGTGGCACAGAAATCTAATACTGTAGTCGAAGAAGTCCCTGACACCTAGATGTAAGGGATGGGAAAAGATTAGGCTGTTTTCTTTCTTCTTGTCCAGCTACTGTTAAGGACACAGGAGCACAAGCAGGCTTTGTTGTTGTTGTTTTAAAGCTGACAACCCAGGCAACTCACTATTAGATTTGAAGGCAGCAGACCGCAGACAGCTCCAACAGATGATTGCTATTTTTACCTCTCTTATATTATTAGTTAGAATGCTTTTGTTCTAAACTTGCACTATCTTTAAAAATCCCGGTTGTATTCATGAGATTTAAATAAATGCTAAGAACGAAGCAGCTGCGCAGAAAAATGGTCCTTTGGCATCATCTTGGTTTTTTGTTTTTAAATTGCTGTCGTAAGTCAAAGTTATTATAACTGCTCATTTAAGGCAAGGTCATGTAGCACAAGCTGGCATGCAGAGTAAACCCAGAAATCAGCATCAGGATGCACAGCTACAGAACTTTCTGTAGCTTTCAACATCACCAGCAACAGCATTGGGTTTTCATTGTGATAGACAGAAAGTGTGCGAGAGGAGGGCCCGAATAGCGTGAGGTCCCTCAGACGTTATGGATGGTATCCTAGAACCATAGAGCTGGAGGACCTTATGGGCCAGCTAGTCTGACCCTGCCCCCTCAGCTTCATGCAGGAAATCCAGAGCTAGACCATTCCTCCCAAGAGACGGCTGCCCAGGCTCTGCTTGAAGATCTCCAGTGAGAGACAGAAAAGACCACAACCACCCCCTCTAGACAACTGGTTCTGTCATCAAATTGTTCTGACCATCAAGGCATTTATCCTAATCCTCAACCAAAGTCTCGTGCCCTGTCAATCATTCCCATTAGATCTAGTCCTGCCCTCTGGAACAGCAGAGAGAAACTTATTGGCTTCTCATCTGTGGCAGGCATTTGAAGAGTGGCACATTGAGTGTATGCCTCTGTGGGATTTCTATCAGTAAAGGAACATCTGGTTCGAGGAGAGGGGAGGCAGATTTTGTCCTTACGGTAGCAGTTCCCCACCTTCCCCCCATTACTTTCCCTTGCAGAACAGAAAGCAACCAGGGCTTTTTTTTCCATTGGGAACTCACCAGAACTCAGTTCCGGCACCTCTATTATAAGGGGTGTGTGTGGTTTGCAGCACCTCTTTTTCTAGAAATATAGAAACCATTCACTTATATGGAAGAAAGTAAAGGGTGATACCCTGAGGAACACAGCTGAGATGGGGGATAAACTTGCTCCCTCACCATGGTAACTCCAGCATCTAAGATCAGGGGACATCTGGGCTTGTAGCTGATGTGGAGTAATGGTCTGGACCTTTATTAGCTGATTTACAAAATAGGACGGGGTAAGAAGGGAAGGGACGCGGGTGGCGCTGTGAGTTAAACCACAGAGCCTAGGACTTGCCGATCAGAAGGTTGGCAGTTCGAATCCCCATGACGGGGTGAACTCCCGTTGCTCGGTCCCTGCTCCTGCCAACTTAGCAGTTCGAAAGCACCTCAAAGTGCAAGTAGATAAATAGGTACTGCTCTGCTGGGAAGGTAAACGGCGTTTCCGTGCGCTGCTCTGGTTCGCCAGAAGCGGCTTAGTCGTGGTGGCCACATGACCCAGAAGCTGTACGCCAGCTCCCTTGGCCAATAAAGCGAGATGAGTGCCGCAACCCCAGAGTCGGTCATGACTGGACCTAATGGTCAGGGGTCCCTTTACCTTTAAGAAGGTAAGAGGCATCGTTACCAAGAAATGCAAATACTTTCATTGCACTTGTTCTCAACACAATATAGTCCTACTCCCAAACATTTATCATTCAGTCCTATGCACACTTACATGGGAGATTCAGTCCATTGTGCTCAGGACTTCCTTGGGAATAAACACATATAGGATCAGGCTGCTGCTGAGCCCTTGGGTTGCCACATCTGCTTACCACCATCGCTGTAAGACGGAGAACCTGTTATCAAGGAAGAGCCCCAAAATAGCACAGCGTTCGCTCCTAACATTTACTTTGCAGATAAAATGCCATAATTTAAGCAAAAGAGCTTTCATTCGCCAGTGCAAAATACAGCCACGGCTTCAAATGAATTCCATATGGCGGGTTCATAAGAATGGATAAATATGGCTTCAAGTAATCATTCAGCATAAAAAAAACCCAAGAACTTCTGGCCAAAAGATGGGAAATAGCTGGTGTTTAGGGGGAATGCCTTGGGTGAAAATTACAAGGATCGAGTTTAGATGCTGTCCCCCCCCCCCTTATATTCTTACGAGCCACAGTATGGAACAGGAAAACCCCACCCACATCTATCTATCAGTTGCTTGGTTTCTTGCTCAGCACCAAGACTCAATCCGGAAAGGTGATCTGAAAGTTTCATGCGCCTAGTGCCTCCTGCCTGGGCATTCATATACTTTTTCTATAATCCAAGGCTGTGTTTGCTACACAAAACTTTGCACCAAATAGCGGAAGTGCTGCCCTTGAAATGCTCGTTTTTGAGACGTGAATGTCCGATGTCAATCAAGCATTTGTTTTTCACGTTTCTGCTCTCATTGGCTTCTTTAGCTCCATAGCATTGCGGGAGAGATAATACTCGTAAGCTGTGGAGAGCAGTTCCATGCTGACACTGGCAAGCTGAATCTCTTGTTTCTAAGCTTTCGCTAGGCACTGCCATGCACACATTTTTAAACCCCTCTTTACAACCAAAAGACTTGAAACAGACTTTTGAAAACAAACAAACTGGAAATCAAGATTCTCATGAAGCTGAAGTTCCCCCCAATACCACAGTCTTCAGATTTCTGCGCAGAATACCGTATACCACAGTCTTGCCTACAGTACTTCTGTTATTAAGTGTTCATAATATTCTGAAGATAGGGTGTTTGCTTGTTAAAATGCCCACTTTCCCATCATATGTGGGCTGGTCTCTTAAGATCGCTTTCACATTTATGACACAGGCAGATATTTTAACCACAAGCTTGCCGCACATGTCCTCATTTCCGCGTCTCTTTGGTTTGCTCCATTAAAAGTACCTCTGCAAATAGCTGCTGTAGAGCGTACAAGATAGATTATGGGCTTTGGAAGAGGCAACCCTAGCAATGCCTGACTAGGTGTGCCATATTCTTTTCACAGAGCCCGTCTTAGGTTTCTTGGCCTTTGCTTGCCTTACTGTTTTGTTCAAGTTATTTTCTTGGCTCCCACTACTGTGTTTTTCAACTTGGTCATTAGTACAGCGCAAGCGTTCGGAATGCTGATGTGGCTGGACCGATCTATCAAAGGAAGCTACAACAAAGGGGCCACTTGTGAATTGTGGGTGGTATATCTCTTCGTTATGAACTCATCTGGAAGCTTTTGGTAAGCAAGCGGCTCTTGAAGCATATTAGGACGTTGCTACTGAATGTCTTAACAGCTGAGCTAAGCAGCAGTTTTTAAGAGGCAATTCTTCTACATTCATTCAGGCATCTTATACCCATTCCATGTTCCTTGACACTTGGAACTGCCTCTGCTCCAAGGCTGCCAACTTTTTAGCTGGCTCCCCCGCCTATGTCTTTAAAACAGCAGCTTCTTCTGGAGTCATTATCGGGCAATCCTTTTCATCACCCTGCTGTACGAAGCACCAGTGGTTGGTGGCTGTAGATCAAGGTGCTAATAAAGGACCAAACCAATTTATTAATTTTTTTCTTGTCAGTTGGCAATCTTACTTTGCTCTTAAGCTATGGCGGGTCTTTGCATCAAACAGGAAGCTCTTTCAGAGTGTTCCGTTTGGCACGCTCTGGCTGTGAAGCCAAGTATGCTCAGATAGAACTTACTCTCATTAAACTCGCTGGGATATACTTTGAAATGCACAAGCATAGACTGAAGGTTGTCAATATCAGGCAAGGTTGAACTCCCATCAAGCACAGCCCACGAGGTAACAGCATCTGTAGTCTAACAATATCCTGAGGGCCACAGGTTATACCTGATATAAGGGTTTCCTTTTGTCATGTGGAACTTAGTGGCATTCTGGTTTCCTCTATTTAAAGCCAAAAAAAGAGTTTACAGTAACAATTACCTTGCAGTGTTCAGAATCAATATTCTTCACTTCACAATTTAAAAATTAGTTTGTGAACATAGCAGAATGGACAGGCTGGCTTTCTTGCAAGTGATGTATTTTTTGGCTTTCCCAAAAGCTGTTTTCTCTTTACATATTTTCCATGCCATTGCTGTATTTGAAGCGAAACACAACTGATGTGGGAAGTTTTTGACTTGAAATTAATGGTTCATATTCTGCTTCTTATATACTGATTAACTGATTTACAAAGTTGAACTTTGAATGAGAAACTCTGGTTATGCTGCAGCCAACGAGAATACTGCATCATGTTCTTCTCCCAAAAATATGAGGAGCTAACTTTGCCACTTAGCTCCGAAACCAAAATCATTTTTTCCATGCCTGTGTTATGAAGCACTGGTCCTTTGGCATTTCAACCCAAAATGTGCTTATTAGAATTGCGGAGCTACAAGAACTTTAATCTTGTGAGGTTACCCGATTATTATTATTAATTTCATTTCTATACCGCTTTGTTTTAAGAAAAAAATCTCAAAAGCAGTTTGTAACACACTAAAACATCAAATAAAACAATCTAGCATACAACTTTACAGAAGAAAGTCAAAGTAAACATTCAAAGCAACATATTTAACAGGAAACTAAATTTTTATCTTAAAGATTTCAGTATAAAACATTACACTTGAGGTCAACTACAGAATACACATTTAAAACAGCACAAGTAACAAGCGGAAAAGATATTACCATACACAATGAACACACCTGCTGCTGTTGCTGCCAGTTCTGCCAATGGTGGTTCATGGTGGCTGGTGGTTGTGGAAGCTCAGGCTGGATAACCTGGGTCTGCGCTAAGAGACAGCCAAGGTGGTCTCTGGCCTCTTCAGCAGCCTCACCTTTTATAGCTGGAGTCAGTCAGCCACCCACCTTCGAGGCCAGGTGGAAAACGGCCTACAAGGCAGGGAGCAGGTCTTCCAGGACTCACAGCCAAGACGGTCCTTAGAACTGGGCACTGCTTTCTGTATGTTACAATGCTTTACTGCATTTCTTTAAACAAACAAACAAACAAACAAACAAACAAACAAACAAACCTTTATTGTCACTACAGCACCTGCGTGCAGTGAAATTAAACGAAATTAAACAAGCCCCCCTCCCATACACTCAGTCTTGTTTGCACTCTGTGTGCTTGTCGGAAGTCAATTGCACCACTATTTTTTTTTTCATTCAGCAGCCCAACAGCCCATGGATAAAAACTGTTCTTTAACCTGTTGGTGCGGCTGACTATACTGTGAAAAGAGGTGCTGGCCGGGGTATGAGTCGTCCCTAAGAATTTCCCTCACTCTCCTGAGGCAGCGGTCTCCCTCAATGTCATCTAGCGAACTCAGGGGACAGCCCATGATGTCATGTGCTGTATTCACCACCACTTTAATTTTCACTGCTGTTCTTAGTAGTTTGCATTGATTGTTTTGCTGTATGCGTCTGTAATATTTGCGGGTTTTGTTCCACACAGCTTTTTAATGTTTCTGCACACCGCTTTAGACATCATTCTATTTATCAAGTGGTATAAAAATGGTCTTAATAAATAAGCCCTGAAATATAAAATTAAGGTGAGAAAGGATTATTAATGTTGAATGCCCCCATAGTACAGGACTACAAATAATTAGGAAGTAATGTTAACATCTTATAATGTCTCAATAATGTGCACTGGTGAAACAAAGGCAAAAATCCTACCTAGGCACAGCTACTGAAATAAGACCTATTGGACAGAGTTGGTTTTACCTCTGAATAATATGCCCGATGATATGATTGGGCTGCATATCTCCAGGATTCAGTTATAAATGGAAAGCATGCCACTAATTTTCATGATCATTTCCCAAGGATAAGCTTGTCTAAAGAAGTCCACAAGATGCACAAGATGATTTTAGACCATTGATTTGTATATCTGGTTCCAAAAGTGTTGAACCAGAGTGAACTACCGTATTTTCGCTCTATAGGACACACTTTTCCCCCTCCAAACATTAAGGGGAAATGTGTGTGTGTCCTATGGAGCGAATGCAGGCTCCTTGGCTTCAGCGATAGCAAAGCGAAGCCTCCAAAGCGCAGAGGGAGCACTCCCTCCGCGATCCGGAGGCTTTGCGTTGCTTTCGCTGAAGCCTGGAGAGCGAGAGGGGTCAGTGCGCACCGACCCCTCTCGCTCTCCAGGCTTCAGGGATAGCCGCCTGAAGCCTCCAGAGTGCAGCAGGAGGTCCTGCTGTGCTCCGGAGGCTTTGAGTTCCTTTTGCTGAAGCCAGGAGAGCAAGACTCTCCTGGCTTCAGCAGAGAGGGAGAGCTGCGCAGCGCCCCTTCAGCGAAGCGGGAGGAGAAATGGAAGGGGCTCCATTTCTCTTGCGGCTTCGCTGAAGGGGCGCTGAGCAGAGAAGGGGATAATTTTTTTTCTTGTTCTCCGCCTCTATAACAAGGTGTGTCCTATGGTCGGGTGCGTCCTATACAGCAAAAAATACGGTAAGTTTCGTACCTCTCCTGCTCTTAGGCAGGAGTTTCTCCCAGCCCTGCTGACCTGCACTTCTAACTGCAGTGATGAAGGAGAGAGCCGAAGCTTAGGGCTTCACACATGGTTAAGTGACATTAAGCTGAAGTAGCCCAATTCAGACATGATGGGGGACTGGTTTTACACTTGCCAGGAAAGAAGTCCCAAAGTTGACATGTGAGGGAAGGAGCCCTCGCTCAGTCCTGGCTTCATAAACCATGGTTTACAAAGCTGGTGAAGATCATCCAAAACCATGAGTTAATGAGTTTGGCCATGTTTTAGAACTGTGTCACAGAGGACAAACATTCAGAACCCAGGTACTGATATCAAAGTTGCTTAGCAAGGTACACACACATATATAGTTACAGACGATATAAACAAATGGCTAAGCTGGCTGAATAATTGAGAAATAATATATTGCAGCAATAAACAAAGGCAGAATGAATTATTGTAATAGCCCAAATTATTACCGAATTTGAAATAATTTCCCCTTGACGTTATAAAGTGCTTTTGGAGTTCACTTTTCTTCCCTTTCACTCTTCCATCATACTTGAAGCTAAATCTAAGTGAACTGAATAAGCACATCCACTTTCCGCAGGTATTTCAACCTGCAATAACCTGTCCTGTGCTTTGATGCATAGAAGATCTTTCAAAGCCTACGGCATTTATTTATATGTATATTTTAAAAGAGGCTGACGTTTCAAGATTTTCTGCACAGGCGTGTCATATCTGTTTGCATCTGGACTGCTCAGCGTTCACAAACTAAACTAAACTAAACTAAAAACTGATGGACTCCTACAGTGGGAAGTGAATGGGTCACAGCATAACAATTTTTTGTAGGTCCGGAGACTACAAAGACTCATGGGTTGCTGAAATCTTGTTTTCCGTTGTGATATATTTTTGCATAGTTCAAAATCAGTAGCTGATTTTGCATACAGTTTGGTTTCGGATTCCTCCTTCAAAAGAAAGAACCAATGAGGAATCACACAGAGCTTCACCAGATTGCCTGGAGAATTCTAGCCAAATGGCAGAAAAGGAAGTTGACCCCCAAAACCCTGTGGCCCCATTTTATGCCCTACTGGGTCCAGATTCTATCCTACTGCAGCCCTTAAGTTATTTATTTGAAATGATCCAACCCATCAAAAATAATGTTTCCTCCCAGGTTTGCTACAAGTTTGGGTTTTTTTTAAGTCCACAACGGTAACAATATAAACACAGTTTAAACAACACTTTATTACAAGATGGTTAAGTATGTAGCCCTATACTTGAGATCTGCTTCCTGAAAAGGAGGAGGAGGAGGAGGAGGAGGAGGAGGAGGAGGAGGAGAAGAATCTGGCTGGGTTTCCCCAGCCACTCTGGGCAGATTCCAGCAAAATATAACAAATAATAAAATGTAAAACATTAAACATTAGGATTCTTCTGCTGTTATGCCAGCAGAATATCAGGTACACTTTTGCCATCAGAGACATGTCAGAAAACCACCGGCAATGTCCTCTGGCTACAGCCATCTCCAATCACATCCTGAGGCCATCTTGGGCGATGACATAATCAGGGTACACCCAGAATAGTGCGCTTGACCATGCCCTCTTAGACTATCTGGAGGTATGTGGTAGCTGTTGCCATGCCCCGAGCATTGCAGTGTGGCAGGTTTTCATGGGCTGCCATTTTCAGTACAGCCAGTCGTTTCACAACAAGAACTCGCCCCGTGATGTCTTGGAGATGTCTCCAGTGTGGCCCCTGTCTGCAAATGTCTTGACCCCTGCCTCTGGCATGGATCCCTAACTGGCACAGGACGGGAACCAGTTTGCTTCTCCAGGAGAGAGAGATCCCTGCTGATACATTTCTGGACCATGATGCCACACAGATTCTGGACCTTGGTGCAGTGCTGGCTCCTCTTCAACATCCAGCAAGACCTCAGGAGCATCACGTTCCAGACCTTCTCAGCCAACATCTGGATGTGCTTTCCCCTTGGGACAGTTGAACTAGTGCTCTGGGTACATGTGTGCATTGACTTGTGTGTCTCCATGTACTCAGAGTAGACCCATTGACTAGCATGTTGATTTCATTGGCTCTACTTTGAGTATGTTTTGTTGGCCATCACCCCAAACCAGCTGATCTTCTAGAAAGGAACTGGGGTTTCTTTCGTACTTGAAAAGAAGGAGGTGAAAGCAAATACAGTGGTGCCTCAGGTTACATATGCTTCAGGTTACAGACGCTTCAGGTTACAGACTCCGCTAACCCAGAAATAGTACCTCGGGTTAAGAACTTTGCTTCAGGATGAGAACAGAAATTGTGTGGCGGTAGCGCGGCAGCAGCGGGAGGCCCCATTAGCTAAAGTGGTACCTCAGGTTAAGAACAGTTTCAGGTTAAGAACGGACCTCCGGAATGAATTAAGTACTTAACCCGAGGTACCACAGTACAGAGTTCAGAGCCTTCTTTTCAAAGGCTAATTTTGCTCTACATGTCTCCTGGGGGTTGTTGCCTTAAGTCGCTGGAAACAAAGGAGGGATGAGTAAATGGGGAAAGGATGGGTTGTGCACATCTTGTACATTTCTCATTTTATTAGCTTCAACTGCATTTCAATAGGACATTAACTCATTGCTGGGCTGAGCCCTATTGTCATGAGAATCCTAGGGAAAGCATAACACTTGCACATGGTTTTCCTACTTGTTGGTTTCAAAGTTGACAGGAGCAGCAAATCTGCCTTATGCAGGTGGTGAGAAAAATTAGTATATGTATGCTGACACGCACATACTTCCTTGTTGTTTTTGACACCTTCTTCTGGACTCAGAGCAGGTTCTAGCGCTAGGTTTTCTTCACTGAGCATCCTTTTTCTTTTTGAAAGCCCTTGCGAATGGAAAATAACTGAGTAATTTACTTACAACCAAGACAAAATATAGCAGGCCTTTATGTACAAGCAAGACATTCAGTTAAATAAAACTATATGAGTATGAGAGAACCATAATTAAATGACAAAGGATGCAGTGACAGGAATGTACTCTACAATGTCCTTATGCTGCAGTCCCGTACACACTTACTTGGGAGTAAACTCAATGAAATTAATGAGGCTTGTACAGTGGTATCTCGGGTTACATACGCTTCAGGTTACAGACACTTTAGGTTACAGACTCCGCTAACCCAGAAATAGTACCTCGGGTTAATAACTTTGCTTCAGGATGAGAACAGAAATCGTGCTTGGGCAGCGCGGTGGCAGCAGGAGGCCCCATTAGCTAAAGTGGTGCTTCAGGTTAAGAACAGTTTCAGGTTAAGAACGGACCTCTGGAACGAATTAAGTACTTAACCCGAGGTACCACTGTATTGTCTTCTGCAGTTTATGCATGAACTCACAAGCAGCTGAGTTAAGGGTAAATCAAATGTTATTCTTGATCTTGATGAGACCTGGGAGGCTGCTCAGAGTCGTAATTAACTCCTCCAGCCAGGCCACACCTCTGATTTGGTTCTCCAAAGCCTGGCCTCCTGAGTCATAGCTGTTTCTTTTAAAGGAGTTTCATGCAAGCTGATAATATGTACAAGATTTACTTCAAATTAAATGTGAGTAACATACCCTCCAACATTAGGATCAAATCAGAAACCAGGCGGATTCTGTAAATCCAGGACTGTCCATGGAAAACAGGGACACTTGGAGGGTCTGGCATAGGATTACACTATTAGCACAAGGTCTGATTCAGTCCTATGCCACAAATATTTACTAAAATTCATTTGGAACACACATTCAAAATGCACATATTCACACTATCTCAAACACAGTAACAAAATGGAGGGGTGGTCTCTTAAGAAAAGCCTGCTTGGCCCTACATTAAAGGTGTTGTTGACCTTATAGATTTACAAGTGAGGACTGTTAAATAAAAAGAGAGTTTCGTGGGTTAAGTATAAACATGGAGATAAGAAAGCAGGGGCTGGCCTCCTCTCCAACAGTAAGCATAGTTGTTAAATCAGGAGTTTGAAATCAAAGCCTAGAATACCCTTCTCTAGAAAAGTCCCAAGAAGAAAATATCGTCCTTAATTTTAAAACATGTTATTTGATATTCTAGTTAATTTCACATATATGTATAATATAACATAGTTAGAAAATATACAGATATAGCATTTTGTGCGTAACTTTACAGGTATTCAGAACATTTCCCCAACAATTATTTTGACAGACACTATCAGTAAAAATAAAATAAAATGCAATGTTCCCTTTCCAGCGATGCACAAATCTTTCTTCAGTGGGTTGGGATTACATTTCCAAATTGTAGTTCTTACTTAATGCATTTTACAGTGGCTTGTATTGTAATCCATGTGGATAATGGATGCCACATAAAACCTGCTTCTGTTTTCTTCCTAAGCACTAGTGATACATATAAACAATACTGTTTTACATGCCTGCTTGGAAACGTTTGTTTCAGCAAGCCTATTCAGGCACCTGATTTTAAAACATTTAATACACATGTCACTAAATCTGGTGTCTGAAAAGCCTTGCTGAAACTGAAATGCTACATTTGTATTCAATATGTTATTTATTTATTATTTGACACACACAGAGAAAGAGAGATACACAGAGAGAGAGAACAAACAGCAGAAAGGGTGTGCTTACACACTGTGAAAATTCTCTATTAGTATTTGATGGACAAATCATGCTTTCACAACTGATTTTGCTAAGGAAAGCATCCAGTGTTAAGAAGGGATTTCTTTTCTCCAGATTAGGCTGGCTGGCAACATCATGGGACAGGGGATTTGTCTCAAACTCCCATATGCCTTGGTCAACCTGGCCAATGATCAGGGAAGATGGGAGTTGTACTCCAAAGATGGGGTAGGCTGTTTTATAAAATGCAAATATAGCTCACTTACTTGAAGCATCCCATTTTGCTTCTCCATATGTGTAATTCAACCTAAAAACATATCTGGCATAGTGTACCTAATGCATTATGATGTGCATAACCAAGGTCTAAAATGCCGTATCTTTCCCAAATGCCAGGAACTCAACTGGCTGACCTTGAGGCTCCTGCATATGGAACTTATATACACCTGGAACTTCAACCCAAAACTGACCTACTGTATTTGTAACAGCAAATTACCAATGCAGCACAAAACATTTCCAACTATATACGCTTGCTGGAGTTTCACAAGTGAAACAAGGCTGCAAAACCAATAAAACATACAAAACAATAGTCCACTGGAATGTTCAACTGCAGAACTGCCCGCACAACGTCTTTCATACACTCGGCAAAATTACTTTTCCATCTTATTTCCCCGCTTGAACAACACTTCTAAAACGAATGAATTTATCTTCCTGATGTATTTTCCAGCTTTCGCTTAAAAGAGGAAATGGAAAAGACTGCGGTTCGTCCATTGAAACAAAAGAAACAACAAGGCAGCTTCTGTTTTTCTCTCACATATATTTTTTTAAAATGCTGTCCAAGTAAACTCTGCCTCTTGCCAGGCAGCTCTTTGGGGAAGAATTTTTCTACCACCGTCCAAAAGGTGAACATTTACACACACACACACACACACACACACACACACACACCATGAAACAAATAATTTGGGCCAATTGATTCTTTTGGAACACTACAACACAGACTTCAGTGTTAAAGTGGTGACCAACTTTTATCTCTCGTACATTTCAAAATGCAGAAATCCTTGACTTCCGTCCCTCGTGTTTTTGTCGTTTGGCACGTGGAGTGGGGTGGGAAGAAGAAGCATGTCATACACACTTCTCAGGAACGCACCATGACAGAACACGGGTTGAAGACCGCAAGGTGGGAGAAATCTCCATGTCAAAAACTGTGGGAAAGCTAGCAGCTCAAAGAGAAGGGTTCTCTGACATCGCTTTCTCTTTGACATCAAGATTTCTGTGTAGAGAGGGTTGATTTTTTAAACATGTGAGTGAGCATTTGGACATACAGATGACTCCTCAACCTGCATTTTGACCTGGAACAGCTCAGGAGGCATATACCATATGTTCCCTTCTCCAGGGTACTGGTCAGTTCCCAGGCCAAACAAACTGAAGCAACAGGTGGCATCCGTGACTTTTGCCTCAAAGAGAAGCAAAGTCATGAATGTAGCTCATTGGTGGGGAACCTCAGGCTCAGCATGTGGCAAATACATCCCGCAGGCCTCACTATCCAGCTGTTGGGACTTTACTCAGACTACACCCTTCACCAGACTTACTTTTATGTCCTCCTTGAGTGTTTTTGCCTGGCTGGAATATGTCCATAATTCTGATAATGTCTTTCGATTACCTGGGCAGAGGACGGTGCAGGAGTGTGTCTAGAAACCAGCCCAAATGAGAATGCAGATTTGGGTTTGAAAAAAAGATTCCTACCTCTGCTGTAGATAAATGCAGCAGACTATGATAGTTTCTCATAAAGGTAAAGGGACCCCTGACCATTAGGTCCAGTTGTGACCGACTCTGGGGTTGTGGCTCTTATCTCGCTTTACTGGCCGAGGGAGCTGGCGTACAGCTTCCGGGTCATGTGGCCAGCATAACTAAGCCGCTTCTGGCGAACCAGAGCAGCATGGAAACGCCATTTACCTTCCTGCCGGAGAGGTACCTATTTATCTACTGGCACTTTGACGTACTTTGAGCTGCTAGGTTGGCAGGAGCAGGGACCGAGCAACAGGAGCTCACCCTGTTGCAGGGATTCAAACCGCAGACCTTCTGATCAGCAAGTCCTAGGCTCTGTGGTTTAACCCACAGCGCCACCCGCGTCCCATGATAGTTTCTCATACTACATAATAAATCTAGTAGTCCGGCTGCCTCAAAGCACAGTGATGGGGATAATGGTAAGCCGACTTTCTTGATGTTTTGCTGCTTGCAGGGCCAACCCAAGACATTTGGGCACCTGAAGCAAACCACAAAATGGTGCGCACCCCCTGCCAGGGAAAAAGCGGTGTGGTGTGTGAAGATCTACATCAGGAAAAAGGTGGGAAATCAAATTTACCAGTTGAGCTGAAGTGAGAATCAAAGGCCATCAAGGGCGGGGGCCCCCACTCTGAATCATGCAGGGTGGGTGCAGATCCCAGAAGTCCCCATAGGGCAGCCCCTGGCAATTTCCGCCTTAGGGGTGGAAGGAGACCAGCAGCTCCTCCTATCCGCCAAGAGGCCGCAGTAGAGGCAGCATTGGGAGTGCACAGCTGCCACTGCTGCAGTAGCTGTGGGTGATGCATTCCTCAGTGGCTGGACCCACTGCCCCTAAGGATGCCGCTGCTCAAGGCAGTTGCCTCACCTTGCCTCGTGAGTGGACCGGCCTGGCTCCTTGAGGTGGACAGGATGGCAACACCCGCCTGCAATTCCATGTACAGAGTGTCTGCCATACCTGACAACAGCAGGCTAGCAGGACAAGCTCTTAAATGCGCAAGGCTCTCTCCTCCACACTATTCCCCAACCTTCAGCACCTGCTGTTTTTAGTGGTCACCTCTCTGCCCAATGGAAGGCCTTGCCTGAAATAAGCCCCAAATAAGAAGGAAAGACAGCTGGGAGAGACTAGATTCTGGTGGCGGTGGCAGTGGTTATTTATTAAATTTCTATAGCACCCTTTATGCGAGGATCACAGGGCAATTTACAATATAGAAACAAAGAAACAAAAAATACATAACATAGATTCATGGAACTGTAGCGTTGGAAGGGACCATGAAAGTGTGGAATTTTTTTTTGCATTGAATCGGGTTAAATACTATAAAACTAATTAATAACTTGAGCTAAAGCATTTACCCTGGGGGGGGGGAGGAATATGCACACAATCTAGCCAAGTACTATATATACATTTTTAAAAAATTATCAGTAGCGTCAGCACTCCCACAAACACAGAACAATGCGGTCATTCTGACATTCATGAATTTCACTGAGTTCAATATAACATATTCACAAATAAGCAGCCTTCAGTGTTTTCACTTCAGCAGAGTAATGCCTTATGTGTGCTATTGATGAAAATGATACGGCACACTTTGAACACCCATAGATAGGCAAACTTCAAAGTAGATCTCAGTGACTGAAGTAGAACACATTTCCAATAAACAGAAAGTGGAATCACAGCTTGAAAACATGAACAGTTAGTTACTGGGTACGGGTCTGCCACTAAGAAGGTGACCATAAGACTTTACATAAAGCAGAGCATCATGCAGGTATGAGTATATTCTATATACTTTTCAGTCTCTCTTTCAAAACAATCAAACTCCTTTCCTGCCTCGTTGTGGGTGGTCATGCCAAATTTGTATGCCAAAACTGTGGAGATTGGCTCACGAAATAAAATATCTTGCTGTGTATTGTGTTGGTTGATTATAATATATAAACAGACCTTGGTAATACAATATGTTACCGAGTCTGGGGGTTGGTTGATTATAACGTATAAACAAGCCTTTGTTTTATTTTTCATGGCTGAAATAAGACAGTACTTTGGATTCAAAAGAGGTATGATATTCATGCTACTTCTGTGTCCTACTAGATGTTTGGTTTTATTTTTAAGGTTTTCAAATGTTGCACCTACAGAGAACCTTTTCTGCATTGTCTGAAATTCTACTGAGCTGAAATTGTGCCTAGAACAGGAGTAGGAAACCTCCAGATGCTGCTGAACTACAAATCCCATCACCACTGGCCATGCTTGCTGGAGCTGATGGGAGTTGTAGTTCAGGGCCAAAGGTTTCCCACACCTGGCCTAGAACACACCCAGCAACTACCCATCAATGCATGTTTGTATGAGAAGCCCCATAGTGGTGTGCAAGTCGTCTTTCAGGGATGCTTCCCCACTGTTGTGGTTGATCTCTTAATTGAAGATCTTGAGATAAGCTTCCAAGGAATCCCAGGCCATCCTGGGAATAAAGTGTGAAAACTACTGCACCATAAGCAGCAAGTGGGAAACATCATTAACTTTTCTAATAAAATTGCAATACAGCCAACGTCTCCATGTAATAAAAGTCAATTATAACCTATTCAGGGGGGGATTCATAAATATAGCTCTTATTAAGCACAGTTCAATATTGATCAGATACAAGTCTATTTCTTGCTGTCATTTCCATGTGTGCACATAATGAGTGGAGATTGCACTTGCTCGCTATCCCCCCCCCCCAATTCACATTCAGCTGCAGGTGAGCCCAAACTCTATATGCATACAACTGTACACACAAAGGATCTGTATTAGGGCTGGGGTAAGTCCATTCCAAACCACTGTCTTGCCTAAAACAGGTGCAATTTTCAGTGGCAGAGGCTGGAGGGAAACAGGCCGTCTCATTTTGCCGATGCTACCATCATTCTGGGACGCGGGTGGCACTGTGGGTTAAACCACAGAGCCTAGGACTTGCTGATCAGAAGGTTGGCGGTTTGAATCCCCACGACGGGGTGAGCTCCCGTTGCTCCTGCCAACCTAGCAGTTCGAAAGCACATCAAAGTGCAAGTAGATAAATAGGTACCACTCTGGCAGGAAGGTAAACAGCATTTCCGTGTGCTGCTCAAAGCGGCTTAGTCATGCTGGCCACATGACCCGGAAGCTGTACACCGGCTCCCTCGGCCAGTAAAGCGAGATGAGCGCCGCAACCCCAGAGTCGGTCACGACTGGACATAATGGTCAGGGGTCCCTTTACCTTTACCTTACCATCATTCTGCAGAGGACTGAGGCGTTCTTGTGGAGCGGCGGACCTTGAAGTCTCAAAATTCAGCACCCCTGCCTCTCATGCTCCATTCTAAATAATAGTTACAGTGCCCCCAAGGCTCCACGCCTAATGGGACTGAACCGGTCGCTCTCCCCTAAATGTGGTGTGGGGAATAGTGGCTGAAGTTCTGCTCTGGCTACTACTACCACTCTGAAAGTGGTGTTATTATAAGAAGATCTGCAGATGCTATGTTAAGTAAGCCCCCTTAATTGCCCCCCTCCCTCCCTCTGCCACCCTGAAATGAGATACTGTTTTGCTCCAATACTCCTCCACCACCACCACCTCAAACCATTGGCATGTTCCCTCTGCCATTTGTCAACGGAGTGGCTGAGCTGGGTGGCTGTTTGGGGCATGCCCTACTGTGTGCTTACTCTGTGCTTAGAGCCCCTCCTGTGTACAGCTGGAGATGCGTAGAGCCCCTTCTCACATCTGGCTGAACACGTGGGAGCTGGGGGCAGGGCTCCTGCTCTTCCTCCACACAGTCAGAATATGAATTCAGAAGGGGGTTTGTATCCTTGCCTTGAAAAGCTGACAACAGAAGAGCATCAAAATAGATTTGCAATGCCTCATCCATATGAAATGTGTGAGCCTTGCCAATTTATCTGTCCCACAATTTTCTTAACAACTTACTCACTTATGACAATTCTCCATTTCACAGCAGCTAACTTTCTGCAGATGTAAGAAGATTCTCTACTGGCAAGCAGGGCGCGTTTTTATTAGCGACTGAGCGAGCTCAGGAACGGGCGGTTATGAATGACTGGCAGCAGTCAATGACAAGGAAAGTAAATATTAGCCAACTAAAATCCCCATAAATGAATATTTTAATGCATCTGATATACTAGGTCTATGGCATCCTTGGCTATAAATCCAATAGCCCAATCTAATCATCTTTTCAATGAATGAAGTCTATTCATGGCTGAAATGGAGAATCCGAGCATAAATCTCTCATGGGTTGTAGCGTGGCGTTGATTTATTGGACTTCACTTAATCTGAGCGTATTTGATATGAATGTCCTACAGTGTCTTTTACTGGCATACGCACCTCATAACAATAAATCAGAATAGGATTCATCCATCATAAAAAAATGCTGCTGACTGTTATGGAGCGGGGTTATCCCAGTTCATTTTAGCTCCCTGAGTAGGCTAAAGGCATATTTATGAAAATAATACTCCCATTTATCTTTATCCTGGCCCCTGTCCAAGCATTAGCTAACATAGATAGCACCACGTACCATTTCTGGATATTTTGTGAAGAGTCCAAATGTGGTGTGTTGGCATAGGTGCCGGTGCATAAAAATCAAAAGCAGAGAAATATGTAGCACCTGAACAACTGAGCATACTATAGCTAGGTGCGATCTATTGCCCCATAGCTCAACAATAAATGCCCTAGTCTGGGTAAAAATGAGTGGCCTCTGAAGCTAACAGAGGACTACTGCTTGCTGATCATTTACTTAGGGATCTGCCCTAAGGGCACCTTTGACCTTCAGAGGAGATCTGTTCTCTTAGTTTTACCTTAAAGCCAAATTATGCAGAGCCTTATTGCATCAAAAGCAAAGGGCCATCAGTGCCCAGCCAGACAGTCCAGGGCAACTTACAAGCAAGGCATGAAGGCAATACCCCAGAGGTCAGCTGTTTCCCCATTGGTGGCTCCAGTGATGCCCGCAAAATAACCATCTCAGTAAATATTCCCTTCAAAAATCAACAATGCACAAGCAGCTGTTTGCTCTTCCTGCTCAGTTCCCGCTTGGATTGCCTCAGCCTCCTGTATATTGAATACACCCCTTTTACTTCCCCCACGTTTCACTGGGTGCCAAGATTTGACACCCACCCTCCCATCTGTTGGGAGCAATGGGGCGGTTCAAAGAGCTTCTCTCAGTAAGTGAGCACAGCAGTGGCTGACGCAAGTCCATTTCCCCCCTTATGAATGGGTGGCTGGTGTGGGAGGGCTGTGTTGCCACACCTGTCTGTTGTCCTGCCTCTCATATGGCAGCCATTTTGCATTATGCCATGCTCCAATGGCAGCCATTTTGTGACCGGCACTTATGGCATTTCTGAAAATTCCATATGGACCCACGGTACCAAAAGTAATGCCTAGATCCTTTATTTCTTTTCTAAACACAACTAGCTCCAGCATTTTCCTGTTTTCTCTCTCCTGTTTTTTTTCCTACTGCAAAGTTTATGGTGGACATTTTTGTTGTGGTTCTGAAAACGGGAAAGCTGTTTCCCAAAGCCCACCATCCACAATGGCAGCCTTGTAGCACAGGAAGCGTTTGAGAAAGAACACTGAGAAATACCTACTTTTCCAACTCCATCCCCAGACAGTCATCTGAAGAGTTAGAATCCCACACTGGGCGTTTGCTTATTCAAGCACCAAATTTATGTGAAGATAGACTTGTACCCTATGTGGGAGGACATGGCTGGTTTAAACTTATGTCCACCTGGAGGAATCATGCAGCTATTCCAGTTGGGTTGTTTTTTTAAGTTGTGTGCAAGAGAAAAAGAAGCTGAACAGAGAAAATATGATCACTTATTGTGTTTCTAAAGCCCCGTCCTTCATTCCATTGGATCCCACTGTGGCCTACAAGTAGGACAGATTCCGCAACAACACTGACACAAAAGATGAATGGCTTGCTTATGACATCATGCAGATGCCCTGTAAAAACTGAGTGAGGAAACTGCGGCTATTCTGCAGTAAATAGAGTGGAAGGATTCTCAGAAGCTTCTGCTGTTTCAGAATAGCTACACACTTTCTGAAAAACACTGGTGATTCAGGACCACGAACTTGACACACTGCCAATTTATCTTCATATCCCATTTTAAAACCATTTGAAATCTATTTAATTTGCTTTTATTATGCACTGTTTTGCAAATGTTTTGGTTCTTTACCCCAATTCAATGCTCATAATAAACTGATAAAAGATGCCACCAGGAAAAGTATTAATGAAGGTGTTTACCGGCCTGATAGATTACAGCCAAGTACAATAAAACTATAGCTGCTTCCCACAAAAAGCCCTAAATCCAACACCATCCATAACTGAGGGCAAGAGGGAAATTCAGATGATTTTTTTGAATGCGTGCATGAATCAGCCAAATATTTCCCCACCAAATTAGCTTCATCTATAATTATAACAGGGACGCGGGTGGCGCTGTGGGTTAAACCACAGAGCCTAGGACTTGCTGAACGAAAGGTCGGCGGTTCGAATCCCTGCGGCGGGGTGAGCTCCCGTCGTTCAGCCCCAGCTCCTGCCCACCTAGCAGTTCGAAAGCACCCTTAAGTGCAAGTAGATAAATAGGGACCGCTTTCTAGCGGGAAGGTAAACGGCGTTTCCGTGTGCGGTGCTGGTGCTGGCTTGCCAGATGCAGCTTCATCACGCTGGCCACGTGACCCGGAAGTGTCTTCAGACAGCGCCGGCTCCCAGCCTCTTGAGTGAGATGAGCGCACAACCCTAGAGTCGGTCAAGATTGGCCCGGACAGGCAGGGATACCTTTACCTTTATAATTATAACCTGAGACATTAGCCTGTTCTCCATCTAGATATAAGTTAAAAGAACTACATTTTCATTGGCATGTGTTCATAAGATCTAATTTTCACTAATGGTGGTATATTATATAACTTCTAATTCCGACGTTTAAGAGATGCAGTTAATTTAGGCCCCACAAATCTACATCTTGGATCACATATCTGACCAAGGGCCAAACTTAACATAACATTAAATGTATGATCGCATGTAACGTACTGTATTTTCCTGTGTATAAGACTAGGTTTCTTCCCTAAAAAATAATGTCCAAAATTTGGGGATGTCTTATACACGGATAAATCTCCCACCATTTTCTTAAATTGGAGTCCCCCAAAAATCTTACACATGGGGGCGTCTTATAGCCAGAAAAATACGGTATTTGTTCGGGTGTGTTAACAAAAGTTGCAGAGGGGCGGGGATAGAATGAGAATTGGGACAATGCCAAATGGGGAGGGAAGATTTAGCCTTTCCTAAGCTACAGTTCCAATTAAAACTGCCCCCCCCCCTCAAAGCCGCTAATTTTTCCAGGAGGGAAGCAGCCAGCTACTATTTTTTAAAAAAAACACTAAAGCAGACCAGATAAATTGAGGATTGTGTTGAATGTCAACATGTAGTTTGGCCCTGTTAGAACTGAGTTTCAGGTTCTGACAAACAGTCAAAAGTCACTGTAGTTGCTGCTCCAGAGCCCATGTGGATGTGAAGGGAGCTCCGGTCACTGGTAGATTAATTGCCCCTTTCCCCTTCTGAAATACTATCATAGTTTCGTTTGCTGGTGGTTATCTGGCTAAAAGTGGCTGAACTCTAAAACAGTAACTTGCCAGCAGCTGTTCCTTAACTCTTTTTCCATTCCTTTCTTACACATTCAGAAGTCATTAACCTATTTCACCATGGGAACTAGATGTACTTTTGCTTGTCTTTAGGGCTTCTTCCGGGAGGGACAACAACCCCTAGATATCATTTCTTCTTCTTCAGCACTGTGGATTTCTAATGCTGGGGAAGGAATAGATTACATTTACTGTCACCTGACCCAACCAACTCCCAGACAACAGAGCCCTCCATCAGGTTATCTACTTGCTTTACACGTGGTAAATATTAAAAGCCAGTCGCAGAGCCGAAAATGCTCCAACACCCACTTTTCACATCTTCAAAGTAACATGTGGAAGTCCCATAGGATGTACGTGTGTGTATATAGATATTATGAATTTGTATATACCAGATGTGAGGGACAAGTGGATTTACTTAAGCTGTTGAACAGAATAGGGGGGAAATGACATTTCGTTTTGACCTGGGTTTTTCAGATGCTTTCTCTTTTTGCTTCTGCTTGGGGAACATTGATGCAATTACTTAATTCCTTTGTTGTTGCTGCTGCTACTGTGGCGGAAAAAATAGGAGAGAACCCAGGGACATACTTTCGGATCAGCTAGTAACAGCCCTTTATCCAGAACAGCACATTCATCTTGCTGAATTAATGAGCTGTTCTATATATTTACACACACTCTCTCTCAATTGATAATTTTATGCCATTATTTCTGTAAAAGTAGGTCCTCAGGCTGTGGCTGTAGAACAGATGTAAACTAGGGAAATTGGGTTTATATTTGATGCTTCTGTTATTCTACCTATTTATCTAAACCGCTAGTTCTTAAACTGGGATGTACAGATTATAACTGGTGAATGGTTTGCTTCTAGGTAGATCTGTGAAACTGAGGTGAACAATACTAAGAGCTTTCTCCTCAAGACGCTTTCTCGTGCATGGAGTTTTTATGTTGCAAAAGCATTCAAATGTGCCATTTTACCACCTGGTGAAGTGATCAATAGGACATATCAACTTTCTGTTTACAGAAGCCTAATGAAAATATCCAGGTTGTGAAACCTGATTTGTAAATGCTTTTTGTCTAATGCAAAATATACTTTGTGAAGCAAACACAGCAGAACTCACAGATATTTCAGCTCATTCTGGGCTCTGTTGCAGATAGTTCCTGAACAGTGATGAGTAAGGCTATAGACCACAAGTTTACAGTAAGGTAAAATCGGATTAGGTTGCATTTTCCATGTAGGTTCACACATACATCAATTGGGGATGCATGAATCCAATCAATGAGAGTCTTGCATGTGAAAGCTCATGCTACTATAAATTTGTTACCCTTCTAAGTGCCACAGGATTTCCCCCTCAGTCAATTACAGCATTTCATTAATGCATACACATCAATATCACATCACACTTTACAAAACAATATGCAAACAAAAGCACAATATTTCCACACTTCTCCAAATGTTGCAATGCAGTTCTCCAGGCAGGTAATGGGTACAAAAGTGCATATACTAGCATAAAGTGTGCATAAAAAAGCATATATTGGTGAAAACAGCATACAAAATGTAACCTATAAGGCTAATGGCTTTGCAAAAATGTGTATATTGGGCAAAATATATATGAGGATAAATTTGAACCAAAATCGTGCTAAATTATCATGAGGCCTTAAAAAGCCCTTGGAAATATAGACAACTGAAGTCGAGCGGAAAAAGTAAGAAACTGAGACAAAACAAAACTGACCATTTCACTCATCCCTAATATGCATGCTTGACACGGGTGGCGCTGTGGGTTAAACCACAGAGCCTAGGACTTGCCTATCAGAAGGTCAGCGGTTCGAATCCCCGCAACAGGGTGAGCTCCCGTTGCTCGGTCCCTGCTCCTGCCAACCTAGCAGTTCGAAAGCACGTCAAAGTGTAAGTAGATAAATAGGCACCACTCCAGTGGGAAGGTAAACGGTGTGTCCGTGCGCTGCTCTGGTTCGCCAGAAGCGGCTTAGTCATGCTGGCCACGTGACCCGGAAGCTGTACACCAGCTCCCACAGCCAAGAAAGCGAGATGAGCGCCGCAACCCCAGAGTCGGCCGCGACTGGACCTAATGGTCAGGGGTCCCTTTACCTTTACCTTAATATGCATGCAGTCTTCACATGTTACAATGCACATGGAGTGATCCCTCCCCCCCACCCCCACCAACAGATAAGTGATTAGAAATATGTAATACTTCAAGTGAATCTTATCCATGTCACAGGTGCAATGATTTATGCAACATAACCTTGTCTCCGCAGAGCTAGTAAAAATGCCACTTCTTACAGAAACCTTTTTGAAGGCATAGCTCCTCTCGTTGTAAAGTAATGTGTTTAGTGGAGACATCAGACTAAGGCAGAAACATCAGAGCATCTCTAAAGTGAAGGTCTGACCCCAGTAGATTTTAAAATGTAAGAGTGGTTTCGGGCTTGTGGTATAATTTATACCATATGTTCTCTAATGTACCATTTTCAGACCAAACAATTTCTGTGATTAGACCTTTTGCACAGGAACAATCCACTAGTGCAGCAGGCCTGCCCTCTCCTTCAGTAAGACATGCCCTTTTATTGCATCTGGGATTTGATTAATAACTGGAGAACCCATAGCTTGGAATTATCCAGCTAAGAGGCAGGGAGTAGAAAGGATAACGCAGCATGCAACTCCAGGTTTGAAAGGCGAGTAAGTTGTTAGAATTCATTTTCTGTTATGCACATTTCTTCAAACAGAGGCATTGCTTGTGACATTCAAATTTATTTCTAAAAGGAAAGGTATTTTCCCAAGATTGATGGGAAATGGGATTGCAACCTCAAACATGGCAGTCCTCCTTTATTCACTCAAATGTAATAAATATGGAACAGTTCCAATTCCAATTTCATATGTCAGTCTTTGGGCTATAATTATTCCACCTTGCTATGTGTGGAAAAAGTTATATAGACTCACAAAGGCACACATCATTTTAAGGGATAGGGCCAAGAGAAGGAAACTCCTAAACTCATATATTTACAAAGCTAAATTGTTCGTCTTCCATTCAAAATTAGTTTTTCATATTCAGGACTGGGGAGACCAGGGCCCATATTTTCCCTCAGCCTTGGACCTGGGTAAGCAGAAAGGATTACACTAGATCAGTCACAACCTAACTTATCTCACAGGGTTGTTGTTAGGGGGATAAAATCAGGTGGAAACTATATTCTGTAGAAATTGATAGAATACACAGAATTAGTAACAACAACCACAGAATTAAGAAATAAAGATCAGTCACGGATAAGAGATGAGTGGAAGTGTTTTGGAGAGTATCTTAGAGGGTGGAATAAGTCAATTTAACCTACAAGTAGGCATGAACATATGAGCACTGAATAAAGTAAGATTTGAGACCAAAATGTGTGGAAGAATAGAATATGCAGCCCTCAAAAGACTACCTAGAATGCCAAGGAGAGCTGGACTGGGAAGTCTGAGGATAAGGGGTAAATGATGAATATTGCATGATGTATGTGGCATAAACATGCATAAACAATTAAAAAATAATAATCAGGTGGAAACTGAAGAGAATCAGAACCACACAAAAGCCATTTTAGGCCAGCAGCCACTACTCCGAGGCAAGAGGGTCATGTATTGCTTGCTCTGCTTTTTGTACCACTCCCTTTAAAATGTACTGTTGAGGAACAGCAAGGAGAACACCCCACCCCCCAGTAAAAATAGTGAAGATAAGGAAGTAATACACCACAGAAATGAAGAACAAGTTCCATTCCCGGCCCCCATGTGAGTCGGCGGGGAGGCTATCTGGAGATACCAAGGACTGAACCTGTGACCTTCCACATGCCAAAGGTGCTCTAGCCACTGAGCTATGACCCTACCCTTAAACAACCTTCACAGGTTAGTGAGACAGGGCTCACACTCGCAAAAGCTGTGGTGGTTGTGCTTCAGCAAAAATGATAGAATATTTCTTCAGTACTGCAAACAGGACAGCATCCTGGATTGCACCTGAGGGAAGCAGGCTAGTTTGGTGGTACAGGGCAAGCCACATGCCACACGCAAGTCTGCTCTCCAGTTCCTTACTGCTGCTTACTACCCAGCAGCATCTGCTGCCTGAGGCAGTTGCCTCATTCTACCTAAGGTAAGGGCCTGCCCTAGTCCTGTAATACCCATCCTTGGTGGTTCTCCAGATGTTTTTAGTTGTTGACACACAACAACCAAATATTGTTCGCTCGGGTGACCAAGTATGCTCAGTGTTTTATAATTCACCTGATGTTCTTCATAGCTCCATCCATCCTTGGGGACTTTCCACTGAGTAATAAAGGAAGATCACGAATGAAGAGCTTTAGTTTGAAAATGGGTACTTTGCCAAACTGAGAAAATTATCTCCAGCTGCAGGAGCTACACTGATGTTTATATCTTGCATATACTGCTGCTGCATCGTCGGTTTGTTTGTTTGTTTGTGTGTGTGTGTGTGTGTGCGTGTGTGTGTGTGTACCCTTTATCTACCAGCATGATTTTCAGCTTAAATGTGAAGGGAAGAAATATTCATTTGGGGCTTTGCAAGTTCTCTTTTCCTCCAAGTCTTGCTTTCCAAAGTTGGAACAATACATTTAAAGATCTATGGAAATTCAAAACTGAATTGTTTCAATTTAGAACAATGCAACATTTTTAAGTGCACAATTTTGCTCAGAAAAAAACTACTCCACTATAGAAACCGAGTTAAGTTCACCAATAAGAGTGAACTTAACACACAAAAATATGCATCTACGATCCTGGGAAAGACGAGACAATACAACCTGGATCTGAAACAAAATGCTGCAGTGCTGAGGGATTTTCTGCCTAGGATTCCAGCCACTTCATTCCTTTCCCCCTCATTTTCCTGGTTTTGTCCTGCCACCAACCGGAGTCAGGTAGCTGTGGCCTCTGAACATGCACAGTCCTCATTGGGCTGTTGCAGTTCTTCCCCATTTAAGGTTGTCTTTTCCTTCCAGTGTGGTGTAGTGGTTAAGAGCAGTAGTCTCGTAACCTGGGGAACCGGGTTTGCGTCTCCGCTCCTCCACATGCAGCTGCTGGGTGACCTTGGGCTAGTCACACTTCTTTGAAGTCTCTCAGCCCCACTCACCTCACAGAGTGTTTGTTGTGGGGGAGGAAGGGAAAGGAGAATGTTAGCTGCTTTGAGACTCCTTAAAGGGAGTGAAAGGCGGGATATCAAATCCAAACTCCTCTTCTACTTCTTCCTTCTAAATAATTGCAGTTCTGCAACCTTTAGGCGTCCCCCAAACTTTATGATACTTCTGTTTTGAAAATGGGTGATGTTAGCAGCAGCACCCTAATCCTGACCACCAGAAATGGAGGGAACAATATGGTTACAGGTGCAAAATCCGAGAGAAAAAAGAATACCCTCCAAAATTTCCCATTCCATAATGATCATTTTACTATTTATACCCCACACGTCTTACTAGGTTGTCCCAGCCTCTCTGTGTGGCTTCCAACATATTTAGAAACATAATAAAACATTAAACATTTTTAAAAACTTCCACATACGGGATTGCCTTCAGATGGCTCAGATAACTCCATACCCTCCAACATGTCACCAATGAAAATAGAGACATCCTAAGGGAAAGTGGGACATTCCAGGATCAAATCAGGAACCGGGACTTCTCTAAATCAGGGGCACCCCTGGAAAATAGGGACACTTGGAAGGTCTGAGAGAGAGGTCCAGTAGTATTATACTATAGAGCAGAAGGTGGTAAATGATTATCAAATCTGTAACTAAGCAAGCCATGTGTTTTTAACAGCAGCAGTTCCTCATTGGCCTGACTCCTCTACACAGGAAAGATCAACCCAGGGTGTGCCCTATGCCTTGCCACTTGTCAATTAAGGCCCTTGAAGAGGGAAATATATTTCCAGTAGACATTTATTTACTGCTACAGCAGGTTAACAAAAAGTCAATAAGTTTCAATTCAGTAAACATAAATTAGTATGAATAATATACAGGTGGCTGCAGCTTTGAGCAGGATGCGAGATTTTATTTTCCCCAACCCTGTAACTTGTTACACTCTGTAACAAGAGTGTAATTTCCAAGAGGAATATCTCTAACTTCCTAAAGCACATTGTGTATATAATATACATTTTAATGCACCTCACTTAAAAGGTTGATGAGGATGCTAGGCTTACTTTTAAACACAGCCCATCGGACAGCTCATCCCTTTGAAGCAAGCGCCGTAAGGATTTTGGTGCTGTCAAAGTAACTCACTTAACTGTTAATTTAAGCTTTTCAGTCTATGGCTCCCAGAACATAGAATGAAAAGCTTGGATAACAAAATGAAGGGAACATGAAAAGGCTTTCTTTGATCTGGAGTTCTTCCCAGTAGTATGAGATCACAACCTCTTCATTATGCTTTATTGACTGGAAGAAGTTGAAAGCTCAGAGAAGGCAGAAATTGGCACTAGCCACCAGATTAAAATGCTGCTATTATTGGGTACAGTAGTTCCTGGAGAGCTATGAAACCTGGGTCCTGAGAGCGCTTCCTTAAAATATGGCTCAACTGGCATCGTGAAGATTTACATGAATGAAGTTTCAGCATCTAAGACTAGGTATGTCCATTCATCTACACATAGAGAGAGCACACTCTTCAATAAAAGCTAATCTTTAGTGCTGAATCGGAACAAACAGCAATTAGGTTTGCTGCTCGGCCCCGTATTTTCTAGATAGAGATCAGCGGAAGTGTGGACAAACCCATGGATGCAACTGTATCCCTGGCCCCCACATGATAAGGAGGGGAGGGACTAGTCTTGATGGTAGGGAAAAACTTTGCTCATGTTGGAGAAATAGCCGTTTGTGTGTTGAGGCAGAATCTAATTCTTAGGAGCTGGTCTCCTATTTTGTACTTTTAAAAAAATCCTAATGTGAAATTGTCAGCCCATTTTAGACTCTCCAAAATAACATGTGTGAGATCACTTATTTTCAAAAACAGATGTATAGGGAGAGTCTGCAATTTCATCCTGTGCTGATGAGTATGTTTAGATATTACGGATCACTTCAGGCTTGCCTTCTGGCAATCACCGCAACCATTGTTCAAGTTTGGGAAGCACATAAATGAGTTTCAGGACAAGACACAAATCAGTGTTTCTAATTGTGCATAATGGCTGCCTGAAGTCTGGAGGAATTGGGTGTTGATAATAATCAAACGAGGAATTTCTTTAAAGGCATCTGGTCCCAATGAAGACCATGCAAATTGCAGCTAGGCAATAAGCAGCACACTATGGAAATATGTTGTGTGTTTGTTTATTTATTTGCAGAATAGAGACCACATAAAAATGCCCCTCCTTTCACTTTCTTTCCCTGGAAATTGCATGCATTTGGAAAGGTCATTCTTTTCATGTATGTAGAATGCAAGTGTAGGGTTAGGAATAATGATAGACAATCTGTCAGTTTTGGTTTATTTTGGTTTCTAGTCCCCGTTCCCCCGTCTTAAATTTTCCACATTTCTGCATCAATTTGTGATTTTTTTCCTTAGCCCTCATGAAAATTTATCAAAATTTTAGTGAAAATTTTTAATGGTACAATGCATGTTTGTATGCTATATTCATTATCATATGCATTCTTATATACACTTCCCCCTAATATACACCTTTCTGCACACTTTGCTGTTGCTGGACTGCACTGCAAAATTCAAAGTGCAGCAAAATCCAAAGGAGGATAGCCAAGTTTCAGGTCGTACAGTATTTTGGGAAGTGCAGATGAGGTTCATATTAAAATGTGAATCCAACCAAATCCTGCATCATCTGTAGTTAGGAACGCTGATAAAAAGGTGTAGATAAGCAATAAGATGGTGTTCCGTAAAGTATTACACTATATCTATATCAATAAAATAGCACGGTGCTTCTTAGTATTGCCTCTCAGACTGTTGGTTGATGCATTAAGATATATACTTGCTGATTGCATAAAATACAAAATGTTCCTTTAATTCCTCTCATTTTAGCTCCAGAGATGCTCCAAATTATGAAAAATGAAGCCCTTTGGGTATTTTTTAAGGGAAGAAATGTTGAATCTATTTTATATTAAGACAAGTGAATCATGTTATTATGCCATGATAGCCTTGATGGCCTATCCTGTGAAAGGCATTCAAAGAGTGTTAGACATTGTAGGGCTTCTTCCTTGCCTGGCTAAATGTCTGTATCTGCACCAGCTGTAGCCAGTTAGTTCACACCTCGCCTTCATTTGCTCCCTGTCAAGCAAGCAACCATTTTAAAATAAATCCAAAATGCTGTGTAAGTAAGCCCCTGGCCTCCCAATCTCTCCACTGAGCATATTTGTCAGTATACCTTAAATTGCAGGTGGTCCAGAAAGGGTCAAAGCAGCAACTTTTGTGGTGCCAAAATGTGCACGCATTTCCTCCCAATTTTTAAGGCTGCCTGCATAAATGTGTTTCCTATCTCCCCCAGTGTTACTTTTACAAAAAGGAAACGTTCTGTAAGGTTGTCCCTCTTTACCTAATTCAATGGACACCCAATCCACATCTGGGTTATGATGGTATTAGCTGTTGAAGTTGGCATGAGAGAGTCAGCATTCCTAAACCAGGCTTCCTCAAACTTGGCCCTCCAGATGTTTTGAGACTACAGTTCCTATCATCCCTGACCACTGGTCCTGCTAGCTAGGGATCATGGGAGTTGTAGGCCAAAAACATCTGGAGGGCCGAGTTTGGCCATACCTGCTATAGCGGGTTGATTTCCTCAACTGAGACTTGATAAAACCATTCACCAGGGTTGGTTTTGGTTTTTTTGCTGACGCTGAAGAGTTTTCTTCTCAGTCCATATTCACTCAGTCATCTTCACTGCAGCCACTCTGCCCAACCATGCAATAATCAGTTTTGTCCTGCTGCTTAGTTTCCATTTCTGTGGAGAATTTTTTTTTAAAAGGGCACTTGCTATCGTGGAAAGGACTGCTGCTGTCCCTGTAAGGGGCTAGCTCACACTAGTTTCTTCACACGGTCATGTCTCCAAGCTCTCTCCAAGAGAGAGAGTGTGGTGTAGCAGTTAAGAGCGGTGGACTTGTAATCTGGTGAACTGGGTTCGCATCCCCGCTCCTCCACCTGCAGCTGCTGGGTGACCTTGGGCCAGTCACACATCTCTGAAGTCTCTCAGCCTCATTCACCTCACAGAGTGTTTATTGTGGGGGAGGAAGGGAAAGGAGATTGTGAACTGCTTCGAGACTCCTTAGGGTAGTGATAAAGCGGGATATCAAATTCAAATTCCTCTGTGGGGAAAATAAGCCACACACAACCTCCCTTGTGTGAACAAAAAAGGCCACTGTACGCCCAACTACAGATGCTGAGGAGATATCAATTTTACCTCATATGGATTAAAAATTGCCTTAAGATTAAAAAAAAACCATGCATACTTTTTTTAAAAAAGGAGTGATCCAAATATAGTAGCTTTTAATGTTTCCGTGCCTCAGTAATAACAAAGCTGCCAGCCATATGTTCTTCTCAAAGGGATTCACCTAACACTGTACATATGTTGTTCCTAATTTCAAAAGTATGGCCATAATTGGTAGTTGGGGCAAGGGCAGGTGTGTAGTTCAAACCTAATTTTGGACGTGCCACTATGTATGTTCATTATCTGGTCACCTTGCGCAAGAGGGAAATCACAAGAGGTCTTCTTCCAGATGGTCACAATGTGCTTTGACCAAATAATCTTTTAAATAGTATCCAGTATACCTGAAGGAGCGTCTCCACCCCCATCATTCTGCCCGGACGCTGAGGTCCAGCGCCGAGGGCCTTCTGGCGGTTCCCTCATTGCGAGAAGCAAAGCTACAGGGAACCAGGCAGAGGGCCTTCTCGGTAGTGGCGCCCGCCCTGTGGAATGCCCTTCCAGCAGATGTCAAAGAGATAAACAACTACCTGACATTCAGAAGACATCTGGAATGCCCTTCCAGCAGATGTCAAAGAGATAAACAACTACCTGACATTCAGAAGACATCTTAAGGCAGCCCTGTTCAGGGAAGTTTTTAACGTGTGATATTTTACTGTATTTTTGGTTTTTATGGAAGCCGCCCAGAGTGGCTGGGGAGGCCCAGCCAGATGGGCGGGGTATAAATAAATTATTATTATTATTATTATTATTATTATTATTATTATTATTATGTGTTACTGGAGATTCTGATGACATGAGTCCTGTTAGGATGACCATCATGGTGTAATATCTTTTGATGGATGTGAAGTCCAAGGGACTATGTTCTCTCCAGTATGCATCAGCAGCCACATCCCCTTCTAAAGTTCGTAGAAAATTCTCAACACTGATGGGATAACTTAATACTAAATTGCCAGAAGCATCATCAGCTCAGCTGTAGCACTGATTTGTTTCACCTAATATTTTTTTAAAAGCTTTTTAAATATGCGACATTTAAAGAATTCGAGTTTGCTTCTAGAATATGAACATTTCTGATTAAGATATACTGTTATCGTCCCCAAAGCAGTAGTGTTTCATAGCACACAAGTGGAGCACTTGTAGGAGCAACAGTGTGTGGCAAATGGTAGCAAATTGCACTGCCAGTTATCTCAACCATAAATATTTGCCAGAGGAATGACCACAAAACCACCACTACAATGGTTAAAAGAAAATCTTGCACAGTTACAAGAGAATCAACAACTGTACATGGATATTCACCAATAAACAAAAAATCTATGCATATAGAGGAATTTTTTCTAAATCCATCTTCCCATGTCAGACACCCTTCGCAATAAAACATTTACATATATAAATATTTCCTAGTGTTTGAAGCATTCCAGAAGAGAAATGGTTTGTATAGCAAAATTCCACCCAAAGGCTTGCTAAGTAGCGCACAAGTTTGCATTAAACAGCATTTCGATCAGTTATGTGAAAATTAATTATAAGCAGCGTGTGGCTATGGGAACAATCTAGTTCAAAGAATGATTAATCAGCTCCAGTGCAAGAAATGCTAAACAAAAATGATGTATTCCAGACTTCTGGATCCCGAAACCAAAGCCTTGCGCTTCTGCAAGGCTAACAAACTACATACTGTACAGGGAAAACTCAGGAAATTCATGCTAGTACAATAGGGTTCACTGCTCACAATAAGATGTCATAGGCCTCAACTGCGCAGCAAGGAATCTTACCATTTGGATAACAGCTTGACAGCATCATTAAATGTATTAACTGCAGTTCCACTTACTCCAGTTAGCAAATGAAGAATGTGAGTCCGTGTATTTTTTTAAAGCTGCCTTTTGTCTAATTTTAAGCATCTCTGCCATCTATATGCTCTCACAGACCACATTACAATTTTCTGCATAACCAGAGAATCATCAAATTGTGGAGTTGGAAGGGACCACGAGGAGCATGTGGTCCAGCCTCCTGCAAAGCAGAAATGTTTTGCCCAATGTGGCGCTTGAACCCACGACCCCGAGATAAAAAGAGTCTACTCTACTGACTGAGTAGAATCCCCACCCAACAGTTAAAGAAGATTCAGCTATCGCAAAAAAGGCTGAAAAACGACAATGTGTTATGCCTGAACAAAACAATCCTGTGCTTACGTGCACAGGTAAAAAAAAAAGGTAAGACCCCTGGACGGTTAAGTCCAGTCAAAGGCGACTATGAGGTGTGGAGCTCATCTCACTTTGTAGGCCGAGGGAGCTGGCGTTTGTCCACAGACAGCTTTCTGGGTCATGCGGCCAGCATGACTAATCCGCTTATGGTACAACGGGACACCGTGACGGAAACCAGAGTGCACAGAAACCCTGTTTACCTTCCTCCCACAGCGATACCTTTTTCCTGACTTGCACTAGTGTTCTTTTGAACAGCTAGGTTGGCAGAAGCTGGGGCAGAGCAACGGGAGCTCACCCCGTTGTGCAGATTTGAACTGCCGACCACAGCAGCAGGAAGCTGGCAAAACTCTACCCTTCTGTACACTAGTCACAATATTGTTTGAATCCAGATTTAGGAAGCTGCCCACCTTAATTTGAAGCGCACTGTAATATGTTTGAGTCAAGTCAAGGGCAGGATTCAAATTCACTTCATGAAAAATGAAACCATTAAAGTGGGGAGTCAAAGCAAACTAACTCCCCTCCTCCCACTTTTGACGGAAATTGATATAATCTCATGCATACTGCCCCTTCAGATTGGATGAAGCCAGCCAAATTGCAGACAAACACCGAGTGAAAGTTGTGTTAGACAGTTTTACATTTTGACACCCCCCCCCCAAGGAAATGTCAATTACTTTTATTTTATTTGGAGCAAAACTGGTTAACATTTGCAGACGGTGAACACTGCCAAATTTCAGAATGATAGCCATGGTGGTTCTGTAGCAAGGGCAAGGAGGTTGGTAAAACAAGCATCAATTTACATCCTTTTGTGTTGGCAACTAAGTAAGACATGAGAGAGGTGCCCCTGGACAAGAGGCTTTTGTGCTAGGAGTCTTTAATGTGGATTTGGGTGGAGGAGTCATAGGGATTTTCCTCCCTCTCCACAGTTTTGGCTTGGGGAAACTGGAGTGGGCACCAATTCAAGCAGTGTCCTAGATAGCACAGTGCACAGAGCAGCAAAGTGCTTTGAGAACAGAGGATTAGGCTGGCTTCGGGTATCTGGTGCAGCTAGTGGCATGTAGGGACGTCAGGGCAGTGGGTTGGCACTCTGCCCATCCATTCTGTGCCTCAATGCCTCCCATTAACCCCACCCCTTCCTCCTCAAATCACAACCAAATTACCCTCTTGGTTACTCCCAATGTCCTGAACCCCTGGGGCTTACCTGTCAGCAAGGCAGTATGTCAAGTTCCAAGTTCCACTGACAGGAAACACAGTTCGGGGTAAGTCCAAAGGTCAGGAAACACAGTCCAGAGTCAAACCCAGAGCACAGTCCCGTAGAGGTTCAAGAACATCCAAGCCAAGGTCCATCAACATGACCAGTTGAGCAGACACAGCACTTCATCTCTGCTTCCCCTTTGTACTTTGCCTGCTGACTGCAGCATCTGGGCTTGACGAGGCAGGTGACCCTCACCTGTGCTGAGCCTACTCCAGCTGAAGAATCACACACTTCCTCCCAGAGCTAGCGAGTCCCACCTGGCCTGAGCTGTGGGCCCTTGCCTGCCTCAGCCTCCTAGAGCACCACTCCTGCTGCTCTTTTATGCCTCAGAGCAGGCATAGGCAAACTCGGCCCTCCAGCTGTTTTGGGACAACTCCCATCATCCCTGACCACTAGTCCTGTTAGCTAGGGATCATGGGAGTTCTAGTCCCAAAATATCTGGAGGGCCGAGTTTGCCTATGCCTGCCTCAGAGCCTCAGTGTTTGTGGAGACCCCTCTGGCTCTGGTGATGATTCCTGCTGCTGTAGTTCATGTGCACTGACCTCCATGCCCTCGCCATCCCCCATCACCCTGCGAGTACTTCCTTCCCCATCTGCTGCTTGCCCCAGTGTGCCCCAGTCCTGTCTACACTCCTTGCTGGGATCCTCTTTTTTAAAAAAAATAATATTTTATTAGGTTTTAACAATAAAGAAATTAAGAAAAATATAAAGTCACAAAAATACAAAATTACAAAATACAAAAATACAGACATTAAACATAAAAAAAGAAAAAGAGAAAAAGAGAAAAAGAACACATACAGAAGAAAACAAAAAACCCTCTTTTTTAATTTCTCATCTTTGGTTAACTAATTTTCCTGACTTCCTCACGCCTCCCTTTTTTGTATCCCTTTTAAGATTTAATTCAGCAAATTCATCAATCCTATTTAGCTTATCTATTGTCTATTATCAATCCAATCTTAACCTTGTTGCTAGAACCCCTTCAATTCAATTCGATGCCATCAACATTCAAGAATTTTACAATGTTTCTGTAAATAAATTTTAAATTTCCTCCAATCTTCTTTCACCGACTCTTCTCCCTGGTCTCGGATTCTGCCAGTCATTTCCGCCATTTCCATATAATCTATTAGTTGCATCTGCCATTCTTACAGAGTGGGTAGATCTTGTGTCTTCCAATGCTTTGCGATGAGGATTCTCGCTGCTGCTGTAGCATACATAAAAAAAGTTCTGTCCTTCTTTGACACCGTTTGGCCAACTATGCCCAGGAGAAAAGCCTCTGGTTTCTTCAAAAAAGTGTATTTAAATACTTTTATCATTTCATTATAGATCATCTCCCAGAAGGTCTTAATTCTTGGGCACGTCCACCAAAGATGAAAGAATGTGCCTTCAATTTCTTTACATTTCCAACATTTATTATCGGGCAAGTGATATATTTTTGCAAGTTTGACTGGGGTCATGTACCACCTGTACATCATTTTCATAATATTCTCTCTTAGGGCATTACATGCCGTGAACTTAATCCCGGTGGTCCACAACTTCTCCCAGTCCGCAAACATAATATTATATCCTATATCTTGTGCCCATTTTATCATTGCAGAATTAACCGTTTCTTCCTCTGTATTCCATTTCAACAGCAGATTGTACATTCTTGATAATATCTTAGCATTGGGTTCTAACAGTTCTGTTTCTAACTTTGATTTTTCCACCTGGAAACCAATTTTTTTATCCAAGTTGTAAACCTCTCTTATTTGAAAATAATATAACCAGTCTCGCACCTTCTCTTTAAGCTTCTCATAGCTCTGTAATTTCAATTTGTCACCTTCCTGTTCTAAAATTTCCCAGTATTTTGGCCATTTGGCCTCCATGTTAAGTTTTTTCAAAGCTGTGATGGGATGATGAGCTGCTTGTGCGTAAAATTCCTAGTCCCTCAGAGTTTGGCTAAGTCCACAAACCTCTGTCTGTGACGGAGCTCCTTAAGCATGGCTCCGTCAGTTGCTTGTAGAATCAGACAGTGGGCGTTTACGGAACTTCTTCCAGCATAAAAGTTCCTTAACGGAAACGCGTCTTCTGGACTCTCGGCGTGACAGTTTCCGGCGAGGAATGGGTGTCCCTATGGGAGGTCCTGAAACCTCCCCACTGTTTTCGCTTGAAGTGTCTCTGAGCCCTCCCTCCGACTCACTTTCCCTTGGAGCTCCTCCTCTCCCCCTGCTGGTTCCCTCCTCAGCTGATAAGTCTCTCTCAGCCTCTGTGAGCCCTTTCACCTCCTGTTTCTCCGATGGCAGTTCCCTGACAAAAGCTTTCGCTTCCATAGGTGATAGCCACCTTGGGGTTTTACTCTCCAGAAAGTCTTTGTATCTTATCCAGACATTAAACAAAGCTTTCCTGACAATATGGTTTTTAAATGCCTTATGTGCTTTTACCTTGCCATACCACAAATATGCATGCCACCCGAATACATTGTCATAACCTTCAAGATCTAAAACATCTGTATTTTCAAGAAGCAGCCATTCCTTCAGCCAGCAAAAAGCTGCTGATTCATAATTGAGTTTAAAATCTGGCAGGGCAACCCCCCCCCATCTTTAACATCAGTAAGTATCTTAAATTTTATTCTGGGCTTTTTGCCCTGCCAGACAAATCTGGATATGTCTTTTGCCACTTCTTGAAGCAATCCATCTTATCAATAATTTGCAGTGATTAAAATAGAAATAGCATTCTCGGCAATACATTCATCTTAATAACAGCAATTCGGCCTAGCAAGGAAAGCTTCAAGTTTGACCAAATTTCTAAATCTTTTTTCACTTCTGACCAACATTTCTCATAGTTATCTTTAAATAAATTCACATTCTTAGAAGTCATATTCACCCCTAGGTATTTTACCTTCTTTGCTAATGTTAAGTCTGTCTCTTTCTGAAACCTCTCCCTCTCTATCGGCGTCAAATTTATCTCCAAAACCTTGGTTTTTAACTTATTCAGTTTAAAACCTGCCTCTTGACCAAATTCCTGGATTACTTCTATGGCCCTCTTGGTACTAGATACTGGCTCCTGTAATGTCAAAACTAGGTCATCTGCAAATGCCTTAAGTTTGTATTGTTTAACTCCGACCTGAATACCTTGGATCAAGTGGTCCCTTCTAATCATGTTTAATAAAACCTCCAGAACCGAAATAAATAGCAATGGGGAAATTGGGCAGCCTTGTCGTGTCCCTTTCTCTATTTTAAATTCTTCTGTCACCACATTATTAACTATCAGTTTGGCCTTTTGTTCAGAGTAAATCGCACCTATACCGTTTTCAAAGTTTTGTCCAACCCCCACCCCCTGAAGATTTTTCTTCATAAAACTCCAAGAAATATTGTCAAAGGCTTTCTCCGCATCTACAAATATCAAAACTGCTTTTGTATTGATGTTCACCTGCAGCTTTTCTAAAATATTAATTATATTCCTCATATTGTCCGATAGATGTCTTCCAGGGAGAAAGCCAGCTTGGTCTTTATGTATCACCTCTGCCAATACCTTTTTCAATCTTCTAGCCAAAATATCTGCAAAAATTTTGTAATCCACGTTAAGTAGGGATATGGGGCGGTAATTCTTGAGTTGTGTCTTTTCAGACTCAGTTTTCGGTATAAGTGTGATATAAGCTTCTTTCCACGACTCAGGCGCTTCTGGAGCTCTTTGCCAAGTTCCTTTACAAGACGGGGGGGCGCAAAAGGTGCCCGCCGAGTCCCACGGTTGCAAGCTTCATTCGCCTGCGGTTTTCGAAAGGGTCCCCGCTTCGCTGTAGCAGGAAGACCCGATTTCTGCGGAGCTTCTCCCTCCTATTCAGAGGGATTCCGCCATTGCCGATGGCGCTGCCTCCGGAAGTCCTCCTTGCTGGGATCCTCTTCCTTCTTCCCACCAGTTTGTGACACTCACAGCCATGTGCCAAGACACAGGTGCCTCTGAATGAACCCTGGAGGTGTGTAAATGGAGAACTTGCCCAATGCTTCTGTTTTTATTCACAGGAAAGGAGCACCATAAAATAAAAAAGACCTTTTCCTGTGTCTTGATTCCTGATGAAGAGTCAATGGGCTAGCCCTTTGGCCTTTAGTCAGCTCCAAAAATAAAAAATAAGTTACTGACCTGGACTGTAACAGATTTCCAAACTGGTAAAATCCCTGTCTTTCAAGTACACAACTAGGTTTTTATATCACCCTGCTTTCAAAAACTTCAGAGGAGTTTCCCCCTTTTATCCTCCCAGCCACCTTGTGAGGGACATGTGGGTGAGGGTGTGTGACTAGCCCATGTTCAGCAAGCTTTCACAGAAATAGTCCAACAGGCTACATATTAATTTGATCCTTTTACATGGTTTTGTATCTATTGTGGTATTTTATGCATTTGTGACTTGCAGTTAACTTTTATTGATAATAGTTTAGTAATTATTTATTGTAATTCTTAAGAGTGAATTTTAGTTTATTATTCTCTGATGGTTTGAGAGTTCATTTTATTGTGTTCTAGATTGTACAGTGGTACTTCGGGTTACAGGTGCTTCAGGTTACAGACGCTTCAGGTTACAGACTCCGCTAACCTAGAAATAGTGCTTCAGGTTAAGAACTTTGCTTCAGGATGATAACAGAAATCGTGCGGCAGCGGCGCGGCAGAAGGCCCCATTAGCTAAAGTGGTGCTTCCGGTTAAGAACAGTTTCAGGTTAAGAATGGACGTCTGGAACAAATTAAGTACTTAACCCAAGGTACCACTGCACTAGATTTTATTATATACTAGATTATCGAACATTACTTTAATTGATCTAAGTCGTTCCATTTTAAAGTTATGTTCTATTATGACTTTGTTTTGGATTATAATGCGTGTGCATGTTGTTGCGGTAAACCGCCTTGTGTTTTGTAAGATAGGAAGGCGGTATACAAATTAAAAGTGAAATGAAATGAAATATTATAGCCTACTGTTTCTCTCCTTACTCTAATTATTTGCTCAGCTATTGCAGTGGGAGGAAAGATGACTTAATAGCTACTGCACCACGCAAGCTCTTGCATCCCTGCTGTTTCTCTTCAGGTAAGCAGGCCGGTATTAAGGTGTGCCTGCATCCATCACTCATGTCCATCGGGACAGGTAATGACGCACATAGCTCTTCTAAGTCTTAGGGCTGTGTCCTACTTAGAAAAGATTTCCACTGGTATGCAAAACAGTAAACCCTCTTTACGCCACAGAGAGGGCAGGTGCAAAAAGTACTTCTTATCAATAGAAACAGTGGACTGCGCAGGTGTCAAATGCCTCTACATGAATGCCTAATATTTACCCAATTTTAACCCTAGATTTATGTGCACTGCAAATAATAGTCTGCAGAAAGTGCATTATTATTACAGTATTACCGACTTTGATCTCTCTCTCTCTCTCTTTCTCATACACACATACATAGGTACCCCTGCCTAGTTTTTCTCTTGACTTCTACAGTTTATTTACACCTATTTTCAAGAGGGAAGAAATAGTGCACCATTTCCCAGCATACCCTTGTGTTTGGATCTTTACAAAATATCCTGCAACCACATTCGGCCTTCTCAGAATAACCTAAAAGTTGCCAACCTAGCATTTAGCTTCTGTCGAAAAAACACACACATTCCCCTCCTTTAAAACCAGGACTGTAAATTAAAGCTGCTAAAAATACATGTTTACTTTTTGTAGTTTATAATTCACAATGGCTTCCTCCCCACCCCCACCCCGCTTTTCAGGGTGGGGTTGGTAAATTGGTGAGTGGATTGTTACCACAGATAAGCATACTCCAAGTCTGTAAGGAAGTGCCTTGACCAAGAATAATCATGCGGTCGCGGTGATAATTAAAAAGGGGAATTGGCATGACTGTTTTGGTGGAGAAGGCCTTAAGTCATGCAGGTGGCTGCTGGGTGTCTAAAAACTACTCATAAATTAGATGGTATGGATGAGCCATGAAGGATTCCAGAGATTTCCTTAAAAACTAAGAGTGTGCACTAAATGTAGTTCCACATGAGTTTCTAGGTTTCCCCCCCCCCCCGAGCTATTAAAATTACATACACACATCCTTTTTTAAAAAATGAGACTTGCTTTTGTCCTTCACCTTGAGAAGATAGAATTATATTATTCTTACCAGAAGGTTCCTCAAGGCCTTCTAAATCAATACATGGAACCAGTTGCTTGTACTCCACATGTTGCACTAAAGGTACGTCCAACAGCTTCTCATGGGATTTCAGTGTTCAGATTTAGTATAACTGAACTCTGCAATTCAAAGTCCATGTAGAACACATATTGTCCTTGATGTTCTATATGGCAGACTTGGAATCAAAGGGTCAGCAGTATTTGTTGGCTACCTCCAGTTTGGGGTCCAGAAAATGACACCTGATGCAATTTCATTTCTGAAGCTAAAATATATTTAGGCCTAGTTAGAACCTAGAAGGGAAGCCCTCTTAGTTCCTTCCATACATTACAGCCAACCTCTACCAGGGAAAAGCATGATATATACATACATACAAACATACATACATACATACATACACAGAGATAAAAAAAGGTAAAGGTAAATGACCCCTGGATGGTTAAGTCCAGTCAAAGGCTTTCAAACCGAGGGAGCTGGTGTTTGCCCACGTTTAGGGTCATGTGGCCAGCATGACTAAACAGCTTCTGGTGCAACAGAACACCGTGACGAGTGCCAGTGTACAGAAACACCGTTTACCTTCCTGCCACAGCAGTATCTATTTATCTACTTGTACTGGTCTGCTTTCGAACTGCTAGGTTGGCAGGAGCTGGGACAGAGCAACGGGAGCTCACCCCGTTGGGAGGATTCGAATGGCCGACCTTCTGATCGGCAAGCCCAAGAGGCTTAGTGGTTTAGACCACAGTGCCACCCGTGTCACAGGGATAACTAGAAGCTTATATGTGGATTTGCCTCTAGACCATACAAAAGGCTCTGGTTTCTAGGACAAGAATGGGATGTTTTAAACTTAGATTAATGGGCTTTGATCTCCTAGCCCATAATAAATAAGTTTCAAGTGATGTCAAGTTAACGTCACTAAATTAATCTTGATGTAGGAGAAAGGCATCAATCACAGCCAGATATTTCCAAAAGTCAGTATGGCTTATGAGGTGGAACTCAGTAGTGGGGCTATTATGTTATCTGTACTCAGTGACTTTCCAGCCTCCTGGTGAAAATTTTAGCTCTGTTAACCATATGTCTCTTCCCTACCTAGAGAGTATCCTCACAGCCCCAGTCACTCAGGACATCAGTGAAGAAACAAACACTCCATACAACAGAAAAAGTCGCCCGATAACAGAAGGCAGCAGTAATCATTTGGGAGTGAAAAGCCACACGTAAAACAATACAGGGCACAAATAAGCTAAGAAACATGTCTTTGGGAGATGGCTAGGAGCTCTTGTTTTCAACTAAGATAACTAAGATAACAGAGAATAGCTAGCCTCCTTTGCTATAGTTCAATCTCTTTTCTGCATCATTGTGCCCTGAAAACAAATGATCCAAAACCTCATGAAGTTGTGGCTTCAACGCAGGGTACATTTAGATGCAAAATTAAAACCAAGAGTTTTCTCCAACGGGACAAATTGTTTCCTCCTGTTTCAAAAACAATGACATGTATATATCAATGAACTGCATGCTTTATTTTCTCTTCCCTTGTACTTCAAGAAGCCGTTTTCCTTTTTAAAAAGCACCCGTTCATTCAAATATTTATTCTGGTCTCTGGCGAAGAGTCCTGGAGCCATCTCTCCGAAGCCCGCCTCTGCCCGCCTTTCTCCCTGGTGTAACGCTGATTTCCTTCCCCGGCCGATGAGTCCCCTCTCTCCCTGCTGGGCCCTTCTCCGGCATCGCTTGGGAGCCTTTCCTCCACTCCTGGCTGCGATGGCAGTTCCCTGACAGATATAAATGCAAGAAAACAAACGAACAAATAAAATATGGGGCGATGGAAACCTTCGGATATCAAGGACCCAAACTGTGAAAGACTTTTAAGGTCAAAACTAGGCCTTTTTTCAGTTCTGGCACCTCTCAGATAGGCACCATTGCCGTTATAAGAGAACAAGGGAGGGGTTCGTGGTGAGTTCTGGCACCTCTTTTTCTAGAAAAACTGCAGTGAATAGGACCGTAACTTTGAATTACTCCTGGAAACAGACCAAGAAGCTGCAGAGGTGATAAAGGATTATTACAATGTGTTCATACTGCCTTGCCCAAGTTACTAATCTAGAAACCACATTTTGTACCAACTGAAGTTTCTGGATCATATACACACAGTCCCGCATACGATGCATTGCAGTAGTCTGTAACAGAATTACTCCTAGGACAGGTCCTCTTTAAATCTGACTGAATATCCAGAGCTTTGTTCCAGACAATGTTCAGAATCTTTAGCGGATTATTCAAGGAAAACCTGGCAGCCTTGAGCTAATCGTCTACGCAAGATGATCTCAATGCAAGGAACTCAAGTGTGGATTAGTATGCCTTGTAAGAAATTCCTTGAGGCAGCACATTTACAGAGAGAAGCCATTAAGTTTCTATTATCTGGCTGGAGTCACTCTTACAATAAGATTTATAGCAGCTTCATGCCATGGATAGGAAATAGAGATAAAAGTTCCGTATCAATCCTGAAACACTAGTAATAGTCTATTTGGCAGGCAGGATTAAAGAGGACAGGGGCCCCCAGTTGCCGTAAGAGACTTGGGCTTCTGCTTTAAATTCCGTTTTCCCAGACACTGAACAAATCAAAAGCATATGATCATATGAGCATTCTTCAGCTTCAAACTCCCTTCTTCCCAAGCAGAGGGTGAAGCAATGTGATAATGAGCTGACTTCTCTTCTTCCAATCAAAATATTTCAATCACTATCTTTCTTTCCTTTTTTTGTTTTTGTTTGCTAGACTATAGAGACAGAACTCCATAATTTTATAGAAAATCTGAAATTTGCCTTTGGAAACTCTATTACTATGCATCTAAGCAAATCCTTTTGTAGAAGGGTATTTGCAACCAATTGGTGGACAACAGACTGTCATCGCTTTGCAGAATGTTAGCAACCCCATAATCCCAATCTTAGTACAGTCATACCTCGGGTTACAGACACTTCAGGTTGCGTTTTTTTTGGGTTACGGACCTGCCAAAACCCAGAAGTACCGGAACTGGTTACTTCGGGTTTTGGCGGTCACACATGCGCAGAAGTGCTAAATTGCACATGCGCTGAATCACAACCCGTGTGTGCGCAGACACAGCGCTGCAGGTTGCGAACACGCCTCCCGCACGGATTACGTTTGCAACCAGAGTGTCCACTGTACATATTTTGAAAAAAGTTGTAGCCCTCATGGTGGCAGATGAACACACTGAAATATATTCTTTCAGCTACAAATTTAGTGGAGGGGCCACAGAATACACTCCATGTCTCCTATGAAAATAGGGACGTCCTATTCAACAACATTATCATTATTATTTATACCCCTCCCATCTGACTGCATTGCCCCAGTCACTCTGGGCAGCTTCCAACATACATAAAAACATAATGAAACTGTGCAGGGCTGCCTTCAGATGTCTTCTAAGGGTTGTACAGTTATCTCCTTGGCTCGAGGGTCACATAATTCCATACCCTCCAGCATTTCTCCAGTGGAAATAGGGACGTCCTAAGAAAAAGCAGGACATTCTGGGATCAGATCAGAAACTGGGAGAGAATCTGTAAATCTGGGACTGTCCCTGGAAAATAGGAACACTTAAAGGGTTTGCCATAGTTGGATGGCAGAACATGTTACATATACAAAAGGTCCCTGAAATCATCAGTTAGAACAAGATGGGCAAAATACTGGCCCAGCTTATACCATTGGCCATGTTGGCTGGCGTTGATGAGAGCAGAAGTCCAGCAACAGCTGGAGAGATCACAGGTCCCTCATCCCAGCTCTAGAAGTATAAAACATAATTTACTCAGTAGAGTCCAAAATCTCTCCCCATGGACACATTTTCCTTATCTCGTCTGCTCTTCCAGTGTTTCATAAGCACCTCTCTCACACTCTTCTTGAGAAGTTATGTTTGTTCAACACTTACCATGTACTCTTGAGGCCCACATAGATGAGTTTAGAAATGGTTTAAAAATATTTCAGATTAAGAGGGCAGGCCCAATTTGTTGAAGTCAATGTTATGGCTGCCGTACAAAACTAACAATGGAAACAATGTGTACGTCCTCTACCATGAGAAGATGGGTCATATTAGAAGAGGGATATCAACAATGCGCATTCCATTGAAGTCGACAACAAAATTCCCACTCCTTAGGAACCCCTCCTCACTGGATGCAAGAGAACCAGAAAATAAGTCGCCCCATTTTCTCTTCCAATGTGAAATAGCTTTCTCACAGGCCCCTCTGTAGGGCCAACAGAGCCTCGAAGAAAACTAGGTTTCCTGGATACATGCATTAGTACAGTCAAACCTTGGTTCTCAAACGGCTCTGTTTTGGAATGTTTTTGCTCCCAAACGCTGAAAACCCAGAAGTAAATGCTCTGGTTTTTGAACTTTTTCGGAAGCCAAACCTCCAACGCGGCTTCTGCTGAGTGCAGGAAATTATTGCAACCAATTAGAAGCCGCGCCTTGGTTGTCGAACATTTTGGAAGCTGAACGGGCTTCCGGAATGGATTACATTCAACAACCAAGGTTTGACTGTATTTCATATACACAAACTAAACAAAGTATGTCCAGGAACAGGAAGGGAATCACCACCTGTTTTCCATCAAGTGTTACAACTTAAAATTATTTTAATTTGGAAGAAATGTAATCGTTAATAAGCAATTTTCATTGAACAACCCTAATAGAACCCAACACTAGGCTAAATGCTAATTTCCATCTATTCAGGCCAGTCTTTCCCCCAAGAGATTATGCCCTCTTAAAGCAGTTAGTTTAAGAGCCTTCTGAATGTTTAAGAAGTACTTTGGTGTGTTAAAAGGGCTACAGGATCCACCTTTCACAAAACCAAGAACAAAATACAGTGAGTGCTGTGGATCTAACATGAAGGATCCACTTGATCTCAGAGAGAGAAAATGGCTGTACTTTTTTGGTTGGAAAAAAGAGGCAATGGAAATCATTTAATTGCTAAGATAATAGTGTCTCAATTTTGTTTTCCTTCTACGTCGCTCACAACTGTATCAAGTTTGCCATCCGCTGCTGCAAAAACTATGAATGTTCCTAACTGATTTCTGTTGCTGTGGGAGTCAACAGAAGGGTAAATAAAATAAGGGGCCCTTTACCTTTACCTATCAGTCAATAATTGCATCTTTCATGAAAGATACAGGTAGGGATGCCCATTTGAAATCTGTAAGGTGATGGTAAAAAGGCTAACTAAAAGGTACTTTTCAAAGCACTGGACATGCCAGCCACTGTTAATACAAAATAATGAAAAGAAACTCTCCTTGTGTTGCTCTGTTCACGCAGCAGGTGTTTCATTTCATTATGATAACAGAGCAGGCAGAGGATATAAAGTAAATTCCATGTCTTGACTTAGCATTAAAATCTTTTTACTGTTTGGAAGCGATAAAAGAACACAACACAGAGCTGAATAACCTAGCTTTTTTTTTTTAAAAAAAGTCTTATATTAGGTGACAGAAGCAAGCAACCTCCTCCCGCAGTAAAATACCCTTCTTATTTGATCAAAATTAATTAGAAGTTCCTTATCTTTTCCTAGTTAAATCCCCAAGTCGTAAAGGACAGTTTGAACACATAGGTCTCCCATTTCCGGAAGACGTTCAGGCTTGGACCTTAAATATTTAGAAACTCTCACATAAATTGTGAGGCAGGTCGCCTCCTTGGTGACTGAATACCCAGGTGATTGAATAGCCTCCCTCGCGGCACTTCCTTTGTGGTCTTTTTGGCACCACGTAAAGATCATTTTCTTTGCCCTTGTATAATCAAACCAGTGCTTTAAACAAACCCTAGGGTCTTGCTGCTTTTATTGCACTTGTTTCATTCTCCCTTGGGCCAGAAGGAAAAGTTTCCCCTGCATTTTAATTGTTTCTGATCATTGCATTCTGTGTTCTTATAACTGTATTTTGTTTCCTTTTGTTCTGCAAAAGGGAACAGGTGAAACGAGTCTGGCTGACCCGCTGTTACTTTGGGACTCATTTGAGACGTTTTCCTGTCCGCTCCTGGGGAACGCAATCTGGAAGGCGGATAAAATGGCATAGATTTATTAACGTTCATTGAGCCTTGTGGTAAGACTTAGGAAATCCTTGTGGCTACAGTATCTGAAGCTTGCAGCCAATTTGCTTGCATATTTACACCACAACGTTGTTCTGCCTGGCTTATTTCAGTTTGGGTTGTTGCACCTTTTCTGCAAAACAAAACTTTTAAGGACCAAAAATGGAGGGAACAGCTGAAGCCTTATTGGTCCATTGTGTCACCTGACATCCGCTGAATTATTACACTGCAGTACCCTTTCCTGACCACCGCAGGTGGAAGTGCAGCAGAGAGCAGCGCAACAGCTCCCTCTGCTGGTTAGCTGCATAGGGGGAGTTTTCCTTCCAATACAAACAGCAATTTGAAATGAGCAATTTTTGATTTTTGACAGAAGAGCAGAAGAGGGAAGGATCGAACTCCCCTTCCTTGCCTGCTAAAATCATAATAATTATCAGCTCCCTCCCCAACAGCTGTTTGCATTTCAAAAGAAAAACATGCAAAATAAACGCAAATATACATTTAACAACCTATCTAGCTCGGCCTCAATTTTCTAGCAGTTTACAAGGGCCCCTGTTGTTCTGTTATTTATTCATTTCTAGCATGTAGTTCTTGGAGCAGCTTAGGTAAGAGCAATAAAAACAATTAGCAAAATCAGCTCGTGACATTTGTTTCATTCTTTGACGTTTATAGGGCTGTAAACCTGAAACCTTGGCATCATTTTCAGTGTTAACAGCTGCATCTTGCAGTGCAACAACACAGAATCTTATGTGATACCAGTGAGATGGCAGAGGTACAATATGAGCCACTGATCAAAATGACAAGTGAAGAAATGTCTCAACTGGCCAAGTGAATTTCTCATGTAAATGTGATGAGTCAGTCCTGGTCAAGGCATCGACCGGAAAGATGCTCAGACAAGACAAGGGGGTCAATAATCATCATAGCGTCTGGCTTTCCTTTAAAGAAGTTATGTGACTACTCTGTGGTCTTGTGAAGAGCAACGTGGGAGGATAAAAAGTAATGTTGGATTTCTGTATGAAACTGTATCAGCAGAAATACCATTACCTACAAAGTAGGCCTGGTGACTGTGAGTGGCCGCCGAGACCATATAACACCAGTCCTGAAAGACCTACATTGGCTCCCAGTACATTTCTGAGCAAAATTCAAAGTGTTGGCGCTGACCTTTAAAACCCTAAACAGCCTCAGTCCAGTATACCTGAAGGAGCATCTCCACCCCCATCGTTCTGCCTGGACACTGAGGTCCAGCTCCGAGGGCCTTTTGGCGGTTCCCTCACTGCGAGAAGCGAAGTTACAGGGAACCAGGCAGAGGGGCTTCTCGGTAGTGGCACCCTCCCTGTGAAACTCCTCCCATCAGATGTCAAGGAAATAAACAACTGTCTGACTTTTAGAAGACATCTGAAGGCAGCCCTATTTAGGGAAGTTTTTAAATGTTTGGTGTTTTACTCTTTTTTGGGGTTCTGTTGGGAGCCACCCAGAGTGGCTGGGGGAACCCAGCCAGATAGGCGGGGTATGTATGTAAATAATTAATAATAATAATAGGATGATGTCCGACAGCTGGGTGAGAGGAGTTAAGTGATATGTGCATCTGTATTAACCCCAATGGAAATCTTGATGTGAAGTGTCCATAAATGATCTGGAGTCGGGGTGAACAGCGAAATGGCCACTATTTGCAGGTGCCACTAAAGCACAGCTATGAATAGTGTTTCATGTGCTTTCTCTCCTTGGCAGTCCAGCTGTGTTGAACTAAGTTGGTGTGTGTCTTCAAAGTGTTAGGGTGCAGGAATCCCAACCTTCCTCTGGGGTGAGCAGAGGACTGGGTGAGTGACACAGAGGAGGTGAGGGCAGACATGGAGCAGGGGTGCTGAGCCACAAAGGTCATATACAGTGATCAGCATCAGGGTGCAAGGCTGTTTTGGTTTAGGGAAGGAGTGATGTGAGACACATCCCTGCGTCAGAGTAGAAGGAAGGGAGTGGGGGAGAGACAGAAGGACAGCAGGTAGGAAAAATAAAGCAAGGAAAATGTTCAAATTTTTATTATAAATTAAATGTAAAACCAAAGTCAGTGCTGACTTTTCATAGTCAATAAACCAAGAAAACTTAGTGAACCCAATATAATTATCAGGTGTTGAGTCCTTTAAAAACCATTTCAGTAAAAAAGAAGAAGTAATGAACAAGTATATGCTACATTCACATTTCTACTAGCTGCCTGTTTTCTTAGTTGTAACTGATTTGCAAAGGGTTTTATTTTAATTTTTTGAAAAAAACAAAACAATCCAAAGGATTTTTTGAAACTGGCTTCGCTTACTAAGCCATGATTTACTATGGATTGTTTGAATGCCTGTTGCTGGTTTACCCATCGTGGCTTTGTTTTGCAAAAACTATGGTCTGGTGCTGTGCCCAAGTCTTGCTTTACCATGGTTTGCTTGCTGCCGGGCCCCCACCCCCGAAATACTTGCTGAAACGAGAAACTTCAACCGAACATGGTTAAGTAGGATGTTTTCAGAAACTTCACATAATTCTGGATACTCTGGTTCTGGTTTTCTGATCTTTGAAGGCTGTGTTCCAACTCCTTCAAGGACATTTGACGGTGTTTCTCTCTCTGAGGGGGAAAAACCAAAGAAACTGTATCAGTAAGCTGAAGTGAGGCCTACAACAAAATGGTGGAACGCTCATCCTGTCTACTATCCCAGAGAATCAGCATCCTCTCTGCTAGGAGTCTCCAATTCTTTCTCCTTCCCATCTAGTTTCTGCCTCCCTGTGCTCCTCCCTGTAGTTAGAATTCCATGCTCAGTTCTCATTGGACTGCTTTTGGACTTCTTCCTCCCTTAAATGTATTTTCTCTACAAACATCAGGGCTTCGCTGGGGCTTCTGAAATCTCTGCCTTGTGCTCGAATGGCGCCATTTTACTTACATAAGCATTGGCACTCGCACCTGAGTATCAGAAAGAGAAGGAATGATGGACACCTATTAAGACCGATTATTTTTATGATTATTATTTATCAGTTCAAAACCGGTACTTGAAAAATGCACCTGGTGTTCCAAAAATCTTAACGTATTATCTCTCTAGCAAGAGACCCAACCTATTTTCACCAGGGAGCCCAAATAACCTTGATTTCTAACCAACTTTCCACTTGAAAACATGGCTATAGAGCCCCATCACAAGCTAATCCTAAAGGTTTAACCTAACTTTTCATGAAAAGGCAACAGTGGCATCATCCTCCACTACAATCCCAGAACCATGTTTTTCTTTTAAACAAAAACAAAAAAACCGACTGCACCTGTAACCAATTTAACTTATGTTTTTGGTACCATAGGTACTTGTTAAAACAAAATGATTGATAGTACTTTTATTGGATCCATTCATAATTCACCAGCCCCATAAAATCTACACGGGATTCTTAGGATTTGCTTTTATGTTTACTAGAACATAATCTTTAAAAATACATGTGGTTAGAATAAATGTCAAAACTGTCCCAGAATTTGTAAGGGCTGCGCATTATTTTTATGTGTAGTAATCACTTCTGGTTAAAAGCGATCAAACAAATTACTTTCTTGGGACTTGGGTTTCTTATTTTATATTATTGTGATACCCTCTTAACAATCATACACGTTTATGCAGTTCTGGGCCTTGTTAGTAACTATTTACAATTCAACCCTACTTCCAGCAAATTACTTCAACAATCTGTTCTGTATTTCCCTTTTCATAACGTATTCCCAATATAAATATATATATGTACACGTTGTGTGTCTGCATGGATGCGAGATGAATTAAGAATATGTTCTGTGTTAACTCAACGGCACTCTACTTATGCATGAATATTATTGCTTTCATATTTATTCTGAACTGTCAGCCTAAGTAAAATTTGAAGTGGAAAATGCTTAAAACGTAATATACCAGTCTTGAAATGTGGAAAGAAAGGGAGTTCTGCTAGAGAAAGTAGTATCCTACAGCCTACGATTCCTATCTACCATGTGTTCAGTGGGATGCTTGGAAGCAGTTAACAAAACTAAAATTAAAGGTCGCAGATGGGGGAAGCTACTGATCCCTTCGATAGCTGGGGAGGGGGTGGAAGAAATTATATATACTCCAAACACACACCACACACACACACACACACACACACACGTGTCCTTAGTGGCAGAGAACAGGCTTTGCATGCAGAAGACAATACTGAGGTACATGGACTAACAATTTGACTTGGTACAAAGGCAGCTTCCTATGTTCATAAAGGCTAACAGATGTTACTGCAGCGTAAGATCCTGTTTGCTTCGTGAAGCTGATGCCACAAAGCAAATCTGATGGTTTTTAGGGTGCCACAGGCCCTGTGTGTCTGTGATTGTGGTTAACAGGCTCATATGGCTTCCCTGCTGGAATCTCCCAAACCATCGGCTAGATGCACGGCAGTAGAAAAAAAGACAAGCTAAATGTACAAATATTGTTAAGTAATTTTCTTTCCGCTGCTCTTAAATGAGCTGTCCCAAGCAGATAATTCCTCATGGGTTTGCGCATACTCATACATACAGAGAATTTCTCTAGCAACAGATTTGCAAGCAGCGCCTTCTGCTACTGACGAAAAAAATGGGCAAAAACAAAACCTCTTGAGGGTGCAAACTTAGCCTCAGTGGCAGAGCCACAGTCGTATTTGCAGCTCTGCAGAGCATACCAACTAGGGTAGAAGGTGCAGGGGCAACCTGGAGCGTCATGTGACAGCAGTGCATCATGTGACAGAGTTGGGCCAGCTTGGAACCTGGGCTGTTTTAGCCCCACCCTGGCACTGCCCGTATGGCAAGTGGAAGGGGAACTGCCACCACCAGCAGAGGCACACATCTAATTCAATCCTTCCACCAAGCATGAAGGGAAATAGACCATTTCTTTACCAGATATATGATGCCGTATTTTAGGATACAGTTGCCCCTTCAAGTTGGTATACAATTTTTCACAAAATGCAGTAACAATAAAACTTAATAAAAGAACCATACGCCACATTATACCCACTTAAAACTGAACAACAGCAGGCAAATGTACAATAATCTTAAAATAACAAAAGTAACATTAAAGCAAAAAGATAGAGAGCTAGACTAGATGACCTGGCTCCCCACAGAACAAAATTCTTGAGGGAATGGGAGTCTACTCACAGCATCCAGTCTTCTAGACAAGTGCCTCTGCTCTTCTTTTTTCCGTCTTAATTGATTCTCTAGGTCCAATATTTTCATCTGAAAGGCTTGCTCCTTAGATGCGATTTTTTCCACCTCCTCTTTTAACTGTGACAACAAAGAGTCAAACCTATATACTGTCCATCGAAATGTAATAATCAAAACCCTTACCTTTCAAGTTGCAATAACAAATGTTTACAGCAGTGAGGTTTTCATTTAAGATGAAATGTGTTTCATGAGAAAATGAGAAAAGACTGATAGGGAAAGATCACGTTTACCAATCAACAGAGTACAGATAAAAATCGCAGGATAATGATCTTATTTTTTAATCAAGAGTAACATTGCTAGTTTATGTATTACATGAACATTATTATCTTACCTTTATTGAATGCCACATTTGTGCGACTGGCTTTATGCTTTTTCCTCATTCAAATCTAAATTATCTATGCCCTGGTAACTTTCAGGTTGGATGACTGCGTGGTGCAGCTACCCTTAAAGCCAGGCTAGAAACTGCAACCATTTCAGAACAAAGATACTGTACTGGATTTTTAACACGGACTGAGTGGCAAGCTCACATCAGGCCAGCTCTGAAACCTTCAATAACTCCCAGTCCATTTTGGGGTTCAATTCAAAATGTTGGTGTTGACCTTTAAAGGTCTTTGTATATGGAACTATGGTACCTGTTGGACCAACGTCCCCCAATCTGGAGTTTTCCAGATGTTTTGAACTACAACTCCTCATCTTCCTTGATAATTAATCACGCTGGCTGGGGTTGGTGTGCTATATAGGAGTCTTCTCGGTCAGTGAGCTCCTCATCTGAGTGGCTGGGGAAACTCAGCCAGATGGGAGGGGTATAAATAATAAATTATATTATTATATTATTATTATAATTAAAAAATGTCCCCAGGAGGTGCCTCTAACATGGGGACCGCTTAGATGAGAATGTCCCAAGCCTCTGAACAACAGTGACTGGGCTGATATCCTGGACCAATGCATGCCTGACTTGCCAAAATTCTTAGGCACATTACAAAAGATGGCTATTCCAAATGCGAGTAAATAAACTGGCAAAGAAAAACACCTCAAGAAAGCTTTATAATGGGGGGGGGAGGTGATGTCCTTATTAGGAATGCTCAGTTTTGCTTGGTTTGCATTTTTAAACAAAAGGACCTAATCTGCACTTCCTGGACTGCTATGGGAATTCAGAATCGTTATCCTTCGGTTTTCACATTTCTCCAGATTTTGCAATGTAGCTCTTGGTTAAAAATAATAACGGTGCACCGAAATGCGTATTTTCAGTTAAAATATGCATACTGAAAACTGCATACATTCGCTAGTGTTTGAAAACACCAATGGTGGGGTGGCGAAAACAAGTTGCAAAGAGAACTTCTGCTTCACATAAGAGGCATTTGTCTAAAGATCTCATCCACATGTGGTTCAGGTAATTTTAACTGCACCACTGTAAAAACTACCTGAACCCCACGGGAGGCTGCTTCACCCACACATTTTCATTTTCATGGGGCAGCAGTGCCATTAATCAATGTATGAAACCAGCCTAAGTTGGAGATTAGTTCAAGGTGGGTCTTTTTTCCTGGTGCATAATTTAAGACAGAACTAAGGTCTGGAATCAATTTTCAATGTCAGCGTTCACCCTGGAATATGTAAACAGTCATGTGAAAAGAATGCTTTGGGGCATGTATAGAGTACCTTTTCCCCTCGTCAATGAGTCATTAGTGGCTTGATTCCAAAGATTAATGAGTGGAAGGAGAAAATACGTTAGTGCTGTTGCTCAAATTCTTCAAGAAATATCCCAAAACTTCTTGTACTGCAGTGCCACAATGTCTCATTGGCGGGGGGGGGGGGGGACGACGACTCAGTCTGTGAAGTATGACTTCTAGGGAGTCATAAAACACTTTTTGAGAATTAGCATTTGCACAAAAGGAGGAACTATTCTGGATTAGGAGATTCACTATTCTCACACAATACTCTTGTGATCCAAAAAGGATATCCTTTAATCCTTTTCTGGGATCTGACCCAGCCACAGATCCACCAATCTAAGTCTAGAGGAAATGAAAGGTGTGACTTCTAGGGAGCGGTGACCCTATTAGAGAAATCTTAGTTAATTCATCCTATGAGTTTTAAGGTGCAATCCTATATTTACTTTCTGGGGAATAAGCCTCATTGGATTCAATGGGACTGATTTTCAAGTAGACATATATACAAGATTATAAAGGTAAAGGTACCCCTGCCCGTACGGGCCAGTCATGACAGACTCTGGGGTTGTGCGCCCATCTCACTCAAGAGGCCGGGGGCCAGCGCTGTCCGGAGACACTTCCGGGTCACGTGGCCAGCGTGACAAGCTGCATCTGGCGAGCCAGAGCTGCACACGGAAACGCCGTTTACCTTCCCGCTGGCAAGCGGTCCCTATTTATCTACTTGCACCCGGGGGTGCTTTCGAACTGCTAGGTTGGCAGGTGCTGGGACCGAACAACGGGAGTGCACCCCGCCGCGGGGATTCGAACCGCCGACCTTTCGATCGGCAAGCCCTAGGCGCTGAGGCTTTTACCCACAGCGCCACCCGCGTCCGATACAAGATTATGCTGCTAGCCAATTAATTGAGCGATTAAATTTGCCTAACGGTGGGAAACATAATTTCTTTGACTTCTGAGACAGGGGACAGGTGGCCATGCAGATGCTCTTGGGTTCCATCTCAAGCTGGCTGGGACCAATGGAAGCTGGAAGTCCAACAATACCTGTGGGATCATAAGTTGCCCATCCATTTTAGATGATTTGCAACATGTGTCATAGCAGACATCACCTTGGAAGAAGAGTTCTAACCAGTGTGAGAGAAAGCTTGCCACCTGCATGTGTTTGTATACACACACATATACTTGTGCATGCATTAAAAAAGGTAAAGATAAAGGACCCCTGGACGGTTAGGTCCAGTCAAAGGTGACTATGGGGTTGCAGCGCTCACTTTGCTTCAGGCCGAGAGAGCCCGCGTTTCTCCGTAGACAGCTTTTCAGGGTCATATGGCCAGCATGACTAAACCGCTTCCGGCACAACAGGACACTGTGATGGAAGCCAGAGCACATGGAAATGCTGTTTACCTTCCCGCCGCAGCGGTACCTATTTATCTACTTGCACTGGTGTGCTTTCGAACTGCTATGTTGGCAGGAGCTGGAACAGAGCAACGGGAGCTCACTCCATCGAGGGGATTTGAACCGCCAACCTTCTGATTGGCAAGCCCAAGAGGCTCAGTGGTTTAGACCACAGCACCACTTGCGTCCCACATGCATGCACACATAGCTGCCCAATAAATCAAGGGCACTTTTTGACTAATTACAGTCATACCTCAGGTTGTGCGTTTTCGGGTTGCGAACTGCGTCGAACCCAGAAGTACCGGAATGGGTTACTTCCAGGTTTTGCCGCTTGCGCAGAACCAGTAAATCGCACTTTGCGCATGCACAGAAGCACAGAATCGTGACCCACACGTGCGGAGACGCAGCGCTGCGGGTTGCGAACGTGCCTCCTGCATGGATCACGTTCACAACCTGAGCGTCCACTGTACTGTTTTTTCTGCTTTAAAAATTTAGTAACAAATTGGGGGTTGTCTTATACATGGGACATGGGCATTGGTTTTTCCCCCCTTCCATATTTAAGCAAATGTCCGGGATTTTGGCTTGGGCAGGCCGAAGCAGTCTCTCCTGCCACTGCCCCCTCTTTCTCCTCCCCCTTCCAGCTATGTGCTGGTGAGTGGATTGCCTCCTGCAGCCCCTGCCGGCTCAACGACTGGAGTGAAAGCAGCCGCTGCCAAGAGCTGCCTTGGCTACCTCTCTTCACCCTTCTTTCCTTTTCTCTCCCCCCGTAAACACCACCCCTGCCCTGCTCCCCACCTTCCTCAACTCAGTTTGCTCTATAGCATGAAATGGGCTCTGCCTTGGCGTCCTACCCCTTGGTTCCCCTTCAGCAACAAGCGATTGCCCCCCAAAAGCTCCACAACTTTCTGCTGCCAATCTATTTCAGGGTTTTGTTCTCTTAATTTTGGGTTAAAAAAAATAATAGGGGTCATCTGATACATGGGGGCATCTTATACACTGAAAAATACGGTAAAATATTTTTTAATGTTTGGCATTTTAAAAATGTTTTTGTATTTCTTAGCCCACCTTCTAGGGGGCTGCATGCCATTGGTAGGTGGGCAAAAGTTGGGGCAACAGATATGATTACTTTTCTATAGGAGGCTACTTTCCAGCCAGGCAAAAGCCAGAGGTTGACATGCTGCACGCTAACACCTCTCTATCCTCTATCACCACATTTCAATGACACATTCCAGCCAGGCAAAAGCAGTTGAGGAAGGTGCAGAGTCAGTGGAAGGTGTGGCATAGGAAGGGGTTGAGTGTCCTGGGGAGAGTCCCTCACAGAAACCGTGTGCTCCATGGAGTTTTGAGAAGAGAAGCAACTGCCTCTTTTTTTGGGGGGGGGGCTTCTGTATATGAACAACAGGTACATAAATATACATATATGCATATACTCAAAATACTCAAGACGAGGCCTACCTTCTTCCTTCCATCTTCCAAAGCTGCTTCCAGTTGTCTGGTTAACGCATCATAGCTCGCAAGTTTCTGTTTGAACTGCAGTTCCATTTTCTGAAGGCAATCTTCTTGGCTTGTCAACTGATTTTCAAGCTTTTTGTTCTTTAGTTCCGTTTCTTCTAGTTTTCTTTTAAGTCAAGTACAAGTGTTAGTGTAAGGTTACGACAGAAAGAAAGAAAGAGAAAGAAATTCTGAATGGCAGGAGACATGCCACATTTACCTTTTAACGTCTTCGTATTTCAGCTGAACGTTGCGATTCTCCTCTTCTAAAGCAAGCTGTTTCAAGAAACTGTCGTTCTCGACTACCTGTAAAAGCAGGGATTTGAACATAACCCACAGAACTGTGGGCTGAAAACGAGGTGCTAGCTCTTTGCAAATCCTCACATCACTTATCACCAGGACTAATTCATGACAAAAGCCCTGAATTAATGTTAACCAAGAAATAGGACTCTAACCTCCTTCCGCAGGGCCTGTAAGACAGAGCTATACCGCCTGGCTTTCAATTTGAATTTAGCCTGATCTTTTATTCCCCTTCCTTCCCTTTTTATGAAGATTACCCGCTCTGGGATCCCAAAGCTAATTCTCCCCTGGTCTCCTCGCTGGCCCAAATAGGACAAATTTAGCCAGCTAGCCCTTGTGATCATCTAATGTTTATTGGATGGATTTTCCCCTAAATTGATTTTTGAACTTTGAATTTATTGTTATTCACACTTTTATACTGTATTTTATGCTGTTTTTTGCAGTATCACAATTAACTGTTTTAAATTTGTTGTTGGCTGCCCTGAGCCCGGTTTTCTGAACTGGGAAGGGTGGGGTATAAACAGAAAGTTATTATTATTATTATTACAGTGGTACCTCGGGTTACATACGCTTCGGGTTACAGACTCCGCTAACCCAAAATAGTACCTCGGGTTAAGAACTTTGCTTCAGGATGAGAACAGAAATCATGCTCTGGCGGCGCAGCGGCAGCAGGAGGCCCCATTAGCTAAAGTGGTGCTTCAGGTTAAGAACAATTTCAGGTTAAGAACGGACCTCCGGAACGAATTAAGTCTTGACCCGAGGTACCACTGTATTACATTATTTCTGGGTTACTATTTCTGGGTTAGCGGAGTCTGTAACCTGAAGCGTATGTAACCTGAAGCGTATGTAACCTGAGGTACCACTGTACTATATATGACAAAAACTTGTTTTGGATGCATACAAAGTTCCCTTATAGGAAAGCTGAATATTATCGCCCAGGGCATTCTGATGTGCCCAGGGCATAAGCCTCTACGGTCCTGCAACTTTCTGAAGTGAGGTGGGCAATGACAGGGGTTGTAACTGGATATAAAAAAAAGGAGGGTGGGACGTGTTTCAGAGACTAGAAAACTGCTCTCTGAAGCAACAGCCTCCCATAAAGCATTAGCCACCACTGGAGCAACTTGCTCTATGAAGCACCCCTTGCAAGCTCCTCCATCCTGACGGCCATCTAGTCAGGTAGGTGCAGCCCACCAGAGTGAAACAATCTTAAAGGCTCGCTTAAAAGCAGACAGGGAAGTCTGACAGAGTCTCTTGGGAGACTGTTCTAAAATTGGGGTGCCGCAAACTGCAAAGGCCCTCTCCCCTCATCCCCACCTGTTGTCAAAGAGACGAGAACAAGTTCACACAAGAGAGGAGGCTGTTCCCGATACTCGATAGACTTGGGTCATTTTCAGCCTGAAAAGGTCAGATCCAACACTTCAAATTGAGCCCATAAAGAACACTGGCCTCCCTTCCAAACTAATTGAGCAGACCAATCTCACGAAAAGCACCAATTTGCTTTAGAAATGGAACATTTGAGCTGTGGGAAACAGGGAGGTGACAGGAGTGCCCTCAGCAGGCAAGAAGTTTCCCTTCTGAACTACTCAGAAATAAGGATCCTGAGAAGCAAACCGCTGAGTTTCCCAGCCTTCCGTGCATCTAATCTTCGTTTAGATGTTTTGTGGAAAAAAGAATATTTTCCTCCAAGCACCTGAGCCTGAAGTTCCCTAATGGCTTTGGATTTATCTACACAGCTCTTTTGGCAGGCCAGCAGGCTTTCCTGACACTTCTGAAGTTTCCCTTCGGCTGCTTTCTGTAAATCACGGGCATGTTCTAACTCCTTCAAGCGAGCCTCCGACTGGCCCCTCACCTGTGCAGCCGTGTCGGGTCGGGGGGGGGAGGAGAAGTAAAAAAAGAAAGAAAAGAGAATAATTTTGCACACTCTCCCATATTCAAACTACTAAATATAAAACATATTTGAACAAAGACAAAATATACTGTAGGAGGCATATGTTTTTATACGGGCTGCATATGGGAGAGGTGTACCCAAAAGGGTTAATGTAGCATAAAATCCTGTGATAAAATCTACAGTAGGCAGTTTTTTCCCCAGTTAGGTCTGTTACCAACCGTGGAGAGTGTGAGGGGAGTTTTTTTTGGTAGTTTTTATTCATTTTATTCATTTAAACTGTTTTAAACACGGTGGCATTGAGATAGATCTTTGTTTACGTGACATGCAAACAATGGCGTAAAAATAAAAGTAGAAGAACAATAAACGCTCAGGTAAAAGTTTCTGAACATTATAACAAAGCTGTGTCAAAGTATATAAAGCAGAGCTTTCTAAACTGTATGTCACAACACATTAGTGTGTCGGCTGCAGTGTGTCGCACAGACGTCCTCCTTGCTCCTCCAAGGGCTGGAAAGGGGTTAGTTTAACCTCCGGTTTGCTAGTAAAACTGAATTACTGTGTCACGAAAAGATGCATGTGTAAAAAGTGTGTCGCCAACATGAAAAGTTTGGAAAGCTCTGATATATAGAGTGAGTTTTACTGTGAGAGCAGCAGGTGTGGTTTTAAGCTGCTATGTGACTCAGAATATAAGTCTGTACATATTTGCCAGTCTCGTGTGTGTGTGTGTGTGTGTATCAATATATCATTATCTATCTATCTATTGACCTATCTCTAGTTCTATAACTATTTTCATGTAAATATGATTCAGTAAGCTAAGTAAAATAATGCATTATGTTAAACTGTAATCAGAGAATCTTGAATAGTCTTTTCTAGGAAAGTGAAAAAAGAACTTCCACACATATAATTACCGCACTGGAAGCTACCCAGAGGGGCTGGGGAAATCTAGCCAGATGTGCGGGGTACAACTACTAAAATTATATTATACTCACCACATCAATTTCTAAATCTTTGCCATCCATTAGTTTTTTGCCTTCATGTATGACTTTCTCATATCTGGCTTTCAGTTCCTCAGCTTCCGTTTCTAATTTCTCCACCTAGAACAATATATATATATATATATATATATATATATATATATATATATATGAGAACATTGTATTTTTAAAAAATTATGTATGTTTCCCCCCTTAAGAATTATAAATTATATACACAAATATTTTATTATATGCACACACACAAAAATGATGATGATAATTTTATTATTATTATTACCCTGCCCATCTGGCTGGGTTTCCCCAGCTACTCTGGGCGGCTCCGAACAGAATAATGATAATAATAATGCAATGAAACATAATTATTTATACATACATACATACATACATACATACATACATCTGGTTGGGTTTCCCCAGCCACTCTTGGGGGTCCCCAACAGAACACTAAAAACAGAATAAAACATCAAACATTTAAAACTTCCCTAAACAGGGCTGCCTTGAGATGTCTTCTAAAAGTCAGATAGTTGTTTATTTCCTTGACATCTGATGGGAGGGCATTCCACAGGACAGGCGCCACTACCGAGAAGGCCCTCTGCCTGGTTCCCTGTAGCTTCATTTCTTGCAGTGAGGGAACCAGCAGAAGGCCCTTGGAGCTGGACTTCAGTGTCTGGACTGAACATATACGGAGTATATTTTGGTTTGGACCTAGGAATATACCAGCGGAATGAATTTGGGTGATGGTGCTGTTCTCTGCAAGAGGTAGTGGGATTCTATGCATGCCCAAGACATCAACTTGCCTCATTTTTATAATGTTCAATTATGCTTTCTTGCTGCTGTGCCTCCTCACGTAAGTCCACAAGTTCAGCTTCCGCCGAGACAATGCTCGCTTCCAAAGATGCAAAAGATGCCTACAGAAAGGAGACATCTTTAAAAAGTACTGTACTACCAAAAAATGATTAATGCCGCAACAACAAAAATTGTGTAGCATAAGTAAAACTAAACTACATATATTATCACCAAGACATTTCTATGCAGATAACAAGGCCAGGATCGCGATCCTAAACAGATCTGCCTGTACCTCAGTCCCACTGAAGGAACTACTTCTGAGTAATTCATACATAAGAGTGGTATAAATTTTCCGAATGTGTTTAGAAAGCTGGTGAGAAAATATTTCTGCTTCAATCTAACCATCAGTAAAATTGCTATGATACTAACCCCGACAGGCGAGACTCGAAATGTATAACTAAAATTAAGGATTAAGGTGCTTTCCCAAAGTGGAACTCCTAACTAAAATTGGCATAACTACAGTTGCGGTTTGCAGATGACCTTACCTTTAATTTAGTATTTTCAAGTGAAATCTTCTCATTTTCAGAGGCGATAGCATTGAGCTTCCCAAGGATATCATTCGTTGACCTCCTTCCGACATTTTGAAGTCTCCTCAGTTCCATCAGACGGTCAGCTATCTGCCTTTAACATTTCAAAGAACAACTCGTGCAGAAATTGTTTTGCATAATGTCATTTTGTTAAATGGCAACTAAATTGTGCTTTAACTACATCCACTTTACTTTCAGCTTCTTAGAAGCAATTTTAGATGTACGTCTTTCATGTTCATCATGTATAAACACTTCTTCGTGTGCCTCCTCCATGAGAGGTATGGAGGGTGGCAACTGTTATTATCATGATAAAAATGAAAAACTCAGTAAAAACTATTCAAAAAAGAGAGAGAATGGGCCTTTTCTACAGTGCCCCCCCACCCCCGTTTCTGGAATGCTCTCCCTAGTGAGGTTCACCTGGCGCCTTCATTATATATATTTTAGGCACCAGGTGAAAACGTTCCTCTTCAACAATGGCTGCTACAATGGCCTACATCACACTAAATAGGCAACTCTGCTTCGAATCTGGCTCAACCCTCTCGCCACCAGCATTCAAACTCCCTTTCAAACTCTCATCCAATCATCATTCACTACTAACATTCCAAACTCACCTTTTCCCCGCCTCCCTGCTTGCCTTAATTCTTCTAATATATTTGCCTATACATTGACCTTAGCTGTACTATGATCGCAAGCATTTGGCCACAAGAACCTCACGCAATCCACACCCGTACCTTCGCTTGGGTCGCATCCACCACCATGCATTTAAAGTGCTCTTATGCCACTTTAACAGTTACGGATGTGGCGATCACACAGGGTCCCCGGATGTTTCACCGTCTATTGAACCCTGTGCCACCACTATTTCTCGCTGCCACCACCCAGGCCCTGTTAGGATATTTCCGTTCCACCTTAAAAGGGAGCAGGATGTTTGTATAACAGCCTGCGTAAGTTCCTGTCTCACAGGATGTTTATGTTGTAAGTTCGTTTCGTTTTTGGCTGTTTTGCCTGAGCAGTCGGAGCAGACGGTCATGCTTTTCTTTGTTCTGACCAACGCCTAATAAACTGTAAATATGCATGTTCTGCTCTCATGCTGTGCAACTTCTGTTGTGTGAATTCTGCTGATAGAGTGTGCACAAGTCCAAGAATGTGGCTATCTTTTCTTGAGGCTTCGTGTCGCTACAATTGCTAGATACTGCGTGACTAAGGGAGGTCGATGGATCGTCCGGCACCGAGCTTGGGGCTCAGATGGACTTTATCTCCCTGGCAGTATCCCAACAGGCCCTACCTGGTAAATTACTGAGTCCAGTCAGGGTTAAATTGGAACATAAACTTCTGTTTTATTTATTGCATTTTAACAAGTGTGTGGTTTCATAAATGGTCTCGGTCAATTACAATCATGGGGTGCCTATCCAGACCTAGAACTTCCGCTACCTGTTCTCACTCACTAAACCACCTCTCAGATATTTACTTGTCTTCCTAACTCCTAACTGTTCCTGACTCAGCTTATTTCGCTACACTAACTCAACCTACCCACAAACTCTATCCCAATTCACTCCCACTCCAACCAACCACCTAACTCCCAATGAACTCCAGCTTCCCAGAGCTGGTTTTTATAGTCCCTCTGACTCCACCCCCCTGAGTTCTGATTGGGTAACTATCTAACTGTTTCACCATTTCACCTCCAGCACTCTCATCTGTTAACGTCACAACAGAGTCCTCTAAGGAATCATGGGAACTGTAGTTGTTTAAGGATGATAGGAAATGCAGCTCTTTAACTAGTAACAGTTCCCCCATTCTTCTTCTTTTGGTTGTTCTTGTTGGGAGGAGAAACCATAACCATTAAATGTGATCTTGGTTTCCTTTCCTCCGTGTCTAGCACTGAAAACACAGCAGGCTAGGAGATGATGAAAATACTGCTCCATCCCATTCCCACAGTGAAGGGTTGTCAAGTAAACACACTTGGGGAGGGCAGACTAAAAAAAGCACATGCAAAATCCTAGAACAACCATATTAGCCCGGTTCCTCATTTTTAATAAAGAGACTGATTATTTGCAAAGAGGTATTAAGCATTAACTTACTTTTTCAGAGTTTCAGCCTGAACTTCTAACCTGGTTTTTTCATCTACCACTGCCTCGTGATGACTTTTCCAGACATTACAAGCTGAAAGTACCTCAGACAATTGGATTTCCTGGAGAATGTACAAAACACAGACCATGTAATATAAGAACTCATTTTCTGTTTAATTCTTCCCGATTCCCCAGACACAGGAGGTATTTTCATTCAAAGCCATTTCCAGGTATATTGCAGTAGTATGGAATAATGTAAAAACTTAAAAGCTTGAAATCTCGACATAAACACACACCAATAAAATCCTGAAACACAAGAATCAGCTGGAACCTAAGCGGTTGTACTAACTTTCCAGCAAAACAGAAGTTTTAAACTTGCTGAGAGCGTTTCCCTAAATGAGGTATTTAAAAGTTCTATACAGACATTTCCGAAGTGTGAAATATGAGGCCATGCCTGTAAGCTTTTTGGTTATAGAAAATACTCCAGATCACATCTCCTATGCCATTTGTAGACAGGGATTACAGTCTGTTGCTTGGATACTTTTCTTCCGCTTCAACTGCTATGGTCACCTGATTGGCTAGCGCCCATGACATCACTGACAGCAAGGAACACAGTATTAAAATTGGAATTTTAAAGCAGTATTTCTAAATCAGGTCACTTGGAGCATGCCTTGCCACCAGAGCAGCTCTGTACAGAAGCAGTCAGTTGGTAGCTATGGGCAGTGATAAACTGCATGCAGCCAAATAAGCAGGCTTGTAGAGGGGTGGACAGAGCGCTGCCTCTAAATCTGGAATAAAACTAGTAATGGAATAAAACCAGCACAATTCAGAGCTGAAGAGGGAGTGAAGAAAGCCTGCAGGGCTGCATTTCACCCCCAGCTTGAAGCTTCCTGTCCCTAATCATCTTCTTCTTTGATGATCGCTCATAGCCGAGCAAGATTGTCTTCCATAAACACGGTCTTAACAGTGAGTCGTGACTGTGGAGGCCAATTCTGGAACCACATGTCCTCCCACAGTGGGGACATTGGTTTCCGGCCGGGAGTTGATCATGGTGAGGGTTTGCCAAGCGTGCCTTCCTCTTAGCACGTTTCTCCCTTTCGTCCTGAGTTCAAGGGTCTTCAAAGTTCATCACATCTTTGGTAAAGGCCGTTCTCCAGTTGGAGCGCTCGCAGGCCAGTGTTTCCCAGTTGTCAGTGTTTACACTACATTTTTAAAGATTTGCCTTGAGTCTTTAAACACTTTCCATTTTCAGAATAGAGTAGTTGCTTTGGAAGACGCTAATCAGGCATTTGCACAACATGACCAGTCCAACAAAGTTGATGTTGAAGAATCACTGCTTCTTTTTTTTTTTTAAAAGCTTTTTATTAAAATTTCAAAAATTATATAAAAACATAACAAAACAAAAATACAAAAATACAAAAATAGAAACAGACAAGAGTAAAAAGAAAACACAAAAATAAAACAAGTATACTTTCTATCCCTTATTTTCTTATAACTTACTTCCCCGACTTCCTCATACCTCCCCTTTCTGTATTCCAATTTCTAATTTGTTAATTCAGCAAATCCTTTCCCTAAGTTTCAATTAATTTTTTACCTTTCTTTTCTTTTTACTTATCCGTTACAGCTGAAAACCACATAAATACTAAACCAGCGTCATACTAACATTCATTAATTTTGCAATGTTTCTTAAGATAGTCCTTAAATTTCTTCCAATCTTCCTCCGCTGTCTCTCTCCCCTGGTCTCGGATTCTGCCAGTCATTTCTGCCAGTCCCATGTAGTCAATCACCTTCATCTGCCATTCTTCCAAGGTGGGTAGGTCTTGTGTCTTCCAATACTTCGCGATGAGTATTCTTGCTGCTGTTGTGGCGTACATAAAGAATGTTGTATCCTTCTTTGACACCAATTGGCCGACAATACCCAAGAGAAAGGCCTCTGGTTTCTTCAGGAAGGTATATTTAAATACCTTTTTCAGTTCATTATATATCATTTCCCAGAACGCCTTAATCTTCGGGCACGTCCACCAAAGGTGAAAGAATGTACCTTCATTTTCTTTACATTTCCAACATTTATTATCAGGCAAGTGGTAAATTTTTGCAAGCTTGACTGGGGTCATGTACCACCTATAAATCATTTTCATAATATTCTCTCTTAAGGCATTACATGCCATAAATTTCATACCGGTGGTCCACAACTTTTCCCAGTCAGCAAACATAATGTTATGGCCAATGTCTTGTGCCCACTTAATCATGGCTGACTTCACTGTTTCATCCTGCGTATTCCATTTCAACAGCAAGTTATACATTTTTGACAAATTTTTAGTATTGGATTCTAACAATTCTGTTTCCAATTTTGATTTTTCCACCTGAAAGCCAATTTTCCTGTCCAACTTGTAAACCTCCATTATTTGATAATAATGAAGCCAGTCTCGCACTTTATCTTTTAATTTTTCAAACTTCTGCAGTTTCAGTTTGTCCCCTTCTTGTTCCATAATTTCCCAATATTTCGGCCATCTGGACTCCATATTGAGCCTTTTCACAGCCTTTGCCTCCATTGGCGACAGCCACCTAGGAGTTTTATTTTCCAACAAATCTTTGTATCTAATCCAGACATTATATAATGCTTTCCTGACAATATGGTTTTTAAAGGCTTTATGAGCTTTGACCTTGTCATACCACAAATATGCATGCCATCCAAAAATATTATTAAAACCTTCTAAGTCCAAAATGTCAGTGTTCTCAAGAAGCAGCCAGTCCTTCAACCAGCAGAAAGCTGCAGATTCATAGTATAATTTAAAGTCTGGCAGGGCAAATCCCCCCCTTTCCTTTACATCAGTTAAAATCTTAAATTTTATTCTGGGCTTCTTGCCCTGCCAGACAAATTTAGAAATATCTTTCTGCCACTTCTTGAAACAATCCATCTTGTCCACAATTTGTAATGTTTGGAACAAAAACAACATTCTAGGCAATACATTCATCTTTATAGCTGCAATTCGACCCAACAAGGAAAGCTTAAAATTTGACCAAATTTCTAGATCTTTTTTCACTTCAGCCCAACATTTCTCATAATTATCTTTAAATAAGTTCACATTTTTAGCTGTCGTATTAATCCCCAAATATTTCACTTTCTTAACCACAGTTAAACCTGTCTCATTCTGAAACCTCTCTTTTTCAATAGCTGTTAAGTTTTTCTCTAATACCTTAGTTTTTAACTTATTCAATTTAAATCCTGCTACTTGACCAAACTCTTGAATTAATTCTAAGACCCTTTTAGTACTAGATTCTGGCTCTTGTAAAGTAAGTACCAGATCATCTGCAAAAGCTCTCAATTTGTATTGTTTAGCTCCGACCTGTATCCCTTTAACCAGCTGATCCCTTCTAATCATATTCAGCAAAACCTCCAGGACTGATATAAAAAGTAATGGAGAGATTGGGCACCCCTGACGTGTCCCTTTTTCTATCTTGAATTCTTCCGTAACCACATTGTTAACAATTAACTTTGCTTTTTGTTCAGAATAAATTGCACCTATACCATTTTCAAACCCTTGGCCTACCCCCATCCCCCGGAGATTCTTTCTCATAAAGCTCCAAGAAATATTGTCAAAGGCTTTCTCCGCATCCACGAAAATCAAAACTGCTTTAGTGTTTATATTCACTTCTAGTTTTTCCAAAATATCAATTATATTCCTTACATTGTCTGACAAATGTCTTCTTGGGAGAAAGCCTGCTTGGTCTCCATGAATCTCCTCCATCAAAACTTTTTTCAGTCTCTTAGCCAAAATATCAGCAAAGATTTTGTAATCCACATTTAATAAAGAAATAGGGCGGTAGTTCTTGAGTTGAGTCTTTCCAGTCTCTGTCTTCGGTATAAGTGTAATAAAAGCCTCTTTCCACGATTCTGGTGCCTTTTCCCCCTCCAAAATTTCATTGCAGACTTCCTTCAAAGGTTGTAATAGCCACTCTTTCAAAGATCTATAATATCTAGAAGTCAGCCCATCTGGTCCTGGAGATTTGCCCAATTGCATATTTTGAATGGCACCATCTATTTCCTGTTCAGTTATTTTCTGATTCAAAACTATTTTACTTTCATGAGAAATTTTTTTTAATCCATTTTTCTCAAGGAATTGTTCTATGTCCAGTTCTTTCTGCGGCCCTTGTGAGTATAGTTGTTTAAAGTATCTCTGGAAGCAATTTCTAATCTCAATTGGGTTACAAATGTTCTTTCCTTCCACTTCTAAATTTGTCACTGTGTTCAATTTTTGTCTTTTCTTCATTTGCCAGGCCAACAATTTACCACATTTATCTGCTGATTCAAAAGTCTTTTGTCTCATTTGTTTAATTTTCCATTCTATTTCTTGATTCATCAGTTCCATATATTGTATTTGATATAACTTTATTTCTCTCAGAATCTCTTGCGATTTTGTTTTTAATCTTAATTTCCTTTCCCCTTCTTTTATCTTCTCTAGGATCCTGTCTTTCTTCTCATTTTGACTTCTCTTCTTTATAGCATTTTGTTGTATCAAGAATCCTCGCATAACGGCTTTGCTTGCGTCCCAGATTACTCTTTTTTCAACATCAGTCTTCATATTTATTTCAAAATAGTCTCTCAAAGTTTTTTGGGCCTTTTTGTATACTTCTTCATCTCTAAATAAGGTGTCATTCATCCTCCATCCTCCATCTGAAGGAGCCAGCTGTTACTTGCTTCATCTCCATCTTTATAGCATTGTGGTCGGAGCAAGTTTTTGGGCAGATTTCCACTTTTTTAATCTTTGGAGCCATTCCTCTAGTAACCCATATTTGGTCAAATCACTGCTTCAACACTGGTGATCTTTGCTTCTTCCTGTACACTGGCATTAGTTCACCTGTCTTCCCAAGTGATGTGTAAGATTTTCCGGAGACACCATTGATGGAATCAAGTGTACTGTAAGGTTGGTAGTAAAATAGGAAATTTTGGTTTCCCTGTGAATGTCCTGGTCATCAAACACTCTGCACTTCAATTGGGAGAAAGCTGCACTTCCTAATACAGTGGTACCTCAGGTTAAGAACTTAATTCATTCTGGAGGTCCGTTCTTAACCCGAAACTGTTCTTAACCTGAGGTACCACTTTAGCTAATGGGGCCTCTCACTGCCACCGCGCCGCCGGAGCATGATTTCTGTTCTCATCCTGAAGCAAAGTTCTTAACCCGAAGTACTATTTCTGGGTTAGCGGAGTCTGTAACCTGAAGCGTCTGTAACCTGAAGTATCTGTAACCCAAGGTACCTCTGTACAAATTATATTCAACTCTTCCATGAAAACCTCAGGGCAGCTCCCACACTTCTTTCACATCTCCAGCACCAAAGGATTGTTTTCAGGTTTTTACACACAGTTTAGTAGGATGGCATCTGGTTACTTTGGCTGATGAAGGGACTGTGTATTCAAACGACTGGAGACGGTACCTTGGCTTGCTAACTCCAGCCAACCAGAGGCCGGTTGAGCTGAACACATAGGTGGGATTCCCCAAATGAAAGAAGATAACCTTCTCAGATATTTTCTTACACCCAAACTACCAGTATGTACATACACACATCTCAAGTCTATTATCTGATAGTGTACACTTATTAATATGGACACAGAAAGCAAAGTATGCCCCTGAAGGTTCCCGCTATTATAAATCAAGACGTTGTTGGCGTTCTTTCAGACAGGGATAGGGAACCTGCGGGTCTCTAGATGTTGGACTCCAAATCCCATCATCCCTGATCACTGGCAAAGATGGCTGGGGTTGATGGGAGTTGGGAATCCTACAACTAGAGGACCACAGGTCTCCTGTTGCTGCTTTGTGAGATTAACATCAAGGTTTATTCATTAATTTGAAAGCATGGCTCCCTCCCCGATCACTCACCTTCTCTCTAATTTTGGAAATTAAGCTCTCCACAGCTGCTTTCAAAAGTTCTGCTCTTTGTTTCTGAACGCTAGCCGCCCTTTTCAGAGCATTCCGCCTCTCCTTTCTTCTGTCCTTTTCAGCCAAAATCTGCTGCTTATATTCTCCGACTTGCTGTTTCCATTCAGTAATGTTCTTTTCTACCATCTGCATCAGAATTAAGGAAGATTATTATATGCTCCAAACGTGAAAAGTCTGAGGCGGACATTAGCCGGGTGGGGGCAGTGTGCGCTTGCGCTTGCATGTACGTATAAAAGATTAAACTGGAGTACAGAAGACACAAAACAAAACAAAACAAAGATGCTTGATTTGGTTCATCAGAGCATTGAAGGCAACAGATTTAAAGTAACATGTGCAAGTTAATTTGAATAGTTTAACAAGGCTTTAAAAAAATACATTGAAACACATGCTGAAGTATTTTGAAGATTCTGTTCAGTGTTGAAAACATGAACCCTGAAGTACTTGGTGAAAGTCAAACTCTGTAGACTGACTTAAACTGCAGTGGCAGGTTGGCTAATCTGGGGCCAGGAGGTCATTTCTGACCCACCAAGACACACTAAACAGCCCATCAGATTCGCAGCTGTATCTCCTAGTCGGGAGAGAAAAGTTCCCTCTGGCTACCCTTCGGAGAGGATATTCAGTCTTAGCACAAAAGCACCACAGTGTTTAGGTTGGAGATAAACCCCCTAATTGCTCTTTGAGAGTTAAAAAAGGAACAGCATTTCCCCTCAGCCCAGCACTGGAGTCAGAATAGGTGGAAATGCCAATTGTGCGAGTGGCTCTACATGTGCGTTCCTGTGTATATCTGAATGTTTGGTCCCTCCTTTGTGATGCTGCGTGTCTGTGTTCCAACGGATGCTGTCTCTGATGAGACTTACTACTAGTATCTGTGAAATCTGCCTGTGGCAGGCACCGTCCTGGAATGCAGCCAAATATTGTCCAAAGGGGTGATAAATCTCCTGGATTCCCTGACTGCGTTCACAAGGGCAACACCAGAAGTCGTGGAGGCCTGACCTAGAAAAGTCAAGTTTGCTGGCAAATGGAAGTTGCCTTTTGCTAGAGGACGCTGATGTTATTTATCAAGTCCCCACAAGAGGTCACCATTTCAGCATCACAATTTGCATGACCAGAACACACACAAACACAAAGGTAGGCAAACATAGGTAAAAAAATAGCTTGTACAGCAAGTGGTTCTACATTCTTCAAAAGACCTGCAAACATTAAAGTCTGGTTGCACTTAAGATTTTATATAGTTGCACTATTAATCCTGTGCTTACGTATTTCAAGGCTAAAGGTAGATGGAAGCTGACTGCGGTTGGAGCATCCTTATACAAAGCTTACAGAAACATTCGAGAAGAAATTACCAGGGCAAAGGGCTGCCAACAGCAGTTTTATGTAAGTTTGTTTTTTAAAGCAATTCAGTTTATCGCCAATTCTCACTATGTAAAAATGGGCCATTTAAAAAAGAAGGTACTGTATAGGGAATCTCAGGTATAAATATAGGCAGCTCCCTGCAAGGCCCTTTTCCACCTGGCCTTTGGGCGGGGGCCAGACTCACCAGCTCTACTGAAGAGGCTTCTGGCGAGACCAGAGGGACATCGCTATGCCTGACAACAAACCCTAGCTATTGGATTCCTTTGCCCCATCTTTTTGTGCCTGCCAAACAGCCGTGTCACGCTTATGAAAATACCTTATTCTCTTGTTAATTATGCTGTTTTAAATGTGTATTTTATATTTGACTTCACAATGGTGTTGTTTTTTTAAAAAAAATTGTTAACTTTGTTTGCGTTAAATATGTATTCTGTAGTTGACCTCCTTTGTAATGTTTTATTTTGAAACTTTTTAGTTTTCTGTTAATTATGTTGCTTTGACTGTATACTCTAGATTTGACTTTCTTCAGAAATGTTTGGTTTTGGATTGTTTTATTGATGTTTTCATACTCTGTAAACTGCTTTGAGATTTTTCTTAAAAATATAAAGCAGTATAGAAATGAAATGAATAAATAAATAAATAATAGAAAAATTTCTGATTTCTTTATAAAAAAAAATTTAGCACCTCACAACAAAAACATTATTTCAGCTCATATTACCAACAGTAAGTCTTTGCATTATTTATTTCTCTACCTCACGGCTTAAAAAAAACCTTTACGCCTGGCGTGCACATCACGCTAATCCAAAACATGGCTGAGTGTCCAAGGGCAAGCGTGTGAGCCACTAAGGAGGGGAGCATGGCTACTTTTCTTCTCCTCCACTTCTCCCGATGCTGTACTGCCATGAGCTGAACCTTGGTTAGGCCGAGCACGTTGTCTGATCTCCAAGCTCAAGGGTTTTCTCTTGCTCCAGACAAAAAAGGTAAAGGACCCTTGACAGTTAAGTCAAGTCACGAATGACTCTGGGGTTGCGGCGCTCATCTCGCTTTACAGGCTGAGGGAGCCGGCGTTTGTCCGCAGTTTTTCCAGGTCATGTGGCTAGCATGACTAAGCCGCTTCTGGCGAGCCAGAGCAGCGCACGGAAATGCTGTTTACCTTCCCGCTGGAGCGGTACCTATTTATCTACTTGCACTTTAATATGCTTTTGAACTGCTAGGTTGGCAGGAGCTGGGAAAGAGCAACGGGAGCTAACCCCGTCGCGGGGATTCGAACCGCCAACCTTCAAGCAGTCAGATGTACAACCAGATGAGCTTTGGGGCTTCAAGGCAGATTGTCTCCAGTGACGGGACTGGTTTGTGGGAGTATTTGGCTGGGGTAGAGATTTAAGGAAATCAACCTGAGATAAAGGACACTTAGAAGCTGGTGTCCTCATTTTAGAAGCTTCTTCAGTTGGGAATATCGGTCCACAGAGATTGCACGTGAACTCTTTCTATACACAAAGCATTCTCATTTTATTTATGTGGACCCGGAGTCGGGGTGGGATATTCATAAATGCAAGGATTTATGGCCATAGGTCAACTGAACTATTTATAGTTCCAGACTGGAGGTGTAGAGGGGTTTTCTTGAAATAAGCAATTATTGTGCCAATGCAGATATAGCTTTCTGAACTATTGATAGAATGTGGCTGATATGGATATAACAGATTTGTGGCTTTTCTCGTGAAATTTAGAGAGTGCATCTGAGATTTATTTTTATTTTTATAGCTGCTGTGTGACTGGCAACTTCAATCCATAGTGACCCTCCCCAACACTGCCAAAAACAGACACACCCTCTCATCAATCGATCATAGAAGCAAAACCAACAAAAACCAGTTACCTTAAATTTTGTTCTCAGTTGATTATTCTCAGCCTCCTTTCTCTCTATCTGGCATTGCAAGTGAGTCTGCACCAACTGTGTTGATTCGGAATGACGAGATGCTTTTAATACATTTGCCTAAAATAATAAAACAAAGCTCATAATAAATTATGACGTCTACATGGCTGCACCTATAATGAACTTTCGTACTCTATGGAAGAGGCGGGCAGAATTTAGACTTGCTGGATCTACTTCGATTTTTCCTTTGTTTTAGAACCCTGGGATCTACCAATTGGAGACTGGTACTATCTACTTCAGACGCTCACAGGGATGCTTAAAATCTAAACAAATTTTGGAGTGGGATCATTGAAGGACCTTTAAGTCTTAGGGTTGCAAACTGGACACTCAATGTGGGTGTCTCTGCCATCAGTTGTATAGGCCTTTAATGTGTGTTACTTGTGGTGCCAAAAAGATATATTTATATGAAGGAAATGGGGTATAGGGAGACTCCAGGGCGTGTCTGCAGAGCGGAAGGAAAGGAGGACCTTTTCCTGCTTCCCCATTTCCAGCCACTGCAGAAGGGACCCTCTTAAGAATATTAGGGGGGCGGGCAGGGGAAACATGGCTTTGTTTTTTGAAGTCTTCAGATGAGGTCTATACCATGTGAAAAATGAACATAAGATTTTAGCTGCCGTTCATTCATTTCCAGCTTTGTATTCTAGTTATAAATAAGCGCGCCTAGACACTCCGTTGTTGCGCCCTTCTGAAAGAAAAGCAGCTAACTTTAATAGAAGAAATTAAAAACACAATTAAAAAAAAACAACAAGCAGATGATACGAACAAGTACCTAGCAATATTTTTTTAAAAAAAATAAAATGCTACATTTGCCTATCAATAAAATTTCAATACCCAAGGAGGAAATAATAATTCAATTAATACATTCCACAAAATCAATACAATCCTATTGCACATACATTTCAAATAACAGGTAAGGGGATAACAAAACACAAATTTTAGTAAAAGATATACACTCTTAGGCTACAATCCTAAACACATTACATACCTGGGAATAAATGGTAAAGGGACCCCTGACCATTAGGTCTAGTCGTGGCCAACTCCGGGGTTGCGGTGCTCATCTCGCTTTATTGGCCGAGGGAGCCGGTGTACAGCTTCCGGGTCATGGGGCCAGCATGACTAAGCCGCTTCTGGCGAACCAGAGCAGCGCACAGAAACGCCGTTTACCTTCCCGCCGGAGCGGTACCTATTTATCTACTTGCACTTTGACGTGCTTTCAAACTGCTAGATTGGCAGGAGCAGGGACCGAGCAACAGGAGCTCACCCCGTCGCGGGGATTCGAACCGCCGACCTTCTGATCGGCAAGTCCTAGGCTCTGTGGTTTAACCCACAGCGCCACCCACGTCCCGATACCTGGGGATAAGATCCACTTAATACAGTGGGACCTACCGTATATACTCGAGTATAAGCCAACGTTTTCAGCACATTTTTTATGCTGAAAAGGCCCACCTCGGCTTGTACTCGAGTGAGGTGGCAGCGGCGGCGGAGGGACGAGCAGCCTAAAAGGAGCCCTTAAGGGCTGCTCCTTTGTCCTCCTCCACCTTTGCCGCTGACAGTGGTGGAATGAGCAGCTCGAAAGCAACCCTTTTGGGCTGCTTGTTCTTCCTCCGCCGCTGCCGCCACCACCGGGTTTGTGGTGTGGTGAACCGGCTTATACTCGAGTCAATAAGTTTCCCCAGTTTTTTGTGCTAAAATTAGGTGCCTCGGCTTATATTCGGGTCGGCTGATACTCAAGTATATACAGTACTTCTGAGTAGACAAGTCTGAGACTGCACAGCTACACTCTCATTCTGGAAGTCAACATTCTGAAATATTGGGACACACCAAAATCTAGCTCAGAACTAGCAGGAACCACAAGAGATTGATGAGGTTGTCAAGGGATGTAATTTGGTAAACATAAACTTATGGCAGGTGAAGTAAAACAGCTGTTCAAAGGGAAATGCTAACTTACTTTCTCATGCTGAAGCTGAGTAGAAAGCTCTAAAATATACCTTTCTTTTCGAAGCACTTCATGCTTGAGTTCCTTTAAAGGGGGGGGGGAATAGATTATTATTTTTTTCATACCAGAGAGCAAGGATTTGTAACTCGGGGGGGGGGGGGGAGAACAAGAATAGAAAGTATACTGGCTTTCATGACAGAGGGCTCATTTAGATATCAGCAGGCCCACAAATAGTCCAAACACTGTGTGGACTTTTTCCAGAAGCTCTGAGAATGCCATCTTGGTAGTCAAGATAACCTTACAATTAATTGGTAGATGTTAAAGCTGTGGGCTCATATATGTTTATATCCACTTGCTTTGATAGAAACTAATTGGTTTGCCTTGATGTTATCACTATCTGGGGGCTTGGGAGTGTTGGGCTCTGGGCCCAGAAAAGGGGAACTATCTGTAATAATTGGGTATTTGCCACCTATGCTCTCATCTAGTTAGGTGAAGTGATGGGAAATCCCACCCAAAGTGGCGTATGCTGCTTTGTCTATAAATAATGTGTGAACATTTCCTTGGGAGCGGACAAGCCATCTCCTTGCTGCAGTGTCCATCCTGTGTCTGCAAATAATAATAATAATAATAATAATAATAATACAACAGACAACATGCAGCATGGCTCCCTGATCCTATGTGCAACTGCTTAAAATGCCTAAAACAGGCTGTGGTGCCACCTTCACGAAACGAAATGATGACATGCCAAAGAACAGAACTTACTACAGCTTCAGTTTCGCTTTCAGTCAACTTCCATATCAAATCTTCAATCTGTGTACTGATAATCTAAAAATAAGAAAAATGAAACAAAACTGATTCAGTGTCACTTAATATTGAATACAACATATTACGTTTAACATACTGTACTTCCTGCGACATAAAACTCCCAACATTCCAAGTGGCCATGCCCTCTATTTACAGTTAAGGACTAAGAAAATAAAAATAAAAACTACAAGCACAGATAAGAAAGTTCCTTTGTGAATTAAAATCTGACATGTTTAGAGGTCTTTTTTTTTAAGCCCAACAAGTTTATTATATTAATTGATCTAAAAAAAAAAAAAAGGAGAGAGAAGTGATATTCTACTTATTTTTTCTTATCCAAGTAATAGTTTAAAGGAGTATTCTATTCACTGGGCAACATCCAATGATAAGGTAATAATTTAAAAATTAAAATTATTAGAGTTTCTCTTGTTCAAAAGACCTCTGCTTGTGTACGTGTGAGACCTGCCCGCTCTCTCCCAACCTACAGCCCTCCACATATAGGAATAACAGATATATTTTTCTAAAAAGTTATCAGATACTAAATTTCCTGCCAAGAGAATGGATAGGTAGATATCAGCTCAGCCCTGTTTCAGTTCAGGAACAGCTTTGTTGCTGCACTGAAGGTTTAATTCTTATAAGAAAATGTTTGTCTAGGTTGTGTTCCAGCCCAGGGCAAGTTGATAATGGGGTTCCAATGGCATCGTGCAGGATTCAGGTGTTAGCATAAGCCAAAGCATTTTAAGTACAATATGCAGTTATGTGAAGAAAGTACTCGCATATTGACATTCTTCATGAGCACACTGCTTGCCAACCGGGAGGTTACAGGCTGCTGTGTTAAGTGATAAGCCGATCAACTGGCAAGGAAGACCAACCCAAACTTGATGCTGTTATGTAGGCAACTGCAGCTCTGGTCTGTAAACAGATCTGCTGCAAACCCAGGGAATCTTTTGGTGGCAGCAGGATGGATCTAGTTTGCCCCTGTACACGAGGGGAATGGATTCTTGGCCACCTGACAAATCCCGTCTGGGAGAAAGAGCTACAGGTCTGCTGCACAAAGCAAGAGACTTAGAAACCTTGTTCATAAAAGCATCTAATCAAAAGCAATTCCTGGGCTAGACACAAACAAAGAGCAACACATAAACTTATCAGGATGGGCCAACAAACTCAAGGGCTTGCCCCCCTTGTCTCAGGACACTGTTTGATATATTATCATCTTATTTTATTTTTGTGTGAATTCATCTCCTTCTTTGAAAATTCTACTTCAAACAATAAAAAAATACTTAAAACTTGTCGTTGATAAATACTATACTTGGTTGTGGTTTCTGCGCACGTTCTCTTACTTCTTTTTCCTTGCTTGATCTAAGTAGCTGCTGTAACAGTCCCTTCATATTTTTGAGAGCCCCTAGCTCCATTACCAGTAAATCCTCTTGCATAGAAATCTTTATCATATCTGCTGCAGAAACGTAACAAGCCTGACAAAAATATTAAATCGCAGTTAAGTCGTTTTGTAAAAAAAAAAGAAAACCCTCTTTTTGCCCAAACCAGTGTGACACTGTTCAGGTAGCCACCTTAAAACCGAACCGTTTTGATAAAACAAACCTTTTACATCATTTGAACACAAAGAACGATAACAAATACAAAAGGAAATGAAACAATTTTGCTATGATGCCTGTCACAAATACAGTGGTACCTTGGGTTAAGAACTTAATATGTTCTGGAGATCCATTCTTAACCTGAAACTGTTCTTAACCTGAAGACCACTTTAGCTAATGGGGCCTCCTGCTGCTGCCGTGCCGCTGTTGCGAGATTTCTGTTCTCATCCTGAAGCAGAGTTCTTAACCTGAGGTACTATTTCTGCGTTAGCGGAGTCTGTAACCTGAAGCATCCATAACCTGAAGCATCTGTAACCCAAGGTACCACTGTAACTAGCTTTTCTCCAAACCAAAGCAGCGCTGCTGGTTCTGGAGCAGAGATGATAGCAAGGCTGGGACACCTCAGGCCAGAGGTCAAAATGCAGCTCTCCAGGCCTATCAACCTGGCCCCCAAAACTCTCCCTCACTGGCCATGCTTGCATCTCAAGTGTTTTGTCTGAATGGAATGTGTCCTTGCACCTCAGATGATGCCTGGTCGTCTGAATGGAGGATAGAGGGTGTCTGCGAGGGTGTGTGAGCATTCATATGAATTAGTCCACAAAGGTAAAATTTAATTTTGTTGCTTTGTCTGATTTTACCCTCTGGCCTCATCCACCACTAAGCACAGGGCCCAAGGAAGGTTGCTTACGTAAGAATGCAACTGAAAAATATTCCCCAGCCCTTGGTCTACAGCCACAGGTTGAACTGCAGCTAGACACATCATTTTAACATACCCGATTCAAAATTTCCAGAAGGGTAGCTGCATTAGTCTTTTGCAGCAAAGAGTCTTGCAGCAACTTAAAGACTAACAAATTTGTTACGGCGTATTGTCTACAAAAACTTGTGCCATCAGCATTATGGAGCATCTGATGAAGTCCACGAAAGCTTGTGCAACAATATATTTGTTAGTCTTTAAAGTACTACAAAGCTTGTTGTTATTCCTTCTTCAAACTGTATGCATAATGGAAGTCAATGTTTTTGTGTTTCAGCAGCAAACAGCACAAGCTTGGATGTAGCAAAGTCATAGCATGAGAGAAAGATGCTTCTATTCATGCAAAGGAAGGGTCCATATTTTCTGCCTATTGCCACCCCAGGGGCAGCTCTCTGCTGAACTGAGCACAATGGGCTTCAGGAAAATCCAGTATCAAGAACAGAACTCGGTTGTTCTTAGGCCATACTGCAACCAAGTGTCATTCAGTAATTGTCAATTGCTAACTTACCTTTGAAATTCTAGTTAGAGTTTCTTTAAAAGACGGCAGGAACATTTCTGCTGAACCAATTGCCAACTCTGCTTCGTGGAGCTTTTTCTGAAAAGCGACTTCGTCCTGAATGATGTCTTCCCACAACCTATAAACAAAAGACTAATGTTTATTAGGAAAAACTGTGCCCAGGTTACTCTGTATAACCTTAGTTTAAATGCTAACTGCAATTCAGCCAGTGGCTGGGCACACTTACTAACACAAAGCCTAATGTCGCATCAAAAGTATGAGTTAATTATCCTTTTGGAGACTTGAACAGTGGTTCTTTCCTTTTGTGAATCGCGAGGACTTAGTACATCATTTCACCTAATGTTTTTTCACACATAGGGCATTTACTTTGCTTAGTGTAAACATGTATCATGGGCATCCATAGGGCATCTATACAATATGAAGCCATGGAAAGTTAGGGGCTGGCCAGAACGTGTGCACACTGCATAACATATATGCAAATTATGGTTTGTTTTACAATAATAAGTTTTAAGACTCAAACAGAATTTTAGTTCCTTAAGGGGGGGAAATTGGTGAGTATTAAATAAAACTTTTGTGTGCTTTTAAAAAAAAATGTTTTAAAAATGCAAGAACAGCACACATGTTAAACCCATGTTTCAGATAGCTCTAGTACAATGGTACCTTGGGTTACATACATTTCAGGTTACAGATGCCACTAATCCAGAAATAGTACCTTGGGTTAAGAACTTTGCTTCAGGATGAGAACAGAAATCGTGCTCCGGCGGTGCGGCGGCAGCAGGAGGCCCCATTAGCTAAAGTGGTGCTTCAGGTTAAGAACAGTTTCAGGTTAAGAACGGACCTCCGGAACGAATTAAGTACTTAACCCGAGGTACCACTGTAATTGGCATTGCATGGCATTCCCCTAAATGAATAGCTTTAGGAAAACGCAGTGGCGTAGCGTGGGGGGTGCAGGGGGGGCTGGCCGCACCAGCCGCAACACCTGGGGGGGGCCGCGCTCGCACTCGGAGCTCTCTGCCCCCTGCTAAAATCCACGGGTTAGGGGGCGCAAATTACTTGCCTTGCCCCGGGCGCTGACAACCCACGCTACGCCACTGGGAAAACGTTCTAGGTTAAATACCTGAGCTGCAGAACATGCACCACTCAACTTAAAAGCATACCTTCCTGTTTCACTTTCACTCTGTGTTTCTTCCAAGGAACTCTCCTCAGAATTCCCCGTAAGGCAAGGCAAGGCTTCCTTCATCCTGGTCCTGTGTTTATCCACAAGTCGGCCGTATGAACCCCAGCATTCTTGTTCTGGAAGCTTATAAAATAATGTTTTGGCTTCACTGCTTATTCTCTTTCTCTCTTTCACACACACAGAGCTACAAAATTATCTGCATCAAAAAGCTCTGCATCAAAATGCATGCAATCCAGAATAGCAAACTTGCACTTCAGAGATTCTAACATTTCTGTTTCCTCCTACTGACACAATAAGACACAGCAAGTCCATGTTTCAGCTTGTTACATCCATTGTATTGTCCTCTTAAAACGTCATACAGTACAACAAGACGGGCCAGGTTGTGTAGGGGTGTGTGGAAGACCAAAATCCATGGGTTGCACACAATTCCTGTTTGTAATAATGCCTGGAAATTTCAGAATACCTTCAAGGCCTTCAGCACTGATGCCTCTGCTAGATCACCCCGATTTAAACATGCAGACAAATATGATCAACTCTTGAAACAATTCGTTTCTATAGACTTAAGAGATCTGTTTGTAAAAAGTAAAGCAATTTTAAAGGAGGACCTGGTGGCAAAGGCGAAAGGCATAAAATGGTCCTGGCTACATCAACTATGGGACGTGGGTGGCGATGTGGTCTAAACCACAGAGCCTAGGGCTTGCCGATCAGAAGGTCGGCAGTTCGAATCCCTGCGACGGGGCAAGCTCCCGTTGCTCGGTCTCTGCTCCTGCCAACCTAGCAGTTTGAAAGCACGTTAAAGTGCAAGTAGATAAATAGGTACTGCTCCAGCAGGAAGGTAAACGGCGCTGCTCTGGTTCGCCAGAAGCGGCTTAGTCATGCTGGCCACATGATCCAGAAGTTGTCTGCAGATAAACACTGGCTCCCTTGGCCAGTAAAGCGAGATGAGCCCCACAACCCCAGAGTCGTCCGCAAGAGGACTTAACGGTCCCTTTACCTTTACCTCAACTATGCAAAGTAGCTGGAATCAAGGGGGGGGGGTTTGAGACTCTTGGCACCTTTGGAATCAGTAACAAACCTAGCCATGACACAAAAGGGGCAGTCTCAGTGATATATGGTATGATATTAGACAGCTTTGCAGGAAATGCGGAAGATATTCGAATGAGATGGGAAACCTGACATAGGAATTTCAGTAAGCGAAAAAGCATGGGAATCAATATGACAAAATCCATCTTGAAAAACAAGTTCAGCTCGCCTCCAGAAAGTTTCCCTTGAAATTATATTTCGGTGGCATTGTACCCCCCCCCCACACCTTGCAAAGATAAATCCTTTAAGCTCACCATTATGTTGGGAAATGCTGTGAGAACCAGGTCCTATTTTCATGTTCGGTGGGAGTGTACCATGGTCCATGCCTTTGGGGGGAAAGTTTTTTAACCTGACCTCCAAAATCACTAACGAATCTATCCCTCCTAATTCGGCACTTGTCCTATTATCATTAGATTTGACCCCAAATTCTACCCATTAAATCTAAAGAATTAATTTCCTTCCTGTTCATAGGAGCTAGACTAGTTATTGCCCAATGATGGAAGGAAACTTCTAAAATACCAATAGAGGCTTGGGTTAATAACATCTGGAGCTTCTTGAGTATTGCTCTATTTTAAGGCCTCACATACCATTGGTGACTAATCAAAGGCATCTCCAAAAAAAGATACCTTTGACATGATCTGGTCTCCCTTTTTTCTCTTTTATTGAAGAAGAACAGGGTATTTTAATGCCACCATCATCACAGAGGTGTCTATGGAGGGGATATAGTGATTGAAAATTTATTGTAGCTGTATTGTAACATTTGAATAAATGTTTCATTTTTGTTTATTTTAAAAAGAATACCTTCAATTAGTAATTTTACTAGTAGTTTAATTTCAAACATCTAAACTGCTGGCTTCTTTAAAAATTACAGGCATCCTAGTTCAGAAGACCTAGTGTTATATGCAAGTGCAACCTCAATTTTCATGGTGTTCAGCCACTGCAACCCTTGACACACCCAGCCTGAGAACATGTTTATTACTGGTGAAGCAACTCCTTTTATCATTTATCTGCAAGGAACCTTTCCAACACCACTCCATCTGACAAAGGGGACCCTGAGTGTCTCCCATTTAAAAAATAAAATAAAAATCAATGCACTGCAAAGGATGCTGAGAAATATTTCTGGGTGCATGCACTTTAGCCAGGACACACGTCAGACCTCCTGGCAAGCTGCCTTTTGTGAACTGAGCATAGGTAAAGGTAAAGGGATCCCTGACCATTAGGTCCAGTCGTGGCTGACTCTGGGGTTGCGGCGCTCATCTCGCTTTATTGGCCGAGGGAGCCGGCGTACAGCTTCCGGGTCATGTGGCCTTATGACTAAGCCGCTTCTAGAGAACCAGAGCAGCGCATGGAAACGCCGTTTACCTTCCCACCAGAGCTATTTATCTAATTGCACTTTGTGCTTTCGAACTGCTAGGTTGGCAGGAGCAGGGACTGAGCAACGGGAGCTCACCCCGTCACGGAGATTCGAACCGCCGACCTTCTGATCGGCAAGTCCTAGGCTCTGTGGTTTAACCCACAGCGCCACCCGCGTCCCGAACTGAGCATGGTTTTGTTTTATATATTATAATCAGCTACATAGTGCTTTGCAATTATATTCCCGGGGCAGTTTGCAAAAGGAATCCATCCCACGAAGTGCTTATCTCACCCTTCCACATTGTGGGGGGGGGATTAGCTTGAAGGCCACCTATCTTCCAGGGAAGTATAGCATCCTTTACTAATCTTTTTGTTCCCAAGTAACTCTGAAGGCCACAGTGGGTTTTTTTGCGGGGGGGGGGGATTTTGGAGGGTGGGGGTGGAATGTGAAGTGGGAGGGGGAACTGAAATGAGCAGAGAATGACAGTTGGGTTGAGCATTCTGTCAGCTGAAAGGGAGTGGAAACAGTGGAGGATAGAGGAATCTGTCTCTGCAGGAAATGGTTTTTAGGGAGATTATTAGTTATAATTTCACTCATCCCAGCCTTCACATAACTGTGTATTTGTTTTCAAGGCTCCCCAGATTAACATCCTGGCTTGGTTCTCATGAAGAGTAGCTTAATAAGCTGGGATACAAATGAGAATTGCGCACCACCCACAACTTTTGTGCTGGTGAAAGTGGGGAAACAAACAGTTGCCCATTAAATCCAAATGAGGAAACTATGGTTGATGGTCTCCAAACAAAGTGGAACATGGAACTATGGTTTAAAGCGGGTTTCTAAATCGTGACTTGTTTGGATACCGTTAACTATAGTTCCATGAACGTATACAGGTTTTTAGGTTTATCCGATTTAACATATAGCTGAATAACTTTAGGTCTGCTAATGAGCCAGTCACTTAAAAAACCCCAACAAGATTTGTATTAATACTATTTGTATTTCCTGCACATCTTACATGATTATCTGAGCTGTCCACTTCTTCACTTAGGGAACTCAAATACTTTCCAAGTTGGCTGGATGTTTCTGTCTCAAGATGATCTTTCTTAAAACTCAAATCACAGGACTGAATAACTGAACAAAGTTTTTCTGCTTCCCCAGAAGTTAGGTATGGCACAAGTCTTGCTTCCTAAAAACACCATCCATATAACATTAAGTAAATGCATGATACTAGACAAATACATCTGCCTGCAGGTTAGCTTCAGAAACAGAACACAGCTGCTTATATCAGGGACGGGGAACCAGCGGCCTTCCAAGTGTTGGACTCCAAATCCCATCAGCCAGAGACAGCGAAGCCAATAGTCAGGGATTATGGGAGTTGTGGTCCAACACAGGACCCCCATCCCTGACTTACATTATCAAAACAAGCATTTTTAAATGCAATAAATTACTTAAAATAGACACCATGGGAAATGTATCAGAGTTTAATAACATGAGCAAATTTTAAGGAATACTGAACAGCACCCAACCAACAGTGAAATCAGTTTCTGAGTTTGCTATTTTGTTTTTTTTAGAGCAACATGCACATACGGCACAATGAATTCCTTTTGGAACAGAGGGGAGTTTCAAAAACTGTTTGTGATGTTGACAAAGCATTCAATGTGGGGTGGGGAAGGCACAAATTTGACTCTGGTTTACTTGTGCGAACCAAAGTTGCTCTTCAGACTGTGCCCATCCTCCTTTAGACAGAAAATCCGAAGGAGTGCATTTATGAGTTTGTGATATAACAACAGTCTTATTATTTAATATTTAAGAATATATTGTCCCCGTTTGCAGAGACAAACTTTGGAATGGAGGGGGCATAGATATTTCAGTAACAAACTTCCTTTTAACAGCTTACCTCGCAACGGCTAGAAGAGGACAGTTCCCTCTGCACATGGTCATGAGACCCATCACTGTTCTGTTCATACAGGCTGGATGGTGGTGCTTCCTTTTCTTTCTGAAAAATAAAGTATGAGCGTAGAGAGTGTCTGAATTTTTACTGGGTTCACAAGTTAAATGCTGCCTGAATTTGTATCAGTTGCAGCAAAGGCACTCCGTTTCAAGTCAGTGTTTAACAGAGTAATCCTAGCCATGGCCACTTTGAAGTTAAGTCCTACTGAACTCTTAGCCCCAGGTAAGTGGGCAGCCTTAGAGATGACAAAGTAATCCCTGGAGTTCTTAATGTCAAAGTAATACATTTCCACTTGAGCTAAATGCTACAGTTTTGTTTACTAATATGGTGAAAAGTACTGTTTGGTAAAGCTAGCGTATTTGTAATCTGCTGAAAATAAATACACATACATACACACACGCACACACTTACAGGATATTATTCCAAACTGAATTCTTTAAGGTCTTCCAAGTTTAGAGATGCAAAAGCCATGTTGCAAATGAGGCATTTGCAAAATATTCTAACGCACAATTATTCCAAGTAGAGTTTATTTCTATTACAGTGGTACCTTGGTTTATGAATTTAATCCGTTCCGGAAGTCCATTCTTAAACCAAAGCGTTCTTAAACTAAGGCGTGCTTTCCCATAGCAGTGGGGGACTCAATTTACAAATGGAACACATAGGAAGTGGAACATGTTCTGCTTCCAAGGCAAAGTTCACAAACCAAAACACCTACTACCAGGTTTGCAGCATTCTTAATCCAAGTTGTTCACAAACTAAGCTGTTCTTAAACCAAGGTAGCACTGTAGTATGCTTTTTATTATTATTTATGCTATTTGGTCACTGGAGAAAAAGCCAAGGCTACCCATCGCATAAGCAGAAACACATTGCACATCCTAAAAGTTCCTGCACTGAGCAAGGGACTGAACTAAATGGCTCAGAGGTCACCCCCCCATTCTAAAATTCTCTGTGGTTTTCTGGGTGCCAAGCAATGATCACACCCCTCTTATTGGAATTCCACAGAGCAATTGCCACTCTTCTGATTATTATGCACCTGACAATCCTTCCAAGTAAATGGGGTAGCGTGTAGGATCTGAGGAAAAACACACAGATAAAGATTTTATTGTTAACTTATAACCAGATGGAGGGGCTCAAGACTTCTTCTGAAGCCTCCAGCTGGGAAGAATGGCAACTGAGCCTGGGTTCAGGCTAAACCAATGACACGCAATACCCAAAAGCAATCCCACCCAGTCCTCTAATGCATACATATATCCTGGCTTGCCCCAAGCCATGACAACCACACTTTATTGTGGGCCCTTGTACAAAATATATTACATTTGCGGCAGTGGGGGGGGGGGAGACAACCTCTCCTAATTTAGTTTGATTACGTTCCAGTATCCACTGACATGGGGACGCGGGTGGCGCTGTGGGTTAAATCACAGAGCCTAGGGCTTGCTGATCAGAAGGTCGGCAGTTCGAATCCCCGCGATGGGGTGAGCTCCCGTTGCTCGGTCCCAGCTCCTGCCAACCTAGCAGTTCAAAGCATGTCAAAGAGCAAGTAGATAAATAGGTACCGCTCTGGTGGGAAGGTAAACGGTGTTTCTGTGCGCTGCTCTGGTTCGCCAGAAGCGGCTTAGCCATGCTGGCCACATGACCTGGAAGTTGTACGCTGGCTCCCTTGGCCAATAAAGCGAGATGAGCACCGCAACCCCAGTCAGTCACAACTGGACCTAATGGTCAGGGGTCCCTTTATATTTACCTATCCAGTGACATGTTTTCTGGATGAAATTTCCAGAGATGAAATGGAGCTATGAGGATGCAAATTTGATGTGAAGTACGCTGGTGCAGCTTTTGCGCACGATAGCATTAAGTGAGATTCCGAAGCGACAATGGGATTAAAAAAATACATAAATCAATTCATGGTAACTTAGATTCAGAGGTGTGTCTACGGCCACAACTGGCGAGGCAAGTTCAGAGCAAGAAACTGCAAGCTCGAAGAGGTGCGCACCTTTTGCCTTGCAGCTGGCCAAGCTGGAATCTAGACACACGTAAAAAAAAGTTGCGAAAATGCCTTAAAAAAACAAGTTTTGAAAAATGTCTTGAATTTACCGTGGCGCGCCACCGCCATCTGGTGTCTCTTTGGTATAATGCGCCTTGACAACGTTTTATTTGCACCTATATAACTATATGAGTCTCCAAGACTGGCACCTCTGCTACTCGAGAGGAAGAATTAAACCTTGAGCAAGGGGAATATCTTGAGCGCAGGGGGTGGGGATCCATTTCTAAAAAGCCTTTTAGATTCTAAAATTTAGACCCGTGGAAACGCTTTCCCTCCGCTCCCCCCCCCGAGGGAGGAGGCGCGGCCGCCCCCGCAGCAAGCGCTCTGCACGCGCTCAGAGGCACGCTGCTTTCCGGGCGCCGGACGAAGCGGCTGGCCACCGGCGGAGACCGCAGGCGTTGGCAACGCCTTGCAAGGTCACCGATGACAGGCGGCTCTGGGCCTCGACCCGCCTCGTCCCCTCGCAGAGCGGCGTTTCCCGCCTTCCGACCCCTTTCCCCCGAGCGCCGCCATTACCCCGCTGCCTTCCATGGCCGCCTTTCTCCTTCTGCAGCTCGCCGACGCTGCGCTCTCGGGCGGGACAACGGAGCGGCGCTTCCCGCCCTCGCCAGGCAACCCCGCGAGGCGCCGCCGGAACAGCAGCGCGGCAACAGCAGCGCCGACGCCGACCGGCTCCTCCGGGGAGCCCTCGCTCCGCCTTCGGGGCTGGGCTCCGCGGCGCGCCGGCTGTGGCGCGAGGATTGGCATCTCGAAAGGCGGGAAGGAGGAGAGGGGAACCTGGGCGCCTCTTGGGGGCAGGCAGTGCCGGATTTACGTATAAGCTAAGCAAGCTATACCTCAGGGCCCCACTCTCTTGGAGGCCCCCCAAAACATTAAAGGAAAAAACACCTGGATGTGCATTTCCAAAATATAAGATAACAAACAAATAAAATAAAACCTACATACAGCAACAGTGTTTTGTGTTGTGTAAGCTCCTATGATGTAAGTCATGGGCCCCGCCTGCTAGCCTGCTCCCTAAAATATCACTGGTTTGCTCATTTCTATATACCTCGGGTTACAGACGCTTCAGGTTGCGTTTTTTTGGGTTACGGATGTGCCGAAAGCCAGAAGTACTGGGACGGGTTACTTTTGGGTTTAGGTGCTCGTGTATGTGCAGAAGCACTAAAATCGCGCTTTGCGCATGTGCAGAAGTGCCGATTCGCAACCGCGGCACTGCAGGTTGCGAATGTGCCTCCTGCATAGATCACGTTCGCAACCCGAGCATCCACTGTATAGGGTGCCTACATTCTGCATGGACCGGTTGCATGGCAACACTTGAAAATGGCTTTAGATACCTAGTAAGTTCATAGGTTACCATATAGCATATAATCAACACAAAAAACAGCTACAATTTGTTGATGACAAAGGACAGCTGGACATATAAAGGGCCCCATTACCTTCAGTAACTTAGGGCCTCATCAAACCTAAATCCGGCCCTGCTCACTCCTCGAATCTTCATAAAGAGCGCAAGCAAGAATCTGCATGTCGGCCACTGACTCAATTCTGCCATCTCCACAGTGAAATACTCTAGGAAAATGCAGGTTGCCTTTTGCTAGCGTAGGTGCCAGGTTCTTCTGACACCCCCCCAAAAAAACCCAAGTCTCATCCCAAGTGAGACTTGTGTATAGGGTTGCCATGTTTCAAAAAGTAAAATTCCTTTTTTAAGAAACTGCCAAAATTGTCCAGCTTTTGGGAACAAACCCAAATGGTTGAGCTTTGGGACATCCCATTCCATAATGGATAATTTTTCTATTTATACCCACACATCTTATTGGGTTGCCCCAGCCACTCTGGGCAGCTTCCAGCATATATAAAAATATAATGAAATGTTAAACATTTTTTTAAAAACCTTCCCTGTACAGGATTGCCTTCAGACGGCTTGCAGGGTCGGATAACTCCATACCCTCCCAACATTTCTCCAATGAAAATAGGGACATTCTAAGGAAAAGTGGATCAAATCAGAAACTGGGACAGCTTCTCTAAATCAGCGATGTCCCTGGAAAATAGGGACACTTGGGGGGTTTGCAACTCCTAGGGGCCCAGGAGACTTGCCCCCCATAAAATATTTGAGGCCCCCCCCGGTTGATGGGCATTGGTGTGCATGGGCATAGCCAGGATTTCCAGAAGGTAGAAGATCACACCCTGAAGTTGAGCTGCTTTTGGGAATTCACAGGTAAAAAATACCCCCAAGAAAGAGGACATTACGGAGGCTAGGGGGCAGACCCTCAGTTAATTGAGTACTTTCAATGATGTGTGTATGCACTGCGTCATATAATCAATTGTGGGGCAGGGCTTACCTCCCCCCCATATTTTATTGGCACACCTGGGGGCAAGGCTGCAAAAAGAGAAAAAATGGGCAAGCAGGAGGTGTCAAGAGAAAAAGATGTCCTCCTCCCAGTTCCCCACACTTCACCCCTACAGGGATCCCCACAGTGTAGCCTTCATGCACTTGCACAAGATAAGGGGCAAATGAGGGGGATGGCAGCTGGGGCTATGTACATGTGTGCATATGTCTGTGCGCGCACACACTTGACCTTGAGATCAGTAAGCTATAGCTCAAAATATTCCAAAGCTATTAACTATTCCTATGCATGATCCTTTAAACATGCCTTATTAAACTGCACCTGCTATTCCAGTACAGTCATACTGAAGGCTGAAGCCTTATCCTTGCCAGGGAATCGTTTGCCTGCGTCCCCAGGGCCGAAGAGAGAGAGCAAAAAGCACCAGGAAAGATTCTACTTTGGAGAAAAAAGTTTTATTGAAATCTGTGCACAGAGGTGGCCAGTGGGATCGTTCCCAAAAGACTGGCCCATAGATACAAATAAACAAGCATCTTTATACCTGAGAGTCTGCCCATCTCTTCCCACCTCTTCAAATTCTCCAATCAGCTAGCAAGGTTAAGCTTATTTCCTTATATGGTATATAGCTATCTGGCTAGCTAAGCCCATCTCCTTCCCTTGTTCGTGTGCTCCTCTCTTGCGTTACTGCAGCAAAGAGCATGCGCAGAGCGCAGCTCCTGGTTTGCAGAGCGCAAGTAATTGCAAAGAGGAAGTAGCTCCCAGCTTGCAGTGCTAAAGCAATTGCGGTTTTGTTAGCTGCTTAACCACAACTGCAGAAGTTAGCTTAGGTGCAGATAGTATTGAGATTAACCCTTTCAATTCCCTCCTCTTCTTTTGGACAACCTATCTCCTAGGTTCGTCCTGGTCTTTTGGGTTTATAATCCTGGGGGAGAACAATAAGGGCCATGATATTTTTATTTTATTATTTTTTTTTGCATCACACCTTGTAAGCATTGCACCAAGCAGGGTATACAGAGGCAAAGAAGCAAAAGGATTAATAGCGGCCTTGCTAATAATACCACAATATGCCTGAGCCAACTGCCATGAGGCAGCCAGGAACATACCCAACCCCATAGATCACCTCCTGTAGGTTTCAGCGGGTTCCTGGCTATCATTGTTTCAATGGTGGCTGAAATGCTGACATTATTATCTGGGACATATCTATTTTATTGCTGAAGGGCCCACTGATACTCGTGCTCTATCAGCTGCCTTGCTTCTTGGGAGGTTGTGTCCCACCTCTCTGAGGAGGAGCCTATTATCTTAACCAATTTTCCCACCTGTCCTTGTGGATGCTTAATACTCTCATGATTTCTTCCCAACACACTGTATCCGAAAGGGGCTTCTCCCTCTACATATATTAACATATACCCACAGGAATATATATATCCACCCTTGCAGAGGCCTGACACACGGAGTGACTATATCAAAGAGTTCTGGCCCCAATATCAAAAGTCCTGGCGGTGCCTTAAAATTTGCTGGGGAAAAAAGTCTCTACGTTGGGGACGCTGCCCGCGGGCGTCCCTCCCATCCACTTGTCCAGCCGTCTGGCGCTCTTCTGGAGATGGTTAGCTTCAGAGGATCATCAGGATTTGGTGTAACTGTCCAATCTAAAATAGCCTTCTTCACTTAAGTGTGGTGGACCCAAGGGGTGAGGTCAGCAACTTTAACAGCAGTGGGCCTGGGTCCACCTGTTAAGAAAAAGAAAAAATCTCGGGAGAATTACTGCACATAATTATCAAACTGCACATTTTGACTAGCATGGGGGGTTATTGCAAAACTGAGTGGACAAAGGCTGGTCCATTGTCAGATCCTATTGACCTAGGTAGTCCATAGCGGGGAATGATCTTCTATAACAGGCATCTGGTTACCTCGGACGCCCCCTCAGTTCTGGTAGGCCAAGCTTCAACCCATCCTGTATACGTGCAGACCACCACAAGCAGGTAGCGGTATAGTCCACAGCGGGGCAATTCAGTGAAATCCACAACAAGGTCTTCCATGGGTGCAGTTCCACTATGCTGAATCCCCGGGGGAGCCAAGGGTCCGGTTCTGGGATTATTCTTTTGACATAGCGGGCACTTCCTGGAAATCTGGGCTGCCAGTTGATAAAGGTGGGCTATGTAGAAGCACTGCTTCAGCTGTCTGGTTGTGGCATCTGGTCCCATGTGGGTGGACTCATGGTATCTCTGAGTAATCTGCCGAGAAAGGGATTCTGGGATCCATATTCTGTCATCATGAGTAAGGTACCATCCTTCTTTGGACATGGTCAGCCCCTGGGCATCTGCAGTGTCCCTCTCCTTTTGGTGTATATTGGCTTATCAGCGGTGTTCAAGATCCTTCCAGGGACCAGTGCTCCAATAACTGACGCGGGAGCTGGTTCCCGGGCTGCTTCCTTGGCCACCCTGTCTGCTAGTCGGTTTCCTCTGGCCACTTCTCCTAGTCCAGTTTTGTGTCCATAACAATGGATAACTGCCACTGCCTTGGGCTCCCATACAGCATCCAGAAGGTTCAATAAGGCTTGTGGGTGGGCCACCTGGTTTCCTCTGGAGGTAAGCAAACCTCTTTCCTTCCATAAGGCTCCATGGGCATGTAAAGTCAGAAAGGCATACTTAGAGTATAAATGTTTATCTTCTGTCCCTTTGCTAGGGTCAGGGCTCTGGTGAGCGCTGTTATTTATGCCAGCCGGGCCGACGTTCCAGGCGGGAGTGGCTGCACTTCGATCACTTGGTCTTCCAAGGCTACCACTGCATAGCCTGCCTTCCGCTGTCCAGCCTTAACAAAGCTGCTTCCATCCACAAACCATGAAGGCCAGTGGGGGTTTGCTTCATCTTTGAGGTCAGGCCTGCTAAAATATTCTTCATCATCTTTGCTTGGGAGAGGAAATAGGTACCCTTCATGTCAAGCAGAGCTGGGACTGCATGCGGGGTCACACAAATAGTGTCTTGGCCAAAAATAAATTTGTCTGCTTTGTTCAGTAGGGTGGCTACTGCCACAACTGCTCTCATGCACGGCGGTAAGCCTTGTTCTGTAGGCGTCAGGCGCTCAGATAGGTATGCCACTGGCTGTTGCCAGCTTCCCAATTTTGGCACAAAACCCCTTTCGCTGTCCCTTGGTCCTCATCCACGAATAGAGTAAAGGGTTTCTCAGGGTTTGGGATGCCAAGCGCTGGGGCTTGCTGTAGTGCCCTCTTCAAATCCACGAAGGCTTGCTGTTGTTCTGTGCCTCAAACAAAGGGGTCTCTCTCAGTTCCTCTGGTTGACTCATGTAGAGGCTTGGCAATGATGCTGTAATTAAATATCCATATCCTACAAAATCCTGCAGACCCCAGAAAGCCACGGAGTTCTTTGGTTCTGGTATCAGGATAATAGCCTGCTTCCTTTCTTCACTGGTAACAAAGGGGTCTTCCACTGTGATTGGCATTGCCTCAAGATCCTATGTTGGAGCAGTCGCTCTAGATGCACCCACACTCCTTCAGTCGCCCTTCGTGGGATGGGATACTTATTTACTGCAACAGGATTGACAAATGGCTTGGGCTTCACAATTATTGGTGGGATATTCTTTGCCATTCCTGGGGGGTTCACTTGTTCCAGAATACTGGCGGGGATGGGTCCCTCCTCTTCTTTTACCATCATGAGGCGCCAGTACTCCCTCAGGGGTGCCTCCACAACCAGTTCCCCAAGTGACATAGTGGACAATGTGGCTTCTCCCGATGGCTTAAAAATAATTTGGGCTTGCAACTTTACCAACAAATCTCTTCCTAATAATAGAATAGGGCATTCTCTCTTCCAGTGCCCTTCCTGTCGGCAGATGGCGCACTGATTCCTCCCCAGACGGCTTCGCCCTCCTCCCCGGGCACTTCCTCTTTCCTGAGGGGTGGGTGTGGTAGCCTGTAATGCCATCAACTTCCTTGTTTGATACTTCTCCTTTTTTCTCTGGGCCTCCTCATCTCTCTAATTGTAAGTGGTTTGAGCTATTTCCAACATCTATTCCAGCCCATGGCCGATGAACCCCTCAGGCTTCTGGATTTTTTCTTTTGGCGAATATCGGACGCTGCCTGAGCTACAAAGGCAGCCTTTATAATGGGGCGTTGGCAATATCATCTGGGTTCTCCTCAAAGGTAGGGTTCTAATTTCTCCAATTGCACACATCAGCACTTGAAAAAGGCACATGTTGGACTGTATAAGTGCATGGTGGTGCTTCCCCACCCTGTCCTGGGGGGCTGGTGGGTCATACACTCTGCGTAGAGGCATCATTGCAGTCCCACCCTTTTTCTGTGCCTTATGGGACTTATGGAGGGACGCCCTGGTTGCTGCTTCTATCCATTCCTTCTGCCATTTCTTCCCTTGTGTTGGGAACATCCTGCTGCTGCCAACAAATGGGAACTAACATCCACTTCTTTCGCATAGGGTTGTACATACTGTTGCAATCTCAATGTCTGATTCTGTGTCCACATTTTTTCCTTTCTTTGCTAACTCAATTAGTCCCTTCATAAACTCCTCATCATCCTCTTCCTCTTTGCTCTCTAATTCATCAACCTTGGAGGGTTCAGGCTGAGGGCCGGCTCCTCCCTGGTCCTGGGGTCCTGGGCCTGGGGGATTCGCTAGAGGGGCAGTTGGTGGAGCATAGGGTGGCGGCGGTTTAATGACTTCCCCCTCTTCTCCTTCCGGTTCTGGTATCACCGGGGGGGCTTTTCTGACTTCCCTGCCGGTCGGACTGCACATATTGTATTTTGTGGGGCGTCGCCTCGGCAGGCTTTCAGCCACGGTGGATTCTTTTCTACATTGGTTTTCCAGGTAGAAATATAAGGGATCTGGTCTGGGTGGACGTTCAAGATATTTTGATATAGTGGGTTGATTAGTTGCAAATTAAATCTGCCCTCCGAGGGCCAATTAGTTCCTTGGGTGGGCCAATCAACCTCACATAATGTCCTCATCCTCTCTCTTCTCAATTTGAACCCAATCATCATGCTTCGTAGCTGCTTTCCAGTTGGTTAAAAAGCATTTCAGAGGACTACGTTAGCTTGCCCCAGACCCCATTTTTTTTTTTCAGATACTCCGCTCCTAACCGGGCTTAAGATCCTTTCACACTCCAACCACTACAGACTGTTACTTGGCGAACTCTCGTTGCCAAGAAATGCACAGCCCTGCAATCGCTCGGCCAAGGGGACGCTAAGCCCCGGCCCACACTTGACAATTCAGCCACTGGAGTATCTGACATGCAACATACAAAACACACCCCAATATAATTCCAACATGCAACACACAAAACACACCAAAATAATTCCAACATGCAACACACAAAACACACCAAAATAATTTTCCCTCTGTTTCCCCTTTCCCCAACCTTACTGGCGGCACTCTACTGCCACCTCTGTTTCCCCTTTTCCCTTTTCCCGTCCCTGTCTGGCGGGGCGGCACCTTATTGCCACGGCCAGTTCCCTTGTTCCTTTTCTGGCGGCACTCTACTGCTCACAGCCAGACCCTTTATCCCTTTTCTGGCGGCACTCTACTGCTCACAGCCAGGTGAAGCTGTCCAGGCTTCCTACCACGCCCTTTCCCTTAGGGCTTACCTGTTCCGCTGCGGACCCCTCCTTCGGCCGTCCTCTTTTCTCCCTCGACCAGGTGTCTCACTCCGGAGCGGTGTGGCCGGCTCCCCCCACGAACAGGCAGGGGTGCGCACTTGGAGCCGCGAACGCCGGTCCGGGGCTGTTCACCTAGGTCGGGCCTGGCCCTCCCCGGCCCCCTGGGGTGGGGCGTTTCCCGGCCAACGCACCAAAATGAAGGCTGAAGCCTTATCCTTGCCAGGGAATCGTTTGCCTGCGTCCCCAGGGCCGAAGAGAGAGAGCAAAAAGCACCAGGAAAGATTCTTCTTTGGAGAAAAAAGTTTTATTGAAATCTGTGCACAGAGGTGGCCAGTGGGATCGTTCCCAAAAGACTGGCCCATAGATACAAATAAACAAGCATCTTTATACCTGAGAGTCTGCCCATCTCTTCCCACCTCTTCAAATTCTCCAATCAGCTAGCAAGGTTAAGCTTATTTCCTTATATGGTATATAGCTATCTGGCTAGCTAAGCCCATCTCCTTCCCTTGTTCGTGTGCTCCTCTCTTGCGTTACTGCAGCAAAGAGCATGCGCAGAGCGCAGCTCCTGGTTTGCAGAGCGCAAGTAATTGCAAAGAGGAAGTAGCTCCCAGCTTGCAGTGCTAAAGCAATTGCGGTTTTGTTAGCTGCTTAACCACAACTGCAGAAGTTAGCTTAGGTGCAGATAGTATTGAGATTAACCCTTTCAATACCTCATGTTACATCCGCTTCATATTACGTTCTTTCAGGATACGGCCACCTGGAAGTACCGGAAAGGGTTACTTCCGGGTTTCTCTGCTCGCGCATGCTCAGACGCGCAAAATGAAGTCACGCTCATGCGCAGGAGCAGCAAATTGCAACCCGCGCGTGAACAGACAGCGCGTGCATTCTTTTCATGTTGCAAATGGACCTCTGGAATGGATCCAGTTCGCAACCAGAGGTACCACTGTATTGCTCTTTATGTATTAATGACATAATTGCTGAATGTTGATTCAGCTCACGCTGCAAGTTTGCATCTAAAATGATGAAAAACCAGTTAGTTCAGTGGTTCCCCAGGTGTGGTCTGGACACCAGCAGTAGACCCGAGTGAGAACATAAGCTGTGCTGGATCAGACCAAGACTATCCTGTTTCTCACAGTGGCTAGCCAGATGGGAAGCCCATAACCATGGCACAACGGCAGTACCCACCCCCTGCTGTTGCTCCCCAGCGACTGGTATTTTGAGGTTGAAGGCAGAGGTCCTCCATCAGCTTCTTTAATCCCTTTGAAAGCCATTTCTGCCGGCAACCATGATCTGTGGCACTCTTTCATATGATCCAAGGGATCCAGTTTCAAGGATCCAGATGTTTCTTGGAAGTTTCTGTCAAGAGGCAAGCTGCTTTTCAGTTTCCGTTCTGAAACCTAAATTGAGTTGCAGCAGGACACGGAAGGAACAACGAAAGAAACTAAACAGAGAGGATTGGATTCTAGACAAGAGAATATTTGGGCAAAGGATCAGTCAAAATTTTGCCTCTGTTGCAAAATGTCTGCCGAGTAGGAAACTAAGTTGGCAAGGACTCCCTCAAGAATCACATGGTAAGAAAATTGAATGGTCCACAAACAAACCGAAATATCTGTATTTGGCAAGTCTGAAATCCTATACACATTTACTTGGGATTAGGCCCCATGAACTCAGTGTGACCTTTTTCTTGAATTGGCACGTACAGCATTGCATTTCCAAGCAAGAATGCAGATATAGCAGTGTGCTGATGTCCTAGCAATGCTATGTTAATTTTGGGGCTTAGGAGCACATCTGAGGATTTTTTTAAAAAATGCAATGCTGAAAAGGCCTCGTTAAGGCCAATGATGTAGGCATGTCCGGGGATATATTCATTTTGGTCTTAAGTTGCCGTCTGTATAAATTTTGTACTGGCAAAATGTTATATACATATATGCAGGTGTTGGTGATCTTTTAAACACTATTCGTACAGGATGCAGATTAACAGCAGGGCAACTAACGTGGATGCTCTTTAGGGTTGCCAAGAGATTTCTGTTTCGAGCCTGGATACCCTTGTTCATTATCCAATAGTCCTCACCATCCTTGGTACAATTTGAACCTATCTTTTTTTTTAATATAAATGCCAATTCCATGTATACCTATTTGGACATCTGGAGGGCTAATACAGATTTACAGTATATGTGTTGATTTTTAGATTTATGCAGAGATAAATGCTGTATTCACGGATGTGAGCTGACATAACAGAAGAAAAGCCTGCTGGATCCTGCCCATCTAGTCTAGGATCCTGTTCTCACCAGGGCCAATCAGATGCCTGTGGGAAGTCTGCAAGGTCAACATCAGCATAACAGCATTCTGCTAGTGGTCTCAAATTTCAGCCAAAATTCAGCGTCCCTCTGCCTCTCTGGCGCTTCATTCTAAATAATAGCTGTGGCGCCCCCCAGTGGCACCCCAAGGCTCCACACCCGTGTGACCGAACCAGCTATGATCCCCCCCCCAAATCTGCCTCTTTAACACTGTCTACCTGCAATTCCCAGCTTGCAAACAAATCCTTTCAGATGCAAATCTACTCATGTTTCTTGCCAAACGTTCCTAATTTCTGCAACCTAATTGTGTGGGGTTTTTTTTGGGGGGGGTAGTTTGTTTGCTAAAGCTTCTGTTTAACTATTTTAAGAAACAAATTCTTTCAAATACTCTGCATTATAATGTGTCGCGGCATTCTTCAGATCCTTATCAAACGCTGTAAAAATAATCTTCATTCAGGTACGATTTAGGAAACAGGAAACTCCAAAGCAGCTTGTTTTAATTTTGGCAGCTGTGTTCTCTCGAGAGGATTCTCTGCTTTCAGTGCCTAGCAGAAACTTAATTTTTATATATTATGCGTGCACAGTCTGCAATTTGCTGAACACCGGCTGCTCTGATTCCAAAGGCACTGGTTTCCGTAACTGTTGCATAAAGACGGGGTGCCTGCCAATTTAACTCCCAATGTCACATACTCCCAGAAGCAAATAGCCAGCCACTGGAATTCTTGCCGGCTTCTGCTAAGCAATTCGGTTCCTCCCTAATCTGATCTCTTTCTTACTATACAAGTTGTTTGCAGTGAAGCTTCATAAAATAATTGTACATTTTAATCTCCTCCCTGCCCAAAATTAAGGTTCCAAATGCACACTGTCAAGAAAAGCAACAACAGCACCCTCAGCACAGATAAACACACTGTATATCACTGACTGAAATAATCATGTAGTATAATATAAACAGTTGGCCCATCGTTACTCATTTGCATATTCAGGAAGGGCTTATGGGTGTTTCTTTGCTCTCGATGAACCCATTGCATGCCTTAGGGAGAAAAATGGTGCAATGATCATAGCACTCGGCAAAATGCCCCTCAGAATAATTGTTTTACAAATAAAAATACTGTTTGATGTGTGTGTTTTTAATCAATGACAGGGAGGATAATAATAATAATATAGAATATGCATTGCAGTTCTAAAACATTTTCAAAAACATTAATGCTAGAAGAGTGTTTCCTTTTACAGCAAGTAGCAAAGAGATTACTGATCCTCTCTTCAGTGTCTGGTTCAAGCCTAGACTTGCCGGATGCCAGGGTTTACCTGGGTTTGCTGACAGTTCAGGTTTTCTTCCATGGTGATGAGTTAATGCAAGCACAGAGCAACCCAGAATTCCTGCAATTGCCAAGTCTCTGGAGAGCAACCACCACGTCTGCACTTTTGCCACTCACAGCACCAAGCAGGTGTGGCAGGGAGACTACTGTTAAGGTCCAGCAATGGTCAATGCATGCTGTGATAGTAGCTCTGGAACCATCAGATCCTAGGTCAGCCCTGCCTTCAGAATGACCCATTTGGGGGGCTTTCTACTGGGCATTAGGGACGCGGGTGGCGCTGTGGTCTAAACGACAGAGCCTAGAGCTTGCCGATCGGAAGGTCGGCGGTTCGAATCCTTGCGACAGGGTGAGCTCCTGTTGCTCGGTCCCAGCTCCTGCCAAGCTAGCAATTCAAAAGCACATCAGAGTGCAAGTAAATAAATAGGTACCGCTCCGGTGGGAAGGTAAACGGCATTTCTGGTTTCGCTAGAAGCGGCTTAGTCCTGCTGGCCACATGACCCGGAAGCTGTACGCCAGTTTCCTCGGCCAATAAAGCGAGATGAGCGCCGCAACCCCAGAGTCGTCCGCGTCCTTTACCTTTACCTTCACCTGCTGGGCACTGCTGCTCAACCCAATCCTCCCACAGCCCGATATGGGTGTGTGGATTGTAGCCTTTGTGCTTTATCAAGGTATAGAGATCATAAACTTCCCCAGCTAATCTAGGTTTGAAGACCCAAAGGAATAGCAAGCAATGCTAATCTTTTACCCAATCTGAAGGTGTTCAACCATAAAATTCTTATCATCTTCCTGACTGCTGGACCAGTGGAAGCACTGCAAAGTAGACCAGTCACTGGAGCAAATCTGAAAAAGAGACTCGGTTTTTTTTAAAAAGTGCATTTGATTATATCGTACAGTGGTACCTTGGGTTAAAGACGCTTCAGGTTACAGACTCCGCTAACCCAGAAATAGTACCTTGGGCTAAGAACTTTGCTTCAGGATGAGAAAAGAAAATGTGCGGCGACGGCACAGCGGCAGCGGGAGGCCCCATTAGCTAAAGTGGTACCTCAGGTTAAGAACAGTTTCAGGTTAAGAACGGACCTCCAGAACGAATTAAGTTCTTAACCAGAGGTACCACTGTATTACCTAATAGCCAGGGCCTGGTAGTGTTGGGTTTTCTCAGAAAATGCAGCTCTGCTGTGGCGGACAGTCCATGCGCAGCCTGATTCTGTGCATGGGTACTCAAAAGTTAAGTCCCACACTAGGTAAGCACACACAGGATTGCACCTGTAGCTTTTCAAGAGGCATCTGCAACAAAAGAAAAAATGCCAGGTGGGAGGGCCAGATCAGGAAGGCTGTCAACAATTTTGAGAAAAGTGACTTGGGGACGCAATAAATCTTCTAAACAGTAAGAAATGCCACAATGTCCTGTTCTTCACCCGTCTCCTGCCTTGACTGCTACAGCCACCTTCTTGTTACTGAAATCATTCATTTAATTATAATTTCCTGCTTGCTGTCATTTGTAGCACAAACACCTTGTTTATTATTTTCAAAGCCCTTCATTGCCTTGCCCCCAGCCTGTAATCTTCAGCCCTCCAACCTAAACCTCCCCCCCCATCTTGGTCCTTTAGAATCATAGAATTGTAGCACTACCAGCCCCATAGCGTGGTGATCACAGTGCTCTTTGCAGCAGATAGATCTCATCAGGAGGTCTGATCTTTAGAATGTGGGAATTGTTTTTATATGTGAAATTATTTTAAATATGTGGAAATCATTTTATAGTTGTTTTATTGTAGTGTTTCTTAAATTGCTTTCAGGTGTTTCATATGAAGCAATTCGTAAATGGGCTGCAGTAAATTAACCCCATCATAGCTGTCTGAAGCTCTCCTGCGCCCTTTCTCACTCCCCCCCACAACCTCTCTCCAGAAACTCCTCCATCTCTTCCTTCAGATCCACCTTGAAAACCCAACTTTCCAATAAAACCTTTGCCACAGCAATTCAATCGTCAACCCTTACTAGAATCTAACTGAACTTAAACTTCCTCTGTTTCTCTTTACCGCTGCCCCAAATTGAATGTTAACTTGCAAATTCCTTGGGGTAAGAATTTCTGTTGCTACTGTTAGCAGGCCCAGATTTAGCTGGGGCTGCTACCAAACACACTCGCACGCACGCACGCACACACACACTCGCGCGCGCGCGCACACACACACACACACACACACACACAGACAACAACACATAAAAAACAAGGTTACGGCTAAAGAGCCTTGCACAGACTTTTGGTCGTGGGTTTCTATGTGTAGCAACATTCCCCCAGGGAAAAGATGGGGAATCTCTGGAAGAAGCCAGCTCCCATCAGTCCCAGCCATAATGGTCTGGAATTATGGGAGTTGTAGTCTTAACAACAAGGGACATGGGTGGCGCTGTGGGTTAAACCACAGAACCTAGGGCTTGCCGACCAGAAGGTCAGTGGTTCAAATCCCCGTGACAGGGTGAACTCCTGTTGTTCGGTCCTTGCTCCTGCCAACTTAGCAGTTCGAAAGCACGAAGTGCAAGTAGATAAATAGGTACCACTCCGGCGGGAAGGTAAACGGTGTTTCTGTGTGCTGCTCTGGTTTGCCAGAAGTGGCTTAGTCATGCTGGCCACATGACCTAGAAGCTGTATGCCGGCTCCCTCGGCCAGTAAAGCGAGATGAGCGCCACAACCCCAGAGTCGGCCATGACTGGACCTAATGGTCAGGGGTCCCTTTACCTTTACCTAGTCTTAACAACATCTGGAAGGCTGCCAGCTCTTCAGACCTGCTCTATGGCACACAATACTGCCGGAGGAGCTAAAACTGCTACCTGTATGAACCCACACCAAAGGGTCTGCGTACAACTCCTTTTTTTGTCGTGACCCCCCAAAGTTCTGCAATAGCACCCTCAGGAATAGCATGTTCCTCCAAGGCTTTTGAAGTGGCATCTCAGGGTCTTTAAGGGCATTTGGCTACTTTGGTTACGCTCTGATTTTTAACATAGAATCATAGAACGGTAGAGTTGAACATAGAATCATAGAACGGTAGACCCCAAGAGTCATCTAGTTCAGCCCCCTGCAATGCAGAAATCCACGACAGATGGCCATCCAACCTCTGCTTAAAAACCTCCAAGGAAGGAAAGTCCACAATCTATACATATATATGTATTATACTGCCACTCATGCTACTTTATGCATTCTGATTGTAAAAGCCACCTGGGACAAGCAGCCCAAAAGGCCGATTAAACTTGTTTAAATATAAGTAATTCTGCTCGACGTGGTATTACAGCTGCCAAGGTGCCAGGAAGATGCGAGTTCTGTCTTCCACTCTCACTAGGGGACTATCTGCCTTAAGGCCGTCCAGTCAGAGGGCACATACCCGATCTATCAGCTTCCCTTGCGCCCATGCACGACTTTTCTCCGGGAGAGGCGAGCGCAACTTGGGATGAGGGCTGCGATTTCAGAAGAAGTTGCGTCCCGTCTGAAAGGGAGAACAACCCATGCGCAAGAGAAACTCTCCATTTCCACCGATCTCGAGAAGCAGCTGAAGTGAGAGAAGATGAAGAAATCCGAAGCGCCCGCGGGGGAGGGAAGACAAAAAAACAAAACCACAAAACACAAATCCCGTCTCCATACGACGCGCCTCGTTTTTGCAATCTCCAGGTCGTTGCGCGCAGCTGCAACGAAACCTGCCGCGCGTCGTTGTTTTGCGAGGGAAGCGCTGCGGACTTCCGACGTGCTCCTCCAGAAAAGGATGGCCAGAAAAAGCGACGCGGGGGCCGGCCCCGTGGGGCTGAGCGTGGGTCTCGCCCTCCTGCAGCTCCTCGGAGGGGGGGTCACCGCCGCGACGCTGAAGGGCAGCGCTTACCAGGAGCTGCTGGTCGCCATTCACCCCTCCGTCCCCCAAGAGGCGAAAATCGTCTCCAGCCTTAAGGTAAAAGATGAAGGAAGGAGGCAACCGCCGCTGTTGCCAATGGACCCTTCGCGCATCTGGTGATGGGAAGCGGACCCGAGGGGGAAGGGACCCCGCAATGTCATCCAGTCCAACCCCCACGCCGCAATGCAGGCATCGCAGCTAAGTCCTGCTGGCTCTGCCTGCCTACTATTGTCATTTTACCACTTTGGCATCGCGCACACCTTCCGCGCTGCGGTTATGTCCACCTGGATTGCCTTTGCGCCTTGGTGCCTCAGATTTTGCCTGCCCCTGCCCCTCTTAGTTTACCAGCGGGCACGACTGAGCACATAGAAGATGCTTCTGTTGTCTCCCTGCTCTTCTGAACTCCGCACGAGTCTTCAGTTGCAAGGGTGCAAATATTTTTTGTTTGCAAAACACAGCTCTAATGCTATAAAAAAGGTGGCAGGGTGTTTGTGCCAATTTCGCGACTCTCAATGGTTTAATGCGTTCAGGGGGATTTTTCTATGTGAAATCCACCAGTTGCACCCCCCCCCCTTAAGGAGTTGGTCACGGTGCTCGTGGTGTTGCATAGGCCTCCCTTTGCGCCTTTACGCAAAATGTACTGATGCATCTGTTCTTTAAAATTCTGTTCCGTGGCTGCACGTCGAGGTATTTTCCATAAACATGCGGTGTTCCTGAACACATTTGTTCCTCTGCACCTTTTGCGAAGTACTTTTCTCATTTCCATGCTCAGCAAGAGCTACAGCTGCCCTCTATTGATCAGATCCAAAGCATTCACGGAGGAAAGTGTGGAATCCCAAGGATGCTCGCTGTGATCTGAAGGTGCACTTTGAAAGAACAAAGGTCGTTAGGTTCACTGCCTGCTTGTTTGCATCCTTTCATTCAGCTGGTATTGGGGGAGAAGTATCTTCCTCTATGCACAGTGGTGTCACTGTCAACCGCTCTTATTCTGCCTAATGATTCTTTAACAAGTATATACACCAGGCACTACAAAACGGCCCTGGTGCTGACTTAGGGCGCATAGTTCGTAAACGTGTACTTTAGTCTCAATAAATGCAGTTGGAACCTAAGACAGAAGGCAGCCTGCCTCTCCAAAGGACGGCTGCTGCTCAGGATCGAGCATTTGAGTGGGGGCTCAGTGCTGGATTTACGTATAAGCTAAACAAGCTATAGGTTAGCCCCCCCCCCAATTAGGTCTGTAAATCACCATATAGCATATATTCAACACAAAAAACTGTAACAATTTGTTGTTGACAAAGGACAGCTGGACATATAAAAGGCCCCATTACCTTCAGTAAGGGATGTGGGTGGTGCTGTGGGTTAAACCACAGAGCCTAGGACTTGCTGATCAGAAGGTCAGCGGTTCGAATCCCCGTGACGGGGTGAGCTCCCGTTGCTCGGTCCCTGCTCCTGCCAACCTAGCAGTTCGAAAGCACATCAAAGTGCAAGTAAATAAATGGATACCGCTCTGGCGGGAAGGTAAACGGCATTTCTGTGCGCTGCTCTGGTTCTCCAGAAGTGGCTTAGTCATGCTGGCCACATGACCCGGAAGCCGTACGGCGGCTCCCTCGGCCAGTAAAGCGAGATGAGTGCCACAACCCCAGAGTTGGCCACGACTGGACCTAATAGTTAGGGGTACCTTTACCTTCAGTAGCTTAGGGCCTCATCAAACCTAAATCTGGCCCTGGGGGCACTACTGACTTCCTATGCTCTATCTCTAGGCAGATCTGGCTGCCATCCTAACCCTAGTTACCCGTAGGGCGACGAACCATTTCTGCCTGTCAAATAGCTGCCAAAAACTGAACGGTAATCTTAAATCCAGATATATATATATTTAATAGTAAAGAATAATTTTTGGGATCCTGATCCCCTATAGTTATGGATTTAAAATCTGAAAGTGTTCCCCCTCTTTTTTGCTGTGCATCTGGAATGGATCTGGTCTCTGCTTCCAGCGGGTCAGGAATTAAGGGAGTTTCTGTGGCAGACTTCACTGCAGCACACCCTGAAAATTATGCACCTCTTTCAGAATTCACCAGATCTTCTGGTTGCCCCAGCCACTCTGGGCGGCTACCAGAAACAACACACAATCAAACATTAAAAACTTTTCAAGACAGGGCTCCCATCAGATGTCTTCTAAAGTTGTGTAGTTCTTTATCTCCTTGACATCTGAAGGGAGAGTGTTCCACAGGGAGGGCTCCACTGCCGAGAAAGCCCTCTCCTTGGTTCCCTGTAGCTTCAATTTTTGCAGTGAGGTTACCACCAGAAAGCTCTCAGAGCTGGACCTCAGGGTCCAGACAGAACAATGGGGGTGGAGACGCTCCTTCAGGTATACTGGGCCAAGGCCATTTAGGGCTTTAAAGGTCAGCATCAACACTTTGAATTGTGCTCAGAAACGTACTGGGAGCCAATGAAGGTCTTTCAAGACCGGAGTTATGTGGTCTCGGTGGCAGCTCACAGTCACCAGTCTAGCTGCCACATTCTGGATTAGTGTAGTTTCAGAGTCACCTTCAAGGATAGCCCCATGTAGAGCGCATTGCAGTAGTCCAAGCGGGAAATAACCAGAGCATGCACTACTCTGGCAAGACAGTCTGCGGGCAGGTAGGGTCTCAGCATGTGTACCAGATGGAGCTGGTAGACAGCTGCTCTAGACACAGAATTGACCTGCACCTCCATGGACAGCTGTGAGTCCAAAATGACTCCCAGGCTGTGCCCCTGGTCCTTCAGGGGCACAGTTACCCCCTTTAGGACCAGGGAGTCCTCCACAACTGCCTGCCCCCCTAAAACAGTACTTCTGTCTTGTCAGGATTCATCCCCAATCCATTAACCTCCATCCATCCTCCAACCGCCTCCAGACAATGTATCAAAGGAAGGGCTACGAAGGAGTAGTTAAGAATGCAGTCCTGAACACACTTACTAAGAAGTCAACCCCATCGGATCAAGTCCTCCTTTGGAGTAAACATATGCACAGGACCACATTGTACAGAATGCTTCTAGAATTAGCAATATTTATTGTGAGGAGAACAGATTTGTTTTTCCTTGGGTCAAGAATGCGTGTGAGGCAAATCCAAATGTTTCATAATAATGGCAAGCTTGGTTTGGAAATCCCTTTGGATTTCCTAGTAGAATGGACATGCTATATCGACACTATGGTGCTTGAACCCTTCTATTAAGATGGTGGATTTAAGGAGTGGCCTGGAGAGGTCTAGTTTTAATGCGAGTGAACCTGCTGCAACAGAAGCCCATGTTTTTGCTGCTTCAGCCCATGTTTACAGTTGTGAAATTATGAAGGCAATTATAATTGCCCAGACAAGCTGTGTGTAGTGTATGTTTCAAATCTGGCTTCACGCACGCTGCACGAAAGCTACTGCTTTGAAAGCGTTGTGAAATTGATAAAATAGTCATTGTGTCCTGGCTCTCTGTGGCAGAACTTCTATGCAGTTTGAAGCACAAGATTCACCTTTAGCTATGAGGATGGAGGGAAAGGTTTGCCACTTTTCAGTTATCATAAAATGTTTTCATAAGCAGCAAAGCATTTCAGGAATGCAGGTATCACTACCAAGCCATTTTCTGGCATTTCTCCTGCCTTCCTCAGCCCTGCAGCTGCTGATTATGGGTTGTTCTAGTCTGTTTTCGCTGTACACTCCTTGCACTTCCAGTGCTGGGATTTTTTATCATCCAATGTGCATTATGTATCCCATACAACGCCATTTAATGTGTTGTTTAGCAAATCATCTTCATGCCATTTGGGGTCTTTAAACCATTTCTAACTTTGAGACCTCTTTTTCTATAAAAATAGAACTGAATAGGACAAATTATTAATTAAAAATTCTGGGTTAACATAATCTTCACTATTTCTCAAATCAATCTTCCTTCCCCCCCACCCTCTGTAGCTTCATTCCAGTCTGACTGGATGATTGCATAGTGATTTATGAGTTTACACTTTCCTCCTTGCATGAGCTAATGATTCTCGCTAATCCACTTTCCTATTATTTCGTTCTCTTATTAGGAAATGATTACTGAAGCTTCCTTCTACTTGTTCAGTGCTACACAAGGAAGGGTTCATTTTGGGAGTGTCAAAATTTTAATACCTGCAACATGGGAAAGAAACAATTACGCAAAGCCAACGCAAGAGGCGTACACAAAGGTACGTATTAAGGGCAGCGACCTGGGCCTGCTATTCCTCATTTCTTCCATCCATCTGCCTCCAATTAAAATAGTTGCTGAACACAGTAAAGGTAAAAGGTAAAGGTAAAGGACCTCTGGACAGTTAAGTTCAGTCAAAGGCGACTATGGGGTGCAGCGCTCATCTTGCTTCAGTACTTGGGCTTTTTTTGAAATGTAAACGTTAGTTGGATCCAAAATTCCCAAGATTGTTCTGATCCTAATAGATGCTGGCTTGCTATAGGCATGCATATAATACATGTGCTTTTTTGTTTGGCCAAGAATATCCAGATATGTATAATCTTGACCTATGATTTAATCTGGTTTTTAGCTTATCATTGATTTTAATTATCTTTGTTCTGAACAGTTGCATTTTTACTGTTTTTGCTGATTATCTCATTATATAATAATAATAATAATAATAATAATAATAATAATAATTTATTTATAACCCACCCATCTGGCTGAGTTTCCCCAGCCACTCTGGGCGGCTCCAATCGAGTGTTAAAAACAATACAACATTAAATATTAAAAACTTCCCTAAACAGGGCTGCCTTCAGATGTCTTTTAAAGATAGGATAGCTGCTTATTTCCTTCACATCTGAAGGGAGGGCGTTTATTCTTCTCCTTAAACAACTTTGAGGCTTTCTACAATCAAGTGGTGTATAAATTTTGCTGATTGAATGAATAGCATACCCCATCCTATGAGTTTATTTCCTTGCATAGCGAGTGAATCTCAAAGCCCCCTCATTTATGGGGGGAACATAATGTGCAAAGTCGTTTCAAGATTTGCTCAGAACAAATCTTGTACGCTCCATTGCTAATAGCACAAAGAGCAGGTTATTTCTGATCACATGGTAAGTACAGCTAATACAGTACAGTGGTACCTCAGGTTACAGACACTTCAGGTTACAGACGCTTCAGGTTACAGACTCTGCTAACCCAGAAATAGTACCTCGGGTTAAGAACTTTGCTTCAGGATGAGAACAGAAATTGTGTGGTGGCGGCGCGGCAGCAGCAGAAGTCCCCACTAGTTAAAGTGGTACCTCAGGTTAAGAACAGTTTCAGGTTAAGAACAGAGCTCCAGGACGAATTAAGTTCTTAACCCGAGGTACCACTGTAGTTATCTACTGCCCACACCCACAGTGCATTTGTGTGCCTCTTCATACATTCCGGCTTTTAAATGCGCTGTGTTGATGCTATCATTAATCAGGGGAGCCAACTTGGGTTATGGGTGCCCAGTGTGTGTGACGTCATGACGTCATGCACGCCCCCTGGCCTCAGAACCTGACTTCCGGTGGCACCTCTGAGGCCTCAGATATGCTGTCCGAGACCTTGCAAAACCTCAGAGGTTGTGGGGCCCCCCTGTCGTGTGGGTACGGAGCACCCACAACAACATTTTTGTGGGTACCCAGGTACCCAAAGCCCCCTATAGTTGGCGCCCCTGTCATTAATTAACAAGCAATAGGACTTACCGTATGTTGAGACTTCATTCCTCTTCACGTTTCTCTGGGAGTAAACCCCATTGAACTGACTGGGTCTTATTTTTGAGTAGGCATGCATAAGATTTCACTGTCAAGTGCAATCTTCATAGTATGACTAAAAAGGGTGCAGTTTAGTACTTTTGCAGTTCAAAAACATGTTTACTATATTCCAGCATGTCTATTCGGGGCGGGGGGGGGGGGGAGAGTATTATGAAATCTGGCTGTGACATGTAATTGTTGGACTGAACTCCTGCTTTTATCAGTAATTAATAATAAGCGTACCTATTCCAAACCTGCTTATTAAACAAAACTTTCATTTTAGGCAGATGTCATTGTTGCTCCACCTTATTGGAAACATGGACACGATCCATACACATTGCAATATGGAGGGTGTGGAGAAAAGGGAAAATACATACATTTCACCTCTGACTTCCTGGTAAATAATGATTCGATTGGAATCTATGGACCACACGGTAAATCCTAAACAAATAATTATTATCTTTCTTCTTCCGTTACCTTTTGTGTTTCAAAAAAGTACAATTTTAAAATCTCACATCTGCATCGTAACCAACAAAGAATATCTTTAATAATTATCAGTAACGGTGTCTTCATACGTGACTCTTTTTAGTTTTTAATAAACGTTTATCACACTGTAAACATATATATATATATATATATATATATATATATATATATATATATATATGTATATGTATATGTATATATATATATATATATATAGCATACCATATGCCAGTACGATAAATCCACCTATAGATAACATTCAGTATCAACACAAGGGAACTGGTCCTTCCAAAAAAACTCACAACATTTTGAAAGCAGAAATAAAGTACTGGTTGTTGAATCTTGAAACCATTTGAATTGGGACATAGAGTATCATGTTTGTGGCCCTACATATTACTTTTCAGATAATGGGGGGGGAATAATTGATTAAAAGCATCTAGCGGCATTTTTTTTTAAAAGGAAATTTATTAAATGGCATGCTGTGTTTGCTAGAGGAAATTTCAAATATTTTCCTAGCACCACAGCAATCGAGAGATAATACAATCTCTCGATTGCTGTGGTGCTAGGAAAATATTTGAACTTCTCCAAAATATTCTCTTGCGATAAAGGCACTGAACAAAGTTGGGAAGGTGTCAGCTGCTGAAAATTGGCACAAACTGGTGCCATTGGCAGCCTTAAGACACTTGGACAGCTGCATTTCGTAAGCTGCAATAGGCATCCTAACTGGGCTGGGGGTTTCACTGCAATCGATAGCCAGGAAAAATGTCATTGGGGTTCCCTGAAATGACCTACAATTTAAAGACTGACTGTTTAAGGGTCTCATGACCAGATTTGTGTTTGGGAAGCTTGCAGATTCAGCTTTTGGGGGAGGCTCAACCAGTTAGGGCAGCCTTTCTCAACCTGTGGGTCCTCAGATGTTGTTGGACTACAACTTCCATCACCCTTAGTTAGCAAGGCCAGAGCTCAGGGATGATGGGAGTTGTAGTCCAACACCATCTGGGGACCCACAGGTTGAGAAGCGCTGAGTTAGGGTGTCAGTACAGGAACTTGAACTCCTCCTGTCTTACAAGTCAAGCACACAATCCCCTTTCCTACAACACTACCTGCTCTGTGGCATTTGCTGTTATGGGACTGTGTTAGATTACTACCAAATGTCGCAATGCAATTTCCGTGCTTTTATTTATACAGGCAGGCTTTTCGTCCATGAGTGGGCCCATCTTCGGTGGGGGGTATTTGATGAATATGACAGTGAAAAGCCTTTCTACATATCAAGTCAAAACCAGGTGAAAGCCACCAGGTAAAATTTGTGTATGTGCAGGTGGGTTCAAACTAAACAACTCTGTATATAGTTTGCAAAAAACACATTATCAATAATGTGCGGCATTTCAACACCTTCTATTACATGGAATCTTAAATAATATCTACAATGCCAAAATAATAATGACATGTGCCATTCAGTATCTCAGCCAAGCAGTTCGAATATTCCTGAATTAAGTCCATGGGAGCGATTCTCTCTGTATATACTTGTGATGGTGCGATCCTGACAACGAGATGCCTGGATTTCAATCTCTGTTTCGTGAATCTTCTTCTGGTCGGCCCAAAAAGGAACTCTGAATTGCACATAACGTGCTTGTAATAACTTCATTCAATACAAGCCATAAACAATGACAAGAAGTGTGGGCGTAAGACAACTCGCTTATATATAATGGCAATTCAATGCTCCACCAAATAAATCACCTCTAACTGTGCTCTTTTTTGTAAAGGCTGATGCAGGCGCAGCCACAGGTGTGCTTTTCTCAGAATAAAAATTACCTGCTTCGTGTTTCTTTAAAGGTTTTAAACGTTCGTTTTCTATTGCACTCACACTCCCTTGGGGAGCACAATATGTTCATGTCCTGATTGCCTTGTGCCTATTCCTAGGTGTTCTTCTGACCTAACGGGAATTTATGTCTGCGAGAAAGAATCCTGCACTGAAGGCACCTGTGTCATTGATCAGGCAACAGGGCTCTTAAAAGAAGGGTGCACGTTTATACACGACAAGGAACAAAATGCATCATCTTCCATAATGTACATGCAAAGCTTATCTTCTGTAAGTACAGTTCAAGAGAGATCGTACATGACGTTTCCTGTACTTTAGGGAATAGAGAAACTGTGGCTGAACTGCATCTCCCACATCTCTGACCATTGGGCATGCTGGTTGGGGCTGGCTGGAGTCCAGCAGCCTCTGAAGGATCAGTGGCTGAAGGTTGCATATAGAAAAGGGGGCTTATATCTTCCCAGGTGTTTAGGTGATGATCTTGAACGTATTGCTCATAGAGCCACTTCCGCACTAAGAAGGAGGTAGGGTTGCAGGCTTCACGGACCCTCCACGCATGCGGCAGGCCTGCGTGATTGGGGGGAATTCTCAGCTGCATCACCCCCTGGCCAGCCAATCGGCTGGCTTGGGAGTGGGGCCTGCCCTATAAAGGCGGGCCATGGCCGGGGATCTCCCTCTTTGCCGCCTGCCAGCTGTTCCTGCTTTTTCCCCACCCTCCCGCCCTATAAGGTTTTCTTTCTGACCTTGCTATGGACCTTGGTTGGTCGCCATTGAGGGGCCTGGTAGGATTTTTTCCACTTGGCAAATTGGTACCAGTCACTTGGTTTTCGCCTACCTCATAGCAAATCGTCACAACTTCCTGGGTATTCTGGGCAATCTGTTTTTGTCATTCGCAATTGTTCGTTTCCAGAAGAAGATGGGATGGAAACAGCACTCTTGGAACTGGAAGCCTTTCTCTCTAAGACCTTGTGTGTGGAGGATTTCTGTAGTTACTAATGGAGATGCTTTCTGCAAGTGTTTCACACAATCATAGAATTGCAGAGATGGAAGGGACCCAAAGGCCATCTGGTCCTACCCTCTGTGATGCAGGAATCTCAACTAAAGCATCCCTGAAAGATGGCCATCCAACCTCTGCTTAAAAACCTCCAAAGAAGGAGAGTCTAAACAGCACTCTCAGAGCACAACCTCCCAAGGGAGTCAGTTCCCCCATCAAACAGCTCTTACTGTCAGAAAGTTATTCTAATGTTTGGTTGGAATCTTCTTCCTTGTAACTTGAAGCCATTGGTTTGAGTCCTACCCTCCAGAGCAGGAGAAAAGAAGCTTGCTCCATCTTCCATGTGACAGCCCTTGAGATATCTGAAGATGGCAATCACATCTCCTCTCAGTCTCCTCTTTACCCAGGCTAAACATACCCAGCTCCTTCAACCATTCCTCATAAGGCTCGACTTCCAGATCCTTGATCATCTTGGGTGCCCTCCTCTGTACATGTTCCAGCTTGTCAATATCCATCTTAAATTGTGGTGCCCAGAACTGTCTTGCTGTTTTTTGTTTTCAGGTGTTTGAATTCTGTGACTCAAGCAACCATAACACTGAAGCTCTCAATGCCCAGAACAGGATGTGCAGTTACAAGAGCACATGGGATGTCATAATGAGTTCTGATGACTTTAAATCAGATATTCCTCTGACCAGCAAAAACAGTCCTTTGCCCCCGACCTTCTCACTTTTACAAGGGACCGACAGAGTGATCTGTTTAGTCTTGGATTTTTCCAGCAGCATGGATGAGGTAAAGCCTTACTCTTTGAGGCAAAAATGAACACCTGCTCTGAAATTGAAATTCCTTTGCTTTTGTTTTCAAGAGTTCTATCAATTATAGAGTTTATTAAAGATCACTGACGTCAGGTAAGTGCCAGAGAATAAAAAAAAGTTTTTATTAAAGTTTATTTTTTGTATTACAAAACAAACATAAACAGGGAAAGGCACATCTATCATCTCTACTTTCAATTCACGGTCTTTTTCATAGTTCATTTACGTTTAGTGAAATACACTTTTGTCACAGATATCTTGCGGTTGGGGAGAGAGATGGGGCTATTGTTCTTCCATTTTATCCTAATCTTTCGCATTATCAAGAAGAAGAATAAACTTTTAATGATACTTCTTTCTCCACCCCCCCAAGACAGTCTTCTGTTTGGAGAACCACATGCAAATTTTCTGGTTGTAGGAGAATTCTTGAACAGGCATTATTATTTGTGGGTGAGTGAATAACAGGTGATATTTTACCTCCTACAGAACAATCAAATCATTCGGATGCGTCAGGCAGTAGATGTGTATCTACTGCAAATTGTGGAAGAGAACTCCTACGTTGGGATTGTCACATTCAGTGAAGGAGGAGAAGTAAAATCTCAGGTCCGGCAAATAACGAGTGCTGATATACGGAAGCAGCTTGCCTCCGACTTGCCAGTTGCTTCATACGGCGACAGAGCAAATGTTTGCACGGGTTTACAGCTGGCGCTGCAGGTGAGTCCTATTTATTATTGCCTCTCTTGCCACATTTCGGCTCATAGGAACATTTTGGGTTTGGGTGCAGGAACTGGAACTATTCTTGCAGGGCAATTGTGTAGTCACCCAATGTTTTTGAACAGAACTTCCCAATGCAATTGAAAAGAAAAGACTTTGGAAAGGTCCTCTATCTAGCTAACAAGAGACAGCAAATCGGTATACAGAAGGAAAAATAGAAAACTTAAAACGGAATAAAAATAAACCGAAATGAGCTCCACGTGAAGTGCTCAGACTCATAATCCTTGTTTAGGTTGCAGTCTTTTATGCACGGAACTCTATAAGATGCACCTGGACTTCATAGGACTTAATTTCTGGGTTGACATGCACTTCCATAAAAACACAGCAAGGGAGTAGACAGCATGCAAAATTGCAACAAAATAAATAAGAACATAGAAGATCTTGCTGGGTCAGGCCAGTGACTCATTTAATCTTGCATTCTGTTCTCACAGATGCCTGTGGGAGGCTTAGAAGCAGGGCTTGAGCAATAATAGCACCATAAAACCACCCGCAAAAAAAACATAACAACATAGGTTGATGAGGGTGAAGTTCTGTACCTACAATAATAAATTGGCTCTCACTCAGCATCTGCTATGTCAGAAGTAGGTTGACTTTAGGCTCGAAGATTTCCTCCCCTAAAAACCTGAGGTCCGGCACCCAGAGCCAGGGCAAAACAGTGGCTTGAGTCAATTGTGTCCTGCTGTTAAATAAGTCTTATTTTGCAGATTAGGAATACTAAGACTGAGATAAATAAGTGATGAGCGTAAGGCTAGACATGGCAGATATTATTATTATTTATTTATTTCATAGTTATTTTTTAGATTTGCTTCTTCCCTTGCTCCCATTGCTGATGTCCTCAACATTTATAAAACACAACAATTCCACAAAACCCTTACTATTTAACAATTAAAACCATCAAAGAAATGGATGCTTTTCTTTGCCTTATTTTTCTCAAAAGTTGTCAGTATAGAAATCTTTGGAAATACGTGACTTTAGTCCTGTGGATATGAATCAAAGCAATATAGTGAAGTATTAAGGAGTCTCTTAACTTGTGACATTTTCTTTGCCAACTGAGTGTCCTTCATATTCATGGTTAATTATTTGCTTCCAGGTAATTAAAAAACATGACGAAAGTGTTTCTGGTTCTGAAATCATCTTATTGACCAGTGGAGGTGACAGTTCACTTAGCAAGTGTTTCTCTGATGTCATTGACTCTGGCTTAATCGTTCATACCATCACTCTGGGGCATTCTGCATCCCAAGAACTGGAACAACTGGGCAAAATGACAGGTAAGACTGTCTGTTTTAGCAATAGCAAACACCCTTTGTGGTTGTTGCTCATAAAACAAACAAGAATATTTCAAAGGAAAATTCAGTGTGAGCCAACGTCTGGACAGCTCCATTAATCTCTGAAATAATAACCTAGTCAAATGAAGTTAATTTTTTATTCAACTTTTAAGATATCTCCTTGTACTCTCTTTTTCAGGGGGACTGAGTTTTTTTGTCACTGATAGACAAGATTCAACTGGCCTAATAGACGTCTTCAGCGCCATTGTAGCAAGTGATGGAGATACCAGCCACCAGCCTGTCCAGGTCTGTTCATGTGGATATCTTGCTGTTTTACATATTAAGGGGAATACATTTTAATAGGAAGCATAGAGAAAGCAGTTTTGGAGCCAACACATCCATAAGCCATTATTTTAGAACATTATTTTAGTTTGATAAAATAGAACGGGTGCCCCTTATATCTCATACTGCAGCTCTAGATTTTATCTCAAATTTTGTATTATTTGAATTTGATATGACTTCTTGGACAACAATTAGTCAATTGAGGGCATATTGGGAAGAAGGCAGATGTAATAAAAAAAGAGAGTCTTAGAACCATAGATTTGGAAGTGGCCACAAAGATCATTCTGTCCGAATCTTTCATCCAATGTGGGACTTGAACGCAAGGCCCTGATATTAAGAGTCTCATGTTCCACTGATGGAGCTATCCCTCAGGTATGCATGCAGTGAGTTGCACCGTGAGCTTAATTTCCTCAGGCTGTAAAGTTTAAATGGCATTGTGGCATTACAAGCAATTGATCGCTCGTTCGCTCTCAGTTTTGCCTCTGTCTATGTTTCAGGTGGGATATGTATCTTTTTTGGGTGTGTGTGTGGATGAATTAAAGCAGTATACATACAACTTATTCATTTATCTATTCATCACCACACCAAAAAAATAAAGTAACAGCACCCAGAACAAAAAAACCCTTTTTTTGAAAATCGAGGGAGGAGGAAATTTCTTTGCGATAATCATCTTTCCCAGACCCACCAATCCAAAGGCGCCTTCTACTTGAAGCATAAAAAACTACCTTAAGCATAGAAAACACAATGAAAGCATTCCAGAGTCACACCCACTGCTCTAAAAGGGTTACACCTCCCTTTCCTCTCAGTTCACTAATTTCCCATCCCACTGTCCTGACCAGCTCCTTTCCCAGAACCAGATATTCGTGTTTTTTTAAAAACCAAACAAACTGTGGTGACATGTTTAATTTGGCCCTTTGTCATTCCTGTCCGGAATGTGCAAATCTTACAGCTTGCCTTAATAGCTCAATTTACTTAGTTATCAACTTAATTATGTACATACTTGCTCTGCTTGTTGATGCAGCACATGGCAAGTTATAAAAGGGCCTATCGGTAGCTAAAGAAGGTAAAAGGTAAGGGCCCCTGGGCAGTGAAGCCCAGTCAAACTTGACTATGGGGTTGCGGCGCTCATCTTGCTTCAGGCCGAGATGACAGACAGCTTTTCTGGGTCTTGGGGCCAGTATGGCTAAACCGCTTCTGGTGCAACAGAACACCGTGATGGAAACCAGAGTGCACAAAAACCCCATTTACCTATCTACTCACACTGGCGTGCTTTTGAACTGCTAGGTTGGCAGGAGCTGGGACAGAGCAACAAGAGCTCACCCTGTTGTGTGGATTCGAACCGCCAACCTTTTGATCAGCAAGCCCAAGAGGCTCAGTGGTTTAGACCACAGGACCACCCACATCCCTATAAAAGGAACCACAGAGCCTAGGGCTTGCCGATCAGAAGGTCAGCAGTTCAAATCCCCGTGATGGGGTGAGCTCCCATTGCTTGGTCCCTGCTCCTGCCAACCTAGCAGTTTGAAAGTACATCAAAGTGCAAGTAGATAAATAGGTACCACTCTGGCAGGAAGGTAAATGGCGTTTCCGTGCGCTGCTCTGGTTTGCCAGAAGCGGCTTAGTCATGCTGGCCACATGACCCGGAAGCTGTACGCCGGCTCCCTTGGCCAATAAAGCGAGATGAGCACCACAACCCCAGAGTTGTCCACGACTGGACCTAATGGTCAGGGGTCCCTTTACCTTTAAGCACAGGGAAGAATAACAATCAAGGCTGTAATCCTGAACACAAGTATGAATCTTCCATTCCATTGAAATCCATGAATTGCAGCCTAAGGGTTGAAGTGCTGTTTTGTGATGTGTGCTGTCTTCTTTTGGGGGTGGGCTGGGGGGCTGGGGAGGTAGAATCCAGAAGGAACTTAACTGCTTACTCGCTCTGCAATTGCCATAGTACTCATCTGCCAGAGTGAGCAAAGACAGTATTTTTGGAACATGGCTGTGGCTGAAAAGGTGTGGATTTCGTTTCGGGGGATTTCTGTGCCCCTATCTGGCTTTGTTAATTTGTTTTAATTGCTTGTCGCCTGTAGTGTTTTTAAATGCGATAAAGGATCATTACAATGTCAATGTGTGCCAAATGGAATATTTCAACTGGGTCTTATTTTAAATTGCTACATGACAAAAGAGGATATGTTAAGCAGGCATGGCCAGTCTTGGCCCTCCAGATGTTTTGGGACTACAACTCCCACCATCCCTAGCTAACAGGACCAGTAGTCAGGGATGATGGGAATTGTGGTCCCAAAACATCTGGAGGGCCAAGTTTGGCCATGCCTGTGTCAAAGCAAACGGGAAGTTATCATTATTCTGGTTTTGTACAGATTGAAAGCACGGCTGAAAGGGTGAAGGGCAATGGTCAGATTGAAAGGTCGACGATTATTGACAGCACAGTAGGAAACGACACATTTTTCATAGTGACGTGGCTGGCAAAGGAACCCAGTATCGTTCTTCGTGGCCCTAGAGGAGAACACTTTACAAATGGGGAATTTGATGTCGATCCACTTTTCCGCACAGCTCGCCTGCAGATTCCGGGGATTGCTGAGGTAACAGTGAATTGTCCTTCAGTTGTTTCTATCGGGGACTTGCCTTTGGATGGAAAAGGAATATGAATCAATCTGGCTAACATGTTTCATAAATACACACTCACACCCCGCTCACACACGAAAACAATTCTCACTACAGCCAACCAAAGACAACCAACCACACCTTAAGCCACACCCAACTTCTCTCACCACCAAGGAAATACGTCAAGTGAATAGGAAGAGAACCCACACAAGTAACACTGACACAATCCCTCACACACACTAAGTAGAATGATAGAAGCATAACTACCTGACCACACGCCACTCGCCACACACCCTTCTCCCCCCCTTTTCCCTTTCCTTTTCCCTCCCTCCTTCTTTTTAATTGTTTAAACCAATTCGTGAACCAAGAACTTATACACTGACCACTAATAATGAAACATCTGTTCTAGATATTTCCCCACATTTATTATGCTATTTTTGTGATATACAAGTGGCATGAGAAAACTTGGCGTACTTATTTCTACAGCATTATTCTTGTTTATAAAATCCAATAAAAAAAATCTATTTAGGCTGAACGCTTTTGAGCATATATAAATTTGTTTTTCAGGCTGGGGATTGGACATACTTACTCACTAACTCTCATGGGCTCCCTGAAGTCCTCACAATGACTGTGACCTCGCGAGCCGTAAAGTCTGACGTGTCTACCATCACCGTGAGAACCCACACAAATAAAGATACAAATGCTTACCCAAGTCCAATGATTGTGTACGCACAGGTTAATCAAGGCTTCTCTCCCATTCTTGGTGCAAATGTGACTGCCATTATTGAGCCAGAGAGTGGAGATCCAATTATCTTGGACCTTTTTGACAATGGTGCAGGTAACATATGTTTTTATAAGTTTATTTTTTTAGTTATAGCGGATGAATGGATCAATCTGCTTCAAGTCACATTCCTGTCCTGTTTGCACATCATTTTTTTATTTAAAAAAACCATAGAAAAAATGTGTGTTTAAGTTGGAAAATGTGTATTTTATTGCCAAAAAAATGTACTTTATCCTAAAACACATATTTTAAACACATTTGGGTAAGGTTTTTGACTGAGAATTGCATTGGAAAATTTGGAGAAGTCCAAATATGAATGACAGTTATAAGTCCAGAAGGTATAAAGGGAAAATCAATTGTATATGAGTTGAATGGCAATGGAATACAATGGAGTATGAAGTGAGAAGTGTGTCCCATAAGGCTTACCATCAAGTATAGAATTGCAGGCTTAGTGGTACTTTTCACCATTACTTAAACAATATTATATTTTAGGGAATTTTTAATGGGGTGGCAGAAACTGGCTGATTCAAGCACAGACTAAGAGGATTTTTCCAAAGCAGATTAAACACTTTTTGTGTTTGTATTCCCTCGCTGCTGCAGGTGCAGATACGATAAAAAACGATGGTGTGTATTCTAAATACCTCTTTTCTTTTGTGAGAAATGGAAGATATAGCTTGAAAGTTCGCGTCCAGAGGGACAACCAGACAATTAGCCCATACCCTGCAACGCTCTGGAGCCCTGCAATGTATATTCCTGGTTACATAACAAATGGTAAGGCTTTGGGATGTCAGTCGTCAAGCCGTGCTCTCTTATTTACCTCCATGGACTTGAACGGAAGGTGTTCTCAGTGTATTACATCTTCAGCGAGAAGAAGCACTACTTTGCACAAGCACCCCTATGGAAAAATTTAGGGAGACAACTATGTCATGGCCACAGGCTGGCTCTTTGAATTCTCCTCATAATCATGTGGAAAACTCTCATCAGGCTGTATTGGCTGTACTTCATGGAAAGCTGAATTTATTTATTTTTAAAAAAAACTCGTCAACACGCAGATCCAAGCAGTTTACATGAATGGTCCATTGGGATGAAATATTTCTAGATGCATACATCCTATAAACATTTAGCCTCCATAGTGTCTTTTGTAGCTTCATCGTGCTGAGCTCTACTTTCTGCCCAACCCAGTTATCCTCTCTGAAGGATGCTGAAGCCTGTTAAGGTCTCAGACAGGCTATTTTTCTTTCCTTCCACTTCTTTCTTCCCCATTTGGCACCCTCAGCATTCTGTGGCCAAATCTCCCTCATCATTCTGTAGAGGTCATTGGGCATAGGTCCTTTTTTTCAGCACTTAGGTTTCTAGCAGCTTTTAAAATAAAAACAAAAACTGCATGTAACAATATATGTGCTTGAAGTTTTTATTTTTATTTTAAAAGCTGCTAGAAACCAAAGTCTACGAGGTCTCAGCCTGACTCCAGCCCTGCAGCAGCAAAACCAGTGCTCTAACCCACCATGTGCCATGATACTGGGCATCCCCAAAGCTGTTACCTTAGGCGGAACCTGGGTGTTTCTTTATGGAAAACACGGGTTCTACCAATGAGATAGGGACCTATTACTGTCAGGTTGTTTATTTCCTTTTTGGCTTACTTGCCCCAAAGTCCATTAGTCGCTAGTTCATTGGAAGCATGCTCAGCTGGTCTTTAGCTCTCTTTTGTGTATTTGTTTATGTTGGTGTGGCATAGGTACAATCCAGATGAATGCACCGAGGCCATTGATGAATAGTGAAGATACGCACATCAGCTCTGGGGGCTTCAGCAGAATAGCTGCTGGGAGTGCTTTCACCATATCTGGAGTTCCCACTGGCCCCTATAAGGATTTGTTCCCACCATGCAAAATTACTGATTTGGATGCCAGAACAGAAGAGGACAAAATTGTTTTAACCTGGACAGCTCCAGGGGATGACTTTGACCAGGGACAAGGTAGGTTCAGTGTTTCTTATTTTCTTTGCTAATGAAAACTGTTTAAAAGTAGGGTGTTTTAAAAACAACAACCCCAAAAAACAACCACCAGTGTTTCCCAAACTTGGGTCTCCAGCTGTTTTTGGACTACAACTCCCATCACCCATAGCTAGCAAGACCAGTGGTCAGGGATGATGGGAACTGTGGTCCGAACACAGCTGGAGACCCAAGTTTGGGAAACCCTGTTTTAAACTACGTTGATAAAATCTGCAAGCAAATCCATATTGGATGTGTACTGAGCTTTGGATATATATACTTTTGAGACCCATAAATATAAGTAAAACAGAATTCCAATTCAAAACGACCCTCTGCACATCTCTGCCGTAACTTGGACTCTGGAAATCCTATTTGTAGAGGGAAACCTGAAACCAAACAATTCCTTCCTTGTTTGTTCCTTCTTAAATATCATCATAGCAAGTATTGGCGGTGATCCTCTCTTAGTTAAACCTGTTCTATACTGCAGTAGTTTTGCCCCAGGAATCTCAGTTTGTGGATCAGTTGCTCTGCATGCTTTTATACACTTGTCCAGTTCTGCTGCCCATGGATAACAGAGATATCTTGTGTGCTTTTGGCAGAGAGGAACATTTAGAATCATAGAATCATAGAGTTGGAAGGGACCCTGATGATCATCTAGTCCAGGGGTAGGCAACCTAAGGCCCGTGGGCCAGATGCGGCCCAATCGCCTTCTCAATCCGGCCCACAGACGCTGCAGGAACCAGCGTGTTTTTACATGACTAGAATGTGTCCTTTTATTTAAAATGCATCTCTGGGTTATTTGTGGGGCATAGGAATTCGTTCATTTTTTTCTTCAAAATATAGTCCGGCCCCCCACAAGGTCTGAGGGACAGTGGCCCACAGCTGAAAAAGGTTGCTGACCCCTGATCTAGTCCAACCCCCTGCAATGCAGGAATATGCAACTGTTCCATACGGGGATCAAACCTGCAACCTTGACGTTATCGGAACCATGCTCTAACCAACTGAGCTATCCAGATAGGAATGCCTTGCTGATGTAGCCAGAATGGCTCTATCCATGTACAAGAAGGGAGATATCAATAGGCTTGAGAAAACCCCAATATTTGCATATTATTATTATTATTATTATTATTATTATTATTATTATTAAAAAAGATATTTTGGGGGGAAACCCCAAAACAAACTTTTAAGGACTGGGTAATCCAACAGTTTGTGGGGGCTCCAGAGTGAAAGAGGGTAGCAGTGCAGTATAATGTTTTGTTGCAGGGCCCACTTGCCTACATGCTAATTCAGACGCAAATTTGTATCTGCCTCTGAGTGCTGACAATGGTAAAAATGCCCTTGGTGTCCTATTGTGTCCTTAGACTGAAACCGTTGTTTTTTGCTAATTATATCCTGTTTGGTAGTATTATCTGCTTATTTTGGTTGGCTAAGGCTGCAATTCTGTGGGCACTTTCTTGTAAATAGGCAATAGTTTGGGGTGAAAAGTGTTGAATCCTGTTACTTCCAGGCAACTGCAGGAAAAAACCCAATGCTTTATAGCCTTTTGTTATCTTGGTTTTTATTCCAGCTGCAAGATACGAAGTGAGAATAAGCCAAAGTTCTCTGGAACTGAGGGAAGAATTTGAAAACGCTGTACCCATAAATACCTCCAGCTTGGCACCTCAGCCAGCAGGTTCCAAGGAAATGTTTGTGTTTAAACCAGAAGCCTTGGCAAACGTCACCCTAATTTACATGGGCATCCGCACAGTGGATAAGTCTTTCTTGTACTCTGACCTCTCCAACATAGCTCAAGCACTTATTATTCCTGGGAAGGCTACTCACATCGCTCCTGCCAAGTACGGTGCCTTAGCAGTCGTTCTGACAACATGTGGGCTGCTGTTATTGGTTGCTTCTTGTCTTATTGTAAGCACCGTTCTATGGACTTTGAAGAAAAAGAAGAAAGTAGCAATTGATGAAGCCATACTATCACATTCAGATTCAGCATTGGCAGTTTAGGCGTTTTCTTCTTTTAAAGTTTAGTCGTTGTTTAGTCATGCCAGACACTTCGTGATCCCATAGACCAGAACACGCCGGGCACTCCTGTCTTCCACTGCCTCCCGCAGTTTGGTCAAACTCATGCTCGTAGCTTCGAGAACACTGTCCAACCATCTCGTCCTCTGTCATCCCCTTCTCCTAGTGCCCTCAATCTTTCCCAACATCAGGGTCTTTTCCAAGGAATCTTCTGTTCTCATGAGGTGGCCAAAGTACTGAAGCCTCAGCTTTAGGATTTGTTCTTCCAGTGAGCACTCAGGGCTGATTTCCTTCAGAATGGATAGGTTTGATCTTCTTGCAGTCCATGGGACTCTCAAGAGTCTCCTCCAGCACCATAATTCAAAAGCATCAATTCTTCGGTGATCAGCCTTCTTTATGGTCCAGCTCTCACTTCCATACATCACTCCTGGGAAAACCATAGCTTTAACTATACAAATATGACATAACCAGGAAAGAGATCTTGGGATTATGGTGGGTAGCTCGATGAAAACGTTGACCCAGTGTGTGGCAGCAGTGGGGGGAAAAGAGAAATCTATGTTTAGTGATAATTAGGGATCGAAATGCCTTTGTGGGTGCCATTTGCGGGACCGCATGCAGCACCTTGGGCCACATGGGACCCACCAGCTGGTTGGGCTGGCCTGCCTCCCTGTGTTAGTCATTGGAGGTTACCACCAAACCTCAGCCAATCAGTTCCACAGGGAGGTGGAGCCAGTTGCTTAAATAGGAGGCGGAGCTGGCAGCAACCATCCGGTTGGCTCTGGAGCTTCAGGGTCCCCTCTTAAAGGGGTTTGTAAAATGGGAGTCACTGGCCATACACTGAAAGGTTGTCAGTGAACTCCCCTGCTTTGCGGGGATATGGGATGGGCTGCCTGCGTACACAAGCATCTTGCTGTACACCCTCCCATGTCCCATTCACCCCAGGAGGAGCCCCAGTTCCTCCTGCTGGGGGGCTGGGAGGGATACATGCCCAATACCTAAGCCAATGTCTTCCTACATCTGAAAGGTTTAATAAAGTTGTGGCCAATTTTTAATTCCATAACACGTTGTCACAAGTCATTATTCCTTCTGGTGGTCTCTCGGGGCTGGGGGGGGGGTCTCTGCCTGGGCAAGCAAGTAAAGAAAATCGCTGATATGATATTCATAGAAATCTATGATGTGAACACACTTGGAATACTGTACACTGTTCTGGATGCCAAAAAGTAAACATTAGAGTTGGGAAAGGTTTGGAAAAAGGCAAGCCAAATGAAGCTGGATCATCTCCTATGAGGAAAGGTTTTAATATTTTGCATCTTCACTCAGGAGACAGGGCAGCTTGCCACTGAATAACTGGGGAACATGAGCAAGACAGTGCTGCTGTGCTCATTTTCTGCTTGTCATCTTCCCATTGGCATCTGGTTGGTCATTGTGAGAAAAGAATGCAGAATTATATAGGCCTTTGGTCTGATCCAGCCAATCTATTTTTGTGTTCTTTTACATCCATTTCTTAACTATGGAGGAAGAAGGGAAATATATGTACCCTTTTACTGTCTTGTAGAACCAGAATGTGGAACCCCCCGCCCCGAAATTTAACTCAGCAAAGCTGAAGAAGGTTTGTAATTTCAAATTTGGCTCTAATTTTTATAAAGTTGCTTTCCCCATCCTAATGATATATTAAGCCAGTTCATCTCTTTCTCCCCCTGCCCGCCCCCTGTAATTTTCTTGGTTAGAAAGTTAAAAGGAAAGGGTGTGGGTTTCTTGTGAATTTGAAACCTCACTGCAGCCCACAAAGTAGCACCATCTTCTGGCAAGTTTGCCCCCAAAGCAACTAGAGAAGGGACTGTCCTCTCATCCCCCAGGGTGTGGAGAGCCCAAATGCAGGGTACTTCAGAAGCCACAAGAAGTTGAACTCCCAAACCCGCCTGGCCTACGTTTATCACTGCAGACATTGCTAGAGTCACAGAACAGGTAATAGGAGGCCCCCTTTCTAGGCTAGCCAATAGCTTGCAGGCCACTCTCCTCCAGAAGATGTTGTCTCAAGAAAAACAACATTGCATCCCTCAGCAGCCACGGACTCCTATGGCTGCAGTGAGCAGGGCTGTCTTAAGCATATCCAACACCATGGTGCAAAGATCCCTTAGGTGCCCCCCATTTCCCAGACTGCCCTGGCACAACGCGCCAGTAAGCCCAATAGGAAAGACAGCTCTGGCAGCGAGTGATTCCCCCTCCAACCGTGCTGTCTTGAAGGACACGAGATCTGCAGTGCTCATTTCTCCTCAAGAGTTCTGCTCCGTCAAGGCTGGCAAAGTGCCCTTGAATTTCAAACTGGAGCTCAGCTCATCTTAGGGAAGGTCAGAATGTGTGTGTGTGTGCACGCTTGAAGCAGAGACAAGCATGTTAGTTTGCTTCCTCTAGGAAAAAATGTCCATAAATCATATGGCTGTCACATCAAGATAAATGGAACAAGGGTAGGGTCCTGAGGATCGTAGCCTTTATGTGGGAGACAGATTCCTGGACTTTCAGCAGATACATGAAGGATTGTCCAGAACAGACAGATACCTGCCTTCCTACAAAGGGGGAGAATGTGAGCACAGATCTACTGCTTTGTCGCCTTCACTGCTCTGACACTTTTTTCTGGAGAATAACAGGCCTGCCAGGATTTGTTTCTTAGAGATTTTCCTTCCTTGCTGCCCCACTGCACAGCTGTATCTCTCCAATCCTCTGAGCAGGTGGGTAGGCAAGTTAATTTCTTAGCTCTTCTACTCTTACTAGCTGGTGAATAATGAGATCCAAAAAGCACTTAGGCAAAGCAGTTCAAGTTTCTGTCTATCATCAAATGAGCCTCAAAAGCTGGGGGTTTTGTGTGTGTTGTTGTTGTTGTTTTGGTGATGTTCACATTTTAGGGCCAACCTACATGTCATGATAAAGATGCTTTTACAAAAGTGAGCTTAATTGGACTGTATTTATTTTTAAGGAAGCAGTTGTGTGAAGTTGTTTTCCAGGGACTCAGCTACACTCAGTCAGTTGTATCATTGTAACTCCGTTGTAAAGATGCAACTCCAGATGGGGCTGTAGAGCACAAAATTTGTTTGTGCAATTTTACATAGGGTTGTTTTTTCTTTTGTTATGACAATCTAATTTATGACTTATTTATAGTGTTTCCCCCCCTGTGTGTAGATCCTGCCCAGGTCACAACTGTGATACAGATTGTAGCCTTCCACGAGTTTTTCACCAAATATCCCCCCCTTTGGTTGGGTGTCTGAAGGTGCTGTCAGGTGCTGAAGGGAGGATTTGGGGCAACAAGGTGTCACAAGGCCCCGCATGCCTTCCACTTCAAAATTTGTTAAGCTGTTGTTTAAATTGCTGTTGAACGGCAGGTAATAACAATTAATAACATTTGTTGTGATTAATAAAAAGTGAGATTAATTAAAGATTCTTTAAAAGCATTACTGAGTTCATAATACAATTTTGTGTGTGTGTCATTGTGTAGTTTCTCAATTAATGGAGCCTAGAATTACAAGAATTAGCCTATGAGAGTCCCTATTTTTTTGAGGTAACAAAGGGGAAATCCATACTTGTAAATGTGGGAAATGTATGCATTTTGTGCATATTTCTTAGCTGGAGAACTGTCTTGCAAAATTCCGAAAAGTGTAACTTTCACAGGATAGCCAAGTTATGGTTCACTTACTGTTTCGTAAAGTGCAAATTAGGTAACATTACATTTAAATATGAACTGAACTGAAATTCTCCCACAGTAGGACACAAGTTTTTTTGCTTGTCTCCATCCAAGTGGATGTTGATTCCCCCCCCCCCTTATTCACTTTGGTTATACACATGAATAATATAACTTATATCTGGTCTCCTTGCTCTGGAACTGAGATGCGATGTTGGAGCAGCAGTTAGCAATTCAGTGTGGCACCAGAGCACCATGCAAGTGATATTTCAGGGCACAGAGGGGTGGGGAGCATTGGGGCTGAGTGTGGCCCCATAGTGCAGAATCCTAAGCATCAGAGGAGTACTTCTCATCCTCTATCACCAGTGCATAGCAGCAGTATTTGCAGAAGGAAGGCTGGAGCTTAGAAAAGACGAGCCAGTGCTGGAAAATTCTTCACCATATGCAGCCTTCTAAATGTTATCATCCAAGACCACTCAATAGATTTCCCTATTTTATTGTTGTAATTTTTTTTACTTGTTTTACCTTTCAATCATAAAAAAACAAAATGCTTATACAGTGAGGGGGCAAATTATTTGATCTCCTGCTAAATTTGCCCGTTTGCCCTCTGACGAAGAAATGTCCAGTCTATAATTTTAATGGTAGGTTTATTGTAACTGTGAGAGACAGAATAACAACAGGAAAACCCCCAGAAACCCAGAAGAAAAAAAGTCAGAGATTGATTGAAGTTACTTAAAATGGGGGGGGGGGGAGAATCCCCTAATAGAACAAATATATTGTGGACTCTACCAAACTTGGGAACTTTCCAAGAATTTGGGCATCCACTTCCCTCTCTTTTAATGGGGCTGTGGATGGGATAAATTTCATTTCACTTGAAACAAAAAGTTTTCAATTTCCACAGCAAGATATACTGAGATGTATGTTTTGTATCTTAACTTAAAACACCCAATATTTCATCTGGTCCCATACTTGGTTACTTTTAAATTCTGCATTGACAAAAAACAAAAACAAAAAAATCTGCTTTGTTTCTTAACCTAACACGATATTCTATGGGATGAACATCCCACAGAACTCTGAAAAGGAATGTGTCAATTCAACTATCCCAATGTTTAATATTTCATTTCTATTTAAACAAAGATCCTGTGTTTTCCCAGCGCAGGCTCAAATGCATCAAAGAGAAAAGTTATCTACTTATCTTGTTTATTTGCAAAAATGGAAGGCGGTGGGGAGGGGGACAGGAAGGAAACCAGAATTTTTCTAATGGTCCATTTGGTGCCATTGTTAGCATTCTCCCCCATCTAGATGCCCTCATCACCAGGAAGGATATAGGGCTTGTCTCAGTGCTTATCTCAAAGTCCTATGGCAGGAAGAATGACCCTCTGTAAAGAAGAATGCTTGGCCAGCATCTTTTTATCTTCCATGGCCTTTAGCGCAGGCCTAGAGCATCGTTATGGCTTCCTGAAAGCATACTCTGGCTTGCACAATGCATTTGTTACATTGATTCTTTTATTTCTGTACAGCACCTCACAACCCATCAAAGAAGTCGAAAAAGTACAGTGGTACCTTGGTTCTCAAACTTAATCCGTTCCAAAACCAAAGCGTTCCAAAACCAAGGTGCGCTTTCCCATAGAAAGTAATGCAAAATGGATTACTCTGTTCCAGATTTTTAAAAACAACCCCTAAAACAGCAATTTAACATGAGTTTTACTATCTAACGGGACCACTGTTCCATAACATGAAAGCAATAAGCAATGTACTGCAGTCACACAATCAATCAGTCAGTAGCTGAACTGGGTTCCACACAGTCACAAAAACAAAACAAAAAAGCTGCAAAAACAAAAGCACAAAATAAATAGACAGACCTCAGCATAACACTCAAAACGGCAGTGTGGCACTCAAATCGGAAGCTTATAACACTCCAAATGGAGCACATTCGGCTTCTGAAAAAAGTTCGCAAACCGGAACACTTCTGGGTTTGCAGTGTTTGGGTTCCAAGTTGTCCAATTAACAGTAGCTTTTCCCCAAATGGCCAGCATCAGCACATAAAAGGGATGTGGTTCTGCACAGGAGTTTTAGCCCATTTCTACCAGGAATTGAATGGGAGTTGTATTTTAACTCTGCTCATATTCAACACTTCCATTTCTCCAGGGAAACCAGGTATTTATTGCTGAATTGGAGCAAACATCAACCAGGTTTTCTGCTGATTGACAGTTGCTCCATGTCCTGAACCCCTGGACTAAGGTAAAGGTACCCCTGCTCGTACGGGCCAGTCGTGTCCGACTCTAGGGTTGTGCGCCCATCTCACTTAAGAGGCCGGGGGCCAGCGTTATCTGGAGACACTTCTGGGTCACGTGGCCAGCATGACGAAGCTGCTCTGGCGAGCCAGCACCAGCGCAGCACACGGAAACGCCGTTTACCTTCCCGCTATAAAGCGGTCCCTATTTATCTACTTGCACTTGAGGGTGCTTTCGAACTGCTAGGTGGGCAGGAGCTGGGACCAAAAGACGGGAGCTCACCCCGCCGTGGGGATTCGAACCACCGACCATGCAATCGGCAAGTCCTAGGCGCTGAGGTTTTACCCACAGTGCCACCCGCGTCCAGAACCCCTGGACTACCTCTCAGCAAATCAGTATGGCAAGTGCAAAGTCCAAAGTCTGGGGCTCAAGCCACACAAGCAAAGTCCAAAGGTCAGGAAACACGGTCCAAGGTCAATCCATGTAGCCAAGTCTGAAGTCCAGCAATCAGAATACAATCCAAAGTCAATACTGAAGCACAGTCCCATAGGGACGAGAGATACCCAAAAACGTTGGGTAGGCTGCACAAATGTAGAAAATTTTCTTCCTCAAAAATGATTTGACAGAACCAGAGGCCTCTTCACTGAGGACCTCCTCTTAAATGCTAGGCTGGTGTGTTGAAGTTGCTCAGCAACTGGGAGAGACCCAAAGGGAATGGGCTGCTTTTGCCAGGCTTTTCTTCAAGCATGTTTGCTTTACTCCCTTTTCCTCATAAGGTAAAGGACTCCTGGATGGTTAAGTCCAGTCAAAGGAGACTATGGGGTACAGCACTCATCTCACTTCAGGCTGAGGGAGCCAGCGTTTGTCCGCAGACAGCTTTCTGGGTCATGTGGCCAGCATGACTAATCCACTCCTGTCACAACGGGATACTGTGATGGAAGCCACGGAAACGCCATTTAGCTTCCTACCACAGCGGTACCTATTTATCTACTTTCACTGGTTCAACAAAGTCTTCTTTAGAGTTTGAGATTGAGATTGAGTTTGAGATTTGGGTCAACTCGGAGTAGCACTAAACTTGAGTACAACTCATGACCTCTTAATTAATAAAACAAATAAAAAAACATGAAACCTCTCCTCCACTTGATTTACAGGAAATAGTTTTCACACACACCCATGAGGTCTTCCAGATGTTTTCCCACTATTGTTTATAATACACATGTAAACGCGCTCTGAAAAGACAATGTCTTATTCAAAACAAGCCTTTTGAAGGTTAGATGGGGTGCTTGGATTGTGGCATGTGTCCAATTTAGGGTTAAGTAAGTCTCTCATCAGGGCAAGGATTTTTAACAATGGGACTTGCCCTTCTCTCGTTCCCCTCTGCCCCCTAAATCTGTTCTGGGGGTCCCCCAATCCTCTACTGCAGATTTAAGCATGTGTGTGTGTGTGTGTGGCAGTTGTGCAAGCAGAAATCCTTGTGCTGACAGGACAAGAGAGTTGGATACCAAACTATCTGATTGCTGGCATGTGTGAGAGAGGACAGAAAGACAAATGAGGAAGACAGAAAGACACACAGACGTTGTGACTTTATGTGCATCTCCCCCAATCAATGATATTTTATGCATAATTCCATAGTGACCAATGTGCCATTTGTAAGCTTCCTTACATAATATTTTACATACCTTACATACTATTATTGAACTCTAATTAACATTAAACTATGTTAACTGCCTTGATCTTCCCTACAGAAATAGTCAAGAAGTATGTCGCCTGTAGTTGAAATGCTTTCTTGTTAGTCTGCTTTAAAATCTGCGACCCGTTCCCACCTTTCCCCAGATGTATGGCAATATACATAAAGAGCTAATGTTTCATGGACAAGTGTCAAACTTACGGCAATGTTTACTGGAAACTAGGGGAAAGGTTTTTCCGGCAAATGGCTTGTGACCAATGTAACATGACCAATGTACCACATGCAAATTCATTAACAGATACCCACAAATACAGTGGTACCTCGCAAGACGAAATTAATTCCTTCTGCGAGTTTTTTCGTCTTGCGAATTTTTCGTCTTGCGAAGCACGGTTTCAAAAGAAGTTTTGGAAAAGCTTCAAAAATCACCAAAGTCTTCAAAAACCTCAAAAAAGGCTACCACACCGCGTGCTATGAGTTGCTCCTCGAAGTCAAGTCGCAACTGCGGTTTTAAGAAAAAGGAAACAAACTTGCAAGACGTTTTCATTTTCGTCTTGCGAAGCAAGCCCATAGGGAAATTCGTCTTGCGAAGCAACTCAAAAAACGAAAAACTCTTTCGTCTTGCGAGTTTTTCGTCTTGCGAGGCATTCGTCTTGCGGGGCACCACTGTAAATACCTCCCAAGCAAGACCCTATACTGTGCATTCACAAGTTGCTGCTCAGCATCAAGTTTATGTGGGAAGCCATAAGGCGCTAACTAGGCTTTGGGAAGGAGGTGGGAGAAGACTCTAGGACCTTGCCAGAGCCCTCTTGCCTCCTTCTCAAAACCCAGCACCTCACTTACCTGGGTTTGGGAAGGCAGTGTGAGGGCTGGGGGGGGGACATCAAATGACAAGTACTGCCCCAAAAGGCATTGAGGCAGCTTGTTGGACTACGCTGTCCCAGATTATGTCAGCAGCAAGGCAGGTACAGGGCTCAATAATTGCTTATACTGTATAACACAGTCCACCTACTCTTGGGGTTTGAACTTTCTTCCGTACCTTGAGTGGGCATTACTCATACTTGCAAGTGGCTCTGGAGAGTCATTTGATGAAAGTCTTTCTGCCTGTGGCTCTTGTGCCATTTTCTTCTTTTCTCTAGCTATTGGGTGGCCTTCCTGGAGCGTCCAAATTGGCCATGGTTTCATTCATCTTAGCGTCTTCCTTTATCTCGTCTCTTGTTTCAGCAAGAGTTTGCTTTAGTGACCACCCACTTTCTATTGCCACACCATATAACCTGGACCATCCTAAAGTCTCTGCAACCATTCCAGGGTGGCCATTTCCCGTCTTGGCTTTGTGCCATTATGTTTGAATTTCTGGGCCATAGTATTTTGGCTCTTTCATCCCAGTGGGACTTCTGTTTTAATTTTCCATTGTTCCGGCTTTGTTTTACTTGGCGGTGATCTCTTGCTCTTGGCTTCAGGATGGAGTTCACAGCAGGTACCTGGATTTCAGCCTTTTGCTCATAAGGATCATGATTCCATGGGTTACAGTTACAGATTTGCAGCTTGTGGGTGTGGAAGTCCCTCGCGACTGTTTTGATCCTGCCTAAAGCCATTTCTGTAACTCATCGTGTTGCCAGGATACTTTCTAATCATGTGGGACCTTACTCCAGAACAACAAAAAATGGATTAGCTGTTGGCTATCAAGTGAATTGTGTTAAGAGGGTGCTGAGTGATATGGAGTAAAATGTTGGCTAATGATATAGCAAAAAACTTTATATCAAGGTTGGGCAGTTAACTATCTATCTTGAGGTAAGAGACAGTGCCAGGAAAAATGTGTGGCATGGTAATAGTAGGAAGGCAAGGGTTGATTGTCAATGTATTGACTTGGTAATGGATTGGATGAGAGCCAATAAATTGAAGCTCAGTCCAGATTAAGGCACTGTTAGTGGTTGATTCATCATCTGTATCTTCCCATAGTTGTCCAGCATTTTCCAGAACTTGGTCTCACCAACTGCAGGTCTGGGAAAGTAGACCTCAGGTGGCAACAGAGGCTCTGGCTCCATCTGCATTTGGGCTCCCTGTTTTGTGCCCTCCTTGTCCCATTGGGCATTGGTCACCACTGGTTTGACCCCTGCTATATTTCTGGTTCTCGGCTCGCCATCAAGAATAGCTCGGTCGGTAAAGCACAAGACTCGTAATCTCAAGGTCATGGGTTCAAGCCCCACGTTGGACAAAAAGATTCCTGCATTGGAGGCAGTTGGACTCGATGGCTCTCATGGACCCTTAGCCAACTCTACAATTCTGTGACCCCTGCTTTATTTTTGGTGCACAACCCCCATCTGCAAAAGAGGGTACAGTTTTGCACGAGATGTAAAGTCTTCTCAAATTTTATGCAGATTTGTGTCTTCTTTGGCGGGTGCAGAAGAAGGCCCAATATATGGTATACCCCACCCTTTTGGCACCCCTGGGCACCAAATAAGACAAAGCTAGGAGAATATCACTTGGATTAAGGTGAACTTTTTCTTTTCAGGGTGTCTAGCTATAAAAGCAATCTAGAAGTTCCAGACTGCTGCTATTATTAAATCTAGTTTCGATTTCTTTAGACATGCTTGCAATGTATTAGTGGTAACTGGCAACGATAGAGTTAAACATTGTATTCGAGGATTTTTTTTGTTATGAGTTGGACCGTTCTACCCCTTAGCTTATTCTTGTGGATGCTTTCACTTTCCTAGGTAGTTGTGTTTGCCTGTACATCAGCAAACAGCCTTGAGTTCTGAGCCTCCAAAGTGAGCAACAGTGCCTTTTGTTAAATAGGAAGTTAAACGTATTTAAGAGGATTTGAACAAGGAAACATCAGGTTGCAGATAATTTCCAGATTTCTTTGTCCTTTCAAAACAGGTTTGTTTGGTTTTTCTTCTCTCTCTATCCCTGCCAAAGCTCTTGCATTAACAAGCCTCTGTGCTGTTATTTATTTCCGTAAGGTTGAAATAAATAAGTGCCACAAGGAAAGATGGCACTTAACCAGTGGCTGCTGCTTCTGCTGCTGCAAGTACTGCATGAGGTGACAGGTACCAGGGTAAAACTCAACATGGGCGGTTTTGAAGACGTCGTCATCGCAATCAATCCCCAGATCCCGGAAGACAACAAAATGGTGGATGCCATCAAGGTAAGATAGTTAAATATTTCTGAATGTATTGAACAAGCGACTTCAGACAGTGATATTCTAGGAAAATGCAAGTTGCATTTTGCAAGCGTGGGGTGCCAGGTACTTCTGAACCCCCCCCCCAAGTCTCATCCCAAGTGTACAGGTGGGACTTGTATAGGGTTGCCATATTTCAAAAAGTAGAATTCCTGACACTCACAGAGTTATTAAGTTATTAGGAAACCACCCAAATTGTTGAGCTTTTTTTAGTTTCTGCATTTTGCAAGCGTGGGTGCCAGGGTACTTCTGAATGCCCCTATACCCCACAACTTTTTCATCCCTTTCTAAAAGTAACATTCCACAAAGTTGTTGAGCTTCTTAGCAAGACCCCAAAAGCTCCCCCCAAAGTAGTGATTTTAAGTTTTTAGAGCTGGTTTCCGCTGGTTCGGCAAAATTCCACCCTGACACCATTTTTACACCCCAAAACCAGGTCATGTCAGGAATTTTCCTGCCATAGTGCAAGCATAGGTCACTTGCAAGAAGAAAAAAAAAATTGATAGCCTGGAATATTCCTCTTCCCTATTCCAGTCAACTGGGGTAGTTCGTTCTATCTCCCCCTAGCACCTCCTTCTAGTTGAGCACATTTAGTCCTCCTTCCTTTTTGAGGTCTCTCCCCATTGGTTTTTTGTTTTTAATTTCGGCAATACCTGGGGTGCTCCCGCTAGATTACTCTTGTAAATGGGCACTTCCATTTTGGCTGCCTGAGCAATGGCAATCACAGCCTGAGTGTTGGAAACAGAGGGAAGGGTCTGTGCCAGAACTGGTGGCATGTACTCTGAGGTAAATGTACTCTGAGGTAAATGTTGTGCAGGTTTTGACCATTAGAGGTTAAAATGTCCTGTTCATAGGTTTCTTTAACTAACCGGAGTGCTTTGACACCAGATTTCAGGAAATTGTTCCAGAAATGGGGTGCTGTTTCTGGGAAGTGCTCTCCCTTCCTCTCAGTGGCTTTGCCTTAGCTCACATGGCAGCTGCCCCCAGTGGAGGAAGATGGCTTCTTCGCTCTAGGCTTCAGCTTCCTGCCTGGCATTGCAATAGTTCAATCTGTTTGGGGGCCCCGTGGCCAGCTCCATTGAAGGAGAAATATACAAATGTCTCACTTCGTAGGAATTGCTTCAGATCACTCTGTTAATAAGCTACACAGAAGAACCTTTGTCACTATACAGGGCTGATTGTGCACTTGAGGTTGTTGCGCAGGGTAGACTTGCACAAACAATATGGCGGCCACTTAAAAACAAACAAAAATGGCCACCCTCCTGTCATGTAGAGCTTCCCCCACTATTTCCTCCTTCATACCAGGAATAGCTTTGCATACTATGTCAAGCAACACTCAATGGCACAGGAGGGTCCACCCAAAAAAAGTATCTACCAGCTTTTTGAAGACAGGGGTTCAACTTTTCAACATGCAAGGCACTCCAGCATCAGGAAAGAAAGATGGCAGAAGAGACCAAAGGGCACATTCTGTAAACACAAATGCCAATAACTAGCCATTGACACACAAAGGTCTCTCCTTTCCCTGTTAGGACATGGTGAAAGAGGCATCAAATTATCTCTTCAGCGCTACACGGCAAAGATTTTATTTCAAGACTGTGAAAGTTATAATTCCTTCCACATGGAAACCAAAAAATGAATATCAAAGAGTAACTACAGAATCCTATGATAAGGTAAATGCTGAAGAATACATTAAGATTTAAATATACTTGTGGTATTTTTTAAAAGACTGGGGCAAATGGAGAGATTGTGGGGGTTGGGGATACAAGATATTGTATGATCTAATAAAAATTCTTATTATTTATTTATTTATGATTAAAGTTCTATACCACCCTTAATCTGAAGATCGCAGGACTCTTTACAATACAATGACACAAAAATATATACCAAAATAACAAACAAAAACAACCCTCTCCCTCCACCCCCCCCCCCAGTTTAAAAGTCCATAGAATGTTTAATTAGCCAAAAGCCTGAGAGAAGAGGAATGTCTTTGCCTGGTGCCTAAAGATAAGTAATGCAGATGCTAAGCAATAATATCTATATTTCCCACTTTTGGATGCAACTGGATTTATTTTTGAGTAAACATGCAGATCTGGGCTTAATGTTCTTATAGACGTCATGATATCTAAGGCTGGGTTAAAGTGGTTGCGGGCCTTGGTGTGTTCTCCCAGCCTTCTCCCCAAAAGGAATTCATGCCATAACAGTACCAGAATTACATCTTGAAATATCTTTAAAGACTAATGAATTTAGTACACCTGATTTCGTGGGCTCACTTATAGACAATTGTATTCTTAATAAATACCTGAAGCTATTTCTTGTGTACTAGCATTGTCTAGTAAGCTTTTTTTCTTTTTCTTTTAATGGAAGCTCAGAGTATGACAGGAATTTATGGACTGTCCACCTCTATATCTTCTTTGTTCTATGTTATTTTAGGCAGATGTCATAGTGGCGGATCATTACTTGAAACATGGAGATCATCCCTACACCCTACAGTATGGCGGATGCGGGGAACTTGGGCGATACATTCATTTCACTCCTAACTTCTTGACAAACGACAAGTTGCATAATGCTTATGGTCCACGAGGTAGCACCTGTTAATTCAGATTGAATTGTCTGGGTTGTTGTTGTTGTTGTTTTAATTACAGTGCTACCTCAGGTTACATATGTTTCAGGTTACATACGCTTCAGGTTACAGCCCCCGCTAACCCAGAAATAGTGCTTCAGGTTAAGAACTTTGCTTCAGGATGAGAACAGAAATTGTGCTCCAGTGGCGCAGTGGCAGCAGGAGGCCCCGTTAGCTAAAGTGGTGCTTCAGGTTAAGAACAGTTTCAGGTTAAGTACGGACCTCTGGAACGAATTAAGTACTTAACCTGAGGTACCACAGTATTAGAATTGCTAGTCAAGTTTTCAAAAGGTAATAAAGATAGAATTCCTAAGAAACCATTAAGACTTTCAATGCAGTTGCTTAATCGCTCTAAAGGCTCCTAAATTTGCATAAGAAATCTGCAATAGGTTCATCAATACATTTTCAACCCTGAAAAGCTATCTTGCTGAAGCTATCTGAGCCTCTCTTCCTGTTTCCCATGTGACCACAGCTGCTTGTACACCATACATTTAAAGTACGGTGGTACCTCGGGTTACATACGCTTCAGGTTACATACGCTTCAGGTTACATACGCTTCAGGTTACAGACTCCGCTACCCCAGAAATAGTACCTCGGGTTAAGAACTTTGCTTCAGGATGAGAACAGAAATTGTGCTCCAGCGGCAGCAGCAGCAGCAGCAGCAGGAGGAGGCCCCATTAGCTAAAGTGGTGCTTCAGGTTAAGAACAGTTTCAGGTTAAGAACGGACCTCCGGAATGAATTAAGGTACCACTGTACATGACTTCCTACATACAGTTCCCAGGAAGTCGTGTGCTTTGATTGCAGGGGCCATAGTAAGACCCGCCTTCTCAGATGCAACTGTCAATTAAAGGGTCATCACCTCATTGGCTTCTGTGATGTAGGGAGACAAACAGGGACTTCTCTTCTGAATCAGATTGAAATGTTGGCTACCCCTTCTATAGTTATTCAATTGCTGGTGTGATTTCACAGTATTTCAAATTTTATTTTAGTGTTTTTTTAACAGGATGTATATTTGCTATAATTACTAGCCGTATGTCATACATTTAAAAAAACCAAAAACCGTGTCCCAAATTTTAGCTTTGTTATTGGTGTTCTACAGGCAGGGTCTTTGTCCATGAATGGGCTCATTTCAGATGGGGTGTCTTTGATGAATACAACAATGATGCACCTTTCTACACTCCTGGGGGAGACAACTTGCCTGAAGCAACCAGGTACTTTCACAAATAGCTCCAACAAATGCATCTCTTCTTTAAGAAGTGATGTTTGCCTTGGATTTGCTGGTTTTTTTTAGTGGTGTAAATTATTACCTAGAGAGCATCTTTGGGTTCCCAGATGTTCGACTACATCATCTCTAGCTTGTAGGACCAGTGGTCAAAAGGTGATGGCAGCTGTAGTCCAACAACATCTGTGGATGCTGATAAAGGCTGCTCTAGAGGATTAAGCTGTAATTGGAAGATATACAAAGGAAATCTCTTATGGGAGCCAAGCTGGGCAGTGCCCTGCCTGCTGGTAACCCCAGCTAGTGGCCGCTTGTGCTCTGCCCAACCCCTTAACATCAACCAGCTTTTCAGTGGGTGACAAGAAATTTTCTGTGCCGGGTACCACCTGACCTTGCTACGCCACTGATTCAGTCTCTCTGAAGACCATTTTCAGACTCTGATTATGATGGCTTGTCAGCTTTACTCCTACACGCACTCATGAAAACAATGAGCAATCGCTGTGTGCTGCTAGGTCCCACTCCCATAGCCTCAGCCCTGTATACCTGAAGGAGCATCTCCACCCCCATCGTTCAGCCCAGACACAGAGGTTCTGCTCTGAGGGCCTTCTGGAAGTTCTCTTAGTGCAAGAAGTGAGGTTACAGGGAACCAGGCAGAAGGCCTTCTCAGTGGTGGTGCCCGCCCTGTGGAATGCCCTCCCATAGATGTCAATGAAATAAACAACTACCTGACTTTTAGAAAACATCTGAAGGCAGCCCTGTTTAGGGAAGTTTTTAATGTTTGATGTTTTATCGTGTTTTTAATATTCTGTTGGCGGGGTATAAATAATAAATTATTATTATTATTATTCCTGCCTCCAATGTAGGTGAGGGGCATCAACATTCCTTTCCTCACCCCTGCCCGCAACCAATTTCTTCTCTCCTGAGAAAGCCTAGGAAGGGTGTTGAAAGACCCATGGCTACTTTATTAAGCCTTCTTCCCATTGTTAACATTCAGGAGTCCTTCCAGACATAGCAGTTAGCACAGAGATAATGCCTGCCATCGTTTCCCATAGGCTAATTTTAATCAGCTCCTCCTACCAATCCAGTTGCAACATGTTGTTGTTGTTGTTGTTGTTGTTGTCTATTCAATTTAAATCCCACCCTTCCTCTGGTTGGCATGGAAGAAAACTGCATGGCATAGCAATCATGCCACCAAGTGATTGTTTATTGACTTTTAAATTGACTGTATCTGTTTCTTTTTACATTCGTTAGATGCTCAGCTGGTTTCACTGGTCAATACATATTTCCGCTTGGTGGAAAAAGTTACAGAGATTGCAAAATTGACCACCGAACTCAGCTGTATGAACATGGTTGCCTGTTTGTTCCAAAAAGACATCAAGATACTGCAGCTTCTATAATGTATTTGCAAAGTCTCCCTTCAGTAAGTATGATGAATCCAGCTTTCTTAGTTCAATGTTATCCCACGAGATTTGGACTGCCTAGGGGCCTCCAGGGGGTTTAATCTGGCACTGTTTCTGTTGAGCTACTTGTTCATCTCTTTCTTCTCTTACTCAACTTAATAATTCCTTCACCTTCTGACTCTGCATTTCTGCAAACTTTGGGTTTGCCCCTAACCCTCCTGATACCTTCCCCTCATGCAAGAATGGCGCTTTCTGCAGCATAATGACCAACATTCAGAGAACTGAGTTTCCTATTCATATAAACAAGTGAGGCTCTGCAATGAAACCTTGCTTGTTTTTGTGTGGTGGGGTAGCCTTCAAAGCTTCCCCTTCTTAGGCAAGATACTGCCCAGAGTCAAAGACTAGGTAGGTGACCAAGTGAGTGAATGAGTGACTGAGGGGATGACCCAGTGAACAGGGAGATAGCTAGAGAGGGCAAGTGAGTAAATGGACAGCCAGCAGGTGGCTGACTAGTGCCCAAGTACTCCTCCGGTGGAGCCAGCTGGTCCAGGTTAGAACTAGCTATTTCATTCTGGCTGATGGTCTCATAGTTAGGCCAACTCTTCTCTCCTTGAGTTGCAAGGTGCTGGGCACTCTATGTAGCAGGCGATCTTTCTCCCTTGCAGGATACCCAGACCTTTGGCACCAGACCTTTCTCTGCTTCCCTTCCAGGTGTGAAGGTGTCTCATTAACACATGCTCTTTTGCTGAGGGATGGAGGTGAGGGGGAAAGAGTTTGCTGGGCGACTGCTGAAGCTTGGCTAAGCTGCCAGGACAATGTTCTTGGGTGTAGCTAAACCCTATCTCCTCCTATTCTTATTTCCTTAACACAGAAGACGCCTTTTCCATCTGAGGAAGAAGGCAGCAGGGCTTTGCTTGATGAGGCAGCTTAATCCCCAGTGCTTTAGACAAATGGCTTTCATTCTTCCTTCACCTGCAGGAGTTCAGGAAAAAACCCCAGAGCAGAGTGATGCAGACATGTGTAGCCTGTTTCTATGTAGGGTGTTTTTTTTGTGTGGCTTTTAAAATTATTTGGGGTTCACCCAATATTTTTTCTCTACTTCTGCGTACCTCAAGGATTACACCTCCCTCTTGTGTATGGCTGTTGCCATTTCAGTGACATAAAGGTTGATGTTCTCCCTTGCAGTTATTTATAGATATTAACCCATGACAGGGAAAGTGAATGTCTCTGTGGTCCCTGGATCAGTAGCTAAACTAGAACAGACTCTTTGGAGATTGTTTCTGTTACATTTTTGTGAAGTTTAGGTCAACATATGTCTAGAACTAAAAATCCGCCAAACACCCTGTAGCCTTTTTTGTCTGTATGCCAAGGAATGTCAATCTTTGCAGCACCTCTTTGTAAGGAACGGCTCTCATGAAGCAGGAATTGCTAATGAGGTTGTGATCTTGATCTGTCCTTCCCTATCTTTTATTTAGGTTACTCAGTTCTGTGACAAAAGCAATCATAATATTAAAGCAACAAATTTGCAGAATAAAATGTGCAACTACAGGAGCACCTGGGAAGTAATTATGGCCTCTCCTGATTTTGCCAGTTCATCTCCAATAACGGTTCCCCCACCTGATCCCATTGTCTCATTGCTGCAAAAACAGGAGAGAGTTTTGTGTCTAGTGCTTGATGTTTCCGGAAGTATGGATTTGGTAAGTCTGATTTCCATGTTCAGAAGATCTATTTTGAGACAGTTCAGAAATTATGGTATTAATGTCCATAGCGAAAACAAGTGTCAATACAGCACTGGCATTTATGAACTGTGAGGCTAAATTTTGCTGCACCTCAGCTGTTGGGAACCTTTGACCTTCCACATATTGCTAAACTAGAACTCCCACCAGCCCCAGAAGCACGGAAAATGGCAAAGCAGTGATGGGAGTCGCAGTTCAGCAACCTCTGGAGGGCCACACATTTTCCACGCCTGGCCTACTTGATTAGGTTATTTGGATATTTATCAAAGTACAGCAAGTTGTTCGTAGAGGTCAGAGGTTCTAGGGCAGGACAACTTGGCTGTTGTGCAAGGCAATCACTGCCTGCAACCCTCAGCCTAATGTCACATTGATGCAGGGAACCCAGAGGGAGAGATGGACTGTGGGAGGTGAAAAACATGGGAGTGGGGAGCCAAAACAGATGGACGCATAGAAGCAGGACAAGGAAATCCCACTGCAAGCATTCAGTTTAGATGTCTAGTCTTTCAGGGCTTTCGATACTTCAGGAAGCCTCAACAGATACAGTGGTACCTCGGGTTACAGATGCTTCAGGTTACAGACTCCACTAATCCAGAAATAGTACCTTGGGTTAAGAACTTTGCTTCAGGATGAGAACAGAAATCGTGCAGCGGCAATGCGGCCGCAGTGGGAGGCCCCATTAGCTAAAGTGGTGCTTCAGGTGAAGAACAGTTTCAGGTTAAGAATGGACCTCCAGAATGAATTAAGTTCTTAAAACCAGAGGTACCACTGTACTCAGAGCCTAGAGTACAGAGGTACCATTGTACTCAGAAATTCACAGGCCTAGAAGAGCCACTTGGCTCTTGGGGAAGGGGGCTTAAGAGACACCGAAATAATTCAGTTAAATCACAAGGTTTGAATAATCTAACTGATAAGCAAAGAAAAACAAGACTGTAGAATTGAGTTGATATTTGCCCAGGAGATAATAACATAGGCATTTATACAGCAGCCACAAAAACAGCTGTGACTCCCGGCCCTTGGAGTCCTTTCTAACTCTACAGTTCTGTGGTTCATTATTACATAATGAAAACATAATGGAATAAATACTATTCAATGACACAATTGATGGGACAAGCCCCACTGAAACAAACGGTGCTCTTGTGCACCTCCCATCTATTTCAATGGAGCCTGTGCATGAAAACATCCAGGTGAATTGTGTCCTAAATCACAACACGGATGAGATTATTCAGATATTCATAAATGTTATGGACTTGTCTATAATATTATATGTTTATCAAGCCTTGTTTTTATAGAGTATAGTTAACAATTGTGTTTTCAGTCATCTTCATCATTTGCTTCCCGGAATGCACTGGCAGACCTGTGAATGCTGTTGTTGTTTTGTTTTTAATTCATTTGCAGAACAATCGCACTGTTCGGCTGAAACAAGCTGCAGAAATATTCCTCCTGCAGGTTATTGAAGTGGGATCCTGGGTTGGAATAGTTACATTCAGTAGCACAGCAGCAGTTAAGACTCATTTGAAGCAGATCAGTAATGACAGTATGCGCAAAACTCTCACAGAGTACCTGCCCACCAGAACTACTAGAGGAACCAACATATGTTCTGGAGTGCGGTCAGGATTTCAGGTGAATAATTTTTTCCCTCAGATTCTTTTTTCCCTATGCTTCTACTTAGTAGAGTGACCAGATGCAAAAGTGGGCAGGACGCATATTGTTACAAGCAGAATTTAAGCCTAAAAGGCTGCCCTGTGGCTTCTGTGTTGTTTGTTTCAATATCGCTGCTAAAAATTTTAATCCTCTTTTCCATACAGGTGTTTCTACACAAGTATGGAAGTACCAAAGGCTGTGAAATCGTTCTCTTGACAGATGGAGAAGATGCAGCTATAAGCTCTTGCTTTGATGAAGTTCAAAGAAGCGGGTCTATAATTCACACCATTGCTTTGGGATCAAATGCTACAAAAGACCTAGAAACATTGGCAGACCAGACGGGTAAGTGAGCAAGAATAATGTCTTGCAAGACTCTTCTATGGTACCTGGTAGCCAGTTGGTGTCTCCCCAAAAAGTGAGTTCGCTCCAAGGCCCAGCCACTTCGCCAAGCTACTCCCAGCCACACAATATTCCTCCTACTTGCTCCGTCCACAGAAACGTTTATTTCAGCCATGACAGCTAAATTAGATTGCCATATTCAGAACCCGCAGGGAATCCATTTTGACTTCAGGTTCTGCTTGCAAGTATCCAACCGGCATTTGGTTGCCACTGCTGGAAATAGAATGTGGGCTTTGACTGAGACAACCCATTGCTCAAGGATGCAAAACTGAGGTGCAGGCTAGTTACTGTTACTGAGAAGCCCATCCCAAAACTCCATACAAGGCAACTCTCCATCTTCTGTCTTTCCCTCAACTCTCCAGTCATAGTTAAGGATTGAGTGGCCTCTGTTTTGTCTGGCTTTTAGCTCATTGCTTTTACAATGCTATAACTTGGCATTTTGATGACTCTTCTCCATATTCTTTAACCAATAAATCTTTATTGGAGAACAAATCTTTAACCATAGTAACACACATACTTCTTGCTCATTGCCCCTAGTGAGCAGAAGTGGCACTGCAATTGTGTCAATTGAAATAACCTAAATAGTCCACAGGCATGACAGGAACATGTGTGTAAGAATTAGGTACACATGTATTGACACATATAAAAATATGCAAGAGATCTGCAATCAGCTTTTTTGATATAATGTTTTCACACTATATTGATGAGTGCATTTTTTTAAAAAAAGAAACTAGGGGAAATTAGCAAAAGCGCTTGCAAAATTTATGTAAATTTGTATCTATCAGCTTCTTTCCAAAATCTGTTAATTACTCAGCAGTACCCATGGCCTCCCTTTTAAATGTGTAGGGGTTTTTATATTTTATTTTTAATGATGCTCCTTATAATCCAAACTTAAGATTTCAAATCTCACAAAGTTAGTTCCTTGTAAATGTCTGGCCAGATGTAAATACAGTATCTAATTTAGAGGAACTGACAAAAAGGGGGTATTCAGATTCTTTTTACTACATGCCTCTGTATAAGAAATACTATTTCTATTTTCACAGAGGCCACAGATCCTGACCCAACTATAGAAAGGTGCAGCAAAGGCCTGTTGGCGTGCACAGTTCCTAACATTAAAAAGCAGCACCTGTAATTCTGCACAACCACACCTGCCCATGCCACTACAAGGCACAATGCGTATTGCATTTTATTCCACCTGACAGTATAACTATTCTAATTATTCCTTCAATCATATTTCAGGGGGTCTGAAATTTTCTATCACTGACAGTTTGGATTCCAACAGCCTCATCGATGCTTTCAGTGGACTTTCTTCAGGAAGTGGAGATATCAGTCAACAATCTATTCAGGTTTGAACCTGCAAAGATTTGAGTATATCATCACTATCACTATCATTGCTATCACTAACATTATTATTATTATTTGCTTAAAATTACTAGGCAGCATAGAAAAACAAAAGACAACACAGAGTGAAATCAATTCTACAGTTCATATTTTGCTATTGTGATCATGAGGGAAACCCCAGGTAGAGTTCAAAGAGAAGGGCAAATGGCCAAGATAGATTTTGGTGGAGCTGAAACATTTCACAATGTACCATTCTGAGTTCAAATCAACTTTATTTTTCTCTGTCTGGACAAATAACAAATTGGAGAAGAGGTTTCATTAGGAAAATAGCATATGGGGAAAGTGTTTCCTTAAAAACCACCCCAGCACCATGGTTCCTGCCCAGAAGATTGTATCTCCTTGGCAACCCTTTGCCAAAATGTGGAAACTGGAGATTTGTGTTGCCTCATCTAGCATTGTCCAAATATAGGCTGGCCATTTCCAAGGCTGTTGAGGTAGAGGTGCAATTGTTTCCACCTGTTTCAACGTAGCTGCTTATCTGCCTTCCTCCATATCTTTAACATTGAAATATTGATAGAAAGTAAATTTATCACCACTGGACAAACCAATATCTGTATGGGGCAAGACCTATCATGTCATGACTGTACCAGCATTTTTATTAATGGCTGAGTATTGTGTATTACTTGTTCAGCAGAACTAACCACTGTGAAGGCACCTTCTAAACAATGTACCACCACTCATTTCTTTATACCTTATGAAAGGAAATAAACCATATGTATTCAATTTATTGGGACGCAGGTGGCGCTGTGGGTAAAAGCCTCAGCGCCTAGGGCTTGCCGATCGAAAGGTCGGCGGTTCGAATCCCCGCGGCGGGGTGCGCTCCCGTTGCTCGTTCCCAGCGCCTGCCAACCTAGCAGTTCGAAAGCACCCCCGGGTGCAAGTAGATAAATAGGGACCGCTTACTGGCGGGAAGGTAAACGGCGTTTCCATGTGCTGCGCTGGCTCGCCAGATGCAGCTTCGTCATGCTGGCCACGTGACCCGGAAGTGTCTGCGGACAGTGCTGGCCCCTGGCCTCTTGAGTGAGATGGGCGCACAACCCTAGAGTCTGTCAAGACTGGCCTGTACGGGCAGGGGTACCTTTACCTTTATTCAATTTATAAAACTTTTCAGATACAGTATACTTATTTCTCCGCCCTCCCCCCACCAACAGCTTGAAAGTAGAGGGCAAAGCGTCGGTTCCCAAGACCAGCTGAATGGTATTGTGACCATTGATAAAACAGTGGGGAATGACACTTTCTTTGTGGTGATGTGGGGCACATCCCCACCAGAAATTCTGCTCACAGATCCCAAAGGAAGAGAGTACACTGAAAAAGACTTTGCAGTTGATAACACCAACGTCCGAACAGCTCGCCTCAAGATTGATGGAACCGCAGAGGTAAAAACTGAGCTCTTCTCAAACTTCTCTGCTTGTCTAACCAAATGGGGCAATGCCTGTCTCATTGCATTTTTTTGGAACAAGTGCCATCAAAGCGTTCTGCCATGACAGCTAAAGTAGCATATAGATTATATAATAATAATAATAATAATAATAATAATAATAATAATAATAATAATTTATTATTTATATCCCACCCATCTGGCTGGGCCTCCCCAGCCACTCTGGGCGGCTTCCATAGAAATCAAAAGTACACTAAAATATCACACGTTAAAAACTTCCCTGAACAGGGCTGCCTTAAGATGTCTTCTGAATGCCAGGTAGTTGTTTATCGCTTTGACATCTGCTGTTTATCGCTTTGACATCCATAGGGCGGGCGCCACTACCGAGAAGGCCCTCTGCCTGGTTCCCTGTAGTTTTGCTTCTCGCAATGAGGGAACCACCAGAAGGCCCTCAGCGCTGGACCTCAGCGTCTGGGCAGAACGATGGGGGTGGAGACGCTCCTTCAGGTATACTGGACCGAGGCCGTTTAGGGCTTTAAAGGTCAGCACCAACACTTTGAATTGTGCTCGGAAACGTACTGGGAGCCAATGTAGGTCTGTCAAGACCGGTGTTATATGGTCTCGGCGGCCGCCCCCAGTCACCAGTCTAGCTGCCGCATTCTGGATTAGTTGTAGTTTCCGAGTCACCTTCAAAGGTAGCCCCACGTAGAGTGCATTGCAGTAGTCCAAGCGGGAGATAACCAGAGCATGCACCACTCTGGCGAGACAGTCCACCGGCAGATAGGGTCTCAGCCTACGTACCAGATGGAGCTGGTAAACAGCTGCCCTGGACACAGATTTGACCTGTGCCTCCATGGACAGCTGTGAGTCCAAAATGACTCCCAGGCTGTGCACCTGGTCCTTCAGGGGCACAGTTACCCCATTCAGGACCAGGGAATCCTCCACACCTGCCCGCCTCCTGTCCACCAAAAACAGTACTTCTGTCTTCTCCGGATTCAACCTCAATCTGTTAGCCGCCATCTATCCTCCAACCGCCTCCAGACACTCACACAGGACCTTCACCGCCTTCACTGGTTCTGATTTAAAAGAGAGGTAGAGCTGGGTATCATCTGCATACTGATGAACACCCAGCCCAAACCTCCTGATGATCTCTCCCAGCGGCTGCATGTAAATGTTGAAAAGCATGGGGGAGAGGACAGAACCCTGAGGCACCCCACAAGTGAGAGCCCAGGGGTCTGAACACTCATCCCCCCACCACCACTTTCTGAACACGGCCCAAGAGGAAGGAGCGGAACCACTGTATGACAGGGCCCCCAGCTCCCAACCCCTCAAGATGGTCCAGAAGGATGTTATGGTCGATGGTATCAAACACCGCTGAGAGATCCAGCAGAACTAGGAAACAGCTCTCACCTTTGTCCCTAGCCCGCCGGAGATCATCAACCAGTGCGACCAAGGCAGTTTCAGTCCCATGATGAGGCCTGAATCCCGACTGGAAGGGATCCAAATGGTCCGCTTCTTCCAGGCATGCCTGGAGTTGTTCAGCAACCACTCGCTCAATCACCTTGCCCAAGAATGGAAGATTTGAGACTGGGCGATAGTTGGCCATTGTGGCTGCATCTAAAGATGGTTTTTAAAGAAGCGGTTTAATAACCGCCTCTTTCAGCGGGTCTGGGAAGGCTCCCTCACGGAGGGAAGCATTCACCACCCCACGATGCCCATCACCCAGTCCTTCCCGGCTAGCTTTTATAAGCCAGGATGGGCAAGGATCCCAGAGACAGGTGGTTGGCTTCACTCGTCCAAGCAGCCTGTCCACATCCTCGGAGGTAATAGATTGGAATTGATCCCACGCAACTTGACTAGACAGGGCTCTAGCACTCTCCCACCCCGGCCATGCTCCCACGGTGGAGTCTACTTCCCGAATCTGAGCGATTTTATCTGCAAAAAAACTTTGCAAAATCATTGCAGGAGAACATGTGGCCCGTACTGGGCCCCGATGTTGCAGGTGGTTCCGCTTCTACCCAGATTAAAGGACCTGATGCTAGGAGACCGACGGTTGGGGTCTTTCTCCAAGCAGGAAAGAGCCATTTACTTCCAGAAGTCCCATATGTATCATTCTGCAGTGGTCTTAATGAGCTTCAGTATTCAGAAGCAAAATGATCAGAGTGAGGAGTCAATTGAATCATGTTCCAAATTGGTACCAAGAATCGGATTATAAGCGGGAACCATTTCAGGCATGTCCAACTGACACCTGATCATTGACCTGAGGGTCCTTTTGGACCTGGAAGGGGGCAGGGCGGGCTGGAATGGAGGCAGGACATAATGGGGCAGGGCACTCCCATTATGCGGCCGGGCACTCCCATTAACCCCATGCAAAATGGCCACTGCCTTTAAGAGTAAGCATCATTCATCCCCCCTGGAGCCCACCCACATAGGGTGGCAGAATCCTGGTCACTCCTGGGAGCCTGTAATTATTTGTTGTCTACCTTTCTTGTACCCAAAGGAGTAATACTCTCATGGTGTGCTCTTGAAGAATTACTAGCTGCGTCCAATTCATCTAAGAAGCAATTTTTTCAATAATCTTCTTCAAAGATTAAGCTGGTGTTGTTTTTTAAAAGCAAGTACTCTTTTGCTTTATAGGGACGCGGATGGCGCTGTGGGTTAAACCACAGAGCCTAGGACTTGCCGATCAGAAGGTCGGTGGTTCGAATCCCCACGACGGGGTGAGCGCCCGTTGCTCAGTCCCTGCTCCTGCCAACCTAGCAGTTTGAAAGCACGTCAAAGTTCAAGTAGATAAATACCTCTGGTGGGAAGTTAAACGGCATTTCGGTGCGCTGCTCTGGTTCGCCAGAAGCGGCTTAGTCATGCTGGCCACATGACCCGGAAGCTGTACGCCGGCTCCCTCGGCCAATAAAGCGAGATGAGCGCCGTAACCCCAGAGTCGACCACGACTGGACCTAATGGTCAGGGGTTCCTTTACCTTTTTACTCTTTTGCTTATTTGAGTGGTATGTGTCTTATGTGTCTTGGTAGGATGAGATGGTGGAGAGGAGCATGGGACTTTGAAGGGTGGCTGATCCTTGAGGGAGGTAGCAAACAGAGAGATGGAAAAGGCAAATCAGTCTCTCCCACAAGAGCTTTGCTAATTTGGCTCCTTCCTGCAGCAAGAGAGAGAGATCAGCTTCCCTATGGCATCGCTGCTCACTAACTAGGCTAAAGCCAACAGAGAAAAAAGTTTGTAGGGCTGACTTCTCTCCTTTTTTTTACAAAAGTGTGTGTGTTAGGAATGGAACGGCAGAGAGTTTCACTGTGAGCAGACAAGGGAATAGAAATTGCTACTTGTGTTTGTGCTCAAGGAAAGAAACTGGGCAAGCAAGTACAATCAGTATTCACCATTGTTGGTTGTGTTAGCCTGCAAACAATACATAATTGTAATCATTTTAATAAAAAGAGACCTACCTTTATCAAAGCACAAGAGAAATCAGAGGGCATGGAAATGCGTTTGTAAACACAACTTAGATACTCAATAGTCTTTTGTATTTCAACACTTGATTTTCAGACAGGAGACTGGATTTATTCAATTCAGAACACACATTCGGGAGTACAAGTCATCTCAATAGCGGCAACCACTCGAGCAGCCTCTGCCTCTGTGCCTCCTTTGATTGTGAAGCCCTACACGAAAAGCGATACCAATAAGTTTCCTAGTCCGATGGTTATTTATGCAGAAGTCAGCCAAGGATTCTTGCCTGTCATTGGTGCAAAAGTCACAGTGACGGTCGAACCAGAGATTGGAACACCAGTAGAACTGGAGCTTTTTGATGATGGTTCGGGTAAGCTTATTTTGAAGCATTTATGGAAGTGTGCATTTTAAAATTTTTCAAAAAGCAAGTTTTTCAAAAGTCAATTTTCATTGACTCCTTTGAAATGGAGTAAATGTATAATTATTGCAAATCCAAATATATGTATTGGACTTGGCTTGTACTATGTGGCTTGCTATACCTGCCTTTGTGAACTGCATATAATGACCTCATTCTGGGCTCTGTCCCAAGCTCCATCAAGTCATGCAAATAGTGTCTGTGAAATATTGGGGAGCATGGTGACCTACCAATGTTTGGGAAAAAGAAAACATCTTTGCCTGGTCCTGAAACAATGGCAACATTGGTACCCAGAAGGTGTATCTGGGAGAACATTACATAACCATGGGCCACTACACTTAAGTCCTGTCTTCTTCTTCCTCTTCTTCTTCCTCTTCTTCTTCTTCTTCTTCTTCTTCTTCTTCTTCTTCCTCTTCCTCTTCCTCTTCCTCTTCCTCCTCCTCTTCTCCTCCTCCTCCTCCTCCTCCTCCTCCTCCCCCTCCTTCTTTATTGGATTTATATGAGGCAGGTCATTGCCAGCCTCCAGACCTCCCTCAGAGATTTCACACAGGGAAGCGTCCCAGATGATGATCTCAGGACTTGGGTTCATATGCGGAAAGGGGGTCCTTTAGATCTATTTATCACGGTAATCCACCAGGAGTTTGATAAATGTGCTGATTTTGTTAACTGCTTGGGACTGCCAAAAATTGAGCTTGTCAGGAGTTCAGCAGGCCACAATACACGCTGGTGTGTTTGGTTGGTCCCAAGTTTTGTTGGCCTGTGTTTTGTTGACATCAGCTATTAACATTAGGATTCCATACTACCACTTTCAGAATCATCATGGATTTCCATGGATATAGCAACACATACTGTGAAATGAACATAGGTTTTGTAGGTTATTGGGTTTTTTTAAATGACCAGAAGTGTGACAGTTGCTTCGGATGTCATGTTTCAATATTTATGTACTCAGGCGCCGATATTCTCAAGAATGACGGAATCTACTCAAGGTATTTCACATCGTTCAGAGGAAACGGTAGACACAATATCAAAGTGCGTGTCCAAGGAAAAGACCAGACCCTCAGACGGTCCCGTAGACAGAGTCAAGCTTTATATCTAACAGGATTTGTAGAAGAAGATGGTAAGCAAGTGTTATGAAATAGCTCTACTGCTGGTATGTTAGCTCTGTGGTTCTCCAAGTATGAAATTGGGGGTGGATCTACACACAGGGGGGAAATGCTACAAAAAAGTCATAAATTAAAACGTTATACTGTAACACAAGGGGGGGGGAACGCTATGTAAAATCTCAAAGAAAAGGTTTGTGCTCTACAGCACCATCTGGTGTTGCATGTCTATAACACATTCAAAACACTGTTTTTTGACTAATGCAGCTGAGTCCTGAGTCTCGCAGTAGAAACACAAGCATCTTCCTTCCCTATTGTAGACTTTATGTAGATCTGGACCATTGAGTATACAACTCTGATGCACCCACACCCTCTCTCCTATAATATTCTAATCTACTGTGCGCTTCCCAAATTAGTGGGTAAACAGAATGTGTTATTTGAACTGATGAAACAACCTAATTCTTACTAGGGTTTAAAATATTACTCTGCCATCCTTCTTTTGATCCCAAGTGGACAAGAGTGCAGCCTTAATTGATTTATTGTTTGCATATACTTATACTTCAAGCATTTCAGATTCTCTTCTGTTTCCACTAGTTGCCAGCACAAAGTCTAGAGCAAGTTGCCATTGTCTTGTCGTAGTATTTCTAGCCAATCATATGCAATGCAGCCTGGTTTTGTGTTGCATGTAGATAATTTATATGCCTCTCAATTACATTGATTTCTCAAGTGGTACACGAGGAATGCAATACAATGAAAATAAAAATCTGTTAAAACTGTAAAGCACCAAGAAAGTTTAGATCTTTATAGTTATGGCTGTTCTTCCCCCACTTTTGTAGGTCAAATAACAATGAACCCCCCCAAACCTGAACCTACAGATGATGAACTCCAAACCAATCTAGGAAGCGTCAGTAGAGTTGCCTCAGGTGGTTCCTTTGTAGTATCAGGAATCCCTTTGGAAGACATCCCAGATGTTTTTCCACCCTCTAAAATTACTGACCTTGAGGTAAAACTAGATGAGGATGATGATCATTTCTGTTTGGCATGGACGGCTCCTGGAAATGACTATGATACAGGACAAGGTAGGTGTGGAAGCCTGCTTTAATCAACCAACAAGGCTGCTTTGCTTGCAGAAAAGATGATTATTATTTTTTAAAAAAGTATAATGGGGTGGATGGAGAATTTACACCAGCCACCTCTCCCTGTAATATCCTGGAGGTAACATTCTACCCCAAACTGCCTTCCGCGGTTTGCCTTCCGCAAGCTGCCTTCCGCAACTGGCACTGAGACAGAACTGCCTTGATAAAAGCATGGAACACAAATCTCCATCCAACAGGATCCAGAATGCCATTGGGTTGCAAAAGCAACATAGCCCAAAACCAGAGTTGTCTCAACACTGTCACCTGCATGGCAACATCCTCCCAAAGTTTCTGCATAGTAAAGTAGCAAAAGTCTAGATTCCTGACATACCATGTCAGGAATGGGGGAGTTGAGTGGCTGTTTTTCTTCTGTGGAATGGGTACCCTATGGTGCCCATGACAGTTTCTTAAATTTTTTAATCTTCACTGTTTATTAAATATGTATACAGTGGTACCTCGGTTTCCAAACTTAATCCATTCCGGAAGTCCGTTCTTAAACCGAAACCGTTCTTAAACCGAGGTGTGTTTTCTCTAATGAGGCCTCCCACCACCGGTGCCCTTCCACCATTCGGATTCCATTCTTAGACGGAGGTAAAGTTCTCAAACTGGGACACTACTTCCGGTTTTGTGGAGTTTGTAAACCAAATCGTTTGTGAACAGGACTGTTCTTAAACTGAGGTACAGTGGTACCTCGGGTTAAGAACTTGATTCGTTCTGGAGGTCTGTTCTTAACCTGAAACTGTTCTTAACCTGAAGCACCACTTTAGCTAATGGGGCCTCTTGCTGCTGCTGCGCCGCCGCTGCACGATTTCTGTTCTCATCCTGAAGCAAAGTTCTTAACCCGAGGTAATATTTCTGGGTTAGTGGAGTCTGTAACCTGAAGTGTATGTAACCTGAAGCATATGTAACCCGAGGTACCACTGTACTGCCCTTCATCTGAAGAACCCAGGTTGGTTCACATTAGAAAAAAACAAAGTGTGAACACAAAACACATAATAAAACAAAAACAAAAAAACCCTATAGCACCCTTCCCTCCCACAAACACATTTAAAAGGCTGTAGAATGTTAATCATCCCAATGCCTGGTTGGAGAGAAATGTTTTCACCTGGCGTCATGATCGCTGTGACATGCTCAAGCCGTCTTTCCCCAGTTAGCAACCTGGAGAAGTTTCTGAACGGGCTTCAGTAGCAGCCTTATGTATAACACATTGCAGTAATCTAACCTAGAGGTTACCAGAGCATAGATGACGGATGTTAGGCTATCCCTGTTCAGATAGGGGTACAGCTGTGCCACCAGCCAAGGCTGAGGGAAGGCACTCTGTGCCACTGAGGACACCTGAGCCTCAAGCAACATTCGAAGGGAATGTAACTCCATCTAGAGCAGGTCGCCTTGCATACATCCAGTTCAGGGAACCGCCCACTACCAATGTCTCAGTCTTATCAGGATTGAGCTTCAGTTAGTTGTCTCTCATCTAGCAGTCTAGAACACTCACTGCCACACCTGCAGAAGTAGAGCTGTGTGTCACCAGCATATTTCTGACAACATACTCCAAAACTCCAGATTGCCCCACTCAGCATGTAGGTGTTAAACAGCATAGGGCATAAAATTGAACCCTGAGGAATCACGCCTTGAAGGCTCCATGGAACTGAAGACCACCCCCAAAGCATCACTCTCTGGAAGCAACCATCCAAGTAGGACTGGAACCACCGCAAATCCATGCTTCCCACCCTCAACTCGGACAGCCCCTCCAGAAGGAGACCATGGATGATGGTATCGAAAGCTGCTGAGAGGTTGAGGAGAACAAACAGGGACACATTTCCCCTGTCTCTCTCCCAACAGAGGTCAACATACAAGTGTGTCCCCCCAAAAAATGTTGTGGGTATCCGTGACATAGGCCAATATTCTTACACTGGCATGAAATTACAGTGTGAACGGAGAACTTGGCCTTAGAACATTCTCCAGGGCTCTTTGCGACATGCAAAGATGCAATGGCAGTTATGCATTCAATTCAATGTTGAGAGAGTTCCCTAAGGAGTTTGTAAATACACGGAAGCAGATTTTTGTCTCTGTTATTCCTGAAGACGTAGGTCCTAATGGATGCCTGTTGTGTGTTTTCATTTCACAGCTGAAAGATATGAAATAAAAATGAGTGAAAATCCCTTGAAATTAAGAAATGAAACTTTTGATGACGCCACTTCTGTGAACACTACTGGACTTGCAGTGGAAATTGCTGGGGTCAGACAAATGTTTCGGTATAAGCCCCACAACTTCACGAAAGAAAATGGCACCTCCATATACTTTGCAATTCGTGCCATTGATGGCAGCAGCAACGTTGGAGAAGTCTCTAACATAGCAAGAGCAGTTGTGCTTCTTCCTGCGTTGCCACCAACTCCTTCTAGTCCAGTTACAACTTCTACTGCTCACACTACTCCAGCTGACAAATACTCTGTTTCGCCTACTCCAGATGACAAATACTCTGTTTCGCCTACTCCGGATGACAAACATACAACTCCCTCTAATGTGAAACCCACCTGTGCTAATGATACCAACGCAATAAATACCACTATGGAAACTGTGATCATCGTATGTGCTTCTGCAATTATAATTTGTGCTATTGTAAGTATAACAGTTTGTGTTTTGCGTAAGCAGAGATACAGAAGTTATGACACTTGCATGGATATTACTGTTGATAATAAGAATGCCCTCACTATTTTGTAAAGGATAATATATTTTATTAAGTGTTTTAATGTTTACAAACAAAATATTGAAACGAACAAGAACAAACACTACCCAAAACAAACATAACCTGGGTGTCTGCCCACAAACTCTGGCACTACGATGAAAATGAGAGTGCTGGAGATGATTTTACATATTCACAATAAAAATTAACAGTGCTTTATAAGCCTCATGTGCTGTTTTTGTCTCAGCATCTATATTTTAAAGGCAGCAACCAATATTAAATGGGGATCATATACAATCAAGTATATAGATTTTTGAGAGACAGGTGGAAGACTCCTGGTACATAAACTATGAGAGAGTACCGTGTAGTATACTCTCAAATGTACTTTCCATTTTGACTCCCTGCAAACATCTGGTTTTTCCTCCATTTTCTTTTCCATAGCAGCCAACCCCTAAACTTTGGCCCACCAGGCTTTGGAAGTAAATAGTGTATGGTATCTCTAGTGATGCGCTATTTCTAATTGGAATGCTCCCAACAGAAAAAAGAATGAACGTCTTGTAGCTTGTATTCCATATAGTTCCTGGCTGTAACAGAGCGAAGGCCGAGTCCACTGTAATAATTTGGAGTACAGTAGCAAAGATTTCTTGAAAAACTCTCTGCCAAAATGATTTGACAACAGGGCACTCCCATCGCATATTGCTAAAACTTCAGATGCGGCATTTGAAATAGGAACACACCATAGATCGGTCATTAAATCCCTTCAAATGACGGCAATAAATATGCAATCTTGTATGGGGCCCATTGCTGTAATTTATGAGCAACAGGATTTCTCCGAGTCCTTGGATGAAACTGACTGACATTTGGGTGAGGAGAAAACAGATCACACTTGAGGAGATACTCAAACAAACGACTGACTAGCTATGGTGAGGCATCTGATCATAGCCTACATTTTAATCAAGGCTTATATTTTGATCAGATTCCTGTATTCTAAAAATGACCTTAAAGAAATATATATTTGTAAATGTTTGTATCTCTCATGCCAGGCAGAAACCATACTCTGGCAGCTGTTTATCTTCTTGATCAAGGGCCCCCCTGATCTATAGCAGTGTCTCAGGGTTGTAAAAGGAAATTACAGGCTAGGAGCAAAAGGTCACACTGACCATACAAATTATAGAATACAATCAAGGTTGCAAAAACACAAATAGTAATAATTATTGTGCCTCCCATTAAACTTGAGCCACATCTTCCCAAGGTTAAAAGGGCAAGAGCTAATACAAACAGCAGCTGGCTAGGGAAGAGGCTTCTCTCTGAAGCTGCTTTGAATCTTTAGAATTTAGAATTTAGCTTAGCTTTTGCTAAGTTCCCTTTCTTCCAAAAAAAACTATATATGTATGAAATATTGGCTTAAATGTAATTATGCAAAGGATTTAGAAAGTAAGAAATCATAGAATCATAGAATCATAGAAGAGTTGGAAGAGACCACAAGGGCCATCGAGTCCAAACCCCTACCGAGCAGGAAACATCATCAGAGCACTCCTGACATATGGTTGTCAGTCTCTGCTTGATGACCTCCAAAGAAGGAGATCTTTCATTGATAATGTGTGGGAAGGTGAACAAAAAGATCTGTTCAGATAAAATTAGCCACTATCTGTTTTGGAGTGAATAGGGCAATAGGGCAAAAGATGAAATGTTAGTTAAGGCGCCTAGTCTAGGGCAAAAGGTTATCTGGTAATTAAGGTGCCTGGTCGAGGTAAATATAAGATATATGACTACTTATTTGCCAATTATAAATAGAAGGAAATATAGCTCTTTGTCTCCCATAAAAGGTAATAGGAAATGGGTGTATCTTTTATGATTGGTTCTAGCAAACAGCCAATAGGAATTTTAACCAGGCTGATTGGACAGAGGCAGCCAAAGGAGGAGCAAGGGGGCTGAGCTGAGGGAATATAAGTGCTGGCCATAATGGCAGGAGGCCAGGCCAGAGCTTGGTAACCATATACCACTGTGCCTCACATTTATTTGTCTGACAAATAAATTATTATTTTAATTTCTCTATTGCTGCGTTGAATATTTCATTCCAGCTAAGCGTTAACCACAAGCAGGGTGCTACAATGGAACGCTATTGGGTTATTCTTAAATGCTATTTCATAAGTTCAGAGCTAGATGGTGCTGGTGTGACCTTTTTCTCCCATTGATATGTAAAATTTGTTCAAGGAATGTAAACTGGCTCATAAAATGCTGTGAAGAGGAGACAGATATGGAATGTTATTAAAATGGAGAGTCTCGTGATATAGGTGCTGCAGGAAAACCATAAAAACGTGGGCTGATTGATTCTTCAATCATTTAAAAGTTGCAATGCCTGGGTTTTTCTTATTCAAATATCTCCCAGGAGTTTGCAGGTTGTTTAGTGTCATCTGAATACTTTTAAATACTTGGTTGTTGCTTTTTAATCTTTTTACAATTCATTTTAATATTTGCTTCCATATTTTTGTAAACAGAGATTTACATTTTGTGCTCTTTACATTTTGCTAAATAAACGTGAACGGGGATTTCCTATTTCCTTATATCTGTCTCCGTTGGAACCTCTATTTTGCTTTGTTGAAACTCCATATTTGATATTCGCATCTCTGCTCGGTCGATGTGTATGAACTCTTCCTAACCTCTTCTAACAGAGAAGAAACAGGTTGTTTTTAAGTACGAAAGAGTCCTAGGATGGAATGCAATAACTGATAAGCAACCTAGCACCAAGAAAGGAATGCGAGGGGGTGCACTGATAGGCAACCTTAGGCCACTAGTACGAGTGATATATTATCCACGGATAATGAAAGCAATGTTGCTATGCACCTGTTTGAATACAGTATAGCAATTAATCAACAAGGTAATGAAAAATAAGTATAGATAACTGCACATTAGTATAATGAGAGGGTGGGTTCAGAGCATGTTACAAACACTTTCCTTCCTAATTCTCTCCCCAGGGATGCTTGCCTTGTGTCATCATTATTATATTATATTATATTATATTATATTATATTATATTATATTATTAGCTCCTAACATTATTATCTTGTGAACGATGTGACAGGACCTCTTCTGAGGAAAGAAGGGCAGCATCGTCCTGCTCAGACCCTACATTTGTATCATTCTTTCCTCCCACACTATGAGCAAAACAAGGTACTGACATTTACTAAAAACAAACGTGGCTGAGTCACAGTATTTCGTGGAAAACTCCAAAGGTGTTTCCCATCCCTTGACATTTTACATCACCTAACTGAGTTGGCCTTAGCTGCAAAGGCAGACAAAGTTTTGCATACTGTTTTTAAAACTGTAGAACCCCAAAGGTATCAGTCATCCAAGCATATCAAAAGTACTTCCCGTTTTCTTAACTTCAACCAAAACATCCACATTCTCGTTCCATTAACCTGTGACCTTAAAACCTATGACATATATTTATGTCAGTACACCCCCTAGCAATTAGGAAACAAATCATAATGATAATTGAGCATAGTTCCTAATTGTTCATACTGCCTGACTTGACCGTCAATTTAATATTGTTAATTTATTTGTTCAAATGTAAAATAGCCATGAAAACCACCTGGACATTCAAATTTGTTTAGACCACCTTCTGATATCCATTATCCACCTTCAACCCATGCTTACAAACCAAAGGACTTTCCATAAATATATATATTTGTTTCATTCAATTTTTCTGTAATGACTTCCATACATTTCTGGGATACTGCAACACTTACACTGTTCAAATGTATATACCTCTAGATTTTAACTGTTACAAGCTTAGAAAACTTCATGAAGCATGTATTTAGACTATTCAATTAAAAATAAACACAAGTGGGAGACAGAAAACACTGTTTATTTCACATTTGTGGACACTAGTTGTCATAAAACCTAAGTGCCCCAGTTCCCATTCTACAGAGCAAGACCAGAAGGATACCATGGTCAATTGGTATGAAGAGCTGAAGAGAGATGAAGAAGCAGTAGCAAGGTCCCACTTCCCCTGTCCTGCTCTGTGCAAAGACTGAGACCAAGGCTAACTCTGTCCCATGGCCAGGCCTGAACCTAGATTGGAAAGGATAATCCATTTCATCCCACAATGCTTGCACTTGCCCAACCACAGCTATCTTCCTCCAAAAGGTGTGATGTTGAATGTGATGAGCTTACTGCTGCCTTTGTCCAAACTTTTATTTTATTTTCATTTGACAAAGCTTATACCCGGCTTGATTGTAATAAAACCTCAAAACAGTTTACGGAAAAAGACTGATTTTTATAACAACTTCCTGCTGGGCATCTAGAACACTAAGCATCCTGGAGGCTGATAATTGGTGAGTTATATCATCCTATTTGGGCAAGCTATGGTGGCTTTATTCAAGACTGTGGGGATGTCTATGTATTTCCTGATTACAGTGGTACCTTGGTTCTCAAATGCCTTAGTACTCAAACCCTGAAAACCTGGAAGTAAGTGTTCCAGTTTTCGAACATTTTTCAGAAGCCAAACTTCCGATATGGTTGTTGGCTATTGTTTCCTGGGTGCCTGCACCAATCAGAAGCTGCACCTTGGTTTTCGAATGTTTGGAAGTCAAACCGACTTCCAGAACAGATTACGTTTGGCACTTTTGTTTTTGCGAATTATTTTGCGTTTTTGTTTTTGAGGCTTTTTTGGTTAATTTGTTTTTGTGACTGTGTGGAACCCAGTTCAGCTACTGATTGATTGATTGATTGATTGATTGTGTGACTGCGGAAATGGATAAAAGCCCCTATCCAAACAGTGACTATCATCAGTACAGGTAAGAGGGAAAAATCAATTTTGTTTTTTATCATCTACAATACTGTCTTATTTATTTTATAGTACAGTACATTGATTATTGCTTTCATTTTATAGATCAATGGTCTTGTTAGATAGTAAAATCCATGTTAAATTGCTGTTATAGGGATTTTTTTTTAAAAAAGTCTGGAACAGATTAATCCATTTTGCATTGCTTTCTATGGGAAAGCATGCCTTGGTTTTGGAACACTTTGGTTTTGGAACAGACTTCCGGAACGGATTAAGTTTGAGAGCCAAGGTACCACTATATTATGTTTTACAGCAACCACTGATTGGATTTGACAAGAGTCCCTGGCGTGCTCTGGCCCATGGGGTCACGAAGAGTTGGACACGACTAAACAACAACACCAGTTCCTTCATCTATTCAATTATACCCTAACTGTTCTTCATTGTTAGTGGGTTAGTCTGTGTGGTGCATGAATCACTGCCTTGGCATCTTTAGATAGCCCAATTCAAAGGTAGTCTGGTAGATAACTGGTGCCTTCCAATAACATTTGGAAATCTTTTAGTAGCCTGTGAGGAATCTGCTTTATCAATCCCACTGTCATTACGATTTTTTAAAAAATTCGTTTTAAGGATTTGAAAACATTTCATCCTAATACAGATTTCACATCACTGAAAAGTCTGAATGTTGGTATCTCTCTGTGTGTTTATCAGAGGTAGATGTTTGGCCCTGTGCAATGGGGGAAACTTTAAAAGAAGAAACCCCACAATTATGCCCTACCAAGGGGCCTCTAGGATGGGACGCGGGTGGCGCTGTGGGTAAAAGCCTCAGCGCCTAGGGCTTGCCGATCGAAAGGTCGGCGGTTCGAATCCCCGCGGCGGGGTGCGCTCCCGTTGCTCGGTCCCAGCGCCTGCCAACCTAGCAGTTCGAAAGCACTCCTGGGTGCAAGTAGATAAATAGGGACCGCTTACTAGCGGGAAGGTAAACGGCGTTTCCGTGTGCGGCTCTGGCTCACCAGAGCAGCGATGTCACGCTGGCCACGTGACCCGGAAGTGTCTGCGGACAGCGCTGGCCCCCGGCCTCTTGAGTGAGATGGGCGCACAACCCTAGAGTCTGTCAAGACTGGCCCGTACGGGCAGGGGTACCTTTACCTTTACCTTTTAAGGGGCCTCTAAATAATTCGATTCATTGATGAAAAAATAACAGCAATAGAAAAAGCTGTAACACATGACAGAAACACAACTTAAATAAGGAAAGTCGACATAGGAAGAAGTGGAGCAATGGCTGAAATAGTTAATTTGTACCGCAGCAAGCTATGTATCTGGAGGTAAGTGATAATGCAATGTTCAAGAAATGAATGTGGCATGGTGATAGCAGAAAGGTTGATCACGTGTAACATGCTGCTGTGTACAGATAAAATGAGGTCCTCGGCAAGGAATCACAAGGAAAATTCTCAGAAAGCCTAATGTTTGTCTATGACACACACTCTCGAATGGAGGACGCCACTTCATCAGACCGCAGTATCACACAACTCTGGGCATAGTAAGAATCTTACCTGTTAGCTGTCCTGATCAAGTCGTTTAGTAAGGCTCATGCTGTGTTGGAATAACATATCTGCTATTGCTATACAGTGTTAGATTATTAGAATAGAGAGTGATGCACTGCACAGAAGAGTTGCGTTAGTAAATACAAGAGCACAAAAGCATCGAAAAGGCAGCTTATGTCTGCCTTCTCTTGGGTTTAATGAAAGGGGGGATGTGTGTGAGTGTATAAAAGCCCTTTTAAGTACAGCCAAGCTCTCCAAACCATGAATTTATGCAATAAAATAAAATAAAATAATCGGTAATCTGGTTAGCTAACAAATGTCCTCTACGGCCTATCAAATTCTCTTCTTCAGGTGATATCTGTGCAACACAGTGGGCTAGATGTTTATTAGTGGGGAGGCAATTCACCTGTTGCTTGAGTGTCAATTTTAAATGTTTTTGGTATGCTCTTTGGCCGTATCAGGATGGTCAACTAGGCTTCATCCTTTCCATTTTTCCTGAATAGTAGCTGGAAACAATGTTGAGTTGCCACAACTGTAGTCTTCTTCTTGTGTGTTCTGCAGATGTGTGCACTGTGCTTCCTTGTGCAACAACAACAACAACAAAACTTTATTAGCAAAGCCAACAGGCCACAGCTGTACAAGAGTTAAAAGTAAAAATAGAGATAAAAGGAGGAAAAGAACAGGCAAAAGATGGTCCATCGGATGAACAAGTCTGTCACTCAGATGGTGGCCCTCAATTTCGCAGCTCTCTCGATGTACCTCGCGACCTTCTCTGTTATCTGACTTTCCGTATCAGATAATAGAAAATACAGTGTAATGTCTGATGAACGGCCGGGGTTGGAGAGAATGAGTGGAGTAATAATCTCATTCCTTAGGTCTTTGTAGAGGGGGCAAGAAAGAAGGACGTGAGACACTGTTTCCGTGTTACCATCTCCACATGGGCAGAGTCGTTTTTCAAATGGAGTCTTTTGGTAACGACCTTCGAGTACAGCAGAGGGAAGAACATCCCATCTAGCCAATGTAAAGGCACGTCTGTATTTCGGGATGGTTAGTTTAGACAAGTATGAAGCTGGAGAGTCAAAATGAGAAGGGGGAAAGTAGGTATACCATGGGCACAGTTTCTTTAAGATGGTCAGGTTGTTTTGTCGTTCGATGTCTTTCAGGCGCTGGCCTATTAGACTCTTTGCTTTGATGAGGCCCATTGATAATAGGGACTGTGAGTGCAGACCGCATGTAAGGAGTTTTTGATGCACGGTTTTGAACCACTTGCTTTTGTGAGAGTCTTGCATTACTAAAGGCAGTAGACCAGGTGGATTCAGATTAAGACGAAGCCAATAGTTGAATGTTCTCTGCCAAGTCCGAGTTTCCACAGATGGAAGGCAGGCCACTTCCTTGTGCAGTTACATGGCATACCCATACAAAATGTTTTGCTTTGTTTAAATTCCTGCATATTTGCCCCAGGGCTGATCAGAAATCTCCCCTGGCATGTTGCAATACACATCTTTTTCAAATCTGTGAGATTTGCTTTCTTGCATTCCCCCCCCCCTCTCTCTCTCTGTGTGTGTGTGTGTGTGTGTGTGTGTTGTTATTGTTTTTGCCACAGTCTGGGCATTTGCACCCTTGCTTCTCCATTGCATGACATTGACATTTTGGTTATTGTTGTTAAGCAATTTTCCTGAATTGCAGCCAGAAACACTGTTGAGTCAGCACAGCTGAATTCTTCTGCACTTGGGTGCTCATTTTATTTTGTTTCTTTGTGCAGATAAGTAGCATGCTGGTACAAAATGGTTTAGCTTTGTGGGGATTCCTGCATATTTCCCCTATCCTTTACCGGTGTACCTGCAGCACAGGGATGGCGTCTTTTAGGTAGAACTTGGTAAGGCATTGGAATGTGTCTGTGAATGTTCTCTAAACACACTTCTCACCAGCATGCCCTTCCTGTTTCTAGTTCATCGGCTTATCCTGACAACTAGATATGCGCCGTTTTAAATGCTAGTATTTCTTTATGCTTCTCAGTAAGATGTTTATCTTGTGTTTGAATACTAAGCGACAGTTCAACCGATTTGTTTTCTTAAAAGATCAGCTCCTGATACAAAGCCTTACTCAAGCTTACTCTTTGAGTACCCTTTGTCAAGTAGCTGGATACATATTTTTTTTTAAAAAATCACTTTCCGAGAAACTGTTTCTAGGCGTTGCCAAAAACCAGCTTCCTGTTCCTTATCTAAAATTACCCCACCCATTTCCCCTGCCGTCATAAGCACCGAAGCCTCAAATTTCAAAACTGCTTTATCCTTTTCTCCCCCAATTCTGCATTCTTTTTGCTCTCCTTAGATTTTTTTAAGATTACGCAGGTGTTTTCCATTTTGCCTTTGAAATATCTTCTTACTGATTGCAAAGCGAAAAGAGGATATGTCTCAAGATGCTGAAGATGTTGGTTCATATTGTGCCATGGGCATGCAGCTGATGTCTCAAACCTTTTCTGAGTCCTGATAAACCAACCTTTCGAAAGTTTGCATAGGCAGAACTGTAGGTCTGGGCCAGCCTGAGATGTTTTGCTGCTGTGTGCAAAATGGACCACCCCTGTCCCCACAAGAATGCCCACCCTGTACAGATCTGGGTCCGCACCATGCTCCCTCTATGCTCCTGCTACATCACCTGTGCTGCTGCCAGCCCCATCACCACAGCTGTACCCAGGACTGCGCTCAGGCTGCTGCCACGATGCAGCAGCAGTGGCAAGAGGACAGTGGCAATGGGCAGTGGTGATAGTCGTGTGGCTGTGTTGGTGGTGTGGGTCAAGCCGCAGCAGAGCTGTCAGCCGCACAATGGCGGGGCCATGGAGGGAGTCAGGGGTCACATCCACTGCCTGAAGTAGACAGGCTTCACCTCACCTAACGTAGGGCTGCCACTGCTGTAGGTCCAGGAGGCATGAATGTAGAAGGAGAAGGTGGAACCTGTGGACTTAGACACTGTCCCTCCAAAATAGTGATGTAATTTTAGGTTTCCAAAGAAGGAAACAAACTCTAATCTTTCTTATACAAGCAGTATAAGGAAAAGCAGTTTCCTCTATGTCATTCCCAAAGGTCTGCTTTTTCAGATTACACCCCTTCTACCATGTGGAAAATGCATGACTTTATGTTTGGAATGGGAAAAAACACACACACACTCTGTAACCTCTGCAAATGTCAAAGTTTGAGGCCTTGTTCTGCTGTGATGTTGAAAGTCTGTTGTGGTGTTGTGAACCTAGTACTGCTAGGTTCTGAGGGGGAAGAGAGACAATTGCTTTGAGAATTTATTAGAAACATTCGGCATCAGAAACATTCATGCTGATTCGTCTGGGCGACAGCAAACTCTTGATTGTCTTGCAGTCCCAGTCAGCTGGGAGATAACGGTCAGCATTATTATTTTATTTATTGAATTTCTATCCTGCCCTTCCTTCCGAAGGAGCCCTGTGTAGGGAGATGATCAAAATTTGTCCCTTGAAGAGTTGGAAAGAAGGAAGCTGATAAGGGTGGCTTGAGGGGAAATGACCCAAGAGAAAAGTTGACTAAAATAGCTGAGGTCTGAACATTAAAACCCAATATGTAGTTTATACCTGCCTAATGAAGACCAAAAGCTGGTGGCTGAGTTAGCCTGAGAGGTAGCCCAGGGTGTGATGGACTTACCAGAAGAAGGTTGCACAAGTAGATCTTTGAAAGTTGGCCAAACTGTCCAAGCAGCCAGAAGTACAACCGGATGAGCTTTGGAGCTTTGAGGCAGATTGTCCCCAGTGACGGGACTGTTTGTGGGAATATTTGGCTGGGGTAGAGATTTAAGGATACTTAGAAGCTAGTGTCAGCAACAGTGTCTCTTGAGCCTTCAGAACTTCTCAGCAAGTACCTTTAAGACCCCAATGTAAATAACAGTATTCCCTTATGTGCATAGCAGCTCTTTAATAGATCAAGCATCTTAGCGAAGCATTTGTCCTGTCCCTAGTGTTAGCATTCATCGCATACCTAAGCTGACTTATCTGCTAGCAGGTTTTGAAAACATTCTGAATGGATTTCTGGCAGCGGTAAAAATAAAGTAGCACAAATGCCTAAACTTGGCATGGCACAGGGTGGTGCAGAGTCACAGAGAATAAGCCTTTGAAGGAAGCTTTCATAAGGAAATCACTGTCTCTCCAGAGAAAATTTCTGGTGTGCTTAGTGCCATCTTAAATGACAAGATAATAAAAGGTAAATAATAATATCCAGATGGCTAAGGGGTATATGTTGAGAGATAGAATGGACATGAAAGTGGGAGACAGAGGAAAGAAATGAAACAGAAAATGCAAACTCGTATCATTTTGGGTTGTGGAAGTTATAGCTTATTTGTTCATCTTTCATTTCACCTTTCATTTCCTCCATGAAAATGATATCTTAGGAGATTCGTCATGTGCAAAGTGCTATGCTGGAAAAATCTAGACTTCAATGTGCTTTAATTATATAATCCCTCATTGTCTGCACAAATATTCACTGTGACTTCTAACATGCATGTAATCTAATAATTTGATTATATCCAAGTTCTTACTCATTTAAGCTATTTGTTTGAAATCAACTTTAATGAAATAAAAGTTCTTACTAATTCTATTTTATTAAAGTTTATTGCTTTTAAAACAAACATAAACAAACACAGTTTAAATATTTGTTTTAAGCAAATAGTGAAAAGGTGTGAGTTGCCTTAGACTCTGAAATGCACTGCCTGAAGGAGACAGGACCCTTTTAACATTTATTCTGGTCCTTCCTTGAGGGAAGAATGCAGGAGGTGTTGCTGGGATGCAATGCCTGTACTGGTTGCTGGTGTGTTTCTGGGTAAAATTAAAAGTGGTGTTGCTTACCCTTAAAGTCCCAAATGTCTTGAGTTCAGGATATCTAAAGCATCCCCTCTTCCAATACCAGCCTGCCTACTGCCTATTCGGGGTCAGATTAAACTCTTCATGGGTCGTAGGCACTCTTAGACTCTGAGGCCCTCAAGGTAGGTAAATATTTACATTGTATAGGTACCGTAATCACATATCTATATTAGCATTGCCAGATTTCAAACAGTGAAAATCCAGACAGAAAAGTTGTTGATTTATTGATTTTAGTTTTGCCGGCTGTCATATGTCTAGATTTCCCCAGACATTTACCAGATTTCTGCCCGGACACCACTGCTGACTGCAGCATTCTGGATATAGTATGGCAACCCTGTGTGAATAAGCTAGATGCTAGAAAAAATTAAGATACTTTGCGGACATACCTGTCTGCATATGAATATGAGATGAGGGTGACAGTGAGTTATTGAAGAATTTTTGGTTTTTTTTGTGGTGTGTGGGCCTGCTTCACGAGGTGAGAAATCTTTAGTTGATTACAGCACCTGCCCAAACGGCAGCCATGCAAGCAAGCCAATTTATTGACCTGGTGGAGAACACAACAATTTCATTAAACTGTATCATGTTGATGATTCCATCTTCTTTGAGCCTAGCTAAACTGCCTTCCTACCTTTTATAGTACAGAACTAGTCCTGTATGTAGCAAATGTCTGTTCCAGGACACTGAGGAAGAATAAACTGTTGGAATCTATGGTAACCATTGTACACATGAAAAGAGACTTGGATAGGCATGGCAGTTGTGATTGATCTTGAATTGTTTTGTCGACAGGTGAAAGAGAATATTGGGAAACCTTTAATGAATAGGAAAATTAGTCTTAATAAGGAAAGGCACTGAAAAGAGGTTATATGTTATCAAATGGTGTTAAGATTGCTGTGATCCTTTGATTGGTGAAAAGAAATCAAAGAATATAAAAAAACATAGCTTGGGGGTGTGGTTCTTTACAGCCTCGTCCTTATTTTTGAGGGTGTCCCTATGAACATTTGTATTTCAGTAAGGGCCTATCTTTTCACTTGGAGCCTGTATCCTTTTGGGGGCCATTTCTGGGAGGGATACCTCCAGCCTATGAACCCCTTTTAAATCTCTCCAACAGACCTCTGCAGATTTGATATCTACAGAAAGATCTATTAATGAAACAGCATAGTAGATCTCAGGAGCACATGGTATAGCCTCCCTCCCTCCATATTTCTATTTAGGGCTCCCATGCACACCCACCACTGGTGTTTGAAGCCAAGCACACTTGATGTGAACCGCAATCCACATGTGTTCTGTAGCGTCTTGAGAAATACTGTTGTTTCCTTCGAACCAGCTTGCATATGATTTGTAAATGTAAGCTACAGTTCAGCTGAGGTGTCAACACTACAGGAAACAGCTGCACATGCAGATATGACAGCTTTATTGAAGTTTTGAGAGGTGAGGGGCTGGCAGCACAGGAAAGCAGATCATGTAATGTGCATCGGGTAAAGGTATCCCTGCCTCCTCTCTGGTGGGTAAGGTAAAAGTAAGGGGACCCCTGACCATTAGGTCCAGTTGTGACCGACTCTGGGGTTGGGGCGCTCATCTCGCTTTATTGGCCAAGGGAGCCAGTGTACAGCTTCCAGGTCATGTGGCCAGCATGACTAAGCTGCTTCTGGCAAACCAGAGCAGCGCACGGAAACGCCGTTTACCTTCCTGCCGGAGGTACCTATTTATCTACTTGCACTTTGACGTGCTTTCGAACTGTTAGGTTGGCAGGAGCAGGGACCGAGCAACGGGTGCTCATCCCGTCGCGGGGATTCGAACCACTGACCTTCTGATCAGCAAGTCCTAGGCTCTGTGGTTTAACCCACAGCGCCACCTGCGTCCCCTCTGGTGGGTGCAGCAATGTAAAAAGGCAATTTCGATTGCATTGGAAGGAAGCAACCTCACATTGCCTAGGTGTCTCCCTTAAAAAGACACCTAACTCCCCCCAACTTCTTCAGCATAGTGTACCCCACTTGTATTTCTCTTCCCCATGTTCTGCCTCTGGCTTCTCCCCCTGCCCCCCAATCAAAATCTCAATCCAGGTTCCACCCCCGCCCCAATGCAGGAATAATAATAATTTATCCCACCATTTTCCTGGTCCAAATGTCCCTTTCGAAATCTAAGCAGCTGTTGTGGGCAGTGGTTCTGGCAAGCTGACAACTGAGTCCATCTCACGATGCTGCAAATATTTTTGCACAGGAAAGAAATGCAAACAAAAGAGTTAACAAAATAACGGCAAGCGAACTCCCACCACCCAACTATGAGAAGGGTCCGTAGCTCAGCGGCAAAGTATGAATGAGTAATTTTTGTTTGTGTTTTGTGGCAAAGCATATTCCTTGTACAGTGGTACCTCGGGTTACAGACGCTTCAGGTTAAATACGTTTCAGGTTACAGACTCCGCTAACCCAGAAATAGTGCTTCAGGTTAAGAACTTTGCTTCAGGATAAGAACAGAAATCATGCTCCGGCGGTGTGGCGGAAGCAGGAGGCCCCATTAGCTAAAGTGGTGCTTCAGGTTAAGAACAGTTTCAGGTTAAGAACGGACCTCCAGAACAAATTAAGTATTTAATCCGAGGTACCACTTTATGTGAAAGGCCTCCGGTTCATTCTCCAGCATCTCCAGGTTGCATTGGAAATTTCCCTGTCTGAAACCTTGGACCACCGCTGTCAGTCAGAGTAAAAATACTGAGCTAGATGATCTGACTTGGCATAAGGCATCTCCCTATGTTCCTGCAAGGGGACTCTACTATGCAAATCACCTGCTTTTGTTGATGATGTTGACATCGGTAATGCTGACTCAGCTTTGAGGGCCAGTGACAAATTCTGCAGTCTATCCTACCAGACAGCGAGTGGCATACGCCAGGTTTGAATATGCCAGTGGCGTATTCAGGCAGGTTTAGTTTCCTTGTGGCTAGCTCACAGGTGGATTTCTGTTGTTCTCATGTATGCACAAGCAGGAAATCTGTGGCTAGAATTATCATCGCACAAATAACGGACAAGTTTTCCAAGTGTCAACATTGCTTTTAGAATGCATTTTACCATTTTTGGAGCAAGTTGTGTAGGGGAGATCTCTTTCTCAAAACTGAAACATGTAAAGAACTATCTTAAGCCAACCATGAGATGGAAACAACTGTATTCACTTGCAGTATTCACAACTGAGAATGAGCTTTTGCAAAAAAAGAAAAAAGAAAAAAAGAAAAGAAATTTGAAGATGTAATCTGTGTAAAATGAAGTATGAAGATGTAATCGGTGATTTTGCTTAGAAAAAAACAGCCTCAAAGTTTGTATTTAATTGACATTTACTTAAGACAAATTATGCTAACCATACATAATGAAGTGTGCCTTCAGCATATGACAGAAGCTATGTAATGTTATGAGCTGGGGGGATCAATCTGGGTGATGCCCGTAATTCGTTTCCATTTTGGAGAGAATCCTGTATCTGTGGGGATAAAATGTATCAGAGCTCACATGGACTTTGGCTAGCTAGTTAAGCACCACAATTAGCATAGCCAAAGAAGTTGCTTTGTGCCATAGAACAAATGGGTGGGTCTTTTCCATCCCTTTACCTAGCTCTGGGGTCGGCAGACTAAGACCCAGGGCCCGGATGTGGCCCGCTGGGCTCATTAATGCAGCCCGCGAACCTTGCAGACCCTGCTGCCTGTGTGGTCAGTCCCCGCGCCAAACTGGCACGGTGTGCAGGCCTCGCTGTGTGTGGGGGGGGGACTGACTTCCGCGACGCTGGTATGGCTTCAGATTGGCTGCAGGAAGACGGGAGACAGATGTGATGTTTACTGGTTTCCTGTTCCTTTGTTTCCCAGTTGGTTCTCTGCTTTCACAGAGAGAGCATGTATATTTCTTTTCTGTCTGCGTAGTTGGAAATAAAACACTCTTTGCAATGTAGCTCATACTATCTCGGCTCCTTCCCTGTGTTCTGGATACTCTGCATAATGGGGGAACGTGCTCGGAGCCTCATCAATGGCTCAGGTCATTAATCACGTTGGAGGACTTGACTGGAAGAGTCGCTTGGTCGAACACAAGTCCGACAGGAAGCTCCTGCAGCCAATCTGAAGCTGCAGACGCCTCTGAGCAACACTCCTTCCTTCCTGCTGAGGTGGCCACGTATGGCCAAGAGTCGAGCGAGAGGGAGTGGCGGTGGCGGGGAGGCTGCCTCCACCACCCAGGCCAGCAGCATGGGCTCTGTGCCCTGTGGACCCCTGGCCAAGGCAGAGGACGATAATGACGCTGCCAAAGACGATGCAGCGTTGACGGCTGCGGCGTGAGTGGAGGCAGAGGGGGTCCTTTTGGGAGGAGGGGTACTTTGGGAGAGGGTAGGTCCAGCCCCCCACAAGGTCTGAGGGACAGTGGACTGGCCCCCTCCTGAAAAAGTTTGCTGACCCCTGACCTAGCTGCTAGGAAGGAGACTGGCCAGAGTTGTGGGTGGCTGAGCTGGAAGCAGGAAGGAATCTAGAGACACAAATACACATTTTGCGCTGTGCTGGAGTTTAGAGCTCCCCTGAAAACCAAAAGGGAAGAAAGATCTGCTGGGGTGTTAATGCTGTGAGCCCCTACATCCTATGCTCAGCTTGTATCCATGCGTGAATAAAACTAGTATGTCCTAAAGACGCCACATTCTCCACTGACCTACAGTCGAAGGAAACCAAACCTGAAAGAGCACTTGAGGCCCCTGGAGTTTCTCCCTGCTCAGAGACGACAACGGTAGAATCAGAATAATCTTTATTTGCATCAGCCACTAGCCATAGCAATAAAATAAAATACAATGTGTTGCAGATAGAGGTGAAAGCTTAACACTACAAAATACATTCTGGAGCTTTATATCAGTAAGCAAATAACGGATTTTATTCTAAGGAGATGGCAATGACAGAGTTAAACATCAGTTTCCCATTGCCCGTTGGAGCACTCCACCCATTCGCTTGTACTGCGGTTACTTTCATTTCCCTGTGCAGTTGTGTGTTAGCCAACAGCCTCGTGTTCTGAGCCTCTAAAGTGAGTAGCCGTGCCTTATATTATTGAACGAGAACTTAACGGTATTTGTGATGAATAGCACAAGGAAACGTGGGGTTGGGTTGATCTGCAGCATTCTTTGTGCTTTTGAAAAAGGGCTTTTCTGCCTCTCTCTGCCTCTCTCTTTCAAAGCACTTGCCTAAATAACCCTTTTATATTTCTCTCCATGAGGCTGGACTAAGAGGCACAAGCAGAGATGATGATGAATTGTCGGCTTCTGCTGGCATTGCAAGTACTGCACTGGGTGGCAGGTACCATGGTAAAACTCAACAACGGTGGGTTTGAAGACCTGGTCATTGCCATCAATCCTAGGATACCTGAAGACGACAAAATTGTTGAACGCATAAAGGTGAGACGGCTAAATAGTTGTGAACATGTTTGATTAGCATATTACCCCTCAGCGACTGTGATAGGCTGCGAAAATGCACTGTGCATTTTACGAGTGTAGGTTTCCCCGCAACAAGGCTCAGACATATATGGCAGCTGCAGAAAAACAGGCTGTCTTCCCCCACAGGTGCATTAAAAATATATATTTTAAAAATCTGCAAAACTTGCAGTGACTCCAAACCTTCTGATCCTTCCCTCTTGTGAACTGGTGCCACCATTTTGGCTCTGTGACGTAGGAGCCAACTCCTAGGGGACAAGGTGTCTTCAACTCCCCCAGTAAAATATTTGAGGGGGCCAGGTACACCCCCCCAAGTTGATAGGCATTGCCATTGAAATGATGTTTGGGTGCTGCATATTGTGATTGATTATGTGGGGCAGGACTTATCTGCCCCTCCTATTTTATTCAAATTGGCACCCCTGCTCTATACATGCATTGGTGCTCACACCCTGAGTGCTGAAAATAGAGGGAAAGGGAGAGATAGATTGTGAAACAGCAATGGACTTCCTGAAGGACCACATGCCTTCCTCTGTGTGGTTTTGTTTGTGTGCCAGAACGCTGCCATGTACTTGGAGGTGAATGTTGCTCAAGTTTTGACATCGTGCATTTAAAGCACAACCAACACACATTTAAAGTGAATTCCCCCAGCTTTACCTTTCCCATTCGCGGAGCTACTTGTTCCCAGCACTTTTAATTAGCTACAATATGCAGAATTCTTCGGGGTCAAGTCGTGGGCTTTAAATGTATGGTGTGGCTCTGCAGTGGTAAAACACCCCATCAGTTAATAATAAATAAATAATAAGTTGCGTGTAGATTTTTACAAAAGTAACTCCGCTGACACTTGGGGGCTGGGAATGGAACCCCCATGCGAAATGGTCATTGTCTGAACTTATTTGTGCTGGTTATACAATTTTATTGTCTCAAACCCTGTGAAAAGACTTTTGAAATCTTTTAATCGATTGGTAGTGCAAGAAAAAAACAAAATTGATTAGGAAAAGTTTTGGTTTTTGCTAAAAGGTTTAAACACCACATGGCATATTGATTGAACAGTTGGAAATCCTTCAAATTATCTAGGATTATAGGTTTAAACCAATCAGAGCTCTGTGAACCACCAAATTTCTGGAGATAATTCCAGAAGTGCGATGTCACTACCAAGAACAGCCCTTCCCTCCACCATCACTACCCAGAAGTTTGTCAGGCACAACTTTTCGCAGAACTTTCCCCTCATACTAGGGTGGAATCTACACACATATAAAAACTGTTCTGAAAATGCTTTTGAAAAAACACAAACCAGCTTTTTAAAAAATACCGTAGATTCTGGCGTATTAGGTGACTGGGCGTATTAGACGACCCCCCAAATTGGCAGCTGCAATTTGGGGGTTCGTCTTATCAGCCCGGTCGCCTAATACGCTGGGCAGCTCCACGCCAAGAGAAAGCTGCCCAGCGCTTCCTCCCGGTGCGGAGTCCGCCGCCTGCCACCCATACCCGCCGTATAAGATGACCCCCGACTTTTTAACCTCTTTTCCGGGGTTAAAAAGTTGTCTTATATGCTGGAATCTACGATACATTGAATTTTCCATAAGGCTCACCTTCGCCATCTAGTGTCACATTGTATATTGCACTTGAAACACACTTAAAACGTTTTATTTGCAGCTGTGTAGCTGAGTCCCAGGTGTAGTTTTGCATGCTAAAATCCCTATATGTCAGGCTGTAGTTAATGACACAGAAGTATCCACACACAAAATGTCCCTGATGCAGGAATGTGCAATGCATCAACTAGCCAAGGGGTCAGCAAACTTTTTCAGCAGGGGGCCGGTCCACTGTCCCTCAGACCTTGTGGGGGGACAATCTATATTTTGAAGGAGAAAAAAAAGAACGAGTTTCTATGCCCCACAAATAACCCAGAGATGCATTTTAAATAAAAGCTCACATTCTACTCATGTAAAAACACCAGGCAGGTCCCACAAATAACCCAGAGATGCATTTTAAATAAAAGGACACATTCTACTCATGTAAAAACATCCGTGGGCCAGATTTAGAAGGCGATTGGGCCGGATCCAGCCCCTGGGCCTTAGTTTGCCTACCCTTGGAGAAAGGGATTTAGGGAAAGAAAGATGGCAGAAAAGACCAAAGGGCACATTCCATAAAACCAAATGCAGCTACTAGTCACTGACAGACAGAGGTCTTTCCTTTCCTTTCCTTTCCTTTCCTTTCCTTGTTAGGACATGGTCAAAGAGGCGTCAACATATCTCTTCAGTGCTACACAACAAAGATTTTACTTCAAGGCTGTAAAACTTGTCATTCCTTCAACATGGAAAGACAAAGCAGAGTATCAGAGAGTAACTACAGAAACCTATGACAAGGTAAGTCTAGGGGAATACTTTAAATTGGAAATGTACTTGTAGTATTTTTTTAAAAAAAGAAAAGATTGGGGGCAAATGGAAAGATCGGAGGGAAAAATAAATACAGAATAAGACTATGCCATCACTTTTGAATGCAACTAGGTTTACTTTTGATTGAACATGGATATCAGAGAGTAACTACACAAGCCTATGATAAGGTAAGTCTAGGGGAATTGGGCTGCATAAAATATATTGTTCTTACAGATGTGATAATGGTCAAGGCTAGGTTAAAAAGGTTGGGGACCCTGGTGCGCTCCCAAAACAGGATCCCTCTTTACCCTCAAAGGAATGCATAAAATAAGGAACTGGAAAATGTATTTTGAGAAATCTTAAATACTATCACAAGTGGCTGGGCCTGGTGAAATTTTAATTCCTTATCCCTACGGTTATGATTCGTGGGTTCCCACTTAATTTTATTTTGATTTTAAATGTGATTTGAATTGTATTTTAAACTAATCGTTTGATTTTGTGTTTTTAATGTATTTTATATATTTGGTGTTAGCTGTCCTGAGCCTAGTCTCGGTCGGGGAGGGCGGAGTATAAATAAAATTTATTATTATTATTAACAAATTTATTATCACATATGCTGTCATGGACTATGGAAAGTACTTGGAGCATTTGCCATTTCACAAGTCAGCAAAATAACAAGCCTTTTGGTGATCCTGAGCATTTTTCATTCTTTAAACTCACTTCTCATTGCGTTTGCTCACTTTCGAACATCAATCAGTCACGAGTTCTTGGCATAACCAACACAATGGCTGTTGTGAAGATTTACGAGGCATAATATGATCATAATATGCTTGTATCGTAGGCATCAAATGTTGATTCCTTTAACCCAAGTGATGGATCCTTGTAAAGGTCCATCTATTTTGGAGATTAGTACAAGGCTTCAACCACTCTTAACCTAGCTTGTTGGACTCCATGTCTTCTATGATGTACAGAGCAACAACACCTCCAGGATGCTCCTGCCTGGCCTTCTTATAATGTCAGTAACCAGATATAACCATGTCCCACTGTCTCTCTCCATTCTACCTGACATCCGTCATGCCCACTCCATCCACACTATCCTCTAAGAGCAAGTACTTCAGCTTGCCCATCTTGGCTGGGATACTTCTAGCATTAGCATATAAACACATATATACATTACCTCTCTGAGATACTTTTGTTTTAGCCTACAGTTCTTTGGCTCCCAAAGTTATGCTTTTGGCATCATCCTGCTTGCTCTTAAGTTATAAGGCCTCCTTATGCAGAGGTTAGAGAACATTAAGTGCATACTGAGCATTTTTGTTCTGAAAGGTTATACCAGGGGCCAGCAAACTTTTCCAGCAGGGGGCTGGTCCACTGTCCCTCACACCTTGTGGGGGGCTGGACTATATTTTGAAGGGGGAGGAACGAATTTCTATGCCCTATAAATAACCCAGAGATGCATTTTAAATAAAAGCACACATTCTACTCATGTAAAAACGCCAGGCAGGCCCCACAAAAAACCCAGAGATGCATATTAAATAAAAGGACACATTCTACTCATGTAAAAACACGCTGATTCCCAGACTATCCGCGGACCGGATTTAGAAGGCGATTGGGCTGGATCTGGGCCCCGGGCCTTAGTTTGCCTACCCATGGGTTACACGAACATTCATCTTGATTTCTATGCAGGGTGTTATACATCTTCCTGTTGATCATTGGTCCACTCGTTTCTCAACATATTTCCTAACTGCAAAAGGCCGTTTCAAAACAAACTGATTTATTGTGCTAGGGTGACAGAGCACTTCAACCCACTTCACTTATACAGATCAGAATTTACGAGTGTGCATTTGAATCTCTTTCACAAAATATTGACAGTCTGGAGATCTGGACATCCTATCATTGTGACTATGTATACATTCACTGACAGTAACCCTGCAGTCCGATATGCCCTTTACTGAGTGTAAGCCTAACTGAATATCAAGACTTCTTTCTACATCTACCTGCGTAGTATTAGGCTGCACACTTCACAAATTGCACAGGTACTTATTCAAAAGATGATCTCAGCTGTTTTAGGAGAATACACTATTAGGCTATAACTTCTTTTAAATGTGCATTGTAACCCTTGGGCCCAAATCTGTGTACAGTGGGACCTCGGGTTACAAACAATTCAGGTTACAGACCCCTCTAACCTGGAAGTAGTACCTCTGGTTAAGAACTTTACCTCAGGATGAGAACAGAAATCGCGCAGCAGCAACAGGAGGCCCCATTAGCTAAAGTGGTACCTCAGGTTAAGAACGGTTTCAGGTTAAGTTCGTAACCAGAGGCACCACTGTACTGTATTTCTGTTCAGAACCAAAATCACCGTATAAGATTAATCACCATATAAGATTAATATCAATGGTATTGGTTGTTTCTTTTCTCTGTGATCTTTTAGCCGTGTTCTGTTTTATTTCAGGCCGATGTCATAGTGGCAGAATCTTTCCCCAAATATGGAGACGATCCCTACACGCTACAGTATGGCGGATGTGGGGAACCAGGGCGATACATTCATTTCACTCCTAACTTCTTGACCAACGACAATTTGTATAATGCTTATGGTCCTCGAGGTAGTACCTGTTTTTATTATTATTATTAAAATGTGAGTCCAGGTTTCAAAAGATAATGCTTTCTCGGGAATTCCATTAACTCCTTAAATGTAGTTGCTTACTTACTCGAAAGCCTCCTAATTTGTCTGTAACAGATCAGCAATATTTCCACGTCAGATTCATCAGAACATATTCTAGTCACAATGTCTCCTTTCTTGAAGCTAGTCAAACATGCTCCCATTCCATCGTACCACCTCATCCCCTCAACCTGAAGCCATTAAGAAATTGGCTTTAAAACGACCATAGCCAATAATACCCTGTGCTGTGAGAGTTCAAGGCTCACAGGTGAAACCCAGCAGTATTCCATCAAGAGGTTAAGTCACTTCGCCAAGTCAATGGTTTGAGTCAGAAATTCAAGGTGAGAGTCCATGACAAGGTCATGAGGCTGCTCTACAAGATGTTGTCAGAAGAAGAAGAAGAAGAAGAAGAAGAAGAAGAAGAAGAAGAAGAAGAGTTTAGACTTGATATCCCACCTTTCACTCCCCTTCAGGAGTTTCAAAGCGGCTAACAATCTCCTTTCCCTTTCTCCCCCCACAAAAAACACTCTGTGAGGTGAGTGAGGCTGAGAGACTTCAGAGAAGTATGACTAGCCCAAGGTCACCCAGCAGCTGAATGTGGAGGAGTGGGGAAGCGAACCCGGTTCACCAGATTATAAATCCACCACTCTTAACCACAACACCACTGCTGGCTTGCACCGTGACTGAACTGAAGCCTTATAGACGTTGATGGGAGGGAAGGAGGGACTTTTGAATCAGATCAAAAAGTTGCCTATCCCTTTCATAGTTATTAAATTGCTGGTGTGTGTGTGTGTGTGTGTTGTACATTATATGTTTCTTCCCCCCGCCCCAAAAAAGTGTGTCACATTGAGCTTTGTCATTGTCTTCCACAGGTAGAGTCTTTGTTCATGAGTGGGCTCATCTCCGATGGGGTGTCTTTGATGAGTATAACAACGATGCACCTTTCTATGCTACTGGGGGAGACAACTTGCCTGAAGCCACAAGGTACCATCCCATACCATCCAGTTATTGCCTAGACTGCATTAGCCTGTCATTTGATGATATACAGAAGAGACTTTTCATTAGGGGAAAATACTGCAATGTCTTGGCAGATAGCACCCCCAATGAGTACCTTTTTTCTCTCCCCCCCCCCACATTTTGTAAGAAACGCGTTTATTGAATAACACAAAAGCCCATCACCACCACATTCCACAACAAGAGTTTTCAATTCATTGAGAAAAGGCTGCGTCCGAAGTTACCGCCACTTCTGGGAAATGTTGTCACGCCCCATGCCATGCCCTCTTCCTCTGGCTTTCAGGATAGCAGCTTTGCTCCTTCCAGCCCCAGAGCCCTGGTTTTCGTTCTCCGTACTTCTCAGCATTGGATCATTTTTCAGCATATCGGGCAAGATGAGGAATCGGGTTTTGCTCCCCCGAATGTACACCTGCTCTAGATGTGCCACACGGCCATCTCTGTAGGTCACTGTCATGTTGCCCACTACCTACTTTTCCTTGCCCATCTCCTTATCAGCTGCAGTCTTCCAAGCACTCATGCATCCCATGAGAAGGCCTAGGTAGGGTGTCGAGAGACCCCTTGTTACTCCATTAAGCCTTCTTCCCATTGTTCATATTGAGGAGTCCTTTGGGACAATAGCAGTTAGCGCAGGCATAGGGCCAACCTAATCAACACTCCTAGACAGTCTGGTTGCAACTGTTTGCAATAGGTAAGTCTTAGGATTGCCATATTTCAAAAAGTGAAAATCCGCATACAAAGGTTGTTGAGCATTTTTCTTTTTTGGGGGGAGGGAGGCAGCAAAGTTTGAGGGAAATCACCAAAAAATCAACACTTCCAATATGGGCTTGCCATACACCTGGGTTTTTCCAGACACTTTAGCCGCTTGCCGAAAATTCTGCCCGGATGCCATTTTTGATGGACAAATCCTGGCTATGTCCGACATATGGAAGCCCTAGTCAGTCTTAATCCTTTCCCCAGCCAAATCCAGTTGTTGTTGGTGCTGCTGCGTCGTCATGATTATTTCTATTGTTATTGTTATTTTAATTTATATCCCATAGCAGCAAGGCAGGAGTGAATGACTGATCTAATCTCCACACAATAGTCATTTAGGAAAAAAGAGACCTTTCCCCCGAATTGACTATTCTGTGTAAATTAGATCACTTAAAAAGAATTAAAATTGTTATTAGTCCAGAGGTTCACATTATCGCCACAGGAAGAAAACTGCCTTAAAATGGTACAGAAATCCCTGTTTGCAGACCCATATATTTGTGACATAAAATGCTTGTCTGGAAGCAACCTATATGACTGAGGGCTCACGCCACTCAAAAGTGGATAAGCTCTTAATCAAACTGTATTATATCCACATTACTTAGAGTTCTACAGTCCGATCTTCTGGGAGTGCTGGTGGGCGTTTTAGCAACTGTGGCATGGACAACAACAACACAGCATGCAACCATGCCAGCACGTAATTACATATTTCTCGACTTTTAAACTGACTGGCCATTATTTGTTTCTATTATATTGATTAGGTGCTTGACGGATTTCACCGGTCAATACATATTCCCACTTGGTGGCAAACAATACAGACGCTGCAAAATTGATCCCCAAACTCAGCTGTTTGAACACGGATGCGTATTTTTCCCAAGCAGGCGCCAAGATACTGCAGCTTCTATAATGTATTTGCAAAGTCTCCCTTCGGTAAGTGCGACAAATCTCAGTCGGGATCTATTCTTCTCCGGTGTCTGCCTTCAAAAACACAAGATATTTTTTTTGCTAAGGAGGCGGGCAACCTCAACCTCCGTGTTTAAGGGGGGAATGGACTGCATTCTTCCTCCACCTGCAGGAGCCCAGAAAAAAACATTTCACAGCAGAACGAGGCACACAGAGACACGCCCCTTTTGACTTTTTAAACTTTTGAGGTTTGCCCAGGATTTCTTCTACTTCTGCATACCCCAGGGATTTCTTGTGTTATCTTATACCTCCCTCTTGTGTTGTGCCGTTGCTATTTCAGCCACATGAGCACTGAGACTCCCCCTTGTAGTGATGTATGGACATTGTGACGTTAACATATGAGGGTGCTGGAGAGGAAATAGTTAAACAGGTTACCCAATCAGGACCCAGGGGGTGGAGTCAGAGGGATTATAAAACCAGCTCTGGGAGGGGCGAAGGGGGAGTTCGTTGGGTGGTTGATTGGAGTGGGAGAGAGTTGGGATAGAGTCTGTGGGTAGGTTGAGTTAGCGTAGTGAAATAAGCTGAGTCAGGAACAGTTAGGAGCTAGGAAGACAAGTAAATATCTGTGAGGTTTAGTGAGTGAGAGTAGGTAGTGGAAGTTATAGGTCTGGATAGGCACCCCATGATTGTAATTGACCGAGACCGTTTATGAAACCACACGCTTGTTAAACTGCAATAAATAAACAGAAGTTTGTGTTCCAATTTAACCCTGACTGGACTCAGTATTGTACCAGGTAGGGCCTGGGTGGTGGCAGCGAGAAATAAAGTGGTGGCACAGGGATCAATAGACGGTGAAATGTCTGGGGACCCTGTGTGATCGCCACAGACATTAACTTGTGACATGGGAAGTGAATGTCTGTTCAAGCCCTGGGAGGTCAATAAGCATAGCTGTCAACTTTCCCCTTTTCTTGCGAGGAATCCTATTCAGAATAAGGGAATTCCCCTTAAAAAACAGGAAAAGTTGACAGCTATGTCAATAAGTAAACTTGAACAGACTCTTTGGAAACTCTTTTCATTGCATTTTTGTGAGGTTAAGGGCAACAGACGTCTAGAACTAAAAATCTGCTGAACACCCTGTAGCCTTTTTTTGTCTCTGTACCAATGAATGTCCATCTTTGCAGCACCTCTTCATAAGGAACGGCTCTCATGAAGTAGGAATTGCTAATGAGGCTGTGATCTTGACCTGTCCTTCCCTATCTTTTATTTAGGTTACTCAGTTCTGTAACAAAAGCAACCATAATATTAAAGCAACAAATTTGCAGAATAAAATGTGCAACTACAGGAGCACCTGGGAAGTAATTATGGACTCTCCCGACTTTGCCAGTTCATCTCCAATAACGGTTCCCCCACCTGATCCCACTGTCTCCTTGCTGAAAAAACAGGAGAGAGTTTTGTGTCTAGTGCTTGATGTTTCTGGGAGCATGGATGCGGTAAGTCTTCTTTCCATGTTCAGAAGATCTATTTTGAGACAGTTCAAAAATTATGGTATTCATGTCTATAGCGAAAGCAAATGGACACTGAGGTCTAGCTCCAAGGGCCTTCTGGCAGTTCACTGCAAGAAGTGAGGTTACAGGGGACCAGGCAGAGGGCCTTCTTGGTGGTGGCGCCCTCCCTGTGGAACACCCTCCTGTCAGGTGTCAAGGAGATAAACAACTATCTGACTTTTAGTAGACATCTTTAGGCAGCCCTGTATTGTGAAATGTTAATGTCTGATGTTTTACATTTTTTAATGTGCTGTAAGCCACCCAGAGTTGCTGCGGAAACCCACCCAGATGGGCAGGGTATAAAAAAATAAAATCATTATTATAAATGTCATTACAGCATTGACATTTCTGTAGTAAATGACACTCTATAATAAGAACACTGGGGACGCGGGTAGCGCTGTGGGTAAAACCTTAGTGCCTAGGACTTGCCGATCGTATGGTCGGTGGTTCGAATCCCCGCAGCGGGGTGAGCTCCCGTCTTTCGGTCCCAGCTCCTGCCCACCTAGCAGTTCGAAAGCACCCCTAAGTGCAAGTAGATAAATAGGTACCGCTTTATAGCGGGAAGGTAAACGGCATTTCCATGTGCTGCGCTGGTGCAGGCTCGCCAGAGCAGCTTCGTCACGCTGACCACGTGACCCGGAAGTGTCTCCGGACAGCGCTGGCCCCCGGCCTCTTAAGTGAGATGGGCGCACAACCCTAGAGTCGGACACGACTGGCCCGTACGGGCAGGGGTACCTTTAATAGGAACAGTGAGGCTCAATTTTGTTGTTTCTCAGTTGTAGGGAACCTTCAGCCTTCCACATACTGCTGAACTACAACTCCCGTCAGTCCCAGCAAGCATGGCCAATGACCATGGGATTTGTAGTTCAGCAAACATTCATCACGCGGACGCGGGTGGCGCTGTGGGTAAAAGCCTCAGCGCCTAGGGCTTGCCGATTGAAAGGTCGGCGGTTCGAATTCCCACGGCGGGGTGCGCTCCCGTTGCTCGGTCCCAGCGCCTGCCAACCTAGCAGTTCGAAAGGACCCCCAGGTGCAAGTAGATAAATAGGGACCGCTTACTGGCGGGAAGGTAAACGGCGTTTCCGTGTGCTGCGCTGGCTCGCCAGATGCAGCTTTGTCACGCTGGCCATGTGACCCGGAAGTGTCTCCGGACAGCGCTGGCCCCTGGCCTCTTAAGTGAGATGGGCGCACAACCCCAGAGTCTGTCAAGACTGGCCCGTACGGGCAGGGGTACCTTTACCTTTACCTTTAAACATTCATCACACTTAGTCTACCTGATTATATAAGTTTATTTGGATATTTATCCAGCTGCGGTAACAAATCCATACAGGAGATGAGCTGCAGGGAAGGGCAATGTGGCCATTGTGTGCCAGAGGGCAACCTCAGTCAAATTCTGTGTTGGTGCAGGGAACCCAGAGCAAGTGATGGATTATGGGAGATGGAAAACACTGGGTAGGGGAGAGGCAGAATGGATGAAGCATGGAAGGAGGAAGGGGGAAATCCAACTGCAAGCATTCGGTTGAGATATCTAAAGAGATCAGTCAGGTCTTTTTGGATTCTCAGTAGAGAAGGAAGCTTCAGCAGCTACCTATGTTCTGGTAATAATCCCTGAAGTGGTTTCAAGAGACATGGGAATCTTTTGACTGAAAGTCAGGGTAAAGACCATCTAACTAACCAAACAACTGCTAAGCAAATAGAAACGAGATTCTGTTAACTGAATTGGTATTTCCATATATAACATATGGAAATGTGTTTAGCAGCCACAAAAATATTATAGGAGAAATATTCTTCCAGAGCACAATTCACGGGACAAGCCCCATTTAAATGAAAGCTGCTGTTGTGCACCTCCCATCCATTTTAGAAAAATTTCCAGATGGATTGCGCCCTGAATCACGACATGGATGAAGTTATTTGGATACTCTGAAACATTATGGATTTGTCTATATTCACGAATGTTTTGCCGATCACTATACTTACAAATAAAGCTTCAGGGAAATTTTTTATTTGCTTCTCAGAATGCACTGGCAAATCTGTGAATGCTGTTTGTTTTTTAATTATTCTTCTTCTTCACATGCAGAGCAATCGCATTGGTCGGATGAAACAAGCTGCAGAAATATTCATCCTGCAGATTATTGAAGGGGGATCCTGGGTTGGGATAGTCACGTTCAACAACAGAGCATCAGTTCTGACTGGCTTGAAACAGATCAGCAGCAACAGCATGCGGCAAACACTTGCAGACTATCTTCCTACCTCAGCTGGTGGAGGAACCAACATATGTTCCGGCGTGCAGTCAGGATTTCAGGTGAAGGAGAAGGGGAAAAAGTCTAGATTATTTTATTCCTATGCTTGTGTTTAGTTGAGTAGCCCGATCTAAAAGAAGGCAGGGTTGCTGCATATAATAGTTGTGTTCTAGGGGGCATATCAGGTCTCATAAAAGCCAAGAAAACTGGAATTCAGTGCAGACAAGATAGAGGTGCTGTTAGTAGGTGGTTTGCTGCCTGGGTAGGTGGTGTTCAACCAGTTCTGGATTCTTACTCACCTGAAAGCTCAGGTTTATAGCTTGTGTAGAGCCAAAAGAGACAGTGTGGTGTAGTGGTTAAGAGCGGTGGACTCGTAATCTGGTGAACCAGGTTTGCTTCTCCGCTCCTCCACATGCAGCTGCTGGGTGACCTTGGGCTAGTCACACTTCTCTGAAGTCTCTCAGCCTCACTTACCTCACAGAGTGTTTGTTGTGGGGGAGGAAGGGAAAGGAGATTGTTAGCTGCTTTGAGACTCCTTAAGGGGAGTGAAAGGTGGGATATCAAGTCCAAACTCCTCCTCCTCTTCTTTTTCTTCTTCCTGCTTGACTTAGCAATGATCTTAGGGACTGGGCAGCCTGATAAACTTGTCCTAAACTGTGAAGGAGCTATAGTGCATCACTGTGAATTCCCTGCAGCGGAAGCTATATGCTTTCTCTCCCTTTCCATATTGAGGCCAAAGAGAGTGCTAAAGCTGGTTTCTCCAAGCATGGGGATAGGGAGGGGGAAATTGTTCAGTTTGCATTTAAAGTCGAGTTTATCACTTTCCTAAGCAATTTGACAACCCAAACATACTGCCCTTCAAAATTCAAAATTTTCCAAATTTGGTGCTTTAAGTTTTCCTCTCTTTTTTTTTGATAATAATTTTTATTAGTTTTCAATTAGTTTTCAATTTATTAGTTTTCAATCCAAAATGAATTGCTTTAGTTTTCCAGCTCACCAATGGTTAAAAAAATGAACATATTACGTACAAAATTGCATGAAATGGAATGTATTATTGAAAAAGCTATAATCAAGATGCATAATCACATGGGAAAAAAATCTATAATCAAGATGCATTATATTGGGAGAAACTGCTTGCAAAAATATGCACTTGAGTGAAAACTGCATATAAAAACATGTTTATTAGGAGAAATTTGCATTAAAATGCTGAATAATTTTCATGAGGATTTTTAAAAATAAAATTCTGAAATTGCTGCATAACTGCAGAGATTGAAATTTAAGAATATAAAAAAGAGAAACTGTGAGGTCTTCTGTTCCTAGGCATGGATTTAGGGGAAAGCTATGGCAGTTGTTGTGGAACAGCAGCTAGAGAGGGGCGTGAGCAACCCAATTTGCACATATTTTCTACCCTTTAAAAGTAGTGAAGTAGCAAATGCTGTTTCTCCATTAACAGTAACATATATGGCACTTATCTCACCGCAGTCCACGTCCTATAGAGGTACGAAATTAATTCACACATATATCACAGAGCAGCAACCATACAACATACTTGCAGAGCTTTGTAGCAGTTATGTCATACACTTTAAGTGTGTGCCCTTCTACATTACTAATTGCTGTTAATTTTTCAATCCTTTTTCCCCATACAGGTCTTTTTACAAAAGTATTCAACTACAAAAGGCTGTGAAATTGTGCTCTTGACAGATGGAGAAGATAGTGCTATAACCTCTTGTTTCGAAGAAGTTCAAAATAGTGGGTCTATAATTCACACCATTGCTTTGGGACCAAGTGCTGCAGAAGAACTAGAAAGATTGGCAGACATGACGGGTAAGTGATTGAATGAAATGTCAGAGTCTTACAGGAGTCTTCTGTGCTACTTAGTGCCAGCTGGTGTCTTGCAAAAAGTTTGTTTCACTTCAGACACACACTGTCCGCAGGAGTATTCAGAGAAGCCTCTCTCAGCAGCCATTCCCCTCACACAGAGAGAGAGAAGACAGAAAAGCAGTTAAAAACAACAGTTACACTCGTACTTTGGTTCTCAAATTTACCGTATTTTTCGCTCTATAGGACACACTTTTTCCCCTCCAAAAATTAAGGGGAAATGTGTGTGCGTCCTATGGAGCGAATGCAGGCTCCTTGGCTTCAGCGATAGCAACGCGAAGCCTCCGAAGTGCAGAGGGAGTGCTCCCTCCGCGCTCCGGAGGCTATGCGCTGCTTTCACTGAAGCCTGGAGAGCGAGAGGGGTCGGTGCGCACCGACCCCTCTCACTCTCCAGGCTTCAGGGATAGCCGCCTGAAGCCTTTGGAGGGCAGCGGGAACTCGCGCTGCTCTCCGAAGGCTTTGGGTTCCTTTTACTGAAGCTGGGAGAGCAAGACTCTCCTGGCTTCAGCAGAGAGGGAGAGCTGCGCAGCGCCCCTTCAGTGAAGCAGGAGGAGAAGTGGAAGGGGCTCCGTTACTCCTGTCGCTTCGCTGAAGGGGCGCTGAGCAGAGAGGGGGAGAATTTTTTTTCTTGTTCTCCCCCTCTAAAACAAGGTGTGTCCTATGGTCGGGTGCGTCCTATAGAGCGAAAAATACGGCAATCCGTTCCAGGAATCCGATTGGCTGCAGGAGCTTCCTGAACTCAATTGGAAGCCATAGAAGCCACGCCGAATGTTCAGCTTCCGAAAAATCATTTGAAAACTGAACACTCACTTCCTGTTTTCGATCATTTGGGAGCCGAAACGTATGAGTTCCACGATGTTTGGCACCTGAGGTTCCACTGTACTTGAATAACAGTCACAACACAATGGAACGGCTCTCATATGTGACTCACAGTCAGCCAATCACATGAGAGAGCTACAGCCCTAGGAAAAACCCATGTTAAAAACACACAGTGATTTAACATGAATAAATATGACTATTTCAGGAAATTAAACCATGATCCTTAACAGTCCCAAGTCCTATTGCCGTATTTATTCAAGTCTCATACATGTACGTCACCAAATCTAATGCACACCTCAACTTTCAGAACCTTGAAACAAACAAAAAAATGTATTTGCTGGCGAATGTAAATGTGCCGTTGAATCTAATGTGTACCTTCATTTTTTGCAACGTGATTTGGCCCCAGAAAGTGAGCATTAGATTTGAATAAATGTGGTATTCTGTCACTATGGCATTTGTAAGGATAGAACGCCTACTGAAAATGGGGAGACTGAGGTTCAGCCACAAAAGCTCACTGAGTGACTTTGCACTGTCTTTCAGTAGACTTGTTGTGAGGATAAGATTGGAAGGGGTTTGTGTGTACTGGGTTAGGTGAGGTGGTGAGATACAAGGGCAATAAAAAAAATCTAGAGTTTCCTTCCTTCCGCTGAGTTAAGTGGGCTAAATTTTCCTTAGCCATTCCAGTTGCTGCCTATGACCACAAAACACAAACACCTTGGGGGGGGGGTGACATTCTATGAAATAAAAAACCCTAGTGCAAGAATTAGTGATCGTTCAATGAAATTTTCACCATCCCCCCCCTGGCCATGTAGTGGCCACTAAAAGGTATCATACAAAAGCTAATGGCATTTTATTCCACCTGAAAAATTCTTCTAATTATTATTATTTCAACCACATTTCAGGAGGTTCAAAATTTTCTGCCACTGACAGTTTGGATTCCAACGGCCTCATTGATGCTTTCAGTGGAATTTCTTCAGGAAGTGGAGATATCAGTCAACAATCTATTCAGGTTTGAACTGCAAAGATTTGAGTGCATGCAGCAGTCTATTATCATCATCATCACTATCACTATTATTATTTGCTTAAAATTACTAGGCACCCTAAAAGAATTAAAGTCAAGACAGAGTGAAATCAATTCTACAGCCCACATTTCTCTATTATTGAACATGCGGAGGAACAGGTATTAAAAGAATTAAAAGAGAAGGGCTAACGGCCAAAATGGATTTTGGCAGAGCTGAAACATTTCACAATGTACGAATCTGAGTTCAAATGAATGTGTAATATAATTCATTTTTCTTTGCCTGGATAAATAACAAATTGGAGAGGAGGTTTCATTAGGAAAATAGCATATGACAAAAGTGTTTCTTTAAAAACAACAACCCAGCACCATGGTTCCAGCCCAGCTACCCATTGCCAAAATGTGGAAACTGGAGATTTGAGTTGCCTCGTCTAGCATTATCCAAATATTGGCTGGCCATTTCCAAGGCTGTTGAGGTAGAGGTGCGATTGTTTCCACCTGTTTCAACGTAGCTGCTTATCTGCCTTCCTCCATGTCTTTAACATTGAAATATTGATAGAAACTAAATCTATCACCACTGGACAAACCAATATCTGTATGGGGCAAGACCTATCATGTCATGACTGTACCAGCATTTTTATTAATGGCTGAGTATTGCGTATTCTTGTCCAGCAGAACTAACCACTGTGAAGGCACCTTCTAAACAATGTACCACCACTCATTTCTTTACATCCTATGAAAGGAAATAAACCATATGTATTCAATTTATAAAACTTTTCAGATACTGTATACTTCTTTCTCCCCCCTCCCCTCACCAACAGCTTGAAAGTAGAGGGCAAAGCATCGGTTCCCAAGAACGGCTGTATGGTATTGTAACCATTGATAAAACGGTGGGGAATGACACTTTCTTTGTGGTGACATGGGGCACATCCCCACCGGAAATTCTGCTCACAGATCCCAAAAGAAGAGAGTATACTGAAAAAGACTTTGCTGTTGATAACACCAACGTCCGAACAGCTCGCCTCAAGATTGATGGAACCGCAGAGGTAAAAGCTGAGCTCTTCTCAAACTTCTCTATGCGTCGAACCATGACTAGGAATATGCCTATTCCTTTTTGAAAAGGGAGAAATGACTGTAGCTATGTTAGTGAAGGGTTGCGTCACTACAGCAAATTATTTAAGAGCCATTCACTACTAATCCTTACAACATTTAACATTCAGTTGCTTGTCTGAAATGATAGTTTCTGTGCAACTGACCAGTTTATTACTTTATCCCTTATAGGGCAGAATCTCACAGAATCATCGAACTGTAGGATTGTAGAGTTGCAAGGGACCACAAGCATAAACTAGTCCAGCCTCCTGCAATGCAGGAATCTTATGTTATATCTATACTATTAGGCAGTCCATTATACCATGCGAAGTCTGAGGCCTTTGTTGTTCTGCCTGACTGCGCCACTTAGGGAAGCCCCAACCTACTTTTATGCCTGGGGAGTGGACCTGAGGGAAGACTGTGTCCCTCAGGTCCTCTCCCCAAGCCCTGCTGCCCAGGCTGCCACGGATTGGCCGATTCAAACTGTGGGCCTGGTGGTCACCGTGATGCTCTGTGGTGGCCAGGAGCAAGCGGCAATGGCTGTGGAAAGATGGCGAGACTCTGCGGGGCTGAGGAGGCACCACAGTGGGCCACAACTGTCGCTCACCGTGGAAAGAGTAAACGTCCATTATATGTCTAGCTTGACGCTGCTGGTGGTACCTTCTGCACTTGTAGATATATATTTTGTAGAAAATGACATCCATCTTTATCAAAGCACAACAATAACCAAAGGAATGGAACTGTATTCACAAATGTTACTTAGATATGCAATATTCTTCTATATTTCAGACAGGAGATTGGATTTACTCAATTCAGAATACATATTCAAACGCTCAGGTCATATCGATAACAGTCACAACTAGAGCAGCATCTGTCAATGTGCCCCCGGTGATTGTGAAGTCCTTTATGAATAGCGATACCAATAAGTTTCCTAGTCCGATGGTTATTTATGCAGAAGTCAGCCAAGGATTCTTACCTGTTATCGGTGCAAAAGTCATAGCCACAGTTGAACCAGAGATTGGAACACCTGAAGAGTTGGAGCTTTTTGACAATGGTTCAGGTACGTTTATTTCGAAATGTTATTGGCAGTATGCATTCTGGATTTATTTATTTTTTCCCTGAAGCAGAATATTAACTCATCAAATCTAGCATCATCTAAGCTGACATAATGGATTCAAAAGCTTTATCTTGGCTGTTCATCTTTCGCAGTGGCAAATTCATTCATTCTTTTCTGATAGAGTACATACATTGCAACCAATACCAGTGTATGTATTTGGCTTTTCCTGTAGCATGTGACTTGCCTTATCTGCATATGTGAACTGGAACCGTTATATATCAAGATCTCGATCTGGGCTCCCTACTTTCATCAAGCCATGCAAAAGCTATCTGTCAAATGTTGGACCTACTAATGTTTGGGAAAGCAAAAACATCTTTGTCTGGTGCTGAAACGATAGCAAGTTTGGTGCCTAGTGGGCCTTCCTGGGAGAGCATTGCATAACTGTGAGCTACTACAAAGAAGGTCCACTCACTCTTTGCCAGCCTCCCAACTTCCCTCAGAAATCACACACAGAGAAAGGAGCCAGATGATGATCTCTGGATCTGGGTTAGTTCATATGGGGAAAGGGAGTCTTTAAGTTTGATAAGTGTCCTGATTTTGTTAACTGCTTGGCACTGCCAAAAATGGAGCTTGTCAGGTATACGGCAAGCTACAATAATGCTGGTGTGTTGTGTTGTGTTGGTTACAACTTGTGTTGGCCTGTGAGGCACAAATATTAAAACACTGGTCCCTTATAATAATAATAATAATAATAATAATAATAATAATAAATTTTATTTATATCCCGCCCTCCCCAGCCGAGGCTGGGCTCAGGGCGGCTAACAGCAATAAAACAATACAAAAGTACAACACAAACAACACTCTAAAATCATTCATTATAAAATTAATTAAATTATGATCCTATATTACAGAGATCAGAATCAAATATTCAGCTGTTTCCATTAAAACAGCCACACACATTGTGAAATGAGCACCTCCCACATAGGTAATGTAGGGTTTTGTTTTTTTAATGACCAGCAGTGAGAGGTGAGCTTTGGGATGTTACATTTTTATATCTGTGTATTCAGGTGCTGATCTTATCAAGAACGACGGGATCTACTCCAGGTATTTCACATCACTCAAAGGAAATGGCAGACACAACCTAAAAGTGCGTGTCGAAGGAAAAGACAAGGTTCTTAAACGGTCCCGTAGGCAGAGTCAAGCTCTCTATGTACCAGGTTTCGAAGAAAATGGTAAGCCTGGGTTATGACATAGCTTTACTGGTGGTATGTTAGCCCTGTGATTCTCAAAATGTGAAATTGGGAGTCTTGGGAGTAACATAAGTGTCTTTCTGCTATTCCCCTCTTAATAATGGTCTTTATGTAGATCTGAACACTTGAGCACACATTCCTGATGCATGGGTACATATATGTGCCCATATTCTTCTATCCTATAATATTCTGGATGTGTTAATTGAATATGTCATTGAACCAATGAAACAACTCCCTAATTCTTACAAGGCTTTAAAATACGACTCTGGTATCCTTCTTTCGGCATTTTAGATTCCCATCTGTTTCTATTATTTGCCAGCCCAAAGTCCAGATCAGGCACGTCCAACTCCCAAGAGACTGCGATCTACTCCCAGTAGAAAAAAAACTGGCAGTGATCTACCCATTGTCATTGGAGGGAGGAGGAGTGTGGTTGGACATGCCTGGTCTAGATCAAATGGCTTTATTTTCCCCATAGCAACTCTAGGCAACCATGGTGGAATCTACACACATATCAAAAACCCGCTGCGAAAATGCTTTAAAAAAGAAAAAGTTTTGAAAAATGCATTAAATTTGGTGTAGCTCACTGTCGCTGTCTAGTGTCACATTTGTGTATTGCACTTTACATTTTAAATGCTTTATTTGCGGATGTATAGCTGGATCCACATATGTAATGCACTGATGCTACGTGTGGGTGGGAAAGAGGGACGGGATCCGTTTGCCCACATAACTGTGGTATTTTTCTGCATACAGCAGCTTCAGCGTAGGGGAAGCAGCTTAGTGCAGGAATGGAGGTGGATCCGTATTGAGAAGGTGGTGTATAATAAAGTGATTTTAACATCTTAAATTTATCTGGAGGTGGGGACACACACACACAAAATAGGTATTTGCCCATTGCTATTGTTTGTTGTTTATTCTCAGCCTGTTACTATACTCAGCAACAAACAAAAATCTAACATGTGGTGTCGTAATCGACAAAGCGCTAAGCAAAATGTCCCCCCCTCACAAAGATTTCTCCTTGTGCAGGACAACGTTCTCCTCCCTCTTCTTCCCCTAAATCTGGAGCAGATTTGGGTATGGTGAGAAACAGGTGGGATGTGGGGGAAGAGGGAGACATCCCAGTGTGCTGGCAATAATTAGCATAAGTCATGGGTTACCTGTATACCTGGATAGAATCTGCCTATCAGCTGTAATGTACCCCATCTGACATATCTTCCCCCCCTCTTTTGTAGGTACTATAACAATGAACCCCCCCAAACCTGAAGCTAATGTGAGCGAAACTGAAGGAGATCTGGGAAATGTCACCAGAACTGGGTCCGGTGGTACTTTTGTAGTATCAGAAATTCCTCCTAGAGGTAGCCACGATTTTCTTCCACCCTGTAAAATCACTGACCTTGAGGTACATCAAACTGGTGAAGGCGGATTTCTTCTCAACTGGACAGCTCCTGGAGATGACTATGATGTGGGGAAAGGTAAATGTGGGGTTCTGCTTTAATCTTTCAGTAAGGATTTTTGAGAAATATTTAAATTTAGTACTTACCTGGTTGGGGGGTGGAGAGCCAAACAACAGTTTTAGTTACACTAACATCAAAGGCATGTAATACTGTACATCGGGGTCTCCCTTGGACAGCTCCATTAACCCTTCAATGTCCCCAGCCACACTCAATTTTTATTTTTCTAATTGATGTTTTTGGCCTTCTGCTGTTGTTGTTCGGTGGGAGGAGGGCTGCCTGTTTCCGGCATTGTGGCTTCAATTTTTAAATCCGTATTTTGTTCTTATTTTAAGTCATGTATGTGTTTTGCCATCATCCGTGTCCCCCCCCGCCCGGCAAGGCAGATGAGTAGTGTAAGGTTTTATTCTGTGGAATAGCATACCCTCCAACATTTCTTTTTTTTTAAAAGATATTTTAAGATATTTTTTTAAGATATTTTTAAGATATTTATTGAAATTTTCCATACATTAAAAAAGTCAAAAAAGAAAAAACAAAAAAGTTAAAAACACATAAAGTTTACAATCCTTATTTTTCTATAACATATTTCCCTGACTTCCCCACACCTCCCCTTCTTATCTTCCAATTCAAATTGTTAGTTCAACAAGTTCTTATCCCCAATTTTTAACCTTTTTCTGTTTAGTTCATTTTAAAAAAGCCAATTTTACCTTATAAACATCAATATTTATACATCAATTCTCATTCTTAAAACTTTTTTCTAAAGTCAACCCAAATTCCCTTCCGCAACTTCCCCAATTTTCATACAAATAGCAAAACAAAATAAAAGCAAAAACAGATTGTAATTATGCACCCTTTGGATCCCCAAACTCCACTCCCCCTTTCCCGGTTTCAATCCCCAACAGATGTCCATCAGTCTTGATCTACTATCAGCCTGGAGATCTCACGTCCGAGGCTCTTAATTCTCTCTCAATTCCTCTCTGCCGGTTTTTTTGATAGTCCTTAATATTAAACACCAGATCTCGGAGAAGCTCTAGCCAAATGGGATCCATATTTCTCCAACATTTCTTCGCTGAAAATAGGGACATCCTATTCCATAATGATGATTTTACTATTAACAGTGGTACCTCGGGTTACATACGCTTCAGGTTACATACGCTTCAGGTTATAGACTCTGTTAACCCAGAAATAGTGCTTCAGGTTAAGCACTTTGCTTCAGGATGCAAACAGAAATTGTGCTCCGGCGGCGCGGCAGCAGCAGGAGGCCCCATTAGCTAAAGTGGTGCTTCAGGTTAAGAACAGTTTCAGGTTAAGTATGGACCTTCGGAACGAATTAAGTACTTAACCTGAGGTACCACTGTATACCCTTCACATCTGACTGGGTTGTCCCAGACACTCTGTGTGGTTTCCAACATACAGTGGTGCCCCTAGTTACGAACTTAATTCATTCCGGAGGTCCGTTTTTAACCTGAAACTATTCTTAACTAGAGGCGTGCTTTCGCTAATGGGGCCTCTTGCTGCCGCTGCGCCGCTGGCACACGATTTCCATTCTCAACCTGGGGCAAAGTTCTCAACTCGAGGTAACTCTTCCAGGTTATCAGAGTTTGTAACCTGAGGCATTTGTAACTCAAGGTACCACTGTATATAAAAACATAATAAAACATTAAACATTTAAAAACTTCCCTATACAGGGCTGCCTTCAGATGACTTGTGGGTCAGATAACTCCATACCCTCCAATGTTTCTCCAGTAAAAATAGGGACATCCTAAGCGGGGTGGCGATGCGGGTGGCACTGTGGGTTAAACCACAGAGCCTAGGACTTGCTGATCAGAAGGTTGGCGGTTTGAATCCCCGCAATGGGGTGAGCTTCCGTTGCTCAGTCCCCGCTCCTGCCAACCTAGCAGTTCGAAAGCACGTCAAAGTGCGAGTAGATAAATAGGTACCACTCCAGCAGGAAGGTAAACGGCATTTCCGTGCGCTGCTGTGGTTCGCCAGAAGCGGCTTAGTCATGCTGGCCACATGACCCGGAAGCTGTACGCCGGCTCCCTTGGCCAATAAAGCGAGATGAGCGCCGCAACCCCAGAGTTGGACACAACTGGACCTAATGGTCAGGGGTCCCTTTACCTTTAAGGAAAAGTGGGACATTCCAGGAGGGATCAGATCAGAAACTGGGATGGCGTCTGCAAATCAGGGACTGTCTCTGGAAAATAGGGACACTTGGAGGGTCTGAAATAGGTACCCTGTTGGGTTCTGTGACATAGGCCATGTTTTTGCATTGGCAAGGAATTACGGGGAACTTCGAGAAGCCTAAGCAGCAGCCCATGTAAACTAACAGTATGTTCTGGAACATTCTCCAGAGTCCTTTGCAGCAGGCAAAGATGTAGTGGCGGGTGTGCATTCAAAGCCAATGTGCTAAGAGTTCCCTAAAGGCAGGAAGTTTGAAATGCACAGAAAGCAAATTGTTATTCTTAATCCGTGACTGCAGACATAGATCTTGTGTGTTCTTTAATTCCCAATGTCTTCTGCAACACACAACGATGCAATGGGCTGGTGTGCAATATTCTTAGGGTTCCTGAAGGACAGGAAGTTATGCACTGAAAGATAGGCTTGTCACTGTTTCCTTGATCCATGTTTGAAGATGTACATCTAACGCGTGCCTGTTGTGGGTCCTTTATTTTGCAGCTAAAATGTGTGAAATAAAGATGGGTGAAAGACCCTCGGAGTTAACCAATGCAACTTTTGATAGTGCGACTCCCGTGGACACTGCTGGCCTGAAGACAGAAGTTGCTGGGGTCAAGCAATCCTTTCACTACAAGCCGGTAAACTTCCCAAAAGAGAATGGCACCTCCATCTACTTTGCCATTCGTTGCACTGATGAGAGCGGCAACGTCGGAGAAATATCTAATATAGCCAGAGCAGTCGTGTTCCTTCCAGCATGGCCAAGTTCTCCTACTCATCCAATCACCATTTCTCCTACTCCAGCTGACAATTCCATTATTCCGTCTAGTCCAGATGACAAAGATGCTGGCCCAGTTGACAAATCCACAATTATAATTGTGATAATTGCATGCGTTTCTGTAATTATTTTTTTGGCTGTTGTAGGTATAGCAGTTTGCATTCTACGTAAGCGGAAATATGGAAATTATGCGACGACGACTTCCAGTACTACTGTTGCTCCTTAAGCTCTTTTTTTATATAAAAAAATAGCCACTTCTTCAACAACATTTCACAATACGTCATATATTGCCAACACAAAGGAAATAAATGAACAGTACAGTATAGTTATATCGTAACGACGTACCATTACAATTCAGATGAAGGAAAGTGGATAAGTTGTAAATTATACTGAGTTGTATTCAGAGTAGAGTGCTCTGTTTTACTCAGAGTAGATTCACTGAAGCAAATAGTACCCCCAGAAGAAGAAGAAAACACTGGTAGTAGTATTTATTAGCCTCTTTACACATAAAAATAACTTACAGCAAACACAAGAAAACCTCCCCCAAATATATTTATACAATTAAAAGGCAGGTCTAACAGTTTCTGCCTCATCAAAAGAGGCCACAAATACTTAAAAATCCTTCAAATTAAGAACAGTTTTTGCTGGACACCTAAAACAAGATAACAATTGCACCTGGCAAGCCTCTCTGGTGTGAGAAGTCTGCAAGTGGGGTGCCATCCAGTACAGACAGATATCCTCTTCTCACCATATACAATCTTGCTTTAATTCTTTAAAATTTAGCAAAAGGTCTTGCCACTTTTTCATTTGATTTTGGGGTGGGAAAGTTTTTCATAGTACCTATACTTTCAGTAGTGATATTTTTTTTTTTTTTGCTGAGAGTAATAGATTTAGTATTTTGCACTGTTTTATAAGATCTTCGAACTGTTTGTGCAACAGTTCATAATTATTTTTATAATGGACTCTGGCAAAACTTGACTGGAAAGCTCAGGAACCAAGAGGACAAGAACTTTAAAAAAGAATGGGGGAAATGCAATTAACTTAGGAGACCAAGCAGATGAAAACATTAGCAGGGTTTTAATCTTACTTGTAAGGTGACTATGACTATGGACAATTCAGATGGATGAAAAGAATATGGATAAAAGGCTGCTATGCAGGTGTAAACGTTGACATTGGGACCCATAGAGGGGTGGGGGGGAAGTCTGGAGATTCAGAGGAATTTTTTTATATGGATTTGTAATTGTTTTTGGTATAAATTTGCATTTGTAAAATCTATTTTACATAATGTTATACTATTAGTTTTTTTTTCCAATTGTGTGTAAATATCTGTCATCTCTATTTCCAGCATCTGCCTCATATTAATGCTTAGAGAATTTCTGTCTTGATTGATTCTATGTCAGGCTAAAATATCCTTGTCATTTTGCGTGTTCAGACCCAGAAACCACCCCCCTAAATAAATTCACACCTGACTCAAATTTTAGTTTTGGTTTTTGGCAGAATTTAGGCCACAACTTTTTTGATTACAGAAAGTGACTGGTCGCATAGGCTCTGGTTCGACTGGCTCCCTGCACTCTTGCAGGCAGCGCTGACCCAGGGCACCAGCATAGGTCAGCCTAGGGTGAACACCTCGATAAGCGGAAAGCCGGGAACAGGCTATCTCTGCCACCCAGATGTCCCCCTGGATTCCGGCACAGGCACAACCCCCTCACAAGGGTTGACCAAACCATTGAGTCCCTGGATTCCTTTAACGGAATACCCTTCACATAGGGATGGCGAGAGCATTCTCCCATCCCTATCACCTGAACCAGAGCCTATCCCGTACCCGTAGAAGAGGAGGAATCACCATCTTTGTGCCTTTTGGCCCTGCATGTGGAGCAATGACTCTTCTGCTGCTTGCCACCAGATGACGGGACCCTGGGCACCAGAAAATCCTCCTCAGAAGAGCACCTCCCTCGAATGAACCAACTACACCTGAACAGAACTAAAAACATGTGAGGTGCTAGGCTGATGAGAAGTTCCTCTCCCCATAATCTGCACTGCTGAAAGCCGTGAGCTCCCAAAACCCGGGTTTGCCGACTGTGAACGTGGTAGTCCAGACCGAAAGGCCTGCTGAACCGTGGCACGCATACTCCTGGGACGACCCCTAGGACTAGTGGGACTGGAATCCTGGAAAACTGCAACTTGGACAACAAAACCCCAGAGGACTCAAAAGCCTCGCTCCCTTCACTCGCATCAGAGGGACCATGGGCTTCATAAACAGTAGAAGAGGAGGAAGGGCCAGGCTGGGGATCAGGCTACCTCCCAAACTGCTGAGCCAGTGGCTCAAGCTCCATATTAAACCTTGTCAAGGCTGCAGAGTCCGAGCCAATATTGGCCATGATAGCACCCAGACGATCCAGCGTTTGCTGAAGAACTGCTGCACTGAATGCAGTGACTGAGACAGGCCTCTAATTACCCTTTTTGTAGGGACAGCAGGACTAGGGTTCCTTTTAACAGGCATCTCAATAAGCTCTCCCAAAGAACAGAATAAATAAATTTTTAAACCGTTAAAATGGCGATCCCTCCTAAACAAGATGGCGCTCCTGCCAGAAATGGCACTATCACCAGTGCAAAATTGCGCTCCCTTCATCCTGGGGGAAATGGCTGCTGGCCCCAGGAATTTCCCCAACCAGCCTTAAGCAAATTAGGAGGGTGTGTGTGTAGAATTTACCAAGCTTACAGAGAGCGAATTCTCAAAAGCCAAAAAGGAGAGCAAAGTAATCACTATAACTTAAACTCTTTCACCCCCACTAAAACTCAATTCAAGGCTCTTTAAAATAAGTGCTCAAAATTGCTGTTCCCAAAGGCCAGGGGAAAACGGAGGAAACTCCGCAGCCAGAAGTGCTAAAGGCCAAAGCCCTGTGGATGAAATCTCCTCCAAAAACAAAAGAGGGGGCTGCTGAGCAGAAGTTTTTCGGGCCACAGCAACGCCACACATCGGGAGCCCCTGGATTAACCGGCTTGTGAGCTAAAGCCCTTTAAGGGGATAGCAATCACTCCACAAAGCCACAACACAGAATCAGAATCCGCGGCAAGCCCCGCAAAAGGGAGCGCTCAGGGGAAACCCCAAGGACCCAAACGCCCTATAAAGAAATTAAAGAACGAAAAGCTCTAAATGGAGTGCTAAGGGGCCGCAAGCCCCATGGTGCGAAAGCCCCTCTTAGCAAGGGAAGGGCAAAGGATGGAGAGGATTAAATTAAAATTAAATTGAGGGGAAAGGAAAAAGGTGAAAGGAATTAAAGGAAGGATAACAGAAAGATATCACCAGGATGATCCGTCGAAGGTAAATTGCTCTCTCTCTCTGGGCTCACAGAGGACACGCTGTTGGTGTTCCGAATGCACGTGCCGAAAGAGGAAGCTCTGGGTCACGTGCATGGGTATAAATAGGTCCCTCGATCCCTTTGGACTCTGACCCATTGGCCCAATTGAACCCAGCATTGAGAGACCTCCAATCGGGTGTTGTGGCTGACCAGTGGTACCCATCCACAACACAGGGTGTCGGTTTCCAGGTCTCACCGCAATATGTGCCCTCTTTAAGGGAGGACCCGATTTATCAGCCTCTTCCCCCCCCCCCCAGCAATTGATTTAGATTTGTTAATGCAGGGTACAGTGGTACATCGGGTTACATACTCTTCAGGTTACATATGCTTCAGGTTACAGACTCCGCTAACCCAAAAATAGTGCTTCAGGTTAAGAACTTGGCTTCAGGTGCAGCAGCAGCAGCAGCGGGAGGCCCCATTAGCTAAAGTGGTGCTTCAGGTTAAGAACAGTTTCAGGTTAAGTACGGCCCTTTGGAACGAATTAAGTACTTAATCTGAGGTACTAAATCATTCGGGTGTATCTTTATTTCATGATTATTTAAACTAATTCTATTTTGCTTCTTCACATTCTCTTATTTTTACAGCTAATGGTTCTAATCCTAAAAACAAACCATAATGGTGATTGCGAGATGACAGGCTGCCTTGCCCTTGCACTTAACTAATTCAACTAATTTGAATTAACTAATTCAAAATTGGCCGATAACATACCATTAATGCAGATTTGCGCTCATTGGTTTGCATTAACTCGGCTGATAAGTTTGTTTTTTTCTGAAATGCTGTGTGTGAGTAAGAGAGAAAGAAAGTGAGAGAAAGAGTGAGATCATGACCTTTAGCACTTTTGCCTTTGGTTTTCTCCTAAAATAATTATTTCACTCCCAAAGATTTTGTCTATGTGTCAGAGAGAAAAAGCTTGCCAACGACTTTCAGTGCCCTTTCAGTCCTTTGTTCCCCAGCCTTTTCTCTGGAACTGAGTTCAGCTCAGCTCAGCGCTCTGACCCCATAATGCTATGGGCGGGTCATGATCCAAGATACGAAAGATGTCTTTCACTGGGCAGAGGTCTTGCCTTTTAACAAATCTCATATACAGTGGTACCTCAGGTTAAGTACTTAATTCGTTCTGGAGGTCCGTACTTAATCTGAAACTGTTCTTAACCTGAAGCACCACTTTAGCTAATGGGGCCTCCCGCTGCTGCCACGCTGCCAGAGCACGATTTCTGTTCTCATCCTGAAGTCAAGTTCTTAACCTGAAGCACTATTTCTGGGTTAGTGGAGTCTGTAACCTGAAGCGTATGCAACCTGAAGCGTGTGTAACCCTAGGTACCACTGTATTGCAAAGTTAACTAAACCATCTTCATTCTTCCCACACTGTAGCCTGTAACCAATATGCTTTAACCATATCTGCATACCCTTCAACATTTCTCTGATGAAAATAGGAATGTCCTATTTAATCATGACCATCATCATCCACATCATTCTATTTATAACCTGCCCATTTGACTGGGTTGCCCCAGTCACTCTGGGCTGCTTCCAACATATATAAAGCATAATATAACATTAAACATTAAAACATTCTTCGGTTTTTGGGGCATGTGATTCTGTTTTTTGAATGTGCTCTGGAAGATCTGATAAACATAAACTAAAAAAAGGGGGGGAAGAATACACCCCTTTTAAAACACCTTTCGTATTAGGGATGTTGGAAGAGAGGTGACCTTTCGCATTGAGTTTGATTTGGCAGATGTTAAAGGAATATAAATTCTGTATTAAGATCTAAGATTCTGTGATTCCACCCCGCATGTCACCCCTGAAATTGACTCTGACCAGAGCAGCAGGTATCATTCTGTCTTGCAAATTGGAACGCTTGTGCAGACGGAACAATGGGAAGAGCACAATGTTGAATTTCAACCACAGATATCTTGTGCAAAGAAAAGGGAACCCCCTCGCTTAATGTTCTTTATTGGTCAAGACCTTTGTTTCACCTGCTTAAGTCAACCGTCAGTGTGGCTTTTGCTGCCATGCTTTCTACATAACCAATTCTACGGAATGGTTGCTTAACAGTGCCTTTGGGTGAATAATGTTTCAGCATTAAAAGAATTAGATGCATTTCTTTTTTTACTAAAACTGTGTCCTTCCTCCCAAAGGAGTGAACCTAAATATATATATATATATTTAAAAATTAAATCTAAAAACTTTAAACCATCTTAAAACATTTAAAAGAAACCGCACACCCTCAAAGTTACTCAATTCAATATCTGGGTGAACATGAATGCCTTTAAATTTCTCCTGAAAGTCAATAATGAGGGAGGCAGATGCCCCTCTCCAGGGACAGCATTCCATAAACATGATCCAGAACCCTGTCATGAACTGGAATGAGCCTAATAATAATAATAATAATAATAATAATAATAATAATAGTAATAATACCCCACCCATCTGGCTGGGTTCCCCCAGCCACTCTGGGCAGCTCCCAACTGAATAGTAAAAGCACAATAAAACATAAAAATCCTCATAATTTTTTGCTCCTTTCCATATGGGTGGTACCCAGCTATATATCCCCTCAGAGCTACTCAAAATATTCCTTACCTGTTGGAATCGGCATTAAAAAGCCACCTAGTTTTACAGGTATGTTTGCATTTCAGGCACTGGGAGGGACAGAGGGATGTTGTCAATGGATGGGCGGCAGCCAACTTGACTTCTTGTCTTTTGGTGTTTGGCACCTTTCAGCAAGAAATGGTGTGTGCTATCCTAAAGTGAGGCTTGAGTCAGGAAAGCTTTCATCCAAGCAGCCCAGTGAGCCAATCAAGAGGACTGGGTGAATGTCTCCATTTTGATTTTTCTCACTTTCTCATTTGTCCAAACTCAGGTTTGAGTCTCCGCATTTCCATGGTTGCATTTTGTTAAAAACGAAAAGTCCTCAGGATCATTTGTTAGCATTTGAGTGCAAATTTCTCTCCCTACACCCATTTTTGTGTGCAGATTTGCCTAAAATAATCGAAATGTTTCTCCCTGATGTAACGTGTTCACATTACTTGCTCCTACACCCGAGTCAGTCATTCATTCCTGGAGACGAAAGAGCATAAAACACCAACAGTGGGAAGGATAAACTGTATTGCTTTGCGACTTTGAGTGTGTGAAAACATCTGGGGGTAGAATAGGTCAGAAGAAAGTTTGACTGAGTGCAATGGGATGTTACACATAGGACTGTAGCCTTTGGGATGGGGGGCAAATGAAGGCTTTGTGTGTTTGTGGACACACACTTGCACACCTAGCAACCAACTCCTAGGGGCCAAGGTCCCTTTAATGCTAGGGGTCTGCCCATTAATATGGGATGCTAGGTAGACAGGTGTGTGGAAGATTATTATCGGAGAGTCAGCAACAATGGAAAACACACACACAACAACTAGCAGCCCTGGTGGCTCTGCAAGAGGAGATTGTTGGACTAAAAGCAGAACTAAAAGCTCTTCAAAAACATAAAGGTAATTAGCAGCTAAACATAATAGCTAGAATGTTTAGAGATTGAGGAAAAAAGAATTGAGCCAATGGTTAATATAAAGCAAAAGGATGAGTATGATAAAAAGTTACTAGCGAATGTTCTCAAAGGAGGGAAAGCTAAATGCCAGATTCTATTCACTCCGATGGCAGCAGGGTAAAACCCATTCATTCTATTGCTTACTTCAACTCGCCTGTGGAAACAACTCAGAGGCCATGAAAGAAGGAAGGTTAACAACAGGAAGATTTAAAGTAACTATTGGAAACTCAAGGCAGTAGAGATATGAGATGATCAGAGCCCCCCCCCGAACCTGAAGCATGGGAAGTCCCAATAAAAATTTATAATTTGGCAGAATATTTGGACTGTATGATATGTATTTGCATAATTTGGAATATTTAATGTGGTTTGATTGGATTGTTAAAATGGAAAATTTAATTAAAAATTATTTTTTTAGAAAACAACAACAACACCATTCATTCTAAAGCTATAAATCAGGAGTTTGCTGAATACTACATGGAACTGCACCAACCCATTCACCCATCCACAGGGGATATGGATTGCTTCTTATCTACCTTTTCCATTTGTTACCCAGAAAGAAGCTTCCTCTTTTTAATATATTCAGAGACTTCTCCTTTTTCAAATTACCCAATTCCACCGACTGATTAAGGTCATGCACCCTCAGAGACTTGAGGATCTGATAGATCCATCTGAACATTCTGTTCAGGGCTGATTTCCCCAGTGGAAAGAGCCGTGATCTGGTCAAGGCTCTCATCTCATTGTGGAATGGCGAAGTGAGAAGGCTTGTTACATTTATCACTCCTGAGCACCCTCTCCGGCACCGTGGAGCCCACAACTCTACTGAGTTCAAGGCAACAAAGCAAGGCTAGATAATGGTTATATACTGTAGAGTAGACATCCAGTAGAGATTTTTCAAATTGTCCAGAACTTGACCTCACCTCTTGGTCTGATTGAGCACCTGGAGGCAACAGAGGTCTTCTGCCATTACCTGGTCCACCATTCTGAAGGGGGGCGGAGTTGCATCTTGTCCAACTTTGCAGAATCAATTTCAGTTTATGCGACTCAGTCACATGAACAGGGTCTGGCAGGTATGGACCTGGTAAATGCTCTCTGCATCCCTGCCCAGCACTGTGGGAGAAATCAAGCTGCAGGTGGTGGTGATTGGGTGGGTCTCAAATGTGTAGGATGTTTCATTGCATGAAGGGGGTGGTCCTCAGTACCTTAAAGGGGGGCCCTTGACCCAGTAGATTGTACAAACATTTTAGCCAAAAAAGGCTATTATTATTATTATTTAACAAGAAGGGTTGTCAAACATCTGGAATTTTCTGGACATAGCCAGAATACTTCAGTCGGAAGCTGTGTCTGGAGGGAAATTGCTGAAATGAATTCGGACGTATGGCAAAAAAAAATTAACTCCCCCCCCCCAAAAGCTCAACAACCCTATTATTAAGAATTGTATGTAGACAGCATCTTAAAAAGCAGAGACATCACCTTGCCAACAAAGGTCCGTATAGTTAAAGCTATGGTTTTCCCAGTAGTGATGTATGGAAGTGAGAGCTGGACCATAAAGAAGGCTGATCACCGAAGAATGGATGCTTTTGAATTATGGTGCTGGAGGAGACTCTTGAGAGTCCCATGGACTGCAAGATCAAACCTATCCATTCCTAAGGAAATCAGCCCTGAGTGCTCACTGGAAGGAAAGATCGTGAAGCTGAGGCTCCAATACTTTGGCCACCTCATGAGAAGAGAAGACTCCCTGGAAAAGACCCTGATGTTGGGAAAGATTGAGGGCACAAGGAGAAGGGAACGACAGAGGACGAGATGGTTGGATAGTGTTCTCGAAGCTACCAGCATGAGTTTGACCAAACTGTGGGAGACAGTGGAAGACAGGAGTGCCTGGCGTGCTCTGGTCCATAGGGTCACGAAGAGTCAGACACGACTAAACGACTAAACAACAACAACAACCAAAGTACATACATTATCTCTGTTTTCAGGTCATAGATGATTTTTGTAAAGAGGAGGGTTGGGTAATACAGTCCTGCTAATTTTTATCAATTTCTTTGCAGGTGGCACTGTGGTCTAAACCACAGAGCCTAGGGCTTGCCGATCAGAAGGTTAGCAGTTCGAATCCCCGCGACGGGGTGAGCTCCCATTGCTCGGTCCCAGCTCCTGCCAATCTAGCAGCTCGAAAGCATGTCAATAGTGCAAGTAGGTAAATAGATACCTCTCTGGCAGGAAGGTAAACGGCATTTCCATGCATTGCTCTGGTTTGCCAGAAGTGGCTTAGTCATGCTGGCCACATGACTCGGAAGCTGTCTGCGGACAAACACTGGCTCCCTCGGCCAGTAAAGAGAGATGAGTGCCACAACCCCAGAGTCGTCCCTGACTGGACTTAACGGTCAGGGGTCCCTTTACCTTTATTGATATTATAGACCACGGGCTGACTTCTGGGCTGACTCTACAGGGTGGCTATCAGTGTGTTCTGGTGGCTTTATTCCCAACCTGCAATGTCCAGAGAGTAGCACTGGGAGAATGCTCTTCGGTCCCCTGATATTTATGCTACAGAGTGCTGCAGGGATGATGGGAATTGTAGTCTAAAAAAACAGCTACTGACTGATCTAAAGTTAGAAAACTGTGCAGCTTGGCCTCATCCTGCCTCCAGAATGACTAGCAGCCAAGCAAGTGAATTGTTAGGGTGAAATCTCAAAGGGCACTGGAAGCATATTCTAAACATAGCTTTTGAAAGAACTCAGTTAGAAGCAAAGAGAGTTCATCTGCCCGCAGAACAGTTTTGGCTAATTTTATACTTCTTTAAAAAGTCCTCAGAGATTTTGCAACAGGGTGGACCCTTTGGTTTTGAAACCATTTAGAGGGAAATCGGGTGTACCTTAGGGGAAACTGGGTGGACCCATTGGTTTTGATATTATATAAAGGAAAATCGAACCCACATGTCTCTACATTGATCTCCTGGCTCCTGAACCTTTCAGAACAAGCCAGAGTCCTAAAAAGCAGGAAGTAATCTGCAGGACGAGCCTCATGCAAATCTAATCAATCTCAAAAATTAGTCCTGCTGGATTTACACCCAGGTAAGTATGTATTGGGTTGAAACTTCAATTTTCTTCGTGTGATTTTAGCTCTTTCGACACAGCAGGCTCTCACTGGATATATTCCTAAAGCTAGGGGCCAAATTATGTGCTGTGTGAAATGCATGTCTTCATGTATGCCCTTTATTTAAAAACAGAGACCTGTGGAGATAAAAAAAGGACTAAATTCTCCCCAACCCTGTGGCTTAGCTCTCCCAAAGGATGCTCTTCTCCTCAGCCAAGCTTTTATGGTGGAATTGGGGTGAATAGGGAAAATGCTATGGGGAAGAAGCTATAGGAAGCTTCTGAGTTAATGCCTTTCGATGACCATCCTCTGTCATTCCCTTTAGTGTGTTCTGCTGACACCACGTCTAGCTCAGCCCTTAGTGTTACACTGAAGTGTGAATTTCAAAGTCACACACATTACCTTAATCAGCAGTGTTGCTGATTATATTTTAAAGCAACAAATGTATTGGGTCTGAGATACCTGAAGGACCCACCTCGTCCCATATCAGCCGGCCTTGTGCCTAATATCTGGTGAGGGGGACTATGGTGGAAGCAAGGCTGGGATAATGGTAGGGCTGTCATATTTTAAAGAGCAAAAAAGAGGACGCTATGATGAATCTCCTTTTAAATACCCCTACTATATGTACGTAGGTTATAGAAGCTGTAATATGTTGCTGAGCAAGGCAGGAGAAGAGAAGAGGAAAGCAAGTCTTCAACCATGTCTATGTCTCATCCAGATGTCTATGACTCATCCAAAAAGTATAGCCACCCGGACAGAAATTTTACCCCTGAAAAAGAGGACGTGTCCTGAAAAAAGAGGACACATGGCAACCCTAAATAATGGTCAATACTGTGGTAACACGTGAGTCCTAGAAGATATTGCCTTGTAGGGTTCTTTTATTGGTGTTTCCCACTGTAAAGGCTTTTCAATTCCACCAAGGTGTTGCTGTGCTGTGTAGGTAATGCTTTGGTTTTAAGTTTTCGTTTTATCCGTTTATTGTATTTTACTAACGGTGTTGTTTTATTGTGATATTATTACTGCATTGTTGTTGTTGTTATTTATTGACTTTCCTCCCTTCACCATAAGATCCCAGGTGGGTTAAAATAATATAAGGATACCTGCCTACAGGACACCGCCTGCCAAACCTCTCTGCTCCCTTTCAACCCATTTTACACCTCACCCCTAACCCTCCACGCACCCATAGCTCTCTCAACAGCAGAGTCCCATCAGCTGCATCAGTGATCAGCTTTTCTGTCTTTGTTATCTAGGCCAGTCAGAATTTCCAGTCCGGTTACAAAACATACAGCAGAGTTTTAGCTTCCTCCTCTCTCCTTTCATGAATAACCCTTCTGTGCTGTCATTTTTCTCCATGAGGCTGGAGTAGGAGGCACGAGCAAAGATGGCGTTCAGTTGGTGGCTTCTTCCATTGATGTTACAAGCGCTACATGGGGTGACAGATGCCACGGTGAAACTCAACAATGGTGGGTTTGAAGACCTTGTCATTGCAATCAACCCTCAGATACCCGAAGACAACAAAATTGTCGACAACATAAAGGTGCGACTGCTAAACGTTTCTAAATGTGTAGAATGTGCAAGCATAGGTGGGGATATAAGTATATAGTAATAATAATAATAGGGACGTGGGTGGCGCTGTGGGTTAAACCACAGAGCCTAGGACTTGCCGATCAGAAGGTTGGCGGTTCGAATCCCCACGACGGGGTGAGCTCCCGTTGCTTGGTCCCTGCTCCTGCCAACCTAGCAGTTCAAAAGCACGTCAAAGTGCAAGTAGATAAATAGGTACCGCTCCGGCGGGAAGGTAAACAGCATTTCCGTGCACTGCTCTGGTTCGCCAGAAGCAGCTTAGTCATGCTGGCCACATGACTAAGCTGCATGCCGGCTCCCTCGGCCAATAAAGCGAGATGAGCACCGCAACCCCAGAGTTGGCCACGATTAGACCTTTACCTTTATTTATTTATTTATTTATTTATTTATTTATTTATTTCTTTATTCATACCCGCCCATCTGGCTGGGTTTCCCCAACCACTCTGGGCGGCTTCCAACAAAACACTAAAATACAGTAACCTATTAAACATTAAAAGCTTCCCTAAACAGGGCTGCCTTCAGATGTCTTCTAAAAGTTTGGTAGTTATTTTTCTCTTTGACATCTGGTGGGAGGGCGTTCAACAGGGCAGGTGCCACTACCTGTAACTTGGCTTCTCGCAGCGAGGGAACCGCCAGAAGGCCCTCGGCGCTGGACCTCAGTGTCCAGGTAGAATGATGGGGGTGGAGACGCTCCTTCAGGTATACTATATATATGGGTGGGAACAGCAAGAAAATGTTGCAGTATACAATTAGCTGGTGTAAAGGAAGCCAGCATAAGTTAAGCCAATATAAAGTACATCCGATTCAAGCTCTGTTCAAGACTGGGGCTACTACTGGTTGAGCCAGCCTAAGCCTGGCAGAGGGAAGGCAAGCCTTTAAAATCGTTACACCAGCCCTAAGTGCACATTCTACAAACCCAAATGCAGATACTAGTCACTGAACACACGGAGGTCTTTCTTTCCTTTCCTTGCTAGGGCATGGTTCAAGAAGCATCTGCTTACCTCTTCGGTGCAACACAAAAAAGATTTTACTTCAAGACTGTAAAAGTGATCATTCCCTCGATGTGGAAAACAAAAGCTGACTATCAAAGAGTAACTAGAGAGTCATACGATAAGGTAAATCTGGAGAGAATGCATTGAAATGTAGGCGTACTTAGGGTATTTTTTAAAAGATTGGGGCAACTCAACTTACTTCTGAGTAAACAGGCATAGATTTGGGCTGTGTACATTCGCAGGCCCTCCAAGTGTCCCTTATATTAATAATAATAATAATGAGGATTTTTTCTGAGGCAAAAATCACGATAAAGCATTAATATCAAAGGTACTTTGCTGCTGCTTTTCTGGGTGAACTTTCAACCAAATTCTATTTTATTTCAGGCAGAAGTCATAGTGGCAGCTCCTTACCTGAAACATGGAGATGATCCCTACACGCTACAGTATGGCGGATGTGGGGAACCTGGGCGATACATTCATTTAACTCCTAACTTCCTGACAAATGACAAGTTGCTTGACGCTTATGGACCACGAGGTATTACTTACTACCTGTTCGTTCAGATTAGACTATTTGAGTTTCCCTAAAATAACAGAGTAAGGAAAGTCCTGAACCCACAAAAACGTGCCTCTGTTTCCTTTCAGCAACGTTACTGCGGTGGCTTACAGACCATAAAGTACATGACTTCCTACTGTTTTCAGGATTATTTAAGGGAGAAGTCATGTGCTTTACATTTAGGAGGTGTATGTGGTCTGAATCAAGTACTTTCAGACTCTCTTGTGGGTTAATATCTGAAGCCATTAAGAATTGACTTAAAATGACCATAGCCAAGGAGTATCCTGTTCTGTGAGAGCTCAAGGCTCACAGGAGAAGCCCAGTAGTGTCTCATCAAGAGGCTAAGTCAATACTCTGTCAGAAATACAAGGGATCCACAGCCCTTCTGAGGAAGTGATGCATGATGATGCCTCTGGAAGCACTTAGACTGGGCCAGCGACTGAGACATCTTGACTGGGTGCATAGTGAGCCCACCTTCCAAAAGAAGATGGCTGCCTTTAAAGGGCACTCACCTTATTGGGCAGTCCTTGTGGTTGGGGAGGCCGGAGTACTGTGGGAGATTCATCTTCTGAATCAAAGGAGGGCTGGCAGGATCCGGAAGAGGCTGTGGAAAGCTTAAGTCTTGTCCTCCTCATAGCTGTCAACCGTCCCTTATTTGGTGGGAAAGTCCCTTATCCCAGGGCCGTGTCCCGCTGCTGTCCCTTATTGATGATGTCCCTTAAATTTCCCGGGTTTCAAAGGAAGCAGCTCCTCTCCCTCCCTCCCTGCCAGCCAGGAAGGAGGGAGGCTCCAACTGTGTTGCTTGGCTGCGTTGCTCACCCAATAAAGAGTCTAAGAACGACTGGGGGGTGGAGTTTGCATGCCTTGTGCTGATCAAATCGGCTGCGTTGCCTGGGGACTTGCCTTTGCTCAGCGCTTCCCAGCGGAGAGGTGACGGTGGTTTCCCTTGCTGCTGGGTTTCTGTGCTGTGGGAACCACCGCTTGAGGCTTCGTTTGCTGCTGGCTGGGCTTTCTACCTTTGGCTTGTAGGGGCTCAGAAGTTGAACATACCTGTGCTTGGAAAATCCCTTATTTTGGCTGCTGATCCCTTATTTTTGAGGCTGCTGGTCCCTTATTTTCAAATCTGTAACTTGACAACTATGGCCCTCCTCCGTTGCACCGTACACAGTCCCCAGGTCATAACAAGGAAAGCTAAATTGAATTTTTAATTGTTTGTTGAACGGTAGAAATAGAGGTGCATCTTCCACCATCTGCTAAGCAGCACTACCCCTCCCCCCCAAAAAAAATACAGAAGAGCTCAGATTGAAAAGAAGGCTAATCCAATAATAATAGATACTTAACCATTGGTATGACTGCACAACATTTCAGATTTTATTTTGGGGGGGTTGTGTGTGGGATGGGTGTGTTATAATTGTCAAGGAGGGGTTTGCTTTCCTGAGTCCTCCATCCAAGCTAGTAATCAATCACACACAGGCGTCGAATGGGTTGCCAGGCTTGATTGGCTTCTTCTCGAGCACCAGCTACAGAACATCAAACAGCAAGTCTAAAACACAGTGTGTTCTCTCCCCCTACCCCGCCCCACCGAAGGCTTAGAGGGGCTGGGGAATGCTGGCAACCATCCAGCCCCATCACATGCTCCCACTTTGGGGACTAATTCTTACCACCTGCCTGAGGTACCCTGACATAAGGTAAAGGTAAAGGGACCCCTGACCATTAGGTCCAGTCGTGACCGACTCTGGGGTTGCGGCGCTCATCTCGCTTTATTGGCCGACGGAGCCGGCGTACAGCTTCCGGGTCATGTGGCCAGCATGACTAAGCCGCTTCTGGCGAACCAGAGCAGCGCACAGAAACGCCGTTTACCTTCCCGCTGGAGCAGTACCTATTTATCTACTTGCACTTTGACGCTCTTTTGAACTGCTAGGTTGGCAGGAGCAGGGACCAAGCAACGGGAGCTCACCCTGTCGCGGGGATTCGAACTGCGGCCTTCTGATTGGCAAGTCCTAGGCTCTGTGGTTTAGCCCACAGTGCCACCCATGTCCCTGAGATACTTGCTCACTATTCATGGCAATAATTTCTATCTACCTATATACTGTACTTTTTAAAAAAGGTATCTTAGGTTTTATCCTTGATCTTCCACAGGCAGAGTCCTTGTCCACGAATGGGCTCATCTCCGATGGGGAGTCTTTGACGAATATAACAACGATGCACCTTTCTACTCTCCTGGGGGAAACAGCATGCCTGAAGCAACGAGGTACCACCCCAAATCTCCAACAGATGCATCTCCTCTTTTATAAGTGATGTTTGCCTTGGGCTCGTTTGTTTGGTTGCAGTGTGAATGGTTGCGGTCTTGAGGATGAGCTCTGATGATATATGGAAGAGATTTCTCATTAGAGCAAGGTGGGGGTAATGTCCTGCCCTCGAGCAAGTGCCCACTTTTCCGCTGCCCAGCTTACTCAGTCTCTTACTTTTTCGGCCAGCTTACTCAGTCTCTCTGGCGACCGTTTTCAGCCACAGTCCTGCATACAATTTAGTCTAGTAGTGCATTTCTTTTGGCATGGTGACATTTCAGCAGGTTGTCCCTACTTCTGTTTGCTCCTCACCCTCACCTTTGTTTCCAGTGGCCCACAATGCCAAACAAAAGACGCCAATTGCTGTGTGCTGAAGACGGGCCTGGATTTTGGCATGGCTTGGAGGAGTTAGTTACTAGAAAGCCTTCCAGACCCTCCATCGCCCAGAACCCGGCAAGCCTTAAAAGTAGGAGAGCAAAGAGCTCAGACAGAGGGCACATAGCAGCACCCGTAGAAGTGAGGAATGAGGAAGTGGAAAAGACGGGGGTGGAGATTCACTTGGGACAACACCATTATTCAAGAGTCTGGGTTCTAGGGCCTCTCTCTGTAGCGTTTGAAATAAAAAGGGACTGTAAGAAACTTTTCCTTGTTTTTATACTTTCCTGGGCAACCAGCTGGGAGCTGCTGGGAGCATTCTGACATGTACCAACCGAGCACACATAAAAATCAGATCTGAACCACATGTTTGCTGAATAAAGTACCTGTCTAGAAATCATCTATATGATTTATTCAAACTGTTTCATCTCCGCCCATTATGAAGAGTTCTACAATCTGATCTTCAGGGTGGGCTTGTGGGCACTGGAGTTTGTCTTAGCAGTCGTGGCATTACAGAAAACAAGATAGCATTCACTCATACCAGCATGTAATTATTTCTTGACTTTTAAACCAATCATGTCTGTTTCTGTTATATTGATTAGGTGCCCAGCTACTTTCAAGGGTAGCTACGTATTCCTGCTCGCTGATGGAACTACCAGACCATGCAAAGTTGAACCAAAAACTCAGCTGTATGAATCTGGGTGCCAATTTATTCCAGAAAAAAATCAAAATACTCCAACATCTATAATGTATGTGCAAAGTATCCCATCGGTAAGTATGATACGTCTTAGTTGGGATTTATTTTTCTCCAATGCCTCAAAAATGCAGGATTTTTGCTAAGTTAAATATAATATTTGGAGATTTTTAGTTTCAATTCTTGCAGGTAATTTGTGTGTGTGTGTGTGTGTGTGTGTGTGTGTTTCACTAATAAGATTGTGTTAGGGCTGGGGAGAAAGTATTCCAACCAAAATTTAGTTATATTGACCTAGCAATTCAAGAAGAAACCCTTTCTTAAGGGCCTGCAGTTTTCCCGTCCTTCCCTCTTGAAACCGTCTCTCAACTTATAGAAGCTACATGCAGCACAAGCTATGGGACCCAGACTGACTGAGCAGCCACTAGGCCCAACAGTAGGGTTGCCATATGTTCGGACATAGCCGGCAATTGGCCATCGGAAACTTTGCCAAAAAAAGTGCAACCCGAATGAGGTAGTTGAGGCACATAGTCAGACTGAAGGGAAGTGAGATGGGTGGTGCTCTCTGCAACAGTACAACTAACATTTGGATAATTGTGTGGGGTTCTGCAAAAAGTTTCTGGTTTGTGAGTAGAGTTGAGGTAGCCTTCAAAGTTCGCCCTCAGACCCTCCAACTGTCCCTATTTTCCAGGGACAGGCCAGGATTTACAGAAGCCGTCCTGGTTTCTGGTTTGACCCTGGAATATCCCGCTTTTCTTAAGGACGCCCCTATTTCCACCAGGGAAATGTTGGAGGGTATGTCCCCTTCTTCGGCAGGAAACTGCTCAGAGTGAAAAGCTAGGTAGGTAAACAAGCAAAGGAATGAGGGAACGAAAAAGCCTATGTTCATCTGTTCTTTTTGTGTGGAAAAGAATGTCCACTTTTGTAGCACCTTTTTCCAAGGAATGGCTGCCATGAGGTAGATATTGCTTATAAGGTTGTGAACTTGATTTATTCTTCTTACCTTTTATTTAGGTTACTCAGTTCTGTGACAAAAGCAACCACAATACTAAAGCAACAAATATGCAGAATAAAATGTGCAACTACAGGAGCACCTGGGATGTAATTACGACTTCTCCTGACTTTGCCAAGTCAACTCCACAAAGAGCTCCTCCGCCTAGCCCCACTATCACTTTGCTGCAAAAACAGGAGAGAGTTTTGTGTCTAGTACTTGATGTTTCTGGAAGTATGGGTTCGGTAAGTCTATGTTTTCGGTGCTCAGAAGAAGTATTTCGAGACTGATGGAATTGACGTCAATAGTGACAACAAGTGTCAATACAGCATTGACATTTCTGTCATAAATGCCACGCTGTTTTATATAATAATAATAATAACAACTTATTATGTATACCCCGCCCATCTGGCTGGGTTTCCCCAGCCACTCTTGGTGGCTTCCAACAAAACACTAAAATACAATAGTCTATTAAACATTAAAAGCTTTCCTAAATAGGGCTGCCTTCAGATGTCTTCTAAAAGTCTGGTCGTTGTATTTCTCTTTGACATCTGGTGGGAGGGCGTTCCACAGGGCGGGTGCCACTACTGAGAAGGCCCTCTGCCTGGTTCCCTGTAACTTGGCTTCTCACAGTGAGGAAACCACCAGAAGGCCCTCAGCCTTATAGACAGGGAGCCCGTTTTTGGTTTTAGATTAGATTTGGTTAATTTGGATATATATGAAACTACAGTAATTAATTCATACAGGAGAAGAGTTCTAGGCAGGGGTGGGCAACCTGGCTGAGGTAGAATGCAAGGTCTGCTTATCCTAAATCCCCAATTGGTGCAGGGAACCTAGAGGAGGAGATGGAGCATGGGAGGTGAAAAATGCAGGGGTGAAAGTGAATGGAAGGAGGCAAGGGAAATCCTGATCTGGCCAGATCAATCAGGTCTTTCAGGTTTCTCAATTGTGCAGGAAACGTCAACAGCTGCACAAGGCTTCCCTACTGCAGAAATACCCTACTGCAGAAGTTTATGGTAGACACATGATGGGGGTTGGAGGAAGTCATATAGCTCCTGGGATGGTTAGCAGTAAATGCGTTTTCCTGCTGCCCTGGCTTTTCTATATTCTGGTGACAGGCTTCTGCAAAGCTTGTCGGAGGCCTGGGGCAAGAGTCTTGTTAGACTAAAGTTATAAACTCAAACCCCAAACAACCAATCCCTGGCAGGGCCCCCCAGCCGGCTTAGCCCTCTGAGGCTCAGGGAAGCGTACATGGCTGCCTCACACCCCCACTGCATGGGCCTGTCTGGTAATAGTCCTTGAAGTGGATTTAAGAGACATGGGACGTCCTTATTGGAGAAATGTATGGAATCTTTTAATTGAAAGGCAGGGTTTACATCATCTAACTAAACTGCTAAGCAAATGCGGGGGGGGGGGGGGACATTCTGGAATAGAGTTTATATTTCTATACTAGCATATAGAAATTTGAATATCAGACACAAAAACATTGTAGGATAATCATTCTCCAACAGCAGAATTTGTGGGACAAGCCCCATTGCAATGAATGGTGCTCTTGTGAACCTCCCATCCATTTCAATGGAGCCTGTACAGGAAAACATCCAGATGGATTGTGCCCGAAATCGCAACATGGATGAGGTTATTTGGAAACTCATGAACATTATGCATTTGCCTATATCCACATTAGTTTATCAAGCCTTTTTTTTATAAAGTATAATTGACAGTTGCATTTTCAGTCATTTATTTGCTTCCCAGAATCCACTGGCAGTTCAAGGTTAAATTACATTGATTTAATAAATTATGGATAAAAATTTGGGAAAGATGGAAAGGATTTGCTGAAATAACAAATTGAAGCGGAATACAAAAAGGGAGGTGTGAGGAGGTCAAAGAAACAAGCTAATGAAAGCTACATTATAGAAGGTTTAATTTAATTTTGTGTATTTTTTAATGTTTGATTGTTTATTTTTTGTATTTGTGTTTTTGTCGTTGTTATTGTTTGTGTTATATTGTTAAAACTTTAATAAATATTATTTTTTAAAAAATCCACTGGCAGTTCTGTGAATGCTGGTTTTTTAAAATTAATATTATTGTTATTCCTATGCAGAGCAATCGCATTGGTCGGCTGAAGCAAGCTGCAGAAATATTCGTCCTGCAGATTATTGAAGCGGGATCCTGGGTTGGAGTAGTCACGTTCAATAGCGCGGCAACAGTCCAGACTCAACTGAGGCAGATCAGCAGCGACAGCGTGCGCAAAACTCTTGCAGGGTATCTTCCTACTTCAGCTGGTGGAGGAACCAACATATGTTCCGGAGTGCGGTCAGCATTTCAGGTGAAAAAGAATAAAATTCCAGATTCTTTTATTCCTATTGTTGTTCTTAGTAGGGTAGCTAGATGCAAAAGGATGCAGGGCTGCTGTGTATCTAAGAGTTGTGTACAAGAGGGTATTTCAGTAGGTATGCTTTCTCATATAAGCCAAGAAACTGGAACTCAGTGCAGAGAAGATAGAGATGCTATTCACAGGTGGATCCACTGCCTGGGTAAGTGGTGTTCAACCAGTTCTGGAGGGAGTACCGATCCTCTGAAAGATCAGGTTCCTAGTTTGAGTATACTTCTGGATCCACTGAAGTGACTGGAGGCAAAAGTGGCTTCCACCAGGTGTGGTTTCTGCCATCTATGAACTGGAAGCCTCTCAGTTTGATTATTTATTATCGTCCTTTTAGCCCATCTTTCCTCTGAGGAGGTCAAGGTGGTCTCTCAGGCTGAGAGACTGTTTGGCCTGAGGTCGCCCAGGGAGCTTCATGGCTGAGTGGGGTTTCAAACCATAGTCTTGGCCAACATTTCCATGGTTTCAAACCATGGTCCTAGTCCATGGTTATAACCGCTATAACCACAGCTTTCTCGTGTGAAATAGCAAATGCTAATACTTCCTTATTAACAACCATGGAAGATATGGCAACCATCTCACCAAACTCTGCTTCTGTTACAGGTAGGGAATTAGTTCACACAGAACAGCAGCAACACACCACACTTAGCGGAGTTTTGTAGTATTTTCTCATTCATTTTAAGCACAAATGGTGCCTGGTGGCTTCCACATTCCTAGTTGCTGCTAAGATTCTAAATGCTCTGTTCCATACAGGTGTTTTTAAAGAAGTACCCAAATACCAGAGGCTGTGAAATTGTGCTCTTGACGGATGGACAAGATAACCAAGTAAATTCCTGCTTTACCGAAGTTCGAAATAGTGGGTCTATAATCCACACCATTGCTTTGGGACCAAGCGCTGAAAAAGAACTAGAAATGCTGGCAGACATGACGGGTAAGGGAGCGGGCAGAATGCCACACCCTCAGTCCACTTGGTGCCAACTGGGGTTTCGCTAAGAGTGAGTTTACTAGTGGGCCCAGCCCCCCGCCATGCTACTTTCATCTGCACAATGTTCCTCCTACTTGCCCACAGAAACTTCACTGCTTTTCAGTGCTCTGTTGTTGTTGTTTAGTCATTTAGTCGTGTCCGACTCTTCGTGACCCCATGGACGAGAGCACGTCAGGCACTCCTGTCTTCCACTGCCTCCCGCAGTTTGGTCAAACTCATGCTGGTAGCTTTGAGAACACTATCCAACCATCTCGTCCTCTGTCGTCCCCTTCTCCTTGTGCCCTCAATCTTTCCCAACATCAGGGTCTTCTCCAGGGAGGCTTCTCTTCTCATGAGGTGGCCAAAGTATTGGAGCCTCAGCTTCACGATCTGTCCTTCCAGTGAGCACTCAGGGCTGATTTCCTTAAGAATGGAGAGGTTTGATCTTCTTGCAGTCCATGGGACTCTCAAGAATCTCCTCCAGCACCATAATTCAAAAGCACCAATTCTTCGGCGATCAGCCTTCTTTATGGTCCAGCTCTCACTTCCATACATCACTACTGGGAAAACCATAGCTTTAACTATACAGACCTTTGTTGGCAAGGTGATGTCTCTGCTTTTTAAGATGCTATCTAGGCTTGTCATTGCTTTTCTCCCAAGAAGCAGGCCTCTTTTAATTTTGTGGCTGCTGTCACCATCTGCAGTGATCATGGAGCCCAAGAAAGTAAAATCTCTCACTGCCTACTTTACATTTACTGACACACAGATGTCTTCTGCACACAGATGTATAAAAGACTACACAACAACAATGTATTGCCTTTTATTCCATCTAACCAAGTATCCTAACTGTTCCTTCAATCGCATTCCAGGAGGTCTGAAATTTGCTGCCACTGACAGCTTGAATTCCAACGGTCTCATTGATGCTTTCAGCGGAATTTCTTCAGGAAGTGGAGATCTCAGTCAACAATCTATTCAGGTATGCATTGCAAAGATTAGAGTGAAACAAGCAGTTCTACTACGACTATTAGGCACTGAAAAAAAAAAAGTTTAAAGCACAAAGTAAAATTAATTCTATAGTCCATATTTTACTAGTATAGAGCAGCAGGAGAACCAGGCAGAATTCACAGATCTTACAGAGGTGGATTTTGGCAGCGCTGAAACAACATTTCAATTTTTACTGGTCCTAATTCAGTTGAATGTGTTGTCATACAAGCACCACGGTCCCATTCCAGATTGTGTCTCATTGACTACTCTTTGCCAAAATGTGGTGTCAGATCTGTTGCTTCACCTAGAGTTGCCCCCCCAAATTTCCCATTGTATCGGCTGCAAATTTACTTCTCTTTGCCTGTGGAATTAGAGTTGTGTGTCTCGCAGAGTCAACCTCTGAGATCATTGATTTACATTTGATCAGAGGTTGTCCCTGTTTTTGAGCTTCATTTAGAAGTCAAACATGCCGTCAGAAAAATCTCTCTAAACTGCATGTTTTTGACACTTGGCATTTGTAGCAAACCTTTTGGTTTAAAACTTACATTACAAGGTGGTTAGCACCCAGCAAAAGGCCACATGCAACCACAATAAATATATTTGGTACAGGAAAATAAATTACGGCATCTGAAGGGAATGGATTAAGCATTCAGCATCTTATATCTGGGAAGGGCTGTTGAGCTGGGGTTGTTACATCATTTGTTTTTCTCCATGTCTTTAACCATGGGGATATTGTAGGATACCAATTTTATCCCCGTTGCAGATCTATTCAGGTTATAAAACTTTTCAAATATATCAGCGTACTTATTTCCTCTCCCCACCCCCAACAGCTTGAAAGTAAAGCGCAGCAAGTGGCTGCCAAGAAATGGATGTATGGTACAGTATCCATTGATAAAACGGTGGGAAAAGACACTTTCTTTGTCATTACATGGAGTGCAAGCACAACTCCACCAGAGATGTTTCTGGACGATCCCAAGGGGAAAAAGTACCGTACAAAGGACTTCATAACTGATAAAACCAACCTACAGACAGCCCGGCTCCAGATTAGTGGAATCGCAGAGGTAAAATATTCACTCTCTATGCAGATAACTCTTCTGTTGCTTGTGTGCCTTTTCCTTTGGAAAATGATACATTATGCAAGTGGGGAAGAGCCATTTACTTCTCGAAGATTTTGTGTAAGATTTTGCAATGATATTAACAGTGCTTTGTTTTTCCCTAGAAGAGAAGGTGCCAGTACTCACAGCCTAGAAATGGCTGGAGGAAGGACAACCAAGCAGGCATAAGGGGGGGAGATGCTCTATGCATGCTCAGGGAAGAATGCAGCAGGCCTCTAGGATCCTGGCACAGTCTCATGCCTCATTCCCCAAGCCCAGAAAGTGCTTGCTTGGCTCTGGAACGGAGGCAGGAGATACCACCCCCTGGGGGCCCCCGGAACCTTGGGTGCAAATGGGAGGTGTTGAATAAAAATAAGAGGGGTGGAAGCATAAATAAAGAAGACAAGAAAAAATTGAAAAGCCATTTGTACATGTTTCCTTTCCCAGGAGAGCACTGAGTAATTTTTGTTTTCCCCGAAAAGGGTGCGGTAGGCCAAATAAGTTTGGGAACCTCTGGTCTGGAAGGTGCCATGAGACGTTCTTTTCATTTCCTAGCTCATCAAATGCCTAGCATGACGCTGCTGCCAGTATCTGCTCTTGGTATATTTTCGATAAAAAAAGACACCCCATCTTATCAAAGCATAATAATAACCGAAGGAAATAGGAACTGTATTTATAAACAGTTAGATATGGGATATTTAATATCCTTCTATTTCTCATCACTTGATTTCCAGGCAGGAGACTGGAGGTATTCCCTGCTGAATCAAAATACAGCTCAAACCATGACAATAACAGTCACGAGCCGAGCAAGGTCAGCAACTGTGCCTCCAGTTCATGTGACGCCTCTTATAAAAAGAACGCATAAGTTTCCTGATCCGTTGGTTATTCACGCAGAAGTCAGCCAAGGGTTCTTACCTGTGACTGGTGCAAAAGTCATAGCCACAGTTGAAGCAGACAATGGAGCAGCTGTGGATCTAGAGCTTTTGGACAATGGCGCAGGTAAGTTTGTTTTGAAGAGTTTGCGGCACTATGCATTTCCCACAGAATCAGAACATTAACTCATTTAGTCTAGCATTATCTAATGTGATGTGGTGGCTTGTCAAGATGCCTGGCAATTGTATTTTCAAAACCAGCCATTTTTTTTAATTTTAAAAAATTGTTTGTTTGCTTATTTACGATATTTGCAAACCACTAAAAAGTCCGAGTTCAGACTACGCACATAGTTGAAATAAAATTAAATGCAATAAAATAGTATAGTATAATACAACATTCAACGTAATACCAAATATGAAATAATCAGCTTCTAAAATGTAGACTCATAAACAGGCATAAAACTCAAAACCGACTGGCAAACAGTTATGTCCTCCCCAAAGCCTGAGATCCTTTTTAGCTTGTGTTGCCAGAGATATAAACTGCCTGCAGAACATATGTTCTACCCCTAGATGAGACCAATAGGGAAGACTCTATTCTGGGTCTTTGTGAAACCCTTCTAGGTGCTAACACCTTCACTCCTTCTGTCTTTCACCTGTGAGAGATAGCAAGGAGATGCCATGCTTTCCCATACCCTCCAACATTTCTCCGATGAAAACAGGGACGTCCCATTCCATAATGATAATTTTGCTATTTATACCCCACACATCTAACTGGGTTGCCCCAGCCACTCTGGGCAGCTTCCAACATATATAAAAGCATAATAAAACATTAAACACTTAAAAACAACAACACAACCCTATACAGGATTGCATTCAGATGGCTTGGGGGTCGGAGAACTCCATACCCTCCAACATTTCTCCAATGAAAATAGGGACATCCTTGGAAAAAGCGGGACATTTCGGGATCAAATCAAGGATGTCCCTGGAAAATAGGGACACTTGGTGGGTCTGTTTTCCAGGTGTGCTTCTTGATATGTTGTTGTTGTTGTTGTTGTTGTTGTTGTTGTTGTTGTTGTTTAGTCGTTTAGTCGTGTCCGACTCTTTGTGACCCCATGGACCAGAGCACGCCAGGCACTCCTGTCTTCCACTGCCTCCTGCAGTTTGATCAAACTCAAGTTGGTAGCTTTGAGAACACTATCCAACCATCTTGTCCTCTGCCGCCCCCTTCTCCTTGTGCCCTCCATCTTTCCCAACATCAGGGTCTTTTCCAGGGAGTCTTCTCTTCTCGTGAGGTGGCCAAACTATTGGAGCCTCAGCTTCAGGATCTGTCCTTCTAGTGAGCACTCAGGGCTGATTTCCTTCAGAATGGAGAGGTTTGATCTTCTTGCAGTCCATGGGACTCTCAAGAGTCTCCTCCAGCACCATAATTCAAAAGCATCAATTTTTCGGCGATCAGCCTTCTTTATGGTCCAGCTTCTTGATATACAAGGAGCTAATAGTCCCATCTGGATGCTTTAAGCCTCCATGTGATTAGAATCATGTGAACAGGAGCAGATACAGTGGTACCTCGGGTTAAGTATTTAATTCGTTCCGGAGGTCTGTTCTTAACCTGAAACTGTTCTTAACCTGAAGCACCACTTTAGCTAATGGGCCTCCTGCTGCCGCCGGGGCGCTGGAGCACGATTTCTGTTCTCATCCTGAAGCAAAGTTCTTAACCCGAGTTAATATTTCTGGGTTAGCAGAGTCAGTTAACCTGAAGCGTATGTAACCTGAAGCGTATGTAACCTGAGGTACCACTGTACTGTGAGACAAACATCTCCTACATAGGTTATGTAGGGTTTCATTTTCTTTTTTTAATAGCAGTGAGAGGTTGGGTTTGGATGTTTAATTTTAATATCCATGTACCTAGGTGCCGACATTATAAAGGATGACGGAATCTACTCGAGATATTTCACATCGTTCAAAGTAAATGGTCGACACAACCTAAAAGTGCGAGTCCAGGGACAAGGCAAGACTGGCAGAAGGATCCGTAGGCAAAGTCAAGCTTTCTTTGCACCAGGGTTTGTAAATAATGGTAAGGATTTGTTACGAAATAGCAATACTGGTGGTATGCTAGCTCTGCGATTCTCAAAGTGTGAATGACATTGGATATCTCTAGAAGGAAACAAACTTCTTTCTGCCATTTCCCTCCCCATTGTTGTCTTTATGTAGATCTGGACACTTGAGTACATATCTCTGACACGTTCACACATATATGTACGCACACCCTTCTTTCCTGCAATATTCAAATCTGCCATGTGCTTCTCAGTAGGTTAGAGAGAGAAAATAAATCTACAGCAGATTTGTTGTTGTCGTTGTTGTTATTTCACCTTCCAGTTACGCCCCAAGGCAATGTAGAAAAGAAAATGCAAACGGTTACAAAACAGCACAAAAAAATAACAGAAGATTAGTTTAAAATGGATACCTACATACCTACAGTAGAGAACTCTTCATCCAGCTGGGATAGCTTGTCAGCATAAAAAATGTATTTTAGAAAGTATGTGTGGGATGCCATATCTCAACAGGATGTTGTTCCATAGAAGAGGGGCAGCCAGCCCGAAAGCTCTGCTTTAAGAAAATAATTATGATTTTCTGTATATTCTGTGTTTGTTTTGGGTTTGCACAAAAGTAAATAAACGGGACTTTCAAAATAATGGGGAAGTTTGGAGGTTTGTAGTCTCACCATATAATCTATCATCCTTCCGTCCTTCCTTCTTTCCTTCCTTCTTTCCTTCCTTCCTTCCTAGGTGTAATAAATATGAATCCCCCAAAACCGGAAGTTCGTGATGATGACATCGAAATTGACGTAGGAAATTTCAGTAGAGTGGCATCAGGTGGCGCTTTTGTAATGTCAGGCGTTCCTCCTGGTGGTAGTAAAAAAGATGTTTTCCCACCCTGTAGAATCACTGACCTTGAGATAAAACCACTTGGTGATTATCAGTTCCTTTTGTCCTGGACAGCTCCTGGGAATGACTATGATGAAGGAAAAGGTAAGTGTAAAATTCTGATTTAATCAATCAATCAATCAATCAATCAGTAAGACTGTAGTGTGTTTGTGCATAAAAAGGTGTGCGGGGAGCCAACCACCACTTTTATTTGCAGCAGCCTTATCTCCCTGTAATATTATATTACAGTAGCATTATATTATTGCTCTGGGAAGAGGGATTTCATCCCATCTGGTCCACCGTTGTTGAGGGCAGAGGGCTACCTGCGGATAGGAAGTTTGAAATGCATTGAAAAGGATTTCTGTCACTGTTATCCTTGATGCACGACTGAAGACGCACGTCTTAATGCACACCCTGTTGGCTGTTCCTTATTTTGCAGCTGAAAGGTACGAAATAAAAATGAGTGAAGATCCCTCGGCGTTAATAGATGCAGCTTTTCAAACAGCCACCTCTGTGAATACTGCTGGTCTGAAAATGGAAGTCGCTGGGGTCAAGCAATCCTTCCAGTATAACGCAGAAAACTTAAAAAAATCAAATGGCACCTCCATCTACTTTGCCATTCGTGCCATTGATGGTAGCAACAATGTCGGAGAAGCATCTAATATAGCCAGAGCAGTCGTGCTTGTTCCCATATTGCCAACCACCCCAGATGATACGTTTTGTCTGTAGCTTGTGTTTTGCATAAATAAAATACCAGGAGTCTTGATACTGGAATGCAATAATACAGCTAGGATTCTGTTTCTGTTTTGAATTTTAATTGGCTCATTGTTTGTATGCTCTTTTTTTTCGTAATTTTCAAGTCTACAGCTAAGCAGCTTCCATAATAGAAATGGCTTTAAAAAATTGTACTCAAATATTTCATGGCAGAATTGTCACAATTAAAATGCATCATTATCTTTAAATGTGAATTTAGTAAGTTGGCAACCCTAATAAGCAGGTGCACTAGGGCAAACTTGTGTGTTTGGCAACCTAGTAAGTTAATGTTTGTTAGAGACACTTATGCTTGTGAGATATTCATCTGTAACACTTTTAACAGCCTGTGCTAAACCTCTTTAGCCTTTTATTCTTTCAAGTTAAGAAAACTCTTTTTAATGCAGTTGGCTTGTGAGATCTGGTGAGCAAAATGCATCAGCTTTGCTAAGAAATAGTTCTAGTGACAGCATAGCAATGGAACAGTGACACAGTTATGTGCTAAGGTGGTTTTTGCTTACAGGAAGGCAGGAGAGAAAGATTGAGATGAGACTGTGGGTCTTTGAAATGTGGGGTGCTGCCATGTATGTGGAGAGAAAAATATTACGATAATTCAGAAGTCTGGATCACGGCAGAGAAGAGTGCTGTGTTCACAAGACAAGACGGATTCTATGGGAGAGAACTTTTGTTCTCCATAATATGTGGCAATAAAATCAGAGCACTCTCAATGGCAATTTGGAGAAGAACCAGTTCACAAAAAAGGGTTGCAAATTCACATAATATTGAACAGCAGGGATTTTCAAACGCGAGACATGACCACAGTGCTTCCATCTCTCACCTTATTTTTCCCTTTTTGTACAGAGCTCTCTGGCTAGGATCCTCTGCTTTTGTGTGTGTTTCTGCTGTCCTTGGTGGGAGTGCACTAGGCTTAGGGTACTAGTAGGATTATGCCTTCACTTTCGATTCCCCCTTTCCAGTGTTCCTCTTCACAAGGGAGAGAGGACATCCTAACCTGTGTAACATTTTGTTATGCAATAAAGCTTCAGACTCTCCTTTTTGCTCTGGTTATCTGTTCATCTATCTTCCTTTGCAAAGGAAGAACCTAGGTTGCAGTCCAATTGTTTATCCTGGCATCTTTGCAGAAAATGACCCCGGGCTGATCCCTTTGACACACACACACACACACACACACACACACACACACACAAGCCTATTGTTTAAAGTTCACTAACTAGTGAACTTTAAAGTCCCCAGAGTGAGTCATAACAGAACCCAACTAACTCATTCCATCAGTGCAATGTCAATCATATTCCTGGTTGTTGTTCTTTTTAATTACCATATTGGCCTGAACATAAGCCTCACTTTTTTTCCAAATTCTGACCGTGAAAAGTTAAAGTGTGGCTTAAATTCGCAGCCTTACAAAAATTGGCTTTTGTGATATCGCTGCTGAAACAGACACCCGGTAAAACGGAACCAAAAAATGATTTATTGCCGATTTGCAAGCTTGAGACTGTTCGTTTGCCATTTAGAGGTGTGAGTGCCTGCAGAATTGTAGCAAACGATTTGTTATTTTAGTGATTGTACGGTGACTTTTGCGGGCTTGGAAAATCAAAGGCTTAAATTGGCTCAGGGTTCCAATTCTACCAATCGCAGCGATTTTCAGCCTGTACCCCAATTTTAAGGGAGCGGCTTAGATTCGGGTATTCTCTCCCCCCCCCCGCCCCCATTGAATTTTAAAGGTGTGGCTTATTTGCACGTGCGGCTTATATTTGGGACAATACAGTAAATATTTGTATCAAAATAGATTACTATTCTTCGACTGCAAGTACTGGGATCCATTTGTAAATCAGCTAAAACTGATCAGAAGTAAGTGACTGGTGGACTTAACCATTGCCCCATACTTTCAACCAGATTCTGGAAAATTGCTTTTGATGGTCATTCAATAAAGGTAACTTGAATAGTCATATTTTACAGGTGAGGAATACAAAGGCTGAGATATAAGTGGTGAGCACAAGACCAGCCATAGCAGATTTTAATCTATGCTCTGCTCACCCTTATCATATGTGATCTTTGACTTAATGGCATTGCTTCAGTGAAAATCCAGTGTGTATGCATCATATACCAATTTTGCAAATTTTACCATGGTAATTCATGGACAAAACCACATCATTTAGGCACTCCTTCAGACACCACCTGTTTGCTCACTTCTGTTTTATTGTGTCACATGTATTTCTGGTCCTCCAAACAAACTGATATCCTGAAGATGGAGTGCATATGTGTGTGAAGGTCAATGCCTCTTTTCAGTGTACAATAATATGGAGAGGTGTGGACCATGGAGATCATTATGAGAACAAGGAACTGTGTTGCTCCTGACTTTATTGCTCTGGTATGTTTGAAGTATTCATCATGCAACACTTTCTCGTAAAAGCTGGCTGCAAAGTGCCAGGGTGTGTATATTCTGTGAAACTGAAACTTCTCAAATGTATGTGACTTAATTTTGCACAATAATTTGGTGTGAGCCCAACTGAACATCTACATCAATCTTTAGATCTGTACAGCAGCCCAATGAAGTGAATGTTTTATTAAACTTTGAAAGTATCTCCCTGGACTCTTTCATGGGGTCTGGGGATTTCTTTCATTTTTTGATAGCTTAATAGATGTCCTCATGAGGCTCAGCATGCAGCACATCTAGGTCTATTCATGTAGCTATAAGGAAGGCTACACATAACAGAAATGTAGAATTGGAAGGGAACATGAGAGTCATCTAGTCCAACCCCTGCAATGCAATAATTTTTCGCCCAATGTCTCATGCTCTACCGACTGAGCTAGCCAAGTAGTGTACATTCATTTTAAAGAAGACAAGGAGAAGGCAGTCTGGAAGACGTCACATTCATAATCCACACTTCTGTTTGTGCTGTGATTTCCAGGCACTGGTCCAAACGTCTTATTTGTTTGTGCCGCCGCTTTCCCTGGGAAAACCTGCTGTTTAACACTGAATCGGAACAAACGTCCATTTTGTGGAAAACTCGATCAATGTTTGTTCTGATTCAGTGGTGAAAAGTGGATTTTCCTGGGCCAAGCAGCAAGACAAAACCAAACCAAAAACCACTCAGATCCGTGCCTACAAATCCTGGCACAAAATGGAAGCCTGAATAATCCCTTGGTCCTTTATATAATTTTATATCATTTGATGTCCCTGATGCTGCCTGACATTTAAGTGCTTAATCCACACACACACCTAATGTGTTTAGTCCCCCATTTTTCCAACTGCACATCTTGTGACCAGGTACATACTGAAGAAACACTGTGCTGTATGAAGTTGGACTGTGAAACTCTACTCACTCAGTACCTGAACGACTGGCATGTCAGAGGCTGTTCTGAACTAATTACAGGTGATTAAAATGATGATAACGAGGCCTCTGCGTCCAGTCCATGTTCCTTGCCCTGGAAAGCACCAAAGCAGAGCATTCTGAGGGCAGGGAAGGGGCAAGTCTTTGCCAGTATTACATGTGAGATTATTGGGACCAGATCTAAATCTGAAGAAGGCACAACGATCACAAATAGTGATCACAAACAGATCGGCCTCCCCTTCTGCTCAAGCCACTGTGAACAGCAAAGCTGTCAACGCAACCATGGGACACTCCCTCTGTAAAGCCCTGCAGGCAGGGGATGGGAGTCAGAATTGTGTCCTAAGGATGCAATCCTAACCCCATATACCTGGGAATAAGACCCACTGGATGTAATAGGATTTATTTATGAGCACGCTGAGGAGTGAGTTTCAATTCTGCAATCCTGGCAGCACTTTCCTGTAAGTGATCAATGGCTTAGGCTGAAAGTGTTCCATCTTTATTTCTGCGCAGGTAGCTTATTCCATTATTTAAATAGCTTTCCGGGTGCAGGACAAGCAAAGTGTGGAAAATTTGAGCAACAGATCAATAGTTTCATTTGCAGGTAAACATGCTGGAAAAATCTCTCCCCCTCCCCCATTTCTTCTTCCAGCTGTATGTTGGGAATAAGTGAAAGTCCCCTGAAAGTGAGGGAAAACTTGAAAATGCTGCATCCACAAATACCTCCAGCCTGACCCCTCAGCCGGCTGGTTCCAAGGAAAAATTTGCAATTAAACCGAAAGCTTTGACAAACCTCGCACTAATATATGTGGGTATCTGCACAGTTGATAAATCTTTCCTGTACTTTGACCTCTCCAACACAGCACAGGCATTGACTCTTTCTCGGAAGGGTACACGCTTTGGTCCTGCCAAGCAGGGAGCCAGAACAGTAGTTTGAACCTCATGTGGGCTGCTGTTGCTGATGGCTTCTTGCCTTATTCTAAGCACAACTCTCCGATTGGCTGAAGGAGCTTCCTGCACTCAATCAGAAGCCGCGGAAGCCACGCCGGACGTTCAGCTTCTGAAAAACATTTGCAAACTGGAACAATCACTTCCGGGTTTGTGGCATTAGGGAGCCGATTTGTTCAGGATCCAAGCTGTTTGACTACCAAGGTACCACTGTACAACTATAAGATAACCAGGAAAGTCATCTTGGGATTATGGCGGATAGCTTCATGAATGTGTTGGCTCCGTGTGTGGCAGCAGTGGGGAAAATTTGGTTCTGTGAATAGGAGCCAATTCCTAGGGCCGAGGTCCCTTCACACACACCCTTCAAATGGTGTGTGTGCACCACATCATGTGATCAAGTATGCAGGGTGGGGATTACCTGCCCCCCCAATGGTTTATTCAAGTTGGCACCCCTGTTTCTATGTCATCCCTAATAGCTTTTCCACAAATTGTTGCGCCAGCTAAAGTGTTTCAGATACACCACCACGACATGAAGTCTAAATTGGGGTGGGAAACCTCAGATCCAGGGGCCAAATGCGGCCCTCCATACCTGCCCATCTGGCCCTCAGGGGGACTCTCCCTAGGCCACACCTTTTACCAGTCCTGTTTTGTACCCTGCTCAAGAGCTTTTGCCTGGCTGGAACATGTCACGCCTCTTTCTCGCTCGGATGATTAAGAGAGATGCCCACGTTTCTGTAGTAGACAACACAATGGTAAAATGAAAGTCAAAATCACCTTTGTTGTCTTGCCCCCATGAAATTAGTGCCACCCCCCAATGCCCTTGGTTTCATAGGTGCCATTTCTGGGGGATGTTGCTGCTGAGGCATCAACAAAAGTTTTACTGTGAGTGCGCAGACGGGTGACCCAACATGTTGTGTGCTGTGGCAGGACACTCCATCAGGCCCTCCCATTGTGGGGAGGGGCCTCCGTTGGGCCTTCCCGCTGCAGCGGTGACGTGTGTTGTCAAGTATGGGCATGACATCACACGCAAGTGCCAGGCACCCACAATGTTCAGTGGAACCGGTGCACCTGCTTGGTTTAAAAAATGTTCCATGTCCCTCTTCTAAACACTATGTTAGCAGGGCTCCCCCCCCCCCCGAATTCAGTTCCTGCACGTCTCAGGTGGGTGCCGTAAGAGGACAAGTCAGGTGTTTATGGTGAGTTTCGGCACCTCCTTTTCTATAAAAGTAGCACTGTATTGTGACCAAGAATATTACCTCGGAGAAGGAACTTAGGTTGTTTGCTTGTGATGACCTGTGCCTACAGAATTGTAGGACCCAGCCTTCGGGGACAGTACAGAACAGTGTAGAACTACAACTGCCATCATCCCTGCGTATGGTGCCTGCTTACTGGAACTGATCTGAGTTGTAGTCCAGCAATAATTGGAAGGCCAAAGGTTCCCCATACCTGATATAGAGACAACAAGAAGGAACCCTTCATATAGAGATCAGTGTCCAAATTGAAAATGATACTTTGCAGTTAACCTGTCTGGTGTCATCTTACATGACAAGAAGATAAAGGGTAAATAAATAACTGTATCATTGTGGGTTGAGAAATCTATTTCCTGGCATGCATTAAAAGCATACCTATGTGATTATCTGATAAACCAGTAACAGGAATTTTTTTGCCTATGCTATAAGAGACCGACCCCTCCTTGTCAAGCTGACCTTTGCTGTCAAAGATTTTTCTAGAAGAGCAACCTCGCCCTGCCTTTCAGAAGGCATAGCGCTTCACCTGCCAGTGGAAATACAGAAATATAAAGGCTTGTAGAAAAAATTGCATGCATATGTATGCAAAAGCCCATCACAGGTGACACCTGAGGATTTTATTTTTGCTCATCCTCATGTAACCTTTCGTTTCTTCCACAGAAAAGAAGCCGGTGTAGGAGATTCATCATGTGCAAAGCGTCACACATAGAGGACAGACCTCAGTCTGCTTGGATTACATAATCCCTAGTCTCTTGTTCACTAGCGCCCCCTGAAGTGTGCACTCTGCACCTCTAACCAAAGTCCACTATGTCATCTAACACACAACTGGTTGTTGAATTCCAATATATTAAAGTCCTTATAAATGCCGTTATATTAAAAGGACCTGTGGGTACAGGGCGGGGTATAAATTCAATAAATACAGTCGTACTTGGATGTCGAACGGAATCCATTCCGGAAATCCGTTCAACTTCCCAAATGTTCGGAAACCAAAGCATGGCTTCTGATTGGCTGCAGAAAGCTCCTGCAGCCAATTAGAAGCCACAGAAGCCCTGTTGGATGTTCGGATTCCAAAAAAAGTTTGCAAACCGGAACAGTCACCGTTTGGGAGCCAAAACATTCAAGCTGTTCAAAAACCAAGGTACAACTGTAATAATAATAATGTTTTTGTTTTTTTAAAAATGAACCAACACCTCCCCAGACTCCCAGCAACTAACTTTCAAGGGTGACAGAAGTACAAAATTATATTTGGTGGAATTCAATGCTACCCTATTATGTTCTGTCTGTGCAAGCATTGCCACAAAGAATCTCCCCTCATCCCTCTGTGAGGTGTTTGGTGGGGTTCTCCCAACCCCCCTTGAGCCAATTTGGAGGGGGGGCAGACATCTATCTGGCCCTTGGGGGGGGGCTCTCCCTAGGCCACGCCTTTTAGCAGTCCGGTTTTGTACCCTGCTCAAGAGCTTTTGCCTGGCTGCTACATGTTGTGCCTCTTTCTTGCTTGGATGGAGGTTTAAGAGAGATGCCCAAGCTTCTGTAGTAGACAAAACAACAGTAAAATGGAAGTCAACTTCACTGGTATTGAAAAACAACAACACTTTTCCTTATGTCGCTACAGATTGGATAGGTAACCAAATAAAATACAGCTGGTAGAGAATCTCAGCCCATCTCAGTGCCCAGCGACTGGAGGAGGAAGAGAGAGAAGAGGGTGAAGAAACTCACCAAACCTGGAACTGGGTGTGGGGAGTACAGCTGAATGGGACCCAGCGATAGGCAGCCTGAGGAAGAACCATCCACCTTGTGTCTGCCCATAAGAAAGCAAGTCTAGAGTGAGAGACTAGGGTGATGTCCGTTGTTTCCAGAAACTCTTCTTGTTGTGATACTTTTGTGGAAGAGCTGAGAGTTTGTTTGGACCCTGGGTGAGAAATTATTATTTTTCTATTTTTCTAGAAAAAGAGGTGCCGGAACTCACCACAAACACTTCCCTTGTTGTCTTACAATCAAAATGGCATCCACTTGGCAGGTGCAGAAACTGGGTTCCAGGAAGCTCCAACTGGGGAAAAACACAGCCTGATTTTGACTTACCGTACTTTTCTGTGTATAAGACATGGGTTTTTTTTACTCAAAAATGTTTAAAAATGGGGCTTGTTTTATACACGGGCAGTGCATTGTAGGGCCAGGTGATTGGTTGCAGCCGCATCTTATGGGGGCATCTTATACACCGGGGAGTGTTATGCACAGAAAAATACAGTATATACATTAGCAACTTTGTATTAATGTAACTTTTTTATACGTAACTGTGTATTTCTGTCAGTGCTTTCCCCCCCCCTAGAAAAAGAGGTGCCAGAACTCACCATGAACACCTCCCCTGTTCTCTTATAATGGCGATGGTGCCCACCTGAGAGATGCTGGAACTTAGTTCTGGCAAGTTCCGGCTGAAAAAAAGCCCTGATTTTCATATTTTGTTTAAGTTATCTATTTTTGCTCCAGTTTTTTGTACATTGCTTAGAGATATTTTTAATATACAGTGGAACCTCGGTTTTCGAGCATCTCGGAAGCCAAACGTTTCACAAGACGAACGCTGAAAGTGCCTCAGAAGTCGAACAGCTTACGCTGCGTGTTATTATTTTTTTCTCAATTGATTTTGCCGTCCACCCATTGCTCCTTGGTTTTCAAACGTCTCAGAAGTTGAACAGTCTTCTGGAACGGATTACGTTCGAAAACTGAGGTTCAACTGTATTAAGCTTCATAAAAAGTAGTGCCAGGTCTGGGCCACCATGAGGCAAGATCAGGTGACTGCCTCAGGTGGCAGGAGCCGCAGGGCAGCAGATTCAGTCACTAAGGAATGCATCACTTGCTGCCACCACGGTGGCAACAACGGCTGGGGCACACTCCTTGGAAGCCAGATTTGCCACCTCCTTGACGGATGCTTATGTCCAGAGGTGCCTCGCTAATAAGGAAATCTGAACGGTTGCTGTGACTAACTTCATATCAACACCTTCAGAAAAAAGTTTGCAATCTATTAACGGTGAGCAGAACAAGGAAGTGCAGGGTTGGATTAAATTACAACATTCCTTAAAGATTCACCAGTTTGTTACCTGAAGATGGCACTATCAGGAAATAGAAAAATAGCAGAATTTCCTTGACAGAACAAAGTCCTGTCATAAACCAAGCAGTTATGCACTTGCATAAATAGCCCTCCCGTTCTATTAGTCCTTTCTGTGGGACAGGGCTAAGTGGCAGAAGCAAATATGGTGTTCAGTCGGTGGCTTCTTCTGTTGGTGTTACAATTCCTACGTGGGGCGACGGGTACCATGGTAAAACTCAACAACGGTGGGTTTGAAGACATTGTCATTGCAATTAATCCTGCAGTAGCTGAAGACAACAAAATTGTCGACAACATAAAGGTAAGGTGGTTAGATGTTTCTGAATATATTGAATCACTGTCCCCTCAGGGACCTGTGATATGCTGGGAAAATGCAGCGTTCATCTTGTAAGCATAGGTTCCAAGGTGCTACTGGACACCCCTGCACCCAAGAATAGGTGGGACCCATAAGAAAATGTCAAAGTGTGGGGTGCTGCTCTTCCCTGTTCTATTCAACTATGTCTTCCTCCAGGATAATCCAATCTACCTTCTCCTGGTCTCTGCCACAGTCCATCATTTAATTTTCATTAGGCTGTTTTTCAGGTGTATCCCAAACCTCAAGGGGTTTTTCTTTTCCTGAATATTTTTTTTTCATTTTTGCAAACTTGTGATGACTCCAAGCCTTCTTATAAGTCCCTCTTGTGAAATAGTGGCGCTGTTTCGGCTCTATAATTAATGGCACTGGCAGCCTGAAAATTGCGAAAAGAGGGACGGATGGTGATGAAAAGCAATGGAATTCCTGAAGCCCAACATGCTGAGCTAAGTGTGGTTTTGTTAGCTCTGTGTCAGAGGTAAATACTCTGGGGTAAATGTTGTGCTGGTTTTGACCATTAGATGTGGAAATGCCCCACTAACCAATTAGAGCTGTGTGGGCACCAATTATCAGGATAGTACAGTGGAACCTCAGGTTACGTACCGTCCTCCTTGTGAACACTTCGGGTAACGAGCTCCGCTAACCTGGAAGTAGGTGCTCCTGGTAGCAAACTTTGCCCCAGGATGCGAGCAGAAGTCGCGTGGTGGTGGCGCGGTGGCAGTGGGAGGCCCCATAAGTGAAAGCGTGCCTCAGGTTAAGAACTGTTTCGGGTTAAGAACAGACCTCCGGAACGAATTACCATATTTTTCGCTCTATAAGACGCACCAGGCCATAAGACCTGGTTTTTGGAAGAGGAAAACAAGAAAAAAATATTCTGAATCCCAGAAGCCAGGGCAGCCAGCGGGATCGCAGCGCAGTGATCCTGCTGGCTGTCCTGGCTTATGGGATAGCCGCGCGCAGCCTGTCCTGGGCAAGGGGAGCCTTCATCCCCTGCCCAGGAGAGGCTGCGTGTGGTTAAGGCTCCCCCAAGAGCCACACTCCCTTTAAAGAGTGCACGGAGTGTGTGTGCTGCTCTTGGGAGCTTTGCCCCTCCTCGGGAAAAGCCCCCAAGAGCTGCACACACGCTCCACGCGGCTCTTTAGAGGGAGCGCTGAGCAGAGCTTCCCGCCTGCATTCGCTACATAAGACGCACACACATTTCCCTTTACTTTTTAGGAGGGGGAAAGTGCGTCTTATAGAGCGAAAAATACAGTGAGTTCGTAACTGGAGGTACCACTGTACGCGATATGGAAATAAACTAAGGGGCAACATATCAACACACAACCTTTTCAAATGTCTAATCAAGGTATCTAAGGCCACATTTGTATACATGTGTATAGTTTTTAAAATTTTCTTTTAAGAATTTATAGGCCACTCCAGTTAAAAATATTAGCAGGAGAAATTCACACTAAAATGCTGGAGAATCATCTTGAGGTTTTTTTAAAAAATAAAATCAATCAATCAATCAATCAATCGAAAAGAGCTGTGGAGAGCTAAATTTAAGAATGGAAAAAGGATAAATTGAAAAAAACCAAAACCAAAATATTCATGCATCTCTTGTCTACATCATTTTTAGTGCCATACAAAGGCATTTTATTTTCCACAGCCCTCTTTCAGGTTTAACTGTGCTGTTTTTTATCAGTATTTTGATACTGTTTGCTTTACAATGAGCTAGATCATGGGAAGTTAGCTGAACTTTCGTCCCATTAAAATCAATGCAGTTAGTTGGTCATGGCTTATGTCCCATTAGTTTCAATAAGAACTAAGTGCAACAAACAGCATGTTCCTATGCATGTCTGTTCAGAAGTTTGAGTTCAATGGGCTGTACACCCAGATAAGTGAGCAAAAATTGAAGCCTAACTTACAAGGCAGTCCAAGCTTGCCACTGCATACCCTTCAACATTTCTCTGATGAAAATAGGGACATCCTAAGGAAAAACGGGACATGCCAGGATCAAATCAAAAACTGGGATGGCTTCCCTAAATCAAGGACATGCCTGGAAAATAGAGACACTGAATGGCCTGCAATTCCTGTGCCAGATCCAAGCTGGTGAGCAGATCCTGGGCCTGCTCAGTACCACCTTGGCCTCACAATCATCCGTTTTGTTTCCTTTGGGCAGACTTTCCACCTGCTCAGGTCTTCAGTAAGCAGAAGGGGGAGTCCGCCCTGGTGAAGCGGCACAACTGTCACTCTGGCACCAGTGGGTGACCAACTGAACCAGTGGAAGTGGGCACAGAGATGCCATTCAATCCAATTCTCCCAGCCTGGCATAAGAGGGGATTGGGTTATAGCCTTAGCGTGGATTCAACCCTTTGTATTTTTTTCTATATTGTATTGCTTTATTTGTAAATGAAGATGGAGATATTTTAGGGTGAATTTGTCCTACTAAACAAATTATCATATGCAGTTTTTACTAGTGTGTATATATGCAGAGAGAATTGTTTTTTTCTTATACCTACATTTCTGTAGCTGTTTTCCCCCAATAGATGCATTTTTAGGGAACTACACTGAACAATTTGGCAAAGTGCAAATTCTGAAGGCTGGGGTGTTTGGGGTTCATGTACTGTATTGGTCTGGAAAATGCAAATTAGCTTCTCGTTAAAATGCAAATAAAGTAAAAATTAACACACACACCCATTCCTAGGGTAGGTGCTAGACAAGCTTTCTTGAGGAGACAATTCCCAAAATATACGAATATCCCACTTGGGAATTTTCTGTTAATCGTCTCTTAGGCTTACTAATGCCTTTTTCACTAAACAGAGATGGTTGTATACTCTATGCAGTGCAAACAAGAATAAGCAATATGGTTACACACCCAGAAAGTTAAGAGGCACAACTTTTCTCATTGCTTTCCACCAAACTAAGAATGGTTTTGTTTACTGAATTTCTTTATGTCAGGTTGCTGTTCAAACCATTAGAGAATAGGAGCATATTGAAGGGCATCTATTCTACTTAAAGAGTGGAGGTTAGGGAAGGCTGCCTATCCCCCAGTCTTTTCAAATGAAATACCTCCAGGTTCAGGAGGGAGGGCAGAAAAGACCCAATGCACATTCTGCAAGTGTGAATGCGAATGCTAGCCACTGAACACTCATTATTTTCCTTGTAGGATATGATTAAAGAGGCATCTGCTTACCTCTTCAGTGCTACAGAACAAAGATTTTATTTCAAGTCTGTAAAAGTTATAATTCCTTTGACATGGGCACCAAAACCTGAATATGAAAGAGTGACTATAGAATCCTATGACAAGGTAAGTGAGGCATATGCATTAAAATTTAAATGTGCTTGAGGGATTTAAAAGAATATTGTGGCAAATAACAATAACAATAATAAACATTGGGGCAGAAATTGCAAAATAAGACTGATCTAATATTCGCTTGGAGTGGTGGGGAGAATTCTTCAAATATTCCGGGGCTTACATTTTGGTAGCTTTAATAGGGGCTGAGACAAATTCATGGAAAATATCTCTAGCCATGACTGTTAGCCATAATACCTCAATGTAACTTCCCATTGAAAAGGAATGAGTCTCTCAATACTAGCTGTTGCTTTTCTGTCTGTCAGCTTCTAGGTAATTGCTGTTAGGGTCAGGATGCTGGACTTGATGTTATTTATTGCATTCATATTCCACCTTAACCTCCATGGGGCTTAAGGTGGCGTACACAGTTTATCCCTCCTCATTTAACCTGCACAACTGTGAGGTAGGTTAGGCTGAGAAGCGGTGAATGGCCCAAAGTCACCCAGTGAGCTTCATGACCGAGTGGGGGGCTCAAAACCTGGTCTCCTAGCCCAGCCCTCTAAGCACTTCGCTTGGTGCACTATGCTTGATGTGATCCTGAGGGCTCTTATGTTGTAACATGTGACTGTACACATCTTTATTGAAAATTACACTGCAATCCTATATATTGGGCCTAAGCTCAACTGAACACATCATGTCTTTCTTCCGAATCAACCTGCATAGCATGGGGCTGCATGTCCCATGAAACACGCAGGTGTTTACTCAAAAGAAATATGGAATCCCAACGGTTTTAAGAGATTTTTGTTTCAGGCAAAAACTTCCATTCAACCCTGCGGTCCAGAATTGTGCCTTTCTATGCAGAACAAAAATCTGAGGGTGGTTTGCTGAGGCAAAACCCACCATATAGCATTAATATCAAAGGTATTTTGGTGATCTTTCAACCAAGTTCTATTTTACTTTAGGCTGATGTCATAGTGGCAGAGCCTTACCTGAAATATGGAGATGATCCCTATACCTTGCAGTATGGCGGATGTGGGGAACAGGGAAGATACATTCATTTCACTCCTAATTTCCTGACAAATGACAGTTTGCATGCTGTTTATGGATCACGAGGTAGTACCTGTTAATCCATCTTAAATTATTTGTATTTATTACTACAGTCTTAAATTGTCAATGTTTCAAAAGACAATAAACAGAGCAAGAACTGAGAAACCATGAATGGTTTGGTTTTATTTGCTTAATATCTCCTAAGTTTATATAAGGAATTAGCAAGTTATTTTAATTGGAACACAGTGTTTTAATAATGATATTAGAAAACTGCTACATTTAAATACAAGGAAATTCAGATGGGAGGGCTCAGAGGAAGTCCAAAATATGTTTATGACGTTAGAAGTTTAAATAACCAATTAATTTGTTTTGTATTGTCTAGGTATTTGTTGACATATTTTTTTGTTTTTTTCCTATTTTCTTTTTTGTTTATATATGTGATTTTGTCTCTTTCTTTTTTGTTTTAGTATGTGTTATATTTGTAAGAAACTTAATAAAAACTATTTTTAAATATATATATATAAGGAATTAGCAATATTTTATGTTAGGTTCATCTGAACATTTTCAGACCATAAAAGCTTGCTTTCTGAAGCCAGCTGAACTTGTTCCTGTTTCACTGCAGGAAGCTAACTGTATCATATGCTTTCAGACTAAGTACTTTGACTTCCATTTCCATATCGGCTCTTAAAAGCTTGTCATCAACAATTGGCATAAAATGTACATAGCAGAGGAATACCTTTTTCTGTAATAGCTTGAGGTTCACAGGGAAAGCCCAGTAGTATCCCATCAAGAAGTTGAGTAAATAATTTGGTTCTGAGTAAGGGATCCATAGTATTTAGTACCCAGGACACCTGAATAGTGTCACAATTAGCTTTGTCAATGGTCTTCCACAGGCAGAGTGTTTGTCCATGAATGGGCTCACCTCAGATGGGGAGTCTTTGATGAATATAACAACGATGCACCTTTCTATACTACTGGGATAAAGCAAGCTGAAGCAACAAGGTACTGTCCAAAATGTATACCTCAAACTATATAACCAATCCTTTATGGCTGATGTTTGCCTTGGACTTGTTTGGTTGTGGTATGAGTAATTGTCCAGAAGATTAACCTATAATTTGATAGTATTGTAGGGAATACAGTTAGATTCCCGACTGGGGGTCAAAAATAAACAAGTTGATGAAATCATTAAACATATATTTGTAAGTACAAGGTAGTAATCTCAGATGCAGAAGTCACTACAGAGATCTCAATACACCTTTGCAATCTTCTCTTCTTCGGTGATCACTCGTAGCCGAGTAAGATTGTCTTCCATAAACACGGTTTTAACAATGAGTCCGTAAGTGACTGTGGAGGCCAATTCTGGATCCACACGTCCTTCCACAGTGGGAACATTGGTTTCCGGGCGGGAGTTGATCACGGTGTGGATTTGCCAAGCGTGCCTTCCTCCTAGCATGTTTCAATACAGGCAAAGATACAGCATTGTAAAATCATTAAACCCATCCCTTTGTTATGTTAGTTTAACCCAGTCATAAAGCATCCTTTCAGGGACACTAACCAATTAGAAGTTTCTTTTAAAGACAACTTAAACTAAACAATCTTGCTGTTCTGGTTCTGACAGGATACAGAAGAGTTTGCTCCTTAGGGGAAAGTGGGGCAATGCTCTTCTCACCTGCCAGCCCCACCCTCTCTCTCTGCCTCCCCTGCATAATTATCAATCAGCTCATTCACTCAGAGTGCAACCCAAACTCCTCTCTCCTGCCTGTGGGGCTTCCACAGTGGGGACCCCACCATGGTCACATTGGCAGAAGGTAGGGAGCAGAATGATCAACTTCATACATAATGTCTAATATTCTTCCATAACCCTTTTAAATATTTTGTCCAGAATCAGCCTGCTAAGTCCCGATTCCCATATTTTATATATGAATGTCTAAGCGTTGCATGATTATTTGTTATATTTCTCCAAGAAACCCTTGCAATTTAAAAAAATGAGTACAATATCTATGAGATCCATATATTGACTTTTTAACTAACTATATTTGCTTCTGTTATACTGATTAGATGCTCTGCTGGTGTTACTGGTCAATATATATTCCCAATTAGCCCAGGGAAAACTAGAAAATGCAAAGTTGAAAGCCGAACTCAACTGTATGAAGCTGGATGCCAGTTCATTCCAGACAAAACGCAGACTGCTCAAGCATCTATAATGTATATGCAAAGTCTCTCTTCAGTAAGTATGTGTAATGTCAATTTGAAGCTGTAAGTTTCTTTATTTAGTGTCTGTCTTGAAAAATGCAAGATGTTGTCCATACTCAACTTTGGCTAAATTAAATATTATTTCTTAAGATTATAGTTTAAATCCTGCCACTAATATAAAATAACTTCAAGCTTCTGCTGGCTGTTTCACTAAGGTTGGGAGAAACTGTGTTTCCAAAAAATCATGGTATTGACCTAGTAGTTGGGTAGGAGAGCGGGGGGGAAAATCACATCTGACAAGCACTGCACCCCTTTGGTTTCAGATAGAACATGGGTAGACAAGTCCAAAAAGCCCAGGGCAGAAATTTTCATGACCCTCTAGCAGCTATGGTGGCTCATTTAGCATTAATTCTGGAAGTGTATATTCAATTCTGACCAAACTAAGCCTCCTGATATATATTTTGCTCTAGGAGTATAGCAGCCAACTCCTAGGGGCCAAGGTCCCTTCGGGCTCCCCAATAAAATATTTGAGTAGGCTGTCCCCCCCAAGTTGATGGGCATTGCCATTCGAATGGTTTGTGTGCCACGTCTTGTGACTGATTATGGCTTACCTGTTCCTTACACCCCCCAATATTTTATTCAGGTTGTCACCCTTGTCTAAGAGGCTTAGTTTGGTCAGAATCGAGTATTAGCAATTAGGCTGCCTGTGCAAGAAAGGGTCTGCTGCCTCTATCCCCAAAGGGAACCACTTCTTCCCTGTTCTGGGATACTGGAAAACAAGGGATAGCACTTAGCTACACCCAATACAGGCCTCCTCCTCATCGTTTAGCCAAGCTTCAACAGCTGCCCAGCTATTTCTCCCTCACCCTTCCCTCTGAAAAAGAGTACAAATTAATGAGATACCCTTGTAGCTACAGGGGAAGCAGAGAAAGCCCCCTTATTGGTGCTCAATTGCCTTGTAGAGAGATGGGATTCTGGGCAGAGGCGGTTTTAGGATGCTGCAACTGCTGCAATTGCACAGGGTGCCACACTGCAGGGGGTGACAAATGTTGTAGAACGGAGCACTACAACAAATTTTAGCATCACACAGGGCAAATTTTAGCATCACACAGAGGGCTGCTGAAATTCGAGAGCCCAAAGTCTGCCACTGACCTGGGTGCCACACACAAGCACTGACACTCTCTGCTGCAAACTTATTAACTCTGTTGGACATGGGATCAGCGGGTGAACAGAAACAGGCTCTTTGGAGACGCTTGCCACTATATTTTTTTGTGAGATAAAGGGCAACAAATGCCTACAAAGAAAAAATCCACATAACACCCTGAAGCCATTTTTTTTATGACAAAGAATGTCCACCTTCACAGCACCACGTCATAAGGAAATTGCTAAGAAGTGTGTGATTTTGACCAATTCTCCTTCTCTTTTATTTAGGTTACTCAGTTCTGTAACAATAGCAACCATAATATGAAAGCAACAAATATGCAGAATAAACTGTGCAACTACAGGAGCACCTGGGAAGTAATTATGAATTCTACTGACTTTGCCAATTCAACTCCAATAACTGTCCCTCCACCTGATCCCACTATCTCCTTCCTGCAAACACAAGACAGAGTTTTGTGCCTAGTATTTGATGTTTCTGGAAGTATGGCTTGGGTAAGTCTGTAATTTCCATGTCCATAGGAAATATTTCCAAAAAATTTCAAGAATTTGGAATTACGTGGAGGGGGGAGGGATTTGGAATTACAGCAGCAGCATTTTTTAAAAAATAAAAAAAAATGGCATTCTGTGTTAGAAAGAGTGAAGGTCAATTTTGGTTTACCTGATTAGTGTTGGTGGCAAGGGTAAAAAATAGGTGTATAGAAGGAAGATTCCCTGGCTGCCAAGATCCAGGTTTGGGTCAAGTGCTCTTTGGTGAAAGAACCCCAGCAGATATTTTAAATCACAAAATACGCAGCAAAGTAAAACATGTAAACACAGGCCGTTAGACCTTTAAAATATCCCCTTCTGAGTTCTTTCCAAAGTTTGCCTAGCATAGAAAAAGAAAAAACTTAAGATTGGTTAAGTTAGGCTGAAGGGGAACAATAGGCTTGATTATCTTCCTCCCAAGGTGAGGATGGGGTGACCTAGCTACGCCTGGAAGGACATCTTACTCTATGGTATTAACCCCTTCATGCATTAATTAGACTTAAGAATGTTGGTTATATGAGGCTGGTTATCCCACAATTAGATAGTTTAATCTAGATCTTTACCAAACGACAGCAACTAATTCAAAGAGAAGTTCTAGACTAGGAATGGGCAACCTGTAGTGTAACATAGGAACATTATTAAACCCACTGCCTAGCTTCATGTGGGTGTAGAGATCCCAAAGGAAGAGATAGAGTGTGGGAATGGGAAAACATGGTGGGGGAAAGCCAAAACTGAGCAAGGGAAGGAGCCGTGGCTGCTTTATTGAGGTGAACTGGGCACTGTCTGACCAATCTCAGTTTGCCCTCAGCCAGCTCCTGCATGCCTACTTTCTTAAAATTAGTCCAGGGAGTGGCTTTGCCTGCCGGCTTCCTCATCTTTTGTCTCAATGATGCCCTTGTCTGAAGGCAGCCCTGTTTAGGGAAGCTTTTAATGTTTAATAGGTTATTGTATTTTGGTGTTCTGTTGGAAGCCACCCAGAGTGGCTGGTATAAATAAATTATCATCATCATCATCATCATCATCATTACTTGTATTACTCAACAAGGAAGAGGATGGGGCAATACTAGAATTAGCTGGCTCTGCCTATCATTGGTTCTGCCTCCACCCACTGTTGGCCTGTCTTTCACCCTACCACTGGGAAGGACGAAAGGCAAAAACCCTACTGCAAGCAATCAGTTCAGACTTCTGGCAAAATCAACCTGTTCTTTCAGTGTCCTCAGTAGTGCAGGAAGCTTTAACAGATACACAAGGCTCCATACTGGAAGTTTACTGTTAAAATGTGGTGGAGTTGGAGGAGTCCTGTGAGTAGGGCTTAATGTGTGTTCCCAGAGCTCTGATCTTCCCATTTTCTGGTGATAATCCCTGAATCATTTGAGATATACTCTGCTGTGTTTCTATCTTCAAACCAGTGCCTTTCCCCCCTAGAAAAATAATGTCAGTACTTACCATGAAGTTGTTACAGTTGTGTCACACTTTTTAACAACAAAAGTGGTGCTGGTACTGTATACCCTTGAATATCCCCTTTTAAAAGCCCTGCTTCAAACTATCTAAAGAACTGCTAAGCAAATAAAAACAAGATTCTGGAACTGAGTTTATATTTGCCTAGGAGATAGCAGCATTTAGATATTTGTAAAACAGTCAGAAAAACATTATAGAATAATTATTCTCCATGAGCACAATTCATGGTACAAGCCCCATTGAAATGAACGATACTCTCTTGAGCATCCATTTCAATGGAGCGTGTGCAAGAAAACCTCCAGATATATTGCACCCCAAATCAAAACACGTAAAAGGTAATTCAGGATATCCATAAATATTGTTGTATATTGTCTATATAGTATTCATATATGTTTATCAACCTGTATTTGTAAAGTACAACTATCAATTTTAAAATATATTTTATTTATTATTTTCAATTTTATAAATTTCAATAATTTTACAATCATTTTAATATTTCAAAACTTGATTTCCTTCCTCCTCTTTCTGCGGTTTCTTAAATTTATTTTTATTATTTTCTGCATAGCCAAATAAACTTAATTTGCTCATTTATTTTTCAACTTTAAATATCTATTCTTATAAAACTGCAGGTTATTACAATAATCCGGCCAATGCTCTTATCTGTTTATATTTGTAAATATTCAATAAACCATTTCATTCTTTTATAAAAAGTTTGTTATCTTGATTTCTTACTTTTCCAGTAAGTTTCATCATTTCTGCATATTCCATAAGTTTAGGTATCCAGTCTTCTTTTGCTGGGACGACTTCTTTCCATTTTGGGCAAGTAACATTCTTGCCGCTGAAGTCACATACATGAATAAATTTCTAGTTTGGGTAGTTCTGTCCCTATAATTCACAAAGGGAAAGCTTCTGGGTGTGTGTTTTTTACAAACATTGTTTTAAACATCTTTTTCAATTCATTATATATCGTTTCCCAGTAAGTTTTAACCTTACTACAAGACCACCACATATGATAAAAAGAACCTTCTTGCTCTTTACATTTCCAACACTTATTGGATTTGGATTTATACATTTTTGCCAATTTACTCGGTGTTAGGTACCATCAATATATCATTTTCATATAATTTTCTCTTAAGACCATAACATGCTGTAAATTTTATATCCATATTCCACAATCATTCCTATGCTTCCTTATCTATATTATGACCAATATGTATTACCCAATGTATCATTGAAGATTTTACTTGCTCATCCTTTGTCTCCCATTCCAATATCTTATATATTTTAGACAGCACTTTTACATTACATCCAAACAGTTCTCTCTTCAGTTGTGATATTTGTTTCCCTAAACCATCATATCCTATCTTTCTTAAATACTTCATTTAAATGATATTGTATCCATGTTGTTGATTTTCCTGATTAATTCCTTAAATTCTTTTAATTTATACTCTGCTCCCTCTTATTTTAATAAATAAGTTGACCACCCTTCTATCCTATTCTTTTTCTTTACCACTATAGCTTCCAACAGTGAGAACTAAAGTGGTGTTTTTACCTTTAATATATTTTTGCATTTATTTATAATTTTTCCTAATTATAACTATCAATTTTTATTTGCTTCCGGAAAAGCACTGACAACTCTATGGATGTTGTTTTTTAATTCATATGCAGTACAATCGCATCAACCGACTGAAGCAAGCTGCAGAAATATTCCTCCTACAGATTATTGAAGCAGGATCCTGGGTTGGAATTGTCACATTCAATTCCATAGCACAAATTAAGTCCGATTTGCAACTGATCAGCAATGACAGTGTGCGCCAAAACCTTACAACCTTACTTCCTACCTCAGCTGGTGGAGGAACTATCATATGTGGTGGAGTGCGAACAGCAGTTCAGGTAAAGAAGTTTGTCCAGATTCTTATGGTGGTGCAGTGGGAAGGATTTGGGTCCAGCAAAGCCATCCAGAATCAGCATGTGAGCAAGAAATGCATCAAATATGCTACCTCTGAATACTAGGTTGGGGGAAGCACAATTTTCAGATTTGCCTCAGGAAGCAAAATGTATTTGGCCAGCCCAGAGTGCAGACATGTGTTTCCAAGGAATGCTATTGCAGTCATAGTTGAAGAGCACCTAGGGAGAGGGTGGAAGAACCCATTTTGATTTTGCCCATATTCGCTATCTTTTAAAATTAGTGAAGTAGCAAATGTTACTTCAACTGGAAAAAATATCACACCTATCTCACCAAAGTCTACTTCTGTCACAGGTAGAAAATTAGTCCACACTTTTGTCACTCATCTACAATGCAACACAACACACTTGAAGAGGTTTGCAGCAAGTTTCTCTTATACCTTAAGCACAAAGTGTCCCATTGCTTCTACATTACTAGTGCCTGCTAAAATTTTAAATCCTCTTTTTCATAAAGGTGTTTTTAAAAAAGTATCCAAATGCCAAAGGCTGTGAAATCGTGCTCTTGACAGATGGAGAAGATAGCACTGTAAGCTCCTGCTTTACTGAAGTTCGAAATAATGGGTCCATAATTCACACAATTGCTTTGGGACCAAAAGCTGCAAAAGAACTAGAAATGTTGGCAGATATGACAGGTAAGCGATTAAGCAGAATGCCTTACACTAACTCTTTGGTGATACTTGGTGCCTGTTGGTGTCTCCAAAAAGGAGTTTATCACAAGGTCAATCCAGCAGCAAACAAACCTTTAATTTACACACAATTTGCTCAGGGAGCCAAGTAATATGTGTGTTAGTTGAGGGATGATTTTAAAGGACATTGAATTAGGAGACTGATGTTGGTATAGGTTATTAATTTGCAGAAATGAATTTATTTAGGATGACTTTATTTAGATAATGTGATGTGCAGGGCAATGAATGAGAACTGCACTGATTTGGAGCAGTATCTGTTTGAAAATTAACTGAGGGAGAATTAATTGAAAACAAACTGATTTGGAGTGATCTAGTGTTGGGTGCAAAGTAACTTAAGAACCTGAATAGGATGATTTGAATTGGTTGACTTGCTTTTGTGACATTTGAAGTCTAAATTTGCTTCTATACATATAAATCAGCATTTGCAAATTTATGTAAATTTGTAGCTATGGGCCTCTGCCCCCAATTATTTAAACACCTACCAGTGCTCCTGGCCTCCCTTTTAGGTATGTGTGTGTGTTTAGCTGATACTCATCATAATCCATATCTAAGATTGCAAATTTTATAGTTCATTGTAATCTTTCAACAGCTAGCCAGTTGTGAATATCTGATTTAGAGGAACTGAGAAAAAAGTGGTTTCTGATTCTTTTTAATACATACCACAGTATAGGAGAAACTAATTATGTTCTCACAAGTCATAGACTCTGTTCCATCTGTAGATATGTGCCGCAATGGGCTGTTGGGTGTGTACAGTTCCCAGGGACACCAACATGGGGTGCAGGTACGATACATGCCCAAGTCAGAAGGGTGCCTGAACTCCAGGCTTTCATTTCTTTTAAAAAAAAGTCAATTGGAAATCTATAAAGTTAGAAAGCAAAACATGGAGGCAAATATTAGGCCAATACAGGGAAGCTTCTGTTGCTAAGGATGCTTAATCACTGTTGCTAAGCAATCAGCATAAGGAATGCTGACCACTCCTGCCACCTGGGACTCTGGACAGGTAGGGGCGCATACTGGTCCCTGGAAGTCCTGTCAGCATCCTTATCAATTCCTAACATTAAAAAGCTGCAGCTACCATTCAGAACAGTGTTTATGCAGCCATACTGGATATGCTACTACAAGACACAGCACAATAATGTAATACATTTTATTCCATCTGATAGATTACTCTAATTATTATTTCAATTTTATTTCAGGAGGTTTGAAATTTGCTGCCACGGACAGTTTGGATTCCAACGGGCTCATAGATGCTTTCACTGGAATTTCTTCAGGAAGTGGAACTATCAGTCAACAATCGATTCAGGTCAGGATTATAAAGATTTGGGTGCAAGCAGTAGCCTATCGTAATGATTCTTATTATCTTAAAATTACTAAGCACTGTACAAAAATTGAAAACAACAGAGTGTGACATCAACTCTACAGCCTGTGATTTGCTCTTATTGTACAGAGAGAGACCCAGGTAGAATTTGCAGAGAAAGGCTAATTGCAGAGGTAGATTTTGGCAGAACTGAAACATTTCAAAATGTACAGGTCCGGTACAAAGAGCAACCATTCCCCCACCTTTGTAAAATAGGGCACAGTTGAGTCTCCTATCCCCCTTTCCATGGTGTCTAGAGGGCGAGTAGGGAGGCCACTGACCCTGCTTCCCCAGAGGGTGAAGGTAGGAAATCCCTAATTCAAACCCATATGCAAGTTGGGGCAAATTTGGCCATACCCCCAACCAGTAGGAGCCCACAAATTAGTAATACCCTAGCCAGGCCATCCTCAAGCCTGGGTATGGAGTGCAAACTCCCCTGGAGCTGCTTCTACAACTGTTTTGCTTGCCAGGTCCATGCCTGGAGACAAAGCTATCTGTATCTCCTGTTCTGGTGAATTCTTAGCTTACTTCTCTTCCTCTGTGGCAGGTGTAGGGAACCTTTGGTCCTCCAGATGCTATTGAAATACAACTCCCATCATGCCTTAAGCCATGCTTGCCAGGGAAGATGGGAAGTGTAATTTTTCAACAACTGGGAGCAAACTTTCCCTACCCCTGGTCTATGTAATTAGATTTGTGTCTTCCAGTTTCAACCTCGTTTCTGATCACTGATCGGATTTGTCCTAGGTTTTTTTTTTAACCATTACTGTTTTCAGGTATCCTGCTTATAACATAGCTTCATGCTGAATTCAAAGACAACATCAAAATGCTATTATTGAAATTTATATACTACCTTTCATCCGAAGAGCACAGGGCGGTTGTTGCTTTTGCACTGGATTTTTGTATCTAACAGCTTAAAACTTCCAAGGCAGCAAACAACCAATAAAAATCCATAAACAATTGCAATAAATATATATGGTGGAGAAAAAACAATTATGGTATCTGCATGGAGTAGCTTAAGTATGCCATAGCTTATGTATGGAAAGGGTTGCTGAGCTGGAGTTGCAATGTTTCCTTACCTGTTTAGCTGTAGCTGCTTATCTACGTTTCCTCCATGTTTTTAACAATGTAACACTGCAGGATATCAGTTTTATCCCTGTTGCACAAACCAAGATGGAACATCTCCTTGTGGCTGTACCAGCATTTTTATTAATGCCTCTTTATTATGTAATTTTTGTTCAGCACGACTATCCACTGTGAATTCACCTTCTTTTCTTTTTTTATAAAATATTTATTAAAGTTTTCCATTTTATACAAACAAAAAAGAAAAAATAAAGAAAAGAGGAAATATTAAAAACACAAAATTTTCAAAACCTAATTTCAAAGCCATAGTTCCTTGACTTCCTCATACCTCCCCTTCTTGTATTCTAGTTCTTTACTATTTTTGAAATAAAATATCTGCTTACCTGGGAGTCCAGGTGGGCAGCTATTGCTGCATGGCGCGGGCAAGGTGGGTGCAGGGGCCTGCCATTTTCTGGTGTGGCAGGGGGATGGGACAGCTGGCACTGCCCACTCTGGCTGCACTGGACCCTTAGGTAAGGGTGGGCAGTGCTCACTCAGCCAATCAGAGGCTGAGGCTTGGGGGCTGCGAGCAGCCCACCCTATTTAAAATTAACTGTATGTATTCAGTTTATAAAACTTGCCAGGTATATCAGCTTACCTAATACACACCAGCTTGAAGGTAAAGGACAAAGTGCCAGTTTCAAAGATTGGCTGGCAAATTAAGTTCATACTATTTTCCTGCTAGAGGGACGTGGATGGCACTGTGGGTTAAACCACAGAGCCTAGGACTTGCCGATCAGAAGGTCGGTGGTTCGAATCCCTGCAACGGGATAGCTCCCGTTGCTTGGTCCCTGCTCCTGCCAACCTAGCAGTTCGATAGCACATCAAAGTGCAAGTAGATAAATAGGTACCGCTCCAGTGGGAAGGTAAACGGTGTTTCCGTGCGTTGCTCTGGTTCGCCAGAAGTGGCTTAGTCATGCTGGCCACATGACCCGGAAGTTGTACGCCGGCTCCCTCGGCCAGTAAAGCGAGATGAGCGCCGCAACCCCAGAGTCGGACACGACTGAACCTAATGGTCAGGAGTCCCTTTACCTTTATTTTCCTGCTATATTATAATGCTTAAAGGTAACCGCGGCTGGCGCTGTGGTCTAAACTACCGTGCCTCTTGGGCTTGCCGATCAGGTCAGCAGTTCAAATCCACGTAACAGGATAAGCTCCCGTTGCTCTGTCCTAGCTTCTGCCAACCTAACAGTTAAAAAGCATGCCAGTGCAAGTAAATAGGTACCACTGTGGCAGGATGGTAAACGGCATTTCTGTGTGCTCTGGCATTCATCATGGTGTTCCATTGTGCCAAAAGCAGTTTAGTCATGCTGGCCACATGACTAAGAAAGCTGTCTGTGGACAAATGCCAGCTCCCTGATCGGTCTGACTGAGGTCCAGTGCTGAGGGCCTTGGTTCCAAGACGCTAAGTTACAGGGAACCAGGCAGAGGGCCTTCTCAGTAGTGGCACCTGCCCTGTGGAATGCCCTCCCATCAGATGTCAAAGAAATAAACAACTATCTGACATTTAGAAGACATCTGAAGGCAACCCTGTTTAGGGAAGTTTTTAATGACTGATGTTTTAATGTATTTTTAATCTCTTGTTGGAAGCCGCCCAGAGTGGTTGGGGAAACCCGGCCAGATGAGCGGGGTAGAAATAATAGATTATTATTAATTATTAATTCTTTTTATTATTATTCCTTGGCCTGAAAAGCAAGATGAGTGTAGCACCCTGTAGTTGCCTTTGAATGGACTTAATAATCCAGGGCTCCTTTATCTTTTTACCCTTTTTTTAAAATAATTTTTATTAACTGGCCAATCACATCAAATTAAATCACATTGCATAAATTCCAAATTACAAAGCCAATTTTTAAAATTTTGTTGGGGGAACCCATACTTCAAGATCCAAAGGGGGATTCAGATCATCTTCTTATTACTGCGTTAATCTCCAAATCAGTCCCAATCAGTCCAAACAAAGTTCATAATTCTATCCAGTCTTATCTTGGTGTTTCCACATCATATCTTGTTCATATAATTTCTCTTTTTCCTTTACGATCTCTTCTGTTAGTCTCCTTAAGCCGATAGCAAGTATAATAATCCTGTGTGGATTTCCCGTTCCTCCACTAAGTCCAGATGGTTTCCATATATCTCCTTCGTAGATAACATCACTCTTTCCATCGTAAATTTTGGCATTTGTCGCTCTTAAGTCCCACCGAGGAGTTGATCCACGATATGTAAACAACTCTATTTCTCTCTTTCTCCTGCCAGACCCAAGAGCTCCAACAATGCCTCCCAAAATGGCGATGGCATTTTTACCTGCGTCATTCCAAAACTCTTAGCTTTCCAGCTTCATCTTGAAACATTGCTTTGGATCGAAAGTTTATCTCCACACAGCCTTAAATCCACAGCTTAAGTCCTTAATTTCTGACTCATTAGGGGAGGGGATTCTTGTTAAATCACATAGAAAAAAGGGAAGGCAGGTTTTTTCCCCCTCCCCCCTCAGTCATTTGTCGTACCGTATCTTGACGTATCTTCTCATATTTTATTCTTGTCTTGTTATCAGAGATCTCTCCTGTCAGCAGTCTTTACTCCCCTTTTTCCTTGAAGCATGTGCAATTAATCTCGTCCAAATTGTTTCTTTTAAAGATCATTGCAACTAGCGGCGCGAATCAGGGACGGCGTCAAGGAGTGCCGGAATCCCACAGGAGGGCTTTGTGCCTAGTGCCCCCCCCCCACAAATTTGGGGGTGGTATAGGGCACAGCAGGCAAGGGCCGTCCCCCCCACAATCCTGGGGGGGTTAAGGAGGCTAATTACCCCCATCATAGCCTCCAAATTACCTTGTGTGGGTCGGAGAGATGTTATTGTCAGCCATCTTCCGATGCGCCACCTAGTGGCCCCCTCTTATCTTTTTACCTTTAACCATAATGCTTAATGTTTTGTTTGTTTGTTTTAATACCAACAGCTTGAAAGTAAAAGTCATAGCGTCGGTTCCGGAAGGTGGTTTGATGGTATTGTAACAATTGATAAAACAGTGGGAAATGACACTTTCTTCATCGTTACATGGGACACAAGCATATATCCACCAGGAATATTTCTGATAGATCCCAAAGGAAAGAAGTACAGCCACAACAACTTTGTCATTGATAATACAAATGTCCGAACAGCTCGACTCAGTATTAGTGGAACTGCAGAGGTAAAATCCCAGCTCTCTGTGCATCTAACCCTGCAATTACTAGTGTGCCTTTTCCACGTAGAGCTTTATGGAACTACAGCTGTGCTATTAAAGGGTTGTGCCATTACAGGTAAAGTAGCATGATAGATTATGCAAGTGTGGAAGAACCATCTTCTATGTAGCATTTTGTAATGGTCTTAAAGACCTTCAATATCCCAAATCAGCATTTTCCCCACCCACAAAATATGATTATGAGGGTTGTGTCTACAAAGTCCAAAGCCCTAAAATGGTTCATGAAATGTGTTAAGGCCCCTTCACAGCTGCTACTCAAATCTGTGCCAGTTTTGCTGAAGCTGAAACTCACTGGGAAGTTTCACAAGCTTCCTTCTTGGCTCCCTGATCCTAATGCTCATTTGGGAACTGAGGACACTTCCCTGCTCCTGCCCACATGAGATATCTAGAATATCATTTGCCGATGTTTTGGTAGCTAAGGTGTATATTTTCTAAATAAAACCTCAAGGCCCTGAATTTAGAGTGCTAAATTCAAACACACAGCAGATGGAGTATACTCACGCACATGCACACCAAGGTCCTCAGGTAGAGATCCTGTAACAAACAGGAAAAGGGTGAGGCTTGCTGACATGTGTTGCCTTTTTGGATTTCTGCTGTTCAAGTCTTCTCTGCATTGTAATCCATTCCCAGTTGGTTTCTTCCAATTGGCCTTCTTAGAATTGGTTTTCTCAGGTCCACTTGGTCTTTTCCACCATTGGCTTCTCCATCCCATACTGCCTTCTCTGCCTTGGTACTGAGCAGAAACTGTTTTTATAGTCACATGTTCCGGGGAACAAAAACCCTTTCCCATAAAATCCATATTGCCAATGGGTGTCTGCCAAAATCCTGGTTTGAATTGTCTCAATATTGTTCTCTCCACACAAATTTTCATTTCCTAGTTCATCCTGTGCACAGGATGACATTGTTGCCAGTACTCATTTTCCTTGGTACATTTTTCATAAAAGAGATACCTTCTTTATGAAAACATAACCAAAGGAAAAGCAAATGTATTTCTCCAAATTACTTAGATAATGGATATGGCATATTCTTCTGTATTTCAACACTTGATCTGCAGGTGGGAGACTGGGAATATTCATTTATGAATACCCATCAAACAGAGCAAATCATATCAATAACGGTAACCAGTCGACCAGCATCTGTATCTGTGCCTCCAGTTCTTGTGAAGCCCTATATGAATCAAGATACCAATAAATATCCTATTCCAATGGTCGTATATGCAGAAATCAGTCAAGGTTTCTTACCTGTTATTGGTGCAAATGTCACAGCCATAGTTGAAGATGAGAGTGGAAAAACTGAAGAGCTTGAGCTTTATGACTCTGGTTCAGGTAAGTAATTATTGCAGCATGCATTTTGTTATTTTTTCCACTGACAATCAGTCTTGTCTAATTTGGCATACTGGCCTCCAAGGCCTCTTACAGCCAGGTGTGCTCCCTCAGATGCATTGAGCCAATATCCCCATTTGGAGCCTACTGCAAAGAAGGCCTGCTCTCTCATACCCAGCCCTTAGACAGCACATAGAGAAAGGCTTCAGGTGATGATTCCAGGGTGTGGACAGGTTCATATGGGGAAAGGTGGGACTCTTAGTGGCACCCACCACAAGCTTGATAAATCTCCTGATTTTGCTGACTGTGACTGTAGAAAATGAAATATGCAGCAAGTTCTAATACATGTTATTGTATTATGTTTGTTTGGTAGGTCACGAGTTGTCCTGGCTTGTGTTGTACAGATATTACTAACCAGTCCCTTATGATTCCATACTATCACAATAAGTCACGCATTTTCTATTTCATGAAAACAGGAGCAGTTACTATGAAATAAACATCTCTTGCATGTGTTATGTAGGGTTTATAATGACCACAAGTGAGAGGTTTGCTTTGGATGTTAAGTATTAATATTTATGTACTCAGGTGCTGATATTCTCAAGTATGATGGAATCTACTCAAGGTATTTCACATCATTCACACAGAATGGTAGATACAACTTAAAAGTGCGTGTCCAAGGGAAAGACAAGACTGTCAGATTGGTCCGTAGACAGAGTCAAGCACTCTATATACCAGGTTTTGTGGAAAATGGTAAGGATTCATTATGAAAAAGCATTTACTAGTAATATGTAGCTCTAGAGTTCTCAAAGTATGGGTATCTCGAGAGAAATGAAAACCTTTCCCTGCCATTCCCCTCCCCACTGTCAACCTTATGCAGATTTTAGATTTAATACAGATATTGAGTACACATCTCTGACTCCAGCGCAACAGTGGTGAGCTCTCGTTGTCCTGTCCCAGCTTCTGCCAACCTAGCAGTTTGAAAGCATACCAGTGCAAGTAGATAAATAGGTACCGCTGTGGTGGGAAGGTAAACGGCCTTTCTGTGCACTCTGGTTTTCGTCACGGTGTTCCACTGCACCAGAAGCAGTTTAGTCATGCTGGCCACATGATCCAGAAAGCTGTCTGTGGACAAACACTGGCTCCCTCAGCCTGAAGCGAGATGAGCACCACACCCCATAGTTGCCTTTGACGGGGCCTAACCGTCCAGGGGTCCATTACCTTTTACAACTCTGACACAGTCTACTCTCCTACAATATTCTATGTACTGCCCAACTTGTTGATTGAATGCAGAGCCGGCTCAACAATGAGGCAGCGTGAAGCACCTGCCACAGGTAGTAGAAACACAAGAGGCAGCGCCCCACCCATGCCACTGCTTCTGCCACCATTGGAATGTCCCCCTGCCAGCAAGAGGGAAGTATTCTGGCAAGTGGCATTGCTGCTCATCTTCTCTGCTCCTGCAGTGGCAACGTTAGTAGAACATCCTGATTCTCAAGTTTGGCAAGAGGGGGGTGTTCTTGCACACAGTGTTGCCATTCATCTTCCCCACCCTGGGGTAGAGAAGACCAACTTGCAGAATGCCCCTCAGGTGAAGCAAGCTGGGCGACTCCTCATTGAATATGTTGGGAATCAATGGAAAAATTCCCTAAGTTTTTAGGCTTTAAAATATTATTCTGGCATCCTTCTTCTGGAAAATACCTGCAATTCATCTACACTCACACAAAACCCCCCCACATATACCCCAACTGTCACAGAAGATTTTAAGACATGCAAGAAATTGAAAAGAAGTAGGAAAAGCAAGTAGAAGTATATTGTCAAAATTTTAGAAATAAGAAGCAGTTTTGCAAAACTGGCAGTTAAGAGTTGGTGGAACATAAAACTGTTGTGGAGAAAGATTGGCAAGTTAATAAGAGTACAGATTTGAAGGAACTACAGCAGAATTGCTTGGTAGACTGAATTACAGAGCATCAAGTTGGGATAGTGAAAATGTTTTAGAAGAAACACAAGTACTATAGTTTTTTGCATACTGAATTTTAGTGATTTATTGACAGCTATGAAGAGATACCTGTTAAGCTTGTCAAGAACTGAAATTGTGACTGGTAGTGCAGAGCTGGGTATCCTCTGCAAAGAAATACTGTAAACCAAATGAGGGGACAAGAGGAGCTAAGGCTGGCTATATAACGAAAAATACGTACAGTATCTAGTGCAGATTATAAAATTGTAAAGTTGGAAGGGACCTGAAAGGTCTTTTTTTATTATTATTAAATATTTATTGGTATTTTCAAGAAACATATAACAAACAAAAACAAAAAAAATAAACAAAATAAAAACAACACAAAAATACATAAAATTCAAAACTTAACAGAAAAAAAAGAAAAAACACATAAAGTTTCAAATACTTATTTTCCTTGACCCTATTTCTCAGACCTCCTCACACCTCCCCTTCTTGTATTCCAATTTAAATTATCAATTCAGCAAGTCATTAACTTATTTCTTCACCCTAGCTTGAACATTTATTCCAACATGCTATTATTTTACTTTACTTCTTTTTTCCATTTCCTCAATTTATTTTTACCAGCCTTATTTTCATTTAGTTTAAGAAAGAAAAGAGAAACCAATTTTACCTTATCAAAATTACATATCAATACTTATACCTCATTAAATATTCTTAAACCTTTTTTCCTAAAGTCGACCAAAATTTCCCTTCCACGGTTTTCCCAATTTCCATACAGCTAACAAAAAATATAAAAAAAACAAGGCAGATTATACTTATATACCCTTTGGATTCCCAACCTCCACCCGCCCTTTTCCCGGTTCCAGTCCCCAACCAATATCCATCAGTCTTTATGTTATTTAGCCTGGAGATCTCACGTCCGAGGCCCTTATGTCTCTCTCAGTTCCTTTCTGCCGGTCTCTTTGATAGTCCTTGATGTTAAACCCCAAGTCTCGGAGAGGCTCCGGCCCAACAGGATCCATGTTGCTTCCAGCCCGTCCTCCACACTTAAAAGCAAAGCCTATGGGGTACTCCAGCTCTTGTTTCAAATTTCTTTCAAATCCATATGTCCCCAAAGCTCCAACTTTCACCTTCAGCAAATTTGTAATCCTCAGGTCTTCAGATCTCCTCCAAAGGGGATCTCTCCATTTTTCAGACTCCCATTCAGACCGGGCTTTCCCCATCCAATTTTTATTGTCCTTTTTTATCATCATGTCAGGCCTCATATTGCAACTCTCCTTTGACTCCTGCAGAATTCCAGCTCCTCCTTCATTTTCTTCAAAAACAACATATTGTTCCATCGTGTCAACACTTTCAGTTTCATTTATTTGTTCAGTTGAATGGGCTTCCTGTTTCAAAACCTTATCAGACTCAAGACTGTTGTTTACTGTCAAGTATAGTACTGAAACCTCTGTAGACAAAGCACTGTACTCCTCTTGTAACTTTCCCAGGAGAACAAATGCTCTGTCTAATTCTGCTTGAATTTTACATGCTCCAGCCATTTTTGTAAAGTAATGTCCCTATTACCCCTCTAGGGGGATTTTAGTTCCTTAATGTTCCTTTCAGCTCAAAGCCAAAAGTCCAGTTATTTTATATCAGCCCTCCTTATTTTCAACAAGTTATACCGAATAAACCAGCAGAAACAGCAGAAACAATGTTCTCTTTTTCCAGCTGACAGCTAGCTGACTGACAGCTAACTTGACAGCTGTCAAACTCTTCAATACAGCAGGCTTTCTCGTGGGACGTTCCCGGGTCTAGGGGGGGGGTGAAACTTCAGCTCCCAAAAAATTCTTTTTATCCTCCAGTAAATCTTCTTATAATGTTAAAACCGTGAAGTCAAGATCTTTTATTAACAAGCAAGAAACAGATTCTCTCGACCTTAGCTGCTCGGTCCTTTGCTTTAAGTTGTTTACAAAGAGGGGGGGGTGGACTTCCTTTTTAGCCCCTTCCCGCTCGTTCCAGATCCAAAATAGAGATTTTTTTTTTTAAAGTTCCAATCTCCGTATTACTCACGGGTTGATGTTTTGTAGTCCAATCGATCAAAAGAAGAAGTTGGCGCTCTCTGTCAATGGCTTGCGGCTTCACTCCGTAGACGAGGGAGTACTCTCAGCACCACGCCTCACCCTGCCTCCGTTCCGAAGCCTTTAAAAAGGCTCCGTCCCGGATTGGGGGGGCGCAAATGGTGCCCGCCGAGTCTCTATGTTCACAGGCATCCGCGCCTGTGATTTTAAGGGTCCCCGCTTCGCCGCAGCGGCCAGACCCAGACGCTACGGAGCCGATTCCCTCCGGAGCTCGGAGGGAATCCGCCATTAAACAATGGCGCCAACCCGGAAGTCGGAAGGGACCTGAAAGGTCATCCAGGAATCACAGCCAAAGAATCTCTGACAAATGGCCATCCACCTCTGCTTCAAAACCTCTAATGCAGAGAGGGTTCATCCTGGTATTTCTTCAGTTTGTCCCAAACTGCAGAAAATTGATGTTTATTTCAATTCAGCAGTAAACCATGTTTTCTCACAGGGAACATGGCTGGACAAAAGAAAATCCTCTTGGATTTGTGCCGAGAAGGCATGGGACAAACGGAATGAACCTTGGACCAAACAGAAGTGTGGATAAGCATAGAGTCTACCACATTCTGAGGTGTTCCGTTCTACTGTTGAACAGCTCTCACCACCAGGATGTTCTTCCTGATGCTCAGTTGGAATCTCCTTTCTTGTAGTTTGAATCCATTGTTTTGGGCCCTACCTTCTGGAGCAGCAGAAAACAAGCTTGCTCTATCTTCCATGAGATAGCCCTTCAGATATTTGAAGATGGCTATCCTATCACCTTTTATACATGCCTTGTCTTCGTTTTGTGTTTGCACACAGGGGGGGAAATCAGACAGACTTTCAGAATACTGAGAATGTTTGCAGAGATTCTAGTTACATCTTATGACACAATTTTTCTTTCCTTCTTTGGAAGGTGAAATAAAAATGAACTCACCAAGACCTGAAGCTACTGAGGATGAAATCCAAGCAAACCTAGGAAGTTTCAGCAGAGTTGCATCTGGTGGTTCTTTTGTGGTATCAGAAGTTCCTAATAATCCAAACGCCATAGATGTCTTTCCACCCTGTCAAATCACTGACCTTGAGGTGGAGCTAGCTGCCGATGATGATGAATTCCTTTTGTCGTGGACAGCTCCTGGGAATGACTATGATGTAGGACAAGGTAAGTGTGGAATCCTGTTTTAATCAACCAGTATGACTCCCTTGCTTAGATATATTTAAATATGGAAAAGTAAGGGTTTATACCAGAATTAATCTCCCTTTAATATGCTAGAATAGCATGACACTGTTGCTCTGGGAAGACTGCAGTTCTCCCCTCCCAAGGCTACAATTCCAGCATCCTTAACAAACTACTGTTCCCAAGATTCTTTGGGCCGAGTCAAGTGTTTGACTGTATGGTTTGAACACAGACATTGCTTTGTTTTAGTCCAGGATTCCTAGTTATAGAATATGCTTTATTTGTTTGGACGTGTAGCTGTTTTTCCTGTGTTGTGGGGGTAGGCGGGTAGAGCCACATTAGTTTTTCTTCTGTGGAACGAGTTGTTTGCGATGCCTGTAACAGTGCTTAGATTTCTAAATGTCCCCCTGGACCAAAAATGGTTCTGGACACCTCTGACAAATACCATGCTTTTAAATTAGCATGGAATGACAGCTGATCTTAACAGCTTTGACATGGTGGCCATGTGAACCAGCGTGTGCCCTGGAATATTTTCCAGTCTTCTGCAACACACAACGATGCAATAGCTGGTATGCAATATGCTTAGGGTTCCTGGAGGATAGGAAGTTATGCACTGATAGGCTTGTCACTGTTTCCTTGATCCATGTTTGAAGATGTACATCTAATGCATGTCTGTTGTGGGTCCTTTATTTTGCAGCTGAACGATATGAAATAAAAATGAGTGAAAATCCCTTGGAATTAAGAGATGCAAGTTTTGATAGTGCCACTTCTGTGAACACTACTGGACTGACAGTGGAAGTCGCTGGGGTCAAACAATCTTTTCAGTACAAGTCAGAAAACTTAACAAAAGAAAATGGCTCCTCCATCTACTTTGCCATTCGTGCCATTGATGGCAGCAACAACACAGGAAAAGCATCTAATGCGGCAAGAGCAGTTGTGGTTTTTTCCACATTGCCAGCTACTCCCACTTCTTCAACTGGCACTTCCACACTGCTAAGTACTGCCATTAGTCCAAACAACACTACCACTGCTCACACAACTTCCTCTAATGTGAAACCCACTGGTGCTAATGATCCTGAGATCAGTGTGATAAATGACACAACCAAAATTGTGATCATTGTATGTGCTTCTGTGATCATTATTTGTGTTATTGTAAGTATAACCATCTGCATTGTACATAAGCGAAGAAACAGAAGTCCCCAGACTGGAATGTAATACAACTACAATGTTGGAGAAGCATCTAATATAGCAAGGGCAGTTATGATTGTTTCTCCATTACTTGGAGCTACTCCTAGTCCAAACAACATTTATACCACTCCTTCTAATGTGTAATTCTATTCCTAACACTTGTGATAATAGTATGTACTTCTGCAGTTATTATTTGTGCATTTGCAAATCTAACAGTATGCTTTATTTAAGTGAAGATACCGAAGCCCTAGAACTTCTGAGACTGGAATGTAATAATTATATATTAACTTTTAGGAGTCAGATATCCTAAATTATACAATGGAGAAAGAGAGTATATTCCTCTTTCTCCATTGTGTAATTATATAATTAGTTACATGATTTTAAATGGAATTCCTTCTGTATCTGATTATGGCCTATTTCATGGTTTCCAAAAAATCTAAATGGTAATGTATACATACACAGCTTGAATCATAGACTAATATTATCTATTGTAAACAATGAAAGCTAAATTATATTATTATTGTATGTCCATATCCTGTAACATTTCATAGATGAAAATAAACACATCTGTGTTCAATAAGTCTTACTCCCAGGTTAGTGATTACAGCTTAAAATAGATTAGAATCCCTGATTCATCTATAAAAATGCACTATAAAAGTTGTATTGCCTTCTTACTTTTTGACAGCAGTGCACAAACTGGTATGGGGAGAATGGTGAAAAATTATTAAAGAAGAAGATTCCATGGAGAAGACTGGAACAATTTTATTTATGTTTTCTGATTAAAGGAAAGAAAAGAAAAGTGGTCCACTGTCCCCATCATCAGGATACTGTGCTATGGACTCTCCCTCTCCCATGTCATGTCCTAAGCAGCCATCTCACATACACAAGTCCTGTAGCAGAAAGACATGAGAAATAATATCTTAACTTCAACTGGGTAGGTTGATTTGAAGAGGTGCTACATGGCTGATATGAAGAACTCCACCAGGGCCGGATCTTATTGGTGGGCTGCCCTCTCTCCCTGTTAAGTTTCAAAAAAGAAATCAACCACCTGGTTACCAAAACTGCCAATTAAGGACCTTAGAATTGTAGCGTTCTCCTCTAAAGTTTCAGTATCACCTTATCTAAGCTCACACACCTACAATTGATGCAATGCTCAGATCTGGAAAAAATGATACCTATTCTATAGTACAATCCTATTCATATTTACTCAGATATAATTTTGTTTGTGTTCAACAGTTGTTATTCTCTCCCCAGTCTGACCATGTTCATTTTCATATAAAGGCACTGAACTGAACCAAATATCCTTAACTGGAATGTAGTGGAATCCTAGAAAATTATATTTAGACACTGTGACATCTAAATAATCATAACCCGACGATGGTCTGAAGACACAGGTTGCATCAACCCTGCTGAAGTGAAACTCTTCTGCATCTGGTCAGTGTTTAAATGAAAGACTGCCTATGTACATAACATGGAGGCTTATCAATGAAAAACAAGATTGTCATTAATGATATTTCTATGATACCCTATGATCAGAGGTCTCTGGGCATCTTACAATAAAATGTTAAAATAAAACTCAACTACAAAAATCCAACAAAATCAAGAAACAGAGAATAAATCAAATCATATCAATACCAGCAAAAATTCACAGCCCACAGAAGCAGATTACAAACAGTAAAAAGTCATTGTGTATTGTGTTTTTAATATTTGGTTGGGAGCCGGCCAGAGTGGCTGGGGAAACCCAGCCAGATGGGTGGGGTATAAATAATAAATTATTATTATTATTATTATTATTATTATTATTATTATTATTATTATTATTATTATGCAGGGTTGGCTAACCTGTTGTTAGACTTCTGTTTCAGTGTATGTGAAGAAGTGTGCATGCACACGAAAGCTCATACCAATAACAAACTTAGTTGGTCTCTAAGGTGCTATTGGAAGGAATTTTTTTATTTTGTTTAGACTACGGCAGACCAACACGGCTACCTACCTGGAACTAGAACTGTTGTTGGACTTCAGCTCCCATCAGGCCTAGATAGCAGTGTCAATGGGAGTTGGAGTCCAATGACATCTGGAGGGCCACAGGTTAACAACTCCTGCCATAAAGCCTTTAGAATTATAAAGTAAAAAAGGTGGGTTGTTTTTTGTGTGTTTGTGCATGCATGCACAAGTGCACATCATCACTCTTACGGCTCTACATACCACAACTGCCATGTTTCCATTCACATATTGCTAAACTGGATTGCTATACAGTGGCAGACATGCTTTAACCCTTGGCGTGTCCCAAGGGAAGCCCTCATTTCTAGAGCAAAGTAAACGTGCAGATGTGAGGTGTTCTATACCCCTTGTCAACTTTTATTTGTTCAACTTTCCTCATTTAGGTGAGTGCCTTTCATTCCATCAGAGACAGATTTTTGCAATGGAATTCGCTCCGCCGCCCTGGGCGCCAACACAAGAGGGCACTGCAGGACTTTCCAAGTATAACTTCTCTCCCCTCTCCTTGGGAATCCTCTGGGCAGCCAATGGTCTCTGAGCTGCCCCCCTGCTCCAAAGAGAGGTACCTCCTCACAATGCCCCAAAGGGGCCTGGGAAGCACCCCCTGGTCAGCCCCAGAGGCACCATTCGCCTGGAGAACTTGTAGCCAGGGCTGCTGCAACAAACAGCTGTGCAAGTCTTTGGTACGCAGACATGCAAGAGGGCATCAGAGGAGGGAGGGGAGGAAAGAGGGACAGAGGCTAGAGTTGCCCGCAGCACCCCTGACTATCATTCAAGGCACCCCAGGGTGCCATGGCACACTGACATAGTAAATTGAGCAGAAGGCAAGGTGGGGGGCACCAAATTTACTTAATGGATCTGTTGACATCATGTCTCATACTTAGATCACCAAACTAGAAAACCTGGATGTTCACTACTATCTTTGGGGGAAAGTTTTGACCACTGTGATACTGCAATCCAGATAATCTCTTTATTTCAGGTGAAACTGACACATATCGCTGGAACATTGTGTAAATGCAACTTGCCCCACCCCAACAAAAGTGTTAAGTAGTTAGGTTTTATTATACTGACATCTAGTGGACTCACAAAGCACACAGAAATACTGTGTGGTGTGATCCTATGTATGCTTTATCAGAAGTTCCTCTGTGTTGAGTAAGGCTTACGGTACTTCTTTGTAAATTCATTTAGAATTGCAGCCTAAGATCAGCTTCTAAAGCCATGCTTTATTTAATGGACCAAGATGGGTAAATGGCTGAATAATGTGCAGCGAAATCTTCCAGCAATTATCCATCTATTTTATTGCATTTATATACTGTATTTCAGGGGTGCCATCTCACCCCCAGGATTGTGGGTGCCCACCGCTGCCACGCAGATGTGTGATGTTACACGCACATACCTGCACATAGTGTGTGTGATGTCACACACGCACTATGTGCAGGCGTTGAAAAGAACTAAAGAAAACTGTCAAATATTTAAACCACCAAGCGTCACAGCCTGAAAGGACAAAAAAGGGATAATCAAATATTAACTCATACCTTCTCAAAGCACACACCTTAATGTGCCTCTAATTCAACTCAATCACACACAGCGTTCGAAACTCCAATTGTTCTGGTCGCGTTTCACGAGCCGTTTCTGAGCTCTGGGCCCCGTACTGCACCTAAGATTTCAGATTAAAATGGCCACTGTCACTCAGAAATAAATTCCATCAAAGTTCAATGAGGCTTCCTCCCAAGTAAAATATGCATGGATTGGGGACCTGAAAAACTTTCTTTTTGCTTTTCAACCCAAAATGTTTTGTTTAGGTTTTAGTTGCCTTGTTTGGTGTACTTTTAATGTATAGTTTGCTTTTAATCTGAAATATACTAGTCAGTGAGTTATGATGGTTTAAGTAGTGCATGTTAAAGTGTTCTCTACCTCAGACTCTCACAGGGATGCTTAAAATCTAAATAAATTGGGATCACTGAAGGACCCTTAAGTCTTCGGTATGCAAACTGGACGCTCCCACCAGATGTATAGGTCTTTATTATGTGTTAACTGTGGTGCCAAAAATGATATTTTTTTATGAAGGAAAGGTGGTGTAGGGATAATCCAGGGCTTGTCTGCAGAGTGGAAGGAAAGGGGGACCTTTTCTGTCTCCCTACTTCCAGCTACTCTGTGAGTAGCCGGGTGGGCAGGGGAAGGACTAGACACTGTGGAAAATGAACATAATATTTTAGCTGCAGTTCGTTCATTTTCAGCTTTGTAGTCTTTTTTTTAATGCTTTTTATTAAGTTTTCATTTCAAATACAGCAACACCAACAAAATACACAAATATTTCAAATCTATTTCAGCTTTGTATTCTTGCTATTAAAAAAGCGCGCCCAGACATTCCGTTCTGGCGCCTGTTTAAGTGCCATTTCATATTTCACTTTCTAACACTGAGAGGAAAATAAGTTCCTTGCCGTTTCCCCTTCAGACTCAACTCACCCGAAACGTGGAACGAGAGAAATGAACGCTCTAGTGTAAGAGACGTAAAAAGCCGTTTCCTCCCTCAGGGAGCAACAACCGCTTTTAAGGGGCGGACTTGGGGGCGGCGCTTAACCCCCGTCTCGCGCCTCCTTTCCCCTCGATCCCGCCCACCCCGCGCTCCTCCCGCCCAATCAGATGCCGGATCCGCAGCAGTGCCCGGCCGGGCCCGGCAGCGCCCTTACGCCGCCGCCTTGGCCGGCAGCTTCTGAGGCGGGCGCGCCGTGACGGACCGTCGCCGGGGGCACCGTCACCCCTCACACGAAGATGAACATAATGGACTTCAATGTAAAGAAGCTGGCGGCCGACGCCGGCACGTTCCTCAGCCGCGCCGTGCAGGTAACGGAGAGGGCGACTGGAGCTGGCCTGGCTTCGCCTCAGCGGGGAGGAGGACAAGGAGGGCGGCGGCTCCTCCGACCTGGCCCCCCTCCTCTTCCTCCCCGGGCGCCGTTGAAACCGTTGGTTGCGCGCGCCGCCCTTATTTGTTATTCAGAGGCAGAGCTCGAGGGGGGCCACACACACACACACACACCCCTCCGCTAAATGGGGCCTGGCCGGGCCTTGTCATGGCTTGGCAGCCTGGTGGCGCCTCGTCCTCTCTCTCTATTTCTCCACACCCCCGCGCACGTCTAAGCCGCCGCCCATCCGTTGTCGCCTTTCTGCGGGGCTGGAAGCCGAGAGTCGCCCTCCCTCCTTGGCAGGCCTTTGAGAGGCCTCAGGCCGGCTGTCCTCTCGGCGCCCGCGGCGGTGGGTGGGGCGGGCCTGACCGCCTGCTACCGGCCTCAGGGACTTACGCAAGACATCCCCCTCTCCTGGGTGTGGGTCTCTCTCGGTCTCTCTTTCCCACCGCCGCCGCCCACTCCCTTCCCTTGGCCGGCTGTGCTAAGCCAACGGGGAAACGGGGCCTGCTCGAAATTTTGGCCATGGCCAGTGTTGCCTGTAGGCGAAGACTCGCAGCGGCCTAGTTTTTAGTGTTTGGCGTTTTATTACGTTTCTGTATGTGTTGGAAGCCGCCCAGAGTGGCTGGGGAAACCCAGACAGATGGGCGGGGGTATTATTGTTGTTGTTGTTGTTGTTGTTTTATTATTATTGTTGTTGTTGTTGATGGGTGGGGTGCTATTAATATTTTTATTTATTAGGGAGGGGTGTTAATAATATAATACTGTAATATAATTATAATATAAACATAATAATGTTTTTTGGACTACAACTCCCATCCTTCCTAGCTAGCAGGAACTGTGGTCAGGGATGATGGGAATTGTAGTGAAAAGACCCAGCTGGAGACGCAAGTTTGGGGAAACCCTGCTCTAGGCTCTCTCATGCGCTATCCGTGGAGGCAGACATATGGGGAGCGGAGGAGGATTGTGTCTTGTGGCCTTAATCTCCACACCTTTACCCACGTTTCTGAGTGGTGTGAGGTGGCGGGGAATTGGGGCTTTTAAAATGGGGTGTTGCTTCCAGCTTAGCCTTGAATCGGGCTTCCTGTCTTACGCAAGCATTTCTACAGAACATCAGTGCGGTAGACCTCCCGCTACGTATTAAGAATTCACAACTTAATTCCAGGATAGTGTTTCATATCTGACAGGATTTAATTAGAAATTACACAGTAACTACTTCCAGAAAGTGGAAATACATTAATCTCCCCCTCTGTGCTGCAAAGAGTGCCATTTCGTTGATCTGTTAAGTTCATTGAGCTAGTCTTGCCAAAACCTTTCCACACCACCTGTCTTCTCTTGCCCTTGGAAGCGCCTATCAAACATGCAAGCTGACTGGAAGTGCCATGTTCTAAGGGAGCATATAGTTACCCGATGCTGAGGACAAACTGTGCATGTGGAAGTGGTGCTGTTGTCCTTGTGAGCTTCAGAGGCACATTTCAATTGGACTAGATGAAGACAGGTGTTTGCCCAAGACCAACCACAGATTGATCGGAAGACAAAGTGCTGGGTGTGTGTTGCAAATAATAAAACTCTGCAAATGAATCTTCCCTTTGCTTACCCACTAAACATTAATTTCCTTTGCATCAAAGATGTATCAGTTTTTCATTTGCCTCTTTTCAGCTCTCTTCACTCCTCTTTTTTCCAAATTAAAGGGCGAATAAAGGTATGAAGGACAGCTACTGTCCACCAGTACCTGACAACAAGCTATACTGTGCCTACCACCTTTTCTCTACTACGCTGCAGTGTAGGCAGGAGTGAATCTTGTAGACCTCCTTTGCATCCTTGTGCTAGTTCTGGTGTAGAGTCTCTTAAGCCAGAAAGGCCCCATGCTGAATGGCCACCTACTTTTGAACCTTCAAAAGCATGTTGTGATATGGCGAAAGATCTTGTGACTAAAAAAGTGGGGCTGAGGTATTTTTCAAATCTTTGCTTTCTAGGGTTCTTCTAAAAAGTTAACACTTTAATTAGGAATTATTATTTAAGCAACGATTGTTTCATAGATTAGTGCTGTTTTTCATAGATTTTGTGCTGTTCCTCTTTTCCATGTGAAGTTTCTGCATCTGTAGCCTTCACAAGTACTGAAGAGATGACAAGACAAACTATCTTCTTATTTAGAGATCTTATGATGCCTGTCTTGTGATGTTTAATGTGATTAACATTTCTGTGTAATGTTTTTTCTCAGATTGGCTTGATTTCAAATAAATATATTGGTCTGAGTTAATCTGTTTCACTGGGTTTTTAACAACTTAGACCCTTAAGTGGGTTATAGAAATGGGTTGTCATAGCAATATTTTTAACCACTGTTATAGACTTTCCTGTTAGCTTCCTGTCTCTTGTACATTACCGTATTTTTCGCTCTATAGGATGCACTTTTTCCCCTTCAAAAATGAAGGGGAAATGTGTGTGCGTCCTATGGAGCGAAGACGCCATAGCCCTGCGACCCTCTCCCGGCTGGAGAGGTAACGCGGGGCTATGGCAGGAGCCTCTATAGCCGCGTGTCACCTCTCCAGCCGGGAGAGCGCGCGCAGGGCTAAAGCAGCCCCCCGCGACCCTCTCCCGGCTGGAGAGGTGACGCGCGCCTATGGCAGGAGCCTCCATAGGCGCTCGTCACCTCTCCAGCCGGGAGAGCGCGCGCGGGGCTAAAGAAGCCATAGCCCCGGGACCCTCTCCCAGCTGGAGAAGTGACGCGTGACTATGGCAGCAGCCTCTCTGCTGCGCCTTTCCGCTGCTCCCTGACCTGCTCTTTGGGGCTGGTGGTGGGCTTCCCCCCGCCAGCCCCAAAGAGCAGGTCGAAAGGAACCTGAAGCCTGGAGAGCGAGAGGGGTCGGTGCGCACCGACCCCTCTCGCTCTCCAGGCTTCCAAGGTAGCCGCCTGAACGCACCTTAAACGCACCTTGTTTTAGAGCGGGAAAACAAGAGGGGGGAAATTCTCCCACTCTGCGCAGCGCCTCCTGCCGCTTCACTGAAGGGGTTCTGGGCAGAGAGCGGAAGAATTTTTTCCCCTTGTTCTCCCCCCTCTAAAACAAGGTTCGTCCTATTGTCCGGTGCGTCCTATGGTGCGAAAAATACAGTACTCCATAATTTTTGGGAGGAGTCAGTTGCATAATAGCTCCTAAGAACATTGGTCATGCATTTTTGACAGTGGCTACACATGCTCAGTTTCTTTTGTCAGTGCTGTTTATAAGATAATCTTCCATCTTTTCTTCAAGGAGCTCAAGCTTTCTCTCAAGACAAAACTACCTTAGGGGTGTTGGGATGATGGGAGAAAGTAGCCCTAAGGTAATTTTGTCTTGAGAGAAAGTGAGTGACCCAAAGTCACCTAGAGAACTTCATGACTGAGTGGTGATTTGAACCTAGGATTTCCCAAATCCTAGCTCAACGCTCCTGCTACAATTGCACCATAATGTCATGAAAGTTCATCTGCCACTAGATAAAAGCAAATCAAGGTAGTTAACGTCATCAATAACAAACGATATAACTGTTGTTGAAGACAGCATTAAATAGCCAACAGCTCTCTGAATTGCGCTGAGAATCGTGGAAGCCTATGGAGTTCATATATTGGTGGTTCCAGTAACCCGAGTTAATGCATAGTGTCTGTTGAGTTCCTGATGTTTAAGAGCAAACTTCACATACAACACACTGCAGTAGTATATTCCTGGAGTAACCAGAACATGGATAACCATGACTAAGCTCCTTCTATGCAAGAGGGGTCTCTGTGCAGGTGTCTCGGCTGGTGGAATATGTTCTATGCTGTTCTGATCCAGCTTTGTTTCCAAAGGTCTATGAGCAATCCCAAACTGTAAAACTTGTTTTTAGGGGGAGAGCAATCCTATTCACAGCAACTTGAATGCTACCTCTCTGGAGAGATGAGCTACCTTACATCTGTCTTGTCAGGATCAAGTTTCTGTATGACCCTCATCCAGTCCATTACTGATGCTAAGTAATAATTCAGTATTTCCACTGAAGCTGGGACCAATGCAGTATGAAGCACAGCTAACCAGAATCTCTTCTAGTATTAGCTATTCAATAATAGATTTAGAAGAAAGTTGGAAGGCTTTTGTGTGGCCCTTCATCAATCTACTCCTTTTAAAATAAAAACAGATGAAGTTATTTAATAAGGTATCAAATATGCCATATGGTAGATGATACAATGCAGCCTTGTAGATAAAAGCAGGCATCATAGCACTATTCTAGGTTTCCTCTGCCTGGGATATGGAAGTGCAGAAATCTGGAGGAAGTGTTGACATGGAAGGGGTGTGGCCTGGGGCAGTTGCTGCTTGCCCCAGTAAGTGACCAAAGTGTAAATTCTATTGACACTTCTGCATTTGTATTTGTAACCCTTTTAATTCTGTATTCTTTTAATAAGACCACATTTATACACTTGACCTCTATGTAAAGTTTTGTGTTTAAGATTTGACTGAAAATAATATTCTTTGTCCTGAAATAAGACAAAATAAGTGTTGCATTCCTCCTTTTTGAAGTACTAGTTAGACATCAAGCCAGTTGGTAGCTTCATTTTCATAGCAGTTTGAAGGAATAAAATAGGGAAATTTCTCTTTCTTGGATAATATTTCTGTTATGACTTTTTTGTGTATTGATACTAACAAAAGTTGTATTTCTAGACTGTAACATGAAAAGTGATTTATTTGTTTGTTTAACCTATGTAGTTTACAGAAGAAAAACTTGGGCAAGCAGAGAAGACTGAATTGGATGCTCACTTAGAAAATCTTCTGTGCAAAGCAGAATGTACTAAGCAATGGACAGAAAAGGTTATGAAGCAGACAGAGGTGTTGTTGCAACCCAATCCAAGTAAGAGAAGCATGTTTTTATTTTACTCTTGATGTTTACCAGGTAACACTTTGTGCATGCTACATAGGACAGCCTTGTATTTAGCCAACCGGAATTCATTCTGGTTTGGTTTTTGTGCTAGTTGTGGAAGAAGACAAGACCCTTCTACTATAGGTAGCAAAAGCATGCAGTGGGCTGGAGTAATGTCTCTCAGCCAGTTTGCTTGGCAGAAAACAGCTTTTCCAACTTGCTAAGGTGTTACTGCAAGCCTCTTAATAGACTAGTATATATTTTTTTGGGTAAGTTGGTTACTTTTGGGGCCTATTTACAAGACTGACATAGCACAATCTGCTAAGTGGAGCACAGCTAGAACTTTTCTGTTGTTGACTATGGAGAGGCTTGTATTTGTAAACCTTATCTTTTGTGGTGAGCTATGAAGCCTGGCTTCATGGAAAGTCTATTGGTTCAGAGTCTTGCTGCTGCTTCAGTAACTGCAAAATGATCGGCAGTTTTATGACTTAAGTAAGCAAGTGGCTTTGTTCAGCTCTGACTTCCCATTTCAATCTGAAAACAAAATACAATTTATTGCGAACTGAAAAAGTAAAATAATGATGATGGAGTACCTATTTGAACATCACTCCAGGTTTTACTTCACCCTAGCTAGTGTTGGGACATATATGTGTGTGCAGAGGGAGAAATTTGAACCCTGGTGAAGCAGTAACTAGTTTAGTGCAATAAAACCAGTTTCCAGTCTGGAGCTAATTCTCCACTTGTTCTTTACAAAGATTTGAACAGTATATTGAATGAATGTTGCTGGTTATACTTTAATTATAAATCCCTAGCTTTTTAATAAAAAAATGGGTATAAAGTTGAATATTAATTATTTTTTAAAAAGTAGAAACAATATTCCATTAAGATACAATAACATCTGAAAGGAAAATATCCTAGAATCAAATACCATCAATTGTTGTTGGCATCTATCTGTTTCAAAAGACAATGGAGTGTATCTCTGGGGTGAAGTCAAACTACTGGAGTATCTTTTTTTTATATATATAAAATTTTTATTAGTTTTTCAACATATAATATAAGACAATACAAACAACAAACACTGACAAACAAACATATAAACATGTATAATTTCATAAATTTTTTCATATACCCAATTTCAACGACTTCCCCATGCCTCCCTTTTCTGCATCCCTGTTTTAAACTTTTTTTTCAGCAACCCCTGGTCTGAATTACTTATAAATTCCTTTCTATAACCCTTTTCTTTCCTCTTATCCAATCATATCTCAAACTACTGGAGTATCACAGCACCCACTGTGGCTGCAGAGACCGGTAACTTGTCATACTATCTTATGCTGACTTCAATATTCTCATTGGCATTTGTTTTGTTTTCAAGCTTTGCTTTTGAACTTTGGTCTTTTGAGGCTCATCCTAATATGCTCAGTAAATGATTGCATGCTGGAAACTGTGTGGAATGCTTAATAAACAACAACCTAGCATCTGGTATCTTTTTTCCAGCCTTAATAACAAAAAAATGCCTACTACCTTCTCTGTAAAGGTAAAGGTAAAGGTACCCCTGCCCGTACGGGCCAGTCGTGTCCGACTCTGGGGTTGCGCGCCCATCTCGCTTAAGAGGCCGGGGGCCAGCGCTGTCCGCAGACACTTCCGGGTCACGTGGCCAGCGTGACAAGCTGCATCTGGCGAGCCAGCGCAGCACACGGAAACCTCTGTAGTTCATGTTTAAGGTTGAGAAATACTTTCTAGGCCTACAACTTTGAAAGAGTGGGTTAGAAACTTAATTATATAAGGTTGATATGCAGTCATCGGCTAGGTGGCCTTATTGTATATTGAATCTTTTCCTTGAGTCTGTGTGTGCGTTGAAGTTTCAGTCGGTTCAGACGGTTCATGGAAGAAGAGGGGTGAGAGGGTGTTCACTTGTTGCTCACTAAATTTTTTGTTGGTATTAGTATTATTTATTAAATTTATAGTCTGACTATTGAGGGCATGTGTTTGTTAGTGGAGTAGATCCACATTAAGAAAATTCAGCAATCTTACAGTTTACTACTGCTGGTCTATGTTTTGTATTCCCTCAGGCTGTTGGGGAATATCTTTTCTGGAAATGTATAGGGGTGAGGTATTTTTTTTTTAAGCAGCTACTTTGTTAATTAACATAATTCTGAAATGTTGATAGGACAGAAAATGATATTTGGTCTTCAGTCTATTTGGCTATCTCTCAGAACTATAATAAAGCTGCTGATTTTCTTAAAAAGGAGCTTCACACTTCTGAGCTTAGTCAGACAGCCCATCTGTTTGGAGATGGGAAGCTGTAATATGTCTCTTGAGTATTTGTATACTTAAATAGATTTCCTCATTTAAATCTTGAGTGACAATGAAATCTTTTAAAACGGACCTTTTTGCTGTATAGACCTCCTTGACATGAAGGCTTCTATTTCTTGTGATATGAGTTCCCATATTCCATGTCAGAGAGGAGGATTTTTAAAAATGCTGCACTAAACCTTGTAACAGACAGAAGCAGAGACTAACATAGCTTCTGCTGTTTCAGTTCCCTATGCAGTTTATGCTGCCTCTGCCCCCCATCTTCTGGTATGCACACAGCATTTTGAAGGGTCAGTGGTGACCACGAGTTGTGGCTGGGTAGTAAGTGAAGAAAAATATGTGCAAAAATAGGCAAAAATGACTGGAGCAGTGTGAGTTTAGGTCTGTTAACCATGATAGGGTTTTTTAAAAATCATTTTTCACATTTGCAAGTCATACATAAGAAGGATGTTGGGTATTTTTTCTTCTTCAAAAAAGCTGTCATCAAGCATTAGCACTTAGCAGCATTATTTGAGATTTCAAATAACTGCTTTTTACATTGGCCAGTAACTTACAATTGTTGTGTTATCTTTTGTTAGATGCTAGAATGGAAGAGTTTGTCTATGAAAAACTAGACCGCAAAGCTCCAAGTCGTATGAATAACCCAGAAATACTGGGCCAGCACATGATTGATGCTGGGAATGAGTTTGGTCCTGGAACAGCATATGGTAAGTAACAACTATTTCATATCACTTGAGCATCTTGCACTAAGAATTGTTGGTGTGGTAGCAACTTGTGCTAATTGCACTGAGGAGTCAGTGTATACAGGATTGCAGTGCATTTAATTAGGAATATGTACAGGATGGCAGTCTTGAATTAATTAGAAACGGGGTGAGTGGTGCTTCTGTAAAGATGGTTTGTAACCTTATTCTGAAGCTGTACGTGGACCAGGTTTGAGAACTTGAAACTGACTTGAAGAGCAAAATGCAACATCAAAAGTAAAACTTAGAGCATGCTATAAAACAATGCAAATACAAAACACCCTTAGTGACATCGTGAAAAGTCACTATGTCAACATTTCGTGCTTTACGTTTCTGTAATCGTAGATGGGTGGCTATGTTAACTCATACTGGAACGACTTTTCTGTTGCAGGAAATGCTCTCATTAAATGTGGAGAAACACAAAGACGAATTGGAGCAGCAGACCGAGAACTAATTCAGACATCTGCAATAAACTTCCTCACACCTCTGCGAAATTTTATAGAAGGCGATTATAAAACAATTACTGTAAGTTGTGAATATGATTCCTTAACTTTAAAGAAGTAGTTCCAAATGCATAAAGAAGTATCAATTTGATTTTGTGTCATTCAGCATTATTCTTGAGGGGTTCCTACTACAAAAAAGTGACCTAGAGGACTTTAACCATTATATAACAGAGAGAGAATAGGAAGGGCCAAGTGGCTTATGCTTCTCTATTGTCTCTAAAGTGAACGGTTTCCATGTACTCACATGCAATTTTCTTCAACTTTCGCAGAGGGAACGCAAATTATTACAAAATAAAAGACTAGACTTGGATGCTGCCAAAACAAGACTGAAAAAGGCTAAATTAGCAGAAGCTCGAGCTGCAGTAAGTAAAATTTATCTCCATAAATGTTTAGAATATTGTTGACTTGTTACGTGGTGTTCATGGTTCAACATGTGGCCCTTAAATCTTGAATTAACCAAGTGTCAATAAATATAGATATATAAACAGGGTTAACCAGAAGTTCTTTCTGTCTCTCTTTCTCTGGCTGTGAACAGACTAGGAGCAGATCTCTGTTTGGTTTGCAGTGAGATTTTGTAAAGGGAAGCCTTGCCACTCTACATCCCTAATCTTTCCTGCACCATACAGCTTGGAAGTAGATAACGTTGGGTTGAGGTTTCATGAAGGGTATTTTGATACCTAGGAACTTGGATTGCTTTAGGAAAGATCTCATAAATACAGTTCCCAGGCACATCTTCAAGTAAGATTAGGGAAGGATACTAACTCTCTGTTGCCTGCAACTCCAAGGTGCTTATCAGTGGGGAAGACACCTGACTACAATAATGGTATACCAAACTTAAATTTCAATTGATCACGGATACTACAGCTATGCTACATATGATATACTTAAATAGCTATGCATACATTAGCTTTGGAAAGGAAGTCTCAAAGTTGTGTGCCTATGTTCATAATTTGTAGCTCATTGGCCACCTGAATGAAGAAAAATCCTGAGTTTGTAAAAGTATCTACCTGGTCACCTTGAAACTCATTTTATTGACATAGGAAGCCAGCTAAGGGACAATAGGAAAGCAGCAATAGGTATTGAGCCCAGAAAGTAGGACTAGTATTCTACAAGTTTCCATTGACTACTTTAGAAGGCTATGCTCCAGGTATTTAATATAGCATGTTAGGTTAGACCTCGTATTTTCAATTTTTTCAGACATTAATGTGATTGGTAATATAATGGAGGCCACATCTTCTATTCTCGTTCTCTGGCCTAATTGATTTGGTGAGCAATAGTGAGTATATGAAGCATCTTAAGGCTTTTAAACTTATTTCAAACAGTACTTGGTTCCACATATGGAAATGATACTGGAAAAGAATACATGAAGCATAATGGATTTGCTGTTTATTGTTTGCTTTTTTGTGTCTTACGTCTCTGACATTGCAGTAGCACTTAATGATCAACAATTTACCTTCTTTCACAAAATAACATAATTTTGTTTTTATGCACTTTAAGCAACTAAACCTGTCTCCACCTGAAGAAAATAACATTATGGTAAATGTCTCATACATGCTCAACTTGGTGCATGTAAAATGGCTACAGGTTTGTTGGCCTCTTGTCTTCATAACATTTCTTCAAGTGTTTCCTCTTGCTTTCTGTTGATATGTACTGCCCATCCAAATTCCTTGAATGAGAGATTACACCAGATCAACATATTTACATCAGATCAACAGGTTTATATAATACCTTATTGACTTCAACACTTCTTCTGTGTACAGTCTTTGGAAAATAAAATAATATGTCAAACTAAATGTTGACTAAAACAGCAGACTAAAGTATTTTATTACTTGAGTATGCTTTTCTTTCAATGATATGAGGCTTTAGCAAATTGTCCAGTTATGTGGTGCTTATTTCTAAGCATAAGATCCAAAAGCTCAGCTTGCTGTGTGGGTTATCCAGTACAACTCTTTCTGCAGGGTATGCTTTTTGTCTTAATATGTCTGAAGCATGTCAGTCTTAAAATCAGAGGGATATTTGCATATTTGTCTAGAAACACTGAGGACATTTCTAAGCCTAATGGAAACTCTAAGTAAAAGACTTTTGTATGGACACAAGTTGTACTGGACTCTCTTATTGCCTCAAACGATTCACAAGGAAATATGTTCCTTGTTTACTATTTGAATGCCAACTTCCTTCCTCAGAGTCCCCCTCTTCATTAACTGCAACTTTTCCTGTAATATCTGAAAAAAGAGAAGTTGCTCATTGTACTGAAATTTCATCAACGAACAGATAATCCAGCGTAATTGAAATATGGAGTAAGAACTTCTGAGTTGCATTTGGAACTTTTCTCCAATTCAGCCTCATAAGGAACACTGGGAACTGTAATTTAAGGATGCTGGAAATTGCAGCTCTGTGAGCAGTAATCTACAGTTCCCAGGATTATTTGGGGTTAGCAGTGTTTTAAATGTATCATGAGTGCTCAGCCAAAGGCTGTCTAGAGTGAAGACTATATTAGTGGAAAAATGGGATAGAATTTTTCTATAACCATTCAAATGACCTAAAGATCTAAATTATTGATTTGATCTGATAAAGACAGGCTTGGATGGCAAGAGAAATCACTGGTGTTTCCTCTATCATTGTATTAGCCATTGTTGTGATAGACTTTGCTTGTGTAGGGCACCTTTTCATAAAGATCATCCATGCATTTGTTCATAATTCAGGCAAATTGTACCTTAGACTGTGGTCTTCGTTTGCTTTGAAAGTAATATGTTTTAGCTGGTTTCTTTTAAAACTATTCTACTTATTTCACACAATGGGTTGGATCTTGAGATCTTGTGGGCAGAGTTCTGCTCACAGAATGAGGTGGGGAGAGGTAGTGTTCTTAGCCTAGATCTACCCTACCCATGTGCTCTAGAGGAACAATAGGAGGAGGAGCTGCAGGGAAAAGGGAGAATCAGGGTTGGGTGAGTTCCTTTCCATGAACAGGAACCTCCTTTCTGCAGACAGACTGACCCATTCCATCCATAGAAGGGGTACTCTGCATCTTAGACACTTAAGGGTACTGTTGTAAGAAACTTTGTATCTAGTAGGCAGCTGTTTTCAGCTGAAGTCTATTTGGAGGGTAGAATATGCTTCATACCCCATTCTGGTTATAGCTAGCTTCTTCTGAGAATAGCTGGGAATAAAGATGTTACAAAAAGTCTTCAGCTCACCAGCCAGTTTCCTCTGCTGCTGAAGTCTTCTCTAATGCACTATTATTGTTGTTAAATATAATGGAATTAGATAATAAATTTGGAAATAGGTATCCATACCTAAAATACAGTATTACATTGCTAATACCCTGGGTGAGCCATAATAAAATTCACGAGTTAGAACCTTAACTAGTATACAAGCAAAGGTGCAGCTCTGTTTGTTATCAAGCACATTAAAAACACTGTAGGTAAAGTGAATAAGGAAATCAGTACAGGAAAGATGTGAAAGAACACTGAGTGCAAGTTCACCAGACAAATTCTTCATAATGTTGTTTCTCCACTTCTTTATGCGTACAAGATTTGGGCAGAGGAAGTAACAAAAGTAAGTAATCTAACTGAAGCTGTTGGTTATGAAATATCATAATGTTGAGATCTGATTCAGCATGAATCTTGTCCCTGATATCAAAGGGTTGGTATTGCTTATATGCAATTTGAAGTGGCAATGGCAAAATGATCCACATAACATGTAGGAAATAAATCTACCAGAAAAGAGGGGTGGGTGTTTATGAAGATGTTAAAACATGTTTTTCTTCTTCTTCTGAATATGACAAGAACTTTAATAACACATGGTAATTCTCTGATCCTCAATCCAGGCAACTACCCATCTGACATGCCTGAAACTAGTAGCTCAACACAATTTCTCATCAGAGCAATCAATGTTCCCATTCTGTTTATAGAAACATGTGAAACTGTAAAATATTAAACATCCCACCATGTATGCAACCAAATTCTATGAATCTTCTTCATAACTTGTTTTCTTACTTAACTTGCATTGCCATATTTTTTGTTGTTGTTTAGAAAGGTGCATTTTAGGGCCAAGTCTCAAATGCCGCTGCTTAAGACTACATAATGTTCACATGAATACTTATTATTTAACTCAATAGCTGCATTACTACTCAGTATTTACTATTTACCTTATGTTTTCCCATTCTCTAAAGAGCTTTGAAACTATAATTACTCAGAATATTGCCTAGTTTTTTATTCTGCAGTCAGAATAAACAACATACATGGAAGTATGTACAAGTAGCCTTCATTTCAGTTATTAACATACAATTAAAATTATGTACGGGCCTTTTCTTATAATTCATCGCTGTATTTCCCTGTACAGTGGTACCTCGCAAGATGAAATTAATTCGTTCCACGAGTTTTTTCTTCTTGCGAGTTTTTTGTCTTGCGAAGCACGGTTTCCCATAGGAATGCATTGAAAATCAATTAATGCGTTCCTATGGAAACCGCTTGCCAGGCTGGCGGTGCAGAGAAGGGCTTTTCTCCCCACTGCAAGCCTTCAGAACAGGTCCAGGAACAGAGGAGAAGGCGCGCAGCGCTTCTCTGTTCCCGGGGCTTGCGGTGGGAGGAGGGTTTTTCCTCCCCACCGCCAACATTAAGAACAGCATTCCGAATGTTGGCGGTGGGGAGGAAAATCCTTCTCCCACCGCAAGTCTTCAGGACAGGTCCGGGAACAGAGGGGAAGGCGCGCTGCGCTTCTCCTCTGTCCCCGAACCTGTTCTGAAGGCTGGCGGTCCACCGCCAGCCTTCAGAACAGCCTTCCGAAGGCTGGCACGGGGAGGAGGTCTCTCCGCCCCACCGCCAGCCTTCGGAGGAGCCTTCCGAAGGCTGGCGGGGGGAGGAGGTCTCTCCGCCCCACCGCCAGCCTTCGGAGGAGCCTTCCAAAGGCTGGCGGGGGGAGGAGGTCTCTCCGCCCCACCGCCAGCCTTCGGAGGAGCCTTCCAAAGGCTGGCGGGGGGAGAAGGTCTCTCCGCCCCACCGCCAGCCTTCGGAATTGGTCCGGGGACAGTGGGGAAGATGTGCTGCGCTTCCCCGCTGTCCCCGGAGATTTCCCTATGGGCTTTCGTCTTGCGAAGCAAGCCCATAGGGAAATTCGTCTGGCGAAGCACCTCGAAAAACGAAAAACTTTGTTCTTGCGAGTTTTCCGTCTTGCGAGGCATTTGTCTTGCAAGGTACCACTGTATAATGAAATGAAAATGCAGCTATTACGGTCAAGTTGAAAGTAGGCTTAGTAAAAAGTACTCTGTACAAAAATGGAAACCACCACAAATAATGCAAGGAAATCTAGACGCCTGGCAGAATATGCCGTAGGATCATGAACAATGGATGTTAGATGTTGTGGGTTTATTCCATACAAATACAGTGGTACCTCAGGTTAAGTACTTAATTCGTTCCGGAGGTCCGTACTTAACCTGAAACTGTTCTTAACCTGAAGCACCACTTTAGCTAATGGGGCCTCCTCCTGCCGCCGCGCCTCTGGAGCACAATTTCTGTTCTCATCCTGAAGCAAAGTTCTTAACCTGAAGCACTATTTCTGAGTAGGCGGAGTCTGTAACCTGAAGCGTATGTAACCTGAAGCGTATGTAACCCGAGGTACCACTGTACTGTAGGACAAGATTGATTGAACAGTATTTCTCCTGCTTAAAGGAGGCTCTCCAGGATAATCTTTGAAGCTGGAACAGTTGGCTAGCCCTTCATGTTAGTAAGCAGTGTTTTGCCTTGAGCAGAGATGGCGAGCTCTGGCAGATGCATTGTGCTAATTCTTTTCAGCATGATAAGTGGCTTGCTTGAGGGTTTTTAAAACCACTTTCTCAGTGTCAATATACAAGCTTCCTAACAGGTTTTGACATCAAGTGAGAAATGCAATGCTGTAGGTGTTTTGGAACGGCTGTTCAATACCGTGAAATAGTAGACTATACTGACCATCCCCTACCACTTACTGAAATATAAATTGAATGATGGGACTAGGTGTGACAATGGATTACTTGTAGGCAAAGCACTGTGGTGCAATCCACATTAATTTAAAGCAAATCTTGTAGAAATAAACTGAAGTGCACAGTTAAAGCTTTTACATTGATTTTTAGTGGCATTTGCTCTTATTTTCTCCACCCTAGCAGCATAATTAATTTTATGTATCAAATTCTAAGTGAAATATATCTTACAGTCTGAACAGGAAGTCAGAATAGCCCAGAGTGAGTTTGACCGTCAAGCAGAAATTACTAGACTTCTGTTGGAAGGCATCAGCAGTACACATGTAAGTACTAAGTAGAAGAAAATACGCATCTCATATTAGTTTGTAGAAGACTACGTAATCTTATACAACTAGAAATAATTTCTAAAAGTTGGTGTTATACATGTATAAGAACTATTGAGGATGAGAAAATCAAGTGATTGTACAAGCACTATGACAATATTTCAATTACCTCTATCCAAAGAGCACTGGAGACTCATAGAGTTATTTTAGTTATGGAGGTTGAAGTAAAAGCTTCTCTCTCCAGACTAAAGGCATCTGGCAAAATAAACAATAACCAATGAAAAATCATGCCCTGAAGTTAGAATCATAGGGTTGGAACTCCCCATGTCTATGCAGGTTGCATCTATGACAAACGCCTATCCAAGTTCTGTCTAAATATCACTGACAAAGGAGACACCACCATTTTCTGTTCTATCATTGAACACTACTACTAATGTTCAGCCAAAACCTGCTTCCCTGCTATTTTCACCATTGCTAATAGTTCTGCTGTCTAGAGTAGCAGACAATAAGTTTGCAGGATGGCCCATCAGATATTTTGAAGAACACTATCCTATCAGTTTTTAAGGTCAGTCTCTCCCGTTTTTATATTTTAAAAGGTTCACAGATAGGATAGTTCAAGTCCAGCCTGTCAGTCTTTGGCTATCTTCCTAAGCACTTTATTTGAGATAGTTACTGAAGTTGGACATTCTTGTTGGGGCATATTGGAAGCAACCTTTAATATAAACACAGTTATCTGGAATCACCATGAATTAATGTCAAACTTGCAATCTGACTAGAACTCTCTAATTGTTGCAAGCTAGTTAATGCAACACAGTATACACAGTTCTGTACTGATATTTGAACTCTGCTGCATTCCAGGCACATCACCTTCGCTGTTTGAATGATTTTGTAGAAGCTCAGATGACGTATTATGCACAGTGTTACCAGTATATGTTGGACCTTCAGAAACAGCTTGGAAGGTAAGGAAATTATAGTCTTCATAGCTACTTTCCTAAATTGCATGTGCAGCGTTGCTAGAAGGACCTCTAATTGAAGGGTAAATTGGAGGACAGCTAAGTTGATGCTGCTTCACTTCATTGTTCTGACAGGCCAATTTAACTCCAGAAGTTGCTACAGTGATCAGATAAGGAAGAGAAATTAGTGGAAGTAATAGTCTCTTTAATAACCCTCCTTTGGTGACTTTTTAGACATCTGAGGAAATGGTCTGACATATCACAGTAACAGGTCAGCAGGTATAACATATGGATGGCAGAAGAGAGAGCTATGAATAAGTGCTGTGGGCTTGAATTGCTCACAGGCTTGCACTGAAGTACAGCTAGGCTTGTCCTGGTGTATTTGGATGGATGCAGCAAGCCCAGCAAAAGAGGTAAAATGCTTTACAGCAAATAAAAAATGCTGCTTACTTTCTAGGCAGAGGGAGTTCAGAACATTTCTTGCAATTCACAACAACTGTCCTGCTGGATAATTACTTCCATGTTAGCAAACAGTTGTCACATTCACTAAAAGCCAGTCACTAATGGGCAGCTGCATCTTGGCCTACTAAAAGAAGGCCTTGACCTGGTTCAAAAATATTTCTGGGAGCTTGCCAGAGAAAACAGCAGCTTAAAAAGTGCACAAAGCTACTATATAGATAGAGAGGGGTGTGTGTAAAAAAATAGAAATAAAATCTTACTGCAGAAAGTCATAGGTTTAAAGCAGTAGATGAATATGTAAACTGTAAACTTGTAGTCACTTTCATTTTCAGAATAACTGCATGAAGTCATTCAGTGATTAGATACTGTATATCAGTTTGCCTGATCAAAGTATCTTAATCCTCTTTTCCCTTAGTAGCCTAAAGCTTGGTCTTCTTTTGGAATGTGTTTCTCTGTAGCTAATGATTTCTTTGCCAGAAAAGCCTTTTAGAATTAACTGTAGTTATTCCAGCAACAATTTCCTGTTCTTGGAAGTGGATAGTCTTCTGCAGTTTGAATGTGTTGTCTTAAGGAATATGGTAATTAAGAAAATATTTTTAGTGCTTAGCTGTGTTGGATGTTCATGTGCTTGTGTATCGTGATAAGCCTTTATGGCTTATATGAGTCCTCTTTTGTTAGGACATAGTTCCAATTTTTCAAAGCTAACTTTATAGACTTTTTATAATTCAAAAGAATCAGTTGTGGGCATGTTGCATGTGTGCCTTCAAATCCTTACTGCCATGTAGAAAAATTGAGTTGAAGAAGGTTGGTGACAAGGCAAGATTCAGAGGGGCTTTACTTTGTATCCAATCGTATCATTGTAAATAGAAAAGATGTACATTATTGATTCCTCTGGTTTGGTATAATTTCACATCATGTCTAGCCTGCTGAGGTACTTGATCTAACCGCTTGTGGTTCTGGGACTGTGAAAGCATTTCTGCATAGAAATTCCCTCCCTTGCACATGCCAATACTCTATAATCTCCCAGCTCCCTGTTGTCTGTTCCACTAGTGTGGAATATTTCTCTTCCACAACCTTTAAAAATTATTGTTTCAATACAATTTGTTTTACAACTGGAATAAAATGGGTTCTTGTTGGTTTTTTCCTATCTTGTTGGACATTACCTTTGCCCAACTTCTTGCTCTGCTGAGCTCTACAAAGCCCCTGTTGGTTTTGTGCCCCAGGACTTCTTAAAAGAACCTACACAGTATCTGTTTCTCTAAAGTGCAAACAGATCCAGGAATGCCCTTTGAATGCTGTTTCTTGTAACACAGTGGAGCCATATTAGGATTTTCCACCATGTATTCTTCATTGTTAAAGTTGATAGGGCAGGTTCTTGAGAATAGATTTCTGGAAAGATTCTGATCAGGTCCAGTAACTTGTAATAAAGGTTGGATACAGGGGCACCCTTTCTTTCTGAATCGAGAAACAAATTAGGGATGATTACGTCTAAAGACCTTTCCATTCTTAAAGAAATCAGCTCTGAGTGCTCACTGGAAGGACAGATCGTGAAGCTGAGGCTCTAGTACTTTGGCCACCTCATGAGAAGAGAAGACTCCCTGGAAAAGATCCTGATGTTGGGAAAGATTGAGGGCACAAGGAGAAGGGGGCGACAAAGGACGAGATGGTTGGACAGTGTTCTCAAAGCTACCAGCATGAGTCTGACCAAACTGCGGGAGGCAGTGGAAGACAGGAGTGCCTGGCGTGCTCTGGTGCATGGGGTCACGAAGAGTCGGACACAACTAAACGACTAAACAACAACGTCTAAAGAAGCATATAAGTGTACATCTCTCTTGCAATGTCCTCCCCACCCCCGCCTCCAGGCATTATTTATAGGCTTCCTTTGTGAGTTGTGGATCATGTTTGCAACTGTGCTTTGCTCACCTAGTCATAAGAGGTTTCTGTTGGAAGATAAGGAGAAGCCAGAGGTGGCATTTAACTAAAAGGAAAGTATATGAATTGCTAATAGTAAGTGATAGATCTGGGTCATGAAATGCTCGTGGTAACATTAGTATGTACCTTTCAGTACTATATTAATTTTGTGTTTCACAGCTTTCCATCTACGTTCCTTGCCAACAATCACCAGTCTTCGTCAAGCTGTGCTCCAAGTAGTTCCGTTACTACTACAGCTGCCTCCTCTGCCTCTGTTACAGCCTCATTGTCCTCAATAAGCAATGCAGCAGCTACATCCAGCTTGGGTGGCGTGAAGTCCGCAAGCGGCAACAGAAAAGCCAGAGTTCTTTATGATTATGATGCTGCGAATAGCAGTGAATTATCACTTCTTGCAGATGAGGTACACTTTTTCTATTCTTGCTTATAAATAGAAATAACAAATTTAATGTTTTGCTAGCTAAATGCAAAAGCCAATTCTCTGGTATTACATCATCCAAGGCAGTAAACATACATAAGTATCCGTTTGACCATTGCAATGTACCAGGAATTAGTAATGAGGAAAGAGTGGCTTCTTAGGGAAGGTTTCTGATATTATCAGGCATAGGCAAACTTGGCCCTCCAGATGTTTTGGGACTACAACTCCCATCATCCCTAGCTAACAGGACCAGTGGTCAGGGATTATGGGAATTCTAGTCTCAAAACATCTGGAGGGCTGAGTTTGCTATAGGAGTACTTGGATGTTTCAGTCCCTGATTATCTTGCATGTAGCTATGCATCAGCAATAGATTAACATGTTAAATACTCATTTTTTGTGTAAAGCTATTTTATGTGTACACCTCTTTTGGAGATACTGCTGGGATTGCAAAATCTTTCAGCCTCCTGACTTGCCTATATATTTTGGAAAGTTGTTTCACTATGCATTTGGACCCCTCTTAGGATATCATAACTAAGTTTTGCATGATGGTTCCTGAGATCAAGAAGCAGGTTTTCATCTATGTTTGGCTACAGATGGCAGACTGAAACTTCCAAAACTACACTGATTTTTTTTTGGGGGGGTGCCTCTTAGCGTTCTTGGATTTTTTTTGACATAAAGTGTTCTTTCTACTTGTCACTATACAATGGCTCCAGGACACCAAGTACACACTACTTCCTCCATTATTTTATTTTACTTCTTAATATTTATATACAACCCAATAATAAAAGTTCTCTGGGAGTTTATCAGTAAACAAATAAAACCATGACGTGCAAAAATGCAACCTAAAACTAGCAGCAGCAGGAATAACATCCCATAATACTTCTGTTCCGCATTTGTAAGAAACAGTGTGGCAGCATCTAAACTTTGAAACTCCCTGCCCATTGACAGCAGGCAGGTGCCTTCACTGCATTCTTTTCAGTGTGTGAGTATGTCATTCATATACCCAGATATGTGAATGTTGATGTGTGCTTTAATTTGTTTCAATTTATTGCTGTTTTTTCCCATGTTTAGATAATAGTTGTTAACTGTTTTTTACTGATTTTTTTGTTTTATTCCCTTTGTAAACCTCTTGGAGGTTTTTAACAATCAAGCAGTGTATCAATTTTATTAAATAAATAAAAGTGCTAACACATATTTAGAGTGAACACTAGGCAGCAGCCCAGGTTTCTAGGCTAGTGCCTACTTGCAAAGTAGGAGAATTCACAAAATTTTCAGAAACAGGTTATCTAATTTCTTTATTCATGACACAGGCATAAGAAATAAACACTGCTTTTTGTTTTTGTTTTAGGTAATAACGGTGTACAGTATGCCTGGCATGGATTCAGACTGGTTGATGGGCGAACGAGGAAATCAGAAGGGCAAAGTGCCTATTACTTACTTAGAACTGTTAAACTGAATAACTGGCTTGTATAAAGACTGCCAGTTATGGTGAGACCATATTTATATGCAATTAACTTTATATAAAACAGGTTTAAGTGTCTTCCATGTTAACATCTTAAAGGATGTGAATACCAGCCATTAGAAATGGGCTTTTATGCCAATATTCTTGCATGGTAGATACTCTTTTCAGATCTAAGTTGTTTAAAAGCTTTTACTTTATGTGCCAAGACTGTTTCTACAGAATTTTGTTTCTACTGGAATTTTCACTAATAACTTCTGCTTTTGAGTAATCTAAACTGAAAATGGGAGGTATTGTTTTCTACAGAACTTTTCATAATGGCAAGCTTCTTCACCAACAATAAAATTGTTAAACAGTAACTTCTTTTGCTAAACAAATATTTGATGTTTAATGTCTTAAAGGGCTATGATTATAGTTATGCAGCTGAAGATTACACTTTTACTAAGAACATTAAATATAATTCTGAAAGGAAATGCACAGCATAAAAAGAGCCCTACTAGAGGGATCAGATTAAGGCCTGTTAAGTTGAGTTTTCTGTACTCACAGTACAAAAGCTGTTTGTGATTAACCAGCAACTGGAATTCAGAGACAATTTGCCTCCCAATTTTGGAGGTAGCACAAAACTTAGCTCCATTTTAAAATATACTTTAAAAATCGAGAACTCCAAATTTGCCCTGGTGGCATTATTCCAAATAATAGCTAATAGAACTATGATGATCCCCATCAGAACACAAATGGTGTAAATACCACAGCTCCTATGCAGGTTTTGTTGTTGTTAGCATCACAGATGAAAATATCTAGACCAGAAATTGTGCATTCACCAACATAACCTTTCATTATTTATTTATTTTGAATAACTTTGATTTGGAAATAGTTCTTGATTTTATTTATTCGCAACATGTAATGTGTTCAGTCATGTTAAAGAGCAACAGCATACAACTGTCATGAGTGGTTTGGAGAGGAACAGTGAATATTAAGTTTTATTAAATACCATGATTTGGAAAAGAAGACTTCCAACATTTGAAGGACATCGGCTAATACAGTTGGTAATCAAAACATGTGATGTCATCAGCTGTATCCAGTGTTGGTCCTACTCAGAGTAGGCCCATTGAAATTGATGGACATAACTGACTTAGGTGCATTAATTTCAATGGATCTACTTTGAGAAGAGTTGATTGGAAACCTCATATGATTAGAAGTGAGAGTTCCGTGTTATCTGGGACTGCAAGATACATGCTTCTTAGCTAAGCCTTCTGAAAAGCAATCCACTGACTGATGAGTGTGAGAGATAGTCTTGAGCTTAGTATATAGGGAGAGAAACTAATTGCTTGGCTTATTGACTGATGAATTACTTCCATGTATGAATTTGCCAGCGGTGATGGAAGGAACTAAATACTGATCCCAGAGTGGAGAGACCTGCCTGTATATTGCAGTAACTGGGGCAGAGGGAGAGGAGCAGCCGTTGCACATTTCAGCTGTAGTTCAAAGTGTAAAAGACTTTTCCTCAAAAAAGTAAGAACCTGAGAAAAGATTCTGAATATTCAAGTAAGTTCTGTACATTGATGGAAATCAGAAATTGAATTTGCACATGCTACTGTACACTACTGGGCATTTTGACAGGCATGCAGGAGTCAGAAAATGAAGAACAACAGAGGTCAGAAAGCTGGCTGAGTTATCCTTTCAGTTGTTCAAGGAGAGTATTCTGTAGTCTGCATTTCTCCATGACTAGCAGAAGCAGAATAAACTAAAACATGAAACTGTGCCTGACCTTCAACCTGTATAGATTATTCAGAATCCAGCTCTTCTTAATGCAGAATTTTGATAATATTTTTAATACCTAGTACAGCTCTGTACATAATCTGTCCTTGGAATACCATTTTTTGTGCCATTTTGGTAAAAACGCACAAACTTTCCTATGTGAGGCGAAAAAACACAGCCTATGACTAGTGTGTTGGAAGAGAGTTTGGACAGCAAGAAGGGAATCCCAATTTGTAGCACCTGTACTGGGGCTGCATACACACTCCCTCACCCACTAGTCATGGAGCGGCTAAAAAGGTTTTGAGTATATGCAATTTTTGTGTGTACATGGAACCCTTAGAACCAAACCCCTATGTAAGGTGCAGGATTACTGTATACTGAAAGCTCAGCAGCTAATGACAGTGTTCCCGGCTGTTCTTTGTTTATACTTTTTTTAAAAAATAAATATGGCCAATTTATTAGGGACAATATAGGGTACAATTGCAAGTGCAGCGAAATTTTTTTCCAGGGTCTATGACATGATTGCATTTGCGGCTTTTGCTGTCAGCGAGAGAACACTGTTTGGGGCTGTGATGCCCTTGCTTTCCTCTAGCTATTTGTCAGATTGTTTGACAGCCTTCACAGCACACTTCAAGGCAGCAGAAAACTTTTAATGAATTCTCACCTAACACTTGTGGAAAAGTTAAAAATACTTTCCTTGATTGTCTACTTGTGATCCAGGTGTGCTGTACTGGGAAGGGCGAGCTGGTAAGCCCTGAATGATTACCTGCTTATATCAAACTGGATATTGGTGTTCTCCTTGGCTACTTAAAATAAATTGTCTGAATTGTGAACTGAGGCTCTCAATGACACATGTATCTTGAATATGTGGTACCACACCCAGCTGAGCTATGAAACCAATATTGGAGCTTTTGGAACAAGTCTATAAAAGGAAGACTCTGTGTATGCCTTATCTGCAGGGCATATTCTCCCTTGTATCTAACCAAGTGGCTGGACTACTGGGACCAAGATCACACACTTGTAGGCACTTAATATCTTTACACTTAATATGTTGAACAGATAGATGATTTTAGACATAATATATTAAGTCATGGAAAGAGGTAAATGTTCCTATTTTGAAAAGTTGAATGTACTCTTTTGCATTCAGGAAGAGATACTAAAACAGCTTCATACATAATTTGCCATTCAGAAGAATTCAAAATGAAGGAAGACCTATACTTAAAAGAAATTGAAAAAGAGGAAGAATGGGGAAGGGATATATCTATAGAGGGGACCTCAAATTTATTGTGTCACATATGAGGTCTTACCAAAATAATTCTAGGACCTGCCACCTGTTCTACCTTTTCCGGGTCTGTTGCATGAGAAGGGAAAATTGTGAGATGTATCCACACAGTACATCACTGGGATCAAAAGCATTCTCTTGGCATGCAATGGCATGAACACCACACTCCCCATTTTCATTCATGGCAGTAGTTTTGCACTATATGGAATATTGGTTGGAAAGTTCCCCAATCTTTCATTGGAGAGGCGTGTTGTGGAATACTCTGTGCCCAAGGTTATATGGAAATGCCTCTGCAGTTCTTTGGTCCCATACCCATACCTGACCTTGGATAATTTAGCTTTCCTGTACTTAATGAATCCAGAAGTATTTTTAGAAGGATTTAAAAAGAAACTTCTGAAATGACTGCTCATGGTCTAACTACTTTGCACGCCATAGGGTGCAATAAAAGTCTTGCCACTCTTGCTTAGCATCTTAGGCTGTGTTAATAGCTTCTGCTTTTGTTCAAACTTGATTGCGACTAAAGGAAACAATTATAGGTGGCCCATTGTTCCTAGAGAACTTTGTCAAGGCTGTGTCTTGCTTTCTGCATGGCATACCACACAAGAATGGGAGGGTGCCATGATTGCATATTGCCAAGGGAAGAGATAGCGTCAGATTACACCACTGCTAGCACATTTCAAGCAGTGAAGCCAAACTGTTAAGAGTGATGTCAACAGTTAACCTGTTGTTTTGCTAGTCAGTACTACATTGAAGGTGTTTCTTTGACTTCAGTTGTAAACAGTAACTAAACTCAGCAAATGGCAGGATTGTGCACTATGCACAAGGTTTTATGTTTATGGAGAACAGGGAGCTTACAGCTGGCCTGTACATGTACCTTCTTCCTCCACTGTTTTGCAGTCATTGCTATTTTGCAGCTGGGATACTTTGGGCCAAACCAAAAAACAATGTGTGGTGATCACATGCACAAGTTTCCCCCCATTTTCCCCATGGAATTCCTCCGCCCGCCCCCACCCCCAAAACAAACATTTTTGGAAGAAATCACACTGCTGCCACATACACTGACTAGCTTTCATCTGGGCTCAGCAGATTCATGGTGCAGGTATGTCACAACCCTCACCCTCTCTGATCACCCATTTCTGATCATTGCCTCTTTCTGCTGTTTAATGTGGAGGTGATGGCAGCTGGTCGGAGGCGAGAAAACCTGCCCTGAACAATGGAGCCAGCTGGATGGATGCTACCCTCGACTTTTTGGCATGGTGTGGTAGACGTTCGGTGAACAGAATTGCAGAATTACTTTGTGAATATGAAATCTTTTATAAATAGTTTGCTGACAAGACTCACTGTTTGGAAACGCATCGGTACCCAGATCATGCCGCCAGTTAATAAAGCAAATGCTAAGGAGCCCCTCCACCCTCCCCTACGGATCAGAATTGTCTTTTTTTTAGAAATGTGAAATGGGTGTCTGACATGAGCAATTAAGGGAATCTCGTTAGAATTGCAAAAATGGAATTAAAGCTTTCAAATGTCTTTGCACAGTTGTGGGCAGAAGCGCAACAACCAGAATTGGAATAATTAGCTGGGAAATTGCTGCTTCTAAAGGAGAATCTGCATGTAAACTATGTTTCTGGAAATAAGGGTGGTTTTTTCTCCCTTTTCAGTGCAGGTTCTCTGAATGCAACTATTCAAGGGACTAATTCAGAAATCAAACTCTAGTCTGGCAAGCATGCATGGGGGGGGGGGTAGATCCCTGGAGAGAGATTTTGGACCGTGGGGAAAGCAATACCCATTAGCTTATATAGATCGTCACTTTCTGTAGTTCAGGGTTGAGGAACCTGTGACTCCAGATGTTGCTAGACTGGCCATGCTGGCTGGAGCTGATGAGAGTTGGACTCCAACATCTGGAAGGCCAAGGTTCCCCACCACTGTTCCTCCCCTTACTCAATTATTCTTCTGATCCAAGCACTATTGGGGAAGCTACAAACCTGCCTCAGTTCCCATCTGCCAGATGATAGTACAATGCACTGGTGTGGGTAGAGATGCACCTGTATAATTTTAGATTCTTCACTTTCATTGCCCAACACACGCCACTCAAGCCCCCTGTTTGCAATTGATCTATGAAGTCTGGTTCTTGCATATTTAAAGAAAAGCCACCTCCCATATGTATCTCCATTTCTTAGAGCTGCAAAAGGAGGCTTGATGTCCTAGGGCAGGCTTTCTCAACCTTGGATCCCTGGATGCTGTTGGACTACAACGCCCATCATTCCTAGCCAGCATGGCCAGTGGGGGATGCTGGGGACCCAAGGTTGAGAAAGGCTGTCCTAGGATTTACATCCTATCCTTCACTCAGATGCAGCTATGGAGCACCTACACTGTGTTATCGACATCACTTGCATTATGTGGAAGGAGTCCAGAAAGAAAATGAATCCCGAGAACACTTCACTGAAGAAGCTGACAAAAGCAGTGTATAGTCTGAGGAGAAGTTGGAACAGAGAGTTCCCCCCACCCCTAAAGGCCTTGTACATAGCAGGGAGACATTCAACCACACATACAGAAAAAAAGTGCCTCTGAACTATACAGCCATCAGAGCATGTGCTACCTCAGCAAACATCATGGCACTCTACCTGATTGCTAACCAACGCACCCACCCATCTCCTTGGCTGGTTGACTGACATACTGATAATAGAACGAACCTTTATGTTGCAAACTGAACAATCTTTGCTGTTGCACTTCCAAAATGCAGTAGAATGCACCCCACAAAGAATGTACTCCTTATTCTGCTTGCCTGTGAAAATGTAGCTATGTTGAAAGCTACTGAACCTGATTTAAACCTTTTCTTAGCCATTTAGTTAGCCTTGCTGTTCTCTAGCTATTGTAGGATTAACTGACGGCTTGGATCTTAAAATAAGTGAAGGAAGTTGACAGAAAGAGCATTTCATTTTACTTACATCCCCTGAAGCCGCATGAGGGGCCCCTCCTAAATAATGGAGAACCATTATTTAGGTTTAGGATGATTCCCTTCTCCCAGAGCAGCCCCCCCCCCCACTCCATCCTATAGTATTCAAGAGTACAGTTAGCGTCTTGTCCTGGATCTTAAGGTCTTCATAAAAAAAGGTCAACAATCTTCGGGGTGTCCTGGTTTTTTACTTTTTGAAATCTGGCTACATATTTCTTTCATCTATGCATGCTATTTAAGCTCAAACACAGCCTGTGGTTCATTATACCACTTAGCTATTCAATGGGGACCCCAATATTATGCTCTTTGCTTTGTCTTACGCTGGATGACGTTCAGCTGGTTAGAATCACTGGAGAGGCGGGTCTCAGGGTTCCCGCCCCAAAGCACATCTCTAATAGATGTCTTAGCAACCATGTTTGCTAGAAGACCCGCAGAGAGCCTGTCTGCTGCCACTACATCGACCTCCTTCCTTTCTTGAAGGAACTATATTTCCATAATAGAGCACCAACTTTGCAATGGAGACGGTCCCAGCTTTGATCCCTGCCACCTACAGTTAAAAAGGATCACTAAGCAGATGGGACTGGAGGGACACTCACTGTTCAGCTACATGGACAGATAGTCTGACCCGGATTGGGGCAATTTTTTTCTGTGTTCCCCTCCAGGCACCAGATCAACTATCTTATCCTTGTGCAGTAGTAAGGAAAAATTCTCCAGTGTGTTTGTGGGCACATGCTTTCTGCACATTTATAGGGAAGGAGCATCTTTGGCAAATAACTACTATTTTAAACTGATTAGTAAAGCAATGCACAATACACATGCTTGGAACTGTCTGGGAATAAGATCACTCAGTGCTCTTGCTTCAAGAGTGTGTAAGTGGGTTTAATCATTTTTCCTTCTTTCTCTCTGCAAAAAACAAAACAAAACAGAAAACAGCTTTCAAACTGGTGCCAGGCGCCCGGCCTGCGCATGGCAAATGTTTTCCTAGACTACTTGCTCTTCGACAGATGTATCTTTCAGCCTTGCTTTAGTGTGCAGCCCTGGGCAAATGCTCAGGAGGTGCAATGACACACTGAACTCCCCGCTCCCATGAGAACCTTGCAACATACAAACCTTCCTCTGCAAACATAACCCATCTGCCATAATTTTGCGGCTCTCTGATCATTGAGATGAGCGATGTCTGTATTCTCCAAATGGCATCATTTGGCCAGCAGATGGCACTATTTATTCCCATAAGAAAACAGGAGTCGCTTGGATGCATTACATTCCTAAAGGTCATGAGCGAAGGCAAAAGGTCCAAACATTGGATGTTCTATGCATGAGGGATGTTCTACATGAAGCACAATGCTCACAACTTATTTTTTTTACCATATGCTTGCAGTGTGTTCAACTGTTCCTAATATTGCTGTGTTGGATTGTGGCTAAGGGTGTGTGCTGCACTGGCTGCAAGCTACAGGGGACTGATAGGCGCACTGAGACATTGATGGGCTGGCTGTGTCATTTTGCAACATATGAGTTGCAAGCACTACTCGGTGGCGCTGTGGTCTAAACCACTGAGCCTCTTGGGCCTCTTGGGTTGGCGGTTCAAATCCCTGCGATGGGGTGAGCTCCCGTTGCTCTGTCCCAGCTCCTGCTAATCTAGCAGTTCGAAAGCACGCCAGTGCAAGTAGATAAATAGGTACCACTGCAGCGGGAAGGTAAACGCCATTTCTGTGCACTGTGGTTTCTGCCATGGTGTTCTGTTGTGCCAGAAGCGGTTTAGTCATGCTGGCCACATGACCCGGAAAGCTGTCTGTGGACAAACGCCAGCTCCCTTGGCCTGAAAAGCAATATGAGGGCCACACCCCATAGTCACCTTTGACTGGACTTAACCACCCAGGGGTCCTTTACCTTTTTTTACCTTTTGCAGCTTGATTGAATCTATCATTAATAAATCAATCATAGATTGAAACTAGTTCAATCAGTGAACTCATGGTTTTTTTTTTAAACTAAGCATTTTTGCATTATGCCTTGCCAAGCTCAGAGCTTGTTTGCGCCTTTGTGCATATACTTGCCCACCAACTGTTAGCAAGACACAGGGCTCACTTGGTCACAGTCTTCCCTATGATGATGAGATGTGCTTTATTTCTATTTAAATTAGAGTAATTACTTCTACATTCTGTGATTTGCATCTACACATGTAAATTAGTGCATGCCCATTTTGTTGTTGTTGCTGCTGTTTAGTCATTTAGTCGTGTCCGACTCTTCGTGACCCCATAGACCAGAGCACGCCAGGCACTCCTGTCTTCCACTGGTCAAACTCACGCTGGTAGCTTCAAGAACACTGTCCAACCATCTTGTCCTCTGTCGTCTGATTCTCCTTGTGCCCTCAATCTTTCCCAACATCAGGGTCTTTTCCAGGGAGTCTTCTCTTCTCATGAAGTGGCCCAAGTATTGGAGCCTTAGCTTCAGGATCTGTCCTTCCAGTGAGCACTCAGGGCTGATTTCCTTAAGAATGTAGAGGTTTGATCTTCTTGCAGTCCATGGGACTCTCAAGAGTCTCCTCCAGCACCATAATTCAAAAGCATCAATTCTTCAGCAATCAGCCTTCCTTATGGTCCAGCTCCCACTTCCATACATCACTATGCCCATTTTACGTGGACCTTTTGACCTATTTTTTTTTGGGGGGGTGCATTTATTCTTAATGGCAATGCATAAGGGCCAAACTGCTTTCCACCAAATGGTGCTCAAGGTGGCTCTGTGCCACCTATGTGGATGCTGTATTACATATACTTGGAAGTGAGAAAATGAGAGAGGCATCCCTGGAAAAGGCAAGCAACTGCAGCTTGCAACATGGACTTCAGGAACTGGCTATCTACAGCACAAGTTGAAAGAAATGCAATGCTGCACAGAGGTGACCTTAAAAGTGCCTCAAGTATTTGGGGAATGTAAAAAGGATCTGATAGCAATGAAGAAGAGCGGTTGCTGAACAGCTTGGTAGGTTTCTGGATGAAACATCGGCTCTCGATCCATTCCAGTCCGGCTTCCGCGCTGGTCATGGGACCGAGACGGCTCTGGTCGCCCTAACAGATGATCTCCGCAGGCAGCTGGATCGAGGCGGGTCAGGGCTGCTGATTCTTTTAGACCTGTCAGCAGCCTTCGACATGGTCGATCACGAACTCCTAGACCACCGCCTTGCCGACGTGGGGATCCAGGGCACAGTCCTCCAATGGCTGCGCTCGTTTCTCTCTGGTCGGGGACAGAGGGTGGCGCTTGGGGGGGAATTGTCATCGCGCCACTCCTTGGTGTGTGGAGTGCCTCAGGGTGCGATTCTCTCCCCGATGCTTTTTAACATCTTTATGCGCCCCCTCGCCCAGCTTGTTCGGAGTTTTGGGCTGGGTTGCCATCAGTATGCCGATGACACCCAACTCTATCTGTTGATGGATGGCCATCCTGACTCGGCCCCAGACACACTGACCAGATGCCTGGAGGCTGTGGCTGGATGGTTACGTGGGAGCCGGTTGAAGTTAAATCCTTCGAAGACAGAGGTCCTCTGGCTGGGACGGGACGATATGGGATTGAGGGGGCAACTCCCATCTCTTGCGGGGGTGCAGTTAGTGCCAGCACCGTCCGTTAAGAGTTTGGGTGTAATCTTCGATACCTCCCTCTCTATGGAGGCGCAGATTACAGCTATAACAAAGGCGGCATTTTTTCATCTCCGCCAAGCTAAGCAGTTGGCCCCTTATCTCTCTCGCCCTGACCTAGCCACTGTGATCCATGCGACGGTCACCTCCAGACTGGATTATTGTAACTCGCTCTACGTGGGGCTGCCCTTGAGACTGACCCAGAAACTCCAGCGGGTGCAGAATGCCGCGGCGAGACTCCTTATGGGGTCTTCGCTGCGAGACCACATTCATCCGGTGCTATATCAGCTGCACTGGCTCCCGGTGGAGTACAGGATCAGGTTTAAGGTGCTGGTTTTAACCTTTAAAGCCCTATACGGCCTAGGACCCTCGTACCTACGGGACCGCCTCTCCTGGTATGCCCCACAAAGAAACCTACGGTCTGCAAATAAAAACATCCTGAAGGTCCCAGGCCTCAGAGAGGTTAGGCTGGCCTCAACTAGAGCCAGGGCCTTCTCGGCTGCGGCTCCAATCTGGTGGAACGCTCTGTCAGAAGAGACTAGGGCCCTGCGGGACTTGACATCTTTCCGCAGGGCCTGCAAGACAGAGTTGTTCCACCAGGCCTTTGGTCAGGGCGCAGCCTGACTCCCTCCTCTGGCAACCTGCACAGAGCTTTGTTTAATGGTTGCCATTAACTTGATTTTAATTAATTTTTATAATGAAATATTTTTAGAATGTTGGTCTATTTGATTGTTTGATTATTTGATTGTTGTTAGCCGCCCTGAGCCCGGCTTCGGCTGGGGAGGGCGGGATATAAATAAAATTTATTATTATTATTATTATTAAGAAATGGTAGGAAGATGAGGTTTGGGCAGTGGCAGACTTAGAGAAGGTCAGGCCAAGGACTGAGTGTAACAAGAGATGTAGTAAAAATCCAGCATATGAAGGATCAAATTCTAAAGTGTTCTGGCCCTCCACTAAGGAGACTTGGCAAACAACTCATAAGAAGTCTCTTTATTTGTTCAGTCTCAAGGCAACCTCCCCGCTAAAGCAACTTCACAACCCAACCAGAATCTGATCCTGCAGACTTAGCCATGTAAGGCGGTGATATTCAAGAGATGACTATTGTGCTGAGCCACACTTTTGATACCCTTCCCACAGCATCCAAAAATATTGGGCTGACTCTCTAATTCTCCTGCGGAGCAGTACTGAAGAAGAGGCTCTCATTGTAGAAGCAGAATAAAAAGGGAAAGGACCCCTGATAGTTAAGTCCAGTCGCAAACAACTCTGGGGTTGCGGCGCTCATCTCGCTTTACTGGCCGAGGGAGCCGGCATACAGCTTCTTGGTCATGTGGCCAGCGTGACTAAGCCGCTTCTGGTGAACCAGAGCAGAGCACTTAAATGCCGTTTACCTTCCCGCCGGAGCGGTACCTATTTATCTACTTGCACTTTGACATGCTTTCAAACTGCTAGGTTGGCAGGAGCAGGGACTGAGCAACGGGAGCTCACCCCGTTGCGGGGATTCAAACCACCAACCTTCCAATCGGTAAGCCCTAGGCTCTATGGTTTAACCCACAGTGCCACCCGTGTCCCTAGAAGCAGAATAGCTTGGTTTAATGCAGAAGGCCCCAGGTTTCATCCATTGCATCTCCAGGCAGGGCTGGAAGAGAACCCTGCCTGAAATCCAGGGAAGCCGCTGCCACTCAGTAGAGATCAGTGCTTCCCAAAGTATGTTCCCATGGAATATTGGAGTTCTGAGAGCTGGACCATCAAGGTGTTCTGTCACTGGAATCGAGTAATAGTGCTCTTTTCCCAATTCACACACAAAAAATTGAATTTCTAGAATATTGTTTTTCAATTATCTAGGGTTGCCATATTTCAAACAGTGAAAATCCGAAAGGAAAAGTTGTTGAGCTTTTCTTCTTCTTCTTTTTTGCTCACAGTTGTTGAGCAAAACAAACAAACAAAACATTTATTCACTCCAAAAAAATACTAAGTTTGGGGGCTCTTTTTGTCATTTAAATAGATTTTTTAAAATAAAAAATTCCCCTTCCCCATGCCATACATTTAGGTTTTGCCGGATGTTTTGCCTATTCAGCAAATATCTGCCCGGACGCCTTTCTGCTGTCCAAATCCCGGCCTGGTTGTGTCTGGCAAAATCCGAACGTATGGCAAGCCCTAAGTTTTAGAACCGAGTCCAAGCCATTTTGACACTTGACAACTGGTTCGCCTCTAGCCATATTGTTGTCGTACAGCATCCATCATGTACACACACATTGTGACTGACATGGGAGTTGTGAGGGCCCTGACTTGGTTTCGAGTGAAACGGGTAGCTTAACATTCCGGAGTTAATGGAAACATTTACTGTGGCTCCGATGGCAGGATCGATCCTTTGTCCGAGAAACGCACAGCAACTGGAGAACAGCTTTGCTCCTTGGCACCGGCTCGCCTGTTCAAATGCCGCTAGCAGCTGCTGTTTTTCTCTACAGGAAATCCCACCACTTTGCACCGAAAGGAGGATTAAGAAACAAAAGTCCTGCCTTGATTTACAGTTTCTTTGAGATTCTAGCACACCGTGTCCAAAGCTATAGCTTTACGCTTGTTATGTCTGCTGGGGGGCCGGGGGCCCGCCGTGGTTCAGGCTGATGGATTGAGAAAAGGCGTTCCTCGCAGAACGACTCGATGGCAACGACACACCATCAGAAGCATCTCCAGAGCAATCTGGAGTTGACATTCCTGATACGAAGGAAGCGATAATTCGTCCTGGCCCATAGTGCTTGCTGAAGTGAAGTAGTGTGGGATTTTCACACTTGCCCACAAAATACAGAGACAGCCCTGCAAAATATTGCCCACTCCTTGGTTGAAGGATTGTGCTAACTAAAGGAGGGGAAGACATGTTATGGGTGCCTCAGAGTTGGCATTTGTTGGGATCCTGAAGTTTGCTTGCTGCAGCTTATTCCAGATGTCTTATTTAGCAATAAAGTAGGGTTGGAGGACCTGTGGCTTTCCAAGTTTATGCTGAATTCCAGTTCCCATACCCCTCACAGACCATGGCTGGCTGGGGCTGATGGGAGTTGGAGCCCGAAGGGCCACAAGTTCCCCAGCTGTGAAAAGCCTGCTAGATCTTTGCCTGTGGACCTGCTGCTCCATCACAACAATGTGGCCAACCTCAACAGCAAACGCCCTTTCAAATTTACCTCAGAACATGGGAGCCCAGCTGAAATCAAGATGGCTGATGAGCAACGTTTTCCTGTTCCCTCTAGTAAAACAGGCCTGTTAGCGGCTCCAGGCAGCCTTCTAATGCAATTTCTGAGGGATGTAATCTTAAAGCCTAAAATCTTTTATTTATTTTTAATAGTATTTTTTATTAAACTTTCAAATTTTACATTTCAAATTAAACATATTTTATTATAGCATACATTCATAGCATACACTCCCTCCCCTTCCAAGGTTCATTTTAGCATTCCTGCATATTTTAATATATCCATCTCATTTAATTTTCCTATCTTACACCAGTTCACAATATGTTATACTGTTGAATTACTTTAATACTGCCAGCGTTTTAACTCTGCACAATTTTCAATATACTTGACGAAAAAAATCCCATTCCTTTTAAAATACAGTCGTACCTTGGTTTTCGAACAGCTTAGTTCCCAAACGTTTTGGCTCCCGAACGTCGCAAACCCGGAAGTGACTATTCCAGTTTGTAAACTATTTTTGGAAGCCGTACGTCTGACGGGGCTTCCACAGCTTCCTGCAGCCAACCAGGAGCCGTGATTTGGAATGGATTCCATTTGACTTCCAAGGTATGACTGTATCTGTTCTCCTTGCCTCTTACTCTACTTGTAAGACCTGCTGATTCGGCATATTCTTAACTGGGTTGCCATGTGTCCTCTTTTTCCAGGACACATCCTCCTTTTCAGGAGTAAATTTTCTGTCCAGGTGGATATTTCAAATTTGCCAAAATGTCTCTGGTTATACTTTCTGGATGAGACACAGACATAACTAGCGGCTGAAGTCTTGCTTTCCTCTTCTCTTCTCCTGCCCCCCTTAGCAATACAGTTGTACCTCAGGTTACATATGCTTCAGGTTATAGACTCTGCTAACCCAGAAATAGTACCTCAGGTTAAGAACTTTGCTTCAGGATGAGAACAGAAATTGCGTGGTGGCAGCAGGAGGCCCCATTAGCTAAGGTGGTGCCTCAGGTTAAGAACAGTTTCAGGTTAAGAACGGACCTCCAGAACGAATTAAGTTCTTAACCTGAGGTACCACTGTATATCAGTTTCTATAGCCTACATATAGTAGGTGTATTTAAAATCACCGCATCCTCTTTTCTGCTCTTTAAAATATGGCAGCCCTATATTCTATCATCTTAAGTTGCCAATCTTCCATACTAGGGACCTCTCCCACTTTCCATTTTTGGGCTAACAAAATCCGAGCCGCCATTGTTGCGTACACAAATAAGTTTTTCTGACTGCTGGGAACCTCTGTCTGAGCAATTCCTAGCAGAGATGAAAAGCCTAAAATCCTTTAAGGGCTTTTCAGTAACAACAAAGGGGGCTCCCTGGCATTTATGACAGATGCAGCTGCGCAGCCGAGATCCTCGCACACCATTAAGGTAATTCCCCTCATGAAAAACGGTAAAGCATTAGCAGCCTGTTGAGAGTATCGGGTGGACCAACCTGTGAGCACACAAACAGAGGCCATGGGTTTGGGGGAATGAAGAGCCATAAAACCTGACGCTCTGTGACTAATGCCGTTTGTGTAATGAGAGCATTAGCGAGACTTTGTGCGTTAAGTTTGAAAGCGTCTCTCAGGGAGGCAGCGCAAGTGCAGATACTCGCGTGTGGGGCTTGGACACCTGGTTAGTAATGGCAGACGTACATTTCTGTGTGTGTGGCTTTGTTTAATGCTCTCAAGGATTTTTAACTTTGGAGGCAAATCCCCATACCCAGTACAGTGGTACCTTAGATTACCTACGCTTCAGGTTACCTACGCTTCAGGTTACAGACTCCGCTAACCCAGAAATATTACCTCGGGTTAAGAACTTTGCTTCAGGATGAGAACAGAAATCGTGCTCTGGCAGCGCGGCAGCAGCAGCAGCAGGTCCCATTAGCTAAAGTGGTGCTTCAGGTTAAGAACAGTTTCAGGTTAAGTATGGACTTCTGGAATGAATTAAGTACTTAACCTGAGGTACCACTGTACCTCAAAGGCGACTTCCCTGTTCTGCTAGGAGCAGAAATGAAATCTTTGGCGCTTTATTGCTGAAAGAATTGAGCACATTTCCTGAATGAAAACAATTACAGACACCATGATAATTGGAGACATGAGCCTAAATAGCTTTTTGCATTGTGCTCTGGGTTATAAACAACAGTCCAAAGCAATATAGAGCCATGTGGTACCTTACAGACAAAACAGATGCATTTTTACATAGACACGACACAGTCTATTAAGAGTTGCATCCAGTTTGTGCCCCTCCATTGGGTCATTCCAATCAAGTGATTCAACTTTTTTACCTCATGTCATCCAATTTTCTTAATATTTTGTACACTTGTTGAATGATCAAAACTAAGTTTAAATCTAAAATGTTAATTTTTAAAATCTTATCCTGTTTGTGAGTTATGAGGGTTTGAATTATTATTTTTTAAATGACAATTTTGGCCTTCCCAGACTACACATAAACCTTAAGAGCTCAGCTCAGAATTGAGATACGCCAAAACTAAAACCACCAATCTCTTCAGAACTTCATGGGATTTATTATGATATGTCACATGATGGACTTACTTTAAATTTAAGTTACAAAATGGAACATTTTAAAAAGTGGTTAAAAATTAATATGATTTAAAAATCCCCCAAAATGTATTTATTTAATATTTCTAAGAGCTACTTGCAAAATTTAATCATGGGATCTCAATGGGATCACATTTTTAAAAAAATGTTTAAAAATGCCTTATTGGGTTGTATTTAGGATAAATGGGTCTTTTTGAAGTAAAATATAACAGAATAAACAAGACTTCAGAGTGTAATTTCAGGCATTTCCTTAGAAAGTTATTTAATCAAAAGGTATATGAAAAGACCCACTTTAAAGTATTTTTTAAAAAGGTGATCCTATTCAGATCCCAAGATGAAATTTTTCAGGTCCCAAAGGCTCATTTTTTGGGCCACAGTGAAACATGGGGTTTCTGCCACCAAACATTGCAGGGGGCCTTTTGCTGGTGTTTGGCACTGCTTGGATGTGATTCGGATGGGTTTTCAGCGAAACCATGACCAGCTAAATTCTGCAGCTAAATAGCCACAATTTTCACACGCTGCTTAGAACTAACAAATGTGTTGGGCAGGACACATTGATCCAAAGGGAAATGTGTGGTTTAAATTGCATGTGATGGTAATAATGTGCCACTCAGGCTTTGAACAAAACTGTGTACAGTTTTCACAAATTAATGCTGTAGTTTGTTGTTGTTTGTTTTACTTTACTATCAGTTCCTTTCCCTAATGCTTAAATATTTCACATTTTTCTTTTGTTGGCTTCCTTTGAAATGTGTGCATTGCAGTCGGCAGGCCTAGTAATTGAAGATACGCATGAGCAAATGATGTAATTGGAATTGAAAGGTAGAAGTTTATTCTTATACTAAAACAAAAAAACCCTATACATGTATTGAACTCTTTGTTATTTAGAAAAGTATATATTCGGGGATTGACAGAAAAATACTGGCCATCTTCACCTATTTCCATGCAAATGTGGTACACTATTAAGTGCGAATGGGGGTTATCAGCAGTATTAAACACTCGTTCAGACATTTGCCATTTCCAGGAAAGTTTAGTTTTGCAAAGTTTTCATTAAAGGGAGGGGGAAAGGACCGGGATAGCCTGTGAGAGTTAATTGGATATGCAAGAAGTCTAGACCAGAACAGTAATTCATGGATAATCAAAATGCTGAATTTATTAATTTCTCCTTGACCCATACATATCTTACTGGCAGAATTGCTTTATTTGACATTGAAAAGTTATCCTTTAGAGTCCAGGCATGGCCAAACTTGGCCCTCCAGCTGTTTTGGGACTACAACTCCCATCATGCCTAACTAGCAGGACCAGTGGTCAGGGATGCTGGGAATTGTAGTCTCAAAACAGCTGGAGGGCCAAGTTTGGCCATGCCTGCTTTAAGACTGTTCTAAACCTGTGGAGGGCAAACATGGATACATACCATATTTACTTGAATCTAATGCTCAGCATTTTTGCAAAAATCAAGGTGCGCATTGGATTCGATGACACATTTGCCAGCAAATACTTGTTTGGGTTTCAAGGTTCTGAAAATTGAGGTGCATGTTATAGATTCAATGGTGCATTAGACTCAGAGTAAATACGGTACATTGTCCCTGACCGGCATGTGTTGGAGCAACCCCAAAGTTCCATGTACTGCAGAAAAGGGTTTCTAAGCCCAACACTGTGGAACTTTCTCAAGTGTCTTCCCATGACAGGCAACTTGTTCCCCTGAAATCCCACTCCCATGGGTCTTGCTGTTCTGAACTATTCTAATAGCCTTAGATTGTGTGACCCTTGAGGACAGAACCTTTGGAAAATAGGATAAAAGCTCTTCCGAGCCCATGGGATAAAGCAGGACAGAGCACACTCCTGAAAACCAGTCACTGAGGAACAACTATTGCCTTCATACTCTGACTGTGGACTTCCTATAGGCACCAGCTCTTGCTCCTGGGCAAGGCCTTCAGCTTCCTATAACTCTACAGTCCAAGGGTGGAATCCAACTAAAATGTTCCATAAATGCAAAGATGGCACACTAGAACTTCCCTCTCTTTTGGGTTTGTGCTCCGCCTCCTCCCCAAAATCTTCTCTAGAGGGTTGGGGGAACACCTAGAACAGATTTAGGGATGTGTGTGTTGAGGGTGGGTGTGTCCATTGTTCAAGTGGAAATCTTTTGTACTGACCATCTGTTTTGGGCTTTAAACACCCTCCAACATATTTATGGCACAAAAGCAGATCCCCACTCAGTGTGTACTCACTCCTGCTTTCTCCCTGCACCTATTTAGGTACATAGCAGTTCTGCACAGAGATCTAGCCACTCTTGGCTGCCAAATGTATGATGTATGTTTCTTGCATTCACACCTTTAAAGTATTTTTGTTTTTTAAAAAAACAACACAGCCACCTTACGCTCTTAAAGAAAATGTATGAAAGAGCTGCTGGCATATTTTAGCCATTCGAGCAACTGAAAGCACTTCAAACCAACACTTGAGAAGCAATTTTGCAATGGAGTCTCCTTTAGGTACTGTGGAGTCTGTGTTTGTTGCCTGTTTTTTTCAGAACAACCAGTGTTCGAAACTCCCTTTGTTCTGGGCGCATTTTGCAGCAGGGAATTTCATTAGCGTGAGCTGTTTCTGAGCTCTGGGCACAGTGCTGCACCTAAGATTTCTGATTAAAACTGCAGAGTGGAAGGAAAGGAGGACCTTTTTCTGCCTCCTCACTTCCAGCCCCTCTCTGAAGACTGGAGATGAGACCCTCTTAAGAATATTAGGGAGGTGGGCAGGGGAAGGACTAGACTCTGTGAAAAATGAACATAATATTTTAGCCACTGTTCATTCATTTTCAGCCTTGTATTTTTGTTATAAAAAAGTGTGCCTGGACATTCCATTGTTGTGCCCACAACCTCGGTTTAAGGTGCCATTTAGCTCCTCACTTTCATATCTCCATTTCTAACACTGGGTACAATATTTAAGAGACCTGAAACAGTAGAACTTAAAACACTTGCAGCCCAGCAACCCCGACTGCACGGAGCCATCATCAGGGCAAGCTGTTGAATCTGTACAATCACCGACTAAAAACTGATTCTATACTTAAGCTATCATTCCGTTTTGACAGATATCCCCGTTCTGCAAGATAAAAATCATTCGATAAACTGGCCTATAGCGAAACAGTTACCTTTAAGTGCATTCAGGCAAAATGTTTTGAAGAATGAGACATTCGATACAGATTTTGTGATACAGATTTTATTGCCCTCTCCAACTTTTTCCCCTCCAGGGAACTCATGTCTGTTGAATGAAGGTTAAACCGTGCCAAGAAAGTGCACCTGACCTCAGACCTACACATGCCTTTTGTTAGAGGTTTTAGATGCAGTCATCATTAAAGTGCATTCCCCTAGCATTCTTCAGTCACTGCAGATCACGAGTTCCACCGTCAGAGCAAGACTACAAATGATTTTTTTCTTCTTCTTCCAGAGCAGGCATTCATTATGAGTATTGCAAATAACAGTTCTATAAAAAGGACAGCTGGGAAATACAAAATGCAAAGATGCTAACCGATGTCTCTTTGGGAGGCAGAGAACATATTATTTGGCTCCAACTTCCCATGGCTGTACAAAGAGTGGCAGTGTATTAAAAAAATAAAAAAAGCAGAGTAATCATCTCAATTATTGGGAGCTGACAAATAAAGCTTTGCCAGTAAAAATAAATGGCCCAATTATTACAAATTTCAGTATTTGCATTACATTTGTCTCAAAGCATTTCATTAATGATATCCATCCACTAAGATGAGCTGAAATGTACCAGGACAGGCCATTTGTTCAGCCTGCCAATTTGTCAAATGTGCTGTGCTTGAAGCTTTCAGCTCCTAATGAAAAGATGTTGAGCACCACACAGTATGGGATGGCTCTGAAATTAATGCAGAAGCTGGAATGATTTCCAGGGTTTATCACACTTTGTCTGAGAAGATTACCATGATGAAAAATGATGTGAGAAATAAAAACTTTAAAAAAACCCAAAACATAATAATCAAGATTTTTTTGTTTTGTTTTAGAGGCGCTCTAGCTTTTCATTTAAGAATTCTTCTACGCTGTCTGTATTCCATTTCAGAATACTCAGTTCTTCGGCAATGTTCCCACCGTCATCCAAGAGCTTCAGTACGGGGTCAGAACCACGTACGTACTGCAGAGGAAAGAAATCCAAAGTTACTGTCTGCCTGGATTCAACACATCTGGCAAGCTCAACCTTCACTTTCTTGCTTCCAAAAGTAACTCAGAATTATTGCTATTGTTCAAGTATAAGTTCCAGGCTGAATAAACTGCTGTGGTCAGATATACATTCTGAATGTATGGCTATATAGGGCGATTTTCTGAAACTATGACTAGTGTATGCAAGACTTTGATTCCAGACAGAATGAATTGCCAGCAGCATAGCTATTATTTTAAAAGACAAAATGCACTCAGGGCTGATGAACAAACTCAGTATTGTTGTGCTCCCCATAGTAAGCTAAATCAGTTATTTACAGATCACAGAACTGTAGCGCTGGAAGGGACCGCGAGGCTCATTCTAGTCCAACCACCTGCAATGCAGGAATCTTTTCGCCCAAGGTGGGACTTGAACCCACAACCCTGAGATTAAGCGTCTCCTGCTCTGCCAACTGAGCTGTCCCCTTCCACTGAAAATTTCCACCCATCAGATGCACAATTCACATCTTTCTCCAATACTAAGGTAACATTTGATAGGTTTAAATTCACATTAAAAAAAACAGAAACTAGTACAAACCTTGATCTGCAGTCCCCTGAATAGTTTGGGCTTGTCACTCCTGACGAAAGCTAGAATGTGGAGGCACAGAGAAAGCGTTATTCTAAACAGAATGAGCATTTCTTCTCATGCCTTATAAACAAGATTCAAAGTCGAGATGAAACACAGAAATATGTATAATTGTAGTCTAAAATCTACCATATTGCAGAAAGGAATTGTAGTGCCTGCTATGCCCTCTGCTCTTGCCTGACAGGAACAAGTCATGGCAATACAGAGGGCTGGCTCAAGACATTTTGCTGCTTGAGGCAAAGGACACAATGACACAATTTTGGCACAACTCCCAGCCCCTTTGCAGCCGCTGCCCAAGGCAGCTGCCTTCTTGTATCCTATGGTAGGGCCAGACTTGCAATACCCACTTGTGTCACATATAGACAGCATCTGCAGGAACAAGAACCAGACACTTATTGAACAACCCTTTTCCTGGGTTTATTTTGTGGCACCCCAGATGTGCTGGTAGACTTTTAATATACACAGATCACCAAAGCTAAACTGCAGCGAGAGGTCTAAGCTCTAGTGAATACTTGTTCTACCAGGGAGCAAATGTTGTTAAATGTGCACATGACATTTTGCTTCCCATTCTGTGTCCCCTTGCCCCCACCAGAGTTATTTCACTCACCTGAAGAAGGCACATGTCAGATGCAACTAGGCAGAAACAACCAGCATTTCAAATAAATAAAAACTGTTTTTAATGTTGTGCTTTGAACTGTTGTGACCCACCCCGGGGAGAAAGATTGGAAACAGTCGTACTACACTCTGGACTAATCGTTAGGCTTTCATTATTATTATTTTTAAAAAGGGTGCGATGGAAAAACAGGGTCCCACATTCCTGTTTAATTTGCCCTTCCCTATCTCCTGTCCCTGCATATGTGCAGTGTTAGAAATGGAGATATGAAAGCTAGGAGCTAAATGGCACCTTAAGCTCAGGTTATGGGTGCAACAATGGAATGTCTGGGCGCACTTTTTTATAGCGAGAATGCAAAGCTGAAAATGAATGAGCTGCAGCTAAAATCTTATGTTCATTTTTCACAGGGTCTAGTCCTTCTCCTGCCCACCCCCTTAATATTCTTAAGAGGGTCTCTTCTCCAGTCTTCAGAAAGTAGCTGGAAGTGGGGAGGCAGAAAAAGGTCCTCCTTTCCTTCCACTCTGCAGTTTTAATCAGAAATCTTAGGCACAGTACTGCGCCCAGCGCTCAGAAACGGCTCGTGCTAATGAAATTCCCTGTTGCAAAATGCACCCAGAACAATGGGAGTTTGCTCTTTCTTCCTATATGTCTCTTGTATGACAATAGATCATAGCGGGCAACTTTCCCCTTTTTTTTAAAGGGAAATTCCCTTATTCCGAATAGTACTCCTCGCAAGAAAAGGGGAAAGTTGACAGCTATGCAGTAGCTGCAAAGCTCTGCACTATGGCAGCTGCTGGATGAACACGTCCCTCAGCTGCTCGCCTGAGGCCCACTGTTAAGTTGTCCAGGTGAGCTGCAAGTTGCTTGGTCAAATGTTGGCCTAAAAACACCTAGTGTTTCTAGCAGTTGTGCACACCTCTTTGTTGACACATTTCTGTTTCAGTGGTGCAATGATGTTAGACAGAACAGATCACACTATGCAGAGAACAAAATGAAGCAGGAGGGTAGCGGGGGGAAATCTAACACCAGCTTTGCTATGTTTGATGTCAACTTAAACTATCAGACATATTGTAGCACTGGCAGCTTTCTAAATCTAGTGAAAAATGAATTGAGACATCTTCTGGTTCAAAAAAACACCCTGCAGACAACCTGCTACAGTTTCATTTTCTGATGAGATATTCTCAACATGGGAAGCTTTCCGAGGATGAGTGAGCTTCAAAAGCTCAGAGAAAAAACTGATGCAAGATGAAAACCTATCCGCTAAAGTTCTATTTGTTAGCCCCGAGAGTGTGTGCATATGAAAGAAGAGCAAGGAAACCACCCCAGAAAAGAATCAGCATTAAAATAAGAAATTCCATAAATAACAACATAATTATTATCCATCTTTCACCATCAGTTAAAACCACTGCATTTTTCTGGGGGTACACATACCCCTAAACACTCTGTGAATCTGAATTTGGCTTCATTGAGGGGCAGTATTTCAATATTAGTAGGAAAATGAGAGTACCCCTAAACATTTTTTAAAGAAGAAAAGAACTGGTTAAAACCAACTGCAATGTGCAAAGAGGTGCAGCTACAGCTTGACAAGCAGCACTTCCACTGTGTAATCTCAAATTCCTGGCAACCTGGCTATGAAAGGATAGGGCAAACGCAGCTGCTTGGTCCCCCTACAAGCTACAAATGTGGCTTAAATTATACAAACAGGAAGAGCTGAGATGCAAGAAGATTTTTGTACAGGTGTGCAGAATGCAGGAATGGTCTGCATCCCCATAGAAAGAAAAGTGGGGGGTTAGCTCCACAAAAAAAATGCTGAAGAACCCATCAGGGTGAAGACAGGTCTTACAAGCCACTTCATACAAAGAAAGGGCTGAATGAGGCTTAGTTTAAGGAGCTACTAGAGCCATCTGGGGACGCGGGTGGCGCTGTGGGTAAAAGCCTCAGCGCCTAGGGCTTGCCGATCGAAAGGTCGGCGGTTCGAATCCCTGCGGCGGGGTGCGCTCCCGTTGTTCAGTCCCAGCGCCTGCCAACCTAGCAGTTCGAAAGCACTCCCGGGTGCAAGTAGATAAATAGGGACCGCTTACTAGCGGGAAGGTAAACAGCGTTTTCGTGTGCGGCTCTGGCTCGCCAGAGCAGCGATGTCACGCTGGCCACGTGACCCGGAAGTGTCTGCGGACAGCGCTGGCCCCCGGCCTCTTGAGTGAGATGGGCGCACAACCCTAGAGTCTGTCAAGACTGGCCCGTACGGGCAGGGGTACCTTTACCTTTACCTTTTAGAGCCATCTGGGAAAGGGCTGTAGGTCAGCAGAACATGTTCTTTGCACACAAAAGGTCCCAGGTTCAGTCCATGGCCTTTTGCGTTCAAAGGATGAGGCATGCCCAAGACTGTATAGTGGGGTGGGGAAGCACCAACAGGGTGGCCTCAGGGCTCGCCCCAGACATTCTGGCACCTTAGGTGAGCCACAAACCGGTACCCACGTACCCACCAGGAAAGGTCTACATCAGGAACAAGCAGCACCAAGAGGCTGCTTTTAGAGGGGGCATTTTTTGGGGGGGGGGGAGAGGCAGAGCCAGCTGCAATTAGGTTCTTTTCAAGCCTAGCTGCTATGGGGCAAGGCTGACCTTCCAGGAGGGTGCAACCTCCAGGAGCATCACCTTGGCTTCGATAATAAAGCTGTGGGGGACGAGAGGAAGTGCAGTTATAACTGTAACTTTAAGAAGTTGCACAAAGGATTGCTCCCCCCCCCCATTTCTCCTTGTGCATTATGCCTTTTAGAGTGTGAGCTTGGTCACGATCTTACTACTGATTTTTTTAAGCAGCAAAGAGCAGAATAAAAATGCTTTAAATCAGTGTTTCCCAAACTTTTTGGACTACAACTCCCATCATCTCTAGCCAGCAGGACCAGTGGTCAGGGGTGATGGGAACTGTACTCCAAAAACACCCCATGGAAACCCAAGTTTGGGAAACACTGCTTTAAATAAATGCTTGATAAATAAAAAAAGGAAAGCCACTACCTATCAATCACAGATGATGGGTCAGTTGGCAGAATAGAACTTAAAGCTGCTCCAATTAAGATTCTCTTTTCAAGCATGGCTATGCACATGTGGGTATTTTAAAGCATTGTGAATAATGCACACACAGAAAAAACTTGTGACAAAAGGGGGAAATCCGGTGGCCTTGGACTGCCACCCTCACTCCTTCCTCTGCTTCTGTTTCTATCCTCCACGTATGATGAGCAAGATCTCACCCCCTTCTTCCATCAGGAAAAAAAGACGCCTGCCAGTCAGAAGAGTCATAAAATGACTGCCTTTATTCAGTTCAAAAAGGTTAATGAAGTCCCAAATGTAGGAAGTGAATGTGACATTTTGCATTCACATGACTTGTCTGTTAAAAATGTACTCAAGTGCTCAAAAACAAGGCTAATGAAAACAACAGAGAAAAGTACCTTCAGAAACTACTTTAAAAAAATTAGCAGCTCAATTTTTACTTCACCTAGGGGAAAAAAATATGACATGTGTTTTCCACTGCCCTTTCCTATTACTTGGAGTTCATACGTTTCACACAAAAGTAAGTTGCCATATCTGTGTATATTCACAATAGGACAGGGTTTTGCTTCAGGATCCATGCAAAAAATTCAGGTGCAATGAGGTCTTCCTTTAGGTGATCATTCTTAAATAACTAAAAGGACAAATTACAAATTCACTTACCCTGAACTTGAGGGAACCTCCCCAATTTTCATCCACACACTTCAAGAATTGCCCCTGCATAGAGCTGCAAAAGAACAGAAAAAATATATTTAGGGAAGAAAATACTAAATCAATTAAACAAATGACACAACTAATGTATATATAAGAGGGTTGTAATGTGTCCCTTGAGAAACCCCTTTATTCCTATTGGGTTGCAAAATTATCGCTCTGCTATTCAAAACTCAAAGTCTAATGAAAGAATGATGACCTGCCTAATCTATTCTGAATACAGCATCTATTGGCTTCAGTGAAATTAGGAAGAGAAGTAAGTAAATTTAGAAGAATTGCCAATTTTCCAACCTTCCGTGGCATCACTGTTCAGAATAATAATTCACTAAAAATGAATTCATCTAGGACTCAGCGTTGATAGCCTAAATGCTCCTAGAGCAAATGCGTTGTTAGTCAGTTATTGTTTGAAGGGCAGGACCACAATACCACCAGAATACCACCTATGTGTTAACTTTCCATTTCACAGACCACGAATACATTCTGTAGGCCAAGCAAAGTCACCTATAAGATTGGATGAACCAGAAGATGTACAACTTCATGCAGCAAGGTGAGTTACATCTTCATAAATGTGATGGTGCGCATCCAGTGAAAGTCAGTTGCACTGACATTCTGTTGAAACCAATATCCCCCGCCCAACTGACAGAGCAATCCAAACCTGTGACAGGTAGGTGTTGCTCACAGCAGAAGGTGTGGGCAGGCAAAGGTCTGCTGTGAGCTATGCCAGCCTGGAGCAGGCTTAGCAATAAGGCCTGCTGTAATCCAGTGAATCCCAGTGTGGCTCAGCCCCTCACCACAACAGGGCTTCCCCGTGTTGTGATTCCTGCATTGTAAGGGGTTGGAACAGAGGGCCCTTGGGGTCCCTGTCTCTACAATTCTACGCTTCCATGAAGCGCAGCAATTCTTTCACTCATCTACACTTTTGAGAGGTGAAATGGGGACCTCCAGGCCAGCAGAGCATCTTAACTTGTTCTAGATTGATATATCATCATCATCATCATAATTTATTATTTATACCCCACCCATTTGGCAGGGCTTCTCCAGCCACTCTGGGCGGCTTCCAACAAAATATTAAAATACAGTAATCCATCAAACATTAAAAGCTTCCCTAAACAGGGCTGCGTTCAGATGTCTTCTAAAGCTCTGGTAGTTGTTGTTCCCTTTGACATCTGGTGGAAGGGTGTTCCACAGGGCGGGTGCCACTACCAAGAAGGCCCTCTGTCCGGTTCCCTGTAACTTGGCTTCTCGCAGTGAGGGAACCGCCACAAGGCCCTTGCCGCTGGACCTCAGTATCCAGGTAGAACAATGGGGGTGGAGACGCTCCTTCAGATATACTGGACCAGGCCGTTTAGGGCTTTAAAGGTCAGCACCTACACTTTGAATTGTGCTTGGAAACGTACTGGGAGCCTATGTGGTCTTGGCGGCCGCTCCCAGTCACCAGTCTAGCTGCTACATTCTGGATTAGTTGTAGTTTCCGGGTCACCTTCAAAGGTAGCCCCACAAACAGCACATTGCAGTAGTCCAAGCGAGAGATAAACAGAGCATGCACCACACTGGCGAGACAGTCCGCAGGAAGATAGGGTCTCAGCCTACGTACCAGATGGAGCTGGTAAACAGCTGCCCTGGACACAGATTTGACCTGTGCCTCCATGGACAGCTGTGAGTCCAAAATGACTCCCAGGCTGCGCACCTGGTCCTTCAGGGGCACAATTACTCAGGGAGTCCTCCACACCTGCCTGCCTGCCCCCCAAAACAGTTCCGCTAAATTGTGAACCACCTGAAAGAGTCTCCTGCTTCTGTTTTCCGCAGATGCAATAGTCGCTATCACCACTTGGTAGGCTCAACATTGAGCTCTAACCTGTGTCCGGTCAGATTCAGAATGAGTTATCCGCCACCGGCGCTCTAGCCGTCTCAGCGATTGTTTCATTGCCCTCAGATCCGTGGAAAACCATGGGGCTGTCTGGGCTCCATGCAATCAGAGAGGGCACTTTGCAGCCAAACAGTCAATAGCCCTGGTTAACTCCACATTCCAGTGGGCCACCAGGGAATCAGCTGAAAGGCCATCAACATGGGATAAAACATCCCCTACCACTCTCTGGAAACCATTTGGATCCATTAAGTGGCGGGGGCGGACCATCTGAATCGGTCCCACCTCCTTGCAGTGGGGAAGGGTCGCGCAGAAGTCCAGTTGCACCAGGAAGTGATCTGACCATGGAACTTCTTTAGTTTTGCTTTTACTTAATGTTAGATCACCAACATCCATAAGAGGTGAACACCAGGTCTAAGGCATGTCTGTGGCTATGAGTTGGGCCAGACTTATTCAGGGACAGCCCCATGGAGGCCATGCTTTCCACGAAGTCCTGAGCGGCCCTTGTAAGGTCGTGTCGGCGTGGATGTTAAAATCCCCTAGGACAACCAAACTAGGTGTCTCTAGGAGAACATCCATCACAACCTGAAGCAGCTCGGGCAGGGAATCCTTGGTGCAGCGGGGTGGTCGGTACACCAAAAGGAATCCTGTACTGCCCCTATTGCCCAACTTCCAGAACATGCACTCAGAGAACTGGGTCTTCCTAATTGGATGCCTGGTGCAAACTAATGACTTCCTAAAAATCACTGCAACTCCCCCTCCCAGCCCACAAGGCCTGGGTTGCTGTGCGTAAGAGAAACCTGGTGGACAAGCAGCGGCAAGGACAGGCCCATCTGCTTCATCCAACCAAATCTCTGTTACACATGTCAGGTCAAGTCCTCCATCCACAATCAAGTCATGGATGGCAGTAGTCTTATGAATCATTGGCTTGGCATTGCACAGCAGAACCTTCAACAGCAACAATGGTTATTGCCATTAACCAAAGTTTGCCCCATGCAATACTTTTCATAATTATTAAGACAGAATTCCCATTCTATCTACTCTTTTTGAGCACGATCATTCTGATAGTTAAGAGTTTGTCTGCAAAAGCAAGCAATCTCAGTGAGCCTGTTCATTTACGTATTTGAAGCATTGGTATTTACCTAAATTGAAGCACTGCCAACTTTGTTAAAACCAAGTTTCAAGTCGGATCTGAAATTTTGTCCTTCAATTTGACACCAAAAATTGTGTGGATTGTGACTAATGACTGGGATGAAGAAGTGCTTGTTGTGTGGCCTGCATTAGTCAATTCTTCTTTCCAGAAGAGGAATGAAAAAGGGTGGAATAAAGAAAAAATACTGAAGTTCACAAGACTGTTCATTGTGAATAAGTAAACTCTGAACCATCAGTAAGCATGGACTTCCACTTCAAGAGAAAATAATCATGTTCCTTCAGTTCTAAAAATATATTTGAGAAATTTTCATAAAACTATCTCCAAGTTTTATTTGAAGCTGTTTCAGCTGCAAGAGTCTAGTTAGAATTAATTTAGTAAGCTGAATTTAATCTTCCTGTGCATGTGATTAAGCAATGTCATACTTAAGGTTTCTATGTTTATTTCAGCTTTTCGCATACTCTGACATTTCTAAGTACTCCTTAGTGTACAAGCAACAATTAACCTTTCTCTGGGTATATTTCACCATCTGGATTTACAAGCAAACTGTCAAGTTTGACCCAGAGTGAGTCTAAATGCTTTCTATGCCCTTTGTATTTGTATCGTCTACAAATATTAGTGCTGAGAATTTTCTATCTGGCTTTTCTCAGGATGACTGGCAACAATTTTGCTGCTGAAAATTCTTCTCTGCTAATTATTATGTCAAACATTCTCCAAGTAATATCTGTATGCTGGACTATTAACAAAATATTTGACAGCTATTTTATAAAAACCAAGACTTCAACTGCAATGGCATTTCGCACTGACAAATGACAGCTTGAGTTTTTATTGACACTTGCAAAGAGTCAAGGCCAAGTGATAATTCTAAACCACTTGAATCCATGTAAAGGTAAAGGTAAAGGGACCCCTGACCATTAGGTCCAGTCACGGACTGCTAGGTTGGCAGGAGCAGGGACCGAACCACAGCAGCTCACCCCGTCGCGGGGATTCGAACCACCGACCTTCTAATCGGCAAGCCCTAGGCTCTGTGGTTTAACCCACAGCGCCACCCGTGTCCCTTGTAATTAGCAAAAATTCCAATTTTCTTATTCAAATTCCAAATAGCAAAGCAGAAAATACTAGCAGAGGAATAAGTAGCATGTAAGCCAAGTAACAGGTAGCACTGGAAAGCAACATTTATCACTCAGAAACTGAAAGTACACACATTTATCTGAATTAATCCACAAAATAAATGTACAAGTAAATATAAGCACACATTTGAGAATTTACACATCAATTAAAGAACTTTAGCCTTCCATATGTTGCTGGACTCCAACTTTCATCGGTTTTGGTTAGCATGAAAATCTCCTGACTAAAATTCTGGTAAATATATGGCTAGTATGTAACGTAAAAGACAACCCGTTACCAAAGGAGCTACCATTTTGGTTTCTGGGAAAGAGCAGGCAAACAGAGACAAATGGGAGGAGTTGCATAATTGTTTTTTACTTATTATTTTTTCTATGTTTTTAGGTGTTCTTCATTTTATCCATAAGCCGGATAAAATGAAGCTATATGAATGCCCAAAATCCATGTTTTACTCCCAGCTGCAATGGTCATGGCAGGCAAATACTGAATAAAATTCCAAAGTTTCATTTGCAATAATGATATGACAACTGGGGAAAACCGGGGGGTGGGGGGGGGGAGAGAAGGATCATTATCAATTGATACTGTCATGAGCAAGATGAGAATCTGGCCCAATGAACAATTACCACTACTTTGATAGAGCCTCTGGCAGTAGCCCAGAGACATAAAGGCTGCATAGAACTAAAAATAAAAGTCAAAATCCTTAAAGCTGACAGCTGCATTTTAATTAGTGTAACAGAATGAAACAGACTTTAAAATGAAGTGAAATCAGGTCACTCAAAGTAAAATCAGCCCAAAGCACTAAATGCATTCTATTATCAATTCCTCTGAACTGCATGGCAACCCAGATAAAGTTATTCTCAAAGATCCGCGCCGTTCAAATATTTCTACCTCTTTTATCTCTTTGCTACACAAAATAGGTTTTTGAAAGTGAATAGTTACTGGAAAAGTGGATTTATCAAGTTATTGTAAAAAGGATTTTCATATACTGGCATATTAGCCTTGGTAGGATGGGGAGCAATTTTTCTGCTTACATGCGTTGCTTAAACCCCACATTTTCCACACCCCAGCCCACCCCTTCATACGCTTTTCTGGCACTCCGGGGTCTGCTGCCATGCTCCCAATTCCACAGTGCCCCCCACCCCAAAGTTGCCAACTTCCCACCAATATGATAAACACCCACAGATGCTGCCCTGGTGCTCTCAATAGAACTATTTTGGGTGAGCAAACAGAAGGGTCTTCCTAGCACTGCTTTTGAAAGTGGCTCCAGTGTGTTCTTTTCCTCTGCAGGCTGTTTAACTCCTGTAGCTCTAAGGCCAGAGAATAGACAAAAGGGCAGTTGCCATCAGCACTGCATTATGGAAAAAGCAGAATGCAAATGGCAACCGTTCATTCTGGCTCCCTCTGCCCTTTTCTGAGAAGTGTGTGCATACAGGAGAACGTGAAAGCACTGAATGGGGTTCAAGCAAATGGGCAACACCCCTCCCACTTTTTTTTTAAAAAAGGCGCAAGGGTGTGAACATGTCCAACAGGGGAACAAGTCTGACAGCTTAGTTAACTGCCCAAGACAAGCAGCATTATGTGTAAGGTTTAAAGGAGTGTACATGTGCATATAAGAGAACACACTCAGAGCCAGAACTTTGCTTTCCATTTCCCTGCTGCTCTTTCTGCTACCAAAGAAAGAGGCTGCCATTCAGCTTGAAAAGCCAGCTGTCTTTGGCTGCAGAACTCTTAGAGCAAAAGCTGTAAGAGGAAACTGTGCAGGGAAGAGGAAGAACCACGTCCTCCTTATTTGCTTGGGATTTGGCCACGTTATGTCTATACTGAGTTGGGTTCCCATAGTTCAAAAAGTAGAAATCTGGACACAAAAGTTTTGGCAAAAATTGAGCTATTTTTAAGGGAAATTGCCAAAAACGACACTGCCAACATGGGTTGCTTTACGTCCGGATTTCCCCAGACATTTAAGCGATTTCCATCCAGACACAGCTGTATTCCGGCTATGTCTGGGAAATTCTGGACGTATGGCAACCCTAATACTGAACCTTTTACATCTTCATTGCTTGCTATATTTCCAGTGAAATGAAGGCAAGAAACTGAAAGTTGCCTAAAATATATATATAAGAAAGGGTAGGGGGATTCATTTTTAGCGGCGTTCTTGTTTCCTTGAGCTCTTCTGCAATTATCTGGAGAGCCTTGGTCCACAGAGCTGAACAACCGACCAAATGTCACAGTTCCAAGCGCAGCAAGCAAGTTAGCTTCAGGCATACCCTGCAGCACAAATCTCCCTGGAAAGCAAGCTCAAGGAAGACATCACACTAATCTGACTGCTGACTAATGCATAAAAGGAAAAATATTTTAAAGCCACCAACATGTTAAAGAATTGTTACATCAACATCAGAACCATCTTCCTAAATCGAAAATGATTAAGACTGGGAAGGGGAGGGAGGGAAAATACAGTGGTACCTCGGGTTACAGACGCTTCAGGTTACAGACTCCACTAACCCAGAAATAGTACTTTGGGTTAAGAACTTTGCTTCAGGATGAGAACAGAAATTGGGCGGGGGTGGTGCGGCGGGAGCAGCGGGAGGCCCCGTTAGCTAAAGTGGTGCTTCAGGTTAAGAACAGTTTCAGGTTAAGAACGTACCTCCGGAACGAATTAAGTTCTTAACCAGAGGTACCACTGTATAAGGTAACTTAAAATCCAGATGCTGCAGACACAGGACATAGGCTGTATTCTATATACAGTGGACCCTCCGGATACAAACTTAATTCGTTCTGGGGGTCTGTTCGCACCCCGAAAATTATGTAGAGGTGCGCTTCTGCACACGGTGCAATTGAGTGCATCTGTGTATGCGCACGCGGTTTGCTGCGGCTGTAACCCGAAGATTAAGTATCCAGAGGGATATGTCTACAGAGGTATGACTACATATTCTATATATAAAAAAGGTAAAGGACCCCTGACAGTATAGCTATGATCAAACTGTCCTCCCGACATACCAGCAGTGATTATATTTCATTGTGGCAACAAGCTGTTGCACCTCATGGGGTGCCACCCAATAATGCTGTTCAATCTTTGGGAAGGAAGGTTTCTACTGAAGAGGTAGCTGAAAGCTCCATATGCAGGATCAGACCACAACCACTGGGATTCTGACCAATGACTGTAACATGCCTGTTGGCCCAAGAGCCAGTAGTACCTGAAGCCATATGAATAGAAAAATTGCTACCCTGGTCTCCTTTGAAAGGAAGGAAATTCAATAACTAAATAAATAATACCAAAGTTAGGGGTTCAGTCCACCAGGCCCGACCATCTTCTGTTACAATTGTTTCATATTTTTCTGGCTCTACTGTAGTACAGGCAACCCCCTAAATACATTTATCAAAAGTTAAAACAACAGCAATGAGCATTATCCTCCCAATAAATGTCAATATCTTGTACCATATAAAATAGTGTTTCCCTCTATAAAAGGTTGCAGAATGGCAATTTCCTAAAAAAAACCCTTGTATTAAGAAACTTCCTCCAACTTAACCAACAGCCATTTAAGTCAGGGCTGCTAGTTTTGTAGTCCACCCCCCCCCCGGTGAATTTATGTTCTGTTTTCCAAAATTAGACTTCTCTTTAAGATTACTTGTTTTGCCATGGGTTATTCAGAACATTTGCACCTGCCAAAAAAACCTTATTATTTATTGCTTGGTGTGATGCTACTTAAGAGATAGTTCTTAAGGAGATGAATGCTGTGCCAAAAAGGAAAGAGGCGCACATATCTTCTATTAAGTTTCTACGGCATACACAGCCCAGCTCAGGCATGCTACTTATGTGTAAGACCTACACATTTGTGGGGACAAGCTCATACTAAGTTCTGCCACCACTCCATGAGCACTGCTATCCCCTTTATGAGTTTATGGATCCTTATTCAATTCAGAAGCCTGATAAATTGCTCTTCATTAGTACACCACCACCTGGATATAAATTTGCAACAGAAAAATGACAGCTACTGTGAACTAGTTCATCAAGTGTGAAGTCATACCCAAGACCGGGCCCTTATGAAAAGCATGTTGAATCACCTAGATCAACTCCAGGTTGCTCCAAGGCTCAGCTCACATATGCATCAACACCATCTGATTGCTCTCAGTACGTAATTCAGACATCACAATAAACAATGATTTATCATGATGGGAGCAAGACTAGCCTCTCTCTGCTGTTCCATGTTCCTGCCTTGACCACCAGTGCAGCTGTGACAAAGAGTCAGTAAGTATTCGCTTCTGATTCCCAATTAGCCAGGGACATAACCATATTTATCTGGTCATCTCTCATTTGGACTACTGCAATGCGCTTCAAGTGGGGCTACCTTTGAAGGTGACTCAGAAACTACAATGAATCCAGAATGTGGCAGCTAAACTAGTGACTGGGAATGGCTGCCAAGACCACATAACACTGGTCTTGAAAGACCTATATTGGCTCCCAGTACGTTTCTGAGCACAATTCAAAGTGTTGGTGCTGACCCTTTAAAGTCCTAAATGGCCTTGGCCCAGTATATCTGAAGGAGTATATCCACCCCCATTGTTCAGCCTGGACACACCAAGGGCCTTTTGGCAGTTCCACATTGCAAGAAGTAAAGCTACAGGGAACCATGAAGAGGGCCTTCTCAGTAGTGGTGCCCACCCTGTAGAATGCCCTCCCTTCAGATGTCAAGGAGATGAGTAATTATATAACATTTAGGAGATATCTGAAGGCAGCCCTGTATAGGGAAGCTTTAAGGTTTTATTATGTTTTTATATATGCTGGAAGCTGCCCGGAGTGGCTGGGACAACTCAGTCAGATTGGCGGGGTACAAATAATAATAATGACACTAATAATAATAATAATACCCTATACAGTGGTGCCCCGCAAGACGAATGCCTCGCAAAACGAAAAACGCGCAAGACGAAAGGGTTTTTCGGATTTTGCGTCGCTTCGCTAGACGATTTTCCCTATGGGCTTGCTTCGCAAGACGAAACGTCTTGCGAGTTCTTGCGAGTTTGTTTCCTTTTTCTTAAAGCCGCTAAGCCGTTAATAGCCGCTAAGCCGTTAATAGCCGCTAATAGCCGTGCTTCGCAAGACGAAAAAACCGCAAGACGAAGAGACTCGCAGAACGGATTAATTTCGTCTTGCGAGGCACCACTGTACTGTAGTGTACCATAACTATGGTTTGCTGAAATGAGTCTGCTTCATAAACCATGGTTTGAACTGGGCATATTTCAACCAAAGCAGCTGTGCTGGGGGAGAAGGAGGAAAGCATGGGAGCCAGAATGGGAACCACGCACCACAAAAGTGATTTGTTGTGATGTCCAAATGCAGCCAATGACCATTAGCTGAGCTACAACCCTTTCTCATATAGCTCTGCTAGGGCTGTCGTCCCCAAAATCTCAAGCAAGGCCCTTAAGTTCTTGTTTGCCATCCATGAAAGTGGAGATGACAGCAGCCACCTGCACAAAGACATCACTTGGTTTTAAGAAAAAACACTATTTGTAAAAGTTGACTTGGAATATCTTTAGATTGCTGCTCTTTTGGTGGAAATCTTCCCGTTTTTACAAAAACACAAAGTGATAATTTAGTAAATAAGAGATGTTACTGACAATGGTATGTAATAGCTTTGCTAAAATTGCTTCAGTGGGTTCTACAGATTTAGGAGCACTATGCATTTTTATATGCAACTTTAGTACAATTCACAACCAAAACATAAGAGCGCCCGGCTTCTCCTAACAATCATATTTACCTGCAATTAAGGACACAAGCTTCTTTGATTCAATCAGATGATATAGGGTAACAGACACTCCTAAGTGCAGCTATTTTCAGCAACTGCAAAATGTTGGCAATTTCTTCTACTACTACAATTTCATGCACAGTTACCTTCGCCTCCATTTCATCTTTCCGTGTTTCAGAAACCAGCATCATTCTGCACTGGCTTACAACGTGCAGCTGTCTAAAGTAATGCTGCTAAAGCAACTTTCTGAATTAGTCTGAAATTGGATACAGGATTTCCGGACGCTGAAATTCGTCAGTGCATTGTTTGGAGCAAATTTGCCAGTGTTAGGACAATACTTTGTAACTGTTTATTGCTACTGCAATATTTTCTTCTTTGCATGGAGCAAAGGGCATTTCAGTATAAGAGGATAAAGCCTTGCCTTCACTAACATCAATGGAAAATTGCTAGTACTTACAGGGTCAACACCTCAATCCAGCTGCAGTCCTATGTGGCATTAAGTGCAATTAGTTGTACAAGACTATGGAGACACTCAAGTATGTATGTGATTTATGCCCACAGTTCTTCACAAAGCATGTGTGAGGAAGCCTGTTCATATGCACAGATCACTGGAATGGGGCATATTTGGTATACAAAAACAGAGTGGAAATGAAGTACAGGGCAGATAGGCCTTGAACCTGCAGTGATCCAAATAATTCATAGTAGGAAGTATGGATTTAACTGCACCTTGCTTTTTGTTTAGAAGGCTTATATTTTCTTGATAGCCTTACAAATGTAATCAAATACAGTCTTACCTTGGTTTCCGAATGGCGTATTTCTCGAACATTTTGCCTCCCGAACACAGCAAACCTGGAAGTGACTATTCCGGTTTGTGAACTATTTTTGGAAGTTGAATATCTGATGGGGCTTCCAATTGGCTGCAGGAGCTTCCTGCAGCCAATCAGAAGGCGAACTTTGATTTCTGAAAGTTTCTGAAGTTGAACAGACTTCTGGAATGGATTCCATTCGATTTCCAAGGTACGACTGTAATAGTTTACTTTAAATCTGCTTTTTGAGGAACTCTTATCTCCGTGGTATAACTGCTTTTATTGGTCTTTAACTGTTTCCATATGGTGCACTCTGGGACTGCTTAGTGATGAAGGGTGGTCAAACAAGTATTTGAAATGAACACTTTTTCATTAAAAAACCTTAGGACTGTATTCAATTAAATCCTTGTGCAAATGCAACTTCTGCTTACACAGCAGGGCTTCGCTCCCTCTCCTCCCCCATCATGTGTACCCTCCCCTTGCATTCTCAGATCTGATCCAAAGGGCTCGGGTAACCCCCCAGAAAAAATTTGAGAGAGGGAGAAGGAGGGTGCAGAAGTCCTAGTGGGCAAGTGGAAGTCTCTTTGCTAGAACAAGGATTTACTTAGTGCTACGCTGAACACAACCCATTATCTCTTTCCATGGAAGAATAATTTCTTCAAATATTAGTACTGTCAATTATTTCTCAAAAGTGTGCTGGAGGATTTCATTTATTAAAAAGATTTACAGTTGAAAGCCTCCATGAGCTTTGTGCTGCTGTGCTAAGTCAAGCCAAGGTTTATCACATCATGTGTTGTCCAAACTGGGACTAGTGGTTAACTCTTGACTTACCACAAGCTGTAGTCAAAGAAGAGCGCTTAACCAAGAGCCTGGTTCAGATGACATGCTAAGCTAAACTATGATTTAGTGTGGCAGCAAAAAGGCCATGAGAGGGCCAAAGTACTATGAACTCCATGTTCTCAGTAAGCCAAGGCCATGTGAACTAGGTCTAGGTGAACAGCTCTCTGACAATTTAAGCCTTAGCATAAAAGGCAAGCCAAGCACACTTACCAGGAAGAAAGTTCTACTCAGCTCAGCAGAAATTACTTTCAAGTAAACATATTTAGGACAGCCAAGATTTACCCGATAAATTTATAAATAATAATTATAAAACTAACATTTTTTTTAAAAAAAAGAGATTATGGCAATGATCCACAGAACTAATTCAGCCTGGCAGGCTTTTCCATGTGTCCGCACAGCATCCTCCCCAGCCACACCTCTTTGACCTCCCCTATGACCAGACCCAAAGATCCACTGTGCACCAAAGCAGTGTTGGGAGAAAACGCCCTGGGGTGTCTGTAGCCCCCATTCCTCTTGACGTACCCCGGTGAGCGTAGCTCTGGAAAAGGCATTCCCTTCTCCAGGGCGCTCCCAGCGACCTACAGCAGCTGGTGTACAGTAAGCACACTATCCTTCTGGCTTAACACAGCAAGAAGTTAGAGACATTGTAGTTCTAAACTACTAATTTATTTACAGACTATACAGACAAGCAATCATGGTGCTCTCTCTTAACTCCGAGAGCAGAGGAACCCACAGCATAAAAGTGAAAGCACAGTTTTACAGTCTCATTCCGGAAGAGAGACAAGCCTGTCTTCCCTTCTCATGCTCCTCACAGACAGGCGTGTGAATCACACAAATCATACAATGCAGCTTCGGAGGACTGGTTTGCTAACAAGCAGATCAGCAGCCTCAACTGGTAGCCGGCAGCCTCTGCTGCTTCTCTCACTGTAGTTCCTGAAGAACCCGTCTTCTGTGTCCCTAAAAAGCACACCCTGGTTCTCTGAGAGTGATCATAAATGACCAAAACAGCTCGGCTCCCTTTGCCATCTTTTGCTTCTGTAACCTGAACTCATCCTTCTTTTGGCGGTGACTAGAGCTGCAGTTAATCTTCAGGCAGCAGAAGTGGGAGAAGGATGATTCTCATGATGAGAACAAAGCATTTTTCTTCTACAATTCCTTCTTCTCTCCTCCCTCCCCTCTGTCTCCAAGTCACAGAATCATAGAACTGGAAGGGACCACAAGGGTCCAGTCGGGCACATTAGGGTGCTCTGCTTGAGTATTTGATAAATTACAGCAAGCCCATGTAAGAAGCCACTTCAGCAACCGTAGCTGTCATGAAACAATGGACTCTTATAAGAAATATCCCCTCTTACTCAATTTGTAAGAGTGTTAATTATGCTTGTTACTCTCTTGATGCTTGCTCTGACCAGCCTGACCTCATATCATCAACTTTATTGAATTAGCACTTAGCAAGGCCTCTTTCAAGTCAAACGTGATTTGTTTTAAAACCTTCTTAAAACAATACAGTTCACAGAGCGGAATGGAGGACCAACCCAGAAAGGCATGGGAGTCAGGGAGTGTGAAAGGTCAGCAGAAATGCACTTGCACGCTCTCAGTCATCCGTTTTGATTAACCTTAAAGTCCTGACTGTTCACCATTTGTAAAGCATGCTGTTCTCTGGAACAAAGCCGCACTGTTGTCGTTACTGCAACCACGGCATGCTTGTTCTTTCAAAATTTCCTAAAGCGCTCCTGGAAATAGTCAGAGCAAAAATATCTGGTGGCAATTTCCAGTCCCAAAATTTCCCCCAATGTGCAACATAGGAGCACTTATGCTGTGATTTGGTTGGTCAGAGGGGTGTGTGCATGCATAGCAGTCTCTGTATCCACTGATTTTGTTCTAGAATAAAGATGAGAAATGCAGGTGGGAGCAGCCAGCGGGGAGAAAAACATCCCTCTGTAAGCCATCAGTTCAGACCTTTGGCATGAAAAACTGATGGCCCTCAGGTGTTGGTATGTAGGAAGTGGGTGGGGAGAGAGAAAAAAGAAAATTACCAAAAGGAACGGAAGTAATCCACAAGAGGAACAGGAAGCAAGGAAGCTCTGTACACTGGATTCCTCAGAGTCCTCAAGAGAGGAGAGCGGGAAGCTTTCCATGCCACATATGCCAGATGAATTGGTATGCCCGTGGTAAAAAGGGATGAATAAGTATGGATAACTGTTTGCTCAAACTTAATTCTTCTTTCTAATCAAAACAACTCATTCTGAAGCTGAACGAGTTGAAGTTGCACCCAACAATGCAGTGATTCTAGCTAAGATCCCCACATCTGAATTAAGTGAAGGCACTTGGATATAAAGCAACAATAGATTATCTGCAAAGGCCAATGTTTCCTTCTGTTGCTCACAGGACATTTGTTTGATAAAAACTGTCAGGATTCAGTTCTTGAAAATAATGAAGATGGCAGATAGTCTAGTCTCATGCCTCTTTTCAAGATAAAATATTCAGAGAAGCTTCCATTTGTAAGTAATGCAGCTCTGAAGTCTCTATAAATAAGTTCTTCATGACAAATGCTGCTCCCTGGAGCAGAGGATTTCTGAAACACTGAGCATACAATTGAAGGGCACTTGATTGAAGACCTTCCCTGAATCAACAGGAATACCCAAAGGGCACCCTCAGTATAATGAATATGGAGAACTCATCTACTAAAATTAGCAGGTTAGATGTTGTTGATTCTCAGTGGGAATAAATTGGGACACACACACCCTAGCTAAATGACTGCTGCTTAAATGACGATGTATACAAGTAGAAGAGGAGAGAGCACGCGTGAAAATCCACAGGAAATGCAATTATTGCAGCAATTTAAAACGGAAAAATTCTTCAGATTAGCTCATTCCCCCCTCAACTTGCATACTGTCATTTTTTCTATGTTAGAAGAGCAGCTGTACTTTGTCGTCACTGATAGCAGGGTGGAGAATTGGAGTCAGAGGGAATGCATCTTCCAAGTCCAATTCACATGCCACTTCTGGTTTGTGAAGGGGCAGCCCCAGTTTGCTGTTGAAGTGATCCTGGGGTTGGTGACAGAAGTTGGCATCAGAGGACATGTGTTTTCTGGGCCCAAACCCTCCTTTGCCACTCCCCATTTGCTTCCTGTTCACTTTCTGCAAAATGAATTCTAGCCTATGGATATTTTAGTTTAATAGTATTGGGGTTTAACACCAAGGATTTAAAAGGGTTTTTTAAAACATACCCAATGAGCATCTCTAGTATTTGATTCAATTACTTTTCTGAACAGCTACTTCCATAGAAGTGTGAATGAATGAATATACTATATACTTTCTAGCACAGGAAGCTATTTCGGATTCCATATTTGAAATAATTATTTACAATTACCTATAGCTTCCCAAATCCTTTTGGGGAAAACATCTCCACAGATTGTTTGAGCTGCAAGATTAGAATTCTCTTCCCTTTTTTAATGTGCAGGTCTTTCTTCTTAGATTATATGCTGTGTGCAATTTTAATATTTGTGCAGTACCAATTTTAGCCAAATAATACAAATATATTCCCAAGATTTCTGTAATTCCATGATAGCATCCTGTAGAGTCTGCAAGCAGTAGAATTTTCATAAGACATGTAGATTTCCCAAAATTCATTCAAAAGCACAAAATACCATGTACTGTAACAAAAAAAATCCAGTCAGTTGGTGTTCTAGAACCAGTGGCTTCATTAAGTCTTAACAGCCTGATGGTTTCAACCTCTATTCCTTGCTCATATAACAGCAAGACTTTTAAAAAATGCTTATCCAAGGTATTTCTGATGCTCTCAAAGTTGATTACTTTTTGTAAAACTGTTCAACAAACATTTGGAAATTTCAAAATGAGAATAGATTTCCCAAAGTATAAATCAGACCCATTGGACTCATTAACTTTGTGGAGGTTTGTTTTGCAGATATTAACCTGAGCAACACAATCCTTTCAGGCACTACATCTATTGCAAATATTGCTTGGTCAATCGAGCACAGGATGTACAGGAAGGTCACTTCTGTGCAAAGACTCCATTACTCAATTTGGAACCCCATGTGCAGATCGATGTGGACAGACATCTGCACACTTGTATGGCAATGCATATTTGGATGCAGGGCTTCTGATGGAGCCTTCTTTAACGATATCATGTGAATAGGAATGTCAATTTGCATCTATATTGCAAAGCGGATGCTAATTATTATATTATGGTGTCTGTGTATTGCTGAATGCTATTATGTATTTACATTGGAACCAATAAGTATAGGTACTCAAAGCACAGCATTAGGAATTGAAAATGGAACCTCACTTGGCCCCACACAGAGTTTTGGGTGGTTGTTGTTATCAACAAAACAGTACAAACAGAACAAGAACTCTTCACATTTTGTGCAAGGCATAAAACTGCCGGTATCCCAATGCCTTTATATAAATTTATGGTGTGAGCAGATTTGGATTTACTGTGTCCAGTTCTGATCACGACAGCTCAGAAAGAATATTGTAGAGACAACAAACTACACACATACACACCACACAAGGGGTGGGAAGGAAAATGACCACAGAGCTGGAACTTTTCCCAATTCCCCCATCCATCTTGGCAGTAAACCAGTATATAAATTGACAAATACATAGTTATAATACTAAAACAAGCCCTTTTACCAAACCCCTTAACTGAAGTCAGTGATATAAAATTAATATTTCTGCAATTGTGAAACTGCCCACCCTTTCCCTCACTAATTGTGCATTTCCCTTCTGTTCAAGCCTGCAATATACCTCAATTTTTCAAGATGCAGAAAGCAGACAGAAGATAGAGAGGGTTGTGACATTCATGAATTAAGGGACTCAATCACAGATAACATTAAGAGAAGAACCATGTCAACAACCGGTATTAAAATGGCTGCTAAAAAAATACAATAAAACAATTAGCTTTAGGTCTGGAATTCATTCATGTTAACCCACTTTAAATAATAGTCCTGGTCTTCAAATCTAATTATTCAACCTACCTTTCTGGTTTCAGATTGGGCTTCTTCTTGGCAGCACTTTCTGCAGAATGGCTCTAGCTCATTTAAGCCAAACTGGCTAAGAAGGTCACAAGAACTGCACAGCAAGTTACTGGAGAAGCCCAGCTCTCTGCAGGCCTCTGATGATAATTCTGCTCCATATACTGATGCCTAAAAGCAATTAAGATTTGTACAATTCACTTAAAAATCTGAATGAACAACCATACCATTCTAAAGTGTAACAAACCATCACTTCATAACACAGCTTTTTCTTTAAGGAGTTGAGCTCACTTCATCACTGAAAAATCTATGCAATGGCACTTAGCTGAAGATATGTACAAAGTAAGATCACAAACTGTAAAACAAAACAGCACAAAGTGCATACCTAAATGCTAGCCATAAACACAAATAGGAATATAATGTATTACAGTGACAATGCTAAATACAAGTTTGATTTAGCACCACTGGACACAATGTGAATTAGTTCCCAGAAAAAGTGCATTTAAAGTGCTGTAAATTATTAAAATAGGGGAATGAGTGCATGGTGTTACAAGTTGAAGACTGTAAAGAAAACAGGCTTTTGACAACCCCCGTATTATGGATTAACATAATTTAAACTGTTCAGTTAACACATATTACAAATTTGTGGTAACTCTTCAGAGCTAGAGGAGAACAAAAGAAAGACAGGTAATGCTGGCATTTTGGTTTAACAGCTACTCCAAGTTGCTAAACTAAATTGATACTTTGTTCTTAATTTTTTCTCATTTCAAAAACAGTCACTAATGCCTTACAATGTTCACAAGTTTCATTGATGTCTATAGTATCATGACAGCTGATGATGAGGGCGGAGCGGGGAGAGAGTGAGGTCTATTTTAAAAACACAAAATGTCCAAAGATTTCAACTTTGCTCAATGTTCAGAATTGGCATCCATTCATTTTTTAACCGATGAACTTACGATAAAAAACAACAACCCCACACTGCAAAGCAGGCTATGCTGAGTGAGCTTTATAGCTAAGAAGGGCTTCGAACCTGGGTCTCTTAGAACGTAACACGCAGTGTTCGAAACTCCCATCGTTCTAGGTGCATGATGCAACTGGAAATTTCATTAGCACAATCTGTTTCTGAGCTCCAGGAGCAGTACTGCATCTATGATTTCAGATTAAAACTGCAGTGGAAGAAAAGGAGGATTTTTTTCTGCTTCCTGGCTTCCAGCTTCTCTCTGAAGACTGGAGAACAGACCCCTTAAGAATATTAGGGGGGTGGACAGGGAAAGGACTAGAGCACATGAAAAATGAACATAGAATTTTAGTTGCAGTTCATTCATTTCCAGCTTTGTATTCTAGTTATAAAAAAGTGCGCCCAGACATTCTGTTGTTGCGCCCACAACCTCGGTTTAAGTTGCCATTAAGCTCCTCACTTTCATATCCTGTTTGTAACACGTAGACTTGAATCTCAGCCATTACGGGTTACATTGGTAACTGCTACTGGCTTGAGCAGTTTCCTTCCATGGGGCGTGTTTCTAGGTTATTGCACACATTCGCATATCAGCCACGGCATAAGCTTTCTAATACACGATCTGCAGCGAGGCTAACATTTCAAGGGGGAGAGAAAAGGACGGCCAGTTAAACCAGGGAGATATCTATATATACATGGGCGTAGGTTTTTTGGGGGAAGACTGAAAAAATCGTTGCGTTCGCCCAAATCGCCTGTTGCTTCTGTTGCTTTTTTTTGGGGGGGGGAACCACAGTTTGTTCAATAATTTTTGAGGGTCTGCCCCCCCCCGCTGCACCCATGTCTATATGCACACACACAATTCTTTTCTTTAAGCTAGCGCTCCTGCACGGTGGAAGGTGAGAAAACCAAAGGGAACAAATCCGCAATTTGAACCTGCGGCTGTTTATTCAGAAACAGATGTCTCACGCTTGGGCGTAGCCAAGGGGTGGGGTGGGGGCAAGGAGGGGCAGCTGTCCCCCTAAAAATCAATAAAAATACATAGCTAATTGAGGTTCTCCTCCCCCCTAACAAAAGGCCTGCCCGCCCCCAACAAAAATCCCGGCTACGGCCATGGTCCCAGGTGCCACGACAAGCAAGCAGACAGGCCTGGTCTGGTTTTGGGTCCAAGTGACTCCGTGTCTCCTCACGGTTCCGTCCACTCCCTCACGCGGAGCCCCGTCGCTCCCGATCCCCGGTTTTAAGACTCCCCTTACCGCCTGCCACGCCGCCAGCAGCCACACCCAGCAGCGCCCGAACCCCATTGCTCCTTTCCCCACCGCCATGTTGGCGCCCCAACCGACGACGGCACCAACGGAAATGCCTTGATAGCCCCCCTCCAACCGGCAAGGCGTCAAAACCCCGCCTGATCGGAAGGAAACAGTAAAGTGCCGCTCAGGCGCTCCCATAACCATCAAGATGACTTCTAAGAAGAGCAAGAAGGGGAAGAGTTGGGGTGTTTTTGTGGTGCTGCTGGGCCGCTTCAAAACCTTTGAAAATCTGGGGCGCTTCTTCTCAGGCAGTTCCGCAAACACCCGAGCGGGGGCCTCTTGCGCTACGAAACACGGGAAAAGGAGCAAAGGACCTCGGCCAATGAGACCGCGACGAACGGCCTTTTCGCACCATCCAATCCCTTCGGGGCGGGGGCGGGGGGTGGGGTGGAAGCGGCCGGGCTTTCGGGACTGAAGGCCGCCCAATCGGAGCTCCAAACGTCCCTGGGCGGGGCTTGGCTTCGTAGCGGCGAAAGGCGGGCCCGGCGGCGCGCTCGGCCAATAGGCGGGGGGAGGGCGGCGAACGGCGGCCAATGAGAAGCGAGCGCCGGGGCGGAACCCGCGTCCTGGCTGGTTCGACGTCGGTGGGCGTGAGGACGCCCGGGCGTTCGGTTGCTGAGCAGCGCGCGCAGGCTGAGCTCGTGCCTGCGAGCGGGAGTCGCCGACGGAGCCGCTGAGGTGTTGGTGACCGAAGGGACCGTTGCTGAGGCGCCGCCGCGACGTCTCCTGAGGGATGTGAGCCGCCGCCGCCGCCTCCTCCCTCGCCCGCGGTGTGTGTGTAGTGTCCGCCCCCCCCTCACAACCGAGCCGAAGCTCCCTCCGGCCTCCCTGCCCGGGCCTCGCGTGATGTCGTGATCCCTCGGCGGACGTGCGACCAGGCGGGCGGCGGCGGCGGCGGCTGCTGGGCGGCTGCTGCGGCTGCTGCTGCCGATGGGGCTGCTCCGGATTATGCTGCCGCCCAAGTTGCAGCTGCTGGCCGTGCTGGCGTTCGGCGTCTCCGTCCTTTTCCTGGAGAACCAGATCCAGAAGCTGGAGGAATCCCGAGGCAAGCTTGGTGAGCGAGGGGCGGCCTTGGAGAAGGTGGCTGGCCGGGTTGAGGGGTGGTGGTGGCGACCAGGTCTGGATGAATCGGTGGCGTGGAAATTAGGTTACCTTTCTACTGAGGGCGGCGGCGGCCGCGGCGCCCCTCGTACTGCAGAACTAGAAGGAGAGGGGTAAAGATGGGGACATCGAGGGTGGGTTTTTTTGGGGGGGGCGGGCGGGGAGAATGTCAGAAATGGCTTTGGGAGAGCAAAAATCGCCGTCGGTTCCCGCGCGTGTCTGCAAACGACGGGAATCGGTTTGGGAGGAGAACTCCGCAAGAAGGAGGGCTGCCGACGTGTTCAGAGGAGAGCGATCGTGATGATCGAGGGTCTGGAAACTTAAGCCGTATGACAAGCGGTGGAAGGAGCTGGGTATGTTTAGCTGAGACTGTGAGGAGATAGGTTAGCCGCCTTCAAATATCTGAAGGGCTGTCACATGGAGGAGGGAGCATGCTTGTTTTCTCCTGCTCCAGAGGGTAGGACTCGAACCAGTGGCTTCAAGTTGCAAGACAGGAGATTCTGACTAAACATTGGAGGGGAAAATCTTTCTGGCAGTAAGAGCTGTTTGGCAGTGGAACAGACTCCCACTAGAGGTGGTGGGCTCTCCTTCCTTAGAGGGTTTTAAGCAGAGCTTGGATGGCCACCTGTCATGGATGCTTTAGCTGAGGTTCATGCATTGCAGGGGGTTGGACTAGATGACCCTGGGGTCCCTTCCAACTCTACAATTATATGATGATAACTGGACTAGTGGCGGCATGCATTGGGTTTGGAGCTGATCTGTATGTGCGTGTCTCCCCACCAGTATCAAAATTGCTGAAACCCCCTGAAGGACCTACCTTCTGGGGTTTTTGGGGGGATTGCTGCTCTGGAAGAAGACGACTTCAAGGAAACCAGTGTGGCCCACAGTTAGTTTCCACTGGTGCTGAAAAATAGCGGTGATGTTTAGAGGCAGTCTATAGATTTCATTGTTTTATCATTCCGCTGTTGGAAACCTGTGAAATGGCCACATTTTGTTTAAGGTTTGAACTTTGTGGAAGTGGGTTGACTCGTTAGATAGGCAAGTTAGCAATTGTAGAGAGAGGGTGTGCCAGAACAAGTCCCACTCCCTCCCTGAAATAGTTGTACAATTAACAAAGCTTGGATATGTATAATTTGTGTATGTGCACATATGTGTGTAAATAACTATATATGTAGGCCCATGTGTTTCGTAAACATAGTCTTTTCCCACTGTTAAGTGTGTTATGATATATGATGTTAGGTCCAGAAGATTTTTCTATAGTGCTGTTCATTTAGTTTTTTATGATGTACAAGTTCTTGGGCCATGCTCATGAAAAGTTACTTGTTTAACAAAATTACTTATTTCTCAACTCTTGCGGACTCTCACTGTGTCAGGAGTAAAACAAAAAGAAACGAGGATGTAAACTCATATTTAAAGTGACTGTTATTGGCTCCTTTCTATGAATGTGTTCAGTTGGAACCTGCTTTTTTACCCAGGTTGTGTCCATCTGCCTGTATCCACACAAAGCGAGGAAAAATAAGGTAATTTCCACAGGCTCTCTTCCAGGGAGAGCCAGCATGGTGTAGTGGTTAAGAGCGGTGGACTCGTAATCTGGTGAACTGGGTTCACGTCTCCGCTCCTCCGCATGCAGCTGCTGGGTGACCTTGGGCCAGTCACACTTCTCTGAAGTCTCTCAGCCCCACTCACCTCACAGAGTGTTTGTTGTGGGGGAGGAAGGGAAAGGAGAATGTTAGCCGCTTTGAGACTCCTTAGGGTAGTGATAAAGAGGGATATCAAATCCAAACTCCTCTTCTTCTTCTTGTTCTTCTTTTGCTTCTTCTTCTTCTTCTTCATTATTCCCTTACTAACAAAAAGGAGGCAAAATAACTGTTATATCTGATATGTGAGGACATGTTGAATACCTTATCCTGAGTTACCCCTACAGAAATAACTGACATTGAACTTGATCTGTTGGATTGAAAGGAAGGAGTAATTCTTCGTAGTGCTCTGGCACTCATTCCATCAGTGCAAGCATTTCAGTCTGCCAGAGGGAAGGATTTTCCTCTCCTCCCCCTGTGCACTGTTCTGTGGGTTATCCTGACTCCCTATAGGCAATGGGGGCATAGGGGAGGTGGGGGAAACCCCATTGCACTAATGGAACTCCTTAGGTGAATCTAGCCCTTAAGTGTGTGGTATGTCATATGCGTGTGACGAAGGTCTTGTTCTGTGAGGTATTTGTTACAAGTGGTAACAAGGAAAAAAGTTTTTCAATTTGTCCTTTGAGAAGTTGACACCAACAGTTTTAGATTGTCTTTATTAGGAGAGTGTAAATCCTAAGTATAAGGGAGTTAGCACAGTGCAGTTTTTTGAGTAAAAGTTGATTTTCTCTTTTTATTGTTGTCTATATTCAAAACAGGGATGCGGGTGGCGCTGTGGGTAAAACCTCAGTGCCTAGGACTTGCCGATCGCATGGTCAGCGGTCCGAATCCCCGCGGCGGGGTGAGCTCCCGTCGTTCGGTCCTAGCTCCTGCCCACCTAGCAGTTCGAAAGCACAATTAAGTGCAAGTAGATAAATAGGTACCGCTTTATAGCGGGAAGGTAAACGGTGTTTCAGTGTGCTGCGCTGGTGCTGGCCCCCGGCCTCTTAAGTGAGATGGGCGCACAACCCTAGAGTCGGACACGACTGGCCCGTATGGGCAGGGGTACCTTTACCTTTATCTTTATATTCAAAACAGCTATCCTGACTATTTAAAGCAGTCCATCCTAAGTTGTTAGACCATGAGACTCTTAGGTTCGAGCCTCATGTTGGTTGAAAGAGTTCTGCATTGCAGGGAGTTGCACTAGATGACTATCCTGGTCCCTTCCAAATCTACAGCTCTGTCATTCTATGAAAACATTATTTAAATCACAATTAAAAGGAAAAAATTTGACATGTAATTTGCATATTGTGGAAAAACATGCTATTAAGCATATTGGTATGCAAAAAAATTGTAGTTTTTAGACCATGCAACCTGCAAATATGTTGTGGTTCAGAATTATTTTTGGGGATAGGGTAGGACTGAAGAATTAATAAGTTTTTATTTGGTGGTCTCTATACACGCAGGGACTCTAAGGAAGATAATTTACTTAAAGACTTGAGCCTTCAAAATGTTCCAAAAAAGGACTGGAATGAAATGGACCCTGAGCAATGGTGACTCTTCATGGTGTTTGGTAGAGTAATAACTATGCGTAGTTCATAGAGTTTGAATAATTAGAAGGGTCGTGTACACCCAGGTGGGTACAATGGATGATCCTGCTAAGATAGAAGATAGCATCTCCTAGATTTTAGCATGAGGTGACTGCAACTCTCAACCTATAGGAGGTAAGCCTTAAAAATTAATACATGAGGATACAATAAATATTATGGGTTGTATGCAACTCATTACTCAAGTAGACCCATTTAAGTTGGTCATGCTCATTAATTTCAATGGGTATACTCTGAGTAGAACATAGCTGAAGACAATCCAATCCAATGCATGACATGAAAATGTCAAGTATGTTTCCACATGATTTTTTATACAAAAAACATGTTTAAGTGAATATGTGTGGCTGAGAGCCATGGGTTAAGTTTAAGAGAGCTATAGCTTTTAGCATAATGCATTTAGGTACAGTCATCATAGTTAAATTCTAAAATGTCAAATTCTAAATTATTTTTTTAAATTAGCAGTAAAAGCACTATTAATTTTGTCCACCCTCCTTTGGGCTGCTGCCTTTAGCCTGTTAAAAGAAATGATAATTTGTTACATAATAAACAAAAATAAAATGAAAAATGTTGAGTAAATTATATTACTTTTAACATCTGTACAGAAGCAGCTCCGGAAAGTTAACAATAAAAGTTATCTGGTGCTGTCTGTGTATCTGTTAATAGGAAGAAATTATCCACATAACATCAGTTGTGAACTGGCAGCCAATAAAAGTTAAATTCTGTTGTGTTCATGCTGTTATATTCCTTTCAGCAATTGAATCATTCTAGTTCTATAAAGTGCTTTTGATCTTTGAAAGTTGTCTTCATAGGCTAATATGAACAAGTCTGTAGTTTGACTACAATAACTGCTGTTTCATTAAAAGAACTAAGAACAAGTCCATGGTATTATATGTAAAATTTAGCATGATAAATCAGACTGCTATTTTTGCCTCTTCAATTGAAATTTGAATGTCTGCTTCATTTCTGCTGTGACAAACAAAGCTGTATGACTTCAACGATGACAGCAGAAAATATATCTTGGAGGCTTGAAAAAAAACTGCTTGTAGAACAATTTTTCTAGATACTTTCTGATGAAACAGCACTCTTACTCTGGCAAGTGTGGTTTATACTTAAAATGGCCTTCTCATTCTGACATGAATAACACAAAATAACGGGCTATATGATGAGATGTTGTATTCCTCCTCCTCCTCGGAGACGACATTCTGTTTCACACATCTATAATGCAGTTCATCTTAAATCCACAATTCATCTGTTGGTATAAATGGAAATCGCTTTCACAAGGTACCTTCCTCCACATTCCCAAATTAGTATGTGTTAGAATTTAGTTAGTATTCTGTAGCGAGCAATCTTATGCTAAAAAGCACAACAATGCAAAGATATGTGCTGTGTGCATATTTTGATAATGGAGGTGTTTGAAAATTCAGTTAAATGATTAGAGCCTGCACGCCTTGTTTGTTCAATATGAAAGAGTGGTCAAGATTCTTGGCATACTGTGAATAAGCAGTGTGCTGCTTCATATAGCCTGTTCACTCGCTCCACCCCTTCATGTGAGCAGGTAAAGGAAACCAGGAAAGCACAATTAAACCAGACTTCCTATGATGTGCAAATCAAGCATCCTGGTTTGTTGCTCTGAAATAAGCAAGGTTTGTAAGCAAGTTTCAACCCCTGCTTGTTCTGGAAGCAACAAATTAGGTTGCCAGATTTGCACATCATAAGAAGCCAAGCTAAGTTTTGACTTCCTGGTTTGATTTACCTACTGTCTAATAGGAGAAGTAAATTCAGCCTAAACAGGCTGTGTGCACTAGCATCCTGCTTGTTCATCGTAAGCTGGAAATCCTGTCTTAATGTGATACATGAATGTAGTTACTATGTGTATTTAACTGTGTACATTCTGTTTTTTGTGCACTTGGACAAAATCTACACTTTATCTGCACCTACACAGTTGCTCACAACATGAGGATGTCTTGTAGTTTCTCTCAGTTGTATCTTCCCTGGTATCTTCACTTTATGGTATTTCCTCTGTTGTTGTTTAGTATGTATTGCATGTACTTTCAGGTGCCTTGTATTCCTGCTGAATACAGTGGTACCTCGGGCTACATACGCTTCAGGTTACAGACTCCGCTAACCCAGAAATAGTGCTTCAGGTTAAGAACTTTGCTTCAGGATGAGAACAGAAATCGTGCTCCGGCGGCGCGGCAGCAGCGGGAGGCCCCATTGGCTAAAGTGGTGCGTCAGGTTAAGAACAGTTTCAGGTTAAGAGCGGACCTCCAGAATGAATTAAGTATTTAACCCGAGGTACCACTGTATTAGGACGCGGGTGGCGCTGTGGGTAAAACCTCAGCGCCTAGGACTTGGCGATCGTATGGTCGGCGGTTCGAATCCCCGTGGCGGGGTGAGCTCCCGTCGTTCGGTCCCAGCTCCTGCCCACCTAGCAGTTTGAAAGCACTCCTAAGGGCAAGTAGATAAATAGGTACCACTTTATAGCGGGAAGGTAAACGGCGTTTCTGTGTGCAGGCTCACCAGAGCAGCTTTGTCATGCTGGCCACGTGACCCGGAAGTGTCTCTGTACAGCGCTGGCCCCCGGCCTCTTAAGCGAGATGAGCGCGCAACCCCAGAGTCAGTCACGACTGGCCCGTACGGGCAGGGGTACCTTTACCTTTACCACTGTATTAGTACAAGTTGGGCTTCCAATAAAATGTTAGTGTGAGGTGTCTCTTTTTTGTAATTTCAACCACTGCTTTCCCCTGACCTACTGGGTTTTCATTCCTTCTACCCCAGTCAGTCAGCATTCTATACGCACTGAACATGCTCAGTCTTCATTCAGATGTTTGGGGTTTCCTCCAGGGTTTAGTATTAGCAGGGTGCCAGGTGCATTTTGCGCCTAAAGATTCTCCATTTGTGAGCACCTCCAAAAGTTTGGGTGTCCTTTCTTGCACCTGGCTGACACTCAAGGATTACTGAAATGTATATGCTTTGAAGCCTTGAAGTATATGTTAAGGATAAACAATAAGTTAAAGAGTTTAACAATAAGAGAATAAGGATAGGCAATATGTCAAGGAGTATAACAATAAAGAGTAGAGTGTTTTGAAAACTGAAGCATGGTACCAATATTTTTCTTGTAAACACCAAATTAAACATGTATTAACAATTTCTGCTAAAAATGTGACATTAACAATGTGTCACTTATGTGAATTGCATATTAGTTCATGCTTATCAAAATAATAAATAAAAAAGTGTTGCTGACCCCCCCCCCCCGCCTGGTGGTGACTAGGCATTCTGTTTTGGTCCCACAATCCAGGTCCCAGGAGCCATTGGTTCTTAGCTTTTCTATCCCAGTTTCTAACAGTGCTTTCCTCCTTGTTTATGCAACCCTTGGGATTTTTCTGGGTCTGCTGATTTCCCCCCTCTTGGACATGGCTAGTGCTGGTACATAAATGTTGGCACTCAGAGAACAGAGATCTGTGTTAGTGTATATTATGTATATCTGAATAGAGACATTGAATTCTTATCTCATTATACATGATAAAGCTATTTTTAGCCATCTCATCCCTTGCTTTTTCCTTTAAGACCAATTGCAGTCCTTAACAGTTGTCAACAGGTTTACCACATCTATCAGCCAATCACTGATTCCTACCACCCTTCTAAGTAATACCCCTCCCCACCCTCTCACTGTATATAAGGGTCTGGTGACTTCTGTTTCAGTGTATCTGAAGAAGTGTGCATGCACACGAAATCTCATACCAATAACAAACTTAGTTGGTCTCTAAGGTGCTATTGGAAGGAATTTTTTTAAAATTTTATTTCGACTACGGCAGACCAACATGGCTACCTACCTGTAACAAGTGTATATTATGAAGATGATAGTTATAGTGGGTGCTAATATGTAGCAGGTCACATGCTGTTTGAAGATGAAGATGAACTGCACCATAGTTTTGCATCGGTTTCTATGCAATACGGGTGATTGTGTCAGAGTTGTGAAATAGGAATGAATAAGAACCTAAATTTAGCCTAGTAATTAACTGATCATGAACTACTGAGTTGCAGTTCTTCTACCCAACATATATGATCACATCATTAATACTTAGAAGCAACATATATGATCACATCATTAATACTTAGAAGCAACATGTTGGCCCCTGCCTAGAGCAATAGTACACCCGGTAAACACTTTTTTGATTGTACCAATGTGTTTTGTCCCCATTCTTAAAAGCAATAATTCCACTATGAGCCACATCAGTGGCTTAAGCGGTGCAGGATTTTTCAAGTATGCATCCTCCAGATTTGCAGAACTTAGTTTTACTAATGAACCAACCTCACCTTGATGTAGTATGAGCAGCAGCAGCAAAGATGTTCCTGCTATCCAATAGCAGCTCCCTTTGCTGGTGAACGTTGAGCTGCCACCACTTCCACTTCTTACTAGTCACATGTCAGTTACAGGTTTTTTTGGATGTTCTCATAGAGTGTTTCACATGTACATCTTAGAAATATAGGCAACAGCCCATAGCGATTCTGGTGATTTGGGCAAGTGAGCAAGTCCAAAGTTAAAGACTAATGATTTATCTGAAGAAATGAATCCACTGAAACTATCCATAAATGTTCATCTTCCTTCAGAACTTTTCCATCTCCATTTGACCCTAACTCCAGCGCACATTCAGCTATCTTTGTTTGCTTAAAGTAATTGCTTTGCAGTGCAATCCTCTGCATGTCTACTCAGAAGTAAGTTTCCTTGAACTGAATGGGAGATTATATAGGAGTTAAATGTGCATAGGGTTGCAGCCTTAATTTGTGGGTAAATTAGAGAAAGGATTAGATTATTTACATTCATGATAAAAGCTTCATGGTATCTTCAGAATAGGTTCCAAGAGATGCAACAACATATTTTGTAATTGCTGATTCAAATACATCAAGAAGCTGTAATGTTGACAGCCATTGGTTAAATATGAAGATTAGTTAAAAAGGTGACTGGGAAAAAATAAAATGGAATCTGGTATGGTTGTTTCCTTAATAGGAAACGGAGGGGAAAGGTTATAATGTTTCACAGTGAATTTGCAATGAAATTACATTGTTTTTCATTTTTGGGATATGCAAATGCTAATGCAATTTTAAGAACTTGAATAGTTATGAGGCATAATAGAACTTGACAGTATTTGTTAGCTGCTGAACAATGACTTGACTTCATAGCTAGAAAATATTTGGCAAATAGAGGAAATACAATGGTGAAGTTGATTTGAGTCTTTTAGCATTCTGCAAGATACATAGATGACATAATTATGTATGGATATCACACAAATACAACTTAGCTATTAAAACATATAAATATATTCTTACATCTTGAATGAAATAATGATGTTATAATTACAAAATTATTGCTTTGTAAAAGATGCCCATTTATTGTAGAGTTCAACATATGGTTTTATTTGCTTGCTGAACCCTTTCCTTTAATAATTTAGGATATACATGCATTCAAGAAAATTGGTCTGAGCTTCTCCTTGCTTGCATTTGCCTTGTAGGTACTCCATCTTTCAACTTCTTTGGCAGTATAAGCAGATGTTTGCATAATATTCTGGAACTTGATTTCCTAACTAGGGCTAATGGAAGTTTTTGTCAGAAACATATGGAGGGCACCAGGCTGGGAAAGGCTGTCCTAAATCATACCTTGCAAGCTACTCTTAATAACTTAATTACATTTTATAGATGATGTTTTTATTTGGGACAATGGAGCCCACAAGTTAGTTGCAAAGCATATGGCTTTGTCCTCAGAAGAGTGTTTTTGTAAACTGCATGACTTCTTGTACCACCGCCTCCCCCAAACATATAACATTACCTAGTCCATTGACTGAAACAGAATACTTCATTCAAGCTTGATGGCAGTAGAGAGGTATGGGGAAGACCCTGCAGAAGCCAGTAAAGGCCTCTGCAGACACTATTCTTCCAGCCCCTGAACTAGGTGTAGCATTAGTGAAGTTGAGAACAGTTATTTTTTTATTGGGTAAATAGATTATTTTAGGAAGAACTGAAAGCTCCTACAAATGTGGAAAATTTCTCATTGTAATTTTCAGTGTAAGAGTAAAGGGAAAACCCATGGATGTGGTATTTATGTACTGAGAACTTGTGGCTTTCCAGGGTGTGAATACGTATTCAAACCTCAAAGTTGAGAACAAGGTGAGAATTCTCAAAGGTATGGTAGGTTGTTTCTTTTCCTTTCCTTTTTCATTCTGAGAGGATATTTCAGCTTTTATATTAACATTCTGAACTAGAAATAACAGGACACATTTCCCCCAGATGTATTGAAGAAGCTTGTTACCACTATTGAAATCTAGCCAGAGAGAATGTTAATACATTTATATTTAATTCAGCTACATTAATGCACTACTTTTGTTAGCTTCCACCCGGTCCCACTGAAGAATTACCTCCTCTTAAATGAGTTTATGGAAAGCTTCTAAATGTGTAGCCAATATATAAATACATGTCTCTTAGAAACTTAGTTGTGTGAGGTGCTCCACATATATCATTGCTTTTAAGCAAAGTGCAGTAAGGCTCCTCTAAGTTAAGTGTCTTGCTTTAAAATATCTAGTTTAAGCTGTAGATAAAATCTGTAATATGCTATTTTTTGGTTGCTGTAAATCTCCCCTTACATTTCTGTAATAAAATGATTTAAGCATTTTCCATTTAAAGAAATGCACATGTTTGAACTTGGGTGGTATTTATTTACCACAAATTCTTGATGTCTCTGATTATTGAAAAAGGCAGTACAACTGGGTTTTGGAGCAACTGTGGCATGGTTTGTTCTGCCTGCGTTGAACATCTTGTGTGACAGGTCCTTAGAAAATTATGCATGCTTCTGATTCTCAGTCTCATCTTCCATATATTCCTGCTTAATTAGTTCAAAACCAATCTGTTCCATATTCTTAATTCATGTTTGTTTCCTGCTTTCTTGTGAATAAATACCTTGACACAAATTACATTTGAAATGTCATGTTGGATCTTAATTGTGCGCAGCCCAGCAAAACAAACTTGATCAGCGGTATTTATAGCTCTCTGATGCATCATGAGAGAATAGAAAGTTAGTCCCTGGTTTTTCTTTCTTGAATAGTTTACTATTTTGATGCCAGTAAGTCTACTCAGGGTCATATCCAAGGCTGCATAAGCAGAATGCCACTTATGCAATAGGACTTGCTCTTCCTTTCCGTCTCCTTTGTCCCCCAGAATCTACTCCAAAATCTGCTCAACTCCCTGGAGTAGATTTTGAGGTGTCTGAGGAGCTTCAGAAGAGAGGAGGCAATAGTTGGTTTGGCAGTGTGGGATACGAATGTCAGCATTTTGTTAAAAATGAAAATATAAAAATTGCGAAGTTTGATGCAGGGTCCTAAATTCTGATGCTGATTTGTATAGGGATTTGAAATATTTGGCATGTGCTACAATGACAATTTAACAGTACAAAGAAGATTGTTTCAGTTGCCAACACCAATTACTGAAAGGGCACTGTTTAAGTTCCTGAATGTGCTGTCATATTCTTACATTCTTGGTGCTGAAAATCTAATTACAGCATTGTTTTGTATTTTTTTTCTTCATTTCCACAGCATATATAATATACATAATCCTGTCTTTATACTTTTGAGGATTTGCTTAGGTTTTTTTTTTTAAAAAAAATCATTAAAAAGCATCTTCTGGCTTCAAATGAAGCATTTTATTTTTTTTTACTGACAAACGTAGAGGGCTAAACTTACAGGACTTTCTCTCCCCTTCAAATACCAAATTGGGTTCTGAAATTAAATCTATCAAACATTGGCTCAGGTCTGATTACAAGAGTTAATCTCCTAGAATAAATTTGGACTATATACTCAGCTGCTGCTTGGCAGAGAGAAGGTGTAAATCATAGGCTGTACTTTTTCTACTGATAGAGTAAGAAGAAAGTACTACTCTCAGTAATCTTATTTAGCAGGTTTAATCCACTACCATGCCAAGTTCACGTATAAATTAGTTTTGTATTTAAGCACTGGGCTGTTTAGCCATAGGTAACCAGGAATTACATGTAGGCAAGTGAGCCGGCTGATGAAGCAAGTGGATGGATTGCTCTTAGCAGTGTTAGAAACTGAGGATCTGAGGGACAGTGGACCGGCCCCCTGCTGAAAAAGTTTGCTGACCCCTGCTTTTACTGGTTGAGAAGCATGACAAATCACGACTGATCCTCAGGAGTGAGGGTGCCTCAGACTGAGTTGTGTAGGACTACCATACATTCAAATTCTCCTGGACATTATCAGGATTTCAAAGGTGGAAGTGACGTCCAGGGAAAATTTATGAAAGGCGGCACTTTGTCCTGGAACTTTTGCAAGTCAAATCACATTTTCTGGCGTGTTGGGGGGGAGTTCAATTTTGAAATATGGCAACCCTAGAGTTGTGTTGCAGCTGTACCTGCTCTGTGATCCACCCACCGTTCAGTCTGGTTTATAATGTCTTTCCCTTGTTGCTTACTTGTGTTTTTGTTAGCAGATTGGAGTAAACAATAAGGTTGTGTACCGTCTTTTGGATGTGTATTTTCAAGTAGCCATAATTTATAACATAATAAGCTAATATTCTCTTGTTTTGAAAACCAGTTACTAGGTTTTGGCACCAAACTCATTGGTGTGTTAATTCGCTGAAAACAGAACAAGTTCAGAATAGTAGACAAAGTAGAGCTTTTAAGTTCTCCACATAGTACTGGGTTTCTCACAGAAGTTTTGGGGCATGTAGAAAAGAGTTTTACCCTTAGATGTGGTTTTTATATGTAGATTTTTCTCTGCTGTGCCACTGGAGCACGATTTCTGTTCTCATCCTGAAGCAAAGTTCTTAACCCAAGGTACTATTTCTGGGCTAGCGGAGTATGTAACCTAAAGCGTATGTAACCCGAGGTACCACTGTACTGGTGTTGAAATATTTGGGTGGTCTCTTTTTCACAAACTAAACCTTGGAAGAATCACCTTGATAATGCCAAAAGCACAATAGAAAACGTTAAGGAGAATCTTGACAACCCCCTCCCCCCAGTACATAAGATAGGGAGCTGACAGCCTCTGCCTTCAGATTTTTTTGCGGGGGGGGCGGGGCGGGAAGTGTTATCCCAGTTGCCTTATGGCATTGACAGCTTGTGGTCAATGCCATCCTCAAGCTTTGTCAGCGAGTGATATAATAGGACAACATTTGAGAAACTGCTGTGTTTATATAGGTCAAGTCCTATAGGATGTGCTTCACATTTTCTTCTCTGTTGCGTTTGTATATAGCCGTTCTGGATTCCTTGTTTCCCATGCTTCGGGATAGGAATTCAGGATACCCTGTTGAGTAGAAGATGATTTCTCTCTTGGGAAATAAGTCTGAACATATTACTGCGAGGGTTGCAATTTTTATTGTAAAGGCATGGGTGATTTGGCAGCTATGTGCCACAATGGTACCTTCTAGGCCAATACCATTTTATTTACTGTGTGTTTAGAATAGGCTATTTTCACAGTTATGTTGCAGTGTGGACTCCATCTAGACTCCGAAGTGCAAACTCCTTCAGACACCAGGCTTTTCTTTGCAGTCCTCCAATCACTTTACTTTTGAATGGTTCTATTGAAAATCCCATGGTAGCTCTTGGGTTCCTCCAGCAATCTGCAAACCAGTCACTCTAGCTACTGACATTATGGAAACTACTCCAGAATAAAGGTTGTAATATACAACCTAACTGGGTAATTTTATGGCCCTATACTAAACAATGGGCTTAGAATTGCATTCTTACATTTTAAAAATTGTGTTCTCTATCACTCATGAAGAGTTCTGCAACTACTCAACCTATTCAGAACTAAAGACTAAGTCTAGCTTGTAAATAAAATTGTAGAATAATTTAAGTAATTCATTGATCTGGACCTTTTTAGAACTACAGTTTTTATATTATACATAGATAAATATATAATGAACCACATGAGACATTTACGTGTTTAGATAAGATATAGCTGTCATATGGTCCTAATATTTTTAATTGCTATTAAATGTTTGGTTTATACTTTTTCATTTTTGCATTTAAAATGCAGGTCTTCTTGGTTTCAGTTATGTATGTCACAAGAAATCATTGAGAAATGTATTTTGTTGAAACTTATCTGACAGTAATATGAATAAACGTTTGTATTTATGTGGATTGCTGCTATTTAATTCTGTATATAAAATAATCTTTCTAAAGTTTCTTTTTTGCTTTTCCCTGTGTGTTCTTGATTAGTGTTGTGCCAGTGCATGGTAGGCATATATTATATACTTTAAGGGAGTTTTAAAAACTGAAAACTATTGGCAGAAGTCTTATTTGGTTAGCATGTGCCTGAAGTAGATGTTTCTTAATGGAGCATTCATTGTATGAGTCTCTACACTCATGCCTAGGCAACAAGTAAAAAGAACTTGACCTTTATGCACTGGAAATGTTCTCCTGGTAATCCCTTCTGTTAGTAGAAAGTTGGGCCAGAAAAACCCTTAAAACAAAAATAAGGCCACAAATTCGGGATAAACCCACAAATGCACAGTGGATTGAATCCGGACATTCATTTTGCAAGGGGTGTACATGAGGAAATTTTGGAAGCCTGTGGAGCTGTGTGAGATACAATGCAGGAGGTTGTAGGGGAAGGAAGAGTTTGCAAAGATTGCTTCCCTATTCCTCCAGTGAGGAGCCCCTTCTGGATTTCTGTCCCTGCTATTATTTGAAAGAGCCCTGTCGTTTGTGAAATGGCCAGTCTGAATCCAAATCCTAAATTAGGTATTTTAATCCAGCAAGGGTAGTTACATTATTTCTGCAGAGTGATCCTGAATGCGTTGGAACTCATAAGATGGAGTTCAGCGTCGTGCTAAGGTGATTGTCGACACGCATTTCCGTTTGCCAGATGGAACAATTTCCCCTCTTCTCCCTTGTGCCCTGTTCTTGGGACTCTCCCAGTCCTCCAGAGCAGATTGTGGGGTGGATGGGAGGATTTACTTTGCTTCGGCGGGACCTGTTACACTGTCTTCTGCTAGCAGAACAACTCATTTGACCATTTTAAAGTACAATAGATTTCACATTTAATATAAGAAAATGTACTTGGCTTGAAAATGACATTTTCTTTGGTTGATGCTTCTTTAAATGTGCATTGCACTGTCTTGCCCAAGCAACACTACACTTAGAACTGGCTGATAAAATGTAATACAGCTTTATGAATAAGAAATAAGATTTGTATTAGTATAGCCCATGCCTTATTACTGTGCCAGCTTTAGATAGCCCCATTTCAAAATGCAGTTTCCACCTGTTGCACGAAACAGATGAAGCAAGATTTTCTTGTTTGTGGAAGCTGGGTCTTTGGCAAACAGAATTGTTAAGCTTGTGACTCTCACAGGCCAACTCTTTCATCAGTAGTTAATACTCTGACAAATATAAAATCAATGCTTTCTACGTTCTAAGTGATGAATAGGATTCATTTGGCCTTTAATTCTCAAAACACATTGGAATGACTTGCCATTGATTGTCTTACCTTGGTTTTTTGTTATTGATTAGGATGTGCCATGGCAGGTGAAGAGGGCTTTAAGTGATTCCACCAACAAAGAATTTTCAAAATGAAAAGTGAATTAGAATGACAATTTAAATAAACTCAACTTGTAGGACTCCCCATAGATGCACGGCTTAAATGGCTCAATTTTGAGTTTTAATTTGCAGCTTATGGCCCCCACACAATGAAAATTGTGTATGTTTCAAAGTCTTCATTAGATTTTCTATCTTATAAGAGGAAAGGTTGACGTGTGGACTAATTGTGCAAGTTTTATTTCATATTCAAATATTTTCCAGGCCTCCAAATTGCCTAACACCAAGAATGTAGGATATAAGTTCCACGAGGAACAAAAAAATTAGTCCTCCATGGAGACTTTGATTCTTAGCATTTTTACCATCCTCACATACAGTAAGCCTGCAACTTGCACACATTTAACTTTGTGTATGCACGCATTCAGCTTTTTGTGTATGGCAAAAATTAAAAATGGAAAAGGGGTGGGGTTCCAGGAAAAAGTGACTTTGGCAATCCCACCTGCCACTGAACTCAGTGGGTTTTCACTATGCACAATTTTGGCTTTAGACGCAGTCCCCAGAATGTAACTCCTACATACATTGCGGGCCTACTGTATTGTCAAACTAGTGGTTTTGTAACATGTATTCCATGTGTGAACATGGTGTCCATACAATGTGTGGAAATGTGTGTTTGGCCCTGTTTGATGATTGCACAGTGTTAATCACAGTTCTCCACGTCATGTACACACTTGATATTTGCTTAAAAAAATGGATGTTTCTCCATGACACATGGAGTGTTATGATAGTGTAAAGTCATTGGATAAAATGCTTGAAATACATAATGACTGTTGCTTCCTGCTTTACGAGATGATTTTGGTGCATTCTTATAATTGCTGCTAAGTGATGTGTTTTATATTTTTGATCAGTTTTTTAACTTGCAAAACATTAAAAGGCAAATAAAATAGCTTGTAAGTGACCAGGTATTAAAACACATGCTCTGTCTCTGTCTCTTCTCCCTCTCCCCCCATCTCTCTCTCTCTCTCTCTCTCTCTCTCTCTCACACACACACACACACACATTCCCAACAACACAGTTTTAAAAAACCAAAACAGTGGCAGATAGACTTGCTACCAAAGTGAGTGGAGGTGATTAATGTGATGCAAACTTGGTACATCATTGTTGGGCCCATGCTATTGATATAGCTTATAGCTTGGGCTTCCCCCTCCCCCAGCCCCGCAAGCTCCCAGAGCGATGCCAAAGCTGCACGCAGCTTCGCCATCGCTCAGGGTCCCGTTCTGGGGGTTGGGGGAGGGGGAAGCTCTGCTTCCCCCTCCCCCAGCCCCGCAAGCTCCCAGAGCCGGCTTCCCGCAGCTCTCCGCAAGCTGTGGGAGTCCGGCACGGCTTGTGGAGAGCTTCCTGTTCTGGGGGCTGGGGTCGGGGGAAGCTTGGGCTTCCCCAGCCCCGCGCCTGGGGAAAAAATAAATAAATTCCCCCCCTTTATCCCCCCCCCCCAAAATCTAGGTGCGTCCTATGGGCCGGTGCGTCCTATAGGGCGAAAAATACGGTAAATCTTACCTAGTTGAAGGAGATGGTCCATCAGCACAAGCATTCTGCTTGCCTGGTGAAATGATCTCCCCTTGTGTGATTCTGGAGGTTCTTCTGGTCCCTCCAGCCAATTTCGGGAATGGGGTAGAGCGGGGGGAAAGCCTATTGGGCTAGGGAAGTCCTTGCTGGGGCTTCTGCTAGCAAGACTAGTTAGTTGAATCAGATCGATGGGGTATACAAATGGTTTGAGATGGGTATTATGTACTCAGAGCTTCAGAGACATAAAAATAGAAAACATTACTTATACTGCTCCTGTTTTGAGATCTCTGCAAATGTACATGTTTCTGCTTTAGCCAAACCTCAAACAATATGTCAATAGTACTGAATACTATTATGGAACGATAGAATATAAATATTTAAAATGAATAAATGATACTGGCAAATGTTTCAGGTACTAAATGTAACATTTGATTTGGGATGTCAGACATGCCAGTCAACAAACTTCTGTCTTGCATTTAAACTTGGCTTGAACTCTCCTATGGATTTTATAGGAAGAAAGACCAGTCTAATAATAAAACACACCTTACTCTCTTTTACGTTCAAGGACAATGACTTCCTTGTGAATGTGCTTCATTTTGCAGCCAGCATGATACTCTCAGAGTTCTCTCCATTTAGTCAGAGTTCTATTTTAACCTAAACCTTGTGCCATTTCCATATTAATCACAGCAAGCTATAGAAATAAGAAAACTATTATTAGTTACTAGTTAATCAGCTTAACACACTGCTTCTCTCCTTTCAGTTTGAAACTGAAATATATAGGTATTTTCTGGACTTCGGGGGAAGGGGGTAGGACAGATTTTTCCCATTAAAGTAGACATAAACATATTTATATAAAAGGGACGTGGGGGATGCTGTGGTCTAAACCACAGAGCCTAGGGCTTGCTGATCAGAAGGTTGGCAGTTTGAATCCCCGCGACGGGGTGAGCTCCCGTTGCTCGGTCCCAGTTCCTGCCAATCTAGCAGTTCTTGAAAGCATGTCAAAGTGCAAGTAGATAAATAGGTACCGCTCCGGCGGGACGGTAAACGGCGTTTCCGTGCGCTGCTCTGGTTCACCAGAAGCGGCTTTGTCATGCTGGCCACATGACCCGGAAGCTGTATGCCAGCTCCCTCAGCCAATAGAGCGAGATGAGCGCCGCAACCCCAGAGTCGTCCACGACTGGACCTAATGGTCAGGGGTCCCTTTACCTTTAAACATATTTATGACAGATGTTGGAACTATTAGATAATCTTTAAAATTGCATGACTTGTGTAGAGAGATGCACATTGGCCCTTTCACTATGATTCATTCTTAAATGTGGCTACATTGGAACAATCTTGTTTCTGTGCTTCATTCCTGGGTGGACTAAATAAAAAATTCCCTGTTTAAGACATAACAAATTCTGGTTTACTGCAAAGCAGAATAAAGCTCCGAGGCTGCCATGTGAGTGGAAGGGGTCAAAAGAAGAGTTTGCAAGCCTGACACATGATACCAGGAAAGAGCGCAGCCAGTATGTATTGTTTAGACCAGTTTTTTTCAACCTTGGGTCCTAAATTGTTGGATTACAACTCCCATCATCCCTGTCCGCTGACTGGGGCTGATGTAACCCAGTGATAATAGGGGACCCAAGTTTTGGAAAGGTTGGCTTCAGTTTTTGTGTGCCCATAGTTAAATTTGGAAACCTGAGCAATGGTTATGGGCACATGCATACACTCAGGCTTGTCCCACCCCCAGCTATTTGTATTGGGAAAAGGTGTGATTGCCTTTTTCAAGCTTAAAGGAGGTTGAACTTCCTGGAGACAGCAGCTACAGAGGGAATGGTTGGCCCCTACAATGTCTGTTAATTTTCCAACATTGATTTGTACCGCTCCGGCGGGAACGTAAACGGCACTTTCGGGCGCTGCTCTGATTCACCAGAAGTGGCTTAGTCATGCTATCCACATGATGCGGAAGCTGTCTGCGGACAAGTGCCGGCTCCCTCGGCCAGTAAAGCGAGATGAGCGCAATGTTCAGGACTGGACTTAACTGTCAGGGGTCCCTTACCTTTACTTTACACATACTTAACAGGCGATATCCAAAAAAACGTAACTCTTTAGCAAGTCTAGAGTGAGAGACTAGGATGATTTCCATTGTTTCCTAGGACTCTTATTGTTGTGAGACTTTTTATGGATGAGCTGAGAGTTTGTTTGGACTCTGGGTGAGAACCCAGAGGTCTAGAGGGGAGGATGTGTCAGAAGCAGAAGGAAAATGAATGGATAATGATTTTTATATATTAGTAACTTGGCATTAATGTAACATTTTTATATGTAACTGTTTATTTTTGTAACATTTTGTTTAAGTTTTTTGTTGTTGCTTCAGTTTTTCATGCAACACTTACAGATATTTTAAATATATTAAGCTGTAAGAAATTAAATAATCAATTTCTATGAAAAGTTCCTGGAAAGTGGGATGAATACATTTGTATGGGAATGTCCTGATCTTCTAGTGGACCTTTCTGACTTGTACATATTTAAGAGATAGTAGAACAATTACAAATATACAGTCTTTATTTTTCTTGGTTGCCAAAAGACTGCTTTGTCTCTGCTTCTTACTTCAATATTTGTTTTAAAAAGTCACCCCCCTTTTTTTTGCTTCTACTTGTCTGAGCAAGGGATTTCTTATAGCAAGCCTGAAGTGTCCAGTATCGCTAGATGAGGAATGTGTCTAGCTGTCTAGAGGGAGAAATCTGAGCCAGCTTCGTAAGATTAACATGGTGAAGTGCGAAGTGGATTTTAAGTTATTGGGTTACTGGAATATTTGTTTGATGGTATTTCTGAAGGTTATGGTCTGTGCATTTAACAATAAATTAACCATTATTTCCTATGATGAATTTAAAATTGATTATGGGTCCTCCGGACAACTTTTAGGTTTTTGTTTTGTAGTATTACCCTGTATATGTTTTCATCTGTCCACCCCCCCCCCCACAGTTTCACCCCAGCACCTTGCTTGATCTGTGAATTCTTTACACAGAGCAGTATTGAAAACAGCCTTTGCTTTCAATACATGTTTCTCCCAGCTTGCAGAATGTTTGTACATAGGCATATATTAACTTGCATAAACATAAAATCCATTGGGAAGAAGTAGTTGTGCAGATCCAAGTAATAGAAGGTAACACTGGGTTTCAGGATATGCTGGACCTTAATTACAGTATGTGTAGTATTAAACCTTAGGGAGTAGCAGTGTTAGAATCCGATGTAGGATTTGAACTTCTTTGAAGGATTTAAGTTCATGTGAATCCAGACCTAAGACTTTGTAAATCAAACCCTATATTGACTCTAGATCTATGTTTTTATTTGGACGGTGTGCCGCACTGATAACTAAGCAAGGAGGACTTTATAAGATAGTGTCTAAAATGTCTCATTCTTGGAAATAATTAAAGACAGTTGCCCATTTCCTAATCAGCTAGTTTGTGCACCATTACATTGCTTTCTCCCTTTTTTCCTGAAGAAGGACTGCTAGCCTGTTGAAGACTGGTGAGAACTAAATGTAGAACTGCTAATTTGACTTATGGGGGTGGGGAAGAGAATGCATATTGGGGAATGGTAAATTACAGGGTTGAGTTAATTCTGTGGAACGTAGTTACACAGGAGAAAACATGCCTATAAACCTTCAAATTATCTAACTTCCTTTTATGTGTGAGTGATGGTGATAACATATTTAAATATAATTTTTGCCATTTAATATTGCCAAATATTTTTTAAGGTTCATATCTATTGGTGGTATATTTTATCCAGATCTGTTTTTTTCAGAAGCAGCTTAAATTAACTTTTCTGGAAAGATACCACTGACTGTCTCAAGAGGTCAGCCTGCAGTGACACTGCCTGACTGCTTCATTTTAAGCAGTCTGAACACAAATTAATTCATTTTGGCAAATGCTGCACAGGTCTTGAGTGACAGAATTTTACACCACCAGCTGCTGGTGAAAGGAAAGGCATGTAGAATCCCTTGTAAAATATTAAGATTAGAAAACATTCTAGAAAAAGCACCCTCCATTATTGATTCAGTTTTTCCTGTCTACAGAGTTGACGCATTGGCTTTCAAATAGTCACATTCCTTCCTCGAAGACACGTTATTGATCTGAAACCACAGAGCTGAAAATGGTCACATTTCAGAATCTTTCCTCTTGTAATGATGACTGCCTATAACCCCTCTTAACAGGAAAAGTGCTTTATAGCGTGTTCTCTCCCAATTGGAAAATCTGGTCAATACCATGGGCTTTTTCCTGATGTGGTTGTAAATGAGCTACTCCATGTTTACATGCCGAATGAATAAGCAGTTTCTCCAATTTTGTTATAGTTGAGGTTGCCAGAATAATGGAGTCAATTGAAGTTCTGCAAGAATCTGACCCTTCACCAGAGAGATCACATCCCTTTTCCTTCTGTGCTGCTTTCTAGAATCACTGCTTTGCAGCACCCTGCCTCACCCTATCAGCTATGTGACACTTCAACCCCATCAATCATGAAGGCCTCTTCTGTCAAAACACATTCCAAATAAATAAATCAGTCAAGGCAGGACAACATGCATGTAAACTTCTGGTCTGATTATAATTATTACTGGCATTATAGTAATTTTAACAGCTACCACTGGTGTGCTTACTTTACTATAATATACCAGTGATGGACTAGTTAGAACAATGGTATATGTTATGCAATATGAGACCTTAGAGGGCAATTCAGTGATGTACTTGAATCAATCTAACGATAATTTTGCATCAGTGGAAGCAGTTAAAAATTGCTTCTAATGTGTTAAGTGCATATATAATGAGGTCTATGCTAGGTTCTGTTCAGGCATTTCTTATTAGATGCAGACTTGGAGCTATGATGGAATTTGAATAGGTGGTGAATATACAAGCATGTAATTTTCAGTGTAAATTGCAACTGCATTCAAGGATTGAACTCCAATTTGCTATGCAAATACACTTAGCATGCCAAATGCCTTCTCTCTCTCCAGCTGGCATTTAGAAGTATATACACTAATTAGGGATGACGGAACATAAAGGGAAAGAGATGAATTCACTACTGTCTGAAAATTATTTGTATTTACTAGGTTTGTAAAGAGAATGGCTGTGACCAGCTTGAATCTTATGGGCATATTTCTACATAGGCTGGTAATTTGAAGCACCATCAAATCATAGGTTACTCTAGGTTGTGATGCAGCATGCTGCTGCATTTGCCTCTCGGTGTCTAGTGTGGCTCATTACTTCATATTGATAGAAATTTACTTTATGGCAAGAAAATCACTTTCCTGCCTAGCAAGAAATGATAGCAGACATGAAATGGCTCCTATAAGTTTCTTGAGAAATATCATTTCAAAAATCTGTATACCTAACGTGGAACACCATCCTGATATGTTGAAGTAGCAGACATAGAGCAAAATTAAGGCGTTACTATCTCAGTGATGAGTTGTATTTTCATGATTAGCACTGCATATAGGACAGGAAGAGGGAGAGATGGACAACATCTGTATAATGCTATGTATGGTGAGAATGAACTCCCAGAAAGCTTTCAACTTTGAAGATGGTGAAAGCTTGGCCAGAGTGCATCTTTGATTTTGTCTTGCTGATATGTATCTTTTTAAAATGCAAAGCAAAATTATTTCAATCCTAATCTAGTAGCAAGAGCAATGGAGATTCAAATTCTTGCTCAGTGAAGCTTGCTGCTGGATTGCTTCAGACCACACTGCCTTTCTGCCCAAGTTTCATTAACAGAGTGATTATGCAGATCAAAGTAGCAGGCATGACTGCTCATTTTAACTCCTTTATAGGGGCAGGATATAAGTGTGTTAATTGGAAAATAAGATGTTGATGTTAGTTCCTCTTTTGCAAATGCGTTTTTCCTGCTGGCTTTGTGGAGGATTCTTAAATGGCCTCTGTGGTTCTTTGGTTATTTTTAATGCTGCTTTGTGTGTGTTAGGAGTCCTCACCTCAGGGTAGTGTAGTGGTTAAGAGAGCAGGGTTCAAATCCCCACTCAACTAGGAAGCTAGTGACCTTGGACCAGTCTTTCTCAATCTTAGCTTAACCTACATTACAAGATTGTTCTGGGAAGAAAATGGGGAGGAGGAGATACTACTATGAGATACAAATGGGGAGTAGGAATTACCAGGATTTTAATCAGGATACTGTTTTAGGATAAATGTGAATGTTACACTGTCTTATGAGTTGATCCGAAATAGCTCTGATTCACACTTGGGTCTTTGAGTGAGAGCTGACTGGATAAACTGTTTCCTTGATTGATATAGAGGTTTGAAATAGCAGTCAGAATTATTTGAAATAACAGTCAGAATTAGACAGCACTTTACCTTGTAAGGCAGGGGTCAGCAGACTTTTTCAGCAGGGGGCCAGTCCATTGTCCCTCAGACCTTGTGGGGGGGTGGACTGTATTTGGGGGGGGGGAATTGAACGAATTCCTAATAACCCAGAGATGCATTTTAAATAAAAGGACACATTCTACTCATGTATAAACATGCTGATTCCCAGACCGTCTGCTGGCTGGATTTAGCAGGCGATTGGGCCGGATCTGGCCCCTGGGCCTTAGTTTGCCTACCCATGTTGTAAGGAGTGGTATGTGTGTTGTGAACTACATTTACTAACTGGGTTATAGATCATCGCCTGGTTATTTGTGTAATGAATTGTGTGAATACATATTGGTGTGACTGGTCAGAGAGTGAGGAAGAGTAGGATATGTACTGGGAACTGAATGAACTGTATCCTGCTGAGGGGCCCAGTAGTTTGCTGCTCTGGACCCTGGGGAGGGGCTGAGTGAACTGAGTAGAGAGAAGCCTGTCTCAGTGCTACCGGACACGCCAAACAACAGCTCACAGCAGATTGATGTGACTGTTGGCTCTGCCTTCATTGTCAGGAATGTGGTCATGACAGTCCTAGTGCAAGTAGACTTGGATAACTCCATCTACGTTGAGGAGTGTTTGTTTGTTTGCTTGCTTGCCCAGTCCTGTGGCTCAGGTTGTCAGTTGCATGAATGACTGTGCCTTCTGCACTCTCCAAAAGGGGAACTTCAGGGATGTGTTAAGTGTTGGGCAGACTAGACATTCTGATTTGGCACCCACAAGCCAGGTTCCAGATGCCATTTGGCTCCTAGCTTTTTTATCCCAGTTTCTAACACTGGTGTTGGGACAATGTCTTAGCTTATGCCTAGTTGTGAACTTAGACCACTGAGACACTTGTAAACTGAATGTTTTGTGGGCTGACTTATGTATCCTACTGATATTAAAGCCTTTTGCAAAAACTGTTCGGAATCTGAGTACTACATCCATCAGTGAGGGTCAGGACAATTTAGTTCTTGACACTCTTAGGAAACTTAATTTTCTACGCAAGAATTTTGACTTGATCATTTCTAAGCAAAACATATCTTTAGTAATGCTTCTGAAGTTGATTTCTCTGTCGTAAGTGACTGAGTCACATTCTAAGTTGCAAATCCTCGTGGTAATAGTTTCAGATTGGGTGTGTGTCAATCACTGAAGCAGCTGCTTTGCTCTGCATTTATATTTAAATAGGAAAAAGTGATCTGTGTTGAATTTTAAATGTTGTTACTAGGGTAAAACAGCTCAATTTCTTTGTCACTTTATCATCTCCCAGTGAGGCAGTCTACTGGACATCTATTCTCAGTCATGAGCAGCATGAACATTTGAATTTGGGAAGCTTTCACTCAGGAGAATACTTAATGTCATCTAAGTTCAAACACTTCCCATCCCTACTTCTCTGAACTTCCTGTGGATTTAATTAAGAGTGCTTAAAAGGGGGGAGGGACCCCTGAACATGCAGAAACAAATGCATGAAACATTTCTGGCACAACACATGTGTTTAGTGAAGAAGTAGTGCCACATTTATATCATAAGAAGAGGATGAGTATATAAACATCATTTTTATTCAGCTTGGGGGTTGCTTTTACCTTATTTTGAAATTTAGGTTTTAATACACTGGGAAGGAGGTTGTCTTCTGACACTTTGTGGCCCTTTCCTGCAATTCAAATTCACCGGTACTGCAAATACTGGAAAACATAGATCACATGGGATGAATAATCCAGGACCTGGCTCCTTCCATGCTTATGTTGACCCAGGGCATATCTGACTAAAAATATGGGGCAAACATGACATGAATGGTAATTTGCATTTGGAATAATGTATCATGGATCATGAAACTTACCTTTTGAGAAATAGGGCCTGGTACAAGTGAAGGCACATCTCTTTATAGCATATATGATTTTGCTCACACCTGCCATGCTTGATTGAACTCTTGTTCTAGAGAGTTCACTGACTACTCTGAGTAGAAGAAGGGAGGGAGTAGGAGAGCTAAACATATTGTCTATTCTTAACATATACTTTGAGGCTTCAAAGCCCACAGACTTTTGGAGGTGCTTGCAAATGGAGAATCTTTAGGTGCAAAATGTGCCTGGCACTCTGCTGTTTTCCAACTCTGATCAGACTCTATATTCAATACTATTCTTCACTTCTCTTATTCTGTGGCAGTCTTCCCGAACCTGGTTCCCTCTAGACACTTTGGACTACAATTCCCATAAATTCCAGTTAGCATGGGCAATGGTCGGTAATGATGAGAATTACAGTTCTAAACATCCGGAAGGCAACAGGTTGGTTAAGACTGTACATTTTGTTTTATCACTTTCGTACAGTCCCAGTGGGGACAATTATAGTTGATGATTATTCAATGGACAACTGATTAATTTCCATGGCCTTGAAAACAGTTTTGAAGTAAATTAAAAAGTAATATCCATTCATCTAGATGAGTGAGGCAGAAAAAAAGAAGTAGTTTGTAACAACTACAATATGTAACCCTTCTACAGAACCAGATGGCTGTCTCTCTAGGCATGAGATTAATCTCTTTCCAAGACTGGTTCTGCAGATAAGTAAGCAAGTGTAATTTTTCAACAGGAATGGATTCTGTAGTTAAAGAAGAAAAGGCATGGCTTTTAAGACATATTAACTTCATGGGTGACAGTCCAGTAATGACTTCCCCATGTAACATAACGGGAAAATTAGGAGTTGAAATGAAGTGAGTGTTTTCATGCTGTCACATAGCAAGCAAGTGTTCTCCTTATTGACTAACCAGATTAATGGTTTGTCTCTGTCATTTGCCAGTCATGCAAACAAGAATCAATGACCACACTGGCCAGTCCAGTTGCCTTCCTGAGGCTTGGCTTGAGCAGGTACCTTCTCAAATGGATTCCTTGCCACTGCTCAGGTCTTTTGAAGAAAAGAAAGGATCCCTGCCTTTGCCAGTTGTCCTTTGGGGCTGGAGATGAGGGCTTTATCATAGAATCATAGAGTTGGAAAGGGATCCTGAGGATCATCTAGTCCAACCTCCTGCAATGCAGGACTATGCAGCTGTCCCATATGGGGATCAAACTTGCAACCTTGGAGTTACCAGCACCACGCTCTAACCAACTGTGCTATCCAAGCTGACAACTGAAAGAACAAATTTTACAGTCACGTAAGACCTTTCCCGGAGACTAATTTAATAGTGGACAGTGTTGGAAATGTGCAAGGGCTTGAAGGCCTGGGGACAGTGTTCACCATTCAGCAGTGTTAGAAACTGAGATACGAAAACTAGGAGTTAAATGGCACCTTAAACTGAGGTTATGGACGCAAGAACGGATGTCTAGGCACACTTTTTAATAGCAAGAATACAGTGCTGAAAATGAATGAACTGTGGCTAAAATACTATGTTCATTTTTCACATGGTCTGGTCTTTCCCACCCCACCCCCCAATATTCTTAAGAGGGTCTCTTCTACAATCTTCACAGAGTGGTTGGAAGTGGGGAGGCAGACAAAAGGTCCCCCTTTCCTTCCATGCTGCAGTTTTAAGCTGAAATCTTAGGCGCAGTACTGCACCCAGAGCTCAGAAACTGCTCGCGCTGGTGAAATTTCCTGTCGCAAAATGAGCCTAGAACAGTGGGAGTTTCGGACACCTCTGTGCAGTAGCACAAACTGTATGAAAACCAGACTTCTCACAATCGGGACTTTCAAGAACATTTGATTTGTCTCCTTTTCATAGAGAGCAGACTGTAGTAATACAGTACAAGGGAGTAGTTATGACTCAGATACGGAAACAATCCACATATTCAGTAACAAATTGAAAGTTAGTAGTTTCTCAGATAGCTATCACATATTAAAGATCAACTGTGGGTGTTTAGTTATGCAGAATTTGTAACACTGTTTTGGGAATTCACAGTATGTTAGAAATAAGTCTCTGCATAAAGCCTGTCGTATTCTATTTCTCAGCAGAAGTACATGGTGAAGTGGATAGCATCTTGCATGCTGGTAGTGGTTGGGAGATGAAAGGGAGAATAGTACTAGCTGTGCAGGCAGATGAGAAGAAATAAATATGCTGTGGTTGGATAGGGAACAGTGTGATGTTGCATGTTTTGTATTAAAATTAACTTCTGATAGCATCCATGTCTCTCCTGTGACATTTTAGTGCTTGCACCATGTATAGAACCACTAGTTGGGTATTGTGATCAGGGACAAATCCAGGTATGGTAACATACTATATAACCAGTATGTAAGCAATTGTCACCATGAAAAGTGGTAGTTTTGGGGTGGTGTGTGAAAACCTTATTATACTCATTGCTGGGGGAATCAGCAGCAATTGCTGAGTCCCAGTTCAAGTTTAAAAAAATATATTTATTGCAAGTTCCAGCATGGCATCAGAGAATAAAATAGGTGTGCAGTTTGAATTGCAAAATGAGAATTATACAGAGGAAATTGGTTGCTTCAAGTGAAGATTGCACAAAGGCTTAAGAAATCTCAGAAAAAAAATACATACTTTCATGTGTTTCTATGAAAGAGCAAAGAGATGGCAAATAGATTAGGTGCATTGTCCAACATCTTGAGCTCTTGCTGCTCTCAATCCATGAGGGCAGCTTTATCTCTTTTTAATAAGCGTAGATTTGCTTTCCCTGTTGTGCTTGCAAACACTGTGCACTTTGCACAGTCACTGGTTAAACCTAGCTGAAAGACTGGTACTGAAAACTCCCAGAGCTTAACAATATCAGATGTAGTTATCTGAAGCTAGAATGAATTACAGGTCTTTTACTTAGAGTAGAAGCTTGCAACACTGATGGTAAGGATATTGTCTTCTGTCTGACTTTTGTTGTAATCTGTCTGAGGAAAGTTGTTCAGTATTTGGAAGCAGAGTAGATGTAATTAAACTTCTAATCTGGAAAGAGACAATCTATTTCCATAGGCTAATTTAGCTGAGTGGTAAGCAGCAATGCATTTGATGGCACTTATGTCTATAGTGTGCATGTTGTTAGCCTTATCCTACTAACTAGGTCTGCTTAGCCAACCATTTGATGCCTCATTCCAGAATAAAGACAGCTAATTTTTGTTGATAAATTAATTGGATATTGGTATCCAATGTATTGAACAGGATTTGAAATTGTATCTGCAGAAAAAGAAAGGACAAAGAAATCCACACAAACCATGTAGAGGTGTTAGGATAACTCAGTGCTAGTTACTGAAGCCTTAGATTAGCAGTACCCGGAGGTCCAGCGGTCCGCCAACCCCGTGGCCAGAGGGGAAAAACAATTCCAGAGACTTCTTGGTCAGAGAAAAGAGATTTATTGAGATCTGCGCAGAGGCAGCCAGTGGAGTCCTCTCCAAAGACTGGCTACGCCCAATTTCACATTTGCAAACTTTCTTATACCTTGAAAACACCCTTCCCTCCCCCAAGCTTCCCCAAAACCTTCTCCAATCAGCTGGCAAGTTTTAGCTTACTTCCTTATATGGCATATGGCTATCTAAACGCCCCTTCTTCCCTTGTTCGTGTGTTCTTCTCTTGCGTTACTGCATCAGAGAGCATGTGCAGAGAGTACTGCAGTTTCTACTTAGCTGAGAGAAAAAACAGGAAATGGGCTTCCCTGCTAGCCAGCAGAAAGAGGAAGCTGGCCTCTTCCCTGCCAGCCGCTGCTCGCTCTCTGCTAGCCGGCAGAAAGAGGAAGTAGCTCCCAGCTTGCAATTGCGGTTTTTTGCTAGCTGCTTAACCACAACTGCAGAAGTTAGCTTAGGTGCAGATAGTATTGAGATTAACCCTTTCAATTCCCTCCTCTTCTTTTGGGACAACCTATCTCCTAGGTTCGTCCTGGTCTCTCGGGTTTATAATCCTGGGGAAGAGCAATAAGGGCCATGATTCTTTTTGCATCACACCTTGTAAGCATTGCACGAAGCAGGGTATACAGAGGCAAAGAAGCAGAAGGATTAACAGCGGCCCTGCTAATAATACCACAATATGCCTGAGCCAACTGCCATGAGGCAGCCAAAAATATAACCAACCCCATAGATCACCTCCTGTAGTTTTCAGCGGGTTCCTGGCTATCATTGTTTCCATGTGATCAATGGTGGCTGAAATGCTGACATTATTATCTGGGACATATCTATTTTATTGCTGAAGGGCCCACTGATACTCGTGCTCTATCAGCTGCCTTGCTTTTTTGGGAGGTTGTGTCCCACCTCTCTGAGGAGGAGCCTATTATCTTAACCAATTTTCCCACCTGTCCTTGTGGATGCTTAATACTCTCATGATTTCTTCCCAACACACTGTATCCGAAAGGGGCTTCTCCCTCTACATATATTAACATATACCCACAGGAATATATATATATCCACCCTTGCAGAGGCCTGACACACGGAGTGACCATATCAAAGAGTTCTGGCCCCAATATCAAAAGTCCTGGCGGTGCCTTAAAATTTGCTGGGGAAAAAAAGTCTCTACGTTGGGGACGCTGCCCGCGGGCGTCCCTCCCATCCACTTGTCCAGCCGTCTGGCGCTCTTCTGGAGATGGTTAGCTTCAGAGGATCATCAGGATTTGGTGTAACTGTCCAATCTAAAATAGCCTTCTTCACTTAAGTGTGGTGGACCCAAGGGGTGAGGTAACAGCAGTGGGCCTGGGTCCACCTGTTAAGAAAGAGACAAAATCTCGGGAGAGTTACTGCACATAATTATCAAACTGCACATTTTGACTAGCATGGGGGGTTATTGCAAAACTGAGTGGACAAAGGCTGGTCCATTGTCAGATCCTATTGACCTAGGTAGTCCATAGCGGGGAATGATCTCCCTAAGCAGGCACCTGGTTACTTCAAATGCCTTTTCAGTTCTGGTGGGCCAGGCTTCAACCCATCCTGTATACGTGCAGATCGCCACAAGCAGGTAGCGGTATAGTCCACAGCGGGGCAATTCAGTGAAATCCACAACAAGGTCTTCCATGGGTGCAGTTCCACTATGCTGAATCCCCGGGGGAGCCAAGGGTCCGGTTCTGGGATTATTCTTTTGACATAGCGGGCACTTCCTGGAAATCTGGGCTGCCAGTTGATAAAGGTGGGCTATGTAGAAGCACTGCTTCAGCTGTCTGGTTGTGGCATCTGGTCCCATGTGGGTGGACTCATGGTATCTCTGAGTAATCTGCCGAGAAAGGGACTCTGGAATCCATATTCTGTCATCATGAGTAAGGTACCATCCTTCTTTGGACATGGTCAGCCCCTGGGCATCTGCAGTGTCCCTCTCCTTTTGGTGTATATTGGCTTATCAGCGGTGTTCAAGATCCTTCCAGGGACCAGTGCTCCAATAACTGACGCGGGAGCTGGTTCTCGGGCTGCTTCCTTGGCCACCCTGTCTGCTAGTCGGTTTCCTCTGGCCACTTCTCCTAGTCCAGTTTTGTGTCCATAACAATGGATAACTGCCACTGCCTTGGGCTCCCATACAGCATCCAGAAGGTTCAATAAGGCTTGTGGGTGGGCCACCTGGTTTCCTCTGGAGGTAAGCAAACCTCTTTCCTTCCATAAGGCTCCATGGGCATGTAAAGTCAGAAAGGCATACTTAGAGTATAAATGTTTATCTTCTGTCCCTTTGCTAGGGTCAGGGCTCTGGTGAGCGCTGTTATTTATGCCAGCCGGGCCGACGTTCCAGGCGGGAGTGGCTGCGCTTCAATCACTTGGTCTTCCAAGGCTACTACTGCATAGCCTGCCTTCCGCTGTCCAGCCTTAACAAAGCTGCTTCCATCCACAAACCATGAAGGCCAATAGGGGTTTGCCTCCTCTTTGAGGTCAGGCCTGCTAAAATATTCTTCATCCATTACTTCAATGCAATCGTGCATCTGCTCCTCATCTTCTCCTACCGGGGACAGGGTAGCTGGGTTGAGGGCGGTGGTGACCTGAAACTTCAAACGCGGATGCAGCAGTAACATCTGGCACTTTCTCATCTTCGCTTGGGAGAGAAAATAGGTACCCTTCATGTCAAGCAGAGCTGGGACTGCATGCGGGGTCACACAAACAGTGTCTTGGCCAAAAATAAATTTGTCTGCTTTGTTCAGTAGGGTGGCTACTGCCACAACTGCTCTCATGCACGGTGGTAAGCCTTGTTCTGTAGGCGTCAGGCGCTCAGATAGGTATGCCACTGGCTGTTGCCAGCTTCCCAATTTTTGGCACAAAACGCCTTTCGCTGTCCCTTGGTCCTCATCCACGAATAGAGTAAAGGGTTTCTCAGGGTTTGGGATGCCAAGCGCTGGGGCTTGCTGTAGTGCCCTCTTCAAATCCACGAAGGCTTGCTGTTGTTCTGTGCCTCAAACAAAGGGGTCTCTCTCAGTTCCTCTGGTTGACTCATGTAGAGGCTTGGCAATGATGCTGTAATTAAATATCCATATCCTACAAAATCCTGCAGACCCCAGAAAGCCACAGAGTTCTCTGCAGTTCTTTGGCTCTGGTATCAGGATAATAGCCTGCTTCCTTTCTTCACTGGTAACAAAAGGGTGTTCCACTGTGATTGGCATTGCCTCAAGATCCTATGTTGGAGCAGTCGCTCTAGATGCACCTACACTCCTTCAGTCGCCCTTCGTGGGATGGGATACTTATTTACTGCAACAGGATTGACAAATGGCTTGGGCTTCACAATTATTGGTGGGATATTCTTTGCCATTCCTGGGGGGTTCACTTGTTCCAGAATACTGGCGGGGATGGGTCCCTCCTCTTCTTTTACCATCATGAGGCGCCAGTACTCCCTCAGGGGTGCCTCCACAACCAGTTCCCCAAGTGACATATTGGACAATGTGGCTTCTCCCGATGGCTTAAAAGTAATTTGGGCTTGCAACTTTACCAACAAATCTCTTCCTAATAATAGAATAGGGCATTCTCTCTCTTCCAGTGCCCTTCCTGTCGGCAGATGGCGCACTGATTCCGTCCAAGACGGCTTCGCCCTCCTCCCCGGGCACTTCCTCTTTTCTGAGGGGTGGGGGCGGCTGCCTGTAATGTCATCAACTTCCTTGTTTGATACTTCTCCTTTTTTCTCTGGGCCTCCTCATCTCTCTGATTGTAAGTGGTTTGAGCTATTTCCAACATCTATTCCAGCCCATGGCCGATGCACCCCTCAGGCTTCTGGATTTTTTCTTTTGGCGAATATCGGACGCTGCCTGAGCTACAAAGGCAGCCTTTATAATGGGGCGTTGGCAATATCATCTGGGTTCTCCTCAAAGGTAGGGTTCTAATTTCTCCAATTGCACACATCAGCACTTGAAAAAGGCACATGTTGGACTGTATAAGTGCATGGTGGTGCTTCCCCACCCTGTCCTGGGGGGCTGGTGGGTCATACACTCTGCGTAGAGGCATCATTGCAGTCCCACCCTTTTTCTGTGCCTTATGGGACTTATGGAGGGACACCCTGGTTGCTGCTAACAAATGGGAACTAACATCCACTTCTTTCACATAGGGTTGTACATACTGTTGCAATCTCAATTGTCTGATACTGTGTCCACATTTTTCCTTTCTTTGCTAACTCAATTAGTCCCTTCATAAACTCCTCATCATCCTCTTCCTCTTCGCTCTCTAATTCATCAACCTTGGAGGGTTCAGGCTGAGGGCCGGCTCCTCCCTGGTCCTGGGGCCCTGGGCCTGGGGGATTCGCTAGAGGGGCAGCTGGTGGAGCATAGGGTGGCGGCGGTTTAATGACTTCCCCCTCTTCTCCTTCCTCTCCTTCCGGCTCTGATATCACCGGAGGCTTTTCTGACTTCCCTGCCGGTCGGACTGCACATATTGTATTTTGTGGGGCGTCGCCTCGGCAGGCTTTCAGCCACGGTGGATTCTTTTCTACATTGATTTTCCAGGTAGAAATATAAGGGATCTGGTCTGGGTGGACCTTCAAGATATTTTGATATAGTGGGTTGATTAGTTGCAAATTAAATCTGCCCTCCGAGGGCTAATTAGTTCCTTGGGTGGGCCAATCAACCTCACATCCTCTCTCTTCTCAATTTGAACCCAATCATCATGCTTCGTAGCTGCTTTCCAGTTGGTTAAAAAGCATTTCAGAGGACTACGTTAGCTTGCCCCAGACCCCATTTTTTTTTTTCCAGACCCCATTTTTTTTTTTCCAGATACTCCGCTCCTAACCGGGCTTAAGATCCTTTCACACACCAACCACTACAGACTGTGACTTGGCGAACTCTCGTTGCTAAGAAATGCACAGCCCTGCAATCGCTCGGCCAAGGGGACGCTAAGCCCCGGCCCACACTTGACAATTCAGCCACTGGAGTATCTGACATGCAACACACAAAACACACCCCAATATAATTCCAACATGCAACACACAAAACACACCAAAATAATTTTCCCTCTGTTTCCCCTTTCCCCAACCTTACTGGCGGCACTCTACTGCCACCTCTGTTTCCCCTTTTCCCTTTTCCCGTCCCTGTCTGGCGGGGCGGCACCTTATTGCCACGGCCAGTTCCTTTGTTCCTTTTCTGGCGGCACTCTACTGCTCACAGCCAGACCCTTTATCCCTTTTCTGGCGGCACTCTACTGCTCACAGCCAGAGGAAGCTGATCAGGCTTCCTACCACGCCCTTTCCCTTGGGCTTACCTCTTCCGCTGCGGACCCCTCCTTCGGCCGTCCTCTTTTCTCTCCCGACTGGGTGTCTCGGCTCAGGCACAGCGTGGCGATCTCCCCCTACAAACTGGCAGGGTGCGCGCTGGAGATTGCGAGCGCTGGTCCTGGTTGCTCACCCGGTCGAGTCTGGCCCCTCGGTCCACCTTTCGTGGGGTGGGGACCCATCCCGGACGAGCCCCCAAAATGAAGCCTTAGATTAGCAGTACCCGGAGGTCCAGCGGTCCGCCAACCCCGTGGCCAGAGGGGAAAAACAATTCCAGAGACTTCTTGGTCAGAGAAAAGAGATTTATTGAGATCTGCGCAGAGGCAGCCAGTGGAGTCCTCTCCAAAGACTGGCTACGCCCAATTTCACATTTGCAAACTTTCTTATACCTTGAAAACACCCTTCCCTCCCCCAAGCTTCCCCAAAACCTTCTCCAATCAGCTGGCAAGTTTTAGCTTACTTCCTTATATGGCATATGGCTATCTAAACGCCCCTTCTTCCCTTGTTCGTGTGTTCTTCTCTTGCGTTACTGCATCAGAGAGCATGTGCAGAGAGTACTGCAGTTTCTACTTAGCTGAGAGAAAAAACAGGAAATGGGCTTCCCTGCTAGCCAGCAGAAAGAGGAAGCTGGCCTCTTCCCTGCCAGCCGCTGCTCGCTCTCTGCTAGCCGGCAGAAAGAGGAAGTAGCTCCCAGCTTGCAATTGCGGTTTTTTGCTAGCTGCTTAACCACAACTGCAGAAGTTAGCTTAGGTGCAGATAGTATTGAGATTAACCCTTTCATTACAAAGTTGAAACAAAGTCCAAGACATCAGATTTCTATATAATCCTGAAACTCTTACAAAAGAGGAAAATATTTAAATCCTACTAGGCAAACTTTTCACCAAAGTTTCACTCGCTCGTAGGAAAGTAGAAATTAAACAAATTGACAAATTAAGCCTTTAAAACATGTAGTCTAGTAGTCAACATATAGTCTAGCAACATCTAGGTGGCACCAACTTCCACCATTCCTAACTATCAGGGTTTGAAATTTGCCAGATGCCATGCGCATTTTGCACCTGGCTATTGACCATTTGTGACCAAGTGAAGATGCCCAGGAGCCAGGAAGTGCATTCCTGGGTATCCCTGGATCTTGACTGTTTGCACACACTAGCAACACATCCTGTAGGATTCTCTCCATTATATTTTATCTGCACAATCAGAATGAATTTCAGGAACCAAAAAGTCATATTGAAAAATATGACTTTTGAGCTGCCTGGCTCAAAAATGGCAACTACCGTATTTTTCGCCCTATAGGACGCACCGTCCCATAAGGCGCACCTAGTTTTTTTGGGGGGAAATAAAGGGGAAAAAATTATTTTCCCCCCCAGGCGCGGGGCTGGGGCGGAGGAGGCCCGAGCTTCCCCTGACCCCAGCCCCCAAACAGGCAGCTCTCTGCAAGCCATGGGGGCCCAGCGCTGGCTCCCGCTGCTTGCTGAGAGGTCCGCGAAGCCTGGACGCGCTGATTTCAGCGCACGCAGGCTTCGGCATACAGGCAACTCTCCGCAAGCAGCGGGAGCGCTCCCGCTGCTTGCGGAGAGGTCCGCGAAGCCTGGACGCGCTGAGCTCAGCGCGCGCAGGCTTCTACATGTATTTTAAAATTATGCTGCAGATATATGCTACTGTAAGGGGTGTGATTCTTCTATACATACTTTCTGATTGTAGACTTGCATACTTAACTCTATAATGCATGGGTGTCTCTGACATAAGTGGGTGCTGAACACAAAAGGCAGTCTGTTGTGAGCAAAACTTGACAGAGTTGAAACTTCCAAATTCCTTGTATAAATTTGTTTTAAAACAGATTCCTCTTCCATCCCTACTTTTATGACTGGCAAGCATTGCTAAGGGTGAGATTGAATGCTACCAGATGAACATTTAAAAAACCTCAGCTTTTTCTTCAAGAGGGCTAGCAAGGCACAACTTCAGACTCTATGTAATATGTGTTGTACTTCTTTCAGTGTGTAGCATTGTCCGTCTTTCATTTTAGGGTTGCCATATTTCAAAAAGTGAAAATCCGGACAGAAAAGTTGTTGAGCTGTTTTTCCAAAATCGCAAAAAAGGGGACATTTTTGAGCTATTTCTGAGGAAAATCGACACTGCTGCCATGGGCTGCCATATGTCCAGATTTCCCCAAACATTACGCCGATTTTTGTCCAGACTACTTGCGGCTGCAGTATTCCAGATAGGTCCAGGAAATTTCGGATGTATGGCAAGCCTATTTTATCACACTGTTTTAGCAATAGTCTGAAACTTCCATGTTTCACTTTAGAACAGTCAGTTAATTTCAAGGTGGGAACATCAGTTTTGAAGAACTTTGCCTTTGACGATGTTTTAAAACTTATAAATTATATGCGTTTTGCATTACAACATTAAAGGTGTACTGTTTCTTTGTGTGCTTTCTTCTAAAGGCAGAGAAAATTAAGTGTATATTACATTACCTGTGGAACATTGCTTTATATTTACATAAAGTTACATTTACAAAATTATACTGAGGCAAAATGCAACATAATCATTTCATAATTTATAATCAATTCAGTGTGATTATATTTTCTCTCGATGTAATTTAGTAAATGGAGTATGTGTAAATGTTCTTCACTTAATGTATGCAATTTTCGGAGATTTTTGAAGAATGAGAATTAAGTGTGTGCCTCGTACATTTTGGCTTAATAGCTATTTTGTTGAGAAGAAGTCTCCATTTGTCATAGCTTAAAAGTGGGACAACCGGAAAACACTTTGAAACTGGAAATAACGTGGGATTGATTTTCTTTACATAAAGCATCTCCACTGCTGCAATTCCATTATTCAGCATTTTCAATGTAAATTTACTGGAATAGTTGGCTTTGTTGCAGGTCTGTTGTGGTAAGAACAAAAGCATAGATTTTAAAAGTTCTTGTGTAATAGTCAGGATATCAGAATGATTGGAAAGAAGATAAGAGTTTTTGGAAGCTAACACCTGTATTTGCTCTACTAATGTGAAACAAGAAGGTAAATGTAGTTGTTATGCTACAAAAGTTATAAATTAAGCTGATAAATTTAAATTAGGGTACAACCCAAGATTGCAAATGGTTGATCTTTTCCTGAATACTCTCACCGACATTCCCCCCCCTCGCCCCGTTCCATTATTATTCTGGTGCCACTTAGTGAGTGAAAGTTTCTGCAGCTACTTTCTGTAATTTAACAATTCCCAAATATCAAAGAGTGTTTATTCCAGCACAAATAAATGTGTTTCCATAAGCTATTTTGGATGCATGTGTTGGGAGAATGTCAGTGTTTGATAGACTCTGGCATGTGATGGTTGAAATGTATGATTAGACCATGTATTATGCAAGGATTTACAATAGCTATTTATATTGTCTCCTTACAACTCCTTACAGGGGTTGCTCCTCAGCTTTCTCGTATGCAGCACAGTTATTGGCCAGTAGAGGTGATCATTCTCTAACTAGTGCCTGCCAGCGCAAAATGTTTATATGGATGTATGCCTTATTGAATTCAATGGGGCTTACACCCTCACAAGTGAGGTTAGGATTGTTAACTAGTTTACTTTTTCTTTCTTCCAACTGCTTTTCCTTTTGTTTCCTATCTTTGTAGATTGTACTCTCAAGAGCAAGGACTGTCAGTTCTTATTGGTCTTTAGTAAACCATTCTGGGAGGGATGCGGCTGGAGCTGTGGTCTAAACCACTGAGCCTAGGGTTTGCTAATCAGAAGGTTGGCAGTTGTAATCCTCGCGACGGGGTGTGCTCCCGTTGTTCAGTCCCAGCTCCTGCCAACCTAACAGTTCGAAAGCACGTCAACATGCAAGTAGATAAATAGGTACCGCTCTGGTGGGAAGGTAAATGGCGTTTCCGTGCACTGGTCTGGTTTAGCCAGAAGTTGCTTAGTCATGCTGGCGACATGACCCGGAAAAACTGTTGTGGACAAACATCGGCTCCCTTGGCCAGAAAAGCGAGATGAGCCCCGCAACCCCAGAGTCGTTCGTGACTGGACTTAACTATCAGGGGTCCCTTACCTTTACCTTTTAAACCTTTCTGGGAGCATTGGCTTTTTCTTCTGAGGAGTGGGGTAAAAATCCTTCAAATAAATAACTGGGTGACAGAAAATTTAGCTTATACTTCTATATCACAGTGTCTTGATGGTTTTCCTGGTTGTGTGGAATGTTTGTAAAATGCAACGAGGTTTTCTGAGTAGAAGTAGAGTCTGAAGAGTTGTGGCTGGATTGTGGTTGGTAGCCACAAAACTTTGTAGTTGGCATCCAATTGACTACACAATAATAAAATATCAACCCTTTAAATGTCTTGCATGTTTTGATCATAACAGTGCATGGATTTTCTGAAATTGTTCTCAATTAACAATAACCTCAAATCTGTTTGTCATGCTAAGATGTTTAGCAAGACATGCATGAGCAGGAAGGAGCTGTTTGGGGCTTGTACTCCCTCTCTCCTCCTCCTGGAAGGATGACTCTGGCAGATTCCCCACACTGCACTTTATTTGAATGAATAAACTTCAAACCATGGTTTCTGAAGCTGACTTGTTAAACTAAACAGAATTTGTTATAAACCTCAACCACTGCAACAAGCTGGCTTTTAACGGAAAGCAAAAATGAAATGCTGCTTGAAGTTGTCCTCCTTGGCTGTGTGAGGGAAGGGAAGACGACTGCCCAAGGTTTGTGCCCATACACAAAGCCATATTTTACCAAACTGTTCTAACTAGTTCAAACTGAACGATAGTCTTGAACATTTGCATGGGTCTACAAATTTGGTGGCTAGCAACCAGAACTTAGTCTGTGAGTGGGAGGGTGCTTTCTGCTCATGTCCTACTTGTTTTGTTGTCCATAGACTTCAAGATTTCCATTGTGGAAACAGAAGGGTGGACCAGGTGGACCTTTGGTCAGATCCAGCAAGGCTCTTATATTAATATGCCCCTCCTGATTGGGAGATTGGCCAGGACCCCATTGGACTATTACCGGGGGTGGAACCATCGTATTATTGGTGGATGTGGGGAAGAGACTGGGTGGATAACCGACTTTCTCTGTCTGGTATTCAAGGCCCTGGGACAGTTTGGTACTGTGTCACAACCTTATTCCTACACTGAGGGGATACAACAAAAGGCAGAAAACACATTGCAGTTGTGCACTTTAATAATAATAATAATAATAATAATAATAATAATAATAATAATAATAATAATTTATTATTTGTACCCCGCCCATCTGGCTGGGTTTCCCCAGCCACTCTGGGCGGCTTCCACAGAAACCAAAAATACACTAAAATATCACACATTAAAAACTTCCCTGAACAGGGCTGCCTTAAGATGTAAAACCTTAGAAAGCTGTAATTTTGTTTGGCATAGGTTTATTATTATTATTATTATTAGGCAGCAGTTGCCCTGACAAATACTGTGATGCCATTTAGACAAAGTTCATTTGTGCAGGGGGGAAATGTATGGTTGGTGTGTTTCATTACTTAACTTTAACCGAAATGACCTTAGCTATAGTGTTTTCTTCATTTTGAAATTGCACGAAAGGAACTAAACTATGTACGATGCCTGGGAAAATAAATAGCCTGCCTAATAGTCTGCTTTATTTTAATGCCCAGCAGCATATTTTTACAATGAACATATTGACTTAGACAGGCGTACTTGAGAAGGTACTTTCAGTGTAGTTCTCGGCAATCGCTCTATACAAAACCCATTGACCTGTAAAAGTGTGTTGCTGAGTGCTGCATGTTCTTGGATAGCTAATATATTGGGTCATTTGTTAATCGTAGTAGTGATCCTGAGGATGTTCTAATGCACATACTGCTTTGAAAGAACTCTGGTTTTCTTCAGCACTTAGAATTCTTATATTATTCCAAATGCAAACAAATTGAACAACTAGCAAAGAACTGAACCTCAAGGTCTAGCTTAAAGGCAACGAAGAATGTTTTAAAAAACCAGCTGCAAATGGTATTGGTATTTTGTTGAGACTCTTGCTTTGCTTATTGTTAGACTTGGCTCCGACCTCAGAATACTTTGCTTTTGGGTGTGCAAACAGAATAAGAACAGGCAAAGGTTATATTATTTCTTTACCTTACGAATTCTGTTGGCTTCAGTAACAGCTGTGTGTGGCTATATTTAAAATATTATCATGCCTTAGAACTAGTCAGTCCAGGGGGATAGCTGTATTTAAAAGCGTAGATTATATCCATTTAAGACATAATGCTGCCATACTAGCTTCCCCCTAATTTGATCAGGAGAGCTGTTGTATTGAGGAACTGCCGCAAGATACACAATTAACTGGGCACCTTGAGAAGAAGGTGGGTTGTAAGGACCACTACAGCTTTATTTTATTTGTGATGCTTATAGGCTGTCTTTCAATGAAGATTTTCAAGGTGGTTTCCAGTATAAAATATAAAACAAATAAAATCTTAAAAGCTAGTTAAAATGTGAATCAAATAAAACCTAATAACACAGAAGCGGTAGAATACATTTTGATGCCCAAGTCCTCAAATGTTGTCAGAAGAAAAATGTGGCCAGTGTCAGGGAGGAAAGCAAACAGACCAGAGTTATTACAGAAAAGGTAGATATAGGTAGCATTAGTCTTTGACGGAAAGGAAGAGTATGGAGCTGTCTGTCTCAGAGGCTTGTCATGACCCAATCTGAGTCCTTTGTTAGTTCTTTCAGACTCTTTCCCTGTTGAAAATCAAGTATGTAAGGCAAGGAGAAAGAAATGCAGTATGAGGGCCATGGTGAACTAAGCACTAAGTTTATTACAGCAGTTCTATGAGTTTGGATAGATATCCGTGATGTATACGTGGAATGAATGAATAGATCACATTTTGATGGTCTTTGGCTTTCAAAATAACACCAGTGCCAAGACTCCTGATAGAGTAATAAGCCTAGAAATTTAGATTGGCTAGAACTTCCCTCTTGAACATGCATGAGAACTTTGCCCAAAAAAGTTACTGTCCCAGCCCTCTTCCACTTCTTTCCTCCAGCCTTTTAAAAACTTGGATTTGTAAAAAATGCCTGTTTCAAAAAACAAACAAAAACAACTCTGATGGCTTTCATTTCTCCTAGTATTGATAGAAGACCATTTCTCGGAGCAACTCTTGTTTTAAAGATTGTATTATGCAGGTTTTTTTTAATTTGTAGGAGTTAGTGCAGAAATGAATTCTGTGCTCATACAATCATGCCTTGGTTTACTGTGACCTCATTTGTACTGTGATATGCATGTACCAGGATTGTGGCCTTAAAGCCCAGTGCTGCTGCCTTTGTAGATAGACGTAAGTATTAGTCAATGCTGAGGGACTCTGAGCACTTCAAAAGTAATTGTAAACCGTAGTTAAAGGGTTTACCAGGAATGTGAAGCTCTTTTCCACTTCATTCCTATCCACTAATGCTGGGGAGAAACATACCAGCTTCTTCAGTGTATAAATTCTTATAAAATGAAATATACCATGGCACCTGCTGTATAAATGGTAATACATTTCATTTTAAAGATTTATGTACTGCCTTACGCTTTGTACTGCAGTATAAAACTAGTTGAAACAAACAGAAGTGTGGTAAATTCACTAGGAGGCTGACTTCATAGGGAGGCAGTTGCTCTGAATTACTAATACATGGGCTCCTGTATGGCATGGGTAGAATATGTCACCTGCAGACTTGGTTCCAGTCTCCAGACCACGGAGTCAATCTTGGGCTATGCATGTAAGCCAGAACAAGCAAAACGTTGCAGTCTTGTGCTCCCCCTTTTATCTACCTCATGCATAACTGGGAGAGAAACGTTAGCAGTATTTATTTCACTTTTTAAAAAACAAAAACAAAACAAAACACCTAATTGTGGTTTAAACAGGGATTCTGGTTCAAAACAAATTCTGGTAAGCTTCACAACAAGCCAACTTCAAGCCCATTGTTTGAAGTTGGCTTGTTATAAAACTTACCAGAATTTGTTTTGAACCAGAATCCCTGTTTTGAATGTAAGGGTAAGCCAGGATTATGAAAATTGAACATTCAAGTCAATGCATTCATTGATCTTGTCAGAAAAAAGCTTGCACAGAAAAATTGGATAGAAAAATATTGAAACTCTTTAACAGATAGGAAAACAGAATCACAGCTAGATAGGGTCTCCCCCCCTTGGATCCTTGGTCTCTAGAGAAATTTAGCTACAGAGGAGAATGATTTTTCATTCCTTAGAATGGGGTGAGGAACCTGTTGCCCTCCAAATGTTGCTGGACTGCAACTCTCATAATCCCTGGCCAACGGCTGATGGAAATTATAGTCTACAGCCTCTGGGGAGCCACAAGTTCCTTATCCTTGCCTTAAAAGCTTCTAATGTTACTTACCTTGTGAAGTTAGGGTTGTAAGTCTTAAAATTAAAATAGACGAGTTTCACATGTAATTTGAAAACGTATTTAACACAGAGTTAAGGCCTGGCAGAAAACCCAGAAATATTGGGAGTGGGTGGGGTACTATTTGTGTTTCTGCACTTCCTCAAAATGATTTTTAATAACAGTGAACCTACAATGTTCAATAATTACACTTGCTGTTTATTGTACAGTTGTACAACTTAAGTCCCAGTTCTGAAAGGCTAGAGATTCCTTTCTAAGCGAATTGGAAACAGTTTGAAAGAGAAATCCTTCAAGAGTTACAATGTGTGTGGTTTTTTTTTGTATTGCTTCTTCAGATTCCTTATAGTATTAACTGGAGGCCATTTCTAAGCCCAGATAATAACATATTTCATTTTGGTTACTACATAATAGCTGGCTTTAGTGTTGAAGCAGTTCTGCACTCACTTATCTGGGAGAAAGTCCCTTTGAACTCAGGGAGGTTTATTTCTGAGTAAACATAGGATTGCAACCAAAAGCTTGATCTTTTGCGCCAACCCAGGGAGAGCCGTGGGCCAGAATCCTGCATGGCAGAGAGTTGGACAAGATGACCCTCATGGTCCCCTCCAATTCTACAGTGGCATAATTCTATGCACTGTTAAATATCCCCTCTTGCCCATTTTATCAATTGGCAAAAAAAAGTAAGTTTATTTTTAATACTTTAAAATATAGGCTTTTGCTACTTCGTTTCTAACACTGGGTAAAATTGGAAATTATTGTTTGAATTAAAGGAAGGTGTTAATAAAGTTACTAAATCTATCAAACAATACAGATCTTCTGCAGAGGGAGTGAACATGTTGGAGTAGACCACATGGGAAACAAGAACTTTATGTATTAACTTATACATTTCATGTTCTTAAAGTAGTAAAGTTTAGAACAGAAAATAAAATAAATAATGCAGCTATTTCAGTTTTATTCATTTTCCATTTATTTCTTTAAAAATGGGAGAAATGTATCTTTTCCTCATCAATTAAAAACATTATTTTTTATATTTCGAAGTGTAATTCTAATGTTCAAAAGGTTTTGGATCAAGTTAAAGGTGCAACAGAATTTATTAGCTTTCCTTTTCTTTGCCAGGAAAAAAACAACCTATTTTCCTTACAACACTGACAGCATACATTTCCAGGTAGTAATCAATAGTCTTAAAGTGGACTGATCAATGAGATCAAGAACTAAAATTCACCCCATTGAGAATTTCCATCTATACCTAACTCTTCAAACCAACGAAAACCTATTAATCATTTGACTATGCACGTAATTACTGATTTGTTGTCTTAAAAACTACAACCTTGGGTAATGGATATCATCAATCAGGTGACAGCCCATCTAAGTCTATGAAAATCAGCCCCTGCTGACTATTAAATGCTTTGCCTGCATTATTTACTATAATGCCTTTTACTAAGGATTCCCTGCATGTCTGTGTTTGCAATGTAGAATAGCAAGCTAGCAAGCAACTGATAATTCCTCTAAACATTGCTGCAACTCTTACTTGAATATTTTGGCAGCAGAATTCAGCTGAGCTGGTAACATCAATGCTAAAACACAGCCTTTAATTCGCTGTGGCTCCCAGGGGAGAAAGTTATTGTGACTAGTTCACAGTATGCTTTAAGGTAATGGAATCTCTTCCAAGGAAAATAGCAAGCATATTGCAGCAGCTCTATTGATACACTAAAAAGCCTGTCATAATATTTCTAGGATTGCATTAAGATTTATGGTAAAAGAGGCCTCCTTGCTATCTTGGGAAGGTAAATTCTTGTATCACTTCTATATTGATTAAACAATCCCCCCCCAAAAAACCCCCTATTTAGATTGCATAATGGGGATATCATATTTCTGCATGATTTCATAAGGAATAAATGTGGTGCTTAGCTTGAATAAGAGAAGGAAGCAGCCAAGACTCTTTAAGAGAAGATGAGTATGATTGATCAGCAAGATATGTGGTAGCTGCATAGGGCATGCTGAAGTAGTGTCTACTAACACAACTAATCTTTATGCTGTTTGTAGTCCCATTGAAGAACAGGGTCTACTGTAGGGCATTACCTTATCCACTTGCTCTGGTATTGTGGCTTGACTAGATCCAACTTGCAGATAATTTCTCTGGGTGCTTGCTGTGTGCAAAAGCAATTGCTAATTTGCATTTACTAGCAATTCTATTCACCTCTGTGCTGCCATGAAGCCATGTAGCTTTTGTTCAAGACTGAGGATCTGCTGAAAATTTAAACTGGACAAGCAGGGTGATTGAGGGAGCAAGGACAAACAGGCATTGGGAGGAGGAGGAGAAAAGGAAGGGTGTCTGAGAGAGATCTCCATGGGCTGTGTGTTCCTTGAAAGCTAGTTTCATTTTTTTGTGTTTCGTTTTGCAGGGAGGGTGCATGGGCGTAGCCAGGATTTATCTTGGGGGAGCAGGCTTTGTGTTGAGGGGTGCAGAACCTCAGTTAATTAAATATTTTTATTGATTTGCTTGATCTCAGGGGGGCAGCTGCCCCCTTTGGCTGTAGCCAACATCACTTTAACATTCCTACTTTCCTACTTTAACATTCCTACTGAGATCACTGGGCTCCCAAAAGGCTGGGGACATCAGATTAGTGCAACCACTTCTCCTCTAACAGTGCCTTGGGATACTTGTAAAACATTTTGTAAAAAGGAATTAGTGATTTGAGGAGCTTGGAAACTTCTGGCTAGTTCATTCAAAATTATAACATTCTGGGATCCTCAGGTCATCTGGAAAGGCCTTTGCTTCTGAACTTGGTTTCTGTTGTTGCTTTAATTTGTCTGTCACAAAAGACAACTGCTCATAATTGTTCACAATATGACTCGCTATTGCCATTTTGGGCAGTCACATCAATTCTCTGATAACTGGAAAATCTCATGAACTTGCTGTGAGTGAGTACATGTATTCTGCTATTTTAACAAAGCTGTCTTCATATTTTGATGAAGACATAGGCTAATTATTTGAATCCATCTAAAATAATTCCTGAACACTTTAAATATAATCACAATTATCTATTTCGGTATTAGTTGCAATATTTTCAGTAAATGAGCTACCTATTTGTATCATTGAGTGAACATTTTTGTGCAAATTTGGACAGTCCTTTCTGAGAGAAATTTCCTTGGATTTTTGTCACTAAGATGTAGAATTCCTCCTTGGCCATGTTGTGAAATTGAACAGGTGTTGGTGTGGCCTAGGGGTTAGCAGGTGTGGCTTACAGAGAGTGTCTGCAATTGAATTAAGAGGTGAGTGGGCTGGAAATTTCCTTTATCTTCTGTGGAAAATATATACAATATACACAAGCAGAAGGGTGGCGCTGTGGGTTAAACCACAGAGCCTAGGACTTGCCGATCAGAAGGTTGGTGGTTCGAATCCCCGCGACGGGGTGAGCTCCTGTTGCTCAGTCCCTGCTCCTGCCAACCTAGCAGTTCGAAAGCGTGTCAAAGTGCAAGTAGATAAATAGGTACCGCTCCGGCAGGAAGGTAAACGGCGTTTCTGTGCGCTGCTCTGGTTCGCCAGAAGCGGCTTAGTCATGCTGGCCACATGACCTGGAAGCTATATGCTGGCTCCCTCGACCGATAAAGCGAGATGAGCGCCACAACCCCAGAGTCGGTCACGACTGGTCAGGGGTCCATTAGAAATACTGCTTACCCGTTTACCGTGATGACACTTTTCATAAATGCTAATTTTAAGTCGAGCTTGTTATGTCAAGTTGATTGCATAACTAACCTCCCTAATTTACTAGCATGCTATATATAAATAGTGAATTAATTCTCCAAATGTCAATCATTATGTAGCTAAAACAACACCATCTACAACAAGAGGGGAGGTTTTAGGCTTAGAGGAAGGCCTAAGGAGGATGCACCCCAAAATAGTACAATGAGAACTGAGCATTTTTGGTGTCCAAGGAAAGCTGAGTATTAGACGGCATGGTGCATTGCTGGGGGTTGGAGTAGATGACACTCATATTTCCTTTGAGGTCTACAGCTCTATGATGTCCAGAATATTATGGAAAAGGGCATGGCAGACTGGAGCCCTGAGCTGGAGTATTCTCTACTGAACTATTTCATTGCAGTACCCACTTGTTAACAGTTTCGTACCACGATACTTCCCTCTTAGCCTCATGTTTCTTGTAACCTAGAAAAAGTCTGGAGTATTAGCCTGTTTAAGAAAACTTTGCAGCATGCCAGTGCTAGCTAGCAACCTTTTACCTTGCAGTGTGTTTAGAGGTCACTTTAAAACTTTTTTACTTCTTACTACTGCCATAGTCATGTTATATTCAAGTCCTAATAAATAACTTGCAGAGAAGTTGGAATGCTTCGCTTGCATCTTAATTAACATTTTCTGCTTGGTCATGATCAAAATGGGAATGTATTTACATAAAATTAATCAAGCTCTTGTTCCTAGCAATTGGGAAAGGGTATAGAGAATTCTTTTCTAACTTGTAAGATGTATTTCATCACTATTGCTTAAATAAAATGAATGTGAGTAATAGCAGGTAAAGTTGAGGAAGCCTTCTTAAAAGGGGATAGGCAATTGTGATGCTGAAGACCAGAACATCATGGTCAGGATTCAGTGAGTGAGTCCCATCCACAGAAGCCTGTGCAAGGACTTCAACTTGTGCAGTGGAACTTATTCTTCCCTCCCATGCCCCTGCCCTGAATCTTCCAACATTTACCAATATTCCTTTTTCAATATTTTCTTAAGAAGGTAGACTATATATCCTATTTTTATTCAGATTTTAAAAAAAAAGAATTAACTTTTAATCAATGCTGTCTTTAAAAATACAAGCCAACTTTGCTGGGAACAAACATTTTAAACCAAAGTAATTTGTCTACGTGGTATCCTTTAGAAGGTCATTATTCAATTTTTAATACTAGGAGTCGCCCCCATGAGGTGTCCATGTGGTGTCCACAAAAGGCCTCGGCAAATAACTTCTCATAAATTCACAATATGAGGCTATTTGTCCTTCCTGCTCGGTTCTTTTATTATTATTATTAATTTTATTCAAGATTCAACAATAACAATAAATGAACAATAACTAACACATCAATTCACTATTTGCTACAGTTGATAATCTGTAGCAATAATTAACAAACTACAAAACATCGCTTCAAATTAGTCAACTTTTCATATTTAACTTTGTCTCTTTCTTAGCTGATAAGAACCTGCTTGGTTCTTCAGGTAGCCACTTCGTTACGCTTCACAGCCATTTTGTGACTGACACTTCCTCAAAATTCCCAATGTTCTCACTGGCTCAGAAATGCTTTTCAGCACCTGTTCTAGCAAATAAAGCGAGCTGAAACCAGCTATATAAAAGAAACACGAGACCACCCTGACTTCTGAGTTCAAGCAACATGACACAATTGGTCATTACGAATATGGCAGTTGGCCAGATAGCGTAGGTACTTCATGACAACAAACTAAGCAATTTAAGTCTCATATATTTCAAAGGCAGTGTGTTAGGCCTCCGTGTCCATATAATCAATGGGAGTTGAGCTGGGTTGTGCCCTTCCCCTTCCACGGAGTCCTGCCTATTAATTACAAACAACTGTTTCTGGAACATTATCGGTGTTTAGTCCTTGGGTGATATTGCTCGGTGAGGTGTACAGTGAGCCAAGGTGGGTTTTAAATTTCACCTTGTCTATAGATTTATTATTTGTTGAATATAGTGATATACCACCTCTCTGTCAAGCAGTTTTTGAAACTCACATTGTCCTAGGCACATTTTGCGACAAGGAATTTCATTTGCGAGAGCTGTTTCTGAGCTCTGGGCACAGTACCATGCCTAAGGTTTCCCATTAAAACTGCAGCGTGGAAGGAAAGGAGGACTTTTTTCTGCCTCCCCACTTCCAGTCACTCTCTGAAGACTGGAGAAGAGACCCTCTTAAGAATATTAGGGGGTGGGCAGGGGAAGGACTAGATCGTGTGGAATATGAACATAATATTTTAGCCGCAGTTCATTCATTTTCAGCTCTGTAATCTTGTTATAAAAAAGAGGTTACGTTGTTGCATCCATAACCTCGGTTTAAGGTGCCATTTAGCTCCTAGCTTCCGTATCTCAGCTTCTAACACTGCTGTCAAGGCATCCTAGGATGGTTTACAATTCAAAATATTAACACGAGCTAATAGTGCCATTGGATAATGCAAAAGGTTTGTGGACCACTGCATGGGTACAAAGTGATGGTAGTTCCACTGTTTGCAAGAGAGGAATATAAGCAATCTCCCATCTATATACCACTTTTCTAGAAGCTCCCTTGACCTTCAGAAGCAGCCTAGGGGACACAAGTGGCCACAGCAGGAAAGAGCAGAGAGGGAAACTCTTCTCTGGCCTCAAGCATATGTGGTGTGTAAAGGTTTGAATTATGCTTTTATGTTATATATAGACTATTAGTTTAAAATGTTTATGTTACAGCAACAAGAGCAATTGTTATAGCAACCAATTAGTACATAAGCTTTTGCAGGAAATGTATCAATTAAACAAATTCATTTAGATTTTTTTTAAAAAATTAAAACATGCTTTAGGTACTTGCATTTAGATCAGGCTACTAAACTATTTATATTGACAGACCTTGAAGGAGCCCTATGCTCTTCACTTATAGGCTAGTGATTTTAGGATCTTCGAGATTAATTCCAAGAGTGTTTTTCTGGATTAAAAATCAACAACACTTGGTCTGTGTTCTGAACATTTCACCTTTGGTGCAACACAATCCGCACTGTAGAAGTCAAAAACTATAATATTTCTGGGTTTCGTAAGTTTCCTGTATTCCTGAGGAACACACAAGAAGATTTTGTCTACAGAATGTAGCTTGTCCTCTGAAGAAACAAACTGACTAGTCATGCTATATATAAACTATGTGAAATTAATGACCGTGATCTTAACCAGAAGAATGCTCTATTACAGATCAGTTCTATGGAGCAGAACTGAGGAGCTATTAACATCCTAATGATTCATCCTTGTAAATTCATGTGTGGTAGGCTGACATAGCCCTGCTATTCTACCCTGACCCTTTCCTCCTCTTTTCTTATCTATGACTTCATCCATTACTTGCCAACTCCTCAGACGCATCATGTCCAGAATGGAACTTCTAGTCTGTTCTCGGGTTTTTCTGTAGTCTTGCTTACTGGCTTTCACTTTCATAGCAAATAGATAATTTAATTTGAAGGTTGGCTTCTGTTAACAATACCTTTTAAAAAATTTTCTTCAGCTAACTGTACTCCTGTTCATGTTTTTTCGTCTCAGTTCTGCTTTCTTTGCTTGCCTCAAGCTCGCCTGCTGACTAAGGGCAGTCCCCTAATGTGCTACTGAAGGTAGTTAATGCAGTCTAAAATGCAAATACTGTATACGCACACAAGCCTGGAGCTTACCAGATTGATGCAAATATTTTATGTTGCTTGGTGCAAAGAGTGGGACTCTTAAAATGCAACATTAATGGTATGGGCTGAACCCACAGAGCAGTGGCACTAATGTTTAAACATTACACATCACATTGTTTCACATTCCATTAGCTGTCCTGCCCTCTTTTTTCCAGTATTGGAATCATTTTCCAAGTAGATGTATCTATTCACTTTTGACACTAATCCGGCTTGGACACCAGGGCAAACCATGTTCTTTTGACATGCAAATGAACCCCAGCAATTTTGAGGCCATGCACTCCTTCCTTCTGACAAGGCCAAGAGGAGCTGGAGAGCTGTCACATCCATTTGTGATTAACTACAGGTTAGAATAATAGAGTCATTGAGTTGTAGAGTGGGAAGGGACCCCAAGGATCATCTGGGTTGTGCCAGATACTCCTAAGTTGAAACTTCTCATCTACTAGCGCTTATGACTGGCTGCCCAAGGAAGATCAGTGAAAATTCCTACATTGTTCTTCTGCCTTTTGCAGCATCTTTAAATGCCCACAGTGAGCATCACCTCCCCAAAATCCGGAGGTTAGGATTTGGAGTAGTACTTAGTGCTGAAATGCTGCCTTATTACTTCCAGGCTTTCAGATTGCACGCCGTTTCTCTGGATGCACGGATTGGTAATGATTAAAATACAATCCATTAAGGAAACACTAATGTCGTTACCCTGAAGTACCCCAGACTGAAAGATTTTTCTAGTCTAATTCATTGTACATGTAAAGCCTGGCCATTCCTCCAAAATTCCCTAGGCTTCTCAGTGAAAGCATTTGTGCTTGTTCTGTGACAATAGCTACAGGAAAAAGGCGGAGACAAGTGATTGCATAACGCCGATGGGCAAGAGATGGCATTTTCAGGTCTCTGCCGTCTTACTGAGCTTATTCAACTCTAAAAACCTTTCCCTGGCTCTCTGTTTTTACATAGAGCTATAAGTGTTCCATTTTCTCCATCCTTTCCAAGAGAATTCAGCTGTATTGAACAACAGCTTCCTTTCTTTTTGGTGCAAGCTATTGAGTCACAAAAGTATTGTAATCATCATGTCAAATGGCTCTCTGCTTTTGACGATCATATGTCATAATGGGCTAAAACTCCTGCATCTGCCTGTGCCACCCCACTCCCTCAGCTTGAGTCCTGTCACTGATAGTGCAGATATCTGGAAATTATTGTGTCGGTTCAGATTCAGTCATGGGATATTGAAATCTGCACAGTGTGTGTTAATATCTGATACTGGGAAAGCGGTGTAGCTGCTGACAGGGAAGGTGATAGTCAGTTTGAAGGGTGAGGAGATCTCTTGAAAACAGGGGAGGTTGTGGTTTTCAGAGCCAAGGGTGGCGGGAAGAATAGAAAAGGGAGCAACCTCATAGTTATCCAGGAGGATGGAGCAATTCACGGGGTGTGGAAGAAGGGCAGTTTTGGGCCATGTCAGTCTCTAGACAATTACTTGTTTTCTTCCAACATGAGCTACTACAAAACAGTACTTGCCCACAGCTCCTGTAAGTTGTCCTTTGCTCTGTTGGGGTCATTCTACCATGTTTTCTCAGCAAAGCTCCCACTTTTCCATATCTGACTCCACAGTGTTCTACTATGGCATTACCAAAGAGCGCATCCAAGCCAAGACAGATGTCCGCTAAGACTTCCATTTCTCAAGTCTTGCCTTCTGTTCCTAACGACTGTCATTCAGATTGCGGCACTGCTACCTTCCAGCTCCTCCTACCTCCCAGCCTCTTTAAGAGGCATAGGTCTGCCACACAGAATATGGAGCCTATTTTTTCATTTTGCACAGAGTTTTCACTTCCCAGGAACCACAGCTAGTTTTAGACTGCAATTATAGAACTGTGGAGTTGGAAGGGACCCTGAGGATCATCTGGTCCCACCCACTGCAGTGCAGGAATATGCAGCTGTCCCACACAGGCATTGAACCTTTTCTTTTGCTGCCATGCTACTCTGCAGACCCCTGATCCACCCAGCATTCTTTTTTGCTGCCGTGTTGCCAGGTCAACCTGGTGTTTTGTAGGGTAGTGTCCCCCTTATTTGCCTGACAGCGAAAAACAAAACAAAAACCCCCTCTTAATTTGTCTTGTAGAAAGGGTTACTCTGTACCGAAGTTAACATTGATGCCTTTTTCTGAGGTGGAAAATATTTTGAAAATGATGTTCTGAAGTATCAGTCCATAGAGCAATTCTGTTCAACAGTGATTAAAAACTACAACTATTTTTGCCTGGTTGGACCTCAAAAGGTATCGCAGGGAAGCATGATCTTACACTCCCTCTAGTGGTGATCTGGTTACAATAATTATATGCAAATACCTCCCATACGATTTATATCTAATAATCCTTTCTTGTTTCTAGATCTGGTACTTTATTCAAGGGTCAAAGTCTATCAGTTCTGAATTAAAAAAAACAACAGTCTTAAAAAATAGAACTGAGTTCAGATTATCAGCTAGCTTCATACATTTCTACTACAAAGATATCTAACAAATTAGTCTCTAGAATCTAGATGGGAAATAAAGATTGTCAAATGCTTGCCTCTGACAGATTTGAAAGATGGCTAGTCTGAGTTCATGAGCTCTGTTAGGGCTAGACAGCGCCATTACATTTCTTTTTATTGTGCTCTTCCTTGCCATATATTCCTCACGAACATATTTTGTGTTTTTATATTGTAAAGCACCCCATGATCCTCAGATGAAGGGTGGTATCAAAATTTAACACATAATAATGATAATAAAGCACTGATTTGTAGTACATATTTTCTTTTAAGGAAGGAAATGCATTTTTTTCTCTGAAATTGATTCCTAGTTTACTCCACCCTAGCAAATATTGAATAAAACAGCATGAACAATGTTTAAAGCAGGCATGGGCAAACTCAGCCCCTCTGATGTTTTGAGACTACAATTCCCATCATCCCTGACCACTGGTCCTGTTTGCTAGGGATGATGGGAGTTGTAGTCCCCAAACATCTGGAGGGCCGAGTTTGCCTATGCCTGGTTTAAAGCAAGCATTAAAATGGATTTCCCCCTTCCAAACAAAAGCATTACATAATCATAAATAATGGCTTTATTTGAAGTCCCTTGTAAACCAAAATATCAACTGATGTGGTTGGAAAGCCAGTTCAGTTTTTTAAGAGTTAAATATTGATGCAGTTACGAATATGAAGCTCATCTATACTTGATGAAGTGATAAGTGTGTTGGGGGGGGGGCTGTATCAGGATCCAGCTATACTATTTACACACTCGCATTCTTCTGAGAATGTGACAAATGGAATTTCAGTTACCAGCTTTGGAGAATTAACATGAAATTGTGAGAGGAAACATTACCAAAGAAATTATGTCTGCAGTCTGAAATGTGTTGGGAACCAGGAACTGCGAGACAAGCCAGTGGCTGGAACCAGTGAGCAAGGCAGAAGAATAAACCTCGAGGCAAGAGCCAGGAACGAATCAGGAGTCAGAACTAAAGAGCTGAAGACAGGCCAAAATACAGGAACACACCAGAGCTCTGGATGACCTTATTGCTCATGCGAGTATCAGTGGCTCAGAAAGACGCAGCGGTCAGCCAGATGGACAAAGTCATTTTCTGAGTTTCTTCCCTAAGAAGCCTGCCACCTGCAGTTTGGCGCTTCATCACATGGGGGAGCGACACAAAAGTTCCAGCAGCCCTTGATATTCCTTCCACCCAATTTACCACATGATCATAAGCAACTGTAAAAACAAACAAACTTATGGTTTTATAAGTCCTCCATCTGCAAATAACCTCAAGAATCCTGATGAACCAACAAAGGACTCAGCAATACAGCTGCAAATAAAACGTTTTAAATGTGTTGTAAAGCGCAATATACAAATGTGACACTAGATGGTGACAGTGAGCTATGCCAAATTCAATGTATTTTTCAAAACTTTTTTTAAAAAGCATTTTCACAGCATTTTTTTTATATGTGTGTAGATTCCACCAAAGTATGTTGGTATGCATTAAGATATTTTGGACTCTCTTTAAATGAGGTGGAATAAGCAGGTGAAACTTGCAGTTATGAAGAAAGAGAAAATAGATGAAATTATTTCTAAAATAAGTGGAAGAGCCTTAATGCCATCAGTTCAACTATTTAAGACCGAAGTAGAGTTTGATACTCTTTTACATCTCAATAATATCAGCTCTATCTGTGCTGTTTGCTTCCAGGTTCAAAAACTGTTTTTAAAACCGGCGCTGATGCTGCTTCAAAAAACAGAACAAAAACCTAGCGTTAGAAAGAAGTGTACTTTGTAGTCTGTATGCTGCAGAAACTGAAGTGTTCATTACTTGATTTATCAATATTATAACAATATTTAGAATTTCATTAAGCAAGCTGATAGGTAGATTTTGGTGGTCTAATTGGTGTGTGTTCTGATCTCCATCATCCTGTTCAATCAATGGGAAAAATAGATACTGATGATTTGTTCATGTTGCATTTGTGGAATATAATCTATTTGATAAATAAATATGTGGGGTTATTGTATTTTGTTTTGGTTACTATGGTAATGTATTTTTGTGTTTTTATATTGCAAACTGCCCTGTGATCCTCGGATGAAGGACAGTATAGAAATAAAATAAATAAATAAATAGAATGCTTAATAAACACAGAAGGTTCTCTGGGTGTTTTTCAGTGGGAATAATGTTTGTAACTTGGACCAGATTTATATGTCGATTGCTTGTCAAAATTTGGCAGTTAACTAAATCATTAGTTTGCAAGGTTCACTGCAGACATTATATATATATATATATATATATATATATATATATATATATATATTAATTAGATCCTTAGTGTAATGGTTCTAGGGGTTGCTCGTGCGTAAGCCAGTGCTTATCTCCCCGGCTGGGTGCAAACACCTGGCTGGGTTGCCAAAGTGAACCTTTTCTGTCCGGACAGCCACTCACCCATGGCTGACTCAATCGCTGGCAGAATCCGTCAGTGGGCGTTTCTTAAACTTCTTCCAGCAAAGAAGCTCTTTGACGCCTAGTCTCCTCCTACTCTCTCTGCGCGGAAGCCTTCTGCGCAAGGAGGGTGTGGGCAACGGAGGACCCCTACTCTCCCTGCTGGTCCCAGGCAAGGAGTCATGGGACCGCCTCGCCGCTTCCCCCATCTGCCCCCCTTCTCCACTGGTGCTACGCTGATTCTCTTCCCCAGAAGATGGGCTGCTTCTCCCGATCCCTGGACGCTCTCTGGAATCCCTCTGGCTTTTGCTCTCTCCCTCCGGCACTGATGGCAGTTCCCTGACACTTAGATTGAAACTAAAGCTCTGTTCTAGTCTTTTGAGGTGGAAAAGTGACAAATGCTTGTTTGTCATTTTCTTTTGAAATCTGAAATGCTTTTCAGATTCTTTCAGTTATGTAATATGTTACTGTTCACATAGCCAGAATACCCACTGAAATGGCTGGTCTTACACATTCCTATCTGTGCAGGGTGTGTACTCTTTGGGTAACCTCTTTGCCTTTCTAGGAAATACATCCAACACTTTCGTGTCTCTTGTTTTAGCACTGCAGAATCATTTGCATGCTTCTAGGACACACAGCTGGGAAGGGAGGAAAGGAGTTGTCATTCTCACCTCCTCAAAATCTTTGCACTTTCAGATTGTACCCAAGGTCACCTTTACTGTAACATTTTCTATCATCTCTCACCAAGACAAAATTTCATTGCGTGTTGTGATATCAACCAGTGCTGGGGGACAACACACTTCTGCTATCTAGTGAAGACTGCAGGCAGTGCTTCAGAGAAGGGGAGAGAGAATGGAGGGGGCATTTTTAACTGAAAGAGCTGGATTTGGGAAGATAGTATTTGCATGATGATAAAGGGGGCCATTTTTGTGGTCCTGTTTGTAGCAGGTCATGGCAGAATTTAGTGGTCATTTGTGGCACCTTTCCTGAGTGTGTTCTGCAGAGTTCATCCAATCCCTGTGCTTTTCTTTCAGTGTTGCTGTGCCTGCAGTTGATATGACAGCATGTCAGCTTGCAGTTGAGGTGTCATCACAACAAGCTTCTGAAATTTTGGTTTTCTCTGTTTGACTGTGATTTGAGATTGTGTATTGATTGAAGTGTAATCACGACCAAATTGTCATAATAATGTTGGTCGGCAAGCCTTTTGCTGAGAAGCAAGCTCTGCTTCGAAAAAAGTGCCTGTGCTGAAAACATTGCTATAATTGTGAGATGTGAAATAGCTTATCCCCACCCTCACCCTAATTTAACCTTCAGAGTATGACCCTTGATGAACCTTGGTTCCGTTCCCATTCTGCCACTTCCATTTCTCCACAGCATATCCATGAAGTGAAATCAAATTATGGACAGTATTTCTAAATGACTCAATATTACTGATATGAACCACTTGTTTATATAAGTAGCATACATATTATTTCCTTGTAGAAAGCAGGGGATTCTCAACTGTATTAGAAATGGGTTAATGTGAGAGTTCATTGTCTTGACTGCTGTGGGAAAGAGATTAATTCGGTTGCATAAAATAAAACCTTAAATTTAGAAAGTCTAAATAGGAGCAGATATTTATGCAGCGATGAGGCACCTAGGTTATGCTTCTTTCCCTCTTGTTTAAGAAGATCATAGTATGAGAATATCATAGGAATGGCATCTTGACATAGTCTCACTGTTTAAATTTGCATATTTACTGTCACTCTTTCTGCTGTGCATAATCCTTCATTTAGCAGTATGTAAGGCTACCTCTTGATTTGGTTGATTCAGTTGACATTCATTGTGTCTAATCTTAAATGAACCGAACACTTAGAAGCACATGAAGATTGGCTTGCTTGGTCATGCCAATGCTCTTAACAAAGTCGTTTCCTGACTTTCCATCCCACCCCAAATGACTTGAAAACTGCTGAGTGTTTTGGTGGACCACTTATTGATTTTTCTGCACGTTGTAGCAAATTGTAATTGCAACGTAACACAGCGAAATAAAATATAAGAAAAGAAGGAATAAAAAGATAATTAAAATCCGTATGACTATTTGATGGGGACATGCTGAGGACCACCTTAATGAAGTTTGGGAACACCTTTTCTATCAGGACTATAACACTCAAACTGGTTGTGGCCAGAGACAGGACACAGAATCTGCATGGTGATTTCAGAGGAGAATTGGAAAACTCATTCAGAGCTGCATCAGCCATGGCATCTGGCTCTCACTACAGCAAAAAATTGTCCTCAGATAGGGTCTCAGATAGGTATGCGGGTGGCGCTGTGGGTTAAACCACAGAGCCTAGGATTTGCTGATCAGAAGGTTGGTGGTTCGAATCCCCGCGACGGAGTGAGCTCCCATTGCTCGGTCCCTGTTTCTGCCAACCCAGCAGTTCGAAAGCATGTCAAAGTGCAAGTAGATAAATAGGTACCGCTCCAGCAGGAAGGTAAACGGTGTTTCCGTGTGCTGCTCTGGTTCGCCAGAAGCGGCTTAGTCATGCTGGCCACATGACCTGGAAGCTGTACGCCGGTTCCCTCGGCCAATAAAGTGAGATGAGCGCCACAACCCCAGAGTCGGCCATGACTGGACCTAATGGTCAGGAGTACCTTTACCTTTTAGAGTCTCTGAGGTGTCCTAGACTCCATCTGCTGATATAGGCATCAGCAGCCTACAGACCATCCTGAAGAACTCCACTGACCCATAGCTTGAGGCTGTGACGGAAGCAGTAAAGTAGGTCCTCACATTCACACATGAATATGCACTCTAGCATTGTTTGGTTGTCTTTACAGTAGGACTTTTCTTTCTGCTGGTATTCAGTCTGTTTAATTCTGCATACATGCACATAGAGCATACTGCCAATCCCTGCCAAAATACAGCTGAAGCATTTAATGTTGATACTTTGGTTGATCAAGCTGTATTCAAGTGTGTGTGTGTGTGTGTGTGTGTGTGAGAGAGAGAGAGAGAGAGAGAGAGAGAGAGAGAGAGAGAGAGAAGGGAACTGGTTTTCAGCCAAAAGTATTATCTTATGCAGACAGGGAAGACTGTTTTAATTAGAAGCTTAATCTGGCACTGAACTGGATTAACTCCCAGAAGCTCTTATGAGCATCCACTCACTGTTACCAGCTGGAGTACATTCCTTTACAAATGCATTTCATCTGCATACCTAGAATATTGCTCTTTAAATCCTTTCCCTCTTTGGGCACTCTCCGTTTGTCAAAAAACACTCTCTCGTCCTGTGAGACTTTACATCTTGTCAGTGTGAGATACAGTAACGTTTTGGAGAGCTCCTTCCTCACCGCTAATTATTCTTTTGATCAGGTTCATCTGAGATTCTGTGTATGATGGCATTTCTGTTAGAAAATATAGTATTGGCTTGATTCTGGCTGAGCTGAGAGAATCCAGCAGCTTTATAGCAAACAACCATTGCAGTCACTTTGAACAGAAAAAAATAAAGAAGCAGTAATGACAGGAGGAGAAGAAAAGAACAAGAAGTGTATAAATGAGTTTGTGATAGGCTGTTACTATGCTTCTAAAAAGCCACAGGGAAAGAATGGTACAGTTTCATGTCTATAGAATTTTCCAGTATGAAATATGTGCCTAAAAAGAGCTTTCAGATGAACTGCATTTCCTAAGTTGAGCAAAAATGTGTCTTGCAGATCAAAAAGCATCATTTGCTAATAAGGAAACAGTGAATATTTTAGAAATCTTTGTAGCATTTTTTATTCTTGTGTTTGTGCTTGTTAACATATCAATAAAAATATTTAAAATGAAAAGAAATAAAACTTTATAGTTTGTTTTTTATTTCTGAAATTGGGAAGTAGAATAACCTGTTTGCATATGGTTAACATTAGATAATCATTGCTAAGAACAATTCATACAACACCTCCCTTCCGAATGTAAAATGTTACAAATCCTGGCTTCTGATTTAGCAGCTGGCCTGGTTGCCTGTGGTGAGTAATGCTCTCCCAGCCAAGTTTTCTCTATGCAATGAATCCTCTGCATGCAGCTGGTTCATATGCTCTTTGGGCTGAAGACCTACTAACTCCAAAGCCCCACTTGCAATTTCTAGCATGGTTTCAATGCAAACGTACAGTGTGCTGCTGAGAGGAACATGGCTTCTGCACATTCATTGCACAATTGTCAGGAAAGGTTCACCAGGTAGCCGCTCTTGGTGTAGCATTGCAGTCTTTCATCCAGTGACCATGCTTAGTGCTTTCAGTTGCCCTTCCCAAGAGTCAACCTTCCTGATGTGAGACATATACATCAGCAAGAATGGAAAGCAGCTTCCCCCAGTCATTAACATACATACTCCCACATGGCATAAAACCCTCACCACAGACGCTATATGTTGTTAAATGTTAATGTCCTTGTCAGAAGACCTCAGTAAATAAGTAGTTTGGGAGTTATGTATTAGATTGCATGGCGGTAGGGACTATATAGAGTATGTAAATGAAACTGTCAAATACAGAATTAGTTGCTGTTTCTGTAATATCACAGCGTTGTCTTTCTGATTGCACAGCAGCGAGGAAAATAACTGAGCAAGAAGACCTGAAGGGGAGGGTGGATATACCTTCCTCCTAGAGCAAGGGTGGAGGATTTGTAGCCTTCTAGATATTGCTGGACTCTACCTGCATCAGCCCAGCTGGCACGGTCAGCCATAGGGGATGATGGGAGGATAGCAGGTCTAAAAAGGGATGTGGGTGGCATTGTGGTCTAAACCCCTGAGCCTCTTGGGTTTGCCGATCGGAAGGTTGGCGGTTCGAATCTGTGTGATGGAGCACCAGATGCAGTTTAGTCATGCTGACCACATGACCTGGAAAAGCTGTCTGCAGACAAACGTGGGCTCCCTTACCCTGAAGCGAGATGAGCGCTGCACCCCATCGTCGCCTTTGACTGGACTTAGCGGTCCAGGGGTCCTTTACCTTTTTTATAGTATACCCTAGTAGGCTCCCCACCCAAGCCTAGAACCGAAGAAGGTTCCATGCCTCTGCACATTCACATACATGGGATTGTTTATGTATGGATGACCACTGAATGAACCTTTACAGCAGTGTGCTTCCCAAACTTGGTTTTGGACTACAATTCCCATCATCTCTGACCACTGGTCCTGCTAGCTAAGGGTAATGGGAGTTTTGGTTCAAAAACAGCTGGAGACCCAAGTTTGGCTTCACAGGAATCTGCAACCCCCTTCGCTCACCCCCATGTAATCTGGAACTCCATGCGTCTTGCAGGACAGGATGCTCAAATTAAGCTGCCGTACATTTCAGCATTGCATAACGGTTTTATTTTAGAATGGCAAGCTAAACCTTTTGAGGTTTCCAGTGTACAGTGTGTGTATTCCGTAGGGTGCAGTATGCTCATACAATCTTAGAAATTGTAGAATTCCTGAAAAGGATTATGTGATGCTAATGAAACCCTAGCAGGTTTTCAGCATCAGTAGCTCTAATTTTCAGACAGCTGCTGCATTAGATTGTATTTAATGATATCGAGGCCCAGCTGGAGTTGTCTTAGCTGACTTTGCTTACCAGTCGAACAGAGCACCAGGTGTGATTGCTGGAGTGTGGAAATAATTCTGTTGTGCATAGGCTATCATCAGCAATGCTATTTGCTCTCTCGTCTAAAGATGTTTTTACTCGCTGTTGGAGAAAATAAACACTTTGGACATTGTTAGTAAATACTGGTTCATTAGTCTAATGCTATTTATAGCAAAGTGGCTACAATAGTCATTAATGTCTTCGGTGGAGGGGCATACTAGAATTAAATGTAGAAGACTAGCTGCTAGTGGGTTTGGCTGTTAATGTGATCCAGGGCAGTTTTGTTTCTTGATAGTGCTTAATTACATGGAGTTGTATCCAACGAATCATGAACAGAAGGGAAATAGCTGCTCACAGACACTTGTACAAGTGGTAGCGTAAAAGTTGGCTCAATCCTAAGAGGCTCCATAGAAGAATCTGCCCGTTCTTTTCTGCAAGTGGATGAATACACTTGGATTTAGCTTCACCTTTCTTGCACAGTACTCCAGTTCACAATATAAAATAGCTTTTCCATGAGCAGAGGGCACTTTCCAACCAATTATTTACGGCATTCATGCAAATAACTTTTCGGAGAAGTCAGCCTTGCCAACCATTTTCCATCCCATCGTGGCTGTTGCCAGCAGTGGACTTGCAGCAGATTATACGTCTGCCATGGCACTGTAGTGTTTTTAAAGTGCCAGTATTACTGTTGCATGTGCTTCTCATACGTCCCCTAGGGTTGCCATATTTCAAACATGGACGTTTTTGAGCTATTTTTAGGGGAAGTTGCCATACATCCGGATTTTCCCAGACACTTACACAATTTCTGCTTAGACACTGCTATCATCTGCGGTATTCCTGGTACAGTGGTACCTTGGGTTACAGACGCTTCAGGTTACAGACTCCGCTAACCCAGAAATAGTACCTCGGGTTAAGAACTTTGCTTCAGGATGAGAACAGAAATCACGCGGCGGCAGCAGGAGGCCCCGTTAGCTAAAGTGGTACCTCAGGTTAAGAACAGTTTCAGGTTAAGAACAGACCTCCGGAGCCAATTACATTCTTAACCCGAGGTACCACTGTATGTCCTAGCTAGCCTTAAAGAAATAAAGAATACAAAACAATTCAGGTGAGCTAGAGCTAGTTTTGTTGATAATCCAGTTATGGCCACTAGGACTTTTAGGAAAGGTCCACATAATAATCTATGTGAATTTGATCCTATGTGGTTGTGTGTTCTAATCTTGTTTCTAGTCTATACGTTGCAGCTTTTTTATCCAAGAAATTGAACTCTTAACTGAAATCTCATAGCAGCATCAGAAACAAGCACTTCACATTTCTAGGACATTACTACAAACTACAAAATGGTTCCTTTGTGGACAAAATAGACTAAAAAATACTAAACTACTGCCAAAATGTGCATCTAAGTGCATTTTAGACACACACAGTGTGGAAGAGCAGATATAATTTTAAATGGCATTGCTTCAGTCCTGTCAGGGATGAGCATAGTGCCTGTGTGCAAAGTCGGTCCCATTTATCTTAATACAGTGTTGTTTTATACACTCAACCCTTCCTTCTACCATCAAGGTAGATGCAACACCCAAGAGGCCATTGTAAAGAATGAGAGAGGTCTGTACACGTCTCTTATGCAATCCACTGTTTTTCAGATTCAAATTAAGCTAACACAGAGCTGAATGAGACCAATGTATAGAAATCATGCAGTGAAATAGAAATTAAAAATCAGATCCATTAAAAACCGAATCCTAATGACTGCAAAAGGGGAAAAAAATAACTTGCAACATAATCATTTTTTGCATTGGAACTTGGATTACATCTGATTGGCTTTCTGAAGCTTTTTTTTGTTCCAATGTCATGTATTTTTTTTTAAAAAAAAAGGTTTTATTTTGAGGGTTGTGGTGTAGCTAATGTGATCCTTTAGTCTAAATTGCATCTAGCTCATAGACCTGGAAATAGCTGTAATCTCATCATCTTTATCATAAATCCATCTCTACTCTGAGCTGCAGATTATATCTTTATAAGATTTTTTTTGTAAGTAGGTCTTTGAAAGGAGCAGTCCTTTTTTAAGTGAAGCAAAATACTGCTTTTATTTGAGTTATGCCACATACTAACACACCCAGATGAAGTATGGAGAATTTGAAACAAGGGCTTTTTTCATCCTATCAAATGTCCGATGCACTCTGACTAATGCATTGGCTGGATTTTTGGTCCTAACAGAATCGTTTCTAATTCATGTAGGAAGATAAAAGCGCTTAAGTTTGTTATGTGCTCTGCAGACAAAACTATACTTTTATAGCACTAGCGTCACAGGCCAGATGTATTAACAGTACTGGGTTTTTGCAATCTTTTTATTTAGTATGGCTCTTCCAACAGTTTTAGGAGTCACTTGGGCTGACTGAAAGCCTAATGATTGATTCCAGGGATTACCATGTGCCCTTTGAATGTGTGTTTCCTCTCTAGTTGCATCTCACTTTAAAAACATATCCTTGAGTTGAAAATTTTCATCGTGACAATTGCAAAAGAACCCTGACCTGCTCAATAACTTCCAATTTGATGGATGTTTCTGAATAATACAAGTAAAATATTCCAGTGTATTCTGAAATATTTTAAATTCCATTTACCAACTTAACGTATCTCATCAGAAGTAGTGAGCATAGTATTAGTCATTTAGTACTCAGCACCTTTAAAATCTGGAAAATTTCACCATCCAACTTCAAAAGGTTATGCTCTCCTTAAATAACTAATAGTTCACATAATGTTAGGCAACCCTCTGGCCCCAGGGCTACCTAGGGTACTCAACAAAATTTTATACAGGTGCCAAGAAGGAGAAATGAGGTTAAAGGAGATGCCCAAGAAAGGAAGAGAAAAAACATACCAAAGGGGTGTCCCTTTGGTATTTTGGTCTGACCCCAGTCACAACTGGCTTTGACCCCATCATTAGGTGGCCTTCATCATATCACTTCAGTGGGAATGTGGTCTGCAACTGGGGTGGGGGTAGGGAGTTAACTGAAGTGCACAATGAAAGCTGATAATATTAATCTGCATTTTTGCACTTGATAATCCAGCCCTTTTCCTCTTTGTGGTGCAAAAAAGTACTCCGTACCAGTATTAGAAACTGGGGTAGAAAAGGTAAAGGGTAAAGGGACCCCTGACAATTAGGTCCAGTCGTGGATGACTCTGGGATTGCGGCGCTCATCTCGCTTTATTGGCCGAGGGAGCCGGCGTACAGCTTCCGGGTCATGTGGCCAGCATGACTAAGCCGCTTCTGGCGAACCAGAGCAGCGGACGGAAATGCCATTTACCTTCCCGCCGAAGTGGTACCTATGTATCTATTTGCACTTTGACGTGCTTTCGAACTGCTAGGTTGGCAGGAGCAGGGACCAAGCAACGGGAGCTCACCCCGTCTTGGGACCTGGGTGGTGGGCGCCAAAGCAGAATGCCTAATTGCCACCGGGGGGTGGGGGTGGGTCGGCAACACTTTTTATTTATTATTTTGATAAGCATGAACTAATACGCAATTCATGTAAGTGACACATTGTTAATGTCACATTTTTAGCAGAAATTGTTAATACATGTTTAATTTGGTGTTTACAAGAAAAATATTGGTACCATACTTCAGTTTTCAAAACACTCTACTCTTTATTGTTATACTCCTTAACATATTGCCTATCCTTAACATATACTTCGAGGCTTCAAAGCACGTACATTTCACTAATCCTTGAGTGTCAGCCAGACACAAAAAATGGCAGGCTTTTGAAGGTGCTCGCAAATCAAGAGGTGCAAAATGCGCCTGGTAATTTTGAACCCTGCTCCGTAGTCATGAAGATAGCTTAGTTAGTAGGATATCTCACAGGCTGCAGAAGAATAGCTTTACATTAGGGAAACTGTGACATAGTTAGAAATGTCTCAAACTCAGGGAGCACCTGCACACACTGAACAGATTATTTTCCTACGTAGGAAAATCAACACTTGCAGCTTGTACACTGTGTACACTGCTCTAGCTGAGAAAAGGAGGTTGCTGAATCTGAAAGCTGCTGTGTCAGCTGTTCTGTACTGCAAGCTGAGTGGCTTTCCTGAAAGTCTTCTCCTGAGAGGGCTGCCTGGGCTGCCAAGAAGTGTGAAGTCTGGGTAGCTTTCTTCTAACTAGTTACACTATCGGGAATGGGGCATTCGGGAATGTTCATTGTTCTTATACACAAACCTTGACTACTTTGACATAAGCCGGACTTTCCTCACCCGTATCACCTATTTCATGGGGATAACGGTCCAAAGTTTTGCTGTCACTTCAAGACATTTGGTACTCAGCTTATTTTCTACTTCTTTGCAGTGTTAGAAACTGATATATGAAAGTTAGGAGCTAAATGGCACCTTAAACAGAGGTTATGGACGCAACAACGGAAAGTCCAGGCACACTTTTTTATATCAAGAATACAGTGCTGAAAATGAATGAACTGCATCTAAAATCTTATGTTCATTTTCACAGGGTCTAGTCCTTCCCCTCCCCTAATATTCTTATGATGTCCCTTCTCCAGTCTTTGGAGAATAGCTGGAAGTGGGGAGGCAGAAAAAGGTCCTCCTGAAATCTTAGGCGCAGTACTGCGCCCAGAGCTCAGAAACGGCTCGCGCTGTTGAAATTCCCTGCTGTGCTGTTGAAATTCCCTGTCACAAAATGCGCCTCAAACAATGGGAGTTCCTTTGCCAGTGTTATTTTAGAGTCTTCTACTGCAGTGTTGCTTGTTCCTGTTCACAATCTTTGGCTATGACTTTGAGTTGATCATTTAGTCCTTTTTCTTTAAGAGACTATATGAAGTCCCCCCTCCTTTAAAGTTTACAGCAACATTGAGAACAATTAAACCACTTGCTTCTCACTGCATCTATTTCCCCCTTTTCACTACCTACAGTTAACTATGTGTGTCTGTGTCTGTTTTTTCGCTTATTGTCTCAACTATATTCTTCTTCACTGTTCTGTCCTTTGGTGGTTTAAATTATCTTCTCTCATTCAGCTTGAGCTATTTACATGTCAGTCCCTTCATTTTGAGCTGCTTTGTGCCTCTGTACTCTTTAAGTTTTGTTTCGTTGGTGATCATTGTTTCATGCCATCTATTTCACATTGTTTGAACTACATACTATGTCCTCCAATTTTTCTTAGCTTCCTCCATTTCATGCATTCTCTTCCTGTTCATTTTTTGCTGTCTTTTTTTCTTTAGAAAACAAATGAATAACCAAATAGAGGTGATTTAAATCTACCTTTGGTAGTTCATTCACATATTTTCATATATCATTGCCTAGTGTTTGATGGAATTTTTCTAGGATCTACTGCCCACTTGTATCTGGCACATGGTTTTTATGATTTAGGAATAAATATCTCCTTCCCATACATATTATTTGAAATGCATGGCTCTCAGGATTTTTTCCTATCATCTTTAGATTTAGAATTGTTATCCTGCTCCTCCCCTCTTGTTCTTTGTAGACAATATCTTAAATTGTGATCCTTTGGCAGGGATTGTTTGAAAGTTAACCCAGCTGTGATTGCTGTATGTAATAATTTGAATCCATAGGCAGAATAAAGTAGAAACCAACATCATCACCAGAGAAGCTGATAATGCCAAGGGTTTCTTCTCATTACCTCTCAGCCAGTCCAGCATTTTTTTCATCCAAAACGCAGTATGGTTCTGCAAATTATTTGTCTGTGAATTAAAAGTGATTCCACTTTCTGAAGGAAATATTGTTGTTAGAGAAGCAACAGAACTTTCTTTCTTGACAGAGGTTTTTTTGTTTGTTTGCTTAAAATACCATTAAAAATGTTTTGTTTCTTTAATCATTAGCTTAGCAAGCCATCCCCTGCCTCACTTGCTTAAGCAATGCCCGCCAGAGACAAGGAGAGAGCAGTTGGAGTTAGCTGATGTATCAATATATAGCCCAAAATTGATTTGAAGTCCACATCGTGATAATGGTTTTATAAAATTTGGCATGGTGATATATTGTGAGTCACAATGTATGTGTACATGTGCTATGTAAAAAATTGTGATATAGGGAAAACCGCAAAGCAGGTCATCACTTCTTTCATGATTCCTGCTGCTCCTGTTGCTCTGTACTATAAAATAACAGCTGTAACAATATGTTAGTAAAAATGTATCAGTTTTAGACCCCTAAGTAGTAGCAGTTGCCAGGACGTTACCCCGTTTGCCTCTGCATAGTTCCATCCTCATTTCAGACATTGTGATATATTGGTATATCGTGATGTTTAGCTGGTGATATATCACGTTGTTACAAATCGGACCTCGCTCAGCCCTATTAGCTGCTGTTATTGCTATAAAGCTTTGCCCAACACCTCAGGACCTGCTGCAGCTGGATTGGCACCGCACAGCACCTGGGCGGACTGATACCAACAACTCCATGGGATAGTTTTTAAGGACTTGTTACATTTTAATACTGTCTTCTTGTGATTTTATTAATATGTTTTGATTTTATTTGCAATCCACCTTGGAAGGGTTTGCATCCTGATAGGTGGAATACAAATAATGATAACAAATGCAATTTACCTTGCATACTGACTCCCTGGTGAAGCTGTCCCTGAAATAGAGGAGCTTTCTGACAGCTGTAGGATGTCCTTTATTCCTTCCTGCTCTTTGGTCTACAGCTGGAGCGGGTCTCATTAGCAGTTTTTGGAAGGGAGTGCCAAAGCTGTTTCCTCCTCTTTAGAACTTGGAGGGTAGGGAGAGAAGATAGCGTATTTTTCCTTCAACGGTTTTCAGAACACATGGCTGATTTTTAATACACTGTTGTATATTGAGGGTAGTGTGTAAAGCTGTTCTCTCTCCCCATCCCCATAAAAAGGCGGTAGGAAGGGTTTTACATACTTCCTTCGGAACCTAGCTCCCCTCTTTAAAATGGGAAGCTGTCTTTCCACCTTCCAGGAGACAGGGAAGGGAAGAGTGTGTACCCACCTAAATGTTGCAGGTTGTCTTTTGCAACCTGATCTTAAAGAGCATGCAGCTCTGTTGAGCCATGTAAGAGAATTGGACCTCGACTAGTTGCTTGAGGGCAGCTACCACAGGTGTGTGGCTGTTTTTCACCCTGAACTTCAGCCTTCCAACACCAAGTGCCCAGATATACCAGTTTGGTTAAATGTACGACCAGAGCTTCTTTAGTCAAACTGAGAAAAAACACCAATAGTTCTAAAAGCAATTTCATGTCCATCTGGCTTGCCATAGGGAAATTTTCAAGCTGTGCCTACTTGCCAGCCATATTCAGTAACACCAGCCTCCTCTTTTCTCCCCTCCCCTTCTCCATTTGCTGTAATCCCATTCAATAGCACAAGATCTATGCATAGTTGTGTGGTTGTCTTCCATAAAATACATTCATACCCAGGAGGGAATGGGCTTTTTTGCTCAGTGTTTTTGAAAACCTGGAATTTCATTGAGAAATGTCATATGTGACAGCCATAAGTATAGCTGGCTTAAAGAATGGACAGATTTACAAGGACTAAGTCTTTCAGTGGGTATAGATCCTATATATTCTGCTCTGGTGGCGAGATGCTGAATATGGGAAATCACCATAATCATATAAGTTAATATCTTGCTTATGAGTTTCCAGAGGAATATGAATGATGGCTGTTGGAGACCGCATGTTAGACTAGATGACGCTAGACCCGCCTCCCTGATTGATCCAACAAATCCTTGTTTAGGTGAATGGACCAAGTTGTGTGTGATTGTATGGTCTTGTGATTTTTGCATTCCACAAAACAGTGTATGATTTTGAACATTAGATGTCGTGATGTTGGAAAGGGCTGGAATCATGAGGTAAGAAGTTTTGGGACAAGCCAAAGTGGACTTTATTAACACAAATCTAGGAGATGTTGAGGTCCTGACAGCCCTGACTCACCTGTAAAATCTTGGATAAACATACAGGCATGAAACCAAGGAGGGAGATGAACAGTGTGCTTATATGTGTGCACAGGACAGGAAGACAAAAGATTAGGCTAAAAAAACCCAAGTACCAGGGTTTCTGACCTATAGAGAGTGTGTTTTACTTCCCCATGCTTGTATCAATTACATCTTTTTAGCTTAAATGAAAAGCCTTTTCTGTTAATCTGAATATCCTAGTTTGAAATGCTGATAAATGCTGTAACGGAGAGAAAAGGCCCACATGTAATTAGACCCTATCATAATTCATATACCCTAAGGGAACAGATATGAAGTTGTACAGGTAACTATTAATTAGGATATCTCAAGTTCTTATTGTCTGGTCTAGCACTTTTCTCCTTAATTTGGGGAAAAGAATATTTTAATCTCATATGCTTAGAGCCTGTAAATGGAATAGAGCCAAGCTGAATATTGAGACAGTGTGGTTGGAGTCTGCTCTGGCTCTTCTGAGTGTTTCTTTACAGGCTTTTAGATGCAAGGATTTGAGAGTCTGACATCATTCAGTAGCGCTGAATTAACATCAAGAATGAACCTATGCATATTCTTGACAACTATGCCAGTTAGCTAATTAAATAATTTGCATATAATGCTGCAGGAAGAGTTGAGCAAACCTGGCAGGAAGGGCAGGACAAAGAAAGACAGCTGGTCGTCTGAGCATCTGGTGGTCATAAAAAATGCCCAGAATTCAACCTTTGGAATTTAATTTTACATTGTGGACCCTGCTGGATTATGATGATGTACATTTTTGTGTGTTGGTTTACTTTGGGTCTTCCAACATTTTGAATGTTGAACATATCAGGTAATCGAGCATTTAGCTGCATATGTTTAGTTGTGCCTGTTGCACGCCCCCCTCATTTTCAAGAAAGGCCTCTGTTGCCTAGTCCTACCTTTTAGTTTGCAAAACCAATATGCTTTGTTTGTTAGCTCCTCATGTTTTCATTCAGCCCTTCCATAAGAGGCCAGGGTTGTGTGCACATAGTAAAAATACATAACTGAACATGTGACAGGGCACCTAAAGAGGAAATGAATACAGAAAGGCAATGTTTCCTCTTTTTCCTACTTGCAAACTAGCCATGGGCATGTCCCTAATACCTCAAGCATTCCATTTCACTGTGATTCTGCTGCTAAGCTTAAAACAAAGCACTCACACATAGAAAAGTAGAGTTGTCGTGTACACCTTGCTTGCTAAATGAATGTGAAATAGTTGGAGGGATTATTATTATAAGCATGGTGGCCATGAAATGAAGGCAACTGAGAGAGAGAGCATTAATCAGTTTGGCTATGTTGAGTTTGAGTTGCATGGCTGGACAGCAACAAGTACAGTGGTACCTCGGGTTATGAACTTAATTCGTTCTAGAGGTCCGTTCTTAACCTGAAACTGTTCTTAACCTGAGTTACCACTTTAGCTAATGGGGCCTCCTGCTGCCGCTGCGCTGCTGCCGTGCAATTTCTGTTCTCATCCTGAAGCAAAGTTCTTAACCCGAGGTACTATTTCTGGGTTAGCGGTGTCTGTAACCTGAAGCGTCTGTAACCCGAGGTTCCACTGTATTAGTAGTATTAAGGCAAGGCAGTCTGCTTTCAGGCCAGACAGAAGCGACCAGCCCAGCATACATTTAAAAAGGGCACTTAATTCAACTACTGGCTATGCTGTGGGGTAAGGTCAGTTAGCAATTACATGGAAAGATGTTGTGGACTTGAGCTGAAGTGTGTGCTGTCTAGGTTTTATCTGCTGTTCAGTTCAAGGATTGCAGTTGCCTCTCCTGCTTTGTTCACTTCTGTTTTGCTACGTTTTTGTATTCAAGATTGGCATTCTGCACCTTTTTAAAAAAATGATGATCGTGTCGTAAGCTGCTTCCACTTCTATTCTTATCAGACTTGCAATTAATATATCTAATTGGATTTTGCAAAGCCATTCATTGTTATATCATACACAGGGGAGTGGGCTTAATTAAAATAAGCACAACATCCGTTTTATCTAAATTTCAGTTCCTCTTTGCAATTAATTGACTAAACCCTGAATGGTCAGTAGCTAATGTTCTGTAAAATTCATATTATGTGCAGTATCATTTCATCTATCATTGCAAAATGCTAGATGTTTTGTAGCAATTATTTTTAGATTGGCTGGTGGAGGGGGGGAAATTACTGTGGAAAAAGTCTTCTCGTAGATATTTCTTCCCTTACTCTTGTTAACCCTTAATGGAGGTTTCATTTTTAAGTTCCCAGGCATTGTATCTTAACACCACATTTTTAAAAGGTTTAAATTGAAATTTGGTCAAATGAATGAATGAAAATTTGCTCATCAAATGGTTTGTGCACTCTGTTTCTTTTTACAGAGAGGGCTATTGCAAAACACGAAGTCCGAGAAATTGAGCAGCGTCACACAATAGATGGCTTTCGGTCAGATGTTGTTCTGGATGAAGATGATGATGTGGTGATCATTTATAATCGAGTACCTAAAACTGCAAGCACGTCCTTCACAAATATTGCATACGATCTTTGTGCACGGAACAAGTACCATGTTCTGCATATCAACACAACCAAGAACAATCCTGTGATGTCTCTGCAAGATCAGGTAGGTTCCATTGGTTAAGATATAAGCTTTCATTTCCTTAATTGTTTTATTTTTACATTGGGTATTTTGGTACACCAGCAGTAAAGTATCAAGTATGAAGAAACATTTGACAGTAACACCCAGTAGAGAGCAACAACATACAGGTTTTAGTAAAATTGTTACTTTAGAGCAAAAATAAGCAATTCAGATGTTTTGGATTACAGTTCCCATCATCTCTCATCATTGAATGTAATGACTGGGGCCAATGGGAGTCCAACAAATAGTTTTTTCTAATCACTTAGGTGCATGATAAATCAGTTAGAGGTCTTTTGTTGAGTAAACGGTTTTAACATGTTGCTAAATAAAAGGTAAAATACATAAAAACAACATCTGGATGGCACCTTGTTAACTACCCTTGACTTAGAACCTGGCAGAACAGGAGATGCTGATACCATACATACTATTAAATTTGTATTTTAATTGAACTCAATTAAATAATAATATAATATAGATATTGTCACTTGGTAAGCTTGAGTGATTTCTTAACACATTAAGGCAAAATTTCCAGTGTTTTCCTCCAAAGCCCCTCTCTCCTTAAGTTAATTTTTATATGAATTGATAATGCCTCCCACCCTGCTGTTGATAGGATGCAAAGCTCTGGTTTTCTCTAACCCCTGCCTCTCTTTTGCCCTTTATACTCAGCCTATCACAAAATCATGTTCTTTCCTTCATCAGCATTGTGAAAATATCTTGGCAATTTCCTTGTTGTCGCTCAAGCCATCTCCCGTCTTGAGAACGGCAACTTTCCACTCTCTGGCCTCCTGTTGCCATCCTTCAGCCCTTCCACTTATTTCCAGCTGTCAAAATTAATCACTTGAAGTTTTCATAAGTAGTGTCTCTGCTTCCCTCCCCCCCTTTTGTTTTGTCAGATTTTATAATGAATTGATTTTAGAATGCTGTATTATTTTACTGTTGTTAGCCGCTCTGAGCTTGGCTTCGGCTGGGGAGGGCGGGATATAAATAAACTATTATTATTATTATTATTATTATTATTATTATTATTATTATTATTATTATTTAAATGTGTGTTTCCACAGAGGGCATACTTCGTACAGTGCCAGGCACACTTTAGTAGTAAAGAAGCTTATTTTGCGGTACAGCAGAACCACTGCTTGTCAAGAGGGGACACCACTCTAGCACTGTGTATCTGATAATGATGATGATGATGATGATGATAATAATAATAATAATAATAATAATAATAATAATAATAATTAATAATTTATTATTTGTACCCCGCCCATCTGGCTGGGTTTCCCCAGCCACTCTGGGCGGCTTCCAACAAAGATGAAAAATACACTAAAATGTCACATATTAAAAACTTCCCTGAACAGGGCTGCCTTCAGATGTCTTCTGAATGTCAGGTAGTTGTTTATCGCTTTGACATCTGATGGGAGGGCGTTCCACAGGGCAGGCGCCACTACCGAGAAGGCCCTCTGCCTGGTTCCCTGTAACTTGGCCTCTCGCAGTGAGGGAACCACCAGAAGGCCCTCGGAGCTGGACCTCAGTCTCTGGGCAGAACAATGGGGAGGAGACGCTCCTTCAGATATACTGGACCGAGGCCGTTTAGGGCTTTAAAGGTCAGCACCAACACTTTGAATTGTGCTCGGAAACGTACTGGGAGCCAATGTAGGTCTTTCAAGACCGGTGTTATATGGTCTCGGCGGCCGCTCCCAGTCACCAGTCTGGACAACATCATTCATTAATTTTATTTAATAAACTAATATCCAGCACCCTTCAACTCCCAAGAGTTTCCATGGCATCCAAGTTAGTGTCCACCAGTTATCCAGAGGATAGTTAGCTGGCAAACCTTTAGTGGTCAAAGGCCTAGAGATTTAACAAAACAAAGCTTTATTAAATACAAACCCTATACTGTGCCCTGTACCATATCTGGAGAGAACTCGCTAATTGATAAGCCATTTTATTCTGTAGCATGCATTTCTCCCAGGTTTTGCTGATTCCATAGTGGCTTGTCTGGCTTGTTTTCTTTGATCTTTAGAGAATTGTTGATGTTCCCATCTGCCAAGAAAACTGAAATCTTTATACCATTCATTTTCTACTTTTTTCCTTGCAGGATTTCTTGTTCTCCATCAGAGTACATTTGATCTCTCTTTCAATTCCGGGAAGCTCATCTGAGCTTAAAACATAAACAGCTTAAACATACCAGAAGTTCAAAAATAGCTTTTCAGTTATTTTTCTAAAAGTGCTAGGGGAAAAATACATCTGTAGAAACTTGCTCACATATTTTGGTCTTTTGTTAGTTAAATGCCAAAGATTATCTTGAATTTAAAATACTAAGTAATTGCCCCAATTTTCTATACTATATGTAAAGTGGAATTCCTAAATAATGGCAAAAATATCCATAAGACTATATTTGACCCTGAATAGTTTTAATATATTGGTCACTTGTGGGTATTCTGTTAGCTTACTGCTGACCTGTTCCATGAAAAGCTTTGGCCACCAAATGCAGCATTATCAACACAAATTAAGTGTTAATTCATAAGTCTGGATGTGAGATGACAGACAAAATATTGGTATCAAAGAGAGCAAGCAGATGGTTCCCACAACTAAAATATTTTGGACTAATCTGCCATTCTGATGGCCGCAGAAAATGTGAAAACACAGTTTCCCCTAGAATGGATTGTAGGATAGTCAAGAATTTGGCAATGGACAATTATGCCTTCTGCATTCCAGATCACCTCACTGGGACCCCTTATCCAGCATTTATGAATTCTCTGGGAGAGCAGAATTGGGTGGAGATTGGAGATTAAGACAGTAGCCATTCTTACTGCAGTTGGGGATTGGTCGTATGTCAATCCAGATAATATCAACACAATTGGCAGGATCTGTGACCTATGGAACCTGGCAGGATCTTGATTTCAGAGGTTTCATATTTCCTAGGCAACTAGGCTATTATAGAGTGCTTCTGGGTCATCCTAATATTTGCTTCATTATACCATGTTTCGGCAGTAGCTAGGACAATTTTTCACCAACTTCTATCAAGTAAGACTGTTTCAGTCCTTTTTATTTCATTCAGAATTAGGGCACCATTTGATTCCTCATAACTCTGCTGAGTATTAAGATCTGCAGATCAATTTGAGAGTCTGTTGGTGTTGAGTGGCTGTTGAGGATGAGCCCCTGGTGCACTGCAGTGACCCTGCTTATGACAGACAAGGGCACTATTGGGGGAAACTGATTTTCTAGATCCATTTTGATCAGGGTTTAGGCCCAGTTTAGGCACAGAAATTGCTTTGCTCACCCTATATGATGACCTCTGCTGGGAGAAAGAAAGAGGAAATCTGTCCCTGTTAATTCTCCTTGATCTTTCAGCAGCTTTTGATAACCATCAACCATGGCATCCTTTTAGAGCAGCTGTCTGAGCTTGGGAGTGCATATGGCACTACTTTGCGGTGGTTCCAGTCCTACTTTCACGGTCATTTCAAGAGGGTGCAGTGCTCTTTGGCCCTGTGGAGCCTTCAGTACATATATTTAGGCACCAAGTGAAATCATTCCTCTTCTCCCAGGCCTTTGCTTTGGCTAATTAAATAATCTATTGCCTTTTAAACTGGGTGGGGGAATATTGTTTTTGTTTGTTTCTATGGTATATATTTTTGTGTTTGTATGTTGTAAACTGCCCTGTGGTCCTTGGATGAAGGGCAGTATACAAATTTAATAAACCATAAAATGCTTTTTTTTTATTTTCATCTATCTATGAAGTTTATTTGAATTAAAAGGGAACTAAGAGTGGGATTGGGCTCTGTTTTGTTGCAGCTGTCCCTCTGGAGGCTCTTTCTTAGTGTTAGATAATTGTATTTGACAATTAAAGGAAATACATTAACGGTTTACTATATCCCATGTTCCCATCCCACAACATAGCACAGTGAACTGAACATTATTCTAACAAATGCCAATATGCTCCTTACTTAAATAACTAGCAAATGTTGGCCTCTTCAGAAAACCACATATGAGACATGCTATAAAAATGTTGCAGCATTTAGTCACCCAAATCTCCCCTTCCATCTCCTTCCCATGCCATTTCTCTTCTGATAGTGGTTAGTGAGCCTGCCTACTTCTGCAGGGCTTTTCACTCTCTCTTAGGTTCATGTGTATGCATGTATTTGGACTTCTGCAAACCTCAAGTTCCACCTTAGTAGACTGATAGCTGCTCCTTGTTTCGACCACGTGGCTGCTGGCTGTCGTCGCTTGCGTTTGCTATTTGAGGGAGAGATATCAACATCTTGCAGTTGGAAGTACTCTCCATTTTAAACCGTCTTGCTGCCTCAAGTAAACATCAATACAGACAATGCCAGGGAAAGCAAAATTCAGCTTATGTGGAGTACTCAGTCTTTTTATTTATTTCTTTTTGCACAAGTAGCTAAAGCTATCTGGCTGAGTGCTAGAAGAAACAGCAGCACATCAGAGCTTAACTTCAGATTACATTCCGCAGTTAGACAGAAAACATTACAGACATATATTTCTCTGTGTTTGTCATTTATGATCTCTCTATGCATATATTTATGGATCTACATATACCCTATGCATTCATTATAATGTGAAAGCACCATTATATGTTACCATGAATATAGGGCTCCTTGATCAGTTATGAGATCTGTACAGTCGGACGTCTCTGCTTTAATTGTTAAGACCATATGCCTTTATCTGTTACGGTACAGAGATACTTCCTGGTGTGTTCATTTTGTGTGTGCCTTAGTATATCAGTTTCTAAAATTGCAGTATTAAGAACCGAACAGATGGTGGTATTCAGATTTATCAACTCTTTTTCTGAAGCCAAACGAACAACCTCTGGCTTCTCCACTTGGTTAAACTACTCAAAAATGGTATCTGGTTTGGACCGTTTGAGTCACTTTGCTACCTTCTGAATGTCATGATTTCTTCTTTTAACACCAGTTCAAATCTTCCTGTGCTCATGTTTATGTAGCCAAAACCACATCCACCTACACAGAAGAGAGAATTACCAACAGACACGACTTAACCCCAAGGTTAAGTCTGCAGAAAAAAAGGAAAAAAACAAACAAACACCTAAGTGGGCACTCCAAAACAGCCCCATAAAGCTGAGAAACCAAGAGGGGGAAATCCTGGGCAAGGTATATAATGGAATGGCTTAATCAGGATGGCAGAGAAATATTATTATTATTAGAATTAGAATTTGCATATCATCCTCTATCCAAACATCACAGGGTGATTTACAACAAGCATTGTAGCAGAGTTCGAATCCCCACGGCGGGGTGAGCTCCCGTCTTTTGGTCCCAGCTCCTGCCCACCTAGCAGTTCGAAAGCACCCCTAAGTGCAAGTAGATAAATAGGTACCGCTTTATAGCGGGAAGGTAAACGGCGTTTCCGTGTGCTGCACTGGTGCTGGCTCGCCAGAACAGCTTCACCACGCTGGCCACGTGACCCGGAAGTGTCTGCGGACAGCGCTGGCTCCCGGCCTCTTAAGTGAGATGAGCGCACAACCCTAGAGTCGGACACGACTGGCCCGTACGGGCAGGGGTACCTTTACCTTTACCTTATTGTAGCAGAGAGGCATCTTATTGTCCCAATAACCATCTCTCCCCCACCCCCTCAAAAGGTATTTACTAGAAGTGGTCATGTCACTGTTTTGGCAGTTATGTGTGTTCACATTCATGTGTCCATCTGTCTGCCTTCACACAAATTATGGCACTGGCATGAGTGAAAGGGATCATGGGATATGTTCAAATCTGAAAGGAAGGGAAGGTGGTAGACCTACTTGGGAAGCAGGTAACCCATTTGCTGGAAGTACCAGAAACTCTCCCTTGGCTTACACCTATTTATATGTTTGCAAATTTCAGACTCTACTTGGCAAGCTGAACCATTTTGGGGTTTGCAGCTAACAGGCCCATAAACTAAGCTCAGGTTATGGTGCAGTTGCCCTGGAATACGGACATTAGGAGAGGAGGATTTCAGCACTCTTGTTTTTAAAACGAATCACTCAAGAGAAAGCAAACAGATTTGCAGAATTTTATATGTGGGTCCCCTTGAGCTGTTGCATTAATTATTGCACTTTAATCTTAATAGTGTGTGCTTTTTGCTAGGAAGCCCCTAGTTCAAAACCCAGGTCGCCTATGAGGTTCTTGGTAGCCTAGGACATGAGACTGCTTTCTCAGCCTCTCACCTGTAATAGAAGGAAGATCATGCTGCCCAGAAAAATGGCAGCTTTTAAGGATTGCTAAGAGGATCTATGAGAGGCACTTTGAGCCCTTTTGGAAAATGCTGTATCAATATGAAGTATCATTATGGCTATGTTAAGAATGCTTTCGAGTGGAGCATTTACTGTTATCACTTGCTATTAGCTGAGTTGCATCTCTTAATACTAGCCTATTTCATTGATCTCAAATTTTTCTTCTAAGCATTAAAGAATTTTTTCTTCTTCCCTCCCAGGTACGATTTGTGAAGAATGTAACTTCCTGGAAAGAAATGAAGCCAGGGTTTTATCATGGACATATATCCTTCCTGGATTTTGCAAAGTAAGCCACATAACATACAATTCTGTTTGCAGCATTTTGAGTCCTTGTCAGCTCATTTTTTTATTGTTCAAGCACTGCACTGATTCACTTAAGAGTTTACTGCCCTCTAATGGTCATGAACAGAAATTGCACCGTGACATTCTGAACAAGCTCTTTTCTCCCCCTCTATTATTTTCAGTAAAGCTTTTCTCTTCCCCACTGACTTCTCATTCAGATTGATTTCAGTCTTTTTCTCCTGGACATGCATTTCCTGTTGATGTGCTTTGGTGACTAAGCTCTTGGAAAACATACTTTCTTAATTTAAAAAAAATATCTGGGTCTGAAAGCACAAATATATAACTGGAGTAGAGAATGGTGTGGGGATAAAGCTCAGAACAGTCTTGCTGAGCAGCAAATCAAGGAATTAACCAGTTCCCGCTTGGTGATTTTAGTCCTTTAAGTAGTTAAGATTCTCTACAATTTCTTTTGTCTTCTAATTGCTACTAATCTGTTGGTGCCACCCCTTTCCCAAAACTTACTAGTGACCACCTGCTCTCCTGTAGAGCCTTTCATATTAGAAGTTGCTTTGCAAAATAAATTTTAAAAAAGCCTGCTGTTCCCTGGGCTGACTCTACCATATCATACAAGAGAACCCCCACGACAAATTTGAAACACTAGCCAAAAATGGATATATGTGCTCGACAACAATTTTGTCAGCCATGCAAATGAAGGAAGCAATTATTTATTTTTAATATTTGATTGAGCCATTAATGACTCCGCTCAGTGCTTTCAGCCTTCCTTTAGAATAGCAAATCAGCTTACTGCCTTCAGCGGTGCAGTATTTCAGTAGCACAGAGTACTTGACGGTAGTGCCAGAACATATGGAAAGAAACCCCCTGTTTAGGTTTCAGTCAGTATCTCTTCAGGTCTTCTTCATAACAGTAGGGCTGCTGTACGTCTGGGTTTTCCCTGGACACGTCGGAGAATCAGGCTGCAAAAATGACATCAGGGTGGATTTTTGCCGAATCGGCAAAACGTCCTTGGAAAGCCCGGAGACGTATGGCAACTAGGGCAATTCTTTTTTAAAAATATATTTAAAAATCCAAAAAATATTCATTTTTGGATTTTCATTTTTGGGAATATGGCTATCCTAACAACAGGCTGTGGTAGTTTGGATTCAGTGCTATCGGACTTGCTGCCTCTTGAGAAACTTCTTGTTTTATGGCCTCGTATTGCCTGCTGTCCTGTCCTGCCAACCTAGCAGTTCGAAAGCACGTCAAAGTGCAAGTAGATAAATAGGTACTGCTCTGGCGGGAAGGTAAACGGCATTTCCGTGTGCTGCTCTGGTTCGCCAGAAGCGGCTTAGTCATGCTGGCCACATGACCCGGAAGCTGTACGCCGGCTCCCTTGGCCAATAAAGCAAGATGAGCGCCACAACCCCAGAGTCGTCTGCGACTGGACCTAATGGTCAGGGGTCCCTTTACCTTTATTGCCTGCTGTAGCCAATCTGACTTGTAGAAAATGGCTCCATAAATGCCTACTTACATGTGATGGCAGGAATCATATTGAGCAGTGTGGTCAGGTGGGGAGAGATTAGGCTTTCTCTGAAAGAAGTGCATTTCTTTCACCCCCACTTAAACCATACTGGAACAGGAGCTTCCTCAATGCCCAGTTTGACACAGAGTCCTAAACTAGCACCAGAAGTCCCTTCTCGAGCCCAGAAGCGGGGGAAACTGAACTGCATGGCAGCTGCTCATCACGATTGCTACCACTCAGCTGTAGACTTCATTGTTTGCCCTCTGTTCTGCCCATCTGTTTGACCTCAGCAACGAATCTGCCTGCATCTCTTGCACATTATCTAGGTTGTGAAACCGGATGTGCTCTTATCGTGGGAACTCGTTACAAGAACATCACAAGCGGAGGTCAAAAATGATACTATCCCACCCCCTTCCATTCCCACCCTTTTGACATGTATGCTCCCTTTTTAAGGGCCAATTCTCTATTACAGCCTTTTCCAGGCTGGTACCCTACTGATGTCTGCGGTTACAGCTTTCATCATCCCTGACCATGGGCAAAGCTGGCTTAGGGCTGATGGGAGTTGGAGCCCAAGATATTTGGAGTTATATGCACCAGGCTAGTGAAGGCTGCACTATTGGTTAACCAAGATGAAGGGAAAGGTCTGTGAGATGGACTTCAGCTGTTCATTTTATCTAGAATCCATCTTAATTTATTTGCTGTGACAAATGTGGAAAACGATGGGGGGGCACCATAAGTTTTATGTTCTGTACATTTTGTGCATGCAACGTAATATCAGACAGAGAGTGCTGAAGGTTACAACAGCAGCTGAAATGTACTTGTAAAGAAATGGTTGCCAAACTTCAGTCTCAAAAAAGAATCCCCGAGCATAAAATTGCATTGCTTCCTCCAAATTCAAAAGTGCAATATGCTATATTAATAAACCTCTTGCATTGAATACCTAATGAAATAATAACCTTGTGAGCAGCTAGGTAAGTGTTACTCTATCCTCTACATTATTCATAGAATAAAACTTAAAACATTTTGTAGGTACTGTAACTTCAGTCTAAAAAACATTTTGCCTCAAGAAAGGCAGCTAAGCAATTTCACAAATTTCATTCATATGCATATTTTCCTCCAGGGTTGCATTATCCTTGTGGCTTTTTTTGTTTGTTACCCTTTCACCTAAATGATTTATTTCCCCCCCTGCAACAGCTTGCTTTCTTCTATTTGTGGTTTCGATTATTAAAATAACAAATTGAATGCAGTGCTTGCTCTCGGCAATAGGCGAGAGTAACTTGTGATGTTGCGTTATTGCATTAGAGAAGTGTAAAATCTTTCTGCAAAGATTCATCCTCCTTAAAAAAAACTCATAATGCTTTGATTCAGTATATACGCTCATAAAATTACACTGAATTTCAAAACTTTTATGACAGTGGTGCTGGAGCTGTCTAGAAATTTCACTTAAGTGGTAGAGAACAAAAACTCATGCACTATTTTTATTTTTTATTTTTTAAACCCCATTGATTCTGCCTCATTCTTCATTCCTTTTAATTCATTTATTCATTTCTCTGGGTACTTGGAACCATCATCTGTCAAATGAGCTGATGAATGCATACAGGGATTCCAAGTGTTTATCTCGAAATGCCAAGGGGCCCTGACCGGATTTGGGGTCCCCCCATTAAGCTAAATGTTTGAGTAAAAAAAACTGAAGCAACAACTTGTTATTATAATAACTTATAATTATTATTTATGCCCTGCCCTCCCCGGCCAAAATTGGGCTCAGAGTGTCTAACATCAAATATATAACATATTATCATAAAATTAAGCAATCGATTAAAATACATCCTAAAATCAAATCAGAATCAAAGTGAAATCTAATCAGATGGCAACCCGCAAATGAGGGATGGGGACCTTAAATTCTCACCAGGCCTAAATCATAAGCGACATGACTGATGATGGTGGCAGTAAGCTTTGCCTCCTCCCATCATGGTGACAGCATCTTCCTTTCCAGATACATCTCTCTTGCCTCTGCTTGAGGAACGGGCAGGAGTGGGCTCAGCAGAGGCCTGGCCTCATCTCCCTTTTCGCTTTTGTAATGGAAAAACTAAAGACATGGTGTCTCATCCTCTCTAAGTCTTGAGTCGGATTCCAGTAAAAAGACAATAGTGGTAAAAGTAACGGCAGCCAGCATACAGAACCAAGAACGGCAGCAACTCAGGGCCATAACCTGGTTGGAAGCCCGCTTCCAAGTGGAGTCAGGAAAGATGTTCCATCTGGCCATGCCTGCAGTTGCTGTGCCATCATGTGCTCAGTGACCTTTTCCAAAAAGGAAAGATCTATCCTGTTCTATTTTTTATTCCCCACCTATCTGACTGGGTTGCCATTCTAAATCTTGTCATCACATCCCTGTCTGAAGACTGCCTTTTCAGGCATAGGTGGAGACTGCTCCAACAAAAGACAGAACCTCCCTTCCCAATGTGGCAATTTTACTATTTGGTCAGTGGACTTGGCTGACCTTAATGAGCCGGACTGGGAAGGGTTTGGCATCCTGAAAACAAGCAAGGCTGGCAGATCCAAGCAGCTGCAGTTGATACCTTTGTTCTGTCCGTTGCCTTGCTAACATTGTTGTAACTGTGGCAATGCATGGGGAAGAGTTTAAAAGCATCTTTTTTTGGTCCTTAAAGCAATAAAGCACCGAAACTGTATCTACAGCCCTATTTTTGAATGTCCAGGTTTATAGGCTAGCTTTGATGGTTGTTCCTGGCATGTAATTGATTTTCATATTTCTTTAAACAGATTTATTTTTGCACGTTGGAAGGCAGTTGGTCTAGTATACATCAAAGCTGTTTAAAAGCATCTTTGTAGTTCTTACCATACAGTAGATTAACTGCATTCTGCTAAATCAGCAATATTCAGTACGAAGTGCAGAGTACGTTCAACCGACAGACCACTCTTATTTTGCCTGCAAGCCACACAGTACTAATTAGTGTACGAAGGTTGCCCTGCCTAGCATGGAGACATGCTCTGTGTCAAAGCAGAATGTGAACAGCAGATAAATAGAACACCCGCGCCCATTCTAAAACTGTGTGTCGGGTGCATATTGGTGGTATTGTTGTTGTTGTTATTATTAATAATAATAATAATAATAATACAGATGATTATGATGTCATTGGCATAATTAATGCTTGAGTTTTCATAAAATAGCCATGCAAAATATGTCTTAAATATGGCAAGCATGTTAACTGCCAAAGTGCTAAGTTCTAGCCAGTGCTAGAATATTTCAGATCTGTTGCACTGAGCTAAAATTTAACTGCCTTTTCATCTACTATTCCATACAAAGCATGATCATTTTTGTGCAGCAGCACTTTAGAAAACCAAGGGCAATTTCTGAGTATCTCTCTTGTCCTCCTACATTTCACCCATCTGGTCATTGTGGTCACACCAGCTGCATTATCTTCTTTGTTACAAAGCATAGTTTTCAGAGGCCGCATCTGTTGGAGGGAGAGGTACCAGATAGGACTTTTGCTGATAATACTTGTTAGACACAATAAACTGAATGAGTATATGTAAATATTAAATGTTTATGTTTAAAATTTACCTCAATGGAATGCTGTTGGGATAAGATTTCTTGGAATGTTTTCTAAAGCATTTATACCCTTTAATACCTTTGAAACAGGAAAAAGTAGTATTGTCAGTTTCCCAGCACTCCTCCTAACTTGCCTTAATATGGCAAAATAGAATGGTCTGGAACAAACTTTGACCCCAAATCCACTTTTACATCATGCAGGAAACTCTTTGATTTGTCAATCGGATTTATCTCTTCTGTTTCAGATTTGGTGTTAAAAAGAAACCAATATACATCAATGTCATAAGAGATCCTATAGAGCGGCTGGTTTCCTATTATTACTTCCTGCGCTTTGGCGATGATTACAGGCCTGGACTCCGAAGACGAAAGCAAGGGGATAAAAAAGTAAAAGTACATTTTGGCAGCTTTGTTCATGGCTTTAATTATGGAGATAATAACTGAACTCAAAACGTAGCAATTTTGAAAAGCAAATTTAATCCAGAACAATAGACTCAATCCTAAAATACAGTTCCCACTCACAGGAGTCTTCCACGAATGCAAGAACCTTTGGTCTAATGGAGGCATCTGCTTGTGTGTGCGTGTTTGTGTTATTATTAATATTTTTTAATCTAATCCTTCCTGAACCACCTTCTACACCATTCTTGATGGTCTCACAACTCTCTGGAGCAGTTTATTAGGGGTCTTAGGAGGGCTCATCAAAGACCGTCTCCATCTTCATACCTGTTAGAAGGTCCCAGAAGCACTTATTCCATGAGTGAAGTGCCACTCATGAGAGATTTGCGTTTGACTCAATATTAATTGTGTAAAGATAGGATTGCAATGAATTGTGCATTAACTGTGGACAAAGGGAGCTATGGAAATATGGTTTAATGTTGAACGAGGAGCTCCACATTGTCTTAGACCAGTGATGGCCAAACTTGGCCCTCCAGCTGTTTAGGGACTACAGTCCCCATCATCCCTGACCACTGGTCCTGTTAGCTAGGGATGATGGGAGTTGTAGTCCCAAAAACACCTGGAGGGCCACGTTTGGCCATCACTGTCTTAGACCAATGGCGCATGCACATACACGCAACTCTCCGACCTTCTATTTTTAAAGAGCAAATAAGAAGGCACAGAGCACAGAGTGGTGTCCCTCCTTGTTAGTTAAGTTTCCCCACTCAGTGTTGTTCCCTGGGCCAGCATTTGTCTATAGGTCTTCAGAATGACTTTTCAACACTAGCATTTGATTTCCCTTGGTAGCAGCAATATGACTTGTTTTCTGACATAGTGGCTTTTGCAGAACAAATATAAGTAGAATTTAAATTGGTTGCTGTTAATAAATCGGAATCCAAGAACTTCTGAAGTCGGACACATCCATGGCACATCGTGGGCTATTTTGAGTCACCGTTCAGTTCTTGCTGTGGTTACCGTGTGTTGAGGCAATTGCGAATCTTGACAGCGCCCACAAAATGGCTTGTGGCTCTGCACACCAGTGCAGTTGTCACTTTTGGGACGCCAGCAGCTGCATACCAAAAGCCACACTGCAGTGAATTCTCTGTGTGCCAGCCACCCCTCACTATCTCATTGTGCGGTGACCACAGCTGGGAGTCAGCATGTACTGATGCACAAAGTGACAGGCCTCTTAGTAAGCTATTGTGAGGTAACGCAGCCCAAGTTCATGTAGAAAAATAACTGCACTAAGAAGTTTGATATTTAAGATGGAAATTTATAGCTCACTCTTGAGTTTTTGTCTTTGTTCCAGACGTTTGATGAATGTGTAGCAGCTGGAGGCTCAGATTGTGCCCCTGAGAAACTCTGGCTTCAAATTCCGTTCTTCTGTGGCCACAGCTCTGAGTGCTGGTAAGACGATGGAATTGCTTTAAATTGCAGATTAAATAAATTATCCATGTGAAGTGTATTTTATTAAATCAGAATGTGTAGCAGAGGTTAAGATTTTGAGAAGGAACACATTTGATTAACAAGTGTACTTTGTGGTTATCTTCCGAAGTATCAAGCAGAAAAATGGTTGAATTATTATTTGTTAAATTTCTATACCACCCATCATCTGAGGATCATAGAGTGGTTTACAAAATAAAAACACAAAGATACATAACACAGTAACAAAGAAAAACAATACCCCCATTATTATTGATTGAATTTCCATGAATGCTACAGAAAACTACCAACCATTTTCAAACTGAACTCTGTATCTCCTTTCTAAACACCAGTGTCAGTGTTTGGGTATGTTGATTAAAAACCATGTAACTATGGGATTCTCCCCCCCCCCCCCCCGGTTTAAAATGTCATGGCTTGGATCTAAACTTAGTCTTCTGTGGATAGAAGGCTTCTTTCATCCACAGAAAGCTTTCGATCCCACTGGCAAAAGTGGCAATGATTTGCTCCTCACTCTGTCATTCCTCCACTGTTGTGGATGGTCTCCTAAGTCTCTTCCCTCTCCCTTTAAATGACTGGAGCATCATCTGAGCAAAGTTCTGCTTAGGGAGATGTGCTCACTGGTAGCAGCAAGATCAGTTTCTAACCTGGTATAAATGTTCAACCTTTAGGTCTCAAACCCAATTGTTCTTAGCTGGCGGAAATAAACTTTATGGCTGCTATAATGTAAACATGGATTAATTTGAGTGCTCAATTCCATTTTGAATGTCTGAAGGTGTTCATGAAATGAAGTTTAGATGTTGATTTGTCATATTACAGTAACTAGGGTAAAGCCTTGTTATACGGTTTGCTTAATAGTAGGAGAAAAAATAGTAGCTCCGATTTATTTACTTTTAATTGAGATAATATGCTTAATATGCTGTGTCAGATGGCATATGTATGACAAATCTCCTACACTGTATTTCTATGTAGGAGAGAAATGCATATATGGTCGCTTCAGATTATTTGGACCAAGGCTTCAGCAAGTGCTTTCAAAGTATCAGATATACAAATTCTCAACCATTCTGCAAACCTCTCTTTGTTTATCCTCTTACAGAGCAATCTTGCTAAAATGCAGATAAACTGCAATCGGTTGTGGAAGACTGGTGCAAAGTTCCAACATGCCTTTCAGTTTCTGCTTTTATGCCACGTCCAAATTGATACTTTTGAACTCTTTGATATAACAGCAAAATTTTCCATACTGAACACCATGCAACATACTTGAAAAAGGCATTAGTGTTATCAAAAAGTTAGAAATCAGAGCCATAAATCTTTTGACATCTAACCTAGGCCATGAAGAGAGCAAAAAAAATGGGGAGCAGGGGGGAAAAAGCAAAGGAAATTAAAAATGTGTGTGGCTGAAACTTTGTTTTCTTGCCTGTGCAAAGATAACAGCTAAGCCATTCTTTTAGCCTGGTGTGAGAATATCTAAATGAAGGGAACCAAAATTCTTGGCAGACATCAAAACCTTCCTGTAATTACTTTTTATCGTTTTAGGAATGTGGGAAGCAGATGGGCTTTGGAACAAGCCAAATACAACTTGATTAATGAATATTTCCTAGTGGGAGTTACTGAAGAGCTTGAAGACTTTATTATGTTGCTGGAGGCAGCTTTGCCCCGCTTCTTCAGGGGTGCTACAGAACTATATCGCACAGGTATTTAAATAGCCACCCGCTAGGCCATTTTCATCTTCCTCCTTTCCCCCCAAAGCTTCTCTTTCACATACCCTTTAGGACAGGGGTCCTCAAACTTTTCAAACAGGGGGCCAGTTCACTGTCCCTCAGACACTGTTGGGGGCCAGACTATAGTTTGAAATATAATATGAACGAATTCCTATGCACACTGCACATATTTTATTTGCAGTGCACAAAAAACAGGAAAAACAATACAATGTTTAAAATGAAGAATGGTTTTAATCAACATAAACTTATAAGTATTTCAATGGGGGGGGGTATGAGAGAGAGAGAGAGAGAGGGAGGGAGGGAGGGAGGGAGGGAGGGAGGGAGGGAGGAGGGTGACTGAATAAGAGGGAGGAAAATAAAGAGGTGCCGCCTCAGGCTCTGGGCAGTGGTGGCAGCAGCATCTGGCTGCTCCTCCCTCAGTGTCCTCTAGCAGGAGACCCAGCACCCCAGGCCCGGCTGTGGTGCTGGTGACGGCCACTGCGCCTTCATGCTACGCCTGCATTTCCACAGGCCTTCCTCAGTGGCAGTGGCTCCCCTGGGCTTGGCTCCTGGCCCGGCTGGTCCAAGGGCTGGTCCCTCCCCATTCGGACCTGCTTTGCCTGGCAACCTGGGATCGCAATGGGATTGATGGGCGGCCAAGTGGGAAGGGGCTGGAGGGTGTGGTCTGAGGAGAAGCCGGAAGGGATTGGACCCAGCCGTTTGGAATAGTAGCGGTTTGGAGGGAAGGAAGGTCATGTTGGCTGGGACCATCTGGGCAACGGGAAGGAGGAGCGCTGCGGGTTCTGCAATTGCCGGGCGGGCCGGGTTCAGGACCTGGCGGGCTGGATGTGGCCTGCGGACCGTAGTTTGAGGACCCCTGCTTTAGGGCATGAATGAGCAATTTTCCTGAAACAGCAGTCCATTCCCCTACCCACCTCAAGAGACTGACTTACCTATATTGGTACATGTGCAATCCCAGTGTCGTTTCCAGTTTCCTATTTTGGATACTCTGCATCAAGTACACGGCTGTATTATCCACTAGGCTCCTCTCTGCCTGTGAGTGAGAAGCTACATGCAGTACGAACTGCACTCCCAGGTCCTTATGGGGCTTTAAATACCAGCCAATGTCACGGGGCCAAAGAATCATAAATGGTACAGTTGGAAAGGGACCACAAGGCTCATCTGGCTAGCCCAACTGCCTGCAGTGCAGGAATTACAACAAAAGAATCTCTGACAGATGACTATCCAACTTCTGTTTCAGAACCTCCAAGGAGGGTGGGTCCACCAGCTTCCAGTCAAACAGCTCTTGCTGCCAGGAGGTTCTTCCTAAAGTCTGTAGTTATTCAGTGTGAGAATAGTTGTACAAGTTGCTGGAAAGAAGGAAGAGGGGCTGCCAGGCTGCCATAAGGAAGCTGAGCAGTGTAGGCAAAGTCCACAAAGAACGTGGGATCAGACCGGATTGATTCAAGTAAAATTTGAATGATTAGCGATAAGACTCTACTCTTGTTCACGTCGCATAACCTGCTGACCAGCCTGCTTCGGTAAGCTCATTGTGGTTTGCAACTTGCCTTGGTAGAGGCATGCAGATTCTTGGGGCCGCCGTCTAATGCAAAAGAAGAATAGGAATGGAACTGTTTTCTATCTCCCCAAGGATTAAGTGACATTGAGAACAAAGCCTGCTCCTCTGTTTCTGGATTCTGCTGTAGTTCAAGGGTAGCCCATGTGCAGGTGTTAGTGGGCTACAGTTCCATCGCCCCCAGACAGCGTAGTCAGGGGTGGTGAAACATGTAGTCCCTCCGTATACATTGACTGTCCCCGTTTGTCGGAACCTTGAGAACTGGCTTTGATAGCAATAAGAGGTATATTAGTACTGTAAGCATATAATGCATATAACACATTGCAGCATAGAATGCAAATAGCATATTCCCACAACAAATATTCAGGATGACTCACTTACCACCTTGCTTTAAATGAAAATTGTTGATGGCATCATGTGAGAGGTTGCTGTGAATTTGGTGAAACAAATTGTTTGCCCAGTATTTTTTTTTACTAACTTTATCGTTGATCATACTGAATTTCCAAAGAAGCATTAATCATGATTGAAACAGATATCTTAAATGGATGTGATGTGAGGAAATGCAGTTCCCAATGCAAACACTTCCTCTTTATGGTTTTAATAATTAAGCTCTTTAAACAGCGGGAGGAATGTGCGCTGAGAGAGCACACTAATGCAAATGCATTCATGTTTAATGTCAGAGCTTCCAGTTTCTCAGTCCCGGAGGCTTAATAAATCTTGGCCCAAGTTCTGTCACTTTATGTACCCATTTAGCAACCTGCTGATGAAAGAATACCCTGCACAGAGACACACAAACTTTTCCTGGTCTATGTTTCTGCTCCTCTGGGAGCATTCAAGCTATGAGTCAAAGTGAAGTTATGACTTTCTACGTTTTGCTTTTAGGCAAGAAGTCTCATCTTAGGAAGACAACGGAAAAGAAACTCCCCACAAAAGAAACCATTGCAAAGCTGCAGCAGTCTGAAATATGGAAAATGGAGAATGAGTTCTACGAATTTGCACTGGAGCAGTTTCAATTTGTCAGAGCACATGCCGTCCGGGAAAAAGATGGAGAGTTGTACATTCTGGCACAAAACTTTTTCTATGAAAAGATTTACCCTAAATCGAACTAAGGACGATGCATCTTTTTAGGCTAGGGACTAAACCTTTGGGCCACATTCTTATTTTCAGCCCCAACTTTTAGATTGCTGATGCACCAACTGAGGCACCTCAGTCCTTGAGCTCAGTAAAATGAATTGTGGGTTCCTCAAAGAAGATGGCTGCTGACCAGATACGTTGGTAATCCAAAAGTATAAACTTCAGTTTAATCTCAAAGAAGGCTGCTCTTCAACTCCTGCAGAAGCCTACATACACATTTACAGAAACTAACCACTTACCAATTATGTTGCTGAAACGATAAAGATGAAAGCCCTCTCTTTCCGCTCTTTTTGATTCATAGAACAGCTTATTTTAGTTAACCTCCTGGGAAGAGGAAGCTGTTGGTTCCCTAGCTTCAACATGGAAATTTGGGTTGTATACGTTTATGAATAATGTTAATAACCGGCTGACATCTGTGCTTTGTTCTTGTGAATTCATATCACATGAATCATGTTCAATCATGTTCTGCTGAGAAATGCTGCAGCTGGACTTGCCCATATTTTGTCAGTGTGGGGTTTTCATTTTAAAGAGCTAAATTGATCATCAGTGTGTTTGAAAATTCAAATTCCATAGTGATCTTGTCAGAACACCTAAAACCAAGGCAGTGTTTCTTTAATATCCTCTGCACTTCCAACTAATGTTGGGAAAACACCTCTTCAGAAGCTGGCTTTTGCCTGCACTTCAATATAAAACAAATAGTGAATTCTGTATCCTTGTTGCATAGATTCTTTGTACTTTAAAGAACTACTGGTGAATCCATATTATGACTCAACTAGTGAGCTGTGGTATGGTTAGGGGTTTCCTATTTAGATACTTTTACCTGTAGAATATTTTTACTAAGGTGCTTTATAATGTGTTTTAAAGCATTGCATTTGAAAAAAAAGGAATAAAATGCTGTAAATAATGCATATTTTATGTATTTGGACCAAAAGGTTATGGACAACTAGTTTAACACATTTTTGCACCAGTTTTGCCGTATGTGAAGTAGAAGCATCCCACCTGCCGTTCAAATTCCAGTTTTGAGTTAACTCTTGGACATCGCTGAAATGCACTTCAATGACCTCAACAACTTTAAATACACAGTGTGTCTGTCCAGGAGCCCCCTTTGCAAAAAAAGAGAAAGAAACACCCTCCTTAATCTGTATCCTTTTATCATGCTTAAAAGGAAAAGGGAAACGGATGCCTGTGGCCTGGCCAAAAGAGATACACAGAAATTGACGTCAATGTGTTCAGGGCACTGCTTTATGTTACTTCAGTAAATGTGCATTTGCCATGATTAGCACCTTATAGTAACTTCTGTACACGAGGTTGTTTAGCAGTTGGTTGTATACTGGGAAGCTACATTTTAACATAATTCTAGAAAAACTGCAGTTCTTCAAATTCCCTAGCTGCATATGTTTTTACTGGAAGGTTTTATGTTTTGTTTTTGTTTTTTTACTATATATATATATATATATATATATATATATATATATATATATATATTAAAGTTTGCAGATTTTTTCTAGTTCATTTAAATCCAGCCTTTGAGCATCCTATTCTATAGGATGTCAAAGTGTAGCATAGATGTATTGATAGAAGAACGTTACCAAAATTGTCCGCTATACGAACACAAAGTTGTTAGCTGTCTGTAAACTGAATGTTTTGATGCCAAAAACGGGATCCTGTTACAAAAGGGTGATGAGTATATTAAGGAAAGCTTTTAATTTTCTCTTCTTCTTCTTCCTTTTGGCTTGCTCTTAAAGATGTAAAAATAGCACCACCTTCCTAGGCAGTTTCTTCTTTTCAGTCAGCAGTCATTCGTAGTGTTCTTTGTTAATTTTTTTCCAATGTATGACCATGAGCCAGAGTGTGTTCATAGCCATGTTGGTTCAACTGAATGAGACGCAGAAAAAGCAAAAACAAAACAAACTATCATTAGACCAATTTGCTACTTGCAGCTGCGTGTTCAATGTCAGGTGCTGATGCTCGGAGCACAACTAGAATCACGATTGTCCAGGCTGATTGATTTGTTAGTGGGCCTGTTGATTCCATTCTCACATGTTAGGAAGAGAGTCTGAGTGCCTCAAAAACCAAGGGCGGTGTAGCATAGTGCCACCAAGTTGACTGAAAGTATGATGGTGCAAACAATCAGCAAAGCTGCCATTTGGACCCTTTAACTCAGAGCCGCGGTACAGACTTCATGAGGTAGGCTGGTTACAATTCCCGATACCATATCCACTGTGTTGACATGTCCTCAAAACAAGAGGTGCATGTATATTAATTAGGTGTTAAGATATTTAGGCAGCCTGTAGAAACGGCTTTGGTAGTTAAGGTTTATTTTCGATATTCCGGCTGTCCAGTGTACAGTAATCTGAGAGTAAAATGCTAATGAACCCGGCGGGGCTTCTGAATAACCATGTCTAAGACCACACTGGCAGCGTAATAAGCGAAAAATAGTTGACGGGTAGATAATAAAAGTAGAAAGTGTTGGTTTCCCATGTGCTCATCTTAAGCTTGAGCGATTGTGGACAGCTTAGCTTAAGTTACCCTAAGTCATAAATGAAATTTCTTGAGTCGTGTTTGGCTTCGGGAGATGACGTCGCCATGCCCCACTCTAGTTGAGGATGATAAAATTTCTCATGACGTTTTGCTTCTTCTCCCTAGTTGTATAAGATGTTGCAGAACTGAGAGGTAGGCAATTTTGAAAATATTGGCAGAAATTTATAATGGGCCTCCTCCCATTATAGCCAGTGTTGTGTGGTGGTTAAGAGCAGTAGTCCCGTAATCTGGGGAACCGGGTTCGCGTCTTCGCTCCTCCACATGCAGCTGCTGGGTGACCTTGGGCCAGTCACACTTCTTTGAAGTCTTTCAGCCCCACTCACCTCACAGGGTGTTTGTTGTGAGGGAGGAAGGGAAAGGAGAATGTTAGCCACTTTGAGACTCCCTAGCGTAGTGATAAAGCGGGATATCAAATCCAAACTCTTCTTCTTCATCTTCTTCCCTGCGCTCTCTTCCATAATATATACTTTATTCATGAAGCGCCGGCAAACTATTTTTAAGGAGAGCACCGAATAAAGGTGCTTACAAAGTGAAAGGCAGGCATCTAAACACTTTAAAACTCGCTTTGCAAAGAGACACTGAAAATGTGACTCGTACCGTCTGCTCATACGGACAGTATTTAAAAGTTTAGAAAGGAATGGTTTACCTATGGCTGTTTTTATGTTCTGCATGTATAAGATCTGCTTTGCAAGTGCAAAAAACTAAAATCCAGTTTCTGGTTCAACAGCTGCAAGGAGAAGCTTTGGGGGTTCATTATCTGAATTTCAGGGGTAAGAGGGAGGAAGTTCAGAGCTTAGGTCTCTGGGGTATTGTTCACTCAGGACTAAAATACTCTGGACTTAGCTATCACGGTTTACTTTTCTGCTGTTCCTTAAATCGTTTCTTCCCACCCCATTTTTCAGACAGTTCCAAATACTTAAGGTTTCAAAGCTAACCATTACGACTAGCATGGTTATATGGATTGCGTTCTCATTTGCAGTGCTTAGAAAATTGCCTGGAACGTAATCAAGTATGAGTGGCTCCCCTGCTCACACATGGCAGGTCCTTCAGACATAAAGGCAAGCCATGGTTTCTCTTCGCCTCTTTTCCCTGCAAATCCCTGGATAACCTCCCAAACCATGGTGTAGAGTGTGAAACCTCATCCCAACCCAGACAGTGATTTTGTGTTGCTGACAAGCCATGATGGCTTGTTGGAACATTGTTCTGCTGGCAAGGTTTGCAAACCAGTTTGAAACCGTGTTTTCAGCTCCTGATTTTGATGGCTGTTTGTAAACCATGGTTTGTTGTGAGATTGGAGATCAGGAATCATTTCTGTTTTGAGTTCCCCTGCCCTTTAAGAGGCAGCCCCCCCCCCAAAAAAGCTCTTCTCAAGGTCAGGAGCCCCTCCAGAGTAGCATCCTGTAAAGGGGCTGCTGTCATAGAAAAATTTGCACAGCATATTAATAGGTGATGGATCTTGCCCATTGTTTTCTCGACACAGAGCCATGAAAATACCGCTGTGGGGGGAAAGCTGTTAAAAATGTTTGGATAGGAAAGTGAAATGTTGGAAAGGGGTGGAGAGAAGTATTTTGACCAGAAAAATGTATGCCAGAGGTTCCAAGCCCAATAGTATACGCCAGGACTATTGTGACTAATTCCCGCCCCGCCCCCCAATGGGGAACTTATTTTCCCAGTTTAATTGTCAACCAGAAATAAATTTGTATTGGCTTTTGAATAAAATATATTCTTTCAAATTGTAGCCCACAATCCCTGGTGACAGTTACCTGTAGATTTAAGTTCACTGAAATATTTTGATGCATGCATTGAAAAGTACAGTTAGGAACACTGGAATAAGTCTTACGGAATTCATTTACAAACCGCTAGTTAGCGAGGGACTGTGTTTCTCTTTGCTTGTTTATACATGTTTGGTGAAACCTGGAATTTTAGATGGGTTTCTATATCTGCCATAACATTCCTGATTATGATAGTATTTCCTTGAGCTATTGGATTATTACAAATTATATGAGAGTCCACATCCATACAAGAAAGGGCAGTACTATTTACGTGGATGGGAGACTCAGATAATTGTGTGCTTGCCTTGCTGTGTTGAATTTAAATGGGAGATCTATACATGCAAGCACTCTGTGGACTTGGGACGCAAGTATGGAGACGTTGCATTGTGGCACTGGTCTATGAGTGTTTGTCTACTCTGCAAGTGAAACTGTTTTAGTCATGGTTTGGCAGGTCAGGCACCCTAAGTATATCCTATTCATTTCTGGGTCCAGTTTAATGTGCAGCTTTTAACCTTTGCAGCCCTTAAACTGGACTCCAGTAGTATATCCGAACTACCGCTTGCACCCATATGAGCCTACCAAGGTGTTAAGATCAGCTTCGGAGGCTCTGCTGTCTGGCTCACCATTACAATTATTTAATTGCAGGTACCAGAGACAGGGCCTTGTTAGTGGTGACTCTTGGCTTCAGAATACCCTCTCCAGGGAAATATGCATAGCCACATTGATACTGGCTTTTAAAATAACTTTTAAGACTTTATTTCAATCCATGTGTGCTTGATGCGCCAGTTCATTAATTTTATTTGTTACTGCTCATTAGAGGATTCTTTGGGGCCCTTTGTTTTTCTTTTGTATAAAAAATTATGAACAGCTAGGCTCTGGAAGGTGGATTAGAAATCTGACAAATAGCCTACATTTCTTCCTTACAAATGAGAGATGCACCCTCCCTCCTGAATTCACTGAATTTTGTTCTTCTAGAATCTGCAACCTGCAAATTCACTTACGAAAGCGTGCAAATTGAAGAGCTGAACAGTATTTGTAGCAGATTCTAATTATTGGTACCTTTTTGGAAACCTTTAACGTGCAGAGCCATGTGGTCTGAAGCAAAGCTTTATACATAGAATATTTTTGCGAGCAAGTGCTTCAAAATATACAAATGTTAACATTCACAGACTTGTTCAAACACTGTATATTCTTAGAGACTTGAGCGATGGTTTCTGAAAAAGTGGTCTATTTCCAAATCTGTATTGCTGCCGAGACACTTTACATTTCTGAATACAGGCAGCTGCCACGTCATTCCCATCCTAAACATTTGCCTGTGTTTAAAACCTTCTGGTCCTGCATCCATGCCCTTGGCAACAAAGCCTTACTGATTTCCGTGAGATTTGCTTCCAAGTAAGTATGCATAGGATTGCAGCCAGAACAGCAGATCAAGTTGTGGCTTTTTAAGAGGAGGGGGGTGGGCGGAATACATCATGTGGCATTAGAAGTGTTTTGTATAAAGAAAATATGGTGCCTAAACTATGCTGCAGAGAAAGCATGCTGAAAAGCCTGTCTCACGCACTGCCAATTTAGCTCTTAAAAGGTGGATCATTTTGTGAGTCCTAGAGATCAGACCAGAAAGAGATTTTGAGGGGGGAAAGCGTGTAATCTACGATCAGCTGCCAGAATATATCCTATTTTAAGACCATGTAGCTATGTAAACTTTTGTGGCACCTATTTATAAACTGAAACCCTTGTAAAGATTTTTTTTCTTTTTAAATAGCAGGTTTGCTTTCAAAAATCTGTTTAGATGCTTGTTTCCCCCCTCGTACCGAAATTTTAGAAAACGGAAGCCGTGTTAGTTTGAGCATTTCAGAAGCAGTGTCGAATGTAATATTGAGAACTTGGATTGTGCCTCATTATTTTTTTAATACACACAGCTAAATGGTGCCTTTCCCCCCTCACAATCCATGTTAGAAGACGCTCGCCCCTCTCTCTCGTTTTCCTTCCTCTTCACGTGCTGATTTCAGTTGTGCAATACTCCCAAATCTAAAACCGTTTTGTCACATCTGTTTGAGATAATTGCTTCATTCCCCCCCCCGTACTTTGCTGAGAGCTTTCTGTTGTTGAAGTGTTTCAGTTGATTACCTAATGCAAATGATATATAAAATAAAATGCCCAATGGGAAAGGGGGAGGAGAGTCTAGTGTCTTTTTTTCTTCTTCCAGAAAACAAAATCTCAGATATTCAAATTGCTGGGGTTTGGTGGGGGGAGTCAGTACGAAAATGCACACATTTGGGTTTAAAAGTATAAATATCACAGGGATGGTTTCTCTTTATCGTCGCCCCGTTTCTGCAGTCATACCAGCCTCAAATAGGAAGCAGCGTTGAAATCCTTCATTAGTCACGTACATGGAGGTAGGACTATAGAAGTCTTGTGTTATGAAATTATGAAATTCAGTGGGTGATTGAGTAAATAGTGGCAAGGCCATTGAGTGGATTGAGTGTCTGTATTTTTAAGAGGTTCCAGTTGGTACAGATTCCTGTTTTGCTCAGGTAGGCAACTCAGTAAGAGTGTCTGCCTTTGAAACCAAACTTTTGGGCATCGCCCCTAGGCCTTAAGGAAATTGTGAATAGGAGGAGCAAAGGCACGGATGCACAGCATTGGGGTTAGGGCTCCAGAAAGCAACTAATTTGGAAGGAGAATAGCTGAAGCCTGAGCCAGCCACCACCCCGACCAGCAGTACATATAACCTTGGCCTATCCAAGCCTGACTTTCCTCCCCGAGGAAACGGCAGTGCAGCTCCAATTACCAGCACAGGCTTGAAGATGACTTCCAGGTGGTGGCAGTTGCTGCCATGCCACTGGGACTCGGAAAGCTCCCCTGGTTTTGAAAAACAGTGAAGCTTTTGTTTGGAGACTTAGACACACACACACAAGCATGTTAAACTGCCCTCTTGAAACGTTCTGCTTTCTGTAAAAGTGAGCTATCTCCGGAGAGGAACGTTTCGGCATGCGGTTGAGGCGGTGCAACCCCCTCCCGCTGCCCATTTGTTACCCCAAAGCTGTAATGCATCAATGCAACCTTTATGGAAATTCTGAGCTCTTAGCAGTTCTCTGCCGCAGCTGTCCTTTTAGCTGAGGGACGGTCAGCTGACTCCGCTTTTAAGTGCTTGCTTTGATCTCTTAATGGGATAGTTCCTAAATATTTAGTCATCAGCGTTTTACGCGCCGAAGCAACTGTTGTCTGGAGTTTCAGCCCTTTTTAGGATGACCTGCACTTCCAGCCAAGGAGACTCCTGAAGGTTAAATCTACTTGGGATTTAGCTTGGGAAGCAGATGAAAGGAGAGTGTTCTGATGGATTTCTAAACACGAATGTCGAACCTGCCCTATGTACAACTTTGCTACAGGTGCAGTCCGATACAGCTTTTATCCTCTAGAAATGGGCAGTTGCGTGGCCTGTAAAACTAGGTCACTTCCCCGCAACTTTCAACATGGAGCCATTTGGTTACCAAGGAGCATGACAACATCACAGTGTTCAAGGCCAGCATGCTGTGAAATAAAACATGCACATTTTTTAATGATGTCGTATAAGTTGTGCAAAGATCTTTAAAGGTGGAGACTGCCTTGCCGATGGCCTGCTAGGTAGCCCCAAACTTGCTGAGCAGAGAGAATGCTTCTTTAGAGCTAGGCTTGTGTATTTTTTATAGAAATATATTTTTCCTGGGTGCCACAGTTGAGCACAGTGTAAGTTTCTTTGCTTAATAAAATGCAAGAAGCTGCAAGTGAATCTCGAAAGCGATATCCAGATGTTTTTTGCCTGCTAAAGCCCCCCTCCTGCTGTGGCCTCCCCCTGGGTTTCATTACCACATAGCACAGATGTGGTAACTCACAATATGAGCTAATTTTAAAAAAACAAATAAGACTCTTTATTAAAAAATAGGCCCTACAAAGAACACCTGTGGGTTCAAAACAAAAGCTTCGGGACCTTTCAACTTCTGATAATAACCCAGGGTAACCCCATCAAAATTAAAGGGGCCAGGCAAGAGTTTGCCAGTTTTTTTTCTTCATAAACACACTTGTTTTAGATGGTGCCCTTTCAAGTTGTCTTCCCGCTTTGAGCATTAAGCTGTTTAAAATGAATGTGATTGCAAGATAATTCACATACTTTTAATTGGATCCTCAAAGCGAGTGCAATTTGGATTTTCTACTGAAACAGGGATATGGCACACAAGATGTACTGCTCCAAGTATGCATGACCCACCGGAAGCTTGAAGGCTTTGAGAAGACATTGCTAAGATGTTCAAACAACACTTCCTTATACGACATGGATGTTTTATGTTATCTACACTCTACAGGACTTCACTCAGGCAAACAGGAAAACCGATTTGGAGAAGGCAGTAGACAGACCTGGGAAATGGGCAGAACTTTGTACCACGTTCTTAAGAGGAAGTCTGAATACAAATTAGTACTATTGCACTGAGAAGATGCTTGTTGGTTAGGCAAGGGTTTCCTCTGGATACAAAGCAATACTGTTTAGTCTGTTTCCGCAAAGCAATAATAGCAGTCTTGATGGCTGGACTCAGTGGCATTTTTTGCATAGTGCCGGATACTGATGAGATAATCATAAAATGTCTTTCTGGCATTCCAGATAAACCTGCCAGAATACAAAACGAATGGATGGCTACGATTTCCCCTGATGCAAATAAAGGTAAGACTTAAGAAATGATAGCAGCATAAAGAGTTTCCCTTGCAGGCCCCATGAAAGGCTACCTTTTAGGTGGCGATATTGCTGCTTGCGTGGTGTGCTTTCAGCTGTTCAAACTACTTTTTACAACTACCCTCTAAAGTTGGCAGCACCAAAGCAACCTTCCTGGGCTGCAAGCCTGGGCAGTGTGGATGGAGGTCCTGGGCTGCCCAGACAACAGGACCCCCCTCTCGACCTCACTGATCTGGTCCAAGGGAAGGCAGAGCAAGACGTTTTGCACCAGCTGGGCTGCAGGGGTTGCAAGAAGGAGGTATACAAGGCTCCAGGGACTCCAGATCTGTGTAGGATTTACTCCTTAGCCTTGTCTTCTCCTGAAGATACCCTGCAAAGAGTTCTGGGTTCAGTCCCCAGCATCTGCAGGTAGGGCGGGGAGAGAACCTTGTCTGAAACTACCTGGAGAGCTGCTGCCAGCCAGTGTCAGTGATACTGAAGTGGGTGGACCAATGGTGTTACTTAGTTTAGCAGTTCCCTAACTGTGTACTACCCAGCCTATAAAACTATAAAGAGACCTCCATAAAACCCTTTGCAAGCTTATCTGGAGGGCCCTAACAGTGTGAAGAAGGTTTTTGTAAAGAGCTGTGTTTGCTGAGGAATAATCCCCTAGCTTTCAGTAGGTTTTTATAGCTTGGTAGAAACCAAGCTGGCTAGAATAGTAGTCCTCTGAGTTTTGGGGCTTAATTATATATATATAGATATAAAATCCTCAAATTACTCTAGGAAAGGAAAATGCCATGATCAGCAAAAAAAGAAGAAGAAAAAGAAAGAATTAGCACATTTGACCCTTCGGACAGGGCTCAGAGCAGATGTGTACACTTCAAAATCCGGTGAACGCTGTTTTGTGCAGAGGTTTCCCCAGCCTGTTTTCTTCCACTTCAGAATAAAGTATTGCAAAGGTTATGGCTTGTGTTTACACGCATGGACACAACTGCTCTGTTCCTAAGTTTCTGGGGTGTTTCGTTTTTACTCGGGTTCAGATTCTAAACACTGGTGTGTAACGCAGTTTCATACGCAGTAACGGGATGTCAGAATCACAGGCTTAGGACCGCTTTGCTTCTGCCCTGAATATCTTTTAAGTTATTACATTTGCCAGATTTATAAACTGCTTCGCGGCTAGAGACCATCGAAGTTGTATACAACATAAAAAATAGGATAAAACCCTATTTCTGAAAGCAATTGAATCATCCACAAAAATATCTAAAATCAACAAAAGCAGATCTTGCCATTCTAGAAAACAATAAACCCAAATCTATGGGGCATTCCTGAAAAAGAAACTCCTAACATTGTGGGCAGGTATTTGAGAGACCGGCGCAGCACTTATTCTTTTTTAGAGAACGAGCTGGCAAGTCCTTGACTCCCATCTCATACTAGTCAAGAATTATTTTGTGGCTACTTTACACCACTTGCCAATGGTCACTAGGATATGGGAGAATAAAAATACTGCCTTCTCAAATAGTCATCCAACTGTTGGCCGCTCTAAACAAAAGTATGTTCGGTTTCAATCTGCTGCTCTTGCTTAGCAGATTAAAATTCAGGATTACCGTACATTCAGGTCATTAATTTCCTGGCTTGACGTTAGAACATAAGAGAGCCAGTGTGGTATAGTGGTTAAGAGCAGTAGACTCGTTATCTGGGGAACCGGGTTCGCGTCCCCGCTCCTCCGCATGCAGCTGCTGGGTGACCTTGGGCTAGTCACACTTCTTTGAAGTCTCTCAGCCCCACTCACTTGTGGGGGGAGGAAGGGAAAGGAGAATGTTAGCCGCTTTGAGACTCCTTCGGGAAGTGATAAAGCGGGATATCAAATCCAAACTCCTCCTCCTCCTCCTCCTCCTCCTCCTCCTCCTCCTCTTCCTGCATCAAAACAAAGGCCCACCTCATCCAGCATCCTATTCTCATAGTGGCCAAGCAGATGCCAACGTGAAGATACACGTTGCCTCCAACCGTGGGAACAGAACATCTCTCTTCTCTTCCCAGATCTCTTCATTTTGTTTTTCTGCGACAGCATCAGTCTTTGCTTCATGCTGTCTCATTATACCACAGTGCAACTTCTTCTGCCCCCTCTGTATTTGTGGCAAACATGGGGTTTGGTTTAGCGTAAAGCATTCTGATGCAAATAAACCATTTCAGGACTCTGGTGTAGCAGTCAGTGCTGCTTTGCACTCTTTAAGATTATCCTGATAGATAGAGGGTTTGGTTTTACAAACGGGCACATATTAAAATGCAGCAAAACTGGGGAGATGCGTGCAACAGGTAAACTTCACCACCACTGGGGGCCCAAAGACACACCTGGAAACATGGTTGATAACTGAGATCGGACATGATGCAACAGCAGATCGCAAAGTTCAGCCAGTGCAGATCTTGCTCCTGTTTTAATTCGCCAAAGCTGGCCCTCTTGCAAATCCTCCATGTGATTTGTCCATGTGGGTGGAACAATTTGTTCAAATGGAAGGTTTTAAAGGACACTTCAGGTATCTACCCCTCTGCTTTTTATTCTTTGACATGGTGGCCCTTAACCCTGCCATGGGACATTTGACCAGAGGGTCGTGTTTGCCGGAAGACAGGAAGAAGTCTAAGCGCTGTACTTCTCTCCCCTCTGCTTTGTAGAGAAAGCATTCTCTGATGTCCCTATGAAAAGCTATTCAGTCACCTGTTGGCAATGTTAACCATCTCATAAACTCTACAGTGTATCCTTATAGTATACTTTTAGGAGATGACTCCGTATCAAACTACAGCTTGTTGTCATTTTTAGGCCTTTTACAAGCTGTGGGCACTTTAGCTGTCCTCATAAAACTTTGTTTGAACCCTGGTGTCTCCCTTCTTTTTCTCCCTCCACCCCCTTTAAGAAGGATTTTCTCTCAGCCCCGCTTTATGTACGGAGTACAGTGACCTTCCTGGGCTTGGTGTCTTCCATCTGATGCACTTGGGCCAACTATCACACAAGTGGTCCCCTGCTTGTATGGATAGCAACTGTCTGCGGGTTCCCCCTGCCCTTTCGTCTTGTCTCTTCAGTTTTACAGAAACCGTCTCTTATTCTTAGCTATCTGTTTAATCTCCCTGTCAAAAGGTCCACGCTAACCCAGTGAAGTGGTACCTTTTTTGAGAAAGTGGTACATCATTAGCCTTATGACTATTGTTCTCCAGGCCTCATGTGAAACATGTCCCAAGCATGCCTTGTCTAGTTCGTGCTGGAGTTTTGAGTTTATTATTATTTCTGTCTGAGTACTTAATGAACTAGGTCAATAAACTTGAGTCTCTTTGGCTACGTATCATAAATGACTCAAGTGCAAGGGAATAAACCAAATGTTTCCTTTTAAAATCCTTTATGGATACTATACCTTTTCTACAATAGGTAAACAGAACTTTTATAACCTGTCATGCTATTATTTTTTTTAACTGCCAGGCCTGAAGAGAATACATAAGAGGCAAATGCAGCCCACGTTAACTCAAAAGTGAGGCCCGCCGAATGCAATTGAAATTCCCAGGCTGAGGATTGCGGCCCAAATATGCTCAGCACCACAACATTTAATTGTAAAGCTCCAACCTTGCGCATGTATGTTCAAAATTAAATCCCATTTAGTTTGGCGGAACTTATTCCCAACCAAAGTGAGCTTAGCAATAGGACCACAACCATATTGCTAAAGCTGAAAGCTAATCCAACGATTATACGTACATACGTAACAGATCTGTTCTGAGTGACCCAACAGGCTATCCGTAGGTAGATTTGAAAACTGAATCTGGAAACTGCACAACAGCCCTGTAGCATAATAAGTGATCTTGTGCATGTTTTCTCAGAAGCAAGCCTGGTAGATGAAGGGAACGCAGTGGATGTAGCCTACCTTGATTTCAGCAAGGCATTTGACAAGGTGCCCCATGATATTCTTGTAAAGAAGCTGGTAAAATGCGGTCTTGACTATGCTACCACTCAGTGGATTTGTAACTGGCTGACTGACCGAACCCAGAGGGTGCTCATCAATGGTTCCTCTTCATCCTGGAGAAGAGTGACTAGTGGGGTGCCACAGGGTTCTGTCTTGGGCCCGGTCTTATTCAACATCTTTATCAACGACTTGGATGATGGACTCAAGGGCATCCTGATCAAATTTGCAGATGACACCAAACTGGGAGGGGTGGCTAACACCCCAGAGGACAGGAACACACTTCAAAACGACCTTGACAGATTAGAGAACTGGGCCAAAACAAACAAGATGAATTTTAACAGGGAGAAATGTAAAGTATTGCACTTGGGCAAAAAAAATGAGAGGCACAAATACAAGATGGGTGACACCTGGCTTGAGAGCACTACATGTGAAAAGGATCTAGGAGTCTTGGTTGACCACAAACTTGACATGAGCCAACAGTGTGACGCGGCAGCTAAAAAAGCCAATGCAATTCTGGGCTGCATCAATAGGAGTATAGCATCTAGATCAAGGGAAGTAATAGTGCCACTGTATTCTGCTCTGGTCAGACCTCACCTGGAGTACTGTGTCCAGTTCTGGGCACCACAGTTCAAGAAGGACATTGACAAACTGGAACGTGTCCAGAGGAGGGCAACCAAAATGGTCAAAGGCCTGGAAACGATGCCTTATGAGGAACGGCTAAGGGAGCTGGGCATGTTTAGCCTGGAGAAGAGGAGGTTAAGGGGTGATATGATAGCCATGTTCAAATATATAAAAGGATGTCACATAGAGGAGGGAGAAAGGTTGTTTTCTGCTGCTCCAGAGAAGCGGACACGGAGCAATGGATCCAAACTACAAGAAAGAAGATTCCACCTAAACATTAGGAAGAACTTCCTGACAGTAAGAGCTGTTCGACAGTGGAATTTGCTGCCAAGGAGTGTGGTGGAGTCTCCTTCTTTGGAGGTCTTTAAGCAGAGGCTTGACAACCATATGTCAGGAGTGCTCTGATGGTGTTTCCTGCTTGGCAGGGGGTTGGACTCGATGGCCCTTGTGGTCTCTTCCAACTCTATGATTCTATGATTCTATGATTCTATGATTCTAAGCCCTACAGAGTTCAGTGAGACTTAACACCCTACTGTGTTTTTTCCCCTGGCATTCTGAGTTTCTGCTTGTTCATCCTGCTATTTGAAGGCTAAGGAATCTGTTCATGGAGTTTTACAGTAATTTTTAATTTTAGCTGTCGGACTTGCTCTCCCCTTGAATCCACAAAGAAGGGAGCTTCCTGATTCAGGCACAGATGTAAAGCTAAGGTCACTAAATAGAAACAAAGATAGTTTCTATGCTCATCGGCTTGTAAGGGAAGAGCTATAACTCAGTGCAGGGAGCCAAGTGCCTTGCGTGCAACAGGTCTACCTTCAGCATCTGTAGTTAGAGCTGGGGAAGGTATTCACTCTCTGGGCACTTCAGGGTGATCTGCTTACTGAGCAGACCCTGATTTGTTTGCAGCGAGATTTAGTTGTCATTGGCTATTGATTGAGCATCCATCCTGACCCACTTGCAGGGAGATTGGTTGATGTTGGCTATTTAATGAGCATTCATTCTGATCCATTGCAGGGAGGTTAGATGCTGCTGCATCAAAGCAAGCATCCCTGCACACTTCCCGGTGTGTTTTCCCCATCACTTCCCTTACAGCAAGACATCTGCTCTTTTGAGAAAGTGGGTCTGTTGCATGAAGCTTCCCGACTGACTATAATAAGCAGGCATGTGATGGAATCCCAGGTGAGAATAGCAACACCCTCTGTGTTGAGACCATGGTGAGTCATGGCTAGACCACCTAGAGTAGACATCCCTGAACTTAGATGCCCAGGGGTCTGGCCGTATAAGTCCACTTCTTACATTCCTGTGTTCCACTACTGCAGCCGTGGAATGTGCAGAGCTAAGACTGAAATGGCAGCATGGCAAGAAGCCATGCACTTGGCCTTTGAGTGGAGCCACAGTGTCAGGAGGTGGAGTCAAGCATAGGCCAGGAATCAAAGCAAAGCATGGTGTCGGTGAAGTTAACGCATTCTTCAAGAAACCAAAACTAGCGATCCCAACAGCTCTTCAGTAGGTCTTGCTGCAACAAGGCAGTTGTGATGAATGAAGGTCACTGCCTTCCCCTGCTCTCCAGAATCTTTCCCAAGCAGTCACAAAGTGCATCTATGTGCAATCCTCCTCTGCTCTGTCCTTTTCATCTCTCTGTCTGTTCTTAGGAGACTGGTGGGAAGCAAGCAGCAGGAAAGGGAGACTCCCTGGCTTCTTCAGCAACCTGCCTCTGTCTCCTGGCCCCACTCCCCTCCAGCCTCTGCTTCTGCCTTGATGTCTGGACTGCTCTCTGTCACAGCCTCTTCCTGCTCACCAAACCCTGTTGCCTCTTCTGTTTCTGACCCCTCCTGTTCCTGGTCTTCTCTCTCTTCACCCTCTGACTACACATTGTCATCCCACCACCAGTCTCCTGGCTCTGAGCCTTCTTCCCCTGGGGGTTCTCCAGCTGGTGCCCCCCCTGCATCCAACCTGTGTCTGTGACACACAGGGCAACGCCAACTTTTATACTCGCAACAGGAGGCAAAGCGTTTCCAGAAGCGGGCCATTTTGAGAAATCTTTTTGACTGCTTCCTTAGCTAATGAACTCCCTGCTCTCTTACCAAAGCAGACCCCAGGCCAGCCTAGATGTCCCTGATGAGCTACTTTTCCTACGTGCAGGTATGAGCATGCATAATGAGAAGTATTTCCAACAAATCTACCCCCCCAAAAAAAAACCATTGGGAGGGGAACTGTCTAGGAAAAGCGTTGCAGCTAGATTCTGCTGATTTGTGCAAACAGATCTGCAGTTTTGTGGCATCCTGTCTCTCCCCCCCTTCTGATTCAAGTAGAGCTGCAGCCATGATGCAAAGTGGGGACTAATTAGCAATAGGCAATTTGTGTACTTTACCATGGGTTCCATTGCCAATGGGCCTCCCCTTTAATCTTCTGCTTGACGGATCTTATGTTAAGGCCGATAAAACCAACTGCCTTACTTCAGCTCTTATCTAGCGTTGAGCAATTATCAAGAGGCAATTATCTAACTGCAAGCCCAGTGACCATGAAAGATAAGTAGCGACAAACATACAGCTCTCGCTGTTTCTTCTCTGCCTCACCTTCCCGTAGAACTTTGATTTTATTTTTTAAGGCATTCTTCTTTTAAAACACACACACATACAGCAATATTCCTTCCCCTCTCCATTGTTTTAATATGTCTGTGCAGCTGTTGAAAAGGCTTCGTGCATCTGGCAATGGTGGCTGTTTTCATGGTTAGAGAAAACGCAAGATTGATACATTTCCTGCTTTGTGGGGGGAGGCTGGTGGCGGAGGAGAAAGAGAGGACAAAATTCATCCGGACCACGAATTAAAAACTCAATTTTGCATTTTCGCCACTAGGTGGTGCAAGAGGAATTCGCACTGTATGCTGCGAAAAGTATGTAGAAGCCCTTCAGATGGCCTCATTCAGCTCCCCATTTTGCAGCTTCAGTGGAGATACGCTTGGTTTCACTGTCAACTGTCTTCCTTTCTGCAGAGGGCAAAGAAGACCCTGCTGTTTGAGTTTAATCCCGAATCAAGTTCACAGGAACCAGCAAACTGATTTAAAAGGGCCTGCGTTCATTTTAGGCAGGCTTATAGTTTATAGTGGGACGCGGGTGGCGCTGTGGGTTAAACCACAGAGCCTAGGACTTGCCAATCAGAAGGTCAGCGGTTCGAATCCCCACCATGGGGTCCCTGCTCCTGCCAACCTACCAGTTCAGAAGCACGTCAAAGTGCAAGTAGATAAATAGGTACCGCTCCAGCAGGAAGGTAAACGGCATTTCCGTGCGCTGCTCTGGTTTGCCAGAAGCGGCTTAGTCATGCTGGCCACATGACCCGGAAGCTGTACACCGGCTCCCTCGGCCAATAAAGCGAGATGAGCACCGCAACCCCAGTCGGCCACGACTGGACCTAATGGTCAGGGGTCCCCTTTACCTTACCTATAGTGTAAGGCCCCTTTCTGTGGCAGAGGAGGCAACTCTGCTTGAAAGGTGACCAATCTGATACTGCTGCCCCACTGAAATCAAAGTTAAAAGTTAAGTCACGACTATGGGCTGCTCTGTTTTTGGGGGAAGTTAGCCATCTCCCGGTCAGTCGTTATCTGACACTTCTTTGTCACTTTCTTAACTGCAACAAGTCTGTTCTGAAAGAGCAGCTTCGGAAGTGCGTCAACCCAATTCAATCGCACACACCCGCATTTCCAGTATGCGACAGGATCTGCCCCACAAACAGGTTGTCACTGACCGGAGTTCCATGGGAATTCAATGTGACTCACTTCTGCGTGGATCCAGCCCTTACACATTTCACATTCACACAGCATCAATGCTTTCCAGCTCTGGCATATTGTGGCTGTTAGTTGCTGGGCCTGCCCCAGACCTGTGCCTCATATGCTGATGCATATCTCCAAATTAGGCTTGCAGATTGACAGCTCCTTTGCTCGGGTGCCAGATCTGATAAGCTGACTAACACCTGCACAAGCATATAACAATTAATATGCATATGAGGTTCCAAAACCTTTAATATTTGGACATATTTGTTTCCATTTCTCTCCCACGCCTTCCCAGTGACTCATGGCAGGTAACAATGGCACACACACACACACACACAACTAGCCCAAAGTACAATTAGAACTCATCCTGACAGTGGAATGCTAGTCCAAAGGTGAAAGTGTCACAGCTGTTTCTGGGAGATAGGCTGCCTTGGGGTTTAATGTATGTTGTCACAGATTGGTTATAGACACAGAGGAAGGGTAGAAGTAACCAGCTGGGGAATCCCCAAGGGATGAAGGCTCAGAGCCTGAGGATTGGTGGTGGGATGATAAGTGGTCAGAAGGAGGAGACTAGGAGGAGGAGGTGCCAGAAACAGAAGAGGTAACAGGGCTTAGTGAGCAGAGAGAGTCTGTGGCAGAGAGCAGTCCAGACGTCAAGGCAGAAGCAGAGGCTGGAGGGGAGTGGGGCCAGGAGACAGTGGTGGGTGAGGCTTGTGAAGAAACATGGGTGTCTCTCCCTCCTGTTGTGACGAAATCCAAGGTTGCCCCTATTTCAAAAAGTAAAATCCAGGACACCCCAAAAGTCGGTGAACTTTTTTCTTTAGGAACACCCCAAAATTGTTGAGTCAACAAAAATGCCAAAAAACTGTGATTTTTTGGTTGATGTCTCCAAGATCCAGGACATCAATTCCACGTTTGAAATCCCGGTAATGTGTAGACGTATGACAGACTGGGAAAGATCACTACTGAAAAGGCTTGTTGGAATAGGAAGGTTTTCAGCAGGTACTGAAAAGATGAACAGAGACAGCGCCTGGCTAATTATTAAAGGGAGAGCATTCCAAAGAGTAGCTACCACAAGACTAAAAGCCTGATTCCTATATTGTGTGGAATGGACATCCTGATAAGATAGCATCTTCCAGAGACCTGCGGATAGGGTTGCCATAGTCCCAAAAATGAAAATCCGGACAAAGTTGTTGTTCTTTTCTTTTCTTTTCTGGTCAGAGTTGTTGAGGGGAACATCTCCAACATTTTGGGGGCTTTGGGGGGATTTTAAAAGCATTTTTTAAAACAAAAAACCCCCAACGCCCTCCGGGTTTTCCAGCACATTTTGCCGATTCAGCAAATTCTGCTTGGACGCCATTTGCCAGCCCTACCTGCGGAGCACAGTGATCAGTTGGATATGAAAGGGGCGAGACTATATATTTTTTCTGTTTTTATATTGTAAACCACCCTGTGGTCTTTGGATGAAGGGCAGTCTAGAGATTTAATAAGCAAACAAACTTTCAGTTATCCTGGTGCCAAACTCTGTATAGGGCTTTTGACACCAAAACCAGTACCTTCAACTTACTGTAGCTAATGTGCAGCTGGTGCAAATCTGTCAACAGCGGGATAATACTTTGGCGATATCCTGCCCCAGTCAGCATTTCAGCTGCTACGTTTTGTGCCGCCTGTCACTCTTGAGCCATCCTCAAGGGCAGACCCACAGAGAGTACATTGCAGCAATCCACCCCAGAGGTTACCAGCGCATAGGTGATAGTGTTCAGGCTGTTCCAGTCTAGAAGCAGCCATAGTTGTCTTGCCAGCTGAAGCTGGCAAAAGGCCTCCTAGCCACTGAGGTCACCTGGGTCTCTAGTGACAAAGATGGATCCTGGGTCACCCCGAGAGGAGTGCCGGGAACCTACTGTTGGTGTCCTATTCATAACAGTGTTGAATACCTCCGGGTATATGTCAGGAGTGCTCTGATGGTGTTTCCTGCTTGGCAGGGGGTTGGACTCAATGACCCCTGTGGTCTCTTCCAACTCTATGATTCTATGATTCTATGAATATTGTCTTAAAGCAAGTTTTCTATGAGCTGTCCAGCTGATGTAAGGAACAAAGCAATGGCTACATGGAACTTGGTAGAAAGATTGCAAAGGGCTCAGCTATTCACATTAACCTTGTGTACATACATATATCTATAACTGCTCAGATTCTGAAAGGACTCAGGCACGGACTCCATGCCAGAAGAGTAAGCCTTCAAAGGTTTGCCCTCCTTTATAAAATGAATAGCCCAGTAGGTGCTTAGTATTGATTTGCTGGGCATTTAAAGTGCTGTGTTTTATCTCGCCGAACACTTAGCAAATTTGTCATGATGGTATTTAGCAGGGCAACCCGCTCATTACTTATTTCCCCAAACCTTTCTGGCATATCGCTTGAAACCCTATTACACCTTGGGTGAGCTGCTGCTACAGTACGGAGGAATTATAATGCCCTTTCTGCTTAAATAAGCACGACGGAATAACATCTCTATTCAGCGGAGGCGCCAGGGAAAGGAATGCCCCGGTGCCAAATGTAATACACTTTGCGGCTGATGGAGAGAAGTTGAATCTGATTCAAGAAGAATCGGAATATCCCTGTTGCTGTTTAAGTGGGCATGGAATTTCTTTTGTGTTTCCTGTTTCTGCACCTCACAGAACGGTTTCAAATCTTCTTTAGGTAAACCCTAGGCACAGGGATATTATGAGGGTCAATTGCTCTTATTACAACTTCTCCTTGTGGCTTGTTCATGGCACATAGGGTGCATTTTTCCACATGACTTCCAAGGGCTGTTGCTAAGGAAAACCACTCAGGTATATGACGACTATTTTTGTGTGGGTCATCAATTGTGCCTACTTATTCCTCTCTGTGACTCAGTGAGTTCCCTCCTGGTAGTGGTTCTCAGCTGAGTAGCCTTTCCTCTGTGTCACCGAGTTATTCTTCCTGCCTGCTTTCTTAATCTCTCTTTCTTGGTTCCACCCACATTGATACACACGGTGCTATTTTTGTAGAAACAGAGGTGCCAGAACTCACCATTGAACGCCTCCCTTGGTCTCTTACAATGGCAATGGTGCCCACCTGAGAGGTGCCAGAACCATGTTCCAGCTGAAAACATTGTCCTTCTGTAGAAGAGAAAAATGAGGGGACACAGTGCTGTTCTATAGCAACTAGGGATGGGTGAATCAGTTTTTCTCAGTTCTCATTTTTTTCCAATCTTAACTTCTCCATGTCACAGTTTTTGTTTTTTTAAGAAAGTGCGTATCAGTATTTTAATGTGATTTTTTCCTAATATACACATTCCTGTATGTGATTGTGACAAATATACTTGGCCCCTATGAGAACAGGATGCTTCAGTAAATGGGCCTTTGGCCTGATATTCTTCTTAGGCTTCAAATAGGCACATATTTGTAAAACATTTTTTCCATAATAGAAAATCTTTTTATGTTATTTTCATGGATATATGCAATTTTATGTACGCTTTGCTCTAGTATATGTATTTCTGTACATATTACTTGGCTGGAGATCAGCATTGCAAAATTAAAAGAAATGCGCATTTTGAAGGATGGCTGTGCTCTGGTCTGCATAATGTTTCAGAAAGTGCAAATTAGGTAGATTCTCACTTAAATGTGAACGGAATAGAGTTTCTCCTCCATCCTTAATAGCAACTTCTGCTATCTGAACTATTGGTCTCTCCTGATGAGCCTTTCCAATAGAGGACTGTAGAGCAAGTTACTGTATTTTTTGCTCTATAAGACTCACTTTTTCCCGCCTAAAAAGTAAGGGGAAATGTGTGTGCGTCTTATGGAGCGAATGCAGACTGCACAGCTATCCCAGAAGCCAGAACAGCAAGAGGGATCGCTGCTTTCCCTGCGCAGAGATCGCTCTTGTTGTTTTGGCTTCTGAGATTCAGAATATTTATTTTCTTGTTTTCCTCCTCCAAAAACTAGGTGTGTCTTATGGTCTGGTGTGTCTTATAGAGCAAAAAATACGGTAAATGCCCAATGCCCATATTGCCTGGACACATCTGTGCCCAGCAGACAGCCCATCTTTTCAGTGGAAGAGAGAACGGTGAAGGTGGATCGGACCCTTCCCAGACACACAACTGGCAATGTCCATCCTTTCCGAATGTGTCATCTTGTTGAAAAGAATAGGAGAGAGAGAGTCATTCAGGAGAAGCAAAGAAAAGTGTACAATGCTACAAATGTCATCATCCAAAATCACCAGCCTTTTGCCATTTAACCGTATATCAATATTGTTATCATTTTTAATGTGGAGACTGCAAATCTCTCCAAGAACAACCATTCAAGCCAACCCAAGACAAAGATGACTTTGTTGGAAGCGAACAGCTTTTCCTTTCCTGTGGTTCAAGAAGACACAACGAATAAAAGAGAGAGAAGAGTTATCAAGCCTGCATGGGCCTTCAGGCAACATCGTGAAGTTCCTAAGAGCTTTTCTTACTCTTTCAACCCGCACAAAGGTTTTTTTTGGGGGGGGGTTGGTAGGGGGGAAGTGGCTGTTCTGTTCCCTCACCTCCAACCGTGTCAGTTTTTGTAGTAGCAGGGAGGGGAGAGAAAGCGAGGGGTGGGTCCATCTTCTCCAAGATTTCTCCAATGACAATAGGGACCTCCTATTCAATCATCATCATCACAGTAACATTTATACCCCGCCCATCTGACTGGGTTGCCCCAGCCACTCTGAGTGGTTTCCAACATATATTGTTGTTTTTGTTTAGTCATTTAGTTATGTCCGACTCTTCATGACCCCATGGACCAGAGCACGCCAGGCACTCCTGTCTTCCACTGCCTCCCGCAGTTTGGTCAAACTCATGCTGGTAGCTTTGAGAACACTGTCCAACCATCTCGTCCTCTTTCGCCCCTTCTCCTTGTGCCCTCAATCTTTCCCAACATCAGGGAGTTTTTCCAGGGAGTCTTCTCTTCTCATGAGGTGGCCAAAGTATTGGAGCCTCAGCTTCAGGATCTGTCCTTCCAGTGAGCACTCAGGGCAGATTTCCTTAAGAATGGATAGATCTTCTTGTAGTCCATAGGACTTTCAAGAGTCTCCTCCAGCACCATAATTCAAAAGCATCAATTCTTCGGTGATCAGCTTTCTTTATGGTCCAGCTCTCACTTCCATACATCACTACTGGGAAAACCATAGCTTTAACTATACAGACCTTTGTCGGTAATGTGATGTCTCTGCTTTTTAAGATGCTGTCTAGGTTCCACCCAACATATATAAAAATATAACAAAACATTCAACATTAATCCCCGCCCCCTATATAGGGCTGACTTCAGGTGTCTTCTAAAGGTGATAGTTACTTATCTCCTTGGCTCAGGGGTCACATAACTCCATACCTTCCAACATTTCTCCAACGGAAATAGGGACGTCCTAAGGACACTGCAAAACCGGGATGGCTTCTATAAATCCGGGACTGTCCCTGGAAAATAGGGACACTTGGAGGGTCTGCCGATCCCCTTGATTAGTCCACCTGAGCTTCGGGGTGGGAGCTTTGTTTCACTGTTTTGGGTGAAGGTGAAGTTGGCAAATGTTCCGCGTGGGTGGCGTTAAGGGATGACCTTGCTAATTCAGAATATAAAGGCAACAAAAAAATAAGCCGTTCCATTTAGAAGACAATGCGTGCATCCGTAGCACGGAAAGTGCATGAAAGCATTGATGGAAGCGCAAGTGCCAAAGCCTTTGAACCAGCCGGGTATCTTTGGAGTGGGAGCCGCAAATGAAGGTAATAGATTTAATTATTATTTTTCCCATTGTCCCATTGTGTGCAAGACAGGGTTCAAGGTATAGCCATCCCCCGGCTTTCACAGATCTAATTTGTATAATTATTGCCTGGATAAAGAATGGCTCTGGTTCTTAACTCCCTCCCTCCCGCCCCCTTCAAATATTATTTCAGGCCTGCATTCCATAAGCGGGAACACCTGCTGCCGCTTCAAAGTCAGCTGATTGTGTACCGTGATGCAGTGCGAGCTGCCGGCTCCGACATTCCTTTTTAAGCCTTTTTTGTCTAAATGAATTATCGTGCGTCCTCTTAATTGTACTGAACAAATTACATTTGTCAAGGTCTATCTTTGTAAATAAATAACTAGAGACGTATTTATGCTGCTCAAGGTCTCTTGTTCCATTTGTGGGAGCCAGATGAACATGAAACAAAAGAGAACTTTCCTCTAAAAGCAATTATCTCCCTGCATTCCCATCAGGATAATTATATTGCAGGGAATTTTAAGAAGCTGCAGAAGTAGAATTGAATGCTTAAAAGGCACGTTTGCTGAATTGTTATGCAAAAGTTGAGCAGACAATACTGAATCATACTCACGGGCGCTGCCACCCGTGCATCTGTATCTCTCGGCAGAGGAAACTTTCAAAATACAAGCTGCAGCGCAGGGCTGAAGCAAAGGTTACTTACAGGAAAAGCAGAGAAATATCCCCTGGAGCCGTACCCAGTTCAGACATAATGCTAAGTCATGGTTTAGCATGATGGGGATAAGTGTGCAAGGCCTTAGGCCTTTCCGCTTCCTCTCTCCTCCTCCTGTATAAGGAGACCCAAAGCTTCCATCTTGGAACCAGCCACAGTTCCTGTGGTTTGCTCTAACCATGGCTAGTCAAAATGAGTCAGAATGTTAGACTATAGTTTGATTCTGGCAGTGAGATTTCTCGTTGTTTTGTAAGTCTCATGTTGGGCCATTGAGCAGTTAGCCACTGCACTGGAAGCCCAGATAACCCATAGCCTTGAAATACTTGGATAAGTTTGCTTAACCAACTTTGTCCCAAAGCAGCCAGGGCAACATAGTTGTAAGAGTAGGCATATGGACAGGATAGGGTGAATAGGGCCAGAAAAAGCTGTAAAGGGAGACCCTAATGGTCCAAATTTGGCAAGTATCCCTTTTGCTAGGGAGATTGTTGCTGGACTCCAACACCCATTACCTCCAGATGTTGTTGGTCTCCAGCTCCCATCAACCCCTGCCATTATGGCCAATGGTCAGGGATACTGGGAACTATAGTCCAGCAAAAAATCTTAAGGATCATAGGTTCTGTGCGCCTGCTATTCATACTCACCTGAGTATTGAACTTATGTGAAGCCCAGGTTCTGTTGGTCCTGCTCATTCCTGTGGGAATGTTGAGGATAGTAGGAGATGATGTATTGATTAAATATTATCCTTCCTCACACTAGTGAGCTAGTAGCAGAGCACATTCCCTTGTACATTGCGGGAAGGTAGTTGATGGATTCGTTAGAACCATTTGCGTTAAGCAATCCAGTCTGGCTTGTCCAGATTGGATTGTTCCTGGTACATCCCCTTTAGTTCCCTCTTAAAAACAATAATGACACAAACAGTCTTCTTTTAAAAGTAATGATAATGTTTACTTACATTCAGTTCACAGTATGGTCCTGAAGGCAGGATTTAGCTTGTAGTTACAGTTACAGAGAAAAGTGTGGGTTCATTCTCTGTGAGGGATGAGCCCATGTGCTGCTGGCTGAGAGCCAGCAGACAGCAAAAGAGCAGTAACAAAAGAAGAAGATGGCTGCATGACTGGCCCTTTTGTAGGGTCTGCCAGGGTCATGCCCATCTACCTGGTCACACGCAGGGGGAGGAAGCTCCAGAGCAGGTATGACAGGAAGTCCTCCTGGCTGGAGCAACATTCCCCTGGGTGTCCACTCTGGGCAAACAGGAAATGGTGTATTTGACTGCAACAGTGATGTTAAAAGGTAAAGGTAAAGGTATCCCTGCCCGTACGGGCCAGTCTTGCCAGACTCTAGGGTTGTGCGCCCATCTCACTCAAGAGGCCGGGGGCCAGCGCTGTCCGGAGACACTTCCGGGTCACGTGGCCAGCGTGACGAAGCTGCATCTGGCGAGCCAGCGCAGCACACGGAAACGCCGTTTACCTTCCCGCTTGTAAGCGGTCCCTATTTATCTACTTGCACCCGGGGGTGCTTTCGAACTGCTAGGTTGGCAGGCGCTGGGACCGAACGACGGGGGGCGCACCCCGCCGCGGGGATTCGAACCGCCGACCTTTCGATCGGCAAGCCCTAGTAACAGTAACAGTGACAGTGATGTTACATCCCCACAATTCCCACCGAAATCAATGTTAAACACTAGTTTTGATTAACTGAAGCACCATTGCAACTAACTTTCTCTGGCTTGAGGTTGATCTCTTTCAAAGGAATCATGAGCCTACATATTTTCCAAGGAGAGAGCACGTCTTGTATGGCTGTGAGGATAACAGGAACCAACTGACTAATCTTCATCTGGAGAAATATCACGAGCCAACCAGGAACTAAGTCAAAAGGTGACTCAACAGCAGCTAATGGGGGAATAGATACATGTGGTTTGTGGTGCATTATTGAGTCACCAGGCCGACTTGGGCACAGTTTTTCCTTAAGGAACAGCACGCCGCTGATAGTTTGTGGTCCATGTCTGGATTTCATGTTCTCATTATACTTTGTAACGCACACAGGCACATTCAGAATGCATGATTATTTTACATAGGTTGCTTTTTCTTGTTTGGAAGGTTGTGAGAGGGTGAGATCCCTTTTACAGAAACATTTGCAAGGCGAGCACTGGAAAGAAGAGAAGTCTCTCCCCCCCCTTTGCTCATTAATGTGGCTGATGAGCCCAAAAATCACGACTCTTGAGCTCTAGGCTATTAAGGCACATGCCCTACAATTTTCCTTAATCAAGTTGATCAGAGATACTTAGCTAGAGAGGGACAAATAATTTTTCTTTTTTTAAAAAATGAAACTTTGGAAGAAATAGGCTATCAGGCTGGGGCCATGTGTTGCTCTTTTCACATACAGAAGTTGTACATCTACTAGTGTTTCCTGGAGAAGGGGTGTGAACCTTGAAACCGATTTTGGATTGCAACATCAACAGATTCAAAAGAGGTGAAGAATAGTTGAGAAATGGGACGCAGGTGGCGCTGTGGGTTAAACCACAGAGCCTAGGGCTTGTCAATCAGAAGGTTGGCGGTTCGAATCCCCGCGACGGGGTTAGCTCCCGTTGCTCGGTCCCAGCTCCTGCCAACCTAGCAGTTCAAAAGCACGTCAAAGTGCAAGTAGATAAATAGGTACCACTCCGGCGGGAAGGTAAATGGCATTTCCGTGCGCTGCTCTGGTTCGCCAGAAGCGGCTGAGTCATGCTGGCCACATGACCAGCTGTACGCCGGCTCCCTTGGCCAATAAAGTGAGATGAGAGCTGCAACCCCAGAGTCGGTCACCACTGGACCTAATGGTCAGGGGTCCCTTTACCTTTACCTTTATAGTCGAGAAAAATGTACTTCCCCCTTCTTTGTTTTCTGTCACCTAAGGAAGCATTCTTCTATTAAGTCTCCCACCCCCCAGTTATACAAGGGTTGCCTGACTCGTCCTCAGAGCAGACAACAGAGGTTGGTTAATGTTGGGCATTGGCCGAGACCCCTTTGCCGCGTGAAGCTGGTAACCCAGAAATTAAAAGGAAATGAATCTGGGGGTCTTGCCTGTGGGCTACTTTGTCCCACCAACCCCCCATCTCTTTCACAAAGTGGTGTTCTGACAAGGCTAGTTGAGGACCAGGCCTGAAGGTACGGAGGGATTCAATAGCAGGCTAATAGCTTAGGGACTCACCCAAACGGAATGGTTTATGTGTTGCATTAATAATAATAATAATAATAATAATAATAATAATAATAGTAATTATACTACAACTACTACTAATAATTTATTTCTACCCCGCCCATTTGGGCTTCCAACAGAAGGTTAAAAATACATTAAAACATCAGTCATTAAAAACTTCCCTAAACAGGGTTGCCTTCAGATGTCTTCTAAATGTCATATAGTTGTTTATTTCTTTGACCTCTGATAGGAGGGCGTTCCACTTTCCCTTCAAGGAGCTCATGGTGAAACACATGGTCCTCATTTAATCCCCGACTGGCCAAGGTCACTGAGTGAGCTTCACAACCGAGCAGGGACCTGAACCCTGGTCTCCCAGGTCCTAGTTTGACACTCTGTCAGACTGGGCTCTCCATCGGGTGCCATGTTTTACATGTGAAGAGACGCAGTGTGTGTATTGTGGTCCTTGTTTTGCTTGCCTTAAGCTTATTCACCAGCCACCCAGAGCTCCTGCTTAATAATCTGCTATTGTTCCCCAGCTGTAATCTTGCAGGAAGGGGAAGCTGCTGTGACTTTTTCTTACAGTGCATTTTTCTTTATCGCCAGTCTTTTTCCCGCCGCTGCCTTCTCGGTCCGCCTCTGCCCTCCCTCTGTTCGTCTTGGCCTTCCCAGTTAAGCTACAGCACATTAACTCTTCTTGAAGTATAAATTGGAGGACAGCAATTGCCAGACCCTGTTTTTTCTTCCTTTCTCAAATGGTTTCCAAAAGCTGCGGAATTTCCTGCCTGGCTACATCAGATCGGCCAACAACATCGTAATTGTCTGAAAACAGTTGGTTGACTTTTCTTTCCTCCCATGCTTTTTAAAGCTGGCCAGGCTGTGTGGCTGCATCTCCCCACTCTGTGTGTCTTGTAAGTAAGTAAAATAAAATCCCCTATCTTGAAATCCTAATGTTTTCTCAGGTTTGTTATTTATGACCAACATGTCCGACAAGAGACAGTTTTAAGTCTGTGGGCGAAAGAGAGGAATTGTATACCTTTTAATGACTGAGAATAGGAGCAGGAAGCCACTAATTCTGATGCAAAATTAGGAATACCATATTTTTTTGCTATATAGGACTCACCGGACCATAGGAGGGGGAGAACAGGGAAAAAAAATTTTTTTTCTTGTCCTCCCCCTCTAAAACAAGGTGCGTTCTGTGCGTTCTGTGTGTTCTGTGCGTTCACCCGAAGCCTCTGGAGCCCAGCGGGAGTTCCTGCTGGGCTCCAGAGGCTTTGGGTTCCTTTCGACCTGCTCTTTGGGGCTGGCGGGGGGAAAGGCGGATCCAAGGTACAGTCGTACAGTAGGTACAGTAGTTTGTTAAGGGTGCTGAGAATTCAAGCTCTGTGAGGGGAAAACTGCAGTTCTCAGGATTTGTGGAAGTTATGCATGTTAAAAGCATGGTGCAGATCAGCTCTGAGTTGACTGGGTGCTCTGAAGATGTTCTACAAAAGCAAATGGATACATAATACAGAGTCGGACCATTGATTCATTTAGCTCAGCATCGTCTCTGACAGACATCTCCAAGTAGTTTTGGGGAAGACCCCTGTCTGAAACTGCAAGAGCTGCTACTATTCATGCCAGACCAGGGAAGGCCCTTCAGATATTGCCCCGGCCTGCATGACCAATGGTCAGTGTAATGGGAATTGGGGTTGCTCGTGCGTAAGTTGCCGCTACTCTTGGCAAGGTTCCCTGGTTTAACCTTTCCCTGGCTGCACAGCCCTGACTCCGCAGCTGTATCAGTCACTGGCAGAATCTGTCAGTGGGCGTTTCCTGAACTTCTTCCAGCATAAAAGTTCTTTGACGCCAAGTCTCCGCCTAGCCTCCCTGCGCGGAAGTCTTCTGCGCAGGGTGGGCGTGGCCAGCGGAGGACCTGTGCTCTCCCCACTGGTCTCTGTCGAAGAGTCCTGGACCCATCTCTCCGAAGCCCTCCCCTGCTCCCCCTTCTTCTTGGTGTCACGCTGATTTCCTTCCCCAGTGGATGAGTTCCCTCTCTCCCTGCTGGGCCCTTCTCCGGCATCGCTGGGGAGCCTTACTCCACTTCTGGCTCCGATGGCAGTTCCCTGACAGTCAGGAATTATGGGATGGGGCGGGGAACCTGTGACTCTCCAGATGTTGTTGGACCATGACTCCCATCACCCCTGACTGTAGGCCATGTTGGCTGGGTCTGGGTCTGATGGTAGATTGAGACCCACAACATCTGAAGGGCAAGAGGTTCTCCATGTTTTGCCTGTGCCAAATGGCAGCAACACTCCAGAGTCTTTCCCATGTCTACTTGGGGGTGCCAGGGATTGAACCATGGAGCTGCAGCACTTCTCTGCCTGTCATGTTGTTGGCTCTGATGTGCACAGCCAGCATGATGCTGCTATTATTATTATTATTATTATTATTATTATTATTATTATTATTTTACTGAATTTATATACTACCCTGTACCCGCAGATTTTCCCATGGGGAAATCTACGTCGGGGCTCCTTCTGACAAATGGTGCCCTGTGTGTCATGGCAATTATAATAACAACAATAATAATTCTATTATTTGTACCCTGCCCATCTGACTGAGTTGGGCTATTATTATTATTATTATTATTATTATTATTATTATTATTTGTATACCACCCTATACCTGCAGGTCTCAGAGTGGTTGCAACATAAAAACACAATATAAAAACACAAAGTACATAATAAAAACAAGAACAAGAACAAAAAACAACAACAACACCCCTCCTTCCCACATTAACAAGGATATAGAATGTTAATCAGCCCAAGGCCTGGTTCAAGAGGAAGGTTTTTGCCTGAGGTACAGTAAAGACACCCAATGGGCCTCCTTGAGGAGAGCGTTCCACAAATGGGGAGCCACTGCAGAAAAGGCCCATTCTTGTGTTGGCACCTTCCAGACCTCTCATGGAAGAGGCAGATGAAGAAGGGCCTCAGAAGATGATCTCAGGATCCGGGTAAGTTCATACGGAAAGCGGCAATCAGATTAATGTGTGTAGATGTAGCATCTTACAGGGCAGGAAGAGATCACATTTGGAAATGTCATAGAAATCATGCAACAGCCTACGAATTCATTTTTCTTTTTCTTTTTTTAAAAAAAGTATTCAAAAGCTGAGCAACTGAAGGGGTGCACCAGAGATGATGTTCCTTGCCGGGGTGCCACTAGGTCTAAGAGCCAGCCATGGAAGAGTGGGCTCCTTTGGGGTAGGTTTCTAAAGAAATCTTTGTGGAAATCATGGCGCCCCTCTGATCAACCTGGGCCAAATTAGTGCGGCGTGCCACAGTTCTTGCGCAGCCAGGATAACGGTACATTTGGGATTTCAGATTTCTTCTTCTCATTCGTCGCAATATCCCATTAGTCGATGGAAATAATAAATTAGCCTTGCGAAAGTTGGCTGCGGAAGGGAAACCCCCTCCTCCACCACAAACATTTTGGTTTTCTTCTTGATTGTTAGCTATGCCTGCCCAAGCTCATTAAATGGCAACAGGCGGGTTCCTTGCAGTTGGTGAGACGACTGGAGGGCTTTCTCCTGAACCTCCCCTCCCCAGTCTATCCCAGCCAGGTCTGCAGGAAAAAGCATAGGTTGCAATGCCAAGGGAAACAATAAGGCGGAAATGTTATGCTCAGATTTGACCAAATGACCCCTTCCCTTTTTAGATTAGTTCTTAATCCCAGCGCAAGGGTCATCCTGTGAGAATACGGCTATGACAAGTCGGCGTTCCCAGCTCACGTGGGAGAGGGGCTGGGGTGGAGGGAAGTGACTTATAAAACTCACCGTACTCATTGCAGTTAATGAGATGTGGAAAGCTTTGTAATTTGATTTGCGGGACCATATGCTGTAAAAGGATACTGCTGATTTCATTCCTCCGCATTTAATTTAAGCAGTACGCAACGGCTTCTTCATATGGCTACTTGTATAATAAAAATTAACTTGGAGTATTAAAGTGGGGGGGGGAGTAAAGAAAGCACACATCAATGTTGGCTTTATTATTTAGTGTGGTTGGATTGCAAAGGTTTTTTGTTTTTGTGTTTTTTTTGTTCCCCCTCCTTCCCCCTTGTTGAAAACATCTGTAAGTAATGTGCCGGTCTAATTTTAAATCTTGGCAAATATTTTCCGCTTAACATTCGGTTTTTACTGACAAGGTTGGAGTGGGGTTTTTTTTAGGGGGGGGGGAAGCCTGTCTGTAACAGATCTGCATTCGCAAGGACAAAAACATTTCTTAATTGGAGCTAACTGTAATTCAAAACTTTGCGTTCCCCTGACCTCCCTCCCACACTTAATTTAGACGCTGCAACACAAACAGCCGTGCAATGAAATTATGCTTCTGTCCTTTTAAATACCAGCTGCAATGGAAGACATTGTTTCTCTCCAAATAATGGTCCCTGGCCCCCCCTCTTTTTTTTGGCGTTCTCTCCGCCATCTGCTTAGAGCAAACACGGACTCAGAAACGCAGCTATAAAAATTGCCGGGCAGAGCTGGACTCGCTTTGCATGGGGCTCAATGCTGACATTCCATAAAACGTAACCACAATAAACTCGCCAGAGGTCAGGTTTTGACCCAAGCTGTATTTGTTGCATTTGCCTCTCCACACCCCACCCCACTCCACAAGCCACAAACATCTGTGGGCTGGAGTCCTCAGTGAAATATTCAGACTTTGGATCCAGTGACATCTTCCATGTATGCACTTGAAATACTGGATGTGCTGCGCCAATGGTTGGCTTGCCCATCCTAAGTCTGAGAAATAGGAACAGAACCTGGCGGCACTAGGAAATTTATGGTGGCATGAGTTTTTGTAGGCGAAAGGTATCAAACTGCCTGTGTGAGCCTCCTAAGGATGGGGGGAAAGTCTGATTCAGTTCACATTTAAAGTGCCTAATTTGCACTTTCTGAAATGTGCGAACAGAAACGCAGCCATCTTTGGAAAGTCACCCTCCTCTGAATTTTGCGATTAAGTTCTCTGTCCAAGGAATGTACAGTGGTACCTCTGGTTACATACTTAATTCATTCTGGAGGTCCGTTCTTAACCTGAAGCTATTCTTAACCTGAAGCACCACTTTAGCTAATGGGGCTTCCTGCTGCTGCCGCACCGCCGGAGCCTGATTTCTGTTCTCAACCTGAAGCAAAGTTCTTAACCCGAGGTACTATTTCTGGGTTAGCGGCGTCTGTAACCTGAAGCGTCTGTAACCTGAAGCGTATGTAACCCGAGGTACCACTGTATACAAAAATGCACGAGTCAGGGTGTGCATATTAGTGAAAATAGCACATGAAATGCATTATGTCCTTGGGAAAGCTGGTTTGCGAAAATATGAATATCAGTAGGGCTGTGTACCAGATTTGACCAAAGACCAAAACCTGAACTAATTCAGGTTGATTTGGGGAGATCCTGGCTTTGCCCAAGTTGGGTGGAGTCAGGCCTGGACCACTGTGGGTTGGTTCTACCCAGAGTGATCTGGGGCTGTGAGAGAGAGGGGTTTGGAAGCAGCAGGAAGGGAAGAAGGAGAAGCTACAGAAAGGCTTAAATGGAGAGTAGAGCGACCTCCCAAATTGCCTGCATCTTCCTGGGAGAAGGTGGGGTGGAGTGGTCTTCTTCATGAGAGGCTTTGCCCTTGACCTCTCCATCCTGCCCAAAATTCTGCCCCCGTGCCGAAGCAGCACCCCACAGGATCAAATCCAGCTGTTGAGCGGAAGTTTCAATATGGCAGACCACATTTCACAAGCACCTTCCCCAGAGGCATTGAGCCACCTGCTTCTTCAAGAGCATGCTTTGGATAATAATAGTAATAAATACATAAAGCATTGCTGGTGGAGGGGACACAGGACAGGGCCTTTTCAGTGGTGCCCCCCCATCTAGGGAACTCTCTCCCCAGTGAGATATTGTGTGTGTGTGTGTGTGTGTTTAGGCACAACTTAAAAACAAAATACTTTGACAAATTAATTTAAACAGCAGCAAAAACCAACATCTACATCTCAAAGGCCTGGACAAAGAACAATCTTAAACTATTATTGCAAGCTTGTTTTATGGATTTAAAGACAGTTATTGGTTGTTTTATTGCAAGCTGCTGCATTTCCCCTTTGGAAGGAAGGCATGGGTATCAATAAAAATAAATAAATGCTTAGATCATTTATTTATACCATGATCTTTCTTCTGCTAAAAGTATCCAGAGCAAGGAACAGCAGCATAAGAAAACCATATATGGTTGCTCGGCCTTTACAGGTACTTTTTTAAATAATAAAAAAATCTTTGCTATGATAATCTAATAATGCTGACAGAATTGTGTTTATTCAGAAGGATGTCGCATTGCATTCAATAGGACTTGCTCCCTCGCAATTGTGTTTTGGCTTGCAGCCAAAGTCTCTAGCACTTTGCTCTGAAGAAAAATTACCCTGTAGAGCTTCTGTGAACTTTCCTCTGCGCAAGGAAAGGGGAATGAGAAACAACATTTCCCCTCCTCCCCAAACTCAGTCAATTTCCCAGCAATTATTTATAGACCCAGAGTGGCAATGCAAAGCCCACGCACCAGATGTGGCAGTCCTATCCATTGGATATCAGCTAACAGACTTCTAGAAGGAGAGCGGAATGTGTCTTCTACAGATTTCCAACTTCGGATTTGCCTGTTTGGGGCAAAAAGATGCAGGTGCCATTATTTTAGTAGCATGGGCACGTGTCACTTTTCCTTGTTGCTGTCACACCCTTCAGCACACAACCTCCTGGTGCCACATGGTAGGAATGGCCTTTGCCTGCAGCTAAGGGTTTTCACAGACAGCTCGCAGATCCTCACCAAGGTAACCTGCAAATGAAACCTTGCTCTCTTTCAAGATTGACATTTCTCCAAACTTTGCGATGTAGCTCTCTGACAAAAGAACATGTACAAAAATGCACCTGCTAGTGATTGGTGCAAAAAATAATTATAATGTTTATAGTCATACCTCGGAAGTCGAATGGAGTCCGTTCTAGAAGTCTGTTCAACTTCCGAAATGTTCGGAAACCAAAGCATGGCTTCTGATTGGCTGCAGGAAGCTTCTGCAGTCAATCGAAAGCTGGACGTTCGGCTTCCAAAAATACAGCCATACCTCTTGTTACTTTAGGTTCAGGTTACGTTCTTTCAGGATACGTACCGCGGTGACCTGGAAGTAATGGAATGGGTTACTTCCGGGTTTCACTGCTTGCACATGCACAGACGCTCAAAATGACGTCACGCACATGTGCAGAAGTGGTGAATTGTGATCTGCGCAAGCGCAGACGCGCATTGCGTTCTGCTCAGGTTGCGAACAGGGCTCTGAAACGGATCCCGTTCGCAACCAGAGGTACCACTGTAGTTTGAAAATTGGAGCACTCACTTCCGGGCTTTAATCATTCAGGAACTGAGTTGTTCGGGAGCCAAGGCGTTTGAGATCCAAGGTATGACTGTATTAGTGGACATAATGCACAAAAATGTTTTCTAATGGGGAAAATGCAAATATGCACAAAAATTTGTATGTTAGAAGAGAAATGTGTATGGATTTCTATGCAGGCTTCTTTTTCAAAGGCAGAGATGGGGCCAACTTGCAACTGACGGTTGGAAAAGACTCTCCTCCCTGAAAGAGAGGGGAGTGGTTGTGGGCGGGAGCCCAAGCACCGCCCAGCAGGGGGCGTTGCCCCCTGCCTCCAGCTCACCTGGCTGGCACTCACGCCCCCCCGATGGCCACCCAACCAGGTGCCGTGGAGGGGGCGTGTTCAGCAGCCTTTTGCTGCAGTGCCAGCCTCTCCCTGGCCTCATTCCTCATCAGCACCCCATCGCAAGTCACCCACCCTCCACTCCCTTTTAGTTAGGGCTTAGGTCATTGGCCTTGCTATGGACCTTAGGTTGGTCGCCCTGGTTGCCCGGGGGGCCTGGTAGGAGTTTTTCCATTTGGCATTAGGCTTTTTGGTTTTTTCGCCTACCTCGTAGCAATCGTCACAACTTTTGTGGTATTGGTGGGTAGGTTAGGCATTGGAATAATGTGTTGTGTGTCGAAGTGCTAGGTGTGGCCATCGCCTATGCCTTCAATTTATAGGGGTATTCCGTGAAAAGGAATCTGGCGGTCGTGTATTCTGTCCGATGCCTGCTTGGCGGGAGGCCATGGCACGACCCTCGGTGACATCAGGGGTGAGCCTATAGTTGGATTAGCATCAACAGGCTCCACCTACTGGTGAATAAACCCACTTGTTTCGATCCAATGCCTAAGCCAATACCTTTTCACTGCTGTAATCAATAAAGTTGTGGCCTTTTCTAGCCCATCAACCTTATATCACTTGTCCTTGTGTCTTCATTTCACTTCGCGGGGGTCGGGTCCTCGAACCACAAACGACTAACGGAGGAAAAAAACAGAACCAACATACAGTATTACGTCATCCCTGCCTACGGCTATATGCTCTCTGCACTCAACATTTATTTGCATGGAATTTGTAAAATTATTATTAAAATTTGCATACTGCCCTTCATCCGAAGGCTGCAGGACGGTTAAAATACAAAAGATAAAAATACAAAAAAAGAAAAGAAAAAGAAAAGAAAAACGAGCCAATAGCCCCTCTCCCGCAAACACATTTAAAAGGCCACAAATTGCTTAATTTGCCAAAGGCTGGGGGGGAGAGCCTAAAGGAATGTAGCGAAGGTGCCAGGTGAATCTCCCAGGGGAGAGCGTCTCATAAAATGGGGAGCCACTGCAGAAAAGGCTTGTTCTTCTGTTGCTGCCCTCTAAGCCTCTTGTGGAGGGTGCACACAAAGGAGGGCTTCAGATGGTGATTGCAGGGTCTGGTTCAGTTCATATGGAGAGAGACGCTTCTGTGACCATCGCTGGCATCAAACCTGGTCCCATCACTGCTCACTTATTGATTATTCCTCTACTGCGGAGGGTTGGATTAGGTGGTCTCCCAACTTCACAATTATATGGTTCTGTGACACCAATGGCATTTTTGGTTTGAGTGCTTTTCGATTGCTGCCGTCCTTTTCAGAATATCGCTTTCAATTCTGTGTCTCTTTTTTTTGAAGTTTGTATTGATTCTGTTGTGACCAGAGATTTATTTCTGTTTTCCATTTCAAAGCCATTTTAAACACCCTGCAACCTCTTATTTCCCTATCCAGGATGTTTTCCTTCCATGTCTGGGCTAATTTCCAAGCCTAAATTGGAGCAGAAGGAGGGATTCTGCAGTCTCTTCCTGTGCCTTTCTTTCCACTCAGTCGCTCCCCTGATCCTTTTCAATGTTTAACTTTTTAAAATGTTTTTATATGTGCTGGAAGCGGCCCAGAGTGGCTGGGGCAACCCATTTAGATGGGGGGGTATTATTATTATTATTATTATTATTATTTACTGAGGTTCTCACCCTGGGCCAGCAGGGGGATACTGTAGATAGTTTTCATTCAGGTGAAATATGCAAATAAGGAATTGAAAGTGACGTTCAGTGATTGGATAGTTACAGAAAGTTGTTACTGTTGCTTTGTAGTTGAGCTCTATATAAGCAAGCCTGCTTATATAGGCTGAACCCTTCTGCCCAGTTCTGTTCTGGCCTGTGAATAAACAAGAGCTGTCTGAAGAATCGCTGTGTCGTCTGATATGTTCACCCACAACTTAACAATTATTATTATTATTACCTGCATTGGAAGACACAGGCCTGCCCTTGTCACGCCTCGTTCCATGCTACTAGGGCCTTTTCGAAACAATTTTTGTAGTTCTTTCGCACAGACCTTCCCCAAGCAATCACTCTGTTTCAGTTGTGGCTATTTGAAGAAGGGGAGTCTTGCCAATCAGAGGAAAGGGGGGAAACTTTGCCCGGCTCTTCTGATCCAGTAGACTTAATGCTGCATTAAAAGAAAGAACATCTGTCAGCCTCACTAAGGGTGGGAAGATGGGAGAGACGCTCGTCTAAATGACAGCCATTGATCTTCTCCAAGCCCAACTGCCTTGGCTTGCATGCTGCAGGTCAGACCTTTTTGGCAGGGGTTTATTTCAGGTTATTTGATTCCCCCGCCCCCACCCCTTCAGTCAAAATGAAACAGCTTTAGCAGGGAGGCCGAGCAGCACAGCCCATAAAAGTTAAAACCAACTTGGCTGGTTGTCGTATGTGCGTATTCCACTTGCCTGTGGAAGGACACACAGCTTTTCTATTTATGGGGCTTCATTCTGGAGTCAGGGAAGCAATCCGGAGGGGGGTGTCAGAAACAGTCTGCAAAGTAATTAAAGGTCAGTTTGGAAATTTAATAGGAATGTGTTAAAGGAAATCTTCAAAGGCCAGGGTTTATGGGTTTCACCTTAATATTTTTTTTTTAAGTAACTGCTTTCCCTTCATATATAAAAAAATTAGAAATGTTTGTTCTGGCTCTTCATATACAGCGGCTGTCTTGGTTTTAATATCAGGAAAAATGCAGTTTGGAACGGACCTAATAGTCTGAGTGTACTTTGCTGGGAATTACAAACAACACGTAGGGTTGAAAACACCCACAAAGTCCCTTCTTTGTGCTTGACTCTTCCTAAAAGCTTTCCTGGACTCTGAGGAGCACTTTGCACATGACAAAATTCCTACGCAGACCAGACAGGAATAACTTCTGTGTTGTAATTGCCACGACGGTCCTTTGTGGCAATCTTGCACATTTGCTTATGAGTCTCAACGTTCTTATCCCACTGAAGACCTCCTTGATCTTGTCCCCACTTAACCACCGGGTCCAGGGATAGCACCAGCCCATCACTGCATATTTTTGTATTTAATGCACATGAAGCAGAGTTATGTTCAGCAGTAGCTCCTGGTCTGAGCACACCCAATGGATTCGAAGGTTTGTCACAGTTAGGTGCTAGGTGAATTTTTGCACGTCAAACCAAACACGTCCGTTTGCATTTGAGTAAAGAAACAACTTTTTGTACAGGGAAGGGAATCTGTAGCCCCTGAGACATTACCATCCCCATCCCTGCACACTGGCCATGCTGACAGATGTTTTTGAGCCCAGCAACATCTGGAGTCACCAGGTTTCCTACTCCCAATATAGAAATAGCTTGATGCCAGCATTTAAAGTAGGGTTGCCATACTTCCAAAAGTGAAAATCTGGGCAAATAAGTTGTTGAGTTTTGGGGTTGTTTTTTTTTTTGCAAACTCTCAACAATCTCTATTTTCACTGGAGAAATGTTGGAGGGCATGGAGTTATGTGACCCCCCCGAGCCAAGCAGTTAAGTAACTATACCTTTAGAAGACATCTAAAAGCAGCCCTGTATAGATTTTTTAAAATAATAATAATAATAATAATAATTCAGTGTTTTATTATGTTTTTATATATGTTGGAAGCCACCCAGAGTGGCTAGGACATCATCATCATCATCAATTTATTTAGGACATCCCTATTCTTAAATGTTGGAGGGTGTGATATTGTTCCTGGCAACCTTGAAATCATTAGCTGTGTGAGGATATGCAGCTGTTCTAAAATGTTTTGAGATGTTTTAGGCTGCGATTCAGAAACACAGTACAGTGGTACCTCAGGTTACATACACTTCAGGTTACAGACTCCACTAACCCAGAAATAGTGCTTCAGGTTAAGAACTTTGCTTCAGGATGAGAACAGAAATCGTGCTCCGGCGGCAGCGGGAGGCCCCATTAGCTAAAGTGGTGCTTCAGGTTAAGAACAGTTTCCGGTTAAGAACGGACCTCCGGAATGAATTAAGTACTTAATCCGAGGTACCACTGTACTAGAGTAAGGAAAGTCTGGCTCTCTAGATGTTGTTGGACTACAACTCCCATGATGCTTCACTGTTGGCCATGCTGCAGTCCAACAAGCGCTGAAGGGTCGCAGGCTCCTTGCTCTGGTAGGGTTGCCATATGTCCGGACATATCTGGAATACAGCAGTCAGCAGCAGTATCCCGGCGTGAAAATGTACGGGAAAATTTGGACGTAATATAGCCCCCGTCGGCAGTTGCCGCTTTCCCATTCAAATAGCTCAAAAACTGCATTTTTTTTAAATTGTGATTTTGCTAAAAAAAAAGCGCTCAACAAATATTCTGTCTGGATTTGAAATACGGCAACCCTATGCTCTGGGGAAGCCAGCTCCATTTTGCTTGGAGTGCCGCTCATGATATACTGTAATTGAAACACAATACATCTCACCACAGTGGGCCTCCTCCCCCTGCTCTCAAGCTGCAAACTACTGGTCAGCAGCTTCAAGGCTCCTAATATCTTTAAAGGTTTTATTTTTATTTTTAACCTGGACAGACAGCCCTTTAAGCAGAAGTCTGTCCTCTGGAAAAGAGGGCCTGTTGCTCACCCTACATTTAACTTGCTGGAATTTACTTTTGCAATCACATACCTAGGATTGTCCTGTGAAGGTCACAGATCCTTTTGAGTCCAATAAGAGAAGCTATATTAAACGTTTTACTCTCGAGGTGGTTCCTCAGACTGAGAAAACCTTCTTGGGGCAAGGCTCCTGTGTGTACGATCATCATTGGGGATACATTTTAAGATTCTAATCTGAGTACGTCCCTGTTTTCCACTGCCAAGAAAAGTTAGAAACCACTTCTGGAGAGGGAAGATTATAACTAATGGCAAATTTGGCTCCCTCACTCTCTCACTCTCTTTCTAAAGACACTGCAATTTGGCCGGGAGATGATCGTTGGTTTCTGTGGATGGTGTATTGCTTGTTTTTTTTGTTTTAACTGAGCAAAGCACATAAAATTAACTGAAAAGAAAATGAGCACTCTGTTTACCAGAGTGCCAGACCCAGAAATTTTTTTTAACTGCAAAGAAAGATGTTTTTTCATACCAAAAATGGCAGAGGCCAAAAGTTTAATCTTTGCAAGACAACTTATTTTATTGCATTCTTAATTTCTCCCTGCATTAACATGACCCTTTCTCTGTAGCTTTTCATGCCTAGTGCTTAATTACTTATCATTAGCAACATGCATGGGGGGCCCCCTCTCTGCATATTTATAAATGTGATCATTAGTACATGGAAAGACAAAGGTTTCTTTAGGACCCTCATTAGTTATTCGGCTTTCATGGAAAAGATCATTAGGAAAAGACGGCCCACCTGGTTAAATAATTACAGTTCAGATTTGGAAATCTCTCTTTCATTTGTCACTGGTTTTTCCAGCGTTGAGTTTCCTGAGCATCACACTAGGAAAGTCATGTTTCTCAGCTATGTGTGCCTGCCCCCATTTTGTTGTTGTTGTTGTTTAAGGTGGATTTTTTTCAATGCCTTGTTTTTGAAGCAATATCTCTGCTGGTGATCTATAAGTCGGCAACTTTGTCCCCCCCCCCAGTCACCTATTGGAAAAAAGGACTTTGATTTCCATGGGTCTACAATGGATACGACTTTGGGTGCTTCCAGACAACCTGTTCATTGAGCACTCATTCTGATTTCTATGGAGGGAGATTAGATGGCATTGGCTATTTGTTGAACACCCATCCTGCTTTGTTTGCAGGAAGATTTGATGACATTGGCTAGTTAACAAGCATCTATTCTGATCTGGAGACTCCTGGATGCAAGCGCTGGAAGATGAAGAAAACCAGAGATGCTCTTGCTTCACTCTTTCTGTTCCCTTACCCCATAAAGCCTTAGCATGCAACTGATCACAGATACCAGATCCACCAAGTGTCCCTATTTTCCAGGCACATCCCTGATTTAGAGAAGCCATCCTGGTTTCTGATTTGATCTCAGAATGTCCCACTTTTCCTTGTTGTTGTTGTTTAGTCGTGTCTGACTCTTTGTGACCCCATGGACCAGAGCACGCCAGGCACTCCTGTCTTCCACTGCCTCCCGCAGTTTGGTCAAACTCATGCTGGTAGCTTCGAGAACACTATCCAACCATCTCGTCCTCTGTCATCCCCTTCTCCTTGTGCCCTCCATCTTTCCCAACATCAGGGTCTTTTCCAGGGAGTCTTCTCTTCTCATGAGGTGGCCAAAATATTGGAGTCTCAGCTTCAGGATCTGTCCTTCCAGTGAGCACTCAGGGCTGATTTCCTTCAGAATGGATTGGTTTGATCTTCTTGCGGTCCATGGGACTCTCAAGAGTCTCCTTCAGCACCATAATTCAAAAGCATCAATTCTTCGGCGATCAACTGTTCTTAACCTGAAGCACCACTTTAGCTAATGGGGCCTCCTCCTGCTGCCGTGCCACCGGAGCCTGATTTCTGTCCTTATCCTGAAGCAAAGTTCTTAACCTGAAGCACTATTTCTGGGTTAGCGGAGTCTGTAACCTGAAGCGTATGTAACCTGAAGCGTATGTAACCCGAGGTACCACTGTATAGGGAAGTGTTGGTTTTTTAAAAAATGTTTAATGTTTTGTTACGTTTTTATATATGTTGGAAGCTGCCCAGAGTGGCTGGGGCAACCCAATAAGATGTGGAGGATGTAAATAGTGAAATTATCATTATGGAATAGGACGTCTCTATTTTCATCGGAGAAATGTCAGAGGGTATTCTTGAGTGTCATCTCCTCCAACCCCCTGAAATGCAGAAATCTTTTGCTTAACGTGGGGCTCAAACCCACAACCCTGGGATTAAGAGTCTCAAGCTCTACCGACTAAGCTCCACCAGTACAGGAAGTTGTCCACTTTGGCAGATCATCCTTCACTTCGTGGAAGGTGTCAACAGAGGCGTGTGTAGCTCATTGCTGTGGCTCCTTGATGCACTTATGGAACGTGATTAGCTAACACATGATGAGAGCAGGGATAACCATGGACTGGGGGGCTGGATGAGCATGCATGCCGCCTTGAACTTCTTGGAGGAAAGGTGAAGTACAGTGGTACCTTGGGTTAAGTATTTAATTCGTTCCGGAGGTCCGTACTTAATCTGAAACTGTTCTTAACCTGAAGCACCACTTTAGCTAATGGGGCCTCCTGCTGCTGCCGTGCCGCCGGAGCCCGATTTCTCTTCTTATCCTGAAGCAAAGTTCTTAACCTGAAGCACTATTTCTGGGTTAGCGGAGTCAGTAACCTGAAGCGTATGTAACATGAAGTGTGTGTAACCTGAGGTACCACTGTATAAACGAAATGAATTAAAGGGAACCTGCCCATGATTATTAACAATTTCAGTATTTTCCTGTTCTAAAACTACAAGCAGAATTCTGCACCTACAAATAAGTGTTAACTGATCTACACTTTTAATTAGGGACTTGCCTTTTTTTGTTTTCTTTTTCTTTTTGCTTCTGCTGTAGAGCATCATATGTACGTTGAATGTGCTTACATAAATGGGAATGAGAAGCCAAAAGGTGGCGTCGCTTTTTTTTTGCTTCAAGGCACGAATTCTGGAAATAAATGTGTGGTGAAACAAGAGTTGTCATTCATATGCCATTAGTGCTTTATTGGAGTAGAAGACATCCTGATAGGGTAATTTTTCCCCCTAGTGATAAACCACAACTGTAAGGGGAAAGAAAAAGGGGGGGAAAAACTTGTCAGAGGCCCACATCTTGCCTGTAAACAATTATGCAGCGCCTGCCTCCTTCAGCACAGCTTGAAAAAGCTCTGGAAATCTGCAATCAGTTATATCTCCAATTACCATAAAAATATATTATCCATCTATTCATTTATTAATGATTCATCAGTTAACCACACATAATGAGCAAATAATTAGTAATGCTGCATGGTTGCCAAAAATTGAAGAAGCGTTGGCATTTTAAAGATGAAAGGTTGCATTTATGCAAAAGCCTGGCGATGATAAAGTTAATACCAGAGATAATTATGAAAGCGCCTACCCTATATTAGAGGCTGAGGGCCCACAAAATGTGCCTAATTGAACTGAAATTAATATTCTTCAGAAGCATGCATGCGACTGCATACTAGCGACCACCTCTGCTGGAAGATCTCCCTTCAGTGAGGTGCAATAATAATAATAATAATAATAATAATAATAATAATGCAAGTTAATAAAATGCCAGACAGCAAGACTGCGTTCTTTGTTTGCCTGGTTCAGGGCCTTTTCGGAAAACAATAAATTGCATTCATGTCAGCTGGGGCCCATCCCTTTGCTAATTGCCGTTTGGTGCTGAAATGACTTCTGTGAAATTGGGAGCATGAAGAAACATACAGCCGTACAAGGGAGGCTTTTCAGGCTATGGCAGTAAATGTGAGACAGGCCCGAGGCGCACAGATGTTAAAACAGTGAATTCCCCTACAGATTACGCTAATGGAAACCCTGTCAAGAGCAAGTCAAATCCGGGGTCTGTGGTCAAAATCTAATTAATGTTTCTGTACTTAAGAAAGAATCGGAATGCCTGGAGGTGATGAAGACTCGTATAAGAAGCTCGCTTGTTTGTAAAAATGGTTCGCGTGAATAGTAACTAGCACCGAGCCATTGCTTGACAATGTAACACCTGTTAGTTGAACAGCTCTGCGCACCAAATTTAATATAGCACATTATCAGCCGGGCTGCCTGGTTCAACTAATGCAGCGGCAACCTTTAACCTCCGCAGAAATAGCTGGAGTCCATTTTATCTGGGGGGTGGGGAGTCTATTATTCCTTTGCAGAGTCTCAAGCGGAAGTGTCTCTCAGAAGCATTAAACCCCCGCTGATTATCTGGCACTGATTGAGTCCTGTTGACAGTCTTCATCTAGGAAATACTTAAAAGAGACCAGAATTGTACCCTTAAAAGGGCCAAATGGTGGGATTAGGCTAACCCAACCAACCGCGGATTGTCCTTGAGGATGCCACTGGCACAGCCTTCCAGAACTTCCTCGCAGCTGCATCCTGCGCCATGAATTTCTAACGCCGCAGTCTTTCGCAAGCACCCAAAAATTCCTCCTGAATATTTAACAAATAACCCTGCAAAGCGGGACAGTCCCTTAACATTGGAAAGAAATGAAGGCCTCGTTTCAACGTGAAGCCGTTCAGAGAAAGCCGTTATTAAAGGAATAAATTTCAGAACGGTGAGCGGTTTGAGAACATTAAAATTTCAATTATTTAAAATCGGCTTTAAGATAACTCTCCAGTGTGCTTTGGGTTTTGCATGGTGAGAGTGCGTTTTCTGGGAAAGAAACCCAGAGCCTTGGAACTATTATAGGCAATGGTGATCCAAGCTGTAGAGACACACCACACACACACACACACACACACACACACACACAGGAAAGCGTTAAAGAGCAACTTGGTGATATTTACCTCTCTGCAAGATCCCGGCATAAAAACTGCACAAAGTAATTTGGGATCTTAGGGGAGTTCGTTTTGCTCTTTTGGCTGAGTCTGAGGCACAAAGCTGTCAGGTACACTCTCTGAGCATAATCCTTCTGCAGCTTTTTAGAGAAGAGATATACTAATAATCCCCCTCTAGCAGCAGCTTGTTGCTGTGGTTATGGAGGGAAAGGAAACAGGACCAACAGAAAACTCCAGTGGTTGGCTTTAAATAAGGAAACAATATCTGCAAAGTTTTTATAGGCAACTTATCCGGCAATCAAGTGTAACATGAACTTCTTGCCACCTGATGAAATGCCGGGGAATTACACGGTGCTCACGGTTTGTTAACGTCACCGGCTTTTGCTGTTTAAGGATGGATTCTCGTATAATTCCTTCCTTCCTCCTCCTCCTCCAGGTGGGAAGGGGAATGAAATGGAGTAGCCGATGGACTGGAGCAGTGGACTGAAGCATGGTACACAGGGACATCAGCATCGTCCCAGCACTGGGATGCTGGGCATGGATGCTACAGCTCAAGGTACGGTGTGTGGGCCCATCCTTCCCCGAAAGGGTGAGTTTTAGGTCATGAGACTGAGACACGCTTTGTTTCCAGGTTGCTTACTGGGGCAAGCTGAAACCACCTACAGTTCCACACTAGAACCTTCAGTCTGGAGGCTCTTGATGTTGAGCCAAACCAAACCAGGGAGCTTCAGAAGCACCCACGCAGCCGAAAAAGCAATACAGTGGTACCTCGGTTTAAGAACAGTCCTGTTTAAGAACGATTCGGTTTACGAACTCCGCAAAACCAGAAATAGTGTCCTGGTTTGAGAACTTTACCTCAGTCTAAGAACGGAATCCGAACGGTGGAAGGGCACCGGCGACAGGAGGCCTCATTAGGGAAAGCGCGCCTTGGTTTAAGAATGGCTTCGGTTTAAGAACGGACTTCCAGAACGGATTAAGTTCGTAAACTGAGGTACCACTGTATAGCTGATCCCGTGGTTCTCTTACTCAACTGCGAAGTCTGCACTGCGTGGCTTGTGGTATGCAGAAGTACGAAGATCATGCAACCATAGACACAAAGCAAGGAGTGTCTAACCCTTGGCCAATCTGCTGGCAGCTGCATGCCAGTGGTGGGCAAGGTCAAAACTGAATCCCTCACGTTCTCACCTGCATATTCAAAGTGTTGGTGCTGACCTTTAAAGCACTAAACGGCCTTGGCCCAGTATACCTGAAGGAGCATCTCCACCCCCATCATTCAGCCCGGACACTGAAGTCCAGCTCTGATGGCCTTCTGGCAGTTCCCTCACTGCGAGAAGTGAGGTTACAGGGAACCAGGCAGAGGGCCTTCTCGGTAGTGGTGCCTGCCCTGTGGAAAATCCTCCCATCAGATGTCAGGGAAATAAGCAACTATCTGACTTTTAGAAGACATATGAAGGCAGCCCTGTTTAGGAAAGTTTTTAATGTTTGATGCTTTATCACTTTTTTATTATTTTTCTTACTAATAATATTCTATTGGGAGCTGCCCAAAGTGGCTGAGGAAACCCAACCAGATGGGTGGGGTATAATTTATATATATATGCATATACACAGAACAGTTTCCACTTAGGCTGATCCATGCATATCAGCTGAGTTGGGCAGGTATTGCTCCCTCCACAATCAGCAAATGATTGATAGGATGAGTGGGGAGAGGTGGCAATTTGCACCCACCACCGGGAGCTGGACTGTTCCAAGAGGTTGAAACCTCGGTGGCATGGAGGGAAAGAGTTAAACTTGCCCATCCTTCCCACCCCTGTGGGCCCAGAGCTGCTCAGATACCCCCTAAGCAGATTTATCAATGCTTTGCATTTCCTCATATGCTGAGAGTCCTAATCACGAAAAAGGAAAACATGGTACATTCTGCTTGGCTTTTGTGTTGGGCTTCCAGAATTTTGAATAGAACCCCCCAACTATTGATGCCATGATATCTGGAACAAGGTTTATATGCTCCCCATTCTCCGTGTTCTCTGGGCAGCTTATCAGCAATAAAACATTAAACTACCACACTGAACAGGGAACAGTAAAAAACAGGAAACAAACCCCAGGATCGAAATTTAGCATAAAAATGTCAGCAACAGAGTGTAAACCAGCCTAGAAAAACACCTTGCTGAAGATGTGCAATAGAGATAAAATTGGATGGTTCAAATTTTAAAAACTGGAAGCATTCTTGTTTAAAGAAAAGGTCTTATTCTGGCACTGAAAAGCCTACAAAGAACAGACTAGGTAACCTTATCTGCTGTTGGTGTGTTTCATAACCAAGGTGCCACCACCGAAATGTCCCTTTCCCTAACAGCTGCCCATTGCAATTCACTTGGTTGAAGGCACTGAAAGCTGATCTCAGGGAGGAGGAAATCCTCAAAATTACTAATTAAACTCTTCATTTTATATCATTGTGGAGGCCAGGGATCATGGGAGTTGCAGTCCAGGCAGCAACCAGTCCAGTTCCTCCAACCCCTGTCCTAATGAAATAGCCCAAATTGGTTTTTATAAGCCACCTTCATCACCCAGTTCCAGGGAAGAGAAAGCCAGGTTTGGTCCACAGGCTGGAAACGGGGAGTGCAAACAGTGAAGAGAAGAGCGGGAAGAGACGTTTTCATGTAGAAACTTGAAAGTGACTGGACTTTGTTAGGCATTAGGTTCAACTGTCGTACAAGGAGTTTGAAGCCCCGGAGGGCTTTCTCGTCCAGGAATGTTTTCTTTATAACTGGTTTTTAATAAAGCAGCCCGCGATTAATTAGGCTAATGCTGAGGGTAAACCCACAACTAAGCTATTCGGTTACCAGCCTAAAGCAAATACCTCACGCCGAATCTTCCTGGTCTCTTTTTGTGTGTGTGCTGTGTGTGTAGCCTTTCATGTTTGCACTTAATTCGCACACAGAAAAAAATATTGGTTCTTCCTGAGTGATCCGGGGTGTGTCTGTATATAGAGCACTTTTTATTATTATTAGATATTTGGTTAATCAGTTAACTGCTGGCAAATATATTGCGTAACCTTTAGAAGCGTTGCAATTGTAATTAATTAAATTCTGGAGAAAAATCTCATTTAGGGCCATTATGCTAATTAATCTATTATGGATGGGGAGGCTCAGCAGGAGCTCTTCTCCCATAGTTGAGTCTGTCGCTGGTTTTCTTACAAAAGCCACGTTTATCTCCAAACACCATGTATCGATGCTGCTCACCCCATTCACAGACGCAGCCCTTCCTCCAAGCTCGTTGAAACTGCATCCACTTTAATTTATTTTAGGGAGCAATCCTAAGCAGCTGAGAGATCATTGTTATGTTGCGGGCCTCCTTCTCCATCTGTGGAGACGAAAGCCTTGCTGCTAGAGATCTCCTTGATGAGATTCCAAGGAATTTATTATTTTTTTACATTTATATGGCATGGCTCATATAATTGGTAGGAGAATTGTTAGGAGAACAATGACTCCATCTTAACACCCAAGGTTCCTCAGTGCAATCTATGAAGACTAATTACCTATATCCAGGGTTATTATGAGCTTGAGGACAATGAGGTCCAGCTCTAAGAGCCTTCTGGTGGTTCCCTCATTGCAAGAAGTGAGGTTACAGGGAAGCAGGCAGAGGGCCTTCTCAGAATTGGCATCTACCATGTGGAATGCCCCCCCCCAAATCAGATTTCAAAGAGATAAATGATTCTATGACCTAACGTAGACAACTGAAGGCAGCCCTGTATTGGAAACCTTTTAATGTGTGACGTTCTGTTGGAAGCCACCCACAGTGGCTGGGGCAACCCAGTCAGATGGGTGGGGTACAAAAAACAAATTATTATTATTATTATTATTATTATTATTATTATTATTATTATTCAGCTTGGAGAGGAGAAATGTTTGGTTCACCCCTCCTCAAAAAATAAATAAATCAATCACATGCTTTCTTTTGACTGAGAAGTGGGACATTTTAATTTTCGATACTACTGTTGCTTCCAACAAACTTTCCTTTTCGAGGGCAGAGGAGGAGGAGGAGGGGTACCGTACGCTCAAGGTCAAGGTTATATTTCTCACTGAGTAGCCAGTACCATATGCTCATTACATCCATGTAGACCATTTGAAAGAGATGGAGTGGTTCCTGTCAGGATCTCTGCCAAGTGCAGATGCCAATAGCAGCAGGAGGAGCCGCAGGATAATTGTCTGTATCTGTTTATTCTCTTTCCTAAGTTGTGGCAAAAGCACTCCATAATGTAGCTTGAGCCGCAAAGTGCTGTACATTGGAACAGGGAGATGAATGGTCCATGGTGATACGGGAATGAACAACTCCCCATCTAAGGACAGGTTTCTTCTACCTAGGGGATGTCAAATCCTACTCCCAGGGCTATTTAGAAAACGTTACTAAAGTGCTGAATTGTTTTAAAATGGAAAAGCGAACAATGTGACATAACAAGGAAAGAAATTAAGTACAAGTGTAGTTGTGCCAGGTTACGTTTGAACCTTCTGCTTCCCAGTTCTCCTGTCTTCTGCTGAATCTTTCCATTTCACCACAGTCCTCCTCACCACCATCTCCAGTTGTGCAAAAATGCACAAAGCATCCCTGTGTTGTTTGGCTTCTCTGGTGGGCTGGTGCTTTGGCACAAAGAAATTGCAGTTGGGGGAGGGGAGGAGAAGAGAAGAAAAACAATGGCTGAAAATTGTTTTAGGAAAGTAAAACGAAAGGCCAACTCATCAAAAAAACGATCCTGACCCAGGGGTGTAGTTACAGGAAGGTAACCACCTATAACAATCAGGGTCCATGGTTCCCCACTTAATTTCAGCCAATGAAGGATTGCTCTGAAGGTGACCAATAGGGCAGGCCTGCACAAATGGTGACCCGATGTCATGGACTGGCTGGATGCAGAGGAGTGGTGGAAGGGCCCCCAGGGGAAGGGTAACCCCCAGGGGAAGAAGGTTTAGAGCCAGGGGATTGGTAGTGGGACAGCGATGCATGATCAGAGGGAGGAGACTGGAAGGAGGAGGTGTTGGAAGCTGAAGAGGCAATAGGGTTTAGTGAGCAGGAAGAGGCTGTGGCAGAGAGCAGTGCAGAACCAGAGGCAGGAGAGGAAGCTGATGAGAGGCAGCGATGAGTCAGACTGCTGAAGAATCCAGAGAGTCTTCCCCTTCTGCTGCGACCAGCTCCCCTCCCTGGTGGTCTCTAAGAACACAGAGTAATGAAGAGGCTGGAGCAATGAGAGACAAGACGACAGAGCCTTAGGTTGCTGGGTAATGAGCAAAGGGAGGAGCCTTAGGGATTGGTGGGAAGGTGGGGACCTTCAGTCCTTGCAACTGCCTCATTGGGGCAAGACCTGGGAAGAGTTGCCATCATCACTAGGCCTGCGCTGTTTTAGTTTCTTTGAGTAAAGAGTTAACCTCGCTGAAACTGGGTATGTTATTATGGACCTGCTCCTGACTCTAGCTCCTGACCCCCACTGAGCCAATACATATCTTCAATGATATCAGGGCTCTCCCCACAGTGATTTCATGAACCTGTTATTTTTCAGGTCTGCCAGGGACTATCAAAACCAAGGTGTGGGGATGGGTGAGCAGTTACAGGCCACAGTATACTGATGGCATATGACACTTGTGGGTCACAATTTTGCAGGCCTGGTGCAAGGAGATTGGACTAAAGAAAGAACAAGAATCCAGCTATGTTTAATGCTTCTCCTTCTTTTAGAAAAAGAAATCACCATTCAGCTTACATCAGTGTTAACATCTACTGAGAAATGCAGCCATCAACAATTTGCAACTCAATGTGTGTTACTTTAATTAGTATGAAAATTAAAGGGCAACCATAGGCCAACGTGAATGATTATGGAAACACATGGGCAAACCATGCAGTGCTCTCATTTAATTAATCGTCTTGTAAACTATATCGAGCTCTTTAAGTCAGTCACTGAGTATAACAGCTCCGTTTTTAAATAACTACTTAATACTCAACAGGATGTGGAGAAAACACTGCAACAGAGACAGCCGCGTCTCAAGTTTCCAAGTTGGAAGGTTTTTTCCCCCTCCCTTCTTCCCAAGCTGAAACACGTCAACGTAAAAAAAAGAAGAGGAAAGACAGTCTAAGAACCCATGTCTGAACGCCAGTTCTGTGATCTCTCTCTCTCTCTCTTTGTGTGCACATGGAAAAGAGGAGGATGGGCAGGGAGGTGGAAGGGAAGAGTAGCATTTTGTAAAACCAGTGACTTTCGAAGCTAATTGGCAGTAGTGAATACATGAATGAAGGCCAAAGAACTAGAGGGGGGAACCTTTACTACAGTAATTTAACTCATGGCAAACGGGAAGAAGAAAGGCATCTTTGTTTCAACGGTCCAATTAGCTGATCAAGAAATAAAACATTTTAAACATGTTTTTCAATGCCGCATTAATTATATATATGCGCATATATATATATATATATATGCGCATATATATATATATATATATATATACACACATATACACACACCATTAAAGCCAGGTTTCATGAATTGCACTTTGTGTGTCTCTGAACTGAACTTTGCAGGAGTAGCAACTCTTCCTGCATTCATAGTTTGCTTCATTAGCAAAAGAAGAAGAAGAAGAAATATTAACATCAGTATTCATTATAAAATATCCTGTGTTTGCATCTCACCTTACACACACAGAGAGATATTGCTTTGGAGAATGCAATTTATAGTTCTGATTGATTTTTAAAAAGATCTAATTTTGGTGTGGGGGGAGAGAACCCTGCTAAATGAGTGGAAATAGAAAAGCACAATGTTTCAGGACTGGGCCTCATTATCCACTCTGTAATGAGGTTCTAAATCAATGGCATTACACGGGCTTAAAGATGGCTTAATGGAGGGGATAAATAGGCCAATTGGAAATAAAGACATTATGAGCATTGGGAAGTTTCTCTTCTTGACTCCAGCTCTACGTATAAGCACAAAACTTAACGGACTTTTCAGCACTCATTTTTCTCCCCTGGTTTCCATGGGTGAATTCAGGGCTACACCCGCGCTCTCCCAGCTGCTTGTGTGGGTGATGTGTTACCCACAATTCCTTCTGATGCAGCTTGAGGGCTTATGGAATGCCTGGGAGATCATGTCCCCCACCCTTTGTGAAGAACATTTCTCGCCAGTGGGTGGCTTGTGTGGAGGAAAGTGAGGCGGGAACTTCTCTAGTACTTCATCCATATCCTCCAACATTTCTTCGATGAAAATAAGGATGCCTATTCAATAATAATAATAATAATTAATAATATAATTGTTATGTACTGAAGTTCTCATCCTGGGCCAGCAGGGGGATACTGTAGATAGTTATGCAAATAAAGGATCGAAAGTGACGTTCAGTGATTGGATAGTTTTAGAAAGTTGCTACAGTAACGTTGTACTGGAGCTCTATATAAGCAGGCTGACTGAGCCCTTCAGCTCAGTTCTGGCCTCTGAATAAACAAGAGCTGTTTGAAGAATCGCTGTGTCGTCTGATATGTTCACCCACAACTTAACTATAATAATTTTATTATTTATACCCTGCCCATCTGACTGGGTTGCCCCTGCCACTCTGGGCAGCTTCCAACACGTAAAAAACCTAATAAAACATTCGACATTAAAAAACTTCCCTATACAGGGCTGCCTTAAGATGTCTTCTGAAGGTTGTATAGTTACTTAACTCCTTATTTTTTTTGGGGGGGTTGCATAACTCCATACCCTCCAACATGAAAATAGGGACGCCCTAAGGAAAAGCAGGACATTCCGGGATAAAATCAGAAACCAGGAAAGCTTCTGTAAATCTGGGACTGTCCTTGAATACTTGGAGGGGCTGCTTCATCTACTATGCTCTCAGTTCTTGGACAGGAAACAGTCTAGGAATACTGAGCAGTTGCTACAGTGCTGTGCTTAACTGTGGGGAAATCCAGGTTCGAATCCCCACCCAGGCATAAACCTCAATGGTTGGTCTTTGGGGAAATTCTGTGGCAGCAACCACAGAACAAATAGGCATGCACAAATATGGTATCGGGCACAAAACAATGAGGCACATTACAGAACCGTTTCCCCCCTAGCGGATCAGTGGTTTCGCTGTAAATCATGCAAAAGGATCTAGGCTGTGTCTAAGTTAATTCTTTTTTTTGTAGTTTAAGCACAAGATTCCACTGCGTGGCCTTCCAACCTAATGGCCTATTAAGATACCAAAATTTTGCTGAAATCTGTATGAGTTATAGCAGCAATTATGTACTAAGTGCAGCCATCTCCATGATCTCTTCAAGCGCAGGACTCCTCCAAGGAGTTTGCCTACAGACACACTTGGGAATCAGTGAACTGAGAAATTCACAACAACAGGATCCAGCACATTTTGGGTGGATGTGATGGAACTTCTCTGACACATAAAGGGAGTGGGCAGCCGGATGGAGGAATATTGTCTCTAACCAATTAAAATGGACGTTCATAACCCAATTAAAGCTTCTGATTAGAATCATCTGAAGATGACAGCAATACAGAAAAATACTACCTAGATTAAAAATATTCAGCAAGTATACCATATCACGGACCTGACTATGATAGCTGAAGCCAGTTTTTTTAATTAAATGTGTCCCGGAATAATTTGTACTTTAATTAATACTATTAAGGTTGACTTTGCTGAAATAAATGATAGAACTTTCCACTTGAAGAATTTTCCCTTAATTTATTGGCAATACAACAGCAGTGTTTGCATTTTAAGCTTTAAGAGCGGCCAAACAATGGGCTCATCAAAAGACAAAGCAAGGGTTTGTGAGTTATTGTTGCAATACTCATTTAAAGTCATTTTAGAAATTTAAAATTTGCCTCATAGGTACTGAGATTATTAGCATATATTCCTCTCCTTAGTCATGACTGCCATTTTTAAAGGTGGCAAACCAACACCTACGCTAGAAACATGAGAGAGAGGGCATGATGTTAAATCTCCAAATTGCAGTTGTTAAAGTGTAAGATGAACTCCTTGAAGCTATTAGGACAAAGAAAGGACCACGGTCATGCTCCCATTTAGAAGCACAAATTCTACGAACTATTTCCTCAACAAGCCTATACATAAGTTTCCTTGAGCTCTTGCGAGAGGAAGGTTGGGGTATAAGAAAAAGGAAATGATGGTGGTTTACACACTGGAATCAGTGCAAATAATTATAAACAAACATTGCTGACACAAATACAAAGTTTATCTGGTGTGAATTAAGCTGTCCAATTTTAGTCTCCAAAATTCAAGAGAGAAAATGCTTCTTGCTCTTCCGCACGGCACCTCTCTTTTGACTGCCTTGTTCTTCTTGTTAGCTGCAAAGGCTACAAATCTTCCTCGCTTTTACATGCAAGAGCGATACGTTCCCGTTTTCAATCTATTGTAACTTTTTGCTTCCATCTTCCATCCCTTATCTTTGAAGAGCACTTGAGATGATATTGGAAGACGGACCACAGTTAAACTTCATTCTTGATTCACTTCTCTGTATTTATGGAGAAAATGGTTGAATTATGTCTTTCAGGAACCAGCTACCCCCCAAAAATGAAGTATATAGTCCTATAACTCTGCCTGAAAATGGTAAACTAAATGGTGGATTTTAGTGGGCAAAACTGCTCTATTGTACAAGCATTTCTAATGTTTGCATTCTTTATCCTAGTTTCAGTATTATGAATAGCTTGACCCGTGAGTCATTTTGCAGCCGATACGAATGTACATTAAGCTGTATAGTGCAAGTAACCTGCCGTGACTTCGATTCCATATTAAATTGTAGTAAATAGTAGAAATATATTTGTTTGTTTGTGGTATTTACAGTATATTCTTCACCTTTAGTATAAAATACTCTCAGGATGGCAAATAACACACTATCTGAATGCCCTTTGACATTGTTGATATGATGGGTTGGTGACAGGGCAATGAATTATGGCAGATGCTCATGGGACTGTGTGCCTAAATTTTGAGAGGTGAGCAAACAGCTTCCCACAGGTGTCTGGTTGCCACTGTGAGAACAGGTTGCTGGACTAGATGGGCCTTTGGCTTGCCTGTTTTTCTTTGGTGCAAGATTTGGAGCAAGGTATCACCTGTGCCTTTGACCAAACTGCGGGAGGCAGTGTAAGACAGGAGTGCCTGACATGCTCTGGTCCATGGGGTCACGAAGAGTCGGACACGACTAAACGACTAAACGACTAAACAACAACAACAAAATCACCTGTGCCAATCAGGTGAGGCTATGCATGTCCCGAATCAGAGTCTGGCATCAATGATGGATTGGATGAGGGCTGATAAATGGAGCTGAAGCCTAGCCAGATGGAAGCCCTGTGGGTGAACGTTTCCTAAACTTGAGAAACAAGCCAGTTGTTCTTGGTGGGATTGCACTCTCCCCAAAGGAGCAGCTTGGAAGTACTTTGAGATCCATAAGAGGCACAAGTGTCCTTTGTGGTCAGTGTTTTCTTCTAGCTTCAACTGATAGACCAGCTATGTCTATTACTGGATGTGGATAGCCTGGCCACAGTGGTGCATGCCTTGATAACCAGACAATTGCGATATGCCCTATGGTTTGGGAATTTCAGCTAGTGCAGAATGCTGAAGCCCAGCTTTGGGCAAGTACAGCGTATTAAACCAGTGCTGAAAGCTCTGCACTGGCTGCCAGTATATTACCGAACTAGTTTCAAGGTATTTCTATTAGCGTTAAAAGCCCTTGGACCAAGTTACCTGAACAACTGCCCTGTACCTTATACAGCAGCCAGATAGATCACTGTGATCATCTGGAGAAGCCTTCCTGTCCCATAGGTGCTACACCATTTAGTTTCCACTCAAACCAGGATTTTCAGGGTAATGGCACCAGTACTTTGGAACACTCTTCCTATTGGAATCGGAGGAGCACCTACCATTGTGATGTTTTGCCATCTGCTGCAAACATTTTCGCATCGTCGTGCATTTTCAGAGAAGCAATTCTGTTCGTTGTTTGTCAGTGGGTTATATATTTTTATGGTTTTATGATCTTCTAATGCTTTTCAGGTACACTTTTGGTGCACATTAATGCTGTATAAGTTGCTGGCTTATAAAGACTCAAACAACCGAACAAACAAAGGGCAGAGATGTTGCTGGGCTGCGACTCTCACCAGCCCTGCCTATTAGCTATGCTCTCTGGGGATCATGGGACCTGGAAGTCCAACAATGTTGGAGAAGCAAAGACTCTGAACCCCTCATGCAGGGCAAGGTGCCCCATGCCAAAGTATCTTATTTTGCCAGTGGGTTCTTCCTACGCTCCCAATTTGCGTGCTAACAAAAATCTGCAAAGAAGGCTCTAAATACATATGGGGGAGCTGGTCAAGTTTCCTTTTAACTGAGCCATCCCATTACAGTGGTACCTTGGTTCTCAAACTTAATCTGTTCCAGGAGTCCATCCAACTCCCGAAACCATTCGAAAACCAAGGCGCAGCTTCCGATTGGCTGCAGGAGCTTCCTGCACTCAATCGGAAGCCACGTCAGACGTTCGGCTTCCGAAAAACATTCGCAAACCGGAACACTTACTTCTGGGTTTGTGGCATTCGGGAGCCGATTTGTTTGACAACTAAGCTGTTCAGGAACCAAGGTACCACTGTACTACTCATGTTAAGAAACCCCTGCCACATAACAACATTACAGAAATGTCTCTAACCAATCCTCCTTGTCAGCTAGGAGCACGTTTTCATGTTCCGTGCTGGACTATATTTCATTTGGGAAATTGGTTTTTGTCCACCATTGCCAACTGTCCATAAACAAAACTATGCCTGTTATGAGCAGAATGTGCAATAATGCCCTCCTCTAAAGGGCAGAATGAAAGACAAACCATTTCAGAATGCGATGGCAGTCATATCACTGCAGCCCGCTGCCTGCATATGTCAAATGACTGATAGCAACTACAGAGGCTTTTTCAATTCTCTTCTAGTGCCGTCTTCAGATACCCTTCCAGATAAGCCCTCCTTGGATTGCAATGAGGAGCTTGAAGAATAAATGATGCCAGAAATTATTATGTCTCAATGCCTTAGCCACACACAGGTTTAGAGAGGGAAATCTGCACATGAGGGGGGGGGAGATTCTGCATTGGTGCTTTTCCTCCACATCTGAATCCAAGCTGGACAATCTGAGCAATTACCCACCATGTTTGGTCACAACATCAGATACCTTCACAAAGAACGAGGAAAGTTTTTGTGTGGGAATTCCAAGAATGAGAGAGAATCATCTCTTCGCCCCAACGCATCCTATTGTTGCTTAAAGGACATGGGTTTTCGTTTCCAAATGCTACATTTGATGGCCTGAGGACCACTTTTGCTGCTCAGCAGTATCATGAGATTACATCGAAGTTGCTTCACCTCCCAGTTTTTGTACCTCCCAGAAACTGGCGCCATGTTGATGGGGAAGGAGCTGTGGAAAACAGCTACATAGTTAGATATTCAGGTGTTACTGAGCAACATGGGAAGGAGCAATGCTGCCCCATCTTGTGTGTTTGGCAACACTGGGCAAGGTTTGAAGGTAAGAATAGGGCCGGGGTCACTGGAACAAAATGGCATGCTCCACCAAGGACTTGCAGTTCTGACCTGTATGTCTACATGGTGCTGGCATTTCAATGTGGGCATCAGAAGGTATGTTTAAACCTAAAGTCCTATTGCAGCTCCACCTGTTTGAAAGCGTTCTCTTGGCTAGAGCTCCGTATGCTTTGCATGCTATTTTAACCGAAGGTTGTAGGTTTAGACTCCAGCATCTCCAGATAGGAATGGGAAAGACCCCTGTTTGAGACCCTTGTGTGCTATTGACAATCGGTCAGTGCATATAATAATTAGGCAATATGGTGCCCTCCAGCTGTTGTTGCACTACAACTCCCATCTGCCTTAACCCGTGGCCATGTTGACTAGGACTGATAGGAATTGGAGTCCAACAACAGCCAGGGAACACCACATTGGCTACATCTGGTGTAGGCAATGCCAGGCTTGACAGACCAAATGTCTGACTCAGTACAGAGTAACTTTCCGGGTTCCACATACCACTAATAAAACCCTGTTGTCCTTTCTGACATTCCAGACTTCTCTGTTGCAGCTGAACCTATGTCTGTATGCATTTATTTCTTTGTTTATTGCCTCCGTCTCCTTGTATAGAACTTTAGATCGTGAGCTCCTCAGGGCAGGGACCTGTGTTGTTGTTGTTGTTGTTGTTGTTAATTACTATTATTATTATTATTCTGTGAAGCCTCTTTCACATAGAATCATAGCATGTAGTCCAACCCCCAGCAATGCAGGAATCTCAGCTAAAGCATCCTGGACAGATGGCCATCCAACCTCTGCTTAAAAGCAACCAAGGAAGGAGAGCCCACAACCTCCTGAGAGAGACTGTTCCACTGTCGAACGTGGTTGGTATAACAACAAAACAAAATTGCATGGGGAGTGGGTTCCATGGAACTTATTGGGGCTTACTTTTAAGTAAACAGGCAGAGCTTCATGGCTTTGTTTGTGTCTTCTAGTATCTGGAGGCTTAAAGCTTAGAAAGTGGCTGCAAAGATGAGGAGAGTTTTGGTCGACATTGATCATGACCGGTGATTATTCCAAGACCCAAAATACTGCTATAGCTTTTGCCCAGATGACGGGCTTCAGTCTTGTATCAATGTACCATCCAGACTAGTTGTGAAGTTCAGGTTTCTCTTTCCAACTGTCATATTAGATATGTTTCTCCTATGTTCTTTTCTTCCCCTTGCCCCTTTTAATCATGATATCATTCCAGTTCGGTACCAAAGATCAAAGAAGTTACCTTCATCTTACTGTGGAATTTTCCTTAGGTTTATTTGCTGCGGGGGAATAAGAAGGTATCCACTGTTGTACACCTTAAAAAAAAAGGAAAGGTTTTCCCCCCCCTCCCCCAAGCAATCTTTTAATCTTGGGTAATTTGAATGTACAAGGAGGATTCATAGGTGACAGACTGGTTTTGCTAAGACAAGAAGTGACGAAACCACCCCACAACAGTCGCTGGAAGTCCAACAATGCGCTTGGAGCATTTTGAGACAACTCTTGATCCAAAGGTATCAAAGGGTTACAGTTAAGATCAAGAAGAATTAAAACTGATGGCGAGCCAGAAACAACCTGCAATGCAAGGTCATTACTTTCCCTCGTTAAAGCGGTCTCAGTACAGTGGTCTGATCTGAAACTTTAATTGAAATGCTTCAAATGATGCATTTATAAGGATGATGAGGTGGATGCTGCCCATTTATTGACCTCTGCAAGGAAAAAGTAGAACTATAATGGGGTGAAATTCTTAAGAGCTTGCTGGGGGACAGTTGAGGCCTTTTAATGAGGGAGCCTTTCGCTCTTCAGCAGAGAGAGGAACTCTTCAAGATGCTAAAGTAAAAAAAGATTGATGCTGATCAATGTCAAAAATATTCTGAATGACCACAAACGTTACGGAGGCAGGAATACAAGGGAAATAAAAAAGTAATACCATCAATGTCCAAAGAAGAATACTGGGTTCTTAAAGAAAAGAAAAGTATTTAATGCTTTATTTAATATGCCACTTAATTGTTCTCATTTCCAAGTACTCAACCTCTCCCTCCCTCCCTCCTCCTTTTTTTCTTTAATAGCCTATTGCATTCTGTATAAACTCGTTCCAAATGTTGTCCCTTTTATCCAAGCAAAGTCTACGTCTATAAGCAGTCCGTTCATAAGTTGTGAGTGTTGCCATACTGTCAATCTATTGAATAAAGGGGGTTGTATCTTTATTCTTCCAAGTCATCCGTATCAATCTCTTGGCCACCATTGGGGCACATGGACCATCATTCCCATCAGCCCCAGGGCCGCCTTTCCTATTGGGCTTACTGGTGCGTTGCGCCAGGGTGCTGGCCTCTCAGGGACGCCCCAGTGAGTGGGGGAGCTACACGGCTTTTTCGGCGGCCTCCCCTTTCCCTGCACGCCCACCAGCTGTCCCCCATCAACCATATGGCTGGTTAGCTTGCCTCCCAAGCATAAGATGGCCCTGATCAGCCCTGACCATTGGCCATGCTAGCTGGGATTGATGGAAATTGGAGTCTAATTTCTGAAGGGCTACAAGTTCTCCACGGGAAGTGAATCTCACTCAGACTATTTTCACTTTCTTAAAAACAAACCAACCAACAAACCCAGTCTCCATTTTCTCCTCCGTCAGTTATTCTGTCTGTTGCAATTGCTCTATTTAGGCGAAAACCCCAGGCCACAAGGTATATCAGATCAGGGGACAAGACAGTGGAAGTCAGAGACATCTCTGTGTTGATTTTATCAATATATATTTTTTAAAAATCCACATCCCCACTAAAGTTCAGTTTTAGCATGATAACAAACTTCATAGACCACAATGACCTAAGAAAAAACAAATACTTTCTTGACTTTCCCCCTTTCTTTTAATTCTGTTATCTCTTGTAAGCAGGGAGGTCCATACTCCCATCCACATGATTATCTTTCTATCCAGCTGCTAAGTTGTAATTTTTTTCTTTTTTCTTCTTGGGTTCCTGGACTATTGACAGAGCCACCATTTTTCATGCTCTACTCTTGCCTTAGAGTGACATATGACTTTTGTTTTCAGATAGCTGACCATTTTTAATCTCTCGTAAGCTTGGCCTTCTTAATTCCTCTTTATTTTATGAGAGCAGGGAGAATTCTCTCCAGATGAGTATCTCACTATTTAACAGATTGCTTTCTTTTTCATAACCATTCCCCACCCCCCATTCCAATACTTGTTCTGTTGCATTGTGAAATACTTACAGACACACAGGACTGCTAAGAAGAAAGAAAAGCATGGCATTGTGGCATCTGCTTTGATGTTTGAGAACTTACGGAGATACCTAGATAGTTTATAACAAGGGTAGTCAATGTAGTTGTAGGACAATAGCTGCCACCATTCCTGACCATTGACCATGCTGCCCTGGGGCTGACAGGAATTGCAGCTCAGCAAGATCTGGAGGGAACCCCATTTGCTACCACAGCGTCCCTCACAATCAACATTTGTGTTTAGTATCAGTTGAAAAGCTACCTATGTTCACATGTTGTTTAGTCGTTTAGTCATGTCTGACTCTTTGTGACCCCAGAGCACACCAGGCACTCCTGTCTTCCACTGTCTGCCACAGTTTGGTCAAACTCATGCTGGTAGCTTCAAGAACACTGTCCAACCATCTCGTCCTCTGTTGTCCCCTTCTCCTTTTGCCCTCCATCTTTCCCAACATCAGGGTCTTTTCCAGGGAATCTTCTCTTCTCATGAGGTGGCCAAAGTATTGGAGCCTCAGAACACTGTCCAACCATCTCATCCTCTGCGCCCCCTTCTCCTTGTGCCCTCAATCTTTCCCAACATCAGGGTCTTTTCCAGGGAGTCTTCTCCTCTCATGAGGTGGCCAAAGTATTGTTCACATATCCTCCAACATTTCTCTGACGAAAATAGAATAATAGAATTGTACAACTGGAAGGGAATCTTTTTGCCCAACCTGGTGCTGTAACCCACGACCCTGAGATTGAGAGTCTCATGCTCAATAGGGATGTCCTATTCAATAATAATAATAATAATAATAATAATAATAATAATAATAATACCCCACCCACCTGACTGAGTTGCCCCAGCCACTGTGGGCAGCTTTCAGCATATATAAAAATGCAACAAAACATTAAATGTATATATTAAAAAAACCTTCCCTATACAGGGCTGCCTTCAGGTTGCATAGTTACTTATCTCCTTGGCTCGTGGGTCGCATAACTCCACACCTTCCAGCATTACTCCAATGAAAGTAGGGATGTCCTACCGTACCTTCCAACATTTCTCCGATGAAAATAGGGACACCCAGTGCTTTTTTCTGGGGGGACGCATACCCCTAAACATTTTGTGAATCTTTGTACTTTTGTCCATTTATTGTATTTATTTCCCTCGATTTGAACTATAAAATGGTGATTCTCTTGAGTCAAAATGAGAGTACCCCTAACCATTTTTTAAGGGGGGGGGAACACCCACTGGGGACGTCCTAAGGAAAAGTGGAACATTCCGGGATCAAATCTGAAACTGGGACGGCTTCTGTAAATCCGGGACTGTCCCAGGAAAACAGGGACACTTGGAGGGTCTGTGTTCATGGTGGGTTGGATAGATTCAGGGAAGAGCCCAGAATCCCCTGATACTACACCTCACATGCCCTTACCTCCTTGATCTCTGATTGCTACCATGCAGGGGCAATTTTCTTTAGCACTTGAATTTGCCACAGACCATTAAGCCCAAGCGGGCACTGCCAGGTTATGGTGAAGGCCTAGCAGAAGAGAAAGGAGCTTATTTGAGACGTGGCACAAGCTGCTTGTCTTTTTCCCTCATGCTCCACTGCTGAGCATATTCGGAGCCGTTTTATATATTCAGCATAGGAAGAATAAAAGCTCTGAAAGCCAACATTTATCTCATTAAAGCATGTTGATTGAGACCAGATTTTGAAATGAAATGCCAGAGTGAATAATTCTACTGTAATTATTTTTTAATGATAGGTTTAACTTTTAATATAGTTCCCCCCCTCTTGCCGATCAAACTTTATTTTTAAAAAAGCAGCTGTCCTGGGAATTATTAGCAGCTCGGCGTGACATTGGGAGGTTCCTACTGGATGTTCTCTCTCGTCCTCCACTTCCTTGCTTCCATTTACAATCATGCTTTGCATTAGTGCTATGCAATTAGATAAATTGTGTGTGTGGTATTTAAGTTTGTTTTTCTTTCCCCTAAAAAGTAACCAAATTGGTATTAAGTATTCAAGATGTAATCTCCACAGCAGGAAGCAGCAGATCAGATTCATCTTAAATAATGGAGGAACATCAGAGCTGCAAGTAGAATGCATTTTCTTTCCTATCAATTATTTTTATGTCAGTTTAACGCTCAGGAAAGTTATTGAGTGACTGTGCAGGAGAAATAAGACCTCCATTTACTCCAGTCTTTATTAGAAAAATATTAGCATTTTGCTGTCACTCCTGGAAGTTCCATTTGAGCTACTTATGGTTACTGGTTTGTAACAACACCCTGTGTCGGTGCTTGCTATACTTGTTTTCCTTGGTGTTGTGGTTGTGGTTTTTTGTTTTTGAATTTAATGTTTCTATTGAGATGCTAGCTAACAAATGAAAACTATATAAGAAACGTAATTAATTTAATAGAGTATTTGGAAGTAAGAAATGAAAAGCAGGCTGCGTTAATCTTTCTAGATGCGGAGAAAGCCTTCGATAACATTTCATGGTCATTCATGATCAAGGTTTTAGAGAAAATGGAAATAGGTAACTCTTTCCTAGCAGCAATCTATACTGATAAATCCACAAATATATTAATAAATAGTATTCTTTCAGACAAACACCAAATAGAAAAAGGAATGAGACAAGGTTTCCCCCTGTCTCCACTGTTGCTTATTATGGTATTAGAAATATTGCTTCAGAATATGAGGAGAAATAGGGAAATTAAAGGTATTGAGGTGGGATGTAGCATTTATAAATTAGGGGCGTTTGCTGATGAGGTAGTGCTGACACTAGAACAACCTTTGGAGAGCATTCCCAAAGCATTAGAAGAAATAAAAAGGTTTGGCGGAGTGGTGGTTTTTAAAATAAATTCAGATAAAACCAAAATGTTGGTTAAAAACATGGATGCGTAGTTGAATTTTTTTTTAGCAAGGATGTCTGGTTCGAAAATAAGTAAAAAGGTTAGGTGTTTGGGAATTTGGCTAACAGTAAGAAATCCTAACCTATTTGAAAATAATTATATTAAATTGTGGAAAGAGGTTAAGAAAGAGTTGGAGATATGGGGAAGAATGAAACTCTCATTCACTATTCCTGCTCCTTTCCCTCCAACGATGCTGGCAGTGGACAGAGTACCTGGGGGAACACAACTGGGGCAGGTCAGGCCTGTCCAGTTCATCCTCTCAGGTCTCAGCACAGCACACAAAGTCACCCACCTTACCCGCAACCAAAACATGGATGAAATTGGCCTTATTGTGGACTGTTCTGATGTTCACCAGCAGCTTCACCAGGTAGGAGGGCAGGTTGACATGACACCTCGACTCCTGCAACTGTGAGACAGACTAGAAGAAGCCCAAACCCTCAGCTGTCGAGGAATTAACCTCCAGGACTCCCATGTGGATCATAACTTGCATTATCTAGCAGTTTTTCCACTTCTCAAATGTTCTGATGTGGTTCTTGGCTTGAAAAAAGCAGGTCAAAATATATTTGGGAATATTTTGAGAGAAAATTTATGTAGAAATGCATATTTTTAGAAAGCATAATTTGATAATTCAAAGGTAATGGAACAGGCTTATGGGTGACATGGACCAAAAGTGACGTGGACCAAAAATAGACTGCTCTCCCCAGCCTTAATTTGTTTGCATGGATTTCTGTGTGCATGTTCATGATTTGGGGGATCACTTTGTAGACCAGGCCTAGGCAGTGGCGTAGCGTGGGGGGTGCAGGGGGGGCCGGCCGCACCGGGCGCAACATCTGGGGGTTAGGGTTAGGGGGCGCAAATCCACGGGTTAGGGGGCGCAAATCCACCGGTTAGGGGGCTCAAATTACTTGCCTTGCCCCGGGTGCTGACAACCCACGCTACACCACTGGGCCTAGGTGCAGTAAAATAAATCTGATGTCCACACTTTACAGAGGACTTTCATTCTACAGAGAAGCAATTTCCATGCAGAGCTCATGTAAAAGTAGTAAATGAAGTCTGAATTCTCTTTGGAAGGAGAGGAGTCGAGATCATTGTGTATTTATTAATCGACATGCTGCATGAATAAATCCATGGATGCTGCAATGGTTTGAGGAACTGTGTATATATAAGCATTCATTTGCACCTGTGAATCTCCATGCAATGAGGGATGTACACGGGGGATCTTGCCCATAATATATAGCCCCCAGATGAATTGGTGTGAAGGTGTCCCTGATTTCCTGATCCTACTGTTTCTGTTGGATAATGTTTTAATAATTTCTTTTGGTAAACTGTTGCACTGTTTAGCCGTTGCCAAGTTCCACTCCAGAGACAGCTGCATTTCGGCAGCAAATGGGAGAGATTACCGTATCTATCTGGAAAGTGCTTTGGGATTTTTCTAGATTAAAGGCACTATTAGCGTAAGACATTATGAAGGAGAAAGGGAACACTTTGCTGCTTAAATGCAGGTGCTGTATAGCTTTCCGCGATAGATGTGTTCCAAGAAAAGCGTTTTGGATTGTGTTGAAAATTTGAAAGCGCTAAACCTCCAGGCTCTTCGTGGGCTCCCTCTCCCTCTCCTAAATTCATTTCCCCTGTATAAATAAAAATTAAAACACTTCGAAACTTCACTTTAAACTTTCTTCAAAAGGAGGGATGAAAAAAGAAACATTAATAGGAAGATTTTTTTATATATAAAAAAATCCCACTATAAAAGAACGCTAAGCACAGCAGATAGCAGAGGTTTTTAGAAGCACTAATGGATAGATATTATATTGTATGAAGTTACATAAGGGAAGGGGAAACAGAGAGAGAAAGGTGGAGGGTTGGGAAGGAGGAGATACAGAGCTTTTGAGTGTGTATAGTCAAGCCAAGATGTATTAAAGGATTACAAGAGTGAAGTATTGTATTCAAGGACTACACAGTAAAAAGGAGAGATGATGCCTGCTAGGGTTAAAATAAAAATAAAATAAAAAAGACTGTAAATGTATCGGTTAAATAACCAGTGCACAGAAATATCCTCAGTTTGCCTCTTCTTATTTGTGGGTGCAATAATGAAAAACTCTCTCTCTCTCATATTACTTGATCCACTCTCTCTCTGGTTCTACTTGATGATATTGGATTATCATGGTTAACTCACTTAACTTTGATGGCTCCTTATGCTCCACCCCCAAACCAAAGGTGTACAAAGATTCCATGTAGCCTGGGCTGGCCCAAGACATTTTGTCACCTGAAGTGAACCACAAAAATGGTGCTGCCCTCCTGAATAGGGAAGAAGGGGGTAAGTGAAGATCTACATCAAGAACAAGAGGGGAATAAATATCTACACTGGGGTCTGCTGCCCCTGTGGATCCTGCCACCCAAGGCGGTCACCTCACCTTGCCTCATAGGTGGGCCGGCCCTGCATGTGGCATGCTATATGTTCCTGGTGTGTATTTGTCCTCAGAGACCACATTTTCAGTACATAACCTGTGTTGCGTTTCTCTCTCATGTATATTGTTTTGTTTTAGGTCTTGAGGTGCAACAACAGAGATCATCTGGGTCAGGGTCCGGAGGCCCATAGAGGGCCTATCTCTCCTGACCTTGACAAGAAGCTTACATGGCATGATGGGTCAAGTAAACACTGGCGTTCTCCAAGTGAGCAACTTCCTCCAACCGAGTGTAGATCTACACTTGCGGTTTTTAACGTTCAGGAAAGGATGAGGAAGGGTTTTGATAACGTAGATGGACACATGACGTCCTACTTTTTATGTTCCTAATGCATACCTTGTCTTTTTTATCATATATTCTTTAATCGTTTTATGCTGCTATGTCGGTGAAACACTATGTCCCTATGTAGCGTTTTACCGTCTTTCTTTTTTTACTGCATTCAAACTCTGACCCGCCCCTCCAATGATATTCAAGAGGTGGTGTTCAGGAAGGGAGGGAGGAAGAATGAAAATAGGACACCAGAAGGCAGTGACCACCAGCAGGGAAAGAAACATCCATTTTGGAAAACGGTATGGCCGGGTTTTACTAACATTTAACCATTAAAAACAAAACAAAACCTAAGGTAAAAAACGTCTTAATTAACAAGGATGCCCTGTGATGTTTTAGACTGACATATCTAATATTATTCCAATAGGGGAAAATAACATTTAAGAGATCAGTGTAGATCCAGCCCCAATCTGTTATTGGATGGAAGGCTTTTATACTTCCAAGTGTCACCCCATCCTCAAGAAGTTCTGGAAGGCCTTAAAGAAGCAGACTTCAAGCACTGCTACTCCTCTCAGGTAATTCCCTTCAGGTTCTCTGCCTGTGGAGATAGACCAGTGTGCCCTGGAAACCCCCAAACCAAGGTAGAAGTTCATCACTACCCCAGAGGGGACAAAGGATGTTGTGCAGGCCATGAAAGCTATTCATGGTACAGTGGTACCTCTACTTACAAACGTGATCCGTTTCGGGGTGCCGTTTGCACCCCAAAAAGTCCATAAGTCGAGCGCTGCTACTGCGCATGTGCGAAGCACACAGATCGCTTCTGCGTGTGCACGAAGGGCGAACCCGAAAGTAAACACTTCCGGGTTTGCCGCGTTCATAACCTGAAAAGCCGCAATGTGAAGCAAATGTAACATGAGGTATGACTGTAAAAAAGGTAAAGGGGCCCCTGACCATTAGGTCCAGTCGTGACCGACTCTGGGGTTGAGGCGCTCATCTCGCTTTACTGGCTGAGGGAGCCAGCGTACAGCTTCTGGGTCATGTGGCCAGCATGACTAAGCTGCTTCTGGCGAACCAGAGCAGCGCAAGGAAATGCTGTTTACCTTCCCGCCGGAGCGGTACCTATTTATCTACTTGCACTTTGACATGCTTTTGAACTGCTAGGTTGGCAGGAGCAGGGACCGAGCAACGGGAGCTCACCCCGTCGTGGGGATTCAAACCGCTGACCTTCTGATCAGCAAGTCCTAGGCTCTGTGGTTTAACCCACAGCGCCACCCGCGTCCCGTTAGGTATGACTGTACATTCATGTAAAAACCTTGAGTGACAACAGCTGGCACATGTACTGCATTTGCTTTTGGGGTTCTCTCTCTTTCTGTGTCTCTTATTAATGTTAACCAGCGTCTTTCTAAATGGGCCCGATGCCTTCTAGGTTGCTGCTGGACCACAACTCCCATCATCCCCCTTACTTTTGGTCCTGTTGACTTGGACTGATGGGAGTTGTCAGCCAGAACATCTGCAGGGCACCAGGGTGTGGGAGGCATTCTTAAACGAAAGGGAGAAAGCAGGCAGGCGGGAGTTGGCTTGATTTAGGAATCAGATCAAAAGGAGAACAAAGACCTTGGGAAACAGTTCACAGGGGGGAAAGGAAAACATGACGGGCAATATGCTTCCTTCTGAATTTTCTTCTTTTTCTTCTGGAAAAATGTGTCACAACCTCCCTTCCACTGAAAATGAGCAACAGCGCGAAGACAAAGAGGTGTCTGTTGCAGATGTCCTTGTTCCAGCTATGAGCAAATTGTGGGGAGGGGGGAGGGGGGTTTGTTCCCTGCCTCTCCCCACCCCATTCCTAAATAACCCCAGAACATTTGCTCAACCCTACCCAGTTTCCCAGGACAGGAACTTCTACTTTATGACTTGCTCACATTGTCATCGGAAATTAATTTTGCCCCTGAAAGACAAATTGGCTGGTAGCTTACGAAGCGAAATGGAGAAGAACAAGAAGGCATCTGTTTCTTCTGCATTTTGTCTCCTTGGTGTCTTACATATAAATGAATCTGAGTGTTCAAACTTAAATTAAGATCTTTGGCTAGATAAACAGTTAAAACTGGTTCCCATAGCTACCTCTCACACATAGCTGTGATTGCATTATAATCCCCTAGTAATCAGGTCTAAATGAAAGAAAGATGATAAGGGCGCTATTTTCAGTTTTCAGTACTGATTTTTATTAGCTCTCAATCAGATCGGGTCTGCTTTGCCTTTCATCACATCGTGGCTATGTTTGTAGAATCATTAGAGTTATAAAGTGTAAATCTTCCCAAGGTGCATTTTTCTCCCCTTGAGGTGCTTTCGAGAAGGAAAACTCTGGAGATTACACTGGTTGCTACAAGGGAGATCTGTTTCAGCAGCCAGAGTGGCAATGCAACGTATGTTGTCTTCATTTATCCTGGACCCATGTGAATACCTACTGAGTTGCCTAACTTAAAAGAAACACATAGAAGGGTGAGAGAGAAGCCAACCAGCAGCCACGAAAAATGTATTTGCAGGAACACAATCGCACTATGGATTGTAAAGTGTACATAAGGCAGCTGTTTCTTAATCTGCTTTGTTATCTTGCTTTGCATCATTCCCAATGCATTTCCATGTGCAAATGAATTGTAGGCAAAACCACAGGCTTGGCCGGGACTAGAATGTTGTTTTTAGTGAGGTAAAGCAAACCTAATAAAAACATCATGCTGTAGCCATACATGAGTATTTCTGTCGGGGCGTGTTTCAGACGAAGAGACTGCAGCAGCTCTCTGGAGTGTGGTGCACAAGAGAAACAAGTGCCAGCATTGGGATGAGACTAGACCTAGCCAATAAAGTCACGCTGACATCTATCAATCCACAGTTCCTTCCCAAAAAGCTTATGAAACAAACAAACAAAAAAAAGATAAGCTGTTTTAGATACCAATGGGAATGTTTGGGGCTGCAATCCTATACCCACTTGCACAGAACTGCTGGACCTACTATTGATCTCGTCCACTCAATCCACCGGAGCTTGTCTTCACATGCAGGGGAAACCCTCAACACACCAAGGATCTGAGACCCATCGGCTACCCTCACCTCGTCTAGCTGGCCAGTCAAAGCCGTTTCCCGGGATGCGGCTGTTGTCGCACGCTGACAGCTTCTAGGAGACATGGGTGAGATCTGAGTGCAGGGTGGGGACCAAAGGTGGACCAACTACCCCAGAAGGAGCATGATGTGCCCCCCACCAGAGGTACTACCCCTCCCCTAAGACCCCATTTACTCCATTATTGGACTACGGCTCCCATATCACTTACCATTGGCCACAATGCATGGGCCTGGTGCCAAATGGAATGCAACAGCTCCCTGGGAGTCCCAGGTTTCTATTCCATGGTCTAGATACCTAGTCTGGGGTTGTAATAGTATTCAATAGATGATCTTGTGAATCAAGGGTTGGAGTCAGGGGTGAGCACCAGGATCAGGTACTGACCCCCTTGATTGTGCTGCTACCTTGTAAGTTGCGGTTTCATATTGAGGTCTCTTCTTTTGAATGCAGATTGTTTATACAGCGGTACCTCGGGTTACAAACACTTCAGGTTACAAACTCCACTAACCCGGAAGTAGTACCTCGGGTTAAGAACTTTACCTCAGGATGAGAACAGAAATCGCATGGCGGCGGCGCGGCGACAATGGGAGGCCCCATTAGCTAAAGTGGTGCTTCAGGTTAAGAATGGTTTCAGGTTAAGAACGGACCTCCGGAACGAATTAAGTTAGGTACCACTGTGCTGGCCTATTCTTACATGCATGCACATACTTTTAAATTCTAATCCGCAACCTCCAAAGTTGCATCATTTATTTTATTTTATTGGGAGAAAACCCCCAACAACAACACTTCAGTTTGTAAGATGCTTCTTTGGGATCAGAAGTCCTGCATGCTTCTGTGGACAGGGTGCTCTTTTGTATGTCTTTGACGTTTCTCTTATATCTTTTCTGATCTAGTTCTCCTGGGAGCATTTCAAAGAAAGTTAATAATCTCCTCAAATAAGTGTGTAGAGTCTTTTGGAAACAAACCCCAAATTAACTCCATGCTTTTTCTTTTTTAATAAAAAAAGAACATCAGGAGTTTTCTCAGTATGTTGCATATCTGAAATTATCATTTAAATACCACAGCAAATTTATTTTACATATGCTGTATTGTATCTGGAACATGATTCAGCACAATGTGTGATACGGTAGCATTAATAATTTAAACTTAATGAAAAAATGGTGGTGGGATTTATGTTTGTATTATTATTAATAATAATAATAATAATAATAATAATAATAAATTTATACCCCAGCCATCTGGCTGGGTTAAAAGCACAATAAAATGCCAAACATTAAAAACCTCCCTAAACAGGGCTGCCTTCAGATGCCTTCTAAAAGTCAGACAGTTATATATTTCCTAAGACATCTGATGGGAGGGCATTCCACAGGGCGGGTGCTGCTACCGAGAAGGCTTTCTGCCTGGTTCCCTATAACCTCACTTCTCTCAGGGAAGTGTCTGGGCTGAATGATGGGGGTGGAGATGTTCCTTCAGATATACTGGGCCGAAGCCGTTTAGGGCTTTAGAGGTCACCACCAACACTTTGAATTGTGCTTGGAAACGTACTGGGAGCCAATGTAGGTCTTTCAGGATTGGTGTGGGTGAGATCCCATAGAGCACAAGAGGCATTCACTCTTGCAAAAAGATTTCTCCTCCTTCTTCTCCCCCTGTAGCTTCCCAAATCTACTCTGGAAGGTTTGGGGGACATGGGTGGTGATGATCAGAGGGGGCCTGGAGGGGGAGAAGAGAAACCAGAAATCCCGCTGTGCATGCAGATTTCCACTGGACAAGCAGGCAAACATCAATGGATAGCATCATAGAATTGCCGAGTTGGAAGGGACCACGGGGGTCATCTAGTCCAACCCCTGCAATGCAGAAATCTTTTGCCCAATGTTGGGCTCGAACCCACAACCATGAGATAAAGAATCTAATGCTCTCCTACCTGAGCTATCCCTGGATGTTGCCCTTACATATTTATATATACCTGCCATGTTACTTGTTCCTAAACTTCAAAGATGTGTACAGTTATTCAAAACCAAGGCAGCATTGCAAAGCTGTTGATTATTCGTATTCTAAATATTATTCATATCACTCACTTGCAAAGTATTTTTCACCTACAACGTTTTCTTTCAATCCGCCAGATACAATCCTGTGTACAATGCACAATTTGTATGTATGTTACATGTTAACACTCTTAGAGAAAATCCTGAGAATTAGTGGTGCAGTTAGTCAAATTTTATAAGATGATCTGAAGTCAAGAAGTTTTCTCTCAAAGAATATATATATGGCAGAGATCATTAAACATTAACACTCAAGGGGAGTAAAAAAAGAAGAAGAATCAAAATCAGTTCATAAAAACATATACTGAAACAGCAACATTTGGGTGTAAAAAATTAATCTGGTGCTGCGTTAAATAATATGCAGAGGCTCTCATCTTAAAATGCTTGATTCGTCGTTAATATTTCAAACTCCATAAGCTAAAATTCAACATTGATTCTTTCAAAAGCAGAGCAAAATACATCAATCTGAGGTTTTGTTCGCGAGCATTTGTGGTCCTGTTAAGCACATATAATATCGGAGAGATGTTGCTGTAGCTAACGACGCACTCGGAAAATAAGGCTAAAATTGTAGACTCCCGATGATCAACAGATAACAATATGTGCTGTGTATAAATAAATGTTCGGCATCAAGAGCCATTATTGGATTAGCTATATAATCATGATGCAGGCGGTACGTCTGTGCTGACAAATGAACACTTTTCATTTGGCTCAAGGTCCTCATCAGCAACGGAACTAATTTTACATTCTCACCCATTAAGTGAATAAGATGTGGGGGAAAGCTGTCTGCTTTTTGAAGTGTAAATTTGCTGCTACAGGGCTGTGCAGACCAAAGCTCTTTTGAAGCACTGAAATGCGATCATCTCGGGGGACATGTGAACCTGACCGGTTTAGGTCATTTGTGTAAAAAGGTATAGAAGAGGTGAGCGCCAAGGAGGAGTCATTTGGCTATGGTTTTAGACAGATAACAGGGCCATTTGGATGATTCTAAACTTTACAAGTCTCTCTCCCCTTATCTCGGCGAATAGAAAAGAGCTTGCCGCAGAAGCCCGCAGATATCTTTTGAGAGCTCAGGAAAAGAAGCCTTATTATACATATCTGAAGTGGCTGCTTCGCAAAGACTCTGAAGTCTCGGGATCTCTTGCTTTTGTAATGTTCTGAATGTCGTCTTCCAAGGAAGCACAACATTTTTAGGAGAAACCTCATCTATCCGAGCAGAAAAACCAGACCCTCCAAGTGTCCCTGTTTTCTAGGGACAGTCCGGGATTTACAGAAGCCGCCCCGGTTTCTGATTTGATCCCGGAATGTCCTGCTTTTTCTTAGGACGTCCCTATTTTCATCGGAGAAATGTTGGAGGGTATGGTAAAGTAAAGGTAAAGGGACCCCTGACCATTAGGTCCAGTCGTGACCGACTCTGGGGTTGCGGTGCTCATCTCGCTTTATTGGCCGAGGGAGCTGGTGTACAGCTTCCGGGTCATGTGGCCAGCATGACTAAGCTGCTTCTGGCGAACCAGAGCAGCGCACGGAAATGCCATTTACCTTCCCGCCAGAGCGGTACCTATTTATCTACTTGCACTTTGATTTGCTTTCGAACTGCTAGGTTAGCAGGAGCAGGGACCGAGCAACGGGAGCTCCCCGTCATGGGGATTCGAACCGTCAACCTTCTGATCAGCAAGTTCTAGGCTCTGTGGTTTAACCCACAGCACCACCTAGTGATTTAATTTACTGAAATGGGGAGGTGAGGTGCTTAAATGCATTACTGTGTGTTTAATTTTGGAATGTTCCCCAGCAACTCTTGTGTGATTGGTTCATGCTGGTCACATGGGAGGTATCTTATTACATTCTCCATTTTGTTTTGTGTGAGAGTGACTGCATTTCCATGAACACCGAAGAAGAGACAGTATTAGATTGGGCTGCCATACATCCGGGTCTTCCCGGGAAAACCTGGACATATGGCAAGAATGTTTTTGTGTGTGTAAACAAACAAACAAAAAGTTTTAAAAAGAAAAGAAAAAGAAAAACGGTTAAATTTTGGGGAGATGCTCCCTCCCAAAGCTCAACTTTGACGAAAACTCAACTTTTAACTTTTGGGAATATGGCAACCCTAGCATTAGATAACTCTCTAAACAGGAGAGGAGTGCTAAGATCCAGCTTTCCCCAACCTGCTTCTGTTCAGATATGTTGAATGACAATTTCTATAGCATAGTTGATAGTCAGGGACAATGGAAGCTGTGGTCCAAAATATCTGGACACAGCATCAGGTTGGGGAAGGATGCTTGAGACAACAGGCTAAAATTAAACATGAACTTAGTAAACTGGAGAGCTGAGCAAATAGCAGAAGCAAGCATGCAGCAATAGGAAACCCAGTAAAGTCAAATGTAACATCTCACACAGATGAACGACACACCAAAAGCACAAGTATATGATGATATACAAGTATATAGCAAAAAATAAACCATGATTTGGAAAGTACCTCTTCAATCAGCATTGCTAAGTTTTCATTTGAAGAGCTAATTTCAGGCTTGGACACAACAGCTCTGAGAAGCTGTTTGACAAGCTGAGAAGGGTGGAATCTACACACATATTAAAAAAGTTCTGAAAGTGATTTTTAAAAAAAGAGTTTTTAAAAATACATTGAATTTTCTATAAGTCTCACCATCCTATGGACTCAGCTATACAGCTGCAAATGAAATGTTTTAAATGTGTTGTAAAGTGCAATATACAAATGCGACACCAGATGGCGAAAGTGAGCTATGACAAATCCAATGTATTTTTCAAAACATATTTTTTTAAAAGTATTTTCACAGCATTTTTTATATGCGTGTAGATTCCACCACGGTTGCTGCTTGAATGATAACAAAGAGTCTAAGGCTGTGTATACCCCATACATGTGAAGCACACAAACTACCCAAGAATCCTGGTGGTTTGTTAAGGATGCTGGGAACTATAGCTGTGTGTGGGGGGTGGGGGTAAAACTACAATTCCCAGGACACAACTACACACTGCAGATGACACGCTAGTGTGTCATGATACACAGCTTGGAAAAGAAAAGCAGGATATTCCGGGATCAAATCAGACACCGGGACAGCTTCTCTAAATCAGGAACATCCCTGGAAAATAGGGACACTTGGAAGTCTGCAACATAGGGAAGAGCAGGCACAGGCAAGCTCGGCCCTCCAAATGTTTTGGGACTACAATTCCCATCATCCCTGTCCACTGGTCCTGTTAGCGAGGGAAGATGGCAGTTGTAGTCCCAAAACAGCTGGAGGGCCGAGTTTGCCTATGCCTGGGGAAGAGGTTCTTAGTTGGCTAAATGGAAACATCGGTTGGCTTTTCGGCTAGACCCACTTGATGGGCTCCTGAAAATTAGAGGAATGAACATGACTGAACTCTTCAAGTAGCGATAGCACTTCTTGGGACAATCTTGCTGTACTGCAGATCATGGAGTCAGCTATGATAACCTGGCATAACTCCGCCTTGCGAGGTTTGCGCTAGTGTAGACGGAGACCTGAAAGGTTTGGCAGTTTCATGACATACAGAATTGCCCCCCAAAGGCCATCTCTTCTCTCATCTTCGCAAAGTAACGAATGGTTGTGTCTTGTATTGTTTATATATTGTACTGTATTGTTTCTTTTCTTGTTTTTTCTCTCTTGTCTTTTTTCCTTTTCTTTTCCTTTTCTGTAATCTTTAAAAGTAATAAATATTATTTTAAAAACAACAACAAAGTAACGAATGGGCATTGTGCTGGTGGCACGTTAAAGGCAAATGGCTCACCTTGTTTTCAGCTCTGTGGGCTATCACAGGCACCTAAAAAGCCCATATTTATATCTCCTCAAGATGCTAACAGGGGAGTTTCTCCCTGAGGTACAGGGACACATAAACAGAAGATCTAAAGTCAGCAATAAAAGTGTGCAGCCTTCTAATTGATGTAGAAAATGAGATGAGAGAGTTTGCTTTCCTTAACAGATTATTTGTTTCCTGTTTCTTTAAAAGAGAATTCTAAAGAGGGCGGGAGGGGGGAAATGAAAATAGAATCCTCTAGTGGTCCTAGTATAGATTTTTTTTTTAAAAAAAAAACAGAAATGCGAGTTATTTTGGGAGAGGGAGAGAGAGGGAGAGGGAGGAAGAGAGACAGACTTTGTGACCTTCGGCAGATTCTGCCCCCCCCCGCTCTACTTCCCCATCTGTAAAACACAACTTCAACTGATTATATTTACACCCTTTTTTTGGCAGAGCAGGGCAATTAATTAATGTCTATGGGGGGAAAAAATCTTGGGAAGTACTGTGATGCTGTAAACTACAAAGGTCCCACAAAGTTCATGCTAGCCAAAGGGATCAAGAGAAATAAGAAGCGTTAAAAATTATATCAAAGACAAAACAGAGAAGACGGGGAAACCTATCAGGCGCAAGTATCCTAGAACTACTTAGCAAGAAACATTTCTGTGTGGACTCCTACTGGAAACATTTCTAAACTGCTGCTAATGGTTTCCTGAAATCAGTGGTTCAGCGCACTTTGAGAATTAATATGAAAAATATGAAAAATTATTAGGAAGGATGAAACACAATTAAAGAAAACTTAGTATGCTAGCCTATAAATTTGCACTTCATTTTCGCCTTTAATGCTGAACGTAGTAGTCATTCTTTATCCAAAGGCTGTTTGATGCTTTGCTTTAACAGCTCTGCAGCTAGCGTCGTCTTGTAATTGGAGGGGGAGAGAGCGCTCACACTGCTTCCCTAGGCTGCATGCATGGTTGGCACATGAAGTTACCTTGTCTTTTTTCAGTTGTCCACTGTTGTGGCTCGAGGACCCGCCACCCGCATAGGATTATAAGAAGACACAAAGATACATTATTTTTGGTTAATGGGCAAAATAAGGCCACAACTTTATTGGTTACAGCATGTGAGTAGTATTGGCTTAGGCATCGGATAAAACAGCAATACATGACTCCACCCTGCTCAGCAGGCAGTCATTTCAGGGTTAACAACCAGTGGGAGGAGCTTGTTGATGCAAATACAACTGGAAGCTTCCCCATGATGTCAGTGGGGGGCGTGCCGTGGCTCTAGCCACCAGCAGGGCATCAGACAAGATCCACGACCGTCGGAACAGACTGGGGACAGAGCACTGCCGTGGCTGCTTAAATGCAGCTAACCCCGCCCACCAGCCAGCCCTATGGCCGGCTGAATGGCTTGGTTGTGGCAGCGGGGCAAATCAGAAGCAGGGAGCCGAATACGCCTCCCTGCTGCTGCGGGAAGCCGCTCCCACTCACAACCCCTCCTCTCCGGGAAGAGGAGATGCCTTACGGACACGTTTTTGTGGTCCAGAGCAGTGCTCTTGTTCTAGAAAGATGTGCTGGAACTCACCATGAACACCTCCCTTGTTCTCTTAGAATGGCAACGGTGCCCACCTGAGAGGTGCCGGAACTGAGTTCCTGCTGGAGAATAAGCCCTGGCCCAGAGGGATTTTGGAGCACTTTATGTATCCACCTCTTCCTCATCCACTTTTCCCTAGTCAAACTTCCTCCTCTCCTTGTTCCAGGGTCTTTAAAAATCCCAGTGTTTTCCTGGTAACTTGTTCCCACCAGTGTCTTCCCTCAGAAGAACCTTTCTGTTATCTTCTAGAAGAAGAGGAAGAAGAGTTTGGATTTGATATCCCACTTTATCACTACCCGAAGAAGTCTCAAAGTGGCTAACATTCTCCTTTCCCTTCCTCCCCCACAACAAACACTCTGTGAGGTGAGCGGGGCTGAGAGTCTTCAAAGAAGTGTGACTAGCCCAAGGTCACCCAGCAGCTGCATGTGGAGGAGCGGGGACGCGAACCCGGTTCCCCAGATTACGAGTCCACCGCTCTTAACCACTACACCACTTCCTTCCCTGCTTTGCTAGCATTCTTTGACCAGGAATCAGCAGAAGAGTTTCCCAAAAGATGCTTTATGTTCTGCTTTTTTCTTTTTTCATTACTTTTAGGCTACAACCGTAAACCGAAGAAGCAGGGCTGGCCCGAGACATTTAGTCACCTGAGGCGAACCACAAAATGCGAAGGAAGGGCAAGTGAAGATCTACAAGGTGGGGAATCAAGATCTATATTGGGAACAAGGGTGAGAGGAGACCAGCAGTGCCTTCTATTTGCCAAGAAGCTGCTATGGAGGAGGTATTTGGGTGGGGGGCTGCCAAGGAGGGGGTGGATGTAGCCTCCAAGGAGGGCCACGGATTCCCCATCCCTGGTGTAGATAAAGAGGACAGAGGGAATGTTCCTTCTCCCTTTCCTCCATAACTCTAGAATTTAGAGTCTCCGAATGAAAGTGATTGGAAGTGGATGCAGGGCAGCCAAAACAAAGTACAGTGGAACTTTGGTTCTCAAACGTAATCTGCTGCAAAAGTCCGTTCGACTTCCGAAATGTTTGAAAACCAAGGTGTGGCTTCTGATTGGCGCAGGCGCCCCAGAAACAATAGCCGACAACAGCACTGGATGTTCAGGTTCCGAAAACCGGAGCACTTATTTCTGGGTTTTCAGTGTTCGGGAGCCAAAATGTTTGACTGCCAAGGCATTTGAGAACCAAGGTTCCACCGTACAGTGGTACCTCTGGTTGCGAAAGGGATCCGTTCTCTAGGCCCGTTCGCAACACGAAAAGAGCGTAACCTTCAGTGGCACATCTGTGCATGCGCAGGTTGCGATTCACCATTTCTGCGTATGCACGTGATGTCGTTTTGTGTTTCTGCGCATGCGTGAGCGGCGAAACCCGGAAGTAACCCTTTCCGGTACTTTCGGGTCGCCGCAGGACGTTACCTGAAAGAATGTAACATGAAGCGGACGTAACATGAGGTATGACTGTACTCTGAAAACCTCAGCATATCAGCTCCTGGTGCAAGAGGACAATTCCTGCTTGTAGATATCCCAGAAGCATCTGGCTAGCTGATTGGGAAATAGGACGCTGTGCTAAATGAACCTTTGCTCCGATCCAACAGGGCTCACCAGCCTTTTCTTTCATATATTTTTCTCTGTCTGCCACTTACAGGTGCAAAAGCGGAATGCAAGCCATGCTCAGCCCTGTCTGCCAGGGCTCCCTCACCCTAGGAAGGAGAACTAGGTTAGCAAGGCAAGGGCTGGCTGGGTGGTGTTAAATCTTTATCCCTCGACATACTAAAAAACCACTCACTTCAATCAGTTTTTTCCGCCTTCATTTTTTTATTGGAGGAGTGGCAGAGAGAGAGAGAGAGAGTGCTTAGCTCTTTCTCTACTGGACTTTCTCAACTCAAATATTCAAGCCCAAGCTCTTTTTTTCTTCCAAGGGGTGGGGTGGGGGGAAGCAGGTGGGTATGTGTGATATTTGAATGGAAAATTGCCCATGGTGAAAGGTTAAGCCACCTCCCTCGCCCAGCCTTCTGCTTTTCATTGAGAAAAATGTCAAAATTACCTGCATCGGCCTGTAGTCCAGTTTAACTCTGAGAAATCGGAGAAGCCTTTGACATTACGTTGTGAATTTGCTTTTGTTAATTTCACAGTGGCCAGATTTAGGAAGAAAGCAGGTCCCCAGATAAAATAGGTGGGGTTTTTTTTATGTGTGTTTTTTTAAGGCCCAGAAATTGTTAATGGAAATCTTGGTAGCGAAATATGCGCACTTAACCCAATAAGAAATCGATTTTTCACACATAGAACACTGAAGGGGCAAAAGCACACCTTACCTTTCTGAAAGTGCTAAAAATTAAAGAAACGGAAGACATTCTTAGCTGCGGAGCCAAGCTCTATTCCTCCTTGCCAATGTAAGCCCTCTCCATTTTAGTGTCCCAGTGGAGTGCTTTGAAATTTTGCTACCTGTTAGAATGAATGAAATTTGCCAAAAAACATTTTGCAGACTTTTATCACACTGTGCTAGCTACTTCAAGGCTTTCCTTGGGCTTCAGACTGAAAATAAGTTAAAATACAATAGATTTAAAATAATCAAGAGGAAATAACTGCTGTGAGGGAGAAGAAACAGCCCTAGACTGAATTCATCATTCTTGATGGCTCAAACGTGCCTTTCTGCCGAGGGATGAAATGAGAAGGAGAAGCCATGCAAAGGATCCCATACATGAATGCTAGATTTAGTGATATGGGATCTTTCAGCACCGACAGAATTACCTGTAGAAACTAATGAGTCCCCATGTGCATAGGAATAAAAACTGGGGTAGCAATAGCTTTGGGGTCTTTTATAGGCCTTGATGTAATCATTCCCTTCTCGGAGTCAAGCTTCCTTTGATACCAAGCCCAAACAAGCTAAACAGATCTCATCTAGCAGCTAACTAAGGTTTCCAATGAACCTGCACAGGAAGAGAGGAAATATAATCTGAAGGAGGGAAAAGCCTCAGCCAAAAAACAAAAAAAAACCTTAAACCCTCCTGAAAATATTTAAAAGGTAGGTCCTGAATGTACAAGATGAGCAAGAGATTGAAAGGGAGCCAGAGGAACTGAGATAAAAATACCATGCCATGACTCACAACCGACCACTTTGTGTGTTTAAGAAGAAGACGAAGAAGAAGTGTTTGGATTTGATATCCTGCTTTATCACTACCCGAAGGAGTCTCAAAGCGGCTAACATTCTCCTTTCCCTTCCTCCCCCACAACAAACGCTCTGTGGGGTGAGCGGGGCTGAGAGACTTCAAAGAAGTGTGACTAGCCCAAGGTCACCCAGCAGCTGCATGTGGAGGAGCGGAGACGCGAACCCGGTTCCCCAGATTACAAGACTACCGCTCTTAACCACTACACCACACTGGCTCTCAGAAGGGGATCTCAGCAGCTGCTACTGATACAGCTGCAGTAAGGACCCTTTGTGGGGAGCCCTCTGCATTAGGAACACACATGCAGATGCTCCAAGTGTCGCTATTTTCTGGGGACAGTCCCTGGTTTACAGAAGCCATCCTGGTTTCTGATTTGATCCTGGAATGTCCCACTTTTCCTCAGAACGTCCCTATTTTCAACGGAGAAACGTTGGAAGATACAGTAGGACGTCCTTATCTTCATCAGAGTAATGTTGGAGGGTATGGAATAGGACATCGCCAGGGCTTCCCCCCTCCCTACCGGAACTCGCTGAAACTCAGTTTTGGCACCTCTCAGGTGGGCACCATTGCCATTATAAGCCAACAAAGGAAGTTTTCGTTGTGAGTTCTGGCACCACTTTTCCTAGAAAAACAGCACTGGACGCCCCTATTTTCATCAGAGAAATGTTGGAGGGTATGGAATAGGATGTCCCTATTTTCACTGGAGGTAGGTGATGTCCAGGTAGGTGATGTTTCTCCCTAGTCCCTCCCCTACAAATTCTTTCCTTTTATTAGCAGAATTAGCTAGAATTCGGTGACTTGGGCTTCCTGGTTGCCAGGTGATCTGCTATTTATCTCTGTGTATTCAAGTGCGCGCACACATTCATTAGATTTCTAAAAATACTTAAGCATCCTCATGTAAAGGTCTGCTTATGTAAAGATCTGGAGACAGAGTATATCTTCCTAGGAATGTCTGAAAGCCCATATCAAAATTTAAATAATAAGGGGTAGCTGGGAGTCACGACGGTCCAAATTGCAGCTTTGTGGGCTCACTATGCAAGAACTAAAGGTGACACCAAGAAACTGTATGTTCAGCGTTCTAGCCCGTCAAGTAGGGAAACCTGTGACTAGTATCTGGTTGAAGGCTTGGGAAAAGAGAACCGAGAAGATCCATACTTTATATGGAGGTCAGTATGACTTAGGGCTTCTTCCTACTTCCCTCTTGAATACAGAGCTTTTTTCGCATAGTGAAGAAGAAGAGGAGGAGTTTGGATTTGATATCCCGCTTTATCACTCCCCAAAGGAGTCTCAAAGCGGCTAACATTCTCCTTTCCCTTCCTCCCCCACAGCAAACACTCTGTGAGGTGAGTGGGGCTGAGAGACTTCAGAGAAGTGTGACTGGCCCAAGGTCACCCAGCAGCTGCATGTGGAGGAGCGGAGACGCGAACCCGGTTCCCCAGATTACGAGACTACTGCTCTTAACCACTACACCACACTGGCTCTCTGTCACATCGTTCTACGTATCACCCACTGTATACCATCCATAGTCAGACATAATGTGGAGAAATGGAATTGTTAGAAATGGCTCACCAAAGCTGAGAGAATGGGCAAATCTGGCAAGTTCATTTTCTCTGAGTTACTCGGTGGTGGTTTTTGTTGTTTTCCAATCTTAGGTTCACCTCTCCACATTTCAGCATCCCTTTAAAAGAAGCCCCTCCCCAAAATTCACCAGAATTTTATTGCAAATTTCTGCTAAGGGTTGGCCCTTTAAGGGACTGCCATTCTTACAAACAGGGTGGAGCCTAGGCGAGGGGGGCTGGAGGTGGAGACTCAAAAGGTGACCGTTGACCTCTAGTCTTTCTTGGAGGAAGTTGTACTTGGGACTCTCCATGGGGTGGCAACACCGGACCTACCTTGCCCAATGGACTTCTTCACCAGACCAGAAGAGGACACCTCCCTTTGTTGTGTGGGTAGCCCTATTTTGGCTTGGTGCTTGGAAAAAATAGTTCACTATTAATATATTAAAACTATTCATTCTAACAGCTGTTTAAGCACATACGTCTTCCATGAACAATAGTGCAATTCAGTCTGCTGATACCTTCAGCAATTTGGAACCCACAATTACTATGTCTGAGATTATTTTAGAGTTCCGTTTTGAGTTGGCTGCACTGTTTAGAAAAAGTTACATCACTGGTATGAGGTTTGTAGTATAAAACACTTATTTTATTATGACATTTCAGATGAAGGAGACAATGCTGAAGAATAAGGAAACAATACAGATGCAGCTTTGGTCTGTAAAATATGATTGTTTCACAAATCATATTGCAATTGCGAGAAGATCAAACTGGAGTGGATTTCTTACAGCTCTTTTTTAAAAAACAAAAACAAAAATAACAATCAGACAGAGGAAATCTATGCAGGAAGTACCCGCTCAATTACTCACGAACCATTTATTTGAACAGAAGTCTGCTGCATGTTGTGTCTTGGTTCTTCCCTAGGGTTAATCTGCATATTAATTTATATTGAATGCAATTGACAGCTTTCCAGTAATAATAAATAACAGCCGTTTCCATCATCCCATACAGACACAGTGCTGTTACAAGACACTGCTTTTGTTTCTTTACAATATAATTTTAAATATATCTAAGCCTTTGAATCTGTGCCATCCATATAGCACTTATATGGGGTTTGAGCCCCACGTTGGGCAAAAGAGTCCTGCATCGCAGGGGGTTGGACTAGATGACCCTCGTGGTCCCTTCCAACTCTATGATGCTATGATTCCACTCAAAGGACATGATAGGATTTGCTTCCAATTTTGCATTGTTAGGCTGCAAGGGAATGAAGTAAGTGATTTGGGTATCTTAGTAATCTTACTGGAAGGGAGCACTGACAATGGGATTTCCGCCTTCCTATTTTATTTTATTTTTAAAGAAATAGTGATGACTTGCTCTCCTCTTGGAAGTTATGGGCTTGTAGGAGTGTGTGGCTATGGCCATGTCACTTTGTGCACCCAATATATCTATCCCCAGCAAGCAATGCTTGCCCCTGTCTTCTTCCAGCCCATGGGGGCGGCAAAGAACGTTGGATCACATGGCTAGCACAAATGCATGAACGTTATATCCTCCAACCTCCTGCAAAAGGTCTGGAACAATCTGAAAAGCAGAGAGGACTTCTCAGTATTTCTCAGATAAAGCTGCAGAACAAAAAAACCAAACCAAACCAAACCAAAACAAAAAACCCCCCACAGCTATTAGATATAGATGATTCAGAGCAATACAGCTTGTTTAATAGAGGGTGTATTGCAGCAGTATCAGCAGTGCAGAGTCCATGCTGCAAATACCACATACTGGAACTTATTTAAAGAGGCTATTGTAAAAGTCTCCGAGCCAGTTAATTACCAGTTTTTTTGTTATGTCAGGAACTACTAGAGTTAAAGCCGAAAGAAACTTATTCATGAATATGTTCCAGGTCTGTAGTTTAATGGGACAAGTTTAAAAAGACGGAAGAAGGAACTGATAAAATGATTTAGTTCGTGGCAGGATTGAAAACCCTGACTGTAGAGAGAGAGGGGGAGAGAGAGAGAGTTGAAATTGCATATTGTGTGCCATCTACTCTTGCATAAGCCATTGAAATTGCTGTCCATTTAATTGGACTAATCACCCGTTAGAGTTATGCATGGAATTTGGGGCGTACACAGAAAAGTGTTGAGACCCGGGCTTGCTTTGTGATGTCAGAGATGGTAAAACTAACCAGTCTTGAGTTTTTGTTTTTACACACACACACACACACACACACACACACACACACACACACACAAGACACTTGTCCAAAACGGAAAACCAATATTCTAGGTTTGAAAGTGCCCAAGGGACTGGATTTAATTTATTAACAAAAGGAGCAGAGCTGAATGTGAGAAAACAAAACAGATTATGTTAGATTAGACCAGACTAGTTGAACAAGTAGATGGGCAGGCAGACAAATAATGCTTAGGTATAGCAATGTGGTCAGCATCTGTAATTTATGCTTTTATAATTTTATGGCTTTATGAAGTTTTAATGATTATATTATACAGTGTCTTGATTTTTTATGAGTTGGAGTTCTATAAACATTAAGGAAGGAAGGAAGGAAGGAAGGAAGGAAGGAAGGAAGGAAGGAAGGAAGGATCTCAACATTTATTGTAACTGCAAAGAAGCCAGTGGATTAACCAGAAGGTTGGGGGTTCAAGCCCACCCAGGGATGGCTGTGGACTCCTGGGTTGAAAAAAGATTTTCTCCTTCCCATGCTCTGTTCCTACTCTAAACCGTGTTTCAAGATCGGATACATGGACAGGGCTTTTTGAACACCCTTGGACAATTGTATTGCTAGACTAATTACTTTGTTGTGTATATCTCCTGACTCTGCCTTTACAGTCACCTAAACACGCTAGCAATCTCACTTCCGCCATAGGCTAGACTACAGCAATCAAGTTCACTGCTACGTGACGAGGCAAAATACTGCACCCTCTCCACAGATCAGAATTCAAAAATTATTCCGTGAGCAAGAGGGAAGATGAGTAAGCGGTAGAGAGCAGAGTGTATCACTAACTGTAGCTAGACTGGACTTGGAGGGTGGGGACGCAGCGTTTTCCTATTGTGCCAGTGAGAGGCAGTCATAACATGCAGGATAGCACCACTGTGTTGCAACAGGAAGCATCAGGTTGCTAGGATAACAAGGGTAGGGCCTACCCAACTTCCCAGAATGGCTATGCCTTGTTGGTTTTTGTTGGGGCATGTAGCTGAGCTTATCAAACACCAAACACAGGAAAATTCTGAGGGGTTGCATTCTTCATGGGAGGTTGGCATATTTCAAAAAAGTAAAAACCAGTGCCACATTTCGGAAATTCCCCCCTGGATGTAATGTCTGGGAAAATCCAGACGTATGGCAGCTCTACCCAACACTCTCCTCCCCCTAGGCAAGGTACATTCATGAGGCAGAAGATGAAGACGGTGATTTTCTTTCTTGCCATCCCCCATCACATGTTGGGGAACAAGCCAGCCAATGCTTACATACTTTTACCTGCTCACATAAGCAACCAGGGCTGAAATGGCACCCTTTCCCCCCTCATCCCTTTTTTCCCAATGTGAGATCTCGGCGGCCATTTTGGGTGCTGCGATCTCACGCCTTGCTCTCGACCTGAAAAAGCACTTTTCTCGGGACTGCCATCTTGTGTGGCACTCACACACATTTTTTGGCGCCATGTGAGATGTTGCCCCCCAAACAGCCCTTTTTTCGGTGGAGAGCAAGGCGTGGGTCACGTGACTCGACCGGGAGCACATCCCAGAAGACACGCATCCCAGTTTTGCATGGGAGAAAGTTGGAAGAAGAAGAAGAAGAAGAGTAGTTTGGATTTGATATCCCATTTTATCACTACCCAAAGGAGTCTCAAAGCGGCTAACATTCTCCTTTCCCTTCCTCCCCCACAACAAACACTCTGTGAGGTGAGTGAGGCTGAGAGACTTCAGAGAAGTGTGACTGGCCCAAGGTCACCCAGCAGCTGCATGTGGAGGAGCGGAGACACGAACCCAATTCACCAGATTACGAGTCTACCGCTCTTAACCACTGCACCACACTGGCTCTCGTACGCTGGTATGCCCTTCTCCTCTGCCTCAGTTTAAAGTGACAGATGAGCTTCCTTTCGCTCTTCTGGACAAGGGAACACAGGAAAATCATGTGTGCAGAATAGGACCCCTGGTCTATCCAGCTCAGGACTCAGCTATACAGCTGCAAATATAACGTTTTAAGTGCATTATACAAAAGTGACACTAGATGACGATTGTGAGCTTAATGGCAAATTCAATACAGTATATATTTTTAATATTTCTTTTAAAAAAGCATTTTTAATATGTGTCTAGATTCCACCTCACTTTCATCCACACTGACTGGTGGCTGTTCTCCAGGGTGTGCTCCTGCAGTTATGCAACTGCATAACTTCTTTTCTTTCAATAATTACAGGCACTGGAGAGCCTGATTCTTGCTGGGAAGTCAGTCCGCAGGGATTGAAGACTAATCTCTTTCCCCCATATGACCAGCATGGAGACCAGGCCCTCTGCATGGCATCCCATTGGAAAGTCCCCCTCCCCAGGCTCCTAGCTGTGCCCAGAGGGGCAGCTGTTTTCCATTCTGCTTGTGGCAGAGGAATGGAGAGATAAGCCTCTCCTCCCCGCTTGCTGTGTTCCCTGTAAGAACTGGTCTCCCTTGTGCCTGAAATGGCTGGAGAGAAAACAAGATACATAGCTGGATGCCACGTAATTAAGCAAACATCCCGTTTGGTCCTGGGAAAGAAGCAGCAGCTCAGCAGCAAAGGCACATATTCGAAAGCCTTGGGGACATGAGTTGAGCCATTCACATATGCAGGGGTTTCTTGGGGTTTTCAGCAGAGGCTTTCCATTTCCACATTCAAGTCTTGTCCCTCAAGTTGTTTTGGTACCAGAGTCAGAAAAATCCCACTAGCACCTCTCCCAGGCTGTGAAAGTACAATAAACAAATATTAAACGGACAACGTCTTGCCCCTTCATGACACCCTCTGCCTGAGGTGGCTACCTCACTTTGCCAAATGGCCGGCTCTGCCATTAGATGAGGGAGACAAAACTTACTAGCTGTATTGATACAACAGCTTCTCAAATTCTGGATGTGATGCTTATGGCTGTGTTTGCGTGGATAAAAGGATAGCAATTTTAAGTGCTTTTGTTGATGTTGTACAGGATTTGCTGCCATCTGTACTGCTTGCTCTAGTGCTGTGCCAAGTGCTCCGGTTTCCTGAAAGTCTTCCCCTGTGAAGGAGGCTTCCATTTTTGTAGCTCATTCTCAGAATATTTTAGAATTTTGGTGGGTACAGTGTTTTGAGCTTACCTTATTGTTGTGAGGTGATTGAGGGTGATTCCCCACCCCCCAAGTGAACACTTATCTAGCACTTTGCAGCCTCCCTAGCTGCCTGGACCTCCTGATCTGAAAAAGCCCCATGGGACAATTTCTGCTCGTGGGCCTTAATATAAACATGGGCACCTGAAAAGGCTGTGTGGTTCCCCTGGGCACAATTGAAGCATGGGCACCCAGGAAGGCTGCAGAGTGCAGACCAGCGGTAAGATGATTCTAGAATGAAAGCAAGAATCAACAAAAAATAAGGTAAGCATGACAAAAAAACAACCCTTGCATCTCATCCATAAGAATCTCACTGATTTGTTCTCTTCCGTTTGATAATTTTTGAGTGTAATTTCTTTTCTTATTAATGGATGGGAAATAGTTGAGGGGTGGGAGATGCAGGGAAAATATTTGGTACCATGCTATGAATCCAAATATTTTCCTCGAGAGGCGAATTGTATTAACTTTTGTGCTTTGGAGATAGTCCATAAAATTCTTCTCTGCTTTTTGGAGCATATCTACGCTACAGATTTATATTGTATACCATTTTCACTGTCATGGCTCCCCTGAAAGACTCCTCTAAATTGTAGTCTCTATCTTTTGCTCTTCATGTGTCCAGGACTACATTTCCCAGTGATCCCTGAGATGCGGCAGCTATTAAACCATCTTAAGTCCGAGGTAGAGACTTGCCCATTTCTTATGGAGAGTGACTCTGATCTAGCTTCAGCATTATTGAATATTCACATCTTGTGGCAATGAATTGCAAAAAGTAAGTGGGGGACAGAGCAGCAAGATATGAATTCAGTTTAATTCGCTCATGGAGTGTGAGGGCAAGACTCTGCTTCTTTCCATTCGATCATCAACTTGCTGTAATTGCATTTTTTAAATCCCCCCTCCCTAACTTGTTCTGTAGTTCATGTCTAAATACAAGAAGATGTTTATATTGCATACATTCAGCTTTAATTGGCCCTTAAAAGAAGGTGTTGATTAGAATCTGCTCAACATCAACAGCTAGCTCGCACAACATTCTGTAATTACTGTTTATTAATTTAGTTCAAGTGGCACAGTTGAAAGCCCTGCTCAGATGGGAGAAGTAAATTGTCACTGGTATTGAATATGCAAATGATCTGCCATGTAAGTTTCCATGAAGAATCCTTAAAGTTAAATGCTACGTGCATAAGCCATTCCGGTTTTATCTTGCAGCACAGCCATATCACAACCTTGCCGAATTAGAGGGGGGAAACCCAAAGGCACGAAAATTGGCCAAACTTGGTTAAAGTTGCATTTTATAAACGTCATGGGCATAAATTTCCTCCCCCCTTTTTTTTTGCTAGTCATCATTTACTCATTTTGGCGAATGCAACATTGCCAAACTAGATGTAACCTTAAGCACATATCTGGTCCTTGCAGGTTTGTTTCTTTGCTACTCAGAAGCAGCCATGGGAAATGATCAGGATCAATACCATGGGTAGGCAAACTAAGGCCCAGGGGCCGGATCCAGCCCAATCACCTTCTAAATCCGGCCCGTGGACGGTTCGGGAATCAGTGTGTTTTCACATGAGTAGAATGTATGTTTTTATTTAAAATGCATGTCTGGGTTATTTGTGGGGAATAGGAATTCGTTTTTGTTTTTGTTTTCAAAATACAGTCTGGCCCCCAAGGTCTGAGAGACAGTGGACCGGCCCCCTGCTGAAAAAATTTGCTGACCCCTGCAATACCATGTTGTTGGAAGAGGGGGACTTTAAACTCTTTGCCCTGTCATGGTCATTATTCAGATCTCTTTGCCCCAGCAGGAAAGATCTTTGGATTGGCCAATTTGGATGGAGCCCAAAGGGTTACATTGCTTCACTCCATCTTTCCAATCTGATTTGGGCCCATGTAGATACTGCTAGTTTAGTAAAGAAAAGAAAAGACAAGTACATAAGGACCAATCAACATTGGGTTTTGTTCAGCCCCAAGTATGGAGCACATGATGGACACATCCATGTTGTAAACTTGGATTGGTTTTCCATCAGATTACCCATCAAGGCACTGAGGATTCTAACACCCCACCCTACCCAGTCGAAATACATTTCCTGGGATTTCATGGGAAGATGGCTTGAGTACCATTTTAAGTCTGGAGTAGATTTGCCCTAAGAATTGTGCATATATACACTGTTGTAAAAGCCAGGTTTCCCCCCCAGCAGGAACTCACTGGAACTCAGTTCCGGCACCTCTCAGGTGGGCGCCATTGCCCTTATAAGAGAACAAGGGAGGCATTCATGGTGAGTTCCAGCACATCTTTTTCTAGAATAATAGCAACACAGTGCTACTGTTCCAGAGCAGTGATTGTCCTCTCTAGTGTTTGAATTATAGAGGATGCAGAGGGGGCTAGCTGCGATTAAGAGAAGTGGAGGGGAGGAGACTGCAGTCGGGACTGCTAGCTCTGCTCTCAACATCCCTGTGCATTTCTCAGTCTCATCCTCGTCATTTCTGCTTCTCCTTCCTCCATTTTCGTGTATTCAGAATGCAAGTCTGTAGGGAGATTTCCTTCCATCTACTTTCCAGTTCAAAACCACCACCACCTGCTTTTCAACCCATGGGCAAATTAGGATGATTTGCTCACGGAAATGTTATTTTGTCATTATTTTTAAAATTTTTATTTTTTTATGAAATTGCATCTTGGCCACAGTGATCCATGCGACGGTCATCTCCAGGCTTGACTACTGTAATTCGCTCTACGCAGGGCTGCCCTTGAAGCTGTCCCAGAAACTCCAGCGGGTGCAGAATGCTGCAGCGAGGCTCCTCACGGGGTCTCTGCCATGGGAGCATATTCACCCAGTGCTTTTCAAGCTGCACTGGCTCCCGATGGAGTACAGGATCAGATTTAAGGTGCTGCTTTTGACCTTTAAAGCCCTTCATGGCCTAGGACCCTCATACCTACGGGACCGCCTCTCCCGGTATGCCCCACGGAGAGCCTCAAGGTCCATCAATAACAACACCCTAGTGGTCCCGGGCCCTAAGGAAGTTAGATTGGCTTCAACCAGAACCAGGGCCTTTTCAACTCTGGCTCCGGTCTGGTGGAACGCTCTGCCTCATGAGACCAGGGCCCTGCAGGATCTGATTTCTTTCCGCAGGGCCTGTAAGACAGAGTTGTTCCGCCTGGCCTTTGGCTTGGAGCCAATTTGATTCCCTCCCTCTTTTCTTTTTTCTTTTCCTTCTCCTCCTGCGATGAGGCTACATTTTAATATTTTAATGTTTCAATATTTTAATCTTGTATTTTATTTTATTTCTTAAGTTGTAATCATTTAACTTGTTTTTATTATTGCTTGTAAGCCGCTCTGAGCCCGGCCTTGGCTGGGGAGGGCGGGGTATAAATAAAAATTATTATTGTTATTATTATGAGGATACATGATGTATCCAAAATGAGCAGGACACCCAGCTCATCTTACCGAAGGTTTTTTGCTCTCGAAAATGAAGAAGTCTTGCAAGCTGTCTGTGCTGAACTCATAGACAATAACAGCTTTGAAGTACTGTTGCCCTATATTAGTCAATGAGCAGCGAACTAAACATTTTCTACTTAGGATTTCATGTGATAAAAGCCCAAGAGCTTTGAAAGAACCATTATAGGCTATTGCCTAAAAGAAATAACCCGTTTGAAAAGTATGCAATTATGAACTTCCATAATAGCATGTAAAAGGAGCATTGAACCCATTACACGGTATTGAGTAAATAATGCATTTGCAAAAGTGTCCGAGTCATTTATATGATAGCCCATATTGGCATGTAAGACTGATTACAGGCCTACTATTCTTCTTCCTTTCTTTTAGAAAGAAAACCCCAACCAGCTCTTCCCTTATTAAATCCCTAAATAGCAATTAAAAAGGCCTACTGCAATTCCAGTATTTCTCTAGCAATTAATGGACAATAGCTTCGGCTTTAGATACTACAGGTTGCCTTTTTTTATGCTGACAAAGTTTCCTTCCATCCTACCATTGTTTATGACGTTCTTTAATGTATTGCCCAGATCAGGTAAGGATGTACATACATTGTACTGCCACTTTATAAGCAAGATGATATTCCAGTGTGGTAAACCACTGAACTGAACACAATAGTTTACAGGATTGGACTGTAAGTTCCAATTGTGATGCAAATCCACAGTTTAGCATATGGCAATGGGCAGGACTGCTGGTGAAACAAGAATCTATATACACTGCAGTAATAAAACTGCTAGTTTGTTTGCGAAGCTAAGCAGGGCCTAGTATGGTTTCAAATGGGATGGGGCACCATGTGCTGAGATTGCTGCATTGCTCAGGGTTGGACTAGATAATGATAATAATTTTGTTATTTGTGCCCTGGCCAGCTGACTGGGTTGCCCTAGTCACTCTGGGTTGCTTCCAACAAATTATAAAAATACAGTAAAACATCAAACATTAAAAACTTCCTATACAGGGCTGCCTTCAGATGTCTTCTAAAAGTCTTATCATTGTTTATCTCCATGACATCTGATAGGACGACATTCCACAGGGAGGGTGCCACTACCAAGAGGCCCTCTGCTTGGTTCCCTGTAACTTCACTTCTCGCAATGAGGAAACTGCCAGAAGGCCCTCAGAGCAGGACCTCAGTGTCTTGGCTGAACGATGGGGGTGGAGATGCTCCTTCAGGTATACTGGGCCAAGGCCGTTTAGGGCTTTAAAGGTCAACACCAACACTTTGAATTGTGCTTGGAAATGTACTGGGTGCCTCTAGGTCCGGTGTTATATGCTCCCAGTGGCCATTCCCAGTCACCAGTCTAGCTGCTACATTCTGGATTAGTTATGGTTCCTGAGTCACCTTCAAAGGTAGCCCCATGTAGAGCGCATTGCAGTAGTCCAATCTGGAGATAACCAGATCATGTATCACTTTGGCAACACAGTGCACAGGCAGGTAGGACCTCAGCAGGTAAAGATGACCTTTGGGGTCGCTGCCAACTCTACAATTCTATGGTTTTATGATTCTTTGCCATGAATGCCACAGGTAGCTTTGCCGCTTCACATGGTCCTGGCCTCTATCAGCATTCAACAGTGCTGGATCCATAATTGCAGTTGTGGCAAGGAAATGGGTGAATGCTAGAAACACTCTCCATATATACCAGTTAGGGTCACTGCGGAAAGCTGCTGCCTCAGTTTTTCGGGAAACCAGCACAAACATAGAAGCGATTCTGCGTACATGGTGCCTCATTCGTATGGTATGGTGCCTATGTGTGAAATACGCCCAAGAGTACTTTGCATTTAAAAAGGTTGTTGACATATGTGGATCTAATTGCAAAATGAATGCTTCGGGCCTCAGATCCTTCAGAAAAAGAAGAAAAAAATGAACGAGAATGATGAAGACACATAGCAATAAAGAAAACTGCTCTGCCAAACAAGCCAGAACTTGCCTAGCCTCAAAACTTTTGCAATCCCTCCTTCTCCGAACCCAACAGTGAACTTTCCTCATCTGTACAGTGATTGTTTTGCTCTTCTCTGTCTCGTTTGTTGATCGCTATCTTTCGTACAATTTTGCAGCTTAATTTTAAATTATATTTTAGAAGGGGTTTTTTGTGATTTGATTGATACACTTTTGATTTGTGGCGCTTAAGATGTCTGGATTAATTATGTATGCTCTATGCCTGACGCAATGCAATTTTATTTTGGAAGAGCAACGACTTACATATTTTTTTAAAAAAAATTAAGACCGTTTAGGAGAAGTCAGCAGTTTTGCTTTTGGGTGCCTTGATCATTGCCAGCCATACGGACACCCCAAACATCAACTAAAGGTGGTACTTACTTTAAAAGGATAAAACACCACATTTGACAAACACACATTTCATTGTGGAAGTTGGAATCTAAAGGGAGCTCCGACTGAATGCCTCCTTTTCGTGCTGCCACTGAAGGACAAATGCCTAGCTTTCTATGGATCTCCTTCTTTGCCTATGGAAAGAGATCCACCAAACCCTGTGACCCCTCAGACAGATCTCCCCCCCCCCCCGGGTATTAGGATTGCCCCTGATGAGTCATACATGTGTTACTCATTCTACAGAATACAGGTAACTTGCAGCTTGTGCACATTCAGTTTTATGAGCTTGGCCAAAAAAGTTAAAAAATAAAAAAGGGGGGGGAGAGAGACTTTGGCAATTCCACTTGCCATTGAAGCCAATGTGTTTGGACTATGTGCAAGTTTGGCTTCATGTGCTACCCCTGGACTGTAACCCCTGCGAAACTGAGTGTCACCTGTGTAAATTCGGGGAGCAGGCTTCCTTCCTTCCTTGCACTTTCAGGACTAACATTGCGTTTGTCCTGACTTACCTTGAACGGCAACCGTTTCACATTAATATTAAAGACCGAAGTTGCCTGATTGCAAGTCGTTTTCAGCTTTGCCTCTAGAGAAGATGCAAGATCCACTTCCCAGAAATCGCACCAGCTTGATTATGTCTGTGACTGATGCCAGCAATAAGAACCTGACGCTTCGATGCTACTCTGGAGGCAGAGGCGATGTAGAACCCTCTGATTGCCATTGGCTCAGTTGCTCCGGTTTCACAGAGGATCTCGGCAACGCAGGGTTGGACGGCGCTGTGTTGTATTATGAAGACGTTTGAAATCATGAGCTGCTTGTGGTAAATTAAATGCCATGGCCCAGATCCAACAAAGAGTTATGCTTGATAAAGCTTGCAGTAGATCTCAACTGGCTTGAGCACACTTAATTCAATTGCGGCCTTCAGGTCTTGGAGACGTGCCACAGAACTTTCAATGACACCTTGTTAGATGCAAATCAGCTGAGTGGTTCCAGGGTTTTTCTCTTTTTATTTTGAAAAGGTCTAAACCACACTGTCATCCAAACATGACTTGGGATATAGGAAGCTGCCTTTAACCTGCTTAGTTCAGGATTGGCTGTGTCGATGGCGGTCCAGGTTTTCAAATAGGAGGCTTGGCCAATGGAGCTTGCAACCTTCTTAATTCTAAGCAGTTGCTACAGGAGAAAGGCAAGGAGGTTCTACCTTGGTGCTGTTTCAGCTTGGTCCAAAACAGAAATTCATTTAATGTTGGAACATGCCACTTCCAGATACTTAGGAGAGGTGGGGTGACTTGTTTTACGGGACAACTTGGAAGCACCTTGTGTACTGTATCTTTCCCTGTTGTCAGACAAATAAGCTGGCTGAGAAATGTGGGTGTTATTCTTGGGGATGCATCTTTTAATTGAAAAGGGCTTTGTTATGTTTGCTCTTTGGGGAGTAGATAAAAGAGAGATTTATTGGAGAACTTTATTTGGGTTTGAGGAGTCATTTGTCCAAGTGCTGTACTTTATTAATAGCCCTTTGTTCTCACAGTTAACAGTCATACAGGGATTTTTGAGCGGGATACTCATTTTCTTCCAAGTTCTATCAGTGAAGTAATCATTTTTGGCTTAAGGCCAGCTGCCATTTGCTTGCTTTATGAAAATACAACGCCAGCGTCCTACTGAAAGCTATTTTCTTTTAGGCAAAGGCTTCAATACTCAGCTGGGTCTCCGTATCTTGCTGTAAATGCACGGATTGGGGTATTTTTTTTTAAAAAAAGAAAGATAATGTTATAACATTTTGATTACCCTTTCTTGCTCCTATCATTCACAGCCCATCTTTTCTAATTATGGCATTAGGACATTTACATAACGGGGAGAAAAGGGGTCCTTTAACTACATTTCTATTATGCTTGGCACTTGTGCGAAAGGATATTATATTCGTGTGCATTAGAGATTGCTTATAAAAAGATCAAGACAATAACAGCAGATCAGACGATAAAGGTTCCCTTTTCTCCACCCAGACAGGCTGTCTCTGACTGAAGAATACAGTTCATCAAAAGTGTCTGCAGGTTGTCAAACTCAGTGAGATTTGGGGACACTCGGAGGATGTCGTGGCCAACAAGAAGAATTTTCTGTAGGGTTTTGCCATCACTCACCCTTAGGAAATAATCACTCACAACATCCTGCAAGCTCTCATGATAGAGCTCTATTGGAGAGAAAAGAGCCATTTTATCAAAGGACAATATATCCCTTCTCTTGGACCACGCAGCTTCCATTATCAGACCATAATAAATCATATTTATGTTCTCAGTTAATAAGACTGATTACGATGCAGGTTACAGAACAGACATGGGGGGAAAGCAAAGCAGGTGAAAAGATGTTTTAATGAAAATATGATAAGAAAACCGCTTCTGCTCAAACATTTTATGCTATTATTTGTAATGATCACAGACAATTTTGGATGCATCTTCTTTAGCCATGGATTAAGCTGCATAAATTGGCTCACTGGTTTATACATTGAAATAGGGAGGGATGGGGCAGACGGTGGGGGTGTGGGGGGAGAAAATCATAGCATCCTTCTCATGTTGTCCAGAATCATTATGTACATTATAAGCATAAAATGAGTTTAATGTATGTGCTTTGAAATGAATAAGAAAACAGAAAATCGGGGAAGACTGATTTTAATGTTGTTCAAAATTATTCAGAAAATTTCTACTCATCTTTGTTACTGGCGGTGTATGTTCCATGAAATTTAGGAATGTCATGTTCTGCTTTCATCTGCTTCAAATTAATATACTGCTTCTTCCTGCCTTTCTCAATTTCTTCAAAGTTTTCCTTGCAGTGCAGTACAAAGAGACAAAGAAAGATAGATTCTGCGCTCAGTATGTGAGCATAACTGTTATTAATGCTAATGGGAGTTAAGTGTGCACTGCAAGAAGCGACTGTTCGACAGTGTTTAATATTGAAAGGGAACTTATTAAAAAAAAATGGGCATTTTTAGCTCCAGCAAGTTTGAGGAATTAAAGCACCAGCTTCCCTGAAGTTATGCGAGGAACTAGAAAAAAACAAATCAGGTAAAACACTAAAAAAAAAAAGGCATCCGCTCTAAAATTGTGGCCCAGAAAACATGGAACTGAGTGACCTGGAATACTTCTGACTCTCTTGCAAACTGGGTAAAACCGGATGTTCCATAAACACTGTGGCTGTGTTTCAAGGAGATACTGTAGGCATGTCCAAAACCTTGGTCCTATGTTTAAAACAACCTTTGTCAAAAAACCAGAAGACTTTTTACTAGGAATTATAGGTACCGAGATCCCAGAAGAAATTGTTCATGTACGCTACAACAGCTGCTCGGATGTTGGTAGCCCAGAGGTGGAAGGAAGAGACAATCCCGACTAAAGAAGAATGGCAAATCAAACTGATGGACTATGCCGAAACGGCAAAACTAACTGGGAAGCTCAGGAATCAAGGAGAAAAGAAATTTAAAAAAGAATGGGAAATGTTTATTATGTACAATGGTACCTCAGGTTAAGTACTTAATTCGTTCCTGAGGTCCGTTCTTAACCTGAAACTGTTCTTAACCTGAAGCACCACTTTAGCTAATGGGGCCTCCTGCTGCTGCCGCACCGCTGGAGCAGGATTTCTGTTCTCATCCTAAAGCAAAGTTCTTAACCTGAAGCACTATTTCTGGGTTAGCGGAGTCTGTAACCTGAAGCGTCTGTAACCTGAAGCGTATGTAACCCGAGGTACCACTGTATATACAAAATCATTGTAAACAGGTCAAAGGATTAGCAGGATTTTAATTACCGTACACTTGTGTTGTAACAGATAGTACAGATCATCTGGAGATATGAAAAATTGGAGAAGTATTGCATGGGATGGAGGGGAAGTCAAGAGATTCACAGTAATCTCGACATGCGGAATGTTTATGATATTATGATGTAACTTTATTTTCTCCTTTGTTCTTTTTCTTTAATTTTTTATTTTATTTTTGAAAATCAATGAAAATCATATATATATATATATACCGTATTTTTCGCTCTATAACATGCACCTGACCATAACACGCACGTAGTTTTTAGAGGAGGAAAATCCGTAGGCATGCCACCCGTAGGCATTTCCTCCATAACACGCACAGACATTTCACCTTACTTTCTAGGAGGAAAAAAGTGAGTGTTATGGTGCAAAAAATACGGTATAGATAGATAGATAGATGATAGATAGATAGATAGATAGATAGATAGATAGATAGATAGATAGATAAATAGCTTGGTCCTGCACAGTAGCATCTCTCTGTTTCTTTGAACTGGACACACACAAACACATACATCCAATATCATCCCCTCATCACATACTACTTAAGAAAGTCCCCTCCGTTTCAAAAGTGAGTTTTACTACATGATACAGAGCCTAATCATCATGCAAAAGTTGGCCTATACAGAGCATGATACAGGGCATGCAGTGAGTTACCCAGTTCATTGCACCCTGAATTGTAATTACTATTATTATTATTATTATTATTATTATTATTATTATTATTATTATTTATTTGTACCCCGCCCATCTGGCTGGGTTTCCCCAGCCACTCTGGGCGGCTTCTGACAACGATTAAAAATACATTAAAATGTCACACATTAAAAACTTCCTGAATTGTATTTTCATTTGGGGGAGCGGCAGATGGAATATTATCTTATCGGTGATAGAATATCCAATTTGGCCTGTGCGGCCATTTCAGTTTCTCCACCCCAACTGTTAATTAGCCAACATCACCCCAATGGGCAGTGTGGTGGGGTTTAATCATGCCCTCACTGTGCCCACCCATGTCCCCACAGGGAACTAGTGTGCGCAGTTAAAGCAGCAGGATTTAACCCCTGCTCTTCTGCTGGTGTGCATGTCTCTCTGTGTTAAATCCTGCTTAGACCCTGGCAGAAAGCAGGATTGATGTTCCTGCTCATCAGCTGACGAACAGGGGGTTAAATCCTGCTGGGTGCTGGATGCTGATTGCCAGCACACGCCCTGACAGTAGGGTAGCCATATTTCGACAAGTGGAATTCCTGACACCCGTAAATTTCTGACACCACCAAAATTGTTGACCTTTTTGGGGGCGCTTTGTGGGGGCACCCATTTTTTTTATATTCTTAATATTTTAAGCTTTTGGGGCTGTTTTCATTGCTTTTTCCATCACGTTGACATACATCTGGGTTTTTGATTACCAGATGATTCAGCAAAATCCTCCCCAACACCATTTTTATACCCGGAAACCAGGACATGTCATGAATTTTCCTGTCGTATGGCAAACCTACCTGACACAGGATCGTAGAATTGTCAAATGATTGACAGCTGGGTGCACCTGTTAAATTAGCCCCCAGGGAGGGTGGGAGGAGATAAAGATCTGGGCGAGATCCCCTCTTCCAAGAAACAAAAAGCGTTCAGCCCCTCTGAAACAGAAGTTGTGAACTGTATATATATAGGGAGGTTGGTTCCCTCTCCCCCAACAATGAAATTACTGATTGAGTTAACATGGGAATATATAACAGGCATTGAATTTAACAGGAGTAAACGCCATTGCCGTTTCTAAAGGTAGGTTCAAATGTAGCCTCGCTTGTTACTGGTTCATTTGGGACAGTGTTATCGAGGTGTTGTTAGAAGTGTGGACTTGCGACTAATTCATCAGTATGATTAGGTCTCCACAACCCAGCAGTACATTAAGCATAGGACCTGTGGGTTGTTCTCTTGTTGTTCTCAAACACAACCTGGGCTGGATCTAGACACATCAGAAGAGTGTCTCAGGAAAACGCGCTGTAAACTTTATATAGTGGTACTTCAGTTTACGAACTTAATCCGTTCTGGAAGTCCATTCTTAAACCAAGGCGCACTTTCCCTAATGAGGCCTCCCACCGCCGGTGCCTTTCTACCGTTCGGATTCTGTTCTTAGACCAAGGTAAAGTTCAGAAACCGGGACACTACAGTGGTACCTCGGGTTACATACACTTCAGGTTACAGACTCTGCTAACCCAGAAATAGTGCTTCAGGTTAAGAACTTTGCTTCAGGATGAGAACAGAAATTGTGCTCCGGCAGCGCAGCAGCAGCAGGAGGCCCCATTAGCTAAAGTGGTGCTTTAGAACAGTTTCAGGTTAAGAACGGACCTCTGGAATGAATTAAGTACTTAACTCGAGGTACCACTGTACAGTGGATTCTCGAGTTGCGAACATGATCCATGTGGGATGTACGTTCGCAACCCACAGTGTTCGCAACCCACAGCGGTGTGTCTACGCACGCGCAGGTTGCAATTTGATGCTTCTGCGCATGCGCAAAGCATGATTTAGTGCTTCTGCACATGTGCGACCCCTGAAACCCGGAAGTAGCCTGTTCCGGTACTTCTGGGTTTTGGTGGGTCGTAACCCGAAAAAACGCAACCTGAAGCATATGTAACCCGAGGTATGACTGTACTTCCGGTTTTGCGGAGTTCGTAAACCGAATTGTTCGTAAACAGGGCTGTTCTTAAACCAAGGTACCACTGTAATGGGAAATCATGTTGGCGAAAGAGGGGACTCCACAGCGCCATCTGGTGCCACAGTGTTATAACGCATGTAAAACACTTTTTCTTTACTAATGTAGCTGAGTCCCAGGACTGTAATAGCCTCTTTCTTAATTCCTGGAGTCGCGTAACGGCAGCAGAGCAGGAAGTGTGGCCACCGGCCTTTCCTAGTGCACTTTCCCCACACGGATGGGAACTAGATACTGTGCACATGACACGGCAAAGTACCAAACCAACTTGCTGGCCCTGCTATTTGATGTGGAGATGGTTGTTGCGCAAATGTTTCCGTCGGGGATGGACCTTGCAAAATACAGCCTTGACAACTGTTTAAAACGTGGACCTTTTGTTGCAGTTAGGGATGGGTGACTTTATTTTCCTTGTCAGTCTTCACTAGCGTCAGATGCTGCTGTTATGATGGATGGCTGGCCAGTCAGTACAAAGCTGTGGTGGGTGGGTGGGTGGACAGAAGGAACGATGGAATGAAGGACAGAAGGAAGGAAAGAACCCCAAAAAACCCAAGTGAGTTCAAATTAATTTATGGACGGTGGTCGGGAGAAAAGCTATGTTTGCCCTGTGTTACTGTTTGTTTGAAGCTGAAGACCTTAAAAGCAGAATAAATAAACTCCTTCTCCCTTTCTCTTCCATCTGTGTTTTCCTGCTTGGTATTTTCTGAGCCGCTTAATTCTGTCAGCATTCTTAGATGCAGGGATGTGCTTGGCCACATGTCAATCATAGCAGTTGATATATAAAATAGCTAAGAAGGCAATCTTGCATCATCTTTTTGTTTGGGTCCATTTTTCTTATCACAAGCCTGACAAAAAATTACTGCCTTCAAGTGTATTCAGTAATGTCACCATAGATCTAATATCTATGAGACCTTTTGTTTTTTAGCTTTACTGGGATTAGCCACAAAAGGCACTTGACGATGACAAAGGATCTGTCAGATATGTGATGATCAGTGCACTGAAATCTTTCGTGACAAAAGGGCACTAATGCCCCCCTAAAGCAGTAACCGCTATCTGAGGAAAAGAGCACCTGAACCATTCCATTAAGGGCCATGGAGCTGAAGATGGATCTGGCTTAAATCGCCAGGGGATATTAGCGTATTTAATATAGTCAAAACAGTGTGAAAGACTGTAAGCTGAGTGGACATATATGACAAGGTTTGCAGCTCTGCAGACCACGGGCACACATTTCTCCATTTGCAAGGCAAACACCCACAAACATATTAAAAAAGACTGTTATGCAAGTTGTTGAGATACGCTGACAAACGCAAATTAGAAGGCAAAAAAGTTGTGTATATTTGTTTGCAGATGGAGATCACGATGAACTAAAGCAGTTTCCTGCTATTTGTGATTTGAAAAGTATTATTATTGTTATTGTTATTATTTATTACTATTATTATTACCATTAATTCAATTTATATGCCACCCTTTATCAAAAGATCCCAGGGCAGCGTACAATATTAAAAACACATTACAGAACATCAATGATAAAAACATAATTAAAAAAAGCGTACTGACAGACGGCCTAATAATAAAATAGTCAATCTAATAGCAGTCCTCTTCCCCACACTTTCATAGGCCATAGATGGTTTAATAGCCATAGGCCTGTTTTTGCCTGGAGCTTAATGACATTCAGTAATGGTGCCAGGCAGGACGCGGGTGGCCTAGGACTTGCCAATCAGAAGGTCAGCGGTTCAAATCCCCGAGACGAGGTGAGCTCCCGTTGCTTGGTCCCTGCTCCTGCCAACCTAGCAGTTCGAAAGCACGTCAAAGTGCAAGTAGATAAATAGGTACCGCTCTGGCGGGAAGGTAAACGGTGTTTCCGTGCACTGCTCTGGTTCGCCAGAAGCAGCTTAGTCATGCTGGCTACATGACCTGGAAGTTGTACGCCGGCTCCCTCGGCCAATAAAGTGAGATGAGCGCCGCAACCCCAGAGTCAGCCATGACTGGACCTAATGGTTAGGGGTCCCTTTACCTTTAACGGTGCCAGGCAAGCCTCTCTGGTGAGAGCATTCCACAACTGGAGAGCCACCACAGAAAAAGCCTGTTCCCTTGTTGCCCACCTCCAAACCTCTCTGGGATGGGGGAATAGAGAAGGGCCTCAGAAGTAGCCTCAAAACGAGATCAATCAGCACACCTGTTAATTATATATATATATCTGAAAAATAAGGTGTTACGGTTCAAGATTACCTGGAAGTCGCATTCTTCTTTGGTTTAGCAATCCTGCTCTCTAGTCCAAGATGGGCTGTGCTTCTTCACTTGTGTGGAAATTCCTGCTCACTGACTCTCTGTTCTTTATTATGTCACACCTTACAAAGCTGGGCCCTGACATAAATAAAGAAATTAAGTCCCATCTCAAAGGAAGCCCTGATCATTAGGTGGCGTCTGACTAAGTTATGCTCAGAGTCAACGCAGTGAAATAATCAGAAGTAAGTAAGTTAGGGCTTCAATCCTAATCATGTCTACTCTGTAGTGCGCCCCATTTGATTGCATGGGGCTTACTGTCAGGTAAAGGGGGTTGGGACTGCAGTCTCATTTAAGTCCATTGATTTCAGTGGGTCTACTCTGAGTACAAAGTTAGTCGGATGCCACCCAATGAGAGAATTTTCACATGTCAACATAGAAGGCAGTTATTGGAATGCTGCGTTTTATAATCATATAGCCCTGGGATATGTATTATGAAAAGCAGTAAACAAATGACCCAGAACAAAACCATTTTGTATTGTGTTTCTGGGGCCGGACGCTATTCATACCATCCATTGATAAAGCTACTCCAAAAAAGGGCAAACCGTTGTTAGATATTTGAAAGCGCCAGTTTGGCGAATAAGGAGTAGAGAATCACATGGTCCCCATTTGCACGTTAAACAGAAAATAAAAAGATCCCATCATTCACCTTGTAGGAGTGAAGCTGCCTTAGAAACAGGTTGTGCTGTTTTCCCATCTAGGCCATTAGTGCCTCTTCTGCTGGGATGAACTCAGCTGGTAGCACATGATGAGTTGCTTAATCTCAGAGTCGTGGGTTTGAGCCCCACGGTGGGCAAAAGATTGCTGGCTTGCAGGGGCTTGGATTAGATGACCCTCGTGGTCCCTTCTGACTCTTCGATTCTGACCAGCGGTGGATTTCTCGAGTCTGAGGCAGCGGTCTTTCCCATCGCCTCCAACCTGATCCTTCTAACTGGGGGTGCCAGAGATTGAACCGGAGACCTTCTTGGGCTCTGCTGCTAAGCTATATTCTCTCCCCGTCCTTCATCATGAAGAGCCAGTGTGGTGTAGTGGTTAAGAGCGGTAGACTCGTAATCTGGTGAACCGGGTTCGCATCCCCGCTCCTCCACATGCAGCTGCCGGGTGACCTTGGGCCAGTCACACTTCTCTGAAGTCTCTCAGCCTCACTCACCTCACAGGGTGTTTGTTGTGGGGGAGGAAGGGAAAGGAGAATGTTAGCCGCTTTGAGACTCCCTAGGGTAGTGATAAAATGGGATATCAAATCCAGACTCTTCTTTATTTACATTTGATTCTTGGCAACTAGTACAAATCTGGAGTTAAGCTAGTACTTCAGCTTAAGCCTGGGCTCCCCAGGCCTCAGCCCAGGTATTCGTCCTGAATAGCTGGCGTCTGAGGAGGCTTCATGGCTGTGAGGCAACAGATGACAGAGATGTGCTTCGCTGGGCTGGCAGAGCAGACAGCATCTATTAGCAAGACAGATTTAGCCTAGGAGGCCGGTAGTTGCTGACCATTTATCTAGGGCAATGTTTTTTAGCCGTTCACAAATCTCTTTTCGTGCTTGCCAGTTCCTTACTCAAATGTATTTGAAGATGACAACCTCAGAAACATTCAGCAAGATGTTATTCAGACTCCAAGACAAACTTTCTGGTAGGGATGGAGTACTTTGGTTCCTCCCATTTACACATTTAGCCCAACCTTAATTTCCGTTCACAATGTTTCCATATCAGCATTTTTAACCCACAAAGGTTCATCAGCATTCCAGTGCACAGTTCTCCCAGTGTACACAATTTTCATATGCATTGTACCTATTTTTGCAAGCAATTCCCCCTAATACTGCACATTTTCTTTTACTAATATGTTTTATTTTCATCTACACATTCCCATAAAAAAATTATGTATACTTTTCAAGTTTATATAATTCATTACTTTTACAATCATTTTAACATTTCAAAGTTTGACTTCCTTCCCCCTCATTTAACTTACTTGTAATTTCCCCAAATTCATTTAATTTACTCATTTAGTTATCCACTTTAAATACCCTTCATATACCCTTATGAAACTGCAGGTTATTACAGTAATCCTGCCAATGTTTTGACCTGTTTGCAACTTATCTGTAAATATTCAATAAACCCTTTCCGTTCTTTTATTAAAAAAAGTTTGTTATTTTGATTTCCTATTCTTCCAGTAAGTTTCGCCATTTCTGCATATTCCATAGGTTTTTGTATCCTTTCTTCCTTTTTTGGGACTTCTGCTTCTTTCCATTTTAATTATTAACATGGTTTTTTGGGGGCTGGAGAAGAGCACTGCAAAATTTGGAGAAGCGTGAATTGCGAAGGATCGCTGTGTTCTTTTCAGTCATGTATCGTGTTGGGAAGTGTGAACTAGGTAGGATTGCACTGAACTGGTGAACCAAACCAAATTTCTGTCCTGTTCTTTCCCTTAGGTGAGGTGACGCGTCATATCAGGCAAAAGGTATTTCTTCTGCTGGAACATTTTCTCCCCCCCTTGCCCCCCCCGTCAATTCAGGGAAGATATGAAGGTTATGTTTTGCAGTGATGTACATAAGCATAATAGCGTAATTGAAATGGCATGTTTACCGTTCTGTTTCATGCTTGATTGTGCTTCTTCAACACCTTTGCGCACACTGTTAGAAATGGGATTATAATTAAAATGTTCTGTTGAACACCTTGTTCGGTTCAGCGAAATGCACAATAGAAATATAAGCACTTGCTCTGGGTGACTCTGCAATGACTGCACAATAAAGCCTGGGAAATCTCCTGAGCGCTTTATTTATTTTGCCAGACCAGCCGGTGGAAGGGGGAAAGGTGAACAAAATAGGAAAATTGCCAGGAACTGAGTTTCCTTCCTGCTACGTGGGGGAAAGATGACCCTGGGACAAACTTCCTACCCGTGTTGTGTGTGCCCGAATTCTGCCTTAAAAATGGATTTATTAGAATCGTAGAACTGTAGACCTGGAAGGGATCCCGAGGGTCATCTAGTCTAACTCCCTGAAATAGAGGAATCTCAGCTAAAACATCCATAACAGGTGGCCATCCAAGCTCTGCTTAAAAACCTCCAAGGAAGGAGAGTCCACCACCTCCTGAGGGAATCTGTTCCGCTGTCGAACAGCTCATACTGTCAGAAAGTTCTTCCTAATGTTTAGACGCAATCTCCTTTCTTGTAACCTGAAGCCATTGGTTCGAGTCCTACCTTCCAGAGCAGAAGAAAACAAGCTTGTTCCCTCTTCCATGTGAGAGCCCTTGAGATATTTGAAGATGGCGATCATATCTCCTGTCAGCCTCCTCTTTTCCAAGCTAAACATACCTGGCTCCTTCAACTGCTCCTCCTGAGGCTTGGCTTCCAGACCCTTGATCATTTTGATTGCTCTTGTAAGATAATGTCACCCAATTGAAGACATTTAATAAATTAATTGCATGAGTTTCAATTGATTGATCTGTTGAGCCCATGCAGCAAGAGCCGACAATATACCCCAGTATAGTGGGTAAACTGTCAGGCTGAAACTGGAAAGAGTGGGGTTCAAATTCCCCAATCAGTCGCTTTGTCAGCCTAACCTACCTCTCAGGGTTGCTGGGAGAATACAGTGGTATCTCTGGTTAAGAACTTAATTCATTCCAGAGGTCCGTTCTTAACCTGAAACTGTTCTTAACCTGAGGTACCACTTTAGCTAATGGGGCCTCCTGCTGCCACCGCACGATTTCTGTTCTCATCTTGAAGCAAAGTTCTTAACCCAAGGTACTATTTCTGGGTTAGCGGAGTCTGTAACCTGAAGCGTATGTAACCTGAAGCGTCTGTAACCCGAGGTACCACTGTATAATGGTAGTGGTAGGGAGAACCATGTACATTGGCTTGTGCTCCTTCGAGGGAAAAAACAGAATATGGCTGTGTACACATCATACAGTTAAAGCAAATGACTTCACCAAGAGAATGCTGGGAATTGTAGTTTGTTAAGGGTGCTCTGAGACATAGGTTATGAATATGCAGTAGCTCCACTCCTTTCCTTTTCCTTTCCTTTTTGGTCTAAAGGTACTTCTGTACGTAACCCAAGGAACGCAAGAAACAGCCATTCCGGGTCAGGCCCGTGCAGATCAACAAAGTTTAGTGTTACGCCCCATCAGCCAAATGACAGATCTCAGGAAATGAATGGAAAGACAATTTTGTAAGTATAACTCCCTCTAGCCCGGAAACCAATCAAGCTGAAACATTTAACGCTGACTTTAGGAGGCCTGGTAACTGGATCCTGTGGAGCAGCTTCACTGACAGTGGTTCAAGTAGTGTCATGTACCACGGAGGATGAAGCACGATCCTTCGGTGTAGTATAGTGACCGGAGTATTGGACTTTGGCCAGAGAGCTCAGGCTTCAAATCCCTACTCATCCATGACATTCGTTGGGTAATCTTGTGCTGGTTGGCCTCTCCTGCCTACTTCACAGGGCAGTTGTAACTCACGTCCATACCATATTGGCCTGAATATAAGCCTCACTTTCCCCCCAAATTCCGACCTTGAAAAGTTAAAGTGTGGCTTATATTCGCGACCTTACGGTATGCAGCCAGGAGCACAGGGCAAACAGCGCCAGGAGCACGGCAAAGCGGCGTCTGCCCTACAAGTAGTCCCCCATCCTCTCCCCCATGGCTGGGAAGGGAGAGAGCAAGGAAGGGGAAAGGCTGCTGGCAACACATCGTGCCCCCACTATTATGCAGCCAGGAGCAGCGTGGAATGGAGCGGCTAATATTCGGGTACCGTATTTTTCGCTCCATAAGGCGCACCGGACCATAAGGCGCACCTAGTTTTTAGAGGGGGAAATCAAGAAAAAAAATCAGCCTATCCGCTTCACCCAGATCTTCTGGGGCTGCTGGGGGAAGCCCCCCAGCCCCAAAGAGCAAAGAAGCCAAGGATAGATCCCGCTCGCTGTTTTGGCTTCCTCTTTAGCCGCCTGCAACCTCTCCAGCCGGGAGAGGCTGCACGCGGCTAAAGAAGCCATAGCCACGCACAGTCTCTCCCAGCCAGAGGGGCTGCGCGTGGCTATGGCAATACCCCCACCTCCCGCAAAAGCCCACAGGAGCCGCACACCCTTTAAGGAGCGCCCGGCTCCTGCGGGCTTTTCTACGAGGAGGGAGAAGGGACTGACTGGCTGGGTTAGTCCCTTCTCCCTCCTGGGGAAAAGCCTGCAAGAGTCGCGCGGAGCTTGTGTGCGGCTCTTGGGGGCTTTTCCTGCCTGCCTCCCCCCTGCATTCGCTCCATAAGACGCACACACATTTCCCCTTACTTTTTAGGAGGGAAAAAGTGCATCTTATGGAGCGAAAAATACGGTATTTTTTCTTTTTTTCTCCCCCCCCCTAATTTTAAAGGTGCAGCTTATATTCGGGTGCGGCTTATATTTGGGCCAATACGGTATATACCAACTTGAGCTCTGTGGCTCATCATCATCATCATCATCATCATCATCAAAAACAACATTTTATGCTTGGGATCCTGTTTTGCTTGCTTGTAGGAGTGCCAACTTGAATAAAATATTGGGGGCCCAGGTAAGTCAGATCTCGCATAATCGAACACATGACATGGTGCACACACAACATTTGAATGGCAATACCCATCAACTTTTTGTTTTTTGGGGGTAAAGACCCCTTGGCCCCTAGGAGTTAGCTCCTATGCTTCCTTCTGCCATCTCTCATTACTCACCTGCCCCTCAGAAAGGAGTGGTTTGCTGCACTGCTGTACTCAAGGGGTAGAGAAATATTTCGTGCCCTCCAATATTTCTCCGATAAAATTAGGGACCTCTGAAGGGAAAGTGGGACAGTCCGGGATCAAATCAGAAAGCGGGACGGCTTCTGTAAATCCGGGACTGTCCCTGGAAAATAGGGACACTTGGAGGGTCTGATTTTTCCTTGACAAAAGTGTCAGGGGTGGAGGATAAATTTTATTCAGCTCACATTTACGGCCAAATCTTATCAAATTTGCACTTTCTGAAAGAGTGTGAGAATTAAAAAACAGCAATCCTTAGAACGTCACCACAACACAATTGGTTCTGTGTTCTTCCCCCTTGAGGGTGACTGTATTATGCTTGGTGATTTTTAAACAACAGTGATGGCAAATTAAGTGGGCATCACTTGTGAATGGAAAGAGTCTACTACAGGGTGAGCCATTGTCATGTCCTCTAGATTGGTGGACTTCAGACCGGCTGGAACAGAGGTGGGGAATAGTTTTTCCTGGGGAGAGGTGTTGGCCCATCTGAAATGTCAACTGAGTGGCCATAGGTAACGATAGGAGGATGTTATTATACTCTTGAAACCATCTTGTAGCTGATATGTAGCTGTCTTGCAGTAAGAAAAAGAGGAAGGTAATGATAGAATTCCTACTTCCTTTTACAATGCCAGCCTTTCTCTCATTTTGTCCTTACCGAAGGTTCCTGAGATTGTTGCCTGCGATTCAGAAACCAAGAAAGAACACCCAGTGTTTGCTACACATTTATATGAGTTTTGCAAGTCTGGAAGAAAATCCTGTAATTTCTCCCCCTGCAACAAAAACTAATAGGCCTATTCCAGAACACACACCTGGAGCAAAGCTATTCAACAAGAAGGTGCTATAATTGCATAATTGCTGTTCAGAATACCGTTTTCCTAAAAAATTATTCAATTAGCATCTGAAGTGCAGGGTGAGGTTGAAACAGAGGCAGGTGGTTTGGCGAAGAGTACAGGAATAAAGGAAAGAGAAAAAAACCATTTGGGGCTTTTGTCTCCCAAATGTAAGATGGCAACAGTGCACGCCAATTTATATTTACTTTTATTTTTCAAATGCACAGGAGCACAAGTTTGTTTTGGCAATTCTCTCTGGCTGCACACACCATACAGTTCTGAATACTAGTAACCGTGGTTTGTTAAATATGTTGGGACTTGTAGGTCTGTAAAGAGGCCTGCAAATGTGACGTGGAGGCTGGCAACATTAACCCCGCCATGTGGCCATCCCTTGCGGAAGACCACAGCTCCCGGAGACAGCCAGCCAAGTCATGTATCCACAGCAGTGACCAGAGGAGGAATGGCCACAGCGAGGTGCACAGAGAGAAGGAACACAGTGGAGCATCTGCAGCAGCACAACCGGATGCCTTCATCTGCCCCAGCTGCAACAAAACATATCTCTCCTCTATCGGTCTCTACAGCCACAGCCACAGCAACTGTAGCTCTGTGCTAAAACCTGCCAGCAGTTTGACTTCACGCTGGATAGGTGCACTCCTCCACTGTCTCCCAAGACAGACAGGTGCCAGCAAACCTCCAAGGGTCCCATGACAGTGGCGGATCTACTTTGAAAATCATCAAGCTTCAGCTTCAGGGGCCCTGGTCCCAGAGGAGTGCCAGAAGCAACTTGAGTCCACCGTGCTTAATTCTGGGGGGTCTAGTAGACCCAATTGGAGTTGCATGGAATTGAGCCAAATGGATTCAATTTTTTTTTGTCTTTGTTTCCATGATTCCAAGGTTTGACAGATGTGGCGAAGGTTTTGCAATCGGTCATGAAACAACCCCATGAAAAAAAATTAGAGGAGTTAACCAGACCTTACCAAGGGACACAGGTGGTGCTGTGGGTTAAAACACAGAGCCTAGGACTTGCTGATCAGAAGGTTGGCGGTTCAAATCCCCGTGACGGGGTGAGCTCCCGTTGCTCGGTCCCTGCTCCTGCCAACCTAGCAAGTAGATAAATAGGTACCACTCCGGCGGGAAGGTAAACGGCATTTCCGTGTGCTGCTCTGGTTCGCCGGAAGTGGCTTAGTCATGCTGGCCTCTTGGCCTGGAAGCTGTACACTGGCTCCCTCGGCCAGTAAAGCGAGATGAGCACTGCAACCCCAGGGTCGGTAGAGACTGGACCTAATGGTCAGGGGTCCCTATACCTTTACCTTTAACCAGACCATGGCAGTTCAAGCTTCAGGGTCCCTGAAATGCAGAGCTTTTTTTCTAGCCAGAACTTGCTGGAAATCAGTTTGGGCACCTCTCAGGTGGGTGCCATTGCCATTCTAAGAGTAGAGGTGTTCATGGTGAGGTCTGGCACCTCTTTCTCTAGAAAAACAGCATTGCCAAAATGTAGGTCCACCGGCAGTCCGAGCCTGAGGCAAAAGTTGCAAAAGCAACGGATGCGAGTCCTATCTTTGTATAGTAGGCTACATCCCAGTCAGGCCCAAGGCCCAGTGCCCAGCTCTCTTCATCCACCATCCATCCAAGCAAAAGGACATGATTAAGGCTGAAAGATAGATATCAGCTAGGCCACAACGCTCAAGGACGTATGGAACAGAGTCGGCAAGGAGAGCAGTGTGGGGAGAAGGAGTGTCCTGAGATGGGTGTGTGGCCTACCAAGAGTCTGAAGAAGCAGGTGGTGAGGCCTGTAGGTTCAGATTCTTGGGACTGAAACCATACCCTCCCAGTGGCGTAGCGTGGGGGGTGCCAGGGGTGCCGGCCGCACCGGGCGCAAAATCTGGGGGGGCGCGACTCGGGGAGCATCCCCAACAAGTGCGATTCCCAGCAGCTGGCACGACGCCATTTGGATTTTAAACGCGCGAGCCTCCCAGAGTGGAGGCAGCAGAACAAACGCGTCTTCCAAGAAACCTCTCGCCGTTTCCCCTTTTTTAAAGGAGGAGCGGCGAGCCTGGTCCTTCTCACGTGGAAGGGCAGTGAGGCGCCCTTGGCGTGCCTCTCGGGCAAAACGCCCAGGCGGTTGTTGAGGGAAACCGCGGGTGCGGGGGCCGCCTCCTCCTCCTCGCCCACGCCGCGCGGGAGTCCCCTCGGCTGAGGACTGTGGCGCCTGGGAGCGCCGAGTCTCTCTGCCCAGGCGCTTTGCCTGCCGGCCCCCATTGGGTGGGTTCTTTTTGTGTCGCAGGGTTGTCCCCTGTGCAAACAACAGGTTGAATATTGTAGGTGCGGGTTATTAAAATGTCGCGGGGACAATGGCAGTCTGTGTCCCATTCGCCACGCTCGGCTTCCTCTTTGGAAAAGGGCGCGCAACATGGGACGCGGGCTTGGCTTCCAGCGTGAGGGAGTCTGCATAGCAGCAGCGCCTGCCCTGTCGCCCTGGAAATCTCGCCACGCGGATGGAGACGCAGGGCGAGGCGGTCGAGGCGGAGGGGTATAGGATGGATATTAATAATAATATAGACGCCTGAAAGGTTGGAGACGCCAAGGGCTTGCGAGCCGCATGGAGACAGTGGCGACGAGCCCTGATAATAAGAGCTGTGTAGGCTTGCCACGTCGCCACCCATTCATAATTTTTTTTAATGGATGGTTTACCTTTGGGAAATCTTTTCCCATAGTAAAAGGAGAACACATATCCCGGACCTGGAGTTTGCCAATCCCCTCCCTTAAGAATGTACGTCTGACAAATATATGTCAGACAATTTTTCCATCTGTGCAAAGATAGGACTGGGTCCAACTCTGCACTTTCCTCTGGAAGTACGACCCCCATGGAGCACAGTGGGGCTAAGCAGGCATGTTTTAGGTTAGGATAAAGCTGTGAGGTAAAAGTGCTGCAACAGCAGCAAACATACTTTAACTTAAAAAAATAAAGGTTAATGAGAATTTGTTTTGTAGGAATATAATGCCTAGTAAATGTGAACACCACTTTTGATTCTTTTTAAAAAGACATTTAAACCCATCTTTCTGCTTTAAAAAAAAGCCCTCCAGAGAGTAAAGGATTGCAACAGCAGGGCACTGGTAAGCTTTCAACATGTCCTATTTATGAATGAGAATAATAATAACAACAACAACAACACTTGATTTATAACAGCTTCAACAAATCCCTTGAGGTTCTGCTTTGCTTCCTCCCCCAGTGGCGTAGCGTGGGGGGTGCAGGAGGGGCCGGCCGCACCGGGTGCAACATCTGGGGGTTAGGGTTAGGGGGCGCAAATCCACGGGTTAGGGGGCGCAAATCCATGGGTTAGGGGGCGCAAATTACTTGCCTTGCCCCGGGTGCTGACAACCCACGCTACGCCACTGTACCCTCCAACATTTCTCTGATGAAAATAGTTCCCGGTTCAATTCCTGGCATCTCTAGGTAGGGCTGAGAAAGACTTCTGCCTGGACACCTGCAGAACTGCTTGCTGGTCGGAGCAGACAATAGTGAGCTGCACTGGTTCCATGCCCTACAACATTTCTCTGATGAAAATAAGGACATCCCATTCCATAATGGTAATTTGACTATTTATACCCCACACATCTGACTGGGTTGCCCCAGCCACTCTGGGCAGCTTCCAACATATATAAAAACATTATAAAACATTAAAAAAACAATGTCCCAATACGGTCGTACCTTGAATGCCTTGTGACTCGAACGTTTTGGCTCACCGGAAGTGAGTGTTCTGGTTTGTGAATGTTGTTTGGAACCCATACGCTGCTTCTGTCACTTCTGACTGAGTGCAGGAAGCTCCTGCAGCCAATCAGAAGCTGCGCCTTGTTTTTTGAACATTTTCAGAAGTTGAATGGACTTCCAGAACGGATTCCGTTTGAGAACCAAGGTACGGCTGTACAGGATTGCCTTCAGATTGCTCAGGAAGTCGGATAACTCCATGCCCTCCAACATTTCTCCGGTGAAAATAGGACGTCCTGAGGAAAAGTGGGACCTTCCGGATCACATCAGAAACTGGGGCGGCTTGTCCAAATCAGGGATGTCCCCAGAAAACAAGGAAACTTGGAGGATCTGTGAAACTTCTGGGCCTTGCTCTGAGCCTGCCACATCCCGCTCTGCCTTTCGACACAGACGCACCCTCAGCCTCCAGTGACCTTCGTTCGGAGGAATGTGCTGGAACCCCTCCGTGTTTGGACATGGGGGGTTGCATAGCGATGTGTTAAAGCAATGGGATTATCGCAGGAGATGCCTCGCGAGTGCCTTGGTTCGTGTGCCAGAGGAGCAGAGACAAGAGCTCATTAACTCTCCCTCCTCCACAGGCCCACGCTCAGAGAGGGATGCTGGCACCGCGCTCCCTGCAGCCGAGGAGACAGGGAAGACGTGTAATTAAACATGATACCCGATACACAGCCTTCCACTTGTGCTGCCCTTTCAACCATTTGCACCACGGCTGTGTCTTAGGATCTCAGATAACTTGCCCTTTCATTATCTTCATTAGGGAACTGCTTAGAATGAGGATTCGGGGCCATAGTTCAGTTCTTGGCATATGCGTCTCTGGAGATATACAAAATGTTCTGGCGGACAAAGAACAAGTTTTTAAGCTTCAATTTAACGGGAGCACCGCGTTTTGCACGTTAGCCAGCAGATGGCGCCATTTATCATTTATTGACACTGGTGAAACAGCTATTTTCTCCCTTTTAATTTAGAAAGTATTATAACCAAAGTGTTTTCAACTTATTATTATGCATGAGCGAAAAAATCCCATGAATGTGTAAAATTTCTCCCGCATTTCCCTTTTTATAACATCATTTACATTCCGTATTAATAATTAAAAATCTTCAGGATTTTAATCACTTTTCTCATCACTAAAATATCTAATGGAGAGATCTATCCACCCACCTTCCCCACACCCCACAACTTGAAGGTGAAATAGAGGGAAACTACCAAGCAGGGGGGGGAAAGAGACTGCAAAAAGTCATTTGCTCAAGGTGTGTACAATTGCTTCCTGTTCTTTATACGTTGGATGAATAAGGTTTACAAAATCCTCAGGATTTCAATAGTCTTGATGTTAATGGAGAAAAACATACACTATTTTTTATTTTTTTTGCGGCATGCAAGTTTAATTATGGCGCTGTTTGTCTGATAGCTTGTTACTGTAAATAAAAGAGATAAAAGGAGCCCTTCAGTTGAGTAGCTCCAAAGCTGTGAAATATGTACCCAATTAAAACTATTGGTGTAAGAGGCTAATAAAGTACATGTGGCTCCTCGATGTCTTATTCTAATGAATCTCGGCTAATTTGCTTTGACTGATGAATTTCGGCGTTAGTAGTAGGGGCTGAATAATTATGAAATTTATCACAAGATACAAGGACTCATTAAGTATTACTCAGGTTCAGCTGAGGAATGCTTTCTTTTGTCGTAGGCACAGTCCTAAGCCTAAAACAATTAGGAGGCGCCTAAGAGGGCCCAGTTTGCCTTCCAGCTGATGAGATCCCATTCACAAGGGCGTAGGACTGAGGGAAGGAAGGTCACAGCATGGAGAAGGCACCTGTGTTTCATTAGGAGACAGCGGAATCCGCCACGGCAAGTCTGTCCTGGAAAGAAATATTTATTGCAGCAACCGCTCTCTTTTAATCCGCCCACCAGGATACTTTTCGTCACATTTTGAAAGAGGAAACGGGAGGACAGGACTTATGATTATTGGGTTTTTATAAAGAAAGTTAAGGCTGGAGGACTTTGAAAGAGCCTGTTGCTCAATCCCCACCCAAGCGGTCTTCATTTGACAGTCTGTTTCCCCCTGTTTTTCAGAAGCAAATCAGTATTGAGTACCTAAGAATGCAAGCCATTTCTCCTTCAGCTCTGAGAAGCTTGGTGTAAGTCAGGCTTCATAATCTCTCTTGTCTGAGTATTCCCGACCTGCCAGGAATTGAGCCCTTCTTTTCAATTTCCATTTCTAAATGGACTTTCTACTTTGACAGAATCATAGAATTGGAAGGAACCACAAGGGTCATCTAAGTCCAATCCATGCAATGCAGGAATCATTTGCCCAATGTAAAGATCGAACCCACAACCCTGAGATTAATTGTCTCATGCTCTACCGACTGAGGTGTAAGCAGCTTGTTGCTCACCCCGTTCGTCTTGTGGTCCCTTGGCCGAAACACTTGTTGCGGGTCATCCCTTCTGTTATGTACTGAGCTGAATCCTAGAGCAATAGGATCCAGAATGCAGCAGTCTGATTGGTCTGCAGGAGCCACCCAATCAGGCTCCTGGATGAAGTGAATCAGCAACCTGATTGGCCTGCAGGAGCAGCCAATCAGGCTTCTGGAGGAAGTGAATCCGCAACCTGATTGGCCTACTAGGAGCAGCCCGGAATTAGCCAATCATGCAGGGCCTATTGTGTAAATAATGTATATATAGCTAGACGTTTTGTGGAAAGTTTCATTCATTGCTACTATGAGTTGAATAAAGAGCATGAAATTGACACTCCACTCTGAGTATATTTCACCTTCCAATCCTATATCTCCATAATCTGAATGGAAGGTGACACTCCTACTATAGAGAATAAATAGACCACACTGGTCTTCCAGCCTCTTATCTTATACTAGTCAATCTGGCTCAAAAATGTGCTTAACCTCAACCTTTTGCAGCATTTTTCTCCTGAAGAAAGGTAGGAAAATGATTTGAAGCAGTGCCATTTTTCTAGAAAAAGAGGTGCCAGAACTCACCACGAATGCCTTCCTCGTTCTCTTATAATGGCAATGGCGCCCATCCGAGAGGTGCTGGAACTGATTTTCTGGCGATTTCTGGCTGAGAAAAAAAGCCCTGATTCTGGAAAAAAAAACATTCCAAACTTCAAATTCATAAATAATACTTTGAATTTACATACAATTTAAGGTGCACTGTGGCTGAAATGTTCAAGGTCTGAAATGATTCAACTTTGGTTGGGTCATGGCCAATATGAGTCTCAATGTCTTAAGATTAATTACCCCTTATCTATTTAAATTTGAAGTGTTACACAGGAATTTGAAGCTGGAGATGGCCATTTTCAGATGGCGTGGGGCTCGTTTTTCTGTCTTAATCAGGGGTGTCCAAACTTTTTTCAAAGAGGGCCAGATTTGGTGAAGTGAACATGTGTGAGGGCTGACTGAATATGTTGAGCTTTTTTTTTTAGGATTGAAGTCTAGCTTTTTTACGATTTTACCCCAAAGGGGTGATTCTGGGAGGTTTTCAGTATGCGATAGAGCTTATCTTCCTGACAACTTTGGCCTGTGTTGTGCTTTCGTTGCAATACGTTTGGAGTTAAACTTCCCAGAAGACTGTTAGTCTGCTCAGTTGGGAAAGTGGACAAGACTCCTTCATGCACTTTTAATAGAGAGAATTTCAGCAGGTGCCGTGCAAGTGATGCTTGCAGATGCAACTGCCTTGCGTTCTTGTCCCACCTGTCGAATGTGCATGCGGAAACCAGGAAAGGATCTGCACAGGTCCATCTGTGCAGAGACCAGATGTGTGATAGGGGCCCATCTGATTTACATCAAATTCCATTCCCACACAGGCCCCCTCTTTTTCTTTGTGGCCGAATAGCAAGAGCATTGATGGGCTTCCCACAATATAATCTGATGCCATTAGGAAACAATGTAAAATCCATTCTGTTTTAAGAATCTCATAAATTCAGATCTACTTTTGTTATTTTGACGCGGAGGGGAGAAGGTTGGAATGACTCATGTTTTTTAGGAGGTTGGCAATGCGAGGACATTCAGTTACCCCAGCTGTCAGGAAGTCTCAGCGAGCGAGGGAGGATTTGTCACAATTTCTGACGTTAATTGTCACATTTATCAATTATGCTAATAATGGAGGCACTTCATCACTGGCACTTATTTCCCATCCTTTTGCTGCCGCAAGTTGCTCGACAAGTGATGCAGCCTTGTTTAGGCTGTAGTCCTAAGCAAAGTTGCTAGAGAGCAGGTGTAATATACTCTGGCATGAACATTCATAAAGGGCAGCGCATAGTGAGAAGATATATGAGGATCGAGACTATTGCGCTAATCAATAAATGGACCAATCCTGGGCTTTCAACTAGCCTTGTTGACTTGCAGAGCAATCCTAACTACAGAAAGCTGGCGTAAATTATATTGACATCAGCGGGACGCGGGTGGCGCTGTGGTCTAAACCACGGAGCCTCTTGGGCTTGCCAATCAGAAGGCGGCAGTTCAAATCTGTGCGACGGGGTGAGTTTCTGTTGCTCTGTCCCAGTTTATGCCAACCTAGCAGTTCAAAGCACACCAGTGCAAAAAGATAGATAGGTACCACTGTGGCAGGAAGGTAAACGGCGTTTCCGTGCGCCCTGGTTTCCCTCATGGTGTTCTGTTGTGCCAGAAGCGGATTAGTTATGCTGGCCACATGACCCGGAAAGCTGTCTGTGGACAAACGCCGGCTCCCTCGGTCTGAAAGAGAGATGAGTGCCGCACCCAGCCTTTGACTGGACTTAACTGTCCAGAGCTCCTTTACCTTTACCTAGACAGGGAATGTCTAGTGGAAATCTAACCAGCACGCAAGGGATTAGAGTGCTTGACCTGTGAGACCAGGGCTCAGCCATGAAGCCCACTGGCTAACCTTGGGCCAGTCAACACCTTTCAGGGAGGTAGGAGAGGGTAGTTGTTTTGTTGTTTCTGATTTAACTATTTATTTGTGCTTTTATCTTGTATTTTCATCTTGTGAACCACCCAGAGATCTTTTGATGATGAGTGGTATATAAATCTAATAAATCATCATTATCATTGTCCTGTGTGGTGTAGTGGTTAAGAGCGGTAGTCTCGTAATCTGGGGAACCGGGTTTGCGTCTCCGCTCCTCCACATGCAGCTGCTGGGTGACCTTGGGCCAGTCACACTTCTTTGAAGTCTCTCAGCCCCACTCACCTCACAGAGTGTTTGTTGTGGGGGAGGAAGGGAAAGGAGAATGTTAGCCGCTTTGAGACTCCTTAAAGGGAGTGAAAGGCGGGATATCAAATCCAAACTACTCCTCTTCTTCTTCTTCTTCTTCTTCTTCTTCTTCTTCTTCTTCTTCTGTACCAGCAAACTAAAGGAGGGGTTTGGGACCACAGCTTAGTGGAAGGGCACATGTCATCATGCAAAAGGGGTTAGGTTCACCCCTTGGCTTCTCCAGGTTGTTTTTTTTTAAGGGTCAGGTAGCAGGTGATCTACCTGCCTGAGATCCTGGGGATCCATGGCCACCTGGAAACGACAATATTGGGTTAGATTAGGGCTGCAAAATGGCATCTGGGCAGATTGTTGCTGAATTGGCAAAATGTCCGGGAAAACCTGAACGTATGGCAAGTAGGGCGATTTTTTAAAAAAATGCTTAAAAATAAAAAAGCCCCAAAACTGTTTTTTTTGGGGGGGCGGGGAGATGTTTCCAAAAATAGCTTTTTAAACAGCATGTTGGCTCAGCTGTGGCATGAATCATGTGCATGTTGATGCCCAGCAGAAATGCTAAACAGAGCTCAAGGCCATATAACCAGATTAGGCAGCACCACTGTCTTAATGATGGAATCCGACCTCTGACATATCAACATCAGTGGCAGATCTAGCATCACTAAAATGGTGACAATGGAGAGTTTAGGCCTGCAAAGAAGTACACAAGGCAACTAAGGCATAGAGTTCGCCCACCCCCCCACCAAAAAACCAAAACACTTGGAGCCAGGCTAGGGTCTCAGGTGTCATACCTATGTTGACTACATCTACATAAATAACTGGGGAATATTGTGCGAATCATGTAACAGAGTTTCTGCAGCTGTCATTTTTGTTATCACCCTGCAATTGCGGTAGTTATTGGATTTTTATTGCTGCTTTATTAGCAATATTGCTTGTGCATTATGCGGGTTCCTATGTGCACAGAATGTAATTTGTAAACATTTTGGATGATTGAGGGAACCAAGCGGTCCAGATTCTCCCATTTTAAATCCTTTCATGCCAAGCTGTGTTCATTCTCATGAGCAAAAAGACACTTGTGGAAGAACAGCTCCAAAGCCCTTTTCATGAATTTGGCTTAGAAGTTAAGCCTAAACTCCTGGAGGCTGCCCACCTGAAGTGGGGAACTTATGAACAGGAGTCTCCAGGGGTACAGGAAGCTCCCCGCTTTGGACGGCCTCCACAATTTGATGAGCAACGGGATTGGCTGAATCCCACCCAGTGTTAAAATGTGTCATATAAACAGGAGCAGCCAGGAGGGACATTCATTTCCACTGCCATTCCAGCAGCAAGACCGTTGATGTTTTGCAGGGCAGGCTACTGGTGATGAGGTTGGAACACTGTGATACCTGCTCCAGTAAAAAGGTAAAGGTAAAGGTACCCCTGCCCGTACGGGTCAGTCGTGACCGACTCTGGGGTTGTGCGCCCATCTCACTTAAGAGGCCGGGGGCCAGCGCTGTCCGGAAACACTTCCGGGTCACGTGGCTAGCGTGACGACGCTGCTCTGGTGAGCCAGCACCAGCGCAGCACACGGAAACGCCGTTTACCTTCCCGCTATAAAGCGGTACCTATTTATCTACTTGCACTTATGGGTGCTTTTGAACTGCTAGGTGGGCAGGAGCTGGGACCGAACGACGGGAGCTCACCCCGCCACGGGGATTCGAACCGCCGACCATACGATCAGCAAGTCCTAGGCACTGAGGTTTTACCCACAGCACCACCCGCGTCCCGGACCTGCTCCAGTACATAAATACAAACATTTAACTGGAGATGCTGGGATCTGACTTTGAGTCCTTCTGCATGCAGAAACTGTGAACTTCCATCGAACTATGATTCCCTCCTTGGCTCCTGCTGGCTACTTCACTTGCTAGCAAGGATAGCTAACAGAATGCCCTCTATGCGTTGTTGGATTCCAGCTCCCAGCCAGCCTTTGCCAGAGCAGTCAATAGATGACAGGAGCAAGCTGCAGTAAGTCACACCGAGTGAGTTGGAGTTAACTCTTAATTAGCAAAACAGGATCTACACGGGAGTGTCAGGCCCAACAAGCAGAGCAACTCATCTCTGTCAGGCCTTGCGCCTGTGAAGCAGTTGCCAAGACTGCTCTTCCCGCAGCTGCCTATGTCTCCTCTTCTCCATGTTTTCCCCCAAGCAATCAGAGACTGCGCCTGCCTTTGCTCCTCCCATTTCATGCACCTCCTGATTCTGGGAGAAGGGAGCTGGACGCAGTAGGAGAGAGCAACACCCATGCCTCTTCACAAGCCTGACCCATCTCTGCCTCTTGGTCTCCTTCCTCTCTGTCTTCAGCTTCTGGACTTTTTTCTGCCACAGACTCTCCCTGCTCACTAAACTCTGTTACCTCTTCAGCTTGCGACGATACCTCCTGCCAGTCTTCTGCCTCTGACCACTCATAGTCATCCCACCACTGCTCCCTGGGCTCTGAGTTTTCTTCCCTTGCTGGTTCCTCCCACCAGTCCTTTGTATCCAACCAGTTCATGACAATAGTCAGGGACGGTGGGAACTATGGTAGGCCCTCAACTCCCCAAAGTCACCATGCTGGCTACCCCATCCCACTGTGTTGGTGAGGTACAATACATTGTTTGCAATTACAAAAGGTTGTGGGTTTTTTTAAGGTTCAGGAAGTAAAGGGGTAAGGAGGTTAAAGATCTTGTATTCTGGCTACAGAGGGTCCTATGTTAGTCATGTTTACATCATGAAAACATGTTTTTTGCCACAGCAAAGATGTTGATTTCAAAAGTCTTAAGCACCTTTAACTCTGAGTTGGGGTAGGAACCATTACATTTGGTCCCTACGCCCCAATCTTTTTCCAAACCCACAGTTGTTAAGTTATAAATACCCGGCTTCTAGCAAATGCTAACTTTTTCACTTTTGATTTTCTGCCATGCGCCTCCTTCCACTCTTTCAACTTTTATGGCATGCCCGCAGTGCGTGTCTGATAGGCCCAATGTGCATTGCTGTTCAGTGTTCTTTTTAAGGTTCAGTAATTAGGTAAGTAGCCCGTCTGAAAAACAAACAGAACAGAAACAGGCCATTCCTGATGGTCGTTCCCCCCTCTCCACCCCCAGAACTTTTGTATTCTTTTTTCCAAAGGAAGGGGGGAAAATCAATAGTGTCTTAATGTGTGGCTAACTTGCCAGATGGAAACTGTGGCTCCCAAGCCTGGAGAGATTCTACAGCGTCTTTACAGAACAAACTTCCCCAGAGTGTTAATCATCCCTAATTTGGAGAGACCCTTTCTAAGGTTGACAGACAAAGGTCATTGTCCAAGCCAGGCTGATGCTTTGTAAGCTGTGCTGGCAGCCACAGAGTAATGAAGCAGATATCTGCCAATTTGGAAGTGAACAGAGACGAACAGTGTGTTTCCCATACGTTACTATAAAATGGCTGTGTTTAATTACAATTTACCTGGCTGGATATTAACCTGCAGCCTCCGGGGGAATGGCTCGGTATGTTTGCTGAGTGATCTCTCTGTATCTTCTTATCTCTGGCATGGCCGCTTTGGCATTTCAAAGGTGATACTATGCCGACTTCCTTGAATGGAGAGGATTGAATGACGCAGTGCTTCCTTGGGGTACTACTGGTCCCTTCCCTTGGCAGGACTCAAGCGATCATAGTTGAATGAGGGTGAGATCAAGGCTCAGGGGTAAAGGACATGCTTTGAATGCAGAAGGTCCAGTCCTTAGCATTAAAAGGAACAGGCAGCAGGTGATGTGAAGGACCCTAGGACCTAGGACCCTGCTCTGCCACTGCTAGTCAGAGAGACTAGATGGGCTAGATGGGCAGTCTCACCTGAAAGAAGGCAATTCCATTAGTAAACACAGGTGGTCAAATGCCTACCTGCTTGGAAGTCAAGTGGGGCTACAGTTGAAGGACCCTGCGTGAGAGACAGGAAGGGGAAATCTCTCAGGGTGAGAGGCTGGGAGAAGAGAGGGTGTGAGCTGCTTTTCTGTATGGGACAAAAGTTAAAATATATCTGTGGGGCAGGATTCTATCTTTTCTCTGTTCTTCTATTCTTTTTTGTGTAATTAGTTTGTCTTTTATTGTAATGTGAAAAGTGTTAATAAAACTTTACCGGGGGTGGGAGTAAAGGAAGTCAAATGGGCCACCCTAAATTAAAGGGGGAGGGACGCGGGTGGCGCTGTGGGTAAAAGCCTCAGCGCCTAGGGCTCGCCGATCGAAAGGTCGGCGGTTCGAATCCCCGCGGCGGGGTGCGCTCCCGTTGCTCGGTCCTAGTGCCTGCCAACCTAGCAGTTCGAAAGCACCCCCGGGTGCAAGTAGATAAATAGGGACCGCTTACTGGCGGGAAGGTAAACGGCGTTCCGTGTGCTGCGCTGGCTCGCCAGATGCAGCTTTGTCACGCTGGCCACGTGACCCGGAAGTGTCTCCGGACAGCGCTGGCTCCCGGCCTATAGAGTGAGATGAGCGCACAACCCTAGAGTCTGGCAAGACTGGCCCGTACGGGCAGGGGTACCTTTACCTTTACCTTTTAAATTAAAGGGATGGTTTCTTTATTTGTTGGGGGTTCTCTTGGTATGCAGAAGTTTATATTGCTGTACAGTGGTACCTCGGGTTACAGACGCTTTAGGTTACAAACGCTTCAGGTTACAGACTCCACTAACTCAGAAATAGTACCTTGGGTTAAGAACTTTGCTTCAGGATGAGAACAGAAATCATGTGGCAGCAGCGCAGCAGCAGCAGGAGGCCCCATTAGCTTCAGGTTAAGTGGTGCTTCAGGTTAAGGACATTTTCAGGTTAAGAACAGACCTCCAGAATGAATTAAGTTCTTAACCCGAGGTACCACTGTAAGTTTAAAAAAGTTTTTTTAAAATAATAATACCCAAGATGACCCAAGAAGGATCTACCAGGTTCCAGGATTGAAGGCAGAGAGATAAGGAGATATTGGAGTAACTCATCTTGTGGTTCCATGATAACATGGGATACCAAAGAGAGGAGCAGGGAGTTTTTGCCTGTCCCTTTTGTTTGGAGGAATGCACAATGCTGAACCATCACAGCAGTGCTAAAATTCTATAATGTCTATGGGTAACTGATTTCCACCTCAGAATTCGTGCAAAACACTGCAAAACAAATAAAAATAAAAAATGCACACCTGCAAGACTTTGGCACCAGTTTGGAGAGGGATCCCAAATGTTGGGGTTCACAGTTAATTTTCCTGTCGAAAAGGAAGTTGTGGTCTGGCAGACTGTGCGAGTCTCTCAACTTAGCCTATGGCTTGATCCCTGGAATGCAAGGGTGAAAGCTGAATGGAAAAATGGGGAGAAACAGAAGGCAGGAGGAGAGAGGAAGGCTGCCTGCTCAAGCATGAGGGTGTCTTATAAGGACAAGATTAGGGTTGGCGAAAATGCAAGGCATGATGCTAAAAACCTTGCTTTTCTGTGCTACACAGGGATGTTTCAGGAGGCTCTTAGTGGGAACACATCTTCATTTCAGGAGATTAAAATCAAGCCACACTATGCATTAAACTTTTAAAAGTAGTTGCAGAGTGTTTGATAAAAGAGAGACATAAAAGAGCTGTGTGGGGGCACAGCCCATTGATGGCCTCCTCTTAGCAAATTAATTCTCTGCTCTGCATAGTGGGGGTTAAGTGCCACGTAAATCATAATCCTCTATGTTCAAGGTGGACAGGCAACATACTTCAGCATACTGCCTTGGCTTTCTCCATCAGTCATGAAGTCTTATTCTATTGACATTTCTGGAAACTCCTTTCTTGTGTCATCCTCAGATGCAGTGATCTGCCATTTGCAGTTCCATTTTTAAAAAAAATTAAAATAAAAAACAAACATCCTCAAACCTTTCCCACTGCTGTTTCTGAATTGTGATTCCTGATTTCTCTGAATCATATAGATGTTGTTGTTGTTGTTTAGTCATTGTTTAGTCGTGTCTAACTCTTCGTGACCCCATGGACCAGAGCATGCCAGGCACTCCTGTCTTCCACTGCATCCCCCAGTTTGGTCAAACTCATGTTGGCAGCTTCGAGAACACTATCCAACCATCTCGTCCTTTGTCTTCCCCTTCTCCTTGTGCCCTCCATCTTTCCCAACATCAGGGTCTTTTCCAGGGAGTCTTCTCTTCTCATGAGGTGGCCAAAGTATTGGAGCCTCAGCTTCACGATCTGTCCTTCCAGTGAGCACTCAGGGCTAATTTCCTTAAGAATGGATAGGTTTGATTTTCATGCAGTCCATGGGACTCTCAAGAGTCCCCTCTAGCACCATAATTCAAAAGCATCAGTTCTTCAGTGATCAGCCTTCTTTATGGTCCAGCTCTCACTTCCATACATCACTACTAGGAAAACCATAGCTTTAACTATACGGACCTTTGTTGGCAAGGTGATGTCTCTGCTTTTTAAGATTCTGTCTAGGTTTGTCATTGCAATCATATAGATAGCCAAAAGGAAAAAGTGTCAGCCATATGCTGATGACATGCAGTTCTACTTCTCTGTAACACCAGAGTTGGGAGAGGCCGGGCATGATCCGGACTATTGTCTGGGCACAGCGGTGGGGTGGATAAGGACCAGTATCTTGGGAAGACAGACATTTTGAGTTGGCGGTGTGGGATATTTGCAATGCATGTTTGCTAGATAGGCACATGATAGGAGCTGTAACTCACAGAGTTTTCCTGTAAGTTTGCTAGAGAGGACTCTGAGAGCCACTCCTACATAGTCATATATATTCCCCTTACCTGCATGGGCAGATCCTTTTTTGCCTCTCTTCCCTCTTACATCTTCATCTCTTCACCAAGCCAGAAATGTGAGAACAACTAAGTCTGAGTTACAGCTCAGGCTCTTATCTTAAGCATGCCTTTGTAATTGAATTACCATTTTAAGTCTGTCTGAACAAAGCTGCTGTAACTGTTATTTTGCAACTTAGAGCAAGTAAATGTTTTTTGGGTGTGTGTTTTTTACCTTTTACAAGATTGTTTGTGCGATCATTGCTTTAAGGAGAAAAAAGGGGGGATTTGCCATTGAGAACCCTGTCTACCTTAAAGCACCCTGGATTACATAAACTAAAAGGCGAAAACTAGCCTATTTAAGCAGCCAAACCTACAGCACCTGAAAAATGTGCATTGAAACACATAAAGACTAAAAGTGACCGCTGGTGTTCATAGCTAGGGATGATGGGAGCTGTAGTTCAACATTTGGTGACCCAACTTTGAGAAAGTCTGTATAGGCTCACCCAAGACTTCCTGGACTCTGACTTTTACTTTTTCCTTTTGTTTGTTGTTTTGCTTTATTTGTGTTTTCTTTGTATCAGTTTTTTAGGAAATGTCGTTGAATGTTGCACATGTATTGTTTTTAAGCTACAACTATCTGACGTTTAGAAGACATCTGAAGGCAGCACTGTTTAGGGAATTTTTTTAATGACTGATGTTTTAATGTATTGTTAATCTTTTGTTGGAAGCCGCCCAGAGTGACTGGGGAAACCCAGCCAGATGAGTGGAGTATAAATAAATTATTATTATTATTATTATTATTATTATTATTATTATTATTATTATGCAACCCATTTAGAGAGTTTTTTAAAAATATAAAGTGGTATAATTTTCAATTAATAAATTCACAAGTCAGGATGTCTAGTTCAGAGCAAAAACGCAAAGATCTGGGAAGATTCGTAGGAACAGTAACATAATCCTTTCAGCAGCTTTGAGATAGGTTTCCAGTTTTTATCTGTATGTGTCTGTGTCTATTTAAAAAAACCCTCAACAATGCCCACCCTCCTGCCCCATGTTGCCTCACACTTTATCTAGGATTTCTTTATTAACCCTCTTTAAGTTTTCAGGCTGACACCTGTGCTATTGTATGGCTTATAAAATTTTAAAGCTGATAGTATAACAATCTCAAATAATAACACTGTGGATGTTCACAGGCAACCGGGGAGATATAACTTGGAAAGTCACAGGAGGAAGAAAGAGTTCCTGTGTGTATGTCTTCTGGTCTGAAACATGCTTGTTATTTTGCAGTTCTGGAAAGCGAAGCTGTGTTGCATCTGAGGATCTTTCTGACTAATTAGTTTCTGGCACCCAAAATGGCACATTTGCAACTCATTTGTTGAGCGCAGCCCACACACCTTTCCTTTATCTCAGAGACGGCATCTTCCCATATGAACCAGCCCGGCCTCTGTGAATGGCCTTGTAGGCCCTGCTCTCTGTTCTGTCCAGCCATTAAATGAGATAGGAAGCTACAAGAGACAGAGCTTTCTTGGTGGTGATGCCAAGACCTTGGAAAGTCCTGCTCCAGAGGCACTGGACTCCATCTCTAGATAGTTAGCAAGTCTTTATTTTATGGAGTTAGCTTTTGAAGTATGGTATGACTTTTAACCGGTGAGCTAGAGCAGTATTCGGTGCTTTTGCATGAGTGTTATACAGTGGTACCTCGGGTTAAGAACTTAATTCGTTCTGGAGGTCCGTTCTTAACCTGAGACTGTTCTTAACCTGAGGTACCACTTTAGCTAATGGGGCCTTCCGCTACCGCCGTACGATTTCTGTTCTCATCCTGAAGCAAAATTCTCAACCCGAGGTACTATTTCTGGGTTAGCGGAGTCTGTAACCTGAAGTGTCTGTAACCTGAAGTGTCTGTAACCCGAGGTACCACTGTATGGGGTTGCCATATTTCAATAAGTGAAGAAGGGTGGGGGAACTCACCACAAAGTTTGTTTCTTTTATTGCAGGCCCAGTCGCAGTGTTACCACCTCCTCCCCAGGTAGTGGCTCAATGTAAAATGAGATTAATAAACTCAAGCAGGCAATGTTCTGGGTTAGAAATGACCACAACTTTATTGATTACAGTTATAGGTGGAGTTTTGGCTCCGGCATTGGGTGTACAGTGGTACCTCAGGTTAAGTACTTAATTCATTCCAGAGGTCCGTACTTAACCTGAAACTGTTCTTAACCTGAAGCACCACTTTAGCTAATGGGTCTCCTGCTGCTGCTGGGCCGCTGGAGCACAATTCCTGTTCTCATCCTGAAGCAAAGTTCTTAACCTGAAGCACTATTTCTGGGTTAGCGTAGTCTGTAACCTGAAGCGTATGTAACCTGAAGCATATGTAACCTGAGGTACCACTGTACAGCTGTTCCAGCTGCCCCAGAGGAAAAAACCATATAATTAATTTTTAAAAGGTAAGGGAATTTGGTTCCTCCCAGTTCCTGCTCAAAACCCGCCCTGGTGTTATAGGTTGAGCGACTGAATGCAAAGGACACCACACCTGTATTACTGAAAGGTTCAGCTTTGCTCACTTCCGCTTTGGCCAAAAGTCCCTCCTATTGTAAGAACCTCTGTTCAGGAACTTTGTGTTTCTTTGTCCTAATCATAGTTCCTGCTGGATGTATTTGCCCTGAAGGTCATTTATCCATATGGATGCCATGCACATAGTGGGAAGAGGAAAAGCATGTGCCAAGGAGTCTGGTCATTTGCATGTGTGGAGCTGTAATACAACTGGCTATCGTGCCGATTGGCTGCTTTGGAGAAGTCCCACCCACATTCCCACCAAAGAGATGGAGCCATGCGATTGACTTGGTCGCTGTGTTAGCAAAGGGCTGTAGCTCAGTGGCCTGGCATCTGCCTTGCATGCGGAAGGTTCCCGGTTCAAACCCTGGCATCTCCAGGTAAACCTGGGAGAGAACCCTGGAGATCAACTGCCTGTCAGTGACAATACTGAGCAAGAGGGGACCAGTGGTCTGGCTCAGTATAAGGGAACTTCCTAGGGGACCAGGGACTTGGACCTCATACTCATAAAGAGATTGCCTTTTCCAATATATCTTTGCATGTGCTTCTGATCATGTGTTTCATGATTCCAGGGGTGCCAACTTGAACAAAATATTGGGAGGGGGGAAGGTAAGCACTGCCCCGTATAGGTGATCACATGAGGCAGTGCACACACACCCTTTGAATGGCAACGCCCATCAACTTTTTCAGGGGGGCGGCTCCCTCAAATATTTTATTGAGGGACAAAGACCCACCCCCAGGGTCTAGGAGTTGGCTCCTATGACTGCTTCACCCTAAAGAACTTGTTAAAGGAGATTTTATCAAATGTTGTTCGCATTTTCATTGTATTTTTTCCAGTGTAAACTGCTTAAGGATTTGAATTTTATTAGTGCCTGTCCACTGTGGCAAATTACATAACATGCAATTTACTTAATGAATTACGCAAATTACATAGTTATTACATTTGAGTTTCCATGGCAGAAAAAGCAACGAATAAGCTTTAACAACATTACTACTACTACTACTACTACTACTACTATTATTATTATTTCTGGATTTATGCTGGACATGGGATAAATAAGCCATTTCCACTTCTGTTTCTGTTGAAATTCTCTGACTTCCCTGCTCTGCATGGGACATTTTTTTTCAGGTTCCACTTGTGAAACGTCCAAATCGCTTTACAGGGGGAAGGGGGCAACTGCGAGGCTAAGGAGACCAGTCCATTTGATTCCAAAAACGTGGCAGCTTACAGGTTCCGAATATGAAAATAAGCAAGGAAACAGAAACTTTTACAGACTTTTACAAGAAAAAAAGACTCCCAAGCACTCAGCCAAATGTAATTGTCCCCCAACACAAGCCAGATCCTGTCAGCATATTGAGGAAAGCCATGGGCTGGTGGGGTGGGTGGGATTCTGTTTCATTTGGTGATGTGCGAACGTTAAAAAAATAATTCTTTATGTTTTAATTGCAGCAGGAGTGGGAAATTTATCTGGGGACCACAGCCCAAAAAGAAAAACCCACAGTATAGAGAGAGAAGCACAGCCTTAAAATCGGGCGTGTATGTTTGCCAAGCTCTGCCTGCTTTTCTCTTAGGGATTCTATAGCTTCCCTTCATTCTTCACTTCTCTCATATTACAGAAAGAAGGTAATTTTTCCTGGCCATTTACTAAAGCTCATTAAAGACCGGAGAGAACAAACAATGCTACTCCTCAGAGGCTACCATTCAAAGTCACACTGCAATTCTCTCTTCTAATACTTGAGACATATTAATTATTCCTTAGTGAAAAGTGTATAATTCCTATTCTTCATTTTGCTGGGCGGGGGTGGGCTGGGGACAAATAATAGGAAGTTTCCATCTGAGTGAAAAGCTGTCTGAGCTGAAGGGAAATGAGGAGGGGAAAGTGTGTTGTTCTAAGACGAGTAAAAGCAATTATTCTAATAATAATTCGAGGGATATTAATGTCTTTCTAAAGTGGATTGCTTTCAAGTAAACACTTAGGTTGAGAGAAGCTGTTTTATTTATTAATCATTCCAAAAAGTTTGCTCTTTTAAATGATCAGCTTCGTTGACACATAATGGATTTAGTTAAGTGGCAACTTGAAAACGTCGAAAAACTTTTGTAACCAGAGACTAATTTGTTTAATGCATTGAAAATGTTGTGCAGACATGAAACTACATATTAAACTTCAAAGGGAAATGCTCCAGAGACTAAATCATTTTAAAAGCAGGAGCAGTGGCATTAGCAGTTATGCATTACACATAACAGATTTTAAAATTCACCTACCTATCTGTTTTTTGGTGGGAGGGAGGGATGAAACTTAGGTGTTCGCTGACCTGCTTTCCTTCATCTCAGGACTGCGGTGCAACGCCTGCGTTTAATGTCTGAACCAAAAATTTGAAAGGGGAAATATTTTCTTTTGTATCTCTATTAATTAGTCCTGTCTCCATTTGCCCAGCATATAGTGCTGTTGACATCACCTTTTCCGTATCCTTTAAAGAGTCCCAGGAGAAATCTATTGCAGAACAAAAAACGAAACGTTGGGTGTGTGGGGGGGGGGGGGGGAGAGAATACATTTGGAAACCATTTTATCCCTCAATTACCAACCAAAACGTATGGAAAAGATTTATGCTCTATCTGATTTACACCATAATTATACTTTGAAAGCTTGGAAATAAGTGGCATGATCCTCGGAATCATTAGTTACTATACCCAGTGTAATTGGTGTAAACTAATGAGTTTACTGGATGGCTGACCCTTAATTACTGATTAAAGTTAAAGCAGAACTCGAACCAATCCAAAGCTAGTTTGCTTTCAAAAGCTCAGAACTCTTTCTTATTTTTTATTTTAAAAGAACACATTTCTAAAGTAAGCTGCTTTATGATTAGCTGAGGCACATGGCACAAGCCTTTTTAAAGCAATCACATGCAACTTCTTAACAACGGTACAGCAAGCTACTTTTACTCTCATTAATTAAGGTCCATCTGACAAACGTGGAATAAACTAAGGTCATGATCTAGGGCCTTTTAAACTTGAGGGAGGGGAGAGAGAGTTGTTTTTGTTTGGTACTATGCTATGCATTTTTGTGCCTTTATATTTTAAGCTGCCCTGCGATGCTTGGAGGAAGAACAGTACAGAAATTTATTTGATGATGATGATGCCCTTTAATGCCCTTTCCTAGAATACTCCATTCCATCCCCTCTTCCCCTTAGATTTCCATTTCCTCACAACAAACATTCTGTGCCCATGAAGTTCTTATTGAGTGTAAGATTCCCTAAGATTTCCCCCTCCCCAAAATCCCCTCTACTTCTGCAGAACTTGGGGCTCCCTTGAACATGCTGTTACTTGCCTCTTGCGTCTCATGTGGCCTGTTTGGGCTGCTTCCCTATTGGTACTCACAAGATGTGTTCACTATTGGGAGGAGTGATAAGAGAAAGCACAGAATCCTTCAACCGGGGACTCTTTATCTGCAACGGTCTCATAGCAGATCCAGCGTGCATTTTTATCATGTAACGATCCACTGATTTCTAGGCTGCTTGGCTCTGAACCAGGGCGTCATGCGAACCAGGTTTGAGCCCTGCAACCTGCCTCCATTATGGTGGGACTTGGCCTAGGAACATAAATGGGAGATTAATATATACTCATCCCCCAGCTAAAAGAGATAAATCTGTTCCTGGTAGCAGATGGCCTTTTGTGGAAACTTTCTAAGCCAGATGACAGATCGCATGATGATCGGGTGATATACTTTGCAGCAGCCTGACACTATCCTAAGCTACCTCCACATGACAGCATCAGTCCATTTTGATGCATTACCAGTTTCGTAATTGTGGGCTAGCCACTGAAAATGGCATTTTGTACATGCCATTAAAAGTGTACTCTTCAGTGTGTCTTAGGTATGTTGTTGTTGTTTATTCGTTTAGTCGTGTCCGACTCTTCGTAACCCCATGGACCAGAGCATGCCAGGCGCTCCTGTCTTCCACTGCCTCCCGCAGTTTGGTCAAACTTATGCTGGTACCTTCGAGAACACTATCCAACCATCTTGTCCTCTGTCGTCCCCTTCTCCTTGTGCCCTCCATCTTTCCCAACATCAGGGTCTTTTCCAGGGAGTCTTCTCTTCTCATGAGGTGGCCAAAGTATTGGAGCCTCAGCTTCACGATCTGTCCTTCCAGTGAGCACTCAGGGCTGATTTCCTTCAGAATGGAGAGGTTTTATCTTCTTGCAGTCCATGGGACTCTCAAGAGTCTCCTCCAGCACCATAATTCAAAAGCATCAATTCTTCAGCAATCAGTCTTCTTTATGGTCCAGCTCTCACTTCCATACATCACTACTGGGAAAACCATAGCTTTAACTATACGGACCTTTGTTGGCAAGGTGATGTCTCTACTTTTTAAGATGCTGTCTAGGTTTGTCTTAGGTATGTACTTTGGGCCTAACCCTTTGGAAGCCTGGTCCTTTGATTCCTCACCAGCCGGCTTTCCTCTTGAGCCTCTAGTGCTGGCTTCATCTGCAGAAATCATTGGGCAATGCTTTTCTTGGCTTCTTAACCTGCCTCTGCCCAGTTTGCCCTGCTTCTCCTCTCCCCACTGCCGCCAGCACTCCCACTGCCCAGGAGAAGCCCCCTGACTCCCAGGAAGTTTTTTGGGGGTACAGCACTCTGCACTGGAGAGGAAGGGATGAGGAAATTCCCTTTGCACAATTGTCCTTTCACTCTGGATGCAACCCAGTCTTTTTCAATGAAACCCCCCCCCCCAATAAGCAAACCGAGGATTCCATCCTCAGGGTTTTATCAGTCGAAAACACAACGTTAAGTTGTTTCTGGAGATGTCCAACTGGAATGTGGCAAGTATGGTGGATATAGAGTTTCTCCTCTTTTACTTATGAGTTTATAAACTTCTAATTGGAGGCTACCTAGAAACCAGAAACATCAGGCCTTCCTTTCTTAACAGAAATACTATTATGGTGAATAAAATATACAGGCCATGCTTAAATGGATTAGCTGCTTTCTGATTGGATGAACCACAACATAAATCTCTTTCCTTCAGCCAAGCAGAGTGCAGCTATTCAGTAACGGTAAGATGAGCAACTGTCACTTTGCTGCACCAACATACATCAAGGCAAAAATAATTCCATTTTCATCAGTCATGTAGTAAAATAGAAATATGCAAAGCAATTGCAAGAGAATCTCAGGATCCAGGATACTGACTCTGAAAATAAATCTCCTGGCTTTGTCTTCGTGTTGACTTTCTATTAATACCACAACTTTGCCACGATATCTATTTAACGCCAGGAAGCCATTATCCGACGGCGTTCTTTTCCATTAAGAGTAGCTTTTAATTGCCAGATTGTCACAAGACTTTGCAATCGCAAAGTGGCAAGTGTGTGCAGTCTGCTGCAGTTAGGTCTCATTCAAGCATTATTCCCTTCCTGGGGCATTGCATGGTACAAGTTCCATTGGATTGGCCTATTGGATAGGCTTGCACAACAATTTGACTCTTTTTGCAGTCCCAGGCAGGCAGCAGAAGAGTTATTGAATCACTGGTGACCTATTGTCACATGCATTAACTTATCTTAATTTTAGAAGCTCTAAATTGGTGATGACATAATTTAAGACGCCTTTAATGGAAATTGGCTGGATTTCTTAAATTTGGCCAGCTTAATTAGACCAGCTCCATCTTTTCTTAAGCCTCAACCCTTCCCCCTACCACTATTAGCAAATCTCCAGATGTTATATGAGTAAGTTCAGTTTCCTGTGTAGGAAGCCTATCTTACACAAGGGTCGTGGGTAGAATGTGGGTTCACGGCCATGGAGAAAATATGAAGTCATTCTCCCTACATTTGCATGGGATTGGAAAACCTCATTTGCCTAGTTGTCTGTGATTAGCTGGTTTGTCTGTCCTTTCTTTCTTTGGCTACATGGCTCTTCCTGACGACTGTAACCAAATGTTTTCAAAACCAGAGAACAGACATGGGAGATTCAAGCAGGAGTTTCTTGGTGGTTAAGGAGAGAGATTCAAGCTGGAACTTCCTTTCAATGGGGTAATCATCCTGCTTCTTGATTCCGAGGCAATTTGGGTCTGCCTTCATTTTGAACCAAACAATATTTGGATATCGGGCAAGACTGCACACATGCCATTAATTAAAAGCACATAATTCTGGGAACTGTAGTTTAGGGGTGCTGATAATTGTAACTTTGTGAGATGCAAACTAAAGTCCCCAGGATTCTTTGAGGGGAAACGTGCTTTAAATGTACTTTCAGTCTATGATTTGCATGCTGGCCATCTAGGATCATTGGTTGGTTGGCATCTTGGGACACAGTGGAAGAGATTGTGTCTTTGGAGGTGAAGTCAAACCATTGGAGAGTCACAGCGCCTGCTGTGGCTGTAGAGACTGATACGGGAGAGACATGTTTTCTTGCAGCTGGAACAGATGAAGGCATCTGGTTGTGCTGCTGAAGATGCACCATGGTGTTTTCCTCCCGGTGGTCATTCCTCCTCCAGTCACTGCTGTAGATACACAAACCTGACTGTCTCAGGTAATAACCCGCCACACTTTTGTCTAGGCATGGAGACATGGCAGGTTGAATGGACTCCCGTCACTCCTTGAACACCCCATTGTCAGTTGAGTTGAAGGCATATGGAAGCAACAGAGAGAAGAATATAGAATAATATGTCAAAGAGAGCTGGGACGAGAACAGAGCTCTGGAATCATAGAATTGTAGAGCTGGTATAAAGGTCTATTTCTACAGAAGAAACTTCTTATGCTTTTTGCTAGTTTCACAATACTGCTTCCCTTTCACTTTTAGATGCCATGAAAACTCTGGTTTCCTTTAGAATAGTTTCCCCCCCTGATTTGAAAGCACCATCATCTGCCCTGGATTTGTCCCTCTCATAATTTTTTGGATCCATTTCCCCAGACTGATCTCAATATAAATACTGGAGTTCTTTGAGATAATTTATTCCGGCATTCTAGCTGCTTCAAAGAGATCAGATGGTGTTAGAAAACACTGGATTTTTCTTTTTTAATTTTTATATAAGTTCTCAACTTTAAAAGTCTAGTTTGCAGAGCACTGATTAAGGAAAAAATCAGCATGCCTCAACACCTCAGATTACCCAACCATCTTTCTGCTTGATTTAAGGAGGGTCACTTAGGTTATGACGTATTTTCAGATTCCAATTAGAGACTCCTCTAATGAAATGGAGGGGGCGGGGGGGGAAGGAACATAACATGCAAAAATGAAAAATAGTTTTAGAAGTGACACATCTTGTGGAGCTGATTCATATAAAAATGTTGTTGAAACAGTGTGTGCCACCCGTAAGTCTTCGTGTAGCTCAAGCAGGAAGCCAATATGCAACTTGGGAACATAGGGAGTTGCCTTATTGACAGGAGAAAGCCAGCAGTAAATCTCACAGAGCAAGTTGGACTTAACTATTAGCAAAAACAGGATCTGCACAGGAGTGTCAGGTCTAAGGAGGCAGCAACTCGTCTCCAACTGGTTTTGCCTCCATGAAGCAGGGAATGAAGGTCCCTGCCTCTCCACAGCTGACTAAATTCCCTCCTCTCCAGGGTTTTCCCTAAGCAATCTGGAACTGTGCCGGTGTGCAGCTAACTTTTCCCCTGCTCTTTTCATGCCTCTCCTGGTTCTTGGAGACCAGAGGGGAGGGGAGCTTGTCACAGCAGGAGGGAGAGACTCCAGCACCTCTTCACCAGCCAGACTCATCTTTGTCTCTTGGCCTCCCTCCTTTCCTGCTTCAGCTGTTGAGAATTTCTATTCCACCTTAAGGAGCAGACATAGGATTGTTACGTGTCACATGTCTGTTTACATTCCAGCACAGTATGCTGGGAACTTCCGTTGTGTGTATAGCTTTTGCTTTTCCCTGTCTCTCTGAGAAGACAAAGAGAGGGACGACATGTTTCTTTGTCCTGATTTATGATTAATAAATCTGTAGTTGCAGTATGCTTCCACAAGCCTCACGCCTATTCTGTGTGTGCAGTTCGCTCTGCTGACATAGTATGCCCTGGCTTTGAAGCCTGGGTTGCTGATTTACATTGGAGCAGAGGCCGATGGGTCTTTGCAGCGGGACGGCTGGAAGGAGACGACCCAGCTGGGACTAGCCAGCTGGCCTTGCGACACTCTGCATGCTGACATCAGCTTCTTCCTCTGATTCTGTACTCTCTCTGCCATATACTCCCTTCGCTCACTAAGCCCTGTAACCTCTTCAGCTTCTGACACCTCCTCCTCCTCATCTTCTCCCTCTTCTCCCTCTGTCCACTCACCGTTGTCCCACCATCAATCCCTGGGCTCTGAGCCTTCATCCTTTGGAGTTTCCCCAGCTGGTTCCTCCCACCATTCTGCTGCGTCCAACAAATCCACAACACTTATACGGAGTCAGGCCCTAGGTCACTCTAACTAGGTACTAACTGGCTGTGGCTTTGCAACTGTTTCAGGCAGGGGACCTTCCCAGACCTACGTGGAAAAGCTAGGGCCTCAACCTTGGACCTTCTTCATGCAAACCAATTGCTACAGTCCTTCCCCAGAATTCAGGATGTATTCTTCTGCAGAGGACATGTCAAAGAGGATTCCAGGTGTATTTCTGATCCATAAAAGATTATGTTGACTTGAGAAGCCAGCAACCAAACCATCTATGGCCATTTTCAAAAGACCCTGAAAAGGGTTGAAAGTGGAGTGCGTTTTTTGGCATGTAAACCACACACCTGAGAACAGTCGCCTGTCCTGAATGAGATGCTGCGTAGAGGTCTCCACGCAATGTTCTGGAAGGAAGTGGGAAGCTGCTGGAAGACACCCAGGAAAAGTAGAGAGGCATGATGGCCAATAGGGCAGGTGCTCAACTACCGCAATGGTCCCACTTTTGTAATATACGAAGCTGCATTAAACAAAGGGAGACAGTTGGTTCATCTAGCTAGTTCTGTATTCTCCACACAGTATTGTCCAGGGTTTCATTCCCAGCCCTACCTGAAGATCCTTGGGGATGATCCTGGTACCACTTTACCATTAAGCTTGCTGCCTTTCTTGCTTCCTAGCAGGAAAAAACGAGACATCAATCGTAAATACTGTTTATACCCTTTTGAAATTAACAAAATTTCACAATATATAGTCACTGGCAATGTGGTAGTAAATAATTCATTCCCTTTCTGGGCTGATAACAGGGAAATATGCAATAACTTACTAACTATGAGACACTAGTTGTAAGAAGGTATTTTAATGCTGCCCTAAATATTTATCTCAAGCTTCCTCAACCTCAGACCTCCAGATGTTTTGAGACTACAATTCCCAGCATCGCTGACCACTGGTTCTGCTAGCTAGGGATCATGGGAGTTGTAGGCCAAAAACATCTGGAGGGCTGAGGTTGAGGAAGCCTGATTTATCTGGTCAGAAAGGAAATGAAACAATCAAAATGAACCAGTCGGTGGGTATGCAGTCATTTGGGTACAATGCTAATATCCTCTCTGAATTTTTAAAATTTGCTTGGCAGAAACATTTAGAAAAGAAAGCTAAAGTTGCTTAACTTTTTATTCTTCCTGTGGAACAAATTATTCCTGGATATTGTTCTTTATTAGCTACTCTCTAAGCATATTTTCAGAGCTCATTCCAGACTGCAGCGAAAGAGTGAGTAAAAATATAAAACCCGGGGGCGAGGGTCTCCCCCTCCCCAATGCTAATACTATCTTAAAATTAACTAGTGAAATCCATGGTCACTTTGCATTCTGAAAATATTCAAAACAATTACGGTATTTCCTGTTCTTTACAATGAAATGACTAACATATTAGATTTTACTGCTGGAATATTCTGAGGTAAGGCCAGGCTTAAAGAAACAGTAGTGATTGATCCAAAACAGTTTAGTTATGGTGCCAAAAAGGATTAATCATGCCACTGTGACATGTATCTTGCATTCACTAAACCAAAAAACAGTTGGATCAACTGCATTAGCCAAATTTACTTATTCATTTTAAAGTCCATGTTTTATTTGCCCTCTTAACTTGCTCACTGAAAATATTATGTGAAATTTTGTTTTGCAGCACCATGTCAAGTGTCCGTAGCAGGAGGAAGATGAGATAAAAGATTTCAATGTGGGCTGGGCTGGGGGCAGGGCCATGGCAAAGTCCAAAAGCCTGCTCGTAGATTTTATTGAAATTATTGTTATTATTGTCAATCTCAAACCTTAACAAAATGTTTTAGTGCTGAGCCCTATCTACCCAATATTCCCCTCACATAGCTGCAATTCCCAGAGTTCCCTGGGAAGGAGGATTGCTTGCTAAATCATCATGAGAACTGTAGCTGTATGTGGGGAATAGGGTCTCCTAATAACTCTCAGCATCAGTGCTTTTTTCCAGGCAGAAATCGCCAGAACTCAGTTCTGGCACCTCACAGATGGGCGCCATTGCCATTATAAGAGAACAAAGGAGGCGTTTATGGTGAGTTCCTGTACCTCTTTTTCTAGAAAAACAGCACTGCTCAGCATCCTTAACAAACTACCGTCCCCAGAATTCTTTTGGGGGAAGCCATGATGGTTTAAATTGGTATAATAGAATTTAAACATATAATGTAAATGGGGCCCAGCTGTCCTTTTCCAAACACGCCCATAAGAGCGACATGATGCCCTCACGCTCAGGGAACTTTGGAGCGAAAAGAGTGGCAGCTACCAAATGACTAGAGGGACTTCAGTGAATTTGCAGTGGTGAATTTTGTACCCCACCTCACAATTTTGGCTCCCCCTCGAATCGCCTGAATTCTCTCACTGCCTCCAACTCCCCACTTTCACATGAACGAGGCAAGGAAAGCAGAGGGAGATATTTCTTCACTCAGTATTAATATATTTTTGGAAAATTTGCTGGAAATATTGCTGCATTTTTTTAAAAGGCTGTGTATGCATGATACATTTAAAGCACATGGCGTCCCCCCAAAGAGCACTGGGAACTGTAGGAACTCCAGCAGTACCCTCGACAAATGTGCTTTAAATGTATGGGTGTGTGTGCAGCTGTAGTTAGCAAAGATATAAGAGAGGCGGTGAACTCTCCTTCCTTGGAGGTTGGATGGCCATCTGTCATGGATGCTTTAGCTGAGGTTCCTGCATTGCAGGGGGTGGACTAGATGACCCTTAGGTCCCTTCCAACTCTTAAGATTCAATGATTCTATGATGTGGTCTGGAAACATGGGGAAGACACCGTATATTCCTGCCCATCCTAAACAAGCCCATTGGTTTGGATGGCTCTCACTTCCACTCCTGAATTATTATTATTTGCTGGAGCGGGTAGCCCAATCCAATGCATATTTGCTCAAAAGTGCATAGAGTCTCTTGGGCTTAAAGGTAAAGGTAAAGGGACCCCTGACCATTAGGTCCAGTCGTGACTGACTCTGGGGTTGCAGCGCTCATCTCGCTTTATTGGCCGAGGGAGCCGGCGTACAGCTTCCGGGTCATGTGGCCAGCATGACTAAGCTGCTTCTGGTGAACCAGAGCAGCACACGGAAATGCCGTTTACCTTCCCACCGGAGCGGTACCTATTTATCTACTTGCACTTTGATGTGCTTTCGAACTGCTAGGTTGGCAGAAGCAGGGACCGAGCAATGGGAGCTCACCCCATCGTGGGGATTCGAACCGCCGACCTTCTGATCGGCAAGTCCTAGGCTCTGTTGTTTAGACCACAGTGCCACCCACGTCCCTCTCTTGGGCTTACTCCTGTGTAATTATGCTTGCAGTTTAAACCTGAACTGCACTATATTGAACTAAGTGGTGAAAGAAATCAGAGTCTGCAACTCTGTGCACGCTGACATAAGAGTAAGTCCCAGTGAATTTAATAGGGCTTACTTCTGAGTAGATATGCACAGTATCATGCTGTATATCAGAAATTAGCCATTTGGCCAGGATAAGCCAGCCAGCATTCAGCACTGTTAAGTCTCATTGATTTTAGTGAGAGAGATGGGCATATTCCAAATCTCTCCCAATAAGAACTTAAGACTCCTAACTTGGACTGGATAATGCTCCTTTTCTAGATTTTCCTATAGATGGGGGGAGGGGGGAGGGGGAGGGGGGAGGGGAGAGATGCTTAAGTCAGTGTCCCTGTCTGGACATAGAGAAGTTTGTAGTTCTCAAAATATTTTGGAAGGGAGATTGTTGTTGTTTTAAAAAATGTAAATATATCCTAAGGCTACTTTCCTATCTGTAGATAACAGATTTCTGAATAATCATATAAATGATGTGCAACGCCAACAGCGATTTTTAATACTGTAACACAGATAACCTAAGCTTACCTGAGAGGTCTTTCTATTAGAATGTAATTAAAGATAGCTATTCAACATTGTTGGTTGTAAGCAGCACTGAACTTCTAAAATAGTAATAGGTTTGTCACTTTTTTCCTGTGGCCAAACCACTTGCAAAAAGTAGCATACAGTGGTACCTCGGGTTACAGACGCTTCAGGTTACAGGCGCTTCAGGTTACAGACTCCGCTAACCCAGAAATAGTACCTCAGGTTAAGAACTTTGCTTCAGGATGAGAGCAGAAATCGTGCTCCGACAGCGCAGCAGCAGCGGGAGGCCCCATTAGCTAAAGTGGTACCTCAGTTTAAGAACAGTTTCAGGTTAAGAACGGACCTCTGGAACGAATTAAGTTCTTAACCCGCGCTACCACTGTACGTCTGTCTTTGAAAGAGTGCCGCCCCTACTGTTAGACATAGTAAGGTGGAGACTTCAGATGGTAGATATTGAGGGACAAGTGGCAACAAGGTGTTGGTGGACACAGCTATGTGTGCTGTGCAGCCTGCCTTTTGGCCTCCAAGCTAAACAGCTGCCCCCAAGAATAGCTGAGGACACTGCAATTGTCAGTGTTGAAGTAAGATTTAGCTGCTAGTCCAGTTGCAATGAGGTGCTATGTTGTCCTTTGCCTCGGGCAGCAAAATATCTTGGGCCAGCCCTGCTTTTAATCATTGCTTCCCCCAAATCCCATATATAGCTGTAGGTGGAATTGCAATTTACAGATATATGGTCGGTCAGTGTAGTGGCACTGAGATAGGTGGAGCAATGGATCTGGCTCAGTTTAGGGATGGATCCTATGTTCCTTGGTATGGATAGAAAGTGATGGGAAAGTATTATGAAGTATTATGATTTGTTATTTAATTGGATGTTTTTTATTGGAAAAATCAATAAAAATGATTTTTTTAAAAAGAAAGTGATGGGAAAGGATAGCCTTCATATTTTCTGAATTTCTGGTTTCCAGTTAAAAACATAAGTTAGAAGTAATAACGTGGTGGGGGGGAGAGATAAACAGTAGCAACGCTACTGAAGTGTCTATCACCTCCACCTGCCCCCTGCCCAAAGGACAGATGGTCTTACAAAGATGCAGAGTGATAGAGAAAGCTCCATCTCTTGACCATCTGCCTACGAAGAGCCTCTTAAAGGCACTCTATATAAATGAATCTATATAAAAAGACGCAATATGCATATATAGAAAAAACTATCAACGGCATTCTCTCATCTGAAACACACTTGTTTAACACAACATTTTAGTGGTGCTGTCTAAAACATGGAAAAGTAATTTTGTTTTTCCTTTTGCTTTTTCAGACACATACTTTTTTTTACCATATATCCCCCAAAATATTATATTGCATTGAGCTACTCTTTTGGTCCTGCTGAGGCCGCAATTGCAGAAATAAAGGACACCCAAAGGTGGCGCTGTGGTTCAAGTACACCTATATACTGTATCTATATATATTTATTAGACTGAATTATAATCATTCATTTTCTCGCATTTTCAAAAGGGATAATGTTAGTCTTTGCATCATCACCATCATCATCTGTAAAGAGGTATCTCTGGCTAAGATCTTCCTGCTAACATATGTTAACACATTAACTTTGCAAGTTTCAGGGTACTTTACTGCCTTAGGTACTTGCCAATACACTGTGATCACTGATTACTTTCACGTGTCCCTTTACTCTTGTCAGTGGGGCTGTTTTGGTCATTTGTAGGACATGGGAAAACAGTTGTTCTTTGATCATGCCAGGGCAATTGCGGGCTTGGCCGTGTGCATTGCTCCAACCCCACCCCCAACAATAGAAGCCAAACCAAAACTCTCCTGTGATCACTTGCATGCAGATAATGCAATTTCCCTGTCTTGAGCAAAGGGCCAACTGTTTTCAATTGTCACAAAAGTGGCTCAGAGAAAAGCAGCACCGTGTTGCTTTGATTTATTGGCATGTGAAAGTACTTCTTGCCTGTCAAAGCAAGACCTTGTTTTTTCTATATTAAGGATAGGCCAGGGGCTCAGTTAAGAGCCACGGGGGCTTCCCATTGGACCCTCAGCACAGCTCATCATTCCACAGATGCAGCTTACAAGGTACCTCTCTCAGGTGTTTTTTCCTGGCCAAGTTAAGCCCACAGGCAAAAAGGATCTTGGACACTCCCCATCCTCATTCGAACACTGAGAGCTAAACTAGAAGTGGGGGCTGCAGTTCTGCATGTCAGGTCATCACTTGGCTCTACAGAGACTTTAGTGGAGCTGGATAAATTTTGTACTTGTACTAAAGGTAAAGGACCCCGGACGGCTAAGTCCAGTCAAAGGCAACTATGGGGTTGCGGCGCTCATTTTGTTTCAGGCCGAGGGAGCCAGTGTTTGTCTATAGACAGTTTTCCAGGTCATGTGGCCAGCATGACTAATCCGCTTCTGGTGCAATGGGACACCATGGCGGAAACCAGAGTGCACATTTACCTTCCTGCCACAGCGATACCTATATATCTAATTGCGCTGGTGTGCTTTCGAACTGCTAGGTTGGCAGAAGCTGGGACAGAGCAACGTGGATTCGAACTGCCGACCTTCCGATTGGCAAGCCCAAGAGGCTCAGTGGTTTAGACCGCAGTGCCACCCGCATCCCTTTGCTATAGCAATAGAACAATGAGGTGCCTACTATGTCACCCAAGGTTGGCTTATTAAGCCTATGTTAACATTTGGAAAAGCTATGTGGAAAAAGTTCAAGAAAAAACATTAAAAAAAATAAAATAAAGAGGGGTGAGAGAATGGGGAGTTTTATAGGAGGCAGAGGTGGTTACCTGATATCCTGGAAGTGGTGAGGAGGAAGGGATGGTGCAAAGTGCTGTCTCCCCTCCCTCCCCAGTAAGAAGCAGAGACTTACCTGTCAGGAGGTCAGGTAGGTGCCATCAACCCTCTGTCTCCTACTGTTTGGTGGGTGGTAGTTTTACAATGTTCAGAATGGCTTAGAGGCTTCTTTGAAGTGCGAAGTGATATGTAGATTACCTTACTAAATAATATAATGTGTCATCTGGGTACGTGGAAGCACCAAACCCTTCCTAAAATAAATAATTACCTACCATTAGGCAGAGTGTGGCAGCTTCCTCAGGTGGCAAACAATGGAGTGGGCAGGAGGAAGGGAGTGACGCTGAAGGTTTGGAGGACAGAACTGTGTGTGCCACAAAGCCATTCCTGTACTCCTCCCCAAGCTATGCTAATTCCCTTTGGTATGAGGGAGAATGCTGCCCTACCAGTCAATACGAAGCTACTTTTTAAAACTTTCTCTCTCTTCAGCGGTGATCTGGAACTGGAAGCATTGTATAATAATAATATTTGTATACTGTCCTCACATAAATATTCCCAGTGTGTTTATGTAAAGGGAAAACATTTACTTTACTGAAAATAATTTAAGGCTGATTTTCTGAACAAATGCCCACCCAAAGTAGCTTACAATCAAAACGGAATATATAAAAATATATATAAAATGTAAACACGGTACAAAATGTAAAACTTTATAAACGTATGTGATGGCAGCAACCCCAGGTCTTTAAATGCTGGTCTGCCCCAACTGTATCCAAAGTGGGGTGGGATTTAAAGGGTATTTGGGCACCAGCCCTCATCCTGCCTGTCTGTCCTGCAAACTAGCTCCTCCAAGGTAAATTTTCTCCTAGCTGGGCTCCTCAAGGTGGCCAGATGCAAAAGAGGAAAGGGCTCCTATACCTTGAGGGGTTGTGCCATAGAGAGAATTTCATTAGCTGTACCTGCGAATTCTGTATTCTACACAAATATTAAAGGTGCCAGAGCCTCATTAACTTTTGCATCTGGTCACCCTAGCTCCAATACAACAGGTAAGTAAGTGTTGAGACAGGGTTGCCAACTAACCAAGGAAAGATAAGACACAAAACCAGCCTGGCCTGTCCTTTTAATAGAGGTTTGATACACTGAAATAAGCTGGGTGATGTTTTTCATGGCATCTGCTAAATGCTATAGCTAAAACTGATGTTAAAGGGGCAAGGAACCAATTAAAAATTTGGCAACCCTAAGCATGGGGTATGTGTGCAGGAGAGACAGGTTAAACACCTCATGTTATGCCCTCAATTTCTCCTCCATCTCTGCTTTGCACACGGGTGAGGTAGATTAGTATTTAAAGCATAGGAAGATCCTTTGGGAAGGATAGTAGCTAAGTGGTTGGGCATCTCTCTTGCATTCACAAAGTCCCAGCTTCAGTCCCCAGCATTTCCAAGTAGGTCTGAAACCCTGTAGAGCTGCTACCAGTCAGAGCAGACAACACTGATCTAGATGAACCAATAGTTTGCCTAAGGCAGCTCCCTATGGTCTATTACCATTCCCTGTAATTTGGCCCATAGGCTATGAGCTGAACCGTCTAAGAAACTTCTCAAATTGTTCTCCCAGGTTTATACATTTTATTGCATTTATGATATGTCACTCTGAGCAGATCATTAGATATAGGATCCTGTTGCCTGTGATATAGAAACATAGCACTGAATATACCTACATCCCCCTTACCAATATTTCTTCTTCAGGGGCTGTTTGCTTCTGGCTTTGGTTAAGTATGGGCTTCAACAACTGTCCTTTGCATGGAATTAATATTTCATTTTTCTATTAGAATTTTACGCAACTGGATATTTAATTCCTTTAACTGGGTCCTTGCTCTCTTCAAGTCGGCTCAGTTGTTTGTTTTAAAGAACGATGGTATTGCCTTTTTAAATGGCACAATGCGCTGTTAACTGCCAGCCAGACGTAAAACATATTCCTCTTTTAAAATTTTATGGGGTATTAATAACACTGAGTTACAGTAGCATTAATTTTTAAGCTTGAACTCCCCATTGATTTCAACAAGGAGTACTTAAGAATCAATGGCCACTGCTTTGATGAGAGGGACACGGCTAACTTTTACTTTTTCTTTTTTACTTTTCCAATCAAAGGATCAAATTTTGTCCTAAGTAGTATACCGCATGAAGAGCTGGTAAAGTGTTAAGTGTGTGAGCATAGGACTGAGTCTAAAGTGCTCTCTGAAATTTCTGAGAAAAAAAACAGCCTAGGAGGCCTGACCCTATATTCCTTCAATATCAACATAATCAGTGCTAATACCTCCAGCTGCACTTTGGAGGAGTCCCATTCCATTGACCTCAGCCAGTGTGCCCTGGAGTAAGTGGTTTGAGGATTGCTGCCTTGACGATCTGTACCCTCTTCACTCTCTCCTTCAACAGGAAGAGTTATACTTGTTCATTATCAATAAAGTGGCTTAGAGAAGCCGCTCTAAATACAAATTAACCAAACTCCAACAACGGGGGTGGAGAGAGATGGACATTCAGAGTTAATATAAGAAAGTTTGGTAGTTCGGTGATGGAGCTAAATCTTTGCATGCACGAGGCCCTTGGCTTCTCAGTCAAGGAAAACGGGCAAATATCCATTTACCTGACTGCCTATGATAAGAATTGCATCTAGGTAAGCAGACATGAAAGCATTTCAAAAGTTGTTTCTCTTAGGTCATAAATAGCTATCATGAAGTATGTGGGCAGTCATTTTTCTAGGTTTATCTGAAATACTAGGAAATGTTTCTACCCAAGAATTAAGACAATTTTCCCTTCGGTAGGTAGCGCTTTCTACATGCTCATGCTGAGAAGCATAGCATGTCTCACAAAAAGGCACATGTGAAGAACCCTAAACTGGTTGTGATTTTCAGGATTGTAGGAGGTGCTGATACGGCCCTTATAAAGTAGAATGTATATAAAATCTGTTTTAAGAGCTGTTTAAAACCAACGCTATCACAGGCACTGTAAAGAATACATAGGTGGCACTATAATTTTATCAGAATGACTACAGTCCAGTTTCGGAAGATAAACATGAAAGGAGAGAGGCTTGCCTGCAAGCTAAATGCAGGAAAAGAGACACTGAAAATGAGAGTCTATTTTTCCTCTCTCTTTTTTGTGGGGCAAGAGAAGAGTTTCGTTTATACAGCTCTCGTACAAGCACAGATACCAAGGCTGTGAACCGATGCCCACTTGCTTGGGAGCAGCAAATCTCCTCAAACTCACTTCTAAGTAAACATCTAGAGGACTTAAAGGAAAGTAAAAGCCCTTTTCAAAACTGAACTTCCCACTGCAGAGTCAAGTTCTCTGCTTCAGCACTCAGCAGGAAGGTGGAAGGAGTAGTATCGGAAAAGGAGTTATGGAAAATAGTTACAGCGGCGTTTAATGTTGGCTATCGGCACTAATCCTCTTTGGATCTGCCTTAGAGCTTAGCACTGGGGAAAGTCACAGTCCTGTCCAATTTGCAAAACCTGTTGAGCCAACATCCCTGCTCCAAACCCCTCCATTTGAAGCCTCCTATGTGGTGTCACAAAGAGGAAAGATTGGGGAAAGCCAGCAGGGCAAAAGGTGGTAAAAGTGAGGCTTTGGGGGCATTATAGTCGTCCTCAGTTTTACTGAAGGCTACCCATCTATCTAGTGCAGTGCAGCACACATTTGTTTAGACCCAGTAACATCTCCAGTAAGTGAAGGGGAGCAGCAACAGCAGTTACTGAACTATTCAGATCAAAGGAGCCAGCATGGAGCAGCATGGAGTCCCTCTCATTTGAACTGGGGTTCACCGGTTTGCTCTGCTCCAGGGAAGCTCTGGTCAAATAAATGCAAACACCGTACGTATTTACTTGAATCTAATGCTCACCTTTTCTGGCCAAATTACGCCGAGAAAATTAAGGTGCACATTAGATTTGATGTCACATTTACATTTGCCAGCAAATACTTTTTTGGGTTTCAAGGTTCTGAAAATTGAAGTGCGCATTAGATTCAACGGCACATTAGACCTGAGTAAATACGGCAGGGTTGCCACCTGTCCTGTATAATACAGGATTGTCCTGTATTTCCATGTAAAAAGCTACATCCTGTATCATGGGTGAAGCTGAGATTTTTGTTAGGGGGAGACAGAGCTTTTTTTTTCTGAAGATCACCCACCAAAGTTCTTGAGCTTTTTAAAAAAATCATGGGTAAAAATATATCCCAGCCCCCAAAAAGAGGACATTAGAAGGCAGCAAGCTTTCACTGGGACAGGCATCTGCTGGGGGTGGGGAGAGCAGAACCTCAATTAATTTGAGTACTTTCAATGCTTTTCAGTACAGTTTTTGTGTGGATCTTTTGTGCCTCCCCTGTCCTGTATTGATAAGAGTTTTGTTCTGTATTTCAGATATTTTTCTCTCTCTGCCAAGTTAGGGCCATCCTGTTAGGCTTCAACAGATTGTAATGGATTGCTTGGAAATCACTTCAGGACCAGATTTTTTCTTTTAATTAAAAAATATCGTCCACCAGCCACCCCATCCTGATTGATTGAATTTATATACCGCCCTATACCCGGAGGTCTCAGGGCGATCCACGGAACAAAATCAGAATATAAAACCGCAAAATGTTCTGTATTTTGCCAGAATAAAGATGATCTAAATCTACTCGCAGGGTGGGGTGGGGGTATTTGCAAATGAATGAGCTTTTTGAAACCTGCAAAGCAACACTCTGCATGAAGGTGGTGGACAAGCGAGCGCCCAGATAAAAAGTGAGCATCTCGCCACGCTAATATTTCAAAGTTTCGTCGGGGTTAGTTCCCAGCAAAGGAAAAGCCCTCATGGGGGGATTACACAGCCCCGCGCCTGTTACTTTTGGGCGAATAAAGGAGAAAAATTTGTTCTCGCGACCCCCCGTTGCCTTGACGCCCCTGCGCGTTCTGCCCAGAAGTTTAAACTCCCAACGGAATTTAACGGACTCCGCTCCCAAAGGCGCGCGCAGGAGGCGACAGCACAACCTAACCTCATCCTATCACGTCTCCCCCCCCCCCTCCTGGCTCGGCTCCCTCAGGTGATTTTAAGTTTCGGAGCTCGCGGCCTGCGACCCTACGCATAGTTTGTGCTGGGGGGGGTTGCGTTCGAGTTTTAAGCGCGTGTTAATAAGTGCTTCTTCTGGTCCCGAGGAAGGGCGCGCAGAAGGACTGGGGCCTTTAATGACAGGAAGGACTGGTAAGCACGGCGGCCGAGGAGGAGACGGTCTGCCGGACGAGGAGCTGAGTGAAGCGGACGACGACAACAACGTCCTGCCCCCTCCTCGCTCGCTCGAGCTTCTGCCGCCCCGCTCGGCTCCCCACCTGACTCGGTTCCCTCCTCCTCCCTCCCCCCCAGCCCCGTTCCTTTGTCCTCCCGCTCGCGATTGGCAGGTTTTATTATTCCGCCTCAACAAGCCGCGAGCGGATTGGCCGGCGCGGCTGTGACGCGAGGGGCCGAGCCGCGGGGTAGTTGGGGTTCTGCTCTGTCAGTAACACATGGGCAAGAGCGGCGGAGAGAGGCAGCGAGGAAGGCGCCAGCGGGGAGACGGAGGCCTCCTCTGCGCGCGTCCGGAGACGAGGCAGCGCCGCCCGGGGAGCCGCGGAGGGTCGTGAGAGGAGGAAGGAAGAAGCAGAAGAAGCCGCCGCCTCCTCAGTCGTCGCCGTCGTCTTAACAGCAACAGCCGCGCGCTCCGGCTCCTTCGCTGCCCCACTCTCGGGACTTTCCCCCTGCGTTGGCCGTTGGCGGCGAGAGGCTTTGGAAGCCGCCCGAGCCCCGCGACAGGGAGGTGGCGGCGGGAAAGAGGTGGGGGGGAAGCGCGAGCCAGCTCGGAAGTGCGGCCACATCTGCCAAAACTTAACCTAGCTATTGCAGCAGCAGCAGCGAGAGCGGCGTCGGCGCCGCCGCCCGTGCTCGCCTTTTGCAGCAGCAGCAACAACCCAGCTCTGCATCTCCCCTCGAGGGGAAGCAGCGAGAGTAGGACGAAGCAGCAGCAGCAGCAGCAAGGAAGGAAGGAAAGGAGGGCTGGAGCAAACGCTTCCCGGACATTTCCAACACCACCACCTCCTCCCTCCCAGCCCGGGGCTGCTTGCAGTTCCCTGACCCGGACGGAGGGTTGCTGCTCCGCGTAGCCCGGCGAGCGCGCTGGGTTTGCTCCGAATTGCTCCGCCGTCAATCGGGATCGAGCCGGGCCAGCCCACCAGCACCAACCCGCCGGTCTCCCCCTGCGAGAGCTCTCCCGAAGCTACAGCCACGTTGTCCACGGCCTCTTGCACCATAGAGGGGAAACAGGTAAGATCGTGGGCGCGGGAGTGGAGAAAGAGAGAGCTGCTTTGGTGGTGCGTTGTTTTTTTTCCTTTTGGGTGATTGTAGCTGTTTCTCCTTTCCTCCCCCCCCCTCCACTTCGTTGCGGTCCGGAGTGGGAAGTAAACACGGCCACCCCCGCCATCGCCTGGAATCAGATTGGGGGCGGGGGGGGGGGAGGAAACTGGCTGCACCTCCCGGGAGCCAAGCGGCGGCGGGGCCGCCCGCAGCCCGGCGTAGCGGTACAAAAGGCTGCCTGCTTTGCCCCGCGCTGCTTCTCTCTCCACCCCCCCCCCCCGCCCGGTTCTGCCTGGGAGTCGCGGAGGAGGTGGGAGGAACGGTCGCCCACTTTCTTTGTAGTAAAAAAAACCACTTATTTTGAAACAGTGGCAGGTTTGGAGGAGGAGGAGGAAAGGGAGAAAGAATAATCTTAAGTGAGGAATTTCTCTCTTCTCTCACTCTCCTTTCTCTTTCTCTCTCTCCCCCTCCTTTTCTCCTCCTTTTTGTTCAGGGGAAATCTGATGAATCAACCTAATTAAAACCAAGCCGTGAATTAAGCATCCATATTTTTTTTTTGGTACTACAAATTGCAAGCTCCACGCTTGTCCCTCCCTTGGTCTCCATTAAAATCACCAGAGACGTTGTTAAAAGGAGGGAGGGGGTGTGTGTTTTGCCTCTAGCTGCCAGCTCTCCTTTCTGTTTCATTGCCTCTGTTCCAGGACCTAAATTGCTTGGCTGTGTAATTACCAGAGTAAGCCTATTTAAGTTAAAAGCTTTCCTTCTCTTTCTCTGCCCCCACCCCCCCAACTCCAAATGAAACTTGATGAGGGCCCGTCCTTAGTTATCAAGGGAGTCACTTTCTGGTCAGTCCTCTTGATTCATCTCTTTTAGATTTAATCAGCATTAAGGTATTGCTTGTCCTTAAGAGCTTTAGCTTAATGGGGTTACTGGATGCTTCTGTCAGTGTAGCGTTTCCTTTTATATATAATATTTACCTTTCAACAAAGACAGGGTGGGTGGGAGCAAGGCAGTGGGGCTTGTGTAGGGTGTTTTTGGTCTTGGAAAGATGGGAAGTAGGTTTAGCATACTTTAGGAATCCTTTTTGCTTTTAATCAGAAGTAAGAAATGCAGATTCATATTGCTGGAAATGGTAACAAAAGGCCATTCCATGAGTTAAATGCATCAGAAATCAATTTACATAAAGGTATATGATGCATTCAGAGAAATGCAATGCTAATGGCTTTTAGAGTGGTTCTCTTTCCCAAGTCTCGGGGTTTTTAGTTACAGTCTTAATTGGTGCAGTTCGCAGTCTGGTTTATTGTGTGGTCAACTGAACATATGATCAGGAGTTATTTTGAAGGAAATCCTGTTTTGTTTGGTTCTTTTAATTTTTTTTTAAGTGGCCTATTTTAAGGACCCTGAAGCTTCTGTTGTAACTTAGTTGGGCAACTAAGTGGCAGGAAAAGTTTGCCCTCTCCTCTTCACTCTTTCGCTTCAGAGGTATATGTCTTAGCAAACAGCCAGATGCTTTAGCTTGAGCATGGACAGCTTACAAAGGACAAAGGGAAAACACACTGCTTAATTGGCAGTAAATAACTTGATCTTTTTATAGTGCAAATGACTGAACAGTAGCCTGTTCGACTACTGGATTTGAGGCAGAGCAAATTAATCAGTTTGGAGTAAGCTTTATGAATTGGTTCCATTATTAATCTCCCTGTTGCCCTGCTTGTACAAAGCATTTATTAGAAAGTGAGAAACACACTTGTGGGCTTGCATGTGTCTCTATTTCCACCTCCACCCCTCCCCAAGCAGCACTTTTACAGCCAGCCATGCTAGCTGTTTCCTGAGTGGGGCATGCTTGATTGTTCTGCCTCTCTGCTTTTACGCAAAACTTTTTTTTTTTAAGGGCAACAAAGCGCTTAGCATTTAAATTGCTGATCAAGGGCAGATTAGTGAGACAAAAGTAGATGTGTTTGTATAGGAAGTTAACAGGCTTCTGAAAGTTAAGTGATCTATTATTATCCAGTAAAGCGTCCTTTGGGAGGAGGACCCCACTTTCATTTGATCTTTTGAAGAAATAAATAAATAAATAGGGACGATCCTGGCTGAGCCCTTGCAGATAACAATAGCATGAAAAGGGAGACCTTGAAAAACTAGTTTCACAACTTTCTCACAGTTTTCTCCGGAGCTTATACTTGCCTCTCCTGTAAAATAGAACCAAACAATCCCCAGAATCATTCCCAGCTGGTGAGCTACAGCTGCACTCCCCAAGAGTTGTGGTCAGGGATTGTGGCCTCACTCTGGCTGTTTTTTTATGCCATTCTCATTTTAGGACTGTGGGGCCCAGCAATTTATATCTGGGAGGGCCATGTAGACTGTGAGACTCCAGGTGTGTGTACTTTCCTGGCAGCAAACAAAGCGGGGGTCACTCTAAGTTTGACAGCAGTATTGCAAGCTAAAACTGTCATTGAGCACCACCAGCCAACTTGGAAGGGGAGGCAGCTAATTAACCCAGAACAAAGGCTCTGAAAAGTAAACAAGTTGCTGCTATTCCCCATCTTTCTTGGGCTGGGAGGGGCAGGTTGCAAGAGCTCTTAGTCTGAGAATCAACCCCTTCGTCTCATTTTTCTTTATTTCTTATTCCCTTATCCAGACCATGGTGAACCCAGGCAGCAGCTCGCAGCCTCCCCCGGTCACCAGTGGCTCCCTCTCATGGAAAAGATGTGCAGGCTGCGGGGGGAAGATTGCTGATCGCTTCTTGCTCTATGCCATGGATAGCTATTGGCACAGCCGGTGCCTGAAGTGCTCCTGCTGCCAAGCCCAGCTGGGAGAAATTGGTACGTCCTGCTACACTAAGAGCGGCATGATCCTGTGCAGAAACGACTACATCAGGTGAGAGAGACACAGGGGAAGTTAGGCTGGTTTGCTGGTTTCTTGAAGACACGACTCCATACTTTTCCTATGAAGCAGAAGGAACTGCAGGCCAGAAATACCTCTGGTTGCAAGGGGTAGTTCAAAACTAGAAGCCTGATTTAATGAAACAATCCTTTTCCGGGAATACAGTAGAAAACTTTGGTAGATGGCTCAAGGAGAGGTGTGGTAGAATAAAACTCCTAAAGTGACCCTAAACTTTTAAGAGAGAAGTCCTGGTTTAAAACAGTTGGCTGCCCAAAGCTACTATGGTAGTGGGGCAGAAGGACGCTTGTTTGGAACCTAAAGGGGTGAGAGCAAGCATAGAGTTTGCTAGAACAGTGGCGGGAAAAGGCTAAAACAGTGAGAGAGCTACCCTTTCAGTATCTGATTTATTATATTATTATTTGCATAAGCACCTTTAAATGAAAATGGAATGACTCATTCTCTGTATTCATTGTGAAAGAGTTGATTAATTGTTGGAGGGACTGTGACCGTCTCCTGTGCCAAACTCTGCACACCCAACACAGTGGTAATACATGCTTTCCTATTGCTGTGGAGCATATCTTTCAGTATAAAAGTGAACATGTGTATAGTTTGATCAATGTTTAAAATATTTCTTATTGCATCCAGTATTCTGCATCTCCTCCACTTTGCATAACAAAAATGCGTTTGTTTTCTTCTCCCCACCCCCACTAGTTTTAGAGCAATTAATAGAAAGAATTTAAGAGGTCCAGGTGCCCATTCAATCTTTTCAGGTGAACTCAAGCTCCTTTAAACTCATTTTGAAAGGAGGCATTTTGAAGGATTACACATTTAATTTGAGTAAATGACTTGATAGACTGATGCACATGAATGCTTTGAGGAGGTGTTCTAGTTCAGCAGCCAGTAATTAAACAGCCCCCTCCCACCTTCTTTGGCATATAAAGAATGTGAGGTAAAGGCATATGGAGTTTTTTTCTAGATAGTCTTGATTTTCATACTTAGAATAGATTTGAAAAAGTATCCCAGTTCTTGGAAGGAGTGAGCAAGCTTTAGTGGTTAAAATCATCTCTTTGTGCCTATTTTCAAATACTTAGTTATAAATATTTTGAGCCGATTTCTTCTGGAGTTTGTACATTTAACTATGTAACAACTCTGTAAGTTGCATACTAAATATTACTTTGTTCTGATTCTGGAGGCAACAGCATTTTGAATCGGTGACACCAATAAGGAGACCCTTTCTTGTTCTGATAATGGCTCTTCTTTATGCTAGCACCTTCAACCAGCTAAATAGAATACAGAAAACAAAATGGCAATAGAAAGGTTTTAAGGGATTGCAGCATTCATTTTGCTAAGTGTGTGGATTTTTAAAGTAAATGCTTGAAAATCAGTGTGTGCAGGCTTACAGCGATGCGTTCTTGATCCCTGTCCGAAGCAACTGCATAAGCGAGACAGAATTCTAATTAAATAGAGCAGAACGGTTAGAAAAAGAGGTTTGTTTGAAGTGGAAAAATTGACACTACTGTTCAGATTCAATGAACAGTACAGATTTCGTCTCTCTCTACTAAAACCATCAAACAAACCTCTTCTGATCACTACTAATTAAAAAGAGAAGTTGTCTACTGTACCCCTAAGGCAAGTTCAGGCCAGCTTATTGGAATCTCTGCCTCAGGTTTTTGTGTGGCCAAAACTTATTACAGTTTTAATATAGGCTATTATAAATAGGGTACTTTATCAGATGGTAAATTTGAACTGATTTTGTTCCATCAGTCTGACTCTTCACTAGAACTGAATAGCTTGTCCAATAAAATATGGATACTTGAGTGTGCACTTCTGGAAGCTTATTTGTTCCATAGGATAAAGGTCTACTGACCCAAGTACATAAAGTTCCAGCATTTTCATCTGTGACTCTGATGACTCAGACATAAGTAGCTACATGTCCTAATCTACTAACAAACAAGATGCTACCATTTTACAAGTGCTCTTCAGTGTGTGTGGTTTTTATTGAGGATCATGTAGGAAAATATATAGAAATAAGTCATGATTTTGTTCTTTTGACTGCTTGCAGAAATTTCAAAGTTGATCTTAATGGGACATTCAATGAGATGTTTGTTGTAAAGCTTAGAGACAAATTGATCATTCAGCCTCTGAGGTGATAGGGACTGACTGATTGAAGTCTCTTGATAGGACAAGACAACTGTTTTTGTTTTTTAAACCACCACTATGGGCCTCTACAACTAAATCTGGGTAGTGGCTTTACCAAAGCAACCTTACCTTATCTAAGGATTGCCACAGATTTTATTGGCAGCAGAGGGCTGTGGGGTGTTCATGTAAGTAAAAGGATGGCAATACATTGACTCTTCTCTGACCCCTTAACTCACAACCATAGTACCCTAAGCAAAGGAAGAATTTATTTGGAAGGGAGAAGGGTGATGGGCAGCCCTCCCAGCTATGAGATTCTAGATAAAGCAGCAGCGTGGCAGTGAATCTGCACAATTAAGAGCTTTAATTAGTGTCTCCTCCATTTTCTCTTAGTTCTGATAGGTTTTATCTAATGAGATCTCGTCCCTGGCTTAGATCTGCCTGGAATGACGTGTCCAAAATGAATGAGAGCTGTGTCGCAAACAAAACATTTAATTAACAAAATTGGCCTTGGAGAGAGCAAGAGAGAATAGGCTGGGGGGGTGGTTGAAAGAGGTGGTGGGGAGGGAGAAATAAACTAGGCTTTTCTTAAAGGGCTAGTGCTGCTTGAGAACTTTTTCTGTACAAATGTCTATTTAATATGATTATAATCTCTTATATCCCACCTGGTGTTTGCTACTGAGGTGGCAGTGGAAATATATTTTTGGGTTGGGGGGCAGGTGAGGAGCATATAGCCTTGCCTAGATCATGAGAGAATGGTCCCCCCCCCAAAAAAAAAGTGTTCGTGGCACTGTGCTTGACATGCCGGGCGGCAAGCACCTGATTCCCATTCCAACAGGCAAAAGATGTTCTCTGTTCTCCTTGCTGCTCATTGCCATTCACGTGGGCTGTCTGTCCACAGTATGAGCCATTTGAGGAGGGGAGGAAAGGGAGGGAGCAGCCAGGCAACGAGTTCATTTTTCTGGTAATCAACAGCAAGCTGCTATATTCAGGGAATGCTGTCCCTTTAATTGAACAGGCTAGGTAATTAAATGGCATTTTTCCAATAGGACGTGCTAGGTAAATCTAATAGTTGGTTATTTAATATCACTTTGAAGTCTGCCCACTCAAGCACAATGACAGCACAGGAGCATGTGAACTATTAGCTTGGAAAAAAAATCCAGGATCTCAAAAATTAATTAAATCGCATGCAATTTAGGGGGAACGTTTATCTTGATTTGTCATAACAGAATTAATTCAAGGCCTCCAATTCACTTGGGGGCAGATCTGTTACTCTGAATTAACCAAGCGTAATTTGGCTGATATTTTTTCCTCTCTCTTCCCCCCTTCTCTCTCCCTCTCCCTCTAATGCAGCACTTGCACAGCCGCCTTCCTCCCCCTTAAGTATCAATAGCTTCTGGTGCTTTTAAGGTGCTTGGGCTGTAGTTATGCTGAAGTACCTTTAATGGACTTGGCTGTAGGCATAATTTTTTTGCGTAGCCTTTGTTACATCTGATACAGCTGGCACAGAATTTGGATCCGGTATAGGAAATCTGATGGAAAACCAATTGCTTCTGGATCAGTAGCTTTGGATGTGCTTTTCTTTCAGCTAGGAAGTTTGGATGCTTCTGGGTACAGATATGTCGCCCCCCTCCCTTCTCCTCCTCTCTCTCCTCTCCCCACCCCTTTCAGGGGAAAATTGAACTGCGGGACTGGCAGTGCAAAACTCCTTGTGATGCAGAGCTGTTTGGTTTCCACAGCATGGTAAAAATCCCCACACTGCACCTTACTTTTCTGTAGTTTATTTTAAAAGTGTTCCAGCTGAATAAATAGAAATTTTCAGCTCGCCCCACCACCCCACATCCTCTTGTTCCCATCTCATCACCTCTGTCCGCTTCTAAAGGTTTTGAATGAGGAAGAGAGTTGGGATTAATTTAAGGTGGCATTACATAATGCTGCAAAATGTAGGACCTTTCATCCATATATGGAACATCTCAGTGTTGGTGATTGATTGTGTTGCCCAAATGTTGAAATATTAACAACCTCTTTGGACTCCAAGACCCAAAGAGAGGAAACTGAAACCACTTCTGTCATCGCAATTAAAGAGTCCCCTGGCTTTAATTAGCCTGACCTGGGGTATCTCTCCCCCATTGCTGGAGTTAAAGAGAAAAGAGCCCATTAAAGTCCAGTCTGAGACCGATAGTTACTTAATTGAGCACCTAAAGCCTCCAGCCTTTTAAATTAAATACTGTCCTGGACAGTCTCCCTGATTAGCTAATTAACTCTCCTCTCTCACAGAACCCATATAAAAACAACTTTTCAGGATGAGGGTAGTTAACAATGATTGTCTTCCTCCATGGTGAAACAAAAATTATCTGAAGCTTCTAATAAAGTGCCTCAAAATAAGAGTATTCTCATTAGTAGGAAAGAAAAGAAAAGCATCTAAAAAAAGTAACGGGCAAAGTCTTGGACATTTGATTCAGTAGTAGCCTAACCCTGCAGATTACGTAGACTGCCTTAAGTTAGTTTTGGCTGTGACTTCCAAAAATTCAAATTCTTTTAGAACGAGGCTGGCTCTGTGTGTGTGTGTGTTTAAAATGATGTACAAGTAGCTTTTGGGATTACATTTTTGACTTGCAATTATTAAAATTTAATTTAGATGCACAACCACCATTGCTCAGGAAAGGTTGTATGATACACACATACTTTATGAAGAGAATGTGTC